>NC_053147.1:24839912-27239912 GCF_016808335.1 Panicum virgatum | reverse complement strand
TTTATAGTGTAAACGCGAGGTTTTATTTCTAGGGTTCGGTTCTTGACGTGGGACCCACGTGTAATTCTAGCCACGCTGCTTTGCGTAGAGTAGCTCCTAGTCATACTGAGTCATCTCCAACAAATTTCAGTCAATTTCGATAAAAAAAACTTATAGTGTGAACACGAGGTTTTATTTCTAGGGTCCGGCTCTTGACGTGAGACCCACGTGTAATTCTAGCCACACTATTTTGCATAAAGTAGCTGCTAGTCATACTGAGCCATCTCCAACAAATTTCAGTCAAATTTGATAAAATTTTATAATATGAACGCGAGTTTTTATTTCTAAGGTCCGGCTCTTACGGACCGACATTTATATATAATCATACTGTTTTGGATAAAGAATCAATTTCAGCCCACTCCAAATCACTCCAATCCATATTTACATAGAACCCACCCCACCCCTGTCGGGTACCATGATTAGGGGCACCCTAATCAGGGGACTAAAATTGCTCTAAAAACGTAAAACACGTGTTTGGCAACCGGGCCCACGAAGGCCTTTAGCCTCCTTCCAATCTGGAAGAAAGGAAAGGACTCAAAGAAACCCAACACGCGGCCCACGTACGCGGTGCGGCCCATCCGCACCCCCTCGGACCCGCGGGGTGATCTCCGCCTCGCTCGAGGGCTCCCCGCCGAAGCCCTCGACCGCGCTCCGCGCCTCCGCCTCGCTCGAGGGTAGCGAGCCCACCCTCGGGGAGGCGGATCGTCTCCGCCTCGCTCGAGGGTAGCGAGCCTGCCCTCGGGAAAGCAGAACGTCTCCGCCTCGCTCGAGGCCACCTCTCGACGGAAATGACAAACGGCCCTTCCGCTCACCCGCCCGCCGTACGGAGGCATTAATGCCAACCACTCCTCCACAGCGCCCGGGTCAGACGGCGTCAGGCCGCCGTTCCCCACAGTGGCTGTGACCGGAGTCTCGTCCGCCAACTCTGGTCACTGCTCCGCCATTCCGGACGCTGTGGCGACACTGTGGGAACATGCGACGTAGTGCAAGACGTGCTCGGCACTGCTCCAGCTACTATACTGCCAACTCCCCACACCTCCTTCGTACTTTCCCTTCCGCGGAGCCCTCGAACAGCATGGGCATGACCCTCGGAAGCGGCTCCGGCCTTGACCAGGACAAGACCATGGCCTGTAGGACCCTCGGAACGCCGCCACACCACGCCTAGAGGATGGTACCCCCCACAGCAACGACCACGCCGCCCGCTGGAGTAGCCAGGACGTCGGCGCGATCTCCGCAAGACCAAGGACGATGCCCAGGACGACTGCCACTCCTGGCGCCATACCCCACAGTGTACTTCCCACACTGCTCGACCACTGCACCCCCGCGATTTCGGGAGAGGACGACGACTTCCACGATCCCCTGTGCATGTACATCGTCCCTCCTTGTGTCTATAAAAGGAGGAGGCGGGCTTTCCCTTAATGGGGTCGGCCCATTCGGTAGAACACAATGCTCAGCACTACTCACAGAGCACATACGCTCTTCTGAGCCCCGATATTGGCACTCGCCTCAATCAACTCCTCTTCTAGCAGAAGACTTGGGAGCTTCCCCCCTCTCTCGCCTCGCTTGTACCCCCTACTACAGGCACTCCAGGTGCAAGATAGTACAGTGCTCTCGCACTCCCCTTTGTTGGACGTACGGCCCCACGGCCGGAACCAGGATAAACCCGTGCGTTACTGTATTGCCTCTTGCATCAACATTTGGGATGAGGAACACGCAACATCATCACTAGTTGGGTCCGGCCCATCGGGTCAGGACACCGACAACCCCATTAGTTGATACAACCCATTTGAATCCACCCAAACACAATCCATATCAAAACCCAATCCATTAAACCCATTTCAACCCAAACCATTAGCAGTGCGAGCTGCAGTTCAGGCGGTCCAGATTACCGACTCACCTGATGCTTTGACTTGGGCCGTTTAATTCCCAAAATTTTGTCTAATTTTTTGGAAACTTTAACAAGATTAATTATGAGTATTAAACATAGACTAATTATAAAACTAATTACACGCATGGATAAAAAATCGCGAGACGAATCTATTAAACTAATTAATTCGTCATTAGAGGTCATTTACTGTAGCACGACATTGTCTAATTATTGCATAATTAGATTTATTAGATTCATCTCGGCGAAATGGATAGCCAACGGGGATTACTCGGCGAAATCGGCATACCTTGTTCAGCTGCATGGAATGCAGGTCTGTTTGATGGCAGGAGCGTTTGGCGCGCGCATGCAGAGGGAAAGCACAAATTCTTTGCTTGGCTCTTTGTTCAGTCAGAAGATCTTGACTACAGATAACCTTATCCGGAAAAACTGGCCTGCAATCCGGTTTTGCCTGCTCTGTGATCAGGAGCTGGAAACTGTGGCCCATCTTTGTGTTGGCTTGCAGTTTTGCTAGAGAAGTCTAGCTTTTGGTCTCTGATTGGGCTTCTCTGAATATTCGACAGCCGACTGGCGATGAACAAGATGTCATGTCGACATGGTGGGAGAACAACCTACGACACCTGACTTTGAAGAGGCAACGCTCGGTGGCTGCAGTTCTTATGATCACTGCTTGTTGCTTATGTACAAAATGAAACAGAAGAATCTTCGAGCATCGATCTCTGACTCCGATTCAGGTATTCAGTTTGGCTAAGGCCGAGTTGCTTCAGAGAGTTACGGCATGTGGCCGCCCTGAGCTTGATGTTGTACCCTTTGTTTCAAATGTTTAGCTTCTCATGTTGGCTTAATGGCTTGTGTGTGAGTTCTTTTGGTTTTATGTAATCACAACATTGTAACCTCCCGCTTGCTTCCTCCTCAAATGCATTGCAGTGCTCCTGCTTTATTTAAAAAAATACTATACTGACGCAAGTCTTGTTTTCATCGCTTAGGGTCTAGATGTGCTACAGTAATTTCAAACGTTTAACTAGTAATTAGAAGTATTGAATATGGATAACTGACAAAACTCATTCCATTACCCCCAGGTAAAATCGCGAGACAAATCTAATGAACCTAATTATACAATAATTAGACAATATTGTTCTATAGTAAATAATATCTAATGATAGATTAATTAGGCTTAATAGATTCGGCTCGCGATTTTTCGTCCATCTGTATAATTAGTTTTATAATTAGTCTATATTAATACCTCTAATTAGTATTGTAAAATTTGCTAAAAAAATTTGCCCAAAATTTTTTTGGTAACTAAACGCGCCCTTAGCAAAGGAGTAAAAGAAACTTTGGTCAGTGATCTTTTGGGCCAAATCTTGGGCCTAGCTGAGCCTACGGAACCAGCCTGCCAATGAACCCAACAGCGCCCATGGGCCCACCTGCTCCGCTCGTGGGTCGTGGCCGACAACATGCTCGCGGGCCGGCCTGGCCTTCGTTTGTGCCGCCTGATCCTTCCTTCAATCAAAGTGTGGTCAACCAACCTGAACCGCCGCCTCACGCGGCGGCCAGTGCGCGGTGGCGCCGCCGGCCCTGCCGCCACCTCTTCGTCCACGGACACCGCCGCCGCTGGAACTGGAAGCGTTTCTGTGTTGCCTGGCGCACAGGCGCAGTACCTTTCTCCGTCGACGAAGTTAACCACCACGCATCCACGTCACGGATTAGGTGGACTACCGGCCGGCAAAAGCTTCCCAGCCCAACCGGACACGTCCGTCGTCAGTCAGAGTCAGAGGTTGCTGCATACGTGCCTGTGCCCCCGCGCCGGCCTGCGACAAGACAGGCCCCAACGCCACGCATGCGTCCGTCCGCCGCCGTCGCCGCGCGCCGGCCGGAGGTCTAGCTAGCTAGAGGGCGAGCAAGGCCTCCGGCGGTCTTGGGGCCTGCAGGTCGTCTTGCTGCGGACCTGCGGTCACTACTATCAAAACAATTTGTAGCAACGCCTCGATATTTTGTTCAAGAGCGGATCTAAATGTAACCCATCCTTACAAAAAGACTGCGTGTACTGTATCAGATGACCCGCCCTGAAAATATATTTTCAGGGACGGGTCAGCCCATCAGCCGTTCCAAAAAATAAGCTATTTTTAAGGACGGGTGATGGGGTGACCCGCCCCTAGAAATAGGGGCGGGTCACCCCATCACCCGCACCTAGAAAGTTTGAATAGGAGGGCGCGACATAAAAATTTCGACAGGCGTACCTCTCTCCTTTATCTTTGCGTGAGCCTTATCCTCCCCTGAACCTCTCTCACCTTCTCAGCCCCTCTCTCTCCCCTATTCTATATCTCTCCTCTCTCTCACCTCGCTCATCTCTCTCTTCACTCCTGACCATGAGCGGGGCCTCCCGCGGCGGCCGGAGGGGAGGAGCGGCTCCAGCGGCAGCATGTGGCGAGGCGGCCGGTGGGGAGGAGCGGCTCCCGCGGCGGCGGATCTCCATGGCGGGGAGGAGCAGCTCCCGCGGCGGCCTTCCGTGTCGCCCGGCGGGGAGGAGTGGCTGCTGCGGCGGTGGCCTCCCGCGGCGGCCTCCCGCGCGGCCGGCGGCGAGGCGGGCTCCCGTGGCGGCCTCCATGGCGGCGGATCTGGGCCTCCCCGCTGCCTCCTCGTTGGCGAGCCCGCAGATCTGGGCGGCGGGCGGCGGGGCCCGTGGCGCGGCGAGCGGCGACGGCCCGTGGCACGGCGACCTGGAGGTCGCAGCCGGCGGGGACACTACAAGAAATGTGGTGATCTATGACGAAAATTTTATGACATTTTAATGGAGCGTCACAATTGCATACAATCTATGACGAATTTGAAGGTATGGACCCTAGGCCCAGAAATTTATGACATTTTATTGAATTCGTCATAATTGAGCCCACAAAATATGACGTTTTTACATTAATGTCATAGAAATCGTCATAGTTATTTATGTTTTAATATTGATGTGTAATATTGATGCTATATTTTGCAAGCTACTTCCATGGCGTGCCTTAATTAGTTATTTAAAAAATAGAAAACTAAACTTTTTGTAGAACAAGTGGTAATTTTAATTCACTAATGTTATAGAAACTACCATAATTCACACAATTTCATGGTGATATAAAAATATGTTATAGAAAACAAGGGCCGAGCTCTTTTTCACTTGTGTGTGGGCCGATCCCTCTCTCCTCTTGTTGTCATGCGCCAATTGTGTGTGGGCCGATCCCTCTCTCCCCTTGTTGTCTTGCGCCAAAAGCCCAGACGCAGGGGGAAAATGCGCCAGCGGAGGGGAAAAAAACAAACTCAAAGGCCTACTTTGGCAGCGGAGCGAAGCATACCCAGTGCCAGGAACCCTCCACCGGGAATTTTTTTTGATCCTCCATTCCTGCATGTACCCAGGGGGAGAACCCACGTGTGGCGGTTGTTTCCCCATTGCCGTTTGGCAGTGCAGGCAAGGCGGGAGGGTTCCTCTTGCCTGCTGTCTGTTGCGTGCAAACCACCACCACAACATTTTCAATGCCAACAACAACTCTGATTTTTTTTAACAAATAATACATGGAAAATCCCGACAGATCAATGCCAACAACCACAACATTTTCATGGACATGATACATGGAAAATCACAAGACCATAATTATTTGACATAGTACAATACATGGAAAATTTAATTCGAGTGGCAAATTCAACTTAGCTAATCCATTCTTCGCCAAATCATAAATAATCTTCATCTATCCAAGACATATAATCAAAAAAACAAATTATGGTTTAACTCCTTTTCATGGGTAGTGTTCGAGAAAAGAAAGGAAAAACATTGCTTCCATCTAGATATCCACCATTGCTTCCATCAAGAGTCCTGCAAGTAAAAGAAAAAACATTAGCAGCTAAGTTCAGACCACTTGACTAAACTAACAATAGCTAAATCATAACTATCATAGCCCGAGCATATTGAAAGTTAACACCTCTGGCCCTAGGCATGATTCAATCTGACATTCTAGACATCGATATAAGAGCATGCTTGGGATAACTCACAAGAACATAGTAGTATTTCTAGTGGTCTAGTACAGAAAATACTAAAACATAACACTGATAGAATTGAATTCTTTCTGGGAGGGAGTACATCAGTTGTGTCCAGATGATATGGCCATACACAACAGCAGCACAGATGTAAATAACTTATCAGAATCATTGCTACACAACAACTAATGTAATTCAGAAAAAGGCAACCACCAAACCTTGTCTCTTGCACATACCTTATCCACAATGTGTCAATATAAACATAACTGGAAGAAGCGAGATGCAAGAGCAGGCATAATGCAAAAGGTAAACGAACAAACAGGGAAGTGATGTATTATACCTGCATACAATGACTGTACCTGTATTTTTCATCTCAATTCAAACATTGCCTCCACCAAGAGCACTACAGGTAAAGACAAGGAGCATTAGCAGGTAGAGACATACTCAAGTAAAGTAAATATTACAAGGAAGAGATTTACCTAATCTAGCGCTTGAGCCAAATAAATCGAACATTTTTCTTTTTCATGTTCATCCTCCCTGTCTATCTCAGATTTGAAGATATCCATACCATATGACTTCTCCACATCAGTAAGTCCATCCATTGCGTCCATTTCATCGAGACACTTGGGGACTGAAAATGCTTCTTCTTTTTTCTTCCTTTCTTCGAGAGCTTCGATGGTTTTGCCTGTCTGCTTCTTCTTATACTGCACATAATCCTCAATAGCAGAACCAATATGACTTTGCTTGCGCTTCCTCCTTCCACTTGCTCCTTCCACAAAATCTTGATTGGAATGTGCAGATTGAGCTTCATTATGTGCACTTGTGATGTTTGGTCCATCCAATGAAGTAAATGAGGCACTTCTAGCACTTCTCTTAGAGAGTGCAGCAGCAGGAGGAAGTGGAGCAGGAGGAGGTTGTGGAGCAGCAACAAGAGCATTAGCAGCATGAGGAAGTTGAGCAGCAGGAGCCAAGTGCTTGGTTGATGTGAAGTTTAGTTCTCTTGTAGCAACACTTCTGTAGCGAAAATGGCCTCTCATGCCATATTTCAATATAATGTTTTGGCGATTGATGACACACATAACACTTGGACTAATGTGATTGTTAAGATGACTATTCTCAGGCTTTTAGGTTCAAGTGATGACAAAGAGAAGAGAGGCGTAGCAAGGCCCGAAGGGCCTGCCCTACGGGGGTTCCTCTTCGGTCCAAGGGACAAGGATTGAGGCATTTTGCAATCATCGGTTAAACCGACGTAGGGCAAAATGAACTCACCGGTGCAATCACAGAGAAGGTCTGCGGGCTAGGGTTTTACACCGGATGAACCGACGCTACGAAAGTTATATACGTCGGTGCATTGGCAGATGAAGACCGAGGAAAATACCTACACCGGTTGAACCGACGATGCATCGGTCAATTGCATCGGTTCAGTTGTCCAGAGAGGTGGTTTTTGGAGGAACGTGAAGAAGTTACACTCACCGGTTAAACCGACACTAATATTACATACACCGGTTGATTACATCGGTTAAACCGGCGATACACCGGTTGATTGCTAACGGCTAGTTTTTCAAATAGCAGTTTACATACACCGGTTGAACCGATGATGGCTTTTGGGGTACGTCGGATTAACCGGCATTACGCAGTTTTCTGGCAGCTTTTCTCCAACGGCTATATTTGCTTATGCTGCCTATATATATACCCCCAAGGCCGGGTCATTTGAGGGTGCTGGAGTTCAAGGAAGTATACAAGAGCTAAAGATCGTCTCCAACCACCATAGAGCTTCATTGTACATCATATAGGCTTAAGCACACTTGTTAGAGTGCTTAGTGCTTAATTAGAGATTAGTTCTTGCGATAGCTCCCTTGAGAGAAGTCTTACTGCGGCAAGCAAACACTTGTACTCGTCGTGTGACCCTCCTACTTGATGTGGAGAGGCAATGACACTTTGTGCGGGGAAGGAGACCCCTCTTGGTGAGAAGCTCCGATAGTGAAGACGGTGCCGTGGTGACGCTTCGAGATAGACGGTGGTGGTGACCTCATCTTGGTGACTTGGTGGCACTTAGCCTTTGCTTGCCGGGTGCCTTGGTGGCCAACGCAAGACAGTGATCAAGCGAAGAGACTCGGCATCACACTTGTTCGTGTTGGACAAGTGGCCGTGGACGTAGGGAGGGACTTTGGTGTCCTAACCGAACCACGTTAAATCGTGTGTCTTGGTGTCTTCACAGGAGTTTGCATATCATCTCTCTTACCGCATTACGTTTCCGCATTTACTCTTTCTTGCTTACCTTTACTTTCCTAGTTAGTTTGATTAGGATTGGCTATAGGTTGCAAATCTTTTGGGGTAAGTAGAGGGTAGCATAGATAAACCTTAGTCATAACTAGCATGTGTAGGACGTGTTAGGTTTATCTTATGCAATTAAATTGAGCCCTAGGTTAAAAAGCGTTTAGCGACCCTATTCACCCCCTCCCCCTCTAGGGTCGGACACCCCGGTGATCCTTACAACTTCCTATGAAAAAAATAGTGCAAGCAGTATAAGACATAGTTAATAGTGATCCTTATGCAATGGAATACTTGACTGTTAACATACCTGCATACAACGACGTACAATCGTCATATAAAGGAAATGGCTTCTTCTGGAACCTAGCCAATTTTGCATTATCCTATTAACCACAAAGACAGCAACATAGTTAGTTCCTGCAACAATCATGCTCAGCGATAGAAGTGCCTTGTAAGTATTGGTCATGCTCAGTGAAAATTCTTACATTGACTAGTTTTTCTATTTCTCCGGCTCAGCAATGATCATGCCCAGCGAGTCATTCCAACCAACACCACTTTCCTTTCTAGCATCTCGTATTGCCTTTCAACTTCCCTTTAGCTCCTTCTCCTTCTCTTGTAGTTGCCCCTTTGTGAAGTGTGCTGAAGGAAAATTCTGGTTGAATTTCTCTAAGATACTTCTCCAACCCTCAACAATCCATCCATTCTGACCCCTGAACATAGGGATGTTCACATGGTCTCTCATAATGTGAACAAGCCCTTTCTCATAGTTGTAGTTCCATGCAGCCCTCGACATTGCTGCAAGAAATAATTAAATATTCATTCAAGAGATGGGAGTTAGACAGAGTTAGAAAACAGATGCAGTTCTCCTGTTAGCACATATTATACTTGATGCAATCTAAATTCAACAAGCAGATTTCCTGAACTATACATGGGAAGAAAAACAAGCAGGGCTGCAGGATTTCCTGAGGATGCAGTTTAACACTATACAACAAATGTTGTTTTAACATTACAAGAAACAGTAAATAGTTAACTAGATACATCAGGGTAAAACTAGGCTTAACCCTCAAACACTACTATCCTACGCATTGTAGGTAGCCCACATCTGATGGGCTATTTGGTCTCGTAGGTCATTTCCATCATTTGATTCCGTCTCACTTGGGTAGTTAGTGTCTCCGTCTGGCAAGTCGACATAATCTGCTGGGTTGATATTATCAGGTAGGTAGTCTAGCCAATCTTCACTCCCATTGTACCCTCTAATGATGTTGTGAAACACAGCAGCAGCTGCTGCAATCTTCACTTGACATTCAATTGGGTAATGTGTGCCCACTTTCAGAATTGGAAACCGCTTTTTGAGAACCCCAAAGGCCCTCTCAATGTGATTCCGAAGAATTGCATGCCGATGATTGAACAATTCCTTGTAGTTAGCATATCGGCCATGTCTCCTGAACTCACTGAGATGATACTTGACTCCTCGGTAGGGGGCAAGGAATGATGGTGTGTTTGCATATCCACCGTCTACAAGATAGAATTTCCCATCCGGCACAGTAAAACCCTTGCCAAGAGCAGACCGCAACACTCCTGCATCAGATGCGGATCCTTCCCATCCAGCTGAGATGAAAGTGAACTTCAAGTAGAAGTCACAAGCAAACATCACATTCTGTGATAGTGTCCCTTTCCTATTTCTATAGGGACTGGCCTTGTCTTGTGAAATTGTAATAGGGACATGCGTACCATCAATAGCACCAATGCAGTTCTGCAGGTAAGAAAAACTAGTGAAGATTTGGATTGTGGTTAGGAAAGGTATAAGGAAAGTGTAGTGTAAGTATGAACGAACCTGAAAGAACGGCATAAATCTAGAGTCACATGTAATCTTCACGTGTGTACAGCTTGGATTCGGGAGTTTGATGAATTTTTGGATTAATAGTGGAATGATATCGAAGAACTCATTTATTTTCCTATGCACTGTCTCACCGCTATGTTGAAACGCCTTCTTTAGCGAATCTGTACTTGCATTATGAGAGAGCATGTACATAAACAGGCCAAGCTGCTCCTCAATCCTCATACCACGTGTATCACGGAGCAAGTTCTCTGCCCTAAGAAAGTTGGCTACAGATCTAAATATGTCAGCCTCCATCCTAAATTCTTGCTTGCACCAATTCTCGTGCCCTTCGAGAATCCCTTTAACCTTTTTAGCACCAGGAAGAGAAGAGGTGTGCTCAGGTATTTTTCCTTCATTTAGAAAAGGCATTACAGCAGGGAAAGAACAAAGAATAGCTCCTCATCATCTTCTTCCTCTTCCAATAAAAAATTCCTAGCATGCTCCTCCCATGAAGCCATCTAGTGTTACATATATAAAATTATATTATTACATATATAAATAAGTAGAGGAACAAGTATTAAAAGTCTAAAAAAGTCAGAAGTAGATCCAATGCTTGGAAACAGCAGGAAATACAGTCCACAGAAAAATACACAGGATAGTCTGCAGGAAAAATACACAGTCTGCAGTAGGCACCTAAGGCTCTTCACATTCATGAAACAAAACCAACTCAGGCCTGAACTAATTCCAGTAGGCACCTAAGGCTCTTCCCATTCATGAACTAACTGCATACAACTAGAAAGAACACAGAACTAGTGATCACAACTAGGCTGATAGAGTGATAACTATAATCAAGGTCTTTTTTGCTCTATTTACAAAAACCAAATTCACTCTATCAGTTCAGTTCACTAGTACCTCACTCATAGTGATCACTAGTTGCAATAAAATAGAGCAAAAAAGCCAAATAGATAAATCAAGCAGGGTACACACTCCTTAGGATTGTCATTTTCTTTTTCTTTTCATCTGTAATAGATAGCTAAATAGGCCTTGCAGCAACAGAGTGCAAGAATTTTATCATTTACCACAACAGAGAAGATAAGCTACGGCACATGCTCACATGTCTTGTCCTAATTTCACAAGGTTGAACTCAAGTATCAAGTAGATAAGTTCTTCCTAGCTTCTTTTCCAGCAAGAAAACGGGAGGGACAAGGAGGAGGGAGGAAGTACTCACTGGATCTTGGGACGAGGAAGGGAGCCAAGCGGGGGCAGTCACAGGGCAGTGGAGATTGGGCCGCGCGCGGTCCGGTCGGCGGTCGGCAGGTGGCAGGCGCAGGCAGTCCGAATCAGTCTCCAGCTGGGCGTCGAGATGGCCGCAGTGTGGATCAGCCTCCAGTCGGGCGTCGAGCTACAAGAAAGAGAAAGGATGAGAATCGAAACCAAGCACACAGAATGTCGCAGCTCGTCATCCTCGCCGAGGCGTATGCCACTCGCGTGGGTATCAGAGTCCCAGATCGAGAGCATAGCGGAGAGGTCGGATCGCCAGGTGAGCGCGGTCGGGGGAGACGGCGGCGGTGGAGGCGGTGGAGGTGTGCTTACCGTTGGCGGGCGCCAGGATGCCGAGGCGATGGAGGAACGGCGGCGGCCGGATGCCGGGGTGGCGGCGGCGGCGCCGAGTCGCCGAGCCCGGCGGAGGGGCAGCTTCGCGAGTCACAAGATGTGGAATCGTTCCCGGCCACCAGAGATGTGGAATCATTTCCCGTGGAATAGGAGGGGAAGCGGGCTTCCAGGCCGGGCAGATGGGCTTCCAAAGTGTGCCAAGAATTTTTTCGGGGAAGATTGGCCCTTGGGATTTTGGCCCAGGGAAAACTCAGGGATCCCGCTGGGTTTCCCTGCTGCCAAAGTAGGCCAAAGGGGAGAGCCAGGAGGAAAAAAAACAAACTCAAAGGAGAAAAAACTCCACCTATATATATATTCTCACAAAAAAATATTGTTGATCCGCTTCCTGCCGCATGTGCCAGCGATTAAAAGAAAAAATGGCCACAAACACCCGCCGTACATGCGCTTGTGGTAAAAGGGGGGAAAAGCAGTCCAGGAAATAATAAAAAAAAGAATTGCAGCCTCCCACCTGCGCTTGTGGTAAAAGAAAAAAATGGTATGGATGACATAGGCATCGAACGTAACAACACCTTGTGTATTGAAGAGATAGGAGCCTAACCAGCTCCACCAGACAACTTCATCTGTGTTGTGTCATAGTATTAAATTTTTTATAGACAAAAACACATGCCGCAAAAAAGCTACAATAAAGAAAGCAAATTATTTCTATTGGCATTTGGGGAAAAAAACTTAACCGTGACGCTCAAAAAGGGGAGGAAAAAAGCTACAATAAACAAAGCAAATTATTTGTATTGGTATTTGGAAAAAAAACTTAACCGTGATGCTCAAAAAGGGCGGAACAAAAAGGAAAACACGTACCAAGCTGGAGTCGAACCAAGACAGCAAATCTGAAGGAGCAAAGGATTAACCATTGAGTTACTACTTCGTTTGGTTGAAGTCAAAGCGTTAAAATATCTTTTATACACGGTGGAGCTAAATTTGGAAAAAAAAAAAGAGAGGTGTTTTGAATGGCGGGGATTCGAACCCGGGTCACCGGTACAAGACATCGACGCCATACCACTGCGCCAATCACCAATTTGTGTTCATGGAGGATAATAAAATATTTATATATTATTATTTACACGTGGCCCTGCAATCAAGAACACATGTGCGATTCATCTTTTTCTTTTTAATCCGGAATTAAATTTTGTTGTTGGTATTTCTCCCTCATAATAACTCCAAATTTGATGATTCTTGTTTCTGAATTTTTCTAAAATCAAGAACTTTCATCTATGGCATATTTTTTGTATGTAAATTATTATTTATCATAACTTTTCTATATAGCAAGTTTTCTTCTAACCAAGTACAAAATAGAAAATAACATTTTGGCATAGCAATGACCAATGTAACTTCATATTTTCTAACAATATGGGGAAAATGAGGTTGTGTCCGGGTTCAAGGTGCATATGAGTTCAAAAATGTTATGAGGTATTCAAAACTCAAAGTTTAGCTTGAGTTATAAGAAACTAGATGAGGCATGTATCATTTTGTGAACAATATATGGTCTCACTTTACTAATACTATACAAGTTTTTTTATCGTGAGCTTATGGACCAAAAACATGTTACTATGTTAATTTGTAGATTTTTTTTTACCAAATTTAGATATTATTGTAATTATTATGCGGTAATTTGGAGAAAGAAGTTTGATTTGTCCATAGAATACAATTGAATTTTTCATATATCTCGAGGAAATTGACTAAACTGTAACATATGAGACTAAATATAGTTTTTGTAGGTTTTTTTAATCCTATGAGATGCACATGTAATTCAATTTGGAATTAATTTCGATAACCATGTAGAAATTCATTTAACTTATAGAAAATAGTAAATAAGTTCTAACAAATTTGAAACTTCTGCAACACAATTTATCTCTAGGCTGTTACACATTAAAAATAAATTTGTATATATAACATAATTATTTTTATAGTTTACTTCACAGTGGTCCATAAAATAAAAAAGAAAAATTAGAACGTTAAACGGGCCAAGAAACACAGACAGACCTGTTTTTCACTAAGGCCCAACTTCTCTTAGCCATCCATCTTCGATCCAACGCCTGAGCTGCATCAATCATCCAATAAATATCCCCTGCTCCACTTCCAAACCCTACTCGCTTCTCCTCGCCCTCCCACATCTCACCTCAGACGCGCCGCCGCTCTTCTCGCATCAGATGCGCCGCCGCCCTCCTCGCCTCTCCCTGTCCCGTCCCCAACTGGCACTTCTCCGGCCTCCACACCTACCCCTCTCTTTCTCCTCAGATCTGCGCGCTGCTCCCTCTCGCTCGTCCAGGGCCGCGGCCACCGTCTCACTTGACCTCGTCGCCGCTGCGCAGGTGCTTGGACCCAGCTCGAGCACTCCTTCCTGCGGGCGGCGGTGCGTGGATCTAGAGGAGGCGCGGCCCCAGGTGAAGCGCACGGATCAAGAGCAGGCGGTGCTTCTTTCTCTCCTGCTCGGAGCGGATCGAGTCCGCGGGGTTCTTCCTCGGCAATTCAAGCTCGACTTCCAGCTGCGTGGGCTTCCCCCACCTACGATGGCGTGGTTGTCGCGGGCTCGGCGGCGGCTTCTTCCTCCCCAGTGTCACATCTCCTCCACTCCGTCCATGGCTTCTTCCCCTACCTCCAGAAGACCACCTGCTCCTTGTGCGATACGCCGCTGGCCGCATTCGCAAGTGCAAGATCCGGTCTCTCTCTCTCTCTCTCATCCGTTCTCTCTCTCATCCGTTCTCTCTCTGCTAGATCTACCTCGTTTTCTATTTCTCTCTGCGTGTTGCTGGATTTTCCCTGATTATTCACTGGTTTTGTGTTTCAAACCCAATTTATTCAGGCACTTTCTCTGATTCACTCCTTTGGAAATGTTCCTAGCAATTAGTAGTTAAGCCATTGGATTATATGCCTGTTTCATTGTACGAGTTTCCAATGCATCTAAATACCCTTCTTGTCTGCTTCGACTGTCGAGGGTCAAGTGATGAGTATAAACTGCAATAATATCATGGGAGTAATACTCTTACGATACTTCTTTATTACTAATTTGTTTACTACTAAGCCGAAGCCTTGCAATTTGTTTACTACTTGTTTAATACTAATTGTACAGTAGGAAACGATATTTTTTGCGTGTGGAGGTAGAAATTTCAGCCTTTACTTGTGTTATTCGTGAAGCCTCACTTGGGAAGCTTGGGATTGTTTCGATCAGTTGGTTCCTATGACCGGCATAAACCTGGTATTTGTGTATAGTTATATGTTTCTTGCTGTTGTGAACAAGTTAGTTTGGAACAAAATTGGCTGGTGTGGCTACTAGATTTGATCAGTCTACTAGAGTTATAAAAGGAAAACTGATGCTTGCTTCTAGAGTTTGGATCATGAGTTCTGGGATATTTCGGCATACTAGCCCCTGCACATATGAATATAGTTTACCACTGTTTCTGTACCATGAAATCGAGTAGTAAAAAAGCTTTGGGTACAACTTCAAAGAGGGACAATACTATATCTTATGTACAAATTTGTTTCGATCCCATAACTGAATATTTGGACATGTATTATCCTAGTATTCAGCATTGTTATTCTTGACAAGTCTTACATGTTTGGGGAAGCATATGCACCTTGACTGATATTAAAGCGCAATAGATCCCCCCTGAACTATTTATTCACATATTTGTAAACCTTTGATAAATACAATTGCTTTTGTCTTATATTTTCATTTCCTTGCAGAAGTTGGTCTGAGCATTATAAACATAGATAGGACTCATGCTACCATTGCAGTTTCTTTTGACAACCAAATAGCGTTTCAGTTTCTTTTGACTCTCCTAGTATTATGGTTATCATCAGTAGAAAATTTCCCATATTTACAATATGGAAACAGAGTTTATCCTGCAGATGGAGCAAAGGTTGTGCAGGAGCAAGTGATGAGAATGGCTGGTCATCACACAGGGAAGAAAGATAATTTGATTTCTAATTGATTGTTGTTTATGTGAAGTGAGGCTAGTACTCGCACTGCAATATTGTTTTCATGAGCTTTTTTGTTTATTTATTTTATCCTAATGTGGTCTAGTATAAACTAAAATTTTGCTGAGATAAATTGGCAATAAGCAAATATTTCTTTGCACAGTTTTTTATTGCATTAGCACGCAGCAATTTTGATTTGGTAAATAAAGTCAACTGGTGCTCGATGATTGTCCTGATAAGCTGTAGCTATCCTGTGCAGTGTATTGTTTGTGACCTACAAACTGATAAGAGACTTTGAGTCTGTCATACATCAAGATAAGTTTCTGATCCCTTATAATAACAGTCATACCATGTTTGTAATAAGAAATCATTAATTGTAGCTATCTATCCTTAAACTTTGCTATACCAATTTTTTAGAACTTCGGATTAGAGGTGTTCTCAACTGCTATTTTGCTAGACTGAAAGTACTAGTGCTAGGAGGACCAGTTAGATATCTATCTGAAAATAGAGTTCTTGCTAGATGGATGCACTGCCTGATGAGGTATTATATACATGTGCTGTACTGCAGATTTTGTACTCTACTAATCTGTAGAGAACATGGATAGATATAGAAATGTAAGATCTGAATATGCAAGACCTTAGTATCCTCATAATACCATATGAAATTTACCATGTACATGTGCATCTGAACTTTATAATATATATGTGCAGGTACAACATGGTTGTGGATGTGAATGAGATGGCCGTCAAGCATACATGCAGATTTCTGCTAGGTCAGAGATGAAAAAGCAAATTGTGTTGGAGGCGCAGCTTGAGCATTTGCTGTGTCAAAATGGACCGAGCAAAGCGTCATGGTGGTATGTTAGCTTTTGGTGGAACTAAGCTTTTGCAGGAACCAAACTTGTGTTTGTAATTCTGCTGAAACCTATCTTTTTTTTGTTTCTGATGCTACAATGGACGGCAAGTGATACTAGATGAAAAAAAATGTATGTGATATGTTGATTTAATGCGATGCTGAATGGAAACATGATTCATGTGATGCTATTATTTTTGTGCTGGGATTTTTGTTTCGATAAATGGGTGGAAAAAATGGGATGAATTGGTGGGCCAAATTATTATTTGGGCTGTATATAGTGTTGATTTTGGTTAGCTTGAAATTAATGGTGGGCTGAGAAATATTTGGCCCAAGTCTGTTGACCAGGCTGAATTGGGCCCATTCACAAATGGGCCGTGGTGCTGATGTCACCCGCCACGTCAGCAACCATGTCATCGGCCACGTTAATTTACACGTCATCATTGCTATCCACGTCATCACCATGTCAGCAGCCATGTTATCCTCCATGTCATCAATGTGTGACATGGCAATAGAACCTGTGACGAAAATTATACTATTCGTGATGTTAATTTTCGTCATAGAAAACGGGCTTGGGTTGGGCTTCAGGGGGCCCGGAGACATTCCATGACGGTTTTAAAACGTCATGGATCAAGCAATCTATGACGAAAATTTAAGGAACGTCACGAGGTGTGATCTGTGACGCTCAATATATGACGTTATTTGAGATCGTCATAGATACTGTTTTATGACGGTTTTTCAGTGATCTGTGACGAAATTCAATTGTCATGGATCACCAGATTTTTTGTAGTGGGACTGCGGCGCGACGACCTAGAGGTCACGGCCGTGGTGCAGTGAGCAGCGGCGGCGGCGTGGCCGCGACCTGGACACACGGCCACGGCATCGCCCTGGAAGCGCGGCGGCGCACCTGGACGAGCGGCGGAACGCAGCGGGCGGTGGCGCGAGGCTCGTGCGGCGTGCAGGCAACGGCGTGTGGCGGCGCGCGGGCGTAGGCGCGTGTGTGCCGCGGCTGGCTCTGACTTTTTTTTAATTTTTTTAATTGATTACTAGCGGCGGATGATGGGGTGGGCCGCCCCTGAAAAAAAGTTTCCAGGGACGGTTGGTGCCATGGCCTGTCTCTGGAAAATGATTTTCAGGGGCGGGTCTTTTATCCGCCCCTGAAAAACTTGATTTCTAGCTGCGGGGTGCCCCCGCCCTTACAAATCCCATTCTACCCGTCCCTAAAAACCTTTTTTTTTTTGCATAAGTGCGTTCCCGTAGCGCTGCGTGCCTGCCTTCCCCGTACGTACGTCCTGCCGACCGGCCGGCCGGCAGCTCCTGCACGCCACCCGGGCATGGAGGTTGAATGGAAGTTGAAATCAGCGGCTCTCGATCAAGGGTATCAGAGAGTCAAGTGGTCGTGGCAGACGACTGGTAGTCCGACGAGTGATTGTACACTGGTCACTGGTCGTATGTCTAGCTCGGGACGGCGAGCTAGGAGCCCGTTTCTACGGGGTGGGCCGTCCTCGACGCCGCCTCTGACCATCCTGAACGTGAATCCGCGCGGTTCATGTGTTCCCCGGAGATGAATAATGAACCCGCGCGCGGTGGTCCTTGGAGACTGCTGCATCGTGCATGAGTAGTCGGTGATGCATCTGCCGTACTGGCAGGGCAGCAGCCGTAGATCCGAGCGCTAGCTAGCTGCTGGATCGACCTCTCTACCAACATGGTGAGTGATTGCACGTACGGACGCAACGTTGTTGTTGGTATTGACTGTTTTGGAGCACCGCCCAAAACATAGCGTTTAGTTCCCAAAAACGAAATTTTTTGGTGTCCCATCAATGTTTGACCAGATGTCGGGAGGGCTTTTCGAACACTAATTAAAAAACTAATTTCAGAACTCACTTGAAAACCGCAAGACGAATCTTTTGAGGCCTTTGACCGCATCATTAGCACATGTGGGTTACTGTAGCACTTATGGCTAATCATGCCCTAATTAGGCTCAAAAGATTCGTCTCGTCGTGTACATCCAAACTTTGTAATTAATTTTATTATTTAATTACATTTAGTGCTTCATACATGTGTTTCAAAGGGGAGGTGAAAATTTTTGGGTGAAAATTTTTGGGAACTAAACGGCCGGTTAGTTTCATGTTTGAAAACAGAAGTGTTTATAGCTTTTCCACGCGGCGGGGTGCAGAACTAGAAATAAATGTGCTTTTAGATGAAAGAAATATTAAGGATGCATAGTACTATTAAACTTACAAAAATATATCTAAATAGGTAGATCATTTTTCCTACTTACCATTGGTACACACAATATAGCTATTGACTCATTTTATTCCATTGCAATTTAATTTATTCCCGAATTTCCCAAAAAATATCCCGAAATTGTTAACGAAAGGATAGTGAGCTTTATCCATTTGGTTAGGCACTCTTCGGGATCAAGTTTCTAAACAAATTTCGTGTCCGAGATCATTTCGGTGATCTATATATATACTACGCAGAAGGTGTTTCTATATGATCCAATCGATTTCATGTCCTGCACGCAGCAGTTGCAATAATAGAATGAAGAAAAAGTGACACTACTACAGAACAGACCTTTGTTCCAGACCATTTGTCCGACTGCCTTTGGACCCGGGACAATAGGTGGTTTTTGTCCCGGGTCCAACGGCTAGCCGGGCCAGCGGGGGACAGGGGACCTTTTGTCCCAGTTGGATGCCCCTTTTTTCCCGGTTGGTGCCTCCAACCGGGACAAAAGGACCCCCTTTTGTCCCGGTTGGTGGCTCCAACTCCAACCGGGACAAAAGGTGGTCCTTTTGTCCCGGTTGGTTGCTCCAACCGGGACAAAATAGTCATTCACGTGTTAGTTTAACAGGAATACATTCATTTTAAAGTCACATGTGGTGTGTAGGTGGGGTGGTAAAGAAACTACACGCGAGGTAAGACATCTCGGGTTCGAGTTCTGGGTTGCACAGAATATTTTTTTACGTTACACATGGCCTTTAGTCCCGGTTATTTCACCCGGGACTAAAGGGTCCGGGCCTTTTGTCCCGGCTTCATTGTCCCGGTTCCAAAACCAGGATGAAAGGGGGGTTTGGAACCGGGACAAAAGCGTGTTTCTGTAGTAGTGTGACTTGAAATGGTACCAAATGTTTGGAAAAGAATTTTAAAAACTTGTAACTGAAATATTCGAAATTCGAGCTAGATCTAACAACATTGGGCGGTGTTAGCTAGTGGAGCTAGCGGCTTGCAGAGTGCGAGAAGGCGGAGAAGCTTACTGAAGCAAAAAAAAAACACAAAACTAGCTAGGTATAGAGCAGAAGACCATATATAACTGTTGGATCAATACCTAAAATTCCAATGTGGGTTGTGGGTGGAGAGGAGCAAAATGCCTGAGTCCACTATAGCGGGGTCCTATAGACTATTGTCACTATTTGGTATCACACTTTATTTTTTCGGTCAACCTATATAAGGTATATATTGGCACTGCTAATTGGAAGCATCTTCATTAAATTACCATCGAAACAAAGTTGAAGCTTTCAGTTTATACACCGAGCATCCAAGCAATGGTGAGTCAGCATCGCATGCACGAGCTCGTTTGCAGATGAGTACATGTCAGCGGACGGCGGGGGTTGGAGTAGTATACTTTTTTTCTGCCTACAGAGGCACGTCAGAGCAGCGAAGAATTTGAGTCATGATTGATGAGCGTGCGTGCCTCCCTGCGCAGTAAATGATCCTTTTCGGTTCGCTTCTCCTCCTTGTAATCTTGTGGTCACCAGCTTCCCTAGCTAGCTCTCGCTCTACCAAATTAAAAAGCCTGCAGAGAGCTACTAGGGTTGTGCTGCTGGCCTGCTGGGTAGAGGTCCTCCTGCCATGCTAGCTCCATCCTGTTCCGCTCCTGCTTCACAGAAAAAGGAGGAATGGATGGGGTTCAAAGGACATGCACACTGCCACAGTGGCCTGCGAACACCAAGATCAGGGAAGGAATGGTCAAACGCAGAGGAGGGTGCTCTACTCTACTGCATGAGAAAAGCCTATTGCTCGATTGCTCATATGCATGCATGATGCATGGGATGGTGCTCTTGCATTGGCGCTGTCTAATTCAATGCCACCATCTTCCTACATTCATTGCGCTCTCTCTCTCTCTCTCTCTCTCTCTCTCTCTCTCTAATCTCTTTTTAGTTTGCTATCAATACCGGATTTATTGTATATGAATTTGATGACAGATTAATGGGAAAAGCTGAGTCTCATTCTCTGTTTTCCCCCCGAACTATCCATCTCTGTGATTTATTTACTCCAATATTGTAGTTATGAATCCCAAGTAAGGAACACATGTGAGATATATACGGAGTGAATTAGTAGGCCATGAAGTTTGAAGCTAGAACTAGAAAGCAAAAAGCATGAAGGTAATCAAGGAATGCGTGTGGAACGTACACATGAGAGATAACTCCATTCACCGTGTAGTGCCTAGGCCCCCAGCTAATTCATTCATAGATAGGGCTTGATGCATTGGTGAACATACATGTCTACAGTCTATCGAGTACTCTGTCCACCCCAAAATATAATCATTTATTGACTTCTATTGATCATGTTTGACCATTTGTTTTATTCAAAAAAATTGAGAAAATATTATTTATTTTGTTACGACATGTTTTACCATCGTATATATTTGAAGTATATCTTAATGTTTTTATTTTTTCTCAAATTTTTTGAATAAGACGAATGATCAAATACGATGAGTTAAAGTTAACAAAGGTTTATATTTTAGTACGGAGGTGTACTATATATGTGCCCGACTTTCCATGCACTCGCCGGCAAAAGGGAGTCAATGTGCGGTGGCAGTAGAAGCGAGATGAGATGACATCCTAGCTGGCCTGCCCGCTAGCTCGCAGCCGCCGTACGCACTGTATATGGTGTGCCTTCCGATTTGACGCAACGTGGGTGGCCGGCCATGGGGCATGACTTTTTTCCCGAGTAAATTCCCTGTATGCCATTGGAAAATGTAACTCATCCCTTCTATGCCATTGAAAATTACCTCATCCCTTCAATGCCATTGTTTTTAATTTTCCATTCCCTCTATGCCATTAGAAGGGATGAGGTAATTTTCAATGGCATAGAAGGGATGGGTTGAAAACCTATGTGTTGTTGACTGAATTTTTAAATTTCATGTATAGTACTCCTTTGTTAAGTTCTGTAATGGATTAAGTACTCCTTTTAATTAATCAAGATGTATGATGGATATTGCATATCTTTTAATTATTCATGTTATGTTACATTTAGTTTAATTTAGGCTTGATATATTTTATTTATTCGATACGTGTAAAGAATTCAAATCGATTTATTTAAAATGCAGATGGACCGGCAATTGATGTACAATGCTGACCGACGTTCGAAAGAATTCATTGATGGCCTGCATTATTTTTTGTCTGTGGCGGAGGCAAACAAGCAGAATGGTTTTATGTGCTGCCCGTGTGTTCATTGCAACAATAACAAGGATTACTCATCTTCAAGAATCCTACACAGCCACATTTTCGCAAATGGTTTCATGAAGAAGTATGTTTGTTGGACGAAGCACGGAGAACAGGGGGTTACCATGGAAGACAATGAAGAAGAAGATTTTGACGACCACTTTCCCGGGAATGCTGGAATTGGTGCATTCGATGACGATATTCCCATGGAAGAGCCCGAAGTAGATGTAGCAGAAAATGATCCCAGCGACGATCTGGGGCAGGCATTGCACAATGTGCAGGCAGACTGTGAGAGTGAAACGGAGAGGTTGAAGTTCCAGAAGTTGTTAGAGGACCACCATAAGTTGTTGTACCCAGATTGTCGAAATGGATTTAAGAAACTTGGCACCACCTTGGAGTTGCTGCAATGGAAGGCGACAAATGGTGTATCCGACAAGGGATTTGGTGAATTACTCAAACTTGTTAAAAAATGCTTCCTAAGGACAATGAATTGCCTGCCACAACATATGAAGCCAAACAACTTGTTTGCCCTTTGGGACTGAAAGTGCAAAAGATACATGCATGCCCCAACGACTGCATCCTCTACCGAGGCGAGTACAAGAATTTGCATGCATGTCCCGTATGCAGTGCATTGCGTTACAAGATTAGAAAAGATGATCCTGGAGATGTCGAGGGGGAGCCTCCCCGGAAGAGAGTTCCTGCGAAGGTCATGTGGTATTCGCCTATAATACCACGTTTGAAGCGTCTGTTTAGAAATAAAGATAATGCTAAGTTGATGCGATGGCACAAAGAGGAACGCAAGAAAGACTCGATGTTGAGACACCCCGCTGATGGGTCGCAGTGGAGAAAAATAGATAGAACGTACCCTAAATTTGATTTGGATGCGAGAAACATAAGGTTCGGTTTGAGTACGGATGGCATGAATCCTTTTGGTGAGATGAGCAGTGGTCATAGCACTTGGCCTGTGACTCTTTGTCTGTACAATCTTCCACCATGGCTCTGCATGAAACGAAAGTTCATCATGATGCCAGTGCTTATCCCGGGTCCAAAGCAGCCCGGAAATGACATTGATGTGTACCTAAGACCATTGGTCGAAGAACTCTTATTGCTTTGGGGCAATGAAGGTGTACGGATGTGGGATGAATACAAATAGGAAAACTTCAACCTACGAGCATTGCTGTTCGTAACGATCAATGACTGGCCTGCTCTTAGTAACTTGTCAGGACATTCGAACAAGGGATACAAAGCATGCACACGCTGTTTAGATGATACCGATAATATATGGTTGACTCACTGTAAGAAGGTTGTATACATGGGTCATCGTCGGTTTCTTCCCATCAGGCATGCGGTACGAAAGAAGGGCAAGCATTTCAAAGGCCAAGCGGACCACCGAACAAAACCGATGCACCGTAGTGGTAAAGACATCTTCAACATGGTAAAAGATCTAGAAGTTATTTTTGAAAAGGGGTCTGGTAGCCAACCTGTTCCGAACGAAAACGGAATGGCGCCCATGTGGAAGAAGAAATCTATATTTTGGGAGCTACCATATTGGGAAGTCTTAGATGTTCGTCATGCAATTGATGTGATGCACCTCACGAAGAATTTTTGCGTCAACCTGATAGCATTCTTGGGAGTGTACGGAAAGACAAAAGATACAGTAGAAGCACGTCAAGAATTGCAACGTATGGAAGAACGAGATGCCTTACATCCACAACAGCGAGATAATGGACGACAATACTTAAGTCCTGCCAGCTATACTCTTAGCAAGGAAGAGAAAGAAACCATGTTTGACTGCTTGAGCAGTATAAAGGTTCCATCTGGATACTCATCCAATATAAAAGGAATCTTAAATTTGGCAGAGAAGAAATTTACAAATCTCAAGTCCCATGACTGCCATGTGCTTATGACCGAACTTCTTCCGGTTGTGCTGCGGGGGATTATGCCTGATAACGTCCGGTTAACCATCGTGAAGATATGTGCCTTCCTCAACGCAGTTTCTCAGAAGATAATTGACCCGGAGAATTTGATAAAGCTGCAAAACGATGTGGTGCAATGTCTTGTTGGCTTTGAGATGATATTTCCACCATCTTTCTTCAATATCATGACACATCTTCTAGTGCACCTTGTCAAAGAGATTGATATCCTCGGACCAGTATTTCTACACAACATGTTCCCATTCGAAAGGTTCATGGGGGTACTCAAGAAATGTGTTCGTAATAGAGCTCGTCCAGAAGGAAGCATCGCCAGTGCCTACGGAACTGAGGAGGTCATTGACTTTTGTGTTGACTTTATTGATGACCTTAAACCGATTGGAGTCCCTGAATCGCGATATGAGGGGAGACTAACTGGAAAGGGTACATTAGGAAAGAAATCTTATGTCTGCACATATCATTTCTCATTCAAGAAAGCGCATTATACGGTTCTTCAACAATCATCCTTGGTTGACCCATATATCGAGGAACACAAGAAAATTCTGCTCTCCAATTTCCCGAAAAAGTCTGAGGCATGGATTACACGTGAGCACATGAACAATTTCTGCAGCTGGTTGCGGAAGCATCTAATGCATAACATAGATATAAGTGAACAACTGTTCTTATTGGCTAGGGGACCATCTTGGAATATCTTAACATACCAAGGGTACGAGATAAATGGAAACACATTTTATACGATAGCCCAAGATAAAAAGAGTACCAACCAAAACAGCGGTGTTCGTATGGATGCCACGGACAATAATGGAAAAAAGGACACATATTACGGCTACATTGAAGAGATATGGGAGCTGGATTACGGTCCCAATTTCAAGGTGCCTCTATTTCGTTGCCAATGGGTTAAGCTATCTGGAGGAGGGGTAACAAAAGATGAGTATGGGATGACAATAGTTGATCTCAACAATCTTGGGTATAGAGACGAGCCATTTGTCCTAGCCCAAGATGTTGCTCAGGTTTTCTACATTAAGGACATGTCCAGCAAGCCAAAGAAGGGGATAAACAAGCAAAAGGATGAGCCTAAGCGACACATAGTTCTATCAGGAAAGAGAAACATCGTTGGAGTGGAGGACAAGACAGACTTTTCAGAAGAATATAATAATTTTGTTGTCATTCCACCTTTCGAAGTAAATGCTGATTCATGCATCCTGCTAGCCAATGATGATGCTCCATACTTGCGCCGTGATCATAATTAAGGGACATTTGTGAAGAGAAAGTCTGTTACCGCTAATCCTTCATGTACTTGAATCATTTTATATTATTGTATAAAAACATAATCGCAATTCGAATACTTTTATTATATATGTACTATACAATTATACTTTATGTGTTATATATATTATTTTATATATTTTTCACTTAATTACTAGACTCAATTATAATTTTCATTCAATAATGGATTACTCAACAAATTTTATTTGTTTCATGAAATTGCATTCACATTAACACACTATACTCTCTCACTAACACACACAATCTCACTAACACACACTATCTCTCAAACTCACACACTACTCATTAATATCATGAAATTGCTTAATTTTATCTAAAATTCACTTTTTAAATGTTAATATCGTGATAGAATCCACTTTCTGTCGAAAAGCAACAGTTTGAAAAAAAAAATTCACCTAATATATTTTTGCATGGTCAAAATAACAAATATGATTTCAAAAAAGTTAGATATTTCATTGACCCAATCACTTGAATGAAAATTAATTATTTTTGTTGCGTGTATCAAGTTTATATAGAGATAAGAAATTTTGTTACATAATTTTTGGAATCATAATTTTATTAACTGAATTAACAAATGAAAGCTAATTTTAAAAGAGAAGTAAAAAGAAACAAAAACAAACATAACATTAGGCGGGAACGAGGGAAAACGGCCCCTTTTGTCCCGGGTGGTAGATCTACCCGGGACTAAAGGTGGGCCGCGGGCTGGGAATTTTCCCAGCCCTCCCAAAAGCCCCTTTTGTCCCGAGTGAAGCCACCACCCGGGACAAAAGGTCCTTTTGTCCCGGGTAGTGGCTTCACCCGGGACAAAAGGGGGGGACTTTTGTCCCGGGTGAAGCCACCACCCGGGACAAAAGGACCTTTTGTCCCGGGTGGTGGCTTCACCCGGGACAAAAGGCCCCCCCATATATTTCCTAGCTTCCTCCCTCCTTCGCCCTTCCTCCCTCCCGCCGTCCGTTCCCCTGCTCCCCCCACCGCTCGAGCTCCCCGAGAGCACCGCCGCCGTCGACGTCGCCGCCCATAGCCCCACCGCGCGAGCCCACGTCACCGAGCGCCGTCATCCCTGCGAGCGCCGCCGCCGTTGACGTCCGCCGCCCTCGTCTTCGCCGCCCCCGGCCTCCACTCCGCGCGCACGCCGCCCTCGTCGGCGGCCTCGATCCACTGCACGCCGCCGCGCCGCCACCCTCTCCGCTCTGTTGTGTGGGTATCTCTTTTTTCAGCCTAGCATGGCTTTTTCGCCCTGTTGTGTGGGTATTCTTCTGTTCTTTAATTTTGCAGATCGGGAGTTCGTGGCACATAGTTTCTGCAAAGATAGAAGAGTCATTAAGCACTATTTTTTATGTCGCTTTGGAATTTGATATTATTGTTCTATAAACTGATATCACCTTATGTGATTCCTGGCACCAAAATCCAACAAGAGCTCTCCATTGATGTTCATTTACAGTTGGTGGTTTCCCTTTTATGATTTCATCTAGAGACATGTCTTCACGATTGAAATACTGTTTCTTCAACTTAGATTTGTAGGCTCTCCATCTATTGTTAACAGTCCTTAGGATCCAATCCCTTGAGAGCTATTAATTCGTCTTTCATCGTATTGGTATTGTGCAGTCCTATTTTGATGATCTTCAAGGTAGAAAAAGCACACTCAATGCTCCCTGTTGAAACTGGTAGAGACAAGAAGCAACCGAAACAATATATCATTCAAGTGTGCCAAAATAATATCTACTGAATATTTGATTCGCTCTATATGTTCTTCTATGCAATGCTTTCTTGGTATAATTAGTATTGCTTTAATTAGATGAATCTCATTACAAGCTAAAACTATATTCTTTGTGGGACAAAATTTGGATGCAAAAAACTATACTTATTTTGACATGGAGAGAGTATCATATATGGACCCAATTCAATAAAGCCTAGCAAGGAAGCCCCAAATGCAAAAGAATCATTCTCTCCGTCTCTGCTCATAACTCGCCCTGAGCCCCCGTCCCCCGGCCCCCGGCTCCGCGTTCGCCCCAGTGCGCCTCCGGCCCTCGGCTTTGAGCCCTTCGCCTTCGGCCCTCGGCCCTCCGCGATTATGGATTTGTTATGCAACTTATCGTCAACTATATTGCGTATTAGCTTCAATTTTTTTTCTATATTCGGCATACCCAGCCGCAAATTTCTGGAGTGGATTATTTAGATAATTTTTTTAAGGGTTTTATTTGTATTCATATTTTAGTTACGATGGACCCGCGACACACAGACGCGGAAGACGAACAGTTCCTGTTGAATATGATTGGCGAAGGTCAAGGAGATGTCGCTGAACAAGCTGATGATGGCAGCAATACCGACATATATTTGAATATGTCCGGTGATGGAATTGAGGCACCATCTATTCAGGATGACGCTGCTGCTGAACAAAGTGCTAATGTACATATCACAACTATACTTATTTGTAGTGACAATCATATTTTCATCTGAATCTATATGAATACTATGAATGTTTTTTTATAGCCGTCTGGATCATCGTCGCAGCAGAAAAAGACGAAGTAAGGCCCAACAAAAAAACTGGAAGGGCGGTTCATTATAACGGAAGTTGGTCCAGATGGCGATCCGATCGCTCCAGAAGCTGCCGCCAAAAAATTCATAAGACAATCCGGATGTATTGTCAGGGACCACATCCCGATCAGCTTCAGGCTCTGGAAAGCTTCCAATCCAAGCGAGGAACGGGATGCGGTACCCGAAAGAGAAAAAGAATGGTGCTGGCGGGAGCTTAAGAAAAACTTCACGGTTCCAGCTGAATCCGAAGAGATATGCAAGCGCTGGACCCAGAGTAAGATGGCCGAACAGCTGCGATCATTCAAGAAAATTTTGACGAAGAAATATATCAAGACCGGGAACACACCCATATTTACCGGCGAGATCGAAAAGCTCAGGGGTCACTGGGATGCATTTGTGGAATACAAGTCTTCAGAGCTTGGGCTTCAGAAGGTGCAGAAGGCCAAAGACAACGCCTCGAAGAAAGTGTACCATCACACTCTATGCCAAGGAGGCTACAAGTTTGCAGTACCCAAATGGGAGAAGATGGAGCAGGATCTTCTTGACAGAGGCATCCAACCTGCGACCATGAACTGGCCTGAAAGGTCAAGGACCTGGTTTTATGGTCACGGGGGAAGCTTGGACCCAATGACTGGTGACTGCATCTATGGGCCAAACATCCAGCGAGCAGCCCAGAGACTACAGGAGGCCATACAAGCAGCGGCCGAGGGAACATTCCAGCCGGATAGAGAGAGGGACGAGCTGACTTACGCCCTTGGGAATCCAGAGCATCCGGGCCGCACAAGAGGCAAAGGCGTGATTCCGTGGAAGTATGGGTTCAGGGATTACATTGATTCATATAGAAGCCGGCAAAGAAGAAAGAATGATGAGCGGGAGCACTTGCGAAGGCTTGAGGAACGGCTCATGTCACACGATCAAAGACTGGAGGAAGAGGTTCAACGCCAAGTGGCCGTAGCAATGAGCCAGCAACAGCAAGCGCAAACGGTGCCTCCAGAGCCTAGTGTCGCAGCCGATCACCTGTCTCAGCGGAAAAGCAGCTGCGCTTCCACAGACGTCGCCATCACCGAGCCCACGGGGATCCAGGCCGCAGTTGAAGCGTCGGCCCCGCAGCGATTTCCAGTGGATGAGATCACCCACCGGACACCTTGTGACGTGCAGACTGCCGTTAAGAACTTAATGTTCACTGTTGCGTACGGTACCGCCATGCCAACCGAACCAGGCGACGTGTACCACGGCCAACAAATTCTGCCTAGATACACAAGAGTTGGCGTGGAGCAGGTGTGCCAGGGTTGGGAGACGCTCGAGCTTGATATTCCTGGAGGCGATGGGGAGAGGACACTAGCAGAAGCCATTCATGGCTACATCCTATGGGATAAGCGCTACATTGTCCTAAAGTCGGATGATCAAACACCAAGACCGGCATCTTAGCATGCCTCTCCAAGACCGGCATCTCCGCAAAACTCCCCAAGGGCAGCACTGTCTCGGCAAGGATCACCGGCACATTCTCCATCACCATCATCTCATGCGCCGATGAACACTCAAGCGTCACCGTCGCCTCCATGGTCACCCCCTCCGCCGCCGGCAAAGAAGCAGAAACGGCCGCCGGCAAAGAAGGTAGCTGCACCGGCTAAGGAGCCTCCAAAGAAGAAGAAGGAAAAGGAGAAGAAAACCAAGGAGGCTCCTATTAAACCCTGGGACATGAGCCTTGAAGAATGTGATCGGATAACTCAAGAAAGAGTTAAAGAGCACTTCAAGCCGAAGCCGAAGCCGGAGCCCGAGAAAGTGATAAATCCGATAGATTTGAAATTTTTTAAGGGAATGTGCGAAGCAAATAAGAGAAAATTCATTCCGAGAGACCCCCCTTCAGACTACGAACGCACAATTATCAAAACTACTGAGAAAAAGAAGAGACAATCAAAGTCGTCGTCGTCCGACATTCCACAGCTCCGAGCCCAAAAGAAACAATCAATAGAGCCTCTCGTAGTGGGACAGACGACGCAAGAACAAGGCTTTGTTACATTTCTGAAAGAATCAAACCTGACGGCCGCTCAGATTGCAGGGGGAGAAGATATTCCAAAGGCCGATGTGGTCGTCAAATGGACGTTTGAGATCGGCAAAACTCTTGTACCCCCCGAAGTAGTGTCTGTGCTTCCAACGCAAATGTATAAGCTGCACCAGCACTACATGTGTGCGATGGCCGATTGCATCTTCATGCAGGGCGCAAAGATTAAAGATGACGATTTCTTACGGGGGGAGGCCATTATATGGATAAACTGGGAAGAAATTTACCAACTATTCCATCAGGAGGCCCTCGACATCTCTATGGTCGGCTTGTGGGTTCTGTAACTATTTTACTCTCCTTACGTATTGTTTTGCATGATCTCAACATACTGATCTCTTGATTTATTCGGTATCATGTAGAATGGAGATACATACTTGCAGAAGAAAGGGATACTCTCACCTCGGCTTCATCGACCCAATTACTTGTAATTGGAGGCTTCTACGTGACAATACCGATGAGATATTCCAAAACTTGTTCAAGTACATAAGCGTTCATCACAACAAGCAAATGATATTGTTTCCTTACAACTTTGCGTGAGTGATTCCTTCCGTCTAACTCTTTCTATTTTGTAATCGAATTGTTTAAACCTTAACTACCAAGAACTGCCTCCGTATAATCTTGCAGTGAACACTTTGTCCTAATTGTCATAATTCCCGAGAAGAGCCTACTCGTGGTTATGGACTCATTGAGGAGATCTCCAGAACAATACGAAAATCTTCTTAACATGATGAAAAAGTAATTCTACCACTACTCCGTCGATGACCGATAATTTGAATCACTTTGTTACTTGACTATAATTGTTCTAATCATGCACAAGGTTTGGAAAGAATTCGCTAAAAATCATCCAGGCAAATTTGACAAGGAATTGAAGATCAATACAGATTTTCCGGTACGCGCTTGGATGATTCGTTGCACGATTCATTAGTTTTATTATATATTCATGTAAATACCTGATAATTTCTTCTCTCTTAAAGTGTATGAGGCAGAAACCAGGCACTGTATTGTGCGCATACTATGTATGCGAGAACATCCATGGTCTGGTAGGTCCTCCAAAGGGCTGGACAGATTGGGAGGAGGAAGTAAGTAAAAAAACTTGTTAATATTTGAACTCGTATTTTAATTAGTCGAAATTAATTATTCCCTTTTTTCATAGGTCGGGGAGATGCGCGATAAACTCATACCGGAGGAAAAGATTATGGCGATTCAAGAACAATTCTCCGGATTTATTGTTGAGCAAGTCCTCGATCCAAAAGGCGAATTCTACTATGATGGAATATCTAATATTGACAATCACAATAAATATGACAATATACGTGTATATATGTAATTAAAAACAAATATAACTATGTAAATATATATGTGTGTCTATGTATTAAATTTCTATTTATGAGTATGTATGTATGTATTAAATTTCCAAAAGACGAATTCTACTATGTAATTAAGAACAAATATACCTATGCAAATATGATGGAGTATGTATGTATTATATATATAAGCACTCCAATAATATATATGTGTATGTATATATATATATATATATATATATATATATATATTTATATAATATTGGTCCTAGACATTTTCATATGTAAAGGAATTCACATGTATAGATATGTGTATACATATATATATATATAAGTGAATTAATTTATATATGAAAACTATCTAGGACAAATATTATATAAGTAACTATATATATGTATATATTAGTGGAGATCATACACACTGAATTCCAATACATAAGTTTAATTGAAATGCAAAAGTATAATTGAAATAGAAAAAGAATTGAGAAAAGAAAAACATGAAAAAAAGAGACCTTTTGTCCCGGTTGGTAACACCAACCGGGACAAAAGGGTACGCCAGCCACGTGGGCACTGGCTGCACCTTTTGTCCCGGTTGCCACACCCGGGACAAAAGTGCACCCCCTTTTATCCCGTACAGGCGTTCCCGGTTGGGAAACCGGGACAACAGCGGTTTCCCAACCGGGACAAATCAACGTTTTTGTAGTAGTGGCTGTTGACCTCTGGTGTGAAGTCCTTTCAGCAAGTCCGATGTACTCTACTCCCTCCGTTCCAAATTATAAGTCATTTCAAGAATTTTGGAGAGTCAATTTTTTTTCAAATTTGACCAAATTTATATAATAAGATAATAACATTTATGATACCAATTAAGTATCATTAGATTCTTTGTTAGTTATATTTTCATAGTATACATATTTGATGTTATAAATATATGTGTTTCTCTTTATAATTTTGGTCAAACTTTGAGATGGTTTGACCCTCTAAGATTATTGGAATGACCAGTCTCAGTGGGAGTTTCATGGGCGCAGTTACCTAGATTGGAAACTAGGTAAGGGCAGTCTCAATCCAGACTCTACCATGGAGTCTAAGCTTCCTATTTATTGTGTTTTGCTGATGTGGCAGTATATTTATAGAAGAGAGACAGAGAGAAATCAAGACTCCAAGTCTTATTTAGACTCCAAGTCTTCACGCAAATCAAGAATAAATGTGAGATAGACAAGTGGGGCATATAAACCAAAGTAACACACTTTGCATTGGGAATTATAGTTTCTTGTGATGGAGTCTTTGAGGCTTAGACTCTATGAGTGGAGTCTGCATTGGGACTGCCCTAACTGTGCAAGATGAGTTTCATGGTGATGAAGCTCTCCTCACATTCCATGAAACTATATTTTTCTCTCTCTTTACTATGTCAGCAAAAATGATGATATCTAATGTCATGAAACTCTATTTAAACTGGCCTAATTTGAAACGGAGGGAGTAGTGACTAGCAGGTGCTGTCGTCTACCTAGCAGACTAGCTAGCTAGTCTCCGATCCACAGATCGCGTAGTGGGGAGTCTACTACATAGTACGCAATGGGGACGGCGGAGACGGACGATAGAGATGGTGACGCTATCCGTCGCAGACAATAATCTCATTGTCGTTGATCAATCGTAGGCCGGTATGGCACGATGCCATGATGAAATGATATGGTCCATGCATCAGTCGCCTACCAGCCGAGACGGTTGGGGGCTTTAACTCCGTGGTTCACCCTGGGCCCTCTTTCTCTGCAAAAATCCGGGCCCTGCCGCGACGCTGGTCTCTCGAGTATAGTCGGCGTCAGGCCTCGTGACGCAGCATAGATCGACGACAGACAGGGTCGGTGTCAGTGAGATCGACGGACCATTCGCGCGCGTTCCACCCGCGTCGCGTCAGCGTAGATCGTGCCATGCGCGCGCTCTGCAATCCTGAGCCCGCAGTACTATACTAACTCCGTTCCAAATTCGATTCAATTTTTTTCTAAATACTACATAATATTTCGTATGTATCTAAATATGGCGTATTGTAACGACCCCATTTAAACCATTTCAAGTAATTATAGTGATTAAATGAAAATATAATCAATAGAATTAATAAATTTGTGAAATCATATCTGTAGGATTTCTACACCCAATGGATACTCCAAACCATATCCAAGGTGTCCAATTCACCGTCCAGATACAATGTTCGCCATCAAGATATCCAAGTCGTAGTGAAGAGTGTCAAAATGACTATCGCGACGAGTTGTACAAATGCAAGAAGAAAACAAGAAAAATCAGTGGCACTGGTCTAACCGACGGATTTAGAAAAGAGCATCAGAGTATGCACCGGAGTATCGTCCTGAGAGCTTGTCACGGCGCGGAAAGAGAAGTCTTCAACACCGGATAAACCAACGGTGCAACGGAGCAAGTCATCGGTGCATTGCCACATCAACAACAGAGCCACGAGGAGAAAGACTTAAGCACCGTATAATAAACCGATGGGCATTGGTGCAATGCACCGGTTTTACTGGTGGTGCCTACGTTATTAGCTGCAGGACATGTCAACAGACTCAACGACTATGTGGTAGGATAGGGTGACCGGTTGAACCGTTACCCCCAGGCATAGGCATCGGTTCATCCGATGCTATGCTATATTTTTTTGCTAGCCTGTTGGAGCAATGGCTCTATGGACAAGGTCTATATATACGCCTCACCTCGGTTATTTGAAGCTTGCTGGAGTTCAGAGACACCTCATACACATTGAATAATAACTCCAAGCCATCTAAGTGTAAAGTGATCACATTCTTAGTCCTTAGGCCATCTTTGAGAGTATTAGTGCTAGATTAGCTCTTAAGGGAGTGAGAGAGCAAGATGTTGCTGCCTTGTATCGTGGTTCTAGAGTGAACCAACATTGTATTTTGGTGCGCCGGTCATTCTTGGAGTCTTGGTGGATCGCCGGCACGTCTTCGGCCCTCCGGCTTGGTGTGGAGCGGCGTCAACATCTTTGTACGGGAGACGTGGAGACTCTCATCCTTCATGGAGAAGCTTCTTAGTGGAAAGCGGGGCCAAATTGACCATGGTGACTTGGCGAGCCTTGGTGGCAAGACAAGAAGAGTCCCGGAGATACATTGTGGTCGAGAAGCGATACCCTTAATTGAGTTCTTCAACAACATGGACTAGGGTGGCATTTGCCTACCGATACCATAAGATAAATCTTCGTGTCGAGAGTTTGCTTCCTCTTATCTCTTTTTTACATTTCCTTGTTTCATATTTGCAATTTGTGTGCTTTTATTTTCTTAGAGTAGCATCAAGCTAGAATTAACTATAGATTATAAAACTCTTTTGGGATGAGAGTTTCACATTAGATAACTGTAGTTGTACATTTAGATAGCATGTTTTAGTTTAAATATTGTGGGGTCTTAGATTAAAGTTTTAAATTGCTTAATTTACCTTCTTCCTCTTTTAGACTATGAGCTCTCGATTTTTTACACGTATATTAAGGTCAATGAAGCTAAAACAGTCTAGAATTTGAGACGGAGCCAGTAATGACCTGCGAAGGAATATCAAACATGCTTTCGAGACATGAAGGGAACTGCCGCGAGTTATAGGTCTTGTTTGGGTAGGCGTTAGAATCCTAGCGCTAGAAGAGAATCTTTTCTGTATGAAAGACTGAATAAATCTATTTGCAAAATTTTTTTAGGGATTGGTGTAACTTTTCGCGATGAATTTAACGACGGTAATTAATTGATGATTTGCTACGGTAACCGTCTCTAACCGCGTGTCCAAAAGTCTCGTTAGATTCTTTAGAGCCACTAGCGCGGGGTTCTAAAGTTGGTTTTGTAAACTAACTTTGTTTGACACCGTAATTAACGGTCAAACTATTACTATTTACTAGCACGCTGCAAACCAAACGAAACCGAGTGTTCCATTTCATGCACAACGAACAGTGGCAGAATTGCCCTGTGGTGGTGTATGTGGAGGCGGCCGGGCAACAAGCAGGACATGACGGCATTGAATATCTCCTGCACGACAGCACCATGCTTGGGTTTGGGACAATAACTACGGATGAGCTAGGGAGGGTAGAGTAGTTCCGTCGGCGCATTCAATCTCTCCAGCACGACGACGACGACATTCTTGGGAGGCCTGCTCACCTGCCTTGTTTAATTGCAAAGTTCAAAATTAGGCCGTAATTGCACAGTTTGTATGTAAATCGCTAGACAAATCTAATGAACCTAATTAGGCCGTAATTAGATGCTAAATTAATACAGTAATGCTACAGTAAATACCTCTAATGATGGATTAATTAGACTCATTAGATTCGTCTCGCGATTTACAGACGAGTTCTGTAATTTATTTTGTGATTAGTCTGTGTTTAGTACTTCAAATATAGAAAAATATTTTTTAAAAAACTTTATTAGGCTCATTAGATTCGTCTCGCGATTTACAGACGAGTTCTGTAATTTATTTTGTGATTAGTCTGTGTTTAGTACTTTAAATATAGAAAAATATCTTTTCAAAAACTTTACACAAGTCAATTAAACAAAACCCTGCTTTCATCATCCATGGCCGGCCCTGCACTCCTATCTTTCCTTTTGTTCTTCTGTCTTCTGTCACCTCCCTGCAGAATGCCTTCTGCCCTCCTCGAGTCTAGCTAGCGATCGAGAGGGAGGGAGCAGCCGCGCGCTGAGACAGACAGCAGATAGATCGAGATAGACTAGCGTCCGCGTATGTGTAAACACCACACCAGCGCCATGGTTCCCACTCTCACCCCTGAGTTCTGAGTCCTGAGTTCTGACCAGCTTTTCCTCGCGGGGGCAATTGGCATTTTCTGCTGGCTGCCTAGCTGTTGCCCTGCTGCACCTGCACCACTGTATCCGCAGCATGCGTGCTCTACAGTCTACACCACGCAGCACCAGTGACCAAGCAAGTATATACGCTGTATTATGCGTGGAGCGTGTATGCACACTTGTTTTTTTCTTTCTTTAGCATGAAAGCATCTATCCAGTATTGTTTTATCTGATTATATATCATACTTGTATATAGTTGGATATCCGGCCTGCACAGCTAGACATATTTGGATCGGCCTGTATCAAGATCATAACAAACCCTCTACAACTCAATCCACTGCCATGTTGTTGACGAACCTGCATCGCCCATCCTAGCTATTTTTTTCTCAAGTTTCTATGAAAGCTATGTATAGGTTATCATACTTCCTTATTTGGTCCTATTTCTTTTTCAAGGTGCTATGAAAGCTATGTATATATATTTGGCCTGTTATCATACTTCTTTTTTGGGTTTCATGCTACAGTCGGACACTGCTGGTCAGGATTTGACTTAGCTTCTATATGGGTGTCTCTAGCGGAGCCATGCATGTGCTTAGCTTACTGCAGACTGTTGGTTATTAATTTGTCCTGCCTATGGAGCTAAGTAGAACACGAAACACGCTGTCTGTATATATATTTACTTCAACATTCAACTTTCTATACAAGAATAAGATATTTTAATGATCAATACTTGTTTTTATATTTTTTCAAGTGGGATACTTCGCTTTCAAAATAGATAAGACTATCTTTATGCAATCAAAATGGGTTAGCTATGATTTATAAGTGATAGAATGTTTTGCTCAAAGTAAACCATGCATATATGTGAAGTAGAACTTCACATGCATAATCAAATACAACATCTACATCTAATATAACAGAATTCAATTATCAATTTCACTATCCATAAAATAACTTAACTTTATATTATTTTCACTAGATTAATGCCAAAGCTCCATGTACAAGTACATTCAAAGGCAATAAAGTAACAACACAATACAATCACAAACATGGAGCACTGTTCAAGTTGACTATGTGAACCACATCAACAAATCGAACAAACAATACGAAATAAAGGATTCTTTTCTTTTTACCATCTCTATTATAAAGGATGCTAGAACTTTTTTTATCTTGCACTTAATTTAGTCTTCACGTCCTCAAGTAGTTAACTTAGCATCTGGATCTTTGCTTCATAAGTAATTGCCTGTATATTAATAAGTACAAAATCTTGCATCAAAGACGGCACAATAGAAACTTATAAACACTAACTGCATCATTATTCTTTTTTGTTTAATTATATTTGGCTACCAACATTTTAGAAAATAATATTTGATTGATAGATCTATATAAATGTTAACATAAATGGATTTGCTAAAATTATTATGATGACATGAAAAGTAAAGAAACAATCGCAAATATATCTATATGCTTTCAATAAAATAGAATAATGTTACTAAGAAACATTGTAAATACAATTTGGCGTACCAGTTATAACAATATCAAACTATTACGGTCACAATCTCCATACTAGTATAAAGTTCAATTCCTAAATTGAACAATGTATATTAATCAAAGATATTATAATTTTGATAACTAACTTTTTCTAACTATTACATTTCTATAGCTTGCATATATAACATAAAATATTAAAAACATGTAACTCTTACATAAATAAACCATGGTCTTGCAGCTCATAGAATTTCAAACAAAAAATTTCGAATAAGTTTTCTTCTTCCTTAATAGGATCATGAGTTGATCAATTTTTTCAGGCACGTCTCTTCATGGATAGATGTTGTTATATGCTTTATATTTATTTTAGTTCTATAACTATTCCTACGAAAAACAGTATTGCACTGTTCTAGAGCTAACCCATTAGAATTGAAATTCTTTAAGTTAATTAAATTTTCTCTCAATTCATCCATATATGATGGGTCAAATGAAATATGCTTGTTTTAAGAACCAATAAACCGGTCGATACCGAGGGACAATGTCCAAATGTTACAAATATACCTACATTTATTCTAACTCCTTTCCGTTTTTATTACCATGAAGATTTTGCTTCCCAAAAAGTTTTCCATAGATATTTTCCCACAACAATCACCGCTTGCAAAAGCCTAGATTAGCCTAGTCTAGTCTAGTCACCAAAAGAATTTGTTTAGTATAGGCAATATCTAAGCAAACAGGTTATTAAGATAGTGAGAGCTTTCTAGACGCTAAATTCTGAATGTCTATGGATTGAGACTCCAATTTGAGCAACGGTATGTTGTGAACCTAATCACGTCGATAAATTAAACAATAGTGAGTCACAGTAGTGCGCACAACTCCAATTAGCGTGTATACTATAATTATTCAGTGAGGGAAAACAGAGAATACCAGATATATTGCAAGGGAAAACAGCACCGAAATCACGTATGGAAGAAAACCTCATCCTTGAAATGCATGGAACATAGAGTCGAACCTGACTAGATGCTCCACTACTGCGCGGCGGTGGGCTGCTCGTCCCCTCCGGCCGTGCCGGGCTTCAAGAACTGCCCGCTGCCGACCTGCCCGAGGCCAGACACCACACCATGCCCGGCGCCCATGCCCGATGAGTACCCGAAGCCGTAGCCGCCGCCGCTGCCTCCTCCGTTCATACCCAGCCTCGCGGCCGCAGCTTCTCCATCGTAGCTCCTTGCCAGCATCTGCACGGAGGCAAAGTGGTCGGGGTGCGCGAATAAGCCGGCCCCGCCGATCGCCGCCGCCGTGGAGTGGCCGTTGATGAAGTTCTGCGTGCAGTTGGGCACTGGGTTCCCGACGAAATCCGCCATCCCCGCCGCCGCCGCCGCACCATTGGATCCCACGGCCACGGAGGCCGCCGCCGCCGCTTCAGCCGCCGCCTGCACCGAAAAACACAGCGCGCATATATATATGCTCGTCAGAACGTGCACGCCTACACGTATACGTACGTGTTAGCAGCCAGGATCGATCGACATGTATGTACATCTATCTGTATACACGTGACTGGATGGAGAGGCCGCCGCGCCTACGTGTGTTGTCGTGTGTGTCTCACCTGGTACTTGGACAGCTCGTAGCTTGCACGGGCGAGCTCCTGCTGGACCTGGCGGAGGCGATGCTGGAGGATGGAGATGACGCCGACGCAGCCATAGACGGGGTCGCGGAGGCGCATGTCGGCCTCGTAGGCGAGCGAGTTGACGGCGTCCTCGCGCTGGTAGGGGTGGAGCTCGTTGAGGATCTTGGTCACGTTGCTGGCGCCGAAGACGCGGTGCACGTGCACAAACTTCTGCCGATTGTCCGGCGGGAAATAGGGCGCGAACACGCAGTCCGGCTGGCACTTGCGCCGGAGGAACTTGCAGGCGGCGCACGGCGAGCCCGCGCCGCCGGTGGCCGAGCCGCCGGCCACGGTGATCACGGAGCCCGTGGAGGCCGGCGGCACCGACGACGCCGACGAGGCGGCCATCGACGATCTCCCTCTGCGCGAAGAGAAGAAGATCTAGGTAAGTCGCACCAAGGGTTTCCTTGTAGATGCTGTGTGAAATTAAAATAAAAGGAAATGAGGGGGCCGGGGGACAAAATCAAGTAATCACGAAATTTGTCCTTTCTAAATGTGAGCAGAACTACAGAAATGGCTCGTAGTTACTCTTAGAAACTTATGGCTGTAAAAATGAAATCAACATTCCGACTTCCGGAGTAGAAATAGAAAAGAACCGAAAAGATTCAAATAAAACAAAATTGTGCAAGCACACGAGGGTAGAAAAGGATAGCTTGGCCGGATCCATGAGGGAGTTCAATTAAGAACGGGAAGAATTGAAGAACTTTGCGAGAACCAGATGGGAAGAAGAATAGAAACGACGATATAGAAGCCGAAGCATCATGAAGCTCTCGGCCGGATCCGACGCCGCCGGCGCGCGTACGGCGAGGGCCGCCGAAGAAGAAGGCACCTTGTTTCCTTCCCTTTCGATGCCGGGAAGCCGCTCCGCCGGAGTCCCCGCCTCCGAGGCTCCGAGTATCCTTCCTCCTCGGCCGTCGCCTCCGTCTCTTCTACTCTCACTTCACTTCCCAACAGCTTCCTCCTCGTTCCTAGCAACAGGGCTTTGCTTTTCTCCTCCTCGTCTCAGCCGGTCAGCCCCCGTAGCTGATTATTCGGGTGTTTGTTTTGTGGAGAGAGAGAGAGAATGGATGGGTATGAAAGTGACGAGAGAGACCGTGAGGCGTTTGTAATTGTGTTATATGCTGAGACCTGAGAGGGAGGCCCCGGATTGTGTGTTGGTAGGAACCTGACCCTCCAAAAAGAAGCGTGTAGGTGGGCCTAACCACAGTGCCACGAGCCTTTAATAACCTCATGCGCTTAACTATATATAGTACTAAATGATTATTAGCAGTGTACTTAGCAAAGAGCATCATTTTTGTGATTTACTGCAACCATATCGTCTGTGTACATTACTTAGCATTTAGAACAGTGCATGATTACTGCAAACGTTTTCTACTTTCCAGCATATAGAGCAGATCGTGATTATATTTAATCTACAGTGTAAACATATTTTCGTCGGTACTCTTCATTCTGGAAAGAGGGCCGGTGAACTATAATATTGTAACAAGAACATCGAAGTATGTTTAATTTGTTACAAGAAAGTAGTGGTTCCAATTGTCTCGCTCCCGGATTTTTTTTTTTATTTTCACTTTTACAAAAGCGAGAGTTTTAGTTTCAGTCTTGGTGGACAAGGCAATGTTCATGTGGACACGTGCGATATCTGAAGCCAAAATAATGTGTCCTATAATTTTCATGGAGTTTCCTCCTCATTCTCTTTTACCCGTAGTTGTTTTAATTTCACATTTTTTTTCTTTCTTATCTCTCTTACTACGAAAGCTGCACCAAAAGAAGGCCGCCAGCGTGGCCATGTCGTCTATTGTTCTCGGCCATCGGATCGGCTGGGCGGACGGCCCAGATCGTGTGAGTCTCGGTTATTTTGTAAAAAAAATTCTCGATCTTTAGGGAAATCAACCCGCTTCTCCTCTCTCAGGTAATTTTGCAGAAAAGCACACAACTTTTCTCAAAATCAACTCATAGTCCAACCTTTCCGGTTCATGAAAAATTACAAAGAAAACCTTACATTTCTATAACATCAACCCGTTGTCCTGGTCCTTTCTTAGAATTTGTTTTAGAAAAGCCCACGGATTTTAATTTAAACAAATCACAACTAGTTCCATTCGTTACTTCTACACGAGTAACATTATACGTACAATCATCAAAATGCGTTGAAATCAAAAGTTGTTTAATTTAAAATTTGATCAATAATTAAAAACTATAACTTCATTATAGAGACAATTTTAAAATTCAAAATACTCGCAATTCGTTTGCACAAATGCTTGCTTCTATTTACTGAAAATCAACCCAGAGTCCATGAAATTATTCTCAAAAAATGAACACCCATACCTTACAACAACCTAAGACCCTATAGGAATACGTCATTTCTAATAGTGACACTACTTCCATGAATAAAGTACCGCAACAACATAAGATCCTATTCTGCTAAAAATATAATATTGTACCATCGTTCTTCTGTGGATTCTCATGCTACCTCCAAAACAATGCCATATTTTCATATAGCCCCTACTTCTTTAAAGAAAATACCATCACGTCTACTAATTGCCAAATCTCAAACTTGAAAGTCGAACTCTCTTCATTTTGCAACTACATTAAGGTTCCGGCTAATTATGATCCGCTCTCCCAAATAAATAAGTTCACCCTCCCTTCACCACAACAAATACAGTAGAAAGATCATGGTTCCATTTCCATACCAAAATAATAAAGGACTTATAAATAATAGTGTCACGACAATAGAATGCCCAAAATATATACCAAATGCAACAGCGGGTTTTAGATCATGACACCTATGCGCAAATAATGAAGTGACGGATTTGCCTTACCTGCTTTGATTAAAAATGTATATTTGTGGACACACAATAATTACTACATACATGAACTAAAGTCTGTATCAACTACAGTACTACAAAACTAAATATTGGTCCTGCGCGGCAAAGCCGTGCGCCTTTCTAGTGTAGATAGGTTTTGCCTACCTGCTGTTTTGTCAATATTTTTTAAAAGTAAAAAAGTCAGTTTTTATATAGCAAGCTATATGATTTAGTGGTAGGCTCTTAAAAAATCGCTACTAGCGCCCTTATAGCTCAGTGTTTCCCTTGCAGTGGGCAATTCCACAAAACTATTATAGCGCCACTATAGGCCACTATTTAAAAAATAGGCAAAATAGATTGCTTAAGAGTAATGGATGCAGATGCCTCTAATGGAACTAACCAAATCAATGGGTATAGAAGTATGGTAATGATATGGTAGATAAAAAAATCTTGACATATCTTATTCCCTTTTTTCAAGCATGGTACACAACAGATATTTACAACCAGCCTATAAATGTGCATCTGCGCAACCCCTATAAATGCCTCCAAGAGACTAGGCAGAAAGATCTTAATATTAATAAAGGCACCAGATGAGACTTACAATTGTGAAGGATAATCAGCTAAAACTTTGAGCACCTATGATGAGTTCGAGGCTCAAACTCTGTTGGGTATATAGATTTCACTACAAGGAAACAACTGGGTTTTATCTTACTAATTAAAGGCTCTGCTTAGATCCTCCACAATAGTTCCCATATGTAGTGTGCTAGAAAAAGAGAGAAATATCATAATTCTCAAAGAGAAGCAAAATATTTTGTCATCAATTCGGTGTATACTAATAACTATGGACAACAATAACCATTGGCCTAAGATGTTCTACTAAATTACCACAAATTCTATTATATAAAGATTAGGATAATCTAAAATTAACTATTTTTGTGAAGGTGCTTCAAAACCTATCATGAAATCATATTTCATTAAGGTGCAACATACACCGCTGTGAAAATTTATTGTTTTGATGATGTAGTTGTGTAAACAGTCACGCAATTTAGTTGTTTCCATCATTAAAAAAGTTATAGGTGCTACAAATCTTTGTATGCGCTAGAATTTTATTCTTAATGCCATGATTTTTCTGTTCACTCTTCTCTTGATTCGTGTGTGTGTTCATCTGGCAGTCCAAGGTCCCACTGTCAGTAGAATTATCTGGGCTGGCCTATCAGAACGGTAAAAAGAAAAAGCTGCTGCCCCATCTGCTGTGCGCGCCACCCCTCTTCTGCATCGCGCCGCCACCGCTACCCGCTGCGATGTCGGGCTCCTCACGCCCAACCTACTCGTGTCCATGGCCACCACTAGTGGTGCTCCCCTTCCTCACCCTCATTCTCAAGGATGCCACCAGCACCGTCCCATCCCCTCAGAGCACCCGCGCCTGTGCTTCCCTTCATCATCCCACCCCGTGCTCAAACCCGTTGCCAACGACTACCTGCAACTGCCCACGCCACCCTTCCACATGACCCCTGACACGCTAGAGACCGATGCATCTATGATGCCGATACCAGACCAGAGGAGCGCGTGATGCCGACATTGGGTCAAAGGAGGACCTGCTATAGCGACCCCTCTGTCACACCAACACCATAGCCATGATTAGCTTCCTTAAATCTGCTGAAGTAATCCCTATTTTTCCTGATTGTTTTATGTTGTGCTCTACCATTGAATCCATATAATGGAAATTGAATGTTTCTTTGAATAACATGTTGCCAACTAATATAATGTATATGTAATGTTGTGTTGCAGTGCTGCTTGTTCTGGCAGTAAAGTAAAATTTGGTGCATTATCTTCACCACTAAAATTTGAGTCTAAAACGAAATGTTGGTGTGAGCTGTAGATTGTATATATGCATGCATCTTTGCTGAATTTGTGCTCTTGATCATATATGTGCATGCATCTATGCTATATTTAGGTTTGGAGGATCTGCTTGTCCAAATTTTTGTGAGGGTACCAAAATCTTTTTGTGATAGTTTTTCACTCTTACAAAAATAAGATGTTCCTTGACTATATGACCATATTTTCATTGCTGCTTCGCGCTCTCATGAAAATGATAAATTTCATGGTGGTATATTCATTTTCATGATGGGCTTGTGCTCCCTTGAAATGACATGTTTTGTGGCGATGCAAGCACTTTTTTGTGCCGGCTTTGAACTCTTATGAAAATAAATAATCCCATGTGTTTTAGACTATCACGAATCATTTTCATGTCATGTTTCTGAGATTTGATAAACCTGACGATGCTCCCTTTTCGTGGACAAAAAAGATATGTGACGGTTCAACCCCACGAAAACTCTTTCGCGGCTTTAGATTCGTGAGGTTTATTGCGTGATGGGGTCCGCCACTGAATGATTTCATGGCGGTATTCATAGTTTAAGTGACAGTTTTTCGCTCTCACAAAAATTTCATTTTCTGATAATGTTCTAAATTTCTCACCTATTCAATTAGAAAAACTAATCAAAATTACCAACAATACAATAAAATTAACCCAAAGTATTAATGTCTTGCATTTTCCAATTGCTTAAACGAGTAATATTGTGAACATAGTGTAAAACAGCAAAAATAATGTTTTGCAAGACTCAAATTAATAATTGCATGTATAAATAAAATATGGTCAATAGAGAAAGTGGCTAGCGACATATCCATTAGTTCCTAACTTCATAAACCAAGTGCTAAATTGCTCGAGGTGCCAAACTAAGAGGTGATGCTCTACGCATGAATAGATAGATAGATCCATGACACTACCTAAGAGGTGACACTCCACCCATGAATAAATAGTTCACTTTTATTTTCTATGCATGTATTACATGGCTTTTCAATTTGCTATCGCCCATTTGTATTAGTTCACATTTCTCTAATATCTAGAATAATATTAATGCCGGCATGTACCTTGGTATGCTTCAAACCAAACTTTAGTATGTAGATAAGCCGCAACTACCAATCAGTGGATCATCAAACGGCATGATCCAAGACCACTTAAATAAATTTGTTCTCCAAGCTCAGCTTAGGTCACAGCTAACCAAATAACATATAAACCTAACTGCATGGTTCTGCCGGTCCATCCGTCACCACCAAAGGCATATGCCAAGGAGGATCTTAGAGATGCTGCTTAGATAATAATAAATTGGTTTTTAGAAATACACTTGGTGCTTATAAGGTGAATATGATCTTATTTTTGAAGTTTTTACTAGATGTGAATTTAATATGTTTAAAGTGTATACTAGTTCTTAAGGTATGTGCAAACATGGTGGTTAAACCTATTCAACACCAATTTGCAATGCATGGACCTAAGTAAAAACCTCTTAAAAGGGTTTAACATCTTATAATTTTCACTTAATTTTAAACATTTATCGTGCCTAAGCATTTTACATTGTATATGCCGTAAAAAGAAAGACCGTTAATATAGATAAACCTTCTTTCAAAATTATAGTTGTTTTTGCGTTTCTAGGTGCATAGTTTTTCATAGTTTTTGCTATACACCTAGATATACACTATGTCTAGATACATAGCAAAAATTATGCACATATAAATACCAAAATGTTCTATAGTTTGGAATGGATGGAGTATTAGACAATACAATAGGAGGAACCTCAAAAAACAATAGTCTTTGCTAGTGTGCATCAATCAACAATTTTTTATTGGCACATTTTGGTCCCTCAACTTTATCTGGAGGGTCAAGTTTGTCCCTCAACTTTCAGATCGGCCAATAGTCTTTCAACTTTCATTTTTGGATTAAAATCATCCTCGTGCTGATATTGTACTCCATATGAACATAATCCATAATAACATAAGACATACGGAAAGTCATTACCCTTTATGCTGGTATTGTACTCCATATGAACATAATCCATAATAACATAAGACATACGAAAAGTCATTACCCTTTATTCCTTCTTCTTCACCTCAATTTCTGTTGTCCTATCATTGCCCCATCCCTAAACTTTCTGCAACATTCTATATGGCGGTACATATTTATGCAACAGGCAGCTTTAATTTTACTCTCCAAGCATCTGCGCATACAATATGATGCATGAGCAAATAATTATCCAAATATTATTTTTGAAGTAAAAATAAAATGCTGTGGGATTTAGGAGAGGAAGGAACCAAATATGAATAAGATTTTTCACATTAGTCTCTTGTTATTATAGAGTGCCACCCCAGCACAAGGACAAATTTGATCCAAAAACAAAAGTTGAAGGACTAAATTAGCTGATTTAAAAGTTGATAGATGAACTTGACCCTTAGTCTAAAGTTTAGAGATCAAAATACCTAATTTACCCTTTTCCTTTCACTAGGCCCACCTACCACTTTACCCTTCGTTTTCCTCTAGACCTCTAGCTCCACACTCGCAGAGGTACGGTGAAAGCTCCTGCCCGGCATGGCGGCGCGTTAGCTAGCAGCCCGGTCGTGCGTTGCACCACCGCGTAGTATGTAGCTCTTCCCGATCTTCACAACCTAGGGAAAGGAGGAGGAACTTGCCGGCGCGGCCGTGACCTCGCTCATCGTCCTGATCTAATGAGCTCGCTGGCCCGAGACAGAAGCGCATGCAGCGACCCGGAACGGCAGCGAGCTTCCTGCCGATCTCCGAGCTCGCAGGCCTTTCGACTTGCAGGCCCCTCGAGCGCTCCCGACCTTTTTTTCACGACCGTGTCTGAGCACGTATTTCATTAAGAAAAAAGCAGTTTACAGATAATTCTTGATGCGGCCAAACAATGCTTGACCAACACAAGATCACAAAGGACTAAAAACAGAGAAAAAACTGAAAAAATACAACCAAAACACCCAGCAACTACAACAGACACCCAGCAGCAGAACATCTCCAACCCTGCAGCCCAAACCAAGGCCAACCTAACAAATGGACCTGCAAAAGAGGTACAACGTCGCCAAAGATGCCTAGAGAGGAACCATCCAACAATCAACACTACCACGACGGCAAAACATCCGCCAGAAGGAGCACGGCGGCAAAGCATCCGCCAGATGAAGAGCCACGGCGGAAAAGCATCCGCCCGAATCAAGACGCGGTGGCAAAGAATCCACCTGACCACCACAATGGGACGACAAAGCATTCGCCACGACCTAGGCAACAGAGGCAACGGTGTGCAACAACAAAACGAAGCAGGTGCAGAAGTTGAACCATCCCCAGCAGCTTCCAAGACGACGCCTTCAACAAGGAAATGACGCCACATGCGCCATCGACGCCCGACTAACAAAGTCTAGGTTTTCACTTGGGAAGCACAGAGGGGAAGGGGCACAGAGATGATGCCTCCAACGAGGAAAACGGCGCCCTAAAGCGTCGCCATCATCGGCCCGCAAGCGAGCAATGGCTTTCGCCTCGACCCCATCCCCAGAGCACCGCAACACCAGCCAAGGTTCAAAGAGGGTAAACCGACCACGGCAACCCCCACACAGATCCGGCAGCTCCCGACGAGGAACCGACGAACCCGCGGCCCACCCCGGCGAGCGAGGGCGTCGGCAGCGGGGACGCGCGACCCCCACCCGGAGTGGCGCCAGGACGTGGCGGAGGCCAGCCCCACAACCTGAAGGAGGGCACTGACGGGAGGCAGTGGCCCGCGCCAGTGGAGGGAGCCTAGATCCAAGCCCCCAGCACCTGTCCCCGGCGAAAGGCGGTGGCGGCACGGCGGCCGTACCCAGAGGAAGACGACGACCTAGGGTTGCGAGAAGGGCGGGATGGGAGAGAGGAGGAAAGGGGAGGGAGAGGGCGCGACACGGGGGCCGGCTTCGGCACCGCCGTGGCCGCCGGCGGCGGCGGCGACGGCGGCCGCCGTGGTCAGGCCGGCGGGCTGCTGCGGTGGGTGGGGGGAGATGGCCCTGAGCCGCCCTGGGGAGCGCTCCCGACCTGATCGAGCGGTGGCCGCGAGGCGATCCCCGCCGTTTTCACGCGCGTTTCGGCTGGTGCCCTGCCTCAAGCTCGCGGTTCTCTCGCGCCTCCATGTCACTTTGAGCGGTGGCGTGGTGGGCGACACCGGCCATTATTGAACCCGGTAGCTCAATCCCCACATGGCGACGGCCGGGCGCGGCGAGCATTTCAGAATTCAGGTGGTGCCGGCCGGCCGCCGGCCAGGCGTGTACGCGCGAACTCGATCGTCTCTTGCAAATCACTCCACTCGCCCGCCGGCGTCCAGCAACCAGCACTGCGCCGCGCCTGCAGCTAGCCTCAGCCAGAGGCCAGAGCCAGAGCCGCCTGCTGCGCCCCCCAATTGAATTCGCCCGCACGGCGCAGTTCCGTGCCAGACATTTTGTACGCCTCGGGGCATTGAATTTGTCGGCGGGCCGGCGGGGGGCGCACACGCCGCCGGTCCTCACCTCGCTCACCTCAGCTCGCGCATGCATCATGGCGTCGTGCGCGCATGATGGCTTGCCACAACTCATCACAGCCGCCCATGGCCCGGCGTGCTTTTGCCTTTCATTGTCAGTTACCGTGGTCCACGCACGCGGCCACACAAACCCACGTCGTACGTGCAACCAACAATAGTGTCATCAACAAAAACTTAGACCAGCGTCCACGGATACCTGTATGCGTGTATTCGTCTATCGATCCGTGGGCTTGCGCGTCGGATCAGCCGTTAATTGTTCATCTCGACGCCGGGGGCTCGGACGATATATCGATCTGGCCGGCCACTCACTCGCCAACGGCATCCATGTGCCCCAGGTGAATTAAAGACCGTGGAGACGTACCGGTGCCTACGTAGCCAACGTGTCGGGCGGACCGGCAGCACGCGCGCGCCCATGGTGACCCGGCCTGCACCGTGGTCCTCTCTCAGCTCCCTCTCCCCTCTGATCTCATCCTCCCAAACACGATCACGATGCCGGCCAGTGGATCACATCGACAGATCCATGCGCGCGTCGATCGAATCGACCCACCGGACGGATCGATCGGGGCGGCATTTTTAAGTTTTTTCAGCGCAGCGTACGAGCAGTTCGGCGGTTGATCGACGAATTCACCGGCCGGCCGGTGTACGTACGTCGCCGTAGGGAAGAGTGAGCCGGCCAGCAGGGGCCCGGCAATAAATCGCCGCGAGGAGTAGAGTCCGCGCGCCACCGCGCGCCTGCGATCACCGTCCTCGCGTGCCCGCGACACATTAATCCGGCCGGGGCTCTACCGGCTCTCCGATACGTGAGCGCAGGCGCGGCTGGCCGGGATTCACGGCCGGGGCGCCGTGCGGGCGGTGGTTCTGAGTTGTGACGGTGGTGTGGTGCGCGCGCGCTCATGTAGTCATGTGTGTTGGTGCTGCATTGATGCGTGCGTGGACGTGTGCAGGCCGCAGGCAACCAACCGGCCCGGCCGGAGGGTCCAAGGAGAAGCAGCGGGGGTTGAAGGGCGTGTTCGGTGGTTTCAGGACACATTTCATCGATCGCGCAGGCCGCCGCCCGGCGACCACCTCCTTCCCCTTGCATGCAGGAGCATTCAGCTTTGCATATATTGCTAGTATATGTGTATATGACCTGGCCAGCTCAGGCACACGTCATGGGGTACTTGCTTTAATTGGAGTGTAGGCAAGGTGAAAAGGGTATATGTTGTTCACTTTAAGCAACTGTATATCGTCTCATCTGAACGGAATGGAGTCGTACCATAATCGCACAGGAGTGCTCCAAAAAGGACCTTAGAGCATCTCCACCAGTCTCCCAATAATCATTTCCCAATAACTAGTATTGGGAGATGTCCCAATAGCAGATTTAGGATTATTAGGAGAGTTGCTTTTGCAGTCTCCCAATAACCTTCTCCCGATCCAACTATCTTATTGGGAGAGACACAACTTCCCGTTTATTTAGGGAGAGATGTGGTGAATTATTGGGATGTCCCAATAACTATTGGGGAAAGGGGAAGGTTTTGGGAGACTGCTGGAGCACTAATTTCCCTATCTACTCTCCTAATACAGTAGTTGAATTGGGGATTGGGAGACTGGTGGAGATGCTCTTACGTGTGTGAAGATCTATTTCCCAGAACTTTTTTTTTAGAATTCCCAGAACCATATATATAGACCCTAAGGTTAGACTACTAATGATCAAGGTATCTTGGAACTAATTGGGCCGTCCATATATATATATATCCATCCCTTTCATATTGAAGAAGAAATACGATAGATTGTCCACATTATATATATATATATATGTGTGTGTGTGTGTGTGTGTGTGTGTGTGTGTGTGTGTGTGTGTGTGTGTGTGAACAAACTCGACACATTTTCCCTAGAGACAAGCTAGCATATTTGATCGTGATCCTTCCTAACTAGGAGAGCATGCACGTCCTCGATCGGTCGAGGCCTCCAGCCTTGCTAGTTACTTCTACACCTTCCTTTTGGCTAGTCAAGACAAGGCGCCAGTTGCGCTCTTTCCTCAGTGTTGGGTCAATTTTAGCACAGTGGTGGGGCGCTATGAGGAATTAATTGGGGACCTTGAAATCTTGCGCTATATATGTGCTATTAATCGACCCCTAACTGCTGTTGACCAGCAGGGACACATCAAAGACCAACATGAGTGTACGGTTCATCACATTATTTGTCTTTTTCATGTCTCTACCCCCGTCAGCCCAAGCTCTAGCTTGTGGGCCCTTTAATCGATAAGTGTGAGTACAACTAGTCAGCTAACTGGCTTTTTTAATATTTAAAGTTCCACATAGTGTGATGAGAATACAAATTGATGCTACAAGATCCATCTAAAAGTACTTACATGACTAATCATATTGTATATATATAAGATCACACTGATGTCCTAGGAGACTTATTATGTCTATGATTGGAGGAAGTACTCCCTCCATCCTAAACTATATAAAAAAAGGAAGTGCTCATAAAAATCGGTTTTTTAGTAGTGATCAAGCCAGGGGCGAAGCTACATTGTTATTAGGGGGTGCTAATGCACCCCCTAAAAAAAATGAAAAAAACAGTGATCATGCTTAAATTTTCACTATATTTGCACCCCCCATGACCCAATCTTATATTATGCACCCACGAGGCAAGCGCACCCCCTCCAATTTGCTCTAGCTTCGCCACTGGATCTAGCATAGGACAAAAAAACATGTGTATTCCAACTTTCAAGATGAATGTACGCACAAGTAGTCATCACTACATACATACTACAAACCCAAGAAAGGTACGTCTTTTTTTTTTGCGGGTAAGAAAGGTACGCACTTTGTAAAGACAAATTCGACATGTAACTCGTCCAACCATTAGTAGGTCAGAATTGAATCGAGGTTTGGTCTTCAGCAAGAGAAAAGATAAGCCACACCACTATTGGGCTACACCATTGTTGTTGGTACACTGGACCACTAGCTATAGGGGTTCTTATCACTAAAACATATGTCGGTACCCTAGGACTGGGGTACCCCTCTTGCTGTGTCTAGGCAAGGGTCTCGTAGTTATCCTTAACTACGCACTGACAGCCGAACAGCCAGACTCCTGTGGTCCGGAGCCCTACTCTCCCGGCAAACGGCCCGGACCTGCTCCCCGCTTGGGGAAGGTCCGGTGGCGCCACGTGTCCCGGAGGAGGTAGCCCTCAGCCAAAACAGCTGGGGGCCCCGGACCTCCCAGGGAGTACCGGACCCCCGCCGGGTCCCGGACCCCCATATACTATGGGACACCCGGCCTGGGCAGGTCCGGAGCCACCACGTGTCCGCAGGAGCGGGCACGCGCGCGGAGCCGCGTGGCTTCCACTAGAAGACTCGCCTACCTACCGCATTCAATGTGGTAGGCAGAAGTGCGCTCTGCCACAGCAGAGCCCGAGGCGGCTTTTGTCAGGTTGCACTGTTGGTCGCGTGTTACCAAGGCGCACAGTGTAGTCGCTGGCGCCGCCCACGCTGCGTATGTCAGTCTACTTTGCCAGTTGGGCACGATGGCTCGGTTTCGCCCATTATGACGCCTACATGGTAGCCTTGACAGACTACGCCGCATGCTACATTGCCCCAACGGGCGCCTCGCTGATGGGACAAATAAAGACTCCCTTCGGTCAAGAGAGTCTACAGGGCGATGAAACGTATCCAAGAAGAGATTCTCAACCGCTGTAGCTCCATTGAAGCTTTCTGCGCAGTATACTATACATTCACGTTAGACCCACCTGTCGGGGTCTGAATGCCTGTGTACGCGTCCCCTTGGTCTATAAAAGGGAGATGCTCGCTAGAGGAAGATTCAAGGCCCAGCTCGGCAGAGGATAGACTCATTCATACCAAGAGCAATACACCTCACAGTAGACGTAGGGTATTACGCTTCGGCGGCCCGAACCACTCAAAACCCGAGTGTTCTTGTGTTCTTGCCCCTAATCTAGATTGGCCTAATCGCTCAGCACTTTCCCGAGTACTTTTCCTCTGGGATTAGGCGGGTGCGTTCCGCTACCCGGCTGTGGGTACCCTCAAAAGCCCACGACAACATAGATTCGAAATATTTAGCTTTACACTATTCAGTCCTCGCCTCTCTAGTTGGATCCATAATCGCATATTTTCCACGATGGAAGTAAATGCACTCATAGGAATGGTCAATCACCAACGGTCCCGATCGCCATCATCGAGCATACACCTATTGGGGATATGTCGGCTAACAAGACCCATAATCATGTGTCTCATAGACTGCTGGTGATCATCGACGGTTAGGCCGTTACATCGACCTAAGCTAGATGTGTGGCCAACAAGTAACCTCAATAAACCCCTAGAATTTTCCTATGTGTTCTCAGGTGGTTCGGTGAGCAGAGGATTATTTCTTAGCCCTTGGGACCTAATAACTGTAATTTTTCATTTCTGATGTCATTTTCATAATTCTTTGGAATATGAACTACAATAATTCAACCATGCCCCAGAATGCACCGGGGTGTTTCGATTCATTGCTGTTCCAGTTCCACACCAGGCCCCCTGCGAACTAGACAGCGCAAAGCTATAAATGGCTAGCTACTGCACATACGAAAGTAGATCGCGAGAGTCAAAACTTTCACACTCGTGCCATGCTGTTGGTGCCCACGATTGACAGTGCATGCGTATTCCATCCCTGCCTCCCTGGTAGTTGCCTCTGGACATCATCAACAGTGCCGTCGCCCCGCACCCCGTCGAACGGCGGCACAGCTAGCTAGGGTTCGTGCCCGGGAAGAAGAAGAAAGCCCGTGCAGTGTGGCTTTCCACGCGGCCCGAGCGTGTCTGGCCCGGTGCCATCTCTAGTCACCTCCGGACTCATGCATCAATGCCGCAATGATGGGGGAGGATGGACTTCGTTGCGCGCGTAGCTGAGATCCAGTCGTACGGCAAAAAGGGTAGCCTCCCGGCCTTGCCCGTACAAGTGTTTTCACGCGATATCCATGTGCATGCGTGGTAAAGATGAGCAGAAGATTTCTTATCCTGATCGTCGTCAGAAAGAAAACCTTCGGATGATTGTGATCGGAGCCGGCCGGCCGGCCGGCGTAACGCGCGCGGGTAGATTTTGGTGGCGGCGGCGCGCGGCCCGGGAGGCGTGCCCCTCGAGCGGCGCGGCGGCCGGCGAGGAGCAGCGCACGTACGGCGAGTCCACGGGGGATGTGGTTTTGGAGCGAGGTTGCTAGCTACGAGCGGCATGCACGGGCGGGGCATGCGTGCTTCTAGGAGCGGCATGCACGGGCGTCGTGCCCACATGACATGACAGCGTATACGTACGGCACGGCACGGTAAGACGATGCCCCTCCGATCCATATGCATGCATATATGCGACGGCATGGACGATGCATTGCATGCTCTCTTCTCTCTCTCTGGGCACTGACGAGCATACGGGCAGGGGTTGTGGGTCAAGCTGGTAACGGTTCGGGTTGCACCTAGTTTAAACGGTTTGGTTTCGTTATTTGGGCTCATTTGGTTTAGTGTTAAATGGGCTGAGGCATCTATTGGTTTGGTTAGGTTTGGTTTTTCTTACACAATGGGTTGGTTTGGTATGGTTTGAGATTTTGCTTTCAAGTTCATTTGTTGGCTCAGAGTGATACTTCTAGCCAATTAGTGTAGCTGGACAGACTTGCAGCGCGCATAGGCAAATCTGAACATTGGCTGCAGGCTTGCATCGTGCACAAATGGAGCTAGTTGGTGGAGTTAGCTCGTTGCATGATGCATTTGGTTTGGTTTAGTTTGGTTTTGAAAGATGATGGTTTGGAATGGTGTGGTGTGGGATAATATATATCAGTAAAATGGTTTGGTGCAGTTATGGTCCAGTTCTCAGCCCATTAGCACAGTGAGTTGTGGGAGGCAAAACGAAGGGGGAGAGAGAGTCAGAGAGACGAGATGACTTAGCTAGCCATGACGATGCGAGAAGTTGCAAGGCCGGAACGGCGATGATTGAACGATGAACACCTACCAAATGCATGCATGCAAGTGTGCATGATCATCGAGTGCATCATTGCATGCATGGCGGCAGCATGGTGCCGTCCCATCACGGTCCCTTCGATCCTTTTCGGTCCTCTCGTGCCTTGGCCGGCCCCCCGGGCTCCTTATCGGCCACGTACCCGGTGTCCTCTTCCGGCCACGGATCTCCCTGTCTCTGATGCTCCGTGCTCGAGAGGGCCTGCGCTGCTCCGATCCTTTCCCCAAAAGTGTTGCTGCTTAACATTCTAATTCTGCTCGTGTGGGGGGAGCTTGTATATATATGGCCGGTAGTCAGGCAGGCTGACCTGACAACTGACGTATATGGTATTGGTTCCCTATTCTACTGACTAGAGAATAACTCCCTATCTTGCACTGATTCCATATATATCCTACTTCTCAGCGTCCTTCAATTCAACCGATCCTCAAAAGTTTTTCCATACTTTGTACTAGTACCATTTATTAATACCACTGGTCCAAACTTCCAGGTTTAAAGGATCCATACATGATAAAAAAAAAGGGAAATGAGAAGTATTGGATTCTCCAATGTATCCAATATATGAGACGAGGGATTGGTTTGAGCTTGCTTAGTTTGGAAGTTCTAAATAACAGAGTAGGGATGGTTTAAGAGATCGGTGTATCCTTCATTGTGGTACATACAATATAATCGTCAATTTGAATAATAATCAAGATTCGTGGAAATGTAATCGGTATTAACATAATATATAGACGTACAGTAGACATATAGAACTTCCATTTATTCACTGAATATAGGCAAGTGAGCTGAGAATACCATAACTGTACTTGATAGTAAAATGCTCATGCTAAGAAAGCCCATACGCGTATAGAAGATGTTTATTAGTTGCACGTTCATAATTAAAAATTTAAAACTCACTACCTGAAACCAGATATTTGCCGAGTGTGTGCTATTTTTCCGAGTGCATTTCATCAGACACTTGGCAAACAACATCTATGCCGAGTGGCACTAGGGAAACACTCGGCAAAATGAAATATAACATTTTTTTTGGTTTTTTCGTCCGAATTAAATTTGACCACTTAACCAATTATTTAAGTAAAGTAAAATAAGTACCACTCGATTTGATATGAAATGTACTTTAGGTTTGATTTGTAGATTTATGTATTTATATAAATATTATAGAAACCATAGAAGTCAAACAGAATGAAGAAAAGTCAATGGCACCATATATTTGAGAACGGATGTAATAATAATTATTTATATGTGATAAGTGCACGTCCCACAGTGACATGGCATCATGGCACGCTAGCTCCCCTCGTAGTAGCACCTAACACGATAAAGAAAAAAAATAGATCAAACCAGGGAGTAACACCCTTTCTTCCTCCGAAAGGAAAGAGGAACTTTCCAGCCAGCGTCGCGATGCAATGATTGCCTCGCGGAAAGCTAGTGCAATGTGCCAGCGCACCCCGAACACTACCTGAGACAAGAACAAGCGTACTCCCCGTGCCATCGCCATCTCTATCCCGGCCAGGCCGGGGCCGGGCCACGCCCCCCGCACGTACCGGACGACCCCTATTGCCCTGCCGGCAAGACGCAATGTAATCACGATGCTTTGTTTGCATCTCCAGGCCATGCATGACGGATTTGATCGGATGGCCGTGCACGCACGAGTGGCTGCTACCTGCAGTGGAAGCTGCCGACCATGGATGTGTCCTCGTCGTCGTCTTGGCTTAGCGAGCATAGACCTGGGTTGTCCCGGCGCTGGCGCCGGCGCCACCGCCATAACGTGCGCGGCTGGGTGGGACCGTGGGAGAAGGAAGCAAATAGAAGGCCCACGTAAGAGGAGGAGGTCGCGCGAAGCCCAATTAAGGGTGAAGCTGGCCCGTGAACGTGGCCAGAGTGGCGGCCTGCCTGGCAGGTTCCCTCAAAGTTTTTTTAAAAAAAAAACATTCTCGTGCAAGCAAATAAGAACCTTGAATCAAATTTAGATGCCCCATATCATGGCGAGATACTCTAAATCCTCTTTGTATAAGGACGTAGGTCGTCATGTTTGATCCGCCAATAGGTGTTTGTAACTCTTACTCTGTTCATGATCAAGATTTTGGCCTGATGCTACCTCAGATATTTTGAAAATTAGCAGAAAAAAAACGCAAACTCAAGAATAAGGTCACACATGTCATTGGGCTACAACGTTGCTGATATGAAATTGGGCCAGCCTTGTTGAATGCTTATTATAATTAGACAATGAACAGAAAACCAGGCAACTACAGAAACTGCTAGCCATGAACTACCCCAAACTAGTGACCTCAACCAGTGGTCCTGTTTGGTTTACTCCGTAGTATAAGTAGCACAAACTTTGATCAATAATTAAAAGTACTAAATAAAAATAATTTACAAAACTAACTCCACAACCACTGCGCTATTTCGCGAGACAAATCTAATAAGACCTTTAACCACACGATTAGAAGATTGTTAGACCTTTGATTGCACAATTAGAGGATTGTTAATATAGCATCACTGTAGACAATCATCAATTAATTACCGTCATTAGATTCATCACGCAAAGTACACTCATATGTGAAAAAAAATTCAAATAAATTTCATTTAGTACTCCATACATAAAAAAATCTTTTTGCAGCGTGAGTACCATAGGAAAACAAACAGGGCCAGTGAACTTGGCTGCAATACAAACAATAGGACAGTGGAACCAGTGAAGAACAAACATGATAAGAAAAGAATTACTGCAGATTTCTCACTGCTTTGCCAATTTCCCGGGTTCAGGATAACAAACTCACCTTGCAACCTTACACCAGTTCTTTTTTTTACAGTGGAAAAACATATTTGAATACAAAAAGGATACAACATGAATAACAGATGAGAAACACTATGACAGCGCTACTTGGGAGTTTATAAAATTTACAGCAAGTGCCTATGGAAGGAGATGGGCGATTTTTCCCCTAGTTCTGCCAAAATCATTACATGTCAATGAATCCGCGAGAGCGGTAGCAAAAGCATATGCATATGTGAGGAAGGCATTCACGTGCTGTTTTAGCTAAAGTAATTCTCAGCATCCTTTTGAACAGCAAGAGCATCACCTGTGGCATGAAACTATTCCAGTTCTGATAACTCTGTCCCCAGCTTTGCATATGCTTTAAATCTGATTTTGGCTGCTGCATTGCAAAATAGATACGACAATGCCACTCAGATGTCACGATCACTCATCATCATCGCCAGTTTTCTGCTTCTTCCATTTGTAAGCAGCTTCTAAGATCTTCAGGTTTGGTGCTTGAGCGACTTCATCAGGGAAAATGTAATCTATATACTCCTCATACCTGTAGTATTAAGCAAATGTTATGTCAGTAGATATATTTCCAGAGCTCCAGAAAACAAAAGGAAAGGGATAAAGGCAACAAATTTGTGCTTGCTATTTTCCTGATTTAAAATTTATTGGATACTGAGTAATGCATAACATAGCTACAAATGCAGATGCAAACCTTTTGAAACAGAAATACAAAAAGGAAAAAACTGAGTAAAGAGCATACGCTATAGTGGAGCCATCTTCCGTAGGGATTGGTCTCTTCCGCTTGACTTTTCGTGGCGCCTTCTTCTGCACTAAGCTGATATCACCAAGATCACCAAGGCTCACCTCCTTATTAAGCCATTCTTCAAGAAGCATAGCTCTTTCCTCCTTCAGCTCTGGGGCACTGGTTCTGAAGTAGTCAAATGCCCTTTCAAATATAGCTGATCATCATAACACAAAGGTGTTATTTTTACTCTGTACTGGGTTAATAAAAAATGCAAAAACATATCCAGTTGGAGAATGTAGAATTGTTCTCTAACTCATCATTACCTCTACATTTGCTGACCCGCTCCATCTGCTGCTCCTGATAACCAACTTCATTCTTTTTCTCCTCGCTTTCGCTTTCTTCACTTCCCAAGCCAGCTGAGGCCTCAAACTCAGCATAACTGATCCATACCTTCAAATGCTTTGTTCTATCAAGCAGTCTTTCATATAGATCCCTTGCCCTACCAAATTCACTTTCATCAATTTCAAACTGCAGGTACTCCTGTGAGTTGAAAAGCAGGACATGAGTTGGTAACCATCCATATGGAACAAAAAAAATATCTTAAAACAAACTTAGAAGTACTACAGGGATTTTTAAAAAAAAACAGCACTAAATGAGTAAGTGAGTATTGTTGACATTTTCAGAATGTCTCAAATGTCACTGTCACTGATAAGGACTTGTGTGCTGCATCAAGTAGTTTACGAGATTTGCAGAATCTTTAAACATCATCTAAAATCGTACACTTTAAAAATGTATCATCAGGATAGATTTTTCAAGTTAAATGCTACAACATTCTGTTTACTTCCTATAAACTGAGGCAGACAAGTCCAAAAGAAAAGAACACAACAGATGTTTGCAGTGCGCTATAGACTGACTTAAGACTTTTATGGTAGTATGAATATCAAGTACTAAGGCTCCTGAAAAGTCCAAGAAAACTGAGGTAAATTGCGCATAAACTTACATAAAACTCAAATCAACTACAACATTCCTGCGCAAGCATGATAAGATTATTAAATGCAACTAAAAGGAACATATTTTGTAATCACAAAACTAAGGAATGCCAAGATTGTGATATGGCAAAGCAAAACTTGTTCTTTCATAAACTAGTTCTGTTAGCATAGATTCAATGTCAAAGCACTGATGAAATTATTTTATAGATTAACCTCATACGGAGCTCCACAATCCAATAAAGATTAAAATCTCTAAATATGCATCAGTTAAGCATAATGGCATGGCGTAGGATAGATCTTGATCAATTAATATCTTACAAACCTTTTTATGTCTGAAAAATTCACATGGTCAGATTTCCTGCTCAATTAGAATACTACCAAAATATGTGTTGGATGTGTCGAGTCTGAAAAGTTATTGGGCAACAATCAAACAGCCCAATGAACTGTACACATTTGTGATTATTCATCTCCTAAGAAGGGGATACAGAGAAAAGGGGCCAACATACAGCACGCTAAAAAATACAAGTGCGTAGGGAAAATGTTTCTGCAGGGCCGAATGGTGACACAAACTTTCAGCAGAAAAGAATAATTGCAAACAACCAGGATATGTACAACAACATATTTAATCCAAAGCATCTTAGCGGCACTTTAAAGAGCAATGTAGTTCACTACAAAATCAGTTCTGATTATTTTAGCAACTAGGGCAACACTAATTGCTTAGCAAGTTAGTATAACATCGTTTGCACTCCGTCAGTCTGTTTAGGAATAATAACAGAACATATGCATATAACATTGTGCAAACCAATAAAATGCGTATTAGCTAAGAGGAAATCAGCAAGAGAACATACCTTCCACAGAACCTCTGGCGTATCAAGGGCTGGCTGTGCAATAGCAAGTTCGTATATTGATCGAGCACGATCAGTCTCACTAAGGTTCTTTTCCAATTCAGCATACTTCCTCCAGGCATAACAGTTTGCTGGGGACCATTCAATGTATTTCTCATAGAGAGTCCTACAACGGTCGAAATTGCCCAAATATAGCTCAATTTCGATATATTTCTTAAATATCTTGCCCTTTGGGGCCATCCCAATTGCATTTCCAAGAATCTGTCGAGCGGACTTAAGATTTCTCTGCCTTATCTCAAACTGGGCTGCCATCAGCCATATCTTTGCGAACGTGAACTTCTTGTGCGGAATCAGCCTCAGGCATTCCTTGTAAACCTCCCTGGTCCGCTCTATGTCCTGGGCATCAAGCTCCTCATAAAGTGCATAGTTAATCCAGAGGTATATGTACCGCTGCCAATATCGCTTCTCTTCTGCAGGGGGCACATTGGAAATGGCTCTCTCATAAACCTCCCTGATCCTGTCCTTATTCCCAACACTCTCCTCCAGCCGGATGTAATCAAACCATGAGTCATAGTTTAGTGGGTTCTTCCTCACCTCATCCTCGTACTGAAATCTCCTCTTGCCCACAATGGCATCCTCAATCCCCTCGCGGTCACCAAATTGCTTCTCAAAAGCTAAAAACTTCCTGTACAATTCCTCAGCCCGACCCTTGGGCACCCTGTCCAGCGCATACTTGTATATTGCACGCGCACGCTCAACCTCACGGCACCTCTCCTCAAACTCTGCAAATGCCACAAACAGCACCTCTGCATCCTCATCATCAGCAAGCAGGTCTGCTGCACGCTCATACACCCGCCGTGCCCGCTCTACTTCGCCACGCTTCATCTCAAACTTGGCATAGCGAATGAAGGTGTCTGGTCGTGGATGCTCGGCCACAAACCGCTCATAGATAGCCCTGGCACGCTCAACCTCTCCATACCGCAGCTCAAACTTGATGTAGGAGTTCCAGCCTGCTGTGTCGGGCCGCCAAGCCATCCAGCGCTCGAACACCTGGCGCGCATTGGCAACTGCGCCAAGCAGCTCCTCCATGTGGATGTACTTGTACCATAGCTGGTCCACTCGCGGGAGGAGCGACACCGCGCGGTCCCAGACGTTCCTGGCGTGGTTGACGAACCGGTTCCGCATCTCGAACTCGGCATACTTGAGCCAGAGCGTGTGGTCGCGGTGGGCGACGTCGAGCGCGCGCTCGTAGACGGACCGCGCGCGCGCGAAGTCGCGCTGCTGCTCCTCCCAGCGCGCGTACTTGACCCACGCCGAGACGCTCCACCGCACGCGGCGGATGACGTCCTCGAACTCCTTCCGCTTGCGGAGGCGGTACTCGGAGAGCTCGTGGGTGTCTGTGATCTTCTGCTTGGGCGGGCGTATCTCGGGCTCCTGCCGCTCCCGGGCCTCCCGGAGGATCTGCTCCGCCGTGATCTGGATCGGCGCGGGGGTCTTGTTCTTGACCCGTGTGGCGCGGGGCAGCTTGACCTCCGTGTCGCGCTTGGTAAGGAAGCCGAGGCTGGGGTCGGAGGCGGACGGCGCCTTCGCGGGGTCCCCGCCGCCGGCGCCGCCGCCGCGGGTAGTGAGCGCCATGGCCCCGGCGTTAGGGTTAGGGTTTTGGGGCGAAGGAGCACGAGATGGGATGGGAAAGGTAATATTGGGGACTGGGAGGGAGAAGACGGGAGACCGGCGGCGCTCGACGGAAGAGACGGGCCTTTTGTGTCTCCTGTTGTTTGGGCCTTGGGCCTCCGTCGGCTGTTTTTTTTTTGGAAGATGACTGGAATGTATTTTCTATTCCTTTTAAGGGTGTCTTTGCACTTTGGGCTGTAATCACCAAATATTAAATGAATGAAATCCCGATTTTCTCAAAAAAAAAAGCTCTAGCTGCTTCCTGCTGGAAAGTTTGGAAAGAGGGAGATCGAAAGAGTAATCACGCTAAGAAAATACCCCTGCTGAACTTTAAAGCCACGAAACTGGATAGGTCTGAATATTTAATGAACAAATTCATTCAAAGACCTATCGAATTTTATAAACGTTGAACGTGAAACCTGAAGCTGGCTAGAGTTTATTATAGGGCTTGCCGGCATTCGCCGGAGATGGAAGAGAAACGTCCAGCACAAAACTTGTCTAATGCTTGTGCATTTTTGCAACCGGTCGCAATGTTAAATTCAACTGATATAGCACGGCGATTCAGAAAAACGAATTCACCATATTCTTATCATATCGAATTCAGAGAAACGAATAAATCATTTGGATACCTCACACATCTCCACCATCCATGTGATTTTTATATCTATACTACAATAGTCTAATGCCCAATCCTTGTGACAGAATTTTGCAGACATTGCACTGTAAGCTGTTACACAAACAGGCTGAGTGGTGGAGCTTTGCCGTAACAGTTAACAGTTTCAACACTAGTCCTAATAGTGTACACTGATGCGATTTTGAGGCACTAGACTACAAGGCCAAGCCTCCACGTCGTTCTCATGACATCAAAGGGACCTTTTCTTGACCCTTCCCATCTGCTTCACACAAGAACGGTGGCCTTGCTGCTTTGTAGTAGAAGAACGCCATCATCCTCGACCATGCCTCTGCCGACCGGACAACTAGCACGGGAGATTCAAGGTCAGGGAACTTCACGATACAGATGACCAAAAGCGAGTTTGTAAATCAGTTAAGTACTCTATGATGACCCAATACAACCTACCTTTCTCACGGTGTATTATCCTCCCGGCATTGGTGAAGAGAATCTCAGGGAAACCAGAAACCTTCAGTGCATCCACGAGGTCAGGCTCGGCACAGGCATCTACCGCCACACACTGCAGATGATAAGTGCATAGTCAGAACTTGCAATGCGCCTTGAAGCACCATTTACCAAGGGAGTAACTGAAAGGATGTGGCAACGAACTCTGTACCCTTGGTGATGGCAGATTGTGTTCCCAAAACATCTCAATCGCCTTAGTAAGCTCAGCCCTCGCCATCTCATTCTCCTGTGGTCTATAAGAACAAATGTACGTGCCATGTCAAACTAAAGTTGGATGAACGGGTGCTCAATAAAATTCATGGCCTATTCATTGACATTGACAATTGAAACAAGACAACACAGTTTCATCAAAAAAAAAGACAACACACTAGGTACCTTGGAATTTAGACATTAACATAAAGGTTCAGCGTATATCAAATCTAGTGTTCAACTGCAATGTGCAAGCACCTGAGCAAGAGAAAGGAATGAATCATACCTCTTATATCTGTTATGCACAAGCACAACCATCGGTCCGAAATCGGTGAACACGGACGCATCCCAATCCTGTGTCTTGACATCCCTAATCGGCTTGATGTAATTGTCATCCTCCCAGACAATCTCCTTATCGCTCTGGTAACCCGTGTCGTCCTCCACGGCGTCGTCCTTCTTCTCCGCCTTGATGGTGATCTTGTCGAAGAACTGGCCGAGGCTGAAGCCCATCCCGTCCTCGGCGTCCTCGGGCCAGTCCGGGTCCTCCTCCTCCACCACCAGCTCGTACTTGGTCAGCAGCTCCCGCATCTTGGCTCTCCGCTCCTCCGGGTCCGTGAGCTCCGCCGTCTCCGGGACGCGGTCCATCATCTCCCGAATCTTCCGGCGCAGCGTCCTCCGCTCCTCGTCCGTCATGCGCACCTCGCCGTCCTCACCGCCCTCGTCGTCGCTGGACTCGGAGTAGGTGTCGCCGGCGTCGTCGCGCGCGCGGCCGCCGAGCACCAGCTGCACGGCCTTGGAGTCGCTCTCCCCCGCCCGCGCGCAGCCGGCGAGCACGAGCCTCCCGCGGCGTGGGCTACAACCGAAGCCTACGAGGCTCGCCACGCGCGCAGATAACCTGTTCGAGCTCCGACGGAGCGGACCGCGCTGCTCCGCTCCTCTCAGGCAAAACGTCGAACAGGTCGCGGGCAGCGCCATCGTGCTGGCGCACCTCTCACTCTCGCAGTGCGCCTCTCTACTCCTCTAGGGGTCGAATCAAGCTGAGATTGGAGGCGATTCTTGTTCAAAATGGCACGCGTAATCCGCTTCTGCTTCTGGGTTCGGGGAGATATTTGTTCACGCCACCTGCGCGAGGTAGACGGTGAGTTGAACTGCGTCAGGAAAAAGGGCAGAGAGCCGATATCTACAGAGTACCCAGCCGATATCACCTTGAGGCCCATTACATGTTGGGCCAAACCCTATCCGGGAGGTTTTCTGGTGATGGGTCAAGACCCATCTTGCCAACAAGGTTCCCTTCCTCCTCTTTCTTTTTCCCTTTACTAACATGAAGCATTAGAAGGGAATAAAATTAACTTTCAAATTTCATAGAAATATGTCTGGAAACAAACACTGAACTGCAACTCATTTTCTTTTTCTATGCTGTGCTTCCTGATGATACACACGATACATGATCTGAACTCAACAATGGGAGTGCTAAACCAACGCCCCATATGGTGACAAAAATGAATGCTTCGGAAAAGAATGGTTAATTACTGTTACATATCAGGCTGAAAAGCTCCAGGGCTCATAATCTTATTCTCTGACGACCCTCCTTTCGTCAAAACTGAAGCGTCACAGCAAAGGAGCTGAAGCCATGGTGCGACTCCAGGAAGGTCCGGGCAGGTGCACCTGGCTCGCCAAAAATGATGTGAGCTCCTCGGAACTGTGCTTCATCAGGGAACTCCCCAACTAGGTCTACAAAAGATCCCCGCATTAGCTGGTGCATGATGCCTCAACCTCACCATTTGTTGCTTGCTCTTCGACAAGGTCGCTGGACATAGCCGATGGTATCCTGTGCCGCTTGAGAACTCGGGATGCGGCGAGCCTTGCATTCTGGTACTTCAGGATGATGACTCTTTCATCATCCAAATCAAATCTCAAGTTTTCTTCAGTGCAGCCTTCCACAAGGCTGCATAGGTGCTTCAGGTTTTCAACCTCCACACCATTAACCTTCTTTACCTGATGATTATGTGATATTAGGCAGCTTGATTAATAGGATATATGCTGGAGAATTTATGTCTCTTCTTGGGTAGTGGGTAAATGGGTTCCAGGGTAGTCAATTAGTTACAGCAACATACCTGCAGTTCAGCTAGCCTTTCGTAACCGACATTGATATCATCCATGAGAACCTGAAACTCAATTATTCAGTACAAAAATAATGGGAACCCTGTGATGCCATCGAAATGTAGAACAGAAACACTGAGAATTAGTGAATTAATGGAACAATACCTGAGATAAGATAACTAGCTGTTCACCAAACTTCTTGGGAAGTTCTCTTAGTGCCCATTCACATAATCGACGTGGTGAGGCATTATACCAGTCTTCTCCAAATTCATGGAGATAAGGCTGGGTAAGAGGGATAAATACAAAACCAGCAAATATATAGTAGCTTGGTAGTTTATCAAATTGATGGACTGGAACTAAAGGCTGCAACTGCATAATAAAAAGAAAAACACAAATAGGTAAAAAAAAATCAATTATACCATCAAAGATCAACATATGGAAAGCTATAGAGGCACTAGCATCACATAGAAATAGTGAAGATAGAAATGATGTGTGCAGAGAGAAGGCCTGGGTCCTAGGAGAGCTGTACAGAATACCATTTGGTTCAATTTCATGGACTGTTAACGATCTACATAAAAGATGAGTTGGTCTCTACCCACATCATCCTTTTGAAATACTTAAATAGCTCTGCAAGGGTCAAACCAGGCCCTTGGCAATACAATGAATTCAGTGGGATACAAACTTAAAGTAGTACGTGGTGGGTTCTTGAACAGGCAATAGATGTTAGGCAGGGATATTGCCTATATGGGATAGTGTACTGATCTAGATTTTTCAAGGCTGAATCTATTACCATGTCTAGCACTGGCAAAATTAGTGTGAAGGTAAACACAAATAGCTACAGACTAATACTACTATATTTGGTAATCAGCCAGCAACCATAAAATTGCACCCTTATAATTAAAGGTACAGATAAAAATCAAATGTAATAATATGTGGCAAGGACTCACAGGTCTAAGTATGACGCTCAATTCTTGCTCTTTGCCATCTCTTAATACTTTGAGAACAGCAGTTTCTCCAGGCTTCTTCATGGACACCAGATGATCAAAGGTGATCCTCTCTCTATTCCGGAATGGAACTGCAGACATAAAATACCGGACAATTAAAGTGGTTGACACTGTGATGCCACATACCTCCAAATAGTTCATGGATAGATTCACTGATGCATGAAAAGCTGCTAAAGCAGTATGCAAAAACATGCACCAAAGGGTGTGAAATGTATATTCGTCCAAGCTATTGTGCGCAACAGTTGACTCACAGAAAACATATATATAACAAATGAAAAGGTAAACAAAAAGAAATGAGATATGCAACATAAAGTGGTTGTTAATGCATATTGAAGTATTGCATACGTGGAAACTTAGGCTCACCTGTCCCATCATTTGCTATAGGTACACCATCAAACTCAAGAAGGATATCATCTTTCTTCAAAATCTTGTAAGCATCAGAAAGAGGATTTATTCTACTAACTAAAACTCCAGTCATGTCAGGCTGCATCCCAAAACACTCTCTTAATTGAATATTTTCAGTAGCCTGGCAAGATACTCCAAGAGTACAAAACCCAGAATATTTACCACTCTCTTCTACTCCAGAAATGAAACGCTTAATCACAGGCACTGGTATGATATAACTGCAAAAAAAAAAAGAGTTAAGAAAAAAAGATAGGTAAAATCAAAGATTCAGTTGGTGCAAAAGGAAAATAGTTAATGACTCACCCAATGTTTTCTGCCCCTGACAAATTCTGGAAAGCAACTCCGGCTACTTTATCACCCATAATTGCAGGCCCTCCGCTGTTTCCAGGATTGATTGCCGCATCTATTTGTATAGCCATAAGCTGCGTAGCACCATGGGCATATTGTGTTGGTTCAACCCTAGAGACAACCCCCTTGGTGACAGAAATATTATCTCCACCTGAGCCATAGAAAGTTCAGTCCCTCATTTGGTCATGGTTCTATTTTCTTAAAAGTATAGAGAGAATCTCTTGCAAAATGATTAACACTAGCAGTAACATTGAAGCTTGCTGGCCTGCACAGCTAGTAGAAGTAGGCAATCTTTGACACGATAAATTTTAAGTCATACGAATCATCAGGTACAGGCATAAACGCATAAATTGACATAGCAGGAAGTCATAGAACATATATACACTGGAGTATCTAGTCTGGCATGTGTGCGACTTTACAAGAAAGTTGAAAGGAACTTGCTACAGAAAAATTCCTGGGATACTTATCACAAATTTTTAATAATTGGTTACCAAGTTAATAGAGAAGCAACTTGTTTATTGAATTTCAAAAGGTTGGGCAATCATAAAGACTGATCGAGGTTCCCCTTTCCAACAACATCTTATATTCATGTGTTCCAATTATTTATTAGTTTGCATGCCAATGCAATGCCCTTGCAAAATAGATGGTCACATGTATGCTGCATGTGCAACTTGAATTCATGGATGGAATCATATAACTAAGAAGTCTGACTTCTAGATACAAAACACTGTAATAAATATCAGATTGTCAACTACTCAATGTCAGATACTCAGACTCATACCTTGTGGGTAGCCAACCACCGCAACGGCTTCTTGTAAAAAGGGAATGTCTCCAAGCTCCAAACTATTCACCCCATCCCAAAACTCCTCGCTCTCGACAGTCAACAGAGCCAAGTCGCATTCGTGACCAACAGCCAGGACCTCTGCCTTATATTTAGTAGGTGAACCATGCTTCCTCACAAGAACAAAAGTATGATCAGCAATGACATGAGCATTCGTCACGATCCTTCTTCCAGGAATTACAAATCCTGCACAGGGACATGGAGAGATGAACTACAGAACAACTTCTGTTTCAGTGCATTAGAATCTTAGTTGTCATAAGGCCTGCAAAGATTGATCTTTCAATCAACTGAAGTTTTGAACCACGTAGTACTGTCCGTATGCCTACATATCCAACAATTTCCGTGCTCTCATATGCTACCATGTTTAGTTTCAAAAAAAATTCCTATCATACCGATCACATCAAATCTTCAGACACATACATGAAGCATTAATGCAGTTAAAAAAATAACTAATTACACAGTTTAACTGTAAACGATGAGATGAATCTTTTAAGCCTAATTAGTCCATGATTAGACATTAATTGTCAAATAACAACGAAAGTGCTACAGTACCAAAACCCAAAAAATTTAGCGAACTAAACAAGACCTAAAAGTGCCTAATACTATACAACAGGTATTGAGACACACAACTCCGAGCTACAGCACAAATTTGTGCAAATTCTTCCTTTCCAAAGTTGGAGCCAGTAAATTACTCAACTATGAGCTCTAAACTTGTAATGTAAAAAAAAAGTGAAACTTAAGTCGATTTCAGGAGAACATGACACTCAAACGCTCCACAAGCTTACAATCGATGCCTATCACACATAGAACCACCTACTTATGTAGCAAAGATACAAACCAAACGCAGAGCAATACAGTACCACGACGCGTGCTGAAATCAGTGCCTTACCGGAGCCCATGCTCTCCCGCTGCGCTTTGTTCTGCCACGGTAAAAAGTAGTTGGGGCTGCTGGACACCGTGAACACCTTCACCACCGAGTCCAGAGCCAGCTCCACCGCAGCATAAGCGTCCGTGTCATGCCGCACCAGCGCCCCCGCCTCATCCTCCACCTCCACCTCCTCGGGAATCTCCGGGGCTCCCCGCGCGATGCCGCATTCGCCTAGGCGGGAAGGGGCGGAGGAAGAGAAGGAGGCGGTAGAGAAGCGGTGGGCAGCGGCGAGGTGCGGGAGGAGGGCGCGGGTAAGGGTCCGGAGAGGCGGGAGAGGAGGCGGAGCCGCGGGCGGGGGTGTTGGAGGGTGCTGGAAGACGCGACGGAGGGAACGGACGGAGGAGGAAGAGGAGAGGCGGCGGAGGGATCGAGAGGCGGCGAGCATGGTCGCTTCACCGAAGGGGAGAGCCGAGCGGAAGGGACAGGACCGAAGGTGCGAGGGTTTGGGAGTTTTCGACTCGTAGGTTTATGATGGTTGTTTTCTTTCTTTCTTTCTCAAACTTTTTTTTTGGAAATATTCTTTCTTTTTCAAACTCAAAAGTTGGTTAGTTCTGTTTAGGTTTAGGAAATCAGTATCAAATACTCCATTCGTCCCAAATTATTCATTGTTCTAATTTTTTAGATATATAATTTTTGTTACGCATCTAGATAAATATTGTGTCTAGATGTACAATAAAATCTATGTATCCTAAAAATCAAAACAGACTAATTATTAGAAAACACCTTAAATCCATCTTACAGAAATAGAAATTTTAAGTAGAAAATTGTAGGTGCAACAATCAATGAGTCATTTTTTATGAGCTAATTTGAAGAGTTAGTAAGAGTAACTCTAAAAGGCTAGGTATAATCCTAGCTGAATTTAGAGTTTTAGAAGATTTGTAGAGTAGTGGCAGGCTTGCCACTAGGGCCACCTAGGCCGTGGCCCTAGTCATGGTCCATTAACATCCACCACCATAGTTAGTTTAGACCCAAAATCATACAGCCCAATCCATAAATAAAGAAAGCATAAACTCTATCTATAGTTTTGGCCCTAGTCTTCATTGATTGCTGGGTCTGCCCCTGTTATAGAGAGCTTCATAATTAGAGGGTAAACCAATAGTATCGGGTACCACGATTAGGAACACCCTAATCGGGGTACTAAGATCACCCAGAAAAACGCAAACACATGTTAAGCGACTGAGCCCACGAAGGCCCATGGCCTCCGTCCCATCCGGAAGAAAGGAAAGGACTCAAAAGAAGCCCAGCGTGCGGCCCATTCGCATCCCCCTCGAACCCGCGGGACGATCTCCGCCTCGCTCGAGGGTCCCCGTCGAGACCCCTCGACTGCGCCCTGCACCTCCGCCTCGCTCGAGGGTAGCGAGCCCACCCTCGAGCGGGTCACTCATCTCCACCTCGCTCGAGGGCTCCCCTCGGGACCCTCGACCGCGCAACGCATCTCCGCCTCGCTCGAGGGTAGCGAATCTACCCTCGAGTGGGTAAGTCATCTCCGCCTCGCTCGATGCCACCCTTCAGCACAAGGGACGAACGGCCCCGCCGCCCAACCGCTCGCCATACGGAGGCATTTAATGCCATCACTCTTCCACAGTGCTCAGGACAGGCGGCGTCGGGCCGCCATTCCCACAGTAGCTGTGACAGGAGTCCCATCCATCACCTCCGGTCACTACTCCGCCATCCCGGACGCTGTGGCAGTACTGTGGAACCTGCGACGCGGGACAAGACGCGCTCAGCACAGTTCCCGTCACTATTCTGCCAACTCCGGTCATCCGGACTCTGCCTCATCATACGCATGGCCCCGGGCCCACCTCCCGCTCGGGAGGGGGTCCGGTGTCGCCATGGGCCCCTCGAGGAGGGATGTCCATCACCCGCAGCCGGAGTCCCGGACCCCCCTCGAGGGGTCCGGGACCTCCACGTGTCTCCCAGACTTTCTGGTGCGCGCGCCTGCACTCCGTCCAGGGGGTTCAGGACCGCCGCGTGCCCCATCCCCGCTGGTGCACGCAAGACTTTGACCTGCGGGGCCCACCGGATGCCACCGCACCACATATGGAAGACCGTACCTCCAACAGCGACGACCACGCCGCCCATAAGGACTGGCAGGACGCCGGCACGATCTCTGCAAGACCAAAGACGATATCCACGACAGCTGCCACGCCCAATGCCACGCCCCACAGTGTACTTTCTACAGTATCCGACCACTGTACGCCGCGATTCGGGGGAAAACGACGACTTCCACACCCTCACTCATGTGCGCCGCCCCTCCTTGTGACTATAAAAGGAGGAGGCGGGCCTCCTTTAGACGGGACGCTTCCAGACGAGATCCATCATCACTTACGCTCCGGCATCCCTATTCGCCACGTTCAACCCCTCTTCTAGCAGAGACCTGGGAGCTTTCCTTCCTCTCTCGCCTCGCTTGTACCCCCTACTACAAGTACATCGGGTGCAAGATAATACAGTGCCCTCGCACACCCCCTTTGCTAGACGTACAGCCCCGCGGCCGGAACCAGGATAAATCGTGCGTTACTGTGTTGTCTCTTGCATCATCATCTGGGACGAGGAAACACGCGGCATTCACTGGTTGGGATTCGGCCCCCCCGGGGTCGGGACACCGACAAATAGACTCTCCATATCTTGACTCTTCATATTAATTTTTTTCCTCTTCCCTTCGCCCTGAAGCAAAACCATCCTACTCGACAGGGACATCGGCGCTAGCTCCTTGGCCAGCTCGGGCCGCCATTCTTCGATTCCTCCTACCCAGACTTGCACCACACCCTCCCGCACCTCCGCCCTCGCGCGAGCTTCTCCCGGATGGAATCGGCCATCTTTGACCCGCCGGAGTTGCTCCTCTGCCCGACCTCCACCGGCGGAAGGGTGCGGGAATAGGCGCGCATGCGGGGGGAGGAGGAGGAGGAGGAGGAGGAGGAGGAGGAGGAGCATGTGGCAAGCCTGCCACTAGGGCCACGTGGCCCTAGTCATGGTCCATTAACATCCACCACCACAGTTAGTTTAGACCCAAAATCATACAGCCCAACCCATAGATAAAGGAAGCATACAACTCTATCTATGGTTTTGGCCCTAGTCTTCATTGATTGCTGGGTCTGCCCTGTTGTAGAGAGCTTCATAATTAGAGGGTAAACCAATAGACTCTCCATATCTTGACTCTTCATATTAATTCTTTTCCTCTTCCCTTCGCCCTGAAGCAAACCATCCTACTCGACAGGGGCATCGGCGCTAGCATCCTGGCCAGCTCGGGCCGCCATTCTTTGATTCCTCCCACCCAGACTTGCAGCACACCCTCCCGCACCTCCGCCCTCGCTGAGTTTCTCCGGGATGGAATTGGTCATCTTCAACCCGCCGGAGTTGCTCCTCTGCCCGACCTCCACCGGCGGGAGGGTGCAGGAATAGGCGCGCATGCGGGGGGGAGGAAGAGGAGGAGGAGAATGGAGAGGAGAGGGCGCTCGGCAAAATTAGATAGTGGAGGGGAGAAGATGATGAGCAAGATAGTAAGGGTGGAAGATGGAGAGTCTGATGGATGGAGTTTTCGCCACCACTTCTCCAAATTTACCTAGCTATATTGATTTACCAAGTCTTTTTGGACTTGCTCTAAGGTACTCATAACCCATCAAGAAGGTATTATGGGATAACACATAGTGAGAAGTACATTTTTCTGCATGATGATGAAATCGCGGTTCTAAGTTAAACCGTTTTTGTTGCAACAATGGAGCTGTGAAGTGTGAATTAATATCTAAATCCCTTTAAGAAAACAATGTTCAAATCATGATGCTTGGTTTTCTTTTTAAAAGTTTTTTTTATTTTTAGAAAAAAAGAAAAATAAACAGTAATAATATCGGTGGTAGATGATATGATTGCCAACGACAGGGTACTTCTAATAACTTTTTTCCATTGTCAAGATATGTTAGACAAATGCCCAAATCTCGTATAAGGGCATATAGACGTGAGTGTTCATGTAAGAGAAATGGGTGTTTGTGTTCTTACCTCGTGCTCTGCAGTGCAATTCTAATTATACCCTTTACTAGGTCTATGCCCGTGCGTTGCTACGGGAATTGAAAAAATTTCAACACAATAAAAAGAGCACGAAGAAACATTATTTTTGAGTTCTCATGAGTCACCAAATGGAATTTGGTAAATCCCCTAGGCTATAATGTCAACAAATAACTTAAAGCAATCCATCCTAGACAAGCAAAAAAAATGAGATCACAATGACAGTAAAGAAAGAATCTTTCCTTGAAATGAATTTTTGTAAACAACCCTTGGATATTACAATTATTATAAGGTGTTTCTATAGTGCAGCTAATAGATTCTTACGTTTTCACAGCAAGGAGTTATATGTCGGGGAGTGCACGTGACATCCAAATATCTTTGTAAAAAGTAAAAACATACTATTACGTTGAGATTGGAGCATGACTATACCTGGACAAATACAGATTGTCTTACTGTACTCACAACCAGAATTCCAGGAGTCATATTGATTGTCTATCTTACTATACTCACAACCAGGATTCTAGGAGTCATATTTGAAGTGGTGCAGATTGAGAAATGTGAATCTTCAAGAAACCCATGAACCATGAGCAGTGGCGGATTTAGGGGGAGTGCTGGGGGTGCTCGAGCCCCTCTAGTGCCCCGGGATCCATGGATCCCCCCTCAGCCCCCCCCCCCCAAATTTTAGATGCCATGGCTGAGGAATGGGGGGGGGCTCAAGGTTGAAGACGACCACCATCTCCGTTGTTGGGCCAGCCAGAGCAAAAGGCCCACCCATTTTTAGTTTTGGCCCAAATTGTTGAAGCCCAATTCCAGCACCGAGAGCCCACCCGATCAACCGGCCATCCATTCCCTCTCCATTCCCAATCGACCGGCCAAATCCCTAGCTCTACCTCTGCAGGCGAGGGATGAGCGGCGGCGCGGAACGCTGTGGTGCCGGCGCGGAAACAGGCGCACGGCGCGAGCGAGCGCAAGGCGCGGCCGCGTGTGCGCGTGGGCCGTGCGGCCGAGGAGCAGAGCCGCTGAGCCTGGGGGCTGGGGCGCCGAGCGCCTTGCGCTCTGGCCTGTGCAGCTGCGTGGCTGGCCGGCGGAGCCCTGCAGCAGCAGGCGTGCTGTGTGCAACAGGTGCAGTGGCGTGGCCGCGTGGGCCTTGCAGTCCTGCAGTAGGCTGCACAGCCATTCAGCCAAGCCAATTAGCCAAAGCTGGGATCCTTTGAAGAAATTCAAGAAAGGTAAATGCCTAAATGGAGAGATGATTGAGCCTGCATCATCTATTTTTTTATATGTATGTCAATGATTCAATCGTTCAATTATTAATACATTCATTATCAATAATGCCTAGAATTGCAAGATGTCGAAGAGGACACTGCTCACCTATTTTTCAAGCAGTAGCAGTAGTACTCCTCTAGAGACTAATGATAACACAAGACAACCAAAAATGCCCAGAGTAGAGTTTCAATGCGCGGATATTATTAGTGATCCTGGACTGCGCAAACCAATTGATGATTATCCATCTGAGATTAGAGAAGTTAAGAGGGCATATGTTTTGAGGGGTCCAACTCAACAAGCTCTTGGTTTTACATATCCTCATAAATGGCAAAGTGGTGAATGGAGATCTTTTCAGCACCATTGGTTTGGGAAATATGATTGGTTGGAGTATAGTGAAGCAAAGGATGCAGCATTTTGCTTTTATTGTTTATCTTCTTTCAGCCGGGAAAGCCTGAAAAATTTGATAGTAATGTCTTTGCAAAGATTGGTTACGAGCAATGGAAAAAGGCTTTGGAAAAATTTGATAAACATGCTGCTTCTCAATCTCATTACAATTCAAGGTTGAACTGTGATGACTTTATGAATCAAAGGACAAGTGTGGCTAGAAAATTTGAAAAGCACACTATGGAGGAAGAAAATCGATACAAGATTCGCTTAACACCTTCTATAGATGTTGCAAGATTTCTCATAATGCAAGCTGATGCTTTCCGTGGACATGATGAGTCATCTACTTCCCTCAACAAGGGTACATATAGAGAGATGATTGATTGGTACAAAGACAAGGTTGAAACAGTGAAAGATGCATATAATAATGGGTATAAAAATTGTCAAATGTTATCGCCAGATATACAGAAGGATATTACAAAAGCTTGTGCAGAGGAAGTCACGGCCGTGATTTTGGATGAGATTCATGGTAGGAAATTCTCAGTGCTTATTGATGAGTCTCGAGATGTTTCTATAAAGGAGCAAATGGCTATGATTCTAAGGTTTGTAAATGATGAAGGAAAGGTGATGGAAAGGTTTCTTGGACTAAAACACACTGAGAAATGTACATCGGTTGCATTGAAAGAAGCTTTGCTCAGCATGATTTCTAGCCACAAGTTAAGCATCTCTAAGCTTCGTGGGCAGGGTTATGATGGTGCTTCCAATATGAGAGGTGAATTTAATGGTGTCCAGAAATTGATTCGTGATGAAAATCCATATGCCTTCTATGTGCATTGCTTTGCCCATCAATTGCAATTAGTGGTTGTCGCTGTTTCAACTTCAACTCCAGCTATTGCAGATTTTTTTAACTATGTTCCTTTGATAGTCAATACGGTGGGTGCATCATGTATGAGAAAGGATGTATTGCTCGCAAAACATCATGATAAATTGTTAGAAAAGGTAGAGAATTGTGAGATTGCCACTGGAAGAGGTTTGAACCAAAAAAATAGTCTTGCTAGACCTGGAGATACTAGATGGGGCTCACATCTTAAACATTGCTTCGTATTTTGATAATGTGGGAGGCTATCTAGGAGGTGCTTGAGATTTTGAAGAAAGATTCCATTAAACTAACATGTAATGGTGGTGCCTTTGGTTTAATTGGTAAAATAGAAACCTTTGATTTTGTGTTCATCCTGCATTTGATGATAGAGTTATTGAGCATTACAGATAATCTGTCACGTGCTTTGCAAAGAAAGGATCAAGATATTGTTGAAGCAATGCATTTGATCATGGGTGTGAAAGAACGCTTGCAGGATACAAGAGACAATGGATGGGAGCCTTTATTCAAAAGAGTGAAGTCCTTCTATGATAAAAATCAGATTAAAGTGCCAAATATGGATAAGGAAGTCAATGCTAGAGGGACATCTGCACGTAGAAGGCAAAAGGTAACAAATATGCATTTCTACCATGTTGAGATTTTTCTTGCGGCCATCGATGCCATTTTGACAGAGATGAATCATCGATTTAGTGATGTTAGTTCAGAGTTGTTAGTGTGCATGGCCACACTTAACCCGAACTCCTCTAGCTTTGATGTGGATAGATTAGTGAGACTAGCTGAAATATATGCTGAAGATTTCGATGTCGGCCATATTTTGCTGTTACGAAGTGAACTTAAAGAATTCCACGTCCGTGTTAGAAACAACAAAGAATTTTTTGGATGCACAGAACTTTCAAAGGTTGCTGAAATTATGGTCAAGACCAAAATGAATACATCTTATCCATTGGTTTATCGGCTCATTGAACTAACACTGATACTTCCGGTGGCAACTGCTTCAGTTGAGAGGGTCTTTTCAGCTGTCTCTTATAAAGACAGATTTGCACAACAAAATGGGGGATGAATGGCTCAATGATTTGATGATATGCTATGTCGAGAAGGAAATATTTAGAAGCATCACTAATGAAAAAAATCATACAACAGTTTGAAGCCATGAAAAAACGTCGTATGCAACTGACTCAAAAGAATATAGTGGTATGCTTAAATCTCTTCTAATTTCATAGTTTTGTGAAGATATTATTTACCTTGTCACTAATTTTATTTTGCTTTCTGCAGGTTGCTGCTAATGAAGAAGCATAATGGAGTAGTGCTGTAATGGAGATCACATCATCTTTTGGTTTCATAGTTTCATAGTTTGGTATGGATAAAAAACCAGATTTGTCTTTCTGCTCAAGATTAACTGGTTAGTGCTCATGATTTTAGACTAATATATTGTTGATAGGGTATGTTAAGGTTCTAAAAAAATTTCCTTTAAACTTCAGCCCCCCTATTTTTATTTCCTGGCTCCGCCGCTGACCATGAGAAACTATCTTCAGTTCAGTTCGGTACACCTATCATATCTAATAGCTGAACAGACAACTAAGATATCCTTTTACCTGTAAGACAATCATCCACCGTTAAATCAATCAGATAGTCAAAACATATATGCGGTAGTGTTGTCTAAAATAGTCAATTGAATCCATGGCAAAAAGAACAGTCCAAGGCGTGAGTTTCACTCACCTCTTGAGCTTAGCGGTTACTGCGATGGTCACCCAAACTCAGAGATAAATTCGTTCATGTTTTCCTTTTGAAAAATCTGCACAAAAAGATGAAACGGCGAGGTATTTGACCTATTGTACTGACTTCATATAGGGTTATGAAGGAATGCTAACTTCATACAATTCAGGAGAAGTAGCGAGACAAAATCAGAGACGGTTAGTTATGAGGAAAATGGTATCAAATAAACATAACCCGTGCAGCTCAAATGGTAAAACAAGCTGATGCATTTTAGTTGCAGAGAAGTAGAGAGGGAGCAAGTATTACTGGAAGTGATAAATTTTTTAGTTCTTAATATAACTGGCAATATTTCATTGTCAAGTCTCATGAAAAAAATTGTCATGCAGTATGCTTATCATAATCTCATCAAGATGCTTTGTGTCAATGTAGACTTGGATTTTTGAACTCTTAGAATTTGTGGCATAAGAATTAAGACAGGGAAGAGACACCCTTCTCTAAATGAGATTATTATTAAGAGTTCAGACACTGGCCCACATAGAGAAAAGGACCAAATTGAAATTGAATTGCAAGCAAATAGTCATAGGAGGCTGGAATTAGTAAGCCTCTTTTCAATTGTATCAGCGCTCCTAATCCTGAATTGATTCATTTTGTTACTATCATCCACAAGGCCAAGCATCACCTCATGTCAATACAATTCTGAAACGCCAAATTCTAATCCTTGGCAAGTGCAGGCAAAACAGCCCCACAAATAAACATGTACGGATGTACCAACATGCTCCACAGGCTTCTAATCCTGACTTGTATCATTCCTTTGGCTATGATCCACAAGGCAAAGCGTCACCCCATGTCAATAGAATTCTGAAATGCCAAATTCTAAGCCTTGGCAAGTGCAGGCAAAGCAGCCCTACAAATAAACATGTGCCAGCATGCTCCTTGCAAAAAAGAAAAATGTAGCAACATGCCTCTAGTTGTCTACCTAACAATAATATTGAAATATTTAACCTGTTGAAGAACACATGACACTAACTACAGCATGAAACAATGGACTAATTAATAGCTAACATCTCAGAAACACGGATACGCCAGGGTACATGCGTATCCCGTGCCGGATACGTATCCGATACGGATACGGCACGGATACGTATCCATGGCGTGTCCGCGTATCCCAGATTAAATGGGCTGGAAACTAAGAAATGGATACGTATCCTTGCCAATTTGCCATCGATACGGCCCGGCCCAAACTTCCACCTCCCACGCGCATCCGCCTCCCACGCGCAGCCCTACACCCGTCCCCTCCCTCCCACGCGCAGTCCGCCTCACACAGACGCAGCCGCCGCCTCCTCCCGACTGGGCGACTTCCCCGCAGCGCCCATGTCCACCGGCCGCCGCGCTGCCCCGCCACGGGTCCCGCCCCTCCGTGCCGCAGCGACGCCGCAGTTGCCGGGTCCGCCCGCGCTGGGGCCGGATCCGGCCCTCCCCTGCACCGGCCGAGCTCGAGGTAGAGGGAGAGGAGCCGCCCTGCCGCCGGGATCCGGCCCTCCCCTGCACCGGCCGAGCTTGAGGTAGAGAGAGAGGAGGGGGAGGAGCCGCCCTGCCGCCGGCTGTGGGGGCGATGGAGAGGCGAGTGAGGAAGAGAGGGACGGGGGGAGAGCAGCGCCGGCTGTGGGGGCGATGGAGAGGCGAGGAAGAGAGGGACGGGGGGAGAGGCTGTTGTGGAAAGGAGCTGAGAGAGAGATTGGATAAGAAATGAAAGCTAAGTCTATATTATATGTCCTGTTCGGCTGTTCCTGTGGGCTGTGGCTGTACCTGTGCTCCTTTGTCCTCTCCCGCTCCTTTCTACTTCGGAGTTCAAGGTGATGTACTGAACTGCTACTTGTACTGAACTACTGATTAGTGATTACTGAATACTCAAGTTTTAGTAATAAATTGATTCATAGTTGGTGTTTGTGTGCAAATTCTGGACTTGGAGAAGGAGAACTCGAGAATGGACAATTGGACATTACAATTGAAGAATGGAGATGCTTCCGGTCTTTGTTTTGGCTGGTAATTGCTATTGTAAGGTAATTTACTACTTTCATAAATTTAATATGTGCCATTATTTATTTATTTAAAAAAATTATAAAACGTATCCGCGTATCGGGTTTTTTAGAAAATTGTTGTATCCGTGTATCCGTATCTTTCCGATACCGATACGCGTATCCGTATCCGTGCTACATAGGCTAACATAACACAACTTGAAAAAAGAATAAATATTCAGAACTGTGTAAGCTGACAGCATGGCACATTATTTGGAAGGTACAGAAATTCATAGCACCAATATTTTTTCGTCATAATTTCAGAATTCATAAAATGGCATAATGCTATAGCTCTAGTGCCCTACACAAGTTCCACATAACATCAGTTGTAACTAAAGGATGTATTCACACATGATGAGATCACTGATATCAGGCAAAGGGAACATCAAAACACCCTAAACAAAATTCTTCCAGGGCAATGCTAAGTGTAGCATACTGAAACCAAGCTCGCACAAGTTAACAAACTGTAAAGCAGCGCAGTCTTGTCTAACTCAAGGAATACCTGGTTGATGCTGCCATGAATAGAAGTCTTGTCCCTGAGCAAATGCACTCTTGGAGACATCAGCTTCCAGGAACAGCATCAGAAGAGATTGTGACAACAAGTGGCCCTTGGACTTGATAATGTCATCATGCACCGAGCTGAGGAGAGAGGCGTGCTCCGGTGCTCCCTCATGGAGTTTAAGTTCACCCTTGTCTTCCTGAACTCCTGCCTCAATGAATGAACCGATTAGCCAGTTGTTCAACGGAATAAAAGTAGTGCAGGGGACCTGCGCTGCGTGAACTCGTGGAGGATGTCGAGCGGCGGCGGCATCGACGGAGGCCGGCCGAGGTAGGATGGCTGCTTCCAACACGTCCTGAGCCCAACGGCCACGGCGGGTTGCAAGCGCAGACAACGGTGAGGTCTCCGATGAATATGAGGCTGGTGACGACGGCGATGAACCGGGGGAGGCGACGATGGTGAGGGCAGGGGTCGCCAGCTTGAGGGAGGCGGTGTCGACGGCAACGGATCGGCACGGATCATCTCATCGTCGTCGGAGGAGGACGCGATGGCGGCGGCGAGGGCGATCGAGGGTGACGGTTCGACGAGGTTGTCTAGGGATTTCGCGACTGTTGCGGTCTACCGTTCGCAGCGAGGAAACCAGGGATCGGACGTCTGTTGATGGCTCACGGCAGACTGACGAGGGGGAGGCGCGAGGGCCGCACGACGGTGCCGGGTGGTTTGCGTTTTTTTCGGTCTACCGCTCGCAGCTGCGAGATCAGGGATCGAACGTCGCAAAATCGTGCGCGGCAGACTGACGCGGGGGAAGTGCGAGGGTTGGCGACGGACGAGTCGCCAATTGGTACTTTTTAGGAGTATAGAGATTATCAGTAAACTCAATTTTTCTCCTATTTAACACAATTTTGCCCATTATTGACCATTGACTAAGGGAAAAATCGTATTGACTTGTGCACAGTAAGAGTAAAATTACAAAGGTAAGAAAAATAAAAGTAAAATTACAATTACATTGCATAGTAGGGGTAAGAACATAAATGCTCCTTCATGTAAAAATATGAGCATCTATGTACTCGGTTATGCATGTGTTGTAATCAGCAAATAACCTTTTAGTTTTCTTTCCCATTAGAGAAACTGTACCACCTGATCAGAATCGGGAACAGTCCAACGGTGTGTTGTTTATAGCCCAGCAGAAATGAATCTGGACCTCATACCCATAGAGAAGATGGTGCTGCAGCTGATTATAAATTAAAGTCTGAAATGTGATAAACACGAAGACAAATAAACATAAAGATAATTTCAGTACTGCGTTCATTGAGACACCACTCCTACCGAACTAAAAGACAACCGTGTCGAGCATGGTCCCTAGGGTCTGAACTATGTTCGAAGACATCAAATTGGAGACATGCTCTTCCAAATGCTTCTTCGCATCCTGCCGCCCCACGTTCGCAATAGCCAGTTTCTCTGGTGGCAGCTCATCCTCCTCTTGCACCGCCTTGTTGTACTTCACAGCTAGGTTCAGCATTTCCTGCACGTGAGGAGTTAGATAGTGTGAATTGATCATAAAGAAATCTCAAAAGTTTGCTGCATCAACTAAAGAGAGATTCAATGGGAATCAAAGCTAAGTAGTACAGACCTGCACTGTCTGCTCATTGGTTTTCGAATGAGTATCAAACCTCTTCAAAATCAGCCCATCAGTCCATTTCTTTTTGTGCAAGTTCAGCAACATTTTCTCCTCGAGCTCATTCTTTCGGTAGTTGATTGCAATGGAGTAGTAGTGTCTGTTCAGCCCATGGATAAGAGCCTGAAAATAGGGACAATCTAATTGTTAGAGAAGTTGACAGCACAAGAGTTCAGAAGCCGGAGCACTCGCCTGAATAGATGGTTTATTTAGGTGCCCAACATTTGATGTTGTCTGTCGTGGCTCCTGACCAAGCATCATGGTCTGGGGGTTAATGAGACGAAATGCATCAATGACCACCTTCCCTTTGACACTCTGGATGGGGTCTATCACAACAGCAACTGCCCTGGGGTTTAAAGCTTCAAAACTCTGCATGTTCAATTTTAATGTTAGACATCACACAGCTTTTAATGTTAGACATCACACAGCTAACTGTTAGTATGAATATTTAGTAGCATTTGGCACTTAATGAAAATTAAAGCTTTTGAAAAACTCTCGCATGATGCTAACATATCTATCAAAGCTGTTTCCCTAACCTAATCCAGATCAGCCGTGTATACAGTGAAAAATGGGGGAAACAATGTCCTCAACCTGACAAACTATAGCGAATAGTCTGAACCTCAAGCTATCTAGATACAATTCAAATCATCAAGAGCGATGATTAGACTCCTCAGCAGGGCTAACTATCACACAGATATTGGCATGGTGTGTGGTGCTACTTAATGACAAATTGATGAAGGGAATACAAAACTAGACTAATACTAGGTTGAGTAACAACTTTAAGGGAGAATGAAAATGGTAAATGCAGGGGAACAACACAAGACAAAGGGAATTCAGGAACCATGCGTATAAGTGTATGCCAAACGTTTACTCTCTCCAATCTGAACAGCTCGAATTTCATAATCATATTTCATTATAAAAAAACTACAAATGTTGATGTAAATCTCCATGCAGTAGTGGAACAACAGCTAAATCTGTTTGCTGAGCAAAGTTAAAAGACATTTTTACAAGTTACACGGCATACCTGTTGGGTGTTGATGTCAACTCCAGAAAGCCAGCAACCAAAGCCAGGATGGGAGTGGTACCACCCTACAACCATTTCTGGTCTGTAAAAGAGACACAACTGTCAAGAGAGGAATATAACTGATTGGCTACAAAGTAGCAAAAATAATAGCATTAGACATCAGACAAGAGAGCCAATAAAAAAATGTCATGAAACAATGGCCAACATTATGATGTTTAAAGATGAGAAGTGATGCATCTTCTGTTACCCAAACAAAGGATATAGGAAGGAACAAGCAATTCGTGCCTATGTCAAGAAGATTCGTATCATTATCAAAATTTATTCTAATGGAAATATTAAAGATAGTGCTTAGCAGAAAATAAGAGAATTTTTTCCTTTTTTATCCTCTAAAAAGGTCAGTTATTTTTAATGGAACAGATGAGAGCAGTAAATTATGAGTTTAGTGGTGCACCAAGTAGTAAAATTTAATTCTTCAGCAAATCATAGAAATCAATAATAACTCTTCAAAAGAGTTGAATCAGAAAATAGTTTTCAGACTGGCAGACTAAGTACTGCTATTAAGTCTAGTAGAATACAAAATATAACAAAAAAAGGAAAACAAGTATTCTCAACTGCCTAAGAAACTTAGGACTTCTTTCCAATTATGCATAGAAGACCTGTGCCAAACCACACTCCTATAGTGTTCCTAACATCCTAATATTGCTAATCAGCTTTTCTAATATGGCATAGCAAATTAGCAAGTATGAGCAACCCGGTAACACCCAGAGGTGTTAATTGGTGACACTTAGGTGCACCTCCAATCCTTTTTAGTTCAAAGTTTTATACTATTTTTTTTTTTCAAAATGAGATCTCATTTTCAAGAAGTAGAACAAAATTTTAAACTAAAGAGGGTTGGAGGTGCACCTAAGGGTCACCAATTAACACCCCTAGTAACACCAAACTGACAGGAAAAACTCATATGTATTGTGACTGTGGTGCAGTTCAAGTGACCTGATAATGCGTGCGCTATTCAGAATTATCAACTAATACAACACACTCTGGCTAGATTGACATCAAATCTGATCAAGATAACACCATGATAAGCAGGTCCACCCTTAGGTTATAGCACATACCTCCCTGTCTGCTTGAGCATGTCAAGCATGTTGGTCTGGAAGACATGATCAACAGCCTCAACACTGACCCCAGTACCACTCTGTGGCATGGCGAACACATCCACCACCCTGACCGTGTAGTCATCCACAAACTCACCCAGCATAAGGCCCATCACCTCCATTGGCACACCAGCCCTCCCTGTAGCACATCAGCATGAGCGATACAGGTCAAGTAGTCCAGGACAGTAGGGACGGGTAGGGTTACTGACCGTGTTTGAGCATCTTGAGGAGTGCAAGGGAGGAAATGTAGACCTGCTCAGATGAGTCGAGCAGCGGTGAGTCCGAAGGTGGCTGCCCCATCCCAGAGGCGCCAAATATTCTCTGCAGGCGCTCCATGCTGATGTGCTATGGAGAGAGCAGCAAGCTTCTCAGCTGCTTGTGCTTTTCTTGTGAAGCTCTTTTTGGGGATTGGCTGTTTCCTGTCCAGAAACAAGAGGAAGAATCTTAGAATCAACTCAAGATCTCTGTAATGGAAAATATATATCTGAGATTAGATGAAAGCGGAAATGGTGTAAACCACTGGATAGGCATCAGAGCCTGTGCTTTCTTTTTAACCTAAAACGTATCAGCCTCTGTTATCAGTGAAATCAATTAACTATCAAGCTACGATAACCCTACCACAAAGAACCAGGCATCAAAATCCATACAGATCGAATTACCAGAACACAAATTTAAGATTTCAAAAAAGGAACAAGAATTTAAACCTTCCGCCACATGAATCCAGAGATGTTTCAAATATTATGAATATGCTATCTAGCTTTCCAACTAGTACAATAACTCACACATACATTATCATTATGTAAAATGGACCAGTGCAACATTGCTTTCCAATGAATTAAAGCAAGGAATATGCAAGCAGCTAGAACATATACGTGACTTGAACACATGTGCCGAACTAATAGCAACTCTATTCGAGAGTAAGCTAAGACTTCAGTTTTTTATGAACAACAGAACAAGTATTACCCTAGACACTTCTAGGGTTTCTTAACCAGTATTCACAACAACTTGGCCTCATATTTGTTAGCGCTGGTAGGGTTAAGAACTATGTGGCAATGACATCAGCATGGTGAAGAAGTCAAATCAATTCACATCAATCAATGGTGAGTACATACATAGTGATTGCACAGTCCCTGCTTGCTTAGACAATACATAATCATGTAACCAAATAAACAGATAGGCTGAATTAAACAAGGAGAAAAACGGAGGCTGTACTGACACTAAACAATCTCGATAGGCTTGCATGGTTGACATCATAGCACTGTAGCACAAACTAAAGAACTAAACCACATGGATATAGGCCTGCTCCAGTAGCAAGCGAAAACGGTGCCACGTTTGGCCTATATATTACCACAACAACGGACGCATGACCAGGTCGATCTCCTCTAGCAGTGGTGGAATTGAATCGAACCAAGCACCGAAGCACGGAGCAATCAATATCTAGCGTATGTGCAGATGAGTTCGACGCCGACCAAGGGTTGTTGCGGAGGAGAGACCTGGGCGAAGCCGGCGTTGAGGCGGCCCGCGCGTCACGCGGCGATCTAGGGTTGCCGCTGCCGTGTTGCGGGGACGGAGGAGAAGTAGAGAGGCGTGGGTACCTTCAGACCCCTGGAGGAGGCCACCGGTGGAGTTGCGCTCGGCGGCGACGGGGAAGCAGCCGGCGGTGGAGCTGTCGCCGCGGTGGGGCTCGCACTCGCACGCGAGCGGACGCCGGACGGTGACGGGAAGGAGATGGACGGAGCTTTTTTTTCATTTTTCGGCCGGCGAATTTAGCCTTTTAGTTATGCCGCAATGGGCTTCTCTAAGGCTTTCCAGATGGACCACCAAACAGGCCGACCTAGAAACAATCTCAGATTCAGCCCAGGTCATGCTATCCAAACAGGCCCAGTTTTAAATGAGATGATTTCAGAACAAGGAATCCTCATCGTTCTCATTCTCGGCCGTGTGTATTAACACAAAGAAGAGGCAGGCAGCGGCTGCGGACCTGCAGTCTTCCTCTTCCGATCGGCGTGACGGCGTCGACCTCAATAACGCACGCGACACAGCGACTGCAACGAGCAGCAGGGCACGGGCGCGACCGCGGGAATCGTTAGTTTGGGCGGCCTCGTCTCGCACCAATCGCCGGCGCGACCGCGGGAGGCGGGAGCGAGCCGCCATGGATTCGGCTCGGCCCAGCAGGATGCCCATCAAATCGCACCGCCCCGACTGGAAATCGGAGGTTCGTCGAGCTCCCCTTATCTGACCGCGCCGGACGCGCGTGTGGTTCCTGTCGGCTGTCCGTATGCCGTGGTAACCCGCGCTCGCAGAGAGGATTTGAGGCGCGATGCTAGTTCTACTGTTGGATTGCTGGCCTAGGACTTCTGGTTACGGTTGCGGCGCCGGCGTGCTGGGCACCAGGTGTTCGATGGATTGCCGGAGTGGACATGCGCCCCAGAATTGCCTGCCTGAAATCAGCATTTGCCTTCCTCTTGAATACATCGTCTGCCACATGAAAATTGTGCTTATCCCTTGTTATGCTTTCAACAGCTTAGGACAAATTGCCTGCAAAGAGTTAAAAAGGACAGGACCAACTTGCTCTGGAAGCTCAGGGCCCAAGGGCGGCTGCCTGCCAATGACATGGTATGAAAAATGCTGTGCAGTTCTTTTCTCCCGATTCAGTGCGTTGCAGCTTATATACAACTTAAAAATTATACAAGCTTTGGCTTGTCACCTGCTACGTCGTTCCATATGCTATGAATGCACGCTCCTGGTTCAAATTAAAAAGAAATTCAGCATGAATTCAATTTCCATGAACAACACAGTTCCTGAATGGTTATGATATACATCTTCCTGCATCTGGATGGTTGCCGTGTATAGCTATTAAACACACTGTCATTCAGTATGTTGTTATTAGAATTTAGAAATTATCATACCACTTCTTCCAACCTAGTTGTTTCCTTGTCTGCCAAAGGTGGACCATCTACCTCAGCTGTCTTGAAATTGACATTCAATTGAGCTGTGCTATTCTTCATACAGATTTGTTCTGTTGTAGTTTTTGTGCGTTTTGTTATATACGAGCACAAGATATTCTTCTTTACATATTATATCCTTCTCTATGTTATAAATGCATGTCCTTGGCTCAAGCGAAAAGTACTTTTCGGTATTTAGGATCGGTGCTACAAAAGGATGGCGACATTGATGAAGATGTTAGGCATAGAATTTCAGCTGGCTAGTTGAAATGGCGGCAAACTTCTGGCATCCTTTATGACAAGAGGGTGCCACAAAAGCTAAAAGGCAAATTCTATAGGACAACAATTCGTCCGGCGATGCTATACGGTGCTGAATGTTGGCCTACAAAAAGGCGACATGTCCAGCAACTGAGTGTAGCAGAGATGCAGATGTTGCGGTGGTTTTGCGGGCACACAAGGAGGGATAGAGTCCGGAACGAAGTTATTCGGGATAGGGTCGGAGTGGCACCAATTGAGGAGAAACTTACCCAGCATCGGCTGAGATGGTTTGGACATGTCCAACGAAGGCCTCTTGAGGCGCCGGTGCATAATGGGGTTCTTGAGCGGGTCGATAATGTAAAGAGGGGTAGAGGTAGACCTAAACTGACGTGGGATGAGTCGGTTAAGAGATACCTTAAGGATTGAAATATCTCTAAAGAGATAGCTTTGGATAAGAGCGCTTGGAGACTAGCTATCAATGTGCCTGAACCTTGAACTTATTTCTTTCGGGTTTCATCTCTAGCCTACCCCAACTTGCTTGGGAAAAAAGGCTATGTTGTTGTTGTTGTTGTGGTGTTGTTCTTCTTCCTTCATCCAGCAGGTTACTGTTTATTATTGAATATATTGCCCTATAAATTTGGCATTTCAAATATGTCACTCTTAGATTTGTTATAACTTTCCTTTCCATCTAGCCTCCTTATCTGCCTGATGTGGCCATCTAGTTCGTCTGGTTTGAAACACTTTTCTGTTGCATTAAAGTTTCTCACACATTGATCAAACATAAAGAGATAGTTAGTAATGGTATTGCAGAATCGAACTGTTATGAATGTTTGCCTCTTACACACTAGTAAATCATTGTCTAGTTCTGGTTCCAGGCATTCCCATTACTTTAGTAAATATTCTTGTTTAAAAATACATCTCTTGAAGCTGACTATGAATAATATAATTGAAAAGTGTCCTTATCGCCTACCCCACTTGAGACGTACTTGTATAATTAATATACTTCTCATCATATAGTTTACTTCAATATGTTTCCTTTTTTGTGTGTATCTGATTCATCTACATATGCCAACTGACAGAAAAAGGTCGAATCTGCAGTTAGGAACATTATCTCTGATGAGATAGAGAAACTCAAACAGTCAAATGAAGGACAAGAGGACCAAGAAATGGATGTGATCTGGGAATATCAAGGGCCGCAGGCTGCTAAACCTGCTGTAACTGAAAGTGTAGATATATTGCTTGAAATGGAACGACTTCTTTATGAAGATCTTAGAGAAGAACTAATCAGAAAAGGTACAATACTTATAACTTCTGCTAATTTTTCATCCCTGTTTTCTTTATTACTGAACTATATCTGCTTTGTTTGTCCTATCTCAGAAATTTAGCTCTGAAAACTACCTGATCAAAGTTTGCTTTTGTAATTATGTCAGTCACTTTTGTAAAGGTTTTCACTCATTGGTCTAGATATTTCACTTATCAGTTGCTAACCACTGCAGAACTAGTGGCACTTGATGAGGAAGATGCATACTTAGCTCAAGCTGTTTTTGATCATATGCAACTAAGTGACAATGGGGTAGGTTCACTGAGCATTGGTTTCAGAAATCTTCTTGATTAAAATAGACACTAGATACTTTCTGCATACTCGTGAGTCGTGACATGCCTTTTGTGCTTGGAGCTGTCTGGGTGGATGCCTACCTGGTCTTTTTAAGGGGATGTTATAGTTAATTAATTTTCTCTATGGTTGTGTGCTTCTTGTGCAACTGTTGAAACTTTTTTCGTTATGTTTATCTGTGTGGGATTGTTACTTGGTGATCCTCAAATTTGCACAATTACATATATATGAACTTGTAATTGTAGGAAGATTTCCTTGCTACTGTTCAGGTGCGCAAGCCAATATTAGGGCTCACACATGGACCAAATAGAATATCAGGCAGCTAAAATTAATACAGGAAACTACTGAGGAGCAGGCATGTCAACATGACATCACCAAAATACACAGTTGCACCTATCTGCATCCATAGAGTTTGCCAGATGCACTATATTGTTATATGACTATCTCAACCCAATTTTTTCAGTTTCCCATTTATGAATTAGTCATTTGTGTTCTGTTTTCACATTTGTGTGTGCTCACAGACTTAATGGATACTATAAACGATGTCAGGTTGCTGAAAATGCTAAGGTCTGGTGCCCAGTATGCAAACAAGGAGAGCTACGGGATACACATAACCTCATATATTGTACTCTCTGTAAGCTACGGCTTGATCTTGGTGAAGATAAGGTATGTTTGCATCTTCGGAGGTCTTCTATATAATTTTTTCTGAATATGCAGAAGAACTGCATATCGTTGCATTATATAGAAGAGGAAGAGTACAAAAGGTGGGCTAAAGACCGGCACCTGCCAGCCATTATACAGGACTAGAATTAGTGCAGAAAATAACAAGCAAACACACACACACACACACTGACAACTAGTGTGCCGTATTACGGTATTAGCTACAAATTAACCCCTATCATGGGATTAAACAGGGTATGGCTGTCCACAGCCTGTGGAAATTGATAGTTTAGCTTTGGCTGTTTATAAATTATTGCAGAAACTAATTACTGCAATTTGTTCCATCAGATAACGCTGGAGTTCCTAAGAGAACGATTGGCTAATGCACATACGGAGCACTTTGACAGAGGATGTAAATCAGCACCCACGTTCTGTTTACAGACTATGTTTGGCCTGACTGCACTCTACATGCAGTGTGAAGAATGCAGCACTTTTGATATTGTGGTATAAGTGATAGAAACCTGACGTACGTCTCAAAGGACAGAAAGGTTGAAAACAGTTGCCTGAAGTTATTTCGTTGTTTCCTGTTAGATGAGCTGTTTAACTTATCCTACAAGATGGCTGTACATCAGAAAGGCGGCACAACAGTTTTTCTTCTCAGTGCCAGAACACATATATGTAGTCTCATGTATGTCGAGCATGTTTTAATATCGCCACTGGTTTACAGTGCACTGTAAATATACAGTTGACTAGTCAACATTTGTTGCTAGCGTATTTACTCGAAAGTCGAAACTGTGGGTACATTGAACCGGTACTAACAGAAATGCACTTTAATTTTATGTTTGGAGCTTTGGGTTTTCTTTTTTACAATGCCAAAAAGAAGAAATTAATTTGCAGTTGCAGTTTGTGCAAATGCATGTTAATTGTCTGTTCATTGTAAATAATGTTAGTAACAGAAGTTCTGAATGTTTTTTATCCCCTTCTGTTTATTGCTACCAACATTAATCAAAATATCTTGAAATTACATATTTTCTCGTCTCTGTTATTTTTTTTGTTCTTTCTTGTTGTAACAGCCCAATGCCTTAATGATTAGTGGTGCTGCATGCCGGCAGCCAATCCACAGAACTCGGCCACATGCATGTCACTATATGTCAATCACGGCCGTCTTAATTTCATGACGGAAAACCAAATATTTTTGCATATAAAAGGCATAAAGAATGGCTAGTGACTGGTCCAAAAGGCATTCGCTGTTTAGCTGGTTTGTCAGCCATTCAGCGTGTTTTTTTCTCACACCAAATCAGCATCAGCCACTAGCCAGCAGTACTTTTCTCTAACATTAAATCAGCACCAGCTACTGGCCACAGCTAGCTGAATAGAGCGATTGGTCGTTATAACCAGGTTTTTGCCGAGTAAACCCAGTTCTTGAACTTGACATGCTGATTGAAGCACTTTAATTAAGTCTCCAAGGTGAGAACAAGCCGCAGAAATGAATTTCCAATGACATGTACATCTGATTTCTTTTGGTAAGTAAAGAAGGAACGCGGTAAGTTTTTTAGGAACTCTTTTTTAATGATGTTGCTTGATGGCCACTTCTCAACTGCCACCACCTATTGACTCATCTTCTGTTTCCAGTATGGCTCATCTTTTCTTGGGTGTCAGTGTGGTTAGTTACCGGATTTTCAGTGGATGCTGAGCTGGGCCCGGCGACGTTTGAGTCTTTTTTTTTCGATTCATGACATGCCGGGTATCTCGTGCAAAGAGCACTCTCAAGTTCTTGATATTCATTCAAACTTCGTCATGTAATGTTGGGTAACTAGGGTATGGTCGCACTGCAAACTATGGTTACGTTTGGTAGATCAGGATTTCTGAACCCGTCAATAAGGAAGAAGTTAGGTACAATATCACATTCGAAAAGACAATGCAGTCATCTCTCACTGCAAGTGCCACTAATCTTGGCGTTATACGTGTTAAGTACAAGAGGAACAGCCGACAGGCGACAGGTGAGGTCTCAAGTCACGCGCAGCAGCGCCGTTCGAAGTTGCTGCCGTGCGTCCGTGCCCCCACAAAGTAATCTTTGAACTTACCTAGCTGTTGAGTGTTGACATCAATATCGCAGTCCGCAATCACCAAGCAAAGGATCTTTGTTGCAATGCAAGTAATGGAGACACGCTTTAGTTTTTTACCTAGTTCTGTAACAAGCAAGTCATGTATACCATAAAGCCCGAAAAATTAAATCAAATTTCCTAATTCTAGTGAGGTATCTAGGAACGACTTCCGACTAAGAAATTAGCTGCAGCATCTGATGATGAAATGCGATAGCTTAAGTCTCTATTTTTCATTCTGAGAAGCATTTCTTTCTCCCGTTTTCCTCAATCCTTATGAAACGGGGAAAACGTTCGTTCATGCACCTTTATTTGCACACACTACACAAGCAACTCGACACACATGTTTAGTGTCGTCACCTTGTTTCTATGCATACGGCTAGAAAACGGCTTATTCGTTCGCGACCATTAGTATCGGGCATACTTTAGTTCGGTACAAACGTTGGTACGGAGCCATTTTAGTACCGAGCCCAAATTTAAAAGCCCCTAGAGCCATTTTAGTACCGGACCAAGACACCGGCCGGTACTAAATGTCGCATTTTATTACCGGCCGGTGTCTTGGCCCGATACTAAATATATCTTACCCTCTTTAGTACCGGGTGAAGCCCTCACCCGGTACTAAAACGCAACATTCCCTCGGTAGCTCCACACTCTCTCTCCCATTTATCTTGAAACCTTATCGTCTCCAGACCAAGGTTAACCTAACCGGTGGGAACCGGTCCGGTTTGACCGGTTACCGGTCAAACCGGTCCGGCCCGGTTCCGGCCGGTACCCAACCGGCCAAAATTCAAATTTTAAATTTGAATTCAAAAAATGAAAAATTCCCAAAAAATTCCTAAAAATACTTCAAGGTGTGATGAATATAATGGTGTCAAATTTTCTCAAAAATTCATTCATTTAGTATAGTTTGTGAGAATTTAAAGTTAAATCAAAAAAGAAAAAGGAAAAAATGGGCCGGCCCATGAAGGCCCACCGATCAAACCGGTCAAACCGGCCGGTAAACCGGTCAAACCGGTCGGTAAACCGGTAAAACCGGCCGGTAAACCGGTTGCACGGGAGCGTTTGAATTTCAAACCGGTCAAACCGACCGGTAAACCGGTAAAACCGGCCGGTAAACCGGCCAAACCAGCCGGTAAACCGGTAAAACCGGCCGGTAAACCGGTCGGAACCGGTTGCACGGGAAAATTTGAATTTATTTGAATTTGGATTTGAATTCAACCGGTTTCCACCGGTTACCGGCCTAACCGGTCCGGTAAACCGGTACCGGAGGGCGGCGGTAACCGGTTTCCGGTTGGGAAATAAAACCCTGCTCCAGACTCGCACCGGCTCCTTAGTCCTAGCTTCTCCTTCCTCTCTCTAGATCTCTTCCCTTCCTCTTCCCTTCATCTGTCGCCCTGGCTGCAGGCGCCGCCAAAGCGCTGGGAGGTCGGCCGCCGACGCGCGGGGCTGCTGTTGGTGCAAGGGCCCGCCGGCCTAGCTGCGAGCGCCGCCGGTGCGTTGGGAGGCCGGTCGCTGGGCATCAGCGGGCCCGTGGCGCGGGGGCAGGCCGGCGGCGCGCGAGGTTAGTGCGGCGGCGCACGAGGTTAGTGCGGCGGCGCGCGGCGCGAAGGAGGCTGGCGGCGCGTGGCATTAGCGCGGCGGCTCACGGCGCTGACGGCGGGGCGGTGCGGGCGCGGACGGCACGGCGGGGCGGCCGGCCGGCGTGCGTGTCTCGCGACGAGTAGCTCCGCCATGGACGCCGACGGCAACGGCACCGTGGAGTTCAACGAGCTCGCCTCCTCCCTCGCACCGCTGCTCCTGGGGCCCTGCCGTCGACCCTCGGCGGCGCGTGCGGTAGCAGCTTGGGGTGGCGGCGACGCGCGCGGCAGCAGCTTCGGTCGGCGGCGCTCGCGGCAGCAGATTTTGTAATTTTTGTGAAATTCAGATCTTGTGATTCTTGTGTAGTCTTGTGAAATGAAATTTTGCAAGGTTTTAAAAAACGCTAGACGCTAGGTGAATGCTAGCCTATGGTTTAGAGTTTTTTGTGATTAAACGTAGATTAAACATTTTTTGTAATTAAACGACACTGTGATTAAACGCAACGCTAGGCAAATTTTGATTGTTGTGTAGTTTGGGATCCTTGTGATTTGTCAAATAAATTTTTGATTCTTGTGAAATGAAATCTTGTGATTGTTGTGACTCTTGTCAAATTGGGATTGTGTAGTTCTGAAATTTATGATGGCTGCTGTGGGAAGAAAAATGAAAGAAAATAAGAAAAGAAAAGGAAAAGAAAAAAGACCACGGATGTGGTAGGTACAAAGCGATATACCGACCGGTACTAAAAAAATTCATTTAGTACCGGACGTTTTGACCGGTACTAAATGTAAGTATATTTAGTACCGACCAAACAGTACCGGACGCCCGACCGGTACTAATCGGGGGTTTCGACCCGGTACTAATGTCCAATTTTCTAGCTGTCACGTAATTCTTTCTCAAACCATTCCTTGCTTCCAAGAGGGCCGGGTTAAGCAAATCGACAACCCATGAGTCTCGAACACTGACAAGTATATCTCGCCAAGTGGGGCACCAGTATTTCAGAATTTTCTTTTCTGAAGATCAGACCATGAGACCAATTAAATTGGTGACGGCGGTAATAAGAGGGCTAGCCTAGCCTGATGACAGGAGATGAGATAGATAGCGGTTCGAGTAGACTACACGCCAAGCAATGGACATGTTCTACGAGTAACAAAACTATTTTTTTATATTTGTGTTAAAATATTTCTGGAAAGAAAAGGTCGTCCAACCAATCACCGTCCACAGACCAAATCTCAGTGGCTCCCCGCACGCAACCGAAATTAAAGCCAATACTACCATCAAATCATACACTTAATTATTACAAGCAAGAATCCAAATGGCAGCTAGCCATCAGCAAACAACGGAGTAGAATGCCGTCACTCGTAGTCGTAGTCACACAGAAGCCAAGTCATACAAGAGTGTGTGAAGCGTACAGAGGCTAATTTATATGCGTGGGCTCAGCTGTAGCTTAATGGAACACGGTGCGCTGGGATTTGTCGTAAACTACTACTGCCTGCGTAGCAAAGTGAACACGTTGTGGCATGCATTAAAAGCAAAGACAAAAATTGCAGTGGAACTGGTGCACAAATCCTTTTAATTTTATTTTTATTTTTGAAAAAGATTGCTCTCACAAATCTTTTAGCCCATCCAACTATAGTACAAGAAATAGGGGCAAAACATTTAGCGCTTATTTACTCGAAAAAAGATACTCACAGATTTCTGGTCTTTGATATTGTTTGGTTGCTTATTTAGGTGTTCTTAGCAAATCTGTTTTGTCAAAACTCATAATTTTGACTGCTTCGATGCTTGCCACGGAAGAGAGAATGGCGTCGAATAAAAGGGCCGACCCGACCATACTGAACTCCCCCCGACCGAGACCGAGACCAAAACAAGCACCAAACGCAACCGTTTCCCACCAACCCCCCTTCGCAGATGGAGGGCCTCATCCCGCTGCCCTACAGGGCGATCAAGGACCGGCGGAGCAACGCCGCCGTCGCAGGAGGCGGCGGCGGCGGCGGCCGGGCCTACGACGACGCCGGTGGCACGTCCGCGCCCATGGACCTCGAGGACCCGGAGCAGAGGCGGCGGTGGCTGCTGCAGGAGGTGCGCTCCCCGGTCCACGCGGCGTCGGCGTCGTCCGCGGCGGCGGAGGGCCCGCTGCCGCACCGGCGGAACCTGTCGCTGGAGGAGCTGGCGGGCGAGGTGGGGCTCTCGCACGACCGGCGGCTGCGCGTGCCGCTGCCCAAGGCCAGGAGCGTCCGCGCCTTCGCCTGCATCGGCGCCGCCTGACGCCGCCGCCTGCGCACGCGTTCGTGAGCACAGCGAGTTCGTCAAGTTGCACAAGGTATACAGATGTGGACACATGTGTCTTGAGAACTCCAGATTGTATGTATACAAAGTTAGTAGCTGCTTTTTCTTTGGGATGCTTTCATGTTTATGAGAGATCGTACAACTGGTGATCTTTTTTTGTGGTTCGTCGAAAAAAAGTCTTGTTTTTGTAATTTTTCCCGATTGCGAACTAGTAGTGGAGTACTCCGTAATTGTTACGGAAGGGGACTTACGTCTCAGATTTCTTTGATTTTAAGCGATCCATTTTGCACTCGGTCTGGCAAAGATTGCACGACAGGACTATCTTGATCCTGCTTCCTGTTTCCACTGAGCAATACAACAAACCCCCCCCCCCCCCCAACCCCCACCCCACACCACACACAATTCCTAGCATAGCATTCGACAAAAGATCAGCAAGTTTAACCACAGGTTAAGCCTCCTCCAATGTTGCCAAGTCAGCTAGCTTAGAGGAGTCCCAATGAAAGAAACTGGCATGGTTTCTATAGCATAAGAAATCATCTATAGAAACTATCTTCCACAATGAAGGTGTATTCGAGTAATAAATGTTTTTTTCTCTCTCCCAACTATATCTTCTTGGTCCAATGGGAAGTGAGCGCAGACCCTCTAGAAGCTGATGGTTTCTCTCCAATAGTGATTTTATGGCTTCTTGGTGCATTGGGTCATCCCAACAGTAAGAAATTACTCATAGATACTACCTCCATAATAAATGATTTTTATAATAAATTAAGAAAATAAATATCATCCAATCATCTCTCTTCTCTCTCCTTACCTTACTCTATCATTCTTCTCCCTTTCTTGGTTCTTGTGTAGACATGGTATTTTGCATAAGAAATCATGTCTATTTTTTTCCTCATTAACTCTCTTGTCATATCACCAAATTGCTTATGTGGCAGTATCATTAATGCTATGGACACCATCCTAATAGGAGGGTTGGTGATGATCTCAAAAGAAGATTTAATTTCTTCCTCAGGAAACCGTTTCTAGTATTTTTGCTCTCTTTTTTCATTAATTACGTCGTCATATTAGCATTTTGCCTACGTGGCAAGTCATTTAATAAGGATAGAAACCATCATCAACAAAACCATTGGAACTGCCCTTATAAAAGTAAAGTATAATATTTTATTTAGAGAAGAAATAGAAAGAAGAGCTATTGTATCACTTAGGCTATTCCTAGTGGGTGGTTTCGTCTCATTGTTTTCAATATTATCACATCATCTAAAATACCATGAAACCATGGATGAAACAACCCCTACAATGCAAGATTTCAATTTTGGTGTTCTCTATGTGCTTCATTTAATTGTAAAATAAGACATATAATGATTTGGAAATAGTGTATGTGGGGTTTCATAGATGAAACTCCTTCCATCTCTCTTTTTTAAATTATTGTCATATCATCCAAATTGTTTATGTGGCACCTTATTTAATGTGCATGAAACACCATAAAACTTTCCATTGAGACTAGCCTTAGGTCAATCTCAGTGGGAGTGTTATAAGAGTGTCATGGACATTAAATTTGCTAACACGTACCAATAGTACGAGGAGAGAGAAGAGAGGAGTGTCATAAAATGTGAGAGGAGTGTCATCACCATGACACTCCACTGGCACAGTTCTTAAGTTTCTAATTTTGGTAACTATGTCGATGACACTCCCACTGAGACTGGCCTTACAGTTTTGTACACGTAGTCCAAGATTATGGAGAGATGGTATATGCATCTGTCTACGGCCATGTTTAGTTCCCAAAAAAAATTCCTACAGCCCGTCAAATCGAATCTTCGGATATATGCATGAACCATTAATGCAGTTGAAAAAATAACTAATTATACAATTTAACTATTTCATACGAGATGATTTTTTAAGCCTAATTAGTCCATGATTGGATATTAATTGTCAAATAACAACAAAATGTGTTACAATATCAAAATTCAAACCTTTTTCGAACTAAACACAGCCCATATTTTGAACTACGCGTTAAAAGTTAGATCATTAAAAAAGTTATTTCTTATTCTATTTTTCATAGCTACGAGGTAGGAGAAGGCCTTACAATTACACACGACATAGGTAGGCTCCACCATTTCGGACAGATCTGCCCTTCACTTACTGTCTCCTTCGTTCCTTATTATGTCGAACACTGGTAAACATATTTATTTATTTATTTTTGAAAGAAACACCGGCAAACGTATTTGTTCTGTTCGGCTAGCTATGGCTGATAGCTAATGCTGATTTGTTGTAAGAAAAAAGTACTGGTGGCTGGTAGGTGATGGCTGATGCTGATTTGGTATGAAAGAAAAATATTGCTAGCTGCCTAGCTGACATGCTAGTTGGAATTTCTTCTAGCAGTCGAACACTTTTTTTGCGAGAAGGAACGTGACTTATATTAAGAAAGAGAGCACAGTACATTCCTTTCTTGCAGAAAGGCCCCTGAGTAACAAGAAATTAGAACAAGGTCCTCCCCGCCACTGTTCATCGTCTTCCTCAGCGGAGCCTGCCGCCGGTATTTCACCAGGTCGTGAGCAACGCACCTGATCCTCAACCATCCATCTTCGCCTTTCGAAATCAGAGAGCAGACTCCAAGCTTTGGGAAACTGCAAGAGATTCTCGATGAACGAACATCAATCGTCGGCTCTTCTGATTCTGCCCCTCTTCCCCCTGCTTCCACCTTCCCAGAGCACCAGGCCGCCACCCCAAAGCCAGCGAACACACCAGAAGCAATGCCAAGGAAGAAGAACCACACTCCTGTACAACTCAGAGATCCGATGCCGGCACCGGAGTACACGCCGACGAAGAAGATAGAAATCTAGAGTACCTTATTCCACGAAGCCGACGCCGTCTCCCTCAACAAATCGTCAGCGGGAACATCTGACCTCACAAGACGGCCGGAGCACACGACGCCGGAGCCGCCTCGGAGGCACCACCAAAACTCGTCCCCATCAGCGCCGCTTGAAGCCACGCCGACAAGGAGGAGAAGCAAGATCCCCTATGCCAGACGGAGGAAGCGCTGACGAGCCACCACCGCCACCGAAGAAGCACAGGGGAGACCTAACCCTAGACGGGGGCAACCACCGCCGCCGGGAACTATAGCTAGAAGTCCTAGAACGACAGCTATACAACTTCCACCCGCCGAGGAGCCAGGCACCCCTCTCGACTCTGGCGTCTCGAGGGCCGCTGAAGGAGAGGGGGCCGGTGGATCGCCGGAGGAAAAGGCGCTCGCCCTCTTTTTGCCCTTTCTTCCTGTAGTAGCGAGAAAGGGGAGAAAAAGGTAAGTACTAGTGTATGTTTTTCTAGCAATCGAACACTGTGAAAGATGGCCCACACTAAACGTCAAAGCCAGTGTTACCCTGTTGAACAAACTTTTTTTTGTCCTTTCTAGAGGAAACTCCAAAATATCCGCTCGTCTTCACTTGCCTTTTTTCCCCCTCTGATGTTGGGCCGTCTTCACGTCAAAATCTCCGCTCGTCTTCATGTTTAGCCGTGAAGATGATGTTGGGCCGCGTGCGGACTCTGTGTGCTCGAGAACGCAAGACTGTCTTTGTGCATAAACTAGTGGCCTTCAAATGCTGAATGAAGAGCTCGAGCGCCTGAGATCGGAGCCAACTCGGGTGGGACCGTCGCACGCCGATGTCAAGGTTGTGGAGAGAATTATGGAGCTGAATCATAGGGAGGAGATAATGTGGAAACAGCGGTCCAGAATAATGTGGTTGGCAGCGGGTGATAAAAATACAAAAAAATTTCATCTCAGAGCTAGCCAGCAAAGAAGAAAGAACAGGATTGTTAAACTCAAGAAGGCTGACGGCCAGTGTACCGAGAACGAGGTAGAGATGGGTGCTATGGCATCTGAATTTTATAAGACTCTATACAGTTCTGAGGGTACTACGGATATGGATCAAGTTCTGAACACGGTCCCTGTGAAGGTGACACCGGCTATGAATGAGGGCTTGGTGGCGCCTTTCAGGAAAGAAGAAGTCAAAGTAGCATTGTTCCAGATGTTTCCGACCAAGGCGCCTGGACCGGACGGCATGCCAGCTCACTTTTTCCAGCGCTATTGGGATTTATGTGGTGACGAGGTAACTGAGGTGGTGCTTAGAATCTTGAGAGAGGAGGATGATCCTTCAGTAATCAATAGTACCTGCATTGTACTTATCCCAAAAGTGGAGAGCCCGGAGGAGTTGGGCCAGTTTAGGCCTATCAGCTTATGCAACATCGTCTACAAAATAGCCTCCAAGGTGATGGCAAACAGGATGAAAAATGTGCTGCCTGATGTGATCTCAGAAGAGCAGTCAGCTTTTGTGCCAGGACGATTGATTACCGATAACATAATTACAGCATATGAGTGTATGCATTTCATGAAGAAGAAGCGTGGCCGCGACTGGAGGTTCGCTGCTCTTAAGCTGGATATGCGGAAAGCTTATAACCAGGTGGAGTGGAGCTATCTAAGAGCTATCATGCTACGGCTTGGCTTTCATCGGATGTGGGTCGACTCCATTATGAGATTGGTAACCTCGGATTCTTTCTCTGTTCTTTTTAATGGGGAGCGTCATGAGAGTTTTGCACCGTCTAGGGGGATCCGCCAGGGGGATCCGATCTCGCGTTATTTGTTCTTATTAGCAGAAGAGGGTCTCTCGTGTCTTTTGAAACCCAGAATCTAGTCATCGAACCTCAGGGGAATTACAGTGGCAGCCTCGGCTCCGATGGTCAGTCACCTTTTGTTTGCAGATGACAACCTGCTCTTTTTTAAGACGAATAGGGAGAGTACGGATCAGGTGAAAGATGTGTTACACATCTATTGCCAGGCTTCTGGACAACAGATTAATATGGACAAATCATCTATACACTTCGCAAAAGGAGTTAGTGAGAGCACTCGTGAAGTGGTCATGAATGCCCTATAAGTTCATAATGTTGCACTCAGCGAGAAGTATCTGGGCATGCCCTCGGATGTGGGGTTTTCGACAAATGGGGCTTTCAAATACCTAAAAGACAGGGTGTGGAAGCGAGTTCAGGGCTGGCTAGAACAAACACTTTCTTCTGGCGGCAAAGAAGTCCTCATCAAGTCTGTGGCGCAAGCTGTTCCTACTTTCTCGATGTCTTGTTTCAGACTTCCTCGCGGATTATGCCAGCACATTGACATATTACTCCGGAGCTTCTAGTGGGGAAGCAAGGAGGGCAGTCAAAAGATGTGATGGGTTGCATGGGAGGAGATGACTAAACCAAAATACTTGGGAGGCATGGGCTTCCGAGATATAGAGATGTTCAACCTTGCATTGTTGGCTCGGCAGGCGTGGAGAATTTTGCAGGATCCAGACACGCTCAGTGCGAGGGTTCTCAAGGCGGTGTACTTCCCGAACACTTTGTTCTTGGAAGCGGCTCTGGGACCTTCTCCGTCCAGTGTGTGGCGTGCGATCGTTGATGGCCGAGATGTCCTTCAGCAAGGTCTCATCCGGAGGATTGGTACCGGTGAAGAGACGGAAGTGTGGAGGTCGAACTGGATCCCTAGGGACGGGCAGTTACGACCGATTTGCTGCATCAGCGAGCCACCGCCGGTTAAGGTCAGTGAACTCATCGATCCGGTGACACTCAAGTGGAACGTGCAGGCGGTGGATACGCACTTCCTGCCGATGGATGGGGAGCCGATTAGAAGTATTCCGCTGTCGGGGCGCCGGCAGCCGGATTTCTGGGCATGGCATTACGAGAAGTCCGGTATTTTCACGGTAGGATCAGCTTATCGGATGCTTGCCAGTATGTGCGAGAGGAGATCGGATTGGATTGAACATAATCCGGGCAGATCAGACGTTAAAGCAGACCAACGAGAGTGGGCGGACCTGTGGTCTATCAAGGTCCCGTCAAAGATAAGGGTGTTCCTCTGGAGGCTTGCCAAGCACTCCATCTCGACGGCCGATGTGAGGCACCACCGCCACATGGCACAAACAAGTTCATGCTCCATCTGTGGCGGTCAGGACTCATGGAAGCATTCACTGCTAGAGTGCAACATGGCGAGATGTGTCTGGGCTCTACAGAGTGATGAAATTGTTGAGTTTATCAGCCAGGCACGAGATGACAACGCGCGCGGGTGGCTCCATGAAGCAATTTGGGGTCTCGATCATGATCAGCGGGTGAGATTGTTTGTATCGGTGTGGGCAATCTGGTATGCGAGGAGGAAAGCTATCCATGAAAACATGTTTCAGAGCCCATTGTTAACTCACAACTTCATCGAGAGGTTTATTGCAGACCTGGAGATGGCGACACCGAAGTTGGAGAGGTTGGACAGTGCGCCGGCGTGCACTGTCCTGGCTGCGGCTCCTAGGTGGATCCCGCCTCCACCAGGGTTGATGATGGTAAATGTTGATGCTGCCCTATCCAAAAACTCTGACCTAGTGGTGTTGGCGGCGGTGGCAAGAGATGGGACGGGCGCTTTATTGGGAGCGTCGGCACTTGTTCTGAACGGCATTACTGATCCGGAGACGGCGGAGGTTCTGGCGTGCCGCGAGGGCTTCGCCCTGGCAGTGGACTTGATGATCAGTAGGGTGCGGATAGCCTCTGATTGTGTTGGTGCAGTCCGGAGCTTGGAGGGGTCGGGAATGAGCCGATACGGCCATGTGTGGTCAGAGAGCTCAAGGCGGCGATGTCGAGTTTCGAAGGAGCAGACGTCGTTCACGAAGAAAGAGCATCGAACATCGGTGCCCATACTTTAGCTAGAAGCTCGATTTATGAATCGGAAGGAAGAAATGTTTGGTTTTTTATCCTCCTGATGGAGTTTGTACCAGCTATAATGTTAATTGAGTAAAGTGGTACCCTCAAAAAACAAAAACTAGTGGCCTTCACGTTCTCGGGATAGTAGCGGTCTTCTTGTGATTTCGTCCCAGTTGTTAACTTAAACTAATCTTTAGGGATCGCAGTTGTTTTTGTCTCAGTTCACTTTGATTTTTAATTCAAGCGATGCTGCATTGATTTTGGACTCAGCCCCCCTGGCAAAGATTGCACAGCAGACAGCTTGATGTTGCAGCCTGTTTCGCTCACATCGGTGCCCGCTGCCAACCCAACACCAGTAGTAAAAATCTCTCAGACTATACGGCGGTGCGTTACCAGTTCAACAACTTAATTTGGCACGTTCTGGAAGAAACTATTCAGAAGTCTCCTCTTGCCTTCGTTTGCTTTTCTCAGGAGGGAAGATGCTTAGGTCGTCAGGCGCGGCGGCCCATGTTTGTGCCGAACAATTCTTTGAGCCCAGCAAGAGTTGCTTTGGTAGAATGAATATCAATCGGGGTGAACTCTGGGCGCGACTATGAGTGGCTTCAGGTTGTTTGGGTCCCAATTTGACCCATTTAAAGAGAAAAAATCATGTACATGCAAAGAGAACTAGAATGATGATATCATCCACATACATGCTATTTTGCTATAAGTATTAAATCGAGCATCCAAATTAATCCAAATTAAATTTGTGTGGCACTATGACAAGATCTTCAAAACAAGTCACATTTTTCTATATTTGTATGATATTTTATAAAATATTTTCTTTTACACTAAATAATTAATTTCGGATCCTGGGAACAAATAATTTAACAACACGAACAAATAATTATTTTGATGAACAAAAAATTAAACATAACAAACAAATAATAATGTGCAACGAATAAAATATTAAACATCGCGAATATTTGATTGTATAGGATAATTAATGGAAAATGATATCGCAAATAAATGGGTCAATGTCGCGGAACAATTTAATCTACAAAGATGAACAACTAGGTCAACATCATGAAACATTTAATTGTAAATGAGCTTTAGAATGATTGAATGAAAAAGAGGGAAGGAGGAAAATAAATAAATAATAAATATAAAGCAATACAAGGAAAAAATGAAAAACAAAAATTAAAATTAGACAAATAAACACAAAGAAGAAGAGAAAAGTGCTACAACACCTGCAGCTTGAAATCTCCAAAAGAAAAAAAAGTAGAAAAAATAACTACACGAGCCTAAAGTCGTAATGGGCCAAAACACACCTACGTTGCTCTGCTTCAGGCGATGCTACCACGCGCGATGGAATTTTATTTTATTTTTTTCGATTTATCAAAAATATATGTCATTGTATTTTTTTTTGCAAATATGTCACCCTGCCACCGATTGGTTTGGCGGTAAGGAGCTACCGCCGGATGAACCGGCGGTAAGATCCTTGGCCCACGGCTCATGAAATTTACCGCCGTTTCATCCGGCGGTAGCTCCTTACCGCCGGGCTACAGCGCGGCTATAGCCGGCTGTAGCCGTCCTGTAGACGCCCAGTGTTCTACCGCCGTTTGAAACGGCGGTAGATATTCCCACATTTTTTTAATTATTTTATATGCTCTCAATGCTGTAATTAATTGTTTAATTATTTTATAGGCTGTCTGAACTGTAATTATTTTCTTTACGTTTAGAGATATTTCAGAAAATAATAGAGATAGCGGAGGTTAGGGAAATATTTTTTAAAAAATTAATACAAATTAGATTTAACTCTAATAGAATGTGAAAATATATTTTTATGAGATATTCATGAGTTTCAATTACGATTTCGATGTCCTGTCACCTTGCATCAGATTCTTCTGCACCCCCACTATAATTAAAAATGAGGGAAGACCTACCGCCATTTGAAACGGCGATAGACATGTGTGAACTATGCCTATAGACCAAATAGCTCCATCTATAAATAGAACATCGCCCCATCTCATATGAAGTCACTAGCCATCTCATACGAAGTCACTAGCCATCCCCGCACTACCACCATGTCTTTCTCTGGTTCTACCTACATTCCGTGGAACAAGATTAGAGAACCTGTGCCTCAAGGAGTGCAGGTTCCAATGTGCTTCTGCGGTTCGTTATGCAAGCTGATGGAGTCCAAAGTTTTGGGCGATGACTTCGGCAGGAGGTTCTTCATGTGTGAGAACTACGAGTACGATCCGCCAAAGCGCTACGGCAAGGACAAAGCGAAGGTATCACCTCGCACTATCTAGTTTGCGCCTTCGGAGTTCAGTAAGTTAATTCTAACTCGGTTTGGAAATAGAGTCCACCACCTCTTTGTGATTTCATACAGTGGCTGGACACGGAGCAATCGACCGAAGCTAAGGAACACGTTGAGCGCGAAGCAAGGTGGGCTGCGGAAAGGTGGCAGCGAATGCTGCAAGAGGAAAAAATAGAGGAGAAGCGCAAGAAAGATAAAGAAGAGATCCAGAAGAGGTTTGCAGATGTGGAACGTCGGCAGGCGGAGGAGCGTGAAGCTAATAGGGAGAGGAAGCGAGAGAGGGCCCGCCGTGCGAAGGAGGCGGGGCCCGAGGCTATTAGGAAGGGGAAGTATCCTCGGTGCACTCAGTAGATGACTATCATGTAATGTTCGAATTTCATATTCCCTAAGGCATGTTAGGTCTAGATGGAACATGACGTTAGCGTATTCCATGTACATGCCAGTGCAATTGTTTTTGTAATTTCAATGTCAAATTAATCTGCATTGTGTACTTTGTACTAGCTACAACTAGATTTCTCAGAAGCATTGCTCTACAAATAAACTTTTCAGACCGACGTGATGACAACTCCATGGGCATAGATCGGCCAGTACACACAATAAAAACAATCAAAACAATCACCGTTCATACATTGAACACAAATTAAATAGTGGTCCACACAAATCAACGCACAGAACACATGGCATGGCATGTCAGGACCTGTTGCAAACTACGGTAACGAGGTCCAAGACTAAACCTAACATGCCTTAGGTAATTCGAACAAACGTTACATTATTTATTCAGACGGAGCAGTACAACATCAATCATTCACGGGGAGTACCCTTATCACGTCCCGCGATGTCTGCTTTTGCACGCTCGCATTTGCGTAAATCTTCATTCACCTTCTTCAATCACTCCATATATTGCTGATCACGATGAGTGATCCACGTGTCAATCCACTCATGGAAATGACACCAATGAGTATGCGTGTCATCACCAGCGTACTTTTGCAAACAAGAAACGATTCAAAATTAATAAAAATAACAAAAGCATATTTACAAATTAATCTATACCTGTGATGTTGCACCTTTTTTTGGACTTCCTCGATATTCTTGCAACACCAATACCTCTGGCCAAAAGTCTCGTAATCACGAGATATGTTCGGAACACAACGCATTTGGCAATAGCAATCAGGTGGCTCTACACCTTTTGGCCATACCTTGCAATCTGTAAAACATCTATTGGGATCGTTAGGAGAGGGTCCAAAATTAGCCTCCATTTCCCGACGGAAAGCTGCCCGGGAGAATGAGGAGCTCATAGCTGTTTATTTGGGCTAATTAAAAAAAAGTGGAACCTGAATTGCAAGTCTGTGCTCTCGGCAACCACAAGGTGCTCTTTTATACACGCAGGGCCGCTCCACAGCGCTCACTGCTACCACTTTAAACACGGACACGACCTCTCGTTCCTGACTTCTACCCTCGCACGCTCAACACCGCTCACTCATCCCACTTTAAACAACGACACGACGTCTCACTGCTCATGACCTCGGCACTTCCACGCTCCACAGCGCTCACTGGTATCCCTTGGAGCGTACTATCGCACTAACCTAATCGTCGTACTGTCAATGCATCGACCTACTCGTGATTATTGCACTGCCCTGACACATCCCATCGCCGTAATCGTCACAATGTAAACCATAGGAATTACATCATAATACAACGTTAATGAAACACACAGCAGACATGCAGTGGCATGGCAGAACCTGTTGCAACTACGGTAAACAGATTCTGATCTAACCTAACATGCCTTAGGTAATTTTAAAAAAACACAACAAATACAACGATGCAGCATGTCACTAGCACTAGGTAGTCCTAATAGCCGTACCCCCACATAGCAAACTGCATTGAGCCTTCTCCGCAGTATCCACCCATTGCAGGTGGTGCAGGCGGTGGTGCCGGAGGGGCAGGGCCCTTCTTCTTGTGATAAGGGCAGTTGCAGCAAGGAATAGTGTATGGTTCATCTTGTGAAGTGGCAGCATTGCTGGTATCATCATCTTCGTCGTCTTTGTTACCCTCGCTCACTTCCTCATAATGGTTCACCTTGCACTCCAGATCAAAGATCTTTATCTGGAGGTACTCGATGAACTCCTGAACTGAATCAATTGGTGCAGGATCGACCCACCTGGTAAACCCACAATTTTCTGGAGCATCTGAAGACTGCAAAACAAATTTCATGTAAGGTGTGTAAATGAAGATAAAGAAATAAAACAACCGAGTATTACTCATGCGTGTGGGCATTTGAAGAAACGCCGACCGTCATCCATCCCGTCGGTGCACATCTGCACTAAGCAGTCCTCACCATGTCTGCATTTTGGCCACGGTTCTCTACGGTTATCGTATTGTCGAAGAGGAGTTTCATTGGTAAATTCACTCTTGTGCTGTGGCGGAAACTCAAACACTGGTTCCGGAAAGGAATCAGGTCCAAGAGGCCCCTCCCATATTATGGGGTCTCCCTTTCTTCCCCCTTTTTCTTTCCCAAAACCGTAGTAATTCTTCCCGCTAGACCCACCTCCAGACATTGGGCATACAAATAGCTTTGGTGTTTGAGTGTTGCTGGGAGTTCACAAACTTCGGAGTATTTATAGGCGCACAAAGGTCTGATACCCGGAGTGTGGAGTGTAAATGCACATGAAAAGCCTACAGTACTCGCACGCTCCACAGCGCTCACTGGTACCACTTTAAACACGGACATAATTTCACTGCATGGACACATACCATCGCCCGAAACACTGCACCGGCCTACTCATCATAATGGTACGTAATGGACACATCCAATCATAGTCTGCACAGGCCTACATAACATAGTATGACGGAACAAAATAATTAACAAGCTACAACCTGTAAACTAGATGGGTCCGCGCTTGCCCCCTCTCCTCCTGCCACGTCGGTCTGTAGCCTGGCCCGCCCTAGTGTGGTGCTGCGAGTACGTCAGTGGATCCGGCGGGATGATCTCGCGAGTGGACCGACGACCCTGCTCAGGAATAGGCGTCTGCTCCACCTGACTGTAGTCCTGCGTCGCGAGTGTGTAAGGATCACCGGGGTGTCCGACCCTAGAGGGGGAGGGGGTGAATAGGGTCGCTAATCGCTTTTCTATCCTAGGGCTCAATCTAATTGCATAAGATAAACCTAACACGTCCTACACATGCTAGTTATGACTAAGGTTTATCTATGCTACCCTCTACTTACCCCAAAAGACTTGCCACCTATAGCCAATCCTAATCAAACTAACTAGGAAAGTAAAGGTAAGCAAGAAAGAGTAAATGCGGAAACGTAATGCGGTAAGTAAAGCGGTAAGGGAGAGGATATGCAAACTCCCGTGAAGACACCAAGACACACGATTTAACGTGGTTCGGTTAGGACACCAAAGTCCCTCCCTACGTCCACGGCCACTTGCTCACAAAGAACAAGTGTGATACCGAGTCTCTTCGCTTGATCACCGTCTTGCCACGCCTCCAAGGCTCCCGACAAGCAAAGGCTAAGTGACACCAAGTCACAAAGACGAGGTCACCGCCACCGTCTATCTCGAAGCGTCACCACGGCACCGTCTTCACTATCTTGGAGCTTTAACACCAAGTAGGGGCCTCCTTCCCCGCACAAAGTGTCGTTGCCACTCCACACCAAGTCGGAGGGTCACACGACGAGTACAAGTGTTTGCTTGCAGCAGCAAGACTTCTCTCAAGGGAGCTCTCGCAAGAACTAATCCCTAATCAAGCACTAAGCACTCTAACAAGTGTGCTTAAGCCTATATGATGTACAATGAAGCTCTATGGTGGTTGGAGATGATCTTTAGCTCTAGTATACTTCTTTTAACTCCAGCACTCTCAAATGACCCGGCCTTGGGGGTATATATAGGCAGCACAAGCAAATATAGCCGTTGGAGAAAAGCTGCCAGAAAAACGCTTAACGCCAGTTAATCCGATGCTCCCCAAATCGCCATCGTCGGTTTAACCGGTGATACTAAACTGCCCACTGAAAACTAGCCGTTATGTGTACGGGCAATCAACCGACGCAATCGACCGGTGTATGTAATGTTAGCGTCGGTTTAACCGGTGAGTGCAACTGTCCTCTGATCCTTGAAAAACAAACTCTCTGGACAACTGCACCGACGCCATTAACCGGTGCATCATCGGTTCATCCGATGTATGCATTTTCCTTGGTCTGCTTCTGCCATTGCACCGACGTATTCAAACTTCCTATCGTCGGTTCATCCGGTGCCAAACCCTAGCCCGCAGGCCATCTCTGTCATTGCACCGATGAGTACATTTTGCCTTACGTCGGTTCATCCGGTGATACTAAAACTCCCAGACGTGCTCAAGTCAATGCACCGACGTGTGTAATTTGCTTGGCGTCGGTTCAACCGGTGACTTGATTTCTTTTAGGTCCTAGCGGAACCCCCGTAGGGGCGGCCCTTCGGGCCTAGCTTCGCCTCTCTTCTCTTTGTCATCACTTGAACCTAAAAGCCTGAGTATATTATCTAAGCAAACACATTAGTTCAAGTGTTGCGTGTGTCATCAATCGCCAAAACATTATATTGAAATATGGCATGAGAGGCCATTTTCGCTACAGAGTGGGGCACCCCCCAGCTGTGAAGTGCCGACGACCTCCTGCGTCGGTGCAGAAGAGAAGAACGTGTTCACCCACTCCATCTGCGCGAGGTCGTCCACCTCCTGAATCTCCTCATCGTCGTCTGTCCCTCCCACCTGCCAGTACTCTGATTCACAAACCTCCATCCATTAATGTTCCATTAAGTATGTACTTGTTATCGCAAATTAACAATTCGTCTTAGACGTACCTAAATCGTGTATTGGACGACGAAGAGACGAAGATCCGGAGTCATACGGATCTATCGACGGAAACAACGACAAGCCGGGCGCTACACGAATAAGAAGTACAAGTTAATGAATAAAGTTTTACATGATACGGTATTGTAAGTGACACGAGGTTAGAGTACGATTTACCTGCCGAGTACAAATGTGCCGGTCACGGCACGTACGTGGGCCGAACTGCAGAACCCGAAGGTGTCGCCATCGCGTCAGGTGGCGGTGGCGGTGGACCTGACTGTACCGCGGGTGCAGACCGTCGTGACGATGGACCGAGCACAGGTACCGGCCCCGAACTGCGAGGTGGGAGGAAGGTGTCGTCCTCACGACAGGTCACGGTTCGTCGAAAACCGCTTGCACATGTCGACGATCTTCTGCAGCGTGCTCTGGTGCTGCGCGGGCGTCATGTCATGGTACTGGCCCATACTCGATGAAGCCTCAAACTCAATCGCTCGTATGACATCGTACTGAACCGAGAAAGTAGTAACATCATATGCAACTAGTTTTATAGACTGCAAAATGAATCAGAGAAACGTATCGCTATGGCGAAGTTCTGGTCTCGAACTACGGGGTACGTCTCGGACACCCTTGCGGGCTCGATCCGAGCATCTGGTGGAATGTGCACGACACGTGTGCGCGTCCTCGGCAGGTACCACAGTAGGTAGTACGCGAACGCCTCGTCGCTGTGGGGCCGATCCTCGAAAACGACGTCGTCGAGGGCCGCGGCCCAAGAGTCGACGTAAGGACGGACCTTGTCGGCCCACCGCGAGCCTGGTGGCTGGCCCTGACGAGTCCACCTATAATAGAAAGATTGAGCGATTCCATGCTAAATGGTAGGTTATAAAATAAGATGAATTATTAACAGAACTATTTATTCGGTACCTGTGGAAATGGGCCTCCACTGAGTGCACAATCGGGACCGGGGTCTGCTGGTAGAGACCGAACTGCCTCATGACCCGGTTCACGTGGTACTCCTCGATGTGGATGTCGTAAAGGATCGGCTTCCTCGTCATCCAGTACTCGTGATCTCACAGGCATAAGGATGAAAGACCGCTCGGTGCCCGGGCGTACATGTCGGCTGCAGTGTACGGAGTCCACCTCACGTCCGTGTCGACAAGAGCATCAAACTGTCCCACGAAGTCGTGGTACGACTTCCTCTTCTGCACGCCGACCCAAGAAGGCTGCATAATGAAAAAATATGTTAACCGCTAAATCGTACAGTTTTGAAGGCATGTAATAATAAGTAAAACAAACGATGTAACGTACCCTCCTGAGGCACCACAACGAACCCATCGTAGGTCTGTCGACGTCGTCGTGGTCTGCAGACAGCTGGACGTACGACTCGAAGTCCATCTCTGGCCTACCGATGGGAAACCGCTCGTACGACCAGAGCTGTAACAGTAGAGGACACCCAACAAAAATATGCTCCTCTGTTGAGACCTTCGTCACGCAGAACCCTAGTTGTACTGTGGGACCTCGTGAAGTGGAGCATCAGCTATCGACATCGCCAAAGGAATGAGCTGTTTGGGGCACGAGTCACCCTGGGAGCTGCAGAACATGACCCAGCCGAACAGCCATAGTAAGTAGGCCTCGAAGTGCCTGGCAACCGTAAAGTCGTCTGCGTCTGACCTCATGTAATCCGCCTTCAAAATACGTACGAGTCGTCAATGCAAATACGTACGAATATAAGTACGAAAAGATTTAACATTTATGTACTCACACTGAACTGTAGGAGGCACCTCTTTGTCGGTCCGTGTGCGTGGTTCGCAGGCAAGGGCCGGTACGGCAACGCTAGCTCATTGCGCTGAACCCCGGCGAACGGAACCAAAAGGTCGTCGCGCCACGAGAGTCCCACATCCTCTGCACCCACTGCTCGTCCAGCACATGGCAAGCCTAGAAGCATCGCCACGTCCTGAAGAGTAGTGGTCATCTCACCGACCGGGAGGTGAAACGTGTGCGTCTCCGGATGCCAACGGTCGAGAAGTGCCGTGAGGAGGGACATGTCGAACTGAAACCGTGGAGCCCTGTCCCTAGGTCGACGTGCAGGGTCGGCCATATCTCCCTCCACAAGTCGCGCAATCGGGAGAAGACCTGAAGCGCGTAGCCTGCATCGCGAAATTGAAACATCAAGTTAGAACAAACGGTTGCGGAAACAATTAAAATATGTGACAAATGTAACCCGTACCTAGGAACCCAGCGACGGTGTATCGGCATCGTCGACATGGGCACACGAGCCCGAAACGTCCCTAAGCTTATGCCACGGACCGCAGACATGTACGACCGGTGGCGCTTGTCGACGAGAGCATCGAGCAACTCAGGGGTGGCTCCTTCCTCGTGCGCCATACCGGTATAATAAGATTTATTAGCAAAAATTTCAGAACATAAATAACAATATTAAGCATAATAACATTAAGTAATACAACAAATACTTAATAAAATACTAAATAAAACATAACGTAATAAACTAATAAATGATGCACAACAAATTACATATCATATAACTTCAATTTCCAATTACAGCAATAAAGTTGAACATACGTTTGTGCCACACATTACAACAAATATTCGTACGCCAAGACGAAATCAGTTTACGACATATTAGTTCTTAATATTACATAATTTAACATCGAACATGATTCAATAGCGAATGACACAGATGACAATCGTCATCGATCACATAAGGCCATCGTTGTTCGGACGGCGGGCACGACGACCCATTGCTTGCGTTGCCGGATTTGGAGTAGCTTCTGATGGGTCCGCTCCATCTGTGCGGCCACCATAACTCAATGCCGTACAATCCTTTATCAGCCTGACCAGTTCTTTGACGAGGTTCGTGTGCAGCATGTCTATCATCTTCTAAAATCTCGAGTTCACCACCTTCTTCATGAGGTTCATGCATCGTTTCGGTTTCTTCCGATACTATATCTCCCTGCCCTTCATGATCTCCACCCACTTCAGTTCGAAAACTAATCTTCTCGAATGTTTGAACAAACAACACAAGCGGTAAGCCTTGGCTACTACTTATATTGACATAGTTCCTCCAGTTTTGCGTCCCTTCAAGCGATAATAACTCCCAAAATATTGGTTCCCTTCGACTGACCACTGCCATGACAGAGATCTCATGTTCATCTCGACTAAGGCCGAAAGCTTTAAATAGCCAATTGGATATTGAAATCCAAGTCCTCCCTCTAGCTTGGGGTATTTTTTTGTGATTGAGCTAAACTCTGACAAATCTACCCCTTCAGGACCATATCTAACTTCTCCTAACCCGTAAAACACTTGAAAATACAAATCATCTGACATGCCTGCCAATATTTACGACAATAATTACTTGTCCTTAGAATTTAATCAACGCTAAAAAATATTTCTGCTATTTTTACACCTATCTTAATTGTTTCTCTACAATTTCTATTACTGACATATATTCGTACGTTTTCTATATAATATAATATCAATTAATAATATTTTTATGAGACTAATATGTCTGTTTGAACTCATTAATATTTTCAATTATATTCGTATGTAAACTACTATTTTCAAATTCATGTTCTACGATTTTATATTAAAAACAATTATATATAAATCACTAATATTTATTAAAACTATTTCTACACTTAAAACTATATCTAAAGCACTAATATTTCTAATACTAATCTAATAATTATTATTAATAAAAGTAAATTTTAAAATATACCTGACACGAGTAGTCGCGCGACGCAAGGTCGCGAGCGCGTGGCCGGGGCAGCGCTGGCCGGCCAAAGCCCGGCGCTTGGGGGCCAGGCGCAGGCCGCCGCGCTGCGGCCGGGGGGCGGCGGCGCGGACGAGCCGCGGTGGGCGGGCGGCGGCGCGGGACAGCGCGCGCGTGGCGGCGGCGGCGCGGGGGGAGCGGGCGGGCGGGCGGCGGCGCGAGGGGAACCGCGGGGGGATTTAAGGGGGGTCTTACCGCCGGACCAACCGGCGGTAGGTACTTACCGCCGGCTCATCTGGCGGTAAGTTCCAGATACCGCCGATTGGTCCGGCGGTAAGTGCCCGGTCCACCAAGGCCCACCGGCCGGCCTCCTACCGCCGGTTGATCCGGTGAGATTTTGTCAGGTGCGACTTACCGCCAGCGGTATCTCATTACCGCCAAACGAACCGGCGGCAGGGTGAAATATTTGCAAAAAAAACATAACGACATATATTTTTGATAAATCGAAAAAAATAAAAAAACTCCGCGCGATGCATAGCTTTTCGGGTGAACTCTAAACAGTGCAAGCTATTGGCCCACCCATGATGACTTGGGATGAGCAGGAAAAAAACAACCGTGCTGTGTTTAGTTCCGCAAAAAGTTCCCAGAATTTTTCACTGACGCACATCACATCGAATCTTACGATACATGCATTGAGTATTAAATGTAGTTAAAAATATAACTAATTGCACAGTTTGGTTGTAAATGACGAGATGAATCTTTTGAAACTAATCACTCCATGATTGGACAATAATTGCCAAATAAAATCAAAATGTGCTACAGCAACTTTTTCACAAACATTTCGCGAACTAAACACACCCGAGTGCCGAGTGGTTGCGATGAGCAGCAAGTGAGCTGGCGCCCGGTCAGGGGAATCGGTAACGTCCCAGGAAAAGGACTGGCAAACTCAAGGGATGCTATAGCACGAACAGGTGTTACTTGAGCGCGTACATTTTGCATTTTGGCTTTTTTCTATAAAGAATTACACATTCAAATTTTTTTTGAAACTTTTAAAAACGATTTGTGTTTGTGGACTTTGAGGGTCGGCGCCATGAATCATGGCGCCAAGGTAATACGTCTCATAGCGCCGAGACATTTACCACCAAATTGAGGTGGTGTTGACGTGGCAACCAGCTCGGCGCTATAGCTTAGGGCGTCAATCTCGGCGCCATCTACGGTGCTAACGTACGGGCCACAGTAAGCAGAGGGGAGCAGACTCCTGAGCACAGCATCGATGGAGCGCGCATGAATGGACAGGGCAGGCCTGCACTGCAGCAGCGCGTCGGAGATGGGGAAAAGAGGGGCACGGAAAACGATGCCTACCATTGATTTCTGCCGTACGTAGCTGCAAGCCGTGTAAGGATGGATGCAGGCGGCTGAACAGCCGTATTCATATTTATATAAATATATGTATTTGTATTCGATTTTAATATGGATGTCATATGAATGCATCCGAATCCGACCTTGAGAACTTTTCTCTATTCAATTCTATATTCGTATTCGAGAAATATCCGATCACATCCGTATCCGCAAAGAAAAAATGACTAGTAAAACAATCTTAAATTTATCTTTATACCTAATTACTTAATGATGTATACTATTAAAATTATTTAGAAAGTAGATAACTAATAATATATTTATTAAAATTAGTAATGATATAAAAAAATTAACTTTAACTATTTAATATATTAATTTCATGATTAAAATTATTTTATACGAGTCAAATCAATTGTTTATTTAGTGATAAAATCTTTTTTATATATCTTAATTATTAAGTATTTCAATATTTATTTATTTTACCTTTAAAATTAGTATTATATATTTAATATAAAAGTTATACATAGATAATTATATTCTTTTTTTATTAGCTATCTTCTAATCCTTTACTCCATACTTGTATAATGATTTTAATCTACTATAAAATTGTTGACAAAATAAACTGATACTCGTGATAGCTCTATGTTTCAAATCGAGAAGGTATCCGGATTCGAATCCGGATTCGAATTATCCGTTTTGTATTCGTATTCAATAAGATCCGCATTCGCATTCGTATCCGAATTAAAATGTGGTAAAAGGTGACATTCGGATTCGATTTCATCCGTATCTGATCCGAATCCATCCTTAAAGCCGAGGGCACATACTCCTATATTTGTTTTTTTTAATTTTGTTCCATGGTCAAGATGCACGGCATATAAAAATTCATAGTGATGCACAAACATCTATATTTCTTTTCCAGAAATACAGAATGAATTTGGTGAAAACACCTATATTTTCTTTTCCATGGACATGATGGATTCATAGTGCTTAGTTGGTGAAAAAAATTAGGTTTTCGTACTGTAGTATATTTCGTTGTTATTTGACAAATAATATCTAATTATGAATTAGTTAGGCTTAAAAGATTCAGCTCGTGCTAATCAGTTAGACTATGTAATTAGTTATTTTTCAACTGCATTTAATGTTATATGCATGTGTCCGAAGATTCGATATTACGGGTACTGTCCAAATTTTTTTAAGGAGCTAAGCACAATAATGGAGTAGGAAGCGAAAGTCAAATGCAGCACTGCATGTTGGTGTGGGTCGCAGCAGTAGATGAGATTATTTCCTGTGTTGCTGACCGTAAATCAATTACGGAACCAATTACTGAACTCACGTGCATCTTGGACAATAAACAATTTTGAGAGAGAACGTGGAAGAGTACAAAAATCCTAGCCATGCACAAATTTTCTCTTTATCTCTTTCCTCTTAAAATAATTCTAGAAAATATTTAACATGCATGCAAGGATATGTGTGGCTCAGGGGGATTGTAGGGCTGCAGTGCAGCAGACCTATACTAGTACTAGCCTCCTACTTCTCACAGCATGTACAATAACGGGGTGTTAAGCCGATTGTGCTCTGATTTGTCAGACGAAAAATGTGAGAGAGGGTCGGTAGTCGCTGGATTCTGCGTCCGGCGCTTGGATTGTTTGTCATCATGCAGTCTCTCCTCTCTGCGCATGTACCGAGGAAAGATCTGCGGTGGATAAATAAAGAACTAGGAAAGAGAAATCGGTTAATGTTCTAGTTTGGCTATACAACAAGTCTTATTGAGCTTGCTGGGTTCCGCAGTTTGACCGGCCACTTGAAGTCATCATGCGCGCTCCTTCGATGCTGTGCTCGAGCTTGATCAGCATGTGCTCTGCGTGGCAGAGGTGATGCTGTGGCAGTCATGAATGTGCTCCCCCTCCGCCTCCGCTTTATCGGTGACTAGCTGGTACCTCGGCGCCGTAGCTGATGGCGCCGAGCTCGGCGCCCCAAACTATGTCATCGAGATAAATGCCACGTCAGCACCATCTTAGTTTAGTGGTAAATATTTATGGTGCCAAGACGTGTTACCTCGACGTTGACTCTTAGGATCCAAAAACACAAATCGTTTCTAAAAAAACTTGAATGTGTAATTCTTTAAAAAAAAAAGGCAAAACACAAAAAGTACGGTACTTGAGCTGTGCACAATTGCATGGAAGCCTCGTGCACATCTCAACTGAATTTGTTTCTTCTACGCAGAAAAAGAAAAATCTCATGCGGACGCTCCTGGTTAATTACTTTCGGCAATGATGGGATCCAAGGAGAATTTGCAACACATCACGCATTAATCTCCCTCCCCGATTTACCCCTTTATTTCCCCGTCCTATATTAAACCAGAATCATTGGAGAGCATCCCCAATAATCTCCTCTCGGCATCAGTTCTTGGTGCGAGAGCCTGTAGTGCCGTAGGCATCCTCGCCCTGGTGAACATGTCATCGGGGCTGAACGGACTCGGGAACGCCATGGCGGCGTCCCACTCCCACCACCACCACGACCATGGCGGCAACTACGGGCCGGTGGTCGGGGCGCTCGTTGGCCCTGGCCCGCTACTGCGTCGGGTCTCAGGCCTTCCAACGGATTGGCTATGACCTGGACGCCTACGTGCAGCGCAAGTTCGCCGTGTGCGTCGGCACGGGCCTCCGCCCCGTGACGAAGAAGCAGGCGTGCCACCCTGCGGCTGCGGAGGTGGCGGCGGCGGCGGCGGCGGCAGCGGAGGCCCCTGCGGAAGAGGAGGGACAGGACCCTCCGGAAGAGGAGGAAGAGGAGGGCGCCGGAGATGATGCGCAAGATAGAAATCAGTGACCTGGGTCGTCTTGTTGGAGCTAGCGTCCGTGTCTATATTGTTGCGGTGAAAGTGAAAGAGAGACCGATTGGAATGATTGATCTATTGACTGGTGGTTTAGGCCACTCCTTTTATATGCCCCTTCGGGAGTGACCATTTCATGTGCTTAGTGACATCCTAATGATGTCATTAATTTAATTAATAAAGTAATTACAGAATTGATCACTAATCTATTTGCTTCATAACATATGTTTCCTAGAATGTCATGGTATTGCAGTAATAGTTTGAAGGCATTCTAAGGAGAAATAAATGTTCAACTCTGAAGGATGACAATGATGAAAATTGGAGGTACCCCCGATTACTTTTGCTTGTGTTGTGTCCTAAATCATTTGCATGCATGTATTTTTGGTGTTCAGCTATGTCATGTTTTAAATGTTGGTGGAAGTTTCGCGCCATCTTGTGTTTATTTGGTGTCGTCCATTCCAAATCCGATGGCTAAGATGAGCGTGGGAACCGGGTGTTTGAACAATTAATAATGATGATTCTGGGTAAAATGACATCTCTTAAGCCACGTCCAACGGCGGGATAATGACACAGAAATGGTGGGATAATGAAAGAGAAATGGTAAAAAGCAAAGGGCTATCAATTATTTCACCGCTAGCTTATGGCACGTCCATCGAGGCTCATGTTGCTACCTCTCTTCTTGTTTTGGAGTGCGGATTAAGAGCCAATTATTGTTTTAGTGCTAAACTTTTATACTACTTCTAATTGACCTTGCACCACTCAGCTGGCTATAACCATTGAAACCATTTGACAATGTCTAATTAAGTGCCACAACAGCTGTCAGCCCAGGGGGTTGGGTGGGAGGAGAGTTTTTTTTTTTGAACAAAGGTGGGATGAGAGGGTTGGAATTTGACGGTTACATGGTTTCAAAAGCCGAGGAACAATAATCTGGATTTAGGGGGTGTAAATTAGCAAGTTAAAGAAAGATTTATGAGAATTGGCTTCAAACTCATTCGAATTTTGAATCATTTCAAAATTATTTTTCACACAAGACACTATGTAGTTCACCACAAATGCACAAAAGCAATTATAATCAAGATTGATTTATTTAATTTAGAATTTTTTAAAATAACTTATGCTAATGACAAATTCTTGAAGTTCTTTCTTTGTTTCTTGCTTTACTAGGTGCTTTTATCTATGTGATCTAATATTATTTACTTGACAAATTAAACTTGCTAGTCGTATTGACTATGTTGCCACTCAATCACCAACATAATAAATGGTCTAATGAAGCCATTTTCCTTACATGCCACTCAATCATATCTAGATGGCTAACGTGAAAGCTGGAACAAGGCATTCGAAGAACCTGCATATATATATATATATATATATATATATATATATGTGGCTTTCAGTATCACCATTAGAGAATATGAGTAAACAATCATTTCGAACCACACGGATGCTCATTTGATCCCACATCGCGCCTCAAATAAATTTCTAGGTTTGCAATTTTACAATTCACTTAAATATGGTCGACAATCTCCAAATTTGTTTAGATTGTTTAGAGCACGTTGGCACATTGCCTAGCACGAAAAGCAGTAAAAACAAAGCAAAAAGATTCTTCGAGCTAGCCTTCTTGTGTTTCCTTGAAAGTAATATCTTGGATGGCATTCTAAACCAATAAAATGGATTTTTTTGGGGGGGGGGGATCAACAATAATGAAAACTAGAGGTGTTCCTCTATTGCAAAATTCAAACTTTTTGAGAAAGGTTTGCACCATTTCATCCATTTGGTGCCCTATGGACGTCTGGCGTGAGCACGGGAATGATGCATCTAAATTATATACATGTGTGGCCTTTACGCTTTCACTTTCACCCAACTTAAACTGTAAATGGTGATTGCGAGTCTGTCCTGAGTTCTAACAACAAGACCCCCTATGCTTCATCCTGTAGCAACGCCGACGCTTAGTCACCGGGGAACGGGAACGCCCCCGCGTTCCGGGGACGCCGTTCCCCTCCCGGAACGTGGGAACATTTTTGATCTGCAGTGTAAAAATGCATTCAAAGTGTTGTTTTCCCGTTTCCCGTTCCTCTCAATCCACCGGGAATTTCGGTGACAACTCATGGAGCGTGAAAACTGTCTCCTTAGGCCCTCAGCAAGTCAGCATGAACAAGTGGAGGGATCCTACGTACCGAGCACAAAAGACAAAAGCTGGAAATAAATTGCTACCATTAACCAAAGAGTGAAAAAACCAAAATGAACCCCCCACATTTTTACATGTACGACTGTACGAGCACGAGCTCCCTCGCACACGTGCCATGCGCGTTCTTCAGTACAGGCACGACGAGGCGCCGCTCGCGCGCCGGCCGTCGGAGGACGGCACGAGCGCCAGCGCGAGCAGGACGGCCATGAGCCCCACCGGCACCAGCAGCAGCGGCAGCGGCGGCGGTGGCAGCGGGGGCAGCACCAGCGGCAGGAGCACCAGCAGCGCGGTCAGGCAGAGGAACAGCCCCGCCAGCCCCGCCGTGAAGTACCCCTGCCCGGGCGCCGCCGGCGCCCGCGCCCGCGCCTGGCCTTGCGCCTGCAGCTTCCCGCCGCCGCGCATTCCGCCTCCGGCCGCGCGGGAACCCGGCCGCCGCCTCTCCAGCACCATGCCCGCCGGCAGCCGACACCAAGTGATCGGGTCGGTCTCCTCACTCCCTGCCGGCTGCAACTTTTATTTCAAGAATGGAGCGCAGCTGGGACTGGGAGTGATGCACATAAATAGAAGAAGATGTGATCTTGCTTACCTCGCCTCTAATGGCTTCGATGGAATCAAGCAAATCTGATCATGGCGCAGCGGCCAAGATGACGGATACGGAGCCTGATCGACCTGGATCGCTCTCGGCTCGTGCTGGGAGTGAGCACGGACGAGGAAGATCTGGGAGGCCCCGGTGCAGTGTATGCGGATCGACGCGATCGCACCAGCTAGATATTGAAGGCCGAGGAGTACGTAGCTGTGGCTGCCGCAGGGTCTAGGTGTGGTGCACCTGGGCGGATGCAGGACGACATGGCCGGACAGTCACAGACTGGAGGCCAAGTTGGTCGTCCTGTGCTGTGCTCGATCGAATACTTGGACAGTTGGGCTCGTCGTTCTCGAGAAACCAAAACCTCGAGGACACGTAGTCCAACCACCGACTGGCCGGACGACTTGGCATCGGATCATTTTTTGTGTACCATACTCCCACTAGCGAGACGTGCTGGGGCACTCATCATACTCTAAATTCACTCTCTATAAAAAAATATTTCATTTTAATCATCGAAATTCTCTCCTCCACACTCAATTTTTCCGCACTTATCATACTCTATATCACAACATCTATCCCATCTACCTACCCGCGAGACTCATATGTCAACCCCCACCCCCCTCCTCTCTCTCCCTCCTAGAACTCTCCGCCCACGCCCACCCCCTTCCCCCGCTCTCTCTCTCCCTCCCCATCCCCTCTGCCGGCGACTCCCACCGCCCCTCCTATGGCGCACGGCGGCGGACTCCTCGCCAGCGGAATCGAGTCGCGGGCGCGGCGGGTTGGACAGCGGTGCCCTTCCTCTTCCGCGGCGGCTGGCCTCCCGCGCTCGAGCTGGCCGGAGCGCGCGGCCGGCGAGCGTGCAGAGCAAAGGTGGGCGGCCGGTGACGGCGAGCTGCCCGGTGGGCGGCGGAGGCCCCTTCCAGGCGGCCCCCGCGCGGCGTGCCCTGCGGCCGCGCGTGACGCGGCGCAGCAGAGCAGCCCTCGCGCGACGCGCTCTGTGGCTGCGCGTGACGCGGCTCCGGCGCGGCGCGCCGGAGCGGCTGAGGCGGCGGTGGCCGGCGAGCCCCCCACTGCTCACGCGCGCGGACGACCTCGGTCATATCCCCTGCCCGCTGTACGGCGACGCTCCCGGCGGCGGCAGCGGTGGCGGACGGGATCCGGTCGAACGCCACCTCCTCTCTCCTCCCTCCTCCCTCCCTTCCATGGCCGCGTGGCTCCTCTGCTCTGCCTGAGCTGGCCAGCGGAGGGGCGGAACCGCGGGCCTGCGCGCGGCGCGACTCCTCGGCCCGGGGCAGGGCGGCGTGCGGCGCGACGCGGCGGCCTGCGCTCGGCACGGTGGCCGGGGTGCTGGGCTCCTCGCGGACTCCGCGTCGAGGCATGGCGCTCAGGACGGCGGCTCCTCGCGGACTCCGCATCGAGGCACGGCAGGGTGGCGCTCGGCACGGCGGCGCGGCGGCTCGAGCTCGGCCAGCGCGGGGCCATGCAGGGGCGTCTTTGGGCCCGTGCGGGTTGTGCGACCGCACAGGACCCCCAAATTTGAAGTACCCCCAAAGTATGGAGTACATGTAGTATATACTAGTATATGTGGCTTCAATTTCATGAGTTTGTAGCCCATTTCGTGGAAAATGAGGCTCAAATTACTAGAAGTTGAAATGATCAGCGTGCGTGCCGACGTCCGGCCTTCCTATTCCTGATTTCTCTCAGTGCACATACCGACGCAAAACCCCAATGTTTCGGCTTCCCCTCGGACGCGGCCGGCATCGCCTATTGCCATCGCATTGTGGCGGGGGCATCGCGGACGCGTCCAAGTAGGCAAGCAGCATCGCGGCGTCCGGGACGTCGGCGAGTAGGACTCGCGCCAGTGCCCAGACCGCCCATCCAATTCCATCGCAGGCCTCTTGCTCATTGCTGTTCCATCGTCGCTTGCAATTGGTTGCAGAGGCACTCAATAGGGCGGAAGGCCAGGCCAAGAGTAAGACTTATTCGGTGTTATTTTCTTCTTCCCTCCTTTAATTATGCTGATGTCTTTGTCTTGATGATTAAAATACATCTATCAATTTTGTTCTTTCCATTACAAATGCAAGTCATGTCATCGGCAAAACAACATACGAAATATGATTCTGGCTATCAAAAGCGTATAAAGAAACAATGAATACATGAACTAATTATTGAATCTCAGAAAGGGGCAATGGAAAGATTTTATTTCAAAGAATGTCCATAGAATAAAGTTCTTCAAGTGAAGAATAGATACGATAATTCTTGAAATATCCCATTTATATGTTAATTATTATTATTGTTTGATTTTATTAGACGACTAGAGTCTCATCTTAGCATTTCGCACTGGGCCCAGATTTGGCCGGGACGCCCCTGGGCCATGGCGAGCGCACCGCGGCGGGGCGGACGGCGGAGGCCCGTGGGCGGCGGAGGCGAGGCGAGTGCAGCGGCAGCGGAGGCGAACGCGGCGTGGCGATCGCGAACGGCGCGGGGGCGCCGGCGGAGCGGAGCCGTGGGCAGGATGGGCCTGCGGCGGCGAGCGGCGGGGGCAGACGGCCGCAGCGGTTGCGCGGTGGGGCTGAAGGACGGTGTAGCGGACGTCCTGCACAGCTCCAAATATAGCGAAAGTCGTCCGCTACGGTTGCGGACGCCCATAGCGTACCCGCTGCAGCGGTTCGGGACCCTATGGCGTCCTGCAGAATGGCTTCCCGGGTGCTTTGGCGGTGCGGTGCGGACAGCCTCAGGCAACGAAACCCTGTATGCACATCCGGGTCATCAACCAATGTACACGCAGCGCTAGCTTTCCGCTTGCGAGCCGGATTAGTTGATCGGCATATATGTTTGCACTTTGCTTGCAGGTGCGTATCTCGCTTTGGGAAAGCGAGCGCGCAACATGTTGCATTGGCCTGCTGGTCGACCCGATGGTCTCTCGCGAGGTGCATGCACCGGCAGCCCAGCACTGCGCTCCGGCTCACTCACGCGCGACCGATGCCAAGCGTGGTTGCAACTTGCGAGTCGCGACGGCGACCGGACGCCCGCCGTCTCTTGCATGCACGCGTGGTTGCAGGGGCGTAGATTAAGGAGGGCTAAATAGTTATTAACTAGAGTAAATTACATCCATCATACAATAACTTGATAGATGGGTGCAAATTAGTCCAACAACTTATAAAGTACTCAGTTTAGTACAATAACTTGATAGCTGAATGCAGATTGATCCAACAACTCAGAAAATACTTAATATAGTATAATAACTTGGTAAATTGGTGCATTCACACTCCAAACATTACATGACAATATATGTTCTAATGCCAAGTCAAAATAAAGAGTATATTCACGTCGAAATGTATTATTTGATCATAGATTTTTGTGTCGTAATGGACACCAATAATTTTATTCTCAGAATAAACTAATTATGGTTTTATTAAAAATAATATATTATTTAACCACCATTACAACAGCAACATATTAAGCAAAGTAGATGAACGTCAATAATTCTTAAATTTTATAAATAGAAATTATTGATGGTGATCCGGTTGTTGCTTGTCAACTATGTGCAATTTTTTATTAGTTCAAATACAAACAAATTTTAGAATTACACCATTAGCATCACTCAAACACTGAAGTTGATAAGAGAGATCTTGAAACCTTAGGTTCTTCTTCGCTTCTACTCATGTATTCAACAATGCTCATGTTTTTTCTGTTTATTTAGCTCATTTTTCTCTTTCTAACGAATATATGAAGCTTTTAAAATATATGTACCAAGCTCCTAAAAAGTATCAATAGTTTGTATCAACGTATTGTCTTTTTTAGTTTAGCAGTGCATATAATCAAACATATCGTAAATAGCGAGGGTAAATTTTTCAATATTGAATATCAAATTAAATAGTTTTAGTTAAAATTAAATCATTATACAAAAATAATTAATATAAAGACATAACATTAATTTTCTAAACAGTGAGAGTTTTTATCCCAGCCAAAAAATTGCCACGCAGGCGCAGCATAAAAATCAATAGTCAAATAATACTCAATAATTTATCCTACATGAATATACTTTTTATTGAGAATTTGTGTTACTTACATTGCCGTATAATGTTTAGACTGTGAATGTACCTATTTGCCAAGTTATTGCATTAAGTTGGACATTTTACAAGTTGTTGGACCTATCTGCACCCACCTGTCAAGTTATTACACTAAATTGAGCATTTTACAAGTTGTTGGACCAATTTGCACCCACCTGACAAGTTGTTGTATGGTGGGTGCAATTTACTCTATTAACTATCTTTGGAGGGGATCAATATAGACTAAACTTGATAATTAGTACCATTTTATTAGAGGGTATTAGTGGTGCTAAGAGCAACTCCAACAGATTGATCTTCCCCTTTCCCCTTTCCACTTTTTCTCAATATAGGGGATTGATGTTGAAAAAACCTACTCTAGCAGATTGATTTTCCATCTCCCTTTCCCCTTTATTTTTTCTCAACCCCCAATAATTTTTCTCTAATCCCCAATAGAAAGGGGAGACATCACATCTCCCTTTCCATATAGAAAGGGAGAAAATCAATCTGTTGGAGTACTTTTTCCTTATATGTTGAAATTGAGAAAGATGATTTCTTTATATGGTGAGGAAAAGAAAAGGGGAAGATTAATCTGTTGGAGTTGCTTTAAGGAAAGATTTGTTGGGGAGGGGGCTGCGCCCCCTTGGCTCCGCCGCTCATGCTGGTGTGCTCAGCTCGTCGTCTCTCCTCTAACTCACTCCGACAATAGCGGCAACGGCGCCCACAGTGGATACATTACAAATTTCTTTCAGTTAGTATGGGTTGGGAGGGATTGAGGTGGAGATTTAGTTTATTTTTCCCTCCAATCCATAAGTATTGGGAAGGAATGGATTTATCCAAGCCAAGTTTGAGGAAGAAGATGGTGATGGTATATCAAGCTTGAAACCTTCGTTTTTTTTTGCATTTCAAACTAATTTTTCTTCGGTTATTTGGTGGAAAAGGTTATTTTTAATCGGAAAAGTTTTTTTTTAACTCAAAGGCTTGGTGAGATCACCAGCCACCAGGTACCTAAAGGCACGCCGTTCCAATATAGGACCAAATTCGGGGCAAAAACTCATAGAGAAAGAAGTGAAACTTCCTCCAAAAAAATGAAACTAGCCGAGGCGACCTCCTTGATTTCGTTGGTGTTTAGTTGATGAAAAAGTTTGGATTTGGATATTGTAGCACATTTCGTTGTTATTTGGTAATTAATATCTAATCATGAATTAATTAGACTTAAAAGATTCATCTCATTCTAGTAAGTTAAATCTTATAATTAGTTATTTTTTTAATTATATTTAATATTTTATACATGTGTCCGAAGATTTGATGCGAGCGTTTTGCAACTAAGCACCCCTCAGATGATCGGATCGAAACAATGGCTCTTTGAAGTTTATAAACTCAAATCTGGCCCAGTCGAAAATATCTCCGCCAAATATGGGCTGAGCAACCTAAGATTCCGGCCTGGCCCACGCACAAGGCCACGATGGCCCAGACCGCGCACGCATCAGCCACGACGGCCGGCCGACGCCGCCGCTGCCGCGGGCCGCACGCCGCCGGCATCCAAATCCATGCATGGCGGTTTTTTTTATTTTTTTATTTTTTATTTTTGTTTTTTACAAAAAAATATTTTCGATTTGAAAATTTACAGAAATATACCCGGCCGCCCCGCTACCGGCGGCGGCCGCCCGGCAGCGGGGCGGCAGGGGCAATTTTGAAAAAAAATTCGCAAAGACCGGCCGTAATTTTTGTAATTTAGTTTTTTTCGCGAAAGAATTTCACATATGTGCCCTTTTTATAATTTTTTTGCAGAAATAGACCCTAGGGTCGGCGCCGTAATATGTGGCGTCGAGATAACACGTCTTGGCGCCACAGATCACGGCGCCGAGGTGCCACGCACGCACAAGCAATCTAGTGAATCTTCAAACTTGGCTTTAATATTTTCGGACCTTTTCGCGAGATTAGAATACTGTGAACCACACATCAAATATAACGGTAAGAATTAAGAACTAAAAACTACATTACACAATGTAAACCATAGGAATTACATCATAATACAACGTTAATGAAACACACATCAGACATGCAGTGGCATAACAGAACCCGTTGCAACTACGGTAAATAGATTCTGAACTAAGCTAACATGCCTTAGGTAATTTAAAAAAATACAACAAACACAACGATGCAGCATGTCCCTAGCATTAGGTAGTCCTAGTAGCCGTACCCCCACGTAGCAAACTGCGTTGAGTCTTCTCCGCAGTATCCACCCATTGCAGGTGGTGCAGGAGGTGGTGCCGGAGGGGCAGGGCCCTTCTTCTTGTGACAAGGGCAGTTACAGTAAGGAATAGTGCATGTTTCATCCTGTGAAGCGGCAGCATTGCTGGTATCATCATCTTCGTCGTCTTTGTTACCCTCGCTCACTTCCTCGTAATGGTTCACCTTACATTCCAGATCAAAGATCTTTATCTGGAGGTACTCGATGAACTCCTGAACTGAATCAATTGGTGCAGGATCGACCCACCTGGTAAAACCACAGTTTTCTGGAGCATCTGAAGACTGCAAAATAAATTTCATGTAAGGTGTCTCAATAAGGATAAAGAAATAAAACAACCGAGTATTACCCATGCATGTGGGCGTTTGAAGAAAACGACGACCGCCATCCATCCCGTCGGTGCACATCTGCACTAAGCAGTCCTCACCATGTCTGCATTTTGGCCACGGTTCTCTACGCTTATCGTATTGTCGAAGAGGAGTTTCATTGGTAAATTCACTCTTGTGCTGTGGCGGAAACTCAAACACTGGTTCCGGAAAGTAATCAGGTCCAAGAGCCCCTCCCATATTATGGGGTCTCCCTTTCTTCCCCTTTTCTTTTCCCAAAACCGTAGTAATTCTTCCCGTTAGACCCACCTCCAAACATTGGGTATACAATGAGCTTTGGTGTTTGAGTGCTGCTGGGAGTTCACAAACTTCGGAGTATTTATAGGCGCACAAAGGTCTGATACCCGGAGTGTGGAGTGTAAATGCATCTGAAAAGTTTACATGACAACACAGTGAAGAGGCTAACTGACCGAACACTGAAAAAGCTAGATTCAATTTTCGAACTAACTACTCGATGCATCTCTGTGCATGCAGAGTATCTAAGTGCATGCAGACTCACAGCACTGCATCGCTGCCGCTCGGTCGATCGTGTCTAGATGCCGCCTTCCCCATTACACGCCACAAACCTTCGCTGTAGAATGATAGTTCCGACGTCCTCGCCCGAGAGACTGCTTTGAAGGTGAGCTGGTGTGGTTTCCGTATTGTCACATCTTTTTGAAATGGTGAAAGGACACTGCTATTGGGCTGTCGTCTTTTGTCACGTTTGTCTGGGCAAACAATGCGACATATAGGAAACCCGTGATCGCCGTGCTGAGCAGTGGCAACCTGTGATCTCGTACTCGCAGCTAGATACACTATGGTCCCTATTTTGAGATATACGAGCATGTCATGAAGTTTACGCTGTATGCGGTAGTCGTCATCATCGTCGGCGGGATCTCGGCCGCTAACTCCTCCCGCACCTAACTTGTCCTTCATTAAATCACGGAAAAAATTCGCAAGAACTTCTCTTATTTCACGAGCATTATGGAACCCACAAACATAACAAGTTCACATCAATAATATCTATAGAAACAAATGACAAGTAAACTACCATAATCATAAACAACCATAATCCGAACAGTCGAAACAGTCCATAATAACAATAGAGAAACAAGTGCCAACAACTAACCACCCCTACCATTCCGACCTCTCTTATGTTGTGCGTGTACGTGATATGTAGGGTAGCTATGACGCTCTGGTGGCCCAACGTCTCTGGCAGGACGGCGTAACAAAGCCACAGGTGTATGTAAGCTGGGATCATCGTCCTGGGCAGGCGTAGCAAACAACCGTGTAAAGTCGTCGAAAAAGGCCGCGTCGTTGTCTTCAGACCACCCTACAGATCACAAAAAAAATTAAACAAATTTCAAAAGGTGAATGCAATTCCGTACAAATTATACTACGTACCATGTATTTCAGGTGGTGGTGGTGGTGGTGGATAGGAAGAAGCTCCTTCGTATCCTCCTTGTGGCGGCATAGGGTGATACGAAGATGGCCCCGCTCCGGTGAACTGTTGTGGTCCTTAGTATAAATAATAACGTATGAGCCTTCGACCATAAAACATAAGCAAATAAAATTATGCACCACATATTTACCTAAAGTCCCTCCAGCTGGTGGCATAGAGGTAAACTGGGTTCCTTGAAATGGAGCTCCTTGCGAGGCACCTGGCCCTCCATAGGGCTGAGAACCGGGGTACCCGTACCCTGTGTGGAGTCGTATTTAAATACTGCATATAAACATATGGATCGGTAAATATCACACCATACCTTCGTACTGTCGGTGGTATAAGGGAGGCTGCTGCCATGCGGGACCACAAGGAACCGACGTCGACGCTTGCGACGATCCGTAGGAATCCTCGTACTCCGTCCGCGTACCAAAGGCCTTAAGGATGCCTCGAGCTCTATCACGTTGAGTGGTCCAGGCCTTGAGTTGTGCCGGCATGCTCTGGTCCAGGCCTCGAGTTGTGCCGGCATGCTCATCGTAGACCCGCCATGAATCCTAATTATATTCAGTGAGCAATCTAATTCAAGCAACTTACAGGCCTCAAACTGCAAAAAAAAACTTAGTATGCAAATCTTAAAAGATCGAAAATGCCGTCAATATTTACTCACCGCCCCAGCTAATGCCTCATCTCTGTGTCGTGCATAGCGATCCTGCGAAGTCGCAATATGCGGCTGTGGATGCATGTCAACATACGTCAAACGGTAACGAGTCGGTTCATACCAGGTCAGGTACGCCCAAAACGAAGGCTCAGTGTGTGGACTAGTATCCTCAGCCAACTGCTCACCTGCATCATCCCACGCAGCCACCCATGAATGTAATCTAGTGACCCACATTGTCGAGAAAGAATGTCCAGCCCTTGATAAAATGCACGTTAAATAGAAATTAGTTTCACGTTATTAGTACATGGGGACTTATACATTTTTGTTACCTATGATCGTGGCGCTGAACACGATCCAACGTTGAGGACACAGGGAAAGACTGGCGTCGACCGAACTGCCTCATGACTCTATCCGGGCAGTGGGCCTCAACTGCAACGTCGTACACCAAAGCTGCAGTAGTCATCCATAGGCCCTGTTCCTATGTGCACACCGAAGATATCCCAAGTGGTGCACGTGCGGCTATAGCCGAAGGACTGTATGGCTCCCACACAATGTCTTCTGGGGTCAATCGATCAAGTTCGGCAACAAACTCGAGATAAGACCGCCGAGTCTGTACATGTGCCCATGTTTTCTGCAAAAATAAAAATTATGTGTCCATAAGAAAGGTATTGAGGGAACAATGTATGACCATAGTATGCATAGAATATAATTTTTTATCGGGTCCATATAGAATATAATTTTTTATCGGGTCCATACCTGTCGAGAGTACCAGAGAGTCTCCATGGTGGGTCTGTCGTCATCCGTGTCACCGTACATATCCGGCTTGTACAGTGACTGGTCAATCATGGGACGACTGATAGCAATCCTCTCGTAAGACCAAAGCTGTAGCAGAATTGGGCACCCCGTTAGGACAACATTCCTATCATTCTGCCGTGATGCCTTGCAGAGTCCACGATATGTGCATGCAAGAACCACTGAACCCCAACTATATAAGGATATGGCATCCTCATCTACATCGGCGATCTCGTGTGCGTAGGGCAGAAGCACCCTATCCACACAGTGGGCGTGTGAGTTGTTGAACATGATGTACCCAAATAACCACAGCAGGTATGTCTCGAGTGATCTAGTCACGCTGTACTCATCAGCATCGGCTGTCAACAGATCCGGCTGCAATGAAGTACGAACATTGAGAATAAGAAACACATGAGGTATTTCAAAGCCATAAAATACATCAACACATCGTTTTGTACGAAATTGTACCTGAAACTGTATGAGCCATGACTTGGAAGGGTCTTTCGACTGTGGGTGCTCATTGAAATCTTCAGGATCAATCGTGGTGGCAACACCTGCAAAACGTTCCTCAAGATCCTCCAGCCACGTAGAAGGTACCACGCGGGGCCCGACAGCGTCTCCGGTGATAGAAAGAACAAGCAGCATCGCAACGTCCTGCAGGGTCGGTGCCATCTCCCTACAAGGGAGGTGGAACGTGTGTGTCTCAGATCTCCATCTGTCAACGAGAGCTGAAAGTAGATACCTGTCTAGCTTCACCAAAGCACTCTCAGCAAGACGAGCCACAGTGAGAAGACCTGCCTCGCTCAGCCTGCATCATACAGTGCACAAATGTTAATACATTGTATAACGAAATTTATAACGGATAAAAACAGAAAATAGACGACATATCACCTGGGCACCCATCATGGGTCTACAGGAACCAACTCTGCAGGTGGACGTGGACGCAGCACGTTTAGTTCTTGGTGCTGAACCTTCGCAAAGAAGGACCGGTGACCCGAGTCTATTGTTGGGTCCAGCAATGCAGGAGTAACCCCGACCATACCTACCACGTAAGATCAAAACAATACAATACAATCACACACATCTAAATATTTCTAATAGTTCCTTATATTTCCTAAATAATTTCTAAGATTTTCTAACAATTTATAATATTTTCTAACATTTTATAAATTTTCTAATATTATCTTGCAATTTTTAAGACTTTCTAATACTTCTCTAACAATTTTTTAGTACTTTCTAATATTTTATCTAGCAATAATCACTACTAACATTAATTAATTAGATTGCCAATGTACTATATCAACTCTAATCACTACAAATAACTACACCTAAATGTACCTCTAATCAGTCCTAATAATAATTAAACTGATTGCTAATCTACTGTTTCAACAAAATAGTTTCTATAATTTTCTACAATTTCTAACATTTTCTACAATTTTCTAACATTCTCTACAATTTTCTAACATTCTCTACAATTTTCTAATATTATATTGTATTTTTTTGATTTTCTAATACTTCTCTAACAATTTTCTAGTATTTTCTAATACTAAATCTAACACTAAATGTACTATATCAACGCTAATCACTATAAGTACTGCACCTAAATGTACCACTAATCACTCCTAACAATAATTGAACTGATTGCTAATCTACTGTTTCAAAAAAATAATTACAACATAATCTATTTATAAAATGTAGAAAATTTTAATTACCTACAGTCGCCGGCTTGAAAATCCGGCAGGGCTTCGCCGCTTTGCCTCTCCCTCCCTCCCTCTCTTTTCTTTTTTTCTGGATTTTTAGTGAGGCAAATGAGGGGGGAGGGACAACCAACACCTTATATAGAGTTGGGGGGACTGGTCGCCCTGCAGGCGGGCGGCCAGGGCCCGCCGCCCCGCTGCCGGGCGGCCGGTCCTCCAGGGACATCGGCGCAATTTTTTGTCGACTTTTTTGCAGATAAGCTCCTGCCGCCCGGCTGCCGGGCGACCAGGTCCCGGCCGCCCGGCAGCGAGGCGGCCGGGGTATATTCATGTAAATTTCGAATACGAAATTATATTTTTGTAAAAATGAAAATAAAAAATAAAAAAACCGCTCCATGCATGTGCTGGAGCCTGAGCACCCACTCGCGCACGCCGCGCCGGTGTGGCCGAAAGCGGAAAAGACGCCGTGAAACATCATCAGACTATCCGAGAGATCTCCGGCCCCCATCTGGCAATTACCACATAACGCCAAGGACCCGCACGCGAAACCGCCGCGCCGTGCTCCGGGCGATCGGCGCCGCACGGATGAGTCTCCTCTACAGTACTACAGGGAGACTCTTCCACTGACCTGTGGCCCTTTGAACCATGGGCTCGTAGATCAGTGGCATCGAATCCCTTCAGTACTGTAGGGAGACTCTTCCAATGAGCTGTGAACCCCCGAACCATGGGCCCGCAGGTGACCTGCGGCATGGAGTCCCTTTTCAGAACCGGTTCCGCGCCGCACGCGCCCGGCTCCGCACCGGGCTCCCAGTCCCAAACCCCACCGGTCTTATTGCCCCTCCACCTGCGGCGCCGTTGCGTCAGCAGCTCGACTCCACCACCGCCCACTCGTACCTCCGCATCGCATCGCCGCGCCGCCGTCATCCCTCCTCTAGCTTTCGCTTCGCTAGCGCTACCGGAGACCGGACCGGACCCGCCGCGCCGCCATGGATGAGGAGTACGACGTGATCGTGCTGGGCACGGGGCTCAAGGAGTGCATCCTCAGCGGCCTCCTCTCCGTCGACGGCCTCAAGGTGAGCTCCGTGCACCTACTTTCCCGGCATTCGGACCTCCCCGCTTACCTCCGAGTCCGATCTGGTGCTCTCCCCACTTCCCCGGACACCGCTCGGGGCCTGCGCCGGTGGGGCTGGTGACGCGCGTCGTCGTAGTAGATCAGGCAGTGCTGGCCAGTCCCCTGCTTGATCCGCGCCTGGTGCGCTTGGATGGGCGCTTGTCTAAGCTGTCTGCGCATCTGGCTCCTCCGACTTTGGTTCGTGGAGTTAGCAGTTGATCCACACGATCGTGAAATCATGGGAATGTGCCACGGTCGGGACCCGGTTAGATTCTTAAATGAGGCGGCAAGCTAGTGAAGTTCTAGTAGCATCTATCTAGATTCAAGGGCCGTTCACTGCATTGAGTTTTGTGATACAGCGTATGACCTTCATTTCTAGGACCTAGAAGCGTTGTTCCTGTGTTCTGCAAGACGATAGATGGTGTCTGTCCTCTGATGTCAGGCGGAGAGGCAGGGTTCAACTATCTTTTATTGAAACTGGATTGAACAATGCTGAAGTGTAACAATCAGCCTACTCCTTTAAGTTGAAGGATGGTGGATTTGCTTAATGGATTCTGTTTTCTGAAGAATGTCTTATGATGCTTTTGCAGGTTCTGCACATGGACAGAAATGACTACTACGGAGGAGATTCCACCTCCCTAAACCTGAACCAGGCAAGAAGCTATAGATCTATGATTTTTGTTCTATCTGAAACTGTAACATGTATTGAGTAGTTATATGTCTTTGTTTTATGCGTGTGTATGTGTGTTTGAAAGTCATTCAGTTAGTTTGGATTGTTGACTGATGAAGTATTGTTTATTTTTCATTGTATTCCCTTTGATCTTTTTTTTTTCTTGTGAACAGCTCTGGAAGAGGTTTAGGGGGGAAGAGAAGCCACCAGCCCATCTAGGTGCGAGCAAAGATTACAATGTAGACATGGTTCCAAAGGTACGATGATCCCCCATGGATTGAGCCTTTCTATGTACTTATTGCTTCTTGCCACAGCCTTATCAAATTCGGCAAACATTAGCTGAACATATCATTCCATATTCTTGCACTCACTAGTTTCTTTATTGTTTATTCATTGCAATAACAGATACTTTGGCACTTGTTAGTTTAGTCCTGACTGGTACATATATTTCCTGGTATTGGACATGCCAATCTGACTGGTAAATGTATTCCCTGCTATGTTGCCCGGATACGCGGATACGGATACCGGTACGCGATACGGCGATACGCGGATACGCCATTTCTCACAAAATGCGGATACGGGGATACGTCAATATATATAAAAAATAAAAAAAATCCACCAAAATTAGAAATTAGCACACAGACTCTAAATATTACATAACATAATAATAACATTGTTCAGGACATAACATTCAACGGTTCAAGGCATAACGTTCAGGCCATTAAGCTAACTTAGGTTCGACAGACACATAATGTAGCAACTAGATTAAGGACATGACATGATGAAATGATAAAACGATAACAGATAAAGTGATGAACTGATGATGCATGAACGGCAACTGGCCATGGCAATCATCCATCAATCCATCATCCCTGATGAGGGAGTTTTTCCTTTGATCAGATTCCCGATGAGGGAGTTGATCAAGCATCTTCAGTCAGACCCATTGCCCCAAGATCTTCAAGAACTCTCTCAAGTTCTGGCTCATCATGTGACAGATCAGCATGCTCAAGGAAATCAGCACCGCCCTCAAAATCAGATTCAAAAGTATCAGCTCCAATGTCCCACATTGCAGATGGACCACGATTGTATTCCTCAGTTTTCCTTGAAAGAAGACACAAGTTCTGGTGTGTGAAAACTAGATCCTCAGCACGTGCAGGATTCAGCCTACAAAGGCAAATTTGCAATCAGGAATCGTTGAACCGAACTACAGGTGGCAAACAATTAAGATTTAAGAAAACAACAATAAGAGATTAAGAGGTAGAGTAGAACAAGAACCTGTTTCTCAAAGAACTATGGATCAGCCCATAGGTACTCCAATTTCTCTCAGCACAAGAAGATGATGTTGGCTGCCCAAGTAGTCTAAGTGCCAACTTCTTCAGTTCTGGAGCAGAATGACCATGAATTCCCCACCATTGCTTTGGATCCATATAAGTTCTATCCTCAAGTGAATCAAATGAATTGAATCCAGGTCCAAACAAAGAGAAATTAGCATACTGTTGCTTGACCCTTTTTAATTCCTCACCAGAAAAATACCTCCTGAAACAAGCATTTCTCATTTCTGAAATCTCCTCATCATTGTGGGGGGCTTGTCGGTTTGGAATCTCATTGATCCATGCTTCAGTGTAGTACTTGGGATTTAATGAGTGTGCCAAGCAGTGCAAGGGGGTGTTGCTTTTTGTCCAACGGCTCACCAAGATGTCTCGCACAGCAGAGTAAAAGGTGAATTCTTCATGTGCCTCTTTCCCTTCATAACGATAGATCACATTCTTCACCTTCTCTATCTTTGTGTCCCACATTTCATATATCAAGTGGATGCATGGCTTGTCAGTATCAGCTGCCCGCACCATAGAATAGATAGGATCAATGAAACTGAGGAAATAGCGCACCTTATCCCACCACACATCATTTACAATCTTGTCCTTCACAAATTGGGCCGGACCAGGATTATCCTCCCTGTAGGCAGTCCACTTTTCACTCACTACCATCACTGAAAGAGCATCTTTTATAGCAACAAACCTCTTCAACATCACAACAGCAGAGGCAAATCTTGTCTCAGCAATGGCAAGGAACTTCAACTTGCTATGCTCATTGAACATAGATAGCCTCATGGAGTGATTCATGATGAAATTCTTTATACAACTAGCATCTCCAATGATCTCACTGATCCACTGGAATTCATCATAAAGCTCATCATCAATGTCCCTAGGAGCACATATGTTCTTCAAGGCAAGGTTCAGAGTATGCACAACACATGGGGTCCAGAAAATCTGAGGGTGCTTCTGCTCAACAATTATACCAGCAGCTCTGCAATTGGCAGCATTATCAGCGATCACTTGCACAACATTTTGTGCCCCAACCTCATCAATTACAGCTAGCATCTTCTCTGAAATGTATTCCTTGGTCTTGGATATTCCTTCAGTGTTGATTGCTTTAAGAAACATTGGACCATCTTCTGTCACAGCCAAGAAATTCAGGAGTGGGCGCCTTTGAGCATCAGACCATCCATCTGATACAATACTCAGACCTTTAGAATTCCATGTTGCCTTGATGGGCTGCATCAATCTCTCAACATTTGTCTTCTCTTGCACAAGAAGGGTTGTCCTCAGCTTGTTGTAGCTTGGAGGGACATATCCTCCAATTGGATGATTGGCAGCAAATATGAAAGCCTTTCTGAAATATGGGTTACGTGCAAGATTAAAAGGCAGGCCTGCTGTGTAGAACATCCTAGCTATCAGTTCATCAAGTTGGCTACGGACTTCTAGATTGAAGCTAGACTCAATAGCCGAAACACTCTTCCTCTTCCTCTTCTCATTACGCTCAGTTGGAAGTGGAATATCTCTAGGCATGGCCCTCCCAGCAGCAGCATTGGCAGCAGAAATTTCAGCTTGCAGTTGTTCAAGAACATGAACAGTCACCACTCGACAAAATGAAACCCCAAAACCAGAAATCTTTAATAGATGTGCTTTAACTCTAGAGTAACTTCCTTGGAAACCCTTATCACAAAGTCTACACTGCACCTTTGCGTTGCCACCCTGACCCTTTCCACACCTCTCAATGATCCGAACATACCTCCACAGGGGCTTCTTGTCATCATCGTCTAGAGGAATCACACGAGCAGAAGCCAAGACTTGTTTTGCAAGAGCAAGATTGTTGGCAACAGGAAATCCTTCACTTTCACCACCATCAGTAGATGCAGAAGCATTTGTACTACTACTAGTCGCCATTAGATCTAACATGAGGGGAAATAGCCACAGAGCAGATGAATCAACACATGGGGAGATAGATCTGAGAAGGGAAGGACAAGGAGGAGGCACGGAGTTGGACTCACCAGTCACCACGGAAGGGGAAGGAGGCACGGATGGGTGGACGGGCGGCCGGGCGGCGAGGCGGCGGTGATGGCAAAGAGCGATGAGCAGCAGAGGGAAGGAGTGGGAGGACGGAGGAGGCACGTCCGGGTGGCCGGGCGGCGGTGACGGCACGGGAGCGCCGACGCCGACGAGCGGAGCGGCGCTGCTCCACGAATCGACGAACTTGCCGTGCGGGAGGCCGCTGCAGGCTTGTGGCTGCGCGAGGGGGGTGAGAGGTGCGCACAGCTGAACGCAGAGACTTTATAGGAAACGATTGAGTGGTGTTAGGGTTTGAAGTATCCCACAGGTATCCCATAAGTATCCGAGTTATTTTTATTAATTGGAAATGCCTAAATCGCCCGATACATCCCGGATACGTATCCGGACGTATCCGTATCCGATACGGTATCCGATACCGGTACGTGAGTTTTGCGAAGTATCCGCGTATCGTAGATTCCCTGGTATTGGAACATGCCAATTCTGACCGGCACCTTGTACTCGAAGTCCCGATCGCTGTTCAGATAATATTTCTTATCAATGTATTATTGTCTGTGATGAACAATAGCTTGATTTATAGTTCAGCCCATGAAATGCTTAAAGCCTACAAGTAATATATTCTTATGGTAATTTATTGATGACAAAGTGTATGTATCAAACTATTCTTTTCTCTGACCAGTTTATGATGGCAAATGGAACTTTGGTTCGGACTCTCATTCATACTGATGTGACAAAGTATTTGTCATTCAAAGCTGTTGATGGAAGCTATGTCTTCAGCAAAGGGAAGGTAATGTCTCAAGCTTAGACTCATCCGTCCTACTCCTACCTTGTGGGTCCAATCTATGCTGGATTTCTCACAAGTGGCTTCTGTATTATAATTATATTGCTTTTTTTGCGTTTCCATCAGATTCACAAGGTTCCTGCCACTGACATGGAAGCTCTAAAATCTCCTTTGATGGGTCTATTTGAGAAACGTAGAGCAAGGAACTTTTTTGTTTATGTCCAAAATTACAATGAAGCTGATCCAGTAACACATCAGGGGTTGGACCTCACAAGGATTACAACTAGAGAATTGATTTCGTGAGTATCTTCTTCATTCTCGCATCATTCCTTTTATCATCATTGCACTGTATTGATAAGTCAAGTTAGTACTTTTTGCCATTTTTGTTCCTTAATGTTTCCTTGTTTACCATGTTCTTACGTATTTTATGACTTATACCACTCCTCCCCATGTTGCTGCATGCATCTTATATGATTCTTAACTTACTTTGGCCTCTTTCTGCTTTAGTAGGTATACAAGTTCTTCATTGTAAAACTACTATAGCTATTCAGCCTGGCATTTCGTCCTGCATTATAAGTAACCTTTTTTGTCATTTGTTGTTAGGAAACAGGGATTGAGTGATGACACTGTGGATTTTATAGGCCACGCACTTGCTCTTCACAGGGATGATCGTTACCTAAACGAACCAGCCCTTGATACTGTAAAAAGGATGAAGGTATGTCCAGTTTTTTTTTCCCTTCAAGAAAGGAGGTGGTTTCTGACTATTTGTTTATATTATTGTAAATTTTTAACAAATCTACCTCCCTGGCATATATGTCCTTTTGTTATATTCCTACCATTTTGAATATTCTTGGATGGAACGTAATGAAATTTCATTGGCTGTCTATTAGCTTTATGCTGAGTCTCTTGCACGCTTCCAAGGAGGTTCGCCTTATATTTATCCATTATATGGGTTGGGTGAGTTGCCACAGGTCAGTTGTTTCTCAATTCCTTGCTCTAATCTTAGCCGCTTATACTGCACTTTGATGCTTTTAAGAAGCTTCCATGCTAAGATGCTGTCTTATGGTTCAGGCTTTTGCACGTCTAAGTGCTGTTTATGGTGGAACTTATATGTTAAATAAGCCAGAGTGCAAGGTAGTGTCTTGTTTTTTTTCCCTATCTCCTACTATCATGTCTGAGAGCACAAATTATCAAATATGCTCTTTTCTGCTTTCACTATATGATACAATTGCAGGTTGAATTTGATATGGAAGGGAAAGCATGTGGTGTTACTTCAGAAGGTGAAACGGCTAAATGCAAAAAGGTTGTCTGCGATCCTTCTTACTTGCCTAACAAGGTAAATGCCACCATGCCCATATAAATTGAACTATTTTATTGACATATATCCGAAGCAATTTCACTGAAACGTTCATATTATACCAACCAAATTTACTGCATTTTAACCTTCCTGCTCTAACACCTCCATTGGCTGCTTTCACATATGGCGCTATGTACTGCTCTCCTGCTTTGGGTTCACTTTTTGTTTGTGAATAGGTAAGGAAGATTGGAAAAGTTGCACGTGCAATCGCTATTATGAGCCACCCAATTCCAAACACAAATGACTCCCACTCAGTTCAGATTATTTTGCCGCAAGAACAACTTGGGCGCAAGTCAGACATGTGGGTCTCTTACTTCTACTTCAAATAATTTACATTGGCTAAGTTTCTTAATTCAGTTTACATCACGTGCTTATGATATGCATTCTGGTAATGTTTCTTAGGTATGTTTTCTGTTGTTCGTACACACAATGTTGCGCCAAAAGGGAAGTTCATTGCGTTTGTGTCTGCGGAAGCTGAGACTGATAATCCGCAGTCTGAGCTCAGGCCTGGAATTGATCTACTTGGTGAAGTAGATGAGCTGTTTTTTGATATGTATGACAGATATGAACCTGTCAATGAACCATCTCTTGATAATTGCTTTATCTCAACGGTAAGTTTAGCATTCTGTAATAATAAAGTGTTTGCTAAGTTTCATATATTTTAGATGTTTATGGAGTTTTTTTTTCTTTGCAGAGTTATGATGCTACTACACACTTTGAGACAACTGTGACAGATGTTCTCAGTATGTACACAGCAATTACCGGACAAGTAAGCTTCATCGTCACATCTTTTTAGATTTGCAATGCCTCTTTTTTCAGCAAAGTAGATGCATCAGATATTAATTTCATCAGTGCTGCATAAGGCCTGAGAGTTCAAAACCTGCTTCCAAGTTTTGCTAGTTTTACATTAAATTTGGTCAATTCTTTGCTAACTTCTTGTTGGTAATAGACGATTTGCCTCAAAGAAAAGTAACCCCAGTAGACATCTAGCACTGCAATTTTGCCACTATTATCCCATGCTTGTGGTCGAAAGATGGATTGCGCATCTTAACCCTGCCTCCTCTTCTCGCAGACCGTTGATCTCAGCGTTGACCTGAGTGCTGCCAGTGCTGCTGAAGAATACTAGAGATCTTTGCATTTACTCAAGACACCATACTTTTTAAGAACAGTGCTAGGCAGGCCTTGCGCCCTTGCCTGGTAATTTGCAAAGTTACTTCAGCTCCACCATATTGTGGTGTTCGGATCCATGCTTGCAGCAGAAGCATTGTGCAAAGTTGTTAGTCGGATGATGGTGGTAGTTCTTTTGTTACTTACATGATGGTCGAATGGCTGTAGACTTTAAACTGTGCTCTTTGTACTCATCAGTGCTGTCGTGGTGTGGCAAACCACAACCGAGTGGTGGAATACACCCGCCTAAGCCCAGAGGGTGAGTACTCGGGGGTTAGCTAGGACTAGTTCGATCTCCTGGAAGAACACGATGAACACAGCCAGTTTAGAGTGGTTCGGGCCACCGGAGCGTAATACCCTACGTCCACTGTGTGCTGTATTGCTTGAGTCTGAGTGAGCTTGGAAAAAAACCTCTTGTGTGCAGCGAGTGCCTCCCTTTTATATCTCAAGGGAGGCGCGTACATGGCCGTTGAGGCGCGTACATGGCCGTTGAGTCCCCGACAGATGGGCCCAACGATGTAGTATAAAATAACGTACTGTTCATATATTATGACGTTGTAGGCGAAGGAGATCTCATCTCCGGATTTCCCTGGTTTGTCTGTGGGAATCTTCCGACTGGTGTGCTTTGCCCTGTCTTGTTGAAACGGCGCCAGGGTGTGGCGTGCGGCGTTTCCTGCAGCGTAGCTGAACGGCCGTGTAGCTTGCGGCGTAGGCGACATAATGGAAAAGTGACATGTCGTCGTATCCAATTAATGCGGCAAACGGGCTCTGCGCGGATGCGGCGTAGGCGGCTACACTGTGTACCTCGGTAATACGCGGTCTACAGTGAGGACTGACAAAGACTGCCCCGCAAGCCGCGGCGGCAGAGCACGCCTCAACCACCCGCATTGAATGCGGTGGGTGGGCGAGTCGAGGCGTGCTCTGGACCCCCCTGCGGTATGCTGGATCTACCCGCGTGGGAGGTTCGGATGGACACGGGAGGCCCCGGACCCCTATGGGGGTCCGAGCCCTCGGCTGTTGGTTCGTAGCTTCCCTTCCTCAGTGGCACGTGGCGTCACCGGACCCGTCCCAGAGCGGGTCCGGGGCCGTTGGCCCGGTGAGGTAAGAGCCTGACCCGTGGGGCCCGGCTGCTCCGCCCCTTAAGACGTAGTTACGGATGATTACGCGAGTCCTATCTTACTGCAGTAAGAGTAGGTATCCCTGCTATAGGGTACCGACAAGTGCTGTATCATAATCACTTCTTAGCTATGCATCTATCTCTTGCCCGCAGCTTCATGCCCCAACAGTGGTTCACGGGAGAGCCAAAACAGGCACCCTAGATCTGCTTTGTGCCGCGAACGTGACAAAGCATGTTAACTTGTGTGCCGTTATTTATCTCAGTGAATTTAGGCGAATTTTGGACTTCCGCTTGTGTCACCTATATCCCTGTGTGGCTGAAGCAACTAGACGGCCATCCCCCATCCTGATGCAGGCATAAAGCGTGCTCCGCCTCAACCTTGGCAAGTGTTCATCTTCCACGATGTTGCCACCACCACCAAGACCGCCGTTCTCCAGTTTCCCTTATTGCCTAGCGCAGCGAGCTTGCTAGGTTGTGCCACTCGTTTGAGGTCCAGTTTCCCTTACTGCCTAGCGCAGCGAGCATACTAGGTTGTGCCGCTCATTTGAGGTCCAGTTTCGGTAGCGTCAGAGCGCAGCGAACCTAAGACCAAGGCACGGCCGTCCAACACTTGCTGGGCGGCACAATCAACGAGATGTACTGATTGCACTGCACATGTATGCAACCAACTTGATTATGCGCAACCAAAAGTTGAAGGGTCTGAAATTACATAGTGCCAACTGAATAACTGGGCACTCTGTTGCCTTTTCCTAAAAAAATGAATAATTGTGTAACGTGGTTGGAGATTGTGGTTCATATTGCTTCATCCCAACCAAAACTAACAGTTCAAATTACTATATACAGAAATTACATAGTAAGCCTTACCAAACCAGTACCGCAACATGTACAATCATTTCAGTACAACTTAATGGTTCAAAATCACCAAACCCATGGTAGTACCTGACGCATTTCCCTAAACAGAAGTTAATTGAAGGTTTTTTGGTGTCCCATATGGGTCATAGGAGATTGCAATAAGATAAATTGGGAGATATTTAAACATAAAATATGACTGGCATAGCAAAATGTGTTGAATGATAATCTCAAAAGACTAAGATACACTCTTTATTAAGTGCGCATACAATCTCGTTATAAGAACAAAGATTTATTTGACAGAGGTCCCAAAGGCCAAATAAGCACCTCTATGTGGTTCTAGGTGAACTCTATCAAATGATTTTTCGGAGTTATTATCACTCAGACACCCGATGTGAAATTTTTCATCGGATGCTCCATTGCGACATTAGAAGTTAATTACAAAAACATTCAAGATCACTGCATGCAACACTACAAAAATATATAAAAAATAAATCTTATCATCCGATTCTGCGATAGAAAATTCCCGTCACAACCTAATTTTTTGAACTACAATTGTAACATTCAAAAAGTTATTTTTTAAGAAATAAGAAAATAAATAGAACTAGTCGATTAGATTAAAGAGGTGCGACATGACAAATCAACTATTGAAGTATTTAGAATAAATTTATGCCACATCCTAAAATAATTGTTGCAACGACACCTTATGCGTTAAACATACTGAAAAGGACTACCGCAACATCATAGATCGACCTATCGAACAATCTTAAATGACTATTGTAATTCCGGTAATCAACTAAAATTCTCGCTGCAACACCAATAATCAACTTAAACTTATATTGCAAGATCATCATTTGCCTATTGCAACAAAAAAAAACATATAAGAACAGTGCGGAGCTGCCTAACTCATTGGGGTCCGGCGACCCCGACGAATTTTGTGAAATTCCATATAAACTATTGTAGATATCTGTATTTGACCCTGCTGTCCTAACGGAGCCGACCCCGGTGGCGTACTCGGCTGGCTTCGCCCCTGATATAAGAAGTCCACCACAACCTCTGTTATTGAGATTGCAGTGACTTTTCTACTGCAACATCAGTTCATACTATCTTAACAAAATTACATGTAAAAGTTTTCCACTGTAATATCAGTTAACCTAGAAAATATGCAAGGAATCAATTCTTTCATGTAACCCTTTCCCCGTCCAATCAGAAGCAAAGAGAATTTTTTACCAAACTAGCCGAAATTATCACACGTGTCTTGTCGTCAACTCGTCACCTTCTACCAGTCCACCCGTTCCACATATACATAACAATCGTGGTCATATATTTGATTGTCGAGACAAAGACCCGATCACACTCGCACCTAGACCATCAAATGGCTCGAAATTTGACTAATCAGCCCCCGATCCGTCACACAAATGGCGAATCACGGGCCCTAAACAAAAAGGAAGGAGTGAGCCGCAAATATTGCGCGAGCCGAGGACTTGCGCGCTAAAGCGACCGGCATCCGCATCCGGCTGCCTGCTGCTCCTCTCGGATTCCCAAACGCCAAATCCCATTCCCACCTCCCCACGCACCGCACCGCTCGCTGCCTTTCGTCAACTCCACTCCTCTTCTACGCCGCGTCCACCACCTCTTCGGCGCGCCGCCGCCGTCGCAGCAGTCATCTCGCGGGGCAGCCATGGATGAGGAGTACGACGTGATCGTGCTGGGCACGGGGCTCAAGGAGTGCATCCTCAGCGGGCTCCTCTCCGTCGACGGCCTCAAGGTGAGCCCGCCGATCGCACGCTCGCTGCCCCCAGCCCCGGCGCGCACGATCCGCTGCTCCCGTGCTCGGATTCCGTGTCCGCGTACCTACTCGGTGCTTCAAGGTCGCGTTCATCATTATTAGGAGTGGACTGGGCCGCTGGAGCACGCGAGCTCGTAGATCGGGAGCCACCGCTCGATTGATCTGGCCGTTGCGCTGCAATTAGATGAATGATTGGCTTTGCTTTGCTATTGCGTGCTGACCTATAGTGTTCGTCTACCTACGTAATGCGCCCGGGTGTCTACTCTAGAAGCCCCCGACTACTAAGCCCTTGGTGGATCCACTGTGGGCAGCCATTGATCCGCGAAGTGAGTGAAGTCTGATCTTAGCCAGGTTGAATTCTCTAGATCGGGGCTCCGAGACGCTTGCTGAATTGAGAGGTGGCATCTAATTCTAGTGTTTGCTGGTGTTTTGGTGGAAGAGCATGTATTAAAGCCAGATGAGAGGGAGAAGGGTCTTTACCTGAAGGAATCGATTCATTTAATAGCACCTTAGAATGCCTTGTGTTGGGTTGCTTGCCCATGCTTGACCTTTTCAATTTCTATGTTGACCTAATAAGCGGGGTTCATAATTTTGTCACACATACACAGGTGGCAACATATCGCTTCCACAAAAATGTCAGTGATGATGGAGGGTTGGGATTTCTGGGTTTCCCAAGTCACCCTGATCTTACGCCACAGCTTTAGGGAGTAAGCTGGAGTGATGATGGGTAGTGGCACACCTGTGGTAGTGGGGCAGCAAGGGTATTGCTGACCACGGGTTTGCTGTTAAGCAACTGGTCTGAAGCGGGTAGACTGGGTCCAGCTTGGGAGCAGCCTGGCAGTCAGGCCTGTTTGGTTGCTGCCTGCCAGGCAGCTCACCGGCCAGGCAGCACCATCCAACCCCAGGCTGACGAAATCCAACGCCTGGGAGTGCTGCCTGAGCCAGGCAGTTTTCCCAGGGTTCCAACCAAATAGGCCAGGCATAAGGCGAGGATGTGGCGGTGGCAGTAGTGGAGTTGTAGGGCGTAGGTCGCCCCAGATCGCCATCAACTGCAGATGGTAGCAGAGAAGCCTGTGGCAGAGGCTACCTGCAGCAGGTAGAGGGCTAGAGGCATGGCAAATGGGGTGTGGGAGGAGGTCATCCATAACATGAGGTTTGCAGTGGCACATTGGAGATGGTTTGTGGGGTTGGCTATGTGTTGCACTGTGAGATGTCAAGTTCCCCGTCATAAATGAGCTACCACGACTCCAAACCGAGGATGGAATCAAAAAGTTCCTTTTGTGAAAAGGATGCCTTTCATGGAACAGTGAACCCTTAGATCTTAAATTCCAGAAAAAATTGCAATATTAGGACTGCAAACACCGACCACTCGTGAATTTGCCACTCTCAGTGAATGACACGGTGGGACCATCTGTGCCTATGAAATGTGGGGCCAATGGCAAAACTGCAAAGGCCAATGTTTACGGTCCCATTTTTGCAAATTTCTCTAAATTCCATATAGATGCTCTGATAACTGCTTTAAAGTAGATGTATAATGATTAATGAAAATGCAGTATGAGTCAATTTTAGGCAAATACATGAATGATATCTGGCAGTTGCCACCACCCCTCACAAACGCATCTATCTTTTCTCTGTGCACTGTACGTGAATGCATTAGTTGAATTATTATGTGCCCACCTGGACTTTAATTGCTCTTGAGGCATATGCCTTTTTTTAGAACCTTACTTTGAGATCTACATGTAAGTGTTGTAAATTACACTTTTGAGGACACCATTATGAACGTGGTTGCGATTATATTTTAGGTGTTGCACATGGATAGAAATGACTACTATGGAGGAGATTCCACCTCACTCAACCTTAACCAGGTAAGCAGCTCTTACTACTACTGTTTAAGTACTGATGGTTCTTGATTTGTGGATCCATTTCTTGTCATAACAAGCTTTTAGGATTTGCTGGAACTTTTACACTGACATGCTTTTCACTCACCTTTTGGGACAGCTGTGGAAGAGGTTTAGAGGGGAAGACAAGCCTCCGGCACATCTAGGTGCAAGCAGAGACTACAATGTGGACATGGTCCCAAAGGTGCAACAGTCTTATCCTATGCAAATATCTCTTTCTACACCTCTATTAGCACAGCTAATGTATGCAGAAAGCATTTGAGATTACATAAACACCAATGACCAACCCCATGATCGTGCATTGGTTCTATCTTGTCAGGAAAGATTTGTACTCTTTTTGTTTGATTTGTGTGTCAATTTTCACTGATTTAGGCATTTAGAGAACTGCAAAATCTCTTGTCGAACTGCTTGAAAAAAAGAAGTCTGCAAAGCATTCCTGCTAGATTTATGACTTGTTTGTTAATATTTTATACTAGTGTGTACCATAATTAATTTTTGTTGCTTGTAAAAAAAACTGTTTATCAGTTTATGATGGCAAATGGGACATTGGTTCGAACCCTCATCCACACTGACGTGACAAAGTACTTGTCATTCAAAGCTGTTGATGGGAGCTACGTTTTCAGCAAAGGGAAGGTAGTCTCTTCAGTCTATGTTCTCCTTTTGTTTTCATCAACATCACTTTTCCTGAATTTTCTGTAGATGATTTAGTGGTTCTTAGATCTAGTGGGGTAACATGCCTTTCTCTGTTATCATGTTCAATCAGATTTACAAGGTCCCTGCAACTGATATGGAGGCTCTGAAGTCCCCTTTGATGGGCCTCTTTGAGAAGCGCAGAGCAAGGAACTTCTTCATTTATGTCCAAGATTACAATGAAGCTGATCCAAAAACCCATCAAGGATTGGACCTTACTAGGGTGACAACTAGGGAGCTTATAGCGTCAGTACCTTTGCTCTTATTGCATTGTGTTGATTCCATTTCCAGTTATATGCCAGCACTCCAATAGACCAACTGTAACACCCAACCCAATTTGTCTTAGATATTCCTAGTAGTGTTGGGACTTGGAATTGGCACCACGTGGGCACATGGTTAATTGTTGCAGCGTCAGAATAGCATAATGCTTGAATAACCCTTTTAGGTAAATGAAGGGGTGAGTTATGACTTACCTAGAGTATTACAGTGTCTCACCAATATGATATTTACTGCAATTTTTCGATTTCATTGTAGACAATTGCTTAGTCTTGCATCTTACCTATGAACCAAATTCAGTGTAGTTAGCAACAAGGTTTTTTCCCTAGTGGTGCTCTTGCTACCTTCAGGGTCGTGCTGCTAAAAAAAACCGATGTGAAAATTGCTGCCTTTCAGATTATACCATAGATAGCATTTAACCTTCCATATGTTGTGAAAAATAGATTGCTTGTGCATGTTGCTCTTGTATATTATGTAAAATTTGCATAATTTGTGTTCTTATACCATAATTTTGCTTGTGTTCTTATGCATTTTGGGAATGCAAAATTTTGCAATTGCAAATAAGGCATTGACCTGTTGGGCTTACCTCTTTCTGGTCAATAAGTAACTCCATGTTTCCATGTGTATTTCTTCAGCAAATATGGTTTGAGCGAAGATACAGTGGATTTCATTGGGCATGCACTTGCTCTTCATAGAGATGATCGTTATCTTGATGAACCGGCATTTGATACAGTGAAAAGGATGAAAGTAAGTTTTGGCCAAAGCTGATTCCTAATTGTTGCTATTGCTACATATAAACTTGTCATGGTGCTCTTGTTTGAATATGTTGGCTTTATATAGTTCAGTTAAATTTACGTGTTCTGTGCTTGCAGCTGTATGCAGAGTCTCTTGCACGCTTCCAAGGAGGCTCACCGTATATTTATCCACTATACGGGCTGGGTGAGCTACCACAGGTCAGTCATAATTCAATCTATTTATCCAATACATCTCAAGTGGGGATCATGTTCCTTGTTGATTATACAATGCTTGTTTTTGGCTACAGGGTTTTGCACGTCTGAGTGCTGTTTATGGTGGTACTTACATGTTAAATAAGCCAGAGTGCAAGGTCTGCTTTATTACTCTCTTGTCATGGCTTGCATAATGTGGATAACAAGGAAAAGCTATCATTTTGACCCGTGTTTGCCTCATTTTTATAGGTTGAATTTGATATGGAGGGGAAAGTGTGTGGTGTTACATCTGAAGGTGAAACTGCAAAGTGCAAGAAGGTGGTCTGTGATCCTTCGTATTTACCCAACAAGGTGAATACTTCCTGTTTCCATATTGTAAAAGGGTTATTTGGTCATTATGGTGCCAAATACTTGTATTTTGATAGACGAAAAGCTAATTTACGGCAACTTTGTGGCTTTTCTACCTCAACAGGTTAGGAAGATAGGTAGGGTTGTACGCGCAATTGCTATCATGAGCCACCCAATCCCTAATACAAATGAGTCCCACTCAGTTCAGATTATTTTGCCACAGAAACAACTTGGACGCAGATCAGACATGTGAGGCCTTCTCTGATGCTCAAATGTTTTCCTTTTCATTAGTGCACACTTGTATTGAATGGATCATTATGCTTGCCACTGTTATGATATTTCTGTCTGTATTCTCTTTTTAGGTATGTTTTCTGCTGCTCATACACACACAATGTTGCGCCAAAAGGAAAGTTCATTGCATTTGTGTCTGCAGAAGCCGAGACTGATAACCCACAGTCCGAGCTAAAGCCTGGACTTGATCTACTTGGCCCTGTAGATGATATATTTTATGATATTTATGACAGATATGAACCAGTGAATGAACCATCTCTTGATAATTGCTTTGTCTCAACGGTAAGATTTGCAGTAATTACAAAATGAACGTTAAATTTCATTGCTTGGACATTCTACTAAAATCTTTGTGGTGGTTTCTTCTTGCAGAGTTATGATGCCACCACACATTTTGAGACAACCGTCACAGATGTTCTTAACATGTATACAATGATCACTGGAAAGGTAACATTCATTTCATCTTTATTTTCTTGATTGGACTGTATGCAACCAGGAACAGTCTTTGGTTTGCGAAAAATGTTAGGCAAACACTTGAACCTCATATTTGCTCTTAAAAGATCTGTAATGCCTTTATGCTCTTATGCCAAAAACACATATACCTAGATTATATTTCCTCACATGATCTGCTGTAACAATCGCTGAGCAAATAGTCTACCTTTGTGTCATTCTTTTAAGAGAAAGTCTGTTTTACCCCCCTAAGCTTGTCACTGAATCTGAAAAACAACTCCCAACTCAAAAACCAGACATCTTACATACCTCAACTATCAAAACTAGACAAACTACCCCCCTTGACCATTTTAAAGCAGTTTTCTATGGTGGTTTTGCTTATGCGGCGGCCATGTAGTCCCCAAGGGCAGCCCGGTGGAGGGAGACAGGGGGGTCCCTGTCCGCTCCTCCGGCACCACTGGGGCCGGCACCATAACCTCATCGCTGGCTGGCCCACTGGCGGTGAGCTCCATCCCTCTGCCCCTCACCCGCAACCAGCCATGACCATGACCATGGCCATGGCTCGTGTAGTCAAGCTGCGGACCCCACTTGTCAGTCAAAGCAGTAGGAAGTGGGTAGGACTTGATTGCGTGAGAAATCAAGCCCTAAAAATTCTTACATGTTGGGTCCATTGCCACATTAGCAAAACCACGTTAAAAACGAATTTGAAATGGTCAATGTGGGCAATTTGTCCGGCATTTAAAGTTGGAGGGCATAGTTGTCCGGTTTTTAAGTTAAGGGGGTTATATAGATTTGGTGACAAGTTCAGGGGTGCAAAACAGACTTTTCTCTCCTTTTGAAGATTGAGTGAATCTAATTACTCAATGCACTACTTTATGCTGTAAATATGGATATATCCTTTTGCATCCTAACTCCGTTCTCATTGCAGACGGTTGATCTTAGTGTGGATTTGAGTGCTGCCAGTGCTGCTGAAGAATACTAGATTTCTCAATCATTACCTCATGTTCATCAAAGAAGCACATCGGGGATAGCACGAGACAAACTTTAATGAAGCCGCTAGTCTGAGTTTCTTCCGAACCAGATTACATCATGTGTTCTACTGTTCTATCCGATGCCTACTGGATACTCTTTGCTAGCAGTATTATGCAAAATTATTGTCTCAAGCTGATGGATGGTGCTGGTTTAATTATTATTATTATTTACTAAAGTTGATCAATGGTGTAAAGCCTGAAACAGTGAATGCAGTGAGAGTTACTACCATCATGGCTTTGTGTGATGTATAATGTTCAGTAAATTTGGATGTCTGGTTCTTTGATGCTGTCTTCCTCAGCTTTATGTCATCGCGTGCTTGAATGAAGTTTCTGTGTCGCACGTTGTGTTCTTCAAAGATTTTTGGAGCATCCATTCAAAAAAAAATCTTTTTGGCCTGGTGTGGGAAAAAGCACGCTTTGGCTTTTGTGATGGAGATATTGTTCGCTGCAAGTTGTGATTTTTTGGCAGAAGTATGGTGATTGAAATTTGGAGGCACATTTTATGGTGTTGAAACATCTGGGTCTCGTTGAACTCTGTTTCTTGTTTACACAAATTTGGTCAAAGCCTCATGCAGCAGCTGCTGGTGGTTTCATTGCAATCAAGGGCTTTGTTATTGATGTTGTTACTCATGCAACCACAGCTTTAGAGCATACTATCGCTCTACAGATGCGCCAAATTGCTATCTACTCACCCTATGGTGGTTGTTTTACTAAAGTTGATTAAATGGTGTAAAACTGTAAACAGTGACTGCAGCGGCTATGACCATAGCTTGGTATGATGTCTGGCTTTTCACTGTTGTGCTTTTCTCCTTGATGTTACTGGCTTTTCACTGTTGTGCTTTTCTCCTTGATGTTACTGATGAGTACTGTCCGAGCTGCATGATGTAACAGCATCCACTGCCAAATGTTGGAGGGAATTCTCTATTTTCCATCCGGAATCAAGCTGGTGTCATGTATGCCAAATAGAAAATTCTCTCCACAATTTATGTGAGTTTTAGCAAGATGTGCAAGTGGCAGAATTTTGTGGCACGAGGTATGATGGTGAAAGTTTTTGGCTCTTTTTGATTTCCTGTGGCACTTGTGGTATGATGTTGGAAACTTCGGCTCTTGCTGAATCAATGAATTTTGTTTCCTACATTACCCCAACTTCCCATCAAAACCAGAGGTGAGCTGCTGCTGTTGCTATCAGTCCCGTGTGAGAATCTGATGCTCTCGTGCTGCTCCTACAGTGATCCATTCTGATGTACCACGGTGCAGCCATTGCCAGATTTGCAACAAACTAAAAATAAGGCATCATCATCAAAAGTATCAGGTTCAGGATCATCTGAGTAAGTTTCGATGCAGATGACTACTTGTGAGATTACAGATATATCAGCACTATTTATGGCTGCTGTGAGTGAAGCTATATGCCAAAATTATGCCACGTCTATGCCTTAGAACGCAGGGAAACTACACATGATGCGAGCCATTGCTGTAGAGCACACAACACAAGTTACTACCACTACGTGTTTCCAACTGCCTCATTGTTCTTCCCCAGCTGCCCATTTCACCATTCCAATACTAAGCCGCATCGGGGCCGTCGCCATGCTTGGATTCGACCGTGGAGTTGCACTCCCTCAGCCCTGATTTCTTCTTCGCCTTCTCCGCCCAGCCCAGGACGCCCTGCTGCACGTGCTCGTTGAAGATCTCCTTCTTGTAGTAGCTCCCCATCTTCGAGCACAGAGGGAGACCATTGATCAGTGCTTTGAGGATATCAATTGTGTGCGATATCGAAGAAGAACACCGATGACGCACCTGGGTTACAATTGCATACAGAGGCAGGGTGCTGTAGCTGCAGAGAAGCTGGATGACGACCCTGCAAGCACAAGGATGGGTGCAGGAGTCAGAAGAACACACTCATGTGTTTTGGTCGTCAACACCATCTTTAGTTCCTGGCTTCCTGCGAGATGCAAGAAACTGGAGGCCATGCGAATTACCCTAGAACGAGCCTCGGCACCAAGAAACCGACATGGTCCATGAAGCAGGAGTGGAATCCATAGGTCATCTGGAAAAAGGTAAGATGATAGCCGTTACGCGATGAACGATGTCGTGTTCAGTCATGGCGTCTGAGCTGAGCACACTTTGGAGATGGTGTGCCACAATGGTTACTTACCAGTATCCAGAAGAAGAATGAGAGCTCAAATGCGTTCTGGAAGAGGATGAAGTGGATCAGGTGCAGGACGATTCGTGGCTGCCCGAACCAGAAGTGCTCGTCTGATGGCTTCACGACCAAATCGCCCTCGACCGCCGTTTGCCTCGCGGCTACATCGTAGGCAAGCTGAGCGATGATGTGCTCCAGCTTGGTGCCAACAGCCAGCAGAAGCTGCAAGAAGTATGCAGGTGCTAAGGCAGTGTGGTCAAGGAGGATCATTAACAGCATGATTCTGTTTGTTCTGACTATGTAAAATAAAGGACTCTGAATCAGCATGCTATATATGTACTTACAACAAGGGGAAGAAAAGCCATCCAAAAATACGTGTGCCAACCTGCAGGTTGACAAAATGGGATGAGTTGTGCTACTGAAATATTACTTCAAAATTACTTTTTTTTCAAAAGTTAAAAGGCAAACTGGTTCTGCAAGAAGACTGTTCAGGAACAGTAGAAACCATAAAAGTTTTTTTTCGTTAAGATTGAAATGTAGATTTACCATTGACATTCAGCAACAGAAATATCACCACGAACATCCACAAGCTCCAGCTGGAAGGAGATAGAAACAGTGTTCAAGTAAATATATTGACTCGCAAAAAGGTTTGGTTATGTTTATTAAAAGAGCCGGGATTTCCTAAATCCAAAAAGAATATTATTAAAAGAATATATAACATTATTTGGATTACCTTGTACTGACTATTTTCTTAAAATCAGACTCTAAAGCTCTCATCATGTATCTATGGAAATCAAATTTTGGATTTCCTCGGCAGTGAGTCTGCAACACAAAAGAAAGCATGTTTATATACAGGGAAATTAAAGGACACCACACCAGCTAGAAATCAAATGATGCTTACCATGATAAAACCAAGACGCATTGCGGTGTAGTCTGATTTAGCTACTGAACCATAAAACTGCTTCACAAATGATTGCTGTGAAAAAAAAAAGAAAAATGAAAAGGCTGATTAGTTCACCAACAGACTACACTCTGCAAGCATTAACACATTAATACCAGCTAAATGACGACCCTACTAGTACAAGGATGGATGGAGGAGTCAGAAGAACACACTCATGTGTTGTAGCAAGCAAAGGGCAGCGCACATGATGTCGTCATGTCGAGGTGAGAACGAGAAGAGTTCGGCGGGCCGGCAGCCAGTGACATGCTTTGGCTGCTAAGCATGTTGTATACCAGCTATAGCCTATAGGGTTTAGGATGGGCGGGTGTTGACGACTGTTGATGTATATATGGATGGGCCTCAGCTTCACATGGACACTGAAAGAGAGGTTACTGTCACACGTATCGGGCAGCGGAGCCAAAATTAAAAACACCTGCGCTGTGATTGAAAATTCTTTGCTGCTTCCTTGTTTGTTCAGAGCTTGATTCATCTCTTCGCCTACATCCCAGATTCCTAAAACACAGCGCGCGTTACGCTGTGAGTTGGTGATTGATTTCATCGCTGGAGATAAGGAACAGGGCATCACCTCGTGACGTGATTTAAATTCAGCCGTCACAGGATCGCCAAAAAATTGGATCTTGTTGGCCGCATGCAAAGGAGAAAGACAAGGGCGGCACAAGGCTACCCTTTGAAGGTAATGTAATCATCTAGGGTGTTTGCTTGCTTTAAGATTTGTGCATTTTTTTTCTTCAAAAGAGGAGCACTGGAGCAGATCTCATCAAGTAATTGGCGTAGCTGCACAGAAGAAATTGTGTATGCCAAACTGAGAGCTCAGATAATACAGAACTACGAAATGAGTCCTTTTGGATAGTGAAGTCGTCTATAATTGTAGGCATAAAAAGACTGTAATACTACTAAACTAATTTTCAAGACAGACATCTTCAGATTGCCTTTTTTTGGGGGAAAAAAGTTTGTATTACACATAGTTTAAAAAAAATGAAATATCACTTTTTTTCTACTGCAGCGAGTATACAAAACTTTGTAGTATACAAAAATGATATGGCAGTTGCGAACGTGAATGCATAACTTACCAGCCAAGACAACGTCATAGAATCTTTGCCAATCCCCTTGTAATGTTCCCTAATGAATGAAACTTGATGCATAGGTAGCACCTTCTTAGGTCCTGCAATTTCATAGGAATTTATAAGACCCACAACAAACAAGCAGATCTCTTTTCTTGTGACAAAACAAACATTTTTGTTCCTTGAGAAGAAAACAAACGTGTCACAAAAAACAGCTTTTGCTTTAGAATTTGTCCGTTCCTGTGTTAACGGAACAAAAAGGCTGCTTCAATTCAAGCCACAAGAATATGAGCAACAACCAGCTAAGGTCCTGATAGGTACCGTTTCCTGCATCATTGTTTTTCTGAATTTCCTCCTCCCACTGTTTCCATTTGTGTATCTGATGAGTAACAAATAGAGACACAGCACGTAATCAGCAGCCGGCAAGAGCGACAAAAGAGTTCTGCGCTTAACCGCGGCCTTTTTTTTTTTTTACCTTTGCACCTCCCAGAAACATAGTTGTAGCACTGAAGAAGACATGCGCCACAGCCAGAACAAATATGAAGATGTGCAGCTGATGCAAGGCTTCTTCCGACAGCAGTGGAACTTTTCCCTATCAAAATAAATCACAACAGTTGTCACTACACATTGCTTGATGTTTTCATTATCATTAGTATTGTTTCAACACATGTATTTGTTTGCAGAAAATCCATGCATGAATGATGAGTTTTTATCTGAATCGCATGGTTCAGTCCAGTCGTCAGTTCATCACCTCCTCCTGGCAGAGCCCGGCCTCGGCTCCAGCCCCGCCCTCGCTGAGCACCCGTGCCCTGCTGACCCCGGCGAGGATCTCGGCGGCGGTAAAACGCGCGGCGACCCTTGCAGGCTGGTGATCCCCCGGCCTCTGGCACGGCAGCATGTAGTCCGTCCAGCTGGGAGGGATGCACATCCGCTGGATCGTCCTCTGGAACGCCGTCATCAGCAGGGAGATGAACCCCAGAAGCATCAGCTCTGCATCACACACCAACCGAAGAAGAGCTAAACATTTTGTTTTTTCTCGTACGTCCAGTAAATTTCAGACATCTGTGGAGAGAAATCGATCGAATACCTTCTTTGACCTTGAGGAGCGCCTCGTAGAGCGACCTCTGATCGTTCTTCTTGAGCGTCTGCATGCACGATGCCCATCGGCGGCGTCAGCAGGAAAACAGATGGCAAGTAGTACTCCGGCCAGCCCCGGAGTCTTACGTACCTTGCCGAGGTGATGGAGGCCACGCTCGGCGGCGAGGGAGATGAGCACGATGACCGAGCAGACCGCCGCCACGATCCACGTCGGCGTGAACTCCAGCGCCGCCTCCTCGGCCTCCGCCATCGCCCTCTCCTCTCCCCTCACCCCTTCAGTTCCTCTTCCTCCCAGCAAAGGCTCAAGGCTAGCTGTGACCTGCGCGCGCTTCTCTGCTGGTACGTTCGTTTATACCGTGAAGCACGTGGGGCCGTCGCCAGACTACGGAGGCTGTTCTCGGTGGGGCCCGCGGTGCAAGACGCGAACGGAAGCGAAGAGCTATGTGTGGGCATGAACAAACAAGTACAAATCTTAGCAAGATAGCGTTGGATCCTGAACGAAAGATATTTTCCAGTACATATGATGTTCGACATTTTCCACTTTGTACTCCCTCCGTTCTTAAATATATGACACCATTGATTTTTTTTCATTTGACTATTCGTCTTTTCTACAAATATTTATGTAAATAGCCAAATCTTCAAGTTAGATTCAAGAGACTCTTGATAATAGACGTAAAGATACTCATTTCACTTCATTTAACTAACTGATTAATTAAATAATGTTGGTCAAAGTTGAAGAAAAAAATCAACGGTGTCATATAAAAAAGAACGGAGTAAATACGAAATAATGATCTTTTGTTTTTTTAACTTTCAAATTTTTTAGTTAGAAGGATCCGAAGAAGCTTGCGTGCATGCCACTAAGCGCACCTCGTACACTCCCATGGGTAGATCGCATATATTATATGTAGGACGATCATCCAATTCACACGGACGGGGGATAGTCATGCATCCTACTGGAGCCCATCATCCCCAGGTCAGCTATAGACCTAATAATTTTTTTCATAGGGAGAATAATATTTACTAGTTCATCTATTTGGAATCATGTGACTGCATCATATCAAATGTCATGTGTGTTCGTCATAAATACAGTTGTAAGTGGAGTCTTGATCAAATATATTATCCTGTCATGTGATGCATGTAACCAATGAACTTGCATTGTTTGTTGGAATCCACGTCTTAGCCTTGCGTAAGTGCTGATCTCTCCCATTGTACTGTAGAAATTAGACTAAGAAAAGTATATATATATATAACTGTAGGTCAATGCCAACATACTCACTCTATTTCGCTGGCTGTGGCTGTTACCTAGTTCTGATTTGTTGTTAGAGAAAAGTACTGCTGGCTGGCTGCTAGCTGGTGACTGATGTTGATTTGGTGTGAGAGAAAAATATTGCTGGCTGGCTGACAAGCTAGCTGAACAGAATTTTCATGTCATATACACAATAATATTACTTTTTACTTTTATTTTTCATACTAGATGAACCCGAAATTAATTTCATTACCCAAAAGCAATGAAATTACAGCTAGAGAGTTCAGACAAAGAAACTCCCGTACCAACGTTTTGCAAGAGACACTACTAGAAAAACTACCTTTGGCACCGGTCGGAGAATGTCTTTGGTACCGGGTTTTTTAACCAGTACCCCGCCTTTGGTACCGGGTAAAACAACTGGTGCCTAAGCCTTCAAAATTCACGCAAAATATTCTCTTTGGTTGGGACTTGAACTCGCGACCTTTAGCCTCGCACGTTGCTCCTTTACCATCTCATCTACACAATTGTTCTAATCAAATAGGAGATATTTTCCTTTTAAAATAACCAATGGATGAGACTAAGGTACCGGTTGGTAACACCAACCGGTACCTAAGGCTCATCTATAGGTACTGGTTGGTGGTACCACCCGGTACTAATATAAAAGTTACCACCCGGTACCTATGGAGAGCCTTAGGTACCGGTTGATAATACCAACCGGTACCTAAGGCTCATTCATAAATTCCTTCCACCCCAAAAGTATCGGTATGGAGATGAACCGGTACCTATGGAGATGAACCGGTACCGGTTCATCTCCATATCGGTACTTTTGGAGTGGATCTAAGGCTTATTTTCTAGTAGTGAGAGTTTAAACAGAAATGACGAGCGAAAACAGCAAAAGGTACCCAGGCTTACTACAACAACATACAGCTACTAGAGCAAAAGACGGAAGCAAAAGGATAGATATCTAATGCAAACGATCGAAGATGCCACAGGGCAGGGGTTGCAAAGCGCCCATTGCCTACCTCACCCTCTCCTTCCAAACTCTTTCTTTGCCGTGCATTCTGTCAGTATAATGTTTCTTTTTACTAGCTAACAATATTAGAAAATACACAACGGTTAGACATCGACCGTCTATAAATATTTATCATATCACATAAGACCACACTATATAGATAACTCATACACCGAGTTGTTTATTAATCATCAGATAGCTTTTCAATATAACTCTATATTAATGAATGGTTATATAAACATAGATAACACATATAGTATTTACAGTGTGAAAGATCAGATCGGGTGATCTAGCCTAAAAGGGACAGGGGGTGAATTAGGCAACTTAAAACTTTAACCTATGACTCTAACTTAATTGCACAATATTAAACTAAAACATGCTATCTATATGTGCAACTACGGCTTTACTAGTGTGAAACCCACATCCCAAAAGAGTTTAGCAACCTATAGCCTTTTCCTATCAAGATACTACTCTATGAAAGTAAAGGCACACAAGAAAACTAGTATAAATACGGAAACGTAAAGAGCGGGATAGGAGGAAGCAAACTCTCGACGCGAGTGTTTATCCCGTGGTTCGGTTAGCCACCAAGGCACACATACATCCATGTTGTTGAAGCACTCACTAAGAGTATCGCTTCACGGTAATCAAGTCTCTTCCGTGAACACAATCACGGTCATCTTGATCCCGTTTTCCACTAAGGAGCTTGTCCACGAAAGAAGAGGGTCTCCACGTCCCCCGTAAAAGATTGTCGTCGCCACTCCACACCAAGACGAAGGGTCGATGACGTGTCGGCGAGCCACCAATGCTCCAAGGGGCCGGCACACCGAGATCTTCTTATTGGTTCACTCAAGAACCAGCCACAAGGCACAACACCTTGCTTGCTCACTCACTCAAGAGCTAATCTAGCACTTACTCACTTAAATCTAGTGCTACACCTTAGAATTTGATCAACATGCACTTGGGTTGCCTTGGAGGGTTTTCTGGATGTGTATGAGGCTTGTAGCAACTCCAGCAACCTTGAAATGACCAGAGGAAGCCATATATATAGGATTCCAAGCCCAAAGAGCCGTTACTAGCCATTACCCAAATTCCTACGAAGGCATCGGATAGACCGACAGTAGGGCACCAGTTCATCCGGTCACACTGCGCCCCGAGGTAGCCGTTGGGTCTTCTGTCAAGTGACGTAGGTGTCACCGGATAAACCGATCCTGGGCCGTCGGTTTATTCAGTGGGCGTCGGTTCATCCGGTGCTGAAAGGAGTCTTCGGCTGTTGTGCTGACATCATTGCTCCGTCGCAATACACCGGTGCCTGTTGGATCATCCAGTGCTGAAGGCTTTGCTTCCGCGTGCTTGACATCGTCTCTGCACGATCCTCCGGTGCTTGCTCCGATGCTCCAACTTGGCACGTCGGATCATCTGGTGCCACTTGGCTCTTTCCACGTGGCTTGCCTCCAGTGCTGCACATTACTCCGACGACCTGGCGTCGGTTTATCCGATGCTAACCGGATAGACTGGTGACTCGGCATCGGTTCATCCGGTGCAGCTGTTTTATGTAGAACTCGTCCAATTCAGCGTTTCTTTGAGTTTTTTCTTCGTGCTTCATCCCTAAGATCTATAAATGTTTATTTGTCAAACTCATTAGTCTCATTGATTGCGGTGTCACTCAATCACCAAAATTACAAAACAATGACCTAATGGGACCATATTCCTTACACAGTACTGTCTCTAAAACATTCTAAGTTTTACTGGCCATCGTACACGTCTCATCGTTTTGCTCTCTGGTAACTAGAGAGATTGATTTGGTAATTAACTTACATGTAATTATATATGCGACTGGCTTGACCGCATCCTAAGTACGTCATGCATGGCGCGTATTCTTTCTTGGTCCTCTTTTTTTTTATGTAGCCTTGATCAAATTAGGTCATAGTCGTTCGTTGAAAAAAAATATTAGGTCATAGTATGATGACTGGGATAAGCGATCCTGCAGGAATTAAATGGCAGTTCACAGCTATGCTTGTCAGAAAACTAGAACTGTTTGACGGAACTCACATGCATCTTCGAGAAAGATGCCTTCCAATATATTAAAGACTACGACCTTACGTAGTCAGTAAACTAATAAAAAAACTAAATCCAGTATTAATGAAAATTTTATAAGCATTAAATAACATGCTCCATCAACATTCTTTTTTCAACTTTTTAGTGCTATTTGAGTGCTATTATTAGAAGAGAGTAGGAAGAGTTTTACATGTAAGATGAGAGAGGCTTTCATCACCATGAAATCTAGCTATCACAGTTACCAAGTTCTCAGTCGTGGTAACCGTGCAATAAAACTGTTCACTGAGACTAAAGTGGTGTTTGTTTCATGGGTCTTTTCCATAAGTCCATGTGTCTTATGAGTCTAAAAGCCCAAACTGGAGAGTCTAAAAGACTATAAAAGGTGGTTTGAGTCTAAAGAATAAAAAAAACCCTATTGAGGAGCTTTTTGGTCTTTTAGACCCAGATTCTAGCCTACCCTGCGGGCCCCACCCCTCCCCACCACCACCGTCACCCGTGACCCTCAGTTTCCCCCCTCCTGTGTGCCTCCTCCCCACCTGCACCTGCACAAGCCGCCGACAGCGAGGGCCGGCGGCGCTTGTCGTCGTCGCGGCGGCGGCGCAGCCCGTCCCCATCCGACTCGGACGCCGCCTCGGACTCCAGCGGCTTGCCACGCCGTAGGCGGAGCCGCCACAGCTACCGGAGCCGCTGCCGGAGGGACTCCCCGTCCTCCTCCAGTGACGCGAGCGGCAGCGGGAGCGAGGATTCCGGGTCGGACTCCGGCGGCGGCCGCGGAAGCCGGGGGAGGAGTGGAAGCCGGAGGCGCCGGGACGTCACTGAGGAGCAGATCGTGGAGTACATGGCGAAGAAGGCGCAGAAGAAGGTATTGGAATTTGGCGGTGGAGGTGTGGGGTATTTTTGTACTTTGTTAACTTCATTAAATGCCTTTAGTCCCTCTAGTCTCTGAAACCAAACAGGGTGGGGCTGAAGGTTTTAGGCCAGGAACTTTTAGTAGTCCAGGGACTTTTAGAAGCTGTGGCAGAACCACTTTGAATTACACCAGCTAGAGTACGCTAAACACCTAGGCGCACCTTAACTGGTACAATCATTGGTCTGTCGGGTAACATCCCGATGTAACCACTGAATATCTTATCGTAACACAAGTATACGCCCCGCACAAAGGCGAGTCAGAGATATAATATTCCACAATATTTTACATCACATAGATAAGAGGTATAATTTAGAGTTTTAAAGCTAGTAAATAAAAGTCTAGCTTTTACAAGTTTATTTGGAGAAAAGAGATAAAAGTAAGCTATGCTTACTTTAAAAGTTATGCAGTGGAAATTAAAACATAACTACACAAACGTCGTAGGGTAGATGCCATAGTAAGTCCGAGCATGACATCATTTATCCGAGTCATTACTGGTCGTAGTTGGTTCCCATTCTATAGACCAGTCAGAAGGCAAAACACTAGGCCAAGTCAAACTAGTGTTTGGATCTTCCAAAGTCATCCCTGAAAACAGAGTCACCAACAAGACTGAGTATACTAATACTCAGCAAGACTGATCCGATTAAGGGTATAAGATAGCCCCATATCTAGACATGCTAGACTTGGAAAGGTTATGGGTTTTCTTTTGCTGAAAAGCCACAAAGAGTATGTCCTTAATTTCAAATTTTAGCTTTCAAATTCTAGTTGTATTAACCATTCTAGGTATGCACCTATCTATACAAACATGGTAGTGGAGTTAATTTCATCCAACCATATTTGATATTATCATTGTTCCACTTCTTACTCTATGTAGCGAAGGGACCAAACAGTCTCAAATTCCGCGAGAAACGGACGATTCTGAATCGAATTTCCAACCTTGCAAGGATAAACCTAGCACACACGCTTGGAGTACTGTCGAGTCACTCTCAAGCAACCATTTGCTTCTCATTCCGGTTCATGGATCAGGGCCACTCTCCCCGACTACAGAGAACCACCACATCTTTGTAGTCGCGGTGTTGCAACATGAACTTAACTTCCTATCTCTAAGAGAGAGTGGGAGGTATGTCCATTTGCCGGGCTGATCAGTTACTAGGCTTACCGCGTACCATATTTACGGCATGTTGCTAGTACTTTCAAATGCTTAACCACCGCTACTACACACTGCAGCCTTAATGATTTATCAACACAGACGTATTTCAACTATGAAACTTGTAACCAAATCCGTCCATGATCCTTATAGTGATAGCAGGAATGTGAACAATCAACTCCTATAAATCTCGCGAGTGACAGGTAATTACTCGACTTTTACCGATACTATTAGCATAGCATCTAAGCGAACTCAGTTCTAGTATTTAATCAATAGGTACCTAGAATTATGCATATAAGGTTTTCATTCAACTCCAATAAATTAAATGCACAAGTAAATAGTAATGAATTGCATAAATTAAAAAAATAGGATTATACATCGGGTCTTGCCTGTAGTAGTGTCTATGGGGTCAGTAGACTTTGGCTCTTCCGAATCAGAATTCGGGACTTCAGTTAATTCAACAATGTTAGCCTGAACTTCAGAATTATCCCCGTCTGGTTCCTAAATGAGCTCGTATGTTCCGTTTGCTAACGGGGTAATTTCTATATGAAATGCAATAATTGGAAATAGTGAGGTGCTTGAGTATAGCTTTCCTTCACTATAAAGTTGTAAACTCAATCAATCAAACAATCTAAATTATCCATGTCAAGTACTCTAGCTACACAGAATAATATGGAGAAAGATTTTTTGAAGTAATCCATAGGAAAGATTTAAATAAATGTTTAAAGCTACAGACAATACAAAGAAAGAAATTTTGAAAAGCACAGGCTAGAGTCCACTAATAGTTCTAGAAAAATTACATAGAACTAGATATGTTCTATAGAATATATGGCTCAAGCTCACAAGAAAGAAAACAATCCTAGAGCATAGGTTTTAAATAAAAGAGCTATATTTTACTCCTATTTTCAAAACTAGATACACAAGGTTTCAAATCAAACTCATAACATCATCTTGTAGAGTTAATCAGAAGGAACAAAACAAAATTAATTTTGTATTTTTTTATTTTTCTACAATTTCCTATGAATTTTCAAAGTTCACTAGAAAAGAAAAGAAAAGAAAAGGGATTGTTTCTTTTGTAGAAAGGTCCCTGGAAGATTTTGAAACCTTGCAAATGGGGTCCTTGGTCGGGGTCAGAGATGGGGAGGGAAGTTGATCGGCTGGATTCCGGCGAGAGGAGTCGCCGGCGGCGAGGGCCAAGGGGCTAGGGAGTAAGAGGAGCTCGAGGCGCACCTGCTGGTGTGCTTGAGTGGGGTGCGGAGTGGCCGGAGGAGGCTCATCGGCGATGGAGCAGAGCACGGCGGCGGGGGTGAACCGCGACGGTGGTGCTCCGGCATGGGATCGACGGCGAGAGGTGGCTGGTTAGCTTCACGGGGTCAAGGTGAAGCTAATCAGGGGGTTGTGGTGGTCGGAGTGGTGCTAAGGTGGCGGGTCGACGGTGGACAGAGCTCGCCGGAGTTGGATAAGGGGTGCGGTGGTGGATTGCCGGTGATAGGGACCGGCCAGGGCTATTTATAGGCCACTGGTGAGGAGGATAAGCAAGATAAGGAGTCCAGAAGATGATCTCGACTGAGGAAAGGTGAACCTGACGACCAATCGAGCTTCTCCATGGGCGGCCGGTAAGGTGGCGCGTAGAGGAGCTTCGGGGCGGTGTGGCGCGGGGCATGGAGGCCAGCAGAGGCGGTGCTAGAGGCGGCTCGGGAAGGCGGATCCAGGGGCGGCCGAGCTCGCCGGAATTCAAAACAGGGGCGACGGCGGCGCGGCGCTTCGTGGAGGAAGGGTGAGGCGCCAAGGAGGGAAGAAGTGGGTCCAGGGGAAGTTAAGAAGGCTTGGCGGCGCTCCAATCGGCGGCGGGGGGCAGCCGGTGGGAAGGGAAAACCGGCGGCGGGGCGGCACCGCCAGAGCTCCGAGGAGGCTGGAGGTAGAAGAAGATTGGGTGGACTTATTTGTAATTGTGAAAAGTCTAGGGGCTTAAGTGAAAACTAAAATTTCCCACTAAACTAGGGCTCAAATGAAAAAGTGCCCAACATAAAAGTTGTTCAATTTTTTAAGATCTACAACTTTCATGTTATGTAAATTTTCACTATATTAAAGGATTTGAAGATGTTTTCAAAAATTCAAATTAACTCTAATCCATTAAGCAAAAATACTTTTGATAGCAAAATTACAGTATTTTTGGCTGAAATGCAACAATGCTATCAAAGTAATTATTACTAGCACATTTGCAAGAAAGCCCTTCATAAAATTGAAATTACTCCGTAAGTCAAAACTTTTGCAAACAGGGACTTGTAATTTTTCATAATTACCAAAATACCCCTGCTTTTGCACTGAATATTTTTAACTATCAAACAAGAATAACACAAAGTTCACACATTAAACTCTGATTTAGTAGTTAGACACCTGAAGTGTCACAGAAGCCAAACATGGTCTAACTTAACGTTCACTCACTCCAAGAATTCTTTGCTCAGGCCACATTTATTGATCCAAGAGAAATATTCTTTGCATGGTCTGATGTCATCATTTTAATCATGTTAAGGCCAGCCTCAATAGGAAGTTTTATGGAAGGTTTCATGTGAGAGAAAAGGTTGGGATTTATGGGATGAGAGAGAAGTTTCACTCCCATGAAACTCAGCCGTATTATTACCTACTCCCTCCGTCCCGTAAAGACTGATCGTTTTGCTTTCAAATTTTGTCCCATAAAAACTATTTGTTTAGATTATACTAAAGTTCATCTAATTAAAATCATATAACAATAATGTTACTTTTACTTTTTCCATGCCGGGCGAACCTGAAATTTCATTACCCAACAGCAATGAAATTACAGCTAGCGAGTTCAGACAAAAAAACTCAGTTCCATTGTTTTGAGAGTTTAAAGAGAAACGACGAGCGAAAACAGAGAAAGGTACCCAGGCTTATTACAACAGCATACAGAGCTGCTAGAGCAAAAGACAGATGCAAAAGGATAGATACCTAATGCAAACGATCGAAGATGCCACAGGGCTGGGGTGGCAAAGCGCCCATTGCCTCCCTCACCCTCCTTCCAAACTTTTTCTTTGCCGTGCATTCTGTCAGTATAATGTTACTTTTTATTAGCTGACAATATTAGAAAATACACAACGGTTAGACATCGACCGTCTATAAATATTTATCATATCACATAAGACCACACTATATAGATAACTCATACACTGAGTTGTTTATTAATCATCAGATTGCTTTTCAATGTAACTCTATATTAATGAGTGATTATATATACATAGATAACACAAATAGTACTTACAGTGCTGTCTCTAAAACATTCTAACACTACTAGAAAACGGCCCATGGGAACCGGTTGGCAACGGCCTTAGGAATTGTTTTTCCAACCGGTTCCTAAAACCGAGACCAATGGCCTCGTCCTAGGACACCGGGTTTTTCACCCGGTGCCTTAGCCACTCATTGGTACCGGTTGGAAAGACCAACCGGTACCAAAGAGGCTGCCTCGATGACGCAAGCTGGCAGCCCCTTTGGTACCGGTTAGTCTTTCCAACCGGTACCAATGAGTTTTTCCTATTTTGATCAAATTTAGTTTTGTTTGTTTTATTTATTACTGTTTATTCTTTTATAATTGCTAAACATACCCGAGCTCTACAGTACTATACGTTCATTGGTCATATTCGATTTCACAGAATATTTGAAACTAACTAAAAGTCAAATGCAAGCATATAATTAAGCTAATTAGCTAAACTAATATATTTATAAATATACAAACAACAAGACATCATGGTTAGAATTATTTACAAATGTACAAGTCATGTTTATAGTCCAACTAGTGGGACCCTCAGGATGTCAATGGAAATCCTCTATGGATGTGACCGTCGTGGTAGAACTCGCCTCTAGAATCCAGGATCTCGTTCAAAATAAATCCGGCGAGCTGCTCGGACACGGCGTTGATCCGATCGGTAGAATAAACTTCATCCGCGATTTGGCACATCTATCATTTAGGAAAAAAGGACTGATATATTAATATCATCACGTTAGTATAATTAGGAAAATGTACTAGCGAATGGTTTGTACGTACTCTTAGGTCCTCCATAGTAGGCTTCCCGCATGGAGTCATGATGCGCAAGAAGTCACATACGTAACCCGCACCAACCAGTTCCTTTTTTTTGTATCGCACACTTAAGGAGAAACAAATAAATTACTCAATACAAAAACAATTTGGGATTACTTAATTAGAAAAAGGTTCGTGGATCAACATACTGGCTAATCTATTTTAACGTTCAGTTCGGGCCTCCATTGACCACGTCCTTTATTTATTTTCACAAATTTTTTCCACACCCTGCGCTCAAAGTTAAGTTTGATATTCAACAATTGTTATAAACTAAAAAAGAATTTGATTGTGCAAACTGAATTTACCTATTCAAGGAGTCTATGATATGTTAGATTGCGGACTTTGGTTTTCTCATAGAGTCAAATACTACAAGATTGCCGCTCTTTACGACAAGTATGAGCAAAATCCAATGATAATTGCAGATATAGATAGCATATATACATGCATTAGACTTAGTATTTATTTAGAAATATAGAAGAGGATTGAGTTGACCAGGACTTACCCATAGTTGTAGGGTATCATTATATACGATTTGTAATTTTGCCTAGTCAGCGAATCGTACATATTTTGGCACATTTCCTTGTAATTTTCATTGAGCATTTTCTGGTTGACTAGCAACGGAGACATGAAGCCGATCTGATGTTGCCATCCTTCTTTTCGTCATCTTTGAATCTCCATACTAAACGATACAATAGAAATTATATAGTGCACACATATATTTATGTTGTTTATTAACAAAAGGAATTAATGTAGAGGTAAGTGGTACTTATAGAACCCCAATGGTGATAATAGAGGCGTCGAGGGCTTGTCGATGGTATATGTGATATAGATTGTCGAAGTACACCCATAAGTCGTTCTCCCCGCGGAAGAAATCATGGTCACGATACTTGACTCCAAACATTTTTATTTCGTCATTCGACATTCGCAGGTACCATCTATGCAAATTGAACATCTGCGTGACCAGACTCATCTCCTGTTCCTCAGTGACAAAAGGTTTTCCTTGCTCGTATGGAGCAACAACGGGAGCGACAGGGATATCCTCCTCTACCCCCCTTGCCTGCTCTAGCGTTAATCCTGTTTCAGCAAGAAATTGTGCCTCGTGTAGGTCTGGCAACCTTGGCACCCGGAAGGGCTCGAGTTCCTTTTGTTGTGTGCCAAGCTGAGGAATGGTCTTGCCACATTTCTTCTGATTTCTCTGCTTGTGGGCCTTTATCGGAGTCCAATCATCGTCCGAGGGTACACTTTTTGGTTTTGGTGGGTTGTCTAGGTTTGCGAGAACCTTTTTTGCTACATCTAGAGGTACTGGTTCCCTCTTCGGGGGGACTTTAGACTTCAACTATTCTTTTATATATCGAGTAGTATCCGCTTCCAACTCCTCAGCGGTCTTCTCATATGTTAATTTTTTCCGCGGGGATGTAATCTTCTCGACCTTTTTCTGCTTCTTGGTTTGGGTTCCAGCTGCTGGGAATGATGAAGTCCTTTTTCTGCTTCTGAGAAATTGTGTTGAGAAATGCACATAGCTTTATGATTATTGGTCGAACATTAGCTGGTAGAATACCTCTAAGTGCAACTGGAATTAATTGCGTCATCAACACGTGACAGTCATGGGACTTTACGTGTGCGAATTTCTTCTCTTTAAGGTTTAGTAGCCTCTTTATGTTTGAAGAGTAGCCTGATGGGACCTTGATACTGTTCAAACAGTCAAACATATTTTGCTTCTCTTCCTTGCTAAGAGTGTAGCACGCAGGTAGCACGCAGGACCTAGGTAATGACGTCATTTATCTCTTTTTTCTGGATGTAGGGCGGCCCGTTGTTTCATATGTTGAAGATATTGTCGCGCTTCCAGTGTATCCTTTGGATTACCGTAGACACCAAGGAAGTCTAGATGGTTCACACAAAGATTCTTTGTTAGGTGCATCACATCAATTGCGTGGCGGACCTCTAATACTTTCCAATAAAGTAAATCCCAAAAAATACTCTTCTTCCACATAGGTGCACGTTCGTCATTACTCTGCACTGATCTACTACCAGGTCCTTTTTCGAATACTACTTTTATATCTTTGACAATTTCAAACACCAGTTTTCCACAACGGTGCCTAGGTTTGGTACGATGATCTGCCTTTCCACCGTAGTGAGCATGCCTCTTCCTTAATGGGTGCTCGATCGGAAGAAATCGACGATGACACAAATGCACGATTTTCCTACAATGCTTGAGATACGTGTTGTTGGTTTCTTCTAAATAATGGGTGCATGCCCTATAACCCTTATTGGAATGTCCGAACAGGTTGCTTAGTGCGGGCCAATCGTTGGTGGTTATGAAAAGCAATGCACGTAGGTTAAAATATTCCTCGGTGTCGGCATCCCACATACGAACACCCTCCTCTTTCCATAACAATAGAAGATCGCCAATCAGTGGTTTCAGATACACATCTATATCGTTACTAGGTTGCTTCGGGCCGGGGATAAGCACTGGCATCATAATAAATTTTCGCTTCATACACAACCAAAGAGGAAGGTTGTATATACAGAGTGTCACAGGCCAGGTACTATGACCACTGTTCTGCTCACCGAAAGGATTCATGCCATCCGTACTTAAGCCGAACCTTATATTCCTCGCATCATTTGCAAATGTTGGGAATGTTCTGTCCACCTTTCTCCACTGCGACCCATCAGCGGGGTGTCTCAACATATTGTCTTACTTACATTTTTTTGTGCCATCGCATCAATTTAGCATTCGTTTTGTTCATGAATAAACATTTCAGACGTGGTATTAGAGGGAAATACCACATCAACTTGGTAGGCACCCTCTTCTTGACACGCATCCCCTCAACGTCACCTGGATCATCTCGAGGGATCTTATACCGGCATGCGTTGCATACAAGGCATGAATCCAAATTTTCATAGTCACCTCGATATAGGATGCATTCATTAGGACAAGCATGTATCTTCTGTGCTTCTAATCCTAAAGGACAAAAAAAATATTTTTTGCCTCGTATGTTGTCTCCGGCAAGGTGTTACCCTCAGGGAGGAAGTTTTTTATAAGTTTCAATAAATCCTCAAATCCCTTGTCAGACAAACTATTTGATGACTTCCATTGCAATAATTCCAATGTGGTACCCAATTTCTTTTGGCCTTGTTTGCAATCTGAGTACAATAATATCCTGTAGTCCTCCAACATACGCTTCAGATTTCTCGATTCCTTTTTTTTGTTTTGCAAACTTCCTCAGCTTCGCGCAGCATCTGACGCAGTTCATCTTCTACAACGTGTCCTTCAGTATCTTCTTCAGGCTCACCCATAGTAGTGTCATCAAAAAAGGCACCGTAATTGCCTGCAAAGTCAGGAATTCTGTCCTCTTCTTCTTCATTATTATCCAGCATAATTCCTCTTTCTCCATGCATGGTCCAAACATAGTAGTTCGACATAAAACCACTACTGAACAAGTGACTATGTATGGTTCTTGATGATGAGTAATTCTTCTCATTCTTGCAAGTTTTTGCATGGACAGCGAACTGGTACGGGCAATTGCCGCTCCTGAGCACGCAACACAACCAGAGGCCGGCCCTCAGGGGACACGTGGAGGCCTCCCGACCTAGGACACCCCTAGCGCCGTACCGGGCGACCCGGGCCGTGCGCTCCAAGAACGCCGCCCTGTACAACGGACGTGCCAGTCAAGCCAGGCCTTGTACGGGCTCACACGTCGCCCACTCCCTCCGCACGCCACTCCTGCATGATCCACAGGACCCCTGACAGGTGCACAGTGTTGGCCGTGCAGGCCGCACGACGCAATGGGAGAGAGCGTCAACAAGCTCCGCCTCCCACGCCGTAATGATGGCTTCTCCTGGACACCACTCCATTACGCCAGCGGGTGTGACAGGGCAGCACCGCCTGACCGTGGCAGGGCACCCCTCAACGGGCTTGCCGTCCTTCAGGCAGAAGCCACGCAGGGAAGGACGCGCGGCAGCGCTACGGATGGAGGAGCTGGTACGGACGGATAGGATAGGAGACGACCTCCGAGCGACTGACCGAGTGGCACAGCCACCCCGATTGACTAGGGACGGGACAACAGCTAGACAACCCGTCGCCCAAAAAAACCAACCTAACACAAGCCTCTCCACTCCCGACTGATCGGGCGTGTTCCGACGACTGACGAAGATGAAGGACCCCTGAGCGGAACCAAGACACCACAATAGATATATGTAAACAGGGCCCCCACCTTGAACTATAAAAGGGGAAGCCCCCGCGTAGGAGAGGGTTGGACTCCGAGAGAACATACTGGTTGAAGGCTTATAAGCTCCCCTCTGAACTTTGAGCACTTAGTCTCGAGAGCAATAGAGTAAGAACATTACCCCCATACTGGACCTAAGGCACTTTCTGGCCCAAACCAGTCTAAATCATCGAGTCTTTGTGTGCTAGACCATATCCGATCAAACACACAATATACTAGCAATCAAGTAGTTTGATAGTTGGCCATTTTCCGAACCGACACCATGTTTGATGGGAGAACTCTATATTTTGCTAGTAGTATCTTGTCAAAAAAGTAATCAGACAATCAATGTATTAACCTGTCTCCTCTCATAGTAAAAATCAATTGATGATCTGACATCGAGCTTAAACTTCACATATCCACAACAACTCCATGTCCGCTAGACTTGATAGAAGTCCTTGCTAGAATTATTATGCTATTTTGTTAAGCCATCTTCCTCTGAATTATATGAACTAGCCTATCAACATTTGCTCCCCGCACATGCTAATTAAATTAAAATATACAAATAAAATTTATAGCTAATAATTGTAATTATCTATCTCACACCCTCTTTCATCTGTTAAATATTCTAACACATACTCTAAAATACATATTTATCATTATCTAGTTGCTATGAGTTTCATTTTGCATCACACCTCCATGTGTGCTTGATACATATTTCATTGAACCATTTGTTTGTAAATTGGCATGTGTATCTCTTCTATCATATATGAATATAGAGTGACATATGTGGGTATTATTTTTATATAAATAATAATATATATTAATAATAATAGAAATAGTAATTTCAAATTTTATATTGATGCGATTTTTTATAATTATATAATTTAGATTCAGATTTAGGGATTTATTTAACTTTTAATAATAATATAACTTAGGGGTTATTTGCATAACTTTTATAATAGCATATGTGGGTAATTTACATGAATATTATGTGGTTGCTTCAGATTTTTTCATAGTGGCAGATGTGGTTAATATAGATACATATTTAGGGAGGTTACTTTGGTCTACTTTTATAATAGTAGAGGTGTGTAATTTATTAGAAAGAGAAAAGTCTATATTGTCCCCCTAAACTTGTCACCGAGTTTTAAAAAACCCCTTAACTCTAAAACCGGACCTAAATCCGGAACCCTTGAAACCATTTGATTTACCCCCGGGACCAAAACTACCCTGACTTCACCACAACAGGGCGGGTTTTCCTATTTTTTTTCACCCTCTAATTTTCATAGCAAGAAAAAAAAGTAAAATAGGTCTAAAAATTATGAACTTTTTTACATAGGTAGAGTAGGTGATAGGAAAACTATTTTAACTATTTCCTATTGCAATGCTGAAATGATTTGAAATATAAATATATTTGTATATGGGAAAAAATAAGTTTCATGATATCAAAACATGCTCCAAAATTTACCAAATTTAAAACCTAAGGTTTATTTTCAATTATGTTTATTATTTTAATTTTATTTTACTGATGTTCCATAGCAATATTTTAAGTTTTTTGTAAAGGTCAAATTTGCACCAAATTTAATTATTTTAATAAAATTTTGAAAATTTCTATGGAACATGAGTGAAATAATTTAACATGATAAACTAAGTTCAAAATGAATCTTGGGTGTCAAATTTTGTAGATTTTGGAGCACGATTTGATACCCAAAAAATTCAAAGAAACTTTAAATTTTACCCATATTCAATTATTTATATTTCAAAAAAATTTTGCATTCCAACTAAAACAATAGTTAAAATGTTTTCCCTATCACCTACCCTACCTCTATAAAAAAAGTTCATAATTTTTAGACCTATTTAACTATTATTTTCATGCTATGAAAGTTGGAGGGAGGCAAAAAAGAAAAACTGCTCTGTTGTGGCGAAAATGAGGGTGGTTTTGGTAATAAACTATAACTTCAAAATTTTATACGAACTTAAAAACCAGGTACTAAAACTATGTAATAAACTGTATAGCTTATATATGAACATTTTTTCCAACACGAGTGAACCAAAATTTCATTACTATAGTACAACGAAAATAAGTGCGCTCTGTGTTTAGTAAGTGCGCGGAGAGCAGCATCCAAAATTTCCTTTGGGGGTAGACTGATTGTAGCAATTGCTTCTTGATGGTTAGCGATCCATACTGGACATTTTTTTGTTTTTGATTCAGCGTGGCAGAATTATTTGTCGCTTGCCGCAAGACAAATTTTCTATCCAAATATTGACTGATGTAGTAATTGCTTGCTTATTTATTTGCTATTCACTTCGTTTCAAATTACAGCGTATCTATAGATGCATGGTGAAACTTATGTACTTAGAAAAACTAAAACAAACCATAATTTGAATGGAGTATATCCCAGATTCTCAACGGGCATTTTTTTTTTTGGAGAATTCCATGGTTCAAGTAGGGCTTAAAAGTGATCTTGGTTAGTTTTGGGGATGGAAACTCCATCGTGTGGGTGGGAGCAGCCGAGGGTATGCTTTAGAACCACGCAAACTTTGAAAAGACAATTTAGCCATGCTTGCAAGACCCCAAAAAGAAAAAAAAAGAGAGCCAAATCGGTCGTTCATTTGCGTGAAGATGCATTTCCTCTGGCTCCTGAAAAAAAACATTAGATAGACTGGATTAGAAGGATCCGTTATTAAAAAATTCGAATTAATTTCTTGTTTCAAATATTACTTGTAGCATACCATATCTCAACGGATTGGCGTAATGTTTCTACGCATGTACAGCACCATAATAATAGTGTTTCTCCAAAAGATAACTCTGCTGTTCCTCGTCTTGGACTAACTATCCTTTAGAGGGTATGTTAAAAGATTCTCGATTCCTAAAGAAATCGATATAGTAGTGGCTTGATGGAAGCTTAAAGTCTTTATTTGATCCAGTATATGGGATGTATATCCATTCCAAAATAATCAATTAATCTGCTGTTTCATAACAGTTTCGTCTATCTCTTTATTATGAAAGACTAAGTTGGCCCGTTCTGCCATACATAAGTACCCCTTTTTTAGCTGAGTGGAAAATGGGCTTGAGTCAGTGATTCGAAAACTTAATTTACTCTCTTTCCTAAATCTCAATCTGGATTTGTGCAGCAAAAAAGATGAGACTAACAAAATCGTCCTCACATGGTTGTAGAGAATACCCTCAATTATATTTAAGACATATTTTTCAGATTCTTTTGAAAACTTCAGCACGTGTTAATAATGAACCTGTAGATCTTTCAACTTTTAGCTTTTAGGTAATTTTCAGCTGATGCCCTCCCGTGAGTTGGCACCCCGCAGTCCTTTCTCTCAAGTGGATCACTCCTTTTCTCCATGTCTTCATGAAGCATCCAACTTTACCAGACGCTTCTGTGACACTTTTAGGTGCAAGCGGCCTTGTCGCCATTGCCAATGGCATCGGCGACTAGGTGGACCTGTCGCCTGTGAGGTGAGGCACCACTCGGAGAACTGCACAGACCACAAGCCTATAATAACTTCAAAGATATTACGGCAAACTAATGCACTACTTCAGGCTGCTGGGACAAACAGCTATCTGCAAAAATGGTGGCATATGAACCTGCTACATCGTTACAAACATGGATGCCCTACTGTTCGATCACTCTGTGTTCCCAACGGCAACAACGTCCTCCCCAGCTTTCGCCATTTCAATCTTAACAGAAGGCCCTGCTGAATCGGCGTTGCTAGTTGGTTCGGCCTTGCGCGCAGCCCCCTTCAACCCCTTCCTCATCTTGACCTTCTGCGCCCAGCCCAGGACACCCTGCTGCACATGCTCATTGAAGATCTCCTTTTTGTAGCAGCTCCCCATCTTTGTGCACAAGGAAGCAAAACGTTTATCAGGATAGGAATTTTGAGGATAACAGTTGGACTGGAAAGCCGTATCCGAATGCTAACGCACCTGTGTTACAATAGCATACAGAGGTAGTGTGCTGTAGCTGCAGAGAAGCTGAATAACAACCCTGCAAGTACAAGGATGAATGCAGGAGTAAGAACATATTATTGAGGTGTGCCTTTTCCCTATGGGGTAAAAGGACAATAATCATGATGCATTTGAAATATCTGAAATACCCGATAACAAGTCTTGGCACGATAAAACGAACTTGCCCCATGATGCATGAGTCGAATCCATAAGTGCTCTAGAAAAGGAAAAGGGAAGGTACACAATGTTATTTGTGATTAGTTATCACATCTTGGTGCACTTTAGGAATGATGCATCACAATACTTACGAGTATCCAGAAGAAGAACGCAATCTCAAATGCATTCTGAAAGAGGATGAAGTGGATTAGGTAAAGAATAATCCTTGGCTTGCCGAACCAGAAGTGGTGATCTGATGGCTTTACAACCACATCACCCTCAATTGCCGTGTGCTTCTCAGCTACATCATGGGCCAACTGAGCTATGACGTGCTCCAGCTTAGTGCCAATAGCTAACAGAAGCTGCAAGTAGTAAAGAGCTATCCAGTAAGCACCTAAACCTGAATAGGTACACAGTGGTCAAGGATCATCTGCAGGTAATCGTTTCTGTTCAGAGTACGTACAAGTCCCAGCCTATAATCCTTGCATATGAGCCCGTTTAGTTCCCAAAAATTTTCGCGCGCTACAATAACTTGCAACGTTTGATCACTAATTTGGAGTATTAAATGTGGATAACTGACAAAACCCATTCCATAACTCCCGGGTGAAATCGCGAGACGAATCTAATGAACCTAATTATGCAATGATTAGACAATATTGTGCTACAGTAACCAACCTCTAATGACATATTAATTAGCCTTAATAGATTCGCCTCGCGATTTCCCGTCCATCCGTGTAATTAGTTTTATAATTAATCTATATTTAATACTCATAATTAGTGGTCAAACGGCCCCAAAAATTTTTAGGAACTAAACGGCCCCTATGTTTCATTTCATCATGACTAAGAAAGTTGGTACCCGAGAAAAAGGTACCAGGTTTAGTTCCCATTGCAAAGTCGAAGCTTTTTTTTTAGAAAAATTGCAAAGTGGAAGCTAAGAAGGCCGAAAGAAAACATCAATGAGCTATGTGATTTGTAACATTCCAATGCAAGAGTAGATTGCACTTTTTAGTGGTCTTCAAAATTTAGAGAAAACTATATTGGCAATTTAAAACAACACATCATAAGCACTTACAAAAAGGGGAAGGAAGGCAATCCAAAAGTATGTATGCCAACCTGCAGATCAATGAAACAAGTTATTTTGAGAAGCTTAAACACTGAAACTTTACTACAGTAGTACCAAGCTGCCTGTTGAACAGGACAAGTAACCATCCCACAGAAAGATAGTACAGGAAAATAGTAATAATTTAAGTGTTTTCTACAAAGGATAACTAAGGTTTACCATTAACATTCAGAAGCAGAAATATCACCACGAAGACCCACAAGTACCAGCTAAAACAGGGTAGAAACAGCACGGTTATGTTTATAAAGGAAAGCAGATTTACATGAACTTAAAAAGGAATATATATAAACATGTGTACTACTCTTTGGGTTACCTTATGCCTACTACTTTCTTAAAATCAGCCTCTAAAACCCTCACCATGTATCTGTGGAAATCAAATTTTGGGTTTCCAGGGCAGTGAGTCTGCAATGGGGGGAAACTCATGTTTACAGACAAGGAAAGAACACAACACTAGCTTATTGTTTCGGCCGATGCTTACCATGATAAAACCAAGGCGCATTGTAGTGTAATCTGTTTTAGATACTGATCTATAAAACTGCTTACCAAAGGAATGCTGAAAAAGAAAGGAAACAGAAGGCTAATAAGTTTCCCAATACTGTCTTATGTAAAAAGTTCGTCAATGGTAACATAAAACAATTGACACAACATTACAAAAGAGATCGTGTATGCAAACTTGACTAATAAACGAAGTTCTGCACCATACAAAAAGATACATGGTAAAACAGAACATGGAATGCATTATTTACCAGCCAACTCAAGATTCTAGAATCTTTGCCAATACCCTTAAAACGTTTCTTGATGAATTCATTACGACGCACATCAGTTACCTTCTTAGGACCTGCAATTCATAACAAAGTGTTTATTCTTTTGCGAGCAAAAATAAACAGATCATAAGTAAGACCCCCTTTTTTACCATCCTTGTAGAATTACCAAGAGTAGTAAAAAAAAGGATATATGAAGTTCAAGGACTTGCTGTCAGGTATCACTGATTAACTAGGAAGGCACCAAAATTTAGTAACTAGTACTGGAAATACCACATGTACCAAATTTTGGTACCTCCCATGTGTTCTGTACCTTCCCAAGGGCCCTAAAAGCCCTAAAAACAAAGCAGTTCTTTGTATTGATTTGCAGTTGCAAAGCAGAAAAAAAAAGGACTACTTCAGATGCAAGTGTAGTACTGCAATGAAATGTGAGCAACAGGATAGATCCTACCGTTTCCAGGAGCATCTTTCTGGATTCCATTCTCCCACTGTTTCCATTGGTGTATCTGAGCAATTAATAAATACTGTAAGAAACAGCTAACAAAAGTGAATTCTGCTGCTGAACTGCAAAGCATGTCAAAAGCTGCATACCTGTGCACCTCCCAAAAGCATAGTTGTAACGCTGAAAATAACATGTGTAATCGCCAGAACAAATATGAAAATGTGCAGCTGATGTATGGCTTCAAGGGACAGAAGTGGAACCTTTCCCTATAAAAAACAAAAAATACAGCTTGGATATACCATTAAAATATCCTGAAAGAAACATCTTGATTAACAAATCATCCCAGCATTATTTACTGCTTAAGAAAGAGAAGAAAGGAATGAAGAACAATTGTCGCAACAACCTAGTTGTAGGAATGTTGTTTTCAATGTAGGACTACGCTAAAAAGGAGCAACAACAAGCAATAAAAGACTTGAATGTTTTTAACTAATCATGTGCCATCTGATCCCAAAAATTATAGTTATTCTTTAAATACATAGTACTATAGTCATTAGTTTGACACGTATAAATAAATTCCCCTTCTAGCAGAAATTGAAAGAATTCATACTAAAGAAAGGCATCACACCAACTATCCTTTTCTATCAATGGAGCAACCGCTACTAAGTTGTATGTACTATCTCTTCACATGGATCCAACTATTCCAACCTGGTACTCAGCCCAAGTGTAGAACCGGACAGCAGAACATGGCTTCATCACATTCTAAGATTGAAAAAACATTCATTATATTTCTTTTGGTCTAACCAGTGGCGGAGCCACCACTAGGGCGAGCCCGGGCGGCCGCCCTAGGTCCTTCTAGACGAGGTCCAAAGCATATATTGTTAACAGCAGAGGTAACGGGGAACAAAAAGTAGAATGGATCTGAGAAACATAGGAAGAACAGAGGGGAATCAGACATTAGCTTTTAGAGGACAGATTACTTAAGTTAGGAATAAGAGTTCATACAAGTTGTTCGATACCCTTCCTCCTCGTATGCACTCAGTATTTTAACAAGCGACTCTCTTGCATTTATATGTGCTGGGCTTGATACGTGTGCGTAGACACATCTAGCGAACACGTTCGCTGCCGCCAAAACTAACACTAGGCTTCATGATGTGGCGACCCATAGTAGTAGATGATTCCTCCGGTTCGTGGGTACTGACAATATCCCCCCGTTCTCAACTCCGGCAGGGGCTCATGACAGTGCGATGGCGTCCCCTCCCCCGAACGCGAGGACGACGGTCCTCTACCGCCAAGAGTCGCGAGACTTAGATTGGGCCATTGGAGCACTTTGCGAGAGGACTTCGTGATCTCGTGGGCCATCCGAGTGAGAAGTTCAGCCTAGCCCAATGCTGTGTCTTTTTGGCACCAGACATCGTTGGCGACTTTGGCAGTTCACCATCCAACCCCCACCCACTCCCGTCTGCAGTCCCGCTCAGGCACTCACGCCGACGCGTTGCTGTCGTTGCGCGATGGCGCTCCGCGTCCATCCGTCCTGCAACCCCATCCCGACACCTGCCAGCCGCACCAGCGGATTCCATGCAACGCTGCCGCATGCACCTGCAACGGGGCAGCAAGCCTCGGCGCCTCGCTTTGTCTGTGTAAAAATTCTAACGTAGAACTCCGCCCTAGGTCATTTCTTTGGCTGGCTTCGCCACTGGGTCTAACCAACATGTGGCATGCTTGCTATGGAAGTTAAACAAATTATTTGGTGACTGCAAGTCACAATCATATATAACTAAGTGATTATTTGGTGACTGCAAATCAAAACCATATCTAACTGTCACTAAAACAGACTACCATGGATCAAGACGAAGCAAAAGAATTGTCATGGACAATAAGCATTATCCCAAAATTTCGAATTGCACATTCTGGTCACCTTCTTCTGGCAGTGGTCAGCCTCAGCGCCGCCTTCACTGAGCAGCCGCCTCCCGATCCTGCCAAGGATCCCGGCAGCAGCGAAATGCTCCGTGGTGGCGCCAGCCTTCACATCCAGCCTTTGGCATGGCAGCATGTTGTCCGTCCATCCGGCGGGGATGCATGTCCTCTGGATCATCCCCTGGAACACCGTCAGCAGCAGGGAGATGAACCCCAGAAGCATCAACTCTGCATAGCACCAAGCCAAAAAGCTAATGTTAGTGCGGTAAACATCTTTATCTTATCCGGAACCCCAGAGAAAATGAAAGGAAGACCAGGATTCTTGCAGCAGGGCCATTGGTTGGGTCGTCTCACATTCGCAGAACTGGAAAAGGTTCCTCCTTTTTCCCGTCAAATCAAACAAGTTTTTTTTTTCAGGATGCATTTTTTGCAATAGAGGAGCCACCCATCACAATGAAACCGAACTAGCCAATCACCCCAGTTCAAGGCTATCCCGTATCCATGGAAGAGGAAAGAACACAAGTTTTTGAATCTCCGATAAGGATCGTAGGAGCGCAGAAAAGGAGGAGAGAAATGGGGCGCCGTACCTTCCTTGACCTTGAGCAGCGCCTCGTAGAGCGGCTTCTGGTTCTTCTTCTTGAGCTTCTGCAGCAGCAGGACAAGGACAGGCCGCGGGGCTCCCAGATGAGATGAGCGCGGCGCAGGCAGGCAGACAGCGGGGGATCGAGCGCGCATGCGTATATACCTTGCCGAGGTAGTGGAGGCAGCGCTCGGCGACGAGCGAGAGCAGCACGATGATCGAGCAGACCGCCGCCACGATCCACGTCGGCGTGAACTCCAGCGCCGCCGCCTCCCCCTCGGCCGCCATCTCCCCCGGCCCGCTCCTCAGGCCACGCCCTCCCCCCACGTGAACCGCCCGCCCTCGCCGCTCCCGGAAGCGAAACGCTCGGGCGCGGCGGCGGTGGGCTGGGGCGGCCGCGATGGAAAAATTTTGGGAGGCGCCGAGGCGGGGGCGGTCAGCAGCGCTTGGAAAGTCGAAACTGCAGCCTGGCTGTGGCTTGGGAGGCTAGACGCGTTTTTTTGCCCCCCACCCACCCCTTGTGATTTGCTTTCGCGCAGGCTAGCTCCGTTCAAATCCTGGCGAAATCCCCAGACGTGCCTTGGGAGCAAGGCAAACAGTGTGCCCGCGGGGCTCACGAGTCACGGACTCACGGCACACGGCGCTGTCGGTCTGCCTGCCTCTGCCCGTGGCATGCGGATGCGGTCGGCGAAAACGGAAATAAAAGGAGCCCCCCGTCTTGGGACGACGCGAGAGGCGAGGCGGGGACGTGACGCGAGAGGCTGACAGTGGGCCCCGCCGCCCGGCTATCACTGTAGCCTGTAGGGGAGGAGGACTTTGGTGGCACGCGCGCGTCGGCTCCTCTCCGGACGCGTGCTCGGCTCTCCGCCACCTGCCCGCTCACGTACTTCCAGATACTGACGGTTCTCTGCTCCACCTGCTTGTGGGGCCGGCCGGCCGGACAGCCGGACAGGTGGGTGTGGGCAGGTGGTGCAGCGTAGCGGCGGCGGTGTGGCATGAGAGTGGAACCGGTGGACGGCGACGGCGCTGCTAGCGTAGGGCCTGTTGGGACCGCGTTGCGTCCCGTATGAGCGAGAAACGCAGAAAAATCCCGCCGAACTCGTGTTCGCCGGCCGCTGCAACGCAAAACGCGGGAAAAACAACTACGCGAGCCAGAATCGCAAAAGCGGCCTCCGAGTCGCTTACGCGTATGCGCCGCGCGTTTCTCACCCTCCGTCCCAAACAGGGCCGTAGTCGCATCAGCCTCATCTCCTCTTCCCTGGCCAGCGGCCACATACGCAGTAATCACTGGTATGGGCGTATGGCTGAGCTATAGACTTTTCTGGTGAATATATGATATGTTTTAGTATAATTTTTTATTGTACTTTTAGATCTACTAGCAAATATACCTACACAATACGCAAATATACCTACACAATAAGCACATGAGCGATTTCGGGTGCGGGGTGCGGGGATGGAGCGGGCCGAGGAGGGAAGGGAGACGAAAGGTGAGGCGCGGAGTGCGCGCGAGACGAGGTCTAAGGCAATTCTCAATGCAGGTTTTATATGAGTTTCATTCTCATTAAATGGCATGCCACATAAGCAAAAGATATGGCATGTCATAGAATTTAAAAAGAAAGAGAAGAATGGAATTTCATGGGGATGAAACTTATGTGCACAGTTACCAAGTGTCATGAAACTAGAATGAAACTCCATTGAGAGCATTTGAGTTTTATCAACACATATTCATCAACTTTCTATTGGTCACATGATATACTTGATCATTAACACTAATCAACAATTAAATGTGCTAGCTTATCTATAAAATTGTGCGATGAAACTATGCATTGAGGGAGGTAGTTTCATTCAAGTGTCAAGCTGACATGGCACTCTTGGTAACTGTGTGATGAAATTATACACATGTTGTCCCGACCGCTCTACGGAAAACGAAGCGCCAGCGCGGCGGAGCATAGGCCCCAACTGCTATGGCGTGGCATGGTGGTGTGGGGCGCACACGCCGCCTTGGCGAGCCGCAGCTCTTCCTGCGTGGCGGAGGCGGCGGCAGCGCTCAGCCAGACCATGTACGGCAGAGGCGTCGCCGGCGGATCGCGGGTGCCCATCTAGTAGCCCCGACTACTAAGTCAGGTACGCGTAGTAGAGGGGTATGCACAGGCGGGTGAGAATAAAATTACTTTTGGCAAAAATATTCTCGGATATGCGATTTTTATAGGTCTACCTTTCGTCTCACCTCCCTCGACCACGACACAGGAGTCCAATGTGAGGGGTAAAGCGGGCTGTATAGATGAGAAACGTTTACAATTTCGATCTTTATAATATAATAAGATGTTTTTTTAATTCATAGCTACAATTTCTGTAGTCTAATTATGATAAATTTTTTGTGGTCTCACCATAAAAAATTCACCATAATTGGACCACATCACTGTAGCTATAAGTTAATTATAAGAAAAATATAAATATAAATCTAAAAGTATAATAAAAAAGTTTACACTAAAGCATATCATATTCACTGTGTAGATCTACTAATGTGGAGTCCAACAAAAACTTCATGCTCATTGGATCACATATGACTGAGTTCCATGTTTATCTAGATAAATCTGGACAAATTTCTAACTCTGGCATATATGATCCAATAAGTATGAAATTTTACTACAACTCAAGCATGTAATGATTAGTCTACCATACAAATTTCACCATAACTGAATAACGGAAGCTGTAGCTATGAATTAAGTATAGAAAAATATATATCTAAAGCTACAACAAAAATTGTAGTAAAATATGCCATATCATATGTTTACTGTATAGAACTACTCATGTGAAGTCCAACAAAATTGAGTTTTCTATTTTATAGTTTTTTTATAATTTACTATGATTTTTTTCAAGATTCAATCAAAATAAACATAACATAAAAATAGAAAACCCAGTGCAGCGTGGGATGTCATGTGTTTTAAGAGGTGAGGGAAGACTTTTATCCAGTTTTGTTGAGAGAGGGAAAGCTAACTTTTACAATAATTGGAAAGATAAAATGGACTTTTTCCCAAAACATAATGATGACCTACCGAGTCAACCGACCTTCCCCAAGGCTATTGTGCTGTGTGGCCACGAGCAAAAGCAGCACCTACGTCAATCTTAATCCCAATCAATGGACATGAATTCTAATGAATGGCGTTTGTTTGCCGTCGTTCTCGATCAACCGTTGGGTCTCTCTTTTGAGTTGAGCATCCACTTCGCTAGCTTCAATTCCACGGCACAAAAATAAGGACCAATGATCACCAATTCACCAGTCTCACCGCGCAAGTGACTTGACCTCGCAGTATTGAATGGGTTGGCTACTACTACTCTAGTATATTCTATGCAAGGTTATCGAACAAGGTCGTGAGACAATTAGACGACGTCCACCATAGCTGCCATGCTTATATTAAGCACAACAATAATCAAGGAAATACTAGCACTACCGGATGATGACTAGTAAAGGTCATGATTACAAATGCAGGAGAGAACATGCTATAGTATCTGATCGAATTCACATGCATGGTCGGTTTGGATTGTCAACGCAGAGAAAATTGTACGCACGCGTTTCTAGAAAGAAACAGATGAAAACAGTAAGGTTTATCGATTTATTAAAGATCCGCTTAGAACAAAAACGAAACTCACAGGAACGATCCTGTGGGAACTGTACCTGGTTCCGGGTTGCTAATTTACCACACAAGTTTCAAAAAGTTCATGATCCTGTGGAGTAGTGTGGATACAGATTGCCACTCACATTTCAGACAGCGAGTCGTCGGGAATCTGCCCATTCAGAAAAAATTGATATCAACATGACATGCCATATTGCCTAAATATCATGTGAAAGGCATTGAAAGAAAAAAGGTCATGTTCAATTATCCATCTCAACCGTTTTCATAAAAACAGCCTCTAGAGCTTCCATCAACGTCTCAGCCTCTATCGATCAGGCCCTGATATGATCAATGATCAATGAAGCTGCTTGGCATTGTTTACAAAAAAGGATAGTGGTTGAGGAAAACAATAGTTACCCCGTTAAAAAAACAATTGATGAACATAAATCAGTGGCCAAACGTTTCTCTTATGTAATAATAGTATATGTGGCTGAAAGTGATCGGGTGCTCTAGCCTAAGAGGGGGAGGGGGTGAATTAGGCACTATAAAAACTTAGACCTATGGCTCCAACTAGTTTGCACAAAACTTAAACTAAAACATGCTATCTAGATGTGCAACTATGTTGTTCTAGTGTGAAACCCCTATCCCAAAAGAGTTTAGCAACCTATAGCCTTTCCTATCAAGAAACTATTCTATGAAAGTAAAGGCACACAAATTGCTAGTATGAAATGCGGAAGCTTAAAGAGAGGGATAGGAGATAGCAAACTCTTGACGCGGGTGTTTATCCCGTGGTTCGGTTAGCCACAAAGGCACACCTACATCCACGTTTTTGTAGCACTCACTAAGAGTATTACTACTCGGCCACCAAGTCTCTTCCGTGAACACAATCACGGTCACCTTGTCCCCGGGTTCCACTAAGGAGCTTCTCCACAAAGGATGGGGGTCTCCACGTCCCCCGCACAAAGTGTCGTCGCCGCTCCACACCAAGTCGGAGGGTCGATGACGTTGCCGGCGAGCTTCACGCTCCAAGGTGCCGGTGCACCAAGCTCTTGTTTTGGTTCACTAGAGAACCACAGCACAAAGGCTCAAGGCCTTGCAATCACACTCACTAAGAGCTAATCTAGCACTCACTCTTTACAAAGCTAGTGCTATAAGCTAAGGATATGATCTATGAGCTCTTGTATGGCTTGGAGATGTTCTTGGATGTGTATGAGGTGTCTTGGGACTCCAGCAATCTTCAAATGGCCGGGGTGAGGCGTATATATAGGCCACCAAGTCTTATAGTCGTTGCTCCAACAGTCAGTAGAATTCTGCGTATCACCGGTTGAACCGATGCCTCTGGCAGGGGTAGCGTCGGTTCTTCCGGTCACTCATAAACCGAAGTAGCCGTTGAAGTCCTGACAGCTGACGCAGTGACCACCGGTTGAACCGATGCTTTGTACCAATGCATCACCAGTTCATCCGGTGCTTAAGGATCTTTTCCTGGGCGTTGACGTCATTGCACCGATGGTATACTCCGATGCTCCGTCGGTTGAACCGGTGCTGAAGAATCTTCTCCTGGGCTCTTTGACATAGTCTCTGGAACATAGGACGCCCAATGCACCGATGCTCTTTTTTGACCCGACGGTTCAACCGGTGCCTATAGGCTGACTTGGCTTCGATTCCCTTCTGCACCAAACTTCATAGCGCCGGTTCTTCCGACAAGCGTCGGATGCACCGATGCCCTTGGCGTCGGTTCTTCCGATGCCCTTCGGGCCTTGCTATGCCTATCTTCTCTTTCTCTTTGTCATCACTTGAACCTAAAAGCCTGAGAATGATCATCTTAACAATCATATTAGTCCAAGTGTTGTGTTGTCATTCGATCACCAAAATCACTTGAAATGGCATAAAAGGTGCCATGTTCCTTACAGTGGCCAAACAGAAGTGGTGTAGCAACGTCATAATGCATTTGCATACTATTACATGACAATGCGTGTTGCATGACAGAAACTAACTACTATACAAACTAGTGGGTGATTAATAACATCGCCATACAGGTAGAAAGGCACATGGAAAGCCTTGCTATTGCAGCTAGTCGATCAATAATATAATGGAATCTCAGCTAGATTCAAATTAATAAATGGCTGTCATTCTAGACCCAGCAATTCCATGTTATTTAACAAGAGAAATTTTATGGAGGTTGGAAAACACATACAAGTACCAAACCAATCAGAAAAATCTGCAATCGTACATCACTACATCAGTGCACCAAAGGATGATAAAAACTGAGGCTCTGGTGCTATCTCCTGTATTCCTGACTTTTGATCCCACTGAGCGCGTGAATCGGCATATCTTTGTAATCAAATGGTGTACCAGAAATGCGCTAAGAGATTCTATACTATAAAGAACAAAGCATGCTTGTCGTCAGTTGTTTGCCGTATCACATCCAGAAACTATGGTAAAAGTATTTAAGATCATTTGTACCATAGGCAATTCTAGATTGTTAATGGTCTTAGTCCTAAAATTTTCCATCCTCAGTTCCTCACTTTTCCACATGGGCTGCTCATAACTATATGATTCCTATTATCCTCGCTAAGTAACGAATCTGAACAAGGAGAGGCTAGTGGAGCATGGTTTCATTGTTTTGGTGTGTACCAAGACAGAAACATCACTGGAGACATAAAGACATAAAGGGCATTCATTTGTATGACTAACACTCTGGCGCAGTCCTATAAAGGGCGTAAACATTATTTCAGCATCATGTTAGTCAGTTCTTCATGAAGTCAACAAACAAGAAAAAGCAGTATAAGTCTGAATGACTGAAATTCTTTTGTTTCAGTATCTTTACTTCTTTTCCTTACAGACGTACCAGATAAGTATGCCGCCAAAGCAAGCTAAGAGCTTCCACCGTACCTAGAGGATTTGAGCAAAACTGAACATCAGCAGACCAGCTACCAGAATTCACTACAAGAGCATTTCCCACCCTCAAAATGATGGAAACGACTAGCATCTCTCACAATGATCTTCCTCTGTAAGATTTCACTGATGAACTTCATTGCAGTATGGCAGTCCCCACAGACCCGAAGATTCTTTACAACCCGGATAACTGATCCTGGAGGAGACTTGAGTATTCCAAAAGCAACAGCCAGCCTCTCACTGTGCAAGAACAGATGCTGCTCCTTTTCATGGTCTTCCAAGTCGTGCATCACAGAGCTGGTATCAGGGACATAACCCCTCTTGCGCATCTCTGAGACCAATTCCTCAAGAAAACCAGTAATTTCTTCTCTAACATCAATTGGAACCTCCCCGGCATGGAACAGACGAAATTCCTTTCCAGCTTCAATCCAGCTATACCCAGGCTCTTTTCTTATCTCCATCTCAGCCATGATCTTTCTTACCTTGGCCACAGAATCCCACTTGCAATTCACAGCATACACATTAGATAACAAGATATATGTTGAAGGATCTTTTGGTCTCAATTCTAGTAAATTATCAGCAACCCTGAGACACATCTGAGCATCGTTGTGCTTCTTACAGGCACTCAATAAGGCCCCCCAACTAGCTTCATCAGGCTCGTATGGCATTGTAGTGATGAGTTCTTCAGCTTCAGATAGATGGCCTGACCGACTAAGGAGGTCCAGATAGCAAGTATAGTGTTGCAGTCCAGGCTTCATGCCATATTCCAGCTTCATTGACTCAAACAGCTGCCGCCCTTTCTGAACAAGACCAGCGTGACTACAAGCATAAATCAAGCCAACAAATGTCACCTCGTTGGGCTTAACTCCTGCATGAATCATCCTGTCAAAAAGAGATAATACTTCTTCAGCTCGACCGTGCCGAGCCTCTCCAACAAGAATTGTTGTCCACGAGATGGTGTCATGGACTATAATCCCCTCAAACACTTCCCTAGCAGAGTGTATATCAGTGCATTTGGAGTACATGTCAACCAACGCGTTCCCAACAATCATGCTGGACAAGAACCCAAGCCTAAGGGCAAAACCATGCAGCTGCCTGCCGAGCACAAGTGCAGCTAGGTCTGCCGCACCACCGATGACAGTCACCAAGACGAATGCATCATCAATCCTGACACCATCCCGCCTCATCTCAACAAACATCCCCACCGCGCTAGCATTGTTACCAGCCTTGACAAACCCAGAGATGAGCGCTGTCCATGTGAAGAGGCCACGTGCAGGCATGCTCTGGAAGAGCTCCACCGCCTCGTCGGTGTAGCCGTTAGACGCATACCCAGAAACCAGCGCAGTCCACACGACGCTGTTCTTGACACCGATACTGTCGAACACCTTCTGGGCATCCTCGGGTACGCCGCACTTGCAGTACATGTCGATCAACGACGACTTGACGACATCGTCACCGCTGTACGGGGAGGCGACGAAGTGGGCGTGGAGCTGCCTGCCGAGGCGGAGGCTGCGCAGCCTGGCGGCAGCGCTGGCGAGGGAGGCGAGGACGAAGTGGTCGGGGCGGAGCGCGTCGTCCGAGAGCATGCGGCGGAGGAGCGGAAGCGCGAGCGCGGGGGTCGGCGAATGGGAGACGGCGGCGAAGAGCGCGGAGTAGAGATGTAGGTCCCGGCTCGGCGCATCGTCGAACACGCTGCGGGCGTCTGCGAGGAGGCCCGACCTGGCGTAGGCGGAGACGAGGAGCGCATGCGCGGGGGGTAGGTGGGAAAGCCCCTCCTTGAGGAGGCGCGCGTGCGCGCCGCGGACCGCCGACGGCGAGCCCACCGCGGCGCGGACGGCTGCGGCTGCGGCGGCGGCGGGAGAGAGCATTCATAGGAGGACTGGTGGTTTCTCAACTTCCAGGCTTCCAGCAGCCACAGCGCTCCTCATCCCCTAGTTTATCTGAGGCGTTCATCTCTTACGAACGGTCAGGATTGACGAGGCCGCAGAAGGCGACAGTGTGTTTTTTAAAAAAAAATAATGGTGGACACTGTCTTTGGTTTAATGGAATATGGAGTATATTATATTCCACTGAAAAAGGAAAAGCAACATTGCCATGTTAAATAGCCAATTTTGAAGCAAACCGAACGTAGCTAACTAGGTTATAGGCTTGTTGGTACGCTAACATTTGACTAACAATAAAGTTCGACACATTTGCACCTGTAGCATGGGAGTTCTTTTTATACAGAAGTGGAGTACATTTCCTTGCTTTATCTATAGTTTGTGTTATTATTGTATTTATGTGTTAATGATATTTGTGGTGTTATTTTTTAAACAATTGTAAATATTTTTTTCTTCCATGGTCTAAGCATTGAAGGCTTTTGGTGTTATCGTGGTCTGTAAGATTTGATATATTTTAAACCATATAGAATATATTAAGTTTGACTTTGTAGATGGGTTGAGTGGAGGGTCCCCACAATGTCTCTATGCTTTACCAAGTGAGGTTGGCCGAGGGTTAGATTCACCCAACTATTTATATTCAAAGAAAGTGGTTTAATGACGAATGGATTGACCATCATGCCATGCATTGTAACTATTTTCTCTTGATATATCAAATAGGTGGGTTATTGTGTGCCTTGTTCTTAGTGGAGGATCTAGCATGTACATGTAGAGGGGATTCATTTCAACTCTCTTCCTCCTCCTCTCTTCTTTTTCATTGTTTCGTGCCAAAAATGGAGGAGGCCAGGAGGGGCTTACGAGTACTCGCAATTTTTCTAAAGTTTATTTTAGAAATAAAGTCAACTTTATAAACCAAGCTTATTGTTGCCCACGCACGCACGATGAAATAATGCCCGAGCGAGGTTACAAAGACCAAGAACGCCCACGCCAAAGTTTTTAAGACACACCCAAACTAGAGAGCAATTAGTTACTTCAGCAGTTCTGTGTATTTGTTACTGGATTGGTCTTCTTTAGTGATCTTCAGAATATCTTGAAAAAATGGATCGTTACTTAAAAACAAATTAACATATACTCCGTATATCACATGTACTTACTAGAAGGGGAAGGAAGGCAATACAAAACCAAAGTAACACGTGCCAACTTGCAGATATATGAAATAAGGTATACGTTGTTTTTTTTGTAGAAGCTTAAGTACTGAAAATTTAACTGGTTGAACAGGTTGTGAAATTTAACTGGTCTCAACAAAAATATTGTATGGGAAAATAAAAAAAATACAAGGGATCAACCAATCTTTACAATTAACACTCAGCAACAGAAATATCACTCCATTCTCTTTTTTTTTGTTAAACCTATATCACCTTATCCCTAACTTAATCCTAATGGGCCTAGCCCAATAGGCCCAAACAGCCCGGCAGACTTCCCACTACATTACAGTTGCACTTTTACACAGGCCACCGCCCTGTTCGGCTTGCTGTTTTCCGCTGGCTGGATTGTACTGTACTGGTACAGTGCGTTCTCCCGCTCATAATCTGCCGCTACAGTATATATCCTCTCACAAAAATCAGCTGCTACAGTTTTCAGCCAAGGCAAAACAGCCATCCGAACAGGCTGCACTTTGTTGTCTGAATTCTGAAAGCAGTCTGCAATTTGTGTTGTCATGTTTCCTTGCACAGTAGGGAGAGCTCCACTTTTGGCCTTTGGTCGAGCATGGTTGCAGGGCTAACAGCAGCTTCAGTCCATTCAAGAAGAATGCCTTCTAGCGGTAGCAGCGAGATGCTCCAAGAATTTCAGTTGCATATATGTTCTGCATGCTCACCTTTTTTAAGAACATGATATTCCAGTAACTGCATGGCAGCAGGTTCTGGCATTTGCGATGAAATTTCCAATGTTATAGTACGAGAAAAGCTAAGACCGCGCTAATCTCTGTGTTAAAATTCTGGTTTTCACTCAGTAAGTTGGTGCCTGGTGCTATGTGTTGATGATCTTGCGCCATGGGATAGCCAGCCACTTTTCCCTTGTTCGAAGTGAGAACTGTGAATTCTGAAGTTCTCATCATTCTGCCCTATACTGTAGTCTCTTGGTATTCCGCACTTCATCTAGTTCTTCAGCAGTTCACTAGCACAATCTGTGCAAGGCCCTGCCTGAGCCTGACAGCCTGAGAATACTTTACCCCGTCTCTGCCGAAGTACAGAACTTTTTGGTGCAGAACACTGGAAAGGTTCAAGGCATGTCCTGCTCCTGCACCGATTCATGTGCAAGGACAGAATATTGACAAATAGAGCGCAATCAAAGGAAGCAGGGATTGATGAACCACGGTTTATGGAATAAGAATAGGCGGGCATTCTCTGAATTTTTTCATTGGGACTTGTTAGTTACCTAGTACGTTGCTACATAGCTGTAAATGAACTTGATCAGGAAAAAGCACTTGAACTGTTCTGGCCAGAGACCGTCTACCGCCCACCCCGACCCCTGCGTCGCTCCCAGGCGACTCGGGGGGCCTCCACGCCACCGTCCACCCCTCCACCTCAGGCCGCCTCCGGTGGGCGGCGGCGGCGGCCCGCTTCCCCCTCCTCTCTCTCTCTTCCTCGCCCGTCTCTCTCACTCCAGCCCTCAAACCTCGACGTTCCGACGCTCCTCCGCCGGCCGCCGGCCACCGGGGCCGGTTATGGCCTCTTCCTCGCCGGATCCATGGCTCCCCAGGCCGGATCCGTCGCCTGCCCTGCGGTGGCATGGCTGGGGCGCCGCCACTCGCCCCGGGGCTCGTCCCCGGCTTCTCGTCGGCTGGTGCTCCGCCGCCGGCCGCCGGGGCCGGATCCGGTCGCCCCCTCGCCGGATCCGAGGTCTGTAGGGCCGGATCCGGTCGGGTCGCCGCCCCCTGCCCCCTCTCCGACCGGCCCTGTTCCGACGGTTTGGTCCCCACCGCGCCGATGCTCGCTGCCGCGGGTGGCCGTGGTGGCTGCTGCCGGGGGCCGCGGGGGCGCGGTGTGTCCGTGTGGCCGCGCCGTTCGGTCGTTCACCGCCGCGGGTGGCCGTGGTGGCCGCGACGTGCCGGGCGCTCGCCGCCGCGTGGGGCTGTGGGTTGCTCACTGCCACGTGTGGCCGTGCGGCTGCGGGGCCATGTGGGAGAGGTCGTGCCGGCGCTCGCGCCCACGTGTCCTCGCTGCTCTCGGTGGCTGTGTGGCCGTGGCTGCCGCTTGGCTCTGTGGCCGCGCCGCCGCTTGCTCTGTCGGCCGTCGGCTCTGGGTTGGAAAGGGGCGGTGGCGAAAGTCTTGGATCCGCTTGCGGATCGATGACGACAACGTCCTCGGACGCCGTTTACCTTCTTGAAGGCGTCATCTGTCTACCCTTTTCCTACCTTTCCAGCGAGCTTTCCGGGTGAAAACCTAGATCATGTTGGTCGGACAATGATGGCGTCTGTGGCGTCGTTTCCTTCCTGGAGGCGTTGTCTTGGAAGCTTTGTTGGTGGCGGTTTTTGTTCTCCTCGGGGAGCTTCTGCTTCTGCACCTACCTTCGCTTCATTTCATCTGCATCGTCCAGATCGTGCTTGGTCGTCGGCTTCTCTTCGCTGGCGGATGCTTTGCCGCCATTCCAATTTAGCGGATGCTTTGCCGCTGTCGTCGCGTTGGTTGAAGTTCGGGCAGATCGCCGTGGTTGGTTGTTCGGGTGGATGTTTGGCCACCTTTGTTAGGTCGTTGACATTTGTCACTGGACGGTGTTTGTTTCTGCTTGCAGGTTCAGTTGTAGGGTTGTGGCTCGAGGTGTGAGCTGTGCTCTGTCTTCTCTGTGTTTCTTTGTTGTTGTTTGTGTTGTCGTTGTGCTCTTGTGTGTGCATTTTTTTCAGTATTTCTCTAGTTTTAGTCATTTGTGCTCTTGTGTTGGTCAAGCTCTGTTTGGCCACATCAAGATTATGTACCTGCTTTCTTCTTAATGAAAAACGAGCTCAGGCACGGTCGCGAAAAAAAATGAACTTGATCAGTTGTGTTTCTGTAATGCTGGCACCAAGGGAGCACTTCTAGCCTCGTGTGTTTTTTAGGACAGATCGCAAGAGTTTCCATTGATTATGAGCAGGATTACAGTCCCTGATGGTTGCCTCCTCTAGCCAGCTTGGAGTATAACCAGTAACCTGACGGTGACCATTGGAGGTTGTGTAATTCTGATGAACACCGGCCGTCTGCACACCGGAAACTTAAGCTCCTGATCTTACGCATCTGATAGCGGCCATCATCGATCTTTGCAGTGTGGTATGCATGTGCGTGGGGCTAAAGAGATGAAACGAGAATTGTGGAAATTTGGAAGTCATGGCGATGTTTGCTCATCATCGTCGCCAATAGTATTATGATCCAAACGGAATGCATAGTAGCTTTGCTCGAGGCTGGACCAGTTAGTGAAGGACCAAAAGGGCGACCAGAGGGGGGTGAATGAGAGCCGATTGAAATTCTTGCAAATGAAAGCTCGGCGTAAGATTCCAAGTTCGCACCCAACCCTCAAGTCCTAGGTGAAGTGTAGAGTAGCTATAGAGGAGCTACACTATCACAAAACAGCCCTAGAAACAAGCGAGAAGTAACGCGGAAGCATACACGAAGAAACAGCGCAAGAAACAGTACGGTATAACTCACCGGTTGATCCGACGCACAGATTTGAACAGTGTCGGTTCAACCGATGAGCAGAGCCGGCAGAAAAGAGAAAGTGTGCACCGGTTGATCCGACGGATGAGTTTGAATAGCGTCGGTTCAACCGATGTTACACGCCGGATGATCCGACAAAATTGATTTAAACATCAGTGCAGTTGTCCAGAGAGATAGCAAATCGAATCCCACAGAGCACCGGATGAACCGACGTTGAGACAAATCAATACGCCGGTTAAACGAGTAAAATCACACTCGTGGGATCGCTGGTCAACATACACCGGTTAAACCGATGCTCGTCGAGAGCAATGCACCGGTGTAATTTTGCGAACAGCAGAAAACCCTAACCCACGAGAAACCTACTCACCGGTTGATCCGACGCAAACAACTTCAAAGCGTCGGTTCATCCGGTGATAGGAAGAATAGAGTCTAGAAATGTTTTTCAGCCCACGATCTTTGGAAACTTCGATGATTGGAGGATCAAATCAAGTCCAAAGGAGCTCAAATTTTACAGGCATGATCACAAAGGACTTGTGAACATGTCCACGGAAGGAATCGACGAATCACTCCATGGTTTGGGAGGAATCGAGGAATTCCCGAGCAAGAACGGGGGTTTTCTCTAGAACGCCAAGAACTTCGATTCGAGTGAACTCGTGATTCCAGGGAGATTAGCACTAGGTTAGACGAATTAAAATCACTACAAAGTGTCACTCGATCATCAGAAAACCACTCGTCATCTCGTGCACAAGATTCGACCAAGGAAAATCAAAATTCGTTCAAACAAAGCACAAGATGGATGAACTCGAATCGAAAACAAACGCCCGGAGGGCACAAGGAGGATTGGGCCCCCTTTCCCACACAATTTCAGTACATAGTCTTTAAAAATCCATACCTCTAATCCCTAGGGAGGAAAGGGAGGAAGAAGAGAGGGAGACAGGAAGAGGAGGGCGGCGCCAGGAGGACGTGGTGGCGTGGTACTGTCTGTGGCTGGCGCAAGGGAGAGATGAGAGGGGTGAGGGGTATTTAAGGTGCCCACGCAGGGGTCCAAAATACCCTCGACTCAAACTAGACACTAAAACGCCCGTAGGGGCAAAACCAGAAATATGTACACGATCTCATCCGACGGTGGAGTTTCTTTCTTCGACTCGAACCCTTCTCCGCGATGCCGCCATGTCGATGAAGATCCGGTTCGCGGTTTTTTGGGGGGTCCGCGAAACCCGGGTAGGTGGCCGGTTTTTGAGAAAACCGCCAAAACTCCACGCGCGGGAAGATTCCGGCCTCCACGCCGTGGCCCTAGACGCCGTTGCTGCCTCAGCCTTCTGACGGCCCTAGACGCTGCCCGACGCCCGTCACCTCTTCGCCCGCAGTGAAGCCCTAGACGCCGTCGACGCCCGTCGCCTCCGTCAATCCCGAGACCGACGCCCGTGCCTCCACGACTTGGCGTCTTCAACCGCCGTCCGAATCCTTTGTTTTGTGGCGCAAACCAAGAAACCCGCCTTCCGTCGCCGCTTGCACCCTCGATCCAGGAGTGGACGCCACAGCTGCCGCCCGGCCTAAGCTCCTCCACGGCAACTCTCTGTCGACACTCGATGCCCGTGTACCTGCAACCAAAGACCAAGCGCACGATCACACCGCACAATTGATAATTCACTCATCACAAATAGGATAGAGTACACAACATTCCTCAATCTCCCCCTTGATGAGTGCATTGTCAACACACCACAAACGAACCAAGATTGAAACAAAAACAGTGAAGAACAAAGAAGGAAGAGAGAACTTGAACAAGTGACAAAAGCTCGAAAGAAGCAAGAACAAGCCACTTGACCAAGCGAAGATCGATTCCCTAAGACAAGGGCAACGGCTCGACGCAATCGATCAAACACAAGCATGACTCCTCAAAGACAGAGGCAGGGCTCGACACAGTCATGCCAGAAACGGAGGGAAAACCAGGAGCTAAACAAAGCAGAAACTACCACTGAAATGCATTTCCCCCTTACCAATGCAACTCTCACCACATGTATGCACTCTCAAAACCCTGTGCACGACAAGTTTTTGTTCGATCACTAACTTCTCCCCCTTGTTGGCACATGCACACATCAAGGCTAAACAGACCTAAAGCTCCCCCTGAAACTGAGACTCCCCCTGAACATATGCTATGCAATGAATGCAATGTAGGAGGTGTAAGTGAAAGAATTCAGGGATACAAGGATATGAGCAACAATTAGTCACAAGCACATGTGCATCCGTAAACAAGACCTGCATCTAGCTCAACAGGGTATATCAAATCAGTCTAGAGCTAGGCAAGTTCTAGTTTAGGAGAAATAAAAGCATCACCCATGATCTAGCACTAAAAAGTAGGGAATGGAAAACAGTGCTAATCAAACTCATACAGGTGAGCCAAGAACATCCTAAGCATGTTGTAAACATTCTTTTTCCAATCAAATTATATCAAGTAATTTAATGTCAGGGGTTGAAAGCTTGTCATGCTTTACTTAGCAACGAGACCAAGCCTATGCCAAAGGCAATCAGAAGCTTAAGGCACTCGTTTCAGTCATGCACAGCCTTGCTCGGGTTCTCACAAGTACAAAGTGAGCCGTCCCAAAAGCTCGATCAGTGCGACAAGCAATCCCACCTGGATCTTTCCATTCTATTTCAAGCACAATTCAAGCAATATTATCGATTTTAGATCATGTCAAAAAAATGAATTGCTGAACGAAAGGTTACACTAGCATGAATGAGATAGCAAAGCATATCAACACGCCCTAACATGCTAGTAGCCAAAACAGGGTGACCATGTTTTCAAATGTTTAAATCAAAATAGCTTAACTCAGATGAAGTCATATACACAGTGGAGCAAACTATACATGATCACATTTATAAACTCACAATAGCAAGCACTAGGAGATCATAGCAATGTATACAAGAATGCTAGTGCAAGTGAAGCAATGCAAAATGCAGAAATGTACAATGCATATGCACAATGCAACTACCAATCCTAGAAAACGAAGAGAAAAACAAACAAGACCTACAAAGCTAACCAAAGAAAAGTCAGTGATCAAAAGGGGTAACAAACCCCAAGCTCCCCTCGCAAGTGAGCAAAAGTGTCCTGCTCGAGAGGTTTGGTGAGGTTATCTGCGGTTTACCTCTTTGAAGGGACATGGATCAAGTCTATCTGGCCTCTCTCATGGTTGTCTCGCAGGAAGTGGAACCGTATATCTATATGTTTGGTTCTGGAGTGTAGGACAGGGTTCTTTGCAATGCTAATGGCGGACATGTTGTCTACAAAGATGGGAACCCTATCATAACTCAGTCCATAATCCTGCAAGGTTTGTTTCATCCAAAGGATCTGGGAGCAGCAGCTAGCGGCGGCAACATACTCAGCTTCTGTGGAAGGAAGCGCTACGCTAGCCTGCTTGCGAGAGGACCAAGACACCAAAGATGTACCGAGAAATTGACAAGTGCCGGATGTCGACTTGCGATCCAACCGACACCCACCGAAATCGGCATTAGAAAAGCCAACCAAAACCAGAGAAGAATCCGCAGAGTACCAAAGACCAAATTCAGGGGTGAATTTCAGATACCTGAAGATGCGTTTCACCACCTGCCTGTGGGAGGTGTGCAGCGAAGCTTGGTACCACGCACAGAGGCCGACGCCGAACTGAATGTCCGGCCGCGTCGCCGTCAGGTACAGGAGGGAGCCGATCATGCTCCTGTACTCCATCTGGTCCACCGCCTCGCCGTCCAAGTCCTCATCAAGCGCCGTTGAAGTGCTGATCGGAGTCGGCTGAGGAGACAAGTCACTCATGTTGAACTTTCGCAGCAAGTCCTTGGTGTATTTCACTTGATGGACGAACGTGCCCTGAGGAGTTTGCTTGATCTACAGCTCGAGGAAGAACTGCAGCTCACCCATCATGCTTATCTCGAATTCCCTGGACATCTGCTCAGAAAACTTGGAGACAAGAGCGTGAGAAGAGCCACCAAAGATGATATCATCCATGTAAATCTGAACCAACAGAAAGTCAGAGCCAGAGCGCATGAGGAACAAGGTTTTGTCAACACATCCCATTTTAAAACCTTGATCAAGCAAGAAGGTTTTAAGCCTATCGTACCAAGCTCTAGGCGCATGTTTCAAAACATAAAGAGCTTTCTGAAGTTTGTAAACACGGTTTGGAAACTTGGGACTTTCAAAGCCAGTGGGTTGCTTCACATAAATCTCTTCTTCAATAAAACCATTCAAGAAGTCAGATTTCACATCCATTTGAAAAACTGTAAAACCCTTGGAAGCAGCAAATGCAAGAAAGATCCGAATAGCTTCCAAACGAGCAACTGGGGCAAAAGTTTCCTCATAATCAATACCTTCTTTTTGGCAAAACCCCTGGGCAACAAGACGAGCCTTGTTCCGAACAACCAACCCATCCTCACCCTGCTTGTTTTTGAAAACCCACTTCTTTCCGATGGGATTACAAGCAGGTGGAGACTCGACTAGAACCCAAACTTGGTTTCTTTCAAAATTTTCAAGTTCCTCATGCATGGCATTGACCCAATTGGAGTCTGAAAGTGCGTGTCCAACATCTTTGGGCTCGAAAGAGGCAACAAACACTGAATGAGCAAAGCCAGCGATACTTGTTACCTTGGACCGTGTGACTCGCTCGTTGAGGTCACCTATCATCTGTTGAGGTGGATGACGACGCTGAATGTGTTACGGTGCTTCCCTTGTCGAAGTCGCCTCCTCCTCAACCAAAGCTGGTGCCTCCTCAGGTGCAGTTGGTGAAGGCTGAGTCACCTGCTCGACTGGCCCCCGTGAAGTAGACGTAGTAGGATCGGGGCCGTCATCATCGTCCGAGCTCGTGGCGGAGGTGACTGGGTCCACAGCACGCGTGGCAGCCTCAGCACCATCCTCCGCAGCTTCTTCCTCCTCATCTTCAAAGATGGAGGTGCCGAGCTCATCATCTCCTGCAACTTCAAAGACAGAAGCATTGCACGGTGCAGTCTCATCGAAAGTGACTTCATAAGTCTCTCTGACGATGTTAGAATCAATATGCAACACACGGTATGCTCTGGAATGAGATGCATAACCGAGAAAAATACCGTCAGTCGAGCGAGACTCAAACTTATCAAGATTTCCTTCTTTCAGCACAAAACACCGGCAACCGAAAACTCTGAGATGGTCAACACGGGGCTGACGTCCAAAACGCAACTCATAAGAAGTCTTGTGCATGAAAGCATGCAAGAAAATGCGGTTGGACAAATAACAAGCGGTATTGACCGCCTCAGCCCAGTACTTTCGAGGGGTCCTATGCTCGTCGAGCATCGTCCTCGCCATCTCAACCAGCGTCCGATTCTTCTGTTCTACAACTCCATTCTGCTGTGGAGTGTAGGGGGACGAATACTGGTGTTCGAGCCCTTGATCACAGCAAAAGGTGTCAAAACGAGCGTTTTTGAATTCTGTGCCATTATCACTGCGAATCTCTTGCATGGCCTGGGGTAGCTCGTTTTTCAACCACAAGATCAAGTCTCGAACAAACTCGGAAGCCTCATCCTTGGTTCTCATGAAAAGACCCAAGAATAGCGAGAAAAATCGTCCACGATCAAAAGAACGTACCACTTCCCATCAACTGACATCATCCGAGAATGACCTACTGTGTCCATGTGTAGCAACTCTCCAGAGTGAGCGGTCATCACCTGATTAACAGGCGGATGAGAAGCGGCAATCATCTTCCCGTGGCGACACGGATGGCAAACAAGGTCCTTTTCAAACTTCAATTTGGGCAATCCTCGGATTAGGCCAAGTAAGCTGAGTCTCGACAACAAATCGAAGCTCAAATGTCCAAGTCTCCTATGCCACTTCCACAGATCGGAAGAAGGACCAGCCAACAAGCAACGAGAAGGGCTAAGGGAAGTTCTAGAGAAGTCAGCCAAGAAAACCCGATCGCGAGGTAAAATCCGGCAAACCAAATCTCCTCTGGAATTCAAAACACAAGAACAACCCTCCTTGAAGCGAACTTCAAACCCCTCATCAAGAAGTTGTGAAACAGAGAGCAAATTGAACCCAAGGTTCGAAACCAAAGCAACTTCTTTCAGGGTAAAGCGATCAGAAACTCGAACAGCGCCTAAACCACGTACCTTTCCCTTAACATTGTCCCCGAACACAATGTATCCTTTTGAGCGCATCGGGGTGAGGCTGGAGAACCATTTGTCATTCCCGGTCATATGGCGCGAACAACCAGAGTCCATGATCCACCTGTTCTCCAAGCCTCCAACCTACACATCAGTAGTGAGACAAAGGGTAAGCAAATGTCTCAACACTGGGGTTAGCAAAGTGAGAAGCAAATCAGTGTCGAGCCATTTGCTCTACAGAAGGGTTAGCAAGATCAAAAGCGTGTCCCCTGTCCCGTCTACCGCGAGGCTGACGACTACCACCGCGAGGAAAGCGTGGTGCATCGTAACCTCCTCCAAAGCCTCGGTCCCGTGGTCCATAGCCGTACTGAGGATGACCAGGAGCACGACCGACAAAACGACCACCCGCTGGAGCACGGTAACCACCACCATCTCCCTGTCCTCCACCTACACGGCGCGCCCTAGCATCTTGCCTACCACCACGCCGAGGAGGACCATGCACCCGAGCAGAGTACATGTCCGGGTTGCGTCTCTCCTGCTCACGCCTCACAGCCCGCTTCCTCCTGAAGCAAAACTCCTCCAGGTGACCTTCTCTGTCACAGAACTCGCAGTGGTACCTCACCTCTCTCTTGGGAGGTGGAGGCCTCGCCTGCGGACGGGGAGGAGCAGCCCCCTTCTTCTGGGCAACCTGGGCTATGGCAGCAGGGAGCGTATCGAGGGAATTCCTCAACTCATTGGGCTTTGGAACCCAAACCTGCTTCTGTGGAGGTGCTTTCGATGGTTCTTTAAGCACACAATCCACGGGGTCAACAAGCGAAGGCTGCGTGCTCGTGGTAGCAGTGTTTAGAGCACTTGGAGCTCCAGCAGCCTTGCCGATCTTACCATACAGTTTGTCAAAGTCTGACTTCGTATATATGTAACCCCCAAAACCATCACCATGCTTAAACTGCTTGATCATCATGCCCAACTGCGGCTCACTGCTAGAAACCCAACTCAGAATCGCCCTAAGATAGGTATTCTCATTCTCCAAATTGGTTTTCTCTACCGCAAGATTATCCAAATTAGAAATCAAACCAGGGCAAACATGACAATCAATAGGTGGGCTAGACTCCCCGACCTTAGTCTTCCCCAAAGACTTAATCAAGGTGTTCTTCTCATCTAGCTCCGACCTAAGCGTGGGACAAAGCTTACAGGCACCAAGCAGAACAGGCCTAGATCTAAGCTCTTCTAGTTCACAAACAACAGTGGCAAACTTAGACTGCAAAGAAGCTAGATCAGACTTAAAGATAGGACACTCATCGCATTCAAGCACATCACTAACAATGGGAGCGTCCTTAACCAGTTCAAACTCATGCTTGGCTTTGGCTAGCTCATGAGATACGTCAGAAAGTGAGGTCTTGGCAACATCCAAGTTCGCGATGTTCTCATCATACTTGGCACGGAGAGCAACAAGATCATTCATGTGAGATATGCGGCCAGCGCACTCATCCTCACCAGATTTCTCTCTAGCGCAAGCCAACTTAGCCCTAAGCTTTCTACGCTCTCTAGCTGCTTCCTTAAGCAGGCTCTTCTGGTTGTCGAGAGCGGCATACAACTCTCTAACCTCAGTATCAAGCAGGTCAATAGTGGAGTTTACCTCTGAATCACTCTCGGATCCAGGAGAAGAGTCGACGTGCGTCAGTGTAGCATGTTCAGCTGAAGACGCACGAGCACCATTGGCTTCACCCGCCATGGTGCAGAAGCTCTTGCGCCGACCGGCCGCCAAGCAAAGGCCGATGAAGCCGGTGGCATCTTTGTCCCGCTTCTTCTTCTTCTTGTCGTCGTCGTCAGAGGTCGGTGAAGAAGAGCGGTCTGTGTCGACGCTCCTTGTTGGAGCCTCCCTCGTCGCGGTCGCGGTGGCGGTAGTAGTCGGGGTTGTTGTTCTGGCCACCGCCAGACTTCTTGGGGCACTCGGCGATGAAGTGGTTCAGATCGCCGCAGTGGTAGCACCCGGGGTTCTTCCGCCTCTGCCGATTGTGGTAGACATGCTAGAACTTGCTGATGAGAAAGCACAAGTCGTCGTCGCCTAGCGTCTCTAGAGAGGCAAGAGAAAAGCCAAGAGCAGAGTTAGCGTTAGAGCTCGATCCACCTGGGCCAGTCACAAGAGCCATGCTCTTGAAAGGAGGGGCACCATTGAGCTTGGCTCGTGTCTGGTTATCCACCTCCGTGGCCTTGAGCTTGCTGAAAAGCTCATTCACGGTCAGAGTCTCATAGCCTGCAGACTCGATGATCGTGTTCACCTTGAGATCCCACACAGAGCAGTCAAGTGCGTAGAGCAACTTGAGGGCCTTCTCATGCTCTGTGTACTCAAGGGCATCAGCAGATCTGTTCGCATTGACTTTGTTCACAATCAATTGAAACCGACTGAACATGTCGCCAATGCTCTCACCCAACCCTTGTGTGAAATTCTCAAATTCACGCCGGTGAGTCTCGAACAGTCTGGCCTTGACCTGAGATGTGCCCTCGTGGTAGTTATCAAGACACGTCCAAACCTTGTGGGCTTCCTGAAAACCCTAGATTCGTGAGAACTCCGCACGAGAAATGCCAGCAAACAAGGCATTGACAGCCTTGGCGTTGGCCTCGTGCTCGGACACCTGAAGAGGTGTGGTCCGAACGGCAAGCACCTCGTAAGACTGGTTCTTGGTGATCTCCCAAACCTCGGCTCCCATGCTTTGCAAGAAGGCTCGCATACGCAACTTCCAATAAGCATAGTCCTCACCGGCAAACACAGGGATCTTACCAAGACTCGCCATGGTCGCCAAGTGGTTTTTGAACCGGTTAAGGTACTGAAAACCTCAACCAAGTTCTGATACCAATTGAAGGACCAAAAGGGCGACCAGAGGGGGGGTGAATGGGAGCCGATTGAAATTCTTGCAAACGAAAGCTCGGCGTAAGATTCCAAGTTCGCACCCAACCCTCAAGTCCTAGGTGAAGTGTAGAGTAGCTATAGAGGAGCTACACTATCACAAAACAGCCCTAGAAACAAGCGAGAAGTAACGCGGAAGCATACACGAAGAAACAGCGCAAGAAACAGCACGATATAACTCACCGGTTGATCCAACGCACAAATTTGAACAGCGTCGGTTCAACCGATGAGCAGAGCCGGCAGAAGAGAGAAAGTGTGCACCGGTTGATCCGACAGATGAGTTTTAACAGCGTCGGTTCAACCGATGTTACACGCCGGATGATCCGACAAAATTGATTTAAACATCGGTGCAGTTGTCCAGAGAGATAGCAAATCGAATCCAACAGAGCACCGGATGAACCGACGTTGAGACAAATCAATACGCCGGTTAAACGAGTAAAATCACACTCGTGGGATCGCTGGTCAACATACACTGGTTAAACCGATGCTCGTCGAGAGCTATGCACCGGTGCAATTTTGCGAATAGCAGAAAAACCTAACCCATGAGAAACCTACTCACCGGTTGATCCGACGCAAACAACTTCAAAGCGTCGGTTCATCCGGTGATAGGAAGAACAGAGTCCAGAAACGTTTTTCAGCCCACGATCTTTGGAAACTTCAATGATTGGAGGATCAAATCAAGTCCAAAGGAGCTCAAATTTTGCAGGCATGATCACAAAGGACTTGTGAACATGTCCACGGAAGGAATCGACGAATCACTCCATGGTTTGGGAGGAATCGAGGAATTCCCGAGCAAGAACGGGGGTTTTCTCTAGAATGCCAAGAACTTCAATTCAAGTGAACTCGTGATTCTAGGGAGATTAGCACTAGGTTAGATGTATTAGAAACACTACAAAGAGTCACTCGATCATCAAAAAACCACTCGTCATCTCGTGCACAAGATTCGACCAAGGAAAATCAAAATTCATTCAAACAAAGCACAAGATGGATGAACTCGAATCGAAAACAAACGCCCGGAGGGCACAAGGAGGATTGTGCATCCTTTCCCACTCAATTTCAGTACATAGTCTTCAAAAATCCATACCTCTAATCCCTAGAGAGGAGAGGGAGGAAGAAGAGAGGGAGACATGAAGAGGAGGGCGGCGCCAGGAGGAGGTGGTGGCGTGGTGCTGTCTGTGGCTGGCGCAAAGGAGAGAGGAGAGGGGTGAGGGGTATTTAAGTTGACCACGCAGGGGTCCAAAATACCCTCGACTCAAACTAGACACTAAAATGCCCGTAGGGGCAAAACCGGAAATATGTACATGATCTCATCCGACGGCGGAGTTTCTTTCTTCGACTCGAAGCCTTCTCCGCGATGACGCCATGTCGATGAAGATCCGGTTTGCGGTTTTTTGGGGGGTCCGCGAAACCCGGGTAGGTGGCCGGTTTTTGAGAAAACAGCCAAAACTCCACGCGCGGGAAGATTCCGGCGTCCACGCCGTGGCCCTAGATGCCGTTCCTGCCTCAGCCTTCTGACGGCCCTAGACGCCGCCCGACGCCCGTCACCTCTTCACCCGCAGTGAAGCCCTAGACGCCGTCGACGCCCGTCGCCTCCGTCAGTCCCGAGACCGACGCCCGTGCCTCCACGACTTGGCGTCTTCAACCGCCGTCCGCCTCCTTGGTTTTGTGGCGCAAACCAAGAAACCCGCCTTCCGTCGCCGCTTGCACCCTCGATCTAGGAGTGGACGCCACAGCTGCCGCCCGGCCTGAGCTCCTCCACGGCAACTCTCCGTCGACACTCGACGCCCGTGTACCTGCAACCAAAGACCAAGCGCACGATCACACCGCACAGTTGACAATTCACTCATTATAAACAGGATAGAGTACTCAACATTCCTCAGTTAGCTTTACTGCTGTAGCTCGTGATAAGAGTCAATGCTAGCTTTTCCTCAGTTAGTGAAGGCGTATGATGTATGGATGCCCAAAATGAAGAGGAGAGGGATCTTTTGCATGACAAGTTGCTTAGCACAGAGAAGATCATTGAACTTTCGAATATGTATGGGAACTGCCAGTTGATGATTAACCTGCTAAGAATATGCAAATACTTAAATGTGAAAGACCGGATTGGGTGCTCTAGCCTAAGAGGGGGAGGGGGTGAATTAGGCAACTTAAAATCTAGATCTATGGCTCCAACTTAATTGCACAATATTAAACTAAAATATGCTATCTATATGTGCAATTAAGGTTGTTCTAGTGTGAAATCCATATCCCTAAAGAGTTTAGCAACCTATAGCCTTTCCTATCAAGAAACTATTCTATGAAAGTAAAGGAACAAGAATTGCTAGTATGAAATACATAAACGTAAAGAGCGGGATAGGAGGAAGCAAACTCTTGACGCGGGTGTTTATTCCGTGGTTCGGTTAGCCACAAGGGCACACCTACATCCATATTGTTGAAGCACTCACTAAGAGTATTGCTTCTCGGTAATCAAGTCTCTTCCGCGGACTCAACCACGGTCACCTTGATCCCGATTTCCACTAAGGAGCTTCTCCACAAAGGATGAGGGTCTCCACGTCCCCCGCACAAGATCGTCCACGCCGCTCCACACCAAGTCGGAGGGTCGTTGATGTTGCCGGCGAGCCACAAAGCTCCAAGGGGCCGGCGCTCCAAGATATCTTCTTTGGCAAATTATATATGCATGGACTTAAAAAGTTTTTACTTCCTCTAATCGCAAGAATAATAAGTCCATTGTTCGAACATTGACACAGGCTTTAATATGACACTGAAAATGTCTATACAGATATATCATCTTAAGTAAACTAACAGAGTTGTATATTATGGAAGTACTTAAGGATGAATCTAGTAATGCCCATCATCATGTGTTTCTTATCTATGTGAGGTTTCAAAATTTGATGGTTAAATTTAAATTTTGAATTAGTACAGAGTTTAGTGGATTTATATCTATGATCAGAGGGAAGTATATGATTAGTTTACTATTTAATTATATTTTAGAATTGTTCTGAAATAATTTATCAATCTTAAATACTTTCCCGTGTTCTCTCAAGTCACTAAATCTTGTCATCATGGCATGAAGTCTTTTTATGTTTCTATTTGTTGCATATAAACACTATATACATTTCACAATTCTCTAATGTGGACTACAAGTAGGAAAATGGTGATACAAATCGACAAACTTGGTATATCCTATCTTTGAGCATTTTTGTTGTGTATGATTTCGTCCTGCGGCTTGCCCTGCATGCTCTCGCTCCTCATTTCAGCTCTCATGCATACAAAATTAGCGTCGAAGCGAGAAAGCACTGCTATGTGTTTAACGCAAATTGCTGGCTGGACACGTGGGTAGCTATACAAAATGTAATCAGAAGAGGTGCCAGATTCATGACATTGGTAGCTTGGCATTCATTTCTTTCCACAACTTAATGTCCTGGAGAGGTGATCCAGGTACCTCAATTAATGAGTGATGGCATTTTTGGATCTAACTTTGTTGGATCAAACAAAAAGGAATAACAATACAAGTTTGTCAGCAATTTTGCAAGAGGTCATATAACAACCTACTTCCAAGTCAAACTTGAATAGCTTTGATCACAAGTATGTAAAAACTCACATAGATAAACAAAACAAGGTTTATATTTATAGATTCATCATAAAATGCACTTTGATAATATTTATAACTCTTATATTTAATATTATATATTTACAGAATATAATGTGGCACAATATTAATGGAGATCATGTCGATATATACTCGATACCGAGCTATTTTGAAGTATCATTTATGTAGTACTATACAAAGGAAGCTCAAAAGTATTTTTGTTATTATGGCAACTCTATTGTTTTCTTCGAAACATTGGAACTCTATAGTTAGAGAGGCTTCACAACTAACATCACAGAAATAAAAGGCCGTGTTTTCCGACCATTTTTATAAAAGAAATGTTTTATTAGACCATCATTATTTCTAACTGTTAGCTAACTAATTAAGAAGGTAAAAATTGCACACTAATTAACACTCTGTCAAGGACACGTGTGTTTGGTTCAGATGCCCATTTTTTTGCTAACTAGTAGCCCATATATATAGATGTCCTTTGAGAGGAGATATATAGCTAGCGCTACATCAAAAGCAGCTAAGTAATCGTTGCTCACCTGGTCCGGAGCGAAGGCTGGGCGGTTTCTGATCTGCGACTGAAATATTTAGCATGCATTATTTATCTATTTTTTGCTTTGGGCATGTAACCTGCAATAATTAGCTAGAAAGTGCTGCTTCTTCTACAGTTAGCTATCTATATCTAACTTTCTTGGCTACATATATGCATAATCATTCGTCAGTACAGCCTAATGTAACAACAAGTTAGGGACTGCAGAGAACACACCAAAATATGAAACATCCAACATGGATGACATCTCAGTGAATTCATGGATAAAACAAACGACGAGTAGCCTTTTGATCATCTGCCAAATAGATCGTCTTTTCCTTCAATCAGAATGTAGATATATACAACAGAGAGAGCATCTCAATAATCTTCCCCACAAATTAATGCACGCATCTTCAGCTTGTCTTGTTTTTACCTTTTCTCTTCAGCAAAAAGAAGAAGAGGAAGCACAGTATATGTGCTCGGTGACTGTTAGCACCAAATGACTGAGAACAATGACCAAGCACTGTTGCAAAGGTAAAGAACAAAAGCTGTTGCAATAATCACATGAATCATTCCATGGATGCACAAGACAGTCATCACCTCTTAGATCTGAAAGATTACACAATTCCTGTGGGAACATGCAAAGCTTTTTATCTGACATTGTCCACCCCCTTCAAGTCCCCCCCCCCCCCCCCAACCAATCATGCTGAAAGAAACAACACCTGCTGCAACGGTCTCCGTCCAATCATGCTCACATTATTTCATGTGTGCCTTGCAGTTTAACTGCAAAAAGAAAACTTACCAAAACCTTTTGGAACTACTAAGCAAAGTGCACCAATTGTGTTAATTAGTTGTTAAAGACATGCATGGAAGAATGAAGAATCGGGAGTGAATTATTAAACTGGCATGCTGATGCTGATTTTTAAAGTGATCTCATTATGCTTACAAACCAACTATCTTCAGTTCCTGAAAAATCCATTTAGAATTCTTGATATATATACTAATTAACTGACATGCATTTGTAATCTCTGTCCACTGATTGAAGGGTATATATATATAAGTTAGCCTACACTGATGGCAGGTTTTCAGAACTTAACAGTGAGTTATTTGGGCTCACTTAAAACCAGAGGCATTGTAATCTCGTGCTGTCGTGTCAGGGACCGGCGGGTTCCAGTCCCAGCTGAGCTTGTCAGTGACAGAAGGCAGTGGCAGCACCATTGGCAGCGCGCCGAGCGGCGTCATTTGTGGCATTGGCGGCGGTGGCGCGGGCATCAAGGGGAGGAAGTGGCTGGGGCAGGGACCAACCAGCGTGCTCAGCTCATCGATGGGCCTTGAGCTGCCGGCCATAGGCGCAGCGCCGGCGGCCATGTTGAGCAGTGAGTACGTGGAGGAGGGGATGATGGCCGCCGCGCCCTGTGCCCGTTGCGGCGCTGCCGCTGTTGATCTTATCGTCGCCGCCGGCGCGTACGTGCATGGCCTTGGGGGAGGCACAAGCGGCGGCGCAGTTTGCAAGGTGACCACTTGGTGGTCCATGATGGGCGCCGGCGGTGAGGCAGACGAGCATTCCCCTTGGAGTAGATGGAAGCTGCTGAGCTGCTGCGTCGGTGACAGTGGCGTGGAAGACGGTGAGGATCCATGCCGACCGGTCGGCATGCTGGTGCGGGAGGAGATCCGCCGCCCGGAGGAAGTCTGCTGGGTACTGGAGGATGACTGCCCATGGCCATCGTCGATGCCAGATCGCTTGTAGACGCGGCAGAGCGAGATCTCGGACTGTATCATCTCACCGTCAGAAGAATAAATGGTCAGCATCCATTTTTCATGGAAAGAAAAGGAAAAAACGTATATACAAACTGAAGAATCATCAGTAGCAAACATCAGAGGACACCAGTTCATAGACCAAAAAAACACATAGAGATTAAGCTTAGAGTATGCATGAATTTTAAGATCATCAAGCAGCACATCAACTACTCGTCAAAAAAGACAACTGTGAGATGAGTTGAGAACTTGAGATAGGAGGGATAATTGAGTGTTGCAATTAATAAGTTCAGATCAGAGTATTCTGCGAATGGAAATCAATGACTTCAGCTTGCAAAGATGAAAGATCTTGCAGAATCTAGAGAACATGGTATCTAGCTAGGAGGGTAACTCTAGATTGTAGCTTTTGTACATGTCCGGTGGTTCTCAAATGTGTGTAGAAAAGAAGAGGGGACCAAAAAAGCGTACCCTAGCTTGTATAGATCTGAAAAGAAAAGGAATACTGGAATAGGCATCTCGCATATTCATAAAAATCATGCGACCAAAGTAAAAGCACCGAACGAAAAGCAGATCTCAAATGATTGGTAATTAACCGCGCCACATAAAAAACTTCTTTTGGAATTTGGGGGCAACAATCGAGCAAGAACCCTGCAAATGCATATATATTGAGCGAGCTTATGGAAACCCTAATCTTTTAGGGGATTCCGGGCTTAATTCACCTTGGGGGTCAAGGGGTCAGCGTCGGTTGCCGGCGGTGGGAGGCGGTACTCGTTCATGATCCAGCTGCTGCGGACGCCCTTGGGGGCCTTGCCGGAGTAGAAGACGAGCGTCTTCTTGAGCCCGATGGGGCGGTTGTTCTCGCCGCGGATCATCCGGTCGGCGCCCGTAGCCTTCCAGTACCCCGACGCCGTCACCCGGTTTGGCCGGTCGCCGTTCCGGTACTTGCGGTCCCTCGGGACGTAGAAGAACCACTCCTTCCCGCCCATCACCGCCATTGCTGCGCCGCCGCCGAGCAATCGAGAGCACAGCCACAAGTGATTACAGAGAATTAATTAGTACAGATCGATCGAGATTCGAGGCTAAAAGAGGCCAGGCGAGCTGAGCAAGCATACAAGCAGCTTGGAGATGCATGCGCTGCTTATTGATTATTACCGGGGAGCTCCCATGGGTCGAAACGGTAGAGGTCGAGGAAGGCGATGAGCTCGACGTTGAAGCGCTTGCCCTCCACCTTGCGCCGGAGGTAGAACTCGATCAGCTCCTCCTCCGTGGGGTGGAACCGGAACCCCGGCATCACGACGTCGTTGTCGTGCGCGTCTCCGCCGCCACCGCCACCGCGCGCCGCCGCCTCGCTGCTCCCCTCCCCTCCTCCAGCTGCTGCCTCAATAACGGTGTCGACGGCGCCCTGCCCGTCCTCGAGGTCTCTGCTCATGGCATAGCGCGCGCCGGAAGCGACGGCGACCGAGGGGCCGGCCGGGGGAGCTAGGGCAACGCCGATGAGGGAAGCACGCCGGCCGCGGCGCGCTGCGGAGGAGGCGGAGAATTTGGGGGAGCGAGGGAGGCGAGTGGGAGGAGAGGATAAGAGAGTGCCTGCACGATTGATGAAATGAAATGGTGCATGATATATACTGGAGTGGAGGTTTTGCTTGCTTGCTTGCCCACACCCACTTGACGACGGCGGCTACCGCCTTAATTTCTACCTCTGCTGGAACTGTTTGTACAGTTTGACAGTTTGTTATATATATACGTATATGTATATATGTGGCTGCAATGATAAACGTAGATTTGGTAATAAATTGTATCATTTTCTGTTGACAGTGTTGGCGCGTCTTGCTTATTTAATGAGATGGAAGGCTTTGTTTGGATCCAAATGCTAATGGATACATAGCAGTGCCAAACTTTAGCGCTAGTCTATCCAAACGGAAGTGCTAATGGAATGAGTTAGACTTTAGCCAAGACTCAAAGCTTTAGCATATGTATAGTGAATATATGCCAAAGTTTAGCACTCAACTTTAACACATCCAAACATGCCCCTATGAATTTTTCCGAGGCTAATGAGGTGGGGCATCTTGCTAGGTAGATGAGATTAACTCATTGTTTTGCTAGCTATGGCATTGATATATGTTGGATGAGAGTGGAGTCCTATATGATTTTTTGTTAAAATTTGAATAAAATCTTGTGAATAGTACAGCCTAGATTCCCATGTCCAACAAGCCCTGATGGTGCTATGGAGAGAACCTTTAATTTTTAGGAAGAAGTGGCCACCAAAGTGTAGGACCTCAAGCAGCTATGACATACTACAACGAGCGGCTGGGTTTGGTGGTGCAAATTGTACACAAGACCTTTGTATACATGGTCCCTACGAGTAGAAGGAAAGGGACTGCGTGGTGGAATTAAAGAGAGAAAGAAACTGGCCAAGATGAGTCCCTCTTTGGGCGGCTGCCTCATCCAGGCCTCTGACGTGGATGTCTCTTGTAATTTTCGTCCGAACATTCTGGTCACCTTAGCTTGGTTTCCTGGTCTTCGTCTTTCTCTATAGCATCTTCTCAAATCCTTAATGAAAAGAAAACATTTCTTTGACGCTACCAAAACACTTATATTTATCTTTCAGAAACGTACAGTAACTATTGGACAGAATACATTTGCATCATGCATGTTGTATTCCATTTGCTTTGTTCTTTTGCTCATTTCCTAGAAACCGTATTGATATTTTTTAACTATGTCCATTAATCAAATTTCATTACAATTGCCTCCATGAATATCATATTATTAGATTACTCATTCAAAAATGGATAGAAGCAAAACAAAAATTATTAACGCGCTAGCATAGATTTGTAAAAAAATAGTCAGAAGTGCTTCAATAATAAAAACATCAATAGTGAAAATAAATATGCTCCAATTATGCAGGGCCGAAGCCATATTGTCAGAAGAGTCAGATCTAGAAGAAGATGCATGGCAGGATGGACTGATAGAAGAAAAAGGTCAGATTTGTTGAGGAATGGAGAAGACTGACAATTTCTGAATTGGTACATGTGGGACAGGGCAGCTCATATATGTGAAAGGGTACAGTGGTCCCCATGCACAAAGCAAAGCCTGAGTGCACTCACTCATTCTGGCAATATTCGCTATGTTCGCTTGGCTATGGCTGATGGCTGGTGCTGATTTGTTATGAGAGAAAGGTACTGCTGACTGATTGGTAGCTGGTGGCTGGTGCTGATTTAGTATGAGAGAACAGTACTGCTAGCTGGTTGACTGACAAACCAAGCGAACACAGCGATTAATACAGTGACAAGTATTCCAAAATGGCGTGCCTCCTGAGAGAAGGACCAGACATTATGAAATGGAAAACGACTTGTTTGGAAAGACCATCTGCTAATACTGCATGATTTTTGTGTCGCATTCAATTTACATTTTTGAATCCTTCCATAAAAGAAATATTATATCGCAACCATTGGGTTCAGGTATTACACTTGTGAAAACATTTAGAAAATTTTAATCACTTTTTAACTTGTGTATACAATTTTTTTAGCTAATGCGATAAAATATGGTCATGTGGCCATATGGATTGATCGTTTTTAGTCTTTACCTCTGAGATGTATAGTGCATTATATTAGTGCTTTTAATGGAGAGGGGGCTGAGAAACAAGATACTAGTAATGCTATATCTGCACAATAGTTTCGCCAAAAAAGAACTTCCCAACTTACGTGTTGACGTGGGTAGCCACACAACCATGCACCATGTGAAATTAACATTTCGATTTGTAATCAAATAAGCATGGTTAATCAGCATGTAAGTAAAGATATATTATGAAAGTATATTTAATAAAGAATCTAGTTATACTTATTTTGTATCATAAATGTTAATAATTTATCGTATAAAGTTAATCAAACTATGTTTTGACTCTTCGAAAAAGTTGGAATGGCTTACAATTTGGAACGAAGGGAGTAGCATGGTTCATGAACCCATTTTTGTGAAGAAGCATGATGGGCCGGGCATAGTACATGCCAATCTAGCTATATTTAAGCCTCTTGTTTAAAATCTTAGCTATGTTATATATTCACTCTTGAATAAGAACAACACCTTAAATTACTTATTAGCCTCTAGTGACAAAGCATCAGACAGCACTGTCTTTTTATGAACTAACAGCACGTACGCATACGCAGCTAGCTAGCTACACAATATAGCCGACAGAATATACAACAACATGCCCATCTCCGTCAAGTAGTATAGGCTATAGAGCAGAGAAAGGAGAGGCATAAGAGACGACGGTTTTTCACAAGTAGCGCAGGAGATCCTGTACTCTGGTGCGTGTACGCAAGGAGCCCGTGACTGACCTTGATCGTCTTATGGATCATAGCTCACACGTACATCGATCGCAGCGACAGCTCTTCAGTTCAGAAAAAAAAAAATACACCGATGAATTGGATATCACTGGTCCATCAAACTGCGCTTCTGCTCATACTAATACTTTTAAGAGAAATATATAATTACTAAAAATGTGCATAATGTGGGACCCATACTAACTGAAATTTTTCATTTTATGCTCTCCTGTCTATTCATATTCTGACAAAATACTCATATAAATATTTGTTTATATTTATCTGACTGCGATACACATCATTTGTCAATTATCTATATGTCTTTTCAATTCCTATTCATAGTTTTTCCTTTTACATGTCGCACCTCCATTTCTATTTCATAGGTGTTTAGTTAAAAATAGGGGCTTTGGTGTTCTTACCCCTTTTTCGAAGTGAAATAGTGATTTTGCCATTACTCTGAATGTTTCTCCAATTTATTTATATTATTTTAGTTGACATTCAACTAACAGGGTTAAAACCAGAGGCAAACGATGCCTTCGTTTTTAAAAAGTAGGGGTTGAAAAAATAAGAATAAAATCACAATTTAAGTTTGAAATATGGGCAAAGAACAGCAAATCAGGGGCACCGATGACATAAGTCAATATAAGATTTTGTCCGTAGATATACATACCATAGAAACGCAATACTCCTAATGAATTAAAATAGCCAAAAACAATAATATTCTCTCCAAAAATTATCATTCAAAATATCCTCACAAGTATTATATCCAATGAATAAGGTTAGCTTTTTGGTGATGCCCCCCAACTAACATGCCACCAACATTTATGGTGCAATAAACGGAGGTCGCGCATTTATAGGAGGTAGACCGAGGCCTTTGTCTACAATTCACGTAAATAGTCTCCACAAAATTTCTAAAATGGTAATTATATTTTAGACAAATGTATGGAACGTGGCACCATATTAAGCCATAGTTCGTGATTTTGGTAATTGTGTGACAACATAATCATAGAACTAACAAATTATCAAGTGAATGATCTTAGGTGCCAAGGATAAAGTATAAAGTCCTAGCAAAATAGAAATGAAGAAAGAACTCAAACAAATATCGAATTGGATGAATTTTGCAGAAAATAGGGTATCGGTTGAACCGATGGTGTCAAAGTTCAACGGGTCGGTGCATCAATAGTTGTTTTGGTGATCAAGTGGAAAGAAGCTAAGTAAGCACTGGTTGAACCTACGGCATGCAAATTGCATGCATTGGACGGTGCAATGCTGGAGCAAGTGAAAAAGCTCAACTGCACCGGTTAAACCGACAAGTCAACAAGTGGTGTCAATGCATTGGTCTGACCATCGTCCAGAGAGCATGTCAAGCTGCACGTGAACAAGCCTTTAGGACCGGTTAAACCGACACCCTGTCGCTACTATCGTCGGTGCATCCACATAAGCAACAGGCGCCTGTCAGAAGTTCAATGGCTAGCTCGGACTGTGTGCGACAGGTTAAACTGATCCATGAACCGACAGTATGTGCAGTTTTGGCATAACGGCTAGTAATGGCTATGAGTGAATCTCTAGCCTATATAATGCCTCACCCGAGTCATTTGAAGATATTGGAGTTGAGAGAAGTCACGTACACCCTGAAGAACATCTCCATGCCACAAGAGTGTCAACTGATCACATCTATAGGTTGGGCACAAACTTTGAAAGTGTCAGTGCTAGAATTAGCTTTTGAGAGAGTGGGAAAGCAAGGTGTTGCTGCCTTGTGCACCGCTTCTAGAGTGAACCACAACTTGTATCTTGGTGTGCCGGCCCCTTGGAGCTTTGATGGCTCGTCGGCAAGTCTTCGACCCTCCAGCTTGGTGTGGAACGGCGACAAAGACTTTGTGCAGGGAAACGAGGGTCTCCATCCTTTATGGAGAAGCTCCTTAATAGAAAGCGGGATCAAGTTGACCAGAAACTTGGCATGAACCTTGGTTCCTAGCCTTTATGGCAAGTTAAGGGTTCCCGGAAGAAACTTGGTGGCCGAGAAGTGGTACTTTTGATTGAGTGTTTTAACAACATGGGCTAGGGGTGGCTGCTTAGTGCCTAATGATACCACGGGATACACTTAGTTTACTTCCGCTCATCCCCTCCATTACGTTTTCACAATTCTTACTTACAACTTGTGTGCCTTAACTTCTTAGAGTAGCTTTAACCTAGGATTGTCTATAGATTGCAAAATTTGTTTTGGGACGAGGGTTCCATACTAGTTGAATCATAGTTGCACATGTAGATAATATATGTTTTAGTTTATGTTTTGCGCAAAATAGATTTAAATAGATTGAGGTATAGGTTAAGGTTTTTAGTTGTCGAATTCTTATCTTTCCTTTTTTAGACTACGAGCACCGGTTTCTTTCAATAAATATCATCGGTCATCTACGGAAAATATGTAAAGGTAACTACTACTATTTTAATTGTAATCTGAATAATGTTTCTAAGTGTGGAAACAAATCGCCAAAGAACGCACCAGCTCTCGTTTCCAAAGTTAGTATCAGCACTCAGCACAGGCACACGAGTACGGTGGTCGGATCGGTTTCCATTAATTCCCGTATTACCCCACTGCACGTACGTGAAAGACGACGCCTGATCTGAGATCTGAGCAGCTGGTATTCTGGTAAGGTTAGCTCGTTCGTTCGTTTGTCCTATTCTGCCCGGATGAGGCTATGCGCAGAGTCGCACTCTAACCATTGCAGGGCAGTGGTACGTCACGCACAAGCGTGCAGCGCTGACAGCCCGGAACAAGTGTTGGCTACCTCTGACAGGTCAAACCCATGCACGAAGCACGAGCGCATGGGGACATGTGCGGGCATTTTGTCCAAATCATGCATGTGACTGTAATGTGGGGAAGGGGGGAGTGGACCGAGGAGAATCGACAACATAGGGTGTGTTTGGATCCAAGAGCTAGAGCTATTTTTAATTTAAAATAGTCTAAAATAGTTTAAAATCTCCAAATTTGAGGGCTAGTTTTTGGCTATTTGCGAATAGCCTATCTCAAAAAACTATCCCACCCAAGGGTGATTATCTGAGCTATTTTAGGTGGAGCACACCATAGCAAGAAATGTAATAGGGCTCCAATGATTGAAAAAATGTGCTTTTAATGCTACATAGCTCTTGGATCTAAACATGTCAATTGCTATTTTATTGGAGGGTTATTTGCTTGAGCTAATTAGCTCTAACCCAAATAGCTCTAGCTCTTGGATCCAAACACAGTCATGGAGGTGCTAGGTGTTGACTTTTGCTCACCCGATCGATCGGCTGTTACCTCTGCAATCGATCTTGTCGGCTTGTCATTGTACGGTAAGAACGTCTCTAAACATTAGCTAAATCTCAATTTTATATTACCATTTAGTTATCTGTTTAGCTAGTCTTCCCTCTTCATATATCCGTATTATCCAACAATTAGCCATCAGACCTTTTTTTTTCATCCCCACCGCCCATCCATGACCTCCTCTCTTGGCTCCTCATTCTGCTCCTCGCATGGCCGTGACGCGTGACGGCGGAGACGGTGGACACGCTGCGGTAGGGGAAGTCACTGCTACGTCGGCATCTGGTACCACGGGATGGTGGGATCCCAAGCAGGGTTCACCTTTTCGTTTTTTTACCGAATCCCGCCAACTGCCGGAAACGAAATTTCGGCCGAAATTTCGCCGAAATTCGCTAATTCCGAACGGAAAGAGAATTCAAATTCAAAAAATGAAATTTCGGTGAATTCCGACCGAAATTTCGGTGATTTCGACCGAAATTCGGTGATTTCCGACCGGAAAATGATGTCAGTTGTGATTTTTCTACTGTTCCCGAGGTCAAATGAAAAACTTTTGAATACCAACTTTGTTCATTTTTTCGAGATCTACAACTTTTGTTTCAGGAACTTTTTCATTTGAGCAATGGTTTTAAAGTTATTTAATTATTTCAAAAACTACCAATTAAAAGTCTTGTCATTTCATGTGACAACTTCCATTTTCTCTCTTAGGCCTCAACTAGACTTTTATTATTCTTGTTATTGCGGATATGCCTATAAAATTTCAGAGATATTGGTTGATCTAATTGAAAGTTGTTTTAAATTCGGGACAAACATGATTTGAATCGGTTATCAATTCATGTGACAGTATTTGAATTTTTTTTTGGATTCAATTTGTATAGAGAATTGTTAAAGCATTCTGAAAAGGTGTGCTTTCCTACTTCGTTAACTCTCATGGCAACTCAAATTCTACCTCATTAGACTACAAATAACCTTGTTTTCAACTAAAATGCAATTTTAGCCTATCAAATGATCTTAGATTTGAGTGTGTTCTAGTCCTATTTGCTCAGAAGAACACCTAGTTTTTAATCATATTTTTCCAAATTTTTTATAAATATTTTTGAATTTTTAAATTTCAAAACGAAAAATGGCGAAAAGTACCGAAATTTCACTTCCCGGCTACTAGCGAAAACGAAATTTTCACCGAAATTTCGGCGAAATTTCGCCGAAAAGGTGAACCCTGATCCCAAGTGGCCCTCTCGCTCATGGAAATCGGTGAGCTCCAGGTCCTCGACGGCACGGCGGCCAATGGCACGGCCGTGCCGCTGCTGCTCTGGTCCTCCAACACCTCGCGGGCCGCGCGCGCGGGGGCTACTACGTGTGTTTATTTCCAAAATTTCTCTCTGTAAACTTCACTATTCATCTATCACATTAAATCTTTTGCCTTATGTATAAAGTATTAAATATAGATAAATAAAAAAACTAATTGCATAGTTTTGATGTACACGACGAGACGAATTTTTTGAGACTAGTTAGGTCATAGTAGGACAACAATTAGCATAAACAAACGAAAAATACTATAGTGTACTACAGTGTCCGATGTGACTCTTTTTACCGCTTTTACGAATCTAAACACAGCCTACGTGCGTCTATCCAGGACTCCGGCAGCCTCCAGTGCGCAACGCGGTGGATATCGAGAATAGCAATACGGAGAGTCTGTTGGATGGTAACTTTTTCTCTTTTTTCCTTTTTTACCTATCCAACCAAATTTAGCTAGTCCATTGAAAATACTCTTACACTTGCACATCTCTCTCCGCTCACAATTATTCTAACTACTATAGAAAATATTTTCAGGGGCGAGCAAAACACTATCAATTATTCTAACTACTATAGAAAATACTTTCAGGGGCGAGCAAAACACTATCTGCAGGGGAGAGTGCGGTACCAACTCCTGCTTTTTGCAGCAACAAATAGTTGTTTACAGGAGCGGATAACGTGTCCACCTCTGTAAATATATTTTAAAGGGCCCCTAGAAATACTATTTCAGCGGGTCATGTCATGACCCGTCCCTAGAAATGCTATTTTCATGGACAGATCCTACAAATTAAATTCTAAAAAATAAAAAAATTGAAAATAGCAAAATAAAAATAAAAATATCCGAACCAATTGGCCACCACCAGAAGCCTTTTTTACTATACAGTTACATTTTTTTATAAAATATACACATTTGCATTAACCAGGGTACCTTGTTTCCACCCCACTACACATTCATTTAGGGCAGCTCCAGTGTGTTTCAAAATTGAATAGTAGTCTCTTGAAATCAAACTTTGCACACTGCGGTCGTCGAATAGTGGGAATCAAAACTCAAAATTGGATTCTAAACTCGATTCGACTCTTGAGAATGAAGTAATATTTTCTAAACAAGCGACGACGAATCAATGCATACGTGATCCCCTAGGCAGCACGGGTAAGAACCTTGAAGGAGCTGGGCCGCCAGAGGTTGAGAAGAGAGAAATCGAGTGTGGACCACCAATTGCTGATTTTTACACTATTGAGGTCAAACCGGAGGCAAATTTGATTTCGGCGGGCCCGATAGTTAGTTTCAAATCGAACCAGCACTGGAGTTGCCCTTATGACTCTATAAGGTATAAGGTATGTCATTCTTTTGTATTAATTCTGAAATCAATTTTTGGGGTAGGTCATACTCCTACCTGCTCCAACAAATACATTTTCAGGTAGTATTATAATAGTATAGCATTGCTATTTGTTACAATGTACTAGTGTAACAAAAAATACTGAATAGATTTGTGTTTCAAAGAATATGCCAATAACCATATGTGACCAAAAGGAGAAGTTCATTTTCTTACAAATATTAAAAATTATCTTGGAAGGATAATGTATTGCATTATGGGAGCACTTTTCGACAACGGGAATGGGAGATGACCGGTAAGCCAGATGCTTCGCGAACCACTGGTAGATTTCATTGCACATAAATTACCCTTGTTAAGAGATGCCCTCGGATATCATTGATGACCAATAGCTTTGATAGTAATGGCTTACTAATAGCCCATCCATTCAGTATACACAGAGCAAACAATGGTATAGCAATGAACAATGGAATGGTACTTGGAAAAATAGTCCGAATAATTTCGATAGTAGTTCCATGAACAATCTTTTGCGTGATTGGATTAGTTTGCTCGTTAAAATGCCATGAAGTGTGAACCAACATTCCTGCCGCTATTTTTAATAGTTAGACATGAGAAAATGGACTTTTGTTTTTTTTAATTTGAAACAAGAACGAGAGAATTATCGTGTGTTTTGACAAGGATGTATATATGCTAAATAATTTTTTTGGAACAAAATATAAGCCACATTATGTGAGCACTCATATTGCACATAACTTTTGCTCTATTCTCTTGGATCAGTTTAATCTAGTGCCAAAATTACTCTCTTTGCTGCTAATGTATGGCAAGCATTCATAGAGAGGTAATCTTTCTAACTTCGACCATCAAATTAGGAAGAAGTATTTAGATCAATCCAATAGACACATAGTATTGAATGATTTGTCTTGAAAATATTATCAAAAAGGAAAACATCCAAATTACTCCATGTTGGCATTTCTTAGCGTCATCACTAGGGGTGTGTTAATTCCCCTGGTAACGGCGCAAGGAAAATGCTATTGGTATATCTCAACGTATACAAAAGGATCTGCAAGCTACCGTTGTAGCATTTCACCCATGAGTATTCATGGTTATCATTATTTATATTTTTCTAAAGAATGGCATGATCTAAAGAGTTTACTAGGTACATAATCAAGACATCATGAACAAATCATAAACAAGTAATAGACTATCTTTCATACAGGGTAAGCTTATATAAAGATGATAAATAGGGGTAAGGTGACACACACACACACAAGCCAATATCAAGAATAAAGAATAACGAATAAACCAAAAGTTAGCGGGAACAAAGGCATAAAAGGGGTTGCCCTAGTGGTATCTACTCAAGATTAACAAGGGCTATACAACACAAGGTTAGATTAGCATTAAGCATTCAACAGCAGAGAGGTTGCCCAGTAGTAGTCTGCCAGCAACTTGGAACAACACTTTAGACTCCCACTCCACATCAAATGCGAGGGACTACAAAGGACACACATGGCTATCACCACCTGTCGCCCACCCCTAAGACTATGGGATGCAGTCATGTTCGATGCATCCCTCGTGCCCAGAGCACCTTGCTTGTGTACAAGATCACTACTCTAGCCCCCACCCCCAACCCCACCATCATGTTGGACAGGCATAGAGCATTGAGCAAGCCCGAGAGAGCACACCAAACAGATATTGAGACTTAAGACTAAGCTAAACAAGGTTATATAACTTAAGGAAGCATAAGACATGGTATAACATACTATCAAGATAGCAAGATAACCATGAATCAGCTCTATATTCATAGTAGAGTGACGACAAGTAGAATACAAAGCCATACCGAGAGCCGATGATTGCTCAACGACTCCGAGGATGACTTGGATTCACTAAAAAAGATGACTAGCCTAGCTCCACTAACCTAAGGATTACAAGTCACAAGTGTAGAGAGGGAGAGAGGCTTCAAGTGTGGTGTGTGTTGAATAAGAGGGCTCCTCCTCCTCCTTTTATACCCTTCAAGGGCAGTTCCTGGTGGAGATAAATATGGAAACATTCGTAACCGACGTAGGAATGGTAGTGGTTGTCTTTCCACCAAAGTGCATCGCCGGGGAGGTGACCAGGTTTAGCCGACCCAGGGGGTCGGCCTACCCCTGTTGGCCCTCCTAGCAACTACCTTCACGTGGGAGTCTCGCAGGTTGGTCCATATCTTGATTCTCTATGTTTGCCACCTTAATATATGTCAGTTTGGCCCGCCATATGGGTCCTCTCTAAGTGTGATGCAGCATGGGATCTTCTGTGTAGTTTGTCCGCGTGTTCTGCATGTTTTCATCTTATTTTGAACTTTGTAAGCTGAAATGGTCAAATATACAACTATATCTATGGAGCTAGGTTAGTGATACATATATATGAGTAAGTAAGGTCATTCTTCTATTTACAGAGGCACAATTGACGGTCATATTTTACATTTAAGGACCGGCAACACTCCCCTCAAGTATCGTTAAATTCCGGATAACTCCCTAAACTATTTCTTGGTTCAATTTACCTCTAAACTATGTCATTTGATCCAATTTACCCCTTAGTAAGATTAATCCTTTTTATTTATCCATGCGCAAGAGAAGTCTTGAGTTAAAATTTTAAGATGATATCAGATGTCATAACATATTTTAGAAAAATATGTCAAGAATTTTTCATCATTATTTTGATAGGATATGATATTTAATAATAAATTAACCCTTATGATGCAAATTTATAGAAAAATAATGATGAAAATTCCTAATATACTTTTTTGACATACAATGTAATGCCCACTAAAACCATGCAAAATCTTAAATTCAGATACTTGTTTGTGGAGAAAAAATTGTATTCTTTTGGAAAAATCAAATTGTATTAGGAGGTAAATTAAACTAAATACCATAGTTTAGAGGTTAAATTGAACCAAAAGATAGTTAAGAGGTTATCCGGATTTTTGCTATACTTGTGGGAGTAATTTTTTTTCCTATGAAAATACTATGTTAATGCTCCAGCAAAACCATGGTACATACACAGGAGGATATATTCAATTCTATCGGTGAGGTGGGTACATGACGCATGCATGTGTAGCTAGCTTCCTCTCATCAACTTACTCCGCGTAACGCCCCGTTCCAGCTGTTCCCATGCATGACCGACCGGTGGGCCGTGCTCATCCCATAACTGGCAGTTAATACCGGCGGTGAGGCCGTTCTCTCGCCGCCACCGCCGGCGGCCCCCCACTCAATATTGCAAGCTCGGTGGCCGATCGATGCGTCGCTAGCTGCGCGTGCGCGGGGCCGACCGCCGACGACGACCGAGATCATGATCAACCACGCTGATTAGAAAACCGTATGGTGTCTGTGGTCGTCGCCGTCATTTGACGTCCACGCATGCTTGGACCTTGGACTAGTTGACCGGAGCCGGCTGACTTGTGGGGTTGACTTTTCTCCCAGCTTGGGTAAAAAAAAAAGACTCTTCTTCCCAGCTGACTTGTGGTGCCTCATCACGAGTCACGGCCGTCAAAAGGATGCCGCCACCATCTGCTCACAAAGAAAAGGAGTATTCTTTTCGCTAGTCTGAAATGTTGGTGACGTAACGTTGCGTGGTGGTCAACGTCTCTAGATGGCAGGCTCTTGTTTTTCTGAGAAAAAAGGAGTCTAATCTAGAATCTGGAAAATCGCGGAGCATGCGTATGGGCAACATCAACTCGTCTGATTTGTCTCAAAAACTCTCGAGGGAGAGATGGTTGCGGGTTTCTGGCCTAGCCCAGTAGCCCATTATTCGTTTCACCCAACATAAGGATCGATGTGGGCTAAGAACCTTGGTCCACGTAGCTCGGCCCACAGCACAGGCTGCGGCCGCCTAAACTTCTTGGGCCGTGTGCACAGTACGGAGCACCGGCACGGATCAAATTCCCCCTCACCGTGTCCTTCAACTTTGTCGACAAGAGAGAACGGGCTCATAGCCCAGTGGTGAGCGCTGCGGTTGTGCAGGCCACCCGCCTGAGTTCGATGCTCAGCATCGACACTCGGGTGTCTCACCGGGGCTTGCCCCTAATTTTGAGTAGTTTCTATTTGGATGGTTTTCAAACGCCTGCCTCTCACGCGTGGAGTCACAAAGGGACTGCAACGTGTCCGTCGCCTACGAAGTTTTGGAGGTTTCTAATGATCTCTAGAAGGACACGGTCTTCGTATCTGTGTGTAGTTGTAGATCTGCTTGTACATGTGTGGTGCGATTGTGGTGTGTAAGGTGGTACGTGCATATGTGTATAAACAGATGCTACAACCGTACTCAGATAAGAGGCGTCAAAAAAACTTTGTCGACACGAGCAACCAGAAGAGAAAAAATTTACATCCATAGTCAGTTCGTCGTCACCCGCGGCCCCGGCCCTCGGCGACTAGGCCGCCGCTACAGCCCCGGCCGCCTCGGCCGCGGGCGGCGGGAGGCCGTCGAGCCACGGGAGCAGCCTGTCGTGGACGAGGTCCGGGCGGTCGTCGTGCGGGCAGTGGCCGACGCCCTCCAGCATGTGGAGCGTCACGTTGGGGAGCTCCGACGGCAGCCTCGAGAAGAACTTCCCCACGGGCCCGTCGATTCGGGGTGAAGGGGTCCCGGTCGCCCCACAGCACCAGCACGGGCACGTCCGCCAGCCGCGGCATCAGCGCTATCGGGCTCGGCCCCGGCGGGCCGGTCACCGTCGACACGAACGCGTCCAGGGCGCCCTCCGTGTCGGCCGGCCCCCTTATGATCTGCGTGTGCGTGCTCATACTTTCAGAAAGTTTAGAAAAAAAAAAAAGCTTCATCAGAAATCATCGGCATGTGAGCCTTGGGCGCCCAATGCCAATGCGAATGGGGATGGATTCAGTGATCCCAAGTGATGAATTTTTGCAGAAACAGACGTAGCCTAGCTGGATGCTGAAGATCAAGAAACAGATGGAACATTAGGAGATACCCTTACCTCTACTAGTTCATCGTCCACGGCATCTTTGTTCCCGTAAACAGAGAGCAAGATGTCCTTCAGGTTGTCCCTGTTCAGTTCAGATTACCACAGAACAGGGTAAGTGCCAAACAGGTCAGATCAGAGGGAGCTGCGGTGCAGATCGGCATGCCTGTTTTTCACGCCGTTAAAGAGTGCCGATGCTATCGGCCGCTGGTTCAGCAGGAAGTCGATCAGCCAGAGCAGAGGCAGGACCAGCTTGATCCTCCAGTCATCGACGATCGCCTTGTTGTTCATGCCGCCGGCGCAGTTCAGCAGCACAAGCCCCCGGACAACGTCTCTGCTGGACTCTGCTCATCATTGCCAAGAGCAGATTCAATGTAGTAAGTATCATAGTTACGGAGTTTACGGAAATAGGATTTACTGACATGATGGGATTTTGGAACCTGAGGCGGCGATGACGCATGCAAGGCTCCCGACAGAGTTGCCGACGAGCACGGCGGGCCTCTTCACGACCTCCTCCAAGAAGTCCAAGATCAACTGCTTCACACAGCACACGGGCACCGTTGTTTTCTTTACATGAGACAAGTTGCTCTTTTGGCTGTGTTTAGTTCATGAATTTTTTTGGATTCGGGTACTGTAGCACTTTCATTGTTATTTGGTAATTAATGTCTAATTATGGACTAATTAGTCTTAAAAGATTCATCTCTTCATTTCCAGTTGAATTGTATAGTTAGTTATTTTTTTCAACTGCATTTAATACTCTATGTATGTGTCCGAAGATTCGATGTGACGGGGAATCTTGAAAATTTTTAGGAACTAAACATGGCCTTTGAAGCAATTGTTGGTGGATCAATTCAGTTCAAACATCAGGTACAGGATAGTGCGCCTCTGTTCATGCCTCAGACTGAAACCACAGTTTACCTCAGCCCATGTCTCCATCGTGTAAGAAAACCCAGCAGGCTTGTCCGAGGCGCCGAACCCCAGCAAATCGATCGCGTAGACGGTGTGGGATTCAGACAGCACCCCAATGTTCCTACCAACGAGCTGATCAATTAGCGATCATTGCAGGAGCTCGGCTAGTTCATCGGTCGAGCGCATCGCGCGGGCGCGCCAACGATCACGCGCGGAGCTCAGATTTCGTCAGGAAAGATCAAAGGCGGCTCACCTGCGCCAGTGCGCGACGGAGGCGCCGAAGCCGTGGACGAGCAGGACGGGCGGGCCCTGCCCCCTGGCGAGGTAGTTCACGCGCATCCCGCGCCACGTCCAGGTGGTGCAGCCCCGGCGCAGCTCCTCCAGGGACAGCGACGCCGCGGCGGGTGGAGCCGCCGCGCTGCTGGTGCCGCCGCTGCCGCCCGAGGCGCGCGTGACGAGGACGCGGTCCGCGGCTCTGGAGCTGAAACGGCCATGGGAAGAGGGCCGCGGGGAGAAGGGGAGCGAGGAGAGGCGGCGGCGGCGGCGCGGAGCTGTCGAAGCAGCTGCGGAGGAGAAGGAGAGGAGGCGGGGGTGGTTGGCGGCAAGGGCTGCCATATCCTCCGCCCCCTCGGCTCAGTGGTGGCGGGTGTTCCGTTTCTACGGTTGCTTTCTTGGCACGATCACGCGCGAGGGCGCCGCGTCTCCTTCACATACTCTACCTTTGGGCATCTGAAGCTTTTGAAAAATTCCTAGGTCGTAAATATACGGTATATGCGATGGTTGTACTCCATATTTAAGTATGTGTTTTCAGTTTCACTAGATGCACCTTATTTTGGTTTATTATAGTAGTATTTGATTTGCCATGAACTGATGGTCGTTTTGAGTGCAATGAATAGATGGCGATGCTGGTACAAAAGCTATTCCTTTTGTTTCCCATCCTGTCAGGCATACTTTTGAGAATCCTGGAAAAAGTTGTGTTAGCATTTATTTATGTTTTTTTTATTTGTATGATCACCATTGTTATGTTCACATCGGTAAATTATTTTCATACAGGCATACCTTATTTACTTAGTTAACTACATTCCATTAAATAACGTCTCCTCTCTTTTTTTTAAAAAAAATCAGACAATTACAAACCTCATAAAATGAATGACCTGTGGTCTGTTTGGCACCCCTCCAGTTCCGAACGGAGAATTTCCAAGTCCAAAATTCCATGAATCTAGAGAGTTGTTAGTACAATCATAGTATTCTAATAAACTATTTTATTTATAGTTTAGACTAAATACAGATACTTAAACTACTTTATTTACTTTATGATTTTAATAAAGTTGGAGTTGTGCCAATCAAGACATTGTAAGAAAAATGCCAACATGGAGAACAAATTAGGGGACCAAAAGTTCAAGGAAAAAAAGGGTAGCTAGACTGCTAGAGCTGCTGATACAAAAGCAGTCTTGATTACTGGACATTCATTCATGCCCAGCATAAAACCTCTCAAAACTCCCGCAGCTTTCAGCGTAAAACAAAACTTAAAAGAAATGCAAATTGGTTTCCTTGAAATACACGAGGCAAATGGTGACGGTGTTAACTTTTTTGGGAAAAGATATGATGACATACGCAGTCACTTGGGTAAAGAAAAAAAAACGATGGGCTCAAATCTCCCAGAAATGCCCGCAACTTTCTCCCAAATAAAACCTCACCCCTCCTGCGACTCTGCGACCCTGTCTCCTCCTCCCACCTCGCCTTCACACCTCCTTCCTCCCCTCGTCTCCGCCGCCGCCTCATCCTCGCCGGAACCCTAAATGGACCCCGGCGCCGGCGCGCACTACTCCGCCCGCACCGCGGAGGAGGTCTTCCGCGACTTCCGCGGCCGCCGCGCGGGCATGATCAAGGCTCTCACCACCGGTATGCTACCCGCCGCTGGCTCCCTTTTGCTCCGGATTTCGCCTGCCTGTCTGGCCGCTTCGCCGGTGCTGACGCGTTGCTTGTTTTGTTGGTTTGCGCAGATGTGGAGAAGGTCTACCAGCTCTGCGACCCCGGTGAGTCTGCTCGATCTCCTCGTGTGTAGGGTTTGGAGCCACCGACAGTCTCGTGGGTGCTAGGGTTCGGGCGTCCGGTTCCTGTGCTTGCTGTTCCGAAGCTAAATTTGGTGAATTTTCTGGTCGGGAATGGGAGCCCTATACTGGTCGCCGTTTTGAGGTTTCGGACTTTCGGTCAATGACGTAATGAGTTCGAGTGTGGTGAGCGATTGTAAGTGTAGATGGGGCGCAAGGTTGGATGGAATCCTCGAATTCGCTAGGATTTTACGGTTCTCATGCATTGATTAGCTCAACTTTGACTCGTGGTAGCCTTCACTGGAAAATGTTGGAATTTTAGGAAAATTCCAGTTTCTGGTGCTGAAGTCCTCAAATTAGACATGGTTGCTGTTTCTTTGTTCATTTTGTTTGCTTTTGCTTTTTAGCTGTTTCTACCATACTGCATAAAAGTGCAATCTAGGGTCATGAGCTATCATGTTTTGTTAAATGAGCACACCTTCATTTATCTTGTGTTTTAGTGCAGCCAATGTAGCTTTTTTTTTAACTTGCAAGCTCCTTGCACTCCATTGTGAATTTACGGAGTAATACAATACACGAGTCTTCTGTTTCTACTAATTCGGCTTTTTTGTAACAGAAAAGGAAAATTTATGCCTTTATGGCTACCCTAATGAAACATGGGAAGTAACTTTGCCAGCGGAGGAAGTTCCTCCGGAGATCCCTGAACCAGCTTTGGGAATAAACTTTGCTAGGGATGGCATGAATGAGAAGGATTGGTTGGCACTAGTAGCCGTCCACAGCGATTCCTGGTTACTAGCTGTTGCATTCTACTTTGCGGCCCGGTTTGGATTTGACAAAGAGGCAAGGTAATGATACAAAACATTTGAACGTTGCAGTGTCCTTCAAACATAATTTATGTATCTATGGTTTTGTGTAGTCTATTTGCTACATCTCCACAAATTTCATCGATGTTAGTGTTGACCAATAGATATGAAAGACATGCAAAATGAAATTCGGCATCGCTAACCTGTGACTCCCAAGTCTCACCTGTTTGGAATTTTTCATTGTGATTTCTCCTTTATTAAGGATCATTTTGATTCATAAATTAAAATTAGTGCTTGGTTGTTTAATTTGTGTTTCAATTCAAATATCATAGTTGAGTTGAAATCAGCCTCTTTCACAAAAAGGAAAAAAGAAGAAGAAAAAAACGAATTGGGGCCTGCAGTTCCACTATTTGGATTACAAAAGAATTGCAACAAGAATTACGATCCGAATCAATTGAGTTTTGTTTGCTAGCACATTTTGAATAATGTAAACTTGTACTGGGTATTGTTTGGGAAGAAGCTTAGCTGTGATTTGGTCGAACAGCATCATTAGCACTGGGAGGCCAGTGGTTCCAAGAACTGAGTTGTGCACCATGGGGAGGCCTAGGGAGGTGCCAGCAGCTATGATCCAGTTGAACGTGTGTTCATGCTGTTGATATATTTGCGGAAGAGGCCTCGCGGAGATGGACTAGCCAGAAGAGAGTAGAGGATGAAGGGGAGGGTGGTGGCAATGAGAGCACATCTGTGGTCACTAGGCACTAGCAATGAGGAAGAAACAGCACTGCCAATTAGGAAGAGGTATCATCAGATCTGAAGCCATGGAACGAGGTGAAGTAGTGGAATGATCGAGGGAACAGCTGCCACAGTGGTGGAAAGAGAGATTACAGTGAGTGCCAACCATGTTCGCAATAAGATGTAAGCCCTAATTTAGCAGACCACCTTAAGTGATTTCATTGTTTGGGTGGCTCTCTTAACTACATCTCTCTTGCTTGTTTTTTTCAATAAATAAAAAAAAACTGCACTGGCATCTTGGGGGTTTAGTGCTGCTTCCATGTGTTTGTTATCATATTTAAAAATAAGGTATTGATTAGATGCATACCATAGGTTTCAGATAGTGCATGCCCTGATTAACATATGAAGAACAAGGAACAGTTTATTGATTAACATGTAGTTTTTGTGTTGCATGTCCACTTCTATGGTTTTTATAGCACAGGAATACATTTGATTGCACTGCTCTGAGATTATTTATCTGTTATTAGTTTATTATATCCCTATAGTCCGATTTTATCTCTTTTAGCCACCTAGCCTGCCTAAATGCTAGGCGACACCATACCACCTAACCAGGCTACACGACACTGCCTTCACTATATCCCCCTAGTTCTTGTAGTTTTGGACATCAAGGCAGTATCCAGTTCACACCTTGACCATTAATTGTTTTATACTGAAAAGGGATAGTAAAATTTTATGACACGGAAGAAGTTTGATGATAAACCTACTAATATCATTTTCACACGGCAAAAACTGTACTCCATCCGTCCCATGAAAAGTGCAATTATGATATTAAAAAAAATCCCACAAAAGAGTGCAATCCTAGCAATAACGACCTGTCTTGTCCTCTCAAATATATCATTTATTAATTGACTATCTGCTTGTTGTAACTAACTCTGTTGAAATCAAACACCTTCCATGCCTAAATCAATGGGATTAAGACAAATACTAAGGGTAGTATGTGTCATTTGCCAATAACACTAATATGTCTAAAAAAACTAAGATTGTGCTCTTCATGGTATGGAGGGAGTAGTTTGTTCAGTTTTCTGTTTCCATTATTAACTATTGACTATTGAGTAGTCATTGCTGAGTAGCAGGAGGCAAGTTTTCTATTCTTGGAAGTTGGTTTGGAAGACCACAGTCCACGTGTTTTCAAGTTACGTTGATCTTTTCACATAGAGGCAAGTTATTGATTTCGTGGTACCCTAGGGGAAACAAAAGCGCTGACAATTTAGTGTCACTGTTGGAGCTAAATGTAGGGTTAAGTTCTGGGTTTGCTTTATTATATATATGCTGCTGGATGCAAGTACCATTTGTAAAAAAAAAGGAGGGGGGGGGGGTGTTACTCTTCATTGAAACAAAGCTATTCCCTGTTATCTCAGAAGCCACAACTAATGTACAAAACGTTTACTGCTGGGTTGCAGCATGTTGCTTTACTTTAGAATACATTTTCTTGGTTGCTTACTCAAAGACAACTTGGTAACTTTCGTAAGATGATTTTATAATTGAACAATATGCTAGTTGGCAAACATGAAAATATGTATCAAATCATTTGATGACCCTCCTTTGGACTGTGAAAGCATTAAACATACCAGATTTTCAGGTTTTGCCAACACCTTGGTCAAGAACTAGTAGCAAGTGGTTAAAACTGAACTTTACATTGCTGATGTAACACCCTTTCACTATTGCTAATTTGTGAAGTTCCCTGCACAACTCCAAGTCTTATTGTTTGGTACAAATCATAGAATTTTCTCGCTCTTGTTCTCCATCCTTTTTTTGAACCCCTTTGCTTTCGTTATACAAGCATATTGGGTTGGGAGCATTCATTCCACTTCACTTCCACTGTTCCACAAATCTGTTTTTGGGAGAGAAGCTAATAATTGACCACTTGAACAACTGTAACTATCTTATTACCTATTGGGTGGATTGGTACTGACCAGAATGGATATTTCCTTTTTTGCACCACTACAGTGGAATATGTGTTACTGAACATGTAATTGTAGGAAAATACATGGATGTGGAAATACGCAAGGACCAAGGTGTAAAAATAACTAACTGATAGGAAAAGGAATCTCTCAGGTTTTTGCTAACCGGTGGCTTAGCAGGATGTGGTCATGTAAAGGGCTCTTCAGTAAACATTATGCAGATTCTTGTAATGGATTCCAATACTGCTATCTGGGTTCCCTCAGTTCGGAGCATTCAGATTCCTATCAGTTTGAATAAAAAGTTCTCTGCTGCTATGGATGTTTGAAAACATGTGGTTTGTTTGTCTCTAACAGGAGGCGACTCTTCAACATGATAAATAACTTGCCAACGATATTTGAAGTAGTGACTGGGGCTGCTAAGAAACAAACCAAGGAGAAGGGCCCCAATAGTACCAGCAAAAGCAGCAAACCAAGCTCGAAAATGGTAAGTTTAGACACTTATCATACTGCCTTTCAGTATTAGCATAGCTAACGATCGTCTGTTTCAGCCATCAAGACCGGAATCTCATTCGAAAGCGACAAAAGTGGCGGCACCCCCCAAAGATGATGATGAGAGTGGTGAAGAATACGAGGAAGAGGAAGAGCGTGATAACACCCTATGTGGATCCTGCGGAACAAATGACGGTAAGGATGAGTTCTGGATCTGCTGCGACAGTTGCGAGCGGTGGTACCATGGCAAGTGTGTCAAGATCACACCTGCTCGAGCCGAGCATATCAAGCACTACAAGTGCCCAGATTGCAGCAACAAGAGGGCAAGAGCCTAGCAGCAAGCTCTGGAGACACCCGGGAGGGAAGCAAGTGCCAGAATCATCAATGCCTGCAGATATGGCCTAGCTGTCTAGCTTGTAGACTTGCTTTTCATTTCGAAGAATGCTGTTAATTCACTCCGTTGCCCCAGCAGCTCATATTGCTCGGGCTTAATTGTGTTCAATGTTTGAAACGGTTGTTGTAGTGATACCAGATTCTCTGGTGAGGCTGTCTTGCAGATGTGTCATAGACGTTCGTGAACTGAAAGACTTGAAAACTGACCGTTTCTCCACCGCTTGTTTCGTTCCAGCATCGCTTGTTGCGATGTTGCCATGCTTTCTGACCCTCGAAACCTTTTCATGAGTGTTATGCAAAAATTTCTTTGATGTTCTTGACCATACCTTGATACTCCATTTTTATGTCGTATTAGATTTGTCTTGAGTCAAACTTTACTAACTTTGATCGAGTCTATAAAAAAAATATAGCAACAATTATACTATCCAACATATATACTCCTATAGTACTATCAACATATACTTTACATATACTTTGGATTCAATGAAACAAATATGGTATTGTAAATGATATTATTTCTTTGGGAACGTATCTAAGTGCAAACCAACATCTTCATACAATTGTGCAAACTTCTAATCTAGATCACAGGATCAACATCTAAGGAGCATGTGTAAATTGAGTGATTTTATATTTAACCGTCCGTTTCTAATCACACTTTCACAAATCCCCTCCCAAATCTAATACGCCATGTAAATAAAAACAGAGGGACTAGAGCCTGCTTGCTTTGCTACCAATTTTGTCATGCCAAAATTATAGCATGCCAATAAGATTTTATTATCAATTGGTCATAGAAATTGGTATTGTGACCAAAATTTGGCAAGTTACTAGAAACCTCTTAAATCTAAGAGAGAAAAGAGTATTGGTTAGCACCAAACCAAATGAGTACCTAAATTTCTTGCTAACATTTTGGCATGCCCAGATTTTGATAAGCCAATATATTGAATTGCCCTGATTTTGGCTTGGCAAAAATTAGCATCCAACGAATCAGGCTCGGAGTTTCCTTCGTTCAAGGTCAGGCCTAGGTACATTATACTATTGCAGGTTTTGTTGATCGTTCACGGATAAGCACGCAACATCAAAGTATCAGAATTAGAACAGCCGTTGTAACCACCAGCGAAAAAGTAACGAGTCGGGCGATTGATAGAAAAGAAACAGGACTAGCTCAAAGCAACACAGTACAACTGCACCGCACGTTGGAAAAGTGAGGATGTGCCATAAACAATTTGAACATGACCAAAATATAAGGATATAAAACACAACTCATCTTTATCAAAAAACTGGAATTTACATCTCATGTTAGGGTAATGAGAGAACACGGTATTGCAAAGTTAGCCGGGGGCTACTGTAATGTCAAACAGTCAAATAACTCAGAAGGTGACCACCAAGTCCGGTCACGTTAGGAAGGATAGCCGTCTCCATTATACAATACTGACAGAATATACAAAAAGGTCTGTTAGTTGATCTTCCGCAGTTAGTTTGGAGCCCCTTCACCCGTCATGCAGAGTCAGCACACCCCATCCAAAACTGTGTTGTCATGATGAGTGCTGTAATCAAATGCTCCTGCATATGGAAATAAAGAGGGTAAGGAAATTTGTGGCTGCATGTTAACTAAAACAGTACAAAGTTTTGGACTGCAGAGAGGGAGGACTGACCAGGTACAAGTAGTCTTTGATTTGGGCTTGTGAGGATTTGATGCATTTTATGTACTCGAGCTGATTGTTGATTTGGTTAGAGGTCTGCTGACTCACATAGGGCTGGACTCAAAAGTATGAAAAAAATGAACATCCTCTTCATCATGAACAATGAAAAAGACTTCAATCATTGTGGTACTACTCCACACAATCGCGCTCGTCCAGGGTTAAGAAGTGATTCTGACATTATCCATCCCTGTGCAGCAAAAAAAAAAGGTTGTTAGCTATAAGATAAGAATCACAATCCTGTATTCCTGTGGTTCTTGTCACGCTGTACACTTCTGTAGTAGTTCAACATGAGTGCAAGGCAGAGTTTTACAGATAAACAGTGGCATTCACCTGTTCTCTAGCTTTCTTCTTGAAAACTCCATAAGATGACAATACAATCTTGCATGATTCCTCAATGTGTGGTATGAAGTCCATGTTCACTGGATTATGCTGGTATGACCGGTTGGAGTTCATGCGCCTTCTTGCATTCAGGTTAGCATGTGAAGCATTGATAAAATGCAGTAACACATGTGCCTGCACACCAGAACATAATTGAAGAGGATAAGTAGATGCAAACAACCTTAACAAGTGCAATGTTACCAAAGTAGTTAATACAATCATTGCTCACATGGAAAGCAGCTTTGAGAATGTCATCCGGCTTTGCTTGATCCTTCAGCAAAGCATATACCTTGTCCTTTGTTGGGTTATATGTAACAATATACCTTTCATCCTGCAATCGAAAAACATGACAACTTTAGATAGCAATCTTTAATTACACTAAGAGAAGAAAATGAACATCTGAAACAACAACAACAACAACAACAACAACATAGCCTTTTTTTCCCAAGCAAAAATGAACATCTGAAAGTATTGGAAAATTTTCCATGGGACAACACACTGAATGGAGCAAATGAGACAGTACCTCGAACATAGGCTTTATAGCAATAAATGAAGCAGGTTCCTGAAATGCCTCCCCAAATCTTGATCCTGTGAGGAAACAAAACTGATTAACAAAGATTCCACATTTGACCTGCAGGAAGAAATGTATGGTCAGAGTGCAAACCTATTGCAACTGGCTCGTGTCGCCAAGGTGGATTAAATATTGTCTCTTGTGAGTTTCCATCCTTCAATGTGGGTACATACCCTGCACCAGTAAAATTGGAGGCCCAATATCAGACTGGATGACATGCAAGAAGCCAACTAGCAAACCAAACACTGCATGCTTTAATGTATGTAAACAAGCTCTGATATATAGATTATTTAGGCTAGATTTCTCTGGAGGTTCTGGTAGTTCCACTATTGTATTCATACACTGCGAAATTCAAGTATTATGCGGATATCTGATGGTCCCTCTGAATATTTGTGAATTTTATTCCAGTTCCTCCAGACAAATATAGCTGGTGTATTTGAAACAACTTTCCACCAAAGATAATAATTCCTACGTTGCCAGAGCAAATACAGCAGCAGTAGACAATAACATCTTTCTTTTCATAGAACTTGTATGAAAATCTGATATGAGGATTCAAAAGATAATGTTGACATACCAGTCTTGATAAAAGAATCCACAGCTACAGTGAATCTTGCCCTATTTAGAGTATTCAATACAACAGATCGCACCTGGTAATAAAATGACATTAGTTTGGTTACATGGAAGTTTATCAGAAAGATTTTTCAGAGCAACAAACTTAAGGAGTTAAAGCAAACCTCGTGATATGAACTGAGGAGATATCCGCAAGACAGGAAGGCAAATGAAGTCACCAGTGATGGATTGCTTTTAGAGATTAGAATGCTCAAACCAGTTCCCAACTACACAAACAAACAACAGCAAAGAAAAGAAATATTATAAATTGAAAAAAAAAGAAACTGAACACTTGAGAAACCACAATATAATATAATAGTATGAAAATAATACATGGCAGCAGCATATGTTTGAAAATACTGAACAATTACCAGATCAGCAATGTTTCCCACACTTTCTCCTTTAGCAGTGACATCACCAATATTTTCTCCTTTCGCATATGCCTTGTAGATAGGTGTGCGAGTGGAGGTCGAAGTGACAGCAGCAACATTCTGGATGAAGCAAATGCATCAAATAAAAAGACTGTATTTAATCCCTACTTTTGCTGGTAAAGGCAAATTGGAAGTATTAGTAATGCAAGAACTTGCTGTGACAATTCAGTAGGACAAACCTTAACAACATTTGCTACACAAGCCATTGGTAGGAAAAGTTGTGGAAAAGCTGCAGTTGCCAATTCTATCCCAGCTCCTAACTCCATCAGGAGATCACCAGAAAAGCGGAGCTGTAGTAAATTTTGATCTCCATTAGTCATTAGCATGGAAAAAAAATTATGGGTGCAGAAGGGCACAGGTTGATTCTAAACACACACCTGCTTCAAATCATAGTCAAACTTCTTCCCTTGGCGGGCAAAAAGCATCTTCCCAACACGTCCAGCCCCATCCTGAGCAGCAAAATAATATGGCTATCAGAAAATAGTGCTGATTGCTAAAAAGTTCAGGATAAATGCAGCGAAAATAAATCAATGATCTCATGCATGTAAGAAGGGCATCAGTATTCAGTAATACTAAAAGATATGGTTGGATCGATCTAAAGGACTTAGTTCAAGTATAACCTGTGAGTTCTTTGTCTTAGAAACTTCCAGCATGCTTGGTTGTTCTCATACATGATTTGGATAAATGTCGCATAAACAAGAAACGCAAAAAAGAAAATATTTGCAAGTTTTTCCAGGAAAACACTTGCCTTGAGTATCCAGTTGATTGCCACAGCACCAGGTACAGCTTTGCTTTGGGAGACTCCAACAGAGTTTAGAAGGGTTCTTGTTGTAAACACACCCATTGCTCCACCAAAGAAGTGCTGAAAAGGGAAAAAGGTAGAATAAGTAACATATTCAAAATCAGGTTGATCATGAAAGCCGAGTATACTGTAATGAAAATATACCTTCAATGCTCTCCATGACATGTATGGTACATATGAAGGAGTGACACTGTGTGGAAAGCCTTCAGGCACAACATAGGACCTTATAAAGGACATTATCTCCTGCAGAAGCAAAATTACATATAATCATTATATTCATCATTCTCAACTGTGGTTGTTCCTCGTATCCAAGATAGATAGTTGAAAACAAAAGGAGACAGTTAACACCAAAAGATCACAATCAGAAGAAAGAATGTGTGGCTAAGCAGCATCCGAAAAACAACTAGCTTCAACCGGACACCAGTGTCTTCCTAAATTAGATAACCTTGTGTCGGAAAATACTTCACCCGGACTCACATACTGGCACATGCATGATCAGCAACCTGAGAAAACTAAATTCAAAGCCAACCATCCACTCAATTGAAACAACATCTACTGAAAGAGTAAAACTAAATTGCTATGAGGCAGCCAACAAAACGACCTTTTTTTCCAAAAAACTCACCACCACGGCCTATAATTACAGATCCAATCTGCCACAATAAATTGGAAATTCCATATTTTGACCCAAACAACCAGACACGAGTGCAACTAACATGCGTCAAACTTCACTTAAACCATAATTTCACGCATCATCATCCCTATCTCAGCGAATCCAACTGCAAATTCACGCATCTTCAAATCCCCCAGAAAATAGCACACCGCCATCAAGAACAGTGAAAATTCTGCAGGTTTACTCCTCGTCTAACCACTCCGTCGCCCGCAGAGACACAGCAATCGGCACAGGAGCCAAATCCAAGATCAAACCACCTGCACTGATGCCCCAAATCCCTGCGATCCAAGGCGGTAGTAGAAGGCGGCCTCACCTCGACGGGCGGCAGCGGGGACTGGAGCGGGACGGCCTTGAAGGCGGCCCCGACGGACGCCCTCCCCTTGGCCTTGACCGCGGCGCCGGGGGCGTCGACCACGTAGCTCCACCGCCTCCCGTCGACCTCCTCGAGGCACAGCACCCCGTCCCTCGCGATCTCCGCCGGCAGCGCCGCCGCCGCCGGGACCCTGGCGGGCGGGGCCGTGGCCTCGGCCTCCCGCACGGCGAGGCGCACCGCGTCCCGCAAGGCCGGCGCGGGCAGCGTCACGGTCTGCGCGGCCCCCGCACCCGCCGCCGCCGGCCGCTTCAGCCCCATCACCGGCGCCATGCGGAGGGCGACGCGGGGGGTGGGGTGGGGTGGGGGGGGGGTGGGTGAGACCGTGAGATTCAGATGTGGTGAGGGCGTTGCCGAGCCGAAGACAGCGAAGCAGCGCGGCCGCCCGGAGGGATGGAAGACGCCATTTATATACGCGACTCGCCTCCGAGCCGGGGGATCGCGCGAGTAAGCTACGAGTACTCGGGTGGGCACGAGATGATATTTTGCGTAGCTGACTGGCAAGGTGGGGTCGAGCGGAGCGGGCCCACGTGTCGGAGGGATGTGCTGGAACTGGGGTGGCGGGGGGAAGCGGTGGACGGACGTGTGGTCGGCTGCTGGTGCCACTGCCAGCTGGAGAAATGGCCCGCCTGCGGTGCGTTGAGAGCATCGTCTGTGACCGACCGGTGGGCCCATATGAGGATGGGACCCATGTGTAACCGGGAGTGAGGGGGCTGCGGTGGCTGGCGAACCTTTGGAAATTGGAATTGAACGAGGAAAAGGGTCGAATGGCTGAGGTTTCCCCTGGTGCGAAATTTCCCTGTGTTTTTTCTCTGCTTCGTCACCGTGACACTGTAGTTTGCAGCACCAACGACATATGTGACTGTTTTTTTTTTACGAAACATAGTAAATATGTGTGGCTGTTAAGTCTAAAAAAGAGAAAAAAGAGAGAATATTTTGTAGCAAGCTTCGCCATCATTTTGAGTATTTGAGTTTTGCATATTCATATATCATGTTTTTTTTTATAAAACTGAGGATAAAACATGAGAAAGAGTAAAAAATACATATATTCTTGTAACCTACGTGTAACTTACAATTTCTTTAATCTGTAGATGCTTCCATATATTCTTATAATGTGTAACCCGTCCAAACACTCCATGTTCTTGCAATGTCGATCTGGTCCAACTCGAGCGAATAAACTCTTGTTTTTTTCTAGTTTGGACCAACAAGCTAAGGCACAACAGGCGCAAAGCCCACGGCACCACGAAAAATCGGAATTCCCCAGCTATGGCCCTCCCTTTCGTGCAGATTCCGCTCGATCGCTCGTGGGTCAAGACAGCGACTCAGCGAGCTGCAGCCAGCAGCGGGCCGCTCCGATGACGGGCACGGGCGCGGGCGGGTGGCGCCACGCCGCCGCGGTCGCCACCACCGGCGCACGTCCGGGCCGGCAGCAGCCAGGCGCGCACGTCCCCGCGGCCCGGGCGACCGCCCCCACCACCCTGGCGGGCCCCGCGTGCACCCGGCCGGGACCGGGATTAACGCGGCGCTTGATTTTTCCTGGCCTTGGCCGGCCGCGGCCGGGCCCCGGGGGAATCCAACGAATCGCGCCTTTGTTCTCGTGTGGACGCAGATTTTTTCCTCCCCCCACCTCCCCACTAGACCACGACCCGCCGACGCCTCGTCGGCTCGCCGTCCGCCACCGGCCGCGACGGCACGCGCGCGCCCCCCCGGTGCCCGTCGCCGTCGGCGCCGGCGCCGGCGCCGCGGGGTCCTTGTCGCGCGCGGCAACCATTTCTTTAGGCGTGGCCTCGTGCGGTAATCCTCGTGCCAGCCAGCACGGTAGCACGAGACGGGTGCCCTGCGCGCCGGCCGGTGCCAGGCAGGGCGAGCGCGGTGAACATGCTGCGTGCGGTACGGAGTGCGACGCCGACCCATGCAACCCACCCACGTTCACGCCGGTGGACACGACACGCCTCGGGTTGACGCGGAACGGCGTCGTGCTCGCACCGGCCGGCGGCCACCGCTGCTGCCGTCCACGCCGTGTTCTTGGTGGCTGGCCACCGGCGCGCGCGGCGTGTTCGGCGTGACTTGAATGAGGCTTTGCGTTTTCTTCCCCCGCTGCGCGTCGCCGCTCACCTGATTAGGATGATCGCTAGCTTAGCTGATTATTTTCTCTGCGTGAGATAGCGACGACGGTACGGTTCGGTTTGACTGGTCGAAATGACGAGATTTTTCAGATCGCATAGCAGCGTTGCTTCGGCGAAGGTGAAACGCGTCACAGCTGAAATGCTTATAGTCTACGGCCAAGCTACAGTGGACTGATGCCACTATTCTGAAACGTGGAAAGCAAAGGTCTTTCTTGGTAGATTGGACTATTAGTATTCTATCATAAATTTGAGGCAAGACACACTATGCATTGTTTATCCAGAAAATAGCGAATCAAAGTTGTAGCAACCTTTTTGCGACCAAAGCTATACTCCCTCCGTCCCAAATTATTAGTTGTTTTGATTTTTCTAGAAACGTAGATTTTACTATGCATCTAGACATAATCTATAATTCTATATCTAGATGCATAGCAAAATTTATGCACAAAGAAAAATCAAAACGACTAATAATTTGAGACAAAGAAAGTAGTAAGCTCGGACAATTGTAAAGCCTTCTGCCTCTACACATATTCCTGACCACATTTTCCTTGATGGCTTAGTTCGTGCACCGAGCACATCGGTCCAATCTTATTCGCCGCCTTGTATATTGAGTGGAGTGACTGAGTGACTCTGAAAGGGACAACTGAACTCCAATTGTCCCTCTAACAAGGGCCAGGTCACCATCTTTGCATGTTGCCATCCTAGTATAATCAGGCTCCTACCTAATGTTGTATCTTATTATTGAGCGATGACATGTCTGTTTGTGTCTTTATACCTCACATGCACCCTTGTCCTCTTTATGATAACAAGAGGACGAATCTATGTAGTTTATTAAGCCAGTCAGTATGTACATCGACGACCTACTCAGAACTCTTGTCGTTACAATAAGCAAAGGCAAACTTTTTAGCGTTTCAACGTTAGCGATGGTAAATTTATTTACAATATAATGATCAAGGGGACGAATCTATGTGTTTGAACTGTCCTCTTAAGATAGTTAACTAGAAATTTGGACGTATATGCTTGTAACGTTAGCGATGGTAAATTTATTCTTGGTGAAAACTTGTCTTGTTTGGTTTACGACGAAGCCAAACCAATATGTGCATGGCTAAATCAATGCTGCCACAGAATCCAAGTGGAGGCCAAATTCCATGAGTCAAAAGAAAAGCTGGGGAAAGCAAGGCCCAAGGTTGCTTTAAGCGTTGGGGATTGTTAGTGACAAATTTTGATCATGTTTTGGTTCCATCTCTTTTGGGCATGTCCAAATTCTGGAATCAAAACAAATCAAGCCATAATTTTACTAGGGACCACCGAATATTGTTGTGGCACATTTACTCTAACCAAACATGTCCTAGACAAAAGAGAGGCTACTCTTGAATTTGACAAGTACTACATTTTCTGCGTGGATCAAATTAAAGCGGACATCATGAAAAAGGAAACCACGTCCAAATGAGCGTTGCCAGTAGTTTATGTTTGATCTAAACACCTAACTTTATACAGTATTACTTCATTTTTAATATTTTGGTTGTGAAACTTGTTCTGTTTATTTCAGAAAATGGAGAAATTTGGTTCCCTTTCTTCGTGGAAATAACGTTACATCAGTCAAATTATTCCAGCACTGATTAAATGCTTCTTTGCGCGGGATTGTGCCGGTTAGCATCTCGGCATGGCATTTCTTCTTACGCGCGAAACATGTTGATCCGGGTATACGGTCATAACCAATGCAAAGTCAATCAGTCCATGCTTGGATGGTGCGGGCATGGGCATGGCATTTTTCTGATGCATGAAGCGCGTTGATCCAGGTGTATGGGCCTTGTTTGGTTTTTCCTAGAATGGACTAGAACGCATTTTGACTGTTAATTACGGTGTCAAACAAAGTCAGTTTATAAAACCAACTTTAGAACCCCCGCGCTAGGAACCCCCGCATCACTGTAGCTAATCATCGATTAATTACTGTCATTAGATTCGTCGCGAAAATTTACACCCATCCCTGAAGAGGTTTTACAAATAGACTTCATTTAGTACTCCATGCATGCTAGATTCTTCTCTCGAAAAACATGTGCGCTAGGAACTCTAGAATGGAGTGGCCGAACCAAACAAAGCCATGGTCATGACCAATGCAAAGTCAACTAGTCTATGCTTTGGATGTGCGGAAGTGTGCCGGTCATCAGCATAAGCATGGCATTTTTCTTATGCGTGAAGCACGTTGTTGATCCGGGTATATGATCATAACCAATGCAAGTCAATTAGTCCATGTTTAGAAGGCTAATCACATGGAAGTTTTTTTAGCTATATATGTATCTTATTATCGCTACCGATGAGAATCTTCCCGCTGCCCATGACTCACCCGTACCCACCTGCTAAGTTGTTGCTTCCGAATGAACAATAGAGAGACATGCTATAGCAAACATTATATAAATGAGGGCGCACGTTTAATTCAGTAGTTACTAAAAAAAAAAGTGGAGTTGGCATGCTATTTCCGTGCTCTGTGTGCCCACCCAAAAGAATTCAGATGGAAAACAAAATCATTTGGATTATGCATGTGTGGTCATGGCATATGACGTCACTGTTAAATAATATATAGTACAATGTGAAACCATATTTATTTTGTTTTCCATCCTAAAAATTTACAAGTAATAGCATGTACTTTTTTTTCTAAGGAATAATAGGTCAAGTGGTCAACAATGTCACCACACAATCGCAGTGCAGCTTGGAAAAAGAAAATGCTTGTTATTGTCAATGCCGCTCATACAGAGCCCTGGAATACGAGAAAATTAAAGGGCCGAATTTTCAGGCACCGCCCAGTATTCATACAAGTCATTATCATGGAAATTCAACCAAAATGAACCACAATCTTGGCCTGCTCTTTTTACGTTTTTTTTTCTCAAGCTGGGGCCATTTAAGACGGGCATTATTATTTTGTTGGTTGGAGACGATGCTGACCTGGCAGAGGATGAGACGGGGCCCATGCCCCTGACCAATGCTGTGCCAGTGTGCAATTCCCTGGTCTCAAGTTTCGGATATCTCAGGATAAGCAGCCCATGAGCTGGAGAACAAAATGGCTTGAAGAAGTATTTGGAGGTGGCAGTTTCTTCTGGGCATGATTGAAATGTAGATGGAGGTTACGGGAGTACGGGACCAACTAAAACATTTTGGTACTGCCTGATGGTGAATAAGGAGCCGTTTAGTTCCATTGGCAAAAATTTTTGGATGTCTCGTCGTGTGTTTGATCAGATGTCGGGAGGATTTTTCGGATACTAATTAAAAAACTAATTCCAGAACTCACTTGGAAACCACGAGACGAATCTTTTGAGGCATTTGACCGCAGCATTAGCACATGTGGGGGTACTGTAGCAATTATGTCTAATCATGCACTAATTATACTTAAAAGATTCGTCTCGTCGTGTACATCCAAACTGTGTAATTAGTTTTGTTATTTAATTATATTTAGTGCTTCATACATGTATTTAAAGGGGAGGTGAAAAATTTTTGGGTGAAAATTTTTGGAAACTAAACGGCCCCTAAGTACAATGGTCCGGTACGCGTACGCTTGTTCACATTGAATTTCAAGCGCATCAAAATGTTAAATGTGCAACGTGAGGTACACATGTGACCATACGGTGATAAAATATTCAGTCACATTTTTTTAAGGGTATGTTGCAAGGAATAATATAAGAGCTAACTCGAAGCCTAGTTCGGCCCAGATTCAACCGTGCTGGATTACTTGAGCCCAAAGAAAAACCGGCTCCAATCCTATCTGGGCAGGGCCGTGCGAGCACCATCTTTTAAAATGTAAACTAGCGCGAATCTCCGCGCAAGATCAAGCGTTCATAACGCTGCCCGCGCTGGTTCCACCCTGCCGCGAACGCAAGATCAAGCGTGCGTGCTTCGAGAAAGCATCTCCGAGCCGTGCGCGAGGCATGGGCGGCGGCGGGCGGAGGGGGGCGCGGTGGAGCCTGCCGCCGGCGAGGTCGAGGGTGCTGGGGAAGCTGGGGCCCTCCTTCGGCGCTGGGGCCCTCCTTCGGCGCCGGCGCCGGCTGCGGCGTCGGTTTGGGCGTCGGACTCATCGGCGGTAGTACCCCTCCCTTAAACCCTAGACCCCTTATTGCCACAATGCCACTATCACTATGGAATGGAACCGTCCGGAATTTGTGTACGCGTATCTTCTGATGATTTTGGGATAGCTGCATCTCGAAATCATTACACTAATTTCGTGATGGTTTAAGCCACTCGGTAGATAAGCAATTGCCGACCTGGTTGAAGTCTTGGAGAGGTCTGAAATTGGGGATGGCTCATCAAGTCATCATTTTCTGAACTTGCTGGCTGCTGCAATCTATTGAGGTTTGAAGCATAACAGTAATACACCAAAGAAATACAAATAACACCAGTAGCACCTCCAGTGACTATTGGTCAGTGTTTAAAAGAACAAAAAATTCTGACATTATGCACCTAATTGTCGTGATTTACATGGATTCTTGGTACTTTGGTACAGTTGCTGGATTCCCTCAGCTCAATCAATTAGTAACACAAACAGGATGTGGATTCAGTACATTTAGTAACGCCAACTATGATGTTAAACTTTTAACTTTCTGCTAGCTCCTCTTTATTGTACTGCCAATGTAATTGAACAGGTGTAGGAGTTGGGCCTGGATTCCCTGGATTACGCCTGGGATTTGGAGTTGGTGCCGGCTGTGGCGTAGGAATTGGATTTGGTTACGTTTTTGGAAAAGGAGTTGCTTATGATGAGAATGGGAAATATTTGAACATTGGCAGATCAAATCAGAAATCTAAGGGCCTTCCATCTGAGTAAGATTTAAATTTTTGGCACATACTTGTTGCAAGACGAAATCATTTATTCATTTTCGTGATGCCTATAGTTATGTACTTTTTGCAAAAATCGTGTACTCTTCTGCTGATTATATATATATATATATATATATATATATATATATATATATATATATATATATATAATGATCCAAAATATTAAGGTTGCTATTGTTTTTGTTTCTTTAATGAATCTGACGCTATTGGGCATCACCAGCATAGAGGACGTTAACCATTTCCATTCCATGGGGTATTTTGCACAGATGTTTCAAGAATATTCAAACCTCCTTTAAAAATAGCTATATATATTATTGCCAAAATAGGAATGACTAGGAACCCTGCAACTGCAAGCAATTTGTAGAAGAGTATGTGCCCTAGCAGACTTAATAAGAAACGTTAGTCACTCCCATTGAACTTACGTTTTGGTTGAAAGATGTACGCTTTAGGCCCAAAAATAAGCCATCCTTTTTGGCCCTGGTCAGTTTGTCTTGCTGATACGACATTATGACTACTGGGACAAGCAGGGCTATAATTTCTTCAGATGTTTGCTAGCTTGTATTCTATGAATCATGAGTAGTCTTAAAGATTATAGGAAGATTGAAAGCTGGGTGCTTTGCACCAGAGTACGAGAGATTTTTACGATCGAAGGGTGGTCTTGCAGATAAGCTGCCTGAAGTGTTGTCATTCTCTAAAAATGGAGCTGGGTCCATGAGCCGATTGTAGGTCTCAAACCCATGTCAGGGGAGAGGTTAAACAGCCTCCACCTCAAGGTCAATGGCATGTTTTCCAGCTCAAGTGCGTCTTAATTTCACAAAGTTTTAGTTGCTGTGAATGTAATAGTGTAGCTTTGTCTCACTACGAGCAAAACTCAATTAGAGTTTTGCTTCGGTGGTCCTTTCCATAAAACTACACGAATCTTAAAGCACAGAGGTAATTAATAAATATCTTATTATTATTTTAGGTTTGGGTCTCATATGGGCCCAGCCCTATCCATGTCCAGACAGAGCCCAGCGTTTGTTGGAGTCTCATTCAAACCGCGTGCCGGGCTCATTACATCACGAGATTGAAGATCACGCCGGCAATGGTGCTGCACGCCGCCGGCGCATCATCTCTGCTCTTGATCCGTCCTCTCCTCTCCGTTCCATTCTACCTTGGCGCTAGCCCCATTGCAACGCTGCCGAGAGTTCTTCGCAAACCGTTGCCGCCAGATGGTACAGTCGTGACTCCTTGCTCCTGCATATCAGCCAAGTCCATGCGCTAGATTCAGAGGATGTCACCACCACGGCTCAAGATAAGCTATGAGGAAGATCAAGTAGATAAGATAAATGTGTTCTCTAATTGCTGCATTTTTGTCAAACGGATATAGATAGGGTTCTCTATATCTCAATTTCTTTGTTGGCAAATAGCTACAAACCTAGTACACTTCTCAAATTTATTGATTTAAAACTCTGTTTTTCTAGAATCCACCTTCTTTGTTCAAATGATTTTCGTACAGAACTGAATAATTCCATTAAACGTGCCTACAGTTTCAGAAATTGCCTATGTGAAGATGTAATACTAGATGCCAGGTTGCTCCAATTGAATATCCAGGGCAGTTCTCTGAGAGCGATGTTGCTGCTGATCACAATCTGATTCGAGGGAACATGCTGCTTGTTCCTGCATATATTCCATCGATTTTTTTTTTTTGCTTCCTATCAGATCTGAACTTTATTTTTGTCTCCATGCAAGTGAATTTGAGAACACTGCATGTTGATTGGAGAAGCAAAGCCGGCCATAACGCTAATAGTGCTTGGAGCTACTAGTTTCTCTCTTCACATATTAAGAAAATGGGACCTTGGTGTCTGTACTGGAAGAGGTCTTTAAGCGAAGTGCACAAATCCAGTTTTAGAATTTGAATTTGTTTTACACAAAAAGACAAAACACAATGGAATTGACGCATCCAATTAAATTAAAAAACAATGGATACTGTAGTTTACATGGTTACAAAACCAGTGAAATTGTAATGTTAGAACCACTTGAGTTAGGAGGGCTGGGCATTCACAACCTAGAAATTATGGGATGGGCCCTGCAAATGAGGTGGCTTTGGATTGAAAAAACTAAGCCAGAGCGCTCCTGGGCTGGTCTTAAGATCCCTGTTCATATGAACACATCTGCTATGTTTGCAATTTCAGTGGTAACTTCAGTTGGCAATGGTGAGAACACAATATTTTGGATGGATCGGTGGATCCATGGCTGTCATTTACAGGATCTTGCACCCAATGTTTTCAAGAGCGTTCCTCCAAGATTGAGGAACAAATGAACTGTAGCTGAGGCCTTTCATGAGCTGACTTGGGTAGCAGATATTCGGGGTGCTCTTGGTTGGCATGGTCTTGCTGAATACCTGCAGCTGTGGGATATGCTCTCTAACATTGCTCTTAATGATAATACAGATGTCCATCAGTGGAGGTTTGAACCATCAGGCAATTTTTCTACCAGGTCGGCCTATAGTGCTTTTTTCATTGGTTCAACCACTTTTGAGCCTTGGAAACGGATTTGGAAAACCTAGGCACCGGGGAAGTGCAAAACCTTCATTTGGCTTGCTGTCCGCAATCGTTGCTGGACAGCTGACCGTCTACAAAAGAGAGGACTTCCACATCCAGAGCATTGCCCCCTCTGTGACCAGGATGATGAAACGGTTCAACATTTACTTACTTCATGTGTTTTTGCTAGACAATTCTGGTTTAGCATTCTACAGCCACTGAACTTGACAACACTGGTTCCAAATCGAAGATGTGCTTCTTTGGCGGAGTGGTGGAAAAAATCGTGGAGGAAAATACCCAAGCAACACAGAAAGGGTTTCAACTCCCTAGTCATTCTTGGAGCATGGACCCTTTGGAAGCAACGGAATGCTTGCGTTTTTGATGGAGCTACGCCCAATATTCAGAGAGCACTCCAGGCTTTTCAAGATGAGTTTGACCTTTGGCGGTCAGCTGGTGCAAAGGGCCTAACTGCCCTTGGCCTTGAACGGGTAGTTTCAGTAGTTTAGGCCTTATGCTTTGTGTTTTGGGGGTCAGGTCCTTCCAGTTAGTCCTGTAATAGTTTTATTTCCTAATTTGTTACCAACCCCATTCCTAGTCCAAGGTGGGATTTGGGTTCTGTAATTGGACTATTCCTTTCTTCTTAATACAAAGATACGCAGCTCTCCTACGTGTTCTAGAAAAAAAACTGATTAATTTTGGCACAGCACAGAGCAAATTGGGTATACAACCAAGTAGTCATCTCTCAAATATTAGGTACTGTTTGCAGGCATAACATCTGCCAAACTACCATCACCTAAACATGATATTTATCCCCAAACTTGTGTTTGGTGTGTTCCATCAATGGAGTGCTCCTTGTGTTAATCTGTAGAACAGGAGAACCAATATAATGTTGTTCGGTGTGCTCCCTCGGTGGAGCACTACTCATATCAATCGGAGCAAAATAACCTGCGAACACGCAGACAACACTTTGATCATCAAGGACTCATAACAATGCTACCTTCATTGTAGTTGCTCACCCAGTTCAACGAGTACCCCTAAAATAAAATCTATCACATGAAGGAGGAAGCACCTCCACGGGGTGAATCAGGGCAGCTGGAGGGTGACAAAGTTATCAGGATGGGGAACGGGTTACCTTTGCCGGCCTTGTGTCTTCTCAGTGTTCTCTCTCGCCATGGAGCTTTGCCTGCCCTCGTCCACACGAAAATGCGCCTTTGCTGCCGACAAAATAGGATCGGGAACTAGGGTGCGTTCAAACTAGCGGATCAAGATAGAGATCAAACCTCAAGGTGCAGGATGGCTCGACAGCATGGAGACCTGCCGCCGAGCACCATGGTCGGTGGCGCCGCCGCTGTTCATCCGTTCGGCACGATCGCACGAGTGAAAGAGTAAATGTGGAATGAAACACATCTCGTCAATCCCAGGATAGGACCTAAATGAATCTGAATTGGGTATCGGCGAGGTTCCATTGGATATGGGTAGACCGGCCCAAAACATAAACCACAACAAAATTAATTAAAGTAATTATCTGTTTGCTTTAAGATTCGTGTAATTTTATGGAAGGGACCACCGGAGCAAAACTCTCAATTACTTAATATGGTCTTGTAATAATTTTCAGAGATCAGATCGACATCCTGGTTGATGAGGTGATCGAGAACACAAAAAAACTAATCAAAGCAACATTAAAGGAGATTGATAAGTGGAGGCGAGCTTAGTGAAATTGGCATCAGGCTCTGCTGATGTTTAGTCACATTAGTTTTCTGAGACACTATCCTGTCTCTGGTACAGTGAATTCTTGGTAGGAGTCTGGACATTTGTGAGAAATGCTGTCCATATTTTATACTGGTAGAAAATGCCTGGTTTGCCCAGCATCCGCGATTGAATGTGGACCGCAATGTTGACCATTACATTTTAAATACTAGCAGGATCTTCTTTCAGATCCTTGTGTTCTTTTTTTTTTTGTCACGCCCATGGTAATTATACATAACTTGCCAGCCTCAATTGGTTGTCTGACTCTATACTCGGTAGCTTACTGTTATTCACTCCAGTGTAGCTACTGCAAAGTGTAACCTTTATCTTTATGCATTCTTGTTCAACAAGACTCAATGATTAGTATTATTCAATGTAATTCTTGGTCAAGTGAAGTGGGAGTTCGTTAAGTTTTCTGTCAAATCTCTCCCACTTTCTTCCATCTCAAAAAGATTGGTCATGATAAAAACTCAATTCCGCCATCAGTTCCTTAAGATACAAGTCATGTAGCTTGCGGATTAAGAAATACAAGCTCCAATGGAGAGTGTACTACTGTTCTTTTTTTTTTCAGGGCCTGCTGCTGCTATGTGCTAAGTAAACTGTAGTAGAGAATTTAAAGAAAAAATATGGAGTCTGAACTAAGCAATCGAAATAAATAATTGTACAGATTTCAGGTATGATCAAACTAAATCGGGATCTAGACATTTCGAAGTTCATATCCCACAGGCAGATCATAGGAATTTTAGAGAAAAAGTAGTATAATTAACGTGACATACCTACTCAATTATCACATAATATTGAAAACATCTAAATGGGCTTAGCAAAGCTGGCTCATAGGAACACCGACTGATGCATAACGTGCTTGGCAAAGCTGAAGCACTACAAATATGTGCAGGCAGAATGATTGAGAGCATGGTTCCTTCCAGATCTAACCAGACATGGTCGTGATGTTAGAATTACCAAAAAAAACTTAAATCAGTGGCACATTACCCAGGATCTTAACATAACCTAGTTCATGACAGATCAATCTAATGCGGAATAAATGGTTAACATTATACCAGCGTTAGCAGTAGCAGCAGCCATTTACGCCTGATCCGTAGAGGAAGTAGGCGTTCTTGTCGGTGTAGGAGATGCAGCAGCGAATCGGCGTTCTTCGGGCGCCAAACGGGAGTGCTTGACCTTCCAAACCCCTCCAGTGCCTTTAGCGATCAGACTAGCGGTGGCTAGGGTTTTAGAATGACGTGAATCAGTGATTAAGGTGCTAACCACGACCTTATATTTATAGGCACTGTGGGGCTGGGGGCCAGCCTCCGGAAACGGGCCTAATGGGCCTGCTGATCACAGTCCATTAGGGTTTTGTCATTAGGTTTTCTTAATCGCGTTTAGGTGGTTTAAACGCTTTCCTTAACAGTGAAGATCACATATATCTTAACTGAAATATTTCCAACATTCTCCCACTTGATCGAACGGTTAAGGCTAATGTTCGTATATTACTAATGTTCACCCTTAGTAGTAACAGAAAGTTCCGGACCAATGCGTCGTCAGTAGCTTGATGCACTACTGGGACCCCATTACCCACAATCTCACTGAAACACCTCGGTAGAACGCTTATTCATTAGTTGGGAGTCATAATGGCCCTAAACCAGGACCTAAAGACTATCCACCAAACCCATATTAGTAACGTGCTGCTTAAACACATTCGGTGGTAAGTCTTTAGTGAGCGGATCCGCTAACATAGAATTAGTTCTTATGTGCTCAATCTTAATGGTTCGATCCTGGCATCTTTCTTTCACAACACGATATTTAAGGTCAATGTGTTTGGAAGCACCACTTGACTTGTTGTTACTCGAAAAGAATACTGCAGACTGATTATCGCAGTATAACGTTATAGGTTCCGTAATGCTGTCAATTACCTTGAGGCCCGGAATAAAATTCTTAAGCCAAACAGCCTGTCCAGTTGCTTCATAGCATGCCACAAACTCAGCTTGCATCGTCGACGCTGCAACTAAACTTTGCTTAGAGCTTTTCCATGATATAGCTCCACCAGCTAACGTGTAGATATATCCTGATGTAGATTTCCTACTATCCACACACCCAGCAAAGTCAGCATCAGTATAACCCACAACTTCAAGGTTATCTGATCTTCTGTATGTGAGCATGAAGTCTTTAGTGCCTTGGCAGTAACGTAATGCCTTCTTAACACCAACCCAGTGGACCTTTCCGGGATTTTTTTGATATCTTCCAAACATTCCGGTAGCAAATGCCAAGTCAGGACGCGTACAGACTTGTGCATACATCAGGCTTCCGACAGCTGAAGCATAAGGTATGTCCTTCATCTCATCTGATTCCAATTGGTTCTTAGGACATTGGGCTTCACTAAACTTATCGCCCTTCGCTAATGGAACAGGTGTGCCCTTACTCTTATCCATATTAAATCTCTTAAGCATTTTCTCAATATATGCCTTTTGAGATAATCCTAGTACTCCTTTGGTCCTATCTCGGTGTATCTCAATGCCCAGAACATAAGAGGCTTCACCAAGATCTTTCATATCAAAATTGGATGAAAGAAATCCCTTTGTTTCATGCAGCATACGCTTATCGCTGCTCGCTAATAGGATATCATCCACATAAAGCACTAGAATTATAAATTTACCACCCTTTATCTTAGTGTAGATACAATTATCCACATCATTCTCCTTAAATCCGAATTTCTTAATCACTTGATCGAATTTAAGGTTCCACTGTCTTGACGCTTGCTTAAGCCCGTAAATAGATTTCTTAAGTCTGCATCCTAAATGTTCCTTGCCCTTCACAACAAAACCTTCCGGTTGTGCCATGAAGATGGTATCATCCAAGTCACCATTAAGGAACGCAGTTTTGACATCCATCTGATGTAGCTCTAAGTCATAATGAACTACTAGCGCCATAATGATTCTGAATGAATCTTTCTTAGACACAGGGGAGAAAGTTTCATTATAATCAACCCCTTCCTTTTGTGTAAAACCTTTGGCTACAAGCCTTGCTTTGAATCGTTCGACATTCCCTTTAGAATCACATTTAGTCTTGTAGATCCATTTACAGCCTACTGGTTTGACTCCATTAGGAATATCTACCAGATCCCAAACATCATTGGAACTCATGGACTTAAGCTCTTCTTCCATGGCCTCAACCCATTTGGCAGAGTTCTCACATGATACTGCCTCTCTAAACGAGTTAGGATCATCAGCTTTCCCAACATCATACATGTCTTCACTTAAGTATGTCTCATAATCAGGGAAAACTGTATGTTTCCTAGCCCGCTGTGATCTTCTTAATGGTTCAACAGGCTGAGGTGCTGGTTGAGGTGCAGTCTGAGGCACCTCAACAGGGTTCTCAACTTCAGCATTAGGCGCCATTTGCTCAGCTTGTTGTTCGCTCGCAGGCACATGAGCTACTTCAACTTGTGGAGCAGCGCTAGTACTCTGAACAGGAGGCGTAATCTGAACAGATGGTGTACTCTGAACGGAAGGAACAAACAGCGGCACTAACTGAGGTGTTACCGTTTCTTGAATCACCGGGATGGGAAGCTCAGCCCGTATTTCTTCAAGATTAATTTCCCTCCTCGGAAAGCTCCCACTGATTCCTGCATCCTCTAGGAATACAGCCTGCCTGGTCTCAACGAACTTAGTGAAACGATCAGGACAGTAGAATCGATATCCCTTAGACTTATCAGGGTATCCGATGAAATAACAGCTCACTGTCTTATCATCTAATTTCTTTTGCTGTGGATTAAATAACTTAGCTTCGGCTGGACAGCCCCACACACGCAAATAATTAAGCGATGGTTTCTTCCCAAACCACAACTCATAAGGTGTTTTTGGCACGGATTTGGAAGGAACACGATTAAGTATGTGTGCAGCTGTTTTTAATGCTTCCATCCACAGCTCCACAGACAAAGTAGAATAACTAAGCATGCTACGTACCATGTCCATTAGTGTACGGTTACGACGCTCAGCAACTCCGTTTTGCTGTGGTTCGCCCGGCATACTGTACTGGGCCTTTATACCATTCTCTTCAAGATACTTAGCGAATGGTCCAGGTACTTGGCCGAATGGAGCATGTCTCCCATAATATTCACCACCTCGATCCGATCTCACTAATTTAATAGTGACATTATGCTGATTTTCCACTTCAGCCTTGAATATTTTGAATTTATCTAATGACTCGGATCGATCATGAATGGGGTAAATATAACCATAACGAGAGAAGTCATCTGTGAAAGTAATGAACGAGTCAAAACCATCAACAGACTTTACTGGGAACGGGCCACAAATATCAGTATGAATTATTTCTAATAGGCCCGAACTCCGAGTAGCTCCTTTCTTAATTGTCTTAGCGAATTTCCCCTTAATACAATCAACGCATTGTTGATCTAATTCTGAGAGATCTAATGAATGGAGTATCTCTTCTCTTATGAGACGCTCAATTCTCCCCCTCGAAATGTGGCCCAAACGACAATGCCACAATTTCGAAGAAGTCTCATCATCACGCTTACGCTTATGCGATACATCATCCACATTCATTGCAGAATAAACATTATCAAGAGAGAGCAAATAAAGATCGTCTTGCAAATGACCAAGGCCCACACTTAAATTATGAAATTTAATGTTGCACACAGAGTTGCCAAACTCACAAATATGTCCCGACTTATCTAAACGTGAAACAGAAATAAGGTTTCTCTTCAAACTGGGAACATAAAGAACATCATGCAAACTAAGGTTGAAGTCGCCTGGTAACTCCAAATCGAAGCTCCCAATGCCTTCAACCTTCACTTCATTGCCATCAGCCACTCTTAGGCTTCGCTCCCCCTCTCTTATAGTTCGGATCGAACTGAATACCTGCAGTTAATTGGAAATGTGCATAGTGGCACCTGAGTCAATCCACCAAGTATTAGGAGAAAAATTCACTAAGAATGATTCATCAATAAAAGATACATAATCAGTAATTGTACCTTTGTTCTTAAGCCACTCCTTAAATCCATGGCAATCCTTCTGCTCATGTTTAGGTGACTTGCAGAACTTGCACAGCCTCTCATTAGAGGTCTTCTTATGTGACACGGCCTTGCTCTTATGGCCCTTAAACTTTCTCTTATGCTGCCTGCTGCTGCCAGACTCAGCCTGATGCTTAGGAGTGTTGCTCATGCTAACACGCCCAAAGCGCTCGCTGACCATGTTGACAGCATCCTTCATCCTTTCACCTTTCTGTCTTTCTTCTTCCTCAACACAGTAGCTAATGAGCTCAACCATACTCCAAGTCGCCTTCTGAGTGTTGTAGCTTATTTTGAAGGGACTGTACTGTACTGGCAGAGAAGTCATGATGAAGTGCACCAGAAAACCACCAGAGATAGCCATATCTAGTGTCTTCAGCTTATTTGCCATGTCACACATGCTCATAATGTGCTCCCTGATTCCACTTTGCCCATCATACTATGAAGTCAGCATCTTCATGATCAGGGTGCTAGCATAAGTCTTGGAAGAACTCTTAAAGTTCTCCTCCACCTTGGCAAGGTATACCTTGGCGCTCAGATCATTACCATCCTGGTCCTTATCAGGAATAGCACCACAGATGGCCGGAGTGATCGTGTTCTTAATGATCATGTTGGCCATCCTGTCTGATCTCTCCCACTTCTCAATGGCAGTACGATCACCTTTGGGATCAACGGGCTCTGCTGGCTTGGCTTGACGTAAGGCGAGATCATACTCGCACACAGCAATGGCAACATTAATATCTTTATACCAGCTTGGATAGTTGGTGCCATTCAGGGGCTCAATGGATTTCAGGTAGCCCGTCACAGTGTTCACTGAAAATCATGAGAACAATAACTTAATTAAACTCACAATTAAGATGCGCATAAGAAGTATGATATTAACCCTACGATGGTCTGATTAAAATCATACATAAATTTCAATTTGCATCACCGATGGGGAAAACAAACGAAATTTATTATTAAAACTCATAATTAAATCAACGATGGTTAGAATTAATTACAAGTGATCTAAATATACTTCCCGATGGTTCCATTTAAATAGAGTGCATCTTAATTGCTTATGGTGGATGAACATAATTTTCAGTGAATAAATGCAATTAAAACATGATTAAAAGCATTTACATAACTCGTGGAAATTAATTAATATAATGCTGGTAATTAATAAGTGCAACAGAAATAATTAAAGACTTTAAACATAAAGGCAATTAAATTGAGCTTAAGTCATAAGAAACAGTAATGGAAAAGCTTTAAACATTAAACTGGGCTAAAACTCATGAAAAAACAGCCCAAAACATCACCTTTCGCGCGGCCCGTTAAACTTATCGGCCCAGTCCAGCCCACCAGCCGCAAACCCTAATCACGGGTGGATCTGAACCGTTGATCAAATCGGACGGCCTCAAATCGCCGCCTCTGCATATAAATTGGAGGAGGACTGTCGGAAGGTTGACCAAATTCCCCTCACTCCCTCTCCTACCTCAGCCCGAGCCGCCACTGTTCGTAGACCCGGCCGCCGGCGCGAGCACGGCGCTCCTCATGCGCGCGCACGCGTAGCTGCTCTGGTCCGGCCGCCGCTTACTCATGCGGGCAGATCGGCAGGCCGGCCACGCGCCGCGAGGGCACGGGCCCGCGGCCGCTGCTCCCAGCGGGAGGTGCGCGCGCGGTACTGCGGCTCAGGCCGGCCGCCGCATCGGCTCCACGTGCGGGAGCTGCGCGCCCGCCTCATGCGTGCGAGCCACGCGCCGTGTGGGCCGCCTGGAGCGCCAGCGCCGCCTCCTGATGGCCACGTGCTCCGCGCGGGCCTGGCCGCCGCCTAGTGCGGCTCGTAGGCCGCCGCCTTATGCGCGGTGCGGAGCGGGCCCCGCCCGAGAGTGCCGGCCGCCGCTTGACACGCCGCGTGCGCGCCGCTGATGCGCCTCCTGATGGCGCGCTGATGCGCCTCTGCAGGTCCTTCCGCCGACGCCGCGTGCGACCGAATTGCGCGCGGCTCCGTCGGTGGGTCCTGCAGTGGTGCTTGCTCGTGGCTTGCAAACCAACTCATGGCCGCGGTCAAGGTAAGATTCAATCTTAGGGTTAGGGTTCATGAGGAATTTGGGGATTTCTTGATGCGATCTGAAATTTGACTATTCCTCTTCTTCTAAATGCTGACTGATGCATCTAATCTCATAGATTTGGGCTTTAATTTGCAGAATAAAGCTTAACAGTGGGCTAATTTAGGGAAAATAATAAGCAAAAGTAAACCCTAACCTTAATTACTTAACTTAATCATGAAATTGTCTCGGTCTAACCATGAATTAGCATAAACATTAAAACATTTGCATCTAATCCGAGACACTTAGCATTAACAGATCAAGATTAATCTTAAACTTGACCTAAACCGAATTAGATTAGATCTAATCTCGTGATCAGAAACTTAATTAACCATGATTTAGATCTAATCACGCATGATTAACACATAAAAGCCATTATGCTGGATCTAATTGCATCTAAAACATGAATCAAACTTAACTGTGCAATATGATCTAATATGCACAGCACGTTTTGCATCTTAAAACCGACGAAAACATAGGCATAAACATGGCTCAAAAAATTGACCGTGCATGACTAGGTTAAGATGGCTCATGATACCGATTGTTAGAATTGCCAAAAAAACTTAAATCAGTGGCACATTACCCATGATCTTAACATAACCTAGTTCATGACAGATCAATCTAATGCGGAATAAATGGTTAACATTATACCAGCGTTAGCAGTAGTAGCAGCCATTTACGCCTGATTCGTAGAGGAAGCAGGCGTTCTTGTCGGTGTAGGAGATGCAGCAGCGAATCGGCGTCCTTCGGGCACCAAACGGGAGTGCTTGGCCTTCCAAACCCCTCCAGTGCCTTTAGCGATCAGACTAGCGGTGGCTAGGGTTTTAGAATGACGTGAATCGGTGATTAAGGTGCTAACCACGACCTTATATTTATATCCACTGTGGGGCTGGGGGCCAGCCTTTGGAAACGGGCCTAATGGGCATGCTGATCACAGCCCATTAGAGTTTTATCATTAGGTTTCCTTAATCGTGTTTAGGTGGTTTAAACGCTTTCCTTAACAGTGAAGATCACATATATTTTAACTGAAATATTTCCAACACGTGATGCAATGCAATGGCATCCATGATGACCTCGCGACGATCTGCTCATGGATTCGTCGAGCACGGACCATGATGACCGTACACCCAGGCCACTCTGGGAGTTCATGGGACATGCCAGCAAAGGCATGTACTATGAAATGATGGGCGACCTCACAGCATAACCACAAGAACGACCATGATTACCACGCAAAGACACATGTTTATTGCAAGGCAAGGCAGTGATCTCCATTGGAAGATGCGTGCACTTTGTTTTGGTTTGGTCATTTGGTCTAATCTGATCTGGTAAACATGTTGTCAGCTTGCGTCAAGTTGTGTAAGAGAATAGGAGAGGTATAAACAACATGAACACGCATTACAGAGGTACCATGACAATTGGGATATAGAACATAGGTAGTTTGTGCCAAATTTTGCGTAACTTATGCACCGTGAAGTTGGGATTTAGAGAAGTATCTTGCTAAAAAAAATTTCTGGCAGAAATACATGCCCTATCTGTTCTCTCTGAAACCAAATGTCATGTCCTGATATAATTTACAAGTAGGTCATACCACCCTCTTAAGAGCATGAACGTTCAGTAAAAAATTGCTAACTTGGAACTCAATAATCTCACATGAATTTGTAGCAATTTTGCAGGCAATAATTCAAGACCCTTAAGGATCAGAAAAAAGGTTCACGTGCTCTGAATTCAGTCGGCCATTTATACAAGCAACCACAAGAAAGTTAGAAACAAAAAATTGCTGGACGAAATCTTTGGTAAGGAGAGAATGGACGAGAGTAATGGAAGAATACTGCAGTGCAATAGTTTTACTGAGACCACAGTTGTCCGCAAGAATATCAACCATTTCTAACAAGTCGAGACTATTTCTTATACATTCAAAACCCTGGTTATTGTCAATACTGCAATCCCAAAACCTATTACCACCCAACCAATAATGTTAATATTCAAAGTTAGATACACAAAGAATAATAAGACCAAACAGCAAACCCTCGAGTAGACAAATATCTTGCACATCGACTGTCCATTCTAGGGATTTCCAGTTTTCCACAGTAAAGCGCATGTCATGACAGGCCTGGAGCGGTGGAGCCAGATGTGCTGATCCCTTGTATGCACCAACAATCATCTCACGCAGTGGAGCACATCCGCAATCTGATATACATATCTAATATCTTGATCACCTGAAGCACTGCATTTTTAGACTAAAATCACCGCCCTGTCTTCGCACGCTTCATCCCAGTAGAATTAAAGGGGGATACACTGGGACTAAGATGGGGGCTTGGGCTTTCCTCCATTAGAGTGCCATTAAGTATAGCCAATTCCCTCAGCTGTTGCTTCTTGTAGTAATCCATGGACTCATCCTGTGAATAGCAACAGTTAACGAGACCGGTAATACCAGTGGAGAAGCAAGATAAATATTGGAAGCAAGTAGGACAGATAGAAAGTAAGAGTACATACAACTGGTTTGAGAAGATCCTCCATTATGGCCACAGCTTGGTTTAGTCGTGCATCAACAACATCTGCTGGGAACTCAGCTTCCACAAGCACATGTAGTGGGTCATTTAAGTGCTCATAGCCAGGCTTGTCTCTCAGCTTATCTTCCTGTTAAGGCCAGCTTTTATTTTTCAGAATCTCTCCGCTCTTGTTTTACGGTCAGGAGAAGAGAAAAATTGGTAAACACAACTACACAAGTAATAACTATTCCATAACAAAAGATTTCTTATCCACATAGTTTAGTTAGGAAATAGGTTAGAGTACAAGACTTCAAGTCAGATGCAATTTTTTTGACAAAACAGGATCAGGGTAGCATTTAAGTTTGAAAGTTTAATCATAGAATATATGAATCTATGTGACAATGAAAGCTAAAATAGAGCCTTTCAAAGATGCAAAATATTTTCGTAAAGTTGATATTTCTACCTAGAATAATAGTATCTTTTACAACAAGCAAAAACTGAAGTAGTGAAGTGACACCAGAATTATCTCAGTATCAGCTATCCATGGAACAACGTGAGAATATACATGGGATGAATCAAAGAAACAACACACATTTTATATTCACTAGTGCATCAAATTCAGGAATAAGGGTGGAAAAAATCCTAAAAGATTTTTTATGTTTTGGCAATAGGCACTTTTTCCTTGCTAACATAGCACAAAGTTCAAAATTGTCCATTTGGACTCGTCCTTGATTTCAGCATATAAGACCATAAAAATATTAAAAGTAGTTGACATCATAACAGGGTTTGATTCTTCAACAGTTGTCAACACTTTATTTGTGAAAACATGAATGGTGGTGCCGTATGTCCATATAGGTTGGGTCATGTCATCATATCTTTAGTTTTATAATCCTACATGATACAACTAATGCCATTGTTTAGCTAATTTGATAAGTGCTGAAATGTAATACAAGTGGTCCCTAAAAGGTTCCATTCCTTTTAGTAAGTAATAACCAACTATAAGATGCTGATTCTATTTTTGTTTAATTACCTTAACAGAATCTTTCACTGAACCCCGTCCACGAATATATACTCTACATTGGGTTGTAGCTTCAACTCTTTTCAGCGAGTTTCCTCGTGGCCCCAACAAACGGCCAACAAAGTTGTACTAATCATTACAAAAGGTTATGAATAATTTGGATTTGGCATAGCACATAAAAAGAGAAATTAAACGAAAAAATACAAATATTGTAGCTAATAGTAAGTTGCGCATACATTGGGATACTTGTCAATTGGAACATCAATCCTGACAACCTTTTTCACGACAGGGCTGCCAACTACTCCCGGAGCACCATTCCATACCATGGATGGGGATTGGAGTACTCCTACATTCTGAAAAAAAAAAGAAATGTGTTTCAATTTAAGCAATTGACAATACAAAAAAAGGGTTCATGATTGGTATGCTAAGAATTGTGAGCTCTATGTGTGTGCGTACTAATATGAAATGGAGCTAAGACAGTTGGGGCATGTAAACAAACAAATGATTTAATGAATGTGAAGAACCTCTGTTTGCATTCCCGACCATCCATATAGATCCAAGTCTTGACCATTCATAGGTTGGCCAGCAAATCTTAAGGGACTACCATGATCAATTCTCTCAGGTTCAACAAAAGTTTGGATAGGTGGCAAAGAAGATGCCCGCAAAATTTCTGCATTGAAGAAAACAAGCTGGTATGAGATTGGATACTCTCATCTGAAACACTGCTGCATAATAGATGATGTTAGTAAATATTTGTTCCACTTTGGATCAAGAAGAGAGCATCCAGGAGAATATTCAAAACAGTCTAAGCTGCAAACTGAAACTACATCAAGAAGGTACAATGCGCCCGCGGGGGGGGGGGGGGTGAAAGGACCTTGTTTGGATTTGGTAATTGAGTGACAACTTAGGTGGACTAATAAGTGTTTATGTTGAGATACACAGGAGATTAGTCCACACAAAGACACTAGTATGAGCAACATGTGCCATGGAGGAGAAATTGCTAAGGGTTGATGCTATGCTCATATAGTGTGATCGAGAAGCTCATTGCATATGAGACATGACATGGAGTTATGTGACCAAAGTGGAGAAGATCAAGACAAGGCTTGGCTTGATGGACCAGTTGCAATGGAGAAGGGCAAGTCAAGGCTTTAAAGCGAGGGACCGCGAGACGGTGAAGCTTGGGCAAGATTTGGCGCCGATGGACCAAGGCAACGGTGAAGAGCGAGCAAGGTCAAAATCGATGGACCAAAAAGGTCATGTGATGATATGGAGTGGATCATATCATTTAAGAAAGATCAAGCCAAGTGTTGACTCATAATGATGATCAAAAGGCTTGATGGAGTTTGGTGCTTGTGTGGCATCAACATCTGGGAAGATGAAATGGAATGCGCAAGGCAAAGGTATGACTTGTAGGTCAAAGGTTGTGTAGAGAAGTGCATGACCGGATTTAGGATAGATGGCCGTACTATCAAGAGGGGCAAACTTGTTTGCATATCGGTCATCTAGTGCCACTTGAGCGATCTAACATTGCGATGTTGCTAGGATCGAGTGGCGTGGTGAGATCAAGTGAAAGTTCTTTGAAAATTATTGTGAAATGCTAACACACATGCACATGGTGTTGTTCACGTGGTGGTGTTGGCACATTTGCAAAGGAGAAAGAGTTGGAGATGATGTTTATCAACTTGGGGAAGCAAGAAAGGTTTTTCGGTGTTCTTCGGAGATTAGGTTGGCTCTTGAAGTGAAATACTGCTTTGATCCATTGTGTTTTGGATCAAATATTCAGTTGGGTTGTGTAGCCCTCTGAATAAGCTTTCCATAGAGTCAAAGATCACCAAATTTGGACATCGGAGATAAGAGTTATGGCCGTTTTACCGAGATACATTTCTGCTGGAAATAGACCTGCGGACGGTCCGCTCCTGGGGGGCGAACGGTCCGCCGTTATCTCGGTTGTGCTCGTGCAGAACCGTTTTTGGCTCTGTTGGTGGTCCAAAATGAACTGCGGACCGTCCGGTCCATGGGGGCGGACGGTCCGCCTTTAAAAGCTGAAACGGGCGCTGAAACTTGGTAGTTCTGTCTTGGGTGTCCAAATTGTACTGCGGACGGTCCGGCCCTTGGGGGCGGACGGTCCGCCTTCTTCTGAAAATTCTGGGACAGAAACACTGCGGTTTCTGTGTGTGCTGACCTTTTGAACGGCGGACAGTCCGCCCCTGGGGAGCGGACAGTCCGCCGGTCACTTCCGGATTTAGTCAGAGATGTTTGCGAATCGGTTGGTTCGATGTTTTGAACCACGGACGGTCCGCCCAGGGGTGCGGACAGTGCGCCCGGGGCTCTAACGGTCGACTCTGACACATAGTCATTGCAGTTCTAGCCGTTGGTTTTGAATGGCGGACGGTCCGGTCTCTGTGAGGCGGACAGTCCGCGAAAACTCTGTTTTCACGGGATTTGAGTGTAACGGCTAGTTTGGGGCCTCCCTCTATAAATAGAGGGTGTGGCCAGCCATTTGAGGTGGCTGAGCACCTTGGGGACTTGGTGTCCATGTGTGAGAGTGCTTGAGAGCCCTCTACTCACTCTAACTTGTTAGTAATCATCCGATCGAGTGAGAGAGCGATTCTAGTGCGATTGCTTTGAGAGATTGCATCGAGTGGGACTAGGTGATCGTGTTGCAAGCCGGTGTGCTTGTTACTCTTGGAGGTTGCCACCTCCTAGACGGCTTGATGGCAAGAGGCTCCGTTGAAACCCGCAAGAAGATTGTGCGGTGCTCCGGAGAAGAGATTGTGATGGGTATTGTGCTCACCCCGCGGGTGCTGCGAAGAGCAACTCTAGTTGAGCGAGATGTGAAGAGCAACAAGTGGTTCGGCCGGATCATGTGCTAGAGCTCGGTGTGAGCACTCCACGTGGGAGAGTGTGACTTGAGAGTCACCACTAGCAAGAGGATCGGCGGCAACCTTGGAGTTTGTCTCAACGGGGATTACCTTGGTGGCAACCAAGTGAACCTCGGGATAAAAATCACCGTGTCAATTTTGTCTACTCTTCTCGGTGGTTTGCATTCTCCAAATCACAAGCCTTGTATTTACATTCATCTATATCTTGTGCTTGTGTAGTTGCTCTCTAGTGTAACTAGTTAGCTTGTGTAGCTTAATTAGTTACTCTTGCTTAGATTGTGTAGCTAAACAAGTTGAGCTCTTGGATTTGGATTGTGTATCCTTGTCCTTGAGCATCTAGTGAGCTTAGATTTGGCTTTGTGCTTTTGCTCATTAGAATTGTGTAGGAGCTCCCCCGGTTTGTGAAGTACTAGTGCTTAGACTTGTGTGGCTTGGCATTAGAATTGTTAGGAGAGCTCTTGCTAGCTTGGCACTCCATTTGTTTTGTGTACGATCTTTTTGGAGGTGCCTTAGAGTCATAGTTAGAGGGGTGAAGTCTTGGCTAAGCGAATAGTTCAAATTCCGCATAAGTTTCGGTTAGCCGGCGCAATTAGTTTTAGAAAAGACTATTCACCCCCCTCTAGTCCGCCATCTCGACCCTACAAGTGGTATCAGAGCCGAGGTCTCTCATTTGTGGTCCTTACCGACCCGAGAGGATGGCGACTTATATGCTAGATGTTGAGTGTCCACATATTTTTGATGGCACACACTTTGCACGGTGGAAAAATTGGATGATATGCAATTTTAAATTTATTTGCCCTCAAATATGGTGGATGGTGGATGTAGGTTTTTCTCATGTGTTAGATGAAGAAAATTTAACTCCAACACAAGAGAAATGCCTAGATCTAGACATCCAAGCTACTAACATCTTGTTTAGATCTTTACATAATTACATTCTTGGTGAGATCATGGACAAGAAAACCGCCAATGAGATTTGGAGTTATCTAAATGAGAAATATGGGGCGCCCTCCGATGATCATGATAATTATAAGACCAAGGAGGAAGTGCATGAGGATGATGAGCACATCCATGACATGGTGGTTGTGGAAGATTACTCCACCTCATGGTCAAATGATGATGATGATAATCAATCTACAACAAGTTCACTTGACATGATTGATGATGATGATTCAAGTGTTGCAAATTATGATTCTACTCCAAGCACACTTGATGATCAAGTTGGCTCATGCACGGATGATATTACTACGTCAAGCTGATCTCCATCGCCACATTGCTTCATGTCACAAGGTGACACAAAGGTATCAAATTGCAATGTGATTGATCTTAATTCATATGATGAACTCTTGAGTAGATATGCTAACTTGACCAAATTATTTGAGGAAGTGTTAGTCAAAACAATCAAATTTGAAAAAGAAAACTCTTTTCTCAAAGACACATGTGAACAACAAAAGCATCTACTTTATGTCATAAGTTGGTCACATGAGAAGCTAAAATTGACTCATGAGGAGCTTAGTGTTGCTCATGAGAATTTAGTACTAGACCATGCTTTACTCACTAATAAATTTTCTAGTAAAGGAATTAAAACTAGTGAGAGCTCATCACATGGGTCAAATGATCAATTGCAAAATATTGCTAACCCTTGTGATGTAGGCAAGAAGCATGTATCCACCTCATGTGATGATCTATTATCTATGCCATGTTCTTCACAGTTAAATGCTTGTTCTACTTCTATGTCTTGTGAGACTAAACTCTTGAAGGATAACAATGAACTTAAAAATGAAGTGAAGTATTTGAGCAACAAGATAGAGAGGTGGACAAAATCAAAAATCACCCTTGAAAGCATAATAAAAAATCAAAGAAGCTTCGGTGAGCAAACCCAAAGGCAAAAAATGGGGCAAGAATAAATATAATAGGAAGATGAAGAAGAAAGAAGAAATGAAGCTATCTCATTTCATGTGCTTTCAATGCCATGAGATGGGACATCTTGCAATTGGTTGCCCCAACAAAGAAAAGCTCAAGTTGAAGAAGAAAGAAGAGAAGCTTAAATATGTCAAATGCTTCAAGTGCCGCACTTGGGGTCACCTCACCTCAATGTGCCCAACCAAGCAATTGGTGAAGCAACAAGAATCTCAACCAAAGTCACAAGTTGAGCAAGAGAATGTACCCCAACCTCAAGTCAAGATCAACCATGATGATCAAGTTGATGACTTGAAGATGATGAAAAAGAGAACAAGAATGGGTGGCAAGGCAAGAGCAAGGCATCCAACTCACATTCAAGATGCCAAAATGTTGAGCAAGAACAAGATTCAAGAGAAGAATCTACATGCTCACATCAAGTACCATAGTTGTGCAATATTGGGTCACCTAGCTTCGGGTTGCCCAAACAAGCTTGAGAAGAAGGCTCAAGCAAACTATTAGAAGCAAGGCAATAAGAAGCATCAAATGAGTAAGGAAGAAAAGGCTCAACAAAAGAGTAGATGCTACTTATGTCGGAAAAGGCGACACATGGCTTATTCATGTCACTTAGGTAACAATTCTAAGCATATTTCAATTGATGCAAATATTATGCTTAGAAAGGATGGTAATGGTACCTCATTTGTTACTATTGCAAAACATCCCGCTATTGATACTAAGGCATTGCCAAAGTATGTTGCTCCTAACTTGGGAGGACCCAACCTAGTTTGGGTACCATCAAAACGTGGATGAATGTGTGTAGGTACCAAAGGCATTGGAGGCTTGATTCAAATTAAATTCATATTTTTATCTTATGATTGAATCAAGGAATTGAAGTTTTCTTTGCATATATATACAACCCAATGCCAAGTCAAAACAATGAAGTCCAAGTGCTACAACATACAAGTATCTTATTCTAGTTGTGAGAAATTCATTGGAAATATTTGATGGCTTGCAAACTTATTTGAGTTGAATCTCGTTTTTGGATGAAAATCTTTTTGCAAGTTGAGAAATGAGCTACATGTCATTGACTTCTCAAATGTGACTCGGAAACTAGTACATATGGCATTTGGTTCTTTATATGCACTCTTTGCTTCAAATTTCTGAATTTTCAAAGCATTTATGGGGTATTTATGAGTTTCCTTGATTTTACTCGATTTATTTTTGATTTCTTGTTCTTACTCACTCATATGAGTTTTTGGATGGTGTTCATGCTAGTTTTGAGATTTTTGGAAATTTTATTTGAGCAATGATCCCAATTCAAAGTTGAAATTGTGAAAATTGAAAAGTTCTGGGCTGTCTAAAATTTGGTAGTATGGACAGTCCGCGGGTAAGAGGCGGACGGTCCGCCGTTCATGAGACTTGTTTACCAGAGTCTCTGCAGAAAAGTTTTAAGCCGCAAAATTACACTGCGGACAGTCCGCTGATCATCGGTTCAACCTGCAATCTTCTGATATACCGATGGGTTGTCAACTGAGCAATGCGCGGACGGTCCGCCAGTTTTGAAAAAGAATCTACCAGTTGTGGTTTTTCAGTTCGGGGCTCATGTTAAAGTTAGGTTGCGGACGGTCCGCTCATGGACTGCGGACGGTCCGCTCTTGGTGTTTTCAGGAGGATCCTGAGAGCTAGACTTATCATGAGCTACAAAGATTCTCAAGTTGGAATCATCTTTACAAATGGTTGAGGAACCTAGGTTTGGTTTTGAGAGGAGCTAGAAGCATAACAAGTGTTGGGTACAAGGCCATTTGAGTGTACTTATCATATTTTTGGTACTCAAATTGGAAGATCAAGACTAAACAAAATAGAAAGAAAGAAGACTTGAATATTATTCATCATTTCTAGTCCATCATCTTGATCAATCAACCAAAGTCATTCAAGTGAGTGTCAAGAATGTTTCTTGGAGAGATCACTTCTCCCGGGAGAGGAACCGAGCCGCCCAATGTGGGATGGACAAGCAAGATGCTTGGAAGGCCGACATGTAAGTGGTAATCTAGAGTCATTGGAGGTGCTTAGTTGAAACTAACAAATGAATTGATCAAGGAAAGCAAGCAACACCCAACATAGAGAGATTCATGATAGTTCAAGTATATTCAAGTGGTATTCTCTCAAGCAAGCAAAAATCAAAGAGATGGAGCAAGCCAACCACAACAAGATAGTGTATTTGATGATAAGTGGTATTCATTTCATATGGGTGAAGAATGATTTTCATATTGGTATTCATTGTCTTCACCAAGCTATTATAATTGGACTTCATGATGCTAGTTGGAGAGCTAAATTAGAATCTAATGATTATCCTCTACTCCAACATAGCAAGGTGAAATTGCTTGACATATGCATTCATACTATGCTAAGGACATGATTAGTGCATATAGTCATATATAGTAATCATTCATGAAAAATAAAATAATTTTAAATGTTTTATGATGCCACTATTGCTTCTATGCTTGATATGATCTAGTGGTAACATATGACATGTTCATGAGCTAGTAAACCCAAGTAGTTGATCTAGAAAATGAGCTTTCAAGTGTTTAACTCAACATTGTCAAGATAACCCTTAGAATGAGGTGTGAAGAAGCTAACTTTCAAGTGTTTAACTCAATATTGTCAAGATAACCCTTAGAATGAGGTGTGAAGAAGTTTGCCATTGGTTCAAACTGAGTTGAATTATTTGGGCAAGTAGTCTAGATCAAGTCAAAGAGAAAGAAGCTCATGGAAACAATCTAGTTCAAGAATTGGTTATCAATGTCAAATTCAACAAAGTGGTCCATCATGATTTTACGAGTGATACTAGATTCAACAAAAGGTATATCATTATATCTCTACAAGTGATATACATGGTCATACAAGTGGTATTCATTCAAGTAGATCTAGTGTAACAATGGTGGTTCTACAAGTGATCCTCAACTTTAAGTGATCAATTCAAATCAAGAAAGCTACCCTCATCAAGAAGAGCTCAAGATTCAATTAGATTGACAAACACTTTGACATAGGGGGAGGAGCCCCACTACAAGGTATCAAGGTTAAGGATCCTACTAGTGTCCTACATGTGGCATTTCAAGGTGGTCCTCATGCTTCCACATGTTGTTGTTATAAGTGGTGTCAATTCCAATCAACTTGAAAGTGTCCATCAAAAATGAAGATTCAAGATTCAACCATCTACCAAAGTTCAACTCTTTGTATCAAACCACAAGCGCTTCATATGATTGCCTACAAGGGGTATTCAAGTGGTAACCCTACAAGTACAAGAGGTACAACTTCAAGTGGTAGCCATTGATCTTCACATGGCCAATTTCATGTGGTTTCGGCCCTTTTTATGGTCATTGATGACAAAGGGGGAGAGGAATGAACAACGATATGAATTATCCTTGGATGACAAAGGGGGAGATGAGATGAGAGTGTGATCATGGACATGGATCAAGAGGAGCAATATTGAGGAGGATCAATATTCTTGGACAAGAAGAGCACACAAGTAGGGGGAGCAAGCTCATGAACTTAGTTGTTTGCATTTGATATGTGCATATTCATGTGCTTGCTTGCATTTGCATAAGTTTTAAAATTTATATATGCATTGCTTGTGTGTGATGTATGCTAGTCATAGAACTTGATTGATGATTTGATAACTAGCATGCATAGATTGTAGCTAGACATTTTTTTTACAAGTAAATCAAGAGCCTTGCTAATATTGTTGACCTCATGAGGTATCTTGAGTTTTTGATGAATGTCTAGTTACTCATTGATGCTAAGGAATGAACTTCAAGGATGCAACTCAAATTGGTATCACGCTTCAAAGGTTTATCCTATATACCTTAGCATCACTTAGTAGTGATAACAATCTCACAAATTTTATATTTATGCATGTGTGTGAGTTTAAAACCAAATCTCTTGAGCACACATGTAGGGGGAGTTATCACTACCAAGTTGGATTTTTATGGTGCTTATCCAATCTTTTACAAGTGGTCTTAATGGTGGATAAGAAACATAAAATCCAAACCAAGTTAGCTATTTACACGTGTGTGAAGTGTTAGCTTGGAATATGCTTAATTTCCATATCTTTGTAGAGTTGTCATCAATTACCAAAAAATACATTTCTAGCAACATAATGGTGCATTTACAAAATGATTTGCGTAGGGGTTTGTAAGTAATCTGTGGTGGCCAATTAAAACCATAAATTTGTAGGAAAAGCAAGTGATGAATACCCTTGGTGTGTATTAAATCGGTAAAAAAATCACGACAACTGAGTTGTAAACAGAAACTAACAAAATGTTTAGAAGCAAGCATGCTGAAAAGGATGAACATGGTCGTACAGAAAGTGTAGCAGATTATTCGGAAGGAAGGAGTAGCCAGTAATAGCAATAGGCTAAATCATGAAACGCTACTCCAGTAGCAGATTGTATTAAAAACTATTGACAGCTACATTAATAAATAGTATTGGAAAATAGCAAAACCAAAATGGCGAAGAAATAAACCTTGGTTTAGAAGCCTGGTACAAAATGGGAGAACTTGCACGAAAGGCGCTAATTTCTGCCTCTCCGCAAGTAACGCAGCAAGGTATCTGCCAAGCAAACAAGTTCATTAGTCCGATCAATTATAGATGTTGCAGAAACTTGCAGGAGAAAAACAAAATATACTGAAGTAGCCACTCCGTATTTTGAAAACAGAAAAATCAAAACAAGAGTATCCAATGGTCTGTAAAACAAGCTGCAGAACACAATAACAATTAACAGTCCAGCTTCAAAACTAAACACTCTGCCGATGAATTAATACCCATCATCGCCCAACCGATGACACAATGCTGACTTATTCTTAGTAGCCAGCAACAGTCAACAACACTTGCAGCAATCCATCGTCAGCAAGCGATCCCCAATCTGACAGATCGCTAGATAGCAGCAGGGCCGCATTGGTCGGCACCAAAATCACACGAAGATGGTAAGGATCAAGCACGCGCGATCTCGCACGAGAGTAACCAAATCTCACTTTCGAAACGCTTTAGGGATAGGATCGGCGAGAACACAGAAATCAAAACATGTCAGAGATGTCACATGGAACACAGAAACCAGTAGCAGGAGTCACATACCTCTCCGCATTAGAGGAACAAGACCACATGGAGTTGTGGCGATGAGGGGAAGAATGGACACCAGATGGTGAGTGCTGGAAGAAAGGGGGCGGTGGGATCCTCTCATCCATGGCCTCCAACAATAGGAACAACAAGAATTCAGAGAAAAACTCTACAAGATTGAATCTTCAGGCAAAGAACTGGGGCCAGAACCAAAATAGAGCAGAGGGAGTCAAGAGCCCCAACAAGAAGAATCAGGAAACCAGGAGAGGATACAGCTAGAAAAATCTAAAGGCCCTGCCCCCTGCCTATATGGAATCCAAGGAAATCTAAAGGGACAGAAAGGTGCCAAGAACCTAGGAGCAAGTATTGGGATGGGTGGGATTATATATGCATGTGTGCATAAAAAATGAAAAGGGAAGGTAATAGCTAGCTGAGCTTGTGTCAATCAATGATCAGAGCCCAGGCTGTGCAGGGGTTGGCAGCAGCTCGTTTGTGGCCGCCTGCTGCCGTTGTTGCTTGCTTGCTCTTCCTCTCCTCCGTAGAAACAACACCAGGCCACCTTGTCCTTGTGGGAGGGAGGAGGATGGAGGGGGTGGGCAGAAGTGAGACAGACCGGGGTGCAGGGAAGAGACAAACCCAGGAGAGGGAGGGGAGAGCCTTGGCCCTTGGATACCCTCTCTCTCGCTGACGTGTGAATGTATCTCGCCGGTTGGTCCAGCTCAGATGATTGTGCCCCCGCCTGCTTCTAGAGATCGTTACTCCTTTTTTTCACCTTTTGTTTCTTTATTATTTCTTTTGAGATAAATTTGCAAAAGAAAAATAGCTTTTTTTTGCGAAAGCAAAAGAAAAATAGCTGGAGTTGCGATCTTATCAACAAACTAACTGATATAAAAGTTATTGGAGACAACAAAAACTTCCAGCTCCCAACCCCCTTTGCCCATTTATAAAAAGGGCTTAAGAGGGAAGCAACCTACTAAGTTACAGGGAAAATGGTATAGTGGATTTAATTTTTCCGTTGTTGTATCGAGTAAAGTGTTACATTTCATTTGGTAAATGTTATGTTTAAAAAAAATCAAAATCACACCTATTCTATTCTAGAATCTAAACTATAATTTTGATAACTAGTTTGAAGGTAGGCATTTTGTCCCTATGTTTCATGAAAAATGTTACGTTGTATTCGCTTGGCTTGTCAGCCAACCAGCCAGCAGTACTGTTCTCTCGTACTAAATCAGCACCAGCCAGTCAGTAGTACTATTTTCTCATAACAAATCAGCACCAGCCATCAGCCACAGCCAAGCAAACACAGCGAGTCTATGATACATCCTCCTCAATTTCTTATTTTCCACTTGGAGTATCAGTATTTTTTTTTGTGCAACGAGTTTGAGAACGTTATGGTGCCTCCTCCTCATTTTCTCATTTTCAACTTGGAATTTCCGTAACCACTTATACACCACATGTTGTCTCAATGATGTGTGGGCCTAGACCACGCTATCAGTGGCACATGCTTGCGATGCGAAGAATTCTCCCTTCGAAGAAACAACACCTTTTGTTGCAGAGAGTCACACATGGGTTTTGCTGAAAAAAGCATAAAAACAACATTTCGTCAATACGTTTCAACTACTAGAAAGAGTATGTAACGAACATGGCCCCATTTAGGCCATTTCGAGTAATTTTGGTGATCGAATGACAACGTAATCAATGAGACTAACGAGTTTGCGAGATCATATTTGTAGGATTTTTTAGGTCCATTGGATAGAGTCCAAATCATATCCGAGACGTCCAATGCACCGCCGAGACATCCAATGCACCGTTGAGACGTCCAATTCATCGTCGAAGATGTCCAATTCACCGACGAGGCGTCCAAACTAGGCCTGATCATCTGTCGGATCGGGTCGGTCACTTTGGGTTTCGGGTCAAAAAATGTTGGCCCATGCCCGACTGTAACACCCGGTTTATAAAAAGACATAAACCGAGCAATCATATACATGCCAGGATAAGTCACACGTATATACAATAGAATAAACAGTATATCACAGTACATATCACGTAAAAAGATACAATAAAGCGAGTACGAATGTTATTTATTACAATAATGACAAAATGTCTGATACGGAGTATGCGGAAGCGTAAAACATATACGATAACTCTCGTCGGAAGCAGAGCAGGGCGCCACAGGGACGTCGACTGGGAGACAAACGCCTAGAAGTCTTCGTACTCCTAGTAGCTCCGGGTGAACTCCCTCGCGTCGGCAGGAACTGAGCAGCAGTAGAGTATCCCCAAAAGAACAAGAGGAAAAAGTGTAGAGGAGGCAAGAGTGAGTACACAACTCGTACTCAACAAGTATAACACAAACTATGAGGCTCTAAGGTTGGCTGACTTAACTGCATTAGCTTTTAATTTTGGCAAAATTTTATTAAAGCTAATTACTACAAGTTGATGAGTTACCATATCCCAATTGCATAGTAATTAATCAGAATTAATTTATGACACTACTAAGAACCAACCAAACCAACCACCCGAGGAAACCCTCCTAACCAAAGGAAGATAACCCCACTAATCAAAAGGAGGATCTGGGCCGCTCATGACCGTGAGCACGGCTAGTATACCAGTTTTACACTCTGCAGAGGTTGCACATCTTTACCCACAAGTCGTGAGCTACGCTAGTTGTTCATCACACTTCCGTAGGTGAGATGGCTAGCAAGCACACTACGAGGCCTTTACAAAGAATCTCGTTGGTAAGGAGTAACCGCGAGGGTGGATCGGCGACTATGGAGCAAGTTTAGTGGGCATCAAGACACGGAGCAGAGACGAGGCCACTTAGTACGAGGGCCATAGAAGCTTACCTCCCCTACCCCACAAGTAAGTTACTCCAAACCAAAATGACCTAATTATTACGCCAAGACCGTCTCATTCCAGTCTTGTGGTAGCGCTGTTGTCCCAGGTTGTCGCTCTATGAACCGGTCCTTATGGAGAGTGGCCAACCCAGCACTAAGCACCGTGCTGGCCCCCTAAACCATGTTTCTAGCAAAAACCAATTTTTAACGAGACGTGAGCCACTCAAACGGGCCACTCCCAGAATTAAGTTGCATATACCGTTAATCAAATTAATTAAAAAGAATCAAGTGTGTTATAGCGCGGCAACCTAGCACAACTAACCAAAATGCAACCCAAGGGATATATATATAAAGGATATAAAGTGGCTAGGAAAGTCCTTATAGGCATACAGTATTAAAATGCAGTATGAAAATGTATTTAAAAGTGATAGGTGGTGTTCATGTTATACTTGCCTTCCTCAAAGTTCTCCTGCTGCTCAAACTGCTCTGAAGACGGTGGCTACTCCGGGTACTGGTACTCCTCCGGTAGCTCAACGTCTACTCACGAACACATGACCAGAAACAAGGCAATAATATAAACATACATGCAAACAAGAGCAAACACTAAAAAATAGTACAACAATACTTGAAAACAGCAAACAAAACTAAGCTAGAACTATTCTACGCATTACAACGATCGCGTGGACATAAAGAACGTCTAAAACGGAGCTAGAACGCGAAAACTAGGTCTAAAACAAGATCCAGGGACTAAACTGTGAGAAAACTAAAAGTTCTAGGGGTTCTGTGCAAAAACCGAGGGCCTAAGTGTAAATAAACCCTAGACTCAGGGGTTAACGCACAAAAAGTCCGGGACTGGACTGCGGGTTCTAAAAGGGAAAAGTTCAGGGGCTAAAACATTAAAAACAGGACCCACGTGCAATTACTTTTGCACGCGACTGGACGGTGGGTTGTTTTTGGAAAAACACAGGGACTGCTTTGTATAAACGCTAGCGCTGACCGTTATTTGGTCTGGTTGACCTCGGCTTGATCTATTCTGGGCCGTGGATCTAGGATCAGACGGCCACGGGTGGTTGGGCGCGCGGGGTGGCGGCACGACTCGCCGGAGCAGAGCTCCCGCGGCGGAGCAGCGTCGGATTTGGCCAAATCGGCCGCTCCGGGCTCGGTTCGGCCTGCGGTTTGGCCGTGGGTGGAGTACGCGACATGCGTAATCCACCTGGGGTTACGGCGGGGCTCGCCGGGGCGCGGAGCAGCGGGCACGGGTAAAGGGCGGATCTGCGGCGGCGGAGCGACGGCGAGCACCGTTCCGGCCTCGAAAAGGGCCTACGGGCCACTACAACTAGCGCGTAAGGTAAAGCGGGTGCTACGGGTGCTCACCGAGGGCTCGGATTGAAGAAGGAGAACGGCGCAGAAGATCGGCGTCGAGCTCGGCGGCGATGGCGTGGCGGAACTCGTGGGCCGATCGCAGGGGTGCACCTCCAGGCCTGCAGATCCGTCGAGGAGGTCCGTAGGCGTGCTGCAGAGAAGCTCTAGGGGTTAACTCGGCCTGAGGTCCACCGGCGGTGACCAATCGCGGCGGCGGACAGAGCTTACCCGGAGTGTGCTCCGGTGAAATTCCGGCACTGGTGTTGTTGAACTCGAGGGAAAAAGGCTCGGTGAGGTTCCTGGTGCTCGGGCGGAGCTCCGGCGGTGGCTCGCGGTGGGGTGGGGCGGCGTAACCACGGTGGCGCGGATCCTCTGCATGGCGGAACTAGGCAGGGGCAGTGGGATTCGGGGCGGCGGCTGCGGTGTGGCGTCGTGGCTCGCAGGAGGGGATCACGGGCCACTTAAGGAGGGGTCCGGGGATCTTGGGCGTTCGTGCCGGACGCTGGCGTAGCGCGGGGATCGCGGGCGTGATTGCTCGCGGGGGAAGCGGATCATGGAACGGTTTCGGCGTAATCCCGGGCTCTGGGCGAAGCTTCTAGAGGGAAGGGGCAGTGTGTGGCTGGCCGGTGGGCCTCGGGGGCGCGCACGGGGCGGTGCGGGGCCACGGGACAGCGAGGGAGCGTGGCGAGAGAGGAACAGAGGGAGCCGGCGCGGGGAAGAAGAAGGAAGGAGGGAGAGGGCGCTGACGTGTGGGCCGTCCCTGTCAGCGAGGGCGCGGGCGAGTGGCGTCGGGCGCTGGGGAAGGTGGTAGAGTGGCTGACAGGCGTGCCAGCCGTGTCAGTGAAAGGAGGGCGCGGATCGGACTGAAGGGAAGGAGGCGCTGGCTTGCTGGGTTGCGGCACTGGCGAGGCGGGGAAACGGGCCGAACCGGGGAAGTGGGCCGCGGGGGAAAAGGGAAGGTGGGCCATCTGGGCTGGAGCGCGGGTTGGGCTGGGTTGGTTTGTTCTGGTCTCCCTTCCTTTTCTATTTGTCAAACTAACTCAAATCTATTTGAATTCAAACTAAATTTTGAATTCAAACCCTATGCACTCAATCAAATAAAACCTATGCACCAGCATGAATGCAACAACAAGTTTAAACCTAGAAAATTTTTAATTCCTTGTGAAACAAAAATTAGATTAAATGCAAGACTAAACATAATAAATCTTAGAAAATTAAATAAAACCAAATAAATTTATTATTAAATACTGAAATTTAAATTAGGGTGTTACACCGGCCCATGGCATGGTCGGGTCGGGTTCGGATTGGGTCGGGTTCGGATTGGGTCGGGTTGGCCCGTAATTTTGTGTGTAATTTTCGAGTTTGATCGGGTTTTTTTAAGTTTCGGGTCAAATATTTCGGCCCATACCCAATCCGTCACTTGGTCGGGTTGGGTCGGGTCGGGTTTTTTTCGGGCGGGTCGGGTCGGGTTTATCGTGTCGGGTGGCCCGTGATCAGGTCTAGTCCAAACCACCGTCCAAATGACCGCTACGACGAGTTGGACAAGTGCAACAAGGAAACAGAAAAAAATAGTGTGACTGAATAATCCGACACCCCTATCGTTGGACTATCCAACGTAAGCATTCGGATGATCCGACGCCAGAAAAGAAGAGTCGGACTATTGCTCGGAGCATTCTTCAGAGAGGATGTTTTCACAGGGTTGAAAGTTCCTTCAGGATCGGGTAGTCCGACGCTATCAAGGTGGATCGTCAGACTAATGCACAGGACCAATAATCAGTGCCGTTGTTTTGGAATTCAAATTTAAACTTGAGCACCGGATGATCCGACGCGTGTTTTGAAGGCCATCGGGCTAACTCGTCGGATGAATGATGTCAGCAAAAGTTGCAAAGGGTAACGGCTACTGTAGAGATCACTGTGGGATCGGATGATCCGACGCCCAGCTCTCAATGCCGTCGGATTATCCGACGCCTACACAGAAAAAGGCATAACGGTACTCAACGGCTAATCTGAGTTGGTGGCCTATATATGGCTTCCCCCCCGCCATTTTGGAGTTTCTGGAGTTCGGAGAGACCCTAGACACATTGAAAAACATCTCCAAGCCAACCCAAATGCTTAGTGATCAAATTCTTAAGTTTAGCACATCCTTGTAAGTGAGAGTAGTAGGATAGCTCAAGTTTGAGTGTGATAGCAAGGTTGTGTGCCTTGTGTGCTGTGCTTGAGAGCTGATCAAGCTTACACTCTCGGTGTGGCGGCCATCCTTGGGGTCTTGGTGGCTCGCCGGCAATGTCCTCGACCATCCGGCTTGGTGTGGAGCGGCGACGACATCTTTGTGCGGGGGACGTGGAGACCCCTACCCTTTTTTGGTGAAGCTCCATAGTGGAATCCGGGGCCAAAGTGATCGTGATTGTGTTCACGGAAGAGACTTGGTGGCCGAGAAGCAATACTCTTTGTGAGTGCTTCAACAATGTGGATGTAGGTGTGTCTTTGTGGCTAACCAAACCACGGGATAAATACTCGTGTCAAAGAGTTTGCTTTCTCTCATCTCTCCATTAAGCTTCCGCTTTTCATATTGCAACTTGTGTGCCTCTACTTTTCTATAGTAGTTTCTTGATAGGATTGGCTATATGTTGCATAACTCGTTTGGAATGAGGATTTTCACACTAAATGAACCGTAGTTGCACATCTAGATAGCATGATCTAGTTTACGTTTTGTGCAAATTGGTTGGAGTTTGAGGTTAAGATTTTAGTTTGACTAATTCACCCCCTCCTTTTCTTAGGCTACGAGCACCCCATTCCTTTCAAAGTAGTTATTTGAAAATAGTGTAGTAGCATTTAATAAGCAAGCTTTTAAAAATGTAGTTTTTAAGTGAGGGTGCAATACGTGTTTTTTTTTGTGATTTTAATTCAAGAAAATAACGATTTGCTGTACTCTCTTACTATTCTGAGAAGAATGGCTCATAAAAAGAATTATCCGCTGCTAAACATATACTTTGACAACCATATGTTGTGCAGCCGTGACATTATTGACATCGATTTCCTTTCGATGGCTTCATATTTTGTATTGATGTAGGCCTTCAGGTTCGTGATGCCTGATGAGCAAGCTTTACTGCTGATCTCTGACGCGGCGGGGGGGGGGGGGGGGGGGGTGTTAACGATGACAACGTCCTGTCATGTTTCAGATACTTAGGTCTTGTTTAAATCCCAAATAGCAGTGGCGAAGCCAGCCCAGAAAATGACCTAGGGCGGACTTTTACGATAAATTTTTACACGACCAGAGCGAGACGCCGAGACTTGCTGCCCGGCTGCAGGCGCCCGCGCCGGCGGCGCACGGGATCTGCTGTCGCCACCGACGGGCGCCGAGATGGGGTTGCTGAACGGACGGGCGTGGAGTGGCGTCGCGCAACGGCATCGACACACCAACGTGAGCACCTGAGCGGGACTGAGGGGGGGTAGATGGTGAACTGCCGAAATTGGCAGTGGCATCTGGTGGCAAGATGCAGTGCTGGGCTGGGGCGCTAGGTTGAACCACTTAAGAGGCCACAGCCCACTCGACCTCGTGTTCGGGGGCGCCGCCGCACCGCCATGAGCCCCTGCCGGAGTTGAGAACGGGGATATTGTCAGCACCCACGAACCAGAGAAAGCATCTCCTACTATGGGCCGCCGCATCAAGAAGCCTAGTGTCTGTCTTGGCGCGAATGAGTTCGCTAGATGTGCCTACGCGCACGTATCAGGCCAAGCCCATGTAAACGCAAGAGAGTCGCTAGTTAAATACTGAGTGCGTGCGATGAGGAATGATATCGAACAACTTGTTTGAACTCTTACTCCTTTCTCAAGTAATCTATTCTGCGGAAGCCAATTTTCTGTTCTCTTATATTCTTCCTATGTTTTTCAGATCCATTCTTCTTTTCTTTTTCTGCTATCTCTACTGTTAACAAATATACTCTGGACTTCACTTAGAGGGACCTAGGGCGGCCGCCCTGGCTCGCCCTAGTGGTGGCTCCGCCACTGCCAAATACCAATTGCAGGCAGAATCTGTAATTTATTTTGTTATTAGTATACGTTTACTACTTTAAATGTGTGTCAAAATGCTTCAAAAAGTTTATACGTAAAGAACTAAACAAAGCCTCAGTGGACGGTTACTAATAGCTGCTTCTTGACACTTTTGCCAACCATGACAGTGTACAACAACAGAATATTGTAACCAACCTATTTTATTTATTAGATAAAAACAAGTGATACTAGTTAAATTATGAAAAAAAGAAAGAAGAGAGCATAAATATGTACAAGTTTAGGACTGCATTTCCTAAAACATCTATCACCCTTTTGAGTCTGGTTGAGTTCCCATATATCTAGTTTTATGTAAAACCTCTCACCAGAAATTTTATTTTGTTTTCCAATACTGGCCTACTCTCAAGAGTCCGAATCTTACTTTCATGCGGTTAGTTCAACCAGAAATGTACAGAACATGGACTGGTGGACATACCCCGGCCCATATATAACCACCTCCCCAGTGTACTGTGCAAGATAAAATGGGAAACCAGGGGCTCAACCTTCCCATGAAAATATTCTCGAAATGTTCAAGCGGTCGCCATTGATTTCGATAGGATGGTTGACGTACAGGTACAGTACACACAGAACGGAGCGTTGCGTTGCGTTACAGGCAGCGGAGCGTATTTCCTCTCTTTTTTTCAAACAAAAATGGAGAAAAAAATCCAAATACCCTATACACTTGTGGATCAGTTGGCCGGACAAGTTACTCCCTTCGTTTCGAAATAAGTGCACTTCTAGATTTGAGGCAGAGAAATCAATATTGTTAAAAAATTACATATATATACCTCCGCCGAGGTGTAATCATTGCACTTTAGGAAGAGAAAAAGTAGAAAAAAAACAACTAAAGTTAGACTTTCTCATATATAAATATATAAAGGTGCACTTATTTTAGCGCAAATTTTAAACTGTAGAAATACACTTGTTATTATAGAATGGAGGGAGTAGACATCATTCGGTCTTCAGCTGCGGCGCTGACCGTTCACTGACTTATCTGCAAGGTCGCACGCAAAATAGAAAGCCGAAAGGATTTAAGTTTATAATACGCATGTCAATCAAATCAGCATGCAATTTTAGTGTGTCAATGAGGGCCCCGCCCACGCCTGCACGATCAGCAATTGATGGGGCCAACCTACCAAGGAGTGTGTGGCATCTGGCATATGCTCTTCCGATAGGCGCGAGTTTACCCTTTGTGAACACCTCAGCACGGTCCACGTGGATCCCGCCGGAGCTTGACAGGTGGGGCCGCCGACCAACACGTCACGCTCGAAGAGACGACCACCCATCTGCCAGTTCGAGCCCTGTTTGTTTCAAGTAGCATAATTTACTGTAGCTTATTTTGATCATTAATTAAGTGTATTAAATCAAGGTAATTTACAAAATCAACTTTAGAACCCTGTGCTATTTTACGAGACGAATCTAATTAGCCTTTTGGCCGTATGATTAGACGATGTTTACTGTAGCCATACTGTAGCTAATCGTGAATTAATCAGGATCATTAGAAACCAAGGGCCTCGGTTCGGCGGCCACGCGGTCCCTTGAGCAGAACGGTTGGGGCCGGCCGAGCGCGAGAGGGGAGGCGAGAAACGCGTGGCCGAGCACCGTACGTACGCGCGAGCGCGCAACGTCACGCGCCGTGCTTCCGTGGCGGTGCATCGGCGACGAGCCGAATGTTGTAGTTGTAGTGCTAGTGTGCTACTGCTCTGTCGTGGCGTGCCGATCAGCGTGGAAATGATGACAAAGCAAGCGATATACGGGCTAAGTTGGTCCAGGAATAAAGGCCCAACAAAGGTTTTCAATTCGCTTGGCCCGGGCGCTGTTCTGCCACTGCGAGCAGTGCAAGCAGCAGGCTCTTCACCTTCTATTTGCTGAAGTAACGCTCTCTCCTGCTATAAAACAAGGGTAACAATGGGGTGTGGGAGTTCCGTTTGGTGTGAGTATGAATATCGTTTTTCGTCGTTATATCCCAATCTCAATCCATCAACCACCACCCAGCTGCTTGTGGAGTACCTCGGCTCATAAAATACCGACGACAGCACATAGAATACCAATATCCGTTAACACGCTGATAAATGTAACTTTTGTTGTAAACAACGCAATATATTCAATGAAAAAAAAGGATGCGTTGCATCAGGAACTATATTATGGAACCCTCATAAAGTAGCCCATAACTGAACACAGGAACAAGTCAACAAACACACACTAATTTGATTTGAAGCCTCTTTAAACCTACAAACTGCATCTATCAGTACACAGAGGGGAACCACGAAAAAGGATTACCGTAGTCGAAGAATTGCTTAGTGGAGGCGTATGTATATTGAGAAAACTTTAAAAAACAATGAATGTTCTCCAAACCTTGATACTTCCTCATCAAAGCTATTCTGATGCATCTGCACAGAGATGTTCACCATATAAAGCTAGAGTACAGTAGACCTTTCTTGCGGAGGTCTGTCTAGTTTAAATACAACAAATTCTTTACATTAACATGGAAATGCTTGAGGGCCAGCCAGCAAAACCTGTGGACAATTTTATAAATTCGTATTTGAAATTTGAAAATGAAACTGTACCAGGATTGTGATGCTTTTCATACTACAAATTATGGTGCCCTAGGAATTACCTTGTCAGCCAAGATACTCTTGCTGTACATTGAAGATTATCAATCTCTAAGACCAAGCTCAACTTCAATATCGTCGTCCTCTTCAAATAGCTTTAGCAGACGTGCATGTTGTTCCTCCCTTTTCTTCTTCTGCCAATACTTGAAAATGAAAAATGACAACAAAATGACAGCCCCCACACCTAGGAGGGCGAACAAAACTGTTTTTCCAGTATGGCCCTTCGGCTGAGCTTCAGCTTTCTTGTCATCCTTGGAATCACCAGCTAGCACTGCAAACATTGTAGGCATTTAATTATCTGGAATTGAAAGTCCATGCAGTAGCAAATTTTTTTAATTCGTGTCTGCACTTGCAGGGCTTTTGACAGAAGGGAATGGAAGTAACATAACAACAACAAAAAAGGACATAACAGTTAAGAAGTCATTGTCTTCAAAAGTCCAAAAAAAAAGTTCTAAAACATCTTCAAGAGTTCAAAAATGGTATAAAATATCAGAAATGTTCGGCAGCAGTTAAGGGAAAATTTTCTTCCTGATCAAGAAACCTACCGTTAGTAGTTTCCAATTGCACCGACCACATTTCACTACTCCCTCGATCCCAAAATATAGCTTCTTCTAGCATTCAAATTTTGTCTCATAATATAGCTACTTTTAAGTTTCCAAGTGAATTTTTTAGTATGCGAGGTCTAAAATGCCCCTCCTTGCATGCAAATTAATTATGGCATGCAGATCTGCATGCAAGCTAAATAGGAAAGCCTTAATTATTCTCTTAATGAGTGCATGGTAACTAAAGAAGGGTAATATAGAAAAAATAGAGAGAAAATAAAAAATAGAAGGGTCATGGAATAGGGAGAAAAGAGAAGAAAGGCCCATAAAAATGGCCCAGCCCACCTTATCCACCATAAAAATAGCCCAGCCCATCTTATCCACCTTATCCCTTCCCTCCTCCCACCCCTTTGCCGACGCTCGCGCACGCGCCGCTGCCCGCCGCCGCCCGCGCCCTCCGCCGCCTGTGCCCGCACAAGCCTGCGCAAGCGCCCGCCGCTGCCGGCAGCTCCTCCTCCCCCACCGGCGACCTCTGACAGGCGCTCCTCCACCCCCACCGGCGCTGCCGACGAGCTGCCGCCGCCTAGGGGTCCGCCTACCCCCATAGGCGAGGCGGACACCCTTCGACTACCCAGTAATCGTGCCTAGGCAAGCGCCTAGCCGAACTATGCTGGCTAACCAGAAGCCCTAGTATCAACAGGGAGGCCATGGACAGCTTCAGTTCTCAGAACTTTGACAGAACTACTTATCATTTGCTTAAAAAGAATAATGAAACATAATTTATTTACTTCAAACAACAGACAGATAGTTTTAAATCATGTGCAAGAAAACAAGTACTTTCACGGTCACACCTGACTCATTCAGTTGTTTATTGGACTTGTGTGGTAGAAGACCTCAATCCTGGCCAGTTAGGACCAATTTATTTTATCTTGACATTTTGAGGTCCAATCCTAAAACAAAGAAGGATTTGGTGTTTCAATTGTCTTAAGGATAGAAATCGGGGTGGAACGGATAAGGGATTTAAAACTCTCTGAGATCCACATCATCCACTTCAAATTCTGTACTCACAAGAGGTATATGGTCTTTGTTCTTTTCCAGATTCAAGGTTCTAGGAATATGTTTGTGTTCGTAAAATGCCAGTACAAACACTAGAATGTTCTAGATATGCCACTAGTGTTTTTTAACTTTTTTTTCCTAGGCTAAAACAACCCTTCTCCACATTTAACTTTCATAGCTTTATCTCACAAATAGACCAACCATGTGGCTTTACCACTCCAGAGTAACCCATGATGTAGCTCCTAAGGAGAAAGAATGAGCGGTTCCTTACAGTGCCACTAAAAAAACAAGGCAAACCACTGGCAGGTGCCCGCAACATCACTGTAGTCAATATAAGTCATTGGGTCCTCCTTCAACCCTATTAGGCATGACCCTAATCTTTTAACAGAACACAATCCGAACTACGGAGTCGATGGCTCAAGCAATGTAGTAAAGCACTGCAATCGTGTTCAGGGGATCAGAAACATGTTGCTACATAGACAAACTTGAATCTAATAAGGCAGGTTTTGGTGTCAAGATTCTACTACCTTCTACATTTTAAATCCCCAAAACAATTTCAATTTCCTAACAATTTCTGTGGATACAAATTAGTGGCTACCGCAGCTTGAATCAGAGGCCGAATTGAAAGTCTACTAAGCTGCCCGCCATACATCATATCCATAACCTCCGAAATTCCCACCTGATACGGCGAGTTCATCCCACTCTAGCCACCGAAATCATCAGCAACCAAAGTCCCGTCTCCAACTCAATTAGACTCGTAAACCGCAGATCGTAATACTTTTTTTAAAAAAAATCGTGGTAGCGGTTCCTCAATCCCCTGCCCCGCCTCTAAGTAGCAACTAGATCTCCCGGTAACCCCCCCCCCCCCCCCCCTCACGCCGCGCCCCCCAAATCCGACGGTCGACAGGCAGATCGAGAGCGCAAACCTGCGGCGAACTGGGCGCAGATCCCGGCGACAGCGAGGAGGAACACGGCGGCCGGGGTCGGTCTGGACCCGCCCCTCATCTCCGTCCGCGACGACCGACCCACCGGGGCGCTCCCGCTCCCTCCTCCCCGCCGGCTCGCTGCGGTTCGGTGGTGGGTGGGGCTCGGGCGCGGTGGTGCGTGTGCTGGTGGTTCGGTCGCGGCAGGCCTTGCGGCTGCCGCGCCCGGTTCGGCCTTGGCGTTTGTAGTAGGCCGTGCCCGTGGCGACGGCTCGGACCGGCATCGGACGCGGTCGGGCTGGGCTGGCTTCGAATCGAAGGCTCCGCTTCCAGCAGGTGGATGGTCCTTTTCGGCGGCGTTGTGTGGCTGCTGGTGGGGCCCGGGTGAGATTCGGTGCGACCGTCGGCTGCGCATGACCGTCGTTGCGCGTAAGAACCGACTCCACTAGTCACAACTGTCAAAAAAACTAGTCACAACTGTCATCGTAATTATAAGGTCAGTTTTAATGAAAATTTTACAAAAGATTAATAGATATTAAATAATATAATATATTAGTAATTTTGTTGATTCAATAGTGTCATTGCAAGAAGAGATGTGAGAGAATTTCATCATATTAGAGAGAAGTTTCATCCATATGAAACTCAATTGGTTAAGATACCAAATCCCCACTCTTGATAACGGTGCAAAAGATAGTGTTATGAGCATTAAATTTTATACTATATCAGTAAATTTGCTGATATTGCAGGATTATTACGAGAAGAGAAGAGGAAGAGTAAAGTTGCTTGGTTATTGATCGATGATCAGATCATAGAATAGACACGTGAACTCTTGTTCTCATTTGTTGGTACCTATTAGGACATCGTCTTCTTACATGTAGGATGGTACATAAGTTTTTCTTATTAGGTTGGTAAGTCCAATCAGTTATTTGTTTATGATCGATGGGCCTAAGAAATGGATTCACGAATGGTTCATGGTTTATATCTACGGTTTGACATCGTATTGATAATTAATTCATTCCATTTTGATGAGTTTGTCAATTGCCATGCATTCCTTTAATTTAGAAAATTAGAGTAGAACTCGTTAGTATGGTTGACTTGACACGACAGAGTAATTAGAACCTGGTGCCTGAGTCCTATAAAAAAAGAACCTGGTGCTTAAATAATCAAATTAAATAAATGGACCAACTAAAAGGAAGAGAACAAATAAATTGTATGGTTATGCATGAGGGCGACGTGACTGCGACATCCGTCCAATAATATTCACCATCTCTATGACTCTATCTATCTATCCACAACTGCAAATAAAAACCATGTTGCTTGCATTTGCATGGCTGCCGGAGAGAACGAATTGAAGCAGCCACTGGACATCGCTAACAAAGCTGCTGATAGAGTCATAGATGCGCTGTGCTGGCCACTCCATCGTATCGTATGCTATACAAGCAGAGTACTCTCTCTATTTTAAATTATTAGTCATTTTAGTTTTTATACATACCAAAAAAGCTATATATTTACTAGTATCCAAATGTTCAATGATAAAATGACTAATAATATGGACGGCTGAATTAGCAAACAATGCAAGTTAATTGAGGACCTCCACATGCTCCGTGTCGTGCATATTATATATATATATATATATATATATATACACACACACACACACACACACACTAGTTGGTACCCCACGCGTTGCTGCGGGATTTCAAGTAAAATTTGAAGTAGCAATGATTTATTAGGTGAAAATAAAATAAACTCTAATCATGATATTGGATTATAGACTAGCTTATCATTCTGGTTTTGGTTGCAGTTTAAGAAGCGATTGTTGATGGTTTTAAGTAGTAGGGAAAAATATTCAACGATTCATACACGTACATGCCTAAGCCTAAAGGGACAACGTTAAATAAGATGAAATACTAAATGTGCAACCTAGTACGGATGGACGACGGAAATTCGTTTTCTAATGTTTATCAAAGTCTTGAAGCAAGTTAGCATCAATCAAAACAAAAGAAAAGCAAGCAGTAAAGACAGATCAATGGAGATGAGGCGTACCTGGAACTGAAGTAACGAAACAACCGGAATTAAAGTAACCAAACAAATGATTATATAGCCTGATTCAAGAGAACATGAGGTCCTAGCTTACATTCAGCATTTTCCCTGCATATATAGAGATGATCATGAAGTAATAGAAGTTTTTGATTCGCAAGAACAGGAAGGAGGACATCTTTGAAGTAAAGGTATTTGTTTTACCTATTCTGGCTGGACAATGTTGACTTCGCTGTGACGTTCTGTGAACCAAAGGATGTATATTCTCATGAACGTGCCTTCTTATTTCCTCTTAAATGCATAGACGCAGTAGTAATCTCTGCAATAATTCAGTCTACAGTGGTGGCTGCGCTCTTGCCTCTTAAATGCGATAGTGGGGGCAGTTTCCTCTTCTACTCGTCGGTGTAAAGAATGGGGATGGTCTTGCCTCTTGCCTCGGCGCCATAGACGAGAAAGAACGGGGTAAAGCCCATGGCTCTGCTTGGGGTCGTCCTCAGGCTCCAGATAACCGAGGGTAGCTCTGTGAGCCACCTCCGGCCAAACTTGTTCAGCTTGTTGAATATTCTTGCACCAACCGCGTCTTCGCCGGCGGCGTAGTTGGTGGCAGCGTGGAACAACTCGTTGGTGTTGGCGGGACGGCTTCGCGCAAGCTCGTGCACCAGGTTTCTGCACGTCGTGCCCTCGAGGAAGGCGTTGATGACCTCGACGTGGGTGACGCTGGGGAGCTCGGTGCATTGCTTGGAGAAGCGCCGCACGTAGTCGCGCAGGGACTCATTGGGCTTCTGGCGACACCCTTTGAGGTCCCAGGAGTTCCCAGGGCGTACGTATGTGCCCTGTAAGTTGCCCACAAAAATCTGGACCAAGTCGGCCCAGTTGTGGATCTGGTCCGCGGGCAAGTGCTCGAGCCACGTTCGTGTGGCGTCAGCAAGGTGAAGGGGGAGGTTGTGGATGATAACCGCGTCCTCCGTTGCACCGCCCAGCTGGCACGCTAGGCGGTAGTCATTAAGCCAGACTGCGGGATCGGTTTCGCCCGAGTACTTGACTAGGGTGGTGGGTTGTCGAAAGCGCGGGGGAAAAGAAGCAGTTCGAATCTCCCGGCTGAACACCCGGGTGCCCGGAGGCTCCGGTGACTCACCCCTGTCGTGCTCGGGGTCGAAGCGTCCAACCCGTCGAGGGGTGTACTTACTGTCATTGATGATGTAGCGGGCGTCGCCGTCGCCGGCATGCCCGCGCGTGTCATGGAGTCGCTCCCTTGCGGGAGCCTTTCCGATGCGGTCGTGCACCGAGGGTGCCTTCGCGTCGTGCGCCACGGCTGCCTTTCCTTTCCCTCCTGGCGGAGTGTGCACCGAAGCCTCATGGTCCTGGTGTGCAGTCCCACCGGGCTGCTCCGGGGCTTTCTAGCGCATACGAGACGCAGAGCTCTCGGCCTGCTGCACGGCAGCTTGCTCGATGAGCGCTTGTGCCTCGCGGCGCAGGTTGCGACCCGAAGTCGTCGATGGCTCGGGCATCGCTTGGAGTAGGTAGGCCGCAGCGACGAGTTTTTCACCGGCTGTTTTCAATTCCGGAGGTTTGTCGACGTTGTCGTCGGCTAGGATCCGCTCCCGGGCAACACGTCCCGCCGCCTGGGCATGTGCACCACGCGCGGTACGCTGCTGCTCGAGTGCGGTACGCAGCTCCTGGGTCTGCCGACGCTGCTCGTCGAGCTTGGCTTGAAGCTCCTTGAGCTACGCCAGCTGTGCTTGCCGCGCCTCGGCCGTGAAGTTGTCCCTGAAGAAGTTGATGTCGTCGGCGATCGAGCTCGCTGTCTCGGGGTAGGAGTCGTTAGGAGATGATGCAACGAGGCTGCGGATCGACAGGAGGTGATGACCCGGCAGATCCTCATACTCGGCGAAGTTGGTGCTGGATGAAGAAGCGTAGGATGCAGCGTTGCGCATCCCAATGGGGAAGGGCGACGCCGCAGTCGCGCCCCCCCTGGGAGGCACTAGAGCCGCAGTCGATGATGCCACCGGCGCTGCCGACGCCGAAGCACGTGATGACGAAGCGGTGGCCCCGTCGGCCGAGACGCTGAGCCGCGACATGGCAACCTCAACCCATGTAGGGGAGGTGAGCCGTGCCGCTCTGCGCGCGCTTGTCGCGAGTGCTGGCCCGAACGCCTGTTGCGCCGGGCTGGTGAAGCCGGAATGTCCGGGTTGCGTCTGGGCGAGAGGAGCTCCATGAGGTAATCGTTGCCGGTTGCTCTGAACTCGAGACTCCCGAACCAGATCACGTATCATGCTGGGAGCGGATCCGAGACGCCCATGGGGTATGGGTTGGATATGCTCGCCATCCCTGGAGATCAAATGGGAACAAAATAGAAAATGTCACGCAGCGAGCCCCTACCTGGCGCGCCAACTGTCGGTGTCCTGACCCGGTGGTCCGGATCCCAACTACTAAATGTTGTGTGTTTCCTCGTCCCAGATGTTGATGCAAGAGGCAACACAGTAACACACGGGTTTATCCTAGTTCCGGCCACGGGGCCGTACGTCCAGCAAGGGGGTGTGCGAGGGCACTGTATTATCTTGCACCGGAGGTGCCTGTAGTAGGGGGATACATGCGTGGTGAGAGAGGGAGGGAAGCTCCTAGGTCTCTGCTAGAGGAGGAGTCGGCTGAGGCGAATGCCAATATCGAGTGCTCGGTGGTGCCGAGTGTGCGATGATTGCGACGCCCGGGGTGACGATCCCCTTTAAAGGAAGTCCGTCTCCTCCTTTTATAGTCACAAGGAGGGGCGGTGTACATGAGTAGGGGGTCGTGGAAGTCGTCGTTTTCCCCCGAATCGCGGGGGTGCAGTGGTCGAATACTGTAGGAAGTACACTGTGGGGCATGGCGTCGGGCGTGGTAGTCGTCCTGGATATCGTCCTTGGTCTTGCGGAGATCGCGCCGGCGTCCTGCCAGCCCCGGCAGGTGGCGTGGTCGTCGCTGTGGGGTGTGCAGCCCTCCAGATGTGGCGTGGTGGCGCTCCGTGGGCCCTGCAGGTCAGGGTCTTGCGTGCACCAGCGGTGATGAGGCGTGTGGCGGTCCCGGACCCCCCTGAACGGAGTGCTGGCGCGCGTACTAGGAGGTCCGGGAGACACACGGAGGTCCCGGACCCCTCGAGGGGGAGGTCCAGGACTCCGGCTGCGAGTGCTGAGCGTCCCTCCTTGTGGGGCACGTGGCGACGCCGGACCCCCTCCCGAGCAGGGGGCGGGTCCGGGGTCATACGTGTGATGAGGTGGAGTCCGGACAGCCGGAGTTGGTAGAACAGTAACGGGAACTGTGCCGAGCGCGTCTCGTCCCGCGTCGCAGGCTCCACAGTGCTGCCACAGCGTCCGGGATGGCGGAGCAGTGACCGGAGTTGGCGGACGGGACTCCGACCACAGTCACTGTGGGGAATGGCGGCCTGACGCCGTCTGTCCTGGGCGCTGTGGAGGAGTGGTTGGCATTCAATGCCCCCGTACGATGGGCGGGTGAGCGGCAGAGCCGTTTGTCCTTTACGCCGAGGGGTGGCCTCGAGCGAGGCGGAGATGAGTTGCCTGCTCGAGGGTAGGTTCGCTACCCTCGAGCGAGGCGGAGATGCGGGGCGCAGTCGAGGGTCTCGATGGGAGCACTCGAGCGAGGCGGAGATTGCCCCGCGGGTCCGAGAGGGGTGCGAATGGGCCTCATGCTGGGCTTCTTTGAATCATTTTCTTTCTTCCGGATTGGAAGGAGGCCGTGGGCCTTTGTGGGCATAGTCGCCTATCATGTGTTTGCGTTTTTTAGGATGACCTTAGTACCCCGATTAGGGTGTCCCTAATCGTGGTACCCGACACTACTGCACTGACCTCCAGGGGGTGCTGCACTGGCGTGTGGGAGTCGACGGCTCGGCTGCTTCGGCTGGTCGATTCAATCCAGGCCAAGCGTCGAGGGGGATCATCCAGGCAACCAGCTCGAGCATCCAGATGGTCGGCTCCAGGCCAAGCGTCGGGGTGGAGGGGGCATCCAGGCTGCTGGGCGTGGGGCGGGATCCAGGAGGCTCACCGCGCAGGTGCGGGTGTTGCCGGAGGGGCGGGCGCGCTGCTCTGCACCGGGCAACCCAGGTGCGACGGTGCGCACGAGATCCACGGAGGCGCGAGGGGCGGCGTCGCAGGCATCGAGCGGGTATGCGAGGAGGGGCGACGCGGGTGCGGGGCGAGGAACCCGTGGCTTACTGATTCGGTGCACTGACCGTTGGTGCGCTTACCGGATCCGATGACATGAAGATGATGTATTGATGTGGACATGTTGCATGTCAATAGAAATACAATAAATGATAGATAGTGGGTTGTGTTTATATAAGATATATAGATATATATGGACGCGACATCATGCATGCATGGTTGCTAACAGATCGATGGAGTAGATATATATGCTAGCTGCTACAGCAGCAGCAGTTAACTATACATCTATCATCTGCGTGCCTGGTTATAGTAAAAGATATTTTCAATTCTCTGCTCCTAGCTCATCTGATATCTGTGGCCAGTTATATTAAAAGATATTTTCAATTTTCCCTGCGTTTCATATTATTGGATTGCTTCAGGTGAGGTTTTTAATTGACTAGTGGATATGGGAGCGCATTTAATTCCTTCCATCAAGCAACGTAATTACATATAGTCAATGCATTTTGAGTTAGCAGGATCATACATTGATGGGCGAGGTTTGAAAAAAAAATATACCAAGGTTCTCTGTATTATTCCGAGCAGCTTCTCTCTCATTCTTTTTCGGCTGGTAACTTTTCCTCCTCTTTGCATTCAACTCTGTTTTTTTTTATCAGTTGGCATGCTTGCGCACTTCTCTCTTGCCCTTTACTGGTAGCTTCCTTTTGATTAGTGGAATCACCTGCAATTGTAAAAGAATCATGAACAGATTATTTGTTTATTCATCACAACCATGAAGCACAAAGCTTATAATTACATTGCTAAGAAGATATGAAACAAAAACACATGCGGCCTCATCATGGGTAACAGGCTCCTAACATAATTTTCGCTTCTGACGATTTAACGTGTTTGTGACGATATCTCCAAATGATCGACGGCCATCCATTGCTAAGAAAATATTCAACTTGATCATGTATTATGGATCTTTATAGTAGAGAGCACGGCGGCATGCATGTGTTAAAAACATGATAAATAATAGATTTATATTCACATATATAATTTATATAATTTAACATGTACTATAGTAATTTTCATTTTTTTTCATTTACCACAAGCATTCAAAATATGTTGAAGCCAAAATTTTTTAGGCCTTGTGCATAGGGAGTGATCGGTTTCCGAATTTGCTTTTCAAAAGTTTCTTGCGTGTAGAGCATGCCCCTGGTTACACATGCGAAGAGTTTCCCCATTTACACCCTGTGTTAGCATTTGTGACATTTTTGCGTATGGTACACATGGAGATTTTCCGTGCTGTTTGTTGAAATGAGCTTCCCAATTGCCAAAAGTCACTTATCCAATCAAAGATCTCTGTTCTGAATCCTGCGAAGGCGCACATTTTGTGTTCCCACGATCCTTTTGAGGACGTAGCTAGCTAGTAATTGGTCTTATCAAAGTTTTGTTTTCTTACAAATTTCTGTTTCTGGTATACTATGAATGAATTCGTATTTCACAGTCCCTTTCTACATCGTTCTAACTTCTACGTTAGAACGAAATATTGTATTATCGTCAACCTTGGATAATTCCAGTTTGGTTTGATTTGATTATCTTCTATGAACGAAATATTGATTCCAATATCATTGATGCAGTGTATATAATTATATATATTCTGGTCCGAACAGGCCGCTCTTAATACAGCTCCACCAGTAAATGATTGTATTATCAACCAGTCATTATTTTGCGACAAATGACGATCAGTGGGCCGGCCTTTGGGTACGACCAAGGAGCTTAATCAAGAACATAACTTGGGTGTTTTTGGTGACACACTCCTTATGGGCTGCGACCGCACAAGATCTCTAAATTTCAGGACCCCAAATATAATGAGTATATTAAATATAATTATATAGTAGGATTTGTTTTAGTTGTCTTTTGATCCAATACGAAGCAAATTATGACCCAAATATGTCACATAAGAGGAAACGTACCGCTCATTCATTATCTTTCGATCCAATCCGCAAACCGCAATGCGATCTTTTTCGCTTCCGCTGTCACCGCTTGCCAGGCACGATGTGAGTCACAACATATGAACTTCCGCATTCCCGATTTCACTAGGCACTCCAAGCTGCAGCGACCGAGCATATTCGCGCACTAGATAACTACGACTCCAGTTCATAGTTTCCTACAGAACCTTCTGATTTGCCAGTACGGCCCTGGCCGGCTCATCCGGTCATTTGTTTTGGTGGCACGTGCGGTCATTTGTTTTGGTGGCACGTGGCTTACGCGCGTGCGACTTGTTTAGTGAGTAGCTAATGGCAGCTAGATCAGAATACTTGTATACTGTCTCTGTACACGTTTTATCCCCCGTCTCCTGTAAAACATCTTGCAAGGACCCTATGGGCCATACGAAGTTTTGATCTGTAAGCCCATCACACGAAGCAGTTTTTTTTTATGCCTATCACACGAAGCAGTTGATGCACGCCTCGAGATGGCAATGGGTATCCGAAACCCGAATATCTGATGGGTTTTACTCGATAAGAAAATGAGTATGGAATAATTTTTTACCCGTGGGTACGTTACTAGGTAAAATTTTGTACCCATCGGGTATGTCGGGTACGGGTACGGATGTATACTACCATATCCGTTTACCCGCGCGTAAAAAACCAGCTCAAATAACTATCTCATTTTAGCCCATTACAGCCCATAAATTTGGCCCAAATATTCCTGATATATATAACCTGTGAAGCCCTATCCCTAATCCCCACCCCACTCCCCTCCCACCCAAACCCAGCCGCCGGCCGCCGCAAAGGCTCGCTCCTCGCTAGAGATGGCAACGGGTACATACACGTCGGGTATTGGCCACCCATACCCGTACTCGCTAGAACTAAGTTTTACCCGTCGGGTTACCCGTACCCGTACACGGGTAGGAAAATGTTTCCATACCCGTACCCGGCGGGTAATTTATACCTGACGGGTAACCCGTACCCGAAAAGCATACCCGAGAATTACATATAAATATCACATATTCATATGAAAAATAATTCATTTCAAATTAAAATTGGAGTGAGTGTGGAGTAGGATTTAAAGGAGAGTTCAACAATATATATACTAGGAGGGATTAATTGGATTTGGGCCAAATTCATGGGCCATATGGGCTAAAATGAGTTAGACACTTAAGATGGTTTATTTTTTTGGCGGGTATGGGTAGTATATATCCGCACCCGTACCCATCATACCCGATGGGTACAAGATTTTGCCCAATAATATACCCACGAGTAGAAAACTCATTCCATACCCGTCTTCTTATCATGTAAAACCCGTCGGGTACTCAGATTTCAGGTACCCATTGCCATCTCCTCGCTCCCCCGGTCTCGCAGGCTCGCAGCGCGCTCACCTGCGCTGCGCAGGCGCGCGGCCTCGCGCCGTCGAGCTCTCGGCTCGCTGCTCGCTGCTCGCCCAGACTCGCCGCTCGCCAGTCCTCGCCGCACGCGCGGCACGCCCAGCCAAGCGCTCACCCAGTCCTCACGGCGGGCGATTCCCTGGCTCCCGTTCCGTTCCGTGGCCGCAGGCTCCGACTCCCGTTCCGTTCCGTGGCCGCGCGTCGACTCCCTGCTCGCCTGCTCCCGTCCCCGAGCGCGCATCAGAGTCGGAGCCATGGTGGACTTGTAATGCTAATGGACAACATGCTTAGGAAGTTATGCGGCACGTCTGCACCTGGAACTTATTTGCTGCATATTACATGTTAAATTGCTAATGCTTGTTGCAATGAACCTTAGAATGATTTATTTTTCATGTCAATGTCTCATATGTATACGTGATTGTCGGGTATGTTTTCGGGTACGGGTTACCCGTCGGGTACAATTTACCCACCGGGTACGGGTATTGAAGTATTTTTCTATTCTTGTGTGGGTGCGGGTAACCCGACGGGTAAAATTTTGTCCCAACAGGTACTGGTGTGGGTGGCTAATACCCGTCGGGTACTTACCCGTTGCCATCTCTATGCACGCCCCGGAGTATACTCATAAGCCCATAGCTTAAACAAGCCCGACTTCATTCATAAAGCCCAGCCTAACTTGCTGAAGGTAAGGCCTGTTTGGTTTCTTAGCGCTAGGTAGTGTGTACAAACCGTAGCTAACTTTGACCGCTAAACTAAGTCATTTTACAAAACCAAATCCAGAACCCCTGCGCTAGGAACCCTGAAAAATCTAATAAGGTATTTGACCGCGTGCTTAGAGGATAATTACTGTAGTATCACTGTAGCCAATTATCGATTAATTACCGTCATTAGATTCGTCCCGAAAAATTACACTCATTCTAAAAAAAAGTTTTATAAATAAACTTTATTTAGTACTCCATGCATGCAAGATTCTTTTCTCGACTTGCGTGCGCTAAGGAATAGTTTCGTAGGACCAAACAAGGCCTAAGTTACTGAGCGAGTTGTGCTAAAAAAAGTCACTGAGATCATATTTGTTCACGGAGATTTCTTTTTAGTCCATATCATATCAATTTTTTTTACCATTTAGAAATATCAAATAATATATTTTTTTTCACAAGTGCTAATTCACGAGATGAATCTAATTAGCCAAATTAAGTCATAATTTGATACGGTGATGCTACAGTAATTGTATTCTAATTATGAATTAATATACCTCGTTAGATTCGTCTAGTAAGGATTTTACAATTAGTTCTATAATTATACTTTATTTAAATATTAAAATTCTTTTTGATGTGACATCATCTACAATTTATCCCTTAAGGGTGTGTTTAGTTGGTGAAAAAGTTTGGATTTTGGTACTGTAGCACATTTCGTTGTTACTTGACAAATAATGTCTAATTGTAGACTAATTAGACTTAAAAGATTCAGCTCGTGATAATCAGTTAGACGGTGTAATTAGTTTTTTTTTCAACTGCATTTAATGCTTCATGCATGCGTTCAAAAATTCGATGTAACGGATACCGTAGAAACTTTTTTGGGAACTAAACACCCTCTAAATTCAAACTGGAGCGGTAACTTACCACCTCGTGAAAAGGTGTCCATCGCAAATCAACGGTTAGACTGACCCTGGTCGCTATGCTGGTGTTGGAGTCTGCTACTGAAATGGTGTGAAAGAAAAATATTGTTGGCTGGCTGATGGCTGAAGCCTGCTGCTAGAGTGGTGTGAGAGGAAAACACTGCTGTCTGGCTGGAGGCTGCTGGAGCAGAACACAACACAGGTCAGTTTCATTAAACAGTACCATCGCTCCAGTGATTATTTTTATTTTTAGCGCAAATCACGTTGCGACTCGAATCGTCTGCCGGACGTAGTAACCCTCGCACCGTTTCAATTTCCCTCCAAACTTTCCCCAAATCTGCAAATCCGCGCTCCCTCGCAGCCATTTCAACTTTCCCCGCACCGGCCCGGCCGTGCCCTCTTCTTCGCCGCCTCGGTTTCGCCTCCGCGCTCGCCGACGCCGAGGGAGAGCGGCGGAGTGTTGGGCGGGCGCCTACAGCTGGGCGGGTGACCTCGGGCCTCGCCGCCGTCCGGCGGCTGCTGGCGGCGCTCGGGAACCTCGCTCGCTGCTGCATTTTTGAACGGCGAGATGGTCATGGAGACCTCCCCGACGCAGTCGCCGGCGCGGACGCCGGGTAGGGCGGCAAGGCCGCGGCTGTTCATCAAGGAGATGGTCCTCCGCAACTTCAAGTCCTACGCCGGAGAGCAGCGCATCGGCCCTTTCCACAAGGTATCTCTCTCTCTCTCTCACTCCCACGACATATTTTATTTTAGATTTAGAAAACATAGGAGCAAACTTTGTATCGCTGTAATAAATTTACAGCAATATGTGCCTATGGCGATCCAAGTTACTTGTGCACTATCTGTTATAGCTTCAGTTTGCTGTCCTGCTCCGTGCCAATTTATGTCATTGTTTGCCAAATAAATTATAACATTGTAGTTGCTTATGGTTGCTGAATGGTGATCAATCCGCGAATCCCAGAAATCTCTGTGAAATTCCTGTAGCTAGGATCAGTTTATCCGTGTGTTGGCGTGCGTGGCTGTACTTCCAAACCCTAGTTTACTGTTGACAGTGTTGCCACTCTATCAAACTCTGTTTTACTTGTATTATTTTTTACTGCTAATCACATTTTTCTGTTTATGATACGTGTAACTAAATAGCATCTGTACATGCTGGAGGAGGGTTTTAATGTTGTTACTATTAATCCTGTATCTGAGAAAGTATCTATTTTAAGTTGTTATGACCAAACTCATGGTTTTGCTTTCACTTGCTTAGTGCCTCTACCTTTTGAAAGCTACGACGCTCAACTAAGCAATGTATCCTTAGTCCCTGCACAAAACTATAACAGTGCATATAAAAGAAGCAAACTCCAAACAGGATCTAAATGTAGGTTCACTAAAAAATACCAAACTTTCTGAGGATACATAATATTTTGGTTCTCAATCTTAATATGATTGGGTCCCTGATCATGTCCCCCGGTGACTTTGGGTCGGGTCATTTGATTCTTTTAGACAAACATGTAAGTAAAATATTTCTAGAGTGTGTTTGTGGGTGTTTGTAAGGCTCCTTTCTTCAATTAATGCAATGAATACACAGCTCTCCTGTGTGTTCGAGGGGAAAAACACACAATAGAAACAGTTGTATAGTCAAACCACAAACTAGCAGTAGCTCTTCCAGATACAAAAATTGTTTGCTAGCATCATGGATTAGTGCCCACGTTCAACAGGATCAACATCATTCCATTTTTTTTCTAGAAATTTGCTTCTTAAACAGTGATTAGAGACAAAACCAATTGAAGATAATTTCTTTTTCTTGGTTGCAGAGCTTCTCAGCTGTTGTTGGGCCCAATGGAAGTGGAAAGAGTAATGTCATTGATGCAATGCTCTTTGTGTTTGGGAAGCGTGCAAAGCAGGTTGGTGTTGTTGCTTGATGTTGAACTTTTATTTTATTTGATGGTTACCGCTACATTTATTATTTATGAAGTTGATCTCACTAGCAGTTTTTATGTTATTTGTTCTATGTCAACAAATTATATCGTTCGTTGCCTATCCAATTGTAGATTTGAGCATGCCAATCTAAGTTACCACAGCAATTTAAAATGTTGACAGTGATATCCTGGCATTTTCTATGGGTTTGTAACTTTGTACATGAGAAAAAAATTATCTCCTTAAGTATTATTCTAGAACCCAGCACATTGATACTTCAATAGTATTAATCCTCTGGTTGGAAAGTATTCTGTGTTTGTAGTTGACACTTTAGGGTCCTTGTCTATAGAAAGTATGTTCAATGCTTTCTCATTGGCTGTTACCTGTTTTCTCTATCAAGTTTACATAAACAATGCAAATTCACATATTTGCTCAGCAGTGATCTAATTCATATTTAGCTATTATTATAACTTGGATTAACCTATTGTCCTATCCATTTCCTTAGTTTTAGACTACTTCCAGTTACATATTTCATTCCTAACTAGTTATTCCATTAACTGCAGATGCGCTTAAACAAGGTCTCGGAGCTCATACACAATTCTTCCAATCATCAGAACCTGGATAGTGCTGGTGTTTCTGTCCATTTTCAAGAAATCATTGACCTGGTATTGTTTGAGGCTTGAATTGAGTATTCAGCATTTCTTATTTGTAGTGACATTATGCTTCTTGTTTCTCTGTAACAAACAGGATGATGGAAACTACAGAGCTGTAGATGGTAGCGACTTTATCATCACAAGAGTTGCTTTCCGTGACAACACTTCTAAATACTACATAAATGACCGTGCAAGCAATTTTACTGAAGTTACTAAATTGTTGAAGGGCAAGGGAGTTGACCTTGATAATAACCGCTTCCTCATCCTCCAGGTTTTGTGCGATTTTCACATGTACAAATGAATACCACAAACACTTCAAGTGTACTTTAGAGGTTACTGTGAGATTTGGTTTCATCACTTACATTTCCACCTGTGTCACATAGCTTCTTTGTTTAAGCCTGCATGAATTTATTGTGCAACTATAATGCACAATTCCAATTACATTTTCTGCTTCTATATAACTGCGTAACTTCTGATGTGGGCACCGTACAGGGTGAGGTTGAGCAAATATCCCTAATGAAACCAAAAGCTCAAGGTCCGCATGATGAGGGTTTTCTAGAATATCTTGAAGACATAATAGGGACGAACCAGTACGTTGAGAAAATTGAAGAAGCTAACAAGGAGTGAGTTCTGTAACAGATTATTAATGCTTCTTGTCGTAACTAGCGATTTCTATCTATTTTTCAATGTTTTAATTGCTTACTTTGTTATGAATCTATTAGACTTGAGGTGCTCAATGAAAAACGAACTGCATCAGTGCAGATGCTGAAATTGGCTGAGAAGGAAAGAGACAGTTTAGAGGTGCTGATCTGAGTGTTATTATTTCACTATCTTTGTCACTTAACAGTTGAACTAATGGAGTTATTTCCTGTAGAGTGCAAAAAATGAAGCTGAAGCATACATGCTGAAGGAACTTTCACTTTTGAAATGGCGAGAAAAGGCAACCAAGCTGGCTTGTGATGATGCTGAATCACGTGTTGCTCAGTGTCAAGAGAATGTGGCAGATCTGGAAAAGAATCTTGCCTATGAAAGGTTATTTTTTACAGATGGATAATGATTTTTCCTATGGGTTTCATATCCATTAGAGTGGCTATTTTTTACGCTGGTTCGCCAAACCTACCGCAACCCTCCTTTACCCGGGCTTGGGACCGGCTATGTTGAGACGACTCAAGAAAGTCTTCCAGTCAACACAGGCGGAGTTCTATAGAACAGCGATTCGCCCGGCAATGTTATACGGTGCTGAATATTGGCCTACAAAAAGGCGACATGTCCAGCAACTGAGTATAGCAGAGATGCATATGTTACGGTGGTTTTGCGGGCACACAAGGAGGGATAGAGTCCGGAACGAAGCTATTCGGGAAAGGGTAGGGGTGGCACCAATTGAGGAGAAACTTACCCAACATAGGTTGAGATGGTTTGGACATGTCCAACGGAGGCCTCCGGAGGCGCCGGTGCGTAGTGGGGTGCTAAAGCGTGTTGATAAGGTAAAGAGGGTTAGAGGTAGACCTAAACTGACTTGGGACGAGTTGGTTAAGAGAGACCTTAAAGATTGGGATATCTCTGAGGAGTTAGCTTTGGATAGGAGCGCTTGGAGACTAGCGATCAACGTGCCTGAACCTTGACCTTTGTGTCTTTTGGGTTTCATCTCTAGCCTACCCCAACTCGCTTGGGACAAAAGGCTATGTTGTTGTTGTTGTTGTTGGATAATGATTTTTCCTTTTACATTACATGGTTTCTGAGTAAGAAACTAAGCATACATTATAATCCAGGGAGAAGATTCAGCAGAATTCTGAGACTGTGAAGGAAATGGAGTCTATTTATAATAAACATGTCAAAAGGCAAGAGGTATTGTCTCAACTTACAGTTTCTGAAACCTGAACTATGATTGAATGAAGTTCATTTATTTCCTATGTTCTAAGGTTAGAGAAAACATGTTATTTGGTACACGAAGGCGCCTTTATTTTTATCTGTTCCTTTTATGTCTCTAGGACCTTGAGAATAACATGAAGTTCTGCAAGAATCAGTTTAAAGAGTTTGAGAGGAAAGATGTAAAATACAGGGAAGATTTAAAGCATCTTAAGCAGAAGATCAAGAAGCTGGAGGACAAAGTTCAAAAGGTAATACTTAAATAGTTTCAGTTGTAATTAATGGATTTGAAGCAAGAAACTATTGTTTCACCTACATTTCAATACAGGACATGTCAAAACGTGATGAATCGACAAAAGAGATGGAGGAATCATCCAATCTCATTCCGCAGCTGGAGGGAAAGATACCCAAATTGCAGGAGCAACTTAATGAAGAAGAGAAGTTGTTAGAGCAGATAAAAGAATCCTCTCGAGGTGAAGTTAACCTATGTTGTCCCTGCTCATTGAATTATTATGTGTGATAACCAATCCTGTCCCTTTTGTAATTACAGAGGAAACTGAGAAACTCCGTGCTGAACTTACTCAAGTAAGAACTGAACTTGAACCATGGGAAAATCAAATTATTGAGCATAAGGGAAGGTTAGATGTTGCATCTGCTGAGAAAGAGTTGATGAAACAAAAGGTTAGCCTTCTATACACCCCACACCATCTTTTTTACTAATTGGAAACAAGACGACCGTTATCAAGTCCTTCAATGTGCTTCACCTATTGTTAAGCCACTTGGCTGCCAGTTCACAGATATTTGATTCCTAATTATTTTTGCCGTTCCAACCTGGACTTACCTTGTCGGAGTCCAATAATGAACATGGTTCTCATGGCGTCGCGGTGGTGACTCGCCACACCTCCCCTTACCGCCGTAAGAACCATGATAAGGAATAAATTTAGAGTTTCTGGAACCCAAGAGTTCCAGAAACAAATCTACTTGGCCTCTTAGCTTGTTTCCTTGAGTCATTAATTAGATACAATTTTCCAGTTCTGGCTCCATTACATTTGAATTTATTGCCTGTTTTCAGCATGATGGAGCTCAAGCAGAATTAACTGATGCTCAAAACCAGATGGAAAGTATAAAAGAGAAAGTTAAAACAAAGGATGCATACATCGTGGAGCTTCAAGAGAAAATAGAGAAACACCAAGTTGAAGCATCTGAAGCTCGGAAAATTGAACAGGTAAGTCACTTCCAGCTTAATTTGAGCCATTTATTCCCTCCTGAAACCATTAAGTTTGGTCATAACTTATTTATGGTGTGTGCTGAGTCTCCTGTATGTATTGCTCGCAAATTTTATTGCAGGAATGCCAAAAACAGGAGGATTCACTGATCCCTATGGAACAAGCAGCAGGACAGAAAGTTGCAGAGATGAAAACCACAAGGGATTCTGAGAAGAATCAAAGCACTGCTCTGAAAGCAATTTTGCAAGCCAAGGAATCAAATGAAATACAAGGCATTTATGGCCGGCTAGGTGATCTTGGTGCAATTGATGGTAAGATGTACTCTCTCTCTCTCCCTCGTCTCTACCCCCAAAATAAATGATGTCCTATAATGTGCTTCGTGTGACATCTATAGGTTTGATGGTTATTACCAGCAAATTCGTAATAAATAATAATTTCTGTGAAATTAAACTCTATAAGTTCTTTCCATACATGGTACGTTAAAATGTAATGTCTTGCTCTTCAATTTTGACCAATCTCTGTGCTTCATTTTACGAATCTGTGAGTAAAATTTGCTTACCCCTGTTTAAAATGAGATGGAATGGGCTTTTGACCCAATGCCTTGCATCCAAACAGACCCCAGTGGTGGAATGCTTTTACTCCAAGATGAATGTGTTATGTACGGTTTTTGGTCCACACTTCTACAGTATGCTAGATGACACTGATTTTGGTAAAATAATTAAGCACAAGTATCTGTGATTTGTTTTTACAGTGTCAAGGCCAGTGCTTGCTTGTTTCTTGATATCAGTGCACTAAGCCCACACTTATGTCTTTTTTTGAACGTAGTAAGCCCACACTCATGTCTTCCGGACTGACTTAACTCCCAAGCTCAGTTTTATCATGAGTTCATAAAATCCCGGCCACCAAGATCTAGGAGATAATTGTATTTCCTATAATCTGATTGTGTCATTATGTAATTATACAGTGTCTTAATTTATTAGCAACTGTGCTCTGCAGCGAAATATGATGTGGCCATATCAACAGCAGCTCCAGCTGGGCTTAACTATATTGTTGTCGAAACAATAAATTCGGCCCAAGCTTGTATCGAGTTGCTACGCAGAAGGAACCGCCAGGAAACTGTAACTTGTTTGATCCTGGTAAGGCTCAATTTCTTTCTTTTTCATTTGTGTTATTTTGATTCAAATTTTAGAATTTTGATTCATTGTTGTAATTGAACCCCTATATTTTACAGGAAAAACAAACACACCTTCTCCATAAAATTAAAGAGAAAGTAAAAACACCTGAAGGAGTTCCACGCCTCTTTGATCTGGTAAAGGTTAAAGATGAGAAGCTGAAGTTAGCTTTCTTCCATGTCTTGGGGAATACTGTTGTTGCAAACGATATTGATCAGGTTGGTCCATGAATTTTTATAATTCTGCTGTTTCACCTCAAGTAGCAGCTTGTAATTGTTATTTGCGCTGCTATCTTTCACAAAAGTATGCATCTGGCTCCCTTATAAATTCAAGGGAATTGTTATTAAATGCATCCTATTCTATTTCCAAGCAGTGATTGCAGCTTCTGCTGCTAATGTTTTGAAAACAGCGACAATAAATATCTGTGTTTGTCAGGCTTCACGAATTGCTTATGGTGCACCAGCGGAATTCCGTCGGGTAGTTACCCTGGTTGGTGAAGTTTTTGAGAAGTCTGGTACCATGAGTGGTGGGGGTAAAAAGGTACAACGTGGCATGATGGGAACAGCTATCCAAGAAAGCATTTCGGAAGATGCTATTAAAAAAGCTGAAAATGAACTTAACAACCTAGTTGACAAACTCAACATGTTGCGTGAAAAAATGAGTGATGCCAAAAAACACTATCGGTCCATGGAAGAAGCTAAATCCCGTCTTGAAATGGAACTGGCAAAAGCTAAAAAGGAGGTATGCAAACGAGCAGTGTTCTGTGTGCCTTCAAGTTGGTTGTATCTGGAACCTTGTTCTGATTATTTATATGCATATGTTTTCTTTTTTAAAATAGGTTGAGAGTATGAATGCACAGTACATTTACAATGAAAAGCGACTAGATTCCCTGAAAGCTGCTTCACAACCCAAAGCTGATGAGGTTCGCAGAATGAAGGAGCTGGATGCCATCATATCAAGTGAGCAAGTTGAACTAAATAGACTCACAAAGTGCTCGAGCAAACTTAAAGATCAGGCAAGTGCCTATACATAGCTTATAAGTATCATTTCTACTTCCAGACCATATTTCCCTGTCATTTGCATTAACTTTGCTCTAGTGTGATCATATGCTAAAAGAAGCCAACTGTCCAAGTTCAGAACTTTTCTTTTTGAAATCTTTGATAATTTATCTACCGGTATTTTTGTATTTACCTGAACTTGCTGATGGAGTCTTCCTTTCCCACCTTAACTTTGTCGCCACAATTATATCAGGCTTCAGAACTCCAACATAAAATTGAAAATGCCGGGGGACAGGTGCTGAAGGACCAGAAGACAAAAGTTGCCAACATCCAATCTGTAAGCATATGGATTTCTGCTTGTATCTGTTTCCTTGTTTTGGTAGTCTGTTTTTATGGTTTCATTTTCCAAATATCAGGAACTTGACAAAACAAGCTCAGAAATCAACCGACACAAAGTTAAAATAACTTCAGGTGAGAAATTGGTGAAAAAGTTAGCCAAGACTATTGAGGAGTCCAAGATAGACACAGAAAAACTTCTTGCTGAAAAGGAGAAGATGATGTCTATTTTCAAAGAAATTGAGAAGAAAGCTTTTGTGGTTCAAGAAGAGTATAAGAAAACACAGGAGGTATTTGTTCAGTTGTATTGCAGTCTAGGCTGGGCCCTGAGGATGTATTTGCACTTTATGATCACATTTTTTTTAATTTCTTTTATCTTTTAGATGATAGACAACCATAAGGATGAGCTTGACAAAACTAAGGAAGAATACACCAAACTAAAGAAAGCACTGGATGAACTGAGAGCCTCAGAGGTATGTAATGTACACCCAGTGTTAGGATCTCAATTAATTCTAGGATATCACTTAATTCTGCTGTATTGTTTCTTTCCACAACCTTATCCAATCCCTTTTGCTATAAAAACAGGTTGATGCTGAGTACAAATTGCAAGATACAAAAAAACTTGCCAAGGAATGGGAAATGAAGGTGAAAGCATTCAGGAAAAGACTTGATGACATTCAGACAAATCTTGCTAAACACATGGATCAGTATGTACAAATGCTATTGTTTTCTGTAACTTGTGACTTGTATGTTCTCTGTACTAATTTTTGCCTTTTCAGGATCCAAAAGGATGCTATTGATCCTGAGAAACTTAAAGTGACTCTATGTGATGAACAACTCAATGATACATGTGACATGAAAAGGGCAATGGAGATGGTGGCGTTGTTGGAAGCTCAGCTTAAAGACTTGAGCCCAAACCTGGATTCCATAGCAGAGTATGAATGCATGAGATACTGTTGACAAAACATTTTTTATCAATGATTTCATTATTTCTCCTTGCTGAACCAGGTACCGCACAAAGGCTCGTTTATACAGCGAACGTGTTGATGAGCTAAACGCTACCACTAAGGAACGGGATGATCTTAAAAAGCTGTACGATGGGTTAAGGAAGAGAAGGCATGCATTTCCCCCCCTTAATTTTACTTTGAGGGCCCTTGAATTTCATTGGTTACGTTTGCCAATCTGTGTTTCTGACCTGCATTGTATATTACTTCAGGTTAGATGAGTTCATGGTTGGATTCAACATAATATCTTTGAAACTGAAGGAGATGTACCAGGTACTGAATACCTATAGCATCCTAGCACCTGCACCTCTTTTTTACCTTATGCGTGCACATACAATAAGGTACAAACATAAGTAATGCAATGAGATTAAGCTTTGCTCAGCCCTTTTCAATTAAATCTAATATTTTTTTTCATTTTTTTAATGTTAAGGGATGGGGTGGGAAAATAATCAAATCTTGAATTCATAATCTCATTTGCCATATGTCTGAAACAACAATTCTGAACAAAAGAAATCTACACGGAGGTGATCAAAGGGGAGAGAATAGGAGAGCCTGGCGACTTAAGCAGACAATTTTGACAAGGCTGTGCTAGTTGTATTGGTTTTATCTTATGGGGGTGTTGCACTTGTTGAAATGATTTTTTTGCAAAATATGGTGTCAAAATAACTCCCAACTCCTTTCGGTTTCAGATGATTACTCTTGGAGGTGATGCTGAATTGGAACTTGTTGATTCCTTGGACCCATTCTCAGAAGGTGTTGTTTTCAGTGTGAGGCCTCCAAAGAAAAGCTGGAAAAATATTGCCAATCTATCTGGTGGTGAGAAGGTATTTTCCATTCTTGTAGCTCTGTCAGAATGTTCTGTTAGTTTGAAAACTTTGAATGGGCAAAGATGGCACCCTGAAGTTATTGTCCCAAGTTGCCGTTTTCACATAATTTTGCCATTTCAGACTGAGTCAACTTGATACATAACTTTGTTTCCCGATTATTTATAAAAATGAGTTCTGCCAATCATGTTCTAAGTGAAATTTGTTAGTATATTGTAAGATATCAGAAACATTGCCAGCATTACTTACAGATCTCTGTCTATTTTCGTATAGTGAATTGCTGTCGTATAAATTCCAGATACAAGCCAATAACTGTAGTCCTTGCTTTGGAGCCTAGAAAGTGATATTGATGCTGATCTTGTTGCTCAAGTTAGTCCCATTCTAGGATAATGCAAACCATAATTGTTCTAGGCAAATACTACCTACTAACATCTGTAGTGGGATTTGCTAATACAAGCTGTTTGGCTTCGCTTGTTTGCCACTGCGGCTGCAGCATCTGCTAGAATCAACACGCTAGCTGGTGCTCAGCACAGCCACAAGAGAGGCAGCGGAACAGCTCGTACTTAAAATGGCAGTATCATTCTTTATATTTGAAATAACATCACGACTAAAAAATCAGAGTGTTTATACTTAAATATGGGAAAATCAATACTATCTGTAGTGAGCTATTTATCAATGGAACACATTAGGTAAGGTTATGCCCAGATATAAACATCCCATCTCCGCTGACTGTTTCACCATCACTGATAATTGCCTTGTCAACAATTATTCATGTTAGTTGCATGTGATTTTAATCTGTATGCATACATGATAAAATGTCAAGGATAAAGGTAAATCCTTTGCATCCACTTTTTCCATTCCATTGGCAAATTTTAAGAACTAATTGACATTTAACATAGACTGGATGTGTTGATGATTGGGCCATTCACTTCTACCAACCTAACTAAGCAGCCTGAACTTCTTACTCCCAATTTTTGTCATGTCTATTACTTGAAATTCTAACACAATGTCTGGAGTAGTACTGTTTTTGAAGTGCCTATCATCTTGCAGACACTTAGTTCGCTGGCCCTGGTGTTTGCCCTTCACCACTATAAACCTACTCCCTTATATGTTATGGATGAGATTGACGCTGCGTTGGGTAAGTCTTGCAACCTTTCTCTTTACTAATACTGTGTCATTCTGAGTGATTGATGCATTTGTCTCCTATAGACTTTAAGAATGTATCAATTGTGGGACACTATGTGAAAGATAGGACAAAAGATGCCCAGTTCATCATTATAAGGTACTTACCCAGCAACTCAGTTCTCAATTTTTTCTCTTGTCAATGTTTCACACCGCTTCTAGAAAAGTAGTTGTACAAACGTTCATCTGTCTCTGATATAGGCAGGTGGCACGGAAGCAAAGTGAAACTTACATTTGCACTACGCTACCGGTAGTGTTAACACACATGTAATATCTGAAACTCTATTTTGCAGTCTGAGAAACAACATGTTTGAGCTAGCCGACAGGTTGGTTGGTATTTACAAGACAGACAATTGCACCAAGAGTATAACAATCAACCCTGGGAGCTTTGCCGAGAGCATGGAGGCAGTGTAGTGTGTAATGTTGTGCTCTGCGAGCTTCACCTTCCAGTGCCCTCGTGGAACCGAGGTTCCGTTGGCATTTTGATGTGGCGTGCGGTTTGCGAAGTTCAATGCTATGTAAAGTTACGATCCAGACTTTTCGATCACCTGAGATGTGTATATATGTATTCGTATGCTCGAAACGGGACTAAGGAGTGGAATAACTGCTAAGTTGCTAACCTATTCAAGCATTTCGTTATTCACACAGGGACACAGCTCATTTTCTCCCACGTTTGTTTTGCTCCTAATATTTATGAAATCTCGACACCTGGTTTTGAGCATGGTTCCGATGATGCTTGGTTCTGTTTTGCTTCTAATACTGTTTGTGAGCTGTGGCCTTGTAGCCGCAACTTTGAAACTTTAAGCCTTTGTTGTAGTAAGTCTTTAAATGATTTTTATCTTACATTTGTCAATAAAAATTATTGGAAAATCTGTTAGAAGGTGCCTGTTGAAACTCGGTGTCTAAAACAAATGGAAATTTTTTGTTTGTACCACGATTGGTGCTTATTCCATTTATACATTAGCTCTTGCCAGTTATACATTAGCCCATTTATAATGTTTTCAAAATTTCTTATAATATTTAAACCGTGTTTTTCTTTCAGTGGTAGGTGATATACCAGTTGATAGCGAGACATATATGGTGATTTCATTCAATTTTAGTATCCTGTTTCCAAAAAAATTACATGTTCTACTAACTACTTTGTGTTATTTTATATAAATAAAAGGAAAAGGTTTAGTTTACACATTCGAACTATTGTAGAAGTCCGATTTTTAACTACAAAGTCGGATAACAAAAGCTCTCCGATTGTTGAAACAGGGCGAATTTAGCCCCTTAGATGCTTTAGAAGGTGGTTCTACATTTTCTAAAAACTAAAAATATTCAAATTAAATTAAAAATTCATAAGTAATTGTCTGGTACCATAATACGGGGCATCCTAATCTAGGGATTAAAACGCCCTAAAAAACGCAAAACACAATTAAGTGATCGGTCCAAAGCACCCGCAAATATCCTCTCTCTCTCACTAACGACACCAACCGCCTCGACGGATGCTACAGCCATGGTGAGCTAAGCCGAGCCGTCTTCCTTCGATCCGAAGGGGAAGAAGGACTACTCGACGCCCAAATCCTCTCCAAGATCCAAAAAGGCCCAATATGCACTCAGCCCACGGCCCAACACCGAAGCACGGCCCATCCGAGGCCTCCCCGCCGAAGCCTCGGACAACGCGCTATATCTCTGCCTCGCCCGAGGGTAGGAGACCTACCCTCGGAGAGCCAACGGACTCCGCCTCGCTCGAGGCCCCCTCAACCGAGCCCGTCCCCACCCCCCCGCGGGGCCTCGGTTCGGGGGAAACTCCGCCTCGGTCGAGGCTACCCCTCGACAGACAGGGACTGCAACCCACCCGCTCGACCGACAGACGCATTTAGTACCAACTACTCCACCGCAGAGCGCGGGAGTCAAATGACGTCAGCAGCCACGTCGCACAACGGACATGACCGGAGTCCCGTCCGCCAACTTCGGTCACTGTGCCGCCATCCCCGGCGCTGCGCGGACCTGCGGCGCGCTATGCGGACATGCCTGGCACAGCTCCCGCCACTGTACTGCCAACTCCCGTGTACTTCTTCCTCTGCAGGACCCTCGGCGAGCATGGGAGCAACCCTCGGACGTTGTACGACCCTTGACCAGAGCAAGACCGTCGTCAGCAGGACCCTCGGCGCTCCGCCCGGGACAGACGCGGAGGACGGTACGCCTTACGGAAATAGCCACGCCGTCCCCTGGAGCCACAGGACGCGCGGCACATTCCACGCATGGTTAAAGGCCCCCAAGGATGACGGCCACGCACAGTGCCATGCTTCACAGTGTACCGCAACAGCAACCACCCACTGCTCCCCCCCCGATTCGGGGAGAAGATGACGACTTCAGTGATCACCCTGTGCATGTAACCGCCCCTCCTTGAGCCTATAAAAGGAGGAGGCGGGCTCCTTCCCAAAAACACGCAGAACACAAGAACTCCCACTCACACACGCACACCCGCTCGCTTGAGCTCGATATTGGCACTCGCCTCCATCAGACTTAGCGTACGCAAATACTTGGGAGCCTCTCTCCCTCTCTCGCTAAGCTTGTAACCCCCTACTATAAGCACCCCGGTGCAAGATAATACAGTACTCGCACACCCTGCTGGATGTACGGCCCCGTTGGCCGGAATCAGGATACATCTTGTGATATTGTGTTATCTCTTGCATCAACCATCTGTAGACTGGGACACGCAGCATCATCACTAGTTGGTGCTAGACCGCGAGGTCCGGACACCGACAGTAATTCATTTTAGATAAAAAATATGAAAGCGGTGTCAAAGGTTTTCTAAAAATGTAACCCATCTATTGGCATGATACTTTTTAGTTATTTGGATTATTTTTTTTATTTTCATAATATTTAGTTGCTTGTAGTTATGTCTATTATTTTTGAATAAGAAACCTTCCAATAGAGCAATAATAGATATGTTACTTTTTTTTCAAAAAAAGTATTAGTTTCATATTTTTCTAATTTAAAATTATTTATATTTGATTTTTAGAACTAATTAGAATTCTTTCTTTTTAAAAATACAAAATCACCTTGAAAACCACCCAAGGGCTAAATTTGCCTGGTTTTAACAATTGAATGGCCTATGTTATCCAATTTTGTAATTAAATTTTGAATTTCTACAATAGTTCGAAAGTGTAATTCAGACTTTCCCTAAACAAAAGGCACACATTTTACCCGCGCTCTACCCACGGGTGAAATTTTATACCCATACTAATACCAGCGGATACAATTTCATACACATACCCTCACCCGTCGGGTGGGGTACTCGCATCCCCGGGTAAAATTGTCATCCTTATTTATTATGATAACTATGTGATGCTACTCGTCATTGAAAGTCTAACATGACGCGAATGAATGCATCTTAGTACACGCTGTTGAAGGGTTCTTAAAATCGGCCGCAACTGCGAAAGGAGAATCAAATCAAATACAATGACGTGCTATAACATGACGCTGATTGCGCTGGGCATAAGAGCAGTAGAAAAATATTATTCCCGCTTTGGGAGAAAACAATTTACAGTACTTGTCTATCGAGATATGAAAAGAATAGTTATTAAAATTATAATCTCTATGTATACTAATAGCTATACTTGCCTAAGATGGAGGGTGGGCTCGGAATAAAAAATTTAGATACATAAAATTATTGTTTGTTTCTCAAATTTGTTCATAAGCTCCATCTCTCGGATCCCTTTCCATGGCGCAACTGGATTCTCCAATTGTAACCTTGGGATGGTCTCCCTGATGACTCCTACTCCAACATCTTGTGGTTGCCGAACTCTAGCGATACCGTGCGCTTACCCGCGTTCTTGTGAGTAATGGCATCTCCACCTCTTTCTGATTTGACGATTAGCTTCCTAATGGTCCGTTTTACCTTCGTTTCCCAGCTCTCCTCTCCCATGTGGTTCACCCTATTACTCTGTACGTCTTCTGCTCTTCAACTACCCCTAAACCTCAAGCTTTGACCATGGCTCAGTACTGTGTGGCTAGCCTTGAACTCACCTCCCTGAGGAAGCTCATTGCTGGCCTAACTCTCTCCGCTAAGACAGATGCACGTGTCATAACCTAGGATCACAAAGATGCGACCTTTTCTTCTTCTCCTTACAAGTGCCTAAGTGCAACTAGGGAGCTCGATGCCAATGGTGAGCGTATCTGAGTGACAAAGATTCCATCCAAGGTGAAGTTCTTCACTTGGCTGTTCTGCAATGACTGGCTGCCGACTCGAGCCAACCTTCTCTACAAGACTACAAGCACATTCTGCGTGACAAAGATGCATCATGCCATTCCTGCTTGGGCCCGACTGAATCTGCAATGCATCTTTTCTACAAGTGCCGCAATGCCCAAGATGTTTGGTCGGCGCTCTCCATTGTGACTACGGGCCCTACCACCACCTCTCCATGGACGTGTCACTACCCCCAGCACCTTCCGACTGACATATGAGATGATATACTTCTAACTATCCTTTACCATATCTGGAACCGCCATAATGACGTAATGTTCAGATCCCTACAACTGCAAGCCGGTACGGAAGCGACTCTCCAGCTGATTGCGACCGACATTCACAAATGGTTGCACTGCTTCCTTGAACCTGCCCTTAAACTTTCTTCAAAAAACTGCCCTTAAACTCCACCTATGTACCTGACTGCTCTCCCCTGTAAACTCTTTGGCCCTGTGCCCAATTTTCTTAGATCGATGAAGCAACTCGTGCCCCCTCCCCCCTCCCATATTCTCGAAAAAAACAGGAGCACTGCAAAATGCACTATATATATTTAAATAATAACAATGCAGAACAACTTGGGGGCTCCTATACATCTTATGGAAGATGGTTAAGCAAATCATCTATAAAATCTATTAAGGCCCAGTTGATGTTGAACTAGTATTTTGAAAATAATGAAATAATATTTTGAAAATGTTGAAACTCAAAACTTTAACCACTTTCTTCTCCGGCGGCGGCGGCGGCGCGCAGTTGGCAGCGGTCAGGGCGGTAGCAGGTGCACGGGAGGGAAGGAGGCACGGGAGGGTTATGGACCGGCTAGATCCAATGGTTATAGATGATTGCATGAATTTTAAATAATGGAAGGTGGAGAATGAAAAATTTTCCAAAAGATATATAGGATCGGCAGAACAGCCTAGACAACGATATTGGGCCGTTTTCGTGACCGGACTAGTACTACCTGGCCCACAATTGACAAGCGCACACGGCCCACCATCCACTTCGGCACTTGCTGTGCCGCGTCAGGACCGCGCCATGGCCGCTCCAGTTGCGTGCACGCTCCCCCAAAGAGCTGAGGAGCTCTGAGCTCCCAATTTACTCCGCCATGCCAGCAACGGCAGCGGTAGCCCGGAGCCGCATTTACTCTCTCCCCCATCCACCCACCAACGAACCCAAAACCAGTCTCCCTCCTGGCCTCGCTCCTCTATATACACATGCCACAGAGCCGCACTGCAGCCTGCACACGCACTCACACAGTCACACTCACTGGCCACCGCTCAGCCTCAGCTAGCTCTCCGGCGAGCCACCGCCCCCCTCTCCCCTTCCGTCCAATGGCGGCAGCCGCGGCCCTCCTGCTGCTCCTGGCCCTCGGTGGCGCGGCGGCGCAGGTGTTCCCGCCGTGGAACGGCACGTTCCCCGGGTTCGGGCCCGGGATAAGCGGCGGGGGCACGGGCGCGGCGGCGGGGGCGACGGGCGTGCCGGCGATGTTCGTGTTCGGGGACTCGCTGACGGATAACGGCAACAACAACGACCTGCAGTCGCTTGCCAAGGCCAACTACCCGCCCTATGGCATCGACTTCGCCGGCGGGCCCACCGGCCGCTTCTCCAACGGCTACACCATGGTCGACGAGATCGGTACGCGCCTCCTGCCGCCGGTGCATGCATACATGCTACTACTTCCCTCTCTGGTCTCAAGCTACTTTGCTCATTGTGTGGAGACCTTGTTCATCTTTTATTACAACACTGCGAACAACTAGTTCAGGGAAGATTTGCGCGATGCTGCGAGCAACTGAACGAAGAAAGATTTAAGCAAGGATACACACTAGTGCTATAAAACTTGGTGTATGTGTCGGGTAAGGGCTAAGGCAAAATGTTTTTACAGTTGTCTTGAAATACTGAAAAGGAATTCCTCCTAGCTATAATGACAGTGCAATGTCATAATTGGGTTACTTGAGCTGGTGCGACATTGTTGTTGTTTTCAGGAGTAGAAGTCTAGAAGATGAAGCAAAGTGGTATATTGCAAATACTTTGTTTTAGTAGAAATGCAAATGCTATTTCCAGAACATCTTAAAATATCTCCCCTCTCTATAAAAAAAAGAAACAGAGTCCAGTAGAATATAGTGAGCACTGTTCCGAGTTGAAATATATATATATATATATATATATATATATATATAAGTTAACAATTATTTTTTTATCACTATAAATTTAGGCCTTTGACGGCCAAGGATGACACCTGAGTACTTGACACATAAGAGCAAATTCTTGCTATTAGGTAGCATGTACAGAGGGCAACCCATTTTGTATGGCAGAACAGAAACATTTCTCCAATTTATTACTACACACCAACCCCTGAGCTCACTATTTGTTGAGTAGAACTATAGAACCTATGCTAGAAGTTTAGTAGTACCTCTGAAGAAATTTCCTCAAAAGCAGGTATTCGAGGTTAGACTGTTTGCGTATACACACATTTTTCAGGAAACTAGCTAGAAGTACATAAATTCCACAAGTTTCCAACTCTTTGGCAACTATTCGATATACCATATACGCTCATTGCCTCAAATGTTAGGCCCTCTCCTTGGTATACTGGAAGGAGCAATAGTGCAACTGATTTTACAACACGGAATGCCACACTGAAGCCTACGTTTGTTAGCTTAATTTAAGCATGGAGATCTAGTGTAGTAGTGGTTCGTGTGGTCCACACTCCACACACTGATCTGAATTGATTGATCAACGAGGAACGAGCTTGTCCAAGCCGCAGTAAATTGCCTCCACCGACCTCTTGCCTGTTGCATTGCATGCAGATGCACATGAGAGAGAGAGAGAGAGAGAGGTGTTTTCTGTTGAGCAGTGGTGGTACGCTCATATTTTTCCCGGGTGACATAACGCTGCTGCCCCTCTCGCTATTGACCCCCCTCTCACATGCATGCGCTAGACACGGTAGCTTGAATTCGGCGGGTCATTCTGTACCAGCTGCCGTGCGCGGTGGCATCAATGTGTCCATGTGACCCTACGCCGGCACGAAGTGAATGCGTGCGTAGTGCTAGAACATGGCGTCCTGAACGATTCGTACCCTCACCAAGAATCTACCAGCAACAAGGGCTCTCACGCAACATCATATCCCTGCAAATCAGGAGCCAAATCTCCGTAATCCGTATAGTTGCGCGTTTATTACCTACTAATAGTAGTTACCTGATCCAATGATTCAATAAATTAGCAGTTTTTTTCCCGCAATATTTCAAGAAAATTTTTGAGACACAGATGATGAATGATCAGGAGAGGAAAGTTAAGTTGATTCTTCCATGCATGCATGCATGATTCATCTATATATCCTCTTCAGCTCAACTCCTGGGCCTGCCGCTGCTGCCGTCGCACCCGGACGCCTCGTCGGCGGACGCGGCCCTCCGCGGCGTGAACTTCGCCTCCGCGGCGGCGGGGATCCTGGACAACACGGGCCAGAACTTCGTGGGGCGCATCCCGTTCAACCAGCAGATCAAGAACTTCGAGCAGACGCTGGGCCAGCTGAGCCGCAAGCTGGGCGGCGCGTCCAGGCTGGCGCCGACGCTGGCGCGGAGCATCTTCTACGTCGGGATGGGGAGCAACGACTACCTGAACAACTACCTGATGCCCAACTACAACACCCGCAACGAGTACAACGGCGACCAGTACTCCACGCTGCTGGTGCAGCAGTACGCCAGGCAGCTGAACACGCTCTACAACCTGGGCGCCCGCAGGTTCGTCATCGCCGGCGTGGGGTCGATGGCGTGCATCCCCAACATGCGCGCGCGGAGCCCCATGAACGTGTGCTCGCCGGACGTCGACGACCTCATCATCCCCTTCAACAACAAGGTGAAGGCCATGGTGAACAACCTCAACGCCAACCGCCCCAACGCTAAGTTCATCTACGTCGACAACTACGCCATGATCTCCGAGATCCTCCGCAACCCATGGTCCTACGGTACGTAGCTAGTACAACGATCGACCGGCCACTGGAGGTTGTTCATGGAACAATCATTCATGGTGTGCGTGCAGGGTTCAGCGTGGTCGACCGCGGGTGCTGCGGCATCGGGAGGAACCGGGGGATGATCACCTGCCTGCCGTTCCTGCGGCCGTGCCTGAACCGCAACACCTACATCTTCTGGGACGCCTTCCACCCGACGGAGCGGGTGAACGTGCTGCTCGGCAGGGCGGCGTTCAACGGTGGCAACGACGTCGTCTACCCCATGAACATCCAGCAGCTCGCCGCATGGCAGCCGTAGTAGGACGGCGAGGACGCACGGCCCCCTGTCAATGCAAGTTGCCGTCGATCAATGCATGATTTTTGAAGCAGTAGTGTGTGTGTGGTGTGTACACGATCACGGTCATGAGTAGGAGGGAGCTGAACCGAGTTATTATGAGTGCTGTCCAGTGTCCTGTTATTTGGGTTAGAATCGTGTCTGCTGTTTTTGGTCACTACTCGGTGTTCGCTTAATTATTAGTAGTACTACCTACCTGTGTCCTGAATCAGAGATATCACTATATCAGTGGAGTTTATTTTGTTGTTTGGTGTGGTCTATTATCTCCATGTTCTCGCCAGTTTAATGATATAGAGCTGTACACTGTACTACCTTGAAGGTGATCGGGTGCTCTAGCCTAAGAGGGGGAGGGGGTGAATTAGACACTAATAAAAATTTAGACCTATGGCTCCAACTAGTTTGCACAAAGCTTAAACTAAAACAAGCTATCTAGATGTGCAACTAGGTTGTTCTAGTGTAAAACCCCTATCCCAAAAGAGTTTAGCAACCTATAGCCTTTCCTATCAAGAAACTATTCTATGAAAGTAAAGTCATACAAATTACTAGAATGAAATGCGGAAGCTTAAAGAGCGGGATAGGAGATAGCAAACTCTTGACGCGGGTGTTTATCCCGTGGTTCGGTTAGCCACAAAGGCACACCTACATCCACGTTGTTGTAGCACTCACTAAGAGTATTGCTACTCGGCCACCAAGTCTCTTCCGTGAACACAATCACGGTCACCTTGGCCCCGGGTTCCACTAAGGAGCTTCTCCACAAAGGATGGGGGTCTCCACGTCCCCCGCACAAAGGTGTCGTCGCCGCTCCACACCAAGTCGGAGGGTCGATGACGTTGCCGGCGAGCTCCACGCTCCAAGGTGCCGGCGCACCAAGCTCTTGTTTTGGTTCACTAATGAACCATAGCACAAAGGCTCTAAGCCTTGCAAACTCACTCACTAAGAGCTAATCTTTTACACAACACTCTCAAAGTGTGCTAAGGGCTAAGGATATGATCTTGATGCTTTTGTATGGCTTGGAGATGTTCTTGGGTGTGTGTGGGATGTCCAGCAACTCCAGCAATCTTCAAATGGCCGGGGTGAGGCGTATATATAGGCCACCAAGTCTTGTAGCCGTTGCTCCAACGGTTAGCTGAAAATCTGTGTACCACCGGAAGAACCGATGCCTCTTGGCAGGGTAGCGTCGGTTCATCCGGTCACTCATAACACGAAGTAGCCGTTGGACTCCTGACGACTGACGCAGAGACCACCGGTTGAACCGATGCTTTGCACCGATGCCTCACCGGTTCAACCGGTGCTGAAGGAATCTTCTCCTGGACGCTGACGTCATTACACCGGTGGTATGCACCGATGCCCCATCGGTTGAACCGGTGCTGAAGACACTTCTCCTGGGCACTGACATCGCCTCTGGTACAAAGGACGGCCAATGCACCGATGCCCCATTTTGACCCGTCGGTTCAACCGGTGCCTGTAGGCTGACTTGGCTTCGATTTCCTCCTGCACCAAACATCGTAGCGTCGGTTCTTCCGGTGCTCCTGATCCGAAGAGCTTTCAGGGCGCTGCCCTGAGACCCGCGAGGGGCGGCTCCCCCTCGACCCCCGTCCGCTAACCGGGTAGCGGAACCCCCGTAGGGGCTGCCCTTCGGGCCTTGCTACGCCTATTTTCTCTTTCTCGTTGTCATCACTTGAACCTAAAAGTCTGAGAATGATCATCTTAACAATCATATTAGTCCAAGTGTTATGTTGTCATTCGATCACCAAAATCACTCGAAATGGCATAAATGGTGCCATGTTCGTTACATACCTTTTTATATTATTGTTTTCTCAACTCATTTTGTAGTTTTCTGTGTATACGTAAAGATAGAGAACATGTGCTTAATATGCGCAATTGCTATATGAGATCCTTTTCCAAATCTATTTATCAGGTGACAACAAATTTCTAAAGCGTGAAAGAGGTTGCATAACTTGTTCTGTAGTGTTGTCTAGGTGACTAAATATTTGATATTTGAAATTTATATATATTTAGATCTCCTTAATAAGTATGTCATCTAGGTCACTGAACTTTTAAAATAAGTATTTAAATCACTAAAGTGGTTAAATATGTGTGGAACTGTGGATACGCAAATTACCATATCTGCACAAAACACAGGACCTCACAGAGTATATATGATTGTGGCAAATTCCATGGGCAAGAAAATATATGCATGGGATATATATGTAAGAGTAAAATGCACTGTGGGTTCTTAAACTAGTTGAGCTGTTCTGTTCAGGTCCATGAATTTTGAAAATGCATTTTTAGGTCCAGGATCTATTTAAGTGAATCACTTGAGGTCCAAAACGCCTCTGACCGCCTACGTGGATGGCCAACTCAGATCCAACAAATTTGCAATTCCACCCTCCCAAACCGACCCTCTCTCTCCCTCCCCATCCCCTCCTCCGGCGTCCTTCCTGTGCCGCCGCCCCTCCTCTGCTCCCTCCCTCCGCTGGCGGGGGCGGAGAGCAACGCGGCCGCAAGTGCAAGGAGCTGCGCGGAGCTGGCCGAGGACGCAGCGACGGGCCTGCAAGCGCACGGCGGCCACACGGAGCTGCGGCAACGGCAGATGACGGACGCGACAGCGAAGCTACCGGTGGCTGACGGGCGTGACCGTGCTCTGCTTCCACCTTGCGGCTGCCTCCGCCTCCCATGGCACGGCCGCTCGATCCGCCCCAAGCCGGCCGTGTTCGACTCCCGGCGGCCTTCTCGTGGGGAGCGGGCCTCCTCACCTCCGCGGCTCACCCACCCCGCGCGCGCCCCCAAGGCGCTGCTCGCCGTGGGCTCCTCCGGCCTCCATCGCTGCCGCCTCCTCCGGCCTCCCCGGCGAGGATCCGCACGGATCGGGCGCGGACGCCGCGGTCGTGGGCGGGATGAGCGGAACAGTTAGGGGCGGGGAGGGCGGAGCAGCGCGCCACGCAACTCGCACCGCGGCCAGGGGCAAGTCGGGCTCCACGCCGCGCGAGGCTCCGGTGTTCTGCGGCGGGCGGTGGCGCGGCCTGCAGCATCCGGGCGGAGGCGTCGCGCGTAGGCCGCGGAGCGAAGGCGGCTCGCGGAGGTCGCTCCAGGAGCGTCGTGCGGGGGCCGCGGAGCGGCGGCGGCGGCGCGCGTGCGAGAGGGAGGAGGTGGAGAAGGAGCAGGGGCGGCCGCAAGCGAGCCGAGCGAGGCGCCGTGCCGCCGAGTTCAAGCTCATCCGATCCCAAGCTTCTCCGTGCGGCCAGCCCCTCCTCCCTCCCTTCCATGGCGGGCGGCCGGCCCCTCCCTCGCGCAGCGGAGCATGGGCTCGCGGCAGAGCAGAGCTTCTGGAAGACCGCGCGCCGCCCCCTTCCTCCTCCCTCGCAGCGGCCCCGGCTAGGCTCCGTCCGCAGCGGCGGAGCTCCAACTTGCGCGCCGGCGAGCCGTGGGAGCGTAGTAGCGACCCTGGTGGTTGGGAGGATGCCGGAGGAGGGGATGGGGAGGGAAAGAGAGAGGGTCGGTTCGGGAGGGTGGAATTGCAAATTTGTTGGATCCGAGTTCATGTTGGATCTGAGTTGGCCGTCCACGTAGGCTGTCAGAGGCGTTTTGGACCTCAAGTGACTCACTTAAATATATCCTGGACCTAAAAATGCATTTTCAAAATTCATGGACCTGAACAGAACAGCTCAACTAGTTTAAGAACCTACAGTGCATTTTACTCTATATGTAACTACTATCTTATTAGAATGATTTGAACATTCAGTAGTACATTAATAAATCTATAGATAAAAAATATGCATTTTGATAGTATAGACTATAGGGACGACGGGTTTAAGAATTGGCGGCGGCGTGCCTCGCCGGTGGTGGCCGACCAGCGGCTGGGCCGAGCCGCGGCCAAGGCGGCCCGACTGCCCGAGGGTGCGGGGGGGGGGGGGGGGGGGGGGGGGCGGGGCTGGGGCGCAGGGATGCACGCGGCAGCGGCGGCGGCGCACGCGGGCCGGAGCGACGGCGCGGCGGCGGTGGCGGCGTTCCGCCGGCGCGGGAGCCTTTTGGCGGGACAGGCGGCGGGGTCACGGTCCGCGGGGGCTGGCGGCTGCAGGGCGCGCGGCGGCAGCTCGCGGGCCAGTGCAGGGCGGCCCCGCGGCGTGCGCGCAGTGGGGGCGGTGCGGCCATGGCGGCGCGGCGGCGCTGCGGCGGCGGTGGCGGTGGCGCGAGATTCGGCCGGGAAGGGGTCGGGAAGGGAGAGGAGAGCGCGGCCGAGCTCACCGGCGACTCGATTTCAGCGGAGGGAGGCCGGAAAGTGGAACTCGACGAGAGGGGGCGGAGCTCGACGGGGCTGTCAATGGCGGCCGGCGGTCGCGGGCTTGATTCGGCCGGCGTGCAGCTCAAGCGAACTCGAGATGGGGCGGAGGAGGTTCGGGGCGATGCTGCGGGGCTCTGGGTGCGGCAAATCGAGGCGGGGCAGCGAGGATGGCCGGCGTGGACGCCGGCGGTGGCACTGAGCTCGAGCTCGGCTCGGTGTGAGTGCGAGGGAGGAAGGGAATGGCGAAAACGGACACGACTCCGTGCTCGGGATAAGGACGCGCAGCGCGGAGGGCGAGGATCGCCGGCGCGGCGACACGTGGAATCACCGGCGACGACGCGGGGTCGCGGTATGGGCGCGCGTACGACTTCACTGGAGAACACAGTGACCGAGTGGGACTCGTTTGAATTGATTTTTACCAAAGTTTGACCGCCCAAAACTCAAATTTTCACATTGGCACCCGAAATTTGGTCAAAATAAAAGTTGTAGAGGACAAGATGAGCTACAACTTTGCTTTCGGGCGAAAATTGATTCGAAGCTCGGATTAAGGAGAAAAACACGATCGAACGCGGCTAAACAATGTTTTACCACGCGAACTCGATTAACGCTAACGATGAGCTTAAGTCCATCATTAGCGGGTTAAGCACATGATTAGCATCGCAATTAACACTGGGGTGTTACAACTTTTAATACCCATTTCATAATTTTCATCTTGAAATGAATTACTTATAAATTTTTAGATTAAAAATTGAATATTTTTAGTTTTCACAAAATGAAAACCTTCAAAACAATCCAGGAGGCTAAATCTGTCCGGTTTCAATGGTTGGATGAATTCTGTTACCCGATGAAAATCGAACTGCAAACCAAATCTTTTTCTCTTTTAAATCTTTCAAAAAAAAAATCCCTTTTAGCCTCGTGCAGTCAGTCGTTCGGTTCCAATTCCAATTGCACAGCACTCACTCCATATGTACATCCTTATGCGGGAAGAAATCCCAGCCCCGGCAGTAGCTCTCCCATCTCTACGAATTGCTAGCTGACACGTGTATGGTGTACCTGTGATCTTTTTTCTTTTTTACCATGGGGCAGCCCATCAGCTCATTTTCTTTCTCGGTGGGTTCCTTCTATTACGGCCCGTGTTTATATTTGACCTATTCATGGGCTATACATCTGGCCCATCCCACATCATCGTCGGTGCCTCCTTAATTTTTTGCTTCCTCCTTTTCTTTTATGATGGCGCGTATTCTTCATATATAAAATATCTCCACAGATTTCTTTGCAAAGCTTCATGCGGCTGCTTTTGACGAGATTGGAGCACACCCCCATCCCACATGTGATTGTAATGCCTGCTTTTACGGCCATGGTTTATTCCTTCACAAGTTCTAAAAACGTTGCATTTTTAATACATTAACAAATATGTATATGCATTGCTACGAGAAAACATATAAATACATTGTTTAGCATATATACAAATATATATATTACAGTAATTCTATTCATCCTAAATTTTCCAAATTACTGAACAATGATCTATAATATCTCGCCGATTACTGACCTACTGAAAATTTGTCCAGCGATTCTGTTCATTTAGCTATTGGTGTAGAATAAATTGTTAGATGTAAGGTGTAGAATAGCGTATGTGTATATTATAATACGTGCCGGTCAAGGACTTCAGTTTTTTTCTATTTTAATCAGCAGGCACTAATTCTATATAGTTTCAAATTCTTAACGTATGTCCGATTAATGGTTCAATGAATCATTGCTTGCTTTATTACAGACTAGCATGGTGTCCGTATGTTTATGTAGGTAATATAAATTTTATTCGGATCTATATGAAATCACCAGCTTTGTGCTCCTTTTATTCTGTGTACAGCTATGGCATGAACCATGGAAGGCATTGGTTGTCTAAATTTCGACTGATTTGTTCAGGTTCCGATTAGAATTCTAATTTACGGACCAAGAAATCATTACTTCCTTTAGAGATTACTAGCAAATATGTATGTATGTTGCTACAGGAAGCCATATGAATATATTAATTAGCATATAAAAATATATGTTATACACCATATGTTTGTAATAACATAGCAGTATGCGTTGGTTGAGGATTTCAATCTTTTTTACAAATGGTTTCGAACCCTTAACATATGGTTACCCCAAAGATTAGGACTTCGATTGATGGACCATGAAACTATTGTTTGCTTTAGTAATAGTAGAGATAGAGAAGTAGAGATTATATATATTACAAAATAGTCAAAATCCAAATGTATGAATTATTCGGTATGCATAACCATATAGTTCCAACAATATCATGAGCAGCATTCGAGAAAAAATAATGTCTATGAGCACGATCCCTGCACGAGCGCGGCGGAGCGCGCTGTTTCTCCTTACCCAGAGTTTTCCTTACCCAGCGACATGTGGGCCCTCAACAACACCAAGGCCGGCGGGCCCTTCCTCACGCCACGGCGCCCCGCGCCGCTGTCGCCGGCGGCGGCGGGGCGGAGGGTCTGGAGGCGCGGCCCCGCGCGGGTGCCGCTGGTGGCGGTGCGCGCGTCAGGGGCTGGGGGTAAGGACGGCCTCGGCGGCGGCGAGGAGGCCGAGAGCAAGGCATCGTCTTCCGGTGAGCCCCCCCCCCCACCTCTCGTGATTTTTCCGGTTAGGCTTGGGAAGGTGGGTTGGGGGATATTTGGGCGATTCGGATGCGGTGGATCCGGTTCCATAGCAGCCAGAGTTTGGAGCGTGAGATTGACGAGGCGGATGTGTGATTTTGGTCAGGCTTTGGTGACAAAACTTGTTGATTGTGTGGGTCTGAACAGATCCCCCCCCCCCCCCCACCCCACTCGCAGTTGCTCGTCCCACCCCACGTCCGAATTAGCTTGGTACTCATCTACTTTCGTATCATGATTCATTATATGGGAAACAGGTGATCAGATCATCTGACGTGATGGCCGCACTACCTAGAGCGCTTTCGTGGTGCAGTGTCCAATTACACAAAATTACGCTGAAGGTCGTCAACTAGAATGCTCAATTGATGGGTTTTGCTAATGCAGGACATGGTGACGCGTCTGCCTCTGCAGGGGATGCTTCTGCTGGATTGAACAAACTGCATGACGAATCAAAGTCTAGCGATCTCATTAATGTTTCTAGCAGCAGTTACTGGCGAGACGTGAGGGCAAACCTTGTCCGTCGGGAACAGGTGAGCCTGGTCTGTTTTTAGAAGTACAATCTGTAGTTTTGGTAGATTTTGTCTTGGTTTTAAACAGATATCAAGAGATGCAAATTCATGCATTTCGTCGAGGCATTTATGATCTCCCTCTTGCTATTTGTTGGGCCTCAGTATCTGTCTAGAAACTGGTAACAACATGCCGTTTTTATTATACCTAGTTTACCAATTGCATTGTTACTCCAACTTGGGTTTATAACTAGATGTAGATATCTACATGATTTGTCTATGCTTCTATGATGCACTGTCCAGTTAAGATATAAGCCCATCACAGCGTAATAGCTTACATTGGTACATTGCAAGGGATATAATTTCGTCAAGGTGTCCTAGAATTAGGATTTCTTCATAGAATGGTGATCAAATGGAACATTCCAAACAATTTTCATGTGGGAAAAAAGGAACACGCCAATAGTGGAGTTTCCATTCGCGTAAAATTTGCAGCTACATCAAGATTGTATCACATAGGCTATTGTTTTGCATCTCATTACATTTATTTGTATGTTGATGTAGGGTAGATTTCTTTGTTTAATAAAATTTCAGCAGAGGATTTTCATATTATTCTTGGCAGTGAGAGGCAATTGTCACCAACTGGCCAGGGCAACCTTATATATTCAGGTTTTCATAGCTTATATTTCCTTCTGTCTGCTTCTATCTCTGAATCAGGAGTTACTCGTGGACCCATGTGCTCCCACAGAGTCCAAGGCATCCTCGGGAGATCCAGTACAGCTTCCTCAAAAATGGGCCCATGCTATTACAATGCCAGAGGCAGGGTGTGTCTTGGTTGCTACTGAGGCGCTTGATGATGACAGCATATTTGAAAGAACTGTCATTTTCCTTCTCAAGCTTGGTTCAAGGGGTACCTTTGATGGCCCATTTGGAGTCATACTGAACCGCCCACTGTACACATTTATCAAGCACGATAATCCATCGTCCCAAGACCAGGCAACCCCTCTTCTTCGGAGGCCCTGTTCACATGAGCATGTTCCTGGTGCGGACTACTGACAGCTCACGTCTCAAGGGGTTTGAAGAGGTCATTCCAGGCATCTGCTTCGGTTTCCGAACTGACCTTGAAAAGGCTGCTGTTCTGATGAAGAGTGGTGCAATCAAGACCCAGGACCTGAGATTCTACGTCGGCCATGCTGCCTGGGACTCTGAGCAGCTGTTAGGTGAAATCAGGGCTGGGTACTGGGCGGTCGCTTCCTGCAGCACTGAACTGATCAGTGATGCGTTGACGGGTGATCCTTCTTGCCTCTGGACTGAGATACTGCAGCTGATGGGCGGGCAGTACTCGGAGCTGAGTCAGAAACCGAAGCAAGATAGCTCATAGATGTTTTGCTCATTTGCACCGAGATATTGCTTCTGATGGGATGGCAGTACTCGGAGCTGAGCTAGAGACCGAAGCAAGACAGCTCATAGACGTTTCGTTCATCTGCTAAATTGCTACTATGTAATTTTCCGCAACTGATGTTGTGGTAAAGTCTGTACATAATTGGAATAGGGTGATTCACCTGCCACTCATAGCCTAATGTTGTAACAGTTATATGTGTTGGTTGTACTGAAATATATCTGTTGGCCGGCTGCTAGTGGATGACAGCAATTGGCGAATGTGAATATAGTGCATTTGAGGAAGCAAATATCATAAGGGTGTCTCCATTAAGCTGCATTTCATTATATTTACGCATCCAGGCCATATCGGACCGCCTATGCCCTGTGTTTATTTGACGATCTAAATATGCTTGATACTAAGGTCCATGCCCGTATGTATTAACTCAAATTGCTCGCACAAGATTTGTGCATGTTCTCAGAACTTCTGCAAAATATAACTCAGGCAAGACCAAATATTGACAATTACTCCCCCTCCCGTACCAGCTAACTGTACACATGTATGCTTCACAAAATGTACATTTGTTTTTTTTTCCAACTATTTGCTCCCCCCCTCTTCCCCACACACAGAAAGTACATGTACGTTTTGCACAATGTACATTTCTTTCTCCTTCAATTATAAATTTACACTTACACATTGTAATATTCCATGTAAATAAAATTTAAATGATCTTTCTTGGCGACTACATAAAACTCCCAAAATGGTGCTATGTACTACTTCATAATGAGTTGCAAAATGAAGTTCTAAAAAAATATGAAGAGAGCACACTGGTAGAAATTCCTTTACAATTTTTTATTGTTAACAACCGGCAATGAGATAGTTGATTGCAAAGATATACACAGGAGTAATAATAATGTACAAGAGAGTAAGCATGCGCCTTTCCAATCCAAATGCATAGAAATTACATTTCTTTTCATGTTTTGCAATATCTTCCTGAAATAAAGCAATACACATGCCTTTTATTGGAAGTAGTAGTTTGTGAAGAAGGCGTTTAGAATTCAGAATAAATAAATATTTGGAGAACAATTGTGTGATGAATTTTACATGCCTTCATGCACTGAATGTGGAAAGTTATAGTTCACCCAGTGTTTGGTGGAGAAGAAGCAAGTGTAATTTCTATCCTAGTACTTGGAAAAGAAAAAAATAATACTGTAAAATTACTGTTATCCATTCAATTAGATTTTGTATATATTGCTACCCACCTCCAAGAGTCAAATGTGCCATATACTTAAACAAAATTGCAAACTCATCACTCATAGTAGCATAGAGACACCAGAATCAACGATGAGCACCAGTTAAGTAATTGAAGCATTTCATTGAATATGTAGATAGCATGTCACCTCAAAGAATCCCTATATGTATGTGTTGGTCCCTGCCGTGCGGTCCCTCAGAAGACGCAGCTTCCTTCACCCGCTCCACAACACAAACTCTTAACCACCAAGCGGAACAACCCCAACACAACATATAGTTCATCTAATTACTTAGCCAAGACCAGAGCCCATTAGTATTGTGGTTGTACTGTTTTCTTGGGTGGTTCTCCATGTTCCAATTAAATTATAGTACTCTTGTATATAAGCATAGATAGAAAGATGGTTAGGGTCACTTGTCTTTCTCCAACGAAAAGCTACTCTTACTGCTCTTCAGCTTTTGCTCACTTGGAATTCTCAATCTTCAAACAGCGATTCTTCTACTCGGACCAATCATCGGGCAAACATACAAAGCAAACAAAAAGATACATCTAAGAACAATACACCATAACAAAAGAAAGGCTTTAAAAGAACGTACTAAAGGATAGAGCTCACTACTACGGTTACGGAGGCGCAAGAAACACGGAAAACGGAGCTAAAACGGCGATTCTACGCAAGAAACAAGCTGCAGGGATCTAGTCGCGATTAAACGTAAACTACGAGGGTTAGCTGCTGATTTTTACAAGACACAGAAAATAGTGCTCGCAAATTCAGCAAAGGTTAGGGTTGGATCTGAAAAAAAAATCGTTAGGGTTGGATCTGAAAAAAAAATTAGGGATGGGCCTAGGCTCAAAAGACCTAATAGATCTAGGGGGTTATTGATAAAATTTACAAGACACATGAATTAAGTAAAAGATTATAGGCTTCTCTAGGGGGTTTCGTGCAAAAGCTTGTGGATCTCAAAGCCATGGCGTACAGGTTTCTGGTGGTTCCCGTCGCTGGTGTTTTGGGGTTGGGAGGCTATGGGGAGGAGGGGACAAGAGAGAGGAGGAGGAGAGGAACTCGTTCTGGTGCTCACCCATTACAGAGAGGTGTCGTGATGGCCGGATTTTGTCTGAGACGGAGAAGACGACGCACTGCGTCATGGCGAGCTCCTGGAACCGGTGCTGCTGGGCATCACGGGGATGTGCGCAGGGGAAAAGGTTATTTTAGGGATTCCCAAACAAGGAGCCTCCCTATGGGTAGTCTATATTTTTGTGTGGAGTTGCCATGAGAGGTTGATTTAATATATAGGGAGAAAAGTCTCACCATCCCACATCAACTAGCAATGTGGTACTAAACCTCCCTCCCATGCTAATGTGCTTTACGTGCCTTTAGCCCATTAGGGAACACACGAATGGGCCATTGAGGTCCATTAGAGATTTATGTACTTTTGATAGACTTAGCCCATTTTAAATTCGGAATTAATTATTTTCGAAATTAAAATAATTCTAGAAAAATCTAGAATTCATATTTAAAGTCCGAAAAATATTCCAAATGGCCCGAAAATTCTAGGAAAAATCCTAGAAATATATTGGGACCTAACGAACTCAAATAAAATATTTAGAGCTCATGAGAATATTTGGAAGAGCATCTAAAAATTAGAGTTTGCTCTAGGGAAAATGGGAAAAGAATCCAGAAAAATCCGGAAAATTCCCGAGAAGAACTTTTGATGATAGAACATGTTTTGAAAGGTTTTCACACTCAACAACACTATGCATGTGACATGAATGCATCACCAGAAGAACAACATCATTTAATTTGAAAAACAACCAATATTTATTTTCTTTTACACTAAATTCTCTGTGAAGAAAAATAAATGTTGAGAAAAATTTTAGAATTATGAGAAAAATGTTGTTTTATTTTTATTTTTAATCACATCCTGAAATTCAAAAATTTCAGGGTGTGACAGAACTACCCACCTTAAAAGGAATCTTGTTCCGAGATTCACAAGGCTAGCAAGAGACAAAGGTTTCGGTAGACAGCATCCAACACATATTAAGTTTTCTTCTTGTCCTCTTACAATACCTCTGCAGATATGCTTCTTTATTCTCTGCAACTCACATCAAACACTTTATGGATACTCAGTCTAACTCCTACTTTAATCATCCATTCCTTCATTGGCTTTGTTGGCCCTTCTCTTGGCTTGCTTTGCCAATTTGTTTCTTGGGCTGCTTGCTTCTTTTAGATTGAATTTTTTTTTGAAAGAGATACTCCAATCCTCGAGGTTTATAGTCTGAATACTGTCTTCATCTTGGGCGACTTCTTCTAGGACTGGATCTTGGGCAGATAACTTTCTGTTGATCTCTGAAGGGTAATGTTGTCTTGCTTCCGCTGTTATTAAGCTATCTTCTTGGAGACACAGATGACCATAATGCTCACAGCATTGACACGTTCCTGGAGTCTTGCTAATCTTATATTGTTCCTCTATCAGTGGCTTTAGTGCTTCATAGTTCCTCTTACGCCCGCCTTTCATTATTCCATGCTTCAGCAACTTTCATTTGTTGATGACCATTGCAGATGCTTGGAGGTTGCTACTATTGTTGTTAGTGTCGCCATAAACTTCCTTCTTGACATTCTCCAAAGGATCAGGTAGAAAGACGGAGGATAACAAGGAGGTGGGAGGTACAAAAGAAAAACCCATCTAGGCAACTGATGTCATTGTAGGTAGAAGACCCACAATACACCAATAATCATTACAAAAAAATGAAATCAAACAAGGTAATAAAGACAAACATCATCATGCAAACACAGAATTCCACCAGACAACACAGTCAAAGACGATGCTAAACGTTGTTAATAGATATAGAAGGGGTACTCCTAATCATGGTTATATCTTCCATCTTCGTCATGGATGACTCTTGTCTCCTTCAATTTGTCTAGCGTTGACTTCACCATCGTGATTTGCAGTAGTAGTGATAGTGTCACCATGTGGCTCAAGCTTGATTCTTTGGTAGTGCTTTGAATTTTCCATCCAACATGAGCAGGAAGGTGAGCAGGTGGTATTATTTCCAATTCAACTCGACTCCTTAAGATGAACTAGCAGCTCTATTCTTCAGATGACTTGGATCTCAGATGACTTGGACAGACATTAGTATACATGGCACGGATCATCTAATTTTCTTGAATCAGGAAAGATACTTTGGAATAAAAAATAAAGGGATGATTCTACAGCGGTATTGTTATTATTATTATTATTTTGGAAAGAAGAGGCACAATGTGAAATCTGAGCACATTGTAAACAAATTAAAAGAAGAATAGGCTCAAGAAAGATAAGTTAAAAGAAATTCAAGGATGGAATTTGTATAATCATACATCAAGGAGGATTAAAATCAAGGAGTGATCCAGAAGGGGAAATTAGACCTACCAAAATTGAGGGTCTAACGTTTGCAAAATAATAAGGTGCAAATGAGAAGGGGCCAGACGAGAAAGGTGAGTTATCAAAGCGGATTGAGAGAAGAAAAAGCTAAGGAGTGAGAATATTCAATGGAGGGGGTCAAGGAATAAGTATGAATGGATTTGATATCAAAAGAAACCTTAGAACACGGCCATTGCTATCTAGGCTTACGTCCTACAGTCGATATAGCTCTGATACCACTTCTGTCACACCCGGTTTCAAGGACAAAACCGAATGCATAGCTATATGTATGCCAGGATCAAGTTTCATACATATAGAGACATCATAAGTGAATAATCAGTAACAATATCATGAAAAAGAGAAATACAACAAATAAAAGACTATCAGAGTTTACAGCTTATCCTGGAAACGGAGGCTTCAAACTTCACAGGCAATCGACTGGGGGTTGCGTACGCCTAGAACTCAGCAACATCTTCAGAAATCTTTATACACCTTCTCCTTCTGAGCAGCAGTAAGCAAGGGTGAGTACACTTATGGTTGGTGCTCAGCAAGGCCACAAGAAATAACCAGAATGTGATTTATATCCATATTTAAGTTTATTAATCATGTGAGGGTCCAAGCCGCTCTTGACCGTGAGCACGGCTAACCGGTTAGTTTTAACTCTGCAGAGGTTGTACACTTTCACCACAATTCGCGTAAAAGTTCCGAAGAACTTTGAACCCAACCACGCAATGTGCTAGCTAGGCACAATACCACACTTCCGAGGTGTGATTGCATAGGGACGCTACGAGGCCTTTACAAAGAATCCCTATATGTATGTGTTGGTCCCTGCCGTGCGGTCCCTCAGAAGACGCAGCTTCCTTCACCCGCTCCACAACACAAACTCTTAACCACCAAGCGGAACAACCCCAACACAACATATAGTTCATCTAATTACTTAGCCAAGACCAGAGCCCATTAGTATTGTGGTTGTACTGTTTTCTTGGGTGGTTCTCCATGTTCCAATTAAATTATAGTACTCTTGTATATAAGCATAGATAGAAAGATGGTTAGGGTCACTTGTCTTTCTCCAACGAAAAGCTACTCTTACTGCTCTTCAGCTTTTGCTCACTTGGAATTCTCAATCTTCAAACAGCGATTCTTCTACTCGGACCAATCATCGGGCAAACATACAAAGCAAACAAAAAGATACATCTAAGAACAATACACCATAACAAAAGAAAGGCTTTAAAAGAACGTACTAAAGGATAGAGCTCACTACTACGGTTACGGAGGCGCAAGAAACACGGAAAACGGAGCTAAAACGGCGATTCTACGCAAGAAACAAGCTGCAGGGATCTAGTCGCGATTAAACGTAAACTACGAGGGTTAGCCGCTGATTTTTACAAGACACAGAAAATAGTGCTCGCAAATTCAGCAAAGGTTAGGGTTGGATCTGAAAAAAAAATTAGGGATGGGCCTAGGCTCAAAAGACCTAATAGATCTAGGGGGTTATTGATAAAATTTACAAGACACATGAATTAAGTAAAAGATTATAGGCTTCTCTAGGGGGTTTCGTGCAAAAGCTTGTGGATCTCAAAGCCATGGCGTACAGGTTTCTGGTGGTTCCCGTCGCTGGTGTTTTGGGGTTGGGAGGCTATGGGGAGGAGGGGAAAAGAGAGAGGAGGAGGAGAGGAACTCGTTCTGGTGCTCACCCATTACAGAGAGGTGTCGTGATGGCTGGATTTTGTCTGAGACGGAGAAGATGACGCACTGCGTCATGGCGAGCTCCTGGAACCGGTGCTGCTGGGCATCACGGGGATGTGCGCAGGGGAAAAAGTTATTTTAGGGATTCCCAAACAAGGAGCCTCCCTATGGGTAGTCTATATTTTTGTGTGGAGTTGCCATGAGAGGTTGATTTAATATATAGGGAGAAAAGTCTCACCATCCCACATCAACTAGCAATGTGGTACTAAACCTCCCTCCCATGCTAATGTGCTTTACGTGCCTTTAGCCCATTAGGGAACACACGAATGGGCCATTGAGGTCCATTAGAGATTTATGTACTTTTGATAGACTTAGCCCATTTAAAATTCGGAATTAATTATTTTCGAAATTAAAATAATTCTAGAAAAATCTAGAATTCATATTTAAAGTCCGAAAAATATTCCAAATGGCCCGAAAATTCTAGGAAAAATCCTAGAAATATATTGGGACCTAAGGAACTCAAATAAAATATTTGGAGCTCATGAGAATATTTGGAAGAGCCTCTAAAAATTAGAGTTTGCTCTAGGGAAAATGGGAAAAGAATCCAGAAAATTCCCGAGAAGAACTTTTGATGATAGAACATGTTTTGAAAGGTTTTCACACTCAACAACACTATGCATGTGACATGAATGCATCACCAGAAGAACAACATCATTTAATTTGAAAAACAACCAATATTTATTTTCTTTTACACTAAATTCTCTGTGAAGAAAAATAAATGTTGAGTAAAATTTTAGAATTATGAGAAAAATATTGTTTTATTTTTAATTTTAATCACATCCTGAAATTCAAAAATTTCAGGGTGTGACAAGTGGGTCAGTGTAGTAGTTAGTTTTTTTATGCTTCATTTAATTTAAATTCAGATTAGTCTGTTTAAATGAGTTTAGAGTCCACAAATGACCCAGAGAAAGATAAACCTACATCCCTACTCACGACCAAATATATGTGTTATGTAACTAGTCAAATAGAAATTTTGCACTCTGTTTTCTCAACCACAAATTGGAAGTTAAAATTTACTATACTCCGCTAGAGTTTTTGCAATATGTATATTTATCAAAGCATTAATTACCACACTTTGAAATTAAGAGTCACGTCAAATTTTTGGAAGGCATGCATCATCTATTTTTCATAATTGAAATATTGAATGGAGCGATTAGCTGATATTTTCTTGTGAGTTTAGCTGGGCTTGCTCTTCATTTTACATGCCGCTGCTGACGCAATATGAAATGTTGATAGCTGACGCACCTTGCAGGCTGCCACTTGCGATGCCTTGCTGCCGCCAAAGTTCAGAGTTTGGTTTTCGATCTCATCATTCCGTTCCTCCAATATAATCTTTGATTGTAAATCTGAGTTCTTAACTTCTGGTTGGGCCATAGCATTAGTCAACTGCTAATTCGGTAAGAATTTAGATAGCTTCTATACAGACATGTTCTTGGTTGAGGCCCTCGCTCATCACAATCATCAGACCATACATGACAATTGGCAACTCCTCACGGTGGCGGTGTTTTTACCGTTAGCCTACTTAGAAATACCCTAAAATAGGAGATTGTTCAGGGACGGATTTTCATATTTGAAACTTGAAGGTAAACGAAAGAACACAAGACACAAATTTAGACAGATTCAGACCGCCAGAATACCATAATACCTTACGTCATGTGTAGTGGTTTTGTATATTGTGCCCTACGCTGAGTGTTGTGCTCTGTTGAGTCTATACTGATCTAGGTACCCCTACCCTGCCCTCTTTTACATAGTCCAGGAGTTAGAATACTAGTCAATTATAAGATATTAGTTCTAGTATGATTATATGTTAGAGTCCTAATAGGATTACATATGAGTTTTAATTGGAGTTCGATTTCTTTCTTTCTTGTGGGTATCCGGAGATCCATCTCACACCTATGTTATGTGCACAGTCCCGTGAACCCAGGTCAGACATACGAGCTTCATAAACATGTATGTATGCCTCATGATAGAATCTATCCCATGCTCGGAGCAATGGACCAAGCGATCTTCATCTGAACAGAACACAAATACATTAGTAACGACAAAGGAAATCTTATTATTAGTCCAAAAAAACATTCACTCTCGAGTAACCTGCACATGGTATATATGTAGTAGTGACAAAGGAGATATTCTGAGTCAGAAAAAAACCACTCTCAACTAATCTTTCAAAAAAATAAAAGTACAATGCATCAAATGCACTACAAAAAAGAACCAAAATCACCTTGTGCCCCCATTTTCAAATCAGGCCACTGCCATGGCATCTGTGCAATGTGACCGACCCGCAAAGGTCCGAGTCTCTCTTCAACACAGGAGGGAAATATATCGTTGAATTAATAATGCACAAGAAATCAACATATGCACAACAACAATGATAAAACATCATGCTCGGAATGAAGGTATCACAAGCGAAATAAAATAGCAGGCTGAGAGTGATGTTTTGTGTTGTTTGTAAGTTGTAACCAACATATTAAAACGTAACTATGAATCAGTTACACTGTGTACATTGAGATTAAGCATTCACAATGATTTAGGCAGATTTATCTCAATCAATAGTCGTGTTGTAGAATGCGACCATTTCCGGCTAACTTTCTATTGGGTGTGGGTGAGGTGCGGTAAAGTATCTTAAATTTTAACTTAAATAACCTAAGGGTCGGGTTCTAAAAGAGTCGAGCTCTAATCTTTTATAATTTTAAACTAAAAATATATAAGAGCTAATTAGAATTATAAAGAGAATAGAACCACAATCCGTTACCACCCTATTTGTGGAAAAATATGAAATGGAGTGAATAGTAGGTAAAGCATTTGGCTGGTGTATATATATATGTCCCTCGTTTATGTATGAGATTATTATCAGGAAAGAATCTGCAGAAGTTAGGAGTCTAATCTATGGGTACTAATGGTAGGCGCCTCCAAAGCAGAATCTGCAGTGGATGCTGTTGGAGCTAAAGAATGGAGTGGTTCCCAATCCGAACACAACACTGCAGGGTTGGTCTCGACAGCACGGCGTCGTGGTGGCCCCACTTGAACTTGAAAGTTACTCCTTGAAACCGGTCAAGCAGGCTGCCGAACCCGTGGGTGGGTTCTGGAACATTCTGCTCCGTCAAACGGAAGCAGCGAAGAGTCTCCTCTCTCCTGGCGGCTAGCTAGAGCCGGACCAGATTCCACCGAGCTCGAAAGGCATCGCGCTGCCTTTTCGGACTGCCGATGCCGAACCGATGGTCCGAATCTGCCCCCCCCCCCCCCCCCCCCCCCCCCCCGCCATGAATGGACCTGCTCATTCCTGACGACGAGAGGCGACCAGATCATCTCGGAAAAGGCAACGAGCGATGACCAGAACTCTCGCGCTGACCGCCGGCGGCGACGGCGAGAACAACATTCACCTCACCTATAGCGCGGTTCGTGCTCGTGCATTGTGCTAGCTTATCATCGTTCATCGACAGGAGGAATGTGCGGTGAATATTGGTCATCGTTCATCGTTCATCGCCACTCGCCAGTGCGTGATGTTCTAGATTCTAGGAGCCGCGGAGCAGGAAATGTCACACCCCGTGCGCGTGCGATGGATTGGACGGCGGCGCACTGACGCCAGCCGGAAGAGCATCCCCTGATTGCTCTCATCAGCGCCATTGACCACGTGCTTGTTTGTTTCACCCCGTCCTCTTCAAGTCATGGAGTCAAAATGTCAAATGGCAAGACGGGCAGAACCTTCTGTTACGGTTAATTTTTTGTGACATCCCGAAAAATCTACCAAAATAAAACACGCGCTAAAAATAATTTTCAAAAACTTTTTCATCGTTGAGCTCGATCATCCCTAAATCCTTAATTTCTTCTCAGAAATTTTCGCCGTCCCGACATTCGAATCCATCGCTGTCCCGTCTCCCTGTTCGCCCTCGTCTCGCGCATCACGCCCGACCGGCGCGCTTGCGCGTCCGGCCGCAGTCGCTGCCGCGATTTCCGCCGTCTCTCTCTCTTCTTTTTCTCCATTTTTTCCTTTTTCCTTTTTCCTTTCTTTTCCCTCCCCTATCTCTCTCCTTCCTCTCCTCTGCCGCGCTCCCGCACGCGCGACGCGCGCCGCTCGCCGGCCACCGCACTCACCCCGGCCGCTCCCCGCTCCTATCCACGCGCACGCGCGCACCGCTGCTCCCGGCCGACCCCACACGCGGCACGTGCACGCGCGCGCTCCTGCCCACACGTGCACCACGTGGCCGCGCCACCCGCCGCGCCGCTCGCCGCTCGCAGCTCGACGCCGGCCGTCCCCTGCCACCCCGCCTCGCTGAGCCGCCGTGCAGCTCGCCTGCCTCGACTCCCGAGCTCCCGCGTCCGCCAGCGCGCAGAGCCACGTGCGTGCCCCGCCTTCGCCGCCGGCTGCCCCCACGCGCTCCATGTGCCCGGAGAACTCGCCGCGCCGCTCTCCCCTGCACAACACCTCCTCCTCGCTGCCTGACCTGTCCCGTCGCACTGTGGCCGCCTCGCCGCTCGCGCCACCGCTCCGCGACACCGACGAGCACAGCAGCCCGCCCCCACGCCATTAATGGCGCTCCGCCGAGCCCGCCGGCCGGCCACCGTCGCGTTCCCTCCTCTCCACCGCCTTCCACGACTATAAATAGGCCCCTACGCCGCTTCCCCATCACCACAACGCCGGCCGCCACCTCTAGCCTCCTCCCAAGCTGCACAACGCCGCCGCTCCAAGCTCCTCCGCCCGCCGCCGCAGGCCATCATCGCGCCGCCTCCTCGGTCCATTCCAGTCCAAGGTGAGGGGGGCAATAGAATGACCTCACCTCCCTCGACGTTTCCCCCCTAACCCTAGCCGCTGCCGGGCCTCGCAGTGCCGCCGCCGCACACGCCGGCCGCCGGCCGCCGCCCGCTGCCATGGTGCCTCCCCTGCAGACCGCCTCCGCCCAAATCAAGAGGGGAAACAATTCCCCACGGGCCCCTTCCCCTTTCCCCCGGCTCCCGCTCGCCGTCGTGCCTCAGGGCCGCCGGCTCAGCCGCCGCCGGCGTCCTGATCCCCCTCCCCTGTTTTGCCCCGTCAGGAGGTAGAAGAAGGAGGGGCAAATTTGCCCAAAGGCCCCTCCCCTTCCCTCTATTCTATTAAGAGTCCTTCCAGCTTTCTAACCATTTTGCAAAAGAAACCCTCTCCTTTATTATATTCTAAAACAAATTCTTCCACTATATAACATATTTATAAATAGACCCCTACCTATTTTCTAGGGCCTCCCCGATCTTTCAAAAATTATAATCAAGCCCTATCACTAATTACAAACAAGTCCCTGAACCACCGTTTAGCCCTAAACACCCCGTTAACTTATCATTTTATGCGCCAAACAATCTCCGATCGACCTAAAACTTTACCACGTCATTCCTAACATAGTTTTGGCCATGCCATTAGAAAACCGCCCAAAAATATTACTCCTGTCTCCATATCTTAATTATTTCCGATTCGAGCTCAGCGATAAAACTTTTATTTCTATTTCTTGATTGTGTGCTTGTTTGTATGCGTCGTAGGTCACGGTGCGAACGAGGGAGAACCCGTTGATGAGCAGTACTGCGAGCAAGTAAACGAGGACCAGTACTGCGACCCCGAACCCGAAGGACAATACCTCGATCAGGACTTCCCGGAAGGCTTTAAGGACGGCAAGTTCAATCCCGCCCTTTGATGCATGTTTTGTCCCATTTTTTATAAACACAATCTATTGGCCTATTTTATAAAGAGTAAAGTCCATTTTTGGCCATCGAACTATCGTCTGAGTCCGGATTTGGCAATCGAACTCCAAAACCGGACACCCGCGGCCATCGAACTGTTAATACCAGACACGTGTGACCATGGACACCGATCTGCCCTGGTTTTAGCCTAGTCAGGCAGCCACGTCGGCACCCCTCGGCCAAGTCAGCACGGCTGACTCGGATCCCGCTCGGCTGACTCGGATGGGGCGTATACATCGACCCCGGCCCCTCCTCGTCGGTTCGCTGTCCCTCAAAACTCCCCAAACGAAACCCTAGCGGCGGCGGCGGCGGCTGCGCCTGCGCCTGCGGAGGCGGCGGCCGGCGAGGGCGGCGGCGACGAGGCTCCGGCGGCGGCATCTGCGGCCGCGGCGACGAGATTCCAGAGGCGGCGGCTGCAACGATAGCGGCGACGAGACTCAGGCCGAGGCGTCTGCGGCGGCGGAAAAGGTTTGATTCGTTCATGAAGTGATAGATGCAGAGCGAAATCCCGTGACTTTGGGGATTTGTCTTTGGGGATTTGTCTTTCTAGGGACTCGAATATTCAATTGTTTTCCATGTGATTTGCGAAGTTGTTTATTGTGTCCGGGGATTGATCCGTTTTTGTTTATTGCGCTCCGTACAGAACATCAAATAATGGACCCATTGGATAGTCTTGCAGTCAGATTTCATTACAATGGAGAATTTGTGAGGACTAGTAGGGCTCTGCATTATTGTGGTGGAGAAGAGGGGATGTCATACATTGAACGAGATAAAATCTCACTTCCTGAGATAATGGGGCACTTAAAAGACCACTGCAATGTTGAGTTAGGTGCTTTGGTACATTGGCTTTTCCCAGGAAAGGAACTAGTGAATGGGTTGCGTGCATTGGTTGATGATAAATCATGCATTGAAATGGAAAATTGCATTGTGGAAGGTGGTGTAGCAGATATATATATCGAGGACCCAACAGTTGTTGAGCCGTCAGATGATGGAGAAGCAGCAGCGAATGTCAGTGATTTTGAGAATGAGATGGAAGCTGAGGAGGACCCAACAGTTGAGAGTGAAGATGATGAGATGGAAGCTCATGATTTACAATCGCAAGTGTTGGTATGCAGGACCAAGAGTAGGGAAGAAGTCGAGAAGCAGATAAAATTTGTGAAGGAGTGGTACAGCCCAAGCAAGATTGATAAAGGGAAGCAAGTGCAAGAGCAGGTTCTAGACGACACAAGCAGTGACAGTGATTTCTTACCCGGTGATGACAGCTCTTCGGAGGATGATGAAGAAGGCAATGACATACATTTGCAATTCAAGCAATTCAAGAAAAAAATGAAGGGTGGTCAGGTGGCAGACCTTGATGATGTTATTTTGGATAGCACTAGTATGCCAGCTCCTGTTGAGATAGAAGATGATGGAGATGTCACACCATATGATAATAGTAGTGCAGCAGAAGGTTCAAGTGAAGACATGAGCAGTAGCAAGTATCCAAGGTACAACAAGAAGGATCCATGCCCCAAATTTGAGATTGGGCTGAAATTTACTGGGAAGAGTCAGTTCAAGAAAGCAGTGATTAAACATGGTTTAACTGAAAGAAGGTTTATTAAGTTCTTTAAGAATGAATCTGAAAGGATGATTGCAGTATGTGAGTGGGCCACTTGCCAATGGAGATGTTTGTTGTCGACCAATTCAAGAACAAATAGTTGGCAGATAGCTAGCTTAAATAATGTGCATAGTTGCCCTCCTAGAAGAGATAACAAATTGGTCACTGCAGCCAGGATTGCTGAGAAGTATGAGAAATTCATAATGGCCAACCCAACCTGGAGTCTTGAAACCATGAGATCGGCAGTTCAAGAAGAGATGTTTGCTGATGTTAGTATCTCCAAGCTGAAAAGAGCAAAATCTATTGTCATGCAAAAGGTTCTAGATGCAACCAAAGGGCAGTACCAAGTGCTATATAGGTACCAGCTTGAATTATTGAGAAGCAACCCAGGAAGCACAATTATTATTATGAAGGAACCTAATGTAGAACCACCAGTGTTTCAAAGAATGTATATTGCTCTGGATGCATGCAAGAAAGGGTTCACTGCTGGTTGTAGAAAAGTTGTAGGACTTGATGGATGTTTCTTTAAGGGGGCCACAAATGGAGAATTGTTGTGTGCATTGGGAAGAGATGCCAATAATCAAATGTATCCAATAGCATGGGCAGTGGTGGAAAAGGAGAACAATGCTTCATGGGACTGGTTCTGTGATATTTTGTTCAGGGACATTGGAGTTCAAGGGGGTGATGACTGGGTTTTTATCTCAGATCAACAAAAGGGTATATTGACAGCTGTTGCTAAATGGGCTCCAAACGCAGAGCACAGGAATTGTGCGAGGCACATTTATGCCAACTGGAGGAAGAAATTCAAGAAGAAGGAGTGGCAGAAAAAGTTTTGGTGCTGTGCCAAGGCTCCTTGTCCCATACTGTTCAATCTAGCAAAGGCTAAACTTGCTCAGGAAACAAAGCAAGGAGCAAAGGCCTTGATGAATACTGATCCTGTACATTGGAGCAGAGCCTGGTTCAGGTTAGGATCAAATTGTGACTCAGTTGATAACAACATTTGTGAATCTTTCAACAAGTGGATTATTGAAGCTAGGTTCTTCCCTATCATAACCATGCTTGAGACCATTAGAAGGAAGGTCATGGTGAGGATCCAACAAATGAGGGCTAAGTCAGAAACTTGGACTGGTCCAATATGTCCTAATATTTTGAAGAAATTAAATGCACTCATTAAGTTGTCAGGTGTTTGCCATGCAATATGTAATAGGGAAGATAAATTTGAGGTCAAGCATTGGAACAATAGGTTCACAGTGGATCTGCAAAAACGAGAGTGTTCATGTAGGTATTGGCAATTGGCAGGGTTGCCATGCCCTCATGCAATATCAAGCATCTTCTTTAAGACTAATTCCCTTGATGAGTACATAGCACCCTGTTATCATGTGACACAATTCAAGAACACATACTCCCACTGTCTAAATCCAGTTGAGGGTATGCAGAGCTGGCCTGAATCTGATATGCCAACACTAAGAGCACCAGGATATGTGAAAATGCCAGGTAGGCCTAAAAAGGAGAGGAGAAGGGAGCCACAAGAGCAACCTAAAGCTAGAAAATTGTCAAAGGTAGGCACAGTCATAAGGTGCAGGAAGTGCAAAGGAACTGGACATAACAGATCCACTTGTGATAGAAGACATGGAGTCAAAGGTAGCCAACAAAGTAATTCTACAAGCCAAAATGTAAGTGGAATAATTTACATTTTTTTACTACATCTCTCATTTGCCAGTCTATGACTTTTACTTCTTTGATATAGGATCTGGAATCTAGGAACTTGATCAGATCATTTGCCAGTGCTACAATTGAAGGATCAGCATCACAACTCAATTTGCAAGCCAATGTGCCACTGTCTCAGGCAGGCTCAAGTGTGACCATCAAAATGTCATCTGGTAAAGCTACTGCTAAAGTCAGTGCCCAGGAGCCACCAACAAAGAAGAAACCAAAGAGAGCAGCCCAGGAGCCACCAACAAAGAAGAAAGGGAAGAAACCAAAGAGAGCAGCACCAAGTTCTATGCTCCAGATCAAAGGAGTTGGTGACCAGAACTAGTACAACTCCATGTCAGTGATGTGTGATGTGTTATCCTCCCTGTCATGTTTATCTCATGTTATGTACTAGAGTCCTATGTACTACCACTCTTATCTCCTCTCTTGTACTGTGATGTGTTATGTACTACCAGACAGTTTGGGCTAAGTCAGTGATGTGTGATGTGTTATCCTCCCTGTCATGTTTATCTCATGTTCATCTCTCATATCAATGCTAACACCAATCCATATATTGCTTAGAAACAGGAGCATACATTTCGAGTTTTTCCAAAGCATCAGAGTTACATTAACTAGATCCTAATTTACATTTCATACAACCTCATGGCCAGTTAACCCAAGCCATTGCTAACACTACAACAACACATGTCACCACAAGAAACTTGAAGATAAACACTTCTTTCTCTAGTGAGCAGATCCTGCATCTCAGTTCAGCATTCTCCTCTGCCTTCTTAGTCACCACTGCAACCGTCTCTGCTCCAATTGGCTCAGCCAACGCTCTCTGCTCCTCTGCTGCATAAACCGGCCAAATCTGCTGTCGTGCTGCATCACCAACTCGCCCTTGTAGCTCTCTGTTCTCCATCCTCAGTGCTCTCACGGCGTCGCGCAGATCTATAAGAAGCTCCCGGAGGAAGGGGGACGGCGGTGGATCTACCCAACGCCAAAAGTCGCATCCTCCCATTGCCGGCTATTCCATCCAAAAAGGAAATCAAACAAATGCACAAATTGTCAACACCATCAAACAAAACCAAATCCGAATCGACCAAAGACAACAAAACCACTCACCGTAGCACTGAAACATTTGACGAATCTTCGCCCAGGATTTTCATCACTCCACGCAGTCAACCTTCCCGCCTTGTTGCCGCACTTGCAGAGGACCGGAGGCCAATAGTCGAGGGGGCCCTGCCGGTAAGGGATAGGGGATGATCTTCCCCCTTCCCTTGAGCCCCATCGGGGACCTCCCGTGCTGCTCAAGCTGCTTGAACTCGCCATGGCTCCGCCCTCTGAATGGAAACCCTACCGCCGCCTCCCCAGACCTCCAACCCGCTCTTTTTTTTTTGGAATAAGTGCTCCAACCCGCACTGCCCCCCCCATAAAAGGAGCACGGTCTGAGTCAGCCGTGCTGACTTGGCCGTGGGGTGCCGACGTGGGAGGGTGACAGGGCCAAAACCAGGGCGGATCGGTGTCCATGGTCACACGTGTCTGGTATTAACAGTTCGATGGCCGCGGGTGTCCGGTTTTGGAGTTCGATTGCCAAATCCGGACTCAGACGATAGTTCGATGGCCAAAAATGGACTTTACTCTTTTATAAAACTGCATATGTTTTGCCTGCTGAAAACATGGTAGGATAACCACCCCTTGATTTGTTATAACCATTCCTTGACCACCTAGATTAATGTCTGAATGTGATTTGTTTGGACGTTAATCGCTGCTAGAACGCTTAGGACCTTAAACACGATACAACTTGTTTTATAAAAAGAAAATGTGTGAGAGTGTGTGGGGAGAGAAAGTGTGGAATTTTCGAAAGATGAGTTTGGACGGGATGGATGGCACTTCTGTGTGAATTGCCGATTTGTGTGCTCGTACCTGTGTGGTAGAGCAAGGTTGGGAGATATCCATCTTGTCACAATTAAAGACCGAGTTGGTGTGTCATCTTGTCTAACTCCACGATCGTGCAAACCAATCGACCGTTGTATGGGCAACAACTTAGCATAAACCCCACTAATTAGTCTGATAGCCATCAGGAGAGCTGAGAGCAGCGGGTGACCAAGGAGAAGGGATATGCTCTGTGTGACTTATGCCCGGTTAAACCTCAGTGATAGGTCGATGACCCCTTGGTGGATCCCGTGGTGGCTAGTCAGGTCTAGCTAAGGTGGGTAATGGCTTTGTTGGGATCTGCACCGACACTACAGTGATCGTGCTGTGGTACCCTACTTGTGGGTAAAGTTGCACACCTCTGTAGAGTTAAAAATCTATTCGAATAGCTGTTCCCACGGTACTGGGCGAGTTACGGTTTGGTCACACAACTAGTGTTTCTTCTGGGAATGGATGGGTTGGCGTGAGTTTATTTGGGAAAGTGTTCGGCAGCTGTGCCGTGTGCTACGGCGGATGAGGAGTCCGGTAGCAACTTAAAACTGGGATCCTGTGTGGATCAACCCTACGTGTTACTCAGTGCAAGATAATTGCTTTTGAAAATCCCTTTCTTTCAAATAAACCCCTGCATAAGAATTAGCTTTCCGCAAACTAAACCCTAGCCTTATCCTTAATTTACCTTGTGCATTATATTCTGTTTATACCCCCTCCGTGGGTGTGGTTGGACTTGCTGAGTACGTTTGTACTCACCCCATTCTTAAATTTTACAGAGAAAGATCCGGACTTCGTTCCCGAAAACGTTGAGTAGAGGTTCCGTCCTGCACCCAACCTTGCCTGTGGATAGGGTCACTCGCAGAAAGTTCAGTATGACGTAAGACTCTGATGACCCACTCTTCGTAGTTAATATCGTTGTGTGGGTGTTAGTTGTTATCCTTGCGATAGTGGCGCTTCACTGCCCACTTCCGCGTAGAGTTATACGGTGATGTACCATCTGATATAATAAAAGTGTTATCAGCCTCCTGGGACTGATATTGTATCACTTTTAAGTCTTCTCTTACGAGGGGACGCTTCAATTTTGTACCTCTATAGGGGGATCTTTTTACAGAAGATCTTATCAAATTCAAAGATAATAATTTTTCTTTCATTTTCTTAATCTCACATAGTGATAGGCAAAATAGCCAATTTGATCCCTCAACTTTTGTCCCAGACTTAAATTCATCCCTCAACTATGAAGTTGACCCATTTCATCCTTAAACTTTATATTTAAGCTCCATTTTATCTCTAGTCATGTATGGCATGCCATGCTTAGTCAACAATTGGTGATGTAAAAGTAAGACAATAGATATAAAAATATGGTTCAACAAACAATGAGAATGTACGAATAAACAAAAATGTAATCCTTTTATTTACAAAAAGATCATCAATAACTTATTTTAGCTATGTGAATTATAAGTTAGTACACCGCTTGAGTTGATACTGTTGTTGGGCTTGGTAACACGTTCAGAACCTTACGTACACTCTGGTATGACTTGGCATGCCACATCACCCTAAAGATTGAATTGACACTAAATGCAAACTTTGAAGACTAAATTGGTCCATTTGATAGTTGAACGATAAAATTGAGCTTTGGAGGAAAACTGAGGGATGAAATTGGCTATTTTGCCTAAGTGATACATGTAAACTTGATCTTACCGTGTTTTTTTTCTTCAATAAAAAATAACCCCCCATCCATTTTCTTAATATCACCGAGCCGATACATGTCAACCTCATCGAACCAAATTACATCAAGATCTCGATGTCGTCTACGCTAATGTCCCCGTAAACCAGCTGCTGGTCACTGCCGGCGCTCGAGCTTCCGCTCCCGCCGCCCGCGCTCGGCGTGTACCAATACGTACTGCTACCACCACTACTGCAATTGCTATACCGCGCCGGCGCCGGCGCGTACGCCGAGCCTTGTGCTACTGCGCCTTCGCCACCTATCGAGGCGCCAATGCCGAAGCTAGCAGCGCCAGCGGCGGCGGCCTCGAGGGGCGGCGGCGGCCGCGAGGGCGATGACGACGCCAGAGCCGCGCGCGCGTCGACGAGCTGAGCGTCGGCGGCCATGCCGGCGTCGGAGGCGACGCGCTGCACGGAGCGCGGCGACAGGGGCGGCGCGCCGCCGTAGGCGTAGCACGCCGCGCGCTCGGGGAAGTTGAGGTGGCCCGCGGCGGCGGCCCCCGGGAGGCCGCGGAGGAGGCATGCGGCGGCGTCGTGCGCGACGGCTGCTGCCTCGGGCGCGGCGTAGGACCCCAGCCACAGGCGCTCCCGCGTCCCGGGCACCCGGATCTCCGACACCCACTTGCCCCACGCCCGGCACCGCACGCCCCGGTACCGGCACCGCCGCTCCGGCCCGCCTCTCCCGGTGCCCGCCGCGCGGCTCATCGCGCGTACGTCGATCCTCGGGACTGGCTGGCTGGTCAGGCCGGCAGCCGCCTCGCTCCTCGCCTCTCCTTGGCCCGCCGGTCGGCTGCTCTGCTCCGGTGGGTTTCGGCCGTGTGCACGCACAGTTGCAGTGGAGCACTCCACCTGACTCCGCGAGCGTATTTATAGGTGCGCTTCGTGTGAAGTCAGCGGGGGCGGGGGGCGTTGACACGATCGGTGTGGGTGCAATACGGGAGGAGGGTTGACCTTGCTTGAATTCCCCGGGCCGGGTAATAATTCTTAAAATATTGATGAGGCTGGGGTAAACCATGCACGTGAGGGCACTAGCGTAGGAGTAGCGCGCTGGCCAAGTCAGACGACACCTTTTGTGTCCCTGTCATGTGGGCCACGGTCAAAGCTTTCCCTGGCCGGTCCAGGCGCAGATCGGCACCCGCGGTTGAATGGTCTGACCCTCTCGCGTGCGGTGGTTTACCGGGGCGGATCGGCGAGTCAGGACGACGGTGGTCACTGGTCAGCACTGTAGGAGGAGATGATGAGCCGACGAGTTTCTAGACTACAGGTTTAGGTTGACGTACGTTGTATGTACCATTTGACGCGCTTCACGTACTTTAATTCTCTTGTCTGGGGTTGAGATTATTGATGCTCATCATATTCGGGGTTTGAGGCTGCTGGACTTTGTGGAGGGAAATTTTCCACCATTAATTGGCCAGTCATCCGTTCAAATCCGATGGTCCGCTGTTGTAACTAGGGATGCAAGTGGTACCAAATGGTATTTTTTAAATCAGCTAATTAATTACGATGGTATGTCAATCTAGTTCATTTTTCCTCCTAAATTATTTACGCATAATGTTATTCTAATTTATTTTTATCAGCTTTTTGGGTCGACCCAATAATCCAAAAATTATCTAACTTGCATCCCTAGTTGTAATGAGCAAGAGTTATGATTTATTATATGAAGAGTATGGATCGGAAGTACTCACGCGTGTCCTATAATTTCTTCCCTTAACTTTAAGGTTTATTGATTTTCTTCCTTTTCTCGAAAATCCACGTTTCCAATTTTTTGTAAGGGCATGCTAGCTGCTAGTCTATCAAAGTGTGCCCATGTGAAAAGGACCAAAATGAGCTATGATAGCGATAAATTCATTCCGCCTTTTATCCTCCAAAAAGAGAGAGAGACGACCATGAGGCTCATGTTGGTTTTTGACGCCCGGATGGCGTCTGCGAAGGACTGGACCGGAGGAACACGGGCTGTGCGGAAAAGGCACGAAACCATAATTCATCACATGGAAAAATTGATCGGTCTGAGTGGACCCGGGCCTGGTGATGATATGATTGTTGACTGATGACTAGACGCCGTGCACCAGCCAACCCTCCCTCTTACACACACACACACACTCTCCTGATGATGACTTACCAAAACAGGCAACGCCTGATATTGTTGTGCAGTAGCCACCGGTCGGCCCGCATTGACTCGTTCAGCACAAGCTCGAACACCACAGGCAAATATTCACAGTTACCTTTACCACATCTTCTCTCTCGAAAGAAGAAAGATCAGGACTTCAGGAGGCTACCTTTACCACCACCTCTCTAGGGGGGCTCGGCGTAGCTGATTTCAAGCTGACAGGCTACGCTTTGCAAACAAGCTGGCTTTGGCTTCAAAAGACAGATCAAGATGGTGACTGGTCAGCCCTGCCTATACAGGTTGACCCAATAGTGCAAGCCTTCTTCCGTGCCTCCTTATCAGTCACGTTGGGTGACGGGCAGCGAACATTGTTCTGGACTGATAACTGGGTTGATGGAGGCAGCATCAGCACCGTACCATAGCACCTACGCTGATAAGAGCAGTGTCTAAGAGGGTGATCAAGCCGCAAACAGTGTCTCAAGGATTACAAAATGACTGCTGGATCACCAAGATCACTGGAGGCCTGTCCGTTCCTGCTATACATGAATGCCTGCAAGTTTGGGATTTGATCTCTGAGGTAACGCTGTGGGAAGGAACGCCTGATCGCTTCATCTGGAAGTGGAGCCCAAACGGCGAGTACACAGCCAAATCAGCACACAAGATGCTGCATGCCGGTTCGGTGTCGTTCCCTGGTAGCTCTCTGATCTGGAGAACTTGGGCACCAATGAAGGTGAAAATTTTTCTATGGTTAGCTTTCAGGAGGAGGCATTGGACAGCTGATAGGAGGATTCGGCACAATCAGGAAGCCAATGAGATGTGCCTGTTGTGTGATCAGGAGCCTGAAGCTATTGATCACATAATTTTGTTCTTTGTTCTTTCTCAAGGCAGGTCTGGTGGGAGATCTTCAGGGCGCTGAGGGTTGAGTGGTTAGCTAACCAGGTGAAACCGACCCCAGCAAGCGCTGGATCCAGTTGAGGAACCAATGCCCAAGCTGCCAAGCAGTAAGAGAAAAGGCTTCAACTCACTCTTTGCTCTGGTTTCCGGGCAACTATGGAGAGAAAGAAACAACAGAGGAATGTCGACTTCAATTCAGCAGCTGGCTGCAGACATCAAGAGAGATGCAGAGCTCTGGATCCAAGCAGGCGCGACGAAGCTAGGTTGTTTAGTTAGTGAGTGGTTGTTTTTTGTTGTGCTCCTTGGTCCGGGCTTTCTTTGTAATCTACCAATGTGTAACTTGTAACTGTTTCTTCCATCTATCTTGATGCAAAGAAGCGCAGCTCTCCTATGTTTTCGAGAAAAAAAAGAAAGAAGAAAGAAGAAGCTGCAGCCTGCAGTCGTACATGATTGTTACCTTGATGCTGCGTACTGCACTGTCACGTTAGCCATCATGTTTAAGCGAAGAGCATGCCACGTGTTAACCCACATCTAAAGACACGAACGACCGACACGTCATTCACCCAAAATAATGTCAAATCCGGTAGTCCTGGTATGTGTTCCACCGCAATCCCAAGATCATGCACACATACCATTTACAAAGGATACATCACCAATGAACCACAAAGATCAATTTTAAACACTTTACAAGTTCAACAACTAATTATTACACATTAAACATAGGAGGGTCCAAATCTAAAAATGTAAAGAGGTTCAAGCTTCCATTACAAGCTTTGGGCTCACGAATGACATAAATGAGACATGAAATTAAAGTTTAGTGTTTCATCATGCTCTCCAAAAGACGAGGACGCTGCGAATAAGTTAAAAAAGTGCAAGCAATAGCGTCTTGCTCAAGGGCGCCATCGCAACCACAAGGACCTACTCCTCCACACCGGGATCGGCGGGATAGAAGTGGCCAAACACAACTTCCGGCTCACCTGCAACTTAGTTTTAATAGAAAGGCAAAATGAGTACAAAAGATACTCGCAAGACTTACGCAATTATATAATCAAGGAGTATGCAAGAGGGCTCAAATGAGACTTTAAGGTTAGTTGTTATTGCATAAGCATGAGCTCTCTAACCAACATCTAGCTCTCTAGCAAGTTAATTAATTTTGCCCAACCCACCATAAATTTTAGTTGATTAGGACAAGAATAAAATAATTCAACATAAAGGTGTCATTAACCATTTCCAACATAAACGAAGTTTTGTACGAAGAATTCAGCGGACAAAGAGCGAGCTCGGATCCAAGAGTGCGGCAATTCGAATTGATTTAAATTTTGCAAGGGTGTACTACATTAACCACACGACATTAGGACCATACGGCTCACCCAACCGATCACGTTGGATAAGAGGGTACTCACGTCAACCGTTCCCAATAAGACTTAACCGTTGAGGGTATGCCTAGCTTGCGTGGAGAGTCACCTAGGTCCACCGGGGACACCCTCAAGCCTATCTATATAGCCCCTTGGCCACACATCTAGGACCGGGCCTCAATGACCAAGTCAGAGGAGGTAATTGGCTCATCCGTACCATTATTTTGGATATGTGATAGCACGATAAAAATGCTTAAAGCCGCGGTCATCCATGGACGGTCCTTAATCGGTTCAAGCGGACTATGCCCCACGTGTCTTCTTTCTCTAGGCCCTATCATTCCACTCAAACCTCGATACTTCCATTTCACCATAACCAAGATGTACATGTGGGATCAAGGATAATCGGTAAGTATGATGACTAACCATTCTTTCCTTCTCTACCAAGTGACATAAAATAATCTAAGCACGGATAAGCATTAGTCAAGTTAAGTATTCAATTAACTAACATGTGACAAGGACAAGGATAAAATAAACCCAAGGAAGGGTAGTGCATAAAGATAGGTACAAGAATACAATAAATAATATAATATATAAAACCCAACAATACCCAAGTGAGATCACTAAATTGCATCAATTTAAATAGGTACAAGGGATCATGCTTAGCTGCTTGCCTTGGTTTTCTTCGGGCTCAACAAGAAACTCGACACCGGGCTCAGGCTCAACGGACTCGGTGGGCTCAACGGGTTCGCTCTCCGGCGTCTCGGTCACTATAATGCATGAATGAGATGTATGCATTAAAATGATGCCATAGTTGGTTCAGGAATGATATGACATGAAGAAAGAATAGTAACATGCGATGATGCACAATCATGAACGTAACTCGACGATCAAGCACACTCATGAACAAGTAAGCAAGAGGACTAGAGCAAGAATTAACAAAGAACTTCTAAACAGCAAGCATAAATCATGAAATAATTCACTTATATAGATGACATCATAAGAAACCCAATAGAGTTACATTTGCAGCAAAAACATTTTTCTAGAATTACTTATTAATATTACAAGTTTCAGCTAGTCCAAAAATGTTAAATTAGAAAAGGGCATGCAAGCTTAACAGAACAAATCCAAGAAAATTAGCATGGATAGTAGACATGAAATGAAGCTAACAGAACTGGATTTACCATTTTTATCAATTTTCAGCAATTATATATGCAATAAACAAAGTTTCAGACAGAGAACAAGAAAACACACCAAAACCCTATTAACCAGTGAAGGTGCATGAAAACAAAAGGCACTACTGGAAAGAGCATTTCACAAGGAGTATAACAAAATTTAGTTTCACATTTTTAAATCTGTATAGAATTAACTAAGCATTTTATTCACTTTTGCAACATTAAAGCATAAATAAATCTACAGCAAGAGAACATGCAAAACAACATTTTTCCAGAGTGATCTAAGCAAGATGAATCCAACAAAATAATTGTCACATTTTTCGGAGCTCTGTACAAATTTACACGCATTTTAAAAGTTCACAGCATATCAAAAACTCCTCAAAATACTAGATCCACCCGGATCCAGCCAGCCCAGAGGCCGACAGGAGGGGGCCCACGAGCAGGCGGCCCACCCAGGCCGGGTCAAGGCAAGGCCAGGGCCTTGACCGCAGTGTGGGCGCGGCCAGAGCGCCAGGCAGGGCACGGCGACGGCGGGTGGCGGCAGCGCGGCGAGGGGTGCCATAGAGGGCCGGGGAGCGGGCGCATGGCACGTTCCCGAGGACGGCGGGGCTCACCGGAGACCTGGACGGAGGGGAACGGCGGCGAGGTGGCGGTGCGACGTGCTCCGGCGATGGCGGGCGGAGGTGTTCGCCGGCGACCCTGCACGGCAAAGGAAGAGGCCGGGTGAGCGCTGGAATCAGAGGAGGAGGGTGTGAGGAAGCTGGGAACGCGAGGAATTGAGGGGAGGCTCACCGGAGGAGGCGAATCGGCGGCGGCAAGGGAGCTCTGGGTGGTGGCAATGGTGGAAAGGGGGTTAGGGTTTGGGGAAAGGGGTCGGCCGGCTATTAAAGGGAGGGGGAGCGGGCGGACGGGCGGCGCGGCGCGGCGCTGCGGCGGCCCAGCCATGCTGGCCAGCCGGCGGCCAGCAGTGGGGGCGCCGCCGCCCTTGCCGCCCAACGGGTGAGCGAGGAGGCGCGGTGGAGGCAGGGGTAGAGGATGACAGGTGGGCTCGGGCGAAGTAGAGCAACGGTTGAAGTTTAAAATTTGAAACGAAGGTGTTCCCGGGCTCCAAAAATTACTTTTACTAGAGGAAGATAAAATCACCAAGAACACAGTAGAACAAGAATTAATCAAAAAGCACTTGTAAATTGGTCGCAGTAAATCAAACAAAACAACTGTTTTCAAGTTTTCCAAGAATTTTGTGGCTCGGTTCAAAGCTTCTAAAATTCCACAAAAATTGAACTTTCATCACATGCACACTTTCAAACATACACCAATTAATTTTTCAAACAAATAATCAGATGCACATGATGCTCCATTATGCATTAATGATGCTCTTGATTAAATGTTAAACATGTTTTTTTTAACATTTGGGTCGTGACAACTAGGATGTCGATTGTCAACTGTCAAATAAAGCTTAGTCTTGGTGCGTAAGCTTCCTGGGTATTGTAGCTTCATAGAGCCATCGTAAGCTTGTACTCGTTTCTATTGTTTCTTCTTCTTAATACAAAGATTTAAAAAAAGTTTAGTCTTCGTTTCCTAACCTTACAACTGGTTACTGGTTGATGAGAGGTTGAGGAAGTGAGGAGCGCCCATGTTGACTTGGAATACTACTATTCGTAGCGTGAATGATCAGACGCGGATGGTGGTACTGTAGCTACAGTATCACCATAGTTACAATACCAGCCCATTATGTGTGTCGATGGGTAATTGAGGCTCTATATGCTACAGTATCAACCTCTACATTATATGATCTTTCAACTTCACAAAATCAGCTGCCACAATGAATCATTCAACGCTTATCGGCCAACCGAACAGGCTGAATGTCAACTCGACTTGCTGGTGCGCGTTGTTTGTCGAGGAAGTCAAACACGACCAAACTGATGTTGTTCATGTAGTACGTGTGAACATGCACATTGCACGCAGCGTGTATCCTCGTGGAAACGGCATACACGTATACCGTACAATGTTTTCAAATTGTATTATCAAACCAAGCCGCTTGTAAAAGCACCAATAAAATAACTAATTGTGATTAATCATTGATTAGGCTTGTACCCCGCTCGGCATCCCTCCGTCGTCTGCCACGTGGGTGACCCTCCCGCGGAGCACCTGGTACAACTCCGGCTCCTCATCACCTTCCATCTGGTGATGACGGCATGGAGGGAGCAGACGAGGTAGCACGGGAGCTCGACATCGTGATCCCTGCAGGGTTAACATATCCGACCGGCGACTGGTGACCGGTAGCCGCCGGCCTCCGATTCCGGTATACCGGTCCGGTTTGGCCGGTTACCGGTCGGAACCGGTGGAATTCAAATTTGAATTCAAACTTCGCCGTTCAACCGGTTCCGACCGGTATACCGGTCGGTTAGACCGGTATACCGGCCGGTTTGTTCGGTATACCGGCCGGTTTGTCTGGTAACCGGTCGGTTTGACTGGTAACCGGTCAAATTCAAATTTTTTTCTTTTTTGGTTTAAATTCAAATGCCCGCAAAGTATACTAAATAAATGTTTATATAACATATTTTAGTCTAAATGAACCCTCCAACCCTCTTTTGTACTACTTTTACATTGTATTTGTATACTTTTGTATGCACGCTTTTTTTGTTTAACTTCAAATCTCCGCAAACTATACTAAATGAACGAATTTTTGAGAAAATTTGACACCATTAGATTCGTCGCACCTTGAAGTATTTTTAGAAATTTTTTGGAAATTTTTCATTTTTTTGAATTTAAATTTAAATTTTGAATTTGGACCGGTTTCATACCAGACCAAACCGGAACCGGTCCGGACCGGTTTGACCGGACCGGTTACCGACGGTTTGGGAAACCCTGGATCCCTGAGGACGTCGGCGAAGTCAGTGGTGGAGGCAGAGACGTGGCCGAGGTCGACGACGAAATCGGCGAGGACGCGGTCGGCGACGCCCAGATAGGCCGCGAGCTCCGAGCAGACCTTCGAGATGAGCAAGAGCTGCGTGAGACGCCGCATCCCATCGCTCACCACGCCGATGCCGGATGTAACCGTGGGCGCCGCCATGGCTGCACACGCTGCTGTGGAGTGGGGTCGGTTTGTGTGCACGTTCTTTTCATAATAGGTGCATGTTGGTACGAAGAATCTGTTTTTGAAGTCTCGTAGAGTGCATCGAAATATGGAAAAAAATATTAGCTAGATAGCTAAATATGAATACGAAAAGGAAAAATTGGATCTGTACTATTAAAAGATCTCAAAATTAGATATATACCATCATGACCCACATGTCAATGACTCCCGTGAACCCAACATGTCAGTGAGATAACAATGATATATATCTAACTTTGAGATCTTTTAATGGTACAGATCCAAATTTCCCATATGAAAATGGCACAGCAAGCGCCCGAACATTCAATGGAAAAACTTCCCATCAAACACTACAATGAACCATCCTAACACTAAAGAATAGTGTCTGCAATATAGAAAATAAACGTATGCAATAAAGGAAATCACCATTTCCAATATCAAAAAATATATTGAAAAAATTTATTAGCCATTCGTTTCATGTTGCAACATCTGTTTCATATTGCATAGAACATTCAAATTTCTCATTAAAGATGCAACATCCAGATAAAACACATGCAATATGTGTGTGAAACATATGCAGCATCGTAACATTTAGATCTACTTTTGCAACATACAATATTCTTCTGAAACACTTGAAATATACGCTACATGCAGCATCCCTAGCAAAAAAGGAGCATTGCACGGGTGGTGGAGGAAGATGAGGATGATGAGCCAGCGAGCTCGCCACCGAGAAACTGGTCCAGTGCGTCGTCGCCATGTGTGGACTAGCTCGCACGGGCCATCTCCTCTTGCTACGGGCCACGCCGCTTTGATCACGTTCTGTCGCGCCGCCCCGAGTCGCTGCGGCAGCAGCTCTGAACGCCACCTACCTTGCACCGCCTTCGAGCGCCGCATTCGTGGTAGCTCACCGGAGCACTGCTGCTACCACGTTACCTCCGTGTGGCTCCGAGCTTGCCAGATTGAGGCTGCGTGCCGCCCTCGTTGCTGTGAAATTTATTGGAACGTGGATTGCCAAACTCAGCACATCCACGGCTTCGTGTTAATATAGGATATACATCAGAGTTTGTTAGGATTTACATGCGAAAGACTAGCACATCTATCTCAACTAAACTCACGCCTAACAAACTCAGGGAGAGTCCCGAGTACTACTCCATTTATATTGGATCACAACTACTTCTAACACCCTCCCTCAATCTAAACTCCTCTTCTTCTTGAGGTTAAGATTGCACTTGAAGTCTTCAAGCTTGCCGACTGACAATGCTTTGGTGAATCCATCTGCCAATTGTTCATTCGTAGAGATCAAACAAATTTGCAGTAACTTATTACTAACTCGTTCCCTGACGAAATGAAAATCAATCTCAATATGCTTTGCTCTTGCATGGAACACAAGATTCGCTGATAAATAGGTTGCTCCCAAATTATCACACCAAAGTGTTGGCGACTGTCTAAGCTTGATCCCTAGCTCAGCCAATAACGACTCCATCCAGATGAGCTCAGCAGTCGCATTTGCCATGTCTTTATACTCAGCTTCTGTTCTTGAACGTGAAATTGTTGCCTGTTTTCTAGCACTCCAAGAAATAAGATTAGGCCCAAAGAACATAGCAAATCCACCCGTGGACCTCCTATCATCCACACTGCCTGCCCAGTCAGCATCTGAAAAGGCACTCAACAGAAAAGTATTCATCTTTTGGAGACTCAATCCAACATCACAAGTCCCCTTAACATATCTCAAAATTCTTTTCACAGCGGTCCAGTGAACTGTAGTAGGTGCATGTAAAAATTGGCATACCTTGTTCACTGCAAAGGCTAGATCTGGTCTAGTCAATGTTAGGTATTGAAGTGCTCCAACGATACTCCTGTAGCGTGTGCTATCTTCAGTACTAAGTAAATCACCTTCAAATCTTGAGAGCTTCTCAGACACCGACAATGGTGTAGGGGCAGGCTTACAATTTATCATATTAACTCTATGCAATATTTCGAGTGCATATTTCTCTTGAGAAAGAACCAAACCTTCTCTATTAATGCCCAAGAAATAGTGTAGATCACCTAGATCTTTAAGAGCAAAGTCCTCCTTGAGATCTTACAATAAGGCTGTCACGGCATCACTTGAGGAACTTGTAACAATTATATCGTCAACATATATAAGCATATAGATTGTTACACCAGCCTTTTGATAGATAAAAAAGTGATGTATCTGACTTTGAAGCAACAAAACCAAGATCAATGAGTTTAGAACTAAGTTTTGAGTACCAGGCCCGAGGTGCTTGTTTGAGACCATTGATAGCTTTATCTAACTTACATACCATATGAGGTTGCTTGGCACTCTCAAAACCTGGAGGTTGTCTCATGTGTACCTCTTCTTCCAGAACACCATGAAGAAATGCGTTCTGCACATCTAGCTGCCTCAAACACCATCCTCTAGAGACTGCAAGAGACAAAACAAGCCTGACAGTAGCAATTTTAACAACAGGACTAAAGGTATCCTCATAATCAATACCATATCTTTGCTTGAATCCCTTTGCTACTAATCTGGCCTTGTATCTATCTATAGTGCCATCAGCTTTTCTTTTTACCTTATACACCCACTTACAATCAATCACATTTGTACCTTGCTTCTCATTCACCAGATGCCAAGTTTGATTTTTTAAGAGAGCATTGTATTCTGCTTCCATTGTTGTTCTCCACTTCGGATCATCAAGGGCTTTTTGTTCATTTTCAGGTTCTCCTGTAGCACAGAAGTTTCCAAATCGTATAATCCCATCATAAAACTTCTTGGGTTCAACAATACCTGACTGAAGTCTTGTATGTCTTCTGGGAGGCGACTGGTGAACTGCTTCTGGTGCAGCATCTTGTGCTGACGACGCTGCCACACTAGACTCAGAACTCAAAGTAAAGGACCCTGACTGCTGCTGTTCTGCAGCAACATCAAGTGCAGCAGGCGCAGGAGAACCACATGGCATAACCGGAGAGGCCGGAGAGGCGGGGTCATGCAGCCCCTGCTGGTCTGTCGGCGAAGAAACAATAGGGAAGCTGCGGCTGCTGTCGCCATTGATGTTTGCCTCACCATGCCCCGGAGACGCAACAGTCTGATCCGGATGCATATTCACCTGTGGTTGACCGTCGGCAGCACCTGGTCGAATGCAATCCGGCTGCGATCGGTCGCCCGGATCAGCTGCAACCAGCGGGTTCGTGACACAAGGAAGACCTGCAAAATCCTCATGTACTGCACCTGCAACTTGCTGCACACTATCTTCAAGTGAGGCATCAGTAATATTATGATCAGTACAACTCACACCCCCTAGAGAATCAGGTAGAAGGAGAATTTTTTTGAAGGACTGCACCAGCATTTGGATGTAGGTGAGCAAACGGAAAGACATTCTCATCAAACACCATGTCTCTTGATATGTAAACACGGCCAGATGTGGGGTCTAAGCATTTGAACCCCTTATGCATAGAGCTGTACCCAAGAAAGGCACAACGAGTGGATCTGAAGGAGAGTTTTTGTGTACCGTAGGGCCTAAGGTTGGGCCAGCAGGCACAACCAAAGGTTCGAAGAGAGGCATAGTCAGGAGTTTCATGGAAGAGACGGTGAACAAGGGTGTCATAGTTGATAACTTTGCTAGGTAAGAGATTAATAAGATAGGTTGCTGTTAGGAATGCTTGATCCCAAAATTTCAAGGGCACGCTAGCATTAGCAAGAAAGGCAAGGACAACTTCAACAATATGACGATTTTCCATTCTGCATGCCCATTTTGTTGATGTGCATGCGGACAGGAGACGCGATGGGCTATCCCAATATGCTGAAAGAAGGAACCAAGCTTTTCATACTCGCCTCCCCAATCGGTTTGCATAGCATGGATTTTCCTATCAAATTTTCGCTCAACCAAGTTTTGAAAGTCCCGAAAAACTTGGAAAGCATCAGATTTCTTTTTAAGAAGATATATCCAAGTATACCTACTATAATCATCAATAAAACTAACATAGTAGGTGTGTCTACCCACTGATGTTGGAGTCGGGCCCCAGACATCAGACGAAATCAATTCTAAAGGAGCAGTAGCAATTTTATTTGATCTCGAATAAGGTAGCTGATGGCTCTTGGCCAATTGACAAGAATCACAAACCGACTTATTGTTCTCATCACTAACAAAAGGAAGATTATTATCATTAAGAATCTGATCAACAATGGGAGAAGCTGGATGACCTAAACGACTATGCCATCTAGACAGGGACGGCTTTGTGACACCAAAGGCTTCTGTTGATAGCCAAAATTGGTACCAACCGGTCTGACCGGTCGAGGCATTGTGGCCTATCCAGCAGGGACCGACCGGTCTGACCGGTCTAGGAGGAGTCTGAGTCAAATAAGGATTTTTATAGATCTAGATCTGTAATAGGGATTCCTTACGGGATAAGTCCACCCCACCCTATAAATATAAAGGGTCACGGTCGATTGAGGATATCCAATTGATCAAAATACAAAACAATTACTATTTTTTATCCTCTTCTCAAATCCTAGCTTTTCCAACCCTCATATGATATTATTCCTTCGTCTCCATGACATTTGAAGGCGTTCTAGGTGGCCTACCGATCCTAGAACAACCCTATGTGCGTCTGCCCTGACGGGGTCCCCCCCGGGCTAGCGTTCCTAGGCCGTCACCGATTTCACCCGGCGACCGGTCTGACCGGTCCCTTAGACCGGTCTGACCTCTCCACGCAGGAGGAGCTGCATCGAGCTCTTCCTTGCATCGCACGATCTAGTGTATTTGTGTGTTGATCCGTAAAAGGCGTCAACATACTTTTTGGCGACTCTGCTGGGGGAGAAAGATTTTGGTTAGCAAAACCGATCTAATCTACCCTGAAGAAGATGGGCTCTACTACCGAAATCGGCCCGGACAACATCATCCCTTCGACGTACGAGCATCTTCCGGAGGAAATTTGTCTGCTGCTGTAGGAGCACAAGAAGAAGCGCAATGAAGAAGATCTACTAGCGGCGCTTGCAAGCATCAAGGTCGATCGACGCGGCAAAGTCACCAAGATCATGGAGACCGACTTCGCTTCTACCTCCACAGATGCATCTTCTGAGGTAACACCTGTTGTGAGTGCTCTATCTTCTGGTGTTACTATGGAACAAATTCAGAAATTACTAGCTGAGCGTGATGTTTATTGGGTTAATTGGCTTAGCTCTAAGGAAAGAGAATCGGCTGGTAAGAAACCAGAAACAGCCGATGAACATCCATCTGTTTCTACTTTTGAATTTTATGTTCCTCAACCATCAGCAGCGTCAATATGGGATGCCGATGAATTATTTCAGTGGTCAAACTGTGACACCCACATACACTGACCCCATTATGAGTATTCCTGATTCGGCCAACATTAGCTGAACAAACAAGATTGTTTTGTATACACCACCAGAATCTCTTAGGAACTCAGTACCACACATCGGTCTTATCTCCGACGTGATATTCGACCGATATGTGCAATGTTGGCAAAATCGGCAGAGACCGATCAAACCGGTATGCCAGTCCGGTCAGACCGGTACTCCCTCACCGGTCCGACCGGTCGTACCGACAGATCCATCCGGTCAGTTTATTCCAAACTAGCGAGAGGTATCTACATCCACACAGCCAAATTCTTCGAGTAATTTTGATAAAGTGCTTGCTGATTATAAGAATGATTTGGCTAATTTGCTTAGAGAAAGTTTTGGAGTGGATGTTAGAAGCAAAACTCGCACATACCAAAAGTCGTATCCTACTTCGTTTGATTCGGTTGCATACCCTACTGGTTTTAGGTTGCCTGAGTTTGTTAAATTCAGTGGGGAAGATACTAGGAGTACTTTTGAGCATATTAGTCACTATCTTGCCCAATTAGGAGAAGCTGGTTCAATAAACGAGTTGAAAGTGTGTTTATTTTCTTTATCTTTAACTGGAACCGCTTTCTCTTGGTTTTCTTCTTTGGCGCCTAATTCTATTGGCTCATGGGAATAATTAGAGCAGAAGTTCCATGAGCACTTTTTCTGTGGGCATGATGAGCTTAAACTGTCTCACTTGACATCGGTTAGACAATCGCGTGATGAATCTGTCAATGATTACATAAGACGATTCCACGATACAAAAAACCAATGTTTTAGTGTGAATATTGCAGAAAAAGATCTAGCTGATTTGGCTTTTAATGGCTTGCGCTCTCACCTTAAAGAAAGATTAGAGGGCTATAATTTCTTTACTGTCACTCAGGTGCATCAAAGGGCTTTGGCTATAGAAAGCCAAAGCAAAGAGTCTCAAGAGTCTCATAGACATCATCGTTCTAGTGTGCATGCTATAGATTGCAATTCAGATTGTTCGGACGATGAGTCTAAAGATGTATATGCTGCTGAGTTTGTTTGGCCATCTCAAGCCAAACCATTTACTTGTTCTGCTCTTAAGCTGATTCACAAAAATCGGCAAGATGAAAAATTTACTTTTAATGTATCCAAGTGCGAGAGGATATTTGATGAGTTATATAGAATTGGATACATTAAGATGTCATATACTCTACCGCCGCTTGAAGAGTTGAAGTGGCGAGCATATTGCAAATTTCATAACACTTTCTCGCATGCCACCAATGATTGTAATGTATTGCATAGGCAAATTCTCATGATACAACCTTCAAGTGGTATTCATTGATCTTCATATGGCACAAATTTCATATGGTGTCGGGCCTTTTATGGTCATTGATGACAAAGAGGGAGAAATTTGGACAAAAATATAAAATATTTGGACAAAGATATAAGGGAGATGAGAGTGCAAGCATGGACATAACATGGATCAAGAGAGAGCAATGTTGAGGAGGATCAACATTCTTGAACAAGAGGAGCACACAAGTAGGGGGAGCAAGCTCATGAATTTGGTTGTTTGTATTTGATATGTGCATAGTCATGTGCTTGCTTGCATTTGCAAAAGTTTTAAAATTTATATATGCAATGCTTTATGTGTGATGCATGCTAGTCATAGAACTTGATTGATGATTTGATAACTAGCATGCATAGATTTTAGCTAGACATGCTATTTTTACAAGTGAATCAAGAACCTTGCTAATAATGTTGATCTCATGAGGTATCTTGAGTTTTTGATGCATGTCTAGTTACTCATTGATGCTAAGGAATGAACTTAAAGGATGCAACTCCGATTGGTATCACGCTTCAAAGGTTTATCCAATATACCTTAGCATCACTTAGTAGTGTTAACAATCCCACAAAGATTTATGCATGTGTGTGAGTTTAAAACCAAATCTCTTGAGCACACATGTAGGGGGAGTTATCACTACCAAGTCGGATTTTTATGGTGCTTATCCAATTTTTCACAAGTGGTCTTAATGGTGGATAAGCAACATAAAATCCAAACCAAGTTAGCTATTTACACGTATGTGAAGTGCTAGCTTGGAATATGCTTAATTTCCATATCTTTATAGAGTTGTCATCAATTACCAAAAAGGAGGAGATTGAAAGGCTAATAAGTGTTTATGTTGAGATACACAGGTGATTAGTCCGCACAAAGACACTAGTATGAGCAACATGTGCCATGGAGGAGAAATGACTAAGGGTTGATGCCATGCTCATATAGAGTGATGGAGGAACTCATTGCATATGAGACATGACATGGAGTCATGTGACGAAAGTGGAGAAGATCAAGACAAGGCTTGTCTTGATGGACCAGTTGCAATGTTGAAGGGCAAGTCAAGACTTTGAAGCGATGGACCGCGAGGCGGTGAAGCTTAGGTAAGACTTGGCACCGATGGACCGAGGCGATGGTGAAGAGCGAGCAAGATTAAATTGATGGACCAAAGAGGTCATGTGATGATATGGAGTGGATCATATCATTCCAGGAAGATCAAGTCAAGTGTTGACTCATGATGATGATCAAAAGGGTTGATGGAGTTTGGTGCTTGTGTGGCATCAATATTTGGGAAGATGAAATAGAATGCGCAAGGCAAAGGTATGACTTATAGGGCATTTCATTTCACCGGTCAAAGGTTGTGTAGAGAAGTGCATGACCGGATTTAGGATAGATGACCGTACTATCAAGAGGGGCAAGCTTGTTTGCAAATCGGTCATGTAGTGTCACTTGAGCGATCTAACATTGCAATGTTGCTAGGATCGAGTGGCGTGGTGAGATCAAGTGAAATCCTTTGAAAATGATTGTGAAAATGTTAACACACATACACATTGTGGTGTACACATGGTGGTGTTGGCACATTTGCAAAGAAGAAGTTATTGGAGTTGATGTTGATCAACTTGGGGAAGGAGGAAAGACTTTTCGGTGTTCTTCGGAAACTAGGTTGTCTCTTGGAGTGTAATACTGCTTTGATCTATTGTGTTTTGGATCAAGTTTTCAGTTGGGTTGTGCAGCCCTCTGAATAAGCTTTCCATATAGTCCAAGATCACTTAATTTGGACGTCGGAGGTAAGAGTCATGGTCGTTTTACCGAGATTCATTTCTGCTGAAAATGTACCTGCGGACGGTCCGCACATGGGGGGCAGACGGTCCGCCGTTGTCTCGTTTGAGCTCGAACAGAACCATTATTGGCTCTGGATGGTGGTCCAAAATGAACTGCGGACCGTCCGGTCCATGGGGGCGGACGGTCCGCCTTTAAAATCTGAAACAGACACAAACTTGGTCTTTCTATATGGGGTGTCCAAATGAACTGCGGACCATCCATTATTTGTGAGGCGAAACGTCTGCCCAGGCTGTAACGGTCGACTCTGAGAACCATTTATTGAGAATATAGCCGTTGGATTTGAAATGGCGGACAGTCCGAGCCCTATGGGGCGGACTGTCCGCGAAAACTCTGTTTTCACGGGATTTGAGTGTAACGGCTAGTTTGGGGCTTCCCTCTATAAATAGAGGTGGTGGCCGGCCATTTGACAGGTTCGGCACCTTAGGGACTTCGTGTCCTTGCGTGAGAGTGCTTGAGAGCCCTCTAATTCATTTGTGCTTGCAAAGAGTGTGATCCGATTGTGAGAGAGCGATTCTAGTGCGTTGCATTGAGAGATTGCAAGAGTTTGGCACTAGGTGCTCGAGTTGCAAGCCGGTGGTGCTTATTACTCTTGGAGATTGCCACCTCCTAGACGGCTTGGTGGTGTGTTTCCGTTGTGAAGCCCGCAAGAAGATTGTGCGGTGCTCCGGAGAAGTGATTGTGAGGGGTATTGTGCTCACCCCGCGGGAGCCGTGAAGAGCAACTCTAGTTGAGCGAGACGCGAAGAGCAACAAGTGGTCCGACCGGATCATGTGCTAGAGATCGGTGTGAGCACTCCACGTGGGAGAGTGTGACTTGAGAGTCACCACTAATAAGAGGATCGGCGACAACTTTGGAGCTTGTCTCAACGGGGATTAGCTTGGTGGCAACCAAGTGAACCTCGGGATAAAAATCAACGTGTCAATTTTGTCTACTCTTCTCGGTGGTTTGCATTCTTCAAATCACAAGTCTTGTATTTACATTCATATATATCTTGTGCTTGTGTAGTCGCTCTAGTGATTAGTTAGTTTGTGTAGCTTGCTAATCATCTTCTTACTTGTGTAGCATAGAAGTAAAGATCCTAGTGTAGCTAATTAGCTTGTGTAGTATAATTAATTGCATTGCTTAGTTTGTGTAGCTAAGTTAGTTTGTGAAGCGTCCCCTCATAAGAGAAGACTTAAATGTGATACAGACATCAGTCCTAGGAGGCTGATGACACATTTATTACATCAGATGGTTCATCACCGTACAACTCTACGCGGTAATGGGCAGTGAAGCGCCATTATCGCGAGGATTACAACTAAAACCCACACAACTATATTAACTACGAAGAGGGGGTCATCAGAGTCTTGCGCCATACGGAACTTCCTGCGGGTGACCCTATCCATAGGCAAGGCTGGGTGCAGGACGGTACCCCTACTCAGCGTCGTCAGGAACGAAGTCTGAATCTTCCTCTGTAAAAATAAAGAATGGGGTGAGTACAAATGTACTCAGCAAGTCCAACCACACCCACGGAGGGGGTATAAACAAAATATAATGCACAAGGTAAATCAAGGATAAGGCTAGGGTTTAATTTGTGAAAAGCAATATTTTATGCAGGGTTCGTTTGAAGAAAGCATTTCCAAAACCAGTTTTCTTGTACCAAGTAACACGTAGTGTTGACCCACAGAGGATCCAAGTTTTAAGCTGCTACCGGACTCCTCATCCGCCGTAGCACACGGCACAACTGCCGGACACTTTTCCAAAACAACTCACGCCAACCCATCCCAAAGAAACACTAGTTGCGTGACCACACCGTAACTCGCCCAGTACCGTGGGCACGGCTATTCGAATAGATTTTAAGTCTGTAGAGGTGTACAACTTTACCCACAAGCGGGGTGCCACAACTCGAACACCGTAGTGTCGGTGTAGATCCCAACAAAGCCATTACCCACCTTAGCTAGACCTGACTAGCCATCACGGGATGCACCAAGGGGTCATCGACCTATCACAGAGGTTTTAACCGGAGCATAAGTCACACAGAGCTAATCCCTTCTCCTTGATCACCCGTTGCTCTCAGCTCTCCTGATGGCTATCAGACTAACTAGTGGGATTTATGCTAAGCTGTTGCCCATTCAACGGTCGAGTGGTTTGCACGATAGTGGAGTTAGGTGATATGACACACCAACTCGGTCCTTAATTGTGATAATATGGATATCTCCCTTCCTTGCTCTGCCACACAGGCACAAGCACACCGTTCGGCAGTTCACACAGAAATGCCGTCCATCTCGTCTAATCTCATCTTTCAAAATTCCACATATTTCCCTTCCCACACACTCACACATTTTTCTTTATAAAACAAGTTGTATTGTGTATGAGGTCCTAAGCGTTCTAGCAGTGATTAACGTCCAAACAACACATTTAGACATTAATCTAGGTGGTCAAGGAATGGTTATAACAAATCAAGGGGTGGCTATCCAACCGTGTTTTCAGCAGGCAAAACATATACAATTTTCTATAACAGGCCAATAGGTTGTGTTTATAAAACTAGGACAAAACATGCATCAAAGGGCGGGATTGAACTTGCCGTATTCAAATCCTTCCGGGAGTTCCTGATCGAGGTGCTGTCCTTCGGGCTCGAGATCGCAGAACTGGTCCTCGTTAGCTTGCTCATGGTACTGCTCGTCGATGGGCTCTCCTTCGTTCACACCGTGATCTACGACGTATGCAAACAAGCACACAATCAAGAAAAAGAAATAAAAGTTTTATCGTTGAGCTCGAATCGGAAATAATTATGATATGGAGATAGGAGTAATATTTTTGGGCGATTTCCTAATGGCATGGCCAAAACTATGTTATGAGAGGCGTGGTAAAGTTTCAGGTCGATCGGAGATTGTTTGGCGCATAAAATGATAGCTTATAGAGAGGTCTAGGGGTTAGACAAGAAGTCAAGGACCTGTTTGTAATTAGTGGACCTGATTAGAATTCCGGGGAATATTTGGGTTATTCTGGAAAAGGGTAGGGTTTTATTTATGAATAAGTTTATACAATGGAGGGTTTATTTATAAATATAATAAAGGATAGAGATTAATTTGCAAAAGACCAAAAGGGTGGAAGGGTTCTTAAGCAAAATGGAAGAAGGGGAGGGGCTTAAGAGCAAAATATCCCTTCATCAACCTCCCTCCCGTTCCTCTCCCGTGAAACAGAGGAGGGGGGGTCTGGGGCGCCGGCAGCGCCTGGCCGGCGACCCTGGACCGCGGTGGCGGACGGGAGGAGGGGGAAAAGGGGCCAGGCGGCGCTGGGAGTCGATCCCCCTCCCCAATTTCAGAGGAGGGGCCCCATAGGGAGGGGTGTGGCAGTCGTGGCCGTGGCGTGCGGGCGGCGGCCGTGGGCAGCGCCGGTGGGGGCAGCTCGGAGCGGGTGCTTGTGGAGGAAAGGGAGAGGAGGAGGAGGAGATCCCTGTGCACACCCTACCTTGGGCCGGGGTGGAGTGTGGAGGCGGCACGACTGCGGCGGGCGGCGAGCGGCTTTGGCACCCGCGGCGGCGGCGTTGGGGGGCAGGGAGGGGAGCTGGTTGTGGCGGAGGTGGCTGTGGGGCGGAGGAGCGGCACGAGGGGTCTCTTTATAGGGCGAATGAGGCAGTGGAGCAGTGCGGGGCAGGTGGCCGGCTAGCGAGCATCGCGGGGCGCCATTAATGGCGCTCCGGCTGCTTGCGGCCTTCGTGGAGCGGCGTACGCACCGAGGGCGGCGTTCCGGGGTAGAGCGTGCACGTGGTCCGTCGCTGTGGCCGACGTCGAGCTTGGCTCGCTCACTCGCGTCGAGGCAGCACAGGGCGGGCGGCGCTGTTCGGAACGATGGGCGGCGTGACGTCGGCTGGGGCCACGCACAAGGCCGCGCGTGCGGTGCGCGGGCAGGGGCATAGGCGGGAGCAGGGCGCGCGCGCGTGCGTTGGGGCGCAGCGTGGCCCGGACGCGTGCGCGGGGCGGCCGGTGTCGCGGCGTGCGCGGCTCGGTGCGCCGCGGCGCGGCGAGCACGTTCGTGCGCGCACATGTGCGCACGCGGGGGTGCGAGTGGGAGCAGGTGCGTGCCGTGCGCGCGGAGTGGGTGGCGGCAAGCTACTACGGCCGCGCGCGGGAGAACGAGGTCGGGGAGCCGGGCCGGCATGAGCGCGGACCGAGCGGCGCTCATGCGGGAGCGGGGCAGAGGAGGGAGAAGGAGAAGGGAGGATGGAGGAGAAAGAAAAAGAAAAGACAAAATGGAAAAAGGGAAAAAGGAAAATAAAATGAAAAAGGTAAAGGGAGAGAAAAAAAGAAAAAGAAAGAAAGAGGGAGGGAGATCGCGCTGGCGCCGATCGCGGCGGGTGGTTGCGCGTGGGCGATAGGCTGCCGAGCGGCGCGGGATGGGACGACGACGAGGAAAAAGAGAAGAAAAGGTGGAATGATGCTTGAAACCGGATGTTGGCACGGAGATCTGACGGGGCGGTTTCGGGGAAAAGGGCTCAGGTGTTTAGGAAGGTTTGAACTCAACAATAAAAACTTTGAAAATAACTTTTTTAGAGCGTGATTTAATTCAGTAAATTTTTGGGATGTCACAAACCTACCCCGCTTAAAATGAATCTCGTCCTCGAGATTCGGCTGGCTCCTAAACAGATGGGGAAACTCCTTTTTTAGAGCGTCTTCGCGTTCCCACGTAGCTTCTTCTACTCCGTGTCTGCTCCACTGAACTCTGCAAATCCGTACTTCGGAGTTTCTTGTCCTCCTGGTGACTGTGTCCAGGATCTTGACCGGTATTTCCTGGTATCGTAGGTCTGGCTGCAGATCTATTGCTTCTATTGGCACGTGATCTGCCTCAGGTACTCTCAAACACCTTCTTAATTGCGAGAGATGAAACACTGGGTGTATATCCGACATTTCTCCTGGTAGCTCTAGATGGTACGCTACTGCTCCAACCTTCTTCAGAACTTGGTACGGTCCAATGTACCGAGGGGCCAACTTTCCTTGTACCTGAAACCTTCGGGTTCCTCGAATGGGTGAAACCTTGAGATAAATGAAATCTCCTGGGTTGAAACTTATTTCCCATCTTTTCTTGTCCGCATAGCTCTTCTGTCGAGACTGGGCTGCTTTCAGCTTTTCTCTAATCTCGGCAACTCTTTCTTATGCTTCCTTTATGAGTGCAGGCGCGACTAGGGCACGTTCTCCAACTTCTGGCCACATCAGGGGAGTCCTGCATTTTCTGCCATAAAGCGCTTCAAATGGTGACATGCCTAAACTCGCTTGATAACCGTTGTTGTATGAAAATTCCGCATAGGGTAAACTTTGCCCCCAATCCTTGCCATATGTAAGGACACATGCTCTCAAAATATCCTCCATGATCTGATTCACCCTTTCTGTCTGGCCATCCGTTTGCGGGTGATAAGCGGAGCTGAAATCCAACTTGGTGCTCATGACTTTATGCAAACTTTTACAAAACCGAGAGGTGAATTGGGTCCCTCTATCTGAAATAATTCTGCTAGGCACACTATGCAACTTTACTATGTTTTCCACATAAAGCTTTGCTAGCTTTTCTCCACCGTAATTTGTCCGTACGGGTATGAAATGAGCCGATTTAGTGAGTCGGTCCACTATTACCCATATGGAGTCGTGTCATTTCTGTGTTTTGGGCAAACCCACTACAAAATATATTCCTATCTCATCCAATTTCCAAACCGGGATGGGTAGGGGTTGCAACAAACCTGCTGGTTTCTGATGTTCGGCCTTGATCCTTTGACAAGTATCGCAATGGGCGACAAATCGTGCAATATCCGCCTTCATTCCATTCCACCAATATTTTTGTCTTAAGTCCATATACATCTTGGTGGATCCTGGGTGGATGGAGTAGCCGAATTATGGCCTTCATCCATGATTATTTGTCGAAATTCTCCTTTCTGGGGTACACAAATTCTATTTTTATACCATAACTTTCCCTTATCGTCCACTCTAAAATCCAGTGCCTTATTTTCTCCAGTATGTTTGCGGATCTTCATTAAATCCTTATCCGAACTTTGGGCCTTTCTGATTCTGTCCTTTAGTGTGGATTGGACGTTCAGTACGTGGCTGGAGCCTCGAGGGACAATGTGCACATTCAATCGTGCCATTTCCTCTCGCAGATGATCATCCTTGGGTCCATAGGATTTCCGGCTTAAGGCGTCGGCTACCATGTTAGCCTTGCCAGGGTGGCAATGGATTTCCACATTATAATCCTTAACCAGTTCCAACCACCTTCTTTGCCTCAAATTCAAATCTGGCTAGGTGAAGATATACTTCAAACTCTTATGGTCGGTGTAAATTTCACACTTATTTCCAATCAAATAATGTCTCCAAATCTTAAGGGCATGCACTACGGCTGCAAATTCCAAATCATGGGTTGGATAATTCTGCTCATGAGGCCTGAGTTGGCGGGAAGCATATGCAACAACTTTCCCATCTTGCATGAGGACACGTCCTAGTACTTGTCGGGATGCATCACAATAAATAACAAAAACCTGATGAATATCCGGTAGGGTCAGCACTGGGGCAGTTGTCAATCTTCTCTTCAATTCTTGGAAACTTCTTTCACATGACTCTGTCCAGTTGAATTTCTTATCCTTCTTGAGCAGCTCTGTCATGGGCCGGGCTATCTTGGAAAATCCTTCAATGAACCTCCGATAATACCCAGCTAATCCAAGAAAGCTTCTGATTTCACTAACGTTGGTCGGTTGCTGCCAGTTGGAAACTGCTTCGACCTTCTCGGGGTCCACTGCTACTCCTTCTGCAGTTAGAATATGTCCAAGAAAAGCTACTTTCTCAAGCCAGAATTCACACTTGCTGAATTTGGCATATAGCTTATGTACTCTCAGCTTTTCCAGTACTACCCGCAGATGTTGCTCGTGTTCCTGAACACTCTTGGAGTAAATAAGTATGTCGTCGATAAAGACTACGACAAACTTATCTAACTCGTCCATAAACACCTTGTTCATGAGGTTCATGAAATACGCAGGTGCATTAGTTAGTCCAAAAGACATCACGGTGAACTCAAACTGCCCGTATCGGGTGACAAAGTCTGTCTTTGGGATGTCGCTTTCTCTAATCTTAAGCTGAAAATATCCTGACCTTAGATCAATCTTGGAGAAGTACTTGGCTCCGTTTAGTTGATCGAAAAGGTTATCAATCCTGGGGAGGGGGTACTTATTCTTGATGGTAACTTCGTTCAGCGCCCGGTAGTCTACACACAACCTCATACTCCCATCCTTCTTCTTGACAAATAGTACTGGGGCTCCCCAAGGCGACGAGCTTGGTTTGATGAAGCCAATTCCTTGTAATTCTTCTAGTTGCTTCATTAATTCTGCCAATTCGGAGGCTGCCATCCTATAGGGTCTCTTGGCTATAGGGGCGATTCCAGGGACAAGGTCGATAACAAACTCTATATCCCTATCTGGTGGCATCCCAAGAAGTTCTTCAGGGAAAACATCTGGGTATCCGTTTATTACCGAGACTTCTTCCAAGGACTTGGCTTCCATGTTAAACACCATTGGGTCTGGTCCACTTTCCCGGGTATGGCAGGTCACTCGTACTCCTTCCGAGTTTGTTAGGTGTACCACCTTGTCAGTACAACCTATGAGTCCATTGTGTCGACTTAACTAGTCCATTCCAAGGATCATGTCTATTCTCTTAGACTTAAGTACTACTAAGTCTGCTAAAAATTCTACCCCACTTAAATTGATCCTTACCCGTAGACAACCTAGTTGACACTTGATGTCACCTCCAAGCGTCCGGGTTAATATGTGTGTTTTTAGTAGTACTGTAGGTATATTGTGCTTTTCCACAAAACTCGAGGATATGAACGAGTGTGATGCTCCAGAAAAAAATAGTACTATTGCAAGAGCTGAGCTGACTAGGTACTCACCGAGCACTACGCCCTAAGCTCCTTGAGCCTCTTGCGCGGTAATGTGGTTGACGCGGGCTCGTCCAAATGACTGCTGGGGCTGCCTCATCTGTTGACTGTTGTTGTTGGTGTTGCTATTGTTGCGGACGGGCACTCGGTTGGCACCTGACAGAACTAGCCTTGGTCCATTCACCGTGTTGGAGAAGGCTGACGTAGCAGGCTTGTTCTTGGTATATGGGCAGTTGGCAATGAAATGTCCTGTCTCATGGCAATTGAAACAGACTCTAGCATTGCTGTTGTTGGTGGTGACCTGGCTTGCATTGCTCTGCGGGGCCCTCATGGTGTTCTGGCTCCTGAGCTGTGTGTTAGGGGCCTGTGGGCCTGTCACTTGAGACTGAGACCTGAACTGCATTGGGGCCTGGGATCTTGGTGCAGTATAGCTGAAGCTTCTTGGTTTCTAGAAGCAATCCTGTTGGCGGGACTTGCTTTCTAGGAACATGCGCTTGTTATCCTTCCTCTCTTCAATCTTGGCCCTTTCTGTAAGAATGGCCTTGTTCATCAGAGTGTTGAAGTCCGGATAGATCTGCGGAGTAAGCAAGGTCCGGAGGTCTGGATTTAATCCTTTCTTGAACATGTCCTGCTTCTTCTCATCATCATTCACTTCTTCTGGTGCATATCGGGCCAACTCCATGAACTGATGGGTGTACTCTTCCACCGACATGCTTCCTCTGGGTCACACGAAGCCAGTCGTCTGCATCCAAGGGGTTGCTGGATCCGGCAAAAGTGGGCGGCTTGGTCCTCAGAAAAGCTGTCAGCTTGTCGTTCATGGTTTGCTCTCGTGGTTGCTTGTTGACAAGGGCATTGGCCAGTGTTTCTAGGATGAGGGTCTGGTTGTGGATTATCTGTGCCAGGTCCCCGAGGGGTGGTGGTGGTTGCAGTGGCCCTTCTACTTGGTTTTCTCCTCTGTCCTGGCTCACTTCCTGTTCTTCCTGATGAGGGTTCTGCCCATTAGGTTGTGCTCTTGCATCAGCGACTGCAGGGTTCCGAATGCGGGAGGCCCTCGTGACGCTTCGGGAAGCCATCTGTAGATTGGGTAGAGTTTTTGTGAGATTGGGATTAAGTGATGTTTAAGTTGTTTAATTCATATTTTTGAAAAGGCAGAATCTACCTTCTGCCGATAAGCACACAACTAACAAGCACACAAACATAGCAAACAACAAGCACGCACAACTTCATTACCGCAAGGGAGGGTACAACACGGGGTAAGACTACAATGAGTACTACACGTCCGGGTACAGGTTCACACTTAAGGTTACAACTTAAGCCAAAGGGGCTTGGGAGGGTGCAACACTAGGATGGCGTCGGTCATTCTACTCGCGGGGCGAGCCTTCTTCTAGGGTGGAACGTGCTTCCAGGGGAACAGACAACTCGCCGTCCTCTAGGTTTCAATTTTCCAAGGGTTGCGTAGCAGCTCCTCTTTCATTGGCGGCAGTAGACCTTTCAGGGTTCTCGGGTGGGGCTTGTGGGGTTATCACTAGTGGTCCCATCCTATGACAGGTGTCCCGAATAGAACATGCTCTTCCCCAATTGCCGGGACTAGGGTTCCACTTCCGGTCCATTCTTGGATACACCGGTCTCGGGCTTGCCTGAGGCTCTCCTGAGCAACTGCTTCACTGCTGACTGCAGCTGCGGCTCTTGCCTCGGCTTGGGCTGCTCATATCTGTTGCAGTCTCACCGCGAGCTCTGCTTGCTCGGCTCGATGGGTCTGCTCCATCAGGATGTTGGCTTGCTCGTCAAAGAGCTGATCCAAGGAGGCTAGGTAAGTAGCCACTTGGTACAGGGGGTCTTCTTCATGGCGACGCCGTTCCAGACTTCTCATGCGTGCTTCCCAAATTTGGGTTCTGATGGCCGGCGGAAAGAACCTGATTGGTGTGGAGGCGAGGTGTCTTTCAAAAATCCGGCATAGATAACGGAGCGCCTTTCTGACGGCCAAGGGATAGGTGTCTTGGTGCCTAAACCCTGTAGTGGTTACTCGCCATGGCTGAATGTCGGGGTAGCGGTCACTTCTGGCGAAGACCAGGATCACCCTGCAACGGAGGGTACCATAGTGCTCGTACTCTCTGCTGTAATACCTTAGGCGTTCCGTAACGCCAAGGCTTTCCATGGCATTGATCAAAAGGCTGGGGAAGCCAGGTGCAGCTTGGCAATTGCCCTGGGTCCATCCTTCCTCAGCCATCTGAAAACAAAGATAGGGTGAACAAATTTTGCACGAGTATTTGGGTACAAAGGGGACAGATGGTATTTATTACTGCAACATGGGGGACACAAATTTCATGGATACACGATTATTAGGATATTATTCTAGCTCGAAGTGCTACTCCTATCATGGGGACTCTTCCTCGATCCTGATAGGGCGCTTCTTTGGTGGAAGGCACTGATCCATCACATCTTCTTCAGTCTGAGTACCCTTATCCCAATGGGTTTCTTCGGGTTCTTCCTCTTCAGTCTGAGTGCCTATATCCCATGGAAATCTTCGGGTTCTTCCTCTTCAGTCTGAGTGCCTCTGTCCCAATGGGTTTCTTCGGGTTCTTCCTCTATCCACCCGCAAATTCCTCTGCGAGCCTCGTATTCTTGCATTTGGGCTTGGAGAGTGGCTAGGGAATACTCAGCGCGTGCGGCTCTTGTCCATTGTTCCTCCAGTTCTTGGGTTACCTTTTCTGCCCTGTGGATTTGTTGCTTCAACTGTACCGCTTGCTCGCGGTAAAGTTCATCTAGGCCGGTGAGGTAGGTGGATAGGTGGGAGACCGTATCTTCCAGGTCTTCTTCTTCTCTCCCAAGTCCTCTCATCCCGGCAATCCATGTGCGTCCTCTTCCTTCCATAGGCGAGAAAAATCCCATAGGAGTCTGCTGAAGGTGGTGCTTGTAGATCACACGTAGACGTCGCAGGGCTTTTTGAGCAGCTTTCCGGTAGGTGTCAGGGAAGCGAAATCCAGTGGTGGAGATGAACCAGGGATCCACATCAGGGTAGCGGGTGCTCTTTCCCACGAAAATCATTACGTCGCACCGAAGAGTGCCCCTGGAGTCGTACTCCCGGTAGACGTACTCTGGTGGGTCCACCACTCCAATGCGTTCCAGGCTAAGTATCAATAACTTAGAAAGGCCGGGCTCTGCGTGACAGATTCCGCCAATCCATCTATTGTCAACCATCTGGAACAAGGCAGGAACCAGTGGTGAGTGTTTGTGTGAAAGAAGGATTAAGGAAAGAAAAGTCCTAGTGTGAAAGGGCCTGAAAAGGGTTTCGCTCCTAGAGTCACGTCCTACGGCCAACCTACGGCTCTGATACCACCTGAAGCATCCCCTCATAAGAGAAGACTTAAATGTGATACAGACATCAGTCCTAGGAGGCTGATGACACATTTATTATATCAGATGGTTCATCACCGTACAACTCTACGCGGTAATGGGCAGTGAAGCGCCATTATCGCGAGGATTACAACTAAAACCCACACAACTATATTAACTACGAAGAGGGGGTCATCAGAGTCTTGCGCCATACGGAACTTCCTGCGGGTGACCCTATCCATAGGCAAGGCTGGGTGCAGGACGGTACCCCTACTCAGCGTCGTCAGGAACGAAGTCTGAATCTTCCTCTGTAAAAATAAAGAATGGGGTGAGTACAAACGTACTCAGCAAGTCCAACCACACCCACGGAGGGGGTATAAACAGAATATAATGCACAGGGTAAATCAAGGATAAGGCTAGAGTTTAATTTGCGGAAAGCAATATTTTATGCAGGGTTCGTTTGAAGAAAGCATTTCCAAAACCAGTTTTCTTGTACCGAGTAACACGTAGTATTGACCCACACAGGATCCAAGTTTTAAGCTGCTACCGGACTCCTCATCCGCTGTAGCACACGACACAACTGCCGGACACTTTTCCAAAACAACTCACGCCAACCCATCCCAAAGAAACACTAGTTGCGTGACCACACCGTAACTCGCCCAGTACCGTGGGCACGGCTATTCGAATAGATTTTAACTCTGTAGAGGTGTGCAACTTTACCCACAAGCGGGGTACCACAACTCGAACACCGTAGTGTCGGTGTAGATCTCAACAAAGCCATTACCCACCTTAGCTAGACCTGACTAGCCATCACGGGATGCACCAAGGGGTCATCGACCTATCACAGAGGTTTTAACCGGAGCATAAGTCACACAGAGCTAATCCCTTCTCCTTGATCACCCGTTGCTCTCAGCTCTCCTGATGGCTATCAGACTAACTAGTGGGGTTTATGCTAAGCCGTTGCCCATTCAACGGTCGAGTGGTTTGCACGATAGTGGAGTTAGGTGATATGACACACCATCTCGGTCCTTAATTGTGATAAGATGGATATCTCCCTTCCTTGCTCTGCCACACAGGCACAAGCACACCGTTCGGCAGTTCACACAGAAATGATGTCCATCTCGTCTAATCTCATCTTTCGAAATTCCACATTTTTCCCTTCCCACACACTCACACATTTTTCTTTATAAAACAAGTTGTATTGTGTATGAGGTCCTAAGCGTTCTAGCAGTGATTAACGTCCAAACAACACATTCAGACATTAATCTAGGTGGTCAAGGAATGGTTATAACAAATCAAGGGGTGGCTATCCAACCGTGTTTTCAGCAGGCAAAACATATGCAATTTTCTAAAACAGGCCAATAGATTGTGTTTATAAAACTAGGACAAAACATGCATCAAAGGGCGCGATTGAACTTGACGTCTTCAAATCCTTCCGGGAGTTCCTGATCGAGGTTCTGTCCTTCAGGCTCGAGGTCGCATAACTGGTCCTCGTTCGCTTGCTCGTGGTACTGCTTGTCGACGGGCTCTCCTTCGTTCACACCGTGATCTACGACGTATGCAAACAAGCACACAATCAAGAAAAAGAAATAAAAGTTTTATCGTTGAGCTCGAATCGGAAACAACTAAGATATGGAGATAGGAGTACCTAATGGCATGGCCAAAACTATGTTATGAGAGGCGTGGTAAAGTTTCAGGTCGATTGGAGATTGTTTGGCGCATGAAATGATAGGTTACAGAGAGGTTTAGGGGTTAGACAAGAAGTCAGGGACCTGTTTGTAATTAGTGAAAGGGCCTGATTAGAATTCCGTGGAATGTTTGGGTTATTCTGGAAAAGGGTAGGGTTTTATTTATGAATAAGTTTATACAATGGAGGGTTTATTTATAAATATAATAAAGGATAGGGATTAATTTGCAAAAGACCAAAAGGGTGGAAGGGTTCTTAAGCAAAATGGAAGAAGGGGGGACTTAAGGGCAAAATAGCCCTTCATCAACCTCCCTCCCGTTCCTCTCCCATGAAATAGAGGAGGGGGGTCTGGGGCGCCGGCGACCCTAGACCGCGGTGGCGGACGGGAGGAGGGGGAAAAGGGGCCAGGCGGCGCTAGGAGTCGATCCCCCTCCCCAATTTCAGAGGAGGGGCCCCATAGGGAGGGGTGTGGCGGCCGTGGCCGTGGCGGGCGGGCGGCGGCCGCCGGCAGTGCTGGTGGGGGCAGCTCGGAGAGGGTGCTTGTGGAGGAAAGGGAGAGGAGGAGGAGGAAAAGGGAGGAGAAGGAAAAAGAAAATAAAAGAGAAAATGGAAAAAGGGAAAAAGGAAAAGAAAAAGAAAAAGGGAAAAGGAGAGAGAAAAAGAAAGAGAAAGAAAGAGGGAGGGAGATCGCGCCGGCGCCGATCGCGGCGGGCGGTCGCGGGTGGGCGACAGGCCGCCGAGCGGCGCGGGATGGGACGACGACGAGGAAAAAGAGAAGAAAAGGTGGAACGACGCTTGAAATCGGGTGTTGGGACAGAGATCTGACGGGACGGTTTCGGGGAAAATGGCTCAGGGGTTTAGGAAGGTTTGAACTCAACAATAAAAAACTTTGAAAAGAACTTTTTTAGCGCGTGATTTAATTGGGTAAATTTTTGGGATGTCACAGTTTGAGCCTTTGGATTTGGTTTGTGTAGCTGTAAGGATCACCGGGGTGTCCGACCCTAGAGGGGGAGGTGGTGAATAGGGTCGCTAATCGCTTTCTATCCTAGGGCTCAATCTATTTGCATAAGATAAACCTAACATGTCCTACACATGCTAGTTATGACTAATGTATATCTATGCTATTCTCTACTTACCCCTAAAAGACTTGCAACCTATAGACAATCCTAATCAAACTAACTAGGAAAGTAAAGGCACGCAAGATAGAGTAAATGCGGAAACATAATACGGTAAGTAAAGAGATAAGGGAGAGAATATGCAAACTCCCGTGAAGACACCAAAACACACGATTTAACGTGGTTCGATTAGGACACCAACTCCCTCCCTACGTCCACGGCCACTTGTCCAACAAGAACAAGTGTGATGCCGAGTCTCTTCGCTTGATCACCGTCTTGCGTTCGCCACCAAGGCTCCCGGCAAGCAAAGGCTAAGTGACCCCAAGTCACCAAGACAAGGCCACCGCCACCGTCTCTCTCGAAGCGTCACCCATGGCACCGTCTTCACTATTGGAGCTTCTCACCAAGAGGGGTCTCCTTCCCCGCACAAAGTGTCATTGCCTCTCCACACCAAGTCGGAGGGTCACACGACGAGTATAATGATTGCTTGCCGCAGCAAGACTTCTCTCAAGGGAGCTCTCTCAAGAATTAATCCTTATTACAAGCACTAAGCACTCTCACAAGTGTGCTTAAACCTATATGATGTACAATGAAACTCTATGGTGGTTGAAGGTGTTCTTTAAGTGTTATATGCTTCCTTAGTCTCCAGCAACCTCAAATGACCCGGCCTTGGGGGTATATATAGCCCACACACTCCAAAAGAGCCGTTGGGAAAGGCTGACAAAAATCCTTAACATCGGTTAAACCGACGCTCCAGTTTTGCCAACACCAGATTAACCGGTGAGTGTACTTTCCCTTCTTCTGGCCGTTACAATCTTCCAACGCCTACTTGATCAATCGACCGACGCTCTTGAAATCACCGTCGGTTTAACCGGTGAGTGCAAGCTCAGAAACCCCCGAAAAATGGAGTCTCTGGACAACTGCACCGACTCTCAATTTTGAGCATCGTCGGTTTAACCGGTGTTAAACTCTAACCTCAGCTTCTGGGTCCATTGCACCGACGCCTTTATTTTTCCCGTCGTCGGTTCAACCGGCGCACTCTGCTGACTTGGTCTCCACTGAGCCCATTGTACCGGTAAGTACAATTTGCCTACAGTCGATTTAACCGGTGATAACAAATTATCTCTGTCTTGTTCGTTTTGACTTGGATTTCTTCACGGTTTTAACAAGTGTTCATGCAATGATATTAAGTGGTTTCTATATATGGCTTGGCATAGATTGAAAGGTGCTTGATTAAAAGAATGATTGCAAAGTAAGACACATGTATGAGATTATTTTTTATTCAAGTCATTGATATTTGGAGGAATCTTGAGATATGAAGTATTATATATGAGATCAAGATCAAGCAATCAAATAGAATGTTCAAGTAGAATTCATTGTTGATGAGTAAAACTTAACTTAATGTGACAAGGGTAAGTGATGAAGAAGCCAACCGAGATGACTAGTGTGAGGGACTAAGCAAGTTTTGGTGAAGCGACGGCTTACCATGTGCGAATTGCTATGGTGAAGTTGCTAGTATCCGTGGGGTTTTCGAAATATCATATCTAAGCTATGTTAGGAGAAGCAATGTAATGCATCAAGTATATTATAGAGTGACTTGGATTCAAGGACACATGCATGAAGTATTAAATAAAATTTATTTACAAATTTTTTTGCACGAATGGGTTGTAAATCGCGAGATGAAAGCCTACCTAATCCATATTTTGCAACAGTAATGCTACAGTAACCATCCGCCCCACATAGCAAAAACACTAGGCTGCATGCAACCACTCATTCTTCTCCAACTTTTTCTCTCATCTACCAGTAAATTGTTTCTCTCATTCTTCTCCACTAGTTTGGGTTTTCCGAAGTGAAAATTGGCAGTCTATTGGAGATGTGCATTTTTTAATTTGACAAACATTTTTAAGAGTTGGCAAATTGCAACTTTTGTCAAGTGAAAATTGCCAAACTATTAGATGCTCGACTCAAAGGTTCGAGCAGGAGAGGATGGCCATCACGCGCAGCGGCTCAGAGAAGAATAAATGAAACAATGATGCCTAAAAATTGACAATTCTTTAGCGGCAAAGAAGTGAAATTTGGTGAGCACAAGAAGAACACCGCCCTGCATTGTCTGGTTCCAGAGGTTAAATTTTAGACTATGTCATATCAAAGAGAATTTTGACATTTATTAATATTAAATAAAGTCTGATTACAAAACTAACTGCAGAACCCTGGGGCTAAACCGCGAGACGAATCTAATAAGGTATATTAATTCATAATTAGAGGATGGTTACTGTAGCATCACTGTAGCTAATCATGAATTAATTAGATTCATTAAATTCATCTCGCAAATTAACACTCATCTATCAAAAAGATTTTATAAATAAATTTTATTTGATACTCCTAAATGATAAGAATCCTTTTGTTGTGACATTTGTTGTGACAGGGACTAAAAAAATTGATGAAAACAAACAAGCTGGCGAGTATAGGTGGCCAAACAAGCCGTCCGGGCACGGCACAGCCCGAGCACAGCGAGGCCCGGCACGGCGAGACACGGCACGCCGGGGCACGGCGGCGCTGTTGTGCCGTGCCGTGTAGTGCCGCTGTGCCGGCATTCCGGCCTAGGCACGCCCTTACAAGGACGCCGGCGTGCCGTGCCGTGCCCCGGGGCACGCCAGGCCGGGGAGGCGGGGACGGGGGCGACGGAGGCGGCGGGGGCGACGGCAGCGGCGTGGCGCGAGAGAGAGGCACGGCGCGAGAGGGTGGCGCGGCGCGACCGCGCGAGACGGATAGAGAGGGGCGCGGAGAGAGAGGCTGAGAGGAGAGCGGCATCGGGAGGGAGGGATGGAACGGAGCGGGGCGGCGGCAGGAGAGAGAGCTGTTGTGGGGAAGTGATGTTGAGTTTTATATCTAGGTTTTGCAAATTGGGATGGAAGATGGGCTATTAAAAAGCCATGTCTGTTGGTGTTATCGGGCCGGCATCGTGCCAGCTCATTAGTTGTGTCGTGCCCGTGTGCTAGTGCCGCGGGCCGGACCTGCGTCCCAGGCACTATATAGATCGTGCCTCGTGCCGGCACTGGCACTATGGTGTCGTGCCCGTGCCGTGCTAATATCGTGCTTGTTCGGATCGTGCCCGAGCTGGCCCATTGGGTCCGGCCCATTTGGCCAACTATAGTGGCGAGGATGTCAAAAATTAATTTGTCTTTTTTTTCAAAAAACCGATTTGTTTTCTTAGGCTTTGTTTAACAAATCATTTTTTTCGAACAAATATTCTTTTCATCCGCCATGTCACCCTTCTAAAAACCTTTATCTTCCGCTCCATGCCTCCATGGGGCAAATACTCTCCAGTCTTTTCTCCCCAAAAGTCCCATACGCCTTCTCAGGCCGCGACCACCCAACCAAAGCGCAGGCAGTGTCTGGCTCACTCTACTATCAGCAGTAACTTCGTGCCCACACCGCCTCCTCGCCAATCCGCACCTAAATCCGGCGTGCCGGGCGCGAGCAAGGAAGGAATCCCCGTTGCGGGGAAGGAATCGCCGCCGCCGGTGGGTAGCTCCTCGGGCTGGGGTTGCAGGAGGCCGCGACCGGGCTGTTTCTGGCTCGTGCCCGGATCTTGGGGAGAGGGACGCGCGGCGCCTCGCCGCGACGGATCCGATGCTTAGTCGACCGGGTCGTGATCAGCGGTTCCATTCCAGGTATGCAAGTTTGCTTCTGGCCATCCGCTCCTGTTTGGTTCTTGTTCTTGGGTGTGTTTTGGAGTGGGGGAAACGGTGTTGTTCGTGGTTTCTTGGCCGGGCTTTCAGGGCAGATTCGTGCGGGAGATGTCGCGTCTAGAGGTTGGCGTGTTTAGACTTCGGTATCAACGAGGAATTCTACAATGCCATTGGATTCGTTTGTAACTAAGAAACCCGGGGCGCGGCGTTGCCGCGCGCCATCTTTCTGCAAACCGGTGGTGATTCTGGGTGGGGTTAGCGACTTTTCATTTGTCATTACATATAGACTTTCTGAGAGTACTTTGGTAGGATACATCGAGCTCTGCTATTTTGTAAAGGAAAGAAGTGGAAGAAAGAAATGTAGTTCTCTTCCAGTGATATTTTCAGAAAGTGTGGTCTCTACTACCCTGAAATTACATTTTCTTCTTAACTACATGATCTGAGCTGCAAGATGTTGTAAATGTAGCATTCCAGTGCCACAAAATTTGGTTGCTGAAATGCAGATAAGTTCTGTTTTTCACAATTTTAGTCTGTACTTGGCGCTTTTCAGCGGACCATTAGTCAGCATTGTCAAGAAAATTATATTAGTAGATATAATGATCTATGTGCCACTGTGGTTAACAAAAGGTGGCTTAAGGCAATCATAAAGAAAAGGTGTTATGATTCGTAGCAATTTTTAATGAGGAAAAGAAAATGCAAGATCATGGGTGAGGTACCTGTAATGGATAGTATAATCAGAGAAATTTCCCAATGGAAATAAAGTCAAGCACTATAGTGAAGAAGCAATATACCTCAGTAATATCAGAAACTCCTAGTCCTTGAGTAAAATATCCAGCGAAGTAAAGAGAATGAGTGAATTGATGGTAGTCAGAGATTGTTTCATTTTTATATAAACATAAACATTTAATAAGCAGAAATTCTTGTATTGTTCTCACTGCTCGAGATTTAGTAACTCTGGAACTTTGAATTGAGCGAAATGAAAATACAAAAAAAACATAGGCATATCATAGGCATTCTCATCTTCGCCATCCCAGTTCCACGACCTCCATGTTAACGGTAAGCAGTACAAAGCCATTAATCTATACAATTCCTTACAGGAAAGAATCAAGATCAATTGAGGAACAATAGCTTACTCTGAGAATCTCATCTCATGTGATTGCTTTTCCAGTTGTTAGCCCAAAAGAACACAGATAGCCAATGGGCAATGGGTGCTTGTATTTAGTAGAGTTTTCATATATTCAGTATTAGGTGTGCTATGCGTGATTGATTTTCTTTTCTATCTTGTCAAAGTACAATTACGAAAAAAATGGAGAATGGATTGAACCCACAGCGAAGTTCTTACTCTGAGTGATACTTCTTGCCAACTCCAGTTTTGAGAAAACTAACCTACTCAGGGAAGAAAAAGAAAATGCAGATTTTACTATTAGGCGGCATCCCAGATGTTGAGATGCCTTGATATTTAATGTGAGAACAAGCAGCTGCTCATCAAACAAGGCTTAGATGCTTAGTACTTGTAGATTAAACTTTGCACTTTAGAGCTGATTACTATTGTTTTAAAAGCAAAGAAATCTATTGTCATACCTGATTACCCACAAGGGCTCCAATTTTTTTGCTATTTTGTACATTTTTCCTCATTGTCGTCCTTTCCCCACCTTGCAGTGTTGCTGTACCATGCTTGTGCTAGTTACTAGTTAGTACTGTTGATTTTACTGGTTTAACACTTTAACTGCTTGGCATATGTAGTAGTGTAGTACTATGCAGGTGAAATGTTGATATCTGAAGGGTAGGTATGGCGAGACTGATCCTAATGGTCCCATGAGCAGGGTTAAAAATCCCGACCGGACCGGTAACCGGTCAAACTGGTCCGGACCGGTTCCGGTTCCGGCCGGTTTCAAACCGGCCCAAATTCAAAATTCAAATTTGAATTCCAAAAAATGAAAAATTCCCAAAAAATTCTTCAAGTTGCGACGAATCTAATGGTGTCAAATTTTTTCAAATATTCGTTCATTTAATATACTTTGCGAGCATTTGAAGTTAAACAAAAAAAAGCGTGCATACAAAAGTATACAAATACAATGTAAAAGTAGTACAAAAGAGGGTTGGAGGGTTCATTGAGGCTAAAACATGTTATACAAACATTCATTTAGTATACTTTGCGGGCATTTGAATTTAAACCAAAAAAGAAAAAAAATTGAATTTGGCCGGTTACCACCAACTGACCGGTAACCGGTCAAACCGGACTGGTAAACCAGTCGGCTAGCCGATAGGAACCGGTTGAATATGAGTTTTTGGTTTGGATTTTGAATTTGGCCGGTTTTTTTCCGGTAACCGGTCAAACCAGTCCGGTTTACCGCTACCGGTGGGCGACGGTTTTGTCCCACCGGTCGGTAAAAAAAACCCTGCCCATGAGTGGTTGGAAATTTGGAATTCATCATGAGCTCCCGACCCTATCATGTATTAGTTTGCTATGATGGGAAATCATTGATTCCTAAATAGTGTACTGGGGAAGCTTATATCATTGTCAGTGCGTCCTGTCAGCATTTATGAATTCTGTTGGTCCTGTTGAAACTCGGAATAGCTATGCAAATTCCATTTTTCCTTGCGAAACACTGCACAAGTTGGTTATAGATTGCATTAAGAGATTTTTCAGTGGGGCTAGCTCCAATTGTTTGATCAAGTATTGCCTGAACGTGCTGAACACTTTGTCAAGTATTATTCTTCTATGTTGTCAAAATGAAACCTCAATTGTGTCTCTATGTATCAATATGTCTTGTTTAATTTTGCAGGGTTTACAAGTAAAGTTTTCCCAACAGTTATGAATTAGCTACACAATATAAGATGGCAACTGAGGTCAATCAAAACTTTTTTGCATGGTCACAGGAGGAAACTTCTGTGCAGGATATTTCGCAGGTAAACTCTCTTTCATCGTTTTTTTTCCAAGCACTATGCCCAGCCAATGAAATTTACCTGAAGTGATATAAATTGCTAGAGCTTCGATGGCAACTACATGTGTCTGTCTGAGGAACCTTAGTTTTTTTGTCAGCATAAAAATTGATTCAAGGCAATGATTAATATCTTACGGTGAACCTGTGTGCCAGTGTAACTTGCTAAAACTTCCAGAATCCTTGGTAACTACCATTACCTTGTCTGTGTTGGTGTACCTGGCTAGTGGTGTTAACCCCGAAAAGTTCCTTAGAAGCTAACATCCTTTCTTTTATTGTATTTTTTCTAGGTTAATTATATCGCCTGTTGATATTCTCACACTTCTTTATTACTGGTACTATTTCTTCCTTTAGGGAACATCGCAAGTGTTTGGTCATGGTTCCATATCTTTTGGAAGATTTGACTTGGAATCATTAGAATGGGAGAAGTGGTCTGTATTTGCCAATGACAGGCGTCATGAAGAGTTTGGAAAGTTCAATGGATTGGTTGCTAAGAAGAAGGCATACTTTGAAGAATACTTTAAGAGGATTAGGGAGCTCAAGGCTTTACAGCAGCAAAACCAGCAAACTGAACTTCATCTGGAGTACGGTGGTCATAGCAGCAATTCTAGTCAAACAGGAGAACATGGACCAGCTGCACACCATGGAGCTCCTACTGAATCTGGAACATTTGTTGATGATTCCATGGAGCAGGCAACAACTGCAAACACATTTGAGCATGGAATTGAATGCAATGGTTATCATGAGAATGGGAGCTTAGTTAATGAAATTTCGGCGCCAGCTCATTCTTCACCAGTTGGTGGCTTGCAGCAAATTGGCAAACAAATGAGAGATGTTAGTGGTGAAATGGATATGTTGAAGCAACATTCTAATTCCAGCCAAAATGATCCTGGAATGGCTCATGAGATTATAATAAGTCCTTCAAAAATAGTTCCAAAGACTATCAAGATCACTCCTAGTAATGTTTCTGATCACACAATTGTTACTAAGGTATCCGCACATTGGCTTTGGACATGTTTTCATCTTGTTCATTGTTGCAATCCTATATGTGCCTTGTTTTCTAACAAGTAGACTATTGTGTTAGGACCCGGTATAATGTCCAGCTTCTTAGCATGCAAGCATGCAAGGCATTAAAACATGCCTATTTTTTATTTATTTGTGAAACTATAGAACTAGAATGCATAAGTTAGATCCTCTCTATTTGAATACCTTGTTGCATGGAGATGGCAAGATGATTTCTTCAATTTCCTGCTATCTTTAGCCATACAGATATTTTTTTGTGTTTATTATGAAGCTATAAGCTATTTTTGATTAATTTCAGGGACCTGGTTCAGGTAAACCCAGTGTGATAAACCAGATGGCAAAGTCAGAAAATATTCAGTCATTGCGAAGACCAAGAGAAGCAACCAACAATTTGGTTGGCACCACAGCAAGAAGTGTCATTACAGGTTTAAGAAGACCTTCCTCGGCAGCATCACAACGGCCCTCAACCAGAGAACGGCGACCTGTCACCAGAGATGCTTCAAGGAAACCTGCTGAAGTACCCACCCCATGCCACCCTTCTATTTCTGAAAGACGCCCTGCCACCAGAGAGTCAGCAATAAAGCATGCCAGCAATGCTACCCCATGTCGACCTTCTACCATGGACAGGCGCAATATGACCAAAGAATCAGCACTAAAGCAATGCAACATTGCTACTTCACATCGACCTTCTACTGCTGACAGGCGCTCTATGACCAAAGAGTCAGTACCAAAGCTATCCAACATTGCTACTCATCGACCTTCTACTGCTGACAGATGCCCTATGACCAAAGAATCAGCACCAAAGCTATCCAACATTGCCACTCCATGTCGACCTTCTACTGCTGACAGGCGCCCTGTCATCAAAGAGTCAACACCAAAGCTATCCAACATTTCTACACCACATCGACCTTCTACTGCTGATAGGCGCACTATCACCAAAGAGTCATATCCAAAGCATTTCAACATTGCTAGCCCATGTAGACCTTCTACTGGCGAAAGGCGCACTAGCACAAGAGATATGACCACAAAACATGCTGGTATTGCACCCTCATGTCTGCTACCTGCTGTCAAACAACATCGTATCACTAGAGAGGGTGCACAGAAGAAGCATGCTGATGTTGTCACTCTGTGCCATCCTTCTACTGCAGAGAGGCGCCCCATTGTTAGCGATGTTGCACCAAAGCATGTCATTGTAGCTCCACCATGCAGGCCTTCTACTACCGAGAGGTGCCCCATTGCTAGAGATGTTGCACTGAAGCATGGTTCACCTCACAGGCCTTCTACCGCTGAGAGGCGCCCCATTTCTAGAGATATTGAACCAAAGCATGCTCTGCCTCACAGGCTTTCTACTGCTGAGAAACGTCCTTGTACCAATGAGATTGCAAGGAAGCAAACTGATGTTGCCATCTCATGTTGCCCTTTGACTCCAGATAGATGCCTCACCAAAAAAAGTGACAATTCCACCCCACGACGCCCTTCTACTGGAGAAAGGCGCCCTATAACCAATATCACTACAATGAATCCGGATCCAAAAACACCTATCGGGTCAAGAACAATGCCTAACTATTCAAAGGGTGCTATGGTCACAGAAGTATGTTCCTATCCATTCTCTCATCATATTGCATAAATATATTAATTCTATTCTAAAAGACAGAAAGAGCTTAACATAGAGAATTTAATGGACAACAGACTTTCTCATTGTGAATTCTTGTTTCCTTTATGCTTCTCATGCAGGGTACTCCCAAAAAGGCAATAACTACCAGTGTTGCTAAAAGTAGCGTGCTGGAAAACATAAGGTTGTTGTTGCAAACTTTTTTTTCTGGGTTGCTTGACTAGATAAATCTTGAGATTTAACTGCAAAGTTTTTGTATTTTTTTGACAGCTATGTGAAAGAAAGGGTGGAATTTCAAGTGGATGGGAAGCAAAAGTCAAGGTGCTAGTTCTATCAGGGGGCTTTTTTTAGAACAATTGTATTAAGGACCTGGAGTGCTTTGGTTTTCAAAATGGGATTAATTCTATGTCTTTAAGCATTGCTCTCATTTTTCAGCCCTTTTAACCTGCCTCCAAGGAAAATGCTGACTTCCAATGTTAGAGATGACCGGGGTCTGGAAAATTTGAGAAAGCCAAACAAGGAGGTGAGAAGCTTCTTTTCCTTTTGTGCTGTTGGTTCAACATATACAATATACACGTGAGCCTGCAGTGTTCAAATTAACAATAAAATTGTCTGTATCCTGAATGCTTCTATATTTCACATAAACTACTTTTTTTAAAAAAAAGCTACTGTTAAACCTTAGTATAACAGTATAGCATTACTGTAAGCCCTAGAGCAAAAAAGGCTGAACCATTGCCAATACATTATGCAAAGAGCAGGCTCATTCTGAAAACTGATGTGCACCTAATTCTGGGATATGCAATTGTCGCTTCCAGCTTGCTCTCGAGTTTTTGACCTTTCATTCATGGGATTTCATGCTGTATCAGCCATGGTTCTGAAAACTGCCAACCTGAACCTGTCTGGTTCTGCATTCTTGCGGCCTTGCCTTTTCATCCCAAACACTGCAATACTTCCCTAAATATAATCAACATCTAATGAAATATGTAGAATTTTGCATTGAAATAGAGGCCATTGCCTGACGAGAACTGGGGTCCAAAACTGGTAGCTTTTAGCTCAAGAGTGGGTGAATACCTGTAATTGGTGAATGAAACTACTTCAGGGGTGTGCTAATTTATGAAGAATATCTTTTTGTAGGGTTTGTGTGAGGGAGTCCGGGCTCAAGCGTATAAATCAAATAACGTGGCTCCACTGACTAGAAGTTTAAAGACAAGGGCTCCTGCGGTACAAGCTTTTATCCTTTTCATTACATAACAATCATTCATGATCGTACGCACAACTTTTGAAGCCTATAACTTTGAAACTATAAATCTATTGTTGATTTTTGCTCACGTGACCTTACAGCCTCCACCACCTCCTCCACCACGTCGACCATCTTGCACTGAGAGGAGGCCGTCGAATGCCAACAATTCCCCTGCTGGTGGAAGGAAGCCAAAGTAAGAGCATCAGATACTGTCTGCAGCAAAACTATGTTTCACTTCTTGCGTGCATTTGTATGTATTCCAACTTACACCATCTCTTTGGTCTAATGCAGGGCCTCAACTCCACACTGGCACTAACACAGTATCTAGGATGATCCTGCAACATAACTCTGAAGCGAAAATGAAGCACTGACGTTACCTAGAAGCTACAACCAATGAACCAAGCTAGCAATGCTGATGTTATCTTTCGTTTTTTACAAGCACTCGTCACCTGTGTTAGAATAACCGTAGTAGTGTATGTAGCTAATCAGTCCGCTAATGTCTAATGGCTTCGAAGTTGTACCATCCCGGATTTAACTAGGGCATTGTATATACCTGGAATAATTGGAGCTTTAGCTGAAGAATATCGACCCGGAAATTATCCCCAGGATTTGCAGGTAACATGTTCTTGAATCTTAACGGATGTCCATACGGACTCCGGATCTACCAATTGATAGTTTACTGTCTGCATGCCTGCGAGTACTCGGTAGGTTTCTTTGTTGATTGCAAGCCATGTAACCATCGGTTGATTTGATCCCGTTTGAAGTTGAAACCGATGAAAGCTCTGGGGTTTTCCTGATGCTGGTGAAACCGTGAAAGTTGTTTTCCATGCAAAAGTTTCGCGATTGGTATGGCGTGATCGCATCGGCTTCCTAACAGACTTTTAATTCTTGTACGGGCAAAAGTTTCGCGATTGGTATGGCGTGATCGCATCGGCTTCCTAACAGACTTTTAATTCTTGTACGGATCATGACCGTTCACTGGCCCATTCCCTTTCCACCAACGGTTGTGATCATTCAGGGTCTGTTTAGATCGCTTGGGATTTTGGGAGGGAATTTTTCAACATTTGAAGTATTAAATGTACACTAATCACAAAATTAATTATAAATCTCGTCTGTAAACTACAAGATGAATCTAATGCGCTTAATTAATTTATCATTAGCACATGCTTATTGTAATAATTTAGTGTCTTATCACGACCTAATTAGGCACATTAGACTCGTCTCGCGATTTACATATCATTTGTGTAATACGATTTATTTTTCAACTACGTTTAGTACACACTTAGGGATGAAAGCGGTCGGGAACGGTCGGGAAAACCCTTAACCGTTCCCGTAACTGTATTTTTTGGTTAGGAACGGAAACGGGAACGGAAAAATCGGACGGGAAAACGAAATCGGTATTACGGGATATCGGGAACGGAATCAATCGGTCGGGAGCATGCCGGTTACGATCGGGAATCGATAACTCAAAACGGGAAAATACATACAACCACTTCAAACATTTAACTCGATAAAATAATTACAACTATGCATAAATAACATGGAAATAAGACTCGTATAACTAAGAAACACAGGTAAAGTGAATCACGAATTCACAATTCACGTTGTAACACATACAAACAACAATTCACGTTTACAACACAGGTAACACAGCCGACTACGACAAATACGGGAATTCCCGCGGGAATTTTCCCGGCTGAAAACGGGAACCGTGAAAACGGTCGGGAAAACACCCCAACTGTTCTCGTTCCCGCCCGTTTTCCCGTTTTGTTTTCCCATTTTTCTATTTTTTCCGCGAAAACAGTTTACGGTCGGTTTAGACGGTAAATGGAGCCGGTCGGGACGGGATTTTCCGTCCCATTTTCAACCCTAAGTACACTATGCAGACGATTTAAAAAAATTTTGGATCCCTAACCGCCCTGGCGAATCACCGACCGCAGCCGCAGAGTCCTCCGCACAGAAAAAAAGACTTTTCGGCACTCGCCCGGTCGCCGGTCGCCGGTCGCCGGTCGTTCCCCAGACACCCCCACTAGGCCACTGTACCAAAAGACGCGGCCCGCGAGGTAGCGCGTAGCACCCCGCCGCCCCCGCGTCCCCGCGCCCCGGGGGGCGTCGGGCGACCACGCTTCCCGTCCACGCGCCGCCCACGCTTTCCTTTTTCTCCAAGCCACGGAAACCTTCTCGAACCCTCGCTGTTCCCCATCCTGCCCCTCCTCCATCTCCCCTAGCTCTCACGCATCTCGGGGGCAGTTCCGTACTTCCGTGCCCCCGCCGTGCCCTCCCCCGCTCGACGCCTCCACGCCTGGGGTATAGAACAACCGGGTCCCTGCGATTTCGGCGCAAGTCCAAAGGGGCAAACCAGAAGTTGCAGTTCGCCTCCTCCTCCTCTTCTCCGTCGGCTCAGATCTCTCTGCGTGCGCGCGGCTGCGATGGCGTCTTTCTCGGAGGCTCCCCCCGGTAACCCCAAGGCGGGCGAGAAGATCTTCAAGACCAAGTGCGCGCAGTGCCACACCGTCGAGAAGGGCGCCGGCCACAAGCAAGGTGAGCGTCGCCCCGCGCCACTCAGCCGTCTAGGATCCGGATAGCCCGCTCCATCCCCCTCCCCTACGATTATGCGTGCGTTTGGGCCGTGGATTGGTGGATCAGATCTGAGCTCGGGCAGTAGATTCCTTCGATTGTGCTCCGCCCCTTGTGCGGCGCTTAGATCTGATCGATTGGTGCGAGGCTGTTGATAGGAACTTGGGTTTGATCGTTAGCTCGTCTTGTTTTAGCATCAGTTACCTGCGGGCTATGCTGCTTATTCTCTCCGCTTGATTTATGGTTGGATTAGGGGCGGCCATGCCTTTTTCCGGACTCGCGCTGCCTTGAATGGTCAGGATTAGGTGGTATGACTGTTTAGGTCGCTGCGCGTTACATGTGCACGCTATTAAGTTGATCTCCTATCTACTACTTAATGGTGTCTGTTGAGATTGCTGTTGTATGTTGTACCATTCAATGTCCTCAATTGCTGGGTCACCCCTTTTTTTTGGCAGCTTATCTGTTAGGAATTTGTACTCGTGCAACTTGCTAATAATGTGCAACTGGAACTGATATATAGAAACGGGAGAAGCTACTGGTGCTATTAGTTTTCGTCAGTTTTTCGTCAGCTTTGTGCCTGTCACAGCACTGGCTGGTGACCATTTGTGCATGCTTGACAGTGTTGTTTGTTCTTACTGACTTTGGTTACAGGATATCAAGTGTCATAAGTGGTAATATGATGAACCATATTTTGCAAATTGCAGGTCCAAACTTGAATGGTCTCTTTGGGAGGCAGTCCGGTACCACTGCTGGATACTCCTACTCTGCAGGAAACAAGAACAAGGCTGTGGTCTGGGAGGAGAACACTTTGTATGAGTACCTGCTTAACCCTAAGAAGGTATTGTTACTTCTCTACTTAGTTATTTGAGATGCTTCTGCTAGTCTTTTTAGTGTTTGTTTTTTGGCATGGAAGGGGAAGGAGATGGAAAGGATGTTCTACTGTAGTATTTTTTGTGAAAATTCCCCCCCTCAATCTTGTGTCTGTTCTATTGCCATTGAGATTACTTGTATCCTGCTGTACCAACACCAGGAAGTATGTTGCCTTGAAAAAACATGTAGAGTACCTAGACAGTTATTTCGGGCAGAACATTGATGTTCTGATGCTACCTTAACTTGATAGTCCTGTGAATCGTCATCAAATTGCTTTGTGAGTTGTGAAGATGGATAGTGCCAAATAACTTTAGGGGGCAAAGGTAAAACTTGCAAACTGCAGGATTTCATTAATTATAGGCCAGCAGTCATGAACAGATGCTTGAATGGTAGTTCATTATAACCAGGCCAAGCATGCTGATTGTTGTTCAACTGATAATACACTCAAAGATAACTGTACATTGCATTCTTACTAATTTAGCAATAACTACTAAATCTGTTTGATCTGGTGTTTTTAAATTAAGCTTTCTAAACTGCCACCATATGGAATGCTTTGCTAATAGTTATCTTAGTCCGTTATGGACCGGCATGCAGTTGCTTCAGGTCCTATCATTATATGCTAGTAACTTCGATGAACTTCCCACTCATGTTTTAATTGTTTCTTCTTTGACTAGTAGTACATTGCATTATTTGCCATTTTCTCTTGCCTCTACTTGTATGCAATTCTGTTGAATAGATCAAAAGCATGTATGAGTACCCTAAGACTTGTAGTGTGGCATGCCATGGATGGGTGCCCTAGGTGCCTTAAGAGTGTCTCCCACTTCATCCTAGTTGTATTTATTTGGCATAATTTGTTTAATCGTGGTTTCTGTTTCTCAAACCTTGCCAATACTGATAATCTGAACTGCTCGTCTCATTCATATTCAGTACATTCCTGGAACCAAGATGGTCTTCCCTGGGCTGAAGAAACCGCAGGAGCGTGCTGATCTCATTGCATACCTGAAGGAAGCCACTGCATAGAAAAATGGCATGCTGAACCATGAAGCAATTCGTTTTACAGTTTAATAAAGAGGTTTAGACAATTCGGGTCACTCTGGTTGAACAGGGTGCAATCCACGAGACAATTATTGAGCATTTTGGTTCTTATGTTTGTTTCGAATGTCTAGGTGTTTAGCTGAACAAAAAACAGTCAACTTTGACTGCTGCTTGTTTCAACTGCTGGAGAAATCCCAGCGCCCTATTTTTGACCACCGGGTGGTGGAACTGGAAATCTGGAATGCACCCATTTTGAAGGATCTGAGATGTGTAAAGATGTCAATTGTTATCCTTCTGCCCGTGTTTCAAGTCATGCTAATTCATCACTCCCATGACATGCTGTATATTCCGTTCTTTTGCTTAGTACTATATTACGTTGTTGTTTGGTTTCCTATCTCTCTGTTCGGCAGACATCCGTGCCTTCTGTGCACGATAGATTTCCTGCCTTCTGTATCCAGCTACTCGGCGGACAAGGGCCGTTTATATATATTTTAGAGCCAACTTAATATTATAGCCGGTTGCTGGCTGATCTTGGCCAATGTGCAAAGACTAGGCAGGTTGGCGCGCTTTGCGCGCCTGTATCAAAATGTTTGATCTAAAATAATAATAGAAATATATTATCATGTGCTACAGTTAAAACAATATCATATTAATGTATTTTAACAACATGTTGATGTATCGTGTGCTACAGTTAAAGTAATATCGTGTTGATATATTTTAACAATGTGTTGATGTATTGGATGAAGTCTGAAAGTTACAGGATATAGGTATAGTAGTTTAAAGTCCGAGAGCACGCTAAATGTATGGATATATATATTTTTAATAATTTTGTTTTATGTTAGTAGGTACGGTTGGTGGAGTGATTTACATTTATTATTGATTTTGGTAGGGTTAAAGATAAGTTTAGTAATTTTATTTGATAGAAAAAATGATAAGATTAGAAATGAATGGATGACTCAATTATATTTTGCGAGTTCACGAAGTGAAAACAAAATCCAATAAATAATAGAGGATAAATATAGTATATAAATTTTTTTATTATTTTTGTGTATAAAAAATAACTAAACATTTAAACATGTGGGTCCCACATGGTTTAGTTTTATATTATAAATTATTTTTAATTATTTTTTAATTATGAACAGTACCTGGACCCACATAAACAGTAGCTTTTATTATTTTCTATTATGAACAGTATCCCGGAACCACATGAACAGTGCTCCCGGGCCCGCATGAACAGTACCTCCGGCCCCACGTGGGGCCACGGCTCACGAGGGCGCCCCGAATCCTGGCGCTTTAGTATAGGTTATTGATACCTTAAGAGGTGTATTGCTAGAGAAAAAAAGGTTACCTATGTATAAATTTCCTAGCACACACTAACCACATCATATATAAAATGTATAAATGGTGTATGTGTGGTCAGAGGAGAGAGGTGAGTGGATGAGAGAATGTTTTATATTGCTAATATCAGGTGCTAGAATAAGAGAAACAGTTTTATATTTCTAATACCAGGTGCTAGAATAAGCAACAGGTGCAAAATGGTGCTAGACTGGCACCTTCTCTCCAATGTATTGGACATCCTTTATTTTTCTTCTCTTTTGCACCGGCTTAGAGCACACATTGGAGCTTTTCTAAGGATTTTACAGCCTACTCCCCCCGTCCCAAAATACTAGTCATCATGGAATTCAAAATTTGTCTTAAAAAATAAATCACCCTATCCTATTTAGAAAGTGTACGTGCATACAAGAATCAATTAGTGTCAAATATAAATAATATATATGAGCAAATATGGTCATTTTACCCTTATTAATTTGTCTTAGAATTATAAGATGACTTGTTTTATGGGATAGAGGGAGTATCTCTTAGTTCACTTGTACAGTAGTTAACTCTACATCAGCATTAATACATGATTCATTTGTCCCTCTTATAAAATTTATATTGAAACCAACTGTAAGTTTATAGTCCGTTTCTCTTTTCTCCACGTTAGCTCCCACGGTGTGTTGGTGGAGTGCGTGAACACTTGCGCGATGGTCGAATGACTACACATCTACTGCAATCTGGTCAACCAATGGTGGCTCGATCTGGTCATGATACACACATACCACCAACCAAACAAAACTTTCTTGTATACGTTCAGCCAGGCCAGCGGGAGTATACGTTCAGCCAGGCCAGCGGGAGCATGGTTACTACTCCCTCCTTCCTCGTTTATAAGGCACACACGCATATCAAGATTCAAACATTTATATCTTTGACCAATAATTTAACTATTAATTTTTAATTTTTATAATGTAAATTTTATATGATTGGATTCGTGATCAAATATAGTTTACAATGATTATAAATTTATAATCATAAGTGATATAATATATAACAAATAAATGATCAAAGTATCGTTTGGAAGACCGTGTCATGTTCTACCGTGCCTTATAAACGAGGGAGGAGGGAGTAGAAACAACCAGGCTCGTCCGAGAAGGAAACCAATCAGACCCGAAAGAGTTGTGGCAGAGAGCCAGAGAGCTACTACCGAACACCCACTAGACCTATCATTCTGTGGATATGGGTGGATATGGGAGATTATTGAACTTACCTCGCTCGAGTGGTGAACTGAGTGAAGAAGTGGGGAGTGAAGGCCGCAACAACCAAGGGCAACCACAAAGAGTTAAAGAGAACGGAACAATGATGGGTTGTCAGCAGAGAGGGAGTAAATCTAATATTAAATTATACTCTCTGTCTCACAAAGAATGTCCATTTAGAAAATTTCGGACATATTATTAGTAGTAAGAAATGATCTTATTATAATTAATTATAGCAGTTTTAATTGAAAATTATGCTGTTTTTTCGAAGATCCTTAATAAATTCAAATGCATTGGAAACATAAAAAATAACATCTACTTAAAAATTTGATTAGCTCCATACCTTTCTCTACATAATAGTTTCTTGATACTTGACATTACTTTAATTAGATGAACCTCATTATAGTCTACAATTATAGTCTACAATCTAAATGAACACTCTTCATGGGAATTTGAATACTAAGCGAACACTCTTCGTGTGGGACGGGAGGAGTAAGTTGCTAGAATTGTGAAGTACTTATCTTTTTTTTTTGCGGAAAACTACGTACCCATTTGGAATACAAAGCACTCTAGATATTTCACGACAACTTAGATGGACAAGTAAAAGATACATGTACCTTAGTTACAATATAGAGACTTGTGTTGCCTGGTTATTTCAATGACATTCACATAAAATAAGAAACCCACCTCACTAATTCTCCAATTAGCCAAACTATTCCTGCCAACTCTCAGAACTAAATGAATAATTGACCAAATATGGCTAGAATGACTTACATTTGATGATAAATGAAGTGTCATCGTTTTCTGCATGCTAAATCTGCTAAGGTTTGTGCTAAAAAAAATCTGCTAAGGTTTTATTGATAATGTGATATTTCGTTTTTTCATTGCTTTTCCATGTAGAGTTTTCTACGAAGTTTCATGAATCACGGTATCGGACTGTGGTACACTTAGCGCTGTTTTCGAGTTGTTTGGTAGGTGTTGTTTTAACATTGCATATACTATTTTGGAGCATGCTAAATCAGGTGTTCTTTAGTCCTTATTTAGATCCCAAAATTTTACATTAAAAAACATCATATCGAATGTTTGGACACATGCATAGAGTACTAAATAAAATTTATTTGTAAAATTTTTTGCACGAATGAGTTGTAAATCGCGAGATGAATCTAATGAGCCTACTTAATCCATGATTTGCAACAATGATGCTACAACAACCATCCACTAATTATGAATTAATTAAACTCATTAGATTAGTCTCGCGATTTACAACACATCCATACAAAAAGTTTTATAAATAGACTTTATATAGTGCTATGAAATAGTAAAATTCTCTTTCAAAAATTTATGCCAAAAAGATCTAAACACACCCAAAATCATGTGGGCTCTGGCCGTGCAGGTTCCAATCCTGCCACCACGTCATTTTTTATACTTCTATTTTATCTTCCATTACATTTCTCTTTCTCTTTTGTGCATCGCTTTTATGTTTCTACTTTTTTTTTCTTCCATTCCATTTCTCCTCTGTGCCTGGAATCTTTATATTCAACGGGTATTACTATTATCAAAATAACATTTATGAGGATCAGTATAAGATATTGAAACTATAGCATGTGCTTTAACCGGTGATAAGAGTGTTCTTTTTAGAAGGGGTGATGTTTGTAGAAGGGGTGATAAGTGTGTATCTGCTTTAATTATCCGTATCATACTATTTTGGCTCTTAACAAATCTATTCTAAGATCTACTGGTTACACTGCCGAAAACACGTATTTGCCGTGTGTCCCGTTGTTTTTCATATGCTTTCGATCGGGCACACGGCAAAGAAACTCTTGGTCGTGTGCACACACGGCAAAAATATAACACACGGCAAAGTCATGCTTTGTCGTGTGCTTTTTTTTTTGGCACACGACAAAGACATGTTTTGTCTTGTGTTTTATTTAGGCACAAGACAAAGTAAAAAAAAATTCTTCTCTCTTCGAAACTTTTCTACTCTTCACATACAACATATGATACTCCATGTTAAAATTTGGTATGTTTTTGTGTTTGTTTGCTATATTTAACAAATTAATTGCATTTCAAGCAATTTTTTGAATTAAATCAAATTTGAACCGCAAGTGATTCAAATAATAGCATAAAATAAGTGAAAAAGATATTCATGTTATTTAACATAATTTGTGGTCTTACCCATCAAATGAAAAGAAAATTTGAACATCTTGTCCAGAAAACACGACCATGAATGTGTGTTCGAATGATTTTAAAATTCTAAGAAAAGCAAATGAAGTCCAAAAATTATGAGATTTATCAATATTAAAGGTAAAAATAATTATTTCAAACAAACTTTGCCGTGTACCAGATTAAGACACACGGCAAATGACCAGGCTTTGCCGTGTGCCCTAGATCTGGCACACGACAAAGTTAAATTCAAATTTCGTAAATGACCTCGGATGTCGGTACCCTGTAGCAGGGATACCCACTCTTACTGCAGCAAGGCAGGACCTGTGTAGTTATCCGTAACTGCGTGGAAAGACGGAGTAGCCAGGTCCCACGGGCCGGGCATTTCCCTCACCAGGCCAACGGCCCCGGACCGTTCCCCGCCTGGGGATGGGTCCGGAGACGCCACGTGTCTCTAAGAAAGGGAAGCTCCGAGCTTCCCTCCGAGGCCCAGACCCTCATAGGGGTCCGGGACCTCCTGCGCCCATCCGGACTACCCTCACCGTGTAGGGGTCCGGAACCGCCACGTGTCCCGAAGGCACGGGATCGTGCGTGGGTCTTCCGCAGGGAGACTCGCCCACCCACCGCATTTAATGTGGTGGACAAGGCGTGCTCTGCCACCGCGGTACGCGAGACAGCCCTTGTCAGGCCTCGCTGAGCACCGCGTATTACCAAGGAGCACAGTGCAGCCGCCTGTGCCGCACCCGCGCAGAGCCCGCCTGCAGCATTAAATGGATACGACAGCACGGCACTTTTCCATCATGTCGCCTACGCCGCAAGCTACACCACCCGCTTAAGCAATGTGGCGGGCGGTGCCACTAGCTACGACAGGCCCGTCCTGACAAGACAACGCCAGGACATGATGGACGAAGGGCTCCGGGAGCAGGCGAGGGAATCCAAGAAGAGAGATCTCCTTTGCCTGCGACGCCATAATGTATGAACAGTACGTTATTTTATACTGCAACGTTGGGCCCACCTGTCGGGGACCCAACAGCTGTGTATGCACCCCCTTGAGATATAAAAGGGAGGCGCTCGCTGTGCACAGAGAGATCCAGACAGACCCAAGCTCTCACAACCTTCTCACTCTCGTGGGAAGGCAATACAACACACAGTGGACGTAGGGTATTACGCTCCGGCGGCCCGAACCACTCTAAATCTTGCTGTGTTCATCGTGTTCTTGGGTGAGATCGATCTAAGACTAGCTAACCCCCGAGTACACACCCTCTGGGCTAGGGCGGGTGCCTTCCGCCACCCGGCTGTGGTTTGCAGCACCACGACATTTGGCGCGCCAGGTAGGGGAATTTTAACTGGTCGCATTTCATCATCTTCTTCGTCCCCATGGTTCGCGTGGACGACGTGGAGATGACGGAGGGTGTGGCGTCCTCCACGCCACATGCCTCTCGCATTCCTGCTCCAGGGGCAACTGTGCCTGTAGAGCAGCCACCGTTGGCGGCGGCGCGCGCCGCTCGCCGGCAAGAGTCAGGGCACCCATCAAGGGCCCCCTCACAGGCTGCGAGCGGCGGAGCGCTGGCAGCGGCTAGGGAGTTGCTTCGCAACCCCCCGGCTGAGGCAGCTTCGCCAGACGCCCTGAAGCAGTGGCGGGACGACGTCGACCGTCTCCTCCACCTGGCTCAGGTCTCCCCCAGTTCAGCAAGGACTGGGCAACGACCTCCGCCCGGCAACGCGGTGGTACCTTACCGCCAGCGTCAGGGCGGTGCGTCGGCATTCGTGCGCTCCCCTACCGTGAGGGGTGCACGAACAGAAGACCTGCAGGCGGAGCTCAACCGCCGGCGCACGGGAGAGGATGCCCGCATCTCCGTCGAGAGGGCGCGAGAGCGCCGTCTCAACATTGAGGGACGCAACCTCAATGTTGATCTGGACGCGGCGGCACCCAGGCCTCCGGTGAACGCCCGGATTCAGTCAGGCGCACCGGTGGCCGGGGTGGGCTGTGCTGCACTTGTGGAGCACCTCCGCGCCGTGGCGTGGCCACCCAAGTTCCGCCCCCACCTGCCGGAAAAGTACGACGGTACTACTAACCCGTCGGAATTCCGGCAGGTGTACGTTACCGCCATCACAGCGGCTGGTGGTAACGGCGCCGTCATGGCAAGCTACTTTCATGTAGCCTTGTCTGGGCCAGCCCGGACCTGGCTCATGAATCTCACACCTGGGACGATCCAGTCCTGGGAAGAGCTCTGTGCGAGGTTCACAGCGAACTTCGCCAGCACCTACCAGCAGCATGGTGTGGAGGCACACCTTCATGCCGTGAGGCAAAAACCCGGGGAAACGCTTCGGGCTTTCATCTCGCGCTTCACCAAGGTATGGGGTACCATTCCTCGTATCTCAGATGCATCTATTATTACTGCTTTCCGCCAGGGGGTACGTGATGAGAAGATGCTCGAGAAGCTGGCGACGCACGAGGTGGAAAGCGTCACTACGCTTTTCTCCTTGGCAGACAAGTGTGCCAGGGCCGCTGAGGGCCGTGCATGGCACTCAGCCCCCCAAGACGGAGATACCAAGGCTGGTGGCTCCAGTGCTACCGCTCAGGGCGGTGGCAAGAAGAAGAAGAAGAACAAGAACCGGGGTCGCGGGGAACCGCATTCCGGCGGACCAGTCGTTGCAGCAGCAGCGCCAGCAGCGGCGCCGGCTGCGGCGGCAGCAGCTGGGGGCCAGAACGCGCATGGTAAACGCCCTCGGCCGCAAGGTGGAAGTGGAGGTTCATGCCCAGTGCATCCCACCGCTCGCCACAGCGCCGCTGACTGCCGCGAGATCCAAAAGCTCGCGAAGCGGGTCAGTGGGCGGCGTGAGCAGTCCTCCAAGGACGGTTCACCCCCTCCTCGCCAGCGGGCCGGCAAGGAGAAGGCCTCCGACGGCGGGGCCGCGGCCGGGGAGAAGGAGCCGGGGTACCAATCCCCCGCTCGAGAGCTGAAGGGCGTCTATCACGACGACGACTCTGATTCCGACAACGGCGACCGCCGCAAGAAGCTGTACGTAATGTATGGCGGAAGCTGGGAGCTTGTCTCCCGGCGGGACGTGAAGACCCTTCGCCGGGAGGTCCTTTCGGTGAAACCGGGGGTCCCGAAGGCGGCGCCGCACCAGAGGTGGATGAACACCACCATCTCTTTCGGGCCATCCGACTGCCCGGAGAATATGGCCGGAGCTGGTGTGCTACCTTTAGTCACTGCTCCTCTCATATCCAACGTGAGGCTCTACCACGTGCTGATTGACGGTGGGGCTGGCCTCAACGTCATCAGTTATGCAGCGTTCAAGCAGCTGCAGATCCCGGAGTTCAAGCTGACTCCCTCTCGCCAATTCTCCGGAGTGGGCCCACACCCGGTGTTCCCTCTGGGGAGCATCACATTGCCGGTCACGTTCGGGACCGAGGAGAACTTCCGCACAGAGAGCGTCATGTTCGATGTTGTGGAGGTGAACCTCCCGTTCAACGCCATCATTGGCCGACCGGCACTCTACCGCTTCATGGCCATTGCCCATTATGGGTATTTAGTCTTGAAGATGCCTTCCCCTGCCGGAGTCCTCACCGTGCAGGGCGACCGCACCGCTGCCATCGCTGCAGTTGAGAGACTGCATGCTCTGGCGGCAGAGGCTGCACGCTCCGAGGAGGATCCGTCCACCTCGCAACCCAAGGCGCCTGCAAAGGCTCCCAAGGTCCAACCGTCCGATCCGGACCAAGTTCCCGTGAAGACGGTACAGATTGGAGCAGACTCCACCAGGACCACCCGCATCGCGGGGAACCTGGAAGAGAAATAGGAAGACGCGCTCATCGCTTTCCTCCGGGCAAATGTCGACGTGTTCGCCTGGGAACAGTCACAGATGCCCGGGATCCCCAGGGAAGTGATCGAGCACAATCTGAGGATCTACCCCGACGCCACCCCGGTGCGCCAGAAGCCTCAGAAGCGGTCCGTGGAGCGGCAGAACTTCATCCGCGAAGAAGTCCGCAAGCTCCTACACGCCGGCTTCATCGAGGAGGTCCACTACCCCGAGTGGTTGGCCAATCCGGTCGTCGTCCCAAAGGCCAACGGGAAGCTTCGGATGTGCATCGACTACACCAGCCTCAACAAGGCATGTCCAAGAGACCCCTATCCTCTTCCACGTATCGATCAGATCGTGGACTCCACCTCCGGGTGTGACCTTTTGTCTTTCCTAGATGCATACTCTGGTTTCCACCAGATTCAGATGTCTAGAGAGGATAGGAAGCATACTGCCTTTGTAACAGTAGATGGGCTTTATTGCTACATTGTCATGCCGTATGGTCTAAGGAATGCCTTACCCACGTTTGTACGAGCTATGAACAAAACCTTCTGTAATCTAATTAGAGATATTGTTGAGGTGTATGTCGATGACATTATGGTCAAGACTAAGGTAGGGTCAACACTCGTGGAGGACCTGTCCCTCGTCTTCGACCGTCTTCGCGCCACGCGCACGAAGCCGAACCCAGAGAAGTGCATCTTCGGCGTCTCAGCGGGGAAGCTGCTGGGTTTCCTGGTCTCACATCGAGGCATCGAGGCAAACCCAGCCAAGATCAAGGCGATCGAAGCAATGAGGCCTCCCGGCCGCATCAAGGACATCCAGAAACTTACTGGATCTCTCCCTGCTCTTAGCCGCTTCATATCGAGGCTGGCCGAGAGGGCCCTTCCCTTCTTCAAGCTATTGAGGAGGTCCGGTCCATTTTCTTGGACCGAAGAGGCTGAACAGGCCTTCCAGGAGCTGAAGCAGCACCTCACCTCGCTACCAGTATTGGTGGCTCCAGAACCCGGTGAGCCGTTGTTTCTGTATCTTGCTGCATCTGCGGAGGCGGTCAGCATGGTGCTGGTCGCCGAAAGGATGGAGCAAACTTGCCAGGGGGACACTAAGGTCCTCCCGGCCAAGGATGGTGAGCCGGACCCCGGACACGGGGGGCCGTCAGCCTCACCCCAGCTTGAAGGTCCGGATCCCGCACAAGCGGGTCCGGAGGAGCCTCGTCCTAGTGGGAACCCAGAACCACTGGGGGCCCAAGGGCCAGATGTGGTGGACAAGGGCGAGCCGGACCCGGTAGCTAGGGTCCGGATCGTCCAAAAGCCAGTCTACTACGTCAGCGAAGTCCTCCACGAGGCAAAGGCCAGGTATCTTGAGACGCATAAGCTTATCTATGCAATACTTATTGCGTCCAGAAAACTGCGCCACTACTTTCAAGCACACCGAGTTGTTGTAGTGACCTCTTACCCTTTAAGAGCGATCCTGCACAACTCCAACGCCACAGGCAATATCGCCAAGTGGGCAGTAGAGCTGGCAGAGTTCCAACTGGACTTCCAGCCGCGCCATGCAATCAAGAGCCAGATCCTGGCTGATTTCATAGCGGAGTGGACTCCTTCCCCAAGCAATCCTGGGGGTCCGGTCATAAACGCTGGACCCCCGGAGCCGGAAATCAGGACACCAGTCTTCACCGAGCCTCACTGGACACTCTTCTTTGATGGGTCCGCCCGCGAGAAGTGGGCCGGGGCTGGTGTGGTCCTCATCTACCCAAACGGAGATCAGCTGAAGTACATGGTGCACCTAGAGTTCAAGGCCACCAACAACATGGCGGAGTACGAAGCTCTGATCTTCGGCCTGACGCAAGCCCTCTCATTGGGGGTCCGGCAGCTTCTGGTGAAGGGGGACTCCCAGCTAATCATCAAGCAGGTCCGAGGGGATTGCAACTGCAACAATCCCCAGCTCGCGGCATACCTCATACACGTGAGGAAGCTCGAGAAGGACTTCGACGCCTTGGAACTGCAACACGTTCCCCGCGAGCACAACTCAGCAGCAGACGATCTCTCTGCAAGAGCATCTACATGGGCATCTGTGCCCGAGGGTGTCTTTGAAAGACGGCTGCTAAAACCTACCGCCCAGCCTGCCGAGCTGGGTGAGGGGGATCAAGCTGGCGCCACGAAGCCAGCGGTCCCGGCAGCATTCCACCTATGGTGCCCAACCTGGGCTGTGTGCTCTGTTGAGGAACCTGGTGACCTCACAGAGCCACCCCCACCTGCTCTGGAAGCTCCCGATGCATGGATCTCCGAGATCTGGGACTACCTGAAGGATAACATCCTCCCTGATGACGATGTGTCCGCTGAGCGCATAGTCCGATTGGCTAAACGTCACGCGGTGGTAGAAGGGGATCTCTACCGCCGTGGCGCCAACGGTGTCCTCATGCGGTGCATTTCCCAGGGAGAGGGCCGCGAATTGCTCGCGGAGATCCATGGAGGCGAGTGCGGAAGTCATTCCTCCTCTCGCACGCTTGTTGGCAAGGCCTTTCGGCATGGCTTCTACTGGCCAACAGCACTCCAGGATGCGGCTGAGCTGGTAAGGTCCTGCAAAGCATGCTAGTTCCATGCAAAGCAAATACACACCCCAGCTCAAGCTCTGCAGATGATTCCACCCTCATGGCCATTCGCTGTGTGGGGTGTGGATATCCTGGGGCCTTTCCCCCGGGCTGTCGGCGGGTACCGTTTCCTCTATGTCGCCATCGACAAGTTCACCAAGTGGCCGGAAGTTACTCCTGTGGTGAATATCACTAAGAAATCAGCAGTCGCATTCCTTAGGTCCATTGTGTGCAGATTTGGCGTCCCAAACCGCATCATCGCGGACAACGGGACCCAATTCAAAAGCAGACTCTTCCAAGAGTACTGTGAGGACATTGGCATCCAGCTATGCTTTGCGTCTGTAGCACATCCCCGCAGCAATGGACAGGTTGAGAGAGTGAATGCAGAGATCCTCAGGGGACTCAAGACCCGCACCTACAACTGCTTGAAGAAGCATGGTGCCAAGTGGGTTGACGAGCTTCCGTGTGTACTCTGGGGCAACCGGACCACACCCAGCCGAGCTACCGGGGAGACTCCGTTCTTCCTGGTCTACGGGGCTGAAGCATGCCTTCCCCCAGAGATTCACCTGGGCTCACCGCAGGTCCAGGCCTTTGACGAATCCATGCAGGAGCAGCTGCGGTGTGACGACGTGGACTTCATTGATGAGCGAAGGTGGCGAGCAGCAATCCGAAATGCACGCTACAACCAGGCGCTCCGGCGCTATCATCAACGGTTCGTGCACAGCAGGGAGCTCCGGGCTGGCGACCTCGTCCTCAGACGGATCCTGAGCCGAGCAGGGCGCCACAAACTCTCCCCCGGCTGGGAGGGGCCCTTCAGGGTTACAGAGGTATGCCGGCCCGGATGCGTTCGCCTCACCACAGAAGAAGGAGTGCCGCTGCCCAACCCATGGAACATAGAGCATCTGCGTAAGTTTTACACCTAGGTAGAGCAGGGTAAAAAACTTTTCCTTTGTAATAAGATAGAGTTAGCGTGCGGCCCGGAGCGGTTGAGGGCCACCCTCGTAAACCCGACCTCTGGCATCCATCGCACTAGCGGCTAACGCGCGGCTCAGAGCGGTAGAGGTCCGACCTCGTAAACCCGGCCTCTGGCATCCATCGCGCAAGCCATGTACATCGAGATTGCAAAGGAAAGATTTTCTCCTAGTTCTGTCTTTGTGTCAAGGTTAAATTACGCATTTTGATTCCCGGAATTTTTGCTTTTTCTAACCCCCGCGGGACCTCTACTCTTGTTGCTGCAACTAAGATCTGCATTGAGCTGCTGGACTGCCGTACAGATCCGGACCCTCTTGCTGCTGGAGAGGGGTCCGGACCCCTAGGGACCTACTCTGGGGAGCGGGTACTTGTTTCCTGGGGTGGTTCGGAGCCCAGTGTAGCCGCTTAGCTGGTTCCGTACCCAAAAGCCTGCACACTCCACCACCCTGTAACGAGTGCTCTAGTACCTGGAGCCGGGTAATTGGGGGCCCGGACCTCGTCCCAGCTCAAGAGCCGGCTTCCTAAGTCCAACACGGCATGTCCAGCACTATATCTCAAAGGATCGAGCACAGCAAAGTGACCTCACCCACTGCTGCGAAGGGTCTGGGACGATGAAGCCAGGTCCGGAAAGATCGTGCTGTTTCCTGGGGTGGTCCGGAGCCCTGCGTAGCGCCTTAGCCTGGTTCCGACCCTAAGCCTACGCACTCCCCCACTCTGTAACAAGCACAGAGCTACCTGGGCCTGCGCATCTAGAGTCCTGGACCTGGTACCAGCCTGGGATTGGTCAGGAATGAGCCCCGCGGGTCTGCTACTAAGCTATAACTTTGAAGTGGTGCACAGGTTAAAGCCTGGTTAGTGGTAGTCAGTCTCAAACCATTGAGCCTACCTACCAGGGGGTCCGGGTATCCGCTTCAAAGCTTTCATGCAGGATAAGAGCCAGTCCGGGGCATCCGCTTTGTCCCAGACATCATGGATGAATTCTGCATGCGTCAAATAGCTATGCAGCCCGATGCCAAGGAAGTCCGGAGTATCTTCTACGGCTCAAATGGCAGACAGGTCCAAGCGACTGAACCTATCCGCCAAGGGGCCAGGGCGCCGGGGTGCTGCATACAGCGAATCAACAACTGACAAACAGCTAAGTTGAAGTTTTTTCTACTTCAAAAATTTCAGCTAGTACAAAGTTTGTTACATAATGCAAAAGGAAAAAGATACAATGCCCAGCTCAAGGGTCTATAGGCTCTCGCTTGAAGTAGGCGGCGACGAAGTCAACGACCTCCTGCACGCTGTCCCGAGCGGCGGCCTCCGTCTCCGCTACAGGGCCATCGACCATGGGCGCCAGCGAGATGGTCGGGTCGTGGCTCCGGAGGCAGGTCAGGATGTGCTCCGCCACCAGCCGGATCAACTCGCGGCCCTCGGTTTCAAGCTGTCCAGCAAGGACTGGCCCCAGGCGCTGGAGCCTATCCGAAGCAGAACTCAGCACCGGGAGGGCGTCAGCTATTGAAGCTGGCGGCTCCGCCACCTGGATCGGGCTCAGACCAAGTGGCACCAGCGCCAGGCTCGCTTTGGTTGCCCAGTCAGCGATCCGCTGGGCCTCAACGCACTGGTCTTCCTGGTGCTTCCGGACCGCCTCCCGGACCGCCTCTTGCACCCGGGTGTCCAGGGCCGCCTTGGCCACCTCCACCTCGCGGGACCTCTCCTCGAGCTCGCGGGACCTCCCCTCGAGTTCGCGGGACCTCTCCTCCAGCTTGGTCTCCCTCTGCTCCGCATATTAAGCTTCTTCAGCGAGTCTCGCTGGCGCCCAAGCTCCTTCTCTATGCCGGTGGCGTGAGCCTCCCGCTTGGCGAGGGACTTCCGGCCCTCCTCCAAATCCGCCTCGTCGGCAGTCAGCTGGCGGGCTCTTTCCTGCAGTTGTTCACGCCATCCTTGCAGAGTCGCAGAGAACACATCGAGCTCCTGCCTCCGGACCTCGAGGTCCTCGCTGCGAGTCTCCAGCTCTGACTGTTGGGCTGCGAGGTGGGCCTCGAGGTCGGACCGTTGAGCAGCGAAGCCAACAACCTCCAGGGTGAAGTCCCACTCCCGCTGCGCCAAGGATCTCTCTCGATTTGACACCGCGAACTCTCGGTCAAACACCTTCCTAAGGTTGGCTCGGTAGGCCTCTTGGTCCGCCTTGAGTTTTGACCGAGTTTCCGCGGCGCGGGAGGCTTCAACCTTCGTGTGCGCCTCCAGGCGGGTGTGCCAGTCGGAGAGGCGCTGACGCTCGCTCTCCAGAGCAGACCACTCCCGCCGGAAGGCCACCTCGGCGGAGGAGGTTGCCTCCTCGATCGAACGCCGAACTTGCAACAGCACCTGAGGAAGCGGAGTCGCATCCTCCTCCGGGAGTAGAAGCTGCAGGAGCCGCCTGCCAAAGACCACCTCCAACTCCTCCTCTGCAACAGGACCGGAGCTGGAGGTAGGGGCTTCCGCTGCGGCACTTGTCTCCGGCGCCTCCGCTACCGCCGAGACGGGAGCGGCCGGGCCCAGCTCCAGTGCCTCCGCTGTCGCCGAGTCGGGCACGGCCGGGCCCAGCTCCGGCGCCCCCGCTGCCGCCGTGTCGGGCGCGGCCGGGCCCAGCTCCGGGGCCCCCGCTGCCGCCGAGTCGGGCGCGGCCGGACCCAGCTCCGGCGCCACCACTGCCGCCGAGTCGGGAGCGGCCGAGCCCAGCTCCGGCGCCCCCGCTGCCGCCGTGGTGGCCGCGGCCGAACCCCACTCCGGAGCTCCCGCTGCCGCCGTGGTGGCCGCGGCCGCGTCGGGTGCAGTTGCGGCCGCCGCGTCGGGTGCCCCCGCCACCGATACGACAGGTGCGGCTGCGCCCTGCACCAACACCTCCACCACCGTGTCGGGTGCGGCTGCGCCCAGCACTGGCGCCTCCACCGCTGCAGCGTCGGGGGCCGCGGTGTCCAGAGCCGGCTTTTCAGCCACCACGGCATCGGGTGCGGCTGCACCCAGCACCGGCGTTTCCGCCGCCGTTGTGTCTGGTGCGGCTGCGTTCAGTATCGGCGCCTCCACCGTCGCCGCGTCGGGCGCGGCTGCACCCAGCACCGGTGCCACCGCCGCCGCCGCCGCACTGAGCACTGCAGAGTCTAAAAATGGCACGCCACTCAGCATCACGTCACGCACCATGGGGCTAGCACAGGTCGCCGTACCTGAGGGTCCCACACCTGCTGCCGCCGTCGCAGTCGACGCCAGGGCCGCCGCCTCCTGGGCACCTGCCGATGTGCCAGCGATGGTAGAAGAACCGCTGGGGCGGGGAGCCCTGGTTGCAAAGCAGAAAAGCCATCAGGAAAAAAAACAACAACAACAGAGAGCATCGGCACAAAGGAGGAGAGTAGAATGACACTAACCCGGAAGTACCGGGTACCCAGCGTCCCCGGAGCCCGGGCCTCTTCTCTTGCGGCTGCTGCTGTTGCTGCTGCTGCCCCTGCAGCTGCGATGCAGGCGCAACCCGGGCTTGCTCCCGCTGCGGCTGTCCCTGGGGCTGTGGCATGGGCGCAACCCGTGGTCGCACCTGTTGCTGATGTTGCCGCCCGCGTGCCTGCTGCCGCTGTTCTTGCGGCTGCTCTTGCTGCCAGCGGGAAGAATTCCTCGGTGGCGATGGTGGTGGTCCAGTTGCGCCAGAGGACCCGTGGGGGCCGGCAGCCCGGGAGCTACACTGGCCTGCGCCCTCAGAAGACCTCTGGCGCTTCGCGGTGGGCTCCGAGACCAGGGTCCCGTCGCCCCGGAGTAGCCTCCGCCGGCCTGCGTCTCCCGACGATGCACCGGAGCTGCTCTGTGCCCGGCTAGAGCCGGCAGCGACCGCACTGCTAGCCGCGGCCTGCTTACCCTTCGTGGTGGCACCGGACCTAGCAGCGCTCAGCGTAGCCTGATCCCTGGACGTGCCAGGGATCCGGAGCCCACGGTTCGGGTCACCTCCGGTCTGCCGTGGGGCCAGTCCCCCGTCGTCCAGGGTTGGCAGGGTAGCCAGCACCGCCACCCTCGCCGGGTCCTCGCAGAGGGGGACTATGCTCTGCGGAAGGATCAGGTTCTCCGGGATGAAGGTGTCTCCCGTCACGTTCCGCACCAGGACCTCCAAGGCCTCCTGGGTCAGGTCGCTTCCCTCCCCGCGGTGGGTCCTGCTGCAATCGTTGACGCCGGTGAAGCTCCAAGCCGGTCGCGGCCGCTGCTTCAGGGGGGCGATCCGGCGCTTCACGAAGTCCCCAAGCACGTGCCACGAGGTGAGGCCGCTCTCCGCCAGCGACCTGATCTTGTCCAGAATGGAGTCGAACTCCGGCTGCAGCGACGGCTTGGCCCTCCAGGATGCTTTGTTGGAGGCGGGCCCCGCGGTCGGCAGGGCAAGGCGCTCGTTGGCTTCGGTGGTGGCGATCACCCAATCCCTGCGCCACTCCTCCCACCTCCCACCAGCAAGACCGGGAATATAAGGAGTCGGCAGGTCGCTCCTTATCTGGAAGTAGTACCCTCCCACTTCGTCCTTGCTCCTTCCGGACCTCACCAGGATGAAGAAGTAGCGGAAGAGGATGACGCAGGGACGCACTCCCACGAACATCTCGCATAAATGCACGAAGATGGACGCTAGGAGGAGGGAGTGGGGCGTCAGATGCTGAAGCTGGAGGCCGAAGTCTTCCAGCAGCAGCAGCAGGAATGAAGAAATCGGCAGTCCCACGCCGGCGGAGACGTGCGAGGTGAATAGCACGAACTCCCCGGCGCGGAGGTTGCCAAGGGGAACCGAGCCTGCTCGCACCCCCCAGCCGGTCTCCTGAGCACTCCACCCAAGCAGGCGGCGCACTGTGTTCAACTCTCCCTCGGTCTGGAAGCGGCGGGGATGAACAAGGGATGCCATCTCTTGGTGGAGTGAGAAGGGAGCCTGTGTAGGGGAGAGAAGGGCGAGGGAAGCTCGAAGGCAAAGGGGCGCAAAGGCTGGAGGAAGAAGACGAATGCAGGAAAGCAACCGCGGAATGCGGTACGCCCCGTTATAAAGCCTGACTCAACCGGCGCGCCCCGGAACCGTCGCCGAAACTCAAGCGACGTCCGTGCCTGGAGTTAACCGCCCAGTCCATGACGAGGGGGGCCAGGCCCACCTGTCAGGGAGAGCGGGTGACCAACAGAGGTGTGAAAAGGCGGGGTCCGAACCGTCGCCCGCGCGCGTGAAGCAAGGCGGAAGCTGAGCTGACGTGCGCGCATTAATCGTAGGAGTGGCCGAGCTTTTCGGGAGCTGCGCCGGTGGTAAATGATCCGTTTACTCCGGCCGCAATAATGCCGAACGTCGCGCGTGTGACTAGGTGAACCACTGTTCGTGGGGCCCATAGTCAGTAAGCCGTTGCGATGTGATGAGGCAGCAACCAACCCGACGGGTAGTCAAAGCCGGTCAAGACCCCTGCAGAAAGGAGCTTCAAGCTATACAGAGCCAAATTGCGGAAGTGGCCCTACCTGTGGGTTCGTACCTCCCCCAAGGTGGGCCCGGGGGCCACTGTCGGTACCCTGTAGCAGGGATACCCACTCTTACTGCAGCAAGGCAGGACCTGTGTAGTTATCCGTAACTGCGTGGAAAGACGGAGTAGCCAGGTCCCACGGGCCGGGCATTTCCCTCACCAGGCCAACGGCCCCGGACCGTTCTCCGCATGGGGATGGGTCCGGAGACGCCACGTGTCTCTAAGAAAGGGAAGCTCCGAGCTTCCCTCCGAGGCCCAGACCCTCATAGGGGTCCGGGACCTCCTGCGCCCATCCGGACTACCCTCACCGTGTAGGGGTCCGGAACCGCCACGTGTCCCGAAGGCGCGGGATCGTGCGTGGGTCTTCCGCAGGGAGACTCGCCCACCCACCGCATTTAATGTGGTGGACAAGGCGTGCTCTGCCACCGCGGTACGCGAGACAGCCCTTGTCAGGCCTCGCTGAGCACCGCGTATTACCAAGGAGCACAGTGCAGCCGCCTGTGCCGCACCCGCGCAGAGCCCGCCTGCAGCATTAAATGGATACGACAGCACGGCACTTTTCCATCATGTCGCCTACGCCGCAAGCTACACCACCCGCTTAAGCAATGTGGCGGGCGGTGCCACTAGCTATGACAGGCCCGTCCTGACAAGACAACGCCAGGACATGATGGACGAAGGGCTCCGGGAGCAGGCGAGGGAATCCAAGAAGAGAGATCTCCTTTGCCTGCGACGCCATAATGTATGAACAGTACGTTATTTTATACTGCAACGTTGGGCCCACCTGTCGGGGACCCAACAGCTGTGTATGCACCCCCTTGAGATATAAAAGGGAGGCGCTCGCTGTGCACAGAGAGATCCAGACAGACCCAAGCTCTCACAACCTTCTCACTCTCGTGGGAAGGCAATACAACACACAGTGGACGTAGGGTATTACGCTCCGGCGGCCCGAACCACTCTAAATCTTGCTGTGTTCATCGTGTTCTTGGGTGAGATCGATCTAAGACTAGCTAACCCCCGAGTACACACCCTCTGGGCTAGGGCGGGTGCCTTCCGCCACCCGACTGTGGTTTGCAGCACCACGACAGATAGGGAAACGCCCAAAATGAAAGTTGTATATATCTCAAAAAGTTATGAAACTTTGTTGTTGACAACTTTTTTATTTGAATTTATTTAGGGTCTCAAACAAGCAATTTACACTCGGTTTAGTGTAATATATGGGGAAAGAAAATGTAGTGTAAACACAAGTGAGTGTATAGTGTAGTTTTAGAGAAGGTTACAAGTGAGAGGGAAGTCGTGTGTTCGGATCCTGTTGTGTGCATAGTGCGCGAAAAATGCCGCAACTTGCACTTCGACAGAGCAAGTATGTGGCTAGCCGGTGGGGTCTTCTTTGGATTAAATCTTTTTTGTTTCCTATTTTTAAAATCAGCTTTCTAAAAAAACAGGCCGACTTTGATAGTATTAGAGTGTTAGACGTTGACAAGTTTATAAAAGCCTTAGATTCTCACTCATGGTCCATTTTAAATTTGCTAGTCAAACGTTAGCAAGTTTATAAAGCCTTAGATTTTCACTCGTGGTCCATTTGAAAGTTGCTCTTTGATTGCCCAACACATGGTGAGCAAGTCATGTCGGACGACGATCTACTTCACAGCTCCTAAAAGATACTCTATAGAACTCATACCAATTGGTAAAAGAGTAAAATATTCTTGCTCGCTCCTTTCTATCAACCGTATTTACTTTCCTATTAATCTTGATGTTTGGGTTGTTCCAGTGTTGTGGATAGTTAAATGCCACATGTATATATGGGCACGAATTGTGTGGAAAGCTATGCAGTCGATTAAGAAAGCATCATACAATTAGTCGGAAATAGGGCGAGCTCCCCACTGTTCGATGGTTTAATTGGTTCTGATTACCATATTCGCTCTGTTCGCATCAGCCAATCAGTATTATTTTTTCTCATAACAAATTAGCACCAACCACCAACCACCTGCCAGCCAATAGTATATTTCTCCCATTACAAATCAGCATCAGCCACCAGCCACAACTAACCGAACAGAGCGATTGTTGCCATCGGCGGCACGATGAATCTTGCGTAGCACGACAAGCTAAGGTCTAGGAGCTCTGATTATCTCCAGTGCAGGTTCTGCTCTTTAGATTCGCTGTGTGCCAGTTAATTTGACCTACAATTGAAAAGAGAAAAAAATTTAATCAAACATAACAAGGGACCTATCGGCTGATAAAGCTACACGAATTAGCTGATAGAATAACAACAACAAGGTATATAATCTGGTCAGTGAATTAAACGAAGATCAATGAATCTATTGGCTATTTTAGATCAGCAAGAGGAAGGGTTAGATAGTAGCCAATAGACCTTGATTCATGTTGGATAACTTGTGAAATCTAGTAAAAACTCATAGAAAATCGGACCTAACCGAGACAGTCCTGTAAGCAATTACAAGAATTCGATAACTGGTGGGTGAACTAAACAAAACTACAGCAATACACCCGTAGTTAAAGCTTAGTTTGATCTAGTAAAGACGATACTTACGAGCAAATCGGAGGTCTGACCTAACTGATGCAACTCTACTCTCCGAAGAATACGTCCTACTTCTACTCTTACTCCGAGACTTTGGTGTGAGGTAAAAAAAAATGTCGTATTGGTGTATGTGTTCTTTACAACACCCTAAGATCTACTATTTATAACCTTAGCCTAGAAATCCTAACTTAACACTATTTCAACAAACTTGTTCTAAAAGAAATATCTAAATCTACTTTGTTCACAAGATAATTCCAAAAACAATCACGACTCCTAGATCGTTTGATGAGATCATCCTCTCGGCCGAATCATGGCCTATTGCTGGACTGCCTTTGACCAGTCTCTGACCCCACGTCAGCACCATATTTGACTAGACCTTCTCTTTGCTCATGGGACGAACAGGTCGTCGGCCTTTTTGAAAAATCTCCACCAGCTTAATTTTACTTCTAAAATTTTACATACCCCCAATTTTATAATAAAATAATTTTATTCCGAAATCCCACCAAACAATCCCTTGAGCTGAAGTCGGAACAACGCCTCGATTTTCACCACTATGGGCGGTCTTTTCAAATTACATCATTCCCACTTGATTCCACGGCTTGTACCTAAACTCCAAACCGGCATGTACCAATTGATTCAAAACTACTACCAATATCCTTGTCAATGATCACAGAGATTTCTTTCCACAAACTCCACATGGCTGCAGCAGTAAGGATGTTAAACTACCAAAAAAAATTTATTACTCAACCAACAGGTACCAATTGATTCAAAACTACTACCAATATCCTTATCAACGATTCCAGCGATTACTTTGCACATCTATTTTTGCTACCACACAGTCAAAGAAAAGATGCTGGTTGGTCTCCCTATCATTGCAAAACAAGCAAGATTCATCATCTAACTTTTTCCTCTTTCCCAGGTTATCCCTAGTGAGGTTCGTATTTTTTGTCAACAACCATAAGAAGAACTGAACCCTAGGTGATATTTTCAGATCCCAAACATTTTTTTTTTGAGAAAATCTACGGCAACCCTGGGGCTGCCTGAACTTTATTGCATTAAGAAGACAAATTTACAAAGTGATTTACAGAGGGCACAAAAGTCCCAAGGAGAAGGGGATACGAGAAGAGAGAGAGCTATCTACCTTTCTAAGAGCTAAAAAGGAATTACATTTAAACAAGGAAAAAATTACACCAAGATTCTAGTTTCAGCCGATCCACTGGGGATGTACATCTTTTAGACCAAAGAGAGAGATCCTCACTGCAACGCCTAGAGATCATCAGATTGGTTTCATCTTCATGCCGGAAAATCTTTGCGTTTCTACACTTCCAAATATTCCAAAGGACACAAGTGAGGACCGTATTGCAAACCTGGGGATTACTCTCTAGGAGGAGACCTGTCCAAAGCTGATCTCTTCCGAGGGAGGCAGGAAGCGGTGTACATGAACTATCCCTCTAAATACAAAAAAAATGTACATGCTAATCCTTAAGATAAGTTTTTTTTTATAATTCTTAAGATAAGGTTGGGCCATAGCCCATAGCTTGGAGTCCGAGAGATCCACAACAATGATTTTCCTAAAAACTTCAAAGTACCAAGATCATACTTTCAGATCACACGTAGCTACCAATCCGGATCACCTATTTGCTGTGTCCGCCCTCGGGTTTGGTACGCATGCCGTGCGTGCGTTGCGGCTGCCTAGACGAAAACGAAACGAGCAAGAAAAGCCACCCCACAACGACAGGTTTCCGTGACCTCGGTGAAACGCGACCGGAGCCGGGGAGGGACCGAGCGAGTGCAGCGGGGAGCGGTGCGCGAAACCTCTGCCCGCGGGGCCCACGGCGCACTCCGCAGAAGGTAGCGGCGGTCTGCGGAGCGGTCCAGCATCTTCATCAGCCCCGAGGCGCACGGCATCCCACCCGACGCGACCCCCACCCCACCCACACACACACGCTTGCCTCGCCGCCTCGGCTGCCCCCAGTCCCCCACGCACTTAAACCCCGCCACCTGATCAAATCTCCCGTCGACGAACCCAGGAAAATCCCCATTTCCGCCCCGGGCCCGATTCCACATTGCACTAATAAGCATCGAGCAGCATCTCGCGTCCGATCCAGCTCCCCTCTGTTCCGGCTCGCGGCACCGGCGTCGATTGCGCTCGCCGGCCGGCGGGCACCGCCCTAAGGTCGGCGGCGATGGGGAACCGAACGAGGAGCGGGAGGCGCCGCCGTGCCAGCGGCGGCGGCGGGGGGAGCGCGAGCGGGAGCAAGCGCCCGCGGTGGGTAGCGGAGGAGGAGCTGGAGGAGGAGGAGGAGGAGGAGGCGGCGGGGCCGGTGAAAGGGGAGGACGAGGAACTCTGCTTCGTCTGCAAGGACGGCGGCGACCTCCGCCTCTGCGACTACAGGTTCGCCCGCCCGCGGTGCTCCCTCCCCTCTCTATCTCGTTTCGTGACCCCGCGCGCCGCCGCTGGTTACGGAGAGGAGAGGGGGAAGTGGTGTTGGTTGGTGATTACGGAGCCAGCGGGAGTGAGGCTCGAGATAGAGCGCGCGTAGGTAGGGCCGTTGGGGGATGAGCAAAGCCGCATGCTTCGCGGAACTGCGAAATCGGGTGGATGCTTGTATGGCTGTGCGCGCGCTTCGGCATTGCTGCCGCAGGGGCCAGTAGGGGTTAGTGCAGTGTTTCCCTAAGACCCACGCCGTTGATGGAAGGACACGGGTTATGCAAACATCGACCAATCATCATTCCTGTTGCCTGTCGGTTTGTTATTTATCCACCCTGTTTGTAGAATGGTTCTAAGTAGCGGATTAAGGGGTTTAGCGGCTGGACTCTAAAAACAGCTAGTAGCGGGATAAATGAAGCTATAGTGGCAAAATTATGCATGAGTTCAAATAGCTGTACTCTGCCTCAAATAGCTATAGCTGGAGATTTAAGACCTTGGTTTGTAGTGAGTGCTGTAGCTCTAGGCTGGAAACAGAAGTGGCGTTGGCGCCAAGTCTCCTTTTCTTGTGGGGCACGTTGTCACCTTGTCGGTTGCTCACTCGTTGAATTACAGTGACTGTTACGGTGTTATGCCTTGTAAATAGCGAGCTCGTCGAGGTTGTCATATAGTAAAGTTTGGTTGATTGACATTGAATTGGACAATTGATGTTGAATTATCTCTTGGTATCACGCTGTTATTAATTATTCATCTCTAAGGTGGTGAATTACTATGTATCATTGCTGTAGCCCTTTTTCCATGTCCCCGAGATCTTCACCAACTATGTCATCGCTCTTCTTTCTTCCAGGAGCTGCCACAAAGCTTACCATCCTGGTTGTGTGGGGAAAGATGTTGACTTCCTCAAATCGGATGAAGAATTCATTTGTGGTGAGCATTTAGTTGGTCTTTCTTGAATCTTGCTATGAGTGCGCATCATTGTTGTGAAAGTGCATGTGTCTTTCCAGGAACAGACTGGCTTCCTGAAATTCGACAAATCGCTACCTTACTTTTTAATAAAGAAATCATATCGGATTGTACATTGCTTTTTCTTTGTTCTTTTTAGCTACCTCTTCTTACTCTAGGCATCGTATGATTAGGGACAGAAATATCCAGCTCAATATTTGGAAAATGAGTGTTTTTGGGAAACATGAGCGTACAATTTATCTGGCAGCCAACTAATTGGGTGAACACATAAATGAAATAATTGCTTAATAGGCGCAGGATCAAACCTAAAGCTCATAACTGGAAATATACTTCAGTTGTGACTTTTGCTCCTGGTTTCATATGCGTGTTCCGTACTTCTGTAGTTCTGTTCCTAACTAGATTATCAGTTATCCTGAACATTGGCTAAACTAAAATTTGCAGAATGGCATACATGCTTTATTTGCGAAGGACGTTCCCGCTACTATTGCTTCTGCTGTCCACGGCACACCTTCTGCCAAGGTTGTGTGGCACAGGCGGAATTTGTCTCGGTCCTGAGGAAGACAAAGGGGTTCTGCATTGACTGTTTAAGGATGGTCATCATGATTGAGAAGAGTGTTGATGTTGACTCTGATGGGGTAATTACATGCATGACCTCTGTGAAATTTCCTAGTTTTCCCTACTGTCATGCCATATATTGTCCCTTTTTTTACTATTGTTGGTCCTCCCCATTTTGTCATCTGGAAATGTCTGATAATATTATGTACTGGAAGTAATGATTTGATTGCAGCATTAGGAAGTTCCTACAACTGTTGCTAACAGGCCTGTTTCTTACAAGAGTGAAATGCACTTGGGTCTTTCTTCAACTTTTCCCGAATTCTCACCTAGGTCCATAAACTCTCAAATTGACAATATATGTCCTTCAACTTTTGAGTGGTTCGCTCCAAGTGAGAATCGGGGTCCCAGGTCCATAATTGGACCTATATTGAACCAGTTAAAAGTTTAAACCCAGATCCTCACTTTGAGAGTTTATGGACCTGTGTGAGAATGCAGGAGAAGTGCCTTTAAGGACCCCAAGTGCTTCTAACAATATAGTTTCTTCCATTTTATTTTTTGGGGTGAAATTAGTCTAGAGTAATTTAAGCTTTGGCGTTCTCGCTCAATGCAAGCATTTACTTTTTTTCGTTACGTTACCTCTGCCTACTATTGATAGACTCTAGTTTTTTTTTCCCACCTTACGGAGATATCTTATAAGTTTCTATGGTCCGAATAATTTCTTCACTTGTGGTGTTTTGCTTGTCGATATCTTCTGGAGATTACTTATATCCTTCTGCGCTGCAAGTAATATTGTTGGCTTGTGGTTGTAGCCGGTTCCTGTAAATGTTATTTAGCAGGCCTTGTTTCTTTCATATTTCTAAACTTTCCTTTTAGAATTAATCTAGGGTAGCTTAAATTTCGTAGTCTGTCTTTTTGAGTCAAGGCAGTCTATACCATGTAGAATCTATGTTTTTCTCACTCCTCTTGTATGTGCACATATAGTAATGGTAGTAACTCTGCATTTTCTAGGAGAGGGCCGATTTCAATGACAGGGAAACTTATGAATTTCTATTCAAGGAGTATTGGGAAATAGTTAGGGACAAGGAGGGCTTGACTCTGGATAAACTTGAAGCCGCATATGCTATTCTGAAAAGAGGCCAGAACTGCAAACAAGATTCAGATTTAGAAAAACTTCACGTTCACGATGAAGAACACAACTCAGACGATGACTTTGTGGGCAATAGTGATGATGATGGTGAAGAGCTGTCTGCCCGAGGCAAATTAAATGGAACAGCAATGAAAATAAAATCTTTCCTGAAGAAAGGCAAGTCAATGAGGAATGACTTTGTGGGCTGGGCTTCGAAAGAGCTCATTGATTTCCTTTTGTCCATTGGGAAAGATACATCAGAAACTCTAGATCAATATCGTGCTGCTGAAGTGGTGAAGAACTACATTCGACAAAAGGATTTATTGCAAAAGGATAAGAAAAAACTCGTCATATGTGATGACAAGCTCCAGCTTTTGTTCAGGAAATCAAAAGTAAAGTACAACAAGATATATTACTTGTTAGAAAAGCATATTGCTGCAAACATGATATCAGATGATGAAATCCTTGCTAGTTCTGAGGATAACAGTGATTCAGTTATGACAAAGAAAGCTCGTTTTGTGAGCTGTCAGTCCAGTACTCTGAAGCGTACTCCTGAAATAAACAAGAGATGTCTCGCTGCTCTTGTTCGTGATAACATCAATCTAATTTATTTGAGGAGATCATTAGTTATGGACCTACTAAAGGAGCAAGATACATTTGAAAGTAAAGTTGTTGGCTGTTTCGTCAGAATAAAGAATAATCTCAAAGATTGTAGTTTCCAAAAGCATAAAATGTTTTACCGGCTTGGAAAAGTAACAGGTAATGCTTGACTTTTTTGGCACTCTGTGTTTGAGCTTTCGCCATTCTATGCTTAATTTGCCTGCATTATTGCCATTCTTTTAGCAGATGATTAAATCAGCTTCTCATGCGTATGCCCCTTTTATTTTGCTGTGCATTCTTCGTTGTCTTTCTGTGGATTGAATAAAAAATTGTGGTGTATTCCTTATATGTTTCATCCATGCTCCATAGCTTTTAGCATCCAAAAATTTGTTCATTATCTGCTCATCAACGATATGCACAACAGGCATTAGGAAAACCACTGAAGAAGACGAGATGAAAGACACAGCAAATGTTCTTTTATGTATTTTGAACATGCCTGACGTCAACATCTCGGTGTTGTCAGATGAAGATTTTGATGAGGTACGATTTACTGTGCTCTCGTGTGTGCTGACAGGTTTTGATAGCTGCTGTTGAATAGGGGGACAGATTCCTACCTGCACCTTTTTTATAAAAAAAAATATTTGTCAAAAAATGTATGTACTATCAAACTTCAGTTATCATTGTTATTTCTCATTTGAAATGTTAGTTCCTCCCTTGCAATTTCATATTTTTCAATGCATGCATGATGCTATGCAAAACGTTTTATTGTTTATTTTAACAGGAAGAATGTGAAGATCTTCGTTTGCAGGCCCAGAATGAATCCTTTGAAAGGTATACTGTGGTAAGTTACTCGTCTTTCTTGTTTCCTGGCTGTGCAGTGGTAGATGATAACGCCAAGCATTGAGGTTCGTTTGATAGGCACTCTTTGTTGATAGCCAGAAAAAAAAAAGAAAAATATCAATAAACTGCCAGAATGCCTTGTAGACCCAAACAAGTTGGATTAGGCTAGAGATGGAAAACAACAAGAGTCATGTGCCTACTTCTATATAGCGAGATGCCATCTCATTGTTTGGTGCATTTCATTGAATAATAAAAGAGCCACAAGAACCTTTTCCTGTCTGACAGTTGTATCTTTATCGATGAACTGATGATCCAGTATTGCAGTAATTTGATGTTTGGGTACAATATCTGAAGGAATCTGCATTCATATACTTGGACATTGCTCTAATTACGATATCAAGTATTGCATGTTCATAATGCTTACGCCAAATCATGTCATGGATTATTATTTGTATGTGAAGTCTTTTGGTGCTGTATTTGTAAAACTAGCAGCAAACAATACTGGAGAGAATTTTCTCCTGTTTGGGCATATGCTTGTTTCTTTTATTGAGTATTTTGCCTGATTTATGTGTTAAGGTTCTTCTAGTTGTCTTAACTTGTTGGATTCTACAGGGTGATCTTGAGGATAAAGCAAGAAGCTTACGCAGGGACATCATGAGTCATGTAAGTATGCTACAATATCAGATTAACTTTGCTCATTATCTTGTATGTTCTGAAAAATGTTTGCGTTTTGAATTGAGATAAACTTCCATAAACTTCCTTTTCTGTTAAGTCAATAATCACTATTTGCATCTCAATTCTGATTACTTGGTTGCACTAAGATCTGCACTTTTGGTTCTCAGAAATGTTTTCTTATAGATACTCTTTTAATTTCACCTATTATTTGTTTGTTAGAGATTGTAACCGAGTGGCCATTACTCTCTTTCAGTGGATCAATAAAGAACTTCAGAGACTAGATAGATTAATTGACAAGGCGAACGAGAAAGGTTGGAGACAGGAATATCCTTGGTGCATGAGCTCTTTTGATCATGTAGTGATGTTTCTTAATGCGTAATTCAATCTTGTTTCCATGTTTATGACTGTCAATGTACTTTTGACTCACAAGTGAACTTTGTGTTGTACTGTTATATCCTTGACTGCTTATATTTTACGAAGGATGCATACCTGGATAAGAAACGGCTCTTACACAAACCATCTGAACAACAGCGTCTACTTGAAGAGGTCCCACGAGTTATTCCAGAGATGGAAGATAGTAAAGATACTGAGGTTCAAGTTACAACAAGAGACAGGTCTACTAGGAAGAGCACTGTTGCTTTTCAAGGTGACACTCCTGGGAATTGTTGGCCAGGATTTTCTATTATTGCTAATTGTTACTCAGTTGAATCTGTGTCATGTTAAGCTATTCAGAGAAATCTACAGAAATAAATTCTGGATGCACTTGATATTTTCTTTGCATCATCAGTTTTCTCTGCTTTTTGCATCATCAGTTTTCCTTTCTGCTATCTTTTTCTCTCTTTTTTTTGCGTAGATTTGTGATGTTAATTTATATAACTTCTTTACACTAGGGTTGCCTCGTGTAGTGTTCTTTATTTTGAATACAAAGACACTAAAAGTAGGTCATTAGACATCACATTGACCGAAAGGAGTTACTATTTTTTTGGCATTCTCTTGTTTATATCATTGACTTTCTCAGTAACATTTTTTTTAAATGTAAGCAAACATCATTTACCTTTTTGCAGGTACCAATGCAGAAAGCATTGTTTCTTTGAAAAGATGCTCAGAAGAAAAATATAAAGGTTTGCTTATATAATTTGCTTTCAACTGCTTCTAGTGAGAGGCGAACATTGTGATATTTTCTTTTTGGGTAGGTACCAATGGGACACGAGCATCATTTCTGAAGAGCTGCGCTGAAGAAAAAATCAAAGGTTTTGCATTTGCTTATATGATCGGCATTTCTGTTTTGAACTTCTATAGGAGGTTAATCCTTTTGTTTTGGTTCTGATTGGGGGAGAATTCTTTGCTTGAATATTTCTTCAGAAGGAAAATATAAAGGTTTGCTTATATGACATGTGCTAAACTATTTTGAATTGGAGAGGTAAGCACTGAAATTTGTTGTAGGTACTGGCGGGGAGAGAGACCTTTCCTTGAAAAGTTTATCAGAAGAAAAATCTGAAGGTTTGCTTATACAACATACATTTGCTTTGATTCTGTGAAGTTGTGTCCCTTTGATATAAATTTTTAGTTGGTAGTTTGGTACTGGGAAACAGCTCAATAACTCATTGCACCTGTTTATTTATGACCATCAAAGACTTTGGAACTCATCACTAAGGAGCTATTCGTGCCCATCTGGTACTTTTAACAAATTTTGCCATATGATATAGGATGAACTTAGTATGTCCACACGTTTTGCTCATTAATTATAGGAAAAACTGGTTCCATGACATCGAAAGATGGAACTTTTAGAAATATACCACCGAACTGACTTTGTACACTTTAATACCATTGAAAGATCACATCGTTTTGAGTCAGTTCGTTTTAATACCACCGAACTTTTAGAAATGTACCATCGAAATATGCCATTCCATCACGTTTTCCTTCCATAAGTTCATTTTTCCGTCAGATGTGATACAAGCGCTGTTATCTTCTATCTGCAAACATTGCTGGCTTGTTCCTATCCGTCTGTCTCTGGCTGTGCCCTAGTGCACGCCCCCCTGCTGCCCTTGTTCTACAGTCTCCCCCTCCCCCAAATTAAGCAGCTTGGAACTCAAATCAAACCTTTGTGCCAGCAAATGGAGCTTAATCCTACCCAAACCGAGCTTTCAAATCGAGCCACTCAGTTGTCAAATACTCAAATTGAAGCTGCAGGCTGCCCAATCGAGCTGTGCTCCAGCCCAAGCTGAGCTTGTTGATGTCCAAGCGAGTCTTCAACCAAATCGAGCTCGTCGTCGTGCGTCAGCTGTGCCATAGTTGTTCTCAGCAGCTCATAGGTGCAAAAATCTGCGGTGGCCTGTGGCAGAGTCAATTTAGGGTTCGGCTGTGGGTGAAAGCTGAATGGAGCGCAGCAGCCTTTGGCGGAGCTTAGCTGGGGTGTGGCTTTGCGTGGAGGTTTGCCTGGGTGTGACAGACTGTGGTGGAGCCTAACTGTGATGCAGCCACGGGTGGAGAGACTGCCTGGGATGTGGCGGTATGCAGCGAAGCCAGGATGGGGCATGCTGCAGGTGGAGGATGGCTAGGGGCCTGATTGGTTACCTGCAGCACGTCGAACTAGGCCCGTGGGATGCAGGTAGTGCCAGTTTGGTTGCTTGCTTCGGACATCGGGCCAGGCTCACAGCGTGCAAACTCATCCCCGCAGCCAGGCTCTGCGGGAACGTGGGAATCGATCGTTTCTGCTGGGCCTTGTTGGCAGGGTGCAGCGGTGGGCAGCAGGCAGGTAAAAAAAGCAGATGGGAACTGAACAAACAAGCAACCAATCACCATTTCTACGTATCCTTCTTCTGAACGAACAGATAACCAATCAAGACCCTTTGCATGTGGCGAGCCTGGCTGGCTGGTGCGACACAGGCTGGGCTCCTCCAGGCAACCAATCAGACCCTAGGGTGCTCAGTGGTGTGCGGCAAAGCTGAGCTGTGGCTGTGGGTGGAGGCGGGCCTAACCATGGCAGTCTGAATTGCGCTGTGGCGGTGGCCTGCACCGGAGATGCAGAGGACGAACTTGCTAGAACAGAGAACGCAGAAGATGAGTTGGCTGCAACGCAGAAGGCGGAGGGATGGAAAATTTGATGGAGTGGTAAATTTCTTAACAGTTTTCAGTGGTGTTAAAGTATCGAATCAGTTCGGTGGTGTAATTCTAAAACTAGGATCTTTCGATGTCACAACCAATTTTTCCTTAATTATAATGTAGTAAAATCCCTGAGTCATTGATTATGTTTGCTGTCTGTAGGATTTAAAACTGGAGCATGAGGATTGAGCTATCTTGTTCTCACTGTTATTATTGTTTGATGCAGCTACTAACACCTACACTAGTGGTGGTACAGCTGTAATGGATACTCAGAAACAGGACACTGAAGGTTTTATCTTGTTACCTGTCTTTTCACATACTTGATCTGTCTTCTAGCACCCTTTCCGCTGCATGTGTATCTGCCATGGTGCCATTACATTTTCATTCTGAGATATCTGAGTATTTGCATCATCATGCATCCAATAATGTATGTGATATTCCATCTGTTCAAAACCTGGGTGCTAAAGGTTAGCTTATACTACCCTGCATGTCTAAATGTGTAACTTGATTGAGGCATCTTGCTTTGAATTTTGGAGAAATACAAATGCCTGGTTTTCTTGTTTTCACTTTTCATTTTGCGTGATGTAGGTGCTGATGGGGGTGTTGATGGTGATACAGCTGGAGTGAATGTTCAAAGGCGGAGCACCGAAGGTTTGTCTGAAATAATTTTTTGAGGATGGTCTTCTATTACCTTTCTTGCGACGCACACACCATGTTGATCTACCTGACACTCTTCCTTATTCGTACTTCATACAGCCACAAAAGCCAACGCTGCTGGTGATGTACCTGGAACATTTGTTCTAGTGCAGGGTGCTAAAGGTTTGTTCTTACTAGTGTAGTCTGTCGTTTAAACTGGTACTTTTTTGGAGGCAGAGCTATTTTCAGTCACATAAAGTCATAGCTGACTTGCTGGTTACTGCTAGTTTGTTGTCTTGCTGATTGATTTTAGCATGGTATTTCTCTGAAGTTTTAATCCCTCTCCTCTCCTTTCCACTTGTTTCAGCTGCTGATATTATTACAATTGATGACGATGATGATCATCCGTGTGAAAGAAGTGGACAGACAGCAATTGTCGATCTAGAAGCCATCAATGATGTTAGGGATACTCATGATGCGCTACACAAGACAAATGACATATCACATGGAGGCCACGGAAACGTGAAGGTGAAGGGTGGAGCCTCACTGCACAGGCGCTTGTGGCATTACATCGATCCTCAGGGCGACGAGCAAGGGCCTTTTTCAATGGAGCAACTGTACAATTGGTGGAACAAAGGCTTCCTGCCCAATGATTTCAGAGTCTGGAAGACGGGCCAAACTAGCAACATGGCCATCTCGCTCATAGATGCTCTGCAGGCGATCAATGAGGCGGTGCCAAATACCGGGCCCCATGTTGTAGATGATTAGATGTACTTATGGGTATATCGCGGAAAGGGGGATAGGTCTTCTTAGTTGTAAATAGATGTAGTCTTTTGTAAGATATTAAACCCTACCCCCATCCCTGCCCCCACCAATCAAAAAACCCAGTCACCGAGCAAAACCGATGCTTTGCCTGGACCTGCCAAGGTGTGGCCTAATTTGGACTGTAAGCTGCCTCACCCTTTGGCCTAGATGTATTTTGTGCCCGGAAATTGCTTTAGATGTCTGCTTGGCATTGGCATAAAGCAGTTGCGATCAGATACCATGGGTTTATGTACCGACAATGCTCTGCGCGGTGGTTTTGATGGGAAAACATGCTTTGGTGGAACAAATAAATGTCAGAATGATCTGGTACCGTGACGATGCTGCTGAAATGCGCATCCCTTGACTAACTTGCATGCATGTTGGTTGCAGGTTGGCACGCGATATGCAGGTACATGCGTGTGAGCAAGCTGCAAGAGCTGTCCGTGTCCGACGTACATCGCAAGCCGGCTCAGGCCATCCCCTCACGCCAAACCAAACCGATTGCGACATGGTCACACCTGACAGCTCCTCCCGATTCCCATCAACCCAAACTTGAATCCAAATCCATCTCGCTCACGACTCCAATCCCAACTCCGTTTCCAAAACTAGAATCCTTTATTATAAACCTCGTCAGCAACCACCTCCGAGAAACAAGAGCAGGTCCAAGCAAGAAACCAGCCACCGCCATGGCCTCCCTGCGCCGCCTTGGCCTCCCGCTCCTCGTCCTCTTCATCCTCCTCACCGTCGTCTCGGCATCCGAGTCCGACCCGACCGTCCTGGCGGCCGCGGCCGGCGACGCCGCGGCCCAGCCGAGCGCGTACGAGATGCTGGAGGGGTTCGGGTTCCCGCGGGGCATCCTGCCGGAGGGCGTGACGGGGTACACGTACCGGCCGTCGGACGGCGCGTTCGAGGTGTTCATGGGCGGGGACTGCGAGTTCGACGTCGACGGCGGGTACCGGCTCACGTACCGGCGGAGGATCTACGGCAACGTGGAGGGCGGCAGCATCCGGAACCTCGGCGGCGTCTCGGTGCGGATGTTCCTCCTCAACTGGGGCATCGACCGCGTCGTCATGGAGGACGCCGGCCACCTCATGTTCTACGTCGGCCCGCTCTCGCAGGCGTTCCCCGCCGACAACTTCGAGGAGTCACCGCAGTGCCGGGGGCGCCGCTGCGGCGTTGGCGACGGCGACGGCGCCGCTTTGGGCGTTGCGGCGGTGTAGGCGGCCGGATCCGGCGGCGACACGCACCTATCCATGTGGATTATTGATCTGACGGAGAGGGGGGTCAAATGATCGAGGTTGTTGATTCAACTGTACGTGTGTACAAATTAAGACTCAATTCTATGGAAACAAGGCGCTTCAATTTGATTTGTTTGGCATCTGTGCGTTTGCGTAAGTGATTATTTTTTAGTGGTCTGCCTAGCTGATTAGAGTAATGTCGATGGTCTGTCTTGGCTTGTGTCACTCTCTCTCTCTCTCTCTCTCTCTCTCTCTCTCTCTCTCTCTCTCTCTCTCTCTCTCTCTATCTCTCTCTCTCTCTCTCTCCCCTCTCTAGGCTACCACAGACCCACAGTACCGTGCCGCGCTGCTCTCACCTTTGACGATGCTTTGCGCTTGTACTCTTATCCTTACACAAAAACATTCAAATTGTTCCTAACAGCATCTCAATAAACATCTCCTAATAAAATAGTATTGAATGTTTCAATACCACTTTTATAGATTATTAGGAAAGATGCTTTTATGGCACAACTACATATTGGGAGAGCAAAAATGCTCCCTTTATTTGACGGGAGTTGGAGTGAAATATTAGCACAACCCAATAATTATTAGGAAATGGAGAGTATTAGGGTTTAGAGAGATTGACAGATCTTCCTCCTAATATTATCACTTTATTGGGGAAAGAGAGATTGACAGAGCTTTAAGAATCTTACCTCAATAATTCATTCGTCATAGAAAACCAACAAGATTGGTAGAGTATAAACAGCCAGGCATTGGGATCACATCAATAATTCATCATACACAATAGAAAAACCAACAAGATTTGTATAAACAACCAGATAGTGACAAACAAGACGCTGGCAATTCGATCAGATTCCCCGTCGTCACTCGTGGGTGAAAGTGAACCATGAGCTTGCCGCAAGCGATGGTTTTGCAAGATCCGCTTTGAAATCCACGAAGGCTATGGCCCATGTGCATGAGCGTGCATGGGCCCTGCCAGTTGCGTGCGAAGGGGTCTGGCCCGTCCCGCGCATGCGGTGGCGCACCGCGCACGTGCTCGTTCCTCCTGACATTGGGCTGGGCCGGGCTAAAGTTAGGCCGTATTTTCCTTGATGAGATGTTAGGTACACCACCAAGCTGAATGTTTTTTATTTGAAGCTGAAAGTATTATATTTATGGTATATTTATATACAATAAACAAATTGAAGGATTCGGGCTCCGGGATTATGTTCATGACATCCAACGCCGTACGAATGAAGATTCCAGTGTACCTAATACCCTTCTACGTGGGTGTACAGGTACACACAGCTGGCATCGATGAGCCGCCACATCGATTTAATTAAAAGGACAGATTGGACTTTTGTAGGGCAAAAAATCGTTTATACTGCTGTCATATATACAAGTCTAAATGCCTTTGCCAGCAAACATTGTGCCGAGATAATGACTCGACAGAGCAGCGTTTCATTCAGATTCGACAGTGGCAATTACGAGCCATGAGGTCATATAGCCAGTGAAGACTTTTCAGTTCTGCTCGCTCATGCAATGCGACGGACAATTTGTCTTTTTTTTTTGAAATGGACGGACAATGCAAAGCAAGGGGGATTGGATTCCTGACAGGGGTAGTATGAGTAGTATCGGCCTCACAAGGACGAGACAGCGGCTGCAACAGTGCGGTGTGGCTTCTTCGCCAGATTGCTTTCCACCAGAGGACGGACGTCGTACCTGAAGATTCCAACAGCATATAGACGTGTGTACCCATCCATTGGAGCTGTCCCTCCTGTGTGCGTCGTGTAAGCCAGGTGCGCCTCTAATCGCCTCGGCTTTAAAACTAACACATATATAGTTTTCAAAAAAAAAAAGAATTAACACATGACACTCAACGCTGGCCTCTTATTCTGATTTCATGCGTGTACTACTTGTTTAACTTTTTAGTTTTGTTCGAGTACAAAGCATATGCACAGACAAGTAATGGAATCGTCAAGAAGCCAGGTAAGCAAGCATGCATTCCCAATCATATATATGCATAATTATTAAAATGCTTTAAGGTCGTTGTTGTACAGTAGTTTAGGTCAGCATGAACCCCAGCCTCATCTTTCTTTCTGGCCTGACATAATGCAAATATATATCGAGTACAATATAATAATGCAAGCACGCGTACATCATGCCGCTGGAACTTTGTGGAGCACTCGTATTATTTTGCAAATATATGTACTGTCAAAGTGTCAACTGCTCACCAGCTTGCCGTCACGCACTCACGCTTGTGCTTCTCGGTTAAGAGACAGCGCGACACACTGATGAGAGTGAGAGCTTGGTCCAAGCTTAAATTATTTATCGGATGTGGCGTCAGGTACGTGTCCAGCATGCATCAAGCGACACGATCAAGTCTAATCTTAGGATTAGACTGATAATAATGGAAGAAAACACACATGGACGAGGCTTGGCAGATGCGGGCACATATGAGAGGGGTGTGTAAGGAATATGGCCTCATTATGCCACTGTTTTGTGATTTTGGTGATCGATTGATAATACAATCAATGAGACTAATGAGTTTGTCAAGTGAACATTTATAGATCTCAGGGATGAAGCAAAAAGACCAAGCAAAGCAAAACACGAAGAAAAAACTCAAAGAAATGTCGAATTGGACGAGTTCGGCAGAAAACAGCTGCACCGGTTGAACCGACCCAGAAGCACCGGTCTAACCGGTGAGTGTTGGATGAACTGACGCATAGGCGTCGGAGCCATGAGCAGCACTGGCGCCAGGCCACGTGGAGAAAATCAAGTAGCACCGGATGAACCGACGATGCCAAGAAGAAGCGTCGGAGCAAGCACCGAAGGATTGTGCAGAGACAATGTCATGCGCGTTGAAGCAAAGCCTTCAGCACCGGATGATCCGATGGACACCGGAGTAATGCGTCGGAGTAATGACGTCAGTACCACAGCCGAAGATTCCTTCAGCACCGGATGAACTGACGCCCACCGGATAAACCGACGTCACATGACCGGTTTATCTGGTGACTCCCTCGTCACTTGTCAGAAGACCCAACGGCTACTTCAGGGCACAGAGTGACCGGATGAACCGATGCCCTAACGTCGGATGTTCCGATGCCTACGCAGAAAGTTAGGTAACGGCTCTTAACGGCCATTTCGATTTGGTAGCCTATATATATGGATTGCCCCGGGCATTTCATGGTCGCTGGAGTTCAGAGATATCACACCCACATCTAAGAACACCTCCAAGCCATCCAAGAGCTTAGTGATCATATCCTTAGTCCTTAGCACATCTTTGAGAGTGTTAGTGCTAGGTTAGCTCTTTAGTGAGTGAGATAGCAAGGTGTTGTGTCTTGTGAGCTGGTTCTTGAGTGAACCAAAAGAAGAACTCGGTGCGCCGACCCCATGCAGCTTTGTTGGCTCGTCGGCAACGTCAACGACCCTCCGACTTGGTGTGAAGCGGCATCGACAACTTTGTGCGGGGGACGTGGAGACCCCCACCTTCTTGGTGAAGCTCCTTAGTGGAAAACGGGATCAAGGTGACCGTGATTGTGTTCACGGAAGAGACTTGATTGCCGGGAAGCAATACTCTTCGTGAGTGCTTGAACAACGTGGATGTAGGTGCGCCTTGATGGCAATCCGAACTACGAGATAAATCCTCATGTCGAGAGTTTGCTTTCTCTCATCACTACCTTTAGCTTCCGCATTTGTTCTTGCAACTTGTGTGCCATTACTTTCATAGAGTAGTCTCTTGATAGGATTGGCTATAAATTGCTTAACTCTTTTGGGATGAGAGTTCCACACTAAGAAGAACCATAGTTGTACATCTAGATAGTTTGTTTTAGCTTAAATATTGTGCAAACTAGTTGGAGCCATATGTCAAGGTTTTTAAGTTGTCTAGTTCACCTCATTCCCCTTTTATGCTAGAGCATCCGATCACTTTCAGAGTGGTAGCAGATCATGACTGCAAATGCTCTCTTTATAATCTAACTGGTTATTACATATTTTTAGTTTAAAATTAAATAAAATAAGAGTCCGATTTTTTTAGAGTCGCACTTAAATTATCTAGATTAAAATTCAAAACTCTTTACCACCCTCACCCTAACATGAGTCACCACTATACGCGCGCGTACCGGTCATCTATCTAGCTATCAATATCTCGGTATTTTGGCCCTTTCTTGCGCTCGGTTTTCTCTCCTCTCCCTGGTGTTGCTGCCACTCTTTTTGTTTGACGCTGAAACCATGGCCGCAGCCATCCACGTACGTCCACGGTTCACCTGTCGCGCGCCACGCTAGGCCAGCCAGCTAGGCCATCAAAACGCTTTCCACGCGTTTTGCCCTGCAACGACAAGGAACAATGGTAACGTCCATTCCCTCCCTCATGTATCGTTGCAGAGAAGAGTAGATTTTTCTTTTTAGATTAAGCATGCAGAGGAGAGTAGATACATTGCAGCGAAGAGTAGAGATACGACTATATATATATATATATATATATATATATATATATATATATATATATATATATATATATACTAGTCTATCAATCCGTGCAACTGCACATATGCATTGCACAACAAATAATTATAGATTTTTTTGGTTAACACTCCCTCTGTTGTTTTAAATTGTAGTTTGTTTTATATTTATCCTAAAAATTCATCTAATTTTAACTAACTTGGTAGAAAATATAGACCGACACATATTTTAGTCTATCTGAAACCTAGTTTAATATTGTATGATTTTTCTATAAACTTGATCAAACATAGAGAAGTTTAACTTAGAATAGAACTAATGACTTACAATTTGCAACGAAGGGATTAGACTAATCTAGTTTTTATTTATAAACCATAATACATAGAATTTGAATATATTTAACTCTTTTGCAAGTAAATATACTTTAACTTTACCTCACAATAATTATGCATGCGCTGGTAAGTCTAGCTCTATCTTAGTGCTAGCCATCTAGGTCAACATCACGGCATGCTTCTTATCACAAAGCATCAAATTTTTTTAGAAAGGACGACAGCTCTCTCTTTATACGTAGACAAATATGTATACGTATCTAATTGGCCCTTTGGATAGGCTCTGCGATTTAAATAAGTAGAAGAGATGAAGAAATATAGTTAGGATAGATGTGACTAGTACTATTTTATAGACTTAAATTTTTAAAAGATCTAAATTAGGCTAGATCTAAAACAACACTTTTTTTGTGATTTTTGGACAGAGGGAGTAGTTAGGTAAATTTTTGGAAACAAATGGTATTATTATCAATGATGATTACCATATATTAATTGACAGCCAAATATTTTTGTTTTTAAATAATTTTTTTGAATTTATTTTTTCCTAGGGCATCCACCTAGGATTCTACATAACTTCACGTGAAAACACCAAAAGTAGCCTCCAATTAATAATAATCATATTTAATTATATTATTCTATTAAGTATTTATTAAGCGATACTACGTTCTTATACGTAAACTTATTGCTGTAGGTAGCTCGATCGGAGATAATATCTCGCGGCACATCGGCGTCAGCTTTTAGTAGCCCCACTTCCCGTCTTCACTCGATCGCTCTCCGCCTACGTGTCAGCCCCCAAATCTGGACGTGCATTAAACAAGCTTTCGTGCGCGGAGGACGACGCCCGATCCAACAAAAATATAATAATTGAGCTCGATATTTATATATATTCCGGTTGCAGGTACGATCACACATCATCACCAACATCAGTTTAGCATCCGATCAATAAATAATTGCGATCCGTGTGCGTGTAGCTGGAGCCGCAGGCACGGCCCGGCCCGTTTCGTCTTGGCCCCGCCGGCCGGCCGAGAAAAAAAGGTGGTGGCGACGAGATACGGACGCACAGTGCGGGGATGGGTACGCGACACGCGTTCCCGACGCGGGCGACGGCGGCCGGCCGGTGCATGCTTTCTTCTAGCTCTCGCTGTTGTGTGTTATCGGTTAGGCGTACGCCTCGGACAGCTAAGCCATCCGCCGGTACGTCGCCGTCGCCCGCCCGGCCACAGGCTGCAGGGGCACACGCACTAGCGCTACGCCGGCGTGCTGGTACCACGCATCAAGAATCTCCGGGGCTAGTACACACACCTGCGCAAACCTGTGCCACGTTCTCTCAAGGCTAGCAGCGGGGGGGAATTCGCAGAATAATAACCACGTATACAGCTGAAGAATATTGGTTGCTATTTAATTTGGTAAGAGATTAGAGAAGATGGCATAGGTAAAAAATATTTGAAACGTCACGAATTATTTTGAAAATAAACGAATTATCTCGACGCGTTGATTCTGGCTCGAAAGGTACAGGAGGGTCCTAATCCTAACAGTGCGAGCGCGATAAGCTTGGCAGCCGCCGACGCCGAAAGCGCTTTTCCCGGCAGATGCGAAAGCGGCGCTCTGACCTTGGATGGTACAGTAATGGCGAGCCTAATCTCCTGTCACGCCCAGCAGGCAGAGGCAGGTCCCGTTCCGTCCAGCGATGGAGCCTGGCTCAGCCAGCTACAGCCACAGCCCTACGCTACGGGCGGGCGTGTCAGGTATCTCAATCACGTGGCCACCGTGGGCAGCCGCGTGGGGGTGTCAGTGTGCGGGCTGCGCCGCGACCGGAGCCCGGATCTTCCGCGGACGGCGTCTCTGTGGGGCCGGCCACCACTTTGCGGTTCGTGTGTTTGACCGTTCGTTCCGTGCGAGTCGTGCGTGCGCGACACACATTTAGGCATGTGTACCGTCCACACATTTTGGTAATGCTGGTAAATAGCGAGCGCAGTTTGCAAATGGAATGGATTTAGATGGAGTGCAGTTTCTTGGGGGAAGACACCAAGGAGAGGAGAGAGAGAAGAGAGATGGTTCCGAGAGCGTTCAATGTGTAGCCTTATTTTATTGTGGTTCCTATTATTATGTGTGACTGACATGTATTGAGTTGAGTTGAGTTGACCTGCAAAATTTTATTTTATTATAAATATTCACCTGTTGCTGTTGGGAGTATTATCACATATTACTAAGTTTCTAAATAGAACCACACTACTAAAAACATTGCATTATTAAGATGCTTGGCTAAGTTATCAAGATGCAAGAGAACAAAAAGTGTACATATAATTTTATTAAAATGGAAAACGGTCACTTAGCCATAAAAGGAGCACCATGTGATGCTGTAACACTACATTCATTTATGAAAAATGATGGTTGATCTGATAAAAATAAGGTTTCTATGTGGGATCATGTGATGTTAAATCAATGAACCAAAACTTAATGTAGTAGCTCACGACTCAAATCTCACAACTATCCTAGGATTAGAATGAAAACATTTTTCCTAACCACTATAAAAAGTTTTGTTGTGTCATATTAAGTTTAGTTGAGTTAGACTAGGAAACCATATCAACTTAAAATGTTACAATCATGATGTAAAAGTGGGAATCTAGCTAGTTGATCTATAGTTTGTCACAAAAAGAATTTGAAAGGTAGCAATAAAGTTACAATATTTGTCAATTTGTTCTTGACGTCACTTCCATTTTGTGGCATAAATGGAAATTGAGTTGAGTTGAGTTGATCTTTAAAATATCGAAAAACAAGATTTCTTGTGACCACTACATGGTATGAAAATGTCATCATTGTCGCACAATTGATATAGATATAAAACCAAACTATATAAAAGAGTACATGTACAATGTAAAAGGTACTATAGTTGTGGCCAGTGTGATGGTTTGAGTGTGGTACCCATATTTTTAGGGGTCTCTAAAGTTATGAGTGTATCAATATATATCACCAGGTTCATTGTCATTTGCTTATAGAGGACATTGCCACCTTTGGATATAATTAACGGGTTATTGGGCATATGCCCCCATCCCACGTTATTTGTCATGCAACTTTTAAAAGGGAAAAAAGAGAGGGAAAATCAAGTATATATAGTTTCAAGCAATAGTTTGGTTATATCTTTTCTAAACCACTCAAAAAGTCAGTGAGTTTTCATGTGAAAAAATGGTAATTGGTCCCCATTACTTCATCTCCCCATTGGTCATTCTTGTATAACAGGCCATTTGCCCCCCCCCCCCCCCCCCCCAAATTCCACACACACAAATTGAAAATGTGTATGACATTTATTTTATCCAAGACTAAGCTAAGATGTACCATGGGAATGCATCAAAAGTGAGTTATACATGACAAAAGTGTTTGTTATATTAATACTATGAAGTTTCAATAATATTTAAAGATATAGCATAAATATGACATGAAGGAATAGTCATTTGGAAAGAAGAACTAGCTATGTAAGGTTATCTACGCAAGGACTGTGTGGTGGGTGATTTTCAAGTTTTTATCAAATAGCTAGCATGCTACATCTGCTAAATACAAATGCACATAATCGATAAAATTTTGAAAAGTTGTGTGAAGATATTGTTATAGAGATCAAGTATGGGAGCAAATTTTATTTCACAAAGTGCTTGCAAGATTTCTTCTATTGCATTGCATGTTAAACACATAGTCCCCCACAAATAGTACATTTTGTAGGTGCTGACTCTAAATCTTATAAGCTAATAAATCTCACCTCACTTTGAGGGAAAGAACCTTAGTTTGATTCGAGAAGTTGCACAATTCAGACAGCTATCCTATATATGCAGAATTTTGAAAAATATCATCATCCACGAATTCATGCATGTAATAATACATATAATTGGCTAAGAAAAATATGTATTAAACGAAGAACAAATTTTTTCCCCATTGTAACAAAGTGACAAGAGTTTTATGCATCAGGCCGAAATATCATTATTCAGGTGGTGATCCATTGATTAGTTGTTAACTGGGATCCAAAAGGACATGTTCGCTCACATTTATTCTATCTACCACGGAATCCACTTTTCAAGAAAAATTATGTGCCTTTAATTTTTATGAGAAATAATTAAAAATAAATAATATATTGATGCACCTCGCCAAAAGGCTTGCTGCTCGCGTACCCAACCGCAAAAAATTGCTAGTGCACTTTTAGAAGGCAACCGGAAGAAAATATCTGCATGCTGTAGATAGGAAATTCAGTGGGCATGGATACGGGTCTAAGTTTATGCCAACGGGTACGTGTGTGGGTGTGATCATAATTCGAATGGATATCCGCACATATAAACCTGCTAGACCCACTTTAAGAGTCAACATGTGACCCCAAATACCCGGATATATAAACTCATGTTAGGGTTTCACTCTCATCTCATCCTCATTTCTTTTCTCCTCCTAGATTCCCATTCCCAGCCGCCGTAGTCACTAGATCGTCTCCCTCCTCTAGTCCTAAGGTCCTTCCTGTGTGTAGCACCTTCACCCCTCCTCTCGACTGAGCGCCAGTGGCCTACTGACCCGTTCAGATGCCGCAATCTGCCCCCACCTCCCTCCTTCCTCTTGAGCAGAGCGCCCGACGACCGCAGCCAGGCCCAGTCCATCCACTCGAGAATCTAGCCGCCCGGCTACTGTGGCCAATCCATCGCGTTCGCACCCCGACCATGGACCTTTCGTCTACCTGTTGCCTTCAGATAAACCATTTGCCTATTACCCCGAGCCAGTGGCGGATGCAGGATGAGAGGCAAGGGGGGGCTGAAACAATGGAGATGTTGATTTGTGTGAAAATTTAATGGTGATTTGATGCTTTTGCTACAGTATTTTACGTGTAATTAGGGGAGCTTGGGGGGGCTAGAGCCCCCCTAGCCCCCCTGCTGGATCCGCCGCTGCCCCGAGCTGACCGCTATTGCGCGCACACGGGCGTACCCACAAGCATGTGCATGTTTTTCTACCTGTAGCGGGTTGTGGGTATGGACACAGGCTCAAGTTTTAGCTTGCAAATACGAATATCTGTAGTATTTATCCTCGCGGATTTATTCCTATAGCGTGAGGCCCAATCGAGCCCTACCTCTAACTATTATGTTTTTCGGAGCACTTCTCGATGGTAAAATTGGCCCACTGTGACGCTCCTATGCGCTTGCTCGTGGCTGCCATGGCGATGCTCAACCACAACATCAAGACATGCTAGGTGTGTTAGTGGATCAATATCCTAGTGATATTTGCATGATCCAACTAGATCTTTATAATTTTTTATCTTAAATTTCATTTCTGTAATATAAGATCCCACTGTTTTTGAACCCGACTTTTACATTATTCAGATTAAATTTTTAGGCCTTTTACTACCCTAAGTGCTACCACCATATATACCTTTGTTGTGCATGTTGCACTTCTACGAAGAAGACAAAGATTGAGATCCGAACTGGAAATTAAGTCCGAGAGGAGAATGGGTGGAGAGAGAGAGAGAGAGAGCGTGAGGGGGGTGGGGATAAGATTGGACGCACTATAGACATTTAAAAAAAATTGACATCTAATAGTGAGTTTAAAGTTTAAACTAATCTATGTACCACGGGGAAGATAGCTTGTTTTCTGGTTGGTCGATCACAATTTTGGTCCCATTCAGTTGCATGTTCTCTAAAAAAATTTATGTAAAATTCAGCCACGTTAGTAATTGTTTGTACAAAACTTCAGCTATATTCATCTGAGCAATTCAATCCTCCCGCACATTCTCGGCTATCCCCTGTCTTGGCCCGCACTTTCCCGCTTCGGCATCCTACCACCACGTGTCGCCGCGGAGTCGGACGCACGTTCCCGCGCGGGGCCCGCCCCACCGGCCCAAAACGGAACGCCTTTCCACTTGAGCCGCCATTCGGCGGGCCCGGCCGTGCCGCCTCGCCGCCCCTGGCCGCGCGCGCGCGCCCCCGTCCAAGCGCCCCGGCGTCAGCAGTGACTGAAGGCTGAAGCCGTGGCCCGTCCAGGACCCGCCGCGCTCGCTATATATCGCGCGCGCGCCGGGCGGCGCATGGTTTTCATGCCTCCTCGCGCCTCGCAGGACTAGAAGAGAGAGAGAGAGAGAGAGAGAGAGAGAGAGAGAGAGAGAGAGAGAGAGAGAGAGAGAGAGAGAGAGAGGGAGAGGGCGATCGAATCAGCCGCCGATTTGACCTCGCGATTCGAGCACTGAAAGCGAAGCATCGTCTGATCAGCCACCGGGCGGATCGTTTGGAGCGAGCGGGCGGGCGGACGGCCGCCGGAGGAGGAATCAATCAAGAAAAGGAGGAGATGAGCGGCGGCGGAGTGCCGGCGCCGGCGGCGCAGTCGCAGGAGCTGCATCTACCGCCGGGGTTCCGGTTCCACCCGACGGACGAGGAGCTGGTGACGCACTACCTCTGCCGGCGGTGCGCCGGGCTGCCCATCTCCGCGCCCATCATCGCCGAGATCGACCTCTACAAGTTCGACCCCTGGCAGCTCCCAAGTACGTGCCGCGCATCGCCATGCGTGCTCCACCTGTACGGTTCCAAGTTTCCTCGCTCTGATGTATGTATGCCTGCCGCGCAGGGATGGCGCTGTACGGCGAGAAGGAGTGGTACTTCTTCTCCCCGCGGGACCGCAAGTACCCGAACGGGTCGCGGCCGAACCGCGCCGCCGGCACGGGGTACTGGAAGGCCACCGGCGCCGACAAGCCGGTGGGCACGCCCAGGCCCCTGGCCATCAAGAAGGCGCTCGTCTTCTACGCCGGCAAGGCCCCCAAGGGCGACAAGACCAACTGGATCATGCACGAGTACCGCCTCGCCGACGTCGACCGCTCCGCCCGCAAGAAGAACCACAGCCTCAGGGTATGTCTTTGCTCCTACGGGATGCTACCTCTTGCCACGCCACTAGTCACTGCGTGCCGCTGCAAAAAAGTTCAGATAAGAGCCTAGTCGTGGACACGTATGGATCAGGAAGAACAATTAGCCGTCGAATTGTCCCAGCTAGCTAGGGGAAAAGATGCATGGCGATCGAGCCGAGCCTTTTGTGGATGATTCCTGCCGCAAGTGTGAACCCCTGGAGATGAGATGGTGCGTCATCCCCTTGGGCCGCCAGTTATCTCTCTTGCTTTTGCGAGCCGCGGCGACAGCGATCGGGGGATACCGTCGAAAGCGACGCGTCAATAATGCCGCTTCGGATTTCATTAAGAAATTCGTGTAGTCCTTTTTGCGGGGATAGATTGGGATGATGTGGTTTTTGTGGATTTGCTACACGAGATTATGATGATGAAACAATTTGTAATTTCTTCTCCTTCGGTTGCATTGCAGCTTGATGACTGGGTGCTGTGCCGAATCTACAACAAGAAGGGCGCGGCGGACAGGCCGTCGTCCGGCTCCAGCGACGGCGGGCGGGCGCCCATGGCGGTGGGCTCGCCGCCGGAGCAGAAGCCGTCCGTGCTGCCGCCCCCCGCGGCGGGGCCCGGGGCCGGGTACGCGCCGCCGCCGTTCCCGGAGCTGGCGGCGTACTACGAGGTCCGGCCGTCGGACTCGATGCCCCGGGCGCCCGGCGGCGCGGACTCGAGCGGCTCCGGGCATGCGCTGGCGGCCACGTCGTCGTGCGGCGGCGGCGGCGCCGAGCGGCCCGAGGTGCAGAGCCATCCCAGGATCGCCGCGTGGGAGCGCACGTTCGCGGGCGGCACCGGGCCGGGCGTGAACCCGGCCGGCTCGATGCTGGGCGGGCACCAGCAGCAGCTCGGCCCCGCGGCCGGGGGCGCGAGCGGCGGCGGCGACCCGCTGCTCCATGACATCCTCACGTTCTGGGGCAAGCCGTACTGAGGCCGGGGTCGTGGCTGGCTCGGCCGAGCTGCCGGCGATGAGGCCGATCGAGGGCGGACCGGCGGAGCAGGGAGGACTGCAGCAGGATCGGATCGCTGGGTATACTGGACACGTAGCTACGAGAGTAAATTTGAACTAAGCTGTGTATACGCGATTGATTTGGCGCTGGGATTTTTGTGTGCTTTTTTTTGTTAGTGGTATTACTGATCACAGTTTGGCTTAATCGACACCTTGTAATCACGTTGGTCGTCTCTTAATTACGAGATGGAGTATTGCGTGCATGCATCATGCTCATGTGCACCCGTGCGACCTCTGTCGTAACGACTTATTGCTGAACGCAGCAGCCCGTGGTGTCTGCTCGTACCAACACGCGTGGATGTGCCCCCTTGGTTCTTTAAATTGGCAACGTCTGTCTAGCACGGGTTTCACGTTTCTCTTCTTTTACAACAAAAGAAAAAGAAAAGACGGTACAAATTTCTGGTGCGCGTGTGTGTACGTGGCGACTCCGCCGGGCGTAGCACGATGAGCACGCCGAACTCGCAGGAACCTCCACGCCGGAGCGCGACGGCTTTGGTGCGTGCGTGCTCTGCTCACCGCGTAACGTACGGGCACCAACCAAGAAAACGTAACGCGTGATCTCCTAAATCTGGGAACTCTTTGGGAATTCCGTCCGTCCACCGGCGGCGATCCTACCGCCGCCGTACCGCGCGCGCCGAGTCAAAAAGGTTCGCCAACAATTCGTGTGGCTCGCCTCGCGGTTGCACGCTTCCGCCGATAAGCACGGACGCACGGTCACCCCCGCGGGCGGCGCACGTGGCGGAGCCTGGCGCCCTGGTGCGTGCGGGCGCGGTGTAACGACCGTGACGCGTCGGACTTGTCCGGCCCTGCGCGCGGCGGGAGGGGGGTCGGGTGCGGCGCGCGCGCGTACGTGTGCGGCCACCGAGCCACGACGGGGGCTGGGGGCACCATTCCAAGCTCGGCCGGCCGGTCAATCGGCACGTGCACGATCGTCGCCGTAAAGCGCGCGACACGTGGGTTTTGGGAGCGAGGCTTTGTTACACGAGTCGTCGTCGCGGTGCGCGGTGCCGTACGGCCGCGGTCTCTGCGGCGGGCGGCGGGCCGTGCGCCGCCGAGTGCCTTTTGCGCGGTCGGGATCTGCAGGGATCGTGCGTGCCTAAAACAAAGACCACCCGCCACGTCGCGCTCCCGCGGGCGGCCATGCCTTCCTTCTTCCGCCGCTGCAAGCGGCGGGCGTGGGGGACGGACGTCAGGCAGGTGCGGCTCCGGCAACGTGCTGTACTCGGGGTGCTGTACGTCTCATCGAGTTTACATGGCTCAGGGCCTACTTTTTATTTTAGCCTTATTTTGGAAGTTTTTAAAGTTTGAACTCCCGGGTGAGGTAATTATGTAGCAGCACGGTGCCAAAAGTTATGATGTACGCTGTTGTACAGAAGCACGAAGGTCAATATAAAAAAAAACTTACGAGAAAAGGACTTAGCCTTGTTTAGTTCACTTCCAAAAATTTTACACCCCGTCACATCGAATATATCAGCACATACATGGAACACTAAATCTAGATGAAAAAACTAATTATATGGTTAGCTTGTAAATTGCGAGACGAATCTAATAAATCTAATTAAATTGTGATTAGACACTAAACTTCTATAGTAACACATGCTCTAATGATGGATTATTAATAAATTTGTCTCATGGTTTACAAACGAAATCTATAATTTATTTTGTAATTAGTTCTCATTTGATACTTTAAATGTATGCTAGAATATTCAACGTGACATTTGCGGAGTAAACTTTTTGCATCTAAACAAGACTAAATTCTAAATGATATGCTGTCACATAGGATGTTTGGATATTAATTAGAAATATTAAATGTAGACTAATTACAAAAGTAATTGTTTAAATGGAGGCTTATTGATGAAACTGAATCCATTAAATCTAAATAGATTATGATTTGGCAATATCATGCTAGATAAATAAGTGCTAATCATAGGAGCATTAATGGGTTCCTCTCAACAATTAGCCGTGTATGCAATTAGTTTTGCAATTTTTATTTATTTAGTCAATCTAATCAGGACTCCCAGAATCCAAACGAGGCCTAAGTAGCTTCGCTTTCCGTTTATTCTGGGCTTTCTCCTTTCACGGTGCAGGCCTCTGGGCTGGGCTTGTTACAAGGCGGATGCAGGTTAGAGAGCCCATTTCGCACCCCCCCCCTTTTTTTCCCCCATCCACTGCATGCAAGTCTGGGACTGATATCTTTTCCGTTTCTTGCAAATTATTAATTGAATACTACCTCTGTTTCTTTTGATAAGACTAATTGCAATTTGGAAAGGTCTTACTTTAACCATCAATTACTTTCACAATAGACCATCGGTGTGGTTGGGAAATCAAGTCGTATTTTTTTATAACAAGTGAGACGTGAATAAATTCAAACAGCCTTTATATCTACTAAACATGCATAGAATTTTGAATAAGTATTGGTCCAAATTTGATCCTCATCCTCTGGATTTCTAATACGTCCTTTATTTTGAACTGAAGTTAGTTTCTCCGAAATTTTATTCATAGCATGGGTTGTAAGATTAGGGACTGTGTTTGTTTGCCTTCAAGAGGAAACATGAATGGTCGAGATAAGCCATGTGGCCACAACTACATCTGGATTTCCTGCCCTCATGATTAGATGGACAATAAACACCACAGATTGTTATTAACATTACATCGATTATCATAATCCTATAAGTTGTTTAAGATACGCTTATTTCAGATTCTATAATCTAGTATATATAAGCAGGGTTATACAAAAAGAACCTTAGCTGAAGCCTTATTATTTTAACGGATTCTTTTAGGGCGATACATGCCACCTACACACTCCTTTTAGCTTAGTAATAAGGCATGGTACTTATATTACATGCGGATAGAGCTTGATGACTTACAAATCATTATACCATACCATGGGCTGGCTCCGAATACATGAGCTAGAAGCCTAGAACAATTGATACAGCTGAGAGGGTACCACCAAATTAAACTAATCTGGTAGCAGCAGCACTTGGCTAGCCAAAGGTAGCTAGCTAGCTAAACTGTCTCTTGTGCCTTGTCTTGGCTCTGGGACGCCGACGTCGCCGCGTCGCAGGTGGGGCTGGCCGCGCCGAGCCAGCGCGCCAAGGCGTCGAGCGTGCGGGCGTCGGCGCGGTAGTGGCGCTGCGTGAAGCGCGCCATGTCGGCCCAGGTGAAGTCCGGGTAGCGCCGCCGCCGCTCCTCCTGCCCGCGGGCGGTGGCGAGGAGGCGCGGCGGCGGGCGCACCACGCGGTCCTCGCGCGGGCAGAGGAAGAAGGCCAGCGACCGCCGCTCCCGCTCCCGGTGCACCACCGCGCGGTGCAGGCAGCTCCGGTACCGCCCGTTCGACAACGCCTGCACGCGCAAGAAGAGATCAAAATGAAACTTCCGTATAGTGATACTAGCGACAGATCGATCGGGATCTGCGCGTGTGGCGTACATCGATCTCATCTGGTGGCCGTGTCCCGCATGGAGTGCGTGGTACTAGATTTGATTGGAACTGTGCACTAGTAGAAAACAAGCCAAAAGTCCACCTAAAAGTACCTGTATGAAGATGAACCGGTGCCTATACTAGCATAGGCACCGGTTCATCTTCATACCAGTATTTTTGGAGTTGATGAAATCTATGGGTGAGCCTTAAGGTTCACTATAGGTACCGGGTGGTAATTTTTACATTAGTACCGGGTGGTACCATCAACCGAACCGGTACCTAAGGCTCATCCAAGGGTTACTTCAAAAGGAAAATATCTCTCTTCCTATCACAAGTGATGTGTAGGTGAGATGGTAAAGAAGGCAACGTGATGCAAGAGGTCCCAAGTTCGAATCCCAGCTACCACCAGCATGCATATTTTTGATAAAAATGAGTGCCTTAGGTACCGGTTATTTATCCGGTGTTAAAGGTACGAGCATTAGCTTTTAGTCTTGTTTTTGGGGGTACCGGTTGAAAAAACCGGTACCTAGGGCCCTTCACAACCGGTGGTGTTAAAAGTACGAGCCTTTAGTCTCGGTTTCGGGATACCAGTTGGAAAAACCGATACCAAGGCCCTTCACAACCGGTGCCTAAGGGCCTTTTTCCAGTAGTGGTGAAAAAATAAGACGGGAACGCGACGAAAGGAAAATCGCTGGGGGATCGAGCCTAGCTAGCTAGTACGACGATGTTCGGCCTGCTGGACGCACGCGCACCGCGAGCATGCGGACAGCGGACGTACGTACGTGCGCTAGATCTCAGCCGATGCTGGCTGCCGGCCGCGCGCTTCGTCTCGGCCACGCACGCAGCCGCGCTAGGCTAGGGCACGCATGCGTGAGCCAGCCAAGCGCCGGAACTATCTCGGAGAAGAGGACGGCGTCAGGTACCCGGGGTCCCGGGCCCACCGGGCCACCACTGCACAGCGCCTGCGCCCCGCTGTCGGATGTCTCCGTCTCCGAAGGGACACCGCGGCCAGCCGGCCTGCGTCGTCGTCCCTGTCCGGCGACGAGCTACAGTCTAAAACAGACAAGCGTCCAACGGGGGGCCGAATTAAAAGAGAAAGGACCCTGTAGCCATTTCCAATCTATCCCCCCCCCCCCCCCCCCCCCGAGGCCGGCACACGGATCGTGAAAGAGCCGAGTAACCGCACCATGCATCCAGCCGCCCCCGGGTGTTTTGGGCGTAGGTTCGCGCTACACTTTCGGCGGCTCCTCAGGGCAAGTACATTGGTGTCGTCTTAAGGCGGTCTCATGCAGTGACACGTAATCTTGAGACGACCAACTTCTACAATGGCTTGTCTTTTTAGTTGTCTCATAGTTATACTACATTTCTTAATTTGTGGATGAAATAAAGAAATATTTTGAGTTGCATGGCAACAACAACTCATACAATGGTGGAAAGTAGCCTCATACTCTTAAATTTTAGGCTATGAGGCAGTTGTTTCGCGAGTCAACCAACTCTTTCTCTCACCTTACTCTCTCTCTCTCCTCCACATCACCCAAAATCCTATGTGGCATTGCATGAGACGACCTACGAGACGGATCACGTGTAGCAATTACCTGCCCTCAGTAGTGCTCGTGCTCGAAGTGAAATTGGATGCACAGACAAGGGGATCTAATTAAGGCTCTATATCTAGCGCGGTCTCGTGTGAGATGAGACTTCTGACTTAGGTTAATTAGGTCTTGTTTGGATTGTCTAGAGTTAAGTGTACCACTTGCTAAAGTTCAGCTGAGCAAAAGTTCAGCTGCTAAACTTTAGCATATGTCTATTCGGATCCATGGCAAAAATCTAGCTAGATAAGTAAGAAAAGTGCTATTAGCACTCATTAGCTCTCTTCTTCTAGACAAAGTTTAGACTCCTTTTTGCCTCTTAGCTAAAGTTTAGCGCATCCATTAGCATTCCTGTTTGGATGGGCTAGTGCTAATGTTTAGCATTTTCACCTATTAGTATTTAGATCCAAACAGAACCTTAGGTGTATATGCATGTAGCATATACATAGGGACATATATAGTGTTCCTGATCTGATACGCTTTACACTCCATGAACTTGGTTTTCCTGAAACAACTATGGTAGTGGTTTCCTTTTTGCCACCACTTGGGTCGGCAACAACCATTTGAGCTCGATCGTCTACATTATAATATTCATTAAGCTGACAGACAACGAGCAACTCATGAGCCTCTAGATTTTTTTTTAGCCCTAGCAGTAGTTAATTTAATTAGTCCGTATGTAATAAACATATAGCATTGAATTCATAGGTTAATTATTAACTTGATTCATCAAGGTTTAAACCCTTGTGGCTGTATATATTTGAAAAGATATGAATGCCTATGTGTTAGTGTACATGTAAAAAAGTAGACGATTTACCTTATTTTTATGTAAAAACAAAAAATTACATCGTATTGACTACTAATGATCAATATATAATTTACTTTTCTAAGCATAGTTTGCGCATAAATGCCATCGCAATGTTTTATCTACTAAAACGTTTAATTATGATCTCTTTGCTGATAAATTGCATAGTTTGCGCAAAAATACCATCACATTAATTATGGTCTCTTTCTCTTTTTTTTTTGTAAAAAAGGAAAAAGTTTAAAACTTGGGAATCACCGATGTCGACGAGTGACAATAATACAAGGAGCATGACGGTGACGTGTGCTCCGGATAAACTTCCTATATATATGTGTACCAGATGCAACCGGCTTAACCAAACGTAGTAGTTGTAGCACCTGCAGCTTTGCTAGAAAGTGAGCTAAAGCCAGTACTCAGCTAAACGACGTCAGAGCCACTACGTGACGCATTGGGGAACACTCACATGCGCGCTTTGGTTCCGGAAAACGATATGATGGAGCAGCGCAATGTATGCAAGAACGATGACTAGATCGACCGGCGTTGCGACATGTACGTCGTCGTCTACCAGCTGCGAGCTAGCAGGTCGAGGGTACAATACGTAGGTGACGACGTACCGTGAATGTGTCCCCGATGTTGACGACGAGCGCGCCGGGCCTCGGCCGCACGGGGCGCCACTCGCCGTCGACGAGCACCTGGAGCCCGTCGACGGCGCCGTCCTGCAGCAGGAGGGTGAGCGCCGAGGGGTCGCAGTGCGGCCCCGTGCCCAGCGCCCGTTCCGGCTCCGGGCACCGCGGGTAGTAGTTGCACCGCATGATGGAGCAGCCGTCAGCGAAGAAGTCCCTGTAGCAGCTCCGCCCCACGCCCAGGCTCACCCCGATCACCTCCATGATCGCCAGCGACACCTGCTTCATCGCCTCGCAGTAGTCCTGGTACACCACCCTATTCGTGTGTCCATGGTATACACATACACTACTCATGTCGTGTACGTGGTACAAGAAGTGAACGACGATCGAACACCTATATATCGCGCGCATGGAGAAAAGCTGGTTGATTTACCCTAAGGGTTTGAAGTCGCTGCCCAGGACGGAGGTGAAGTAGTCCACGACGACGTGGGCGCCGGCCGCCCAGTGGTCGCGGTGGCCAAAGGAGAGCGTCTCCTTCCAGGGCAGGTTGGCCGTGAAGCGGTCGACGTGGGCAGCGGCGTAGCCGGTCACGTCCCCGGGGGCGCGGCGGGCGCGCTGCTTCGCGGCGAGCGGGAGGCGGAAGAAGGCCGCGGCGCCGTCGAGCGCGGCGCGCGCCAGCGCCGGGTCCAGCCCGTGCCCGGTCACCTGGAACAGCCCGTGGCTCGCGCACGCCGCGGCGACCTGCTCGGCAGCGCGGCGCATTCCGTCGCCGTCACCGCCGCCGCGCATGGCGGCCCCGACGTCCACCACGGGCGCGTCCAGCTCCGTCTCTGACGAGGCCAGCGCGTCGGCCAGGGGCCAGACGAACGGGTCCGGGATCTTCGGCTGGCCCCAGCAGAGGCCGATGGCGGCAGCGTCGTCGTCGTCGCCGCCGCCGTCGGCAGGAGGCACGCGACGAGCAACGTCCATGCCCACTGGGTGGTCGCTGCCGCGGCTGCGGTGATGGGGATCTTCTGGCATTTTGTCCGGACGGTAGAGTGCGCGTCTCTCTGGCTCAGGCAGCTATTGCAAGTGGTTTGCGTCAGTGTGCGTGGGCGAAAGCCCTCCCGAGCAAGCGGCTATAAGTAACGGGCGACGGCAAGGCTTTGAGCCTCGAGATGAGCAAGAGTGTGATGACCTCGTATCTAAGTGAGAGGCAAAAGGACGAGTGATAGGATTGAATTGGACGTATCTGGCAGGGTGGGGTGGGTCCACTACTACAGAATAGGCCTTTGTTCCAGGTCATTTGTCTCGGTTATCTTTGGGCCCGGGACAAAATGTGGCTTTTGTCCCAGGTCCAAAGGCTAGCCGGGCCAGTGGGGGGGGGACAGGGGCCTTTTGTCCCGGGTGGAGCCACCAACCGGGACAAAAGGCCCCTCTTTTGTCCCGGTTGGTGGCTCCACCCGGGACAAAAGGTCCAACCCTTTTATTCCGGTTGGTAACACCAACCCGGACAAAAGGGTGACCCTTTTATCCCGGTTGGTGGTACCAACCCGGACAAAAGGACCCTTTTGTCCCGGTTGGTGTTACCAACCCGGACAAAAGGCCTCTCCACGTGATAGTTCAAAAGAGAGTTATTCTTTACTGAGTCATACGTACTACTTAGGTGAGTTGGCAAGCAGGCCAAGCGCTAGGCAATAAGTCTTGGGTTCCAATCCCGCAGGGCGCAAAGATTTTTTAGTGCGAGGGACATTTTGTCCCGGTTCTACCACCCAGGGCTTTTGTCCCGGCGGCCGAATCCCGGGTCCAAAACCAGGACAAATAGCCCTTTGAAACAGGGACAAATGACCCGATCTGTAGTAGTGGTCGTACATACCCTGACAGTAGTTAGCGCAGTATAGGGTAACAGGTAACTGGAATGGAAATAGAATTTAATACTCCTTCCATTCCAAATTATAATTCATTTGATTTTTTTAGAGTAAAATACACCGGTGGTCTCTAAACTTGTTGGGGGTGTATCATCTAGCTCCTAAACTCCTAAAATGCATTTTCAGATCCTCGAATTTGTTTCAAGATGTCACATAGGTCCATAATCTCTTAAAATGCAGTTTTAGGTCCATAAACTTGTCCCACGGTGACATGCAGGACTACCGGCTTATTTAAAATTTTATGCAAACATAATCAAATTTATGATGGAGATTTGCCCTTGCTCCGTTATCCATCGACGCTATTTCGAAGAATGCCGTCATCAACTCTACCTAGATAGAAGTACACTGGTAACATGAACATAGAACCCATATTGAAGGCGCCTTGTAGAAGAAGCCATTGAAGCAAGATACCAAGCAAGATGCTCAGACGACAACCAAAGAGGGAGGAGGGGAGCAAATAAAGGCCAACACTAGTATGTCTTTCCTTGCAAGGGGACAACCCAAGATTTTGGGTTTCTAGCTTCGATTTGCCTGAAAAAATCAGACAAATATTCTTGAATTGCATGGTCAAAATTTGAAAAGAAGTAGCTCCTAAAATAACAAAATACAATAGATTCACGAATTTGCAAATAACTTTCTTTTGATCCATGAGAAATTCCACCCCTTTACAAGCAATATGTTACCTACAAGATTTATCATCCCTCTGAAAATTGAAGAACAAGTAAATAGAGGTTATCACTCTCTCATCTCACTCAAGCACTTGCACTCACTACTAGAAAATGGACTAGTGTTCCAGGAGGGGTAAGAGAACCACCTCTCCAACTGGCCAGCTCCCTATATATATATATATATATATATATATATATATATATATATATATATATATGTTCTCTGGAGAATGATAAAATACCCCACTCTAGTATCTAAGATAAACTACCCATGTAGGGGCATTTTAGTCTAGCTCTTCATATACCTATCGGATGGACCGAACGCCTTCATGATTTTATTCCGCCTTTACGGCTTTGACACAAACTTCGCTATGTTGCCACGCGTCTTCTGATCAACCACGTGACATGCCCTGTCTTGTGATCCAAACTAGAACCTGCCGCCTAATAGTTGAGGCCAAAACCATTAAACCGTCTATCTTTGCTAGCTGTTGTGTGTCTTTCACTATGTACACATGCACGTATCTGACCTCCGCCAAAAGCTCTGATGCATTCAAGTGTTTCACCCTCCCATGCCCAGGTCGTTTTGCCATCCTCTTCTTTTTTACTTGGCCGACGTCATCTTCATTATTATGTACTCTTGCTCTTCATTCATATGCATGATGTAAATCACTTATAACTTTGTAAAGACTCTCCTTGATCGGGTCCCTCGATCCCAAGTCTTCTTGTCCATCCTTCACTGTTAACGGTCCCTAGGCATAAACACACTCTGGATCTTTACCTATCGCTGTCATCTGTCATGTTGCGCCCAACACCTGCACATTGCAAGTCAATACGTGTTGTCAATCGCTCATTTAAAAGAGAGTAAATTAAAGCTCCATTGTTTTCTCATTTGGAAATGTTCCAACATATCCCTTTTCATTTTACTTGTAGCAGTGTAACGAACATGGCCCATTTAGGCCATTTCGAGTGATTTTGGTGATCGATTGACAACGCAATCATTGGGACTAACGAGTTTGTCAAGTGAATCTATCTAGGTCCCTAGGATGAAGTAAAGAGCCCTAGCAAAGCAAAACATGAAAAAAGAACTGAAAGAAACACTGAATTGGACGAGTTCTGCAGAAATCAGTAGCACCGGAAGTTCCGATGGCCCATCGGAACTTCCGATGACTCCATCACCGGAAGGTCCGACGCCCTAGGATCGGGCTAATCCTCAGTGGTGTTTGAAATCAGTTGAAAAACTCAGTACCACCGGAAAGTCCGATGCCACCAATAATAGCCATCGGACTAAGCATCGAAGCATTACACAGAGAGCATGTCATCAAGGGCGCAGCAGCAGAGTCTTCAGCACCGGAAAGTCCGATGGCCATCCGAGTAAGGCACCGGACTAATGACATCAGCACCAGAAAGTTGAACAGGAGTTACTTCAGCACCGGAAGTTCCGATGCCCAGTCGGAGCAACGCATCGGATCTTCCGATGGCTACCACGTTAGTTGTCAGACCGCCAACGGCTACTATTCAGGTGCAGTGTGACCGGAAGTTCCGACGCCCTCCATCCGAAGTTCCGATGACTACGCTGAAAAAGGAAAAACGACTACAAAACGGTTAGTTCGAGTTGGTGTCCTATATAAGCGTCTCACCACTGCCATTTTTAAGTTGCTGGAGGTCAGGGAGACCTCATACACATTGAAGAACACCTCCAAGCCAACCAAGTTCTTAGCAATCAAATCCTTAGATTTAGCACAAGTTTTGTAAGTGAGAGTGCTAGGCTAGCTCATGTTTGAGTGAGAGAGCAAGGTTGTGTGCCTTGTGTGCTGTGCTTGAGAGCAGCTCAAGTTTGTACTTGGTGTGCTGGTCATCCTTGGAGTTTTGGTGACTCGCCAGTAACACCAACGGCCCTCCATCTTGGTGTGGAGCGGCGTCAACATCTTTGTGCGGGGGACATGGAGACCCCCATCCTTCATGGAGAAGCTCCCTAGTGGAACCCGGGGCCAAGGTAACCGTGGTGACTTGCAAGCCTTGGTGGCAACACAAGAAGAGTTCCAGAAGAGACTTGGTGGCCGAGAAGCGATACTCTTGATAGACTGCTTCAACAACGTGGAGTAGGAGCGGCTTTGTGCCTAACCGAACCACAGAATAAATCTCGTGTCAAGAGTTTGCTTCCTCTCATCCATATTTAAATTTCCGCATTTCTTATTGCAACTTGTGTGTCTTTATTTTCTTAGATTAGCATCAAAATTAGGATTGGCTATAGGTTGCAAAACTTATTTTGGAATGATAGTTTCATACTAGATGAACCGTAGTTTTACATTTAGATTGTATGTTTTAGTTTAAATATTGTGCAAACTAGTTGAAGCCTTAGATTAAAGTTTTAAGTTACCTAATTCACCGCTCTCTCTCTTAGGCTACGAGCATCCGATTCCTTTCAAGCAAATTTTGCATCACCAGGCCGGTTTGAACACATGCCATCGACCAGTTTGCTAGATCTACTGGTAGATTTTAATTTATAAAGACATGAGTGCAACTGCTACTGTTTTATGTTGCTTGCCTGTCTACCACAGATCTAGCCAGGATCTCGGCACTGCAGCCAGCCAGTCATCTGCCGATCGATCGCCGGCCGGCCGGCGTGGCCCCGGAAGGCCGGAACTGTGGTCGCGGAACACGACACGGGCTAGCTATATACGTAGGCAGAGGTAGCTCTGGCATTCTCGTACGACGGTACGAGGAGGCTATGTGATGCTTCCACCGGCCTCACCTCCCCGATCATTGGGCTGATAGATCTATCGTATACGAAACAACAGCGTGACCGATGAGATGAAAAACGAGCTCTTGCAAGTGGAGACGGCGTGCTTGTCGCCAGCGACCACGCCAACACCGCGCGCGGCGGGAACGCATTCGACCGCCCCCTGCGTGCATCGGTGCATGTGCCAAACAACACAACACTCTTTGCTCTGCAAACGACAACGCTAGCTGCTGATCGGCTCGCGGGGTTGTAGTGGAGACTTGCAGCAGCTAGCTAGCAGCCAACTATTTCAAGTCGGCCTGAATGTGGTCCGATTTCAAACCGGGCAACCCGTGTAACCAGCCCATCCTAAACCGCTCCTGGAGATCATGCACGGGTTGGTTTGAGTCCGGTTTTAACCGCATAACCCGTTCCAACTTCCAAGCTCAAGTAACATATATATATATATATAGACACAACTTTATCATCGACGTGCCTTCGCGAGTCTGTCTGCGCACTGCGCCTCGTCAACACCAGCGCCCCTCACGACCATGGAAGAGCGAGGCCTGACACAAGCGGGAACAATGAGAACAACGCAAGTTCGAGCCCCCATGGTAGGCTAGGCGACAACGATGAGCCCCATGCACCTGATGACCTGAAGAACGAGAGCATGACGCCATGTGGAGCAGCGGCCGACGGAGAGGACGACACGCATCGCTGTGTTGGCCTAGCTAGTAACGTTTGCTGTAACTAATGGCCGGTTTAAATGTTAACCGTTCAACCCGTGGTTTCTAAACTGTCAAATGAGCTCTCTGGCGGTTTGGGTTGGTTTGTAACCAAAATCCGGTGAAACCGGACCATGTACAGTGCGAATTTCAAGTCTTGGTTTTCTGTTTTACAACTTTGTTATCCACGGTAGAGAGTGTTTTTTACAGGGATCGTAGCGGTCGGCAAATAAAGCTTTGCGTCTTTTTTTTTTTTCCATCGAGTGTGATGGGTCCGATCGGGTTTTGCCGGCCGTACGCTTGACCATCTGTGACGGCACTTTTTCGTGTCTGGAGTGAGAGTGACCAATGAGGGCTGTCTCGCGATGAGATGCTCCCTGTCGGACTAATTAAGCGCACCAATTATCAGACTTAGCCGTACTCTGATCCGTTCTCTGCCACCAAACCAGCCATCATTATTTGCCGCCAAGCAAAATGGTCACAGAGGATCATCATTTGCCGACACAAGGATCAAGGAGGTCTTGGTATTATAGACATTGATCTTCAAAACAAAGCCTTATTAAGCAAATGGATAATAAATTTGCTTAATGGTGAAGATATATGGCAAATGTTGGTTAGAAATAAATACCTAATCTCCAAATCTCTATCACAGGTTGAGACTAAATAGGGCAACTCTCATTTCTGAAGAGGGCTCATGAAAATACAAAAAAAAGATCCTAGCTAATGGTTCTTTTCAAATAAAGGATGGAACACAAACGTGGTTTTGGGAGGATACATGGGAATCAAACTAGCCATTCAAAGATATCTACCCCACTATATACAACATCTCTCACCATCCGCAAGATACGGTGGCAAAAGTTATGAATTCAATATTGTTGAACATCTCTTTTAGAAGAGCGTTGGTAGATGAAAAATTAGATGAATGGCTAAGACTAGTAGCACAAGTCTCCACCTTTAATTTGACTTAAGGAAGGGATACTTTAAGCTGGCACTTAACCAAGAGCGGATAATTTATGATTCGCTCGATGTACCTCCACCTGACTAAACCCTTTCGGACATAAATTTATTTAGAAACTTAAAATTCCACTAAAATTAAGATCTTCCTTTGGTACCTGCAAAAGAGGATTATTGTAACCAAGGATAATCTTCGAAGGAAAAACTGGAAGGGTAGTCAAACTTGTAGCTATTGCATTTGTAACGAAACAATCAAACACCTCTTTTTCGATTTCCAACATGCAAAGGTAATCTGGAGGACTGTCCAAGTTGCTACTGGTTTAACTCCACCTATATCGGTAACCCACATGCTTGAGAATTGGCTTCAAAATTTGAATGCATGAGAGGCCTTTACTATTCTAACAGGGGCAGCGGCTCTGTGTTGGGCAATATGGTGTTGTCGAAATGATATTATCTTTTATAACGTTAAACATTCATGCTTTATGCAGGTTATTTTCAGGGAGACTTACTGGCTGTGATTTTGGTCAATGTTGCAGCATAAGAAGAGGACAAAAGATCTGTTCATAAAAGTCAGCACTTCTTTGGAGATAGTAGCCTTGGAACTGTTGCCGAGTCATGGATGAAAGCATAATAATAGACTTTGTCAGGTTTAATTTTGCTTTTTAACTCTCCTGCTAATCCAGCTATTGAAGCTGAAAAATATAATAATTAAAGGCTGTACGCTAAACCATAGAGTTCGGAAAATTCCATCATCTAAAAAAACAGCCATGCTCCCGATCAAAAGGTGATCTGGATCATCAGGCGGCGCAGTCAAAACTGAGCACTACGGCCAGCTGATCTCGAACCAACCCGCCTGCAGCTGACTATTTTTGTACAGCGTCTACACCCTCCCAACATCCTGTGAAAGGGTGTAAGGCTAGCTTATTACATACCCGTGCCGTTTTATGCACAAGAGTATCTTCTTAGCATAAGACGACGACAGTAAATTAAAGAAGCACACGGGTCCAAAATTACAAGCTTCTGCTGCAGACTCGTTACTCCTTAGCGCTGTCCTAGATGCAGATCGAGTTGCAGATATGTTAGTATTCACTAGATTCATGAAGTCGTCAATCATGCGAGTTATCAGCATGGTGGGCGCAAGGAGAGCCTACGCGACCATACGTAACAGACGAATGTGCTGTCTCTATCGAATATGTATTATAACTAGGCGTATAGCCCGCGCATTTGTGCAGCTAGTAAAAATTCAAAAATTTGCATATCGTTGTATCCTTACTTAAAGATTATATTATTTTTTACCAAACATCACTCTTTTCATTATCGTAAATTATGTCTTATTGTTGGTTAAAACAATTCAAATATGATCTACCTATAATAACAATTTGATTTGTTGAGCTTTAATAATATTATGCATATAATTATTCTTATTTTCATTTTATAATATATATTTAGTGTTATTTTATATTTAATTTTTCATAATGGCATTGGTGGGTGATTTTTAATTAGGCACAGGGATATTTTAGGCTAATTTTTATCGTAATGGCAGTGGTGGGTAATTTTTATTTTTCTATTTTTTCGATTAACGTGGGAATTTCTAAGCCTTGAGAGCGAACGTGGGGGCTCCGTTTGTTGGCCAAATAATAAGATAATAGATATATAAGATGCAATGACATCTATGGACAAGTAGACATGATTTTATCCGGCCTAGAGTAACTCCAGCAATAGCTCCTAAATCAAACCCTCCAAATGCTATTTTGTAGGGGTATTCATATTCGCTCCAACTCTAGCAATAGACCTAAATCCGAACATATAATAGATGGCTCCATAGAGACCCACTAGGAATGGAGAGTAGAGGAGGAAAATTGGAGGCCGACCCAAAATATAGAACGTCCGTTGGAGCGTATCTTTGTGACTTAATTCTCTGAACTTGAGATAGAGAGTTGTTTAGAGAGTTTGTTGGAGTTGCTAACATGGCTTTATCTTAGAGGTGTACAACGTAGATCGTCCAAGATCTTGTTATCATTACATCACAGATGATAGATGCTACCTACGCGCAAAGATACAAGCACGTAAGGACTACGTCTTAATTCTTGGCGGTTATACATACTAAGATCTGACAAAGCAAAAATATGGGCCATTATGATTATATATATCAGTCAGTTTAGTTCTTTATTTTTTTTTGAAGCTTTGGCTATTATGTATAATGAAGATGTCTCTACTGGATACTATGCGACTGTTGACCTTATTATAGGTAGCATAATAGATAATATCTCCAATGGTCTAGCTCTAGCTAACACATTTTTCAAAACTCTTTTTATGAAAGACAATTAATTATTTTGTGTTTGTGTCCATGAACGTAAATCCAAAATATGAGCATTGTTTTCTATTTTAGCGGACAAACTCGAAGTTGTAGCTCTATGAATTAACATACAATTTCATCCTCACTTCCTAACTCGGTGTCATATCGAAATAAACTTAGTGGTACTCATTTAACTAATGTGGATGATACACTACACTAGGAATATCCTGATGTTGAACCCTTAGTGCAACTGGGACACACTGACGAGGATTGCTTGCGACCTCTGTGGTGGTGTAAAGACACTCACTCTGCAACGAACAAGGCGATGGAAATAACTCCTACAATGCATTGCTCGTATAAATGTATTGTTTCCTAGCTAGGCACACTACAACACAAATCTTATGTAGAGATATTTTTGTATAGACATTTTATAATTTGTCTTTACAAATATGTCACATTATATTGTAAAGACACATTTTGTGGCACTTTAGAAAGTGTCACATGTATTGAGACACTATTAGACGTATTTTAAATCATAAAGACATTTTTAAGTCATTTCATAAAATGTCAATACAGATTATTACGGGCAAGTTTGAGACATTTTAAAGAGTAAAGTGCATGGCCAGTCATCAAACTTGTGGGGCTGTAGCATTATTGTACCCAAACTTAGAATCTATGTCATTCCGGTCCTTAAACTCTGTTTGAGTCTCATATTCATCCAAACAGATATTCATCCAAACGGGTATAGATCTCTGCCCACGGACCGAGAACAGGCTTGATTGCTTAAAATAGAAAATTAGTGAGATGTTATATGCAAAATCACCCAGACACAAAATCTGTTGTTGTGGTGGCAGAGCCTGGCTGAGGCGCCGACGGGGACCTCGCTGCGCTGGGGTCGCCTAAGTATGCCAACCATCCCATGCTGGGATCCTTCTCGGCGTGCAGCAACATCACCGGCATGCTCACCGACACTCACGCCATTGCACGCCTCCTGCACCAGCACAACACCACCGTCACTGCCCGTAGCCGCATGGGACTAACAGCGGCTGAGCGGCACTAGCTAGCCATGGCCATGAGAGAGGTAGGAGATGAGAGATAGAGCTGACATGTGGGATCATACCCGTTTAGACGAATATGAGACCCAAACAGAGTTGAAGGACTACAATGACACATTTTCCGAGTTCGGGGATCGGGATGAGGTATCCCAACAAATTCGAGGACCGGCCATGCACTTTACTCCATTTTAAATTTTGACCTTAGCTCCATTGAGGCATGATTTGAGTCATTCCTTTTAATATCTTGAGACACTATTTTAACCATTTAGGCATATTGTTGAATACTAATAACAATTATACTAAATACATTTGTAACAATTATCGTAAGGTTGAGACGGCTGGCAAGTTTAGAATTATGCAATATGGTGTGAGGTCTTGAGTTTGAAGCTCCATTGCTCAAGTATTATCATATTTTCAATAATTTTTAGTACACCTAGAGGGTAGAACGTAATAGTGTGTCATTATAAGTTGTCATATAGAATATAGAGACAATTAACAAAGTGTCTCTTCTATCAAAGTGACACTGAATGTAGTGGCACCTCTATGATATATAGTAAAAAATGACACCATGATTACGTAGAGACAACCTAGAATGACTCTAGAATCTAAAAATAGTGTCTCTACGTACATGTTTTGTTTTAGTGGCCGTGAAAGACAATCAAATTATTCTATATTTGTGTTTAAGAGTGGACTCAAAATATGAGCATGTCTTAGTCGAGAACAAGCTCCTCGAAGCTATATATATGTCTAGGAAGGTACACCTTCATTTTTTACTTTTTAATTATATCATTTTTAAAAAGTACGCTTGTTTAATTTGTATGTCATGACATATACTATGCTAAGGATAGTGAAAATGTGACGACATAATAAGTGCATCTGGGACACACCGGCAAGGATTGCTTACAAGTTGCAATCAGACCTTGTTTAGTTCGTGGAAATTTTTGGATTTTGGTATTGTAGTATTTTCGTTGTTATTTGATAATTAATATCTAATCATAAATTAATTAGACTTAAAAGATTCATCTCGTCGTTTATAGTTAAACTGTGTAATTAGTTATTTTAACTATATTTAATACTTCATGTATGTGTTCAAAAATTCAATATGATAGATACTGTAGAGAAATTTTTGGGAACTAAACATGACCTCACCCCCACCATTTTTCTAGATAATGGCAGTGTGTCATGTCTCATCCTGCGACATCGGCGATGCTCACCTATCAACCACCATCCCCGTTACAGCCGGACTTTACTATCAGAGCCGGAAGCGATGCGAAAGCCGTCCATCGTTTATGGCCTGGTTTGGTTCCACTTTTCTGAAACTCGTATTTGAGAAAGAGTTAAATACATTAGCAACCTTTGAACTTGTCCTCCCAAATTGCCACATAGGTCCACAAACTCACAAAATCAAAATTTGGGATACTAAACTTGTTAATAAGTTATGCCACTTAGATCCATACCCATTGACGTGGCGGACATGTCACGAATATATGCAAAAAAAATCCTTCAAATTTTCCATCTTCTACCTTCCCATCCTCCGTATTTGAGGGAGAGATAGAAAGAGAAGGCAATGCCACCGGTGCCGATAGGGCTGGATATCAAGCCAACTCGGCTCGTTAGTGGCTCGGCTCGTTATGGCTCGACTCGTTATGGCTCGACTCGTTATGGCTCGACTCGTTATAGTTCGTTATACAAATGAGCCAGAAAGCTAGCTCGGCTCGGCTCGTTAGTGGCTCGAGCTAGCTCGTTTGGCTCGCGAGCCAGAGTATAAAAATATTTACATAGAAATGATAACCGTAAATCTGTAAAGAAACACATCACATACATATTTAAAGCGAAATAAATAAAATAATGTGAATTTTACAATGAAAAATATAAGTATGTTATCATCCATGACCATGATCAATCATTATTCGTTGATCGTTTCCACTAATTCATACAATATTTGTTATTTATCTTGGCTCGTTATGGCTCGCGAGCAGCTCGCGAGCCAGCTCGAGCTGGTTCATTATAAAGCGAGCTGGCTTGTTATAAAACGAGCTGGCTCATTATAAAACGAGTCGAGCTCGAGCCGAGCTACTAACGAGCGAGTCGAGTGAGCTAGCGAGTTACGAGTTTTTCGTCCAGTCTTAGGTGCCGATATCGAGCTCCAGGGCCACGTGAGGGAGAGGACGCGTGAGGGAGAGGGCTCCGCTGCTGGACCCCGCTGGGCGAGGGAGCAGCGTTGTTGCCTCCGCCCCAGGTCCGCGCCGTGCACTGCCGCCCGCTGGGCGAGGGAGCGGCACTTCAGCCCGTCGGGCGCTCGCCACCCTAGCCCGCATGCGCGCCGCTTTGAGACCAAGCCTGCGCGCCGCTGCGGGACCAAGCCTGCGTGCTGCCGCACAGAGCCCGCCTGTGCGCCGCCACCGGATGCCCTAGCCTGAACGCACACCACCGCAAGAGCCCCTCCGCACGCCTCGTACTCGCTGTGCTCACGGCTCGCGCACGTCGCTCACCTCCAGCCAGCTCGCCTCGCCTGATGCCGCACTCCGCTCACCTCCGTTCAGCCCGCCTCGCCCGATGTCAAAGTGGAGGTGCGCATCGGCGACCTTCGGCCATTTCTGGAGGGCGGTGGATCCACAGTGGAGGTGCGCGCCGTCGGCGACCTCCGGAGGTGCGTCAGCGATCTCCGGGGCAGGCAACTGTGGATGCTAGGGCCGGAGTGGCCACCGGTGGTGGGAGCAGGGTGCATAGCCGGTGGATTGAGAGAGAGGTGAAAGAGACGATGTGGCTGTAGATATAGAAGATGATAAAACTCAAGAGATTTTTTTACATATATTCATGCCATGTGACGCCATATCAAAGGGTATATATGGATCTAAGTGACACAACTTAACAAGTTTAAGATGTCAGATTTCGATTTTGCGAGTTCGTGAATCTAAGCGTGGCAACTCCGAACAAATTTAAGGGCTGACGGTGTATTTAACTCTCCGAGAAATAACCAGTCCAGGGTGCCGTTTCCTGCTTCTATGCTAAGCGACTTCTATGGTAAGCAAGAAATAACAAAGCGCTTGGGTTGGATTTCGTGTTTTTCATTCATTTATAAGCCGCTTGTAAGCTGAATCAAACGCAGCCAATCTCCACTGCGTCATCGTCGTCTATCGCCTCCGATCTGCCACTACGGATGCCATCGCCCCGCCATGTGTGCTACTCGGCCGGCGGCAGGACGCCGCCACCCAACTGCGAGCACCAATACCAATGGCAATGCCTCATTTCGCTTAATCCATTGGCGGATTGTACATAGCAGCGCCATGTGACGTGTAAAACACTACTACAATAATTTTTACTGAGATGGACAAATTTGATTTTCTGAGTCGGGCAAATAAAATGTCTCAGAATAAAGGTCATAGAAAATGAAGCATTTTCTAAGATAGTGTGGTGGCCGCCTCAGTTAATCAAATAAAAAAATTAAAAAAGAAAACTCGTAGATGAGCCCCGAAGCCCATCTATAGGCCCACCGAGCCCATCCACGGCAGAGCTCCTGCGCCGCCACTCGCAGCCCGCTCGCCACCGCTCCGCGCGACGTCGACCGCCAGATTCGCCCGCCCGGCGCGCGGAGCGCCGCGGCTGCCCTCGCCCGAGGCCGGCGCTGAGCACGAGCGGTGGGAGGGAGGGAGAGCGGGCCACGGTGGAGTGCCGAGCACGAGGGAGGGAGCGGAGGGATGGCGGAGAGAGAGTGGCGGCAAATCTAGGAGAGAGAGCTGCTCGGAGGAAGAGAGAAATTGGGTGGCTAGGGTTTGACTCGTGTATATGAGTTTTTATTGGACTCGCCCATTAATTGATTGAGCTTTTATAAGTGGACTGTCTCTGAAAATAGGAGTATTAATAGATGCAGTTATTTTAAACTCTGTTAATCCATTTTGCAAGACATTTTTCTTAACCGATTCGGTTAATAAGAAATAACCGTTTCAGAGGTGATAAAAAAATCACAGTAAATTATTTTTATAGCAGTGAATTCTGTGTCGGATTTCGTGCATGAACCTGCCAGGGGGCAAGGCGATGCTGCCACAGTTCGACCGGGCGGTACGAGGGCGACGTGACGGGCTCTCATTCGTGGGCTTCCGATGCTGGCACAGCAACTGGGTTGAAGTCATCGTAAAGGAGCTTGCACCCTTTACCTGTTCGAGGTGCCGTCCTATCCGACCATGTTGCCGGATGCCCCATGGGCCATGTGAACTGCATCGAGGATTATCTTTTGCACTGTAGCATGGAGTATATGGTGAAGGTGCCGTCTGTTGTCGCCATCGCCATCCGATCAAAAACATGTTAGATGCCTACGACTTTTTTAGACATCATTACAATTGTACGACTCATTGACAAGGCCGGAGAACAGCCTCAGTGTTTAGTTCTGTGGAAAGGGAAGAAGGTGTCAGTTGGGAAAGAAAAAATTACACAAAGTAGGAAACAAATGTTCTATCAAAAGTGAAAAAGGGTTTTTTTTCTAACCACTACTAGAGTGTTTATGCTAATCCAATCAGTCGATTTTTGTTTTGGCTGATATAGCTTTGTGACTCATTTCTTTTTCTTTTGTTATTCACTGCTTTCGGTTTGCCTACTTTCGGCATTTTAGTTTATTCTAGGTATTCTCTCTTACACAACACTACTGAATCAGGCGAAATCAGCCGGCTTTTTACCTACCGGACACTATTGCTATTGTTTGTCATGTAGTACTAGTAGTGGAGTAGTGGGTCGAGTGTTCTTTATCTTTCGTTATTATTTTCTCAATTTGGGTCGATTTAAGAATCCTTGGATTGCTATCAATGGCGTGTGGGCACCACTGCCATCGGGCCCACCCATCATTGAGGAACCATGTAGTTACTGCAGCAAGACTCACGCTCAGTCGCTCACCCACCCACCCACCCACCCACCCATATGGTTTGATTTTTGTCGCTTCTCACGGGCATCTCGGATTGTCAAGGCCTACCACTGTCTTTGATATCCCGCCACTGTCGCTAATCATCCACTGTCCGCGCTGAAGGCGACGAAGCTGCATCCGCAACGGCAACCAGGTAGCATGGCCATGTTCATGGGTCGCCGATTCCAATTCAAAGGGTCTTGCCCTGTTGATCTCATATTCTCATGGATGATCTCAGGCACTGGCGGAGCCCAGTAGAGACGAAACTGGGCTTCGGCTCCTCCTTGCCTCGGTAGAAATTCCCTAGGTCCAATACCAGCCCAAGGTCCAAGCTCGTAGCAGGCATACATCTCCGCCCCAACACACGCATACACGACGCTCGTAGTAGGCAGCGGGGCGCCGCAGCGGCGCGCCGCAGCGGCTCCGCATCGTTGCGGCGGCGGCTCTTCATCTCCGCTCTCTCTGTGCTTGCCGATTTCTTCCTGTGATGCTTGTTCCTGTTGCCTGTCTACAGCACAAGGAGGATCCCCTCGAAGCCTCAAAACTGATTACAGTCTACATGTTTTCTTCAATCCCCATTCTCCAATCTCTTGCCCTAATTTCTTTAATCCCCATGAAACTAGCAAAATCATAGTTAATTGACTAGATGTAATTTCTGAATTAGGTAGCAATGGTTCGTATGAAGACTTTGGATTCATTTTTCAAAAGAAAAAGAGATGAATCGATTGATGGTGAGGGGCAAGATCTATTTGATGCTCCTTCTGTACCTCAACTACTTGAATTGCAACCCGCAAGTGCAAGACAAGAAGAAGAAGAACAGCAGCAACAAGAAGAAGAAGTTTAGTTCAGTGATCAGGAACCCCATAGGCAAGAAGCAGCAACAGCTCAGTTTGGAGAAAGAGAAGAACAGGGACAAGGCGAAGATTATCAAACAAATGAACCTGTCATGTTTCGAGGCATTGAATTCTTGGAGAGGGATCCTGCACTTCGTCCACAAATTTGGCAGTACCCAAATAATCAGAGAGATCAAGTGGTGCGAGCATACTTGCAGTTAGGACCCATTCAGCCATTCCTAAAGAAATATAAGCCTTCTGGGCCAAAAGGGCATCAACGCCGCTTCCAATACATCTGGTTCAGTCAATTTCCATCTTGGTTGGAATACTCAGAGAGTAGTGGCCGTGCATATTGTTTTTTCTGCTTCCTGTGCAGCAAAAACATAAAGAAGCGAGGTGGTTTTGATGTCTTCACATCACAAGGTTTTGACACCTGGAAGAAAGTTAATGATGGAAAAAAGTGTGCATTCTTAGTCCATGTAGGATCTTAACCTTGCTCACATCACAACAATGCAGTGGCAGAATGTCAAGCTATACTGAATCAACCAAATCATATAGAAAATATTGTTGAATTGATAACTGAAAGGGAGAAGAAAAGAAACCGTCTACGGCTGAAAACATCAATTGCGGCTGTTAAGTGGCTAACATTTCAGTCTTGTGCTTTCAGAGGTCATGATGAGACACCTCAGTCAAAACACAGAGGTAATTTCATTGAGATGATAAAACTTCTTGCAGAGTTTAATCCTGAAATTGCAAGTGTAGTTTTGGAGAACGCTTCAAAAGTCTGCAAGTACACTTCACCTGATATTCTAAAGGAGTTTTTGGGTATTCTTGCGTTGAAAGTTAGGAAGCATATTCGTGATGAAATCGGCAATTCTAAGTTCTCTATTCTTGTGGATGAAACATGTGATGTGGCAAAAAGAGAGCAGATGGCAGTGGTCTTCATATTTGTTGATAAAGATGGTGTTTTACAAGAACGGTTTTTCGACTTGATATATGTAAAGAACACCATGGCACTAACATTGAAAAGGGAATTGTCTTCTTTATTTTCCAAGTATTCCTTCGATGTTCAGAACCTCCATGGCCAAGGATATGATGGCACCAGTAACATGAAGGGCGAATTCAATGGATTGCAAGCACTATTTATAAGAGAATGTCCTTATGCATATTATGTTCACTGCTATGCACATCGGTTGCAACTTGCTCTTGTCGCTGCAGCAAAGGATGTGGTTCCTATTACTCAGTTTTTTCAGAAACTTCTCTTTATTGTAAACACAGTTGACTCATCATCAAAGCATCATGATGAGCTCCATGATGCCCAAATGGTTGAGCTTGCACGCTTGCTAGCTATTGATGAGCTTGAGACAGGTCAAGGAGCAAACCAGATTCGTTCACTGAAACATCCAGGAGAGACTAGGTGGGGTTCTCACTTAGGTTCTGTCTCTAGTCTTATGGACATGTTCAATCCAGTGAGTTCAGTTCTATAGAACTTAGCCGCCGATTCAACAGCTGGTACACACCGTGCAGATGGAGATACTTCTTTCAAGAGGGAAATATTTTGAGTTTGTATTCCTTCTATGCCTCCATGACATCTTTTGAGTTTGTATTTATTATATGCCTGATGAGGGAAATATTTGAAATAACTGAACACCTTGGTCAAGCTCTACAGAAGAAATCACAAGACATAGTAAATGCTATTCGGCTTGTGAAATCCACTAAGATTCTTCTTGAGCAATTGAGATCAGACGATGGATGGGAAACTTTCTTCATCAAGGTTTTTGAGTTTTGCATGGAACATGATGTTGTTGTTCCAAACATGGAAGGAACATACATTTTGCGGGATGGTCATGCTCGTCGTCAGCCTAATCATTTTACCAATGAGCATTATTTTCGGGGGGAGATATTTCGTGCAACAATTGACACTCAGCTGGCTGAATTAACTTTGAAGTTCAATGAGAAGGTGATGGATCTTTTGTCCCTTAGTGTTACATTGATACCAAAAAATGGTTTTGCTTCTTTCCAAGCAATAGAGATATGCAAATTGGTTGAGAAGTACTACCCAGCATATTTCAATCAACAAGAAATATTTGGATTAGAGGGTCAGCTGAAACATTTTGTTGCTGATGCATCCAAGAGTGAAGATATGAAAAATATTGCAACCATAGTGGAGCTTTGTCAAAGCCTTGTTCAGACTAGACGACATAGGATCCACAACTTGGTTGGCAGATTGATATGTTTGCTTGTTACTCTCCCAGTTTCAACAGCTAGTGCTGAGCGTGCTTTCTCTATCCTGAAGATCCTCAAGACAAGGCTACGCAACAAAATGGATGATGGATACCTTGCTAACAGCTTGTTAGACATGTCGAAGGTGAAACTGTAGGAAACTACACCTACGAAGATATAATCACTGATTTCAAGGATATGAAGGACAGAAGAGCAGACCTTTAGGTGGTGGTAGTATGTTCTGCATCTATTTTGGTATATATGGTCATCTGTGCTAGTGTTACTCCATATGGTTTACTTGTATTTTGGTACGGTTATAGTTAGTCTGACAACATGACAATGTGAATTGTGATGGCCACTTGTATTTTGTGATAAATGACCAATTATATCTATAATATATATGTATATATAACCGTTATTTCTGAACTGTTGAACTGAATTTCACTTGCTTTCTGAAATCAGCCCCCCTACAATTAGCTTCACCCTCCGCCATTGATCTCAGGGGTTCCTCCTCATCCTAAACACTACGAAGAATGACACCTACTATTCCCATGCACATCAATGGTGTGACCGTGATTCATGAACCTTGACCAGGTGCCCACGCCACACTGCATCTTCAACCAAAACACCTGCCATGACACAAGCACCATTAGAAAATATGAATCAGTCCACCCAAAAATACCGGTAGCAAGAAGACACAGTACTACTGTGTCTTCTTGCTACCGGTATTTTTAGGGTGGATGTAAGCCTACAAAGATCTGTAGTATCGAGTGGTGTTACTAAGATGGACCTTTTAGTACTAGTTGGTGTTACCAGCTGGTACTAAAGGGCCCTCCATGGGTTATTTCAAAAGAGTCACCCAATACTAAAAGATCCTTTAGTACCAGATCATCCACCCAGTGTTAATACCCCAGACTTTTAGTCTCAGATGCGCAGTACTGATTATAGAACTAATACTAAATGGCATTCTCAATCGGTGCTATAAGTCCTTTTTCTAGTACTAAAGCAACAATACGCTCATCACTGAAATATCATACACCTTACGTGCACAGAGACATCCATGCCCCCTGCTCAAGGCGTTCGATGAGACCACGATCGAGATCCCTATCCTGCCCTCAGGCGCCGATTTAGCCCCTAGCATCATTGTTCCTTGTGTTCACTAAGTTAGGGTTTGAGGTGGTCCTATAGTTAGTACATGGAGACAGATATCCTTGCATGAATGTTCATCAGCAGTACAGATGGATCATGGACGGAATGATGAGATGATAGGGTGCCGATGGCTATGAGCAATTGGTTGTGAAAGTGATAGGGGCGTTGTGGCAAGATCCTCGACCACAACGAATCTAGTGGCAAGCAATGGAGGGTGAAAGTTAAATGCATCATTAGTACATAAACTTGGTGAGAGAGGGTGCGCTTAGATACATCATCTCTCTAATCACTTATTTAGGAGCAACAACTTGGTAGGTGCATGCAGATAGATCACCTGAATGACATTTGGGCAAAAGAATTGCCATGTAGGTAGCTCACATGTACATTTGGAGTTCATGTGTACAAAACCTATGGTTATGCACTAATGCAAATACCCCCTTAATTTATTTGCTCCTTGTTTGTTAGCACTCAATTTAGTTGATGCAGAGAACTCCTTATTTATTTGGACCATGTAGAATATACTGATAGAAATTTTGACAGAGGAATTGAAATGGTGTAGGATCTAGGACACTGACTAGAGGGGGGTGAATAGGCGGTTTAAAACCAAAATCACAAACACTAGAGAAATTTAGTTAGTAACACATGAGAGCTCCCATGTTTAGAAAAAACTATCAATAGTAAGGTTTGCAATCTAGAATGACATGAAACAAATCAAGCTCTAGGAAAGTAAAGGGCTCACAGTAAATTTCAAGAGTTGAAATAAGCAAGAGCAATAACTGAGCTTGACACAAGAAATTTTTCCCGTGGTGTCGATGATTTGCCGGTCAACCCTAATCCATGTTGAGGTGGATCGTTCGAGATAGCAATTTTACCAATTCCTTCAATTTTGCCTCGGCTATTATCACAAAAAATGATATCACTATAACCAATGACCTTTTCGTGCAGAGAAGAAAACATCTTTGAATCACCAGTCATATGTTGAGTGCATCCACTATCAAGCATCCAATGTCTTCCTCCGGCCTTGTAGTTTACCTACAAAAGAGAATTAGCTCTTTTGGGTACCCAAACTTTCTTGGGTCCTTGGATGTTAGTAACCAAGGTTTTAGGCACCCAAATGGCATTATTTTTAGCACCAAATATAGGTAACCCAACATATTTAGCACAAACACTACCACTAGAATTCTTCATTTGAACATAACTAGAATCAAAGGATATAGCTTTATTGTTTGTGCAATTTTTCTCACTATAACTAATATTCTTACGCTTCTCACAAAAAAGATTGGCCATCATTCTTCACAAATGTAGTCTTGGTTGTGACAAAGGATTTCTTGCCTTTCTTTGGAATATACCCAAGTCATTGTCGATTCAAGGTAAACTTTTGGATTGACCAACAATGATTAAATTTAGCTCTACTATCATAGCACTTGCTCAAATCATTGGTCAAACAAATCACCTCTTTCTTCAATAATTCATTCTCCATAACAAGTGATTCATCACAAGAATACTTATCACTTGAGCTACAAGATGGGTTAGTGGAGCTAGATGCACAATATGATTCATATAAGTCACAACTAACCCCCCACACTCAACTTAGCCTTATTCTCGTGAGCAAGCAAAGAGTTGTGACCTTTCTCAAGCTTATCATGAGTTTATTTAAGATTCTCATGAGAGGTCTTTAGCTCCTCATAGGAAGCTTGAAGTGAATCAAATTTCAGCTTCAAGTCCTTCAACTTTGCCTTTGCCTTGGTCACAAGTTTACCGGCATCATTGAGCATGTCAGCAATATCAACATCATCAACAACAACAACGTAGCCTTTTTTCCCAAGCAAGTTGGGGTAAGCTAGAGATGAAACCCGAAAGAAATAAGTTCAAGGTTCAGTCACATTGATAGCTAGTCTCCAAGCGCTCCTATCCAAAGCTATCTCTTTAGAAATATTCCAATCCTTAAGGTCTCTCTTAACCGACTCATGTCAATAATATCATCATAAGAAAATTCCTTAAGTTTATCATCTTGTAATACCTTAGCACCACCTTTTGCCATGAAACACTGTGGTGTTGAGAATAGTGATGGAGCCTCGTTGATGGCGATTCCGGCAATTCCCTTGGAAGGCTTGTCATCATCATCATCATCATCATCATCATCATCATCATCATCGAAGTTTGCATCGAAATCCCACTCAACAAAGTAGGCTTGACCATTTCTCCTTTTTTTATGAACTTCTTCTTCTTCTCATCACCTTTCTTGTCCTTCTTGTTCTTATCACTTTTTTGTTTGGATAATTGATGATAATGTGGCCCAATTCACCACATTCAAAATATTTCTTGTCAACAAAAGGATTCTTCTTTGATGATTGCCCTCTCTTGCCATAACTCTTCTTGCTTATGAATCTATTGAATCTTTTCACAAACAGAGCCATTTCTTCATTCGAGTCATCCTCATTAAAATCATCATCATCATCTTCATTCTTGGTATTTTGTGCCTTAAAAACCACACTCTTCTTTTTCTCATCATTTGCTATACTATGAACTTCATCTTGTAACTTCTTAAACATGTCATGAGGGATCACTTCTCCCAAGATTTTGTGTGGGAGTAGTGGTCTTCAAATCCGACCATATGGGCAAAGTCACAATGGTGTCATATCTTTCCGGAAGACATCAGAGAAATTTGTGAGAGAAATTCACATCTGGCACCTCAAAGCCAAAACCCTTGAGCTCATTACAATGTCATTCAACCGATTGAACATCTCGGACACACTTTTCTCTTTCTTCATGGCAAATTCACTAAACTTCCCTTTGAGCACATATAATTTTGCTCGCATGAATTTCCATGAGTTTATTCCATATTTCATTTGCAATCTTGAGATTCTTGACCTGGTTGAATTCACTCACAACAAGGGCACTAAATAGCACATTCACTGCTTGATCATTGAGTAATTTATTTTCTTCATCTTGAGCGCTCAAGTTTTTCTCATCAAGAATAACATATCCATCTTCCACAATTCTCCATATTTTCCTACTCAATGCCTTGAAATGAACCAACATTCTAGTCTTCCAATAATCATAATTATTTCCATCAAAAATTGGTGGCTTCCCAACATGAATTTCATTTTCACTAGTCATTGTCCATACTTCAGGATGATTAAATCCTTAATTAGAGAGTACTTAGCTCTGGTACCACTTGTAGTATCTAGGACACCGACTAGAGAGGGGTGAATAGGTGGTTTAAAACTAAAATCACAAACAATAGAGAAATTTAATTAGTAACACATGAGAGTTCCTAAGTTTAGCAAAAGCTATCACTAGTAAGGTTTGCAACCTAGAATGACATGAAGTAAATCAAGCTCTAGGAAAGTAAAGGGCTCAAAGTTAATTTCAAGAGATGAAATAAGCAAAAGAAATAACCGAGCTTGACACAATAAATTTTTCCCGTGGTGTCGTTGACTTGCCAGTCAACCCTAATTCATGTTGAGGTGGATCCAAAGAATCAATCGCTCCTTTATCAAGAGACCTCTTGATCTTGAGCTGGCTTGAATCAATGAACCTCTTCAAACCTCAATTCCACTATAGTTGCTCCTCACCAGTTCGGTGAGGTGAGCACAAGAACCTCTCACAACCAATTTCGGGGCACCTCCACACACTTTTTGAAGGGCTCCACGAAATCACCTTCTCCAAGCCATCTAGGGAGCGGCAACTCCCAAGAGTAACAAGTCAATGACGCTTGCTTGAAGATTCCCTAGTGCCACAAAGCTCAAACTCCTGATGCAATGCACTAGGAAGCTCTCACACATACAAGAATGCACCTGTTGATGCGAGATGATCACACACCAAGCCCATGAGCCCCGTATGCCAAACCCGGACTGCACTTGATTTGAACCAAGGCGTGCCAGTCAATTTGACCTGTAAATTGACAAGGAAACAGCAAACCATCAAATTCAAGAGTGTATCGGCTGGATTTCCGAATCACTCTTACACGGTGTATCGGCAAGGCCCTGCCGATAAAGAAAACGACAATAGATCGGGTGTGATAAACGTGTAATAAAAGCGATCTACAAGGAATCGGCAATGAGCTACCAATGCCGATAAGCAACTAAACGGCTACATCTAAAGCCGACACGTGCCAGGTAACAGTGTACAAACCCACGAATGTGTGGATCTAGACAAAGCCAAGCTTATGATCAATCTAATCAACTTTACGAGATGTATCGTGATAAACAAGGAGCTTACAGCTGATTAAACAGATCACTATGCCGGGTAGTTTATGAATGAATCTAAAGGAGAAAACAGTGATGCGCCCAAGATCAAAGCTTAGATAAATTCGATAAATTTTGAATAGATCTGAACGAAGCCACAGCGATGCGCCCAGAAGCTAAAGCTCAGATTTACTCGGCAAACGAAAACTTACTAGCAAACCAATTCGCTCGAATGTGAGGCGTCCTTGATCAGCTTGAAAGAACTCGCAGAAAAGAAAAAGATGGTGAAACCGCCGATGAGAAAGTAAATTGCAAGTAGAGTAAATTTGTGTTTGTTGGATGTGTATCAATCTTTACAATAGCCGGGGGCTCATATTTATACCCCACGCTAACACAATCCTAGCCGATTACGGCAAAGCACAATTCTATCTTAAGAAACCTACTTTAATAAATAAAAACACCACCTTCCAAACCGAGACCGTCCCGTATCAAAACTTGCCCATAAACACTAAGACGCCTGATCAGTACCAAACCGTGACCGATCCCCTTCCTCTGTGCACCATCACCGTCTTCAATCTGGCATTCCTTCCTTTCTTCATTCTTTTGACACGTGCCAAAAAATGGCTTTCAAAGGATATATATAGTCCCCCTCTCCAAATCTAGCTGTTACACTCAAAACCCGTTGAAACAGAGTTTTCGCGGATTGTCCACCTCATAAAGACCGAATCATCCGTCATTCAAAAATCGGTGAGTCAGAGTGTAATCATTACGTGTCAGAGATGATCGTTACAGCCCTGGCGGACCATCCGCACCCTAGGGGTGGACCGTCTGCAGTACAAGATCCCTGACCACCAGAGACAAAAACATCTCTGGACAGATTCTCCAAGTGACCGGCAGACCGTCCGCACCCCACGGACGGATCGTGCGCCATAAATTTCTTCAGCACACACAGAGCTAACCCTGGTTCTGCCTAAAATCACAGTTAATGGGACAGACCGTCCTCCCAATAGGGCCGAACTGTACACCCTTTGCATTCAGCCCCCATCAGAGACAAAAGGTGTCTCTGGATAAGTCTGTTAAGAAGGGGCGGACCGTCCGCCCTAAGCATTCAGCGCCCACCAGTGGTAAACAAGCTTCTGTGTGAAACTATAAAGAAGAGGCGGACCGTCCGCCACCAGGGACCGGACTGTCCATGCTAGGCAGTCAACTCTCATTTTCAAACTTGTCATTTCCATTTTTCAAATGGTGTTAGCCCTCATGCATGCAATGCAAATGTTTGAGCAAAATGGCACTAGAGAACAATCAAACAAGGGCACACCGACCCCTCTTGATAGTACGATTATCTATCCTATTAATCTGGTCATTTATCATCCTCTAGTCACCTCATGACCGGGAAAATACAAAAGCCCTATCATATACCTTTGCCTTGAGCCCATGCCTTGAACGTCATCTCCAAAACATTCCACGGAATCAGTAAATCCTCATTTATCCATGGACCAACTTATGCTCATTTTTTCTCTCAAGGAATTGTTAGTCCATAAATGTTGTCATTAATTAACAAAACAAGAATTAGAGGCCTAGATGCTTTCAAAGGGTTTTGGTATTAGCTAATAGTGAAATATGGGCGGCACGTCGGATGCTGCCGAGCAGTCTTTCACCAAGCGATGAGACTAAGACGGAGGGAACCTAGCAACCTGACTCCATATTGCAGTGAGTTTCATCGATCCTCTCCCTTCTCTGCTATCTGGTTTCTGGGTTTTACAGATTTCACGGGCTCCAAAGTAGCAGCCAGAGCTGTTTTGGAGGAGCCACAAATTGTGGCTTCTCCAAAATGGCTCCAGCTTCTTTGTTTTTTACTAAAAAAAATAGCTCCTCACACAAAATGTTTGGTAGGACTTCTGAAGGAGACAGAGCTGCAGCCATTGCAAAAGCCCTGCCTAACAGGACCCCTTGCGTTGCTTAGTGGGCTATGAAGGGCTTTAGCTAACTCGAGCTCCCTAGACTATTCCTTTTTGCAATGAAAAATAAAGCATAACCCTACACTAAACATTTGTATTTCATTGGATTGTAGGCAATTCATCACTTTTCAGTGTACAAGTACACCATGAAAAATTTTGTCCTTCTAGCGATCAAAATGCTATAAAATTGTGAAATTGTATTTCCTGCCATCATTGTACTCTAATTGCAAAGGAAAAGAAGAGGTCGCATCTCAACTTGAAAGTTGCCAAGGCATAGAGCTGCGGATCAACTTAATTGAGTCCAAACAAACAAGCAACAAATAAATTGGGATAGTATCTCCATCGACTGCTCTGGAACTTGATGGTGCAAGAAACATAAAGATTTAGACAGGTTCGGGCCGCGAGTTGTGTAATACCCTACGTCCTGTGTGGTGGTTCGTATTGCCTTAGGTGTTGATGTTTTTAAGGGGGTCCCTGCCCACCCTTATATATCTGGGGGGACAGGGTTACATGGAAAGTCCTAGCCGAGTACAGTTGGAGCCTTACTACAACACGGTCGGGTAGTTTCCTTGTACTGTAACTAGTTCTACACCTATTCAGGTAGTTACAAGAGAGGTAATGTATATCCATGAACTATCATTTACTCTAGAACATTCTATGCCTATAAGCAGTCCCGCTGCCCCAGGTCTGACAAGCCCCCGAGCTCTTCGTAGCTGAGTCCTGCAGGCATCGAGTACTTGGCTGGGCGTCTTCGAGTACTTCAAGTAGTCAAAACAACATTCTGGTTGCTTCTGGGCCTTCCTTCAGATACGTCGAGTAGTCCTCCAAGTATTTCCAGTTGCTCCGAGGCTGTGAGGTGCTCAAACCCCGAAATCTTGATCATATATGGTGCGCGAAGTACTCGCGCTCCATATGGAGTAGCCCCGAGCCTTAGGTTGAATCGCAGAATCAGGCTGAAGGTCACTTCAGTCTTTTTCCTTTATTATTTTTTCAAAAAAATTGAAAAATAAATCTCTAATACAAATACCCCACAGCCCCCGAGTCTTAAATTTAAATCCCTTAATTTAGATTTAAGAATAAAAAACTCGTGACAAAATATGTGATGAAAACCTTCCAGAAAAGTAAACCATCCGTTGAACTTCCAGGTACTCACAAAATTGCCATAAGAGACCATATAAACCCATGCAGTAACTTCTAGAGTTTTACCCTCTTGATTCTTGGCTGCCATCAAATTCAGATTTGCACTTCCCAATTGTTTGTGGCATCCACTAACCCTTCTCGTAGCCCCGAGCCTGAACTCGTGACACTGAGATGGCTCCCAAAAAGAACAAGTCCAAGATCGAAGATGAAGCAGTTGCAAATCTTTCGACGGGCTGGCGCAAAAGTAAAATGTCTCAAGCAGCTGTGCAAGAATTGGAGAATATGGGTCTTCTCCAAAGTCAAGCTGTAATCCAATGGCGCGTAGGCGAAGGAGAAGAATATCCCTTCGAAGGTACCCTTGAAACCATTATATTCCGTTATTTTGTGGAATGTGGTCTTGCCGTTCCTTTGTCTGAATTTTTCCATGCTCTTCTGCAATTTTGGGGAATCCAATTGCATCATCTGACTCCCCAATCCATCTTGCATCTTTCTATATTTACTCATTTCTGCGAAGCATTTCTTGGTATCCTTCTCCACTTCCATCTTTTCCAACATTTTTTTACCCTCATACCTATTCCAAATGCTGCCAAACCCGCCGTTGTCGGGGGTTGTGAATTTGTGCTCCATCTAGAGACCCGACACGAGTACTTAGCTTATAATCCAGCGGGTAAAGGAACCGAGTGGAAAAGTTTTTGGTTTCATGTCGGGAACTTCGAATCTCCACTTCCAAAAAGAGTTGCTGGCGCCCTCCAAGTCCAAACAAACTGGTCGAGTACCGAACCTGGTGGCAAACAAGTCGAATGTATTCTTCGTTCCATTGCTAATTTCAAAAACAAGAGAGTTACTAGTGATCATGTGGTTTTTCCTTTGTGAGTCGTCGGATTCAACCTCTTCAGCGTAGGAAACATCCTGCCTTCCGATATGAAGGTACTGTTGTCGCCATAAATTAACAGGATTAATTAATGGGCCGAGTGCAAGTTGGGCTTAATGCGGAAATTAAAGAAGGCTTGTGAATCGGCTGTTTTACCACCAGAATTTGGTCGAGAAGGATATGGGCCGAAGCTGCCGATGGGCCTATACAGATTGTCCAGAGAAGAGGCGATTGTGGTCCATGCCAAGAGCCGATGAGCTCTTCTTATCTGTGTGCGTCGGGAGCCGATGAGCTCTCTTTATCTGTAATCATTAGAGATAGATTAGTTTTCGTATTGGACTAGGTTTTGTTTAACTTGGTCGTCAAGTCTATAAGACTATAAATATGTACCCTATGACATTCGTAAAAGGAGAACGACATCACGTCTCGCAAAAACAATTCTCGGCACACCGCCACCCCTAATCCTAGGGTTTCATCCAAGCAAGCGCCATGCTGCCCTGATCATTTCTTGTGATCAGGGCAGCATTGTTCTTGCTTTTACCTTAGTATTACTCGTACTGAAGCATTTTTGATGGCGAGTAGTGCTAGTTATCCTGATGTTCGTAGCATGACCTTTAGTAGATCTATCATGTTCTTGTTGTCTATCATCTACGAATATCATGTTATCTCTGCGTGATCATGTATTAATCTTACGTTAATTCTCATTACATAGGAATTAGTCGCGTAGAGATAACACCCTTCTTCTTTTCTATCTAGTAGATCTAATCTGTTATGGTTTGTTCTTATACTTAAGAATCGGCTTAATATCTGCTAGGTTAGGCCTGCAAACGGGTTGGATGATCCGGCGACATATTAGATGCTTTGCTTTGATCTTAATAGGGATTCATCCGGGAATCGGCTTTCGCTTATACTTAGGCCTCTATTCTGGTTAAAGTTTGGTTATCTATTATGCTCATTAGTCCTAACTACATGTAGGATGTTCCGATCTAGCAGTGAAGCTTTTACCATCGTGGATTGGATTAGCTACATCTAATTGAAGCAGCTTTTTATTTGCTTTATCTATTGATATCCAGATATGCAGATCTGATCTGACACCGGGACTCGATCGGCTCTTTAAAGCCGATGCAAGAGTCGTCCCGGGGAGCCAACCACGGCTCGGACTAATGTTTACACGTGTTTGTGCATGCAGGCAAATCGTCGAAAGCACGTTCGCACCTTCCTGATCGGGTATAGGTCAGGTGGCACGCCCTGCATCTCCGGAAGCGTCGGCATGTGCCAGGATCTGGGCCATTGACCGAGGGACCGGTGCCAGCCAGCGCCCCGGCAGCCTCCCGGCTCTTCGTCTTACCTGTCGCTACTCGCCGGTGGGTTTTGACCGACAACACATTCTGGCACGCCCGGTGGGACCTTCATCAGCAACAACGTCCACCGCCGGGATGACTGGACCTCAGAACCAAGCATCGGTTCCGCCGGTCACCAACCCTGTCACGTATGAATAGCTGACCCCCGAACACCAGCAGAAGTATGATGAGGTCAAAGCTTAGTTCGAATCCGATCTCATCGGCTCTTTCGAGAGGACCCGCAGCCACGGCATCAGGTGGAAGGGGTTCTCACCCGAAGGCACTCTCGACAATGTCGACCTGTCTGTACCATCAGAGGAGCGCACCAGGGCCCTGCGCCAAGAGATGAACTACAAGGTGGCTCACTCGCTTCATCGGCACTCAGAAAGCCTGGTGAACGAGCTCGAGCGCGTGGCACATCGCGTCTTCCAGGAGGTGATCAAGAACTAGTACTCTTCATCGGGACCAATCCTGGGGAGTCACAGGAGAGAAGCCCCACTTCAGTCTAGGCCGCCATTGCCATACTCGCTCACAACTCTAGGGCCGCAAAGTTCGCCGATCTACGTCGTCTACAAGATCGGCAGAGATCCCGGGGAGGGCCAGTTCCTGAGCGAGCTGCCTAAGGAGATCCCACACGGCTACACGCGCGTGTACATACCTGACAACATCAACCCAACACGTGCGAGACAGTTGGCGAGTACAGGAGCTTCAGGGACAGATGCGGAGAAACAAGCATGGCTAGTGAAGTACGCTACCGGGCCGAGTGCTGAACCCTCGGCTCCAGGAGTTCTTAGTGTGGAACATATTAGCGCAATACTAAGGGACCAGTTCAGCATTCTGCCCAAGAGAAAGGCGATCGGCTATTCCAAGCCGTACCCAAGCGACTACGACTTGATCCCTTTGCCACCCAAGTATCGGCTTCCGGAGTTCACTAAGTTCAGCGGGTCAGAAGGGGCCAGCTCCATCGAGCATGTGAGCCGATACCTAACGCAGCTCGGGATGATTTCAGTATCGGATCCTCTGAGGGTCCAGTTTTTCTGCCAGTCTCTCACGGGCTCAGCCTTTGGATGGTACACGTCATTGGCCCCAGATTCGATCCGCACTTGGAGGCAGCTGGGAGATCAGTTCCACACCCAGTATCACTCAGAAGCTGCTGAAGCTAGGATTGCCGACCTCGCCCAAGTCAAGCAGAAACAAGGGGAAAGTGTGTCGGAGTACGTGCAGCGCTTCAGAGAAGTTAAGAATCGATGCTACTCATTGCGCATCACAGAAAAGGAGGCAGTCGATTTGGCAGTTCAGGGGCTCGCTAAGCCGATCAAGGATCTGGTTTTTCAGTTGGATTTCACCTCTCTGGCGCACATGGTGCAGAAGCTCACGATGTAAGAACACTATCACCCTGAGCTGTACCAGGAAAAATTTAAGCACCATGTGAATATGGCCCAAGCAGATGATTCTGATGATTCTAGCGGGGAGCAAGAAGTGGCTGTGGCAGAGTGGACCCGGGGGGTAAACCCCGTCCCGTGCAAGTGGGTCAAACAGAAGGGGCTTGTGAAGGGCTTTGACTTTGACGTGGCCAAGGCAGAGCAGATATTCGATCTACTGCTCAAGGAAAAGCAGTTGAAGCTCCCAGAGAATCACAGGCTGCCAACTGCGCAAGAGCTGCAGGGGAGGCCGTACTGCAAGTGGCACCACTCGTTCACCCATGCCACGAGTGACTGCAAGGAGCTGCGTCGGCAGATCCAATCGGCTATTGAGCAAGGCCGATTAATTCTGGCCCAACACACGATGAAGGTTGACAGTCAACCATTCCCATAGGCTAACATGGTGGGGCTGTCAGATCTTAGATCTGAGGGCCAGAATTTTGCGTTCTGAATTAACATGGTGGGATCCGTATGCCGCTGTGACGAGCAGAGGAAAGAGGCCGATTCTGGCAAATGGCACAGGATGAAGACGAGTCGGAGCAGCAACATATTACTGAAGAACAAGTGCATCACATCCGCAATCAACACCCAGCTTCCAATCGGCTTCTTGAAAAATACGAGTATCAATACAAGCTGTGTCGCCGGTATGAATCGGAAGAGGAGGAGTACGAGCACTGCGAGGGGAGAACGCTGGGGAGGCGCCAGGCTATACGTGACCACTGGCATTTCCCGTTCTTTAGGTACTGTTGGAATTCCGACATGAGCCGATTGGCTACTATCGATGATTGCCTGGAGTGCAGGCCTCGGGGACGCCAGTCAGGCGAGACGTTGGTGTTCCGGCACTTGGGGCCCAAAGCACGTCACGACGACTAGGTTGAGCGGCCATCCAGGGATGATCTTGAGCTCGAAGGGGAGGATAAGTATCATCATCCACGATGGTGTCCTGACGGACTCAGTCGCTCGCAGAAGCGCAGAGTGCAGCGCTTACGCAATCTCGAAGAGGCGGAAGTAAGGTACCTTGACGTGTTGAGGAAGGCGCGCCCGAATCTCGAGGGGCAAGTCAGGCGCCCACAAAGAGTGGCAAGGCACCCTCCAAGGAGGGAGTGGCGTCCCAAGCATTCAAAAGCCGATGAGAAACCGTCGGCTAATGTGAATATGGTATTTGTGCTCCCGTCGGAATTTCGAGCGTCTCATCCGGAGGAGCTGGCCGTCGCGCAACTTGATCTTGGCCCACAGCCGATCATCTTTGAGAAGCCCAAGGAGAAAACCTACAAGCACCTGAAGGGGTTATATCTCAAGGGTCTCATCGACGGCAAGCCTGTGAACAGGATGTTGGTCAACACCGGCGTCGCAGTCAATTTGATGTCGTATTCAGTGCTGCGCCGATTGGGTCGTTCTGCTGCTGACCTTATCAAGACCAACGTAATGCTCAATGATTTCAACGGGCAGCCGTCGGAGGCAAAGGGCGTCCTCAATGTGGAGTTGACAGTTGGCCGCAAGACCGTCCCAACCTCATTCTTCATCGTCAACAGTAAGAGTACGTACACAGTGCTGCTTGGGAGGGACTGGATTCACGCCAATTGTTGTGTTCCTTCCACAATGCACCAGTGTTTGGTTCAATGGGATGGCGACAAAGTGGAGGTGGTCCATGAAGATGACTCTAGCGAGGTTTCGCTCGCAGACATGAACGCCTGGGACGCGGAAGGACAAGAGCCGATCTCAGGGATTGCGCTGGAAGACTGTGATCGGATCAAAGCGACAAAAAACGGATTGAGGCTGATCTTATCCACTGGCCTCACAGAATAAACACATCCTGGCACACTACGGAATTCAGCAGGCTTAGAGAGGCTGGTCCTAGCGACCGGCCCCCAAAAGTAGATAATTCTTATTTGGAGTTGAAACTGTTACATTATGAATAAACAATAGCCTGCTCTGGCAGTTGGTTAGTTAATGAGCGTTCAGTTTCGAATGGTAATACAGAAACGGCAAGCCCGTGAGGTCGGCCGAAAATTTTCTTTTGTTATCTCTCCGTATTCGCTGTCGACGTGGCAGATGACGACGAGTTGCCTGCGTCCGCAGTCGATTTTACAAGCGACGGCAAGTTGGGGTATGGGTTTACATCAGCTGACGATTTGGAGGAAGTTGATATCTGTCCCGGGGATAATGCGTGAGCCGATGATAGCACTGTTGAGAGAATACCAGGAATGTTTTGTGTGGGATTATACTGAAATGCCCGGTCTGGATAGAAGCATCGTCGAACATCGGCACTCGCTTAAGAAAGGATTTCGGCCATTTCAACAACGAGCACGACAGATGAAGGCCGAAATCCTAGAGGAGGTTAAGAAAGAGGTGCAAAAGATGTTGGACGCAGGGTTCATCAGGCCATGTCAGTATGCAGAATGGATCTCCAGTGTGGTCCCTATACAAAAGAAGGATGGCCGATGGCGAGGCTGCGTGGATTTCAGAGACCTCAACAGAGCAACGCCAAAGGACGAGTATCCAATGCCCGTCGCGGAAACATTGATCAACGCAGCTGCCGGTCACAAAATGCTGAGCTTTATGGATGGTAATGCCGGCTACAACCAGATCTTCATGGCCCCAGAGGATATAAGCAAGACTGCATTCAGAGTACCAGGCGCGGTCGGCTTGTTCGAGTACTTGGTTATGACCTTTGGATTGAAAAATGCCGGTGCAACATATCAACGCGCCATGAATTACAGTTTTCATGATCTCATTGGCAAACTGATCGAAATCTACATTGATGATGTCGTGGTCAAGTCTACATCGGCTGGGGGACATTTGGAAGATTTGCGTAAGGTCTTGGAGCGGACTCGGAGGTTTGGGCTCAGAATGAACCCAAAGAAATGCGCCTTTGGTGTATCGGCCGGTCAGTTCTTAGGATTCTTGGTACATGAGTGAGGAATCAAGATCGGTTTAAAGAGTCAAGAAGCTGTAAGGACAATGAGGCCGCCTACTATGAAGAAGGAGTTGCATAAGCTCATCGACAAAATCAACTTTGTCAGACGATTTATCTCCAATCTGTCTGGGCGTATCGAGCCGTTCATGGGTCTGGTAAAGATCAAGTATGAGGATGAGTTTCACTGGGGGGCAGAACAACAGCAGACTTTCGACAAAATCGAGGGATACTTGTCGAAGCCTCCAGTGTTGGTTACTCCTCAGCAAGACAGGCCTTTCTTCGTGTACCTGTCTGTGGGAGACACTTCCATCGCCTCGGTGCTAGTTCAGAAACATGATGATCAGGAGAGGGTTGTTTTCTACCTCAGCAGACGCATGTTGGACACTGAGACCAGGTATCCAGAGATTGAGAAGCTTTGCCTTTGTTTGTTCTTTACATGCACAAAGCTTCGTCATATTTTGCTCTCGGCAGAAACGATCGTTATCTGCAAGTCGGATGTCATAAGGCATATGTTGTCGGCTCCTTTTCTAAAAGGCCGACTCGGAAAATGGATATTTGCGTTGTCGGAGCTTGATATCCGATATCAACCTGCAAAGGCAGTCAAGGGACAGGCACTGGCGTATCTCATTGCAGACAGGATCAACACTGACGTGGCCGCACTTTTTATATGTGCTTGGGCCATGTTTTTCGACGGATCGGCGTGTGATGATGGGTGTGGCGTGGGAATTCTTTTGGTATCGCCTCGAGGGGCGACTTATTCCTTTTCCATCAGGGTGACTACTCCATGCACCAATAATTTAGTAGAGTATGAGGCCGTTCGCAAGGGGATGGAATTACTCCTGGAAGCTGGCGCAGAAGCGGTGGAAATATTTGGGGATTCGAAACTGGTGATTTCTCAGCTCACGGAAGAATATAGATGTGAGAGCGAGGCTCTTTTTCCGATATGGATGCAGTGCCGTGAGTTGATGTCACAATTCAGGTATATTAATTTCCACTGGATACGCAGGACTTTGAACAATGAAGCCAATGACTTGGCACAGATGGCTTTGTGGGCATATCGTATTTCGTGTCACGGATCCATCAAGACGTCACCATACCATCTGGTCTACGGTCAAGACGCTGTGTTGCCATGGGAGATCACGGCCGGATCGAGGTGTGTTGAGTTCCAGAATGATCTGTCGGCTGAGGAGTATGCAGCCTTGATGAGCGACAATGTGGAGGATCTCACAGAGTTAAGACTTTGGTCACTTGAGAAGATCAAGGAAAACAAGGCTAAAGTCCCTCGTGCATACAACAAAAAGGTCAAGCCAAAAAAATTCTAGGTTGGAGACTTGGTTTGGGAGGCAGTGCTACCATTGGGAACTAAAGATAGGAAGTATGGTAAATGGTATCCAACTTGGCATGGGCCATACAAGGTTGATCAGGTCCTGCCTGGAAATGCGTACATGCTTGAAGAATTAGACGGTGTCAAGTTTCCTGTAGCCGTCAATGGCCAACACCTCAAGAAATATTTCCTGAGCATGTGGGAAGGCGAATAACAAGAGCCGATGAAATCCATCTGGCTGTATTATAAAAGGCCAACACATTGAGTTGAAATCCATCACCTCCAGGAATAGTGTGGGGAGCTGATATGTTGCCATCGCCTCAAGGGACAGTGAGGAAAGCCGATGCGTTGCCATCACCTCCAGGAACAGTAACATTAAGGAAAGCCGATGTGTTGCCATCACCTCCAGCATATAAAAAAAAGAGCAGGATCTATTCTATCGACCAATTATTGAGAGCACCGGGAAGCTACAGGAGCTCACCAACAAATTGCCGATGCCGCCAACACTTCTGATACCGGTATGACGACCAAACTTTATTTCTTACTGTAAGATACTTGGGAATTTTGAATTTAAATAGCTTAGCTCCTCAGTGATATGCTAAATTCCTACCAGAGCCATATATACACATTTAAAACCTTTATACATATGCTGCTTGCGTTTGCATTGAGCATTGTCAAATTCTTTGTGATCCTTGTGAGATTCGCTTCATATTTTTAAGATCAAAATCACGTATACTCCATGTACTCAACCACTCATATGCTGACTTCTACACTGGAAGTTACGCAAGTATATGCCTTCCATCCATAAAAATGCTCCATTCCTTTTTTGACATAACTCTTTATATTCATCATGTAGAAAGATTTGGGCCATGTAAAAAAAGAAGAAAAAATATAAATGTTTGTGCCCCAAAAAGCATGAGAAGAAAAAAAAGAAGAAAGAAAAATGAAAGACAGCTCATATCTCAGCAAAAGATAAAAGGGAGAGTTCTGCAAAAGGGGGATGCGAGTTCCAGCCACAAAAATTCCACACACATGCACATCTTGATCTGATTGTATGACTTGCTTTCTCTATTGGATCCGGTCTTTGACTTTGCAATATGTGCGGCCCGAGTATGCTACCTCTTCATTCCCTACCCTGAACTCCACAAAAAGCCAAACTAGAGATAGGGAAAGGAGGCAATATAATGCTTTGGTGAGGAATCATACACATTGAGCGATTTGAGATAATCATTTGAGGAGTGAAGTTATTTTCTGTTCAAAAGATCCAAGTTATTTAGCAGGAGGATTAAAGTCGATTCGTCTCTTTGCGTCGGCTATCAGTAAAGCATCAGCTATCAGAAGAGCAGCATTAGAAGAGCCGAGGTGCTGAGTCCATCATGCAGATTGAGGCGTCGACTATACAAAGTTTCAAAGCATTCATACTTTGAAACTTGGGGGGCATGTGTTATCGCCATAAATTAACAGGGTTAATTAATGGGCCGAGAGCAAGTTGGGCTTAGTGCGGAAATTAAAGAAGGCTTGTGAATCGGCTGTGTTACCACCAGAATTTGGTCGAGAAGGATATTGGCCGAAGCTCCCGATGGGCCTATACATATTGTCCAGAGAAGAGGCGATTGTGGTCCATGCCAAGGGCTGATGGGCTCTTCTTATCTGTGTGCGTCGGGAGCCGATGGGCTCTCTTTATTTGTAATCATTAGAGATATATTAGTTTTCGTATTGGACTAGGTTTTGTTTAACTTGGTCGTCAAGTCTACAAGACTATAAATATGTACCCTATGACATTCGTAAAAGGAGAACGACATCACGTCTCGCAACAACAATTCTCGGCGCACTGCCAGCCCTAATCCTAGGGTTTCATCCCAGTAAGCGCCACGCTGCCCTGATCACTTCTTGTGATCAGGGCAACATTGTTCTTGCTTTTACCTTGGTATTACTCGTACTGAAGCATTTTTGATGGCGCGTAGTGCTAGTTATCCTGATGTTCGTAACATGACCTTTAGTAGATCTATCATGTTCTTGTTGTCTATCATCTACGAATATCATGTTATCTCTGCGTGATCATGTATTAATCTTACGTTAATTCTCATTGCATAGGAATTAGTCGCGTATAGATAACACCCTGCTTCTTTTCTATCTAGTAGATCTAATCTGTTATGGTTTGTTCTTATACTTAAGAATCGGCTTAATATCTGCTAGGTTAGGCCTTGCAAACGGGTTGGATGATCCGGCGACATATTAGATGCTTTGCTTTGATCTTAATAGGGATTGATCCGAGAATCGGCTTTCGCTTATTCTTAGGCCTCTATTCTGGTTAAAGTTTGGTTATCTATTACGCTCGTTAGGCCTAACTACATGTAGGATGTTCCGATCTAACAGTGAAGCTTTTACCGTCGTGGATTGGATTAGCTAGATCTAATTGAAGTAGCTTTTATAGTTATTTGCTTTATCTATTAATATCCAGATATGCAGATCTAATCTGACACCGGGACTCGATCGGCTCTTTAAAGCCGATGCAAGAGTCGTCCCGGGGAGCCGACCACGGCTCGGACTAATGTTTACACGTGTTTGTGCATGCAGGCAAATCGTCGAAAGCAAGTTCGCACCTTCCTGATCGGGTATAGGTCAGGTGGCACTCCCTGCATCTCCGGAAGCATCGACATGTGCCAGGATCTGGGCCGTTGACCAAGGGACCTGTGCCAGCCAGTGCCCCGGCAGACTCCCGGCTCTTCGTGTTGCCTGTCGCTACTCGCCGGTGGGTTTTGACCGACAACAGGTACAAAGGATCCCGCCAGACTCTCGCCAGAAGCAATGGCTCATTCTGAAAGATGTTGTAAAGTACTCGATAATTTCGACAAGGACTTAAAACTGCCATCACTCTTTTCTACAGTCAATCCTCCTGAAAAGACCTGCGTAAGTGATGAGAAACACTATCGAGTACTTGTAGTCATGCATTTCGATCTTCTGACAAATCCTTGCTTTCTTTGTAGAAGAATTATAAGACATGGTATTGCATGCCTCCGTCATCGGAAGATGCTGCTCCTTCTGATGATAGCACGAAGCGAAAGACAGCTCCTGGAGCTTTATTGCAAAGAAAAATACCCCGTCTTGACAGTGGCCAGTAAGAATCCGATATTCTTTAATTAGATCATGTTTGCCTCAGCTTTCTTATTTTGAATCTTGCTTGGCTAGGATCCAATATCTTCCCGCACATGAGAAGGATCAGATTCAGGACTTCCGTAACTGGATGAAGAGTAATCCAGAAACAACTACTCGATCAGCCCCCGAGTCTCCAGTAATCGGGTTGATCAAAAACTCAACTGCCAACCCGCTGAATGCAGACACACCTGGGACATCAAGTGAGCCAAATCCTGAAGCGCCCAAGCTTGCTCCTTCTACATCTACTGAAGGTACCTCAACTGATGCTGGAATTGGCAGTGGTGGAGCTGAAGGATTAAGAAATCTCTGCCACAATCTACCCAAGAAGAATTGGGTAAGGAACTTTTTGATGATCCATTGTTGTCTATAGACAATGTAAAGAAGCTCGCAGATTACATGCAGTGGAGCTTTAAATATGCCAAGGTAAACCTTCTTCTGTTATTGTTTGCTTATGTCAAGTAGTTGGTGACATCTGACCAATCTTGCTTTGTATTTGTAGGAAGTTACCAATCGGTCCTTCTTGAAGTCACAGGCTTTGTATAAGACTTTTGACAATCGGAAAACCTTGGCACAGCAAAATGCACTAATTGACAAACGCCTTGATGAATCCCTTGCTGCACGGAACAAGCTTTATGATGTGAATCGAAAGCATCATCGAGAACTTTGTGAGATGAAGCAGCAGATCAAGAGCCTTGAGGAGCAGAAAGCCAAACTCCAGGAACAATTACAGACTGCTCAAGCCTGTAAGTATTTGATCCTTATCTTGATATTGCTTGGCTAATGATTTGAATAATCATTAAGATATCCTTCGATCAGGCTCTTCAAGTGACCATACTCGACTAGTAGCAGCAGCTCAGGTTATTGTAGATATGGTAGACTTTGAAGAAGGGTCGTCAAGTAGTAAGTCTTTGGTAGAGCGTTTAGAAGAGGCTCCCAAGAAATTCTTCGACGTCATGACGGCCACCTCCAAAAATTATCTAACCCATATGATTGGAGTTGTCAAGTCTTACTGGCCTCAGCATAACTTAGCTCCCATAGCCAAAGGAATAGCTGCTGATTGTTCTGACGAGAAATTCCAGAGCTATTGTAAAGAGTCAGAAGTAATCGCTGAGGAGATTTTGAAGAACTTGGCAGAATAATCTACATGTAACAGCTCTTGTCATCTTCTGTAAGATCTTGTCTTTCTATGTATTGTTTTTATCCTGTTGGTGTATCTTCAGAAGCATGATCTGATACCCTAGGATAAATACAAACTACTCGAGTGATCGAGTAGAATGCTCGCATGGAGTAATCCCCATAGTTGATCAGTTAGGATGAATCCCGTCGGACTACCCAGATAGAAAAACTTTGTAAAAGATATCCATAAACTACTCGAGCAAGCGAGTAGGGTGTCCTGGCCAAGGACTGGAGTAATTTGTAAGATAGATCTGTTAGGATGAACCCCATCGAGTTATCCAAGACGAAACCATCTTAAAAATATCCAATACCTACTCGAGCCAGCGAGTAGGGTGTCTATCATGTAGACTGTAGTAACTACTAAGATTGACCGGTTAGGATGAACCCCGTCGGGTAACCCCAGAAGGACAAAATTTAATAGTATCCATAGCATACTCGAGCAAGCGAGTAGTTTTGCCTTTAACGCAAGGCTGGAGTTCCTTATATTTGACCTGTTAGGATGAACTCCGTCGAGTTACCCATGTTGGACAAACTAGTAAAGATATCCATATACCTTCTCGAGCCAGCAAGTAGGTTGTGTCCTTATATTAAGGACAAGGATGTGGCTTGTATAGTTATCCCTATGGAAAACTGTGTAAGCTATCCTGATCAGGTTATCCATGTCGATATGAATCTGTGAAGATTATCCTGGTTGAAAAAACCTATTAGAGAATAGTCCAATATGATGCTGCCAGGTTGAGAACTGCCTCTGATGTAGTCGAACAGATAATCGAAACCCTTGATTCATTAAAGAGATCAACTAACATCACCATGTTACTTGGATCAAGGATAAAATCGGCACAAGTGCTCGATGTTCCAGGAATTGGGTACCTCGTTACCATCTGCATCGGTAATTATATATGATCCAGGTCTTGTAACCTTGGAAACGATGAAAGGTCCCTCCCATCTATTATTTAACTTGTGTAGTCCTGTTTCATCTTGAATCCTTCGTAGGACTAGATCTCCTATACTGAAAGATCTTTGCTGGACATTGCGATCATGGTAGCGTCTGACTCCTTGAAGATATCTAGCCGACTAGGTCAAAGCATTGATCCTGGCTTCTTCGACTGAATCCAATTCAAGTTGTCGAGTTTCGTCTGCTTCGCCTTCTTGATAGGCTTCTACTCTTAGAGATTTCCACATAATATCTACAGGTAGTATAGCCTCTGACCCATAGGTGAGGAAGAAGGGAGACTGTCCAGTCGCTTTGCTGGGCTGCGTTCACGGTCCCCAGACCACATGAGGTAGTTCTTGAATCCACTTGCCACCTTTCTTAGAGTTGGCGTCGTAGAGTTTTTTCTTCAAGTCGTCGAGTACCAAGCCATTGATACGCTCTACTTGATCATTTGCTCGAGGGTGAGCCACTGAAGCATATTTGACTTCTATGCAAGAATTGTCACAGAAATCCCAAAAAGACTGTGATGGTGTGAGGAAATCCGAATCAGTGAATGATATCATAGATGAAATCTACTACTCTATCTGATGAGATCTTGACAATGGGCTTGTACTCGATCCACTTGGTAAACTTGTCGACTGCTACGAGCACATGATTGAATCCTCCTGGAGCTACGATTAATGGTCCAATCATGTCTAGACTCCAACAGACGAACGACCACGATGGAGGGATTGTTATCAGATTGTGTGTTGGGACGTGAGTCTTCTTGCCGAAGAATTGGCAACCAGGGCACTGTCTGACAAGGTCTTCTGTATCTGAAATAGCTGTTGGCCAGAAAAACCCTGATCTGTCAGCCTTGCCGACTAGTGTCCGTGATGCGGCATGATTGCCACAAACTCCTTCATGTATTTCCCTGAGGATGTCTTTGCCTTCTTCGAGAGTAACACATTTCATGAGGATGCCAGAGGCAGAGCGTTTGTACAAGTTGTCGCCGACGAGAACAAAACCCTTGCTACGTCTGATAATGCGGGCAGCTTCAGCGCTCTTGGCATCAACGTGAGGTGGAAGCTTAAACTCCTTGATGAAGTCGATGAACTGAATCCGCCAGTCTTCTTCAATCATCAACACTTCTATGACTGTGGCCGAGGCCTCCGCGTCAGTAGCTTGTTGGCTTTGTACCTTGACTGATGGATGATGAAGTTCATGAACAAAGACTCCAGGTGGAACGGTTGCTTGAGTAGATCCAAGTTTGGAGAGGACGTCGGCTCCCACATTGTTGTCATGGTCTACATGGTGGATTTCCAATCCTGAGAACTTGTTTTCGAGCTTTCTGATTTCTTCAACGTATGCATCCATTGTGTCCTTGTTGATGTCTCATTCTTTATTTACTTGCTGGACGACTAGTAGAGAATCGCCGTAGACAAGTAGTCGCTTGATGCCGATGGAAACTGCTAGGCGAAGTTCGTGTAGCAGTGCCTCGTATTCTGCATCATTGTTGGAGACTTTAAACAGGATTTGGAAAACATACTTCAATTGTTCTCCCTTGGGAGAGATGAACAGAACTCCCGCGCCGCCTCCGTCGAGCTTGAGTGAGCCATCAAAGTACATTACCCAATGCTCTGGAATGTTGTGAGGCGCTGGGATTTAATTTTCCTGCCATTCAGCTAGGAAGTCGACTAATGCTTGTGACTTGATTGCTGTTCTTGGCTTGAAGTTGATTTCCAAGGCTCCCAGTTCAACTGCCCACTTTGAGATTCGTCCAGTGGCATCCCGATTGTGGAGTATGTCCGCCAATAGGAAGTCAGCAATTACTGAGATCTTGTACTCGTTGAAATAGTGTCGAAGCTTCCTGGAGGTGATTAGAATTTCATAAAAAACTTTTTGGATTGATTGATATCGAATCTTTGATTCAGAGAGTACTACACTGATGAAGTAGACTGGTCTCAGGATGCCATAAGCATGGCCTTCCTCCGGACGTTCGACTACTATCGCCGTACTAACTACATGAGTAGTCACGGCGATGTAGAGGAGTAGTTCCTCACCTGGTAGTGGAGCCGTAAGAATTGGTGGCGACTGGAGATGATGCTTGAGGTTCTCGAGTGCTACCGCGGCTTCTATAGTCCACTCAAATTTGTTTTGTCGTTTAAGGAGCTTGAAAAAGGGGAGACCCCGTTCGCCAAGCCTGGACAAGAACCGTTCAAGGCTGCCATGCAACCTGTAAGCTTCTGGACATCCTTGATGGTAGCTGGGGCATCCATAGCCATAATGGCATTGATCTTCTCTGGATTAGCCTCGATTCCTCGGTTGCTGATGATGAATCCGAGTAGTTTTTAAGAGGGTACGCCGAAGACACACTTAGTTGGATTGAGTTTCCAGCAGAACTTTCGGAGGTTGTTGAAGGTTTATTCCAGATCAGTGATGAATTAATCCTGGGTCTTGATTTTGACGACGACGTCGTCGATGTAGGCTTCAACATTGCAATGTAGCTGGTCAGCAAAGCACAGCTGTATCGCACGCTGGTAAGTGGAACCAGCGTTCTTCAACCCAAAGGACATTGTCTTGTAGGCGTATGCCTCGTAAGGGGTGATGAATGCTGTCTTGATTTGGTCTTCTTCTTTCAAAGTGATCTGATGATAGCCTGAATAGCAGTCGAGGAAGGATAACAGGACGCATCCTGCCATGGAGTCGATTACTTGATCAATGTGCGGTAGCCCGAAAGGATCCTTTGGGTAATGCTTGTTTAGATCGGTGTAGTCGATGCACATCCTCTACTCGTTGTTGTTCTTCTTCTGGAGGAGTACTGGGTTGGCCAACCATTCGGGATGGTAGACCTCTTTGATGAACCCTGCTGCGAGTAGTTTCGCCAGCTCCATCTTGATGGCTTCTCGCTTGTCTGGGGAGAAACGCCGTAGCCGTTGCTTCTTTGGTATGGCTTTGGAGTCGACTTTGAGGGCATGCTCGATCAACTCCTTGGGCACCCCTGGCATATTCGCCGGATTCCACGCAAATACGTCTCGGTTGGCCCTAAGGAAGTTGACGAGCTTGAGTTCCTATTTGTCGCTCAAGCCAGCTCCGATGATGGCAGTTTTGGAGTCGTCTCCCTCTTGTAGCTGAATAGTCTTGGTGCTCACATCGCCAGTTGGCTTGACCGACGTCTTGCTCCTCTTCGTCTGCCCAGCGCTACATCATGTCGCGTAGCTCTACTACCTTTTTGGGGCGATTGCGCCCGAAGTCACGGTATAGAGACTGGACAGTAATGCCGCTCTGGAAGTAGTCGATGACGTCATCGTCGGCAACGTTGGAGACGGTGGCTCTTGTGTCGAAGGAGCGCTTGATGTAGGATTTGATCGATTCGCCTTGCTCCTGTTTGCACATAGACAAGGCGTGTCGAGTAGCTACTCGATGTAGCGACCCTTGGAAGTTGTCGATGAAGGCCTTCTTGAGATCCTCCCATGAGTGTATGGACTCGCGTGCCAAGCTCTCGAGCCACGTGAGTGGTGCGGGCTCCAGGGCCATCGAGAAGTAGAGGACCTTGGTGTTGGTGTCTCCTCCTGCAACACTAACAGCGGTCGAGTATAAACGTAACCATTGAGCTGGGTCTTGCTTACCGTCGTACTTCTGGATGTTTGTTGGATTGAAATCCTTCGGATACTTGACGTTGTTAAAAATCCTGCTGTGGGCTTGGAAGCGATCGGAATTGTCCGCAAGCTGCGATCTGCGTCTTGCGTTGATGATGTCCCATGCATCCACTATGGAATCGGCTACTTCCTCCCTGTTGTGCCTGCGATTGTTGTTGCGACTTGGTTGAGGCCCAGGAGCTTGGTTTGCTGGTGGTTGGACACCCCTCGGGCGATGGATGCTTGCGACTTCCTAATCCTCTTGAATTCTTTGATTTTGTTGCTCCAGCTGTTGTTGTCGGTGATGGCCTCCGGGGGTATGGCTTGCTTAACGTATGACTATTGCGGTGGCTTGTTGGCACTTCTTAGCGCAATCACTAGGAACGGGGTTGTTAAGCGTTCACAGAATAATCTGCAAGCGCACGGAAGATACCATTGTAGCACTTCACCCGGAAGTATTCTGGGTATCGTAATTTCCACAGGGAACGGATGTGTAACGACCTTCTGGCTAGCTTAACCAAGGAGAACAAGAAGTAGGAGAGCTTTGGGTAGCGTGGTTTATCTAAAGATAAGGATCAAGGTAAGGTAGACTTAGGCTTTCACTCGTTTACTTCGGGCACCGGTCTGACCCAGATACTGTTACGGACCTCCGGCTTGTTGCTCTACGCCGTACCCGAATAGGGGGGAGTGCACTAACCACAAAGCAGCTTCGTAGCGGACCGACAGGGCTGTCACCACCTGTGGTCTACCCCGTAATACTGTAGAGTACGAGGCAAACAAAGGCAATCTAGGGCCTAGACACCACGTCTAATCCTTCGATTACTACTCTAGCGGCATACAGGGTTACCCGTCTTTATCAGGGGCCCTCTACCAGAGCATACGTTACAAGAACGTACGATGAACCCGTAAATGAATAAACAACTTAAGAATACTTAACCAAGAACTTAACAGAAGATGAACTCCGGATACTTACTCAAGTGATTCATACCCGTCGAGGTACAAGACGAAGAGAAGCCGACAAGTCCGGCTCTTCTCCGATCCTCCTCCTCACACACTCCCTACTCTAAAGATACAAGTAGAACACTACTACTACTTCTCCTCCTTGAAGTGTATGAGAATGGAATGGGAATGCCTTGAGAGGGGTGAGTGGAGGCCCTTTTATAGGTTGAGAAGGTCGGTTCCCGCCATCTTCTGATATGGAAACGTTGATAACCGCCTTTGGGAGGATAAGGGAGGATCACCGGCCAAGACGCACCTAGACTGGTGCCAGTCCAGGTTCGGCCGACCCCACTTGGTGGGTTTTGGCCACCGCCTTTGACCGGGTGACTGACATGTGGGTCCTCTTCAGTGTACGTCGGTGCCGGGGCTTTGTACGTCGGTTTGCTCTGTCAATTGGGCCCTCTTTGTAAGTGTGACGCAAGATCGGATATTCTGTGCATTTGTGTTGCGTCTTTCGTATGTTTTTGTCTTATTCTACATATGGGTGCCTGCAATCTAAGATTCACCAAAACTCATGGAAATGGTTAGCAATAAGCCCTATAGCTATGTTTGGTGATTGAATGTTATGAAAAGCTACAGGAATTGATGGATTTATTTCTGACTTAAGGACCGTCAACAACACCCCCACACTTAGCCTTTGCTCGTCCTCGAGTAAAGAGGCGAAGACTAAGGTGGATGCAACTCCTTTGAAGAAACCTGCATACAAGTTATTCCAAGTTTCTCCTAGACTTGTGAACTTTTTAAGTGTCTACCATATTTATCATGGTAATTGAAACTTAGAATGATTAAACTTCCGGTTCCTTAGTCTCCCTTACTCAGAAACTTGGGTTTTATTAATTTTCAAATTTTAACATAGCCAAACTCCTCAGTTTGTTCTCTCAAATCTCTCCTTTTGCTTTTTGAATTCCTCACCAAGGCAAAGTGTTGCCTTCTTTTTCACCTACCTCTAAAAAGGCTTTTATGTGGAGCTCAGGGTAGGGGGAAAGTTGAAGGCATACCTGTTCCTCATATGTTGCTAAGTCAAAGACAGGATCTGAAGGAGAAACAAGTCATAAACCTTGATCAAGATATGCATGTGTGTGGATTTTTTTGTGTAGATGGTGTATGAACTCCTTTCATGAGCTATCTCTCTCCATTTTTCTTTCTTGGACATGGGCTATCTCTTCTCTCTCTTTTTTAAATATTTGGACCTTCATGTGTCCAACTCTTTTTCTCGCTTTTTTTAAATACTTGGACCTTCATGTGTCCAACTTCTCTTTTTTTCATCATGCTTTCTTGAGCATGTTTTTTATTTATTTTTGCATAGCCCATGTCCTTTTTCTTGGAAAGAGTAGTCATGAATAACACGAAGTTTAAATTTTGTGGAATGGAATGGATGGAATATTCTTGCACAACTCCCAATGTGGAAGTTTGGCAAAATATGTGGAGTGTACGTGATCTTGATCATGGGAATATGAAATGTATCTCACAAAGGATCGCAACAATTTGACAAAGCTCAATGAGATAACAAGTTGCATATGTGGAAGGTTTTCAGTTTTGAATGACATATGGCCTTGGATACGAATTTCATAAACAACTGAGGAGCCATGCTATTGAATTTTTTAAAATTTTATAAAAAGAAATCCCAAGTACTTTGCAAGGAAGAACTAGGTTCCATTCATTTTACCATATCTCAAAAGTCAATTATTATATAGCATGGGTTCCCTATCATATTTTAGTTCACAAGAACAAGGTGAAAGTCAAGGAATAAAGAGTATGCAAGTTTATCATGAAGCGCATGGAGTGCATGAGATGATTGGCCAAGTTTATTGAGTTCAATTTTAGTGATTAGCATTAAAATCAATTAAACTCAAAGACTTAGGGAGTATGAGGAGTGTGTTTGCACAAACCATCGTTTGAAGAGGAAGAAGAGGTGACTCAGGAAAATAAGAGTTGGTTTGATCGAACCAGAGGTTCGGTCATCCCTCTCTGGATCCCATCTGTCCTGTTCCTTACCATGCAGGACCGGCGATTGTGCAACATGTTGGGGGAGAGATCTTGAATGAGTTTGCAAATGGCGTCTTTGAAAGATCTCCCCCACACTTATTCTTGTACCTGCTTTTATTCAAAAGGAAGACAATACAAACAAGGACTCTACCGGTTTTGAATTACCGGGGAATCAAATTTTTATTGAGGCAAGGTGCATGAAATGCTTAAGTGCCTAAGTTTCTTTTTATTATTATTATTTTCATTATTTGTATTTTTTTTATTTTCTTTGTATTATGGCAAGCTAGGCATCATGGGTAACTTTGCAGGGTGAAGAAATGAACGAGGGTGCACAAGGTATGTGGAATCTTTACCTGATGGAACTTACCAATCGCTGAATAAAGATGCAAGAGTTAAGCTCTATATTCATAAAGCCAAACTTTGCACTTCGTTCTGCTTGGCTCCTTGTGTGTCTGTCTCCCTCTTGGACACAGGAGGGTTGTATGAGTGTTAGGGTGTTCATGCTGCTCCTTGGTTGCATTCTTTTCATTCCAGTGCATCCTGGGATGGTGATCTGTGCTTCCCTGAGTGCACTTATCATCTGCATGTAGGATGGATGTCTTGATATTGTTGCAGTGGTGGCATGGTCATATTTGGATGTCGATGATTCCTCCATTTTTTATGCGAGCTAAAGTAGAGGAGGGCACATAGACCATGCTGACTCAGGTGACAGCAATGCTGGGTCACACACACGGCTAGTGTGCAGGAACCCTAGGTCTTGGTGGCATGCTCCATTGGCACGATGATGCATGATTGGTGACGCAAGGTGCGTTCCCTTTCATGCATGAGAGCAAATGCTGAACAGGGTGGAGCAACAGAGGCTTGGAATGAAAGAGGAGTATTCCTCTTGCTTTCTGTATGCAGGAGCTGCTAGATTGAGGCTACGCAAGGCTTGCAGTGGATGAGGATTATGTCTATGCTTTGCAAGCGCGCGCGAGGGCAAGGATGGGTGGAGCTAGGCGGTGGAAGGTTTTTTTGCTGAAGCGTAGGGCCAAAGCTTGAAGGCATGCGCACAAGGCAGCCTTTGACTCATGTGGGTCCTGCAGGCTCACTCTTACTCCCTTCCTCGCTCACCTCTCTTTTTTTCTTCCTTTTCTTTTTCTTTTCATTTTTTCTATACTTTTTTCTCTCTCTTTTTTTTAATCTCTCTTTTTCTTTCTCTCTTTTTTTTAAGAAAGCGAGAGCTGATCCTTCTATAAACTAGGATACTCCTTGAATAGAACTTGAAGTGATTTGCCCAACAACTTCCCCCATACTTGAACTTTTGTGTGTCGGGACACCAAGAGTCAAGTGTGTGGTGTTGGTGTTTCCTTCAGAGTAATCCCCAGCATCTAGTTGGAGCAGTTCCCATGTTCTTGGGTGTCACATGTCCTTCGTTCTTTTTAATCTTAACCTGAAAGGGTTAGCGACCAAAAATACCCGAATGTGCATACTTCCTCACAAACATGATCTTACTTTTTTTAGAGAAGGGTTTTGTTTTTATAAATAGTTGGGTTATCTCCCGGTAGTGCTTTGTTTAAGGTCATAAGCTTGACCATGGGGGCATCTTCCTGCAGCTAATATTGGTGATGTAGTTCCCGCCTTCACCACCATTCGTTGATTGCGTTCGAGCTGCAAGGTTAATGCCATAGTGCTTCCATGAAACCTGCTATGCTTACGATAAACGAAAGCATCTACAACCATCCTTCTATATATTTTACTAGGAGAGATCAAGAGGTGGTTGGAATCCTGGTGGGAACACGTGGCACTAGGAGAGATGGACTCTGGTGTTTCCTTATGTGGGCATGAATCTTGAGAAAATTCAATGTTTTCTTGCCAATTTGTGGACTCTTCTGTCTTGGATTCCAGAGTCTGAGGAGGGTCCATGGCACAAAAGTTCTCCTTTTCAAGAGATTCAAAGTGAAACATTGGGCCAGAGGGACAAGGTGATGGAGGTTGTTCAGTTTCATAAAGATTAGAGATAGGGTTAGATGAAACGAACAGGGATACGAACTTCACTTCCTCGAGCAGATCGTGGTCAACATGAAGCTCCTCCATTGGAGTTTCTAAGCAAGGGTTTGGAGTGGCAAAAGCATTTTCCCTAAATTCATCATTGAAGCTCCTTTGTGAAGATTTTTGAAGAAATGTTGGTAACTCAAAGGTTTCTTCCTGATCGTCTTCTTTTTGAATGAAAGGTTTAGCATCTTTTTCTAAAGAAGACGCAGGAGTTTCGGCTGGAAAAATGACTTGCACTTCGTCAACTTGTTCTTCTTGGGGCATAGGTTCGTCCATGGAATCCTTAGACCGAAGGATTGACGAGCTAAAATCTCTACCCCCATTAGTTACGTCGAGGGTTCCTGATGAGGAGATGATTTGGAACAACTTCTCGATGGGTTGCCCGATTAAAATGTCGAAGTCTTGGACTTCAAAGACGTGGAAATCCAGGGCAATTTCTGCTTTTTCATACCAAACGGGTACGTTGTGCAAGATTCTGATCCCTTCAATGGTGGAACGAGGTCCAACCCATAGGGATCTCAAGGTTGGGAGCAAATGATCGTCGCTCAGATGGCTAAGCGCAAAAGATGCATACATGATGTTTGCTCCAACTGTAGGACTATAGAGAACTGAGACAGCAGTTCGTTGGATGAAACAGGGAAGGGAGTACGAGGGGTTTTGGATCCGAATTGCTTCGGGTGACATTTCCCCTTCGTGTTCCCAATCACTGTTCATGACAGTCATTACCCCTTTGACTGCCTCTTTCAGGGAGGCTTTATCCAGAGGGGGTATGGGTTCTTTAGGAACTGGTGGTCTCTTCTCACGAGGATACATCGAGGTGTTTCCAAAGTTTTGAAAAACGTCCTCCTCGATGTTGAAAGGAAACTCTGGAGGTTGAATTTCTTCTTCCTCCATCGTTTCTAGTTCTGGGGAAGGTTCAATGGTTGGTCTTATTTGAGTAGGTGATGGGGACGTAGCATCAACCAACGAAACTTCCTCGTGACTTGAGGATTCCGCAGACAGAAGGGTTTCAGTGAAGGATGTGTTCTCTAGGATACGATCTAAGAGAGCTTCTCCTTCAATAGTGGTTTTATGTGTGAATGACCCTCCAGTGGCACTATCAAGCTGTAGAGCAGATTCCTTGCTAAGCCCTAACCAGAAGTGTTGAAGCAACACGTGGTCAGGGATAGACAAGTTTGGGCCAGCATGAGTTAGTGTGGAAAACCTGGCCCAGGCTGCACCTATGGACTCCTCATCCTGACGAAAGTCGAGGACCTCTTTTTGTAGGAAAGTAATGCGAGCAATTGGGAAGAACACAAGACAGAACCTATCTCTTAGCTCTTCCCACTCTCCGTTAACCTTCCCTACGTTATGGGCGTACCATTGTTTCGCTTTCTCAGCAAGGGAGAAAGGAAACAACTTCCACCGAAGTATTTCTTGTGCCATGCCTGCGATTGACAAACATGAGCACAACTGCTCGAACTCTCGTAGGTGGTGGTAGGGATTTTCATCATCAAAACCCGAGAAGTATTGTTCCCGAACCATGGCTATGAAGCCAGGGCGGAGTTCAAAGCTGGAAGCTGTGATTGGCTTTGGCGATTGTGGTGGCTCTACGAACTCGCCCTTGGGAGCAGAGAATTGGTTGATAGAAAGGGAATCCATGGAAAAGGAATAAAAGAAGAGAAAAGGTAAAAGAAAAGATACACTAGCAAACTAGGTTCGAAGATAACTACAGCAACCGTTCCCCGGCAACGGCGCCATAAATGCTTGTTGGCACTTCTTGGCGCAATCACTAGGAACAGGGTTGTTAAGCGTTCACAGAATAATCCGCAAGCGCACGGAAGATACCATTGTAGCACTTCACCCGGAAGTATTCAGGGTATCGTAATTTCCACAGGGAACGGATGTGTAACGACCTTCTGGCTAGCTTAACCAAGGAGAACAAGAAGTAGGAGAGCTTTGGGTAGCGTGGTTTATCTAAAGATAAGGATCAAGGTAAGGTAGACTTAGGCTTTCACTCATTTACTTCGGGCACCAGTCTGACCCAGATACGGTTAGGGACCTCCGGCTTATTGCTCTACGCCGTACCCGGACAGGAGGGAGTGCACTAACCACGAAGCAGCTTCGTAGCGGACCGACAGGGCTGTCACCACCTGCGGTCTACCCCGTAATACTGTAGAGTACGAGGCAAACAAAGGCAATCTAGGGCCTAGACACCACGTCTAATCCTTCGATTACTACTCTAGTGGTGTACAGGGTTACCCGTCTTTATCAGGGGCCCTCTACTAGAGCATACGTTACAAGAACGTACGATGAACCCGTAAACGAATAAATAACTTAAGAATACTTAACCAAGAACTTAACAGAAGATGAACTCCGAATACTTACTCAAGTGATTCGTACCCGTCGAGGTACAAGACGAAGAGAAGCCGACAAGTCCGGCTCTTCTCCGATCCTCCTCCTCGCACACTCCCTACTCTAAAGATACAAGTAGAACACTACTACTACTTCTCCTCCTTGAAGTGTATGAGAATGGAATGGGAATGCCTTGAGAGGGGGTGAGTGGAGGCCCTTTTATAGGTTGAGAAGGTCGGTTCCCGCCATCTTCTGATATGGAAACATTGATAACCGCCTTTGGGAGGATAAGGGAGGATCACCAGCCAAGACGCACCTAGACTGGTGCCAGTCCAGGTTCGGCCGACCCCACTTGGTGGGTTTTGGCCACCGCCTTTGGCTGGGTGACTGACAGTTTGCTCTGTCAATTGGGCCCTCTTTGTAAATGTGACGCAGGATCGGATATTCAGTGCATTTGTGTTGCAACATTTGTATGTTTTTATCTTATTCCGCGTATGGGTGCTTGCAATCCAAGATTCACCAAAACTCGTGGAAATGGTTAGCAATAAGCCCTATAGCTATGTTTTGTGATTGAATGTTATAAAAGCTGCAGGAATTGATCGCTTTATTTCTGACTTAAGGACCGTCAACATGGCTCTCGACTGGGTGCCATGAAGTGAAGACAACGGATTTTGTCTTTCGAGTTGTTCAACAGCATTTTTTGTGAGGTGTATGACACGTTCCATCTCCAGGTTTTGAGGCATCTGCATGAGTCGCAGGGTTGCTTCTGTCATCGCGGCGATAGGAGTAGTGAAGACTGGAGCCGCGATGTTGTTGAATTCGTTGTTGAGGTTGCACGGGGGAAGACGAGCACGCTCAGCAGCTTGAGCCCTACGCTCTCCTTTATGTTAATTTCTTGCCCTGCAGGCTGTGCGAGTAGCTTCATCCTCATCTTGTAGAACATCTTGGGTCAAGTTGTCTTCTGAAATCTGATCCAAAGCTTCGTTGGGGTCGTGCTGGCTAGGAGCACCTCCGGCTTGTTGGTTGATCACCGAAACTAGACGTCCGGGGGAGAAGCTTTCTAGATCTGATTCGTAATCAGCTAGGACAGTTTCCCTGGACCTAGTTTCCCTCTCAGTTGTAAGGGGAATACCGTGTTGAAATGGCAGATCATCAATGCTGGCAACTTCTCGAAGGTTATCGAGTAGTTCTGCGAGAGTATGACTTTGGCAGGATTTGAGTTGGATCTCTGCCAGCGCATTGGTGATGAAATCCAGGCTGTCTTGAGATGACTCGACTGGATCTGGATATACGTCGAAAACGGGTGCCTCCCGACCTGCGGTGACTAAGTGGTTTTTGGCGTAGAGGAGATGATCCAAGCTATTTTCATAGATGGATCTGATCATCTGTTTGTAAGCAGATGATGCATTGCGCAGCCCAAAGATGGGTTGAGCAAGAGGAGTCTTAGCGGTGACTAAGTGGTTTTTGGCGTAGAGGAGATGATCCAAGCTATTTTCATAGATGGATCTGATCATCTGTTTGTAAGCAGATGATGCATTACGCAACCCAAAGATGGGTTGAGCAAGAGGAGTCTCAATCCGAGTAGAATTCGGTTTGAGATTAATCTGAGTCCGAGTGGAACCCGAGTTGTCTTCGAGTTTCCTCTCGATCTCCTTGGCGAGGTCGGGAAGCAGCATGACGCCCTGATCGTTTGATCCGGCGAGCTTGTTGGAGCTTTCCAACGTGGTTGCCTTCAGCGTGGGTGGATTGGTTAGGTGGTTGTCAAAGCCGCCCGAACCGTTGGCGACGCAGACCCACAAGCCGAAGACGAAGGTGGCGCCTTGAGGAGGCACCATGGTGCTGAAAGCGAAAGTGGCCATCGAATTCGCCGATGAACTCGCCGAGTCCCCTACCTGGCGCGCCAGCTGTCGGTGTTTACCGCCAAGCCTGCTCAGGGATACCTTTAGCAGTAAGGTTTGTAGGTAGGGATCGACTGCTCTGGAACTCGATGGTACAATGAACACAAAGATTTAGACAGGTTCGGGCCGCGAGTTGCATAATACCCTACGTCCTGTGTGGTTGTTCATATTGCCTTAGGTGTTGATATTTTTGAGGGGGTCCCTGCCCGCCCTTGTATATCCGGGGAGACAGGGTTATATGGAAAGTCTTAGCCGAGTACAGTTGGAGCCTTACTACAACACGGTCGGGTAGTTTCCTTATACTGTAGCTAGTTCTGCACCTATTCGGGTAGTTACAAGAGAGGTAAGGTATATCCATAAACTATCTCTTACTCTATAACATTCTATGTAAGCAGTCCCGCTGCCCCGGGTCTGACAGGTGCCTCGTCTTTTCTCCCGATCCTCCACGAGTTCTATTGTTGTTTTCTTATTCTTATTCTTTTCTTCTCCTTTCCTACTTCTTTCCATCCAATTTTTATTTCTTTCTTTTTTCTAATAATATATTTATATATAATTTACTTACTCTCTTCTTTTGGTTTTCCTAGTTGTTTTTTATTGGTAGCCTTTGTTCCGTTTTGGAATAAATCTTTATGTCATAATTCAGATTCTAGAATTGAATATTAATATATTTATACTTAATTGTTTGCATAGTAAAACTATGTCATAAGGAGGAATGATTTATGTACAATATATGGTATTCATTTGTGTTGTAGATTGACTAGTTCTTTCGGTAGACTAATTTTGTACTATGTATATATACCAACTTATTTACCTTGTGAATGTATATTTTCTTCCTACTTTGATTTTCTAGTTTTCGTACACACAATTACTTTTTGGCCTGAAAAGCATGTTTCCTTTTTATTCTAGTCATCTAGTTTGTCTAATTCTTCATTTCACTTTTTTTTACTTTAAGTATATAATATTTGTATCATTTATAATTTAGATTTCACTTATTATTTTTCTCTCAATAATTTAAGTGTTTTCGAGAAAAGGAAATAAATTTATATTTTATCTTCTTATTTTTATTCTCTTCTTTTTATTTGTTATGTCAGTTGATTTTCTTATTTTCTATATGTTTTTATATTTTGTTCTTTTATTTCCTACAATATTTATGTATTCTATGTATACAATTTATATCCATAAGTTCATATAATTAGTTTCAATCATATGTACCTTTTTTCCTGAGTTTTACATATATAAATTTTTATTCATTGATAAGATATAAATTTTTTAAATGTACATACCAATGTTATGTGAGTTTATATAATTTACTTTAGATGTATACATCTTTATTCTTTGAGTACATATTATTTTTTTGATATGTGCATTTGTTTTGTTCCGTGAGTTCGTATGATTTATTCTGACTGTATACTTTTTTATTCCATAAGTGTGTATAATTTGTTCATAGTGTAATTTTTTGTTCTATGAATTTATATAATTTGTTTCATTTTTATATATCTCGCAAATCATCTTCAACATTAGAAAAATATTTGAAAACTTATCGTGAAAATGATCAAGTTTGGTCTTATTGTTTAAGATCTTGTCAATGAAATCAGAAATTAACTTGGATGCTTGGTTCGCGACTGTATTTTAGATTCAAATTTCCTTGCACCTAGGGCGACAGTATCATTTTTATCTTTTGGTGCATGCATGCAGCCCAGTTTGGAGTATGACTGCACCTCACCTCTGGCGATATATAACCGCACTCATTTTTTGCCCTGTGCCATCTCGGTGTTCTATCTGTACACACATACCAAGTTGTTGCTCCTAAATAAACGAGTTAGAGAGATGATGTATCTAAGCGCACTCTCTCACCAAGTTTATGATTATTTAGCACATCTCACCAAGTTTATGTACTAATTTTTTGGGGTTTAGCTAGCTGGGGTCCAGTGGCTTATCGCGCGGCTCGGATTCGAATTTGGAAGCCCATTCCCTTCTGACAATTGCGCGTTCGCCCTTTGTGCTGAGCCCACCCACCATACATGGCATGTGATAAATTGATGGCCCACGTGAGCCCACGAGAACCCTCCCTCCTAGTTTCCCTCACTCTCAAGCAAATCTGGTCAGCACAGGTCACATGCACGTCTGCTCAAAAGAAAAAAAAAAGGTCACATGCGGACGTGAAAATGCCAGGCGAGCCGTTTCCATTTCCGGCCCTGCAATCCTGCACCGGCGCGAAAGCCCCCCTGACCTCCCTTCCCTCCATGGCGCCGCCCTCTCCTTTACTCCTCAGTCCGTCCACTACCATTAGTGCCATTCACCTCCCGCATAAAGATCCACACCAATTCCGCGGAGAGCTGATTCTTCAAAAGAAATTCAGCGGAGAGCTTCAAGGGTACCGGCTGCCGTGTCGGTTCTTGGTGGAGCTGAGCTCCTGCTGCGTGCGGATCCCTCTGGGAGCGGAGGAGGGCGAAGGGGGCGACGAGGATGGGGCGCGGCAAGATCGAGATCAAGAGGATCGAGAACTCCACCAACCGCCAGGTGACCTTCTCCAAGCGCCGGGCCGGGCTCGTCAAGAAGGCCCGCGAGATCGGCGTGCTCTGCGACGCCGAGGTCGGCGTCGTCATCTTCTCCAGCGGCGGCAAGCTCTACGACTACTGCTCGCCCAGGACCTCGTGCGTCCGTTGCCCTCTTACCTTCTTCGGCTACTTTATCGTTCTTCTTCTACTAGTACTATTTTTTCACTTGTATGCTTGGGGAACTGATCGCCAAGACGCAAACTTTGGTTTTGTGGTAGGCTATCCAGGATCTTGGAGAAGTACCAGACCAACTCCGGGAAGATATTGTGGGATGAGAAGCACAAGGTGCGTGTTCTTCAGTTTCCCCCTTTTCTTTGACCATTTGTTTCATCACCAGAGCAGATTGGTGGTCCGAATACTGAACCTTCGAAATGTTTCAGAGCCTAAGTGCAGAGATCGACAGGGTCAAGAAGGAGAACGACAACATGCAGATTGAGCTCAGGTCAGTGTTTCTGTTCCACAGATTTGCTTCCAATTTCCATCTGCATGGGCCCTTGATTAGTTCGCTGCTCGTCTGTATGTTCATGTTGTGATTTGGATAATAACTTGTGCCTTGTGATGACGCAGGCATCTGAAAGGCGAGGATCTGAACTCCCTGCCGCCCACGGAGCTGATCGCCATCGAGGAGGCGCTCCAGAACGGGCAGACCAACCAGCGCGACAAGCTGGCAATACTCCATCCATTTGCTCCATAGCTCCATAGTTACTTGCAGCTCACAAGTGCAGAAATACTGCAAAGTACCTTAGGGGCTTCTTTCTGATGTTGGTTTCATTGAATTGTTTGTTACAGATGGACCACTGGAGGATGCACAAGAGGAACGTACGAGCTCCAAACTCGAATCACGTCCTTTGTTCCTAACTTTGTAGATCATGGAGTGTCTTTTTTTTTCCTTTTTCTTTTCAATGAAATTGTTGAGTATTTCCTAATGAAAATATTTTTTACGACTCTTCATTAAGAAAAGTTTTTACAGCTTCTGATCATTAATAGCCTTTTGTGATTGGTTGCAGGGGAAGATGCTGGAGGACGAGCACAAGATGCTGTCCTTTAGGATGGTAATTTTTCCCCCCTTCTGAATAACACTTGAACATCTGCTTGACCATTCCTTGTTTTCTTTTTTTCACTACAAATCAGTATGCAGAAGTTCTGAACAAATTCAATGTGCTGAGCTAACTAAAGAAAACCTGCACTACCAAGCGCCGTAATTCTTCCCATGGCTTGGAAATTTTTTGGTTTGGGTTTCTAGATCTAGCACCGAAAAGTATTCAGGGTGACCAATCAGCCTTACCCTGTTATGCACCCAAGACAAGAGGCCCGACCAACTAACCAGATAAATGGAACGAACCATTAGTACCATTTTTGTGTTCTGAATTAGTGAATCTTATGTTCTACATCCCACAAAATGCCCATAAGTACATATTTCAGACCTCATTCTGCACTCGCTGGACTGAAAGAAACATGGGAGCAGAGAACATAATGAAGTTTTTCCCCATCTTATTTCCACCACGTTACTAAACCTTGTTAAACCGTGGATGAACAGGCCTACCAGCACCAACAGGAAGCCGAGCTCAGCGGAGGCATGAGGGAGTTGGAGATTGGGTACCACCAGGTCCAGCATGACAGGGATTTCACTTCGCAGATGCCGTTCACCTTCCGGGTGCAGCCCAGCCACCCCAACTTGCAGGAAGACGAGTAGCTAGGCTGCTGAATCCTACTATGCCGCTTTGAACTGAAGCTCTACCCCTGCATCTTCTAGCTTGCATTTCAGCGTTCACTGTTGGCTCTGTATCTTCCTTTTCATGTCAATCTGGATGGACAATGTTGTCGGTCAGTTACTTCGATGCGATCGTCTGCGTCTCGTTTAACTTCAGTAAGCTAATGCCGGTCCATGTCTAATGATGCCAGTATTAGGACTGAAAATTGTAATGTTCTATGAACTTGATAGCTTAAGCTTGTTCAATTTGACATCTGTTATGGCTGGTGAATCATGATCATTGGAAATCAGAAGCAGCAGAATGTGATGCGAATGTCGTTCCTTTGCCACTTGAGTACATTTACAAATGAATTTCAATCAAGAGACAGCAGGACTTGCAATCGCTACCTACATCCCTCTAAATTCTTAGCTAGATTTTGCGATCAATCCACAAAAATTTGCCTGGTTCATCACCTGAGCATGTCCCCATTATCCATGAACGGGGCCAACGGGCCACTGAACGCCGGTGAGGCGCTGAAATTGCTTCCGGCTTCGCTGAACATGACGCTGTGCCCGTACGGCAGCGGCCGGTCCGGCAGCTCCGGCACGTCCATGTCCCCCTCCAGCATCCTCAGCGCCTCGCCGATGGTCGGCCGGAGCGCCACCATCACGTGCGCACATAGGATCCCGACGAGCACGAACTTCTCCATGACCCCGCTCCGCGGGCTCTCGGCGGTGGACAGCGCCTCGTCGAGCACCTCCCTCGCCTGGCCGGCCTTGACGAGCGTCCACGCCCAGTCGGTGATCAGCACGGGCCCTGCCGGGGATGTCATGTCGAGCACCCGCCGCGCGCTCATGATCTCGAGCAGCAGCACGCCGAAGCTGTACACGTCGCTCTTCTCCGTGAGCTGCCCGTAGAGCGCGTACTCCGGGGCCAGATAGCCGTGCGTCCCGGCGACGCGCGTCGTGAGGTGCGACTGCCCTTCGCGGCTCCTCCGGGCGAGGCCGAAGTCCGCCACGCGCGCGCGCATCTCGCCGTCGAGCAGGATGTTGGTCGCCTTGATGTCGCGGTGGTAGATGGCCGGCTTGACGCCGTAATGCAGGTACTCGAGGCCCCTGGCCACGTCCAGGATGATGCTTCGCCGCTGCGCCCAGGTCAACGGCGGCCGCTTGGCCGCCGGCTCCGTGTCCCTGAAGATGAAGTCCTCGAGCGCGCCGTTGGGCATGAAGTCGTAGACGAGGAACCTCTGCTTCCCTTCCTCGACATCATCGTCGGCGATGCAGCAGCCGCGGAGGGGCACCAGGTTCCGGTGCCGGAGGTGGCTGATGATCTCCACCTCGTTGGTGAACTCCTCGTCCCCGCCCTCCATGTCCGGGTCCAGCATCTTCTTGACGGCGACCACGGACCCATCCGCGAGCACGCCTCGGTAGACGGCCCCGAACCCGCCGCGGCCGACGAGGTTGCGCTCGGCGAAGCCATTGGTGGCCTTGGCGAGCTCGGCAATATCGAACAGAATCGACCCGGTGTTGGGCCGCGGGTGCGACCGCCGCTCCCCCGACCCCTCTTCACAGATCTTGGGGTTCTTCTTGATCTTCTTCTTCTTGCTATTGGCATGCCGACGCTTCCTCCAAAGGAAGAAAGCGAGGAGCGACGCGAGGAGGACGAAGGCGACTGGGATGGTGGCGGCGTAGATGGCGGCGTTGCTCGACTCGGACGGCTTGGAGGGAGGGGTGGAGAGGCCGAGGCCGAACGCGCAGGCAGCGGTGGGCGGGTAGGCGGGCCCAGCGGCGTTGGACACGCCGGCGGCGTAGAGGACGGAGAGGTAGAAGCAGGAGCCCGACTTGCTGTCGTTGGCCGCGGCGGTGGTGAGGTGCGCGGTGGCGGCGACACCGGCTGCGTAACATTGCGCGCAGGTAGCCGGCGAGGCGAGGTCGGGGCCGCAGGAGGAGTTCAGCACCCGGACGGAGTCATTCCCGACGGCGGCCTCGAATTCCGCGGCGGTGGAGACGCCAGCGCAGTAGGACGGGGTGATGGCGAACTGGCCCGGCTCCGGGAAGCACTGCGGCACCAGGGAGGAGCCCGGGAGGCCCGCCGGCGCGCCGGAGATCAGCTCCGAGAAGCCGTTGAGGCAGGCCACCGAGGCCGCCGCCGACGGGAGGCGGAAGCGGCCCGTGGCGCGGAGGCGCTCCGCGAGGCCGATGCCGAGCAGGGAGAGCAGCGTCTGGCAGCAGGCCGTCATGTTGGGCGCGCCCCCGGCGCACGGCGTCGGGTCCCACGGGAACGTCCGCACGTAGCCGAGGTCGAGCGGGCACGGCTCCGACGTCGCGTTCCCGCCGCCGCCGGCGCCGCCCGCCCCCGCGGCACCCGCCGGCGCGCTGACGAGCAAGAAGAGGGCGACGACGAGCGCGAGCGGCCGGAGCATCTCCGCGGTCCGCATTTCCGGCAGCGGCTGGCGGCGATTGGCGGAGGAGGAGGTCTGCTCGGCCCCGGCTGAGGTCGGGCCGGGGAGTGAGACAAGGAGTGGTAAAATGAGGCGGCGGAGCGCCGAAGCTGTTGCGTGCACGAGTTCTTTATCCGCCTTAATTAATATATATAAATATAGCGCCGGGATTTTTGTCCGGTTTGCGGTGTATGACGGGTGGGCCCGGAGTAGGTGGTCGTGAAGGCGTGCGCCGGCTCGCCGGAAAGAAGGCCGCAGGAAATGAGTGGCGGAACAGGTCGACGAGGGCTTGTTTGCTTTCAAACCGCGCTAAAAAGAATCTCGCATGCATGGTATGCTAAATAAAATTTATTTGTAAAATATTTTCAGAGATGGGTGTAATTTTTCGCGACGAATCTAATGATGGTAATTAATTGATGATTTGCTACAAATGTCTTATTAGATTCTTCAAGGTCACTAGCGCGGGGATTCTGAAGTTGGTTTTGTAAACTGGTTTTATTTGACACCATAATTAACGGTCAAAGTGTCACTATTCACTAGCGCGCTACAAAACCAAACGGGGCAATGCAATCACAGCTTGGGATAGCAGCTCGGCTGACGTGGCGTGGATTGGGGTCTACAGGGTGAAGAGTCAACATGGAAGCTGGTTGTTTCTGGGCGGCTACGAAGGCGATATGTGGGAGCGTTACAAAATCGCGAAAGGTAAAGTACGTTCCTACGTTGGAGATCATTCAAAAAAAAACTTCCAAATAAATTACGGTGTTAGAACCTTTTTCGTGAAAAGTACTTTCCAGTTATTGTATTACTCCCTCCTTCCATGTTTGATCTCGCTTAAGATACGGACACAGAGACCAAGGAACAATCAATCGCGGCCAAGTTAGCACTTCGTAACCTCCTCGCGCGGCCACGTGAATTAATGGTACTCCCCTCCCGTTTAATGGCGCCGTTTCTCCCTCCCTTCCAATTCCGCCTGGCCATCGATTCCCTCCGCGCCCACGCTGTTTCCGCCTGGGCCATCGATCTCCTCCGCGCGCGCGCACCGTTTCTCTCCCCCCATTCCAATTTTGCCTGCCATCTCCTCCGCACACCGCCATCGATCTCCTCCGCACGCACACCGTTTCTTTCCCAGGCTTCCAAATCCGCCCGCCATCTCCCTTCTGAAATTTCTCGCGCCCAGACGGAAGAAATCCTCGGCACCGCTTCCAAATTCTCCATTGAGATCAAAATCAAATTTTCATGGATGCCAAATCATTTATCAAGGTTGGAATTTTCGGACTCCCGCCTCCTTTCATCCCTTCTCTAATCTCTACCCTATTTATACCCCGCCCTGGCCCCCAAGCTCGTCAGTTCTTCGATCATCATCAGCTTCCTCCAATCCACGGCCTCAGCAGGCCTCGACCTGAACCAAGAGCCACCTCCTTGCATCCGTCCTCTGATCACGGCGTCATTAATTGGGATGGCATTCAGGAGTGGGATGGCCCTGCCCATGAGCTCGACTACGACTTTGTGTGGCATGACAATAGAGATGACGGTGAGTGCGAGCTCATCTGCTTTGGTTCATTTGATTTGTGTGTTCATTTGATTACTCTAGGTTTTTGCGGTTATGGTTACAGCATTATTATCCAATTTGGAATAATAAACTATTTTTTCACTAAATGGCCTTTTATGACAAAAACATGCTAGAGACAAAAATAAAACGTCTAGCATGTCTGATCAAAAGCTTATTTAAAATATGGCAGCTACAATGTAAAAATAGATAAAATAGTAGACTTTAGAATTTGATGACATGGCTAAGCTCCGAGATTTTCTTATGTATATGGTCTACAATAACGGGCTTTAAGATAGACCCACATTAAAATAAGAAAACTATCATTCATCTCCCCTTCTTATCCTTTTTTTTTGAGAGGGAGACACATCCGCCTTCTTATACCCATTCCTTTTTAAAACTAAGTCATTCATTCCTCCACGATAGAATATGGCGATCAAAGCTTACGCTCCCCACTCTCCACGGGAAAATAGCACTACAATCATGTGAAATTCAGAGAATAGCACTATAGCAACTCAACCTTTCATGGAACAGCACTTCTCCTTGTTTCCCTTCATTTCTACCAAACTCAAAAGAAAAAATTTCCCTTTATGTTTTTTTCCCAAAATATGTGTGCCTATGAACCTATGTAAGATCTTTTATCTTAGAGGCTTCTTTTGGAGGGCAAACATTAAAAAAAATTCTTTATATACACAAACAAGTCTAAGAGCTCCTTTAATATCACCAGAATGGTAAGTACCAACCTATTTATGGTCGGTAGTATATTTGCAGGATTAAAAATAGTATTAAATTATGTTATATATTTTATTTTTTCGAGAATGTGCCTGAACACGTATTTCATTAAGAAGAAGAGAATTGCAGCAACGCTACTTCAAGAGAGCCCTGAAAGTGCAAGGATATAAATAGTCAATGAGTGACTGAGCGACTACATGAAAGGTAGCAAACAACACATAAGAACAACAGAAAAGAAAACTACAACACCACCGTCCACCAAAACAATGTAAGAAGACTAAGAACATGCGGGGGGAAGAAAAAATATGAAGGAAATATGCACACCCTCAAATTGCCTAACACTAGAGCCAAATGAGGAAAAGTGGAGGTCATGCGACGCAGAAGATGCCCCCAACATCCGTCCGTTCGTCCATCCTCAAGGAGTAGACCAAGTCTTCACCTAGCAAAAACAAATGAATTTGGTGGCCTCAACAACGCCTCAAGCAAGGTGATCTACATCCTCGAACGCAGCCATTGTCGGTACTGACAAGTGTCGGATTGAGCTTTCACCTATGGCCTCAAACCCAACTCCACCCAATCGAGATCGAACAGTCCCAAATAAGAGGCAACGGGGTCTACTAGCAACCCACAACGATGATATGAACACCTGTAGACCACACAAGAAGACAACCCTCCCGTGAAGAAGTGATGACCACCTAGCACACGGGGAAGGAGGAGTTGGCGCACCCCCCTTCCGCGACGCATGCCAGCACCCTGCAACAGAGGAGTTCTGAAATGACGAGTAGCAACCAACACGACAAAAGGAGGGGCAACCAATGGGCGGCCCCTGCAACAGGGGAGGCTGGAGTAGCGGCAGATGCAATCACACCGGGCTTGGAGAGCGTAGATCCGGATCAAGGGGGTCTAGATCTGACGCAAGACTCTTCGGAGGTCACCTAGCCGGCAAAGACAAGTGACCTTCGAGCGAGATCATGGTGGGTGGGGTGAGGGAACGAGGAGAGTGGAGAGGGAACAGGAGGAGGCAGGGGAACGCGCATCCGCTGGCCGCCGCTCAATGTGGCGGCCAAGCTAGCGGTGGGGGGCGACCTCTTGCGGCGCGAGACGAGGGAGCCCCCGACTCGGGGGGTGGGGGTCTATACATCGCATTTTGCGATTTGGAGTGACCCCATCACAGAAGGCTGAGGTCCTTCTTCTTCTTGCGCTCCACCCTCTACTCCCCCGCCTCCGTCGGCTCCGGCGCCGCTCCCGCCACCCTCTACCGCCGCCACGCTAACCTCGCTGTCGCGTCGCATGGCTTTCTCCTCGCCCCCGCCAACGGCCACCGCCCACCGGTCGTCCGGCCCCGCCCGGCAGGCGGCGCTTCCGCCCCGCCGCGCCCTCTGCCGGCCGAACCGACTCCGCCGCCGGGCCCTCCTCAGAATACCCACAAATCCGCGGATACCAAACCCGTTGGACGCGGATTCGGGTCTGAGTTTGTACCCGCGGGCACGGGCACGGGTACAACTTCAAACCCAACGGGTATTTGCTAACGGATTTTAAAATTTGATATTCGAACCCGTAAATCCGCAAATCCGCTGACATGTGGGCCCAAATACATCTGCATATAAAAGAGCATTTAGGGTTACTTGTTCCTATCCCCGTCCACCATCCACTCCTCCCAGCCACCACCCAGACTTCCACCCCGACCCCGAGTCCCAAACCCAGCGCCCCCAACCCAGTGCCGCCGGCTCGGCCACTCCCCTGCCAGGCATCGCTCCCCCAGCGCCGCTCTCCCTCCAGGCGCTCCCGCTCCGGCTGCTGCTCTCCCTGGAGGGCTCCCCCTCCATGCGCTCCTCCTCCGGCCGCCGCTCTCCCTGGTAGTGAGGCAGCGACGCCAGCAGCCAGCGCCCAGGCCCCAGGCCCCCGGCCTCCGACGCACCTTGGATCAAGCGACTCCGGCACCAAGCACCAAGCGCCAAGCGCCCCCTCCGACGCACTGGAATCCTGGATCCAGCAACGCCAGCACCCAGCCCCAAGTCCCCTCCACATGCTTTTATTTGTTGATGTCTATGCTGATTTTGATTTGAGGAATGTATCGTATATTAAACCATTTTATTTGTTAGCTTGGATTATATGCTTGATTTACTAAAATTTGTGGGTATATAGGCATACCCGCGGGCATGTGGATATCTGCGGGTAGCGGCTACGGGTATCATTTTGTACCCGTGGTGGGTTGCGGGCGCGGATTTTGGCTCGCGGGTGCGGGTCTACCAAGTCTGTATCCACGCGGATTTTACCCGTTACCATCCATAGTGGCCATGAAGCCCCCCACCTCCAGCAACCCGGAATCATAAGCTCCGCCATCTCCCACCACCACCCCAGCCAACCCGGAATCATAAGCTCCACTGCCTCCCGCCACCACCCCGGCGACCGCCTCACCCACCTCCCACCTCTCCAACCCCCTCCCCTCCCCCTTCCCTAGCTTGATGGCGGCCGCGCACCCCCTCCCCTAGCTCGGGGAAGAAGAAGAACAGGGGCTCCTCCCCTTCTGCGATGGCTCGGCTATTTATCGCGCGCTCGATAAATAGAAATCGCGCTCGAGTCGTCCTCGAGGGAAAGCGAGGGGGGTGGTTGAACCCACCAAATAATTATGTTGTATATTTTCACAAACTTCTACTCGTTATACGATATTTCAAATACAAGATTATACAGCTCCACAGCCTCATCAAAGGTCGCCTCGCCGTCGCCGAGAGAAGAGCTTCCAGCTATCAGACCACCATCCTGTTTGTGGTCCCAGAACACCACAAAATGGCTTGAAAATTCTGCCAACAGCAATCTTGGTTCCTTTAATTATTTACTGGTTGTCGGCTTGTTGCGGCCGGCTTGCTGGGGAGAGAGAGCCATGATGTATTCGCATCTATGGAATTGAATAAAGGGTTGCAACGTAATCCGCATCTGCCAAAGAATAAAGAAAAGTTTTTTGGAGGTGTGTTGGAACCACTCAGTCCCGCTCTCGGGCTGCAGAGAACTGCTGTGCGCCTTCCTATATGAGTACGGCCACGTTTAGTTCCCAATTTTTTTTTAAGATTTCTCGTCGTATCGAATTTTTGGACACATATATATATTGAACATGTTTAGTTCCCAAAAATTTTTAAGATTCCTCATCATATCAAATTTTTGGACACATACAAAAAGCATTAAATATAGTTTAAAAAATAACAAATTACATAGTTTAGTTGTAAATGATGAGATAAATTTTTTGAGCTTAATTAATTCATGATTGAACACTAATTACCAAATAAAAACGAAAATGCTACGGTAGGCGAACCCAAAAAAAATTGGCGAACTAAACACGGCTGTCTATCAATCAACTGGACAGACACGGCTTCAGAGCCAGACCAACTTGCACCTTTCTTTAATTTGGTTCATTCTAATATATTCTATTTTATTTTTTCTAGAAGAGAATTTTACATATATGGAGAGCTAAATCAAGTCTATTTGTAAAATATTTTTAGAGATGGGTATATTTTTCGTGACGAATCTAATGACAGTAATTAATTGATGATTGACTATAGTAATGTTATAGTAACCCTTATCTAATCATACGGTCAAAAGTCTCATTAAATTCTTTAGGATTCCTAACATATGGGTTCTGAAGTTAGTTTTGTAAACTGGATTTGTTTGACACCGTAATTAACGGTCAAAGTCCGTTCTAAAGACTTCTAGAGAGTAACCAAACGAAGTCGACAGTGCAAGGCAGGTTAGGAGAGGGAGAACTACAGTACAGAGGTAAAGGTCAAGGTGGATGCACACTACAAGCCTACATGGATCCGAATCTGTGTCATAAATCTCTGGGCATATTCGCGCTGGTCTCCCCACATGATCTTTGACCACGGCGCACACACACAGGCCCGTGGGCTCCGCTCATTGCTTGCACCACCGACCACCTAACCACACGCAGTAACATTCAGCGATCAGCGGTGCAAGTCAAAAGAATGTAATTGTGAGATTTGGGCTGGTCAAACTATTCTAAATTTAATCAAATTTATATTAAATAGTATTCGTATTTATATTTTCAAATAAATTTACTATGAAAATATAATCTATAACTAATCTAATGGTTTATTATAAATATTATTTTTTATAAATTTAATTAAAATTTAAATTATTTGATTTCTCAAAAAACGAGAATTGTATTCTTTCGTGAACGAAGGGAGCTGAACGAAAAGGGAGCAGCCATTGCCCGTTGGATATTGGCTCGACCGCGAGTCACGCCGTCGTTTTCGACGCTCGCAGTCGCCCACATCGCTGTCAGCCTGGCACGGGCTAGCTCGGGAAATTCCGGCCGGTGACGCTGATGGAGCCAGCGTGCGCGCGTGGTACGGGAGAACTTTTCAGCGGAGCAATGGTCTTGCGTTGCGCGCAGCCGCAGCAGCTCCTCCATGTCGGATCATGCCTGTCGGAACGCGCGGGGAAGCTTCGCTCTTCGCGGCTTGTGTTGTGTGTGCGCGCGTGTGTGATGCCTGTCATGTTGGGTATCTTGGTCGACGAACGATGGCGGTTGTTCGTTGGTTGGCTGGTTGGTGCCTCTGCCTATGCATCAATTGGAGCACGTGTGTGCTGAAGTTTTGGTGCACGACGCCGCTGTGTTCGTTTGGTTGTGGTTGATGGCTGGTGTTGATTTGTTATGAGAGAATAGTACTGCTGACTGGCTGGTAGCTGGTGGCTGGTTCTGATTTAGTATGAGAAAACAATACTGTTGGCTGGTTAGCTGACAAGCCAAGCAAATACAACGAATTTACGCAGCAGTATCTTTGCCTACCATCGCGGCTCCCGCTCCCCTTCACGTGGCGGTGGTGCTGCCAGTGCCAGCTCCGGAAACCGTCGTCCATGGTCTCTCTCATGGCAGGCACCGGTCGGCTCTCAGCTGGCCAATAGTGAACAGTCAGCATTGAGTTGGCAGTGAAAGCCAAAGCTGCAGTTTTTCCGCCATTTCCCTTTTTGGGCCCTGTAAATTGGGCTGGGATGTTGGTTTCGTGGGCCAAAGCAGTGAAAGCCTAAGCCGCATTGACTTAGTGGGCCGACGGTGAGCAGACCGGGGAAATCCATACCTGTGGCCTGGGACCGAATCGCGGCGGAAATGCTATTCAAAAGGGGGAGACTAATTTACGGTCGACCGTACGGAAGGGGTCCGTACGGTCGATTTCCGACCGCTACATTTCTTTTCAATTTTTAATAAATTTTTTGTCGTTTTCTGAAAAAAAAAATTCAAGAAAAAATTTTAGAGAGCGAAAAAAATAAAAAAGTTGAAGAAAAATTTCTGGAGAGCGAAAAAAAATTTCAAGGGAAAATGGAGAGCAGCAGAAAATTTTTCAAGAAAAAATTGGTGACCACACAGATTTTTTCAAAGAAAAAATTAGGGGAGAGGGGAAACTTTCAAAAAAAAATTGGAAGGTTGTACGGAAACAAATTAAAAAATTTCATGAGAAAAATTTTTACATCAAAAAAATATCAGGTAAAAAAATTGAAAAAAAAAGAAAAAAAAGGGTGCCGGTACCCGGGGAGCTCGCCGCCGGAGGCGAGAGCCCGGGGGAGGGCCCTCCCGCCGCCGCCGGCGAGAGCCCGAAGCTCGCCGCACCTCCGGCCGTCAGGCTGCCGCACCTCTCCGCGCGCCTCGCTCGCCCTGAGGTCCAAAGCTCGCCGCACCTCCCAACCGCCGGGCCGCCGCGTCTCCCCCCGCCAGGCTGGCGCGCCGCGGCGAGCAGCGGCGCCACTCGCCCGCCGCCGCTCCTGGGGCCGAAGCTCGCGGGAGCTTCCCAAGCCATCAGATCGAGAACAGGTAAAAGAGAAAGACGAAGGGGGAAGGAAGGTTCGTGGGAGGAGAATCACGTGGGTTGGGCCCACCATGTTGGTCTCTTTTGCGGGTGGTCGGGTCGACCGTGCGTTGGGTTCCGTCCGGTCAACCGTAAAACCAACACTGGGTATTCAAAATTCCGTGATTTCGAGTTTTGGGCTTGTTTGTAGGGATACTAGTCACTAGTGGAAGGGCCTTTCGAAATTTTTGAACGAGACCTCCTTCAACAAAAAAAAGAATTTTTTTACCGAGGCCGAAGCCGCCGGAACCGCTGGCCGTAGGTGCACCAGCCTAGCAACCGGCCGTAGGTACTACAGTGACACACTGAGAGGAATGAACTAACCCTACAAGCTATACTACGATAGATTAGTGGAAACGGAGAGGAACACCAGCAAAATCAGGCAAGGATCAACTGCATATAGGGGGGATTCAGTATTGATACAGGCGAAGTCTGAATCTCCTAGCCGCCAGAGAGACGACAACTACAGCTTAAACCCTAGCCTAGGACGAGTTCTCTTTCCACGATACCCAGTAATGCATCTTACCCACCCTTTTATCTCTGGTGGTCATTACATTAGCGCTTAATTAAGTGAACTCTAAACATTATTACATAGCCAAAGTGCGGACAGACTGAAGTAAAGCAACGAATGGAGGCAAAAAGTGTTGTAGCCCGTCAAGGGTTGTCGCTAGCCGTTCGATGACGATCCTGCGGGCTGGAACAAGTCGATGAAGCGGTAAGTTAGGCGCCGACTTCCTTCTACGCCTGAATGCAGATGTCTGACGAGCTGAATGGCAATGCTGTGCCTGACAAAGCCCCCCCCCCCCCCCCCCCCCCCCCCCCGCATCCTTGTCCTCAAGGATGGAAAGATGGAAAAATTCTGCGAATAAAGTCTGCATCTTCCCAGGTAGCTCCTGATGCTGGTAAGTTTGTCCACTGGATGAGCCACTGAACGACAGGTTCATTGTTCCGGGGAATCATGCGTCTCTGTAGAATCTGTTGCGGGTCACCTTAATATTGCCATGTTCATCCACTAATGGAAGATCTTGTGTAGGTACTACTTTAGGACCAATATGTTTCTTCAACTGGCTCACATGAAACACTGGGTGTAAATGACAATTATCAGGTAAAAGAAGCTTGTATGCCACCTTACCCACTTTCTCCAAAACTCTGAAAGGCCCATAATATTTAGAGTGCAATTTCAGAGACCGATGGATGCTCAATGATGAATGTCTATATGGCCGAATCTTCAAGTAGACCGTATCATCAACCTCTAGCTGACGCTCAACTCTATGTTTATCAGCTTGATGTTTAATACGAGCTTGGGCTTTGAACAAGTTGTCCCTGATCAAATGATTAGCCAACTGTCTGTTTTGTAGGAGATGCCTGGCGCTATCATCTGGACAATCAGGCAAGATGACTTCTGCAACTTGTGGTGGAGGGAAGCCATACAGAGCTTGAAAGGGTGTGATGTTACGAGAAGTGTGATATGAAGTATTGATGGGGATACAAACCCAGGACCCCTAATGGGCCCGACTCATGTAAAAGAAGGCCCAGCAAACCTATTGGACCAGGAACGGGATGGCCCGCTAACCCGCGCGGGGAGCTGCCTTCGCTGCTAAGCCAACGGGTCCGGTAGCCCGACCTCCCGGGACACGTGGCGGCCCCCCGACCTAGCACCACGGGTCAGAGCCATGCCGGTGACCCGGGACGTGCGCTCCAAGGGCGCCGCGCCTCCTGACAGGCGTGCCGGCCAAGACAGGCTCCGTGCAAGCCCCGAGACGCCAGCCATCCTTATCTTGCGGCAAGGGCTAAGCCAGCAGGACTCCCTAACAAGGGGACAGCGCCGCTCGCGCGGGCCCCGTGATGCAACAGGAGGGGGCGTCAGCAGACGCTGCCTCCCCTCGCCGTAATGATGGTTGCCTCTGTGCACCACCTCATTACGCCAGCGAGTGTGACCGGACACCACCGGGCAGGCCTCGGTAAGACACCCCTCACCAGGTGCGCCGTCTGGTAACAGAGCTACGTAAGATAGCCCCGCGGGTAAGGAACACGGGCTTCGACGGACAAGACCGGAAGAGACCCTCGAACGACCGTCCGAGTGGTCGCGCCGCCCCGACTGAGCCAGGATGGGACAGCACCGGGGGAACGCACCACCCAAGAAGATCGCCAGGATTAAGCCTGCCCACTCCTGACCGACCGAGTGGGCCCCGACGACTGACAAGGACGAATTGCACCCCGGCGGTGTTAAGAAACAGCGCTAGATATATGTAAATGGGGGCCCCACCTTGGACTATAAAAGGGAAAGCCCCCCACGTAGGAAAGGGTTGGACTCTGACAGGTTCGACACTGCTTGACCAGCTTGTAAGCTCCCCCTCTGAACTTTGAGCACCCGGGCTCGAGAGCAATAGAGCAAGAACACCACCGCCATACTAGACGTAGGGCATTTCAGGCTCGAACCAGTCTAAATCCTTGAGTCCTTGCGTGCTAGACCATATCCGATCAAGCGCAGAACAAATGACCAATCGAGTAGTTTTGTAGTCGCCCATTTCCCGCAGTGACAGTTTTGGCGCCGTCCGTGGGGAGCGCTTTGTGCGTTCACTGCTTCGGCGATTGGATGGTTTCGATCACCCCATTCACCGCTCTGGCGGTGAGCTGCGGCGAGACGATCCGTTTCGGTTCCCTGGAGTTCCCCGCGATCCCCCCCGACGGATTGTGGGCACCTCCACCGTTCCCGCCTACCCAGACCTTCCAGTTCGGAAGTCTGGAGTTTGTCACCGACCAGCTCGGCGCACTACACCTCCATGAGAAGGAAACCGCTCTGGCGAACACAGAGGAGCCTTCTGCTCCTCCCAAGCCTCGCAACCTAAGGCATCGGCGATCAGTTCGCTGGCGCATCAAGAAGCGTGGACCATCGCAGCCAACCCGCGCGGTGCTCCGCCGCATTGCGTTCATGATGGCCTCCAACCCCGCCGTCGAGGACGTCAACTTGGTCCTCTTCTCTCTGGCCAACGTCTCTCGGCAGCTAGCGGGCGGGCCTCCGCTCCCGACGCCCCGCTCGTTCTTAGAGTGACTTCCATTTGGCTTACGCAACACCGCGAGCATCTACGCTCGGGAGGTGCGCAAAGCTGCTCAAGGGCTCCAGCCCGCTTCACAGTTCGTGGGCATGACGGAAAGCTACCCTAATTCCGTCCACGATCTCCTATGCTATGAGGATCCCCTGAGCGATTCCTCTAGCATGGGGGGCAACCACCTAGAAGGCACATCCGCGCCACCACGCATGTGCGCCATGGCCGATGGCGACCCGCCGCCAGAGGTGGTGCGTCCGGCAGACGCACACCCCAGCGGACTAGCGCGAGCGAGCGCTCGCCGACGCGCAGGCTCACGACGAAGACCTCTATCGTCGCCGACAGACACCCCCACTCGGGGACCAGTCTTTGCGGGCCCCCTCTGGGTCTAAAGGTATGAACCCCGCGGATTCCGCACGCCAGCGTGCACGCAGGGTCAACCACGATATCGTCAACGATGCCCGCATGCAACTCCCGCAAGAGTTCGGTGCAGGCCAGAACATCGCAGCGGCCGCAATCCTTCTGCAGACGCTGCCAGAGCCAGAGGATCCAGCCCAAAGGGACCTTCACCGCTAGGTGAGAAACTTGGTGGAACTCCGCCGTCCAGCAGGCAGAGAACTCCTCGCTAAACCGCTGGCAGGCCACTGCCTCGCGTCCCTCCGGCGGCGCGAGCCACAGTGGGCGAGAGCCATCCGAAGTACAGCGCGCCCCACCTGCACGGCAGCCCGACGCGGGTGGCGCGCCAGCCCCAGCGGCGGCATCTACCCCTCTCCCACCAAGGCCACCGATTCACGACCGCATCGGTCCCAACTACGACGCGCGTAGCGTGATTCGAGGCCGGCGGCAGGCGAGGCACCATGCCGACGTCGACTGTGCGGCCGCTCGAGCAGAAGATGCGCGGGCATACGCGCCCAACCCAGAGCGTTCACCACTCCGGCGTGGGGGATTCCCCTGCGACTCCGATGTGGATCGCGACCGGAGTCCGAGCCCGGACCCCACCGGGCCAAATGCCTTCTCCAGAGCGATCCGGGAGGCGCCTTTCCCTCAACGCTTCCGGCCGCTGGCGAACGTCGTAAAATATACTGGGGATATGAACCCCGGCATGTGGCTAGAGGACTATCGACTTGCATGCCGGGCCGGAGGGGCAAGCGACGACTGCTTCATCATCCACTACCTCCCCATATGCCTGGGAGAGAACGTCCGTGCCTGGCTGGACTTCTTGCCCGCCGACTCCATCGGCAGCTGGGCAGACCTTCAAAGAGTCTTCATCGGCAACTTTCAAGGCACGTACGTACGTCTTGGCAACTCTTGGGATCTCAAGAACTGCAGCAGGAGCCCGGCGAGTCTCTGCACGACTACATCCGGCGCTTCTCCAAGCAGTGCAACTCACTGCCAGGCGTCGTCGACGCCGACACCATCGGCGCATTCCTTAGCGGGATGCACTGCAAGACCCTGGTCCACAAACTAGGGTGCCAGAAGCCGCGCACTACGCACGAATTCCTGGAGATCGCCACCAACCATGCCTCCGGCGAGGAGGTGGTCGGGGCCATTTTCGAACGCGACCAGCAGGCAGCGAAAGAAAAGCGACATGACCGCGATAGGCCCTCCTCGAGCCGCGAGGACAGAAAGAACAAGAAGAACCGCCGACCTCCCACTGCCGGCGAGGTCGCGGCGACCGAGCACCAAGACAAGCGTCCGCCGAGAAACGACCACTTCAGCCAACTCCTGGAAAAGCCATGCACCAACCATGGCTATCCGGTGAACCACAAGTTCAGGGACTGCGATATGATGAAGCGCCTCCTCCACAGGACAACCAAGACCGATGGTGACAGCCGCGACAAGAGGCCTGACGCCGACCAGGACAGAGGGAAGCTGGCGGATGGAGAGTTCCCGGACGTGGATCGGTGCTTGGTGATCATCGGTGGCCTAGAGGACGAGTGCTCCAGACGACTACAGAAGGTTCGGCTCCGCGAGGTATGTGCTGCCGCAAGTTCCATTCCTAGAAAGTTGAAGTGGGCATCCACGCCCATTATTTTTGATCAGGACGTCCATCCTGCAAGCATCCCTCGACCTGGGAGCTATGCTCTCGTCGTCGACCCCGTCGTCAGCAACATGTGCCTGTCCAAGGTACTGATGGATGGAGGCAGTAGCCTCAACATCCTCTACGTCGACACCTTGGAAGCCATGGGAATCCCGCGAGGCTGCTTGCGGGAATCCCTCTTCCCCTTCTACGGCATCCTGCTGGGCATGAAGGCATACCCGGTCGGCAACATCGACTTGCCGGTTACGTTTGGCAGCAAAGCCAACTTCCGCACCGAAACCCTCATGTTTGAGGTGGTGGACTGGAAGAGGGTGTACCATGCCATTCTCGGGCGCCCCGCCTACGCCAAGTTCATGGCGGTGCCCAACTACACCTACCTCAAGCTCAAGCTACCGGGCCCAAACGGTGTCATCACCGTGAGCGGCTCCTTCGAACAGGCCTACGTGAGCAGCCGCGAGTACTATGACCTCGCCACCACCGTGGCAAACTCGGTTGAGCTCGGCCAGGTTCGCGCCACCACCGCCGAGTGCCACCCTGACCCTGGCAGTCCTAGCCAGGCACCGGCCTTCGTCTTAACCGACGAGACCAAGACGGTCGTGGTCGACGATGTCAATCCAACCAAGACGGTGCGGATCGGCTCCTAGCTGCCGGCCAAATAGGAACACACGCTCATCGACTTCCTCCTCGCCAACAAGGACACTTTTGCCTGGAAGCCGTCTGATATGCCGGGCATCCCAAGGGAGGTCGCCGAGCATGAGCTCCGCATTTTGCCGGGATCCAAGCCCGTCCAGCAACGACTGCGCCGCTTCGACGACGAGAGGCGCAGGGCCATATGAGAGGAGATAGCTAAGCTATTAGCTGCTGGCTTCATCAAGAAAGTCTACCACTCCGACTGGCTCTCTAACCCAGTCCTTGTAAAAAAGAAAACTGGTCAATGGAGGATGTGTGTTGATTACACCAGCCTGAACAAGGCATGCCCCAAAGACCCTTTTCCTTTGCCTAGGATAGATCAGATAATCGACTCCACCTCCGAGTGCAAAATCTTGTCTTTCCTAGACGCCTACTCGGGCTATCACCAGATAGCGATGAAGGAATCTGACCAGCTCGCAACATCCTTCATCACACCGTTTGGCTCATACTGCTATGTGTCGATTCCGTTCGGTCTCAAGAACGCAGGGGCAACATACCAGCGATGAATTGAAGCCTGCTTTTCTGACCAGATCAATCCGCCAATCGACCCCGACCGGCTGGACCCGCCTCGGGCAACGATCGCGGTCTACATTGACGACATTGTCGTCAAAACACCGCATGCGGATGACCTGGTCGCCACCCTGAGTGCCACGTTCGAAAATCTCAAAAGATTCAACGTCAAGTTTAATCCTGAGAAATGCACATTCGGTGTGCCAAAGGGCAAACTCCTCGGGTACATAGTGTCCGAGCGTGGCATCGAAGCCAACCGCGACAAAATCGCAGCCGTCACCAACATGGGACCCATTCGCGGCGTTAAGGGCGTCCAGAGGTTAACCGGGTGCCTGGCGGCGCTCAGCCGGTTCATTGCTCAGCTGGGAGAGCGAGGCCTGCCGCTATACAAACTCCTCAAGAAATCCAACACCTGTGTCTGGACAGAGGAGGCATAGGCGGCCCTCGACCGCCTCAAGGCCCTCTTATCCTCTCCGCCGGTGCTCGTCGCACCAGATCCCTGTGAACCCCTTTTGCTCTACTTAGCTGCCACTAACCATGTGGTCAGCGCCGCCTTGGTGGTCGAAAGGGAAGAACAGGGACACGCCCTTAAGGTCCAACGACCCGTTTACTGTGTCAGCGAAGTGCTGACCGACACCAAGTCGCGGTACCCGCAAACACAAAAACTTCTCTACGCCGTCATCATGGCGGCCAAGAAGCTGCATCACTACTTCACCGAGCACGAGGTGTCGGTCGTCACCTCATTCCCACTCGGAGAAGTCGTTCGCAACCACGATGCCGTGGGACGGATCTCCAAATGGGCAGTCGAGCTGATGGGCTACGACGTCAAGTTTGTGCCACGCACGGCGATAAAGTCCCAGGCCCTGGCCGATTTCATCGCCGAGTGGACGGAAATCCATGCTCCGACTCCAGAAATCTCTCACGAGTACTGGACCCTCTACTTTGACGGGTCAGTCATGGGACCCGGCGCGGGGGCCGGGATCGTCCTGGTCTCCCCAGAAGGAGGCAAGTTCCAGTACGCAGTTCGCCTCCACTTTTCTGCATCCAACAATGTTGCAGAATATGAAGCACTCATCAGCGGCCTCCGCATAGCCATCGACATCGGAGCAACCCGCCTGTACGTCTACGGCGACTCCAAGCTCGTAGTCGACCAGGTCATGAAGAACTCCAACTGTGAGAGCCCCCTCATGGACGCATACTGCCAAGAAGTCCGCAAGCTAAATGGTAGATTCCGGGGTCTGGAGCTCCACCACATCCCATGGAAGCAAAACCCCAATGCAAATGCTCTCGCAAAAATGGCCGCCGAGCGCAAGCTGGCGGCCAGCAGCATTTTCGTTAACAACCTGAACGTGTCATCAGCGCGAGAGAAGCAGCCAGCCGCAGACAGAGCAAAAACAGAGGAAGCAGAGCATGCGCAAAAAATAGAGCACGCTCCCTCCGACCCAGCCCCCGACCAGGTACCCGGGGGCCCAACCTGCCTCGCTACAGAACAATCCGACTCAAGCCAGGCAGACAACACAGATTGGAGAGCCGACCTATTGGCTTACCTACTCCACGAAGTCCTCCCTGAGGACCGCAATGCAGCCCGCCGGATAGCCCGACGAGCCAAAACCTTCGCAGTGATCGACGGTGAGCTCTACAAGCGCAGCCCGTCAGAGACTGGCATTCTCATGAAGTGCATCCCCATCGCCAAGGGCAAGGAGCTACTTCTCGAGATACACGCTAGGATCTGCGGACACCACACTGTGCCACGCTTCTTGGTCGGAAAGGCTTTTCGACAAGGATTTTACTGGCCAACAGCCCTGCGCAACGCGGAAGACATCGTCCGTGCATGCAAAGGATGCCAGTTCTACGCCAAACAAACCCACTTGCCGGCCCAAGCCCTCCAGACCATCCCCATAACATGGCCATTCGCAGTATAGGGTCTGGACATGGTGGGGCCACTCAAGAAGGCACCAGGGGGGTTCACCCACTTACTTGTCGCAATCAACAAGTTCACCATGATCTACTCCAAGGAGGCCGTCAAGTTCTTCATGGACATCGTGTATAGATTCGGTGTGCCCAACTCCATTATCACCGACAACAGGACCAACTTCATAGGTCACTACTTCCAAGAGTTTGCGGAAGGAAACAGGATCCGGATCGACTGGGCATCGGTCGGACACCCGCGCACGAATGGGCAAGTAGAAAGAGCTAACAGTTTAATCCTCCAAGGGCTCAAACTGCGCATTTTTTACATGCTCAAAAAGTTCGCAGGTCGCATTTTTGTGGACCACACCTAACCGGTCCACAAGACTAACACCCTTCTTCCTGACATACGGTTCCGAGGCCATCATGCCCTCCGATCTGGACTACGGGGCACCAAGAGTCAAAGCCTTTGACCCGACAACGGCAGCCAAAGCCCAGAGGGACGCCATGGAAGTCTTGGAGGAAGCAAGGCTAGCTACGCTACACCGATCGGCTCGCTACCAACAAACTCTACGCAGGTACCACGAGAGGCGCATACGGGAGAGGACGTTGCAGGCCGGAGATCTGGTGCTACAACGGGTCATGTCGACGAAGGACAAGCACAAGCTTTCGCCGCCATGGGAAGGACCCTACAGCATCGCAGAGGTGATACGACCAGGCACCTACAAGCTAAAAGACTCTGACGGTAACATTCTGACCAACTCTTGGAATATAGAACAATTACGGTGTTTCTTCCCGTAAGCAGCACTAGTGGCTCAGTCCAAGTGCCCCGACCCGGCCACTTCCGGCTCGGAGCACTCGGGGGACCGACACCTATCGATTTTTTCTCCCCGCACAACACAGTGCACTAACACGGCATCCCAAACTGGCCACCCGCGGCCCAGAGTCACTCGGGTGCCGCACACCTAAATTTCTTACATGCTCACAGCACACACGAGCCATCTGGTTTCTAGCACCCCGACCCATACACATTTGTCTTGGAGTTCTCGGGGGCCAGACCATGGTCTTCGACCATCCTACATTCAGATGTTTCCCGTCTCTACAGCTCCTAGCCCTGAGCACTCTCAGGCCAAGGCGCTCGGGGGCCTCACTGGGACAAACCGTGCAACAAGCACACACCAGTTTTCCTCGTCACACAACACACAGAAACTCTCACAACCAAATCGAAAAGCAAACGAAAGAACATTTTCGAAAAACAAACTCGGGCGAGACAGAAACAGAGCAAAAACAAAAAGCGAACAAAAATCTAAACATAAGTTAAGGGCGCCACGCACACGGTGAACGCCCCGGATGTTCACCCAAGCCACACGAACGGCTTGGGTCACAACATTTACACACTTATCATAATTAAACATAATAAAATGTGGCCGCTGGCCAGCCCCACGCTCCGTCGCCATCCCGCCAAGACCCTACGGCCCGTCAAGCTCTGGGTCCGTGCCGTGCCGCAGGAGGTCATCGACGTCCATCCCCGCCGCGATGACCCGTCCGAACCCGGCAAAGTCCAGCATGGTCCGCCGACGAACCGCCGCGCTGGAGGTTTCCGGGAACCTGGGGTTGATTCCCCCGAGGTGCATCCCGGAGCGCAGACGGACGGAGGATACTGCAGCAGCGGCGCCACGGCGGATCCCCAGCCTCACCGACGAGCGGATGATCTCGGGGAGGGCGTGGAGCTGATCCACCCGCATGGGCGCCTGCGGCTCCACCACACGGAAAACGGCGAGCGCGCCGTCCTCCAGGGCCTCGCGCTGGTCCTCCACCTCGCCAAGGCAGCGCTGCAGGTCCATCACCTCACGGCGGACGGCCTCCAACTCCTCCTCCAGCACTATAGGTAAAAAGCATGAGATGCAGGGAAAACAGGGGATGGAAGACGCGATCAAGAATAGAACTCACCGAAGGCACGGGCCTGGGCATCCACCGTGGCGTCCCTTGCCGCGCGCACCTCCCCCTCGGCAGCACCCCGAGCCACCTCGACCGCCTACAGGTGTTGGTATTTCTTAACTCTCACAGAGAAGTCCGCAACCGCACGGAAATAATGTTGTAGCACTTCACCCGGAAGTATTCAGGGTATCGTATTTTCCACGAGGAACGGAGGTGTAACGGTCTTCTAACTAGTTTACCCGAAGGAAGAGAGAAGGGTGGCCTTTGGGTAGTGTGGTTGTCTAAGAGAAGAGATACTTAGCAGAGATAAACCAGCTCTCACTTGCTTACTTCGGGCACCGGCTTACTCCTGGTCTGCCAAGAGTATCCGGCTATTAGCTCTACACCCAACCCTCATGTGGGGCACTACAAAGGACGGACAGGGCTGTCACCACCTGCAGCCTACCCCAACAGACCGTGGAGAAGGTATGCAAACAACGGTAACCTCTAGCCCAGACACCACGCCCACGCTATCGATTACTACTCTAGTCCCGACTCCGTCCACGACTCGAGCCTTTAGACTAGAGCAACCGTCACGATGACGTACGATGATCCCGCAAGCAAAAGATAACAAAAGCTTAACTCAGATAAGAACTCAACAAGTAGACGAACTTGGATACTTACTCGAAAGAAGCTCGTATCTGCCAAGGTACAAGCAGAGGTAAGCCGACAACTCCGGCACTCCTCCCGAACTTCTCCTCGCACACTCCCTAGCCTACTCTCTACAAGATAGCTCTAAGGTGGACTCTCCCCTTCTCCTTCTTCTTTCCAAATTGTGTTGTCTTGTGAGGGGTGAGGGAGTCCCCTTTTATAGCCCAAGGGGGTCGGTTCCCTCCAGAATTAAATATGGAAACATTGATAACCGCCATCAGGAGGATAAGATCATCCTTCCCGCCAAAACTCAGCGTGACTGGCTTCCAGGTGGGGTCGGCCGACCCCCCTGTGCCGCCTCTGGCCACCGCCTTCGTCTGGGTTGCTGCCTAGTGGGTCCTGATGTCAGATGGTCGGTGCCGGGGCTTGGTTGGTCGGTTTGGTCTGGTTTGTGGGCCTTCTTTGCATGTGTTACATAGGACGCGGTCATCTGCGACTTTGTCTGTGTATTCGTCGTGTTTTCTTCTTATTCCGGGTATGGGTGCCTGCAATCCAAGAATCACCAAAACTTGTGGAATTGGTTAGAGTTAAGTCCTACAGCTACGTTTGGTGGTTGAATATTATGAAAAGATGCAGGAGATGATGGTCTTATTTCTGACTTAAGGACCGTCAACAACACCCCCACACTTAGCCTTTACTCGTCCTCGAGTAAAGAGGCAAAGACTAAGGTGGATGCAACTCCTTTGAAGAAACCTGCATACAAGTTATTCCAAGTTTCTCCCTAACTTGCGAACTTTTTTAAGTGTCTACCATGCTTATCTTGATGATTGAAACTTGGAATGGTTTGAACTTCAGGTTCCTTAGTCTCCCGTACTTTAGATACTTGGGTTTTATAAAAATTTTAAAATCAAGCATAGCCTAGCTCCTCAGCTTGTTCTCTCGGATCTCTCTTTTAGCTTTTTCAATTCCTCACCAAGGCAAAGTGTTGCCTTCTTTTTCACCTACCTCTAGAAAAGCTTATGTGGAGCTCAGGGTAGGGAAAGAGTTGAAGGCATACCTGTTCCTCATATGTTACTAAGTCAAAGACCGGATCCAAAGGAGAAACAAGTCATAAATCTTAATCAAGATGTGCATGTGTGTGAATATTTGGGTGGATGGTGTATGAACTCCTTTCATGAACCATCTCTCTCCTTTATTCCTTTTTCTTTGGACATAGGCTATCTCTCTCTTTCTCTCCTTCTTTTTTTCTGAATACTTGGACCTTTAAGTGTCCGACTCTCTTTTTTTCTTTTGAATACTTGGACCTTCATGTGTCCAAATTTCTTTTTCATCATGCTTTCTCTCTCTCTCTCTAAATAGCCCATGTCCTTTTTCTTGGAATGATAACTTGGAGAGAGTAGTCATGAATATCATGGAGTTTTATTTTGTGGGATGATATGGAAGGATGGGTGAAATATTCTTGCACAACTTCCAGTGTAGAAGTTGGCAAATATGTGTGGAGTGTACGTGATCTTGATCATGGGAATATGAAATGCATCTCACAGAGGGTCACAACAATTTGACAAAGCTCAATGAGACAACAAGTTGCATATGTGGAAGGTTTTCAATTTTGAACAACTTATGGCCTTGGATAGAAATTTCATAAACAAACAAGGAGCCATGCTTATTGAGTTTATTTTATTTTATTTTATAAAAGAAATCCCAAGTACTTTGTAGGGAAGAGTTAGGTTCCATTCGTTCAACCATATCTCAAGAGTCAATTATTAGATAGCATGGGTTCCCTATCAAATTTCAGTTCACAAGAACAAGGTGAAAGTCAAGGAATAAAAAGTATGCAAGTTTATCATGAAGTGTATGGAGTGCAAAAGCATATTTTTTTTAATTATTAGTTTTCAAACACTAATGTAAGTAGGGAGGTGTATGAGCGTGGGATTGCAAACTAGCGTGTGTGTCGAAGCAAACGTTGCAGGGTCTTCACCAAGGTTTGGCCGAACCTAGGGGTTGGCTGCCCCCTCGGTTGAGCCTTCAGGTCTTGCTTTGCTCATGGTGCTTGGTGCTAGTCCACGCTTGAATTCTCGGGGGTGCTCCCCCCCCCCCCCGCACTTATTCTCTTGTACCTGTTTTATTTGACACAAAGAAAAACAAAGGCAAATCTCTGCCGGTTTGAAAAACCGGGGAGTGCAACAATTTATTGGATTATATATATATATATATATATATATATATATATATATATATATATATATTTATATATATATATATATTTATATTTATATTTATATTTAAGGAAGAAGATTGAAATCAATTAAATTAATTACATCTACTTCTTCCTTTGGATTTAAGGGCTCAAGGAAAACTTTTAAGCGTTGACCATTTATCTTGAAAACCTTACCGTTGTCATCCTGGATTGTGATTGCTCCATGTGAAGATGCATGGATGATGGTGTATGGCCCATCCCATTTGCTTCGAAGTTTTCCATGCCCAAAGAGCTTGACCCTGGAATTAAAAAGTAATACCTTGTCTCCTATCTTGAATTCCTTGGGTCTGATTCTCTTGTCGTGCCATCTCTTAGTTCTGTCCTTGTAGATCTTGGCACTGTGGTAGGCTTTTTCCCTCCATTCTTCCAGCTGGGATAGTTGAATCTTCCTGTTTCTTCCTGCCATCTTACTGTCCATGTTCCATGTTCGGATAGCCCAGTGAGATCTGTGTTCTAGCTTGACTGGTAGATGGCAGGTTTTACCATAAACCAGTTGGTACGGTGACATGGCTATGGGGGTTTTGTAAGCTGTTCTGTATGCCCAGAGTGCATCAGGCAGCTTATTTTTCCATCCCTCTCCCATTTCATTCACCGTTTTCTATAGGATGTTCTTGATCTGTTTGTTGGAGGTTTCTGCCTGCCCGCTGGTCTGTGGGTGATATGGAGTCACGATGTTATGCTTTACCCCAAGCTCTTTCAGGAAGTTCCGGAAGGTCTGATTATTGAAATGAGACCCTCCGTCACTTATGACCATCCTTGGAGTCTCGAAGCGAGGGAAGATGATCTCATGAAACATATTGCGGGCATGCTTGGCATCAGCAGCGCTGCATGGCAGAGCCTCAACCCACTTCGACACAGAGTCGACGGCGACCAGGATGTATTCACGGTCTTCTGACTTTGGGAATGGCCCCATGAAGTCAATGCCCCAGACATCAAACAGTTCAACTTGAAAATTGGAGTGGAGGGGCATTGCATCTTGGGAGGTGATGCCACCTTGCAACTGGCAGTTTCTGCACCTCATGATAAAGTTTCGGGTATCCTCATACATTGATGGCCAGTAGAAACCACTTTGACATATTTTCGCCTTGGTGCGAAATACACCATAGTGCCCTCCATATGGTGCGGAGTGGCACTTCTCAATGATTTGGATCCCTTCGGCCTTTGGTACACATCTTCTGAGCAGGCCATCTGAGCATACCCTGTACAGGTATGGATTGTCCCACAAATGGCGTCTGCTCTTGTACAACAACTTCTTTTTGTTTTCCCCGGTGGTACGTATCCTGAAACCATGAAGTTTACAATGTTCGCGTACCACGGGTTTGAATTTGTTATCTTCAGCAGCATGTCGTCGCGTAGGAAATCGTTGATATGAAGATCCTGCATGTTAGTGATAGGCATACGCGACAAATGATCGGCAACAGTATTTTCTACTCCCTTTTTATCTTTTATTTCCAAATCAAATTCTTGGAGTAGTAAGATCCACATTAGCAAGTGTGGTTTAGCATCTTTCTTAGTGAGCAAGTATTTTAAAGCAGCATGATCGGTGAACACAAAAACTTTTCCTCCAACCAAGTAAGATCTAAACTTATCAATTGCAAAGACAACAGCTAGGAGCTTTTTTCAGTTGTTGCATAATTCAATTGAGCTCCTGACAAAGTTTTACTTGCATAGGCGATTGCATGATGCTTTTTATCTTTGGTTTGGCCAAGGACCGCCCCGACAGCATAATCACTAGTATCACACATTATTTCAAACGGTAACGTCCAATCAAGGGGTTGAATGATTGGAGCTGAGATGAGTGCTTGTTTGAGGATGTGAAAAGATTTCAAGCACTTATCAGTGAACTCGAAAGGTGCATCCTTAGCTAGAAGGTTTGTGAGGAGCCTAGCGGTTTGAGAAAACTCTTTAATGAACCGCCTGTAGAACCCCGCATGACCTAGGAAGCTACAGATCCCTTTTACATTCACCGGAGGTGGGAGCTTTTCTATGACCTCGATTTTAGCTCTGTCCACCTCGATCCCTCTCTCGGACACAAGATGTCCGAGTACGATGCCTTCTCGGACCATGAAATGGCACTTTTCCCAATTTAGTACCGTGTCCTTTTCTTGGCATAGCTGCAAGACTTTATCTAAATTCTCAAGACAATGATCGAATATTTTTCCATAGATGGAAAAGTTGTCCATGAAAACTTCCATGATTTCCTCAATCATGTCTGAAAAGATAGACATCATGCACCTTTGGAACGATGCAGGGGCATTGCAAAGCCCAAATTACATCCTTCGGTATGCATACGTTCCATAAGGGCATGTGAACGTAGTCTTGCTTTGATCAACGGGATGGATGGAGATTTGGTGGTAACCTGAATACCCATCAAGGAAACAGAAGAAAGAATGCTTCTCTAGCCGCCCTAACATTTCATCAATGAAAGGCAGCGGGAAGTGATCTTTCTTTGTTGCTGAGTTGAGCTTCCGGTAGTCAATGCACATTCTCCACCCCGTGACAGGTCGTTGTGGAATTAACTCATTTTTGTTGTTTTCAACGACCGTCATCCCTCCTTTCTTTGGCACAACCTAGACGGGACTCACCCACTCACTATGAGGCACGGGATAGATTATCCCAGTGTGCAGGAGCTTTAGTACCTCCGTCTTGACCACCTCTCTCATCGCATTATTTAGCCTACGCTAAGGCTCCCTAGAAGGTGTGCGGGATGGGTCTGTAGGGATGCGATGAGTACAGAAGGTAGGGCTAATTCCCTTAAGGTCCTGCAATGAGTAACCGAAAACAAGCCTATGCTTTTCTAGAATGGCTAGGAGTTTGGCTGTCTCCACGTCAGAAAGCTTATCACTAATGATGACAGGAGATTCAATGTCCCCATTTAAGAAAATATAGCGAAGGCTAGAAGGAAGGGGTTTTAGCTCTATTGGTGGTCGTGATGGCCGTTCGTTAGTGGGAATCTCAAGAGTTTCTCCAGAGTCATCTTCTTCTTGAATGAAGAGTTCAGAATCTTCTTCTAAGGACGACACGGAAGGCTCAAAAGGAAAAATGGCCATCACTTCTGCAACCGGCTCTGGCTTGGGAAGAAATTCAGCAGGAGAATTCTTCGCTAGAGAAATCAGGAGCGAGAATGTTTCTCGTCCCAGCTTAAAATCGATGGTTCCTAGAAGAGGAGCTTCTAGGAATAGTTTTTCAACAGGATGCCCGATTAAAATGTCGAAGTCATAGACATTGAAGATATGAAAATCAAGGGCAACCTCAAAGTCATCACGACGTACGAGTACGTCATGAACTATCCCAACTCCCTCTAGAATGGATCCTAGTGCATTCCTGAGGGTTTTCTCGGTTGGAACCAGAGAGTTCTTTAATGTGTCAACACATAGGAGGCTGACATGATGTTTGCTCCAACCGTGGGATTGTATAAGACCTCTTCCAAGGTTCCTTGGATAAAGCAACGAATGTTCAAAGAGGGGGCGATAATCTGAAGTGGTTCAGAAGATAACTCTCCCTCTTCTACCCACTCACTACACATGACAGCGGTTAGGTCCCTAACCATCTCTTTAAGGAAAGCCTTATCGAGAGGTTAGGTAGGACCAACTGGAACTGGGGGTCTTTTCTGGTAAAGGTAATTCGAGGTATTTCTGTAATCTTCGAATAAATCATCCTCGAATTCAAAGGGAAGAGCTGAAGGTTGAATTTCTTCTTCCTCCGGCTTTCCAGATTCGGGGGAAGGCTTCCTCACAGCTTGAAGGTTCTACCAACGGGAGGGTTTCAGCGAAGGAGGTGTTTTCCAGAATACGATCTAGAAGGGTCTCTCCTTCAGAAGTGGTTTTGCACATGAACGCCCCTCTGGCAGTGATATCAAGCTGTTGGGCAGACTCCTTGCTAAGCCCTACCCAGAAGTGTTGAAGCAACACGTGGTCGGGGATAGACAAGTTTGGGCCAGCACGAGTTAGCTTGGCAAACCTGGCCAGGCTGCACCAATGGACTCCTTCTCATCCTGACGAAAGTCCAGGATCTCTTTTCGTAGGGAAGTAATGCAAGAAATCAGGAAGAACGCAAGATAGAACCTATCTCTTAGCTCTTCCCACTCTCCGTTTACTTTCCCTACATTATGGGTGTACCATTGTTTCGCTCTCTTAGCAAGGGAGAAAGGAAACAACTTCCACCGAAGTGTTTCTTGTGCCATGCTTGCGATTGACAGACATGAGCACAGCTGCTCGAACTCTCGTAGGTGGTCGTAGGGATTTTCATTGTCAAAACCTGAGAAGGATTGTTCCCGAACCATGGCTATGAAGCCAGGGCAGAGTTCAAAGCTAGAAGCAGTGATTGGCTTCGAAGATTGTGGTGGCTCTAAGAACTCGCCCTTGGGAGCAAAGAATCCGTGGATAGAAAGGGAATCCATGAAAAAGGATTAAATAAAGAGAAAGATAAAAAGAAAGGATACACGGGCAAACTAGTTTCGAAGAAAACTACAGCAACCGTTCCCCGGCAACGGCGCCAGAAATGCTTGTTGGTATTTCTTAACTCTCACAGAGAAGTCCGCAAGCGCACGGAAATACCATTGTAGCACTTCACCGGAAGTATTCAGGGTATCATATTTTCCACGAGGAACGGAGGTGTAACAGTCTTCTAACTAGTTTACCCGAAGGAAGAGAGAAGGGTGGCCTTTGGATAGTGTGGTTGTCTAAGATAAGAGATACTTAGCAGAGATAAACCAGCTCTCACTTGCTTACTTCGGGCACCGGCTTACTCCTGGTCTGCCAAGAGTATTCGGCTATTAACTCTACACCCAACCCTCCCGTGGTGGACTACAAAGGACGGACAGGGCTGTCACCACCTGCCGCCTACCCCGACAGACCGTGGAGAAGGTATGCAAACAACAGTAACCTCTAGCCCAAACACCACGTCCACACTATCGATTACTACTCTAGCCCCGACTCCGTCCACGACTCGAGCCTTAGACTAGAACAACTGTCACGATGACGGACGATGATCCCGCAAGCAAATGGTAACAAAAGCTTAACTCAGATAAGAACTCAACAAGTAGACGAACTCAGATACTTACTCGAAAGAGGCTCGTATCCGCTGAGGTACAAGCAGAGGAAAGCCGACAACTCCGGCACTCCTCCCGAACTTTTCCTCGCACACTCCTTAGCCTATTCTCTACAAGATAGCTCTAAGGTGGACTCTCCCCTTCTCCTTCTTCTCTCCAAATTGTGTTGTCTTGTGAGGGGTGAGGGAGTCCCCTTTTATAGCCCAAGGAGGTCGGTTCCCGCCAGAATTAAATATGGAAACATTGATAACCGCCATCAGGAGGATAAGATCATCCTTCCCGCCAAAACTCAGCGTGACTAGCTTCCAGGTGGGATCGGCCGACCCCCCTGTGCTACCTCTGGCCACTGCCTACGTCTGGGTTACTGCCTGGTGGGTCCTGATGTCAGATGGTCGGTGCCGGGGCTTGGTTGGGCGGTTTGGTCTGGTTTCTGGGCCTCCTTTGCATGTGTTACGCTGTAAGCATCTAGGCCCTCAAGGTATGTTTTGGTGATTAATGACAACCATTATTGTGACTAATGAGTTTGTGCAGCTTAATAGATCATTATCGCTCATTTGGTCATATGTCAAAAGAGAGACCCCTCAATTTCGGTTATTCTAAAAGGCGATCTCGGTTTTCAACTTATATATGTCAAGGCTAAGGATCTTTCTAGTCCTAAGTGTCACAAGGTTGAGAAGGACACTTAGGTTAGTATAGGTTTTATAGTTTTGTAGTGATCGCACTATTAAGAGGGGCTAAGGCTTAGTAACTTGAGCATGGACATGGTCATTTGAAAATGGATGCACACTATGGTCACTCAGGTTTCTAGAAGTTCAAATAAGTGGTTCTCAAACTATATCTCAAGAATATTTGGATTTCATTCAAGACTCAAAACAGAAAAGACAAAATCAGAAAAAGTCTATACACCGGTTTAACCGACGCTCTCAATTTTCTATACGTCGGTTAAACGAAGTCAGCAGAGTCTGGACAAATTCAATACACCGGTTAAACCGACGTGTTTGAAGTTAACGTCGGTGTATTGGTCCAGAGTTGGTTTTTCCAGGGAAATTCAAGTTCTATTCACCGGATTAACCGACGCTGTTTGAATCAAGACGTCGGTGCAATTGACCAGTGAGATGGTTTTTTCAAAGGAATTTAAAAGTTGTACTCACCGGTTAAACCGACGATAGGTTTGAGTTAACGTCGGTGCAGTTGTCCAGAGACTTGGTTTTTCAGTGGTTCAGTGGACAACTACACTCACCGGTTAAACCGATGCTACGTCGGTTAATCTGCCCCAGTTGTAACGGCTAGTTTTCAGAAGAGGCAGTTTACATTCACCGGTTAAACCGACGATGACAATGGGGGATACGTCGGATTAACCGGCGCTACGCAGTTTTCTGGCAGCTTTTCTCCAACGGCTCTATTTGTGTGAGCTGCCTATATATACCCCTCCAATGGGTCATTTCGACTACTCTTGACACCAGGCAACATCCCAACACTCATACCATAGTCAAGAGCCACCTTGAGCTTCATCATTCACATACTTGTGCATTCAATCAATCAAGAAGCAAGATTAAGGACTTGAGTAGAGAGAAGCTAGTGTGCATCCGTTCTTGGTGATCGGTTCTTGCTCAAGTGAAGGCCTTAGCTTGTTACTCTTGGTGATTGGCATCACCTAGGCGATCTTGGTGATCGAGGTGTTTCTCGCGGAGCTTGCCAAGGATTGTGGGAGCCCGGAGAAGAAGATTGTACGTGGCTTGATCTCCACCACGCCGGGATGGTGAACGGAGACTCTTAGTGAGCGCCCTCGTCTCGGTGACTTGGGAGGTGACAATACTCTTTGTGAGTGTCACAACGTGGATTAGGGGTGTGTGCCAACACATCGATACCACGAAAAAAAATCCGGTTGTCTCTTGTCCATTCCTTTTATTCAAGCATTTTCTTTCATGCAATTTACTCATGTGCTTGACTTAGAGATCATAACTTAGCTCTACCTTGCTAGGCTTTACTTTGTTTTAGCTCTCTCAGCTTGTGTTAGAGCTTAGTTATCCGGTTGGTGAATTGGTGCCCTACTAGCATTGCATAGGTTAAGGTTGCTTTACTTTGTTTTAGAATTTGAAAAAGGCCCAATTCACCCCCCCTCTTGGTCCATCGATCCTTACAATTGGTATCAGAGCCTCGTTGCTCATTTGGATCATTAAGCTTCACCGCCTAGAGCTATGGCCAAGATGGGTGGTTCGCCGCCCCACTTCGAGGGCAAGAACTTTGCTTATTGGAAAGTTCGCATGGCCGCATATCTTGATGCGATTGCCCCCGAAGTGTGGTTGGCCACTAAGACCGGGTTCACCGGAACTCCCACCACCGAACAATTAAAATGGAATGCCAAGGCTAGAAATGCAATTTTCGAGGCCATAAGTGAGGAAGTCTTTGCTAGAGTTAATGGCATGGACTTAGCAAGTGATATTTGGAAGGAACTCATTGAAATTCATGAAGGCTCCACTAAAGTTCGTGAGCAAAAATATCACTTGTTTAGAGCTAAGTATGATTCCTTTAAAATGCTAGCTCATGAAAATTGCAATGATATGTACTCTCGCTTGAATGTCATTGTCAAGGACATTAATGCTCTTGAAGTTTCCAAAATTGACAGTGGCTCCATCAACCGCAAGATTCTCATGCTCCTTCCGAAGCCCAAGTACAACATTATCAATGCTATGCTTCAAAAGGAGAATCTTGATACAATGGAAGTGGGAGAGCTTGTGGGCGAAATTCGCGCTCATGAAATGAGTATCCTTGGTATGACCGAAGAGCCAACTTCAAGCAAATCAATTGCTCTAAAGACCAAGGCAAACAAAGCCCGCAAGCTCAAGATGATCAAGCAAGATTCAAGCTCAAGCAATGAAGAAGATGATCATCATGAAAGCTCATCCGATGTTGAAGATGATGGAGAGCTTGCTCTTATGATGAGAAAGTTCACCCGCTTGAATGACAAGATCAACAAGAAGGGGTTCAACTTTGACTCTAAGAAGGGAATGTTCCGGCCAATGGATGTCAAGAACAAAATTTGCTACAATTGTGGAGAAAAAGGTCACATCCGTCCAAATTGCCCCAAGCCGGACAAAAGAAACAAGGATCACAAGAGCAAGCATCGCCATGATTCAAGCGATGATGAAGAAGAAGAAAGGAAGAACAAAAACAAGAGACTTGGGAAGAAAAAGAGCCATGACAAGAAGACCAAGCTCTTCCCAAAGAAGAAAGGGCACACCAAGAGAAGCTTCTTGGTGGAAAAACAAGAGTGGGTGACCGATGTCTCATCAAGCGAAGATTCAAGTGATGAAGAAGACATAGTCACCATCGCCCTCACAAATGAAGAACCATCACTACCTCCACCTCCAATGTGCCTCATGGCCAAAGGTAACTCTAAGGTATGTGAGAGTGAAGATGATAGTGATGATGAGCTTGACCCTAATGAGTTTGCTAACCTCATTAATGAGTATACATCCGTCATCAAGAGGGAAAAGGGCAAAGTCAAGATTCTTGAGAGCACTCGTGCAAAGTTAGAGCTTGCCCACTCCGATTTGCTTGGCAAGTACAATGACTTGCTCAAAAAGCACAATGAGTCACTTGTACTTGCTAAGCAAGTTGAAGAGAGCCACAAAAAGCTTAAACAAGAGCATAGGGAGTTGGCTCACAAGTATCAAGAACTTGAATTTGCCTATGAAGCAATTGACCCAAGTCTTGAGAACTTTGCTCATGAAACTATTGAGAAGGTCAATGCTTCTACTTCATGTGATGACCTACTCATTAATGCAAATGCTACTAATGCTTTGCCCGAGCTTGCACCTTCTAGGGAAAAGGAATTGATGGATCAAGTTGCGAGCCTCAAGAGTAGTGTGGAGAAGCTCTCAAGAGGAGAATACATCCACAAAGAGATTCTCTTCAACAATGCCCGTGACTATGGCAAGAGAGGTCTTGGTTCATTTCCGGAGCCAAACATAGCCACTACTCCTTCTCCGGAGATCAAGATTAGCTTCATCAAGGAAGTTGGATCATATTGCCAACATTGCCAAGTCACCGGGCACCACACTAGGGAGTGCACTTTACCATCACGTCCTCTTCCTAAATTACCCAAGAATTACCCTTCAATATTTCAAAATAACCATTTTCTCTTGAGTAAGGTGAAGGGTAAGGTGAAGGCCAAATTCATTGGCAAACTCACTAAGGAGTCAAAGAAGAAGCTCCCCAAGCAACTTTGGGTCCCAAAAGCTCTTGTCACACATGTGCAAGGCCCAAAGCTTGTTTGGGTTCCTAAAACTCAAAAGTGAATTCTCATGTGTGTAGGTGAACTACAAAGCCGGTGGAAAACATTGGGTACTTGATAGCGGTTGCTCTCAACATATGACCGGCAATGATAGCATGTTCACCTCCCTTGAAGACCCCGGCGATCATGAACATGTCACCTATGGTGATAACTCAAGGGGAAAAGTTTTAGGTTTGGGTAGAATAGCAATCTCTAAAGATTTATCTATTTCTAATGTTTTGTTTGTAGAAGCACTTAGTTTTAATCTTATTTCAATTGCTCAATTGTGTGATCTTGGACTAACGTGTGCCGTTGACAAGAATGGTGTTGTAGTAACTCATGAAAAAGACAAGTCATTGGTATTCACGGGGTTTAGGCATGGCAACATTTACTTGGTGGATTTCTCTTCAAAGCAAACAAGTACCATGACATGCCTCTTCACCAAGTCTTCTCTTGGGTGGCTTTGGCATAGAAGAATTGCTCATATTGGCATGAGCAACCTCAAGAAAGCCCACAAGAGAGGGATGATCACCGGCTTGAAGGACGTCACCTTTGACAAGAACAAGCTATGTAAAGCATGTCAAGCCGGGAAGCAAGTTGCAACACATCATCCCATCAAGACGATGTTGTCTACCTCCAAGCCGCTCGAGCTACTACACATGGATCTCTTTGGTCCAACTACATACAAGAGCATTGGTGGTAACCTCTATTGCCTAGTAATCGTTGATGATTTTTCACGTTACACTTGGGTTATGTTTCTAAGTGATAAGGGTGAAACTCCGGAACTCTTCAAGACATTTGCAAGAAGAGCTCAAAGGGAGTACAACTCCCCAATTGTGAAGATCCGGAGTGACAACGGCACCGAGTTCAAGAACATGAAGATTGAAGAATGGTGCGATGAAGAGGGCATCAAGCATGAGTTTTCCGCCACCTACACGCCTCAACAAAATGGAGTGGTGGAAAGAAAGAACAAGACACTCATCACCCTAGCTAGAGCAATGTTGGATGATTATGGCACGTCCGAGAAGTTTTGGGCGGAAGCAATCAACACGGCGTGTCATGCATCCAACCGAGTATATCCTCACCGACTCCTCAAGAAAACTCCATATGAGCTCATCACCGGGAAGAAACCAAATATATCATACTTTCGAGTCTTTGGTTGTAAATGCTTCATCTATAAGAAGAAAAGGCTCGGTAAGTTTGAAAGTAGATGTGATGAAGGTTTCTTTCTTGGTTATGCATCAAACTCCAAAGCATATAGAGTATTCAATCAAACCTCCGGGTTAGTTGAAGAAACATGTGATGTGGAGTTTGATGAATCTAATGGCTCCCAAGAGGAGGTTGTTGGCTATGAGAATGTAGGTGATGAGGAGATTGATGAAGCTTTGAAAAATATGTCCATTGGGGATATCAAGCCGGAAGAGGTGCATGAAGACAATGATCAAGGGGGAGGACCTTCCTCATCTACACCAAGCACCTCCACGGCGCCCCAAGTGGATAAAGATCAAGAAAAGGATGATACACAACCTCAAGAAGATGTGCCAACACCAACAACCCAAGTTCAAGAACAAGAAGAGCAAAGTGTTCCACCACAAGCACAAGTCACTCATGAAACACCCCAACAAGCATCAACGCAAGTACCGCTAGTGAAGCATGGTCGCATCTCCAAGGATCATCCAATTGGTCAAATCATTGGTAGTCCTTCCAAGGGAGTAAGAACTCGCTCTAAACATGCTTCATTTTGCGAACATCACTCGTTTGTTTCTTGTATTGAACCCACTAGCATAGAGGAAGCGCTTGAGGACTCGGATTGGGTGATGGCCATGCAAGATGAGTTGAACAACTTCACCCGCAATGAAGTTTGGGTCCTCGAAGCTCCTCCAAAAGACAAGAACATCATCGGCACCAAGTGGGTCTTCCGGAACAAGCAAGATGAACATGGGGTGGTGGTACGCAACAAAGCAAGACTTGTGGCAAAAGGGTTTTCTCAAGTCGAAGGTTTGGATTTTGGTGAAACTTTTGCTCCGGTCGCAAGACTTGAAGCTATCCGTATCCTTCTTGCTTACTCTTCACATCATAACATTAAGTTGTATCAAATGGATGTGAAAAGTGCATTCTTAAATGGCGTTATTAACGAACTTGTTTATGTTGAGCAACCTCCCGGGTTTGAAGATCCGAGGAATCCTAACCATGTTTATAGGTTGCACAAGGCACTCTATGGGCTCAAACAAGCTCCAAGGGCTTGGTATGAGAGGCTTCGTGACTTCCTAATCATGCAAGGCTTCAAGATCGGGAGGGTGGACACCACGTTGTTCACAAAAGACGTCAACGGGGATCTTTTTATTTGTCAAATTTATGTTGACGATATTATCTTTGGCTCAACTAATGATTTGCTAAGCCATGAGTTTGCTACCATGATGTCTAGGGAATTCGAGATGTCCATGATTGGCGAATTGACCTTCTTCCTTGGTTTTCAAGTCAAACAAATGAAGGAAGGGACATTCATCCATCAAGAAAAGTATACCAAAGATATCTTGAAGAAGTTCAAGATGGATGAGTGCAAGCCAATCAAGACACCCATGGCAACAAATGGGCATCTCGACTTGGATGTGGACGGTAAACCAATTGATCAATCCCTCTATCGTTCCATGATAGGGTCTTTGCTTTACCTTACCGCATCTAGGCCCGATATAATGTTTAGTGTGTGCTTGTGTGCCCGCTTTCAAGCTAACCCAAAGGAGTCACACCTTTCGGCTGTGAATAGGATCCTTCGGTATCTCAAGCACACTCCTAGCATAGGCTTGTGGTACCCCAAAGGCGCTAGTTTAGATCTCTTGGGATACTCGGATTCGGATTTTGCCGGAAGCCGTGTGGATCGCAAGAGTACCTCCGGGGGTTGCCACTTGCTTGGGCGTTCTCTAGTTTCTTGGTCAAGTAAGAAGCAAAATTCCGTGGCTTTGTCCACCGCGGAAGCGGAATATATAGCGGCCGGTGCATGTTGTGCCCAAATCCTATATATGAAGCAAACCCTTTTGGACTTTGGTGTGAAACTAGATAGGATCCCACTCCTTTGTGACAATGAAAGTGCCGTAAAAATTGCCAAGAATCCAGTTCAACACTCTCGCACAAAGCACATTGATATTCGCCATCACTTCTTGCGTGATCACGAAGCCAAGGGGGACATTTCCCTTCAAGGTGTGAGATCCGAGGAGCAATTGGCGGATATATTCACAAAACCTTTAGACGAGAGTACCTTTGTTAGGCTAAGGAATGAGCTTAATGTGTTAGATGCGGCAAACGTCATGTAAGTTGCCATGTCATATAGAAAAATGCATACATATAGGACACTTGTCTAACCATGGTAAGATAGTGATGAGCAAGGGTTTAGCTAGAGGTGGTGGTCCACTTGTTTTCCTCTAGGCTTGTAGAAAGGCTCATCATGAAGAAGCTTCCCGTGGGTTCAAACTTGACAAGTAGATCTTAATTTCTTGTTATGCATTTCTTGTCATATAGATGTGCACTTCATGTTTACTTTACTTTCGCATGTGGTTGTAGTTTGCATCATCATTGCATGCGTAAGGGTCACAAAGGAGATCACTTGATGAAAATGAGACTTGTTTTCATATACAAGATCTTAATTCATGAAAAGTGAAAAGAGCAAAGTGTTAGGTGCGTTATTGCCTAGTGAGCAATGTCATGATGAGTTTGAAGCTTTCTATCTTCAATATTCCTATGACATGGCTCATACATTTTATTTGGCGCTTTGTCTCTCTTGCGGCTTTTCCTTGTGTTTGAAAAAATTTATTTAAGCAAGTGTGCTATCCTAGTTATTTTGAGGGGTAAAGTCGCCTATGCAAGTCCATTGACTTGAGTTTATTTGAATCTTATAAGTTTATTGGACTTAGCATAGAAGAGTGAGCTGAGAGTGGGGTTTTTGCCTTCACCGGTTAAACCGACGTTCAAAGGATTTTTACCCATCGGATTAACCGGCGTTACTAAGTTTCAGCCTCAGCTCAGTCAAACCAGGCGTTCAACCGGCGTATACAATTTTCCGAGCATCGGATCAACCGGTGAACGTAACACAGATCTAACCTATCAATCAACCGGTGTTACCAGCGTTCAACCGGCGAGTTCAATTTACATATCGTCGGATCAACCGGCGTTCAGAAGGATTTTGTGCTGAGTGTCGGGTGAACTGCACCGATGAAATCGACCGGTGTTCTAAACCTAGTCATCGGATTAACCGGTGTTAAGGAAATTCGTGGGGCCCGTCTGTCATATATGAGTCTTGCTCGAGCCGCCGCCTCTCTTCCTTCTCTGTTTCACCCGCGTCCCTCCATCTCGAACCGCCGCCGCGCCCTAACACGATCCCGCGCCGCTGCTCGCCTGCAAGACCACCGTCGCCGCTCCGCCACAGCCCACGCGCCGCCGTGCGCCATCCGCGCCGCCGCTCTGCGTTCGCCCACAGCCGCTGCGCGCAGCCTGCAACTGCTCGCGCTCCACCCGCGCGCAACCGTGCCGCTCGTGCGCCTCCGCCAACGCCGTCAGCGCTGTCCGCGCCGCCCGTGAGCCGCCACCACTACTACTCCGCAACGCCGCCGCTCCTCACCCGCGCCCGCGTCGCCATCACGCCATCACGCCTTGCCAAGCGCCGCCGTGCTCCACGCCTCCACGCCGCAGCCGCAGCCCCACGCCGCAGCCGCAGTCCCACGCCGCAGCAGCACCCGATCAGCGCTCACCAGGTGCTCGACAATTTGCTTGTTCGAGATGGGTCGCGAAAAGAGAAAGGGAAAAGAAGTTGTGGTTGAGAAGCCCGCTCGCAAGCAGACTCGTGCAGAGAAGGAGGCCGAGAGGGCCGAGATGGTAGCCAAGGCCGTCGAGGAGCAGGCATCAGGCCGCGCTCGTCCGTTCCAGATCAGGGAGGACCCCAGAGGCAGAGGCAGAGGCAGAGGCAGGGGCATGGGTAGAATCAGAGGTGCCAGGGCCACCAGAGCCGCGACGGCAGCAGCAGCAGAGTCAGATCAGTCAGATACAGCTGCAGATTCAGATACAGAGGCAGAGCAGTCCGAGCAGTCTCAGGGGCGGAGCACACAGGAGTCACCGACTCTACGACGGTCTGGCCGCACTCGGCAGACATCCCCAGCAGCAGAGACTTCACCAGCGACCGAGCGTCGCACTGGACCGAGGACGCGAGGAGGTCACCAGCCACAGGAGCCCCGCAGGTCAGCAGCAGCAGCAGCAGCTCACAGAGCCGAGGCCCTAGAGGCCGAGCGCGCAGTGTTCCGTATGGACACTGTTGTGCGTCTGGAGCCAGGTGTGATGCTCCAGAACTTGACCCGAGCCAATGCGGCCAAGGTCAAGAGGCTCAGGTGGAGTGTTGACGAGGAGGTCTGGTTCCCAGTGACCCGAGACAGCAGAGTCGACAGGAGGTTCTGGACTTTGCTACAGGCCAGCTTCTACGAGACTTTCCAGCGGAGGGGCCACCGGATCTTTCAGCACAGGGTGCTTGACTGGGTCTCACTGAGGACAGCCGCAGGGGGAGCAGATGTGAGAGCACACTTTGCTCACTTCAGAGGTCTGCCCAGACTACTAGAGATGGAGCAGAACCGTTATATCGAGGACTGGGTCAGAGTGTTCTATGCTACAGCTTGGATAGCCCCCGAGCGCAGAGCCGTGCACTTCATGTTTGGAGGGCAGGACTTTGGTTTATCGAGGGCGACCATTGCTGGTATACTTGGAGTTGACCTGGTCGACGTCTCGCTGCACGAGAGGGTTTACGGGGACTCAGATCCACCCCGCAGGGCGATGGTTGGCGGGATTGCTCCTTCTCACGAGGCGATCACTCAGTGCTTCCGCCAGCCGTTCCCAGCCTCTTACGCCAGAGTGCCGAGCTTGCTGACCCCAGAGGCTTACGCAGTACACATGGCCCTCCGGAGGACTTTGCTACCGAGGAGTGGCTACCCAGAGGGGTTCACAGGTTTGCAGCAGCTCTTGCTCCTACACATCCTCACTCATGAGCCATTTGATATAGTTGACTTTATTTTGGCTGAGATCGAGGATGTGATCACTGATGGGATGGGTGTGGTGCGACAGTTTCCCTATGCGCACTGGATCAGTTACATATGCTCTATGATAGTGCCAGCAGAGTCACCCATCAGTGCCCCTTACCGTCACGACGAGGCTCCCAGGTTCCCTGTCTACCGACCCACAGCCCCACAGGACAGGAGAAGGGGCAGACACGCAGATAGAGCAGCGATGGCTCGACTGTCACCGGAGGTTCAGGCACGAGTGGCAGAGGAGGATGAGGCACTCCTGACAGCAGAGGCACAGCTTCCCGGGGGAGATGATGAGATTCACTGGTCTGAGCTTGAGTCAGACTCCTCCGACGACGTTGAGTACTTTCCTTCAGCTGCCCCAGCCAGTCACGATCACGAGGCAGGAGGTTCAGGACAGCCAGCACCTCCGACTTCAGCAGCTGCTACAGTCTCTGAGTCTCAGGTGACTCAGCCGTCCGAGCTCACTTCACTGCTACAGCAGCTCGTGACCCAGCAGAGAGAGGACAGGCTTGCTCAGGAGGAGGCCAGGAGAGCCCATGAGGCCCAGATTGCTGCTATACAGAGAGAGGCCGCCCGAGAGCGGGCTGCGACCGAGGAGCGTTTTGTCGGCCTCATTGACAGAGTTTCACAGAGGACAGACGCTCAGTTCCAGCAGATGCAGCAGGGCATGATGGCGATGTTCGGGATGATCTCACAGCTTTACTCTCACACCGGACTCGCCCCGCAGCAGCCAGGACAGCCAGGCCTTCAGGGTGTTGGAGCACCTCAGCTTGCCGTTACACCAGCTCCAGCCCCTACTGCAGCTCCAGCTACCTCAGCGACACCGGAGACCACATTCTCGATGTCCGCATTACTTAGGTCTGCTGGTCGTCCACTGTTCTCTCCACTGCCAGCGACCACACTCTTTCAGGACTCACCGTCAGCGGTTCAGTCGGTCGCCCTCCCTTCCTCACTTCAGGCAGCACCTTCAGGGGGAGGAGCAGTAGAGGAGTCCCTGCTTCCACAGTCGACGCAGCCGGCAGCCTCAGCAGTCACCTCTTCAGATATTGGTACTTCTTCTGCTGACCCGGTTACGACTTCTACGGATCATCTACCAGGCAGTGCCAGCACGAGAGCCTCCACGACAGTTACTCCCCCAGTGAGCTCAGACCCAGACCAGCAGCTTCCGTCTGTCACCGAGGGTGAGAGTTCTCCGTCCGATGACGACGACCCGGACCGCTTCGTCGCCGTACCACGACAGCACGACCCGTAGCTCGCCTTTTGGTGCTTTGATGCCAAAGGGGGAGAGGTGTTAGGGTGAGCACCAGAGTTAGGGGGAGGGTAGAGCTAGAGAGAGCTCGTAGTTATCAGGACTTTGATTCTTTGTATCTCTTTTGGTGTTAGTTCATGGATATGTACATTTGTCGCTTGAGTATGCCGTGCTTTGAGACATATCTATGAATTTCGTTTGAGCCGTTGAGCTCTTTGGTCCTTCTTTTCGAGTTTGCTTGTGTTTATCCTGCTTTATCTTTCTCGCTCTCTCGTTATTTATGTTTGTGTTGTCATCAATCACCAAAAAGGGGGAGATTGTAAGCATCTAGGCCCTCAAGGTATGTTTTGGTGATTAATGACAACCATTATTGTGACTAATGAGTTTGTGCAGCTTAATAGATCATTATCGCTCATTTGGTCATATGTCAAAAGAGAGACCCCTCAATTTCGGTTATTCTAAAAGGCGATCTCGGTTTTCAACTTATATATGTCAAGGCTAAGGATCTTTCTAGTCCTAAGTGTCACAAGGTTGAGAAGGACACTTAGGTTAGTATAGGTTTTATAGTTTTGTAGTGATCGCACTATTAAGAGGGGCTAAGGCTTAGTAACTTGAGCATGGACATGGTCATTTGAAAATGGATGCACACTATGGTCACTCAGGTTTCTAGAAGTTCAAATAAGTGGTTCTCAAACTATATCTCAAGAATATTTGGATTTCATTCAAGACTCAAAACAGAAAAGACAAAATCAGAAAAAGTCTATACACCGGTTTAACCGACGCTCTCAATTTTCTATACGTCGGTTAAACGAAGTCAGCAGAGTCTGGACAAATTCAATACACCGGTTAAACCGACGTGTTTGAAGTTAACGTCGGTGTATTGGTCCAGAGTTGGTTTTTCCAGGGAAATTCAAGTTCTATTCACCGGATTAACCGACGCTGTTTGAATCAAGACGTCGGTGCAATTGACCAGTGAGATGGTTTTTTCAAAGGAATTTAAAAGTTGTACTCACCGGTTAAACCGACGATAGGTTTGAGTTAACGTCGGTGCAGTTGTCCAGAGACTTGGTTTTTCAGTGGTTCAGTGGACAACTACACTCACCGGTTAAACCGATGCTACGTCGGTTAATCTGCCCCAGTTGTAACGGCTAGTTTTCAGAAGAGGCAGTTTACATTCACCGGTTAAACCGACGATGACAATGGGGGATACGTCGGATTAACCGGCGCTACGCAGTTTTCTGGCAGCTTTTCTCCAACGGCTCTATTTGTGTGAGCTGCCTATATATACCCCTCCAATGGGTCATTTCGACTACTCTTGACACCAGGCAACATCCCAACACTCATACCATAGTCAAGAGCCACCTTGAGCTTCATCATTCACATACTTGTGCATTCAATCAATCAAGAAGCAAGATTAAGGACTTGAGTAGAGAGAAGCTAGTGTGCATCCGTTCTTGGTGATCGGTTCTTGCTCAAGTGAAGGCCTTAGCTTGTTACTCTTGGTGATTGGCATCACCTAGGCGATCTTGGTGATCGAGGTGTTTCTCGCGGAGCTTGCCAAGGATTGTGGGAGCCCGGAGAAGAAGATTGTACGTGGCTTGATCTCCACCACGCCGGGATGGTGAACGGAGACTCTTAGTGAGCGCCCTCGTCTCGGTGACTTGGGAGGTGACAATACTCTTTGTGAGTGTCACAACGTGGATTAGGGGTGTGTGCCAACACATCGATACCACGAAAAAAAATCCGGTTGTCTCTTGTCCATTCCTTTTATTCAAGCATTTTCTTTCATGCAATTTACTCATGTGCTTGACTTAGAGATCATAACTTAGCTCTACCTTGCTAGGCTTTACTTTGTTTTAGCTCTCTCAGCTTGTGTTAGAGCTTAGTTATCCGGTTGGTGAATTGGTGCCCTACTAGCATTGCATAGGTTAAGGTTGCTTTACTTTGTTTTAGAATTTGAAAAAGGCCCAATTCACCCCCCCCCCTCTTGGTCCATCGATCCTTACATACGCAGGACGCGATCATCTGCGACTTTGTCTGCGTATTCGTCGTGTTTTCTTCTTATTCCGGGTATGGGTGCCTGCAATCCAAGAATCACCAAAACTTGTGGAATTGGTTAGAGTTAAGTCCTACAGCTACGTTTGGTGGTTGAATATTATGAAAAGATGCAGGAGATGATAGTCTTATTTCTGACTTAAGGACCATCAACAGCAGGCTGTCCCGCAGGTGCTCGATTTCGACCGAGGCGGCCGAGAAGCGACCGCGCGCCAGGTCGCACTCCCGCTGCAGAGCCAGTATGTCCGGGTTGACTTCCCCAAAACTAGACTCCGAGGAGGCAGCGGACATAGCTGGCGAACCCGGTGCAGGCACGCCTGGCGCGAGCAAACCCGGCGCTCCAACGGCCGCGACCGACGGCGCCGCAACGATCGGCGGCGGCGGCGCGACGGAGGACGACACCGAGCCACCGGCGGCAGCAACAGACATTCTAGTGCCACCCCGCGCCAGAAGCCCACCGGACAAATAGGACTCGGATGCGTCGGGGCCGCCCGACGGCCCAACGCCCCCCTGACCGGCAATCCATGCTCCGGGACCCGACGACGGCACCCTAACCATCGCACAGGTATCACCATGAATGCAGCAAGACAAAATGCAGGGACAGAAGAATGAGGACGATGCCAAAAGATACCTCCCCCGAAAGAGCTCGCGGCATACCCGCGGCAAACCACGCGGCTCGGCGCTGGACTCCTCGTCGCGGGGACGCTTGCCATCGGCCATCGGAGGAAGATCAACGACGACGACGAACGTGGTTAGCGCTCCTCCTTCTTCTCCTTCTCCTTGCGTCTTCGCCTCGCCTTCCTCTCTGTGTCCTTTCTCAAAGAAAATGGCAGGGAGCAACGTCGACAAAGACGAGACGACGGGAGCCAGAGGGTTAAATAGGCGATCATCGTCATCACTCCGCAGCGGTTCCCAAGTGAAGCGACGCCTCAAGATGCGAGCCGCCATAGGCGGGCCTCTCCACAACAACTGGCACAATGCATCGACTCCAGGGGGTGCGTATTCCACAGTTCCAATTAAATCCCCGTCGTCAATTCATTTCCAATTGCAGGGAAGACGACGAACCGTTTCCATGTCTCAAACGATTCACAACCGCACGATTCGATCTCAAGGTTCGAAGGCTAGTCCGCTAAGGGCCCCGCGCTGCCTTGACTCAAAGAGCCAGAGAAGAAAAACCGAGACGAGCAACAAGCGGCCCAAGACCGACCTGCCCCGGCAGCAGTCGGGTCGTCTCAAATTTTCTTGTCCGATCCGGCCTCTAGCGTTCCACGAAATCCCCTCCAGGGGGGAGGCCAACTAGGCCCCCCGAGCTGGCTGATGGCTCGGGTATCTGACTGGGATGCGGTCTGTAGAGCAGTGGAGTGCTCCCAATGGGGCTCCGTTGACCCGGTCGTCCGCGGCAGGGTCCGGATTGTCCTTAAATGGGCGTACCCACTATCGAGCTCACCGAACCCGCCATTCCAGGCCATCTAGGTCAAGTGGTAGGGTTCACCTCCTCCGATCGCCACAGATCGCAGTGGAGCCATTCATCGTTGAGGCATGAAAATGAAAAAACAGTGCGGAAAACAAACAGAAGAAAATGCCCCAAGGCAAAACTTTATTTCATCAATCATCTCCTTACAACAATCGACTGAAAGCCGTTACATCAAGCAAAAGCTAGCTGTCCTCGACTCGGGGAAACGGCAGATACAATGGATCAAATCCATTTACTCCCACCAAGGGAGCAACAAAAAGGGGCTAAGGCAACGGCTGCTACCTGGCAAGCTGGAGGACATGGCCAAAGAACGTCGCAAGACTTCTTGTAGCACCTCGCAAGCCTTCTCCTAGCATCAGCCGTGCCGAAAAATCCCTGGCGGAGGTGGAGGCAGACGACATCGACGAGGGGAGTTTAATGGGGTTGAGGTTAGCCCAAAACTCCCCACCGGTGCCTGCTTCTAGGTATTTCCTCGGGCGCTGGAAGACGGGCCATGATCTCCTTCTGTTGGCCACGACATCTTCCAGGCACACCACTCTAATCGCCCACCTCCGGAGAGAGGCGCGGAGACCCATCCTAGCTGCAGGACCACCCTGCATGATAAGCAAGAAGCCCGTGACCGTCCCCTACTACCGCAAAGCACAGCACTGAGCTGTGCAACCTTCCAGCTATAGCTGGAAGGTGAAGCAGCGGACCCGCGGCTCCGCGTCAATGACGCGTGAGGTGCCCACCCGAGATCTCGGGGGTGCGGCAGCCGCAAGAACGACGCAGAGGGGCAACCCCCATGGCAGGGAGGGTCCACACCAACACCAAGTCTCCGAGCCAGCGCCGAGAGGAGTCCAAGGAGGCCACCAGAAGCCAAGAGCCCCCCTTGCCAATTGGCAAGGGAGCCGGCAGACCACTGGCCTGGCTTGCCTAACTCCAGCGGCAAGCCCTCGAACTCCTCGGCGTCGGGCAGCGGTCGGCGGCATGAGCTCGTTGGCGAGTTCATGCCTGAGGAAGATCCCCCGCCGTTCGCAAGCATTCTTCTAGCACCAGAAAAACAAGCCACGCCCACTCTCATCTGGAGGACGGGTGTGGGGTGTGAGGAAGAGAACTACCAAAGGGATTTTCATGATCCGTTTACTTGTGTGGAACCATGTACCCACAATACCCCTATTTATAGGCAAACGTGGGCACTAACGGTCCCAGCAGTCAGTGGGCCGGTCAAACGGGGCACACCAAAGGCCCTTACCTAACCGAACCCCCTCTTAAATGCCGACGGAATGGCGCCAGCACGCCGAGCAACCGCCGCGCCACTCAGGGCACGATCGTTGCATGACCCACCAATGGGAGGCGACCCCGAGCGGGAGAAAATGAGGCGTCCGCAGCCCAGCGATAAGACGCGACGACCGGCCTCGAGATTCCACGACCCATCAGCCGGCCATCAAGACGAGCCAGATCCCGTCACGCTACCACTGGCGCACGCCGAAAGCTGAGGGCGCGGGCAGTTGGATGGGACACCCCGGTCATGGGTCATCAAGACCAAGTCTAGCGGCTCCACGATTATTTAAAATCGCAGAGCCGCTCGGGGGCCTCTGACGGGGATACAAACCCAGGACCCCTAACGGGCCCGACTCATGTAAAAGAAGGCCCAGCAAACCTATTGGGCCAAGAACAAGATGGCCCGCTAACTCGCGCGGGGAGCTGCCTTCGCTGCTAAGCCAACGGGTCCGAGAGCCTCCTCGTGCGCCCGCGGCTTCATGTGTGCCTACCTTGTCTTCGGCAACCTCGACATAGCTACGTCGACCACGGCTACTCTACATACGGCATCATCGACCATGGCTACTCGTCCTCACCTCGGCTACCTCCACATCGGCACAAAGGGCTATCATCTGCTTGAGCAACCTTGTGGTTTTCCACTCCAGCCACAGCCTCTGCGGCGCACTGACCGTTGTGACTGCGGGGGGATGTTAGTTTATCGACTTCTCTCCAGTCTCACCGTCTGCGACGCTCCTGCTGTGACTGTGGGGGGATGTTAGAGTATATTAGGGATATCTCTATATTAGGTAGATTAGGATTGTATCCGTATCCTACCAGATCTGTAGGAGAGGCTTCTTGCCCTCCAAGTCATGTACCCCTATATATTCAGCCCCAAGGCTCAGGCTAATACAATCCACCAATTCTATTCTCCTACAGAGTAGTTTTGTAGTCACCCATTTCCCGCAGCGACAAGTATTGTACCACCACTCAGCAAGTGACAGCCAGTAGTACCATTTCTTCGGTGTAGTAAAACACATACATCTCATATAGTTTTCTAGGCATTGATTGACTCTTTCTGTTTGCCCATCTGTCTCTGGGTGATAAGCAGTACTAAAATGTAAATTGACTCCCACTGATTTGAATAAGGATTGCCATAACATGCTTGTGAAGATCCTGTCTCTATCAGAGACAATGACAGAAGGAATTCCATGCAATTTGAATATGTTGTCCTAGAAGAGAGTGATAACATCTTGAACAGTGAATGGGTGACTTAATGGAAGGAAATGGGCATACTTTGTGAATCTATCAACAATAACCAGAATGACATCCTTGTTGTTGGATTTAGGGAGGCCCTCCACAAAATCCATAGATATATGAGTCCAAGCCATTTCAGGAACTGGGAGTTGTTCTAGTAAGCCAGGATAGGGATTATGTTCAGATTTGTTTTTCTGGCAAACAGGGCTCACTTTCACATATTCTTTGACTTGCTTGTGCATTTGTGGCCAATAAAAGAGGGATTTCAATCTTTGATAGGTGGCTTTCTCACCTGAATGTCCTCCCAGTGCTGATTTATGAAAATTGTCTAACAGTTGCAATTTAAGCTGGCCTGTTGTGCCTATGACTATTCTGCCTTTATATCTGAGAATTCCACTTTGTAACGTGAAGGACTGAACTGAAGTCTTGTCAATGCTGAGCTTAACAATTAATTCCTGACATTTTGAATCATCAGTGTAAGATGTTATCACTTGTTCAATCCACACTGGAACTACACATGACAAAGCAAGTGATACAGCATGAGCAGCTCTGGATAGAGCATCTGTAGCTCTATTTTCCTTGCCTTTCTTGTATTCCACCACATAACTGAATCCCAATAACTTGATCAGGAGTTTATGTTGTATTCCATCCACAAGTCGTTGTTCATGAATGTACTTAAGGCTCTGTTGATCAGTCCTGATAACGATAGAAGAGCTGGCAAAATAATGCTTCCATTTCTTCAGTGCTTCCAAAATGGCAATTGCTTCTTTGTCATAGGTAGAGAAAGTTGTTGCTTTTGGGCCTAAAGTTTTGCTAAAGAAAGCTATTGGCCGACCTTGCTGCATCAGAACAGCCCCAATGCCATGACCACTGGCATCTACCTCCAATATAAATGGTAAAGTGAAGTCAGGTAAGGCTAAAACTGGGGTGTAGACATTACTGATTTCAATTGTTGAAATGCAGCTTCTTGTGTTGCAACCCAGTGAAAAGCATCTTTCTTAAGAACATCATACAGTGGTCTGCAGATAATGCCATAACCTTGAACAAATCTTCTGTAATAGCCAGTTAAACCCAAAAATGCTCTCAGCTCAGTAATAGTGGTGGGAGATGGCCACTTTTGGATGATACTCAATTTAATGGGATCAGTGGCTACCCCATCTTTACTAATGCTATGGCCAAGATACTCAATTTCACTCTGGGCAAAAGAACACTTGCTGAGTTTGACAAAAAGGCTGTTACTTCTCAAAATTTACAGAACTGATCTCAAATGATCAACATGATCGTGCAATGTGGAGCTGTATATTAGGATGTCATCAAAGAAAACCAGAGCAAACTTCCTCAAATATTGTGCCAAGACAGAGTTCATTAATGATTGAAAAGTGGCTGGAGCATTAGTTAAGCCAAAGGGCATCACAACATATTCAAAATGACCCAAATGTGTAGAGAAGACAGTTTTCTGAATATCTTTTTCCTTCATCCTGATCTGATGATATCCAGATCTGAGGTCAATTTTAGAGAAAAGCTTAGCTCCATGTAATTCATCCAACAAATCCTCTATGATTGGAATAGGATATTTGTTTTTCACAGTATTAGAGTTGAGTTGCCTGTAATCCACACAAAGCCTCCAGGTGCCATCCTTTTTCTTTACTAAAATTACTGGAGAAGAGTATGGGCTCAAGCTAGGTCTAATCATCTGAGATGCCAACATATGTTTAATCAGTTCATCCAATGCATTTTTCTGATGGAAAGGTAGTCTGTAGGGCATTTGGTTCACCACTTTTGTATTGTCCAGTAGTACAATAGGGTGATCAACTTCTCTCTGTGGTGGCAATTCTTTAGGCTCTTGAAAGACATCTGCAAAGTCTTGCAGTACCTTGGAAATCTCAGGTGGTAAATCTTGTGAAGGCTCAATAGTTTGGTTGAGAGCTGAGTTGTTAAGCACAATGACAGTGGAACATGCTTGTTTTTGTAAAAGGTGATATAACTTTCTGTGCCCAATGAGCAAATGTTTGAGTGGAAGAGACTCATCATGGAAAGTGATAGGTTGAGCACCATTCTTAGTGATAGAAAACTCTATGGTTTTCAAGTTGAATCCCACTGGACTATGTACAAAGATCCAGTCAACTCCGAGGATGGCATCATACCCTTGTAGTTCTTACAATCTGAAATCAGATTTGAAGTCCTGGCCTTGGATGGAGTAAGGGCATGCAAGACAACCAGTTTCTCTCAATATAGTAGTTCCATTTGCTGCATCAACTTGCAGAGGTGATGTAGGAGAAATCATAAATTTGTGCCTGGTTGCAAATTTAGCATCAATAAATAAGATATCACTACCAGTGTCAACCAAAGCAACAGTTGAATGCTTGCCAAATTGCAATTTCAAAGTGAACACAGTGGCAGATGGAGTAGAACCACATAAAGCATGCATTGAAACTTGGGCTATAGGAATGGTATTTGCATCAAAGTATTCCCCATCATCTGATTGGGCTGTGTCATCCACAAATGCAATTTCCTCTTTACCCTCAGGAGTTTCCACTAGAATCATGGAAAATGTTTGCTTGCCTTTGCAAACTTTGGCATGATCAGAAACCCATGGTTCCCTACATTTGAAACATTTACCAGCTGCCCTAAGGTCTGCAATGGTAGGATTGACAACATGTTTTGTTTCTGGAGGTTTCTGCTCCTTGGTCCACTGTTTCCCTGGTTTCTGCATTTGTGGAAACACAGTATATCTTCTCTACTACTGATTAGCTTGTTCCAACCTTCTTGCAAACCAGAATGCTTGAGTTAAAGTAGAAGGTTTGTGGCACTGTAGGTGGTGTTGTATAAAATCTTTCAAGCCTGCAATGAAACTCGAGACAAAGTAGTCTTCAGGTTGGGATGGGTTGTTTCTTTTGACTAACCCCATGAACTCTTCAAATTTATCAATGTATTCTGGCACAATGGAGGTTTGCTTGAGGTTGTGAAATTGGCCAATAATCTCTATTGAGGAGATTTCCAAGAATCTATCCTCCAGCATCCTGCAGAAATGGTGCCATGGTAATGCAACAGGGTTACATCCAGTACCCCTCCACCAATAATCAGCATTTCCTTTCAAATACATGACGGCTATTTTGACCTTATCTTCAGAAGGGACAGCCACCAATTCAAAAAACTTCTCAATTTTTCTGATCCATCCATCAGGGTCAGTACCCTCAAATTCTGGAAATGCCAATTTAGGCCCATTTGCTACAACCTTATGCTGAAACTGCATTTGGTTTTGGAAATGCTGTTGAACAGGGTTGAAATGTGGTGGTGGGTTTGTGTGGAGCTGTGGTCTGAGTAGGTAACACTTGATATTGGTGCCTTTGTGAAAAAGGAGCAGGATGAGTCTGCACAAGAGGTACATCTCTGTTGGCTAGCTCATAAAATGCCTCTAATTTCAATTCTGTCCAGGGACAATCATGTAGATCATAATCAACTAGAAACATCTCTGGTGCTGTTGTTGAGATCCCTTGATCAGTAGCATGGATAAATTGAGCTCTAGTAGAATCAGGTGGAGTATAAAAATGAGTGGTATTTGGGGGGGTGTGGTGGACCAAAGTGCAGAGATCTATTGGTGAGAATAGCTGACGAGCTGAATGGCAATGTTGTGCCTGACACACGCACGAACCGGTACGATGCATGATCGATCGAATCCAAGGGGCCCGGCCCGGCCCGGGCGCAGGACAATGGAGGCCGCGTGCTGTCACGCTTCGCGCCCTCGTCTCGTCTCGATCGGCTGGCCGTCGGCGCCGGGTCAGGTTCAGGTCACAGCCCGGCTCACAGCAGAATCCCCGCGAATCATGAGTCGCAGGCAGGCAGGCAGACCTAATTTTCGCCATGCCCGGCGCTTATCACCTTATTATCCATCAGATCCCGCAAAGGCAAAGCGCATGCAGGCCGACCGCGACGGCTCGATCAGCGGCGCGGCGGCAGAGGGAGATAAGATAAGCCACTGCTGCTATACACGACGATTGATACTGCACCTGATGATGATGAGTGCGTGGCTGGCTAGGGTTCATTCGCTTGATAGCCGTGCCGACATACGTGGCTAGTGTGGAGCTATACGGCTCTGCTGTAGTAGTAGCTGGTAGCACGATGTGCTAGCTCCGGAGTACTGTAGGATTAGTAGCTAGGAGCACCAGCGATGGCGAGGACAAAAAGAAGAGATCCCCGGCGCGGAGGGACCGGCACGGCAGGCAGCTACTTTTCGTCGGGCCGAAAAGCCGCCGTCCGGACGGCGGCCGAGCCAAAAGCATAGCGATGGCGATCGTGCGGAGCAGGCAGGGGATCGACTGGAAGAAAGCGCCGGAGCATGAGCCGAGATTGATCGTGTGGCGCAGCTAGTGGCAGATCGGAGAATTAATAAACAAAAACGAAACGGATCGGTTATTACTAGCAGGTGTGGCCACAAAGATCCACCACTCAGGATGCGATTCAAAAGAAGAAAAAGGAGAAAGATCCACTCAGGATCGATCAACCAGGGGGTTCTTGCCTGGCAGAGTGTGTAGTGGCAGCCGGTCGCCGCCGCACTCGAGCCATCCCAGCTGCTCGCTCGCTCGCGCTCTCACGTACAGATCGATACCACCTTGGCTCCCACAACTGTGTCATTCGCGCAGCAGCGGGCTAGCTGCTCCATGATCAGATCAGATGGTCGTCGTAAACACACGCACGCATGCTGCGGCCACACGTTAGCATGGTGATGGCGAAGGCGAAATCACCAGATTTGCCCAGCCTGCTTGTTGCCTTTGTTTCCTCTGGAGTGCATTGTTGCTCAGCTGATAGTGGGGAATTTAGGTACAGTACTAGGCTAACAGCCAACAACAGTGCAGTGCTCGCAGGTGCATGGGCCTTTCGTGGCACCTTTTCGCTTCGGATCGTGGTGGGCACGTGCACACGGGCCCCGTCCGACCTTTCCAGCCAAAATGGGCCCGCCCAGGACTAGCTCCTGCATGCAATGCACTCTCTGCTTGGGCCGTGTTTAGATCTAAAATTCTAAAATCCAAAATTTTTATAAATCACCTGCATGGTGTATTAAATATAGTCGAAAAATAAATTGTATTACACAAATAGACTGTAAATCGCGAGACGAATCTAATTAGCTTAATTAGGACGTGATTAGACACTAAATTGCTACAGTAAAGCTACAATAAACATATGCTAATGATGAATTAATTATGCTCATTAGATTCGTCTCGTAGTTTACAGACGAGATCTATAATTAGTTTTGTGATTAGTCTACACTTAATACTTCAAATGTTGAAAGATTTCCTTCCAAAATCCCAAAATCCAAAGTGAAATAAACACATCCTTAATGGAGTAGTTATTTTCCCAAATAAAATGGCACTCTGCGAGTCTGCTTGCTTAATTAGCCGCCATCAGCACGCCACCGCTGACTCCCAAACTCCACTCGCAGCCTTAATTTGCTCTCTAATTTCTTAGCAAGCTACTAGAACCGTAGGATGGCGTTAGCCGACAGCGCATCGAATGTCCCGTGTTCGTCCACGTCTTCGCTCACTACTCAAGTACTCTCCTGCGGAATCTAATGCCATGCTCAACTGGAATGACAACCATACGCTAGTTGTTGTTAATGATATCCTGGGCAATCACACTGGTGTACAGAAAAAAAAATAAAATTAGGTGTTCAAACCGAGCCCTGTAAAAAGTGGCCATCATCCTCTGGCCAGGAAGGAGTGCTGCCTCCTTGCCGTTGCTTTTTCCTCTCCCTTTTCCATAGGATTTGGGCAGGTCAAAGAGGAAAAAGAGAGGGATTACTTTACTTAACCGGACGGAACCTGCTTGACAGTCCCCAAAAAGTAACCCGATATATTTTAGCTCGAAAGTTGCTAAAGGGCAGAATGTTGCCGTTCCTGTGTAAAATAAAGGGATTGTTTGGTACTACGTATACTATGATTAGTGCTGTGTGTAAGCAATGATGAATTGATGATGTAGCCATGGCACAGAATAAAGGATGTTTTGTGTCGCTTGATTTGTGCTTACTTTTCGGTAAATATATAGTATCGCCAGGAATAATGTTATTTTTAAGCCCCGGGGACATAATTAGAGAATCCTGAAGTGTTAACTTGTAGATTCTAGCTCACTCCATACAGTAGACTGCACCTGGGTCTTAAGAATATAGGATAATAATAATAATAATAATAATAATAATAATAATAATAATAATAATAATATGTATTCTACTTTCAAACAAATTTCCCTGACTACAGTCTAAATATTTCAGACATTTATGCATTGACAACTAATGCTCACCGGTTCTCATGCTCTTCTGTGCCCGGCTGCCCGCCATGACACCCAAATCAAACAATCAAATCAAATCCAGTTCTATCTTGCGCAAGAGTTACTAGGGCCAGAAATGAGCAAAACCAATGTGGCCAAGCCTTTCCGTTTCCTGCGATGCAAGGGGAATGATCACCACTGGGAGCAAGATCATGCATGATACGATCCCTCCTAGTGGGTTCTCAGCTTAATGCCCTGCCTTAATCAATCTCGCGGCCGAGGAGACCAGCCCGCACCGAACCTTATTCCGAGGGGAACCAAAAGGGTGGTCGAGAGCCCGTGGGGCGCAAACGCCCCAGCACCCTCCGTCGTCCTCCCTTCTCTTTTCCTACTACAATGCAGAAAGAAACTAAGCCATGGTTACTGACTGTCTGACTGGCAGGCTTTGCCACAACGCCCCTATAAAAGCCTGGCCAGCCTGCATACATGACACACCACACCAAACTTGATCAGCCCTATCTATCTATCACCCCCGGCCCCCCTGAACCTTTTTGCGGCAGTTCTTCACTAGCTTCAAGCTCTTGTTGCAAAGAGCAAGCTAGGAGAAGGGGAGCTGCAGCCGGAGGAGGTCACTTTCTGCAAAGGTAAGAAAATGCATGGCAGGGTGCTTGTTGTAGTACGCTGTTGCGAGATCTTATCCTATCTCTCTGGGGTCTGGTGTGAGTGTGGTGCCTCTTCCTGACCTCCAAGGTTTTGCTGGTCTTCGCTTAGCTTTGCGTTAGTCAGTGGACACTGTCCGATCACCAGTGAGATATATAGTAGATCTCAGCTCACAGGATCTTGTGTGCTGGGGGCACGCAGGGAGGTCAACCAGTAGGGTCCTGTGCTCCTGTACTATTTTTTAGGTAGCCGTGCTCTTTTCCATTGACGAATTATTGCTAGCATCGTAGTGGTGGGATCGATCGAGAAAGGGCCGAGAGGACGACCTTGGGGCCAGGCCAACCCTTGCATTTGAACCACGTTTTGGTTTTGGGCGCCACTGGAATCCTCACTGCGTTGTGTGAGGCCCGCCCTTTTCAGAAAACCTTGTGCCAATGCAAGTTGCCAGCCCGAAACCTTGTGAAACGACCACGGCCCACGGCCCACGGGCCACCCGTGTGTCCACCCGCGCCTTCCAGGCAACCCCGGCTATAAATTGCCGCGGCCACCCTCCATTCCTCCTCAGTCCTCAGTCACTTCACCAGCCAACCACGAGCCGGTGGAGTGGCAGGCAGGCAGGCAGGCTGAGTGCCCGAGTCGTAGCCGCCTTTGAATTCCACGCGGAGTCGTCGTCGTACGTGTGTCGCTCACCACCTGAGTATCAGCAGCAGCTCGTCTTGTCGACCGCCGGCGGCTATATAAACTGCTGCGTAAGTCACCGTGCTGAGCACTCCAGCAAGAACCAGTGTCTGTCTGTCTGTCTTCTACAGTTCTGTGTTATTGAGCTCTGCTGTGCTCTACTAGCTGCCAAGTCTCACTGTTCGGGGGGTGTTGTGCACCTGGTCTGCAGAGATGGGGGAGAACGGTGTGCCCAAGCACTGCTACCCGGCGGCGGCCATGGAGGTGACCTCCGTGGAGCTCGGCCACACGGCGGCCTCCAAGTGCTACGACGACGACGGCCGCCTCAAGCGCACCGGTAAGGGGCTAGCAAGCTAGCTAGCTCGCTCGCTCTACGGAGCGACCGCCCGAATTGAAACTGATGGTGGCATGCCCTGTTTGTGCTGTTATGTATGTGCAGGGACGATGTGGACGGCGAGCGCGCACATCATCACGGCGGTGATCGGGTCCGGGGTGCTGTCGCTGGCGTGGGCCATCGCGCAGCTCGGCTGGGTGGCCGGCCCCGCCGTCATGCTGCTCTTCTCCTTCGTCACCTACTACACCTCCGCGCTGCTCGCCGACTGCTACCGCTCCGGCGACCCGTGCACCGGCAAGCGAAACTACACCTACATGGACGCCGTCAACGCCAACCTCAGTACGTGCAGTGCGCGCGCCTTCAATTCATTCTCGTGGCTAGCTGTCTGCCGCTGCTGAGCAAGAAAAGGCCACCAGGACCTGACTCTGTTTCTCTCTCCCCATCCATGTCGACGTTCCGTCGAGCAGGTGGCGTCAAGGTCCAGATCTGCGGCTTCCTGCAGTACGCCAACATCGTCGGCGTCGCCATCGGCTACACCATCGCCGCCTCCATTAGCATGCTGTGAGTAGAACGCGCGCGTGTCTCTTGCATTGGCACGTGTGTGTTATCCAGCTGCTGAAGATGAGCTCAGCTTAATAACTCGATTGCTCAATGGCGGGTGATCTGCAGGGCGATCAAGAAGGCCAACTGCTTCCACGTGGAGGGGCACGGCGTCCCGTGCAGTATCTCCAGCACGCCGTACATGATCATCTTCGGCGTGGCGGAGATCTTCTTCTCGCAGATCCCGGACTTCGACCAGATATCGTGGCTCTCCATCCTGGCCGCCGTCATGTCCTTCACCTACTCCACCATCGGCCTGGGCCTCGGCATCGTCCAGGTGGTCGCCAACAAGGGCGTCCAGGGCAGCCTCACGGGCATCAGCGTCGGCGTGGTCGCCCCCGTCGACAAGGTGTGGCGCAGCCTGCAGGCGTTCGGCGACATCGCCTTCGCCTACTCCTACTCCCTCATCCTCATCGAGATCCAGGACACCATCCGGGCGCCGCCGCCGTCCGAGTCCAAGGTCATGCGCCGCGCCACCATCGTCAGCGTCGCCGTCACCACGCTCTTCTACATGCTCTGCGGCTGCATGGGCTACGCCGCGTTCGGCGACGCCGCCCCCGGGAACCTTCTCACGGGCTTCGGGTTCTACGAGCCCTTCTGGCTCCTCGACGTCGCCAACGCCGCCATCGTCGTGCACCTCGTCGGCGCCTACCAGGTCTACTGCCAGCCGCTGTTCGCCTTCGTCGAGAAGTGGGCGCAGCAGAGGTGGCCCAAGTCCAGGTACATCACCGGCGAGGTCGACGTGCCGCTCTCCCTCGCCGGCTCCGCCGGCCGGTGCTACAAGATGAACCTGTTCCGCCTGACGTGGCGGACGGCGTTCGTGGTGGCGACGACGGTGGTCTCCATGCTCCTGCCCTTCTTCAACGACGTGGTCGGGCTCCTCGGCGCGCTGGGGTTCTGGCCGCTCACCGTCTACTTCCCCGTCGAGATGTACATCGTGCAGAAGAAGGTGCCCCGGTGGAGCACGCGGTGGGTGTGCCTGCAGCTGCTCAGCCTCGCCTGCCTCATCATCACCGTGGCCTCCGCCGCCGGCTCCGTCGCCGGGATCATCTCCGACCTCAAGGTGTACAGGCCGTTCGTCACCACCTACTGACCGATCGTTCGTCGCACTGAACATATGCACAGATTGATGGACAGACAGATGATTGGCGCCTAGTATATATGTGCAGTCTTTAATTAAGTTAGTCATTAATTAATTACCACACGGTAAAAAGAAAAAGGAAAAAAAGAAGAAAATTGGTGTCCTTGTGACGATGCATAGCTTGCATCGCCGATGTACCGTGTCCTTGCTAATTTCCATTGTTTGTGATCTGGTTGACTGAAAAAGGTAGTGAATTTTAAGAGAAATCAAATAGTGTGTTTCCAAGTCAAATGCTTGTTGTGTAGGCTCTGTTGTGTTCAGCAGAGCAATGTTGAAATTATTCCGTACATAAGTCCTGTAAAATGAATATGTAGACCGAGTGGTCAAGGGGTTCCGGCGGCATCCCCACAGCCCCTCGCGTGGCGCACCCGGGCGGAGTTTTCGGGAATTTTCCGTGCGAGGTTAAAAAAAACCCTCTCGCTGTGCTCGCCGCAAGGCATGGCTCCTCGTGGGCATGGGCCAGGATTCGGGGGGTTTCTCGGCCGGGAAGAGCCGAGCAGTCGCTCCTCTTAATGAAATACGGGTGGGGTCCATTTCATCCCCCGGTTGAGTTTTTTTTTGAACTTGCGATCAAGAATTGTGTCCATAAGAAATTAGATGCATGTACCTAGCTATGGCAAGTTTGCTGAATTTGAGATATTTTTTCTCTTATTATAGGAGACTAATATGCACAAATGTTAATGCGAAGGGAATCATGAAAGAGAACATATCTTTTAAGAGCAGAACCTCTGCATCAATAATTCCTGATGCTAGAGGTTGAAAAGAGAAATTTTAGAGAAACTCCAAAAGACTCTCCTTGTTAGGAATAGAGATATTGATGGAAAAATACCCTCCAACAACTTCTCAAAGTGGTTATCCAAATATAGCCATCCTCCATTCTGCATTTCTCGCTAGCCAAAAATAGATAACAAAAATTGCTTTCTGGAGTGTACACAAGATATAGAAAAACTGTTGAAGAGTGAAAACATATAGAAAATGATTTTTATGCAGAAGGCTCACCAAATGATAATTTAGAGAGTGAAATCTAGAAAGATTTGTTTAGAAGAAGGATATTTCGTTCCGAAAAAAAGAAAAGGGATATTTCAATATTTCACATTTACTTGAAATATAAAATAGACAAGCATGCATATAAGACTGTTCAGCCCTTTCTTCTGATTAGAAGCGCCGAATTTTTGTTGGACATCCATCGTTCTTGCAACTTGCAGAGTAGATGGAGCATCTGCACTGGCACTGCACTGAGTGAACGAAGCACAAGGTTGCCTCACACAGTGACACTAGTATTTACTAGTCCGCATGTATACGCCGACTTTACCGAGGCTAAACGTGCAGGGGGCGTTTAGTTCTCAAAAATTTTCACCTCGAAATTTGTGACTTCCCTTTTGGATACATGCATAAAACACTAAATATAGTTAAACAACAAAACTAATTGTACAGTTTGGATATACACAACGAGACGAATCTTTTGAGCCTAATTAGTGCATGATTAGCCATAAGTTATACAGTAACCCACATGTGCTAATGATGCGGTCAAAGGCCTCAAAAGATTCGTCTCGCGGTTTCCAGGTGAGTTCTGAAATTAGTTTTTTAATTAGTGTCAGAAAAACCTCTCCCGACATCTGATCCGCACCCAAAAAATTTTGGTTTGGGAACTAAACGGCACCTAAGTCCTCCAAAATAACTGTTTGTGACCAAACAAGATAAGGCGAGACGGCGGCACGACGGAGGCACCGGTACGTTCCGCGGTGGCGCACCCACACGCGTCGCTCGCGGAGAGGTCAACGTCGTGTTTAGTTTTAAAATTCAAAGTTCCAAAAAAAAATTCGACAGCTGCATAAAGATTTAAATATAGACGAAATAAAAAAACAGATTGCACAGTTTGCCTGTAAATCGCGAGACGAATCTAATGAACCTAATTAGACTGTAATTAGACACAAAATTGTTACAGTAATGCTACAGTAACAACTTCTAATGACAAATTAATTAGGCTCATTAGATTCGTATCGCGATTTACAGACGAGTTGTGTAATTAATTTTGTGATTAGCCTATATTTAGTAATTCAAATGTAAAAAAATACTCTTTCAAAAATTTTACGGGAGGCAACTAAACAGTATCCAAGCCAAGCCAAGGAGGAGGAGGCTGTCACCTGACGGCCCTTCCATTGAACCATGTCTGTGAGCACGTGCCATGGAAACTGGGGAGACCCGGAGACAGCCACGATTCCAGGAAGGCGAGCAGGCAGAAGGGGGGCCGTGGAATCAGTGGAAATCCGCCATGTCGGCGTCGGAGGGATCTCCTGGGAGGGTCGCGACGTGGCCTCAACAACCAACCGCACTCCATGCCCATGGCATGGGATTATTAGTAAAGTGTGCGTGAGAGACAGGGAGAGCGCCTCGCTCTCCAGCCCCGGCGCCCCCACGGCCGGTCAGACCAGCGGATCAGGCGGCCTCCGCCGCTGCTTTTTTGCTGTGGTGATTGGACAAAGTAAAGTACGGACTTCGCATTAGAGCAAAACTAATGATTTAGCCTGCTGCTGGTTGTAAGAATTTTTACAGCCCATCTCTCAACCCATTTGTATAATGGTTTAGCTCTCAACTATAAATATATGGCCCACTTGTCTATCTCACAAAATATATTGATTCTTGTGTCGAAACTGGGTGTAAACTAACAGCCCACTTTCTCTCTCTTCTTTTCTTTCTCCTCCACCTCAACATTTAGCCTATCATAATACTTTCTCTTACGGCCGGTCATGCTTCTCCGCGGCTGCTAATGGCGGCGGCGGCCGGCAAAAGGAAGGAAGGATCCCGGATGATAATTTCAATCGAGACAAGACGACGCTCCAAAGATCCCTCTCGGCTCCACCGCCGATCCACCACGCACTTGCCCTTGCCCGTACAGGGGTGAGCCTTTTCATCAGTGCGGTGGCGCACCAGCGCGTGGCCCCCGCGGCCCCGCTCCGCTCCGCTGCCGTCGCGCGGCAACTGGGGCGAGGAAGGGAGCAGGCGAGCAGCCGGAATACCCTCGCCGACTCGCCGTCGTCTCCAGCCTGTCCGCTCACCGGAAAGAGCGGCCGTGGAGCGCAGCCGCCGTGCGCTCCACCGGTGGAATGTTCGCGCGCGTGCGGTTCCGTGCACGAGAGGTCTCGCACTCCTGCTTAGCGGGTGCTGTTTCAAGTTGGTCGCTGGAAAGGCGCGTACATATTCGGCAAAATAGTCATTTTCATCCCTCAATTATCGCCCAATGCTCAATTTCATTACAGAACTATCAACATGGCCATATTAGTTCCTCAAGTTTATTTTTAGGCTCAATTCCATCCCGGAACTATAAAAATGGTCATTTTAGTCCTAAAATTTTACTTTTGGGTTCACTTTCATTCTTGAACTATCGAAGTGGCTATTTTAGTCCTCGAACTTTTCTTTTTGGCTCATCCTCTCTTCTCATTAGCATGTGTTTTTCACCATAGCACCACCGTGAACCAAGGTGGACAATCACCATTCGCTGTGTTCGCTTGGCTGTGGCTGGTGCTGATTTGTTATAAGAGAATAGTACTGCTGACTGGCTGGTAGTTGGTGGCTGGTGCTGATTTAGTATAAGAGAACAATACTGCTGGTTGGTTGGCTGACAAGCCAAACGAACAGAGCGAATGAGAGAACTATATGCCTTGTTTCACCAGAGAGGCTAGATATACTTGGGTGACATAGCTAGGTTTGATAACCACATGTGGCGCACACAATCAATTAATGTTCGTATATGGATGCCAACAACATCAAAAGCAGCATGAGTGCATGGCAACGATGGATGATAGATTTTCCCGAAAGGTGGATCGTTATGGTGTACGCATAAGTGCGTGACTTAGTCTCAAATCGAAGTATGTGTGCTGCGCAATGAGCGGCACCATAGCTAACGAGATATGAAAATGCTACACCAATTACCTCATAGGAGGTAAGAGTTCAAATAAATCTGAACCGTTGATTATTAGGAGAGATAAAAATAATTAACTAACGAAAAAATAGAAACAAACCGGATATTCTAATTAACACCATCCTTGTCTATGGATTTAGCACGAACCTGCATGCATGTGTGCATGTATACATGCATGATAAAATCTAACTCCCCCATTTATAGTTAGGATTGCTAGTTTGTTACATGTTGATAGCTGCGTAGTATGAGTAGGAAAATTAGTCACTCCTCGATCGTGCATGGGACAAGCCAACGTTGGTATGCATGCAGCCGCGCGCCATGGAAATTTAGCCGAGATTTTTTTTTTGCAAGTTTACACATGTCACGTTAGATCATGTTACGGAAATTATAGCAGGTTAGGGTTACATATATATTTTTTCAAAGATATCACGTGTATAGAAGGTTAGGAAAATTTCCATGGCACATTGATCACGTCTTAATATAATCCCTCCCATATGCATGTTACGTCTGGTATGTATTCATGTCATATTTCAAAAATAAAACGTTGCACATGTGAATTGCAAAATATTTTGGCTAATTGCAAAAATAAAACGTTGCACATGTGAATCCTACACGTGTGCATGTAAGGATCTATCAGTTAGGCATTATTAATGTACGCATCCACATTTTGGCTAATTGCAAAATATTTTGACTAGCTAATAGATCTAATTGCAAGATATTTTGACTCAGGTGAGAATTATTTGTTGTATGAATCATTCCTAGGATAATGAATTCAAAAATTACGAAATAAATGTTACAGCTCATATATGTCACGTTATGAAAAACATGTTACAACTCGCCCATGTCATATTAGAAAAAAAATGTTACAACTGACCCATCTCATATGTATTATAAGATCTACTAGATATTTAGATGACAAGCCATGTCATTTTTTTCTAACAAATCCATGTCACAAGATATGACTGGCAAATGCCCCGTGACGAGATGGCAAAAGAATTGCATGCAATCTTCTATGGGTATGTGACGTGCATAGAGGGATATATATATAAAAGTCTTTCTTGTCTCAATTTAATGGCATGCACATCATGCAGAAAAAAACAGAAATCTGATTGGCAAATGTCACCTAATGGCGGAAAAAAAACGTTACATGCAATCTGCTGGGTATGTCACATGTATGGAGCGGATAAATAATGTTTCTTGGCTCAATTTAATGGCCGGTACATTACATGGAAAAAACATAAATTTAAGATCTCATCTAATCATGCATGCAACTTAGATTTAATCCTTTATTTTGTGATCTAAAATATATAAAATAAACATTAAAACTATTACCTCCTAAGAGGTAATATGTCATTAGATCAACGGTGCACAGTTATTTCGGAGTACCGTAGCAAAGCCCAAATGTAGCATGTCACATAGGATGATGAGCTAGGATGAGCCTAAAAGAGAAGTTGAAGGACTGAATTAGACGCTTCAACAGTTCAGAAACGAAAGTGAACCCCAAAAGTAAACTTTGAGGACTAAAATGACTATTTTCATAATTTAGGGATGAAATTGAGCTTGAAAGTAATTTTTAACGACTAAATTGGCCATTTTAATAGTTCGAGGATGAAACTGAGCATGACATGATAATTGAGGGATGAAAATGGCTATTCCACCTATATATATTCCATTCCGTGGGTCAGTGGGAGGAGGACGACGGCGATATCGAGCTGCAGCGATCTCGCATCTCGCTGCAGCGCAGGGATGAGGAGATCTCCGGATTCCGGCCCCAGGTACTGCAATAATCGATGTAAGCCGCGTCGGCACTCGGACAGGAGCTACAGGCTACAGCCAGCACAGGGCACGCGAGCAGAGTACAGATAAAGCATCGTCTTTGCTGCACCATGTTGGCACTTTTAAAGCATGTGTTAGTGCCTTTCCTTTCACCCCTAGGAGGGGCCACGCCAGCGTTCGGTGCTCTTGATTTCAAACCTTAAACACCCACGTCCAGAGAATGTGCGCTCGCATGGAAATAAAATCAGAAGAAGAAAAGAAAGAGATCGGCCGGTATTAGCACACAGACACAGCATTAGACAACTGCTGAAAAGGTCAAAAGGGATATATGCTATGGATTGGCTGGGAAAGCGAGAGACGGGCCAGCCCATGTACGTGGGGGCAGCATCGTATATATGCAAGCATCAATCCGTTGTAGGAGTAGTATCAGTCAACCGGATGGTGGGGATCCGGAGGAGTTGGGATTGATCGGGGAGGGATATATCGATCGATTGGCTAGCTGCTTGCGCTTGTGTTCTTATCCCATCAGTACAGGATGCCGGCACGCGGCGTTGCCCGTCAGCTTGCTGCTTGCTTTTGATTGACGGGTGGTGTTTACACGCTACCGGGAACACTGTTTTCTACTGTGAGATGCGATGAGATGAGGATCGCAGCAGGGCCTGCATTATTGCCTGCACTACTAGTAGAGTACTAGAACAGCTGAAAGAGATCGGGAGAACATTGCATTGCAGATTTTTTTTTCCTTTCCAAAAGATCTGTAATAATGCACCGTGGGATGATGGATCGTTGCTGCCGACGACGGACAGGTAGGTACTAGGTAGATGCTGCAGTGTGCTGAAAGTGGGTGGCTTCAGTCGGTCAGTGTGCTACATTGAGGACCGAAATTGTGGTGTTTCTTTACTTCAAAAAAAAACTGTGGAGTTTCTGTTAACTCCTCAAACCACTTGTTTTCTGTTGGCTGTTTCTTTGGAGTCTTCGATTGTAGAGTGGTTTTTGAGCTGTACGCTGGATTGGAGATTCTGTGACGCTGTGTGCTCTGAATTTATTACTCCATCCGTTCCAAATTGTAGGTCTTTTTGCCAAATCTAGATACATAATTTTTGTCATGTATCTAGATATAGTGTTTATCTAGATGCATAGCAAAAATTACACATCTAGATTTGCCAAAACGAACTACAATTTGGAACGGAGGGAGTATATTGCAAATATGTCGCGTTACCATGATAGAGTAGACCATGTACGTTAAATATTGTATATCGCAACCCAAGCCGGACATCCTGGCTGATTTGCTCTAGTAGAGCAACTGAAGATGTTGATCATGACTAATATTTCATAATATTAAGACATCCATTTATTGAAATTTTTATTTTGTCCATTTTAATAATTCGTTGGATCACAATATTAATTTTGGATCCACACGGTGAGCAATTTGCTTGTGGGCTTGCGGCCTATTTGTACAGGGATGTAGCATGCCATGCTTCCCAGGGGCCAGGGCCCTCTCGTTTTACTGATGTCAAAAAGAAAAAAACAGCTATGGGCTGCCGATGCCAACGCCAAAGGATGGGCTGGGCTGAAGACAGGGATGGAACAGAAGCACGACGAACCAGCTTCGTCGACTCGGCCTCCATTGCCGCTGGTGGGCTCGTGGTCATGGCTGCAGCCCAGCCCAGCCGTGCCCACGCCACGCCAACTTCCATGCCATCGCCGTCTCTCTCCCCAGGCGAAGCTCGATTGGTCACAGATGCGAACATGGATGCTTAATCAAACGGAAAACGAGTTAGCTAGCACTAGGGCAGCGATGGGCTTCGGCTTAGGACCTGTTTGTTTCAAGGGACTTTTGCATAAGTCTCAGGGACTTATGGGTCTAAAGAAACACACAGGTGGGATTTTTTGGGGGCAAAAAGTCCCTTAGAGTCTAAAAAAAGACTCTCAAGAGGAGCTTATTGGGACTTTTTGCCTACAATTCCAGCCTACCCTTGCAGGCCCCACCCCCTCACCCGTGACTCCCACCCCCTCAATCGTGACGGCGGCGGGTCCGTGACGGCGGCGGGTCCATGGCGGCGCCGCCGCCTCCCGCGGCTCTGCGGCCGGCGCCCCGCCCCCTTCGCTGGTGCCTCCAGCGAGGAGGAGGGGGCTCGCCCGCCGCCGGGGCCGGCAGCCACTCCAGCCAGCGCCTTGCCGGACGGCCTTGCCGGGACAGGCGGCTTCCGCTACGCGGGCTCGGCGGGGCTGGCGGCGCGGGCGCGGCGCCGCGGGCGACGACGAACGCCGCACGGAGTGGTCCCGGGGCACATGCCGCGGCTGCGGCGGGGACGGCGAGACCCGCGCCCTGCGTGAGCGGACGCCATAGGAGGCCGCGGCGGCGACGTCCCGCCGCGTGGGGCCAGATCGGCGGACATCGGGCGCCTCCTGGCCGATGGCTTCCTCCCCGGCGACCGCTCCGGCCCGGCCACCGAGCTGGTCGCAGCCGACGACTCCGACGCCGTCTCGGACAGCTCGTCGGTGGCAAGCGAGAGCGTGGAGAGGAAGGTGGAGGAGCAGAGTTGGCGAGGCGGAAGGAGAGGAGTATTTGGGTCCTTTCACCACTGCAAATAATGATCTCTAGTCCCTTAAGTCCCTCAAAACAAACAGGGAGGGACTTTTTATTTTAGAGAAGGACTAAAACTAGTCCAGGGACTTTTAGGAACAAAAAGGGTCTTACAGTGCTCGGCAGCAAGATCTGCTGTGGATGGCCGTGACACACAGCAGAAAAGTAGCCACACGCGCTGCGGACCCTATCGACGCGGAGCACAGGCAGCGCCGACGGCTGATGCTTGCAGCAGAGATCACATCCCATGGATACACACGGACACGGCACAACAACTGACTACGCCTGCTGCTCCTCCCAACGGACCGGCTTGGCGACGAGCCGGAGCGGCACCCGCCTGGGCGTGGTCAGCCCGGGCGCGTCCGACATGTCGAGCTCCCCCGGCGCCGCGCCGCCGGGCACCTCCCAGTCAAACAGGCGCGCCAGGTTGGCCAGCGCAAGCTCCACGGTGGCCAGCCCGAACTGGATCCCGGGGCAGGCCCGCCGGCCGGCCCCGAACGGGATGAGCTGGAAGTGCGCGCCCCGGAAGTCCACCTCGCGGTCCTCCGCCAGGAACCTCTCGGGCCGGAACTCGTCGGCCGCGGCGCCCCACGACGCCGGGTCGCGGCCGACGGCCCAGGCGTTGACGAACACGCGCGTGCCCCGCGCGACGTGGAACCCCAGCACGGCCGCGTCGCGCATGCACTCGCGCGGGAGGAGCAGCGGCACCGGCGGGTGGAGGCGGAGCGTCTCCTTGACCACGGCGCGCAGGTACGGCGTCGCGTCGGCGGGCCCGGCGCGGCGGACCTCGCGCTGGAGCTCCTGCATGGCCGCGGGGTTCCTGACCAGCTCCGACATGGCCCACTCCAGCGCGATGAAGGACGTCTCCGTCCCGGCCGCGAACATGTCCTCCAGGAGCGACTTGATGGCGTCCCTGGTCAGCTCGAACCCGTCGTCCTGCTTCTCCGCCTGCAGCGCGAGCAGCACGTCCACGAAGTCCTCCTCCTCGTCGCCGCCGCCGTTGTGCCGCGCCTCGTGCTCCTGGACCACCTTCTCCAGCAGCTCGTCCCACCGCTTGAAGTTCCTCCGCGCCCTCGCGCCGGCGCCGGACAGGGCGTCCGCCCACACCAGCGACGGGAAGTAGTCCCCCACGCAGAACCCTCCCAGCAGCGCCGTGTTCTCCTCGATCAGCTCCCGGAACAGCTCGCTCCTCCGCCCCTCCTCCTCCCGGGACAGCCTCCCGGTCCCGGACACCGCCCGGCAGATCACGCCGTTGGCGAAGCCGTACAGCGCCTTGCTCACGTCGACCACGCCGCCGGGCGAGGAGGCGGCGCGCTCCCTGATGGTCCGCACCAGCGCGGCGACCTCCCGCTCCCGCATGCCGCCGAATCCGTGGGACCGAGCGGCGCTGAGGACGTGCGCGGAGCAGAGCCGGCGGACATGGCGCCAGTGCTCGCCGTGGGGCGCGAAGACCAGGTCCTGGAAGCCGTAGGTGAGGATCTCGGCGGTGCGGAAGTACGGGCGCGTGGCGAAGGCGCCGTCATGCTCGCGCATGAGCGCCGCCGCGGCGGCCGGGGAGGAGGCGACCAGCGCGGGGACCTGGCCGAGGCGGAGGCGCAAGAGGTCGGGCGCGCCGTGCGCCGCGGCGAGCGCGCGGAGGGCGCGGTGCGGGAGCGCGCCCACCTGGTGCAGGTTGCCGATCAGAGGCAGGCCCCGAGGCGCTGGAGGCAGGCGCCGCGCGTTCCGGCCGGCGGCGCGGGCCTTGCTGAGGCAGAAGAAGCCAACGAGGAGGAGAGGGAGGAGGAGAAGCAGGGGAGAGAGCTCCATCAATGTCTGACGACGACCTCTTGCAAGAGCGCTTCGCTGACCTCTCTCCGTGCACGAGGCACTAGCTGAATTCTGTATTCTGATAGACTAGTGAGCTAAAAAGAAATCCTAGTACCTTTTTTTTTACCTTGCATATTCATTGAACCGCAGCATAGTTATCTTAAAGAAAACGAAAATGTTACTGACCTAAGGTGGATCAACGAAGACTTTTGAGTATGAAAATCAGACGTCGCTTTCATTTTGGTCAACAGCTATCTATCTATAATATAAAAGTTGAAATAATTAAAAATAATTTTTTATCAAAGTTAGGTCCACCTTACCTCTCACGGAGGACCCCACTTGTCAGATCCAGAGTTTTGACTAAAGGGAGTGGAGACCCATTTTTTTAAAGAAGCAAAATATTTCTACTAAAATTCTAATACTTTTTACACCAAGCACTTTCATCTACCCACCCTTGTACCCACTTATTACTTTCCATTATTTGTATACCAGACAACAATAATATTTTAGTAAGACTTATTACTTTCCATTGTTTGTATACCAGGAGACAATGATATTTTGGTAAAACTTGTTCGACATCCTAAAATCTCTCTATTTCTTTCCTTTTGGTTGTGAGGTGATTATCCTTCCTTTTTATGTTTGACATCCTTTCAATATTTGCCTCATCAATTAAGGAAACATGTTAGCAAGAGATTGGCCGGCTATGTAGGGATAGGAGGTCGGATTTGTGTTAACCTTCCAATATTTGTCCCATCAATTAAGGAAACAGATTAGCCAACCATATTTTCTATCCATATATATATATATATATATATATATATATATATATATATATATATATATATATATATATATATATACACACACACAGAGGTAATAGCATTCATGTGTCACACATAGTGTCGGTGTCCTGACCCTGTATTCCGGGCCCAACCAGTGATGATGTTGCGTGTTCCTCATCCCAAATATTGATACAAGAGGCAACACAGTAACGCACGGATTTATCCTAGTTCCGGCCGTGGGGCCGTACATCCAGTAAAGGGGTGTGCGAGAGCACTGTACTGTCTTGCACCGGAGGTGCCTGTAGTAGGGGGTACAAGCGAGGCGAGAGAGGGAGGAAAACTCTCAAGTCTCTACTAGAGGGGGAGTTGATTGAGGCGAGTGCCAATATCAGGGCTCAGAAGAGCGTATGTGCTCTGTGAGTAGTGCTAAGCGTTGTGTTCTACCGAATGGGCCGACCCCCCCTTAAGGGAAAGCCCGCCTCCTCCTTTTATAGACATAAGGAGGGACGGTGTACATGCACAGGGGATCGTGGAAGTCGTCGTCTTCTCCCCGAATCGCGGGCGTGCAGTGGTCGAGCACTGTAGGAAGTACACTGTGGGGTATGGTGCCAGGCGTGGTAGTCGTCCTGGGCATCGTCCTTGGTTTTGCGGAGATCGCGGCGACGTCCTGGCGGCTCCAGCGGGCAGTATGGTCGTTGCTGTGGGGGGTACCGTCCTCCAGGCGTGGCGTGCCAGCGTTCTGAGGGTCCTACAGGCCAGGGTCTTGTCCTGGTCGAGGCTGGAGCCGCTTCCGAGGGTCGTGCCCATGCCGTTTGAGGGCTCCGCAGAAGGGAAAGTACGAAGGAGGTATAGGGAGTTGGCAGTATAGTAGCTGGAGCAGTGCTAAGTGCGTCTTGCACTGCATCGCAGGTTCCCACAGTGTCGTCACAGCGTCCGGAATGGCGGAATAGTGACCGGAGTTGGCGGACGAGACTCCGGTCCTAGCCACTGTGGGGAATGACGGCCTGACGCCGTCTGACCCTGGTGCTGTGGAGGAGTGGTTGGCATTAATGCCTCCGTACGGCGGGCGGGTGAGTGGAAGGGCAGTTTGTCCCTTCCGTCGAGGGGTGGCCTCGAGCGAGGCAGAGACGTTCTGCTTTCTCGACGGCAGGCTTGCTACCCTCGAGCGAGGCGGAGGCGATCCGCCTCCCCGAGGGTGGGCTCACTACCCTCGAGCGAGGCAGAGGCGCGGGGCGCGGTCTAGGGCTTCGGCGGGGAGCCCTCGAGCGAGGCGGAGATCACCCCGCGGGTCCGAGGGAGGCGCGGATGGGCCGCACTGCGTACGTGGGCCGCGTGTTGGGCTTCTTTGAGTCCTTTCCTTTCTTCCAGATTGGAAGGAAGATGTAGGCCTTCGTGGGCCCGGTTGCCCAGCATGTGTTCGCGTTTTTAGGGAAATTTTAGTCCCCTGATTAGGGTGCCCCTAATCATGGTACCTGACAGTAGCCCCCGAGCCTTTGATCGAGTCAAGGGATTCAGCCAGAGGGTATTTTGGCGATTTTACCCCTTGATGTGATCGATCGGCGTTGCGCTCCCGCCAGGCGCATCCGGGTGCTGGCCTGGCGGACGCGACAACTCGTCGGTCGGGGCAGTGCACCTGCGAAAAAAGTATTCCGAGGTGCGCGCCCCTTCTTGTTTTGTTCCGGAGACGAGACGCGTCATCGTGCTGAGCAGGCCGGGGCCATGATGGCGCTTGCTGCTCTGCAGCTGGTGCTATTGCCGCGCTGTCCCGCGTTCAGGGTCTCAACCCTGCTTTCGCTGGTTGCCTTGCGGCGCGCCGTTCGAGGGCAGTCGGCCAGCGCCGATGCTGCATTGCTCAGCGTCTAGGGGCTCGGCTTTGCCCTGTCCTGTCACATCTCGGCACGGTAACCGAGGGCATCTTTCGCTCGCGGAGTGCCGCACCGTCTCGGGCGGTCCAAGCCTTCCCCTTGTGATAGGCTTAAACTTTGGCGCCCGAGGCAGCTATAAATAGGGGTCGTGGGGCTCCTTTTCCTCTCCAACTTCCCTGCTCTTACTTCTAGCATCGCCTAAGTCTAGTAATGTTTCCCTTTGCCTTTCACGGTCGTCACCCGGACGGGGTGGCCTGGCTTCTTTAAGCTTTGATGCTAGAAGAATGCTTGCGAGCGGTGGGGGAAAGCTGGAAAGGGCGTGCTCACCGTCCCTCGGCTTCAGTGGGATTAGCATAAGAACATTGGACATGTGGGGCCCTGCCTCTGCGATGTCCCTCAGCCTGAATGGGCATTGAGACGCCAGACCATGGCGTTGGCGCCAGGTTTGGTGGCCGTTCTTCGCATCATCCCTTTTGGCGACAATGTCGCTCTCGGGGAAATGGTGCAGAGGGTGCTATCCGCCAGCTTGACCCCCCGCAAGGTCTTCGGTGGAGGAGACGCTAGAAGAAAGCTTGCGAGGAGGGCATCCCGCCGGACCCGTGCGGTCTGGGGGCTGCTCCTTGCAATCCCGAGCAGCCTGGTCGTGATGTCGGCCAAGGACTCAGTGCTCTTCATCGGCGCTCGCTTCTCCCCAAGACAGGGAAAATTGCCACGCAGGTGGCAATGCATTTGTACCTTTCGACGGCTTCGTGCCAGCGACCCTTTGTAATCTTTACTTGCAAAGAGCAATGAAGTCTCCTTCTTTCTCGCGGAGAGGATGACCGAGGGTGTAAAGGTGAGCATCAGCCCTGCAGAGGCTTAACCCTTCGAGGGCGTGCCTCGGGCACTGACCGCGGTGGCCTTGGTTTGCCCGGTGGGGGCGCAACGGCGCTTCGGGGAGCATTGTTGGAGGAGTTTGATTCAGAGTCGGGATTTGTTGCTGGAGAAGTAGTGAGGTGGCCACTCCGAGTTGCCCATGTAGATCATAGTCTCCTGGAGTACCATGGTGCCGCCGCTGGGCATGTCAACGTCATGCTGCTGAGGGCGTTCGAGCAAGCCTGCAGAGGATTTTGGTCCTCGAATGTGTGAAGTTTCCTCCGTGGGGGCGCACCAGCGCACCCGCGGGTGTAGCCCCCGAGGCATTGGAGGAGTGTTTGCACTCGTCCAAGGGCTATAAACATCGCCCTGCTTGGTTGCTTTACTGGGGTGGCCGTCCAGCGTCTTTTTCAGCCGGCATCGGCATTCCTTTCAGCCGGCCTCGGTGTTTTTCGTGCTGGCGCAGCAACTCGGGGTCCTGCTGAACCATCTGGCAGGCGCGCGTTAAGAGTGGGGGTTTTGGTTAAACACGTGGAACTTTATAATCGACGGTTGTCGATCCATTCGAGGGTGTGGCCTGAGCCGCGGTGTGCGAGGAGCCCCCAAGCCCTGGGCCGCGTGAAGCCGTTCAGGGGACCATCGACTTTTTATTACGACCCTCGTCGCCCTTCCGCAGGGAGGAGGGGTGAAGCGCACTATGCTACCCATGCTCGGGCTGCGAGCTATGGCTGCTTCAGTGAGCTGTTATCGGGTGGTTCAAGTGGACGTCCGTGCCCCGTTCGATAAGGGTTGGCTCGTGGTCCGTGGACACATCACATAAAGTGCTCGCAAAGGATCGGTAGGCGGGTCTCGGACCCGTTCGATAGGATCCGAGGGCTCGATGCTTTCCCTCGATGGGATCCCCCTACTAGGCACCCTCGACTGGCCTTGAACACTGCGTAGGATGTCTCGAATTCCGTGTTCGAGGGTAGCTTGTACGGCACATCCATGCAGCCCCTGACTCTGGTGATCTGGGGCGCCTGTCGAACCCTCGACGGGCTAGGCTTTGAACCCCTGATCAGTAAGGCCTTGGAATAAGGTTCCTTTGAGGGTGAAGAGCCCCTGAAGGGAATATTCCGTCACGGTTTGCAGACGGCGCGGAGTGGTAGGTCGTGCGAGCGGGTCTTCCGCTGGTCGTGGGCGACGTGGCCCAGTACGTGCGGTGCAATGCGGGCGCGCCTTTTCATGCGGCTGCCTCGGGTAGGCGAAGAGGCGTGGGCGGCGGCTGACTGCTGGACCCCACGACCGCCGAGTCTCCCACGTGCGCACTTGGTAATAATTACGGCGCGGTAACCGACGGGCGCGGCGCAACCGTCGCCATGCTCTCCAGGACCCTCGAGGAAAAGGGCAAAGCACTCGAGGAAAAGGAGGTGGCCATCCGGAACGCGGAGGCCGCCCTCAAGGAGAAAGAGGACTCCTTGTCCTCGCTCGAAGAGGCCACCCGAGTCCAGCAAGAGGAAGCGCAGAAGAACATCGCGGGTGAGTGCTCAAGATTTCGCTGTTGTTGGATTCTAATTTATCGCAGCTTATCTTGATTCCTTTGATCAGAGCTGAGGCAGAGAGTGACAGACGAGACTGCGGCGAAGGAGGCGGTCAACACCACGCTCATGGCGGCGCAGGCTGAATACACTGACCTGGAGCGGACCGCTGTGAGCGTGTGCCAAGAGCTCGAGGGGGAGGGCGCCGTGTCTGGTAGCTCGGTGATCAGCCGCCTGCGAGTGCTAGGTGGCCAGATCTCCGAGCACGACAAGAGCACCTTCCGCCTTGGTGTCCTGCGAGCCCTCGCCGTGGCCTCGACGCACTATATCATGGACCTCCAGAGAGTGTCGTCGGGGTATGTGGTCCCCAAATATGCCAGCTCGGACACTGCGTCAGCCATCGTGGACGATGCCGACGCCACCGTCGAGGGGTTCGCCACCGTCCTGGCGGCGAAGCTGGAAGCCGACATCCAACCATAGCCGAATTCGATGCTGTAGAAGACCCGCAAGGGGGGATGATAACCTGTAGGTAGTCTGGGCCTCAGAGCCCATGTAATAAGTTAGTACTTTATCATAATAGTACTTGTGGATGTAAGAAATTGGTTGTTGTAAATCGACAGTGTGGCCCATCGAGGCCTTGTGCGTTCGAGCCCTCGTTTTCTTTACTCTATTTTCGTGTTCTTGTATACGACTTTGGTAAACTTCTGCAAGGAATTTCGCGTTCATAAGCGACTTAGGCGTGAGGTAGTGAGGGGGTGCCGTATCCCGGAGGCGTAGGCGGCCCCACGGCTCGGCCGGCCCCGTACCGTAGTTGCTCATGCCTCGCGTCCGTTTTTTTCAAGTATACGAGAAACTTAGATACGGAAATTTTTCGAAAAAACATTGGCGATTTTTTGGGGACGTTCGGGGGTTCCCCCCGTAGTAGCCCCCGAAGGAGGCTTGGCTTTGCCGAGGGTAAAGCCAGGCATACCTCAGTGTTCGTGCGCCTCCGAGCCCCCGAGGGTCCGGAAAGTTCCCAAAAAATAAACAAGTAAAGCATACTCCTTTGTTGTTTCGAGAAATCGTAAATGCGAATACAAATGATGTGCAAACAGCTTGGAACTCTAAGGATAGAAGCGGCATAGCTGCTGTATGTTCCAAGCATTGGTGAGGACTTCGCCGTTTTCATTCGCCAGCTTGTACGTGCCGGGCTTGGCCACCTCGGCGATGATGTATGGGTCTTCCCACGGTGGTGAGAGCTTGTGGCGGCCCCTGTTGTCCTGTTGAAGCCTCAGCACCAAGTCCCCTTTGTTGAGGTCTCGGCGCCGAACTCTCTACGCTTGTTCGGCTTGTCGTCGAAAATGGCACCAACAGTCTCCTCGCCGGCGGCGTAGTTGGTGGCAGCGTCGAACAACTCATTGGTGTTGGCGGGACGGCTTCGCGTAAGCTCGTGCACCAGGTTCATGCACGTCATGCCCTCAAGGAAGGCGTTGATGACCTCGACGTGGGTGACGCTGGGGAGCTCGGTGCATTGCTTGGAGAAGCGCCGCACGTAGTCGCGCAGGGAATCATTGGGCTTCTGCTAGCACCCTTTGAGGTTCCAGGAGTTCCCAGGGCGCACGTACGTGCCCTGGAAGTTGCCCACGAAGATCTGGACTAAGTCGGCCCAGTTGTGGATCTGGTCCGCGGGCAACTGCTCGAGCCACGTTCTTGTGGCGTCAGCAAGGTGAAGGGGAAGGTTGCGGATGATGACCACGTCGTCCGTCGCACCGCCCAGCTGGCATGCTAGGCGGTAGTCGTTGAGCCAGACTGCGTTATCGGTCTCGCCCGAGTACTTGACGAGGGTGGTAGGCTGTCGAAAGCATGGGGGAAAAGGAGCGGTACGAATCTCCCGGCTGAACACACGGGTGCCCGGAGGCTCCGGTGACTCGCCCCTGTCATGTTCGTGGTCAAAACGTCCACCCCGTCGAGGGGTGTACTTCCTGCCATTGATGATGTTGCAGGCGTCGCCGTCCCCGGTATGTCCGCGCATGTCGTGGAGTCGCTCCCTTGCGATAGTCTTTCCGATGCGGTCATGCACCGAGGGTGCCTTCGCACCGTGCGCTGCGGCTGCCTTTCCCTTCCCTCCTGGTGGAGTGTGCACCGAAACCTCGTGGTCCTGCCGTGCAGTCCCACCGGGCTGCTTCGGAACTATCGAGCGCATGCGAGACGCAGAGCTCTCGGCCTGCTGCACAGCAGCTTGCTCGATGAGAGCCTGTGCCTCGTGGCGCAGGTTGCGACCCGAAGTCGTTGACGGCTCGGGCATTGCTTGGAGTAGGTAGGCCGCAGCAACAAGTTTTTCGCCAGCCGTTTTTAGTTCCGGAGGTTTGTCGACGTTGTCATCGGCTAGGATCCGCTCCCGGGCAACACGTGCCGCCGCCTGGGCATGTGCGCCACGCGCGGTGCGCTGCTGCTCGAGTGCGGTGCGCAGCTCCTGTGTCTGCCGACGCTGCTCGTCGAGCTTGGCTTGAAGCTCCTTGAGCTGCGCCAGCTGTGCCTGCTGCGCCGCCGAGCTTGACGAAGAAGAAGGGGTCGCGGCCGGCACCACTGGTTGATTTGCCTGCGCGTCTGCCCCGCCGTTCCCATCATTGCCCGGAGCGTTGTCGTTTTGCCTGTCTGCGAGCTCGGCCATGAAGCACTCCCGAGTGGGATCGTAATCCCCCTCGCTGGAGTCCTCGGAGCAGGTGAGGTAGTAAGCCGCCGCGAGCTGGAACGAGCGGAAAGCGTCGGGGTCGCGGACCCCGGAGTAGTCCTCGGCCTCCTCGGCCGTGAAGTTATCCATGAAGAAGCTGATGTCGTCGGCGATCGAGCTCGCCGTCTCAGGGTAGGAGTCGTCAGGAGACGATGCGATGAGGTTGTGGATCGACAGGAGGAGATGACCCGGCAGATCCTCGTACTCGGCAAAGTTGGTGCTGGACGAAGAGGCGTAGGTGGCAGCGTTGCGCATCCCGAAGGGAAAGGGCGACGGCGCAGTCGCACCCCCCCCCCCCCCCCGGGAGGCACTGGGGCTGCAGTCGATGATGGTACCGGCGTAGATGACGCCGAGGCACGTGATGATGAAGCGGTGGCCCCGTCGGCCGCAACGCTGAGCTGCGACATGGCAACCTCAACCCACGTGGGGGAGCTGAGGCGTGCCGCCCGGCGCCGCTCCATGCGCGCTTGTCGCGAGTGCTGGCCCGAGCGCCTGTTGCGCCAGGTTGGTGAAGTCGGAGTGTCAGGGTTGCGTCTGGGCGAGAGGAGCTCCATGAGGTAACCGTTGCCGGTTGCTCTGAACTCAAGACTCCCGAACCAAATCACGTATCCCGCTGGGAGCGGATCCGAGGCGTCCATGGGGAATGGGTTGGATCTGCTCGCCATCCCTGGAGATCAAATGGGAACAAAAGTGAAATGTCACGCAGCCAACCCTACCTGGCGCACCAACTATCGGTGTCCTGACCCGGCGGTCCGGACCCAACCAGTGATGATGCTGCGTGTTCCTCGTCCCAGATGTTGATGCAAGAGGCAACACAGTAACACACGGGTTTATCCTGGTTCCGGCCATGGGGCCGTATGTCCAGCAAAGAGGTGTGCGAGAGCACTGTACTGTCTTGCACCGGGAGTGCCTGTAGTAGGGGGTACAAGCGAGGCGAGAGAGGGAGGGAAACTCCCAAGTCTCTGCTAGAGGGGGAGTTGATTGAGGCGAGTGCCAATATCGGGGCTAAGAAAAGCGTATGTGCTCTGTGAGTAGTGCTAAGTGTTGTGTTCTACCGAATGGGCCGACCCACCTTAAGGGAAAGCCCGCCTCCTCCTTTTATAGACATAAGGAGGGACGGTGTACATGCACAGGGGATCGTGGAAGTCGTCGTCTTCTTCCCGAATCGCGGGGGTGCAGTGGTCGAGCACTGTGGGAAGTATACTGTGGGGTATGGCGCCGGGCGTGGCAGTCGTCCTGGGCATCATCCTTGGTCTTGCAGAGATCGCGCCGGCGTCCTGGCGGCTCCAGCGGGCGGTGTGGTCGTTGCTGTGGGGGGTACCATCCTCCAGGAGTGGCGTGGTGGCGTTCCGAGGGTCCTACAAGCTAGGGTCTTGTCCTGGTCGAGGCCGGAGACGCTTCTGAGGGTCGTGACCATGCCGTTTGAGGGCTCCGCAGAAGGGAAAGTACGAAGGAGGTATTGGGAGTTGGCAGTATAGTAGCTGGAGCAGTGCCAAGTACGTCTTGCACTGCGTCGCAGGTTCCCACAGTGTCGTCACAGGGTCCGGAATGGCGGAGCAGTGACCGGAGTTGGCGGACGAGACTCTGGTCCCAGTCACGGTGGGGAATGGCGGCCTGACGCCGTCTGACCCGGGCGCTGTGGAGGAGTGGTTGGCATTAATGCCTCTGTACGGTGGGCGGGTGAGTGGAAGGGCCATTTGTCCCTTCCGTCGAGGGGTGGCCTCGAGCGAGACGGAGACGTTCTGCTTTCTCGAGGGCAGGCTCTCTACCCTCGAGCTAGGCGGAGGCGATCCGCCTCCCCGAGGGTGGACTCGCTACCGTCGAGCGAGGTAGAGGCGCGGGGCGCGGTCGAGGGCTTCGGCGAGGAGCCCTCGAGCGAGGCGGAGATCACCCCACGGGTCCGAGGGGGGCACAGATAGGCCGCACTGCGTACGTGGGCTTCTTTGAGTCCTTTCCTTTCTTCCAGATTAGAAGGAGGCTGTAGGCCTTCGTGGGCCCGGTTGCCCAGCATGTGTTTGCGTTTTTAGAGCGATTTTAGTCCCCTGATTAGGGTGCCCCTAATTATGGTACCCGACACATAGTGCAGGTGCATTCCTTTCAACTCCAAAAATTCTTGGTAGTAGTAGTAGAACATGGTTGATGCCCTTGAGGTGCCACATGGTTCACGAGTCGGCTTGATCGTGGTTGTTGCTTCTATCGGCCCTGCGATCCCGAGGTGTTCGTTTGATCCATTCTTCACAAGGGAGATATATCTTATGGATTTCTAAGTTTGAATTTTAAATTTTTCTATGAATTATTATTGATTTGGGTATTATGTATGTAAGTAGTACTAGATTAGTGCCCGTGCGTTGCTACGGACAAAATAAATTCTCTAGAAATATTTATAAAACATAGAAATTGAGCTATAGTTTTTTCCTTAACAAAGAAGCGCAAATCATTGTCCTGAAAAGATATCATTTTCAGAACAATATATAGGAGGATAGTACCCAACCAACGGCATACTACCACCTGGTCATTCTGATCATGATCCGCATAGCCACTGCCAGAAGGTCAACCTGATGGTTCGACCTCTCGTTAACCAGAGAACCACAGTGAATCCCCAACCTTTGAAACACAAACATGGGTCATCAACTCGCGGGGCTCGAGAAAGATGGATTTAAGCAAACTCTTTTAAGAAATTACAGTACAAATTACTATTGAATAGAGCTCAGGTAAACTAACCTACATCTAGGGATGAAAACGGATCGGATACGGATGGATATTGCTGATATCGTATTTGTTTTCATATTTGTGTTCGAATACAGAGTCGGATACGGGTAGTGTTAGTTTTTGTCGGAAAAGATTGTAATGGATATCGACATCATAAAAATGTAACTTTTGAGCATTCGGATACGGATCAGTTATGGATATTGGATATTCGGAGTCGGATACGGACGGATAAAAACTCTTTCAGACCGGATCGAATTCGAATACGATCGGGAAATATCCGTACCATTTACATCCCTACCTAGATCGGCCTCCACAATTCTAATATATGCACTCACAAATCAATAAAGAAAGGAAACCTCCTTACTATATTAGAGTGCTCCTAAGGCAGCTCCTTTTGTGAAAGACAAGAGAACATCCGTCCTATTTACAGGAAAACCTCCTCCACCTCATTGGCCACTTGTCATCTATAGATCCTGAATTAGACACCAGATTTAATATAACCACTAATTTGTCAAAGAAGAAAGCAAGTCCCAGTTACAAACCATTTAAGAAAACAATTGATAACATCATCACTACCGGAAACGCGAAGGGTCCTGACGGTATAGGCCGTCCATCAGGAGCCCGATCGGCAGAGCCCGCAGCCCGCAGCCCGCACCAAATCGCCACGAAGGAACCTGCTTCTCAAATCTTATCCTCTCTGCTCCACCCCCGGCTCCTTAGAAACGTAGGCCACCGCTGCCGCCATCGCCGCTCATGCTCCTCCGTCCGCCTCCGCCTCCCCCTGCCCACGAGGTCCCCTTCGCGCCGCCGCCGCCTGCCTCCAGGCCCACGCCGCCTCACTCGAGCTCCTCTGCCTCCGCCTCTCTCGAGATCCTCACGACCCTAACCCTAGGCGCCACCTCCGCACCGGCGCCGTGCTTGCCGGCCGGATCCACGCCGGAGCCGCCTTCTCCGACCTCGGTACTGGGTGGATCTGCCCCGACGCCGCCGCATCCTCCTCCATGACCTCAGGCCGACGCTGCTCCTCCCCGACCTCGGCGCCAGTGATGCTCATCCCCGACCTCGGGCCGGCGCTCTCCTCCCCGAGCTCAGGCCAGTGGTGCAGATATGTGTGCTTCTCCACCCCGTGCACTTCCTTCTTTGCATCATTAGTTGGAATTTTAATTTCATCTGTGATTTTTCAGTTAATCTCACCAACTACATCTTAGATTCTATACTTTACACTTTGATAGACTATATGGGACTACCTGCCACTGCAATTGGAGTCATTCTTTTCACAAGAGTTGCCAATTTGTTTTCCCTTGCCAAGATGCTTTCAACTAGGATGAGTTTTGATTATTAGTTCCAAAATTATTCATTTCATTATAAATCTGTACACAAGCTTGCAGGAGAATAATCATGCTTCAACCTATAGGTGCCATGATGATTTTTGTTTTAATGAATTTGAAGTACCAGACATTTGGAGGCAACTAGCTCGAGTGTACTTGCAGGTTGGCAGAATGAAATTTATTTGCTAGTCATCTATATATATGAAGCATCACTATTGTACTTTGCTGGAATCTGGAAGTTGAGTGCCTCTGTTATATCCTAGTTCTTGTGTAGATCTTGATTCATGAGCTAGCTTTTTCTTTCTCTTGCACTAATGTATGGTTAGTTTGTTCTGTAAAACATTGATCCTGAGTATGGTTCCACATGCTGTAAAGCATTGGTTCAACTGAAAATTGAAATGTGGGGGGCTGTGAGCATATCTTAAGTGACACTACAAGGCATTCTAGCTTGTAAAGTCTTACAAAATTAGATGTCACAATATCAGCTATTTAAACCATGTAGATTGGTGGAAGGGAGCACAATCCAAGAATTTATTTTTCTTCTATTCAGTATGCTCTAGAGACTACACTATTGCTTTTTTTTTGTCACAAATATGTGCTGACATCTTTCTGCAATCTCAGTTAGGGAAAAGTTACAAGTTAACAAAGATGTGCTGACATGTAGATTGATAGAATATATACTTTCATGGATATATGACCTGTTTCCTTTGATTGTCAGTACCTTTCTAATTACTTGTCCTCTGCAAGTAAAAGTTGCAGTGAATATCAGTTTCAGAGAATGTTAGCCCTCTGAACAGGTTTACAAAGGGATTATGGATTGTGTCAAAACAATATACAGACAAAATGGATTGAAAGGTATATACCGTGGCATGTGTATGCATATATTGTATTTCACTATCTTCTAAAGGCCAGTTTCTAATACACTCGCATTTTAGATTACATACACACTATCTTCTAACACACTCTCATTCACAGGTGCTGCAATGCTCCTTTCTGCTTTAACATTCTTAAGGCATTGTAGTATATATCATTCTTTTTTGGAGCTGCATCACCTTATAGCTATCATGAGATCTTACACTCTTTTCATGTATAACTACAAAGACCATTATCTTTTCCACCCTATTACAGTATATTAGTCATATTAGGATTGATACTAAAGTCTGAACATTATCTCTTTTTCATTATCTTACATTCTGCTATTGTAATGTCTGCACATTATTGTCAAATCCTATCTTCTACTACTAATCATTTTGTTGCTCTTGGTCAATGTAGGAGTGCTGCATTTGCCTCAGCCTATGATATGCAGAGTTCCATGACTTCTGTCTGTTATTCAATTATCAAGGTGAAGACCTTCACTATATATACTCGACTTAGCGTTATATTGAGCTGTCTACAGTTTTTTAAAACTAGCTGCCGGTCATGTATCCAAGTTAATTTCATAATTACTAGTTCTTTTCAGTTTTGAAAACTTGAACGTACATGGCTGCAATCTGATTGAGTTAATTTGGTTCTTCATTAGGTACAAAAATACAATAGGATGGAGTTAGCACAAACTGTCATCCTTTATATCACAGCAGTTGAACTTCAAGGTTAACTTCAGTTACCTATTGTTTGAGTTAAGAATTATTTGAGCTATTTACAAGTTCATAAAACTAGCTGGGAGTCAGAGATACAATGAGTTGTATATAGAATTTTAAGCACTATGATATATTATAAGTTCTCTTAGATCTGCAAAGATGTATATGTACTGTAGTAGTCATTTTTATGGAAATAACTTGATGGATGGCAATGTGATCAGTATGTACAAATTGTAGGCAATGTGAACTGAGAAATCTTGTATGCAGTTCTGGATGTGTGTATATTATTTTTTTTGCTCTTTTTAGCTACTTTCCTGACGGTTTTACCGTCAGGAATTAGTCTGTAAGGCACCCCCAAGGAGACCGTCAGGAACTACCGACAGGATTACTTTCCTAGTGCACCTTTTCTGACAACGGGCTCCTGTCGGCAAGTTCCTGACGGTGAGCCGTCAGGGATCATATTCCTGACGGTATTCCAGTTTTTCCTGACGGTTTTTAGCCGTCAGGAATTTCCCATTTTCTGGTAGTGCATGTGAAGAGAAGTATTTCGCATACATCATCTCTGAACAATGTGCATACGTGAACCAGTTCTTTGAAACTGAACACAGCACACAAGTCACGCTAGCAGAAAGCATCGCAGTTGGTTAATGCTGTCGGAAATAACTTCACAAGTCATGGATAATTGTACCTACAGAACTTAAATAGTTAAGCTATGATATTGCGAGCTGTACATACTTTGTTGTAGACTGAACTCAGATATAGATATCCTGTGAACTTTGATACAAAGATCAGCTGCAACTTAAATTGAATTCACGGCAGAAACAACTAATAGACATATTAGGCTATTGCAACACTGCACCAACAAAAAATATGACACAATATTATTGTAATAAGCTGTGTTTATAATGCAAGCATTAACATACACATATTATGCTTCTACATATTCTTTTCTGTATTGGCAAGGAAATAACATGCATGATGACATACAATTTCCTGGTTATTAATAAAGAAAATGAAACTGTTGTGCATGTAGCACCATTAATCAGTATGTACAATGGTTATTAATGGTGCAGTTATAGGACCATCCGGGCCATAGCCTCAGGGATGGTGAGTTTATCAGATAATCAAGATACAGACAGCATGGATAGTTATAAATTGACTGACTGAGTACGGTTCCCATCAACTCAAGAAATCCCACTCCATGTAAAGGAGTAAGGTGCAAGAGACCTGCTTTTGTTGTGTTCAACCAATGGAGAACTATGTCATCAGACAAAGGCATCCAATATCCAGAAGAAATTCATTGACTTAATTCTATGCTTATTTCAGTGAAAAGTACAAGGCATTTTATTTCAAAAAAGAAAAATACAAGACATCATCTGCACTTAGAAAAAGAAGAAGAAGAAGAAGCAAAATCACCTTATTATCCATGTCGCGGTCAGGAAGATCATTCAGTCCACCTAAAAAGAACCACTCCACATCCAAAGGGTGCCATCATTTTCATGTCATGCAAATGCCCTGCCATCGCTGCTATCCTGATCAACCTGCGAAGCAAAGGTCCGGGTATCTCTTCAACGAAGAAAGAAAAACATACTATTAACTTAATAATATACAAGAAATCAAGAAATGCACAGCAGGGAGAATAAATTTTCATGCTGAGAACAAAGCTCTCGTACGCCAAACAAGACAGCAACCTGATGGCCCAAAAACCATCTGCGCAATATATCATTTAGATAAATCTGTAGCTCGTGTAGTGATCGAGTGTTGCCAATGTAGTGAATGTAGGACTAATATATGATTGACTTAGGCGTATAATAAAGTAGAAATAAACAACAATGTCACAGGTAGCACAATTGAACTGGAGGGACAGTTTACCAACTTAATTTGACATATTTGCAAGACTGCTACATTAGTCAGAGTACTTTAAGGATAAGTACTTCTTCAAAGGACAACAATAACCATTTGACATGGATCAATAGGAATAATGAACTATGAACCACAGAGTTGTTTAGCCAATGCTCCTATTTTTGCATAAAAAATCTTAATTAAATTATTTTGTGTTATTGTCGATTAGGAATGGTAGAGGAAACATCAAGATTAGGAGAAGAGAGGAAAAAACCTATCTGCGAAAAAAAAAGACTTATAGAAACCTGGAGATTCATCACAAATTACAGAAGATGGAGCATTGCCTATATATAGATTCTATTTTTCTCCCTGGACCGATTCTATTTTTCTCCTGGGGCATCAGGATGACAGGATCAGGTGTCAGCAACGGACCTGGTACATGGGGTTGGAGAATGTCGTGGATGAAGCAAGACGACGGGCCAGCCATCACTCCGCGCGGCAGCTCGCGAAGGGAGGACACCGGTTCTGCGCGATGGGATGGCGCCGTGCAAACGGCGCTTGCTCTGCACGACGGGATGGCGGGTGGCGGGCTAGCAGACGCTCCGTGCGGCACCAAGCAGCGGGGCTGCCGACGATGGGACGGCGCCAGGCGTCGATGTGGCCGCGGGGGGGGGGGGGGGGGGGGGGGGTTCGATTGGATGGAGGGTGGGTGACGCTCCGCACGGATGGGCGGCTCACGGAGACGGAGCGGATCGGCGGCGATGCCGGGGACGGGGGACCCTCCCGTCGCGGATCGGGGCAGCGGCGACGGAGTTGCCGAGACAGAGCAGCAGCGACGCCGATGCCGGGGACGGAGCGGATCGGCAGCGAAGCTGAAGCCGGGGATGGGCCCCTCCGATCGCGGACCGGTGCAGCTGCGACGGAGCGGACCGGCGACGCCAACGCCGGGGACGGAGCGGACCGGAGACGTCGAGGACAGGGGCCGGGGACGGAGTGGATCGGCGGCGATGCCGGGGACGGGGCCGCGAGGCGACATACAGGACGGACGAAGAGGATGGAAATTCCCGTCACCTTGGCGAGGATGGCGGCGGCCGCACGGGGGAGGGTGGGAGGAGGGGCACGGAGGAGATTGTGTGCATGCGGGAGCGCGACGTGCGGTAGGGTAGATCGGACGGGGACGCTAGTTGATCAGGTGATCCGCAGCCGTCCGAGGCTTAACCAAGGGGTGACCAAAGGATCCACCAGATGTGTAGACGAAAAAACGTCACCCTTAGCCTTTTTTAGTAGAGATAGAGATTTTTTTTTAAAGTCGTATTAGATTCCTACGCATTGTAACGGATTTTGACCAAACAATAGGTGACAAACTCAATGATGTTGAACTCCGCAATAACTTCATTATGGTCATCGGAGTACTTGCCAATCGTGATAAAGATGAATCAAATCATCACATTGCTGACTTTCAGTTCGTGAAATTTATATTTTATGAAATTTCCTTTAGCACACATATATTTTCCTTTACACATAAATTGGCACATAATTCACGTCATTTTCTCTTCTGGAAGGATAATAATTGACATCATTGTTTATGAAAGGAAAATAAAAACGTGTATTAACGTATTACTTTTCTTTATTATACACATACTTTTCTTTGCACATGTGTTTACCCATAATTCACGATATTTTTTCTTTTAGAAATAAAATAATTGTCATCATTGTTTACGGAAGGAAAAGAAAGATGTGTTATTTTTAGAAGAAAAATAAATGGCATTATTGCTTGATGATTTTGGAAGAATATTAATTGACATCATTGTTTTATAGAAGAAAAAAATGTGTATTATTTTTAAAAAGAAAATAAATAATATCATTGCTTGATGGAAGAAAAATTAAATACGTGCCACATCTTTCCTACTCGTTTTTTTAAAGAACAATCTGAAACGAACATAATGGTGACCCGCGCCGGCAGCCAAACCTTTGTCTTTGCCTTTGGCGCTGCATGAATTTGCTGAAACTAAGACGCAAACCCAACAAATACATGTCACTCATTTGTTGGACGTCAGGATGCGTCACCTGACATCGATAGTATGTCTAATTTTGCTCATGGACACCAATTTACAGGGCAGTTTAAAGATGATTTCACGTTTGTATGTGCTACGTCACTCCATGCGTATCATATATGACGAAGCAACGAAGGATGAAGCAGCATTCATTAAGTGCACGGATTCACAAGCGCAGCATGGGGAGTGTTTGGTTTTGGGTCACATCAAAATTTCACAAAAAGACGAATTTTCACATGGAGTACTAAATATAATCTATTTGCAAAACTTTTTCAGGGACGGATATAACTTTTTGAGATGAATCTAATAACGGTAATTAATTAATGATTTGCTACAGTGATACTACAGTACCATCCTCTAATCACGCAGTCAAAGGCCTCATTAAATTCGTTTCGCGATTTACACGGGGGTTGTGGAGGTGGTTTGGTAATTAGACTTCATTTAATACTCTAAATTAGTGGTCAAAGGGCCAAAAAAAAATTTCGCTTTCAGCCTTAACCAAACACGGCCATGGTGTGCTTCTTCCACTCTTCCTGTATTCCGAGAGTCGTGTTGAAACAAGACAACAGTTCAACAAAGTGACCTATATGGCCCACCGCCCCACCCCGATTTACATATAACCCAAAACTAGGATTCTTGGCCAGCCTGGCTATTACCCAGAGAAGTATACCTGATATAATCCTCAAAATTCTGTACCAAAGCCTCAGAAATTACAGAGGGGGAACCGAGCTGTTACCTTTTGATCTCCTACAGTCAAAACCTATCTTCTGTATCCGTCGAGTGATGAATGGAGGGGCATTCTTCCCTTCCTATGTCTAAGACCGATGGTTGCTGAGTATAATCCTTGAAGCATCATGATTTGAGCACGCTTGCAAATCTCAGAAGGACATCATGATGACCGAAATGAATCTGTGGCCCTTGGCGACCTCAGTGGGAGGCCATCAGCAGCAGACCTTAGAGGAATTCCTTCAGTGGCGTAGCCATCCTCATCCGCATGTTTAGGAAGTCGGATGGGTAAATTTGGTGGGAGACCTGTGATGCGGACCAATAAGCATATATGGATAGAAGCCATTACATGTCATAAGGAGAGTGAATGTCAACATACCATCCACCATATCCTTTGTCTTGTGAAGAAGAGAAGTCCCAGAAAGGATTGTAACAAAGCCACACATCTCCGTGACAATTTGTGTCGGACTTTGACGATCCCAGTCCTGCATGCAATCAGAACTGACATTAATAAATAGTTTCAAAATTCACAAGAACAGGGAGTTCCCTGTGCACCCGTTTTGGCAATCCAGCCTAGCTATCAGTCTTTCCTACTATGCTTTCTCCAGAATGTTTCATACCATCCTGACCGAAATTGTGTTGCCATTTGGCAGGTTTGCCAGTATTAGTTTTAGATATTTATTTACTCATTCTTTCCAATACAACCCCTAGTCCTGTTTACAGCAGAGTGGTCCTCAGACTGGACAACTATGATTCTTTGAGCATCTTTCGTATAGTGAATACTGTGATGAAACCTTAACAAATTTGAGAAACTATGTCCCAAAAAATTGATCCCTGAAGGTTCGAATCTCATTTAACCAGTGGAATTTGGAATATTGGATTTCAATCAGCAAGATAAGTGGGGCAACTGCAAAACTTGAAGCCATCAACCAAAAAGGGGAGCAAATAAATTTAAGTGATCATCCGAAAGATGGATGGTTCAAAACAGAAATTTGAATCTCTCATAAAAAAGGATTGAGATTTGTACCTTTTGTGTTACAAAAAGATCGCATACTTATAAGGAGAAAAAAATACAAAAATTAACTATCAGTTAAGTTAATTGGATGTTTGTAGTTATACCATAATTCCATCAACGAACAATGTAAAAAAAATGCCTGCTAGTAATTTCAGCACCTGACCCATTCAATGTAAAGTCTGCTATCCAGTGTACTTTTTTATATTTCAGGCAAAACAAGGTAGTAAATCAAATTACTACGCCTAAGTCACTGTTTAAGACATAAGTCAAAGATTGGTTAAAATCATGCAAAAAATATAGGTCAGAATCTGTTACCTTGAACATTATAACACTAGCCAAAATGGTCAAGGATGTAAACATCGTGTAATATATGGGCGAAACAACTGCAGTGTTGAATGTGTCAAGGGCCTGCAATATATAATTTTGGCAAGTTGAAAATAATGTAGAACAGAAGACAATATCCACAAGGCAAATATTTTTTAGTCCACTTAAGCGTAAGACAAATTTTCAATTCATATGACTCCAGGTTACTGTACATGACAACAGTATTGAGCATACCTTGTTCAGATAGTTCATCTGTGTTACTATGCATGAGACCACAACAAATAAGAACACCCATGTTTGTGGATAGACTAGCTGGTTCATCCCTGAAAACGTCAGCTTCAATGCTATCCCAAGAGCTTTGACACTCATGACCTGCCAAACCAAGCCAAAATGAACAGATGGAAAACATTTATATCCTAGCTTCTTGAGAAGAGTTACGCGTATTCACATGAAAACAACTGTTAATCAGTGAGGTGCATACTGATAAAGATCCCACAAGAGAACAGATGCCGATATAAACCATGATGTGTGTCTGACCATACTGAGGAGCAAAACGGAATATGAGTACAAAAGCTGCTGCAAGCACAATTGCTGCATAGAGTAGAAATGCTGCACGACAAAATTTAAACCTTAGTACCTGATAAATTACTACGTTGATATTCATGACAATGACATAACACCTAATAAAATAGTATGATCTGATTCATGAGTTAAGAAATGCACGAAAAAATCAGAGTACCTGATTCAGTAGCAAGATCCCACACTTCTGCCACAGACTCGATTTGACGCTCGGGAGGGGCATGAAGCACAATAGTTGTCGAACCCACAACACAAAGAATACATCCAAGTATACCAAATATGTGAAGCTTCTCCCGCAACATAATATGGGCAAGAACAGCACTGTATGAGACACACCAAAACTATCAGAATTACTGAAAATATAAGCAGTGGAAGAATATGTTAATGTACCAATTGGAGATCACGTCGAAGCTTAGTCCTTACCTAATAATTATGCTAAGTGCACCAAGTGGAGTGACCAAGATAGCAGGAGCAAATGCGTAGGCTGCAAAGTTAGCGATCTCACCAACAATCACTGAAATAGAGTACAGTATATCATTGGTACCACATAATGGAACAAAGATACAATATCAGAACTATATTTCACCAGAAGGAAACACACACTTGTTATCATTCCCGCCCACCATAGTGGCTCAAGCAAGTACGAGTAGCCACCAACACCTGTCGCAAATCGGCAAAGTAAATCTAATCAATAGAAAAACATGAATATTGGAACTCATCTAGAAAGATAGAAGCAGAATAGGCTAGGCGTAAGTTGCATAACACCAATTGTTGATCACTGGTCAACTGTACGTAGTTCACTGAGCATCAATGGAAGTATTAACTCTTCGGTGGCATAATCTGACAAAAAGTATGTTTACATATCTATTGCCACTGAAACATTTCAATAAGCAGCATGCATTTTTTTTCTCTGCTACTCTAGTAATGTTTGTAAATTTGTTCGAACCATACATATGCACTAACTACATTTCAAATTTGCAAACGGGGGGAGACCTAGAAGTTTGGATTGCAAGGCAGCAGCATTAGACCAGTGCATCACCCCGCCGCCACCGTGCCAGCAATCAACTATGCTGCTAGTGATCTTCCAGGATCAACCGCAAGTGTAAGCAACTCCTGGTTGAACTACATTTCAACAGACCAGCTCCAAATAAAACCCCAATTCATGCTTCGCACGACCTAACCGGTCTCCAATGTGCCCAGCGCTTACCGTTCCAAGTCCTAACCGCGCTCCACTACCACAAGACACCGAGACCCACCGACACTGCAGCCGAGATCCAACCCGCGCACAGCTCACGGATCTAATTAAGCAGCAAACCAAGCACGCCGGCAGCGAAACAGCAGGGAACTCGCGGCCTGCTGGACTGGTTCGCAGGAGGGAAGCGACCTGGTCCCAGGCAGAGGCAGAGCCAGAGGTGCCGAACGGAGCCTCACCTGCTCGGACGCCTGACGCGCCGGCCTTCTTGAGCCCCTTCTTCTTGACGATGAAGCTGGCGCCGATGAAGAGGCTGGAGGAGAGCGCGAGCAGCAGGCCCTTGATGTTGTCCGCCGACATCCCCGTGTACGACTCCACCCACCTCCCCACCAGCTGCGCTCCCCCCATCGCTACTCAGGGGCAGGGGCCCACCTCCCCCTTAACCCCTCGTCGCCCTCCCCCGTCCCGCGCGGCGGCGGCCACCGCGCATGCGAGATCCAGAGGCGGAGGGAGCGCGAGCGAGGAGGGGCCGGCTCGGTCGCTCGCCCTCCTCCACTCTCTGCTGGTGGCTCGGCTTTTCGTCCCGCCCCCCAGTGGGCTCCGCGGTTGCAGCGCCGCGGGAGCTGTGGCGGAGAAGCTAGGCCAGCTAGCCAGCTACTACCGTATGGAGCGGGCGCGCGCGCGGCTGCGTGGGGAAGGAAAGACGCGGGGGGGGGAAGACGGAAGACGGCGACGGCGTCGTCGACAAGGATGCGGGCGGGGGGCGTGGCGTGGCGAGGGGGCCGCGTCCGGGAGCGCGATGCCGCGATGCGTGGGTGTTTCCGGGCTCTCGGCCGCGGCGCGCGGCTCGGGCTCGGGCTCGTGCCGTGTGTTGGGCCGGTCGCGTGCGGGCGTGGCCGGTCGCGTGCGCCGTGGCCGGATGGTATGGTTGCGACTTGCCGTGCCGCGCGCCGTGCGTTTTTTTGGGTGTTTTTGAGGCCGGGGCGCGGGGTTTGGGAAGGGTTTCTTTCCGGCACTTTTTTGTCCCGCGACCGCGCCCCCCGTCTGTCTGACGGCCGCGATGGGTGGGGGTTTCTATTCATCGCTTCAAGCGAAATTCGCTGGATCAATCGCAGAGAGTTCCGCGCGTCGTCCCGATGCCCAGGTCCCACGTGGGTTATAGTGGGCCGTCCCCCCTGATGCCCAATTTCACGTTTCGTTTCAGCCATTCAAATTCCACAAGCTAAATGTTTCACCGTTTCATCGTTTCAGCCATTCCACATCGAATTCAATAGAAACAGAAATCATGTTTTATTCGATCAAAACATATTAGAGGAACGTGAAATCGGAAAAGTAAACTAGGAACAGGCGAACAGGTTTAAACGTCTTCAGAGAAACATTTGTACTATTAAAAACTTCGAACAATTTGGAATGTTCCGAAACTTTCAATTTATTCCAAAACATTCAAATTTGTTTTCGGGACATTTCAAAAGTGTTCCGGAAAACATTCATATTGTTCCGAAACATTCAGATTTGTTTTCGGAACATTTCAAAAAGTGTTCCGGAATATTAAGACATTTTTTTCAAATGTCTTCCGAAACATTCCAACTTGTTTAGTATATTGTTCCCAAACATCCAAACATTCGGATGTTTTGGAGAACTTTCATATTTGTTTTGTGAACATTTAAAAAATGTTCTGGAAAACTTTCAAATTATTCTGAAACATTTAGATTTATTTTCGGGATATTTCAAAAGTGTTCGGAACATTAAGACGTTTTCAAAAGTTTTATAATGGAAATCAAAGTGTTGTAATGGAAACAAAAATGTTCCCTAAACAAATTTGTTTGGGAACAATTCAAATTCAAAAAGTTTTGTAGAAATGTTCGCCAACCAATTCAAATTGTTTAAAAAGGTTCCAAAAAATTCAAATTTGTTTGTGAACAATTCAAAGTGTTCCGAGTAAATGGAGAATTCAGAAGCGTTTAGAAAAATTCACAGTGGTCCATAGAAATGATTACCCAAAAAATTCCAAAAAAATGTTTGTCAAACAATTCAAATTGTTTAAAAAAGGATTAAACGTAAATGTCTCAAACAAGGGAAACTTCTTTCTAAACTTTTGTAGAAGTTTAGAACATTTCTATAAGTTCCAAACTATTTGGAATGTTTTTCAAAAAACAATCGGAAAAGTTGTGAATTTAAGAAACAAGGAGAAATGTTTTGAACTAAGCGAAACAAAATTCCATGTTTGCAAAATAAAAATTAATGTTCAAAAAAATTTCATGAATTGTTTTAGATTCTACAGTTTGAACATGCCTAGCTAATCAATCAAATTGAAAGGCATGTAGCCTAGTGGTTACAAGAGTCTCGGTAGCACCTGAGGTCCTGGGTTCGACTCCTCATAGGAGCGAATATTATGGGATTTAATGGCGTTGTTCATTTAGTGGTAGGTGACGTTCCCGTCGACAGCGAGGCGCATGTGGTGACTTCGTTAATCTCGAGGATTTGCCGGCTCAGTCTTTTTAGATGCTCATAGGGGTAGAGTTTGCGTACGTGTGTTCATAGGGGTATAAATTTATGCGTGTGTTGTGAGTGTATGAGTTGTACTGTGTAATATAAAAAAAAATTAAATTAAAACTAAGCGACAAGATAGAATGGGCTCATAAAACGAAACGAAAAGGATATGCCGAAACCATCAGTGGACAGTGGACTCGCGTCCGGGAAGGATAATTGCCAATTGGGCTTCCAAAGAAAAAAAATAAAAGAATGAAACGGGCGGGCCACCTCGTGCGCAGCTGCTTCTGCGATGGAATCGCGCCTGGCAGCGCGCGCGATGAATAGCCTTGCCCGCGATGGGTGGCAGCGGCTGCGTGGAGCCGTATGCGATGCGGTCTCCCTCCCTAAAAGGCTTGCTCCAACCATTTCCCCCATCCAACTCCCCCTATATGTACTTTCTACTATATTTTACTACCTCACTCTAAAAGATTTCTCCCCCTATAACTCCTTCTCTCCAACCATTCTCCACATATCTATTCCCCCTATATACTATCACTCATTAACTAACTATTTATTTAACGTTTTTGAGTTTAAAAAAATCATACAGTATTTATACTGTCATAATACGCATTATCATCATGTTACGGGGATTAAACAGGATTAATATCGCGAAGAAACTGTGTGATTAGAGATATAGGGGGAGTTGGAACTCACCCTACATATAGGGAGAGTTTCAACTCCCCCCGTATATAGGGGAGCTTTGGGGGGAACCATTGGATCGGATTTCCCCCCAAACCTCCCCCTACGTGGGGTGGGGGGACGCATAGGGGGCTCCGTTGGAGCTAGCCTAAGCTTTGAGAGTGCGCCGTGCGGGACGTGTAAGGGGGTGTTTTGGTGAAAAATTTTGGGCTGGGGTACTGTAGTATTTTGTTTGTATTTGGTAAATATTATCCCACTATGAATTAATTAGACTCATAAGATTCTTCTCGCAATTTTCAGCTAAATTGTGTAATTAGTTATTTTGTTTAACTACATTTAATGTTCCATACATCGAGAAAAAATTTGATGTGACAAGCTACGCTCATGTTTGGCCCAAGCGCCAAGCCCAACCAACACATGCGCGCGCGCCACTTGCTTTCTGGCTGCTGACGCCGCGGCCATCCCGCTGCCCGTACGGCGGCCCGGCGCCGCTGCCAGGGCAGGGCAGCACAGCTGCTCAGCTGCAGCCGGGGCCGTAGCTGCCAGGGGCTCAGGGGTTCCCGCGGTAGCTGGGGGCAGCTGCCCCACTCTGCGGTATGGGAAGCTCCGCCCCTAGTAGTAGGAGTATCTACTAACCATTTAATCAGCTCCAAGCCCTTCTTTATATAAATTTTTACTTAGCATTTAATATTGCTTTGATTAGACAGATCTCACTGGATGCTACAAAAAAATCTTATTTGTGTGATAAAATTTGAATGCTAAACGAATACTTATTTTTAGAAGTAAAGTGCATGGCCGGTCCTCGAACTTGTGGGGGTGTGTCATCCTGGTCCCCGAACTCAAAAAGTGTGTTATTCCGGTTCTTAAACTCTGTTCAGGTCTCATGTTCATCCAAACGGGTATGGATCTCTACCCGCGAACCGAGAATAGACATGATTGCTTAAAATAGAAAATTAGTAGGAGGTTAAATGCAAAATCATCCGGACACAAAAAATTACGCAAATATTTATAACTTTATAAGGGTTCTTTTGAAGAAAAACATCTTCTTCCTCGTGACTGCGCGTGCGTCACTGCCGCGCCAGCGTAGGCACGCAGGCGAGCCACCAGCACTGCCACACAGGCACTCGCCGCGGCCGCGTGGGCGTGCGTGTGAGCGGCCCTGACGACGCGCTGCTCTTCTGCGGAGTCCAGACGTCCCGTTACCGTACCACGTACGACGGCGACAAAGCAGCTGCAGGAGGCGATCGGGTTGGAATGCCGCCGGCTCTGCGGGCGTGCGACGGCGCGCGCGCAGCTGGGCGCGTAGGAGCGGTGGGTCGTGTTCGTGGGGGTCTACGAGCATTACTCCAATCTGTTGTCGTGGTGGCAGAGCCTGGCCGAGGCGCCGACGGGCTCGTCGACCTCGCCGCGCTGGGGTCGCCCGAGTACGCCAACCACCCCATGCTGGGACCCTTCTCGGCGTGCAGCCATGTAACCGGCGCGCTCACCTACACCCACACCATCGCACGCCTCCTGCTCCAGCACAGCACCGCCACGCCGCTGCCCCTAGCTGCACGGGACGAACAGCGGCACGCCGACTAGCTAGCCATGGCCATGAGAGAGGTGGGAGATGAGGATAGAGCTGACATGTGGAACTATACCCATATAGATTAATATGATACTCAAATAGAGTTTAAGGACCGAAATGACACACTTTATGAGTTTGAGGACTGGAATGACACAGGTCCACAAGTTTGAGGACCGGCTATGAACTTTACTTTTTTTTTAGAATGGAAGGAGTACCATTTTCTGTTCATATAACTACCTAGTGCACCATCCCTCTAACGTTGGCCACATGTTTGTCCCTACTGCTGAAGTGCTAAACCTTGTTGGCGGCCGTTCAGTTTGGCGTGAACTGAAAATCCAATCTAATTTAAGTCAGACTAGAATTTAGAAGGGTGCTGAGTGTAAAGGAGACTCCCCTAGAAGGTAAAAAGAAGGTATTGGGAAGACTCGTCCAAAAATCAGTAAAATCCTAGTTAGTTGGATCGTGAAAAAAAAATTGAAACAAACACGCTGGAGACTGGAGTGTTGTGCTCGTGCTGCCCCGAATACTGTTTGGTTTGAGAGCCTTTTTTTCTCTTTTGTCTTCTATAAGCACAGAGCGGCCCACTTCTCTGCACGTGAGCTTCGTACCTTCCATGGCTTCGAGATTGGCATCACCTGCTTGGTGCCTGATGCTGCTTTTGACGTTCTACTACTGGAATCCAAACTGCAGCCTGAAATACTCTATTGTCAATTTGTCATCAATATATACTTCACGTGGTGGTATTCAGAGAAGCTACGTTGGATACCTTGCCCCGGATCAGATCCGATCTGGCATCCTTCGAATCAATGTGCACGGTGTGTACATGATGTACAGATCATCTAAGCAACCGATAAAGCTAAGCTGCGCATTGATTGAAATTGAAGACTGTTGCTTTTATAAAGAGGGTTTGCACGTTCGATCGGATGCAGCTACATCACATGTGAGCCGTTGCTGCTTTACGCGAGTGCCGGGATCTTCAGTTCGGAGGAGGCTGTGATTTGCTCACTGATGGCAAGCTAGAGACCTCATTAGAACAAAATGAAGGACGAGTTGGTACTTGATAGCACCTGTGGGTTAATCGGTTTGAAAGGAAGACAAGAGCGCAGAGTGCTACTGCTTTTCATTCAGAAAAAAAAAAAGAGAGAAGAGAGAGAGAAAAGTTAATGACAGCGATATTCACCAACTTCAGAGACCGTCGCATTTAGCTCCTGTATGCTCTTCAGAAGACTAACACCATCGAACAATGGAGCATAATTGCATAAATACAGCTTTTACAATGTACAGATAAAATCTACTTAAACAACGAGCTAGCCTGCGACTGCGAATTCACTAACTTAGCTAATATGTACACAAGATGAGAATGGCTACAAAATTGTCTTCCCCTCCTTTGAGGGCTCTCCAACTCGACGGAGCTCTAGAGTACTTGGCAGCTCCCTGTGAGTAGCTCCAGCTACTGGCTAGTAAGAACTGAAGGAAGCTCCACCTGAATTTGCTACCTCAGAAATCAGAATCATCCCAAAGCATCTGCCCGCAACGTTGCTTGCTTCGCGCACAATCATACAGGAAATAACAGGCCGTCCTTTCTTGTACATTGGATGGATTCAACATTACCCCAAGTACAATGGTGTTGTACTTGTGAATAGCTGGGAAATGGAAGGCAGTTTCTGATTGTTAATAGCTCATTGAACGAATTAAACATTACCCACTGCTCCAGCGATTATTGTGTGCTTTAGGTATCAGGAGCTGCCAAAAGAAAATTTGAATCAAGCTCAATCACTTCCAACTGTAATCCTGACATTTTCATAACTTCTCAGTGTTTCCTGAGTGAAAGATTCCAGTGCTTCAAATATTGGAGCCAGGCCTGATTTCAGATCGGCTGCACTTGCCTCTCGGGTTTGTTTCACAGTTTCCTCATGTCTAGCTCTTTGCTCGTCCAACCTTTTATGCAATGTATCCAATGCAACCATGCGGTTATCAACCGCCCTACCATTGTCGGCAATGGGCAACACTATCTTATCTGCTTCAAATTGTCCTTGCAAGCCATGTTCCTTCTGAAGAGATTTCAGCCGCTTTGCGAAATCTCTAGACAGATAATCGGCTTTTAACTTCTGTTGCTGCTCTTCATCCTGCCGTTCCCACAATACATGCACATTAACTGCAAAAGCCTCCATTGTATCTATGACGCTACCTTCTGGTATCCTTTTCATGGCTTGGCACCAATCATTAGCTGTGATGAACACAGCAGGTGCTCCAAGCCTACCAGGAGAGAACGGTGCGATGCCATCCGGAGTTTCTTCCTTTTCCTGAGGGAGCCATTTCACAAGCCAGCCATTGAGGGTTTCGATATAAGCTTTTTGGGATAGGATCCAATTCCTGAAACAGGAACACCAGTTCAAAAGCTCCATTTCTAGTTCTAGTGTAACCTTGGATGAGCTTCTTTCGGGTCCATTCTTAGGGATGAGGATATGAGATTTAGTTTCAAGTATGGTATGAAATTGCTTCCGATGGCACTCAAGAATAAACTTCCACATCCTAACAAGCCTACACCAGAATCACAACTATATTATGTTACAAGTAAAAAAAAAGAACTATTGTAAACACTACTACTAAAACTAGCTGAACTTAGATGTTGTGTCAGTAAGGCATATTTTTAGTGATTGTTCATCAAAGAAGTGCATCTTTTGTTACATGTCCTTTAAAATCGATTAAAATTTTTAACTGAAATCACTGCATGATTTCTGAAAGACGCAAATAAGAACAGCTAATTCAGTAATTCTATAATTAGCCATTCTAAGAAATATATTCCATAAGAATAATTGATTATACCGGTATGAAACCCATACACACTTTGTAAGATGAAACAGAACTCTATTGAACTACCAAAGTAGATAACAAATACAAACAGGCAAAATGACTTTCAAGACTGATCGTTTGCAGATTGAACCCTTTGAGATCAACACAAGTGAATGACAGAGTAGCAGTAGGGCTACATTTGGCATACCCTTGGATAAGTGTGACAAGGTGTGGATGCAACTCATCATCTCGTAGTATGTGAATCCTCCTGGAAATAACTTTAGCTGATCTAATGGAAATGTTGATTCTGGTGAGCAGTGTCCTAATTGAGGCCCGTGTTGTATCAATCTTATATGGCTCTGCGCCAGTAGCATCCAACTCTTTCAAGCGCTTCCATTCTTTGTCATATGTAATCCTCAATCTCTCTTCCTCCTAGCATAATTTTTTTTTTAAAATGTTAATAATAAGAATATAAGCGTCATTCTAAAGTTGACAAGAAAACTAATCTGAATGAGACCTTTCTTTAACTGATCCAGTCAGTTAAAGCATTCCCAAACATAAAGTTCTGATGTCTTGAAAATTATGCAAAAGTATGGATATCATAAGGCTCACTGTCAATTATCAAATCAACATTACGGTTATGTTTCCTTTTACCAAAAATACCATAATGTAAACTGCAAAAGAAATTGAGCCTCACAGTTCATATGATTGAAATAACGTACCATAATTTCCTTATGAAGTCTTTTCTCCCACACGTACAACCTATCCATTGTTGCGGAAAGAGTGTTAAGTTCAACATCGCTGGAGAAGTCGAATCTTTTACTCGAATTTTGACTCCTTTTGGATGAATTCATTGCTGATTGTTCCAAGTTCTTCACTGGTGGCTCTGATAAGGGAGAAAACAGCAAGGCAAAAGTCCCCATCATCCTTGAAAATATCACTGCACCAAGAGTAAGGAACAAATTATTTAACCGAGTCACAACTATCTATGGAAAACAGAAGGTTGGAGACGAATTCATGCCCGGAGATTGGTATAACAATAAGAAACCAGGTACACAGTACCTTTCAAATAGTCAAATATCATTCTTGCAATTGGTTTAGTAATTTACTGATACAAACAAAGTTGATTTGAGTTTGAAGCAGTCTTACGGCAACTGAACAAGCACACAATAGTCAATAAAAAAACGATGATACTTACATCTTAAGACTTTATTCCTTGATCTATACGGCATCCTCCCCACCTCAAGGATCCTTGCCACATCCTCTCCACAGGCAGCCACTGAGTTGAACTGTTCCTTTATCTCCTGAACAACCTCAGCAACATCTCTTGTCCCAATGTTGTCCGGTGGCCGTACATCCTCACCGACTACTATGGATGAGTGATCCTCCGAGCTCAGCTTCTTCACCTTCCCTTGATCAGCACCTGGTGGCACGGGCCCTCCTGTTCTAGCATTGGCATGGTCACAATCACAACTGCACACACTCTCCTCCCCTGACTCAAGTACAGAAGCACTATTCACACTCTCAATCTCAACCTCCTTGTGCTCCATGGACACCTTCACCTTGGCACTGACATCCACATTGTCAATCCGGTTGGACGCTGTGCTCTCTACCGCCTTCCTCGCCTTCACAGACTCCCTCATCGACTCCATCTCCGTCTCCTCCTCGAGCTCCGGGATCCCCTCCCTTGCCCTCACCTCGCTCGAGTTGGGGCTGCTCGTGAACGACCCATTGGAGTCGTACCCTTTCGCCTTATACTGCGGAAGCTCCTGCTCGTACGAATCGAACGGGTTAAAGAAGTCCCACGGTGATGTTTCCTGCATTGGCATCGGCGGCGGTGGCGCCGGAGGCTCCGGCTCCCTGCCACGATCCTCCACCGGCCGACCCCCCTCCGGCGGCAATGGGACGCCGTACATGGGGTTGTTGTACTCGTAGTTGTACGCCATGTAGGATGAACTGGCGGCGAAGTTACCGTAGCCGTACGGTTCTTGGTACACCGTGTTCGCCGGCGTCGAGCTGGCCTTCATGTAGTAGTAGCCCGGAAATGTGGCATTTTGGAACGCGGAGTTTGGGAACGAAGGGTAAGGGTTGTAGGAAGCATACTCCCACGGCATCTCCGGCACGGCCGGTCCTGGCTGATGGATTTGGCGTTCTTGGGGCTCGCCCTCGCCGTGGCCCGGCAGGGGAGCGCCAGGGCGAATGACAGGCGCCGGCTGCGGGATCTCGCCGTGTCCGGCGCCGCCGCCGCCGCAGCCCCCGGGGGCGGCGCAGGGGTCCGGGGAGGCCGCGTCGGGATTGGAGTCCGAGGTGTCGTCGGAGTGGAAGTGGATGTGGGAGTGGCCGGAGCAGGTGTGCGGGGTGGCGGAGCCGGACGCGGAGGCGCTCCGCTGCTTCTTGGGCTGGTCGTCGTCGTGGCCGCCGCGGTCCGATGGCGGCGGCAGCGTGAGCACGGGCGACCCCGGCGGCGTGGCGGCGTGGTGGTGGCTCGCGAACCGCGCGAGCGCGTCGGCGACGCGCGGGAGCGCGCAAAAGTAGGCGGCGTGCGCGGCCGCGAGGCGCGCGCGGTGGTCCGCCGCGGCGCGCAGCAGGTCCCGGCGCTCCCGGCAGTGCGCGGCCGCCGGGGACACCTCGGCCGCGTCCAGCCGCGAGCTCCGGCACCCCATCCCTCTCCGGCAGCGCCCCTACTCCACCGCCGGCGCCGGCATTGCCCTCGCCACCCACGACGCCGCGAGCGGGAGAGCAGAAACCAGAGACTAGAGGAGGGGCGAAAAAAACTATGGGCGGGAGCGGAGCGCGCAGGCGCCTGGAGCGAGGTGGCGTGGGGCGTGGCGTGGTGAGGTAAAAGAAAATGGTGGGCGAGCGCGGCGAGGCGAGGCGAGTGGCGACCGCCGAGGGGAGGAGGAGGACCGGCGTGCGCGCGCGCGCGGGAGCGTGACCCCGGGCACGTGGAAGCGCTGCGGGAAGGGTGCGTTTACTGCTGAGCAGGCGCTGCCCGATGGTTGCAGCTGGGACGGACGAAACAGTGAAGGCCCAAAGAAAGATGCAACCAACGTGTGCTTGGAGGGAGAAGGGAGCACCGGGGCAGCGGCAAAGTACGACAACTGCCACGGGTCTACGGCCGCGTTCCCCCGCCCGTTTCAGGATTTCAGGGCAGCACGGCACGCAGCCGAGCAGCAGGAAGGAACGGCTGCTCTTGGGTCGCTCACGGCTCCCATCAACTGCAAAACGGAAGACGTTTCAGTCGGGTGGTCTCCGGTGCAGGAGGGACCATGACCATGGCAATCGCGTTTAGTTCCCAAAATATTGTAGGCAAATTTCAGATGACATTGTCTAGTCATTGCATAATTATGTTCATTAGATTCATCTCGCGATTTCACCGAGGTTATGGAATGAATTTTGTCAGTTATCTATATTTAATACTCCTAATTAGTGATCAAATGTTTGTACCTCTGATTTTTTTTTGAATTAAACAGAACTCTCTGGTGAATGATGATGGTTACGAACGATACGACGAGAGGCTAGAGATTGGGGAAGGAGTGAACGATGAATGGTGAATGGTGTTGATTGATGACTGAACTGCCGGTAATAAGTCCTTGTTTAGTTGCAAAAACTTTTATAATTTTGACACTGTAGCACTTTTGTTTGTATTTGGTAATTATTATCCGATCATAGGTTAACTAGGCTCAAAAGATTTGTCTCGCAAATTACAGACAAACTATGTAATTAATTATTTTGTTTAGCTACATTTAATATTTCATGCATGCGTTCAAAGATTCGATGTAAAGATTCGATGTGATGGAAATCTTATAAAGTTTTGGAATTTTGGATGCAACTAAACAAAGGCAAAAAAAAATATTTGTTAGACTGAGTCCAACAAGGGCAAGCAAACACTTTTTGTCTTTCCAATCGGCTACTGTAGCGCAAGCATCCATCTCCAACAACATAGGCAAACGAGAGACGCAAAATGCATCAAAAGAGAGAGGCGATGGAAAAATACGCTCCATCTCTGCTCCGACGCATTTGCCTGCGCCGCAGAGCTCACGCACGGCCGCACCCAGGTGGCGCGACGCGGGGCCATCAGAGACGAGAAGCGCTGCCATCGGTGGCAGCCTGGCTCGGCGGGAGCCGGACGCGGGGCGGGGGCCGGATACCAGGACGCGGGCGCCGGAGCCGAACGCCGAGCGAGGGCGGGGAGCGGCCGGAACGGGGACTGGCAGCCTGAAGGGAGCCGGACGCCGGTACACCGGGCGGGGAGTGGCCGAAGCGGCGCGGCGTACCCGGCCTCCACGCCGGCGAAGGGAGGAGCAGCCCTGAAAGTGATCTAGGCCCCTAAGTGGGTTTTTGGTGGTTAATGACAAAACACATGTGCATTTAATCGTGTAATTGAGCATGTGTGCAGGTGGTGAACATATATAGGTGAATCAAGTGACGATATACGACCCTCAAAAAGGAAATGAAAAAGCGGAGTTCAAGTTTACTCAAGAAATTAGTTTTTGAATTTGAAATTTGAGTATAGGAACGCCGTACTATCAAGAGGGACTTGGTTCAAGGGTTTCGATTTAGATCTTGTGCTCAAGAGAACCTATACAAACTTTTGTGAGCCACAAAACAAATCAAAAGAACCATAAACTGAAAGTTTATCCCTGTCTTACCCGGATACTCCGAGTATAGGGCCGGATACTCCGGACCCATTGCTCGGAGTGTCCGGGTGCAGTTTCCGGGCTGAAAAATCAGGGTTGCCCGGAGTCTCCGGGCATATACTCGGAATCTCTGGGTACCCTTTCGCCCAACGGCTATTTTTGGGCTGAAGACTATAAATACCCCCTCTATACCCCTTCAGCCCTCTCTCTTGCCATTTTGGACGAACAAAACTCAAACTTAAGCAAAAAAGAGCTCCTTCACTCTCCCTTATCCATTCTTGAGTGATTCCCTTGAGGGATTTGAGTGAGAAGCAAGTAAGAGCAAGGATTAGTGCTAGTGAGCCTTATTTCCATCTCTTGAGCACTTGGTTTTGGTCAAGCCCGCGGATTCAAGTTTGTTACTCTTGGATCCTTGTGCTCCTAGACGGCTAGGCGTGCTTGTGATTGCTCAACCAAGATTGTGAGCTGCACAAGAAGTTTGTAATCTGCATTCCTCGCCGAGGAATCCATAGTAAGTAACCTTGGGCTTGAGAGGTGATCTCGCCCTTGGGAGAGGAGCATAGGGGTTCTTGAGCACCGTCTCTTGAATCTTTCCTCAACGGAGACGTAGCACCTTCAGGTGTGAACTTCGGGAAATAAATCCTTGTCTCCTTGTCTTAGTTTACTTGATTTCGTTGTCATTTGCTTGTGAGAATTCTTTTCTAGGGTTTGAGCTCGATCTACTCACTCACGAGTTTCTAGTGAACTTCATTTGTTGGATATCAACCTTAAGGAACCCCTGGTACTCATTATCTAGCTCGATCTACTTTTCTTACAGAGATACTTGCAGTTTCGTTTCAGGTTGTTCAAACCCGGAGACTCCGGATATAGCTCCGGATACTCCGGACCACCAAACCCGGAGTATCCGGGATAGTCTGTGTCTGACCACTTTTGTTAAGTGTTTTAAATTGCAGATTGCCTATTCACCCCCCTTTAGACATCTTAAGATCCTTTCAAGCCCGGGCCGCCTCTCCCGCGCGCTGGCCGGCGGATCGAGCTTCCCGCGCGCTGGCCGGGGGCTCCTCTCCAGGCCGACGGAGGAGCAGAGGCGGGGTGGCGGCGCGTCGATCCGAAGGCGGGCGGAGCTCCTGCGGCGGCGCGGGGCAGCACCGGCGGAGGGAGAAGCAGCCCGCGCCGCCTGTCCCGCGCGCTAGCTACTCCTCCGGGCTGGAATCGGACACCGGCTCCTCGTCGTCGTCGTCCTCCTCCTCCCGGTGGTCCACGTCGCTCTGGCCCTCGCGCTGGTGCTTGTGGGGCCCGGACCCCGGGTGCTGCTCCGAGTTGCTGGCAGAGGGAGCAGGCCGCCGTGCTGCCGCTCGCCGCTGGCTGTGCCCGGAGGAGGCGGTGCGAGCGCGAGGCTCAAAGGAGATGGGGGGCGGAAGAGAGAAATGCGATTGCTTGTTGGCTGTTGGAGCCGGTGGAATGGGAACGAAACACAAATCGCTGTACACACGGGGCAAACCACAATTTGCCTTAAAAAATGTTGTTGTTGGAGTCGGTCTTACTCACTGCATTCGGCTGGTGGCTCCAGCGCTACAGTATTTCCCTCTCACGTCGCTCCAGCTCCAACCTCCAGCCACCAGCCAGGTAACAGTGTTTTCCTCTCATAGCATTCCAGTTTCATTTTCCAGCTCCAGCCTGCCGAACGCAGTGACTGATGAGAGTGGCAGAGGCAACATTGACTGCCGGTGGTGGTTGCTCTACTGTCCGTCCAGGGCCTGCTGCTGAAAGGACTTGGCACTGCGTTCCGTGTCACTGGCCCTGAATGGCCTGCTGTCAAAGACAGTTACTGGTCGAGTTTGGTTCGAAGAATTTCAAATGCATAGAGTATTAAATAAAATCTATTTATAAAATATTTTTAAGGATGGACGTAATTTTTCGCGATAAATCTAATGACGGTAATTAATAATAATTGGCTACAGTAATGCTAAAGTAATCATTCTCAAATTACAAAGTCAAAGGTCCCATTAGATTCATCAGGGTTTCTAACACGGGGTTTTGGAGTTGGTTTTATAAACTGGTTTTGTTTGATACCGTAATTAGCGATCAAAATTTCCTAATTTTCCCTGGTACAGGAACCAAACAGGGCCACTGCCGGGCACTACGCGTCTGGCTTGCAAACAAAATAAATTACTGACACGCAGCCACGCACCTCCATTCTTTTAACAATTCTAGCACCAGCTGTGGATGTGGGTGAGTTGAGGCCAAGCCCGCCACGGATCGCGTGCACAATCTGAGTAAGGTCATGTTTGATTACCATGGCCCCTTTAGATCCACCAAAAACCTCCAAAAAACATCATTTTCATCACATCTCCATCACATCTCCATCACATCGAAATATTAAATGTAGCAAATGATCCATGCATGGAGTACTAAATGTAGGTAAATAAAAAAATTAAATGCATAGTTTTGATGTACGTTGCGAAACGAATCTTTTAAGCCTAGTTAGGTCATGGTAGGACAATATCTACCACAAATAAACGAAAAATGCTACATTGCGCTACAATGTTTTTTCCCTGGCGCTGCAGTAAATTTCAAAGGAACTAAACACAGCCCATAACTTACTCCTGACTTAGAGTATTGGTGATTTATTTAAGTCACCTTCTGTTTAGTTGTAGTGATAAAAAAAACTTTAATGTTGTGAAATAAAAATTATTGTACCTATATTAATGCTAGTCTGGTACCCCTAGCATAGGGGGTACGGGTGGAAATAGGCTAAATAGGACTTTTATTTTATAAAACGTAAATCGATTTAAAGGAGACAACTTGAAATAAGTCATGGTAACCAAACATGGTGTAAGTTCTCTCTCAAAAAAAATGATGTAAGTTACCGCATCCACAGTCATAATCGGGGTCAACACTGCGCGCGCCGCGGTAAACCCGTCGGGTCAGAACACCGCGCCGCGCCTCGAATTCCAGTTGGTCACAGCGGTAGCGGATCACATGGCGAGCGAGCTGCTCGTGTTCGTGTCTGGGCGATGGATTCTCGATCGGGCAGCGTCTGCGTGCGGTAAGGCCAGATTTTACAGGTAAATTCGTAAACGCAAAACAAAACATCATATTAAATGTTTTGACACATATATAGAATATTAAATGAAATCTATTTATAAATTTTTTTGTATGGATGGACTGTAAATCGCGAGACGAATATAATGAGCCTACTTAATCCATGATTTGCAAAAATGATGCTATAGTACTCATCCACTAATTATGGATTAATCATAAATTAATTAGCATCATTAGATTTATCTCGCGATTTACAACCTATTCGTGTAAAAAGTTTTGTAAATAAATTTTATTTAATACTTCAAATTAGCAAAATTTCATAGAAAAAAATTTTGCGGCGTAAATCCAGTGAAAGCCTGAAAGGGCAGCCCTGCACTGTTCTAGATTCTGACGGGACGCGTACCGCCAGTACTTCCAAACGCCCACCCTTGCGAATTTTTTTTTTCAAATCAACAGTTTGATCATATATTGGGAGAACTTTTCGAACATTAATTAAAAAATTAATTTCAAAACTCACTTGGAAACCGCGGGATGAATTTTTTGAGGTTTTTGACCGCATCATTAGCACAAGTGGATTACTGTAGCACTTATGGGCTAATCATGTACTAATTAGGCTCAAAATATTCATCTCGCATGTACATCCAAACTGTGCAATTAGTTTTGTTGTTTAACTACATTTATTACTCAATACACGTGTCTAAAAAGAGAGGCACAAATTTCGAGGTGAAAATTTTTGGGAACTAAACACGCCCTTGGTTTGGGCGCCTAAAACCCAGGCACATGGGCTTTGTTTGGTGTCTCCCCGTGCTTAAATAATGATATTTTAATCACTAATTACGGTGTCAAATAAAACCAGTTTACAAAACCAACTTCAGAACCCCGCGCTAGTGACCCTAAATAATCTAATGAGCCCTTTGACCGCGTGATTATAGGATGGTTACTGTAGCATTACAGTAGCAAATCATCAATTAATTACCGTTATTAGATTCGTCGCGAAAAGTTACACCCATCTATGAAAAAGTTTTGCAAATAAACTTCATTTAGTATACTATGCATGTGAGATTCTTTTTTCAGGAAACATGCACGCTAGAATTATAGCGTGATGCAAAAAGGCAATGCATGCGCGCTGCGCTAATGGCCTTGTTTGGTTTCTCCCCGTATTAGGAATATTGATATTTTGACCGTTAATTATGGTGTCAAACAAAGTCAGTTTACAAAACCAACTTCAGAACCACGCGCTAGTGACCCTGAAGAATCTAATGAGGCATTTGACCGTGCGATTAGAGGATGATTACTGTAGCATCACTACAGCAAATTATCAATTAATTACCGCCATTAGATTCGTCGCGAAAAGTTACACCCATCCACGAAAAAGTTTTGCAAATAGACTTCATTTAGTACACCATGCATGTGAGATTCTTTTTTCGGGAAACGTCCGCGCTGAATTCTAGTGTGATCCAAACAAGACCAATCACTCGAGCCAAGCCGAGCAGAGAGAGCCAGGTCGAAACACTTGGCCTTGTTTGGTTCGCGCTAGGATTTTAGCGTGCTAATGAATAGTGATATTTTGACCGTTAATTACGGTGTCAAACAAAGCCAGTTTACAAAACCAACTCTAGAACTCTCGCGCTAGTGACCCTGAAGAATCTAATAAACCTTTGACCACACAACTAGAGGATGGTTACTGTAGCATCACTGTAGCAAATCCTCGATTAATTACTGTCATTAGATTCTTCGCGAAAAATTACATCCATCTCTAAAAAGATTTTACAAATAGATTTCATTTAGTATTTTATGCATGCGATATTTTTTTTTCGAAAAACGCAAATTTTGAAAAATGCCAAACAAGACCACACATGGCCCTGCCCGGACCTGACAGCAGAAGCCACGGATAACGTTTTCCAATTGACTGGATCCATCGCGGCAGATTCGGAGTTTCAGACGCCCGGCCACAGCTCGCCGATTTGATCGTGCCCTGCGCCGAGCTTCTGCCATTGGATGGTTTACAGTGTGTCAGTCAATTGTGACATTTACAAAACCAACTTTAGAATCCCCGCGCTAGTGACCCTGAAGAATCTAATGAGACCTTTGACCGCGCGATTTGATGGTGGTTACTGTAGCATCACTGTAGCAAATCATCGATTAATTACAGTCATTAGATTCGTCGTGAAAAATTACACTCATCTCTAAAAAAAATTTGTAAATAGATTTTTATTTAGTCTTTCATGCGGAGACTAGAAGAAGCGCCCTATGATCCTAGCGCTTGGAACCAAACGAGGGCATTGCGAGTGGATCAAGCAAGCGAGCTGCAAAGCCTGCAACTGCAAGCGGCTCCGGTCTGCAGGCTGCAGCAGCCTGCCTCGGGTCATGTTTGGTTGTGGAGTGAAAATATTTTGATGAGAGAGAAACGATGCGTTGATCACTAATTAGGAGTATTAAATAAAGTCTAATTACAAAATTACCTCCACAACTATGGTACTGTAGCAGTTGCTCTAGCTAATAAGGCCTTTGACCGCACGATCAGAGGATGATTGAGCGCGGTTACTGTAGCATCACTGTAGCCAATCATGATAGAACTTGACTCATTAGATTCGTCTCGAAAAGTTACACCCATTCCTTAAAAGATTTTGCAAATAGACTTCATCTATTACTGCATGCGGGCATTCGTCTTTTAGTGCAAAAGTTTTCGTGGATTCATCCAAACACGGCCTCGGACTCGGATCCGAGGAGGGCAAGACAAGCGCCTAGCGTCACGATGGGCACTGCTGTTAGGGCAAAAGGGTTACGGAGCCCGAGGCCGAAGCGCCGGGCCGCCGGCAGAACGGAGTGGCGAAGATTGTACTGCCACTGTCTTAAAATAAACGCAATTCTTTGATCTTTAGAAACTATATTTGACTGCTCGTCTTATTCAAATTTTTATGTAAATTATAAGATAAATAAAATATTATTAAAATATCATTAGTGATGTAATAAGTCATAACAAAAAGTGATAATATTTGTAAAAAAAATTGAATAAGACGAGCGGTCAAACACAGTTTCTAAGAGTCAAAGAATTACATTTATTTTGGGACAGAGGGGTACACACGAGCAAGCGTTTGGAAAAGCGCCAGGGGCATGTGAGGCTGCCACCACGAGTCCACGACGGCGCCAACCCGTCGCCGGAGCACGTTGTGTAGGGCGTCCGCAATACCAGGTATTTAGCTAGCTAGCTAAATTTGATGTGACAAAAAAAAAGAGTAGTCACTAGTGATAAACAAATAGCTGATCTATTTAACATAATTCAAGAATATGTGAGAGAAGCATATGGATCTAATAGTATCAAATAGTCTTTTTTTTCTCTCTTACTTCCACATCAGCACACTAAATACTCCATCCGTCCCAATATGTAAGCATTCCAAGCATTCAAAATTTTTATCACAATGTAAGCATTTCTAGGCTCACGTGGGTCCCAGTCCATCCTTATCCTCCCTACCACCCTTCTCCTCGCTCCCCTAGCCCGCACGCCTCGCCGCCCCTGCTCCGAACGCCGCTCCCGCTCCGGCCGCCGCTGGATCCGCCGCGCCGCCATCCTCCCCTCCCGCTCCCGCCGTCGCGCAGGGTCTATCGCGCTACCCTCCTCCGATCCCCTTCTGCTCCGGCCGCCGCCGGGATCCGCCGCCGCGCCCTCCTCCCCTCCCACTCCGGCTGCTGCGCGGGATCCGCCGTGAAGCGTCCCCTCATAAGAGAAGACTTAAAAGTGATACAATATCAGTCCCAGGAGACTGATAATACTTTTATTACATCAGATGGTACATCACCGTACAACTCTACGCGGAAGTGGGCAGTGAAGCGCTACTATCGCGAGGATAACAACTAACACCCACACAACGATATTAACTACGAAGAGGGGGTCATCAGAGTCTTGCGCCATACGAAACTTCCCGCGGGTGACCCTATCCACAGGCAAGGTTGGGTGCAGGACGGAACCTCTACTCGACGTCTTCGGGGACGAAGTCTGGGTCTTCCTCTATAAAAATTAAGAATGGGGTGAGTACAAACATACTCAGCAAGTCCAACCTGTTGTCAGTCGAAACCCACCGGCGAGCAGCGACGGGCAACACGAAGAGCCGGGAGGTTGCTGGGGCGCTGGCAGGCACTGCTCCCTCGTCGACGGCCAGCAATTCCGTCACGCGCCCGGAGAATGTGTGAAAGCCGGGCGTGCCACCTGACCTATACCCGATCAGGAGGGTGCAGACGTGCTCCGAACAGTTTCCTGCATACAAAGACACGTGTAAACATAAGTCCGAGCCGTGGTCGGCTCCCCGGGACGACTCTTGCATCTGATTTAAAGAGCCGATCGAGTCCCGGTGTCAGATGGGATTTGTATCTATCCAGATATTGATGAATAAATCAAATAACTATGAAACTGCTTCAATTAAATCTAATTAATCTAATCTACGATGGTAACAGCTTCACCGCTAGATCGGAACATCCTACACGTGACAACTAAACCATAACCCAAAACAGAGGCCTAAGAACTAGCAAGAGCCGATTCCCGGAACAATCCCTATCAAGGCTAAGATAGAGCATCTATTACACCACCAGATCATCCAATCCGTTTGCAAGGCCTAACCTAGCAGATATCACGCCAACTCTCAAGAATAAGAGCAAACCATAACAGATCGGATCTATTAAACTTAAAAGAAGCAGGGTGTTATCTCTGTGCAACTAATTCTATGCGATGAGAATTAGCATAAGATTGAAACGTGACTGCACAGAGACAACATGATATTCGTAGATGATAAGCAATGAAGCACAACATATCTACTAAAAGCCATGCTACGAACATCAAGATAACTAGCATTACTCGCCATAAAAAATGCTTCAGTACGAGTAATACCAAGGTAAAAGCAAGAACAATACTGCCCTGATCGCATGGCACTTACTTGGATGAAACCCTAGGGTTAGGGGTGGCGATGCGCCGAGAGTTGTTGTTTGCGAGACGTGATGACGCTCTTCTTTACGAATAGCAAAGGGTACATATTTATAGTCCGAAGACTTGAGAAACAATCTAAACTAATCTTGTCCCGATTAGACTCTATCTCTAATCTTAAACTAAATCTAAGGATACACGGCCTATGTGGCCCAGATGCTCACGCAGGAGCCGATTTACAAGTCTTCTTGATCTTCTGCTTTAAGCCCATCTTGCTTACGACCCATAAATTAATCATGTTAATTTATGGCGATAACACAACCACACCCACGGGGGGGGGGTACAACAGAATATAATGCACAGGGTAAATCAAGGATGAGGCTAGGATTTTATTTGCGGAAAGCTAATTTTGATGCAGTGGTTCATTTGAAAGAAAGGATTTTCAAAGAAAGTTTTCTTGTACCAAGTAACACGTAGTGTTGATCCACACAGGATCCTAGTTTTAAGTTGCTACCAGACTCCTCATCCGCCGTAGCACACGGCACGACTGCCGGACACCTTTCCTAAAACAACTCACGCCAACCCATCCATTCCCAAAAGAAACACTAGTTATGTGACCACACCGTAACTCGCCCAGTACCGTGGGCACGACTATTCGAATAGATTTTAACTCTGTAGAGGTGTGCAACTTTACCCACAAGCGGGGTACCGCAACTCGATCACTTTAGTGTCGGCGTAGATCCCAACAAAGCCATTACCCACCTTAGCTAGACTTGACTAGCCATCACGGGATCCACCAAGGGGTCATTGACCTATCACAGTGGTTTTAACCGGGGCATAAGTCACATAGAGCAAATCCCTTCTCCTTGATCACCAGTTGCTCTCAGCTCTCCTGATGGCTATCAGACTAACTAGTGGGTTTTATACTAAACCGTTGCCCATACAACGGTCGAGTGGTTTGCACGATAGTGGAGTTAGGTGAGATGACACACCAACTCGGTCCTTAATTGTGACAAGATGGATATCTCCCTTCCTTGCTCAACCACACAGGCACGAGCACACCATTTGGCAATTCACACAGAAGTGCCATCCATCCGTCTAAGCTTATCTTTCAAAAATTCCATATTTTTTCCTTCCCACACACTCACGCATTTTCCTTTTATAAAACAAGTTGTATCATGCTTAAGGTCCTAAGCGTTCTAGCAGCGATTAACGTCCAAACAATTCACATGCAGACATTAATCTAGGTGGTCAAGGAATGGTTATAACAAATCAAGGGGTGGCTATCCAACCATGTTTTCAGCAGGCAAAATATATGTAGTTTTATAAAACAGGCCAATAGATTGTGTTTGTAAAACTGGGACAAAACATGCATCAAAGGATGGGATTGAACTTGCCGTCTTCAAAGCCTTCCGGGAAGTCCTGATCGAGGTAATGTCCTTCGGGTTCGGGGTCGCGGAACTGGTCCTCGTTCGCTTGCTCGCAGTTCTGCTCGTCGACGGGTTCTCCCTCGTTCACACCGTCATCTATGACACATACAAACAAATACACAATCAAGAAAAAGAAATAAAAGTTTTATCGTTGAGCTCGAATCGGGAACAATTAAGATATGGAGATAGGAGCACTATTTTTGGGCGGTTTCCTAATGGCATGGCCAAAACTATGTTAGAAATGGCATGGTAAAGTTTCAAATCGATCAGAGATTGTTTGGCGCATGAAATGATGGGTTACATAGAGGTTTAGGGGTTGAATAAGGAGTCAGGGACTTGTTTGTAATTATTTTTGAGAAGGCGGGGCTTGATTGGTATTTTAGAAATTAACCGGGTTATTCTGAAAAAGGTCAGGCGTTTATTTAAAAATATGTTTATATGGGGAAGGGTTTATTTTGAAATATAATAAAAGAGAGGGTTTATTTTGCAAAAGTATTAAAGAGGAGGGAGGTTTCTTAACAGAATAGAGAAAAAGGCAGGGGGTTTTGTGCAAAAGCGCCTGTCTTCTTCCTCCCCTTTCCCGTGGAACAGGGGAGGGGGCGGCGCTCCGGCGGCGGCCTGAGGTCGACGGCCTGGGCTCGGCAGCGCTTCGGGAGGAGGGGGAAAAAGAAGAGGGCGGCACGGGGGGTGGATTCCCGACCGCGGCTCAAGCGGAGGTGGCTCGTGGGGGCTTGGCCACGGCGGCGGGCGGCGGCGGTCGACGGCGACCGTGGCGGCGCCACTGCGGAGCTTGGCGGCGGCCCGGAGCTGGGGGAAAAGGGGAAGGGTGTCAAGGGGGTCCTAATGCGCCCCTTACCTTGGGCAGAGGTGAAGCGAGGAGGCGGCTCCGCGGTGGCCGGCGGGGCTCGGCGGCGATGGTGGGCGGTGGCGGCGTTGGGAGCTCGGGGAGGAGGCTAGAGGTGGCGGTCGGCGTCGTGGCGGTGAGGAAGCGGCGTAGGGGCCTATTTATAGGCCGAGAGAGGCGGCGGAGCGGTGGTGGCCGGTACAGAGGCCGGCGAGCGGTGCGGGGCAGCGTTAATGGTGCTCGGCATCGCGGAGCGGAGCGGCGCGCGATTCGCGGCGGCGACGTGACAGCTTGGGTAGGAAGAGCGCGCAGGGGAGGGAGAGCACGTGGAGGGACTGGCTGCTCAGCTCGGCGTCGCGCAGCGTGGCTCGAGCGGCGAGGCGGGGCGCTGTGCGGCCGGCGGCGTCGCTGCGCGCGGCCTGTGCGGCTCGGGCGGCGAGACGGCGGCGCTGTGCGGCCAAGCGAAGCGACGGCCGGCGCGGCGAGTGTCGGGTGCGTGGAACGCGTGCTGCGCGCACGCGGCGCGTGGGCAGGCGGGCAGGGCGGCCGTCAGCGTCGGGCGGTGCAGCGAGCGGCGCGACGGGTGGCTCGGCCGCGTGGTCCACGCGTGGGAAGGAGCGCGCGCGTGCGCGTGCCGCGTGTGTGGCGCATGGAGGGGAGCACGACATGCGGGGCAGGCGAGCAGGGTGCCAGGGGGAAAGCCGGGAGCGGCGTGCACGCGCGCGGGCAGTGCCGAGCGGCGCTCGGGGGCGCGCGGCATGGAGGAAAGGGAGGAAGGAGAGAGAGAGGGGAAGGAAAAAGAAAAGAGAAAAGAGAAAGAGAGAGAGAAAAAGAGAGAGATTCGCGGCGGCGACCGTGGCCGGACGCGCACACGCGCCGGTCGGGCGTGACGCGCGGGTCAAGGGCGAACAGAGAGACGGGACGGCGATGGATTCGGATGTCGGGATCGGATTTTTCGGAAGATCGGGAGATCGGGCAGGAAAAATGATTTGAGCTCAACGACGAAAAACTTTTGAAAAACAAATTTAGTGTGTGATTTAATTTGGTGAATTTTTGGATGTTACACGCCGCCGCGCCCTCCTCCCCTCCCACTCCGGGCGCTGCGTGGGATCCGCGGCCCTGCCCTCCTTTCCTCCGGCTCCGGCCGCCGGGCCCCGCCACCTTCCTCTCCTCCGGCTCCGGCCGCCGTGCGGGGTCTGCCACGCCGCCCTCCTTCCTTCCCGCCCCAGCTGCTGCGCGAGGCCGGGACCGCCGTGCTGCCCTCCTCCCTTCCTACCCTGGCCGCTGCGCGGGGAGCCACTGCGCCGCCATCCTCCCCTCCCGCTCCGGCGTGCTCCGCGAGAGCAGCTGCGACGGCGCGCGGGGGAGCAGGCGCCGGTGCGGCGACGACAGACGCAGGAGCGTTGGCTAGTCCAGCGGGAGCCGCGACTGGCATCCTTGAGACGGGCGGTGCGGCGGCGCCGGCATCACCGGGAGGTGCGGCGGCATCCCTGAGAACCGAGCACATTGGTTGTCCTCTCACCCACCTCAAGGGCAGAAACGTCATTTTCTCTTTGTACTATTTTTGCTTTTGAATCCTTGGAATGCTAGCATACTGGGACGGAGGAATTAGCTATCACTGGCTATTATCATTAACGTTTCTCTCCGGAGGCGAGTAGCCCCCGGTACGCCGCGGGATAAACTAGTGCTAGTGTTAGGTTGCTGTGCGGCTCGTCGGGGGGCGCCCGCCTGTTCCCGAGGCTGGTGCGAAAGCTGCGGTGAAAAGTGAAAGGGGTGCGGCGAGCGAGATCCCAAGGACGGGGACAGGTAAAGCAGGGGGCATTGACGGATCGGACCGGCCGGCGACAGGCGGTGGGGCCGGCTCCCCGTTGATTGTACTACTCCTACTGCCGGTCAATCTCCCACTGCCGTTTGCCAGTCTCCAGTACTACCCTCCACGTCCATCAATCATGTACTGCGAGTTCATGTACTGCAGCAAGCATCGCGCACCACGCCCGTCGCCGGCGTCCGCTCGTCCCGTCTGTCGTCTCGTCGCTGTCACGCTGGCTCGCTGCCTCGTCCGCTCGTGCGCGTACTCGAGGCTCGTCGGCTCGTCGCGCGCGGAGCACCGACGGCGGCGGACGAGCACAGGCACTGTGGATCACCTGACGACGCGCGCCGGGCGTGGCTTCTTGACGCGTCGTTCGTACTGTACGCCCTTGGCTCCTTGCCTCCCCTCCCTGATCCGACGCGCAAGAGCGGGATGCTAGTTGTCGCCGGGGCGACGACGCCCGGTGGTGGCCGGTGGCGGTGCCCTGCTTGCCGGATGCGGGAGGAGCAATGGCCGCTTTCTGCTGCCGGCAAGGCCGCAGGATCGCGCAGAGGATGTTTGGTTAGAGTGTAGAAAAGTTTTGATGAGAGAGAAATGAAGCTTTGACCACTAATTAGTGGTATTAAATAAAGTCTAATTACAAAATTACTTCCACAACTGCGGTACTGTAGCAGTTGCTCTAGCTAATGAGGTCTTTGACCATACGATTGGAGGATGATTGAGCGCGGTTACTGTAGCATCACTGTAGCCAATCATGATGAAACTTGGCTCATTAGATTCGTCTCGAAAAATTACACCCATTTCTAAAAAGGTTTTGCAAATAAACTTCGTTTAGTACTTCATGCATGCATTCGTCTTTTTGTGCAAAAGTTTTCGTGATTTTAACCAAACATGGCCGATAGTAGGGACGGACGAAACGGACCCAGGGTGTAGGCGGGTAGGCCAGGCCACACGTGGACGTACGCAGCGGCTAGCTATCCCGCCGGCGTCGCTGTTTAGTTTCCAACTTTTTTAGCGCTACATTAACAAATAATATTTGACCATTAATTACGAGTAATAAATGTGGATAACTAACAAAACTCATTCCACAACCCTCGGGTGAAATTGCGAGACGAATCTTTTAAGTCTAATAATAATTGGACCATGATTGGACAATGTCGTGCTACAGTATCAACCTCTAATGATAGATTAATTAGTCTTAATAGATTCATCTCGTAAATTCCCGTCCATCCATGTAATTAGTTTTATAATTAATCTATATTTAATACTTCTAATTAGTGGTCAAATGTTATCTAAAACTTTTCACCCAAAATTTTTTGGGAACTAAACTCCCCCTGATTAGAATGGCGATGCGGCAAGATTTCTTTTTTTTATAAATGATGCCGGCGGCATGGCGTGCGCAGAGGCTGAGTTGTGTGTGTGGGGGGTGGGGGAGGGAGGGGGGCGGTGGCGCCTTCGCCGTAGCGGTATGGGCGCCCACTGGCCGCCGCACCCGCAAGGCAGGGCTGTGACTAGAGGGGTGGTAAAGGGCTTAAAATTTTGAATTAGAAAATTTAAGAGTCTGGTTCTAAAAGGGCCGGGCTCTAATCTTATACAATTTTAAACTAAATAATTTAAAGATTTTGTTGTGCTGTGAAGAAGTTACTAAGACTATGTCCCATTACCACCCTAGCTGTGACTGACCGGTAAGGTGGACAGGTCACTAGGTCAAGACGGAGCTGTGCGTGCGCACGTTCTTGCTCAGCAGTCGTCCCCCGTCCAAGGAGGCACACACCTTACACATGGAGTACACACATACTACAAATATGTCTGGAGTATACACATACTACACACCTTACACATGGAGTACACAAATACACAGGCTAGACCAGAAAAATGCAAGACATGGAACTGTTCTGTTCATGATCTACCGCACAGCAGCGGCGCAGCCCATCCACTAACATCCAAAATGGGCCCATAATGATGTACATTGGGCCGCCAAGATTAACCTGGTGGGCCGGCGCGCGCCAGCGTTTGAATTGTCAAAGCCCGTATCCGATATTGTTTCTGGATGAGGAAAGCGGACACCATATACGCTTTTTTTTTTTGGGAACCGGAAACCATAAACGCTAGCAAAACGCCGAGAGCACGTCCGGATGATCCACCATCACCATACACTGCTTTTTTTGCTTGCGCATGATCTTGTCAGGCCGTTCTTGCTACTTCGGTACAGACAAGATCGCCGTGCCAAATCTATCTCATAGGTTGTATGAATACGTAGGAGAACTGCGTATCTTTGTATTGATAGGTAGAAGAAAAGTTTTTACAATGTACTGCAGTGTCCGAACACGCGCATCTTTGGCTGTCCAGCTTCTGTTACATAAAGGCTAAAGAAAAGACAGGAAAGGAGAAGAACACAACTACTCGCAAAAAAAGACAACCTAACTTCTTGGCCCTGCTAGCACCCAGAGTTCAACTTCAGTAGAGCCGGCTCTAAAAAGAGGGGCAGGCAGTGCGACCGATGGAGCCGGGGGCCAAGACCATACCAGGGGCCAAGACCATATAGGTAATATGGATATACAATTTTCTATTTAGTATAATAACTATCACAAAACAGCTCATGAGGCTATGATTTAGGAGTGTTAACGGATCATAACTCTATTGCTCTCTTCACGATCCATCTAATCCTTATATATTTTTAGCTCAAAATTAAATAAGATAAAAGATCGGCTCTTTTAGTGCTCGGCTCTTGGACTATATAGGCTAAAGTTTGTTGCCCTTTGCCACTCCTAGCCATGGCGTACAACCGTAGAGAAGTCTTCCAGGTTATAACCTAACCGTCTGTGGAGCGAAGGCACGTTTCAAAGTTTTGTTTTCTTTCCTGCCACCGCCGTGACCCTGGCACCTTGCTCACGCGCTCATGGTATTTTAGGTTCTAGCTGAGGAGAGGATACGCCGACGTTGATTTGATTAGCTCCTCACTCGGCGACCGGTAACGGCAAGAACGGCGAACAACAGACACGCACACGATCGCAATAAGCATATATTGCGAAATAATTTTTGCGAGTAGTTACTATTTTTATTTAGAGCCGGCTCATATGTAAGTTTATTGCTTATTGCTTATTTCGCAATAAGCATATATGTGTACCTCATATGTAAGTTTATTGCTTATTGCTTATTCTAAACTATTGATATATTTTATGAGCTACACATATATTGCGAAATATTTTTTTATTTTTCATACTATATACTGTAATTTTGACAATAAATTAGTTCAACGGGTTCTTTTTTTTCTTGCCCAAGGATCCTTGAAATTATAGGGCAGGCCCTGCATCAGATTTAATAGTGATCGACAATTGAGGGATTGCATATGCTTCCAGTATGAAGATTCTGGCGTTTCTTTCTTTCCAAATCTGCCAGCAGATCAAGGTAAAACGTGCGTAGAAACCTTGCTGCAAACTACCAGGGAGCAAAACTCTGAATTATATGACCATCTGCCCTGGATCGAGCATGGAGCTCTTGCTAGTGTAAGCTGACTCCCATGGCTGCAAAGATTTCGTAACAGACTGATATCTCTCTCATACAGCCGGCGCTCTGATGATTATGCCCTGAACAGAGCACTCCGCGATCATGAATTCCAGGCCGTGCAATCACCACAATCCACCGTATCCATGGAGCCACCCCCACCCCCCAAGCGCCACCACACACACGAACGAAGAAAGAAAACGAAAAAAATGGGCCTCGGAGTGCGGCCTTTTGCCTTCCCTCTGCAGAAAACGATACTGCTAACTGCTGCCACGGCTTCAGTTAAGTTTTGCATCAAAATTTGAGAAGAGCAAGGACAAGAGAGCAGCAATCAGGGCTGCCTCCACCGGTCCGGCTTGTCTGACTTGCTGAAGCAAAGGCAGCAAAAACTACAGTAAATTGTGTCTGGATGAACAGTAGCCAAACGTTATTTACTGTGCCGATTTTTACTGTTCGTCGTGCACTGTAGCGTAGGTGCTGTAGCAATGGATCCCATCCAGTGGCGGAGCCACCACTAGGGCGAGCCCGGCGCGGCCGCCCTAGGTGCTTCTAGACGAGATCTAGAGCATACTGTTAACAACAAAGGTAGCGGAGAACAAGAAGTAGGATGGATCTGAGGAACATAAGAAGAACAGAGGAGAACAAGGAATTAACTTTCAAAGGACAAATTACTTGAGTAAAGAGTAAGAGTTCATATAAGTTGTTCGATACTCCTCCTCGTACGCACTTAGTATTTTAACCAGCAACTCTCTTGCATTTATATGGGTTGGGCTTAATACGTGCGCGCAGGCACATCTAGCGAACCCATTCGCAGCCACCAAAACTAACACTAGGCTTTCTGGTGGGGCTGTCCATAGTAGTAGATGCTTCCTCCAGTTCGTGGGTGCTGACAATATCCCCCCGTTCTCAACTCCGACCGGGGCTCATGACGGTGCGATGGCGCCCCCCTCCCCCGAACGTGAGGACGACAGTCATCTACTGCCAAGAGTTGCGAGACTCAGATTGGGCCAATGGAGCACTGCACGAGAGGACTTCGTGATCTCGTGGGCCGTCCGGTCGAGTGGGCTGTAGCCACTTAAGAGGTTCAGCCTAGCCCCAGCCCAACGCTGTGTCTTCTTGCCACCAGACGCCGCTGGCGACTTTGGCAGTTCACCATCCACCCCCCTGCCTGCAGTCCCGCTCAGGCACTCACGCCGACGCATTGCTGTCGTTGCACGATGGCGCTCCGCGTCCGTCCGTCAGTCCGTCCTGCAACCCCAACTCAACACCCGCCAGCTGCGTCAGCGGATCCCGTGCACCGCTGCCGCGGGCGCTTGCAATCGGGCAGCAATCTTCGGCGCATCACTTTGGCCGTGCGAAAATTTTGATGTTGAACTCTGCCCTAGGTCATTTTTTGGGCTGGCTTCGCCACTGATCCCATCCATCCATCTGCAAACAAACGACCGGGGACGGATCGAAGTGATTCTCTGACTTGCCTTTAGCAAGTCAGTGAATCCACGGCGTGCCTCCACCTTCCCGGAGTCATCAAGCGCAGCCTCAAAGGGCAAGCTGGACCTGGCGCTGAAGATGGCACTATGGCAGGCAGGGTGAAGCCATCTTCCTCTAACCCGTTGCGTCAGTTCCGCGAGCTCAAGGACTAGGATTCCGGTTCTGGCAGCACAGCACACGCAAGTAGGCAGCTCGCGCTTTTCAAATTAAGCTTGCGCAATGTGGGCATGCTCGATTAGTTTTTCTGTAAAAGCTATGCGCGAAGTTGCTGTGAGTTTTGTTTAAAAAAAAAAGAGAAGTCCGATTACCACCCCCTCCCCCCAACTATCGCAAAAGTTTGATTTTCCACCTTCAACTATAAAATCGAATAACATAGGCCATCTAACTGTCGAAATCGGGCAAATTTGGCCATTGGGATAGTTTCGAAGGCAGTTTGCATTTTTCTAAAGAAAATAAAAATATATAATTAGATCTAAAAAATAAAATTAATTCATTTTAAATTAGAAAAATATGAAATTAGTACCGAAATTTTGCTAAAAAAAGTAACCTATCTATTATTGCTCCATTTAAATTTTATTCAAAAATCATAGTTATAACTACAAGAAAACAAATATTTTGAATATAAAAAAAATTAGATTTGAATAATTGATAAATATTGTGCCAATAGATAGGATACATTTGTAGAAAACTTTTAATACCCATTTCATAATTTTTTGATTTAAAATGAATTACTTATGATCTTTTTAGTTTAAAATTAAATAGTTTTAATTCTCACAAAATGGAAAACCACCTTCAAAACCATCTAAGGGGCTAAATTTATCCGGTTTGAACAATTGGATGGCCTCTGTTATCCGGTTTCGTAGTTGAAGGTTGAAAATCAAACTTTTATGATAGTTCAAGAGTGTCAACCGGACTTTTCCCAAAAAAAAAAGCCAACAACAAGAAGAAAAGAGAATGAACCTGTATGTTGCCATGGTTTCGGTTTCGGATGTATAATAGATGTCTTCATTTTACATCTTAAAAGGGTACTTTTGTTTGGAGATACAAGGCATACTTGGATCACCTACATCTTTTTTTTTTTGAACGGACGGCACTCGACGATTGCGCTTCTATTGCTATAGTAGAAAAATACAAGGTTACGACCCTAGACAGCCATAACCAGGCAACAAAAAGAGAAAAAAAGAAAAATAACACAAGCGGATTGGATTGGATTGGATTGGGCATCAACACGCCGAACTCAACGTTACTCAACAAATCAGGCCGGTCGGATTGGAGCATCGACGCAGCCGCACAACTCATCTCCACAGCAACTCCACGCGACAAATTCAGTAGAAGCAGAGCTCGTGGCGCTCACCGAAACCATCCACGCTCATGTAGTTGCCGAGAACTCCAAACGTGACCCTGCGTCGACATAGAATCGAAAGATGCACAGCGCACCGGGAAGACCGCCGCCATGCGGGATCCATCGTCGCAGTGCTGCTGCAACACCACCGACCACCTGACGGAGTGATACCACCGAAATCAGACCTCTCGTAGGCTGCCTCGCAGTCACCGCCATGATAACACAACGCGCGGGGGCCTCACCACTTCCGCCGTTGGACCTCGCTATCGTCGCCTCGAAGAATCATCACGCGCGGGGGCCTTGCCACGTCCGCCACAGTACTCCACGCCATGATTTTGTTTTCTTTATTGCCGTCGAGGTGGTGAGCAATGTTGCCCCACGTCCACGTGCCCATCAAAACCGAGCCACCGCCGTAGTCCGGCCTCACCTACTTGCTTCACCCGTGCACATAACCTCCGCCACCATGCCAGGAAACCGGAGAAGTCGCTTGCACCATCTTTCGATGATGTACCGCACCGGGAAACCCAGCCAAGCTGAGCAACCCGCCGCGATCCGCTGCAAGCCAAGTCGTCCCATGATACCGAAGCCGCCAGCGCCCTCCTTCGACGCAGTCCCACGCCGCACTGACGGTTGCCAAGCAACGACAGCCACCGCAGTCCGCTGCAAGCTGCCACAACCGACAACCATGCTACAACCACCGGCCGCCACCATAGCTGCGAACGGCACCCACGAGAGCTCAGCAACACCTGTTTAGCTCGCCACGCGGCAGAAAGGCCAACTCCGTCCGAAGCTGCCGATGAATCAATGGATTAGGAAAGTCTAGATAGGCCTCAGAAGACGACGCCTCCAAGGAGGACACGACGCCTCCAAGGAGGACACGACGCCAAAGGCGCCGCCGTCGCTCGTCCAGGAACTGGACCGGGTTTTCACCCCGAGAACCCCATGTAACAAGGTTGTTTCTTCAAGATGACGCCCCCAACAGGGAAACGACGCCCTAGGGCTCCGCCGTCATCTCTACCCGCAAGAATGCCGGCAAGGGCTTTCGCCCGGAGCTTCCAAACCCTCGCTACACATTCATGGCTTGGCACTTCCGACCGTTGACACGGCAGCCCATCCGGAGCGGCGCCGCCGCCGCGCCTCCGCGTACCATGCCGCTGACCTCCAACTCCACTGCGCCCGTCGCTCGGACCTCCTCACTCGTGGCGGCCACCCTTGCACGCACGCCGCAGCCCTCCACAGCGTGGCCCTTCACGGCCTAAACCGGCGCACCAACGCGTGCTTGCACAGCCCCCAAGGGCCGCACCATGCCGCCGGTGGGGCCCAGCCCACCGCCGCCGGCCTCCTTTTTCTACTCATGCGTAGCAGAAGAGGCCGCGCCGCTGACCCCAGGCCGGTCAGACAGCAGTCACAGTTTGCCCTCCGCCGTGATGTCGGCCCCATCAGGTCGCCCGCCGCAGCTCTCGCCGCAGCGCTCCCGCGGCTCTCGCAGCTCCCGCCTCAGACGGTGTTGCAGCATAAGGCCGTCGTCGCGCCCTATGCCGGACATCGCCGCCACCACACGCCATCACCGCTCCGCGCCACCCGTCGCTCGAGGGAGAGGGGCGGAGATAACAGATCCGGTGGTGGGAGAACCGGATCCTCTCGCAGTCGGCCGGATTCACGCCGTTATGGCTCCTGCCCGCCGCCCGGCCATGGCCGCAGACGCCGTCCCGCCCCCGTGCTAGAGGCCCCCACCGGCTGGTTCGCCCCGCCGTCGCCTTCCTCGCCGGCCGCCGGGCTTCCGAGGGCCCGCTCGGGCGACAGCGAGGGAGGGGGGAGGCGGCGGCGGGGGCTGGGAGCGGCGGTGTGAAGGGGCTCCCTCGGTCGCCTAGTGGGGGCGACGCGAGGGAGCGAGAGGATTTCCAGCTAGGAAAGGAACTTAGGGTGACATGGTAAGTAGGACTGAGAGGTGATCACTTACATCTTGTCTGAATTAATGCATTGATGTACGTCTTCCGATAATTATTTGTGGTCTTACTCTCATCACCACATGCATATTCAAAATAATGGCCTCGTTTGGTTCACGCTGCGCTATTCCATTCTACAAGAGAATCTTCTATGCATGAAGTAGTAAATGAAGTCAATTTGCAAAACTTTTTCAGAGATGGGTATAACTTTTCGCGACGAATCTAATGACGGTAATTAATCGATGATTTGCTACAGTAAACATCCTCTAATCGCGCGGTCAAAGGTCTCATTAGATTCTTCAGGGTCACTAGCGCGGGGTTCTGAAGTTGGTTTGGTAAACTGGATTTGTTTGACACCGTAATTAGCGGTCAAAATGTCACTATTCATTAGCACGCTACAAACCAAACGGGGCCAATATGAAATGCAGCAAGTCAAGGCTGTTGCATCTGTATGATGTTTGAGCCTTATATATAATAGGAATTTTGACTTCGTACCTGAAGCATCATTCTGGGAATAAAAAATACAGAACCTTTGGTCAGCCCTCTGAAACTCTTTACATTGATATGATCCACAAAGTATGATATTAATTTCCCTTCTCACATCAATATTCTTCTTTTTCTATACAGTGTGTTCCTTCTTTTGATTGTCCATAGTTTCTTTCCAGGCGCTACATGTATAAAGAAAGTGAAAGCAGCGTTCTTATTTTCTTTAATCTTCGTTGCCAAGTAGTGAATGCTTGTTTAGTCATTCGATAAATAAATGCTTGCTTTTACCGGAGTACGTGCTCGTAGTTCATGCAAGGCGCGCACGGCTTCAGAAGCTAACGTATCACACACGCGCTAGTTTTGCTTACACTTTACGTACAGCTTGCATTGCTAGCGCGTCCAACGCGAGCAGGAGGTTCATCAGCCCTCGGTGCCCCGAGGGTCAACTCCGCGCGCCTGAAGAAATTACGGGCCCTAAGATTTACGCAATCATCAAGCAAGCAGCTGTGTAATCGAGCCCAGCGATAGGAGTCCCACGCAAGCAACTCCACCCTTCTTAACGCCCTCCACCACCACGTCCCAAGCAACTCTGAACCCCTCCGTCTCGCTCTCGTCTTTCGCCTTCCTGGCCTTTGCCTACCACCAACTCGATCGCCCGGCAAGCTACCACGTACCTGCATTACAGCCTTGTTGCTTTGCTTCCTTTGCTAGTTTCTCCGTTCGGTCGTCTCCTCATCAACCGGTGGCTACAAGGCGCACATGCTATAACAGCTTAGGTAGCTAGCTCGGCCACGACCCTCGACCGACCGCCTCCATCCATGAATCCTCTCAGCCGGCAGAAGAATGCGCGGTCGCCATGAGACGACCTGACGCCGCTGCGGCCACCGTCGTCGTCCTCCTGTGGCTCGCCGTGCTCACCGTCGCGTTCCACGGCTGCGGTCGCCTTGGCTGCGGTGGCTTGCTGGGGAGGCGAACAGCAGGCTCGGTCGTCGCCGTCGTCCCGGCAAGGAAGATGCTGCTCGCCGCGACGAGCTCCGACGACGCTGCGGCCTCCTCATCGACTGATCACAACCACCGTCACCACCACCACCACCATCGGCATCAGCATCACCATGTCCACCGATGGAACCGGGACGGTATCATCCCACCGTCCGCGGTAGGCCAGGGAAAGGCGGGCATCGATCCGCGGTACGGCGTGGAGAAGAGGCTGGTGCCCACGGGCCCGAACCCCTTGCATCACTGAGATGCTGGCAGCACATGCATGGATCGAGGAGGAGTACTTTCTCATGGCAGTCGAAGCTGCTGATTCGAATTATTCCTTGGTGAGTGGCGCACATCGTCTTGCTGTGTTGATCAATCGAGTTTTTGGAGTCCGGTATGTATTCTTTGATTGTAGAGGGTGTGGAAGCAAGCCAGCTTGTTGGTGTGATCATCGTATTCATTGGAAATCGTGTGTTCATGTATGTAATAATCTTGGTCTCAAAGCTGTAAAGCAAGTGAAACGAAAGAGAGAGAGGATAATCTCTAGCTAGCTACTCCCTCCTTCCCTGTTTATAAGGCATACACGTATATCAAGATTCAAACCTTGTCATCTTTGACCAATAATTTGACTATTAAATTTTTATTTTTATAATGCAAATTTCATATGATTGGATTCATAATCAAATATATTTTACAATGATTATAAGTTTATAATCAAAAGTGATATAATATATGATAAATAAATGGTCAAAGTGTTGTTTAGAAGACCGTGTCATGTTCCACCATGCCTTATAAACGGGGAAGGAGGGAGTAAAATACAGTACATATAAGTTATGCTGATGAGAAAAAGGATACTGTTATCCTTGGTTTCCTTTTTTTCCATCCCAATCTCATTCTTTTTTTCCCCTGCTCATCGATCAAAATATCGACATGAATAAGAACAGTGTGTATATCTGTGTGAGAGATGATATAGGAGTATGTATTTACCTATTTTCCCCCTTCGAGGCCGTTGTGGATAACATAGGCTCATCATCCAGCTAGCAGCTCACCCCGCAGCTACACCAGTAGTAAACCGTAATTTTCCACCGGTTTTGCCCTCACTCCTTGGGAGTTGCGCGCGTCAGGTTGTCAAGTGAGGCGTACGCGCTGTGAAACGGGCGCAGCGGAGTAGCGGCGACGGCACGGCGTGCCCGTCGCGGAATATACGGGTTCATGGCACAGATCGCGACGCATGAACGGGGCATTTTCCCAGGTCCGGAAACCCACGATCGCTTTGGCACCGAGCTTGTGAGCTGTGAGAGAGCCAATACAATAAGCCGGGTTTAATTTGACTTGGCGCCCACTTCCATCAGGGAACGCGCATCGGCACATGCATGGACCATGGATGATGGATCATGGAGACGCAGCAAGAACACGCAGTCGGCGAGCGCCGAGCACATGCGCCGCCAGAAAATTCGGTGAATGCTCATTAGCATGCAGCTAACCTCTCGCTAAGCTTGCTTAATCAGTCATCAACAGCAACTACCTCCATTTAACTGAGTGTGCAGTACTGTCCAGTCATTCCATTATGTTTTCTGATGCAGCTAGGCGGTGCCGATGCGCAGGTCCCAACGTACGTAGAGTAAAGAAGCAAGCATAATCAAAGGATGTTTGCTTAATCAGCTGGTAACGTGAGCGAGCGAGCAAACACAGCTAGTAGCTTGTCCGGAATGCCGGGCGTGGAGTTGATGGATTTTTTTTTAAACGAACCGCACAAGATAGTGCGAGTTTCTATTGATGTAGCAGAAGAATATAAGACTACAGTCCTCCTGGGAGACCATAGACAGAAGAAAAAAAAAGAAACAAAACAAGATAGATACACCCGGTTGGATTGGGAGGTGGCCAAACGGGCGGCCCGGCCCGGCCCGGCACGGGCCCGTCTAAGCACGGCCCGTTTAGGCACGACCCGCTTAAGCACGAAAATATTAACGGGCCGTGGCGTGCCTGCCCATGGGCTGAAGTGCCGGCCTAGGCACGGCCCAAAATTGATTTAATCGGGCCGGGCCGGCCCGTTTGGCCTGGCAGCCCGGCGGCCCGAAAATGTTTAAATAGGGTTTGATAATGGATAATATAGTATTTAAACGGGCCTATCGTGCTACCCATCGGGCCGATCGGGCCGCCCTTTTTCGGGCCGTGCCTGGACGCGTCCATGGGCTGACAGTGAGGCCTAGGCACGGCCCGGCTATCGTGCCCGTGCCGCCCGGAGCCCAATAATAATCGGGCCCGGATCGTGCTCGAGTCGGGCTAAATTGGGCCGGGTCTCGGGCCCCCATGGGCATCTGGCCAAACGGCCATCTATAGATTGGGACGTCAACACGGGGAACACCGCAACTTGACGGATCCTTCATATATAATATCTTCGTCCTTCGTTGCAAACTTGCATACACATTTGGGTTCGGTATGCTAGATACTCTCTCGGTTTTTATTTATATATTGTGTTATGTTTATCTTAAGTCAAACTTAACAAACTTTGAATAAATTTATAGAAACAAATAATACATTTATAATACAAAATTTGTTTTATTAAATTCACCATGAAGTATATGTTGATAGTGCATATGCTGGATAGTATAGATATTGATATATTTTTATGTAGACTTGGTTGAAGTTAGTTAAATTTGACTTAGGACAAACCTAATATGACGACATGTAAAAAAACGGAGGGAGTAGAAGAGGAAGAGATTTGCTTGACTGTAACTTTAGGCCGTTATCACTCACCTGTCTGATTAATCAGGTCATTGCATTTGTCTTAGTTAGTACTTCATGCTCAGTGTGCAAGTTAGGGGATTGATTTAGATGTCTAACTTTCTTTAGTGATGGAATAAAATTAAATATTATTTCAGCTTCAACATCTTGGATGTGACATATATCCATGATACATATAGCTAATATATACTCCCCTCGGGTATGGCCGAGGACGGGGGTGGTAATAGGCCATGGCCGTAATGCTCCCTTCACAATCCTATTTGGCCCTTCAGTTTTTTAGCTCAAAATTGAATAAGATTATGGCTCTATCTTTTTAGGGCTCGGCCCTTAGATTATCTAGCTAAAAAATTAAGGCCCTTTACCACCCCTGGGTCCGCATAGTCCCTTTAATTATTATTTTTTAGTTCATTTGCCTCGTAAACAATATCATTTGGTTCAATTTAGCCTTTAATACAATTTATCCTTTTCTTTTCTCCACACACAAGTGGAATCTCAATCTAAGATTTTCTAGCGTTGTAGTTGTTACCACAACATATATCAAACAATATCTATATTATGACTGGTTTATCATTATTTTTTCTATATTTTTTATCATAAGGGTTAATTTATTAATAAATGTCGGATCCTATAGAAAATAATAAAAAATATTGAAATATTTTCTAAAAGACCTTATGATTTCCGCTACCATTTTGTTAAATTTAACTTAAAACTCCACTTGTGCTTCGATAAACAAAAAAATAAATTTATTAATAGATAAATTGGATCAAATTACATAGTTGGGGGGTGTTAAATTGAACCAAGAAATAGTTTAGGGGGTTATCCAACTTTGATGATACTTTGGGGGAGTAATTTGAACTTTTTCCATGATATTACACACTTAACTCCATTGAAACAAATAACGATCTAATAAATGGCATAAAATAAGTGATTTTTTCCTCTTCAGTGGATTGAGATTTTGCTTATCCATCAACAACCAAAATTTACACTAAAAATGAATGGGAATAGAGTTTTGCTTAGCCTCAACCATCGCTTATTCTTATGTTAAGCGTCTAACTATGCTTGGCGAAGATATCCGGTGCCACTGTTTCTATAGCATGCAACACGCCCATCTCACCAGTGGCGGAAGCAGCAGTGGGTCTAGGGGGGCTCCAGCCCCCCTAGACCCAAAAACACCATGGAGCCCCCCCTTAGCCCCTCAGCCCCCCTTTAAGAATTTCTGGATTCGCCACTGCATCTCACCATCTCATACCACAGTATTTTGCAGTATTGTGGAATAAATGTTGTGTTTGGTGGTCATAGTACCACAAATACATGTTTTCTGCATACGTTGTACAATATGCTAGGTCCCCCATTATGCTAGTTAGGCCCTGTTTAGTTCCAAAAAATTTTCAAGATTCCTTGTCACATCAAATTTTTGAATACATGCATGAAGCATTAAATGTAGTTTAAAAAAATAACTAATTGCACAAATTAGCTGGAAATGATGAGATGAATCTTTTGAGTCTAATTAGTATATGATTGGACACTAATTACTAAATAAAAATGAAAGTACTAGTCAAACCCAAAAATTTTCACGAACTAAACACGCCCTACGGTCCCTCAAGTTCGAAGTACGGCTACCAAGAGTCAACATGGGCCTAAAATACGTACATTGGGCCATGCGCAGCACATCCGATCCGGCAGCCAAGAAGAAACCTAGTGGGCCGGCACGTACCAAAAATTGCAATACCAAAGCCCGTATCCAAGATTCTGAAGGAGGCTTAGCAAAACGCCGACAACCAGCACGTCCATATCATTATATCATCCTTTACTAGTTGCTGCACAAATTTTGGTTTAGTCTGTAGCACAAGTAGTACAAATTTTAATCAATAATTAGAAGTAGTAAATAAAGAAAGTTTATAAAACTAACTCCACAATCCCGGTACTACTTCGCGAGATGAATTTAATGAGATCTTTGACCGCACGATTAGAGGATGGTTATTATAGCATCACTGTAGCCAATCATCGATTAATTATCGTCATTAAATTCGTCACGAAAAATTACAATCATTCAAGAAAAAAATTTGTAAATAAACTTTGTTTAATACTCTGAACATTCAAAATTCCTTTGTAGGGTAAGTTGCGCTACAGGAAACAAACAGGGCCACGGTCGTCTCGTTCTTGGGGACCTTGTGGCAGAAAAACGACTGGCCGTCCGTGCACTCATCCATCAGCCAGTGCCGGCGTGCCCACACACCACAGGGCCGCAAGTTGCGCATGGCCCGCGCGATCCTTTTCAGAGGACATACAAGCGTCAGCCTCAGTAGCTAGCCCCGTAATATTAGGAGGGTGTGTTTAGATTACTTTGTATTTTTTATTTTTGTATTTTTGAAAAAATCTTTAATATTTGAAGTATTAAATGTAAATTAATCATAAAACTAATTACAGATCTCGTCTGTAAACCACGAGACGAATCTAATGAGTCTAATTAATTCATCATTAGAGCATGTTTATTGTAGTATTACTGTAGTAATTTAGTATCTAATCACGTCATAATTAGTCTAATTAAATTCGTCTCGCGATTTACAGTCCATTTGTATAATGCGATTTATTTTTTAACTACATTTAGTACACAATGCAAATAATTTACAAAAATTTTATATTTTGCGTTTTATAATCTAAACAAGGCAGAAGGTGTTTTCAGTCACCGAGCTGAGCCTGACAAAGTTTTCGGTGAAATCCATCTGCTAGCTAGAAATATCCCTCCACGGCTCCACTGGTTGCCGGAAAGCAGAGGCGGAGGAATCAAGTCAAAGCCGGGCCTACCCATGATCCTTCCGACCCGGCTGTCTCCACGGCGAGCCGTTAGCGGCGCGCGCTTCCTGTGAGCCTGACGCTGATGGAGATGACGAAGGCCAACCAACGAGGCTGTGGAGCCAAGCGTGGGCTTCACACTTCACCGACGATTCACGGCCGGAAAACTGACACCGTGCCAGTGCGTATCAGTTCACTACTTAGACACGCAAACCTCTTCCATTATCTAAAGAAAAGGGCTACACATCACAGTTTATTAATTCGTTGGCTGCTTGCTGCTCACACTCAATCGAGGCTTCTTCCATTAGGAAAAAAGAGAGGTTCAGTTTATCAGCGCCACATCATACACGGAGCAAGTTGCAGCGGACTAGGGGCAGATGATCCATGGAGCCAGGAGCAGGGACATCGTCGACGGCGACCCGGTTGTCACCGGAAAGCAGGGGCGGAGACAGGGGGGCGGGCAGGGGCCTGGCCCCCTATGATCCTTAAATTTACACTACAAATTTAAATTTTAATTAAATTTTTATATAAATTTGTATAGTTGGCTCCCTCTAATAATGAAAAAATCATCATCCTGGCTCCGCCCCTGCCGGAAAGTCGGCAGGAAAGTTCAGGAAACCAGAATTAAGTATATGTCAACTGGACAGGATAGGCCTGGATCGGAGGATGAGGTCCTGGGGTTAAATAAAGAACGAGATCAGTGCACAAGGTGGGGCCAGTGAACGAGGTCATGGATCGTGAGCCAGACTTGGCAGCTCCGGAGCTGCCGAGTGCCGATTCGGATGGCCGCCCCGTCGGTGCCGTCCGCCTGACTGACCGAGTCGCCACGCCGTGCTTCGTCGGAGAAAAGAGATCAGGAAAGCTGGTACTCGGCGTAGACTTGAGACTTGAGAGGAAAGAATGAGGCTTGGAGCCTTGGACAAACAACAAAGAGGCATATATTAAAAAAAAGAAAAAAGAAAAGAGAGAGGCCACCGCTAGGCGGCTCGCGTGTCTTGTGTGGCGGTCGGGGGGGGGGGGGGGGGGGGGGGGGGGGCGCACGCAAAGCATTTATGCACGCACGATCGCCGGCGAGGCGTTAGAGTTTCGACACGGGCAGCAGCTGCTGCTGCATCTTGTTCGCCTCGGCGCATTCCTTTCAGACGGCCGGGCACGTGCGTTTCGTTTCGCCACCGTCTGTTTTCTCTTTTCCTCATCCGTGTGCAGAACAAGGAGGAGAGCCGCCGATTCGGGTTTCTTTCTACGCGGTTGAGTCCGAGAAGGACTTCCATTCTTGAAGCATGCATTATTGAAAATCTGGTCCGTGCTTACGTCACGGGGCCAGCGGGCAGTGGTCGCCCCTGTTCTCTTTTCCTGATCCGTGTGCAGAAGATCTGTTGTCTTCTCGATGGTCACGCGGTGACGGAGAGCGCGCGTCCCGGCTGCCTCAACGACGACAGGGAAGGAAGTTGCCACAGCGGGCCTCGTCATCCCAATTCCCAAATAAAACCACGATTCGTTCCTTTTTTTTTATTTCGTTGTCGTCATCCATCCCTCCCTTTCTCTCGCCGGATAGCACCCTAGGAGCGTGTCGCTTTCGACCTCGTCTCGTCCCGGCGGCGGCGGCGACGCTCATTCGCCTGCCGGCGCTCGGCGTCTCGTGGCCCCCTCGCCACGGCACACTACGCCGCCGCGCATACCACGGCGCGCACCGGCCTGGCCGGCTGGCCCCGATGGGACCGGCGGCGGCCGCCGGACCGGGCTGGAACTGTTTGATCAAGGGGATCTTGCATTGCATCCGGGCCCGCGCGATGCGACGGCAGTCGAAACGAGCGGTGCGGTGCGGCCGACCGGGCGGGCAGCGAGAGCAGAGCCGACACGGGAGGGGGTGGGGACTGGGGATTGCTTTCGTGACCAGTAGATAGATTGCCGGCGTCACCTGGCAGCGAGCGGCCGGATTAGCGGAAGAGATTGTGGTGTTTGGCGAGCAGGCGTGGGGTTCTCTAGCCCACAGGGCCGAGCTACTTTTTTATTTTCATTCTGGCTGGACGTCGAGGAGATGGCCCGAAAGGCCGAAACCATCACGACGAGTCGCCCGCCTGTTCTGTCCGCTTCCCGAACGATTCGTCGGTATGGGTTAAAAAAAGAACGGAACCGGGAACCCCCTCCCTCGTCCGGTCGTGACTCGTGAGTCGTCCCGCGCCGGCAGACTGCGCGGCCGGCGCGCGGCGGATAAGGCTATTCTATTCCGGCCGGGGGCCACGCGGCCTGACGAGCCGTAGCTTCGCGAATCGCGATGAGCCCCCGCGGCGCCCATCCCATTCCCGCCATCCTCCCTCGTCAATCATCATCCGCGTTCCCAGCGGCCCCGCGAGGAAAAGGATCCCCGAGCCGAGCCCACAGCCCCCAGCCCCCCACACGCCACGGGTGGTCGGCGTTTCACCCCCCTCCAGTCCCGTGCATCTCCGTCCTGAATCAATTTCTTCCCCAGCTTTCCGGGTGATCGGGTCCGCGACCGGCAGCGGGCGCCGGGCGGCGGCCGCAAGCGTCGCTGTTTAAATAGCCCCAGCAGGCCTCCCCGGTCCTTCAGTTCAGCCTCGGCTGGACATCGACTCGGGCAAAGGTGAGCTCAGCTCTCTCTCTCTCTCTCTCTCTCCATTTGGGGATCTTTTCCCGTTGCCAATCCCCCTGCGATTTCAGCATTCCGGGCGCCGAGATTGAATCCCTCGGAGGGTCAATCTCGTCCGCTGCGAGCACCGAGGCCCTGGTTGTAGCTGGTGCTGGCCCTGCGGAGGCCAGCACCGCGGCGCTGCCAAGATCGTTCCTCCCCAAATCCATTTCCGGCTTTCCGATGGCCTTGCGCGGGTCGGTTCCCCGGGCCCTCGGTTCCTGCGGATTTTCTAGTTCCGATTCGGCGTCCCGAGTGGCGCTCGCATGCTTTGTTGTTCTGGGCGCCCGGAAATACGAGGGGAATGGGGGACCCTGAGAAAGCGCCCCGTGTTTCCCTCCCCTCGTGCTTTGCCCTCACGCCTAGCGAGGTTTATGACCTTCCTGGGAGATCGAGTTGAAGATGTTTGGCGCAGTTCTATGTAAGTTGTAAGCCCGGCTGCAAATTGCAGGGACACCAGTGTTCGGTGCATTCTTCTTAGTCTCAGGTCGCCGCCCTGTTGTAGCTTCGTACTTTTGTCTTCTCTGCCATGAAAACCACCTTGATCTCGAGTAGTGTTTTGTGAGTTCCTCATATGGATGTTCAGACCAACTTTGGTCTGAACGCGGGTATTTCGAGTTAGTTCATAAGAAGGCATGGGTGCTTTGCATATCTAATCTAGTGCCCAGTGTTTTCATTCCTGCCGTTGCCTTTCCAACTGTATTGTTACTAGATTCTAGTTTTCTTATGCGCCTTACTCTAGAAACGCCACCTTGGTCAAATTTCACATAGGAGACCTACCAGATTTAGTGATAATTTCTATTTGGAGCTATCATTCCCTTTTGTAGTTGTGCTCCACTTCTCCAGGCTTTGATACTCTCAAATCTGCCATCTTATGTATTTTGGCTTCTGATTGCAGGAACTTGGTGCTTTAAACACTATAATCTAAAAAATGGTTAGCGGGAGGCCTGGGAACGGTGAATTGGATGCATGGTTCAACAGCCTCATGGTTTCCTCAAGCAACCAGAGGGGGCAGGCTGAAAGTGGTGATCCATTGCCTACATTATCAGGATGGAAGGACCTTCCAGTGGAGCTACTGTTGAGGATACTATCTTTTGTTGGAGATGACAGGATGGTCATTGTGGCATCTGGTGTCTGCACGGGCTGGCGTGACGCCCTGGGATGGGGAGTCACTAATCTTTCCCTCTCATGGTGAGCAAGTTTCTACCCTGGTGTTCTGAATTTCGATCAACTCCATATTTACACCTACGAGTCAGTTTTGGCAGAATGGGTTGAATATGCTTGATGATTGAAAAGATTGCATACTAGTTGTTGGATTTCAAAATGTTAAATGATTTAGTGATACTCCTACTAAATTCTTCCAAGTATGTCGTCCGTTCCCTGTAGGCCATTGTGCTATCATTCAATCATGTCTTCTGTAAATGAAAATCAACTAACCCAGTATGCTAAACTTATCCATCTTGAATTGATATTCTCATCCTTCCTACAATGTGCTGCAACCAATTAGACATGTTAGTATTCTGTTTCAGGGGAAAGTGTTAAGAAATTTTGTTTGTTTTGTTTTTCATGTTTCGCTGTATGTTGCTCTGACAGTTAAAAGCATAAACTCTCCACCTTATCCTTTATTTTTATATATTATTTTTGCTTCTGAAAGCAACCTAAACATTTCTAGTTCTGTTATACAAGTCAACAATGGGCTCCTCCGATATTGCTTTAGTGTATGCAACTTGCCATCTTGTATGCCATGTTTATCCACATGCTTGTTCCATAAGAAACTTTGAAACGATACTCTCTTGATTGCCTTTCCCTTTGGTTTCCTTCGGAGAAAACCTTGCAGTCTATCATTTGTCTGACTTTCCAAACCACAAAGTTGCACTCTTTGATTTAAAAGATGAGTGACAAGTGGAGAAAACTAAGTCAAGAAATGCCTTACATATAATATAATAGTTTTTTTCAGCTTGCACAAAAGATACAACTGTATCAAATTACTCAAACAAATTTTAGTTGTCTTTAAGCAAAATTGCTAATCCATTATTGACCTGGAGGCTCAACGCAATGTGGGTGGAACATCAATCGTACAACAATATCTTCTGCTGCTGGATGATTTATTGTAGTTCCTGCACATTCTTGTTTGCATTCAATTTCCTTTGTCAACTGTCTCTCCCCTCTCTCAAGATGTCATTTTCCTTCCTGCTTTCTCCTAACAGCCAAACCCTCGGTGTTTGTGTACCAAATCATAGTTGGCTGACCTGAAAATTGTATCTCTTGCAGGTGCAAGCAGAACATGAATAGTTTAATGATATCTCTTGCTCACAAGTTTACAAAGTTGCAAGTTCTCACTCTTCGCCAAAACAAACCTCAGCTTGAAGACAGTGCAGTAGAGGTTGTTGCCAACTACTGTCATGATCTACGTGAGTTGGACCTCAGCAGAAGCTTCAGGCTTAGTGACCGGTCCTTGTATGCATTGGCCCATGGATGCCCGCGGCTTACAAGACTGAACATTAGCGGATGCTCCAATTTCAGTGACACTGCCTTGACTTACCTTACTTGCCGCTGTAAAAACCTGAAGTGCTTGAATTTGTGTGGATGTGGGAAGGCTGCAAGTGATAGCGCTTTGCAGGTACTATTTATTATCTCAAGATTTACTTACCATGCTTTCTAGTATGAATGTCTACTTAGTTTCTATAAATTTGATGCAGGCCATTGCTCAGAACTGTGGGCAGCTGCAATCGTTGAACCTAGGCTGGTGTGACAATATTACAGATAAGGGAGTGACCAGCTTAGCGTCAGGATGTCCTGATCTCAGAGCTGTAGACTTGTGTGGTTGTGTTCTTATAACAGGTATTTGATCTGATTCTTTGTAACTTAGTTCTCTTTGGCGGTTGACAAATATGGACAATGGACTCTGCACCTTCTTTCATCGTTGGAGAAACAGACAGTAGGCAGTAGCTAGCCCTTACTGGCAGGTTGGTTTTAGTATAGAAGGCTTGCCATCAGCCATCTCTGCAAGGTGTTCTGCAACTTAGAAGCCTCGTTCGCAGTACTGCCTGCCTTGGTATATTAGAGCACAGCAGCCACGTTTTGAACTTGGAAGCTTATCTTAAATGCTTGTAGGAGCACAGTTTGTGGAGTAACCATGGTGAGGTGTAGCTGGGGATCAAAGACGGTGCATCCTATCTTGAAATTTTCCCCACGTTTTTTACTTCAGTCATTTGATATGAAACAAAACATATTTTAGTTGGAATATGGTGCTCTATTCGATTCTCACAATCAATCCATCATATGTCCCCAACACATCATTTCTTAAACATCAGTCCTGACTCCTGAGACACAGTTTTGTCTGAGAAAATATGATCGGCTCTTTGCATGGGGGGTGCATGCACATACACACACTTGTTACACTTGCACTTGTGCAAATATCATAGAGCGAGCATATTTTCATGTCAGCATGCTTGCTTGGTCTCTGGGACCACTGAACATCTTATGTTTGGACTTTGGACACGTGGTAGTGTGGTTGTTTTTCTTCCTTTTTTTTTCTTGAACATGTTTTTCCTGGTGTAGTTAATTTTTTTTTTCTCGAGCACATTTCTAGTGTAGTTGATCACTGAATAAAAGAGTAAACTTGTTTGTTTTCAGTATATGTCAATGTTTGCTGCCATTATTTCAGACTCTCTGGCTAAGTACTTTACAGGACTATTCTTGTAGTGAGCATTGAGTATCTGAAACCTAATCTTTTTCAACTCTTCATCGTAGATGAGAGCGTGGTTGCTCTTGCGAATGGATGCCCGCACCTGCGGTCGTTAGGCCTCTATTTCTGCCAGAACATCACGGACCGTGCCATGTACTCCCTTGCGAACAGCCGAGTGAAGAGCAAGTGCGGGAGGTGGGACGCTGTGAAAGATGGGCTTGCCAACCTCAACATCAGCCAGTGCACGGCCCTGACGCCCCCAGCGGTGCAGGCGGTCTGCAACTCCTTCCCGGCACTCCACACCTGCCCTGACAGGCACTCCCTCATCATCAGCGGCTGCCTCAGCCTCACATCGGTCCACTGCGCCTGCGCCCTGCATCCTCACCGTGCCGGGCGAGCCCTCTTGCCCAACCATGCGTACTGAGGATGTTTATGGCGAATGGTTCTGGAGAACGTCCGGCGTTTGCCTGATGGTGGTGCCGTGCTCCCGGCCTAGAGGAAGCTCTCTGTGTACATAGACTCGGAACTTTGGTGTAATGAGACACTGCTATTGTAGGACTTCGTGTGCTAATCATGGAGTGGGGAGTTTCTGGAGGGTTGCATGTACTCCAATGCCACCCCGGACATTGACTAGAAATGTTGTGGTATCTAGTGGATTTTCAGTGATGGTTCTTGTGTATTTTTTCCATGGGTTCTGTAGGGTTGGAGGTAGAATGGCAGATCAGTTGAAGATTGACGGCGAAGGTATGGTTCTGCAGGACAATTTTGGAAATGGAAAAGTGCTTGATGTATTGAACTGTTACCTTTGTAGTCATAGTCCGAAATTCTCTGCTATAGGCCATAAATACCGCAATCTTACGCTTTCCAAAGAAAAATAAATACTGGAACCTTGGTACTAGTTGAAAGAAGTCAAATCATTCTTGTCTCGTCGTCGATCCCCCGCTATCCTGCTGCAATCTCGCTGAAAAGGTGACGGTAACGCCTAGTGGAAAATGGTTTCAGGCGCTTTGCATTTTTGTGTTTATGGAAGAAAATCTTTAATATTTGAAGTATTAAATGTAGACTAATCATAAAATTAATTACAGATCTCATCTGTAAACTACGAGATGAATCCAATGAGCCTAATTAATCCATCATTAGAGTATGTTTACTGTAGTAATTTAGTGTCTAATCACGTCATGATTAGGCTCATTAGATTCGTCTCGCGATTTACAGTCCATTTGTGTAATGCGATTTATTTTTTTGACTACATTTAGTACACCATGGAAGCGATTTATAAAATTTTTGCATTTTGTATTTTGGGATCGAAGCCTATCGGGGCTTGCATTGCGGGTGTGATGCTTGTCCCCGCATCGGCAGTCGGCAGACCCTGTGTTTGACTCGCTATCTCGGCCTACGGCTTTGTATGTGCACCGTTGTAGTGAACTCCAGTTATCACCGGAAGTGCAACTTGAACGTAAAACTGTGAGCACAAACCACACAATTTTGTTTTCCAGGCGTGGCATCGACATGGATCCCTGGAGTTAATGATTCTTGATTGAGTTTCTATTCAGAGAGGAAGCACTTCACTGAAATCTCAAAGGACTTCTGTACTAACACACCATGCATAGCCGGCCCATAAAGCACCGAGGCGGGCCCATAGGTGGCCCGGGACGGCGACACCCAGCCCAGCAGCGCAAGCGCTGGGCCAAGCAATTACAAGGTCGCATGCGGGACGCGGGCCTCGCGATCGCGCGTCATGTCCACGCAGTTCTCCATTTGCTTCTCGCAACCCCCACTCCGCCGCCGCTGGCGCCACCGCGCCGAACGCCCGAACCGTGGGCGGCCGAATCTCCGCGCGAGTTCGGCGCCGACCGCGCCCCCCGCCCGCGCACCGACGCATCACGTGCCGGCACGACGACGACGAGAGGTCGCCGCGGCGGCGCCCCACCACGGCTCGCAGTTTCGCACGCACCAACCGGCCCGACGACCCGATCACCCCGGACACCCACGCTTCATCCCGCTGCTGCTGCCGCTCGCTCGTTGGCAGCGCGCGCTCCCGGCACCGGGTCCTGGTTGGTGGCTCACCTACTGCCACGAAAAGCGACCCCTACTAGTGAGTCCACTCCCACGCATCAAACAAATACTCCTAGCAGGCTAGCACGTACTCCTACTCCTTTTCGGCGCGTGACCAGACGGCGTGGTCTCCGATCGACGCCCCCACCGACTGGGCGGGCATTCCGGATAAGACCAGACCGACCGGTGGTGCGCCCGTGCCAAGCAAGTCAACAATCGGCAGCCCGCTCCCGGGTCATGCTAGCTGCTAGTGCTAGTACTATTCTATGCCGCTCTAGGGTGCTTGTGTGAAGTTTGCTACGCAGAAAATGACCGTGCGCGCCCCAGTCAATGCGTGTACCGGGTCCACGGCTGGAGCAGCAAGTACAGGCTCTCTCACCAAACCACGGCGTCCACAACGTGGGTCCGGTCGGATCCTACCCGCGAATTTCCCAGCAACCCCTACAAAAAATCGTGTCGCTTCCTGTGAAATCCGGGCCAAATCGCCGAGCTTTTCTGCCGCGAGGGGAGCAAATCTTTGGTTGGGTTAGGCCAGTAGCACAGGCCGCGTGCCGTGTGCCGTGTGCCGCGCCGCGCTCCGCAAATCTTTGGTTGGGTTAGGCCAGTAGCACAGGCCGCGTGCCGTGTGCCGTGTGCCGCGTCGCGCTCCGCGGCGGGCGTGGGGCCTCGGTGTTGTACCCGCTCCCCATTAAGCACTCACCGTGTTGGGTTGGTCTCCAGTCCTCCAGCCCTACAGTATTTTTCTCTCACACCACTCCAGCCTCCAGCTTCCAGCCACTAGCCAGGTAACAGTATTTTTCTCTCACACCACTCCAGCTCCAGTCTCCCGCTCCAGCCTGCCGAACACGGTGACTGTTTAGATTACAACCCGTAAACTCGTAAATACAAAACAATATCATATCGAATGTTTGGACACATGAATAATACAAAAACAATATCATATCGAATGTTTGGACACATGAATAAAGTAATAATTGAAGTTTGTTTATAAATTTTTTGCATGAATGAGTTGTAAATCGCGAGACGAATCTAATGAGCCTACTTAATTCATGATTTGCAACAGTGATGCTACAGTAACCGTTCGCTAATCATGAATTAATTAGCATCATTACATTCGTCTCGCGATTTACACCTCATTTATGTAAAAATTTTTATAAATAAACTTCAGTTAGTATTTTAAATTAGTAAAATTCCATCACAAATTTTTTTGGTTTCATCCGAACACGGCCCTAACCCAACCCACGAGCCGGCGCCCACCGTTTCCTCCCCTCGTCGCGTCCCCTCCTCTTGTGTCACGCCCCCGCAAGTCTCCTCCCCCCCTCCCCCCCCCCCCCCCCCGCGCCGCTCCCGCTCCCGCTCCGCGCTCCCGTCTCACCCCGCCGCCGCGCAGGCAGTTTCCCCCGTTCGCCGCGCCCGGCTCCGCCGTCCTGCACCGGCCAGTCCTCGTGGAGGTACGTGTATCTTGCTCCCCCTCTGCTCCGGCGAAATCATTCATCTTCGTCCTTCCCCCTTTCCTGGGCCCGCCCCGCTTCGCTCGTTTGGTAGCAGGCGAGCCGCACGATTGCCCCGTTCTCGGTGATGCTCCGGGATGGGGGGCGAGGTTCCGCGGCTTCGAGGGAGAGGGGGATGATTAAACTAGGGGAGGGCGCTGTGTTGATCGGAACGAGGGGAGAAACTGGCGGTGTCGCTCGTGGGATCGGAGCATCGCAGGGCGGCTCGATCGGAGTGAAACGCCCATGGTTTCACCTTCGCCGACTCAACTGTTGATCTTTGCTCCTGGCTCAACGAAAAAAAAAACTAGTCTCTAGCCTCGAGTCCTAGCTGTAGGCTTCGTGGGAGATCTTTCTTCTTCCTTGTCCGATTTCTGTAGCCGTTTAGTGCTTAGTTTCGCACCACCACCACCAGAATAATCTCGGAGAATACAAGATGGTTCTCGGTGGTCTACCTTTCACATCATCTATTTATGAAATTATAATTTAAACAGCTGTGTTTTTGTTCCATCTGCAATATCGTCTTGGGTATGTAGTCCGGGCATATGGATACTATAATTGAATACGCATATGCCCAGTAGATGTGTGCCTAGTTTCAGCCTTTAGGTACATATTTCCCACTCGATTTGATTTTCGTTGCAAGTGCACCAAGTTAGTCAACGTTGCAGGTCTGGGGGATAAGGTTACCAAGTCTTAGAAGCAACTCTTTTTCGGGGTGCGCTGCCCTTTTTCATAATTTTTAAGAACATGATGTGGACAGCTTGTTTTCATAATGGATGGTTGGATTTCATCGATCCACTTCCTTTGCCAGTACAGCTGTGACAGCAGTCGTCATACAAAGTCGAATGAATAAGACTTCAAGATGACGATGTATTACTAGGTGTCTTTTGCTGTGCTTATACGTGGTCACATATAACCAGCAGAAATAATATCTTATGACTAATAAGCCTTTGATGGTAGCAAAGGTAGCTGAAACAAAATAAAAGAATGCCGGAGCAAACCATAAGCACCCTTTTGTATTTCTTATTTATTCTTTTCTAACTGCAGGTGTTAGGAATTGTTCGTGCTGAATTGAGAATTGATCGGTGGAAGCTGCACATTCACTGTTTTATACCTCAGATCTCAAAAGTGATAAATTGACCTGGCTGGCTGAGAATTGTGAGATAAATAATGTCTTTCATTAGGCAAGCAGACCCATCAGCATCCTGTGCAGAAACTCCTTACATTCACAAATTTGACCCACCAGGCTCAGTTTTCCCTGCACAAAGATTTGCCTCTGGCAAAGAATTGCTTCATCATGGACCTCAACCATATAAATCTGAGGGCTATAGACAGTCTGGTTTCAACGGGACAGCAGCTCATGTATTTCAGAACTCGTTTTACAATACTGATAGCCATGTGGAGTGTCACTTCAATGAAGCAACATGTTCTCCAACAATCTCCAATGTATCTCAGCAGAACTCCCAATCTTTATCAGACAACCAGACCTCCGATCTTGAAGTAGAGTTTGATGGAGATGAGATGAGGCTAAAGCTTCAGGAGCTTGAGCATGCTTTACTCGATGATGGTGATGAGATCTTTTCTGATTTGTTGGGGATCATTGATGATGAGTGGAATGATAACATGAAGAACAATGACTGGACTAATACCATGAAGAATATCAGGAGTCTGGACTCTCCAAAAGAGTCATCACCAGAATCAAGCCTCTGTTGTCCTGACAGCAATAATGGAGAAGCACGGCCCCCAAAACAGTTGCTCTTTGACTGCGCTGAAGCAATATCTGAATATAATGTCGACGAAGCACAATCAATCATAGCAGAACTACGACAGAAGGTTGCGATTCAGGGAGACCCTTCTCAGAGAATTGCAGCCTATCTTGTGGAGGGCCTTGCTGCCACAATACAGTCTTCAGGAAAAGGGATCTACAGGGCTCTGAGGTGCAAGGAGGCTCCTACTCTGTACCAGCTTTCAGCTATGCAGATCCTCTTCGAGATCTGCCCATGCTTCAGGCTAGGCTTCATGGCTGCTAACTATGCTATTCTTGAAGCCTGCAAAGGTGAAGAGGTTGTGCACATTATTGACTTCGACATCAACCAGGGTAGCCAATATATAACGCTGATCCAGTTCCTACGGAATAACAGTAACAAGCCACGTCTTTTGAGGATAACTGGTGTCGATGACCCAGAGTCAGTTAACAGGGCTGTTGGAGGACTAAAGGTTGTTGGGCAGCGACTTGAGAAGCTTGCAGAGGACTGTGGGGTCCCATTTGAGTTCAGGGCAGTGGCTTCTAACATTGAGGATGTGACACCTGGAATGCTAGATTGCCGTCCTGGTGAGGCCCTCATTGTTAACTTTGCGTTTCTGCTGCACCACCTGCCCGATGAAAGCGTCTCAATGGTGAACGAAAGGGACCAGCTCCTCCGTATGGTAAAGGGTCTCCGACCAAAACTAGTGACATTGGTGGAGCAGAATGCAAACACTAACACCACCCCATTCCTTGCAAGGTTGTTTCTCTCATGCAATTTTTTACCTTACATAGTACACTTTGTGAAAAGGAACTAGGACTATTTTTGCTGAGGGTTTGTGAAGGAAATATTGCCTTTCAACTTTAGGATTACATTATGGCTTAGTATCTAAGTCATTCCTCATTTAAGTTGCATTATTGTTTGACACAGGTTCCGGGAGGTCTATGACTATTACTCAGCACTTTTTGATTCACTAGATGCAACCCTTCCAAGGGAAAGCCCAGATAGAATGAATGTGGAGAGGCAGTGTCTCGCACGAGAAATTGTCAACATCTTAGCTTGTGAAGGTCCTGACCGTGTGGAAAGGTAATACTTAAAGGATTCTTTTGGAGTCAGTCTCTTGCACGGTGCAAACTCCAACTTCTAAATTCTACTTACAAAAAAAATGCTATTATGCTGCAGGTATGAAGTGGCTGGGAAATGGAGAGCAAGGCTGACAATGGCTGGTTTTGTGCCGTCCCCATTCAACACTAATGTGATCGATGGCATAAAGTCTCTATTAAAATCATACTGTGACAAGTACAGGTTCGAGAAGGTCCATGATGGCCTCCACTTCGGCTGGGGAGACAAGACGCTCGTCGTCTCGTCGGCATGGCAATAGAAGCTCGGATCTTAGCACTGCTGCATTTTAGGCGCACCTGGTGCAAGGGCTGTGAAGAGATTTCCACCATCGTATTGTTGACCTATCATATACTCATGTGTCATATCTGACCTTAGCGTGCTGCTTGTAGACTTGTGAGATCTGCCTAGGTTGTTAGATGAAATATTTGTTGTGCGTTGTACACAATTGTGTAGAGTCACTGTGGTGTACTTGAATTTTGCCCTTCTTTTGGAGGGGGTAGAATCGCAATGTGTCGACATTGTTTCATGTATAAAATACTGTATGGATGCTCTAGTAGCTGATAGATGATGGGATAAATAACAACAATTCGTCATCCTGCAGGCTGTTTGGTTCTCATCTATACTCTTCCATATCTCTTGCCAACTAGTCACCTTAAGTTTAGCGGGGGAAAAAACAAGGCTATGGCAGGTGGGTTCTAGAGCTAAAACACTATGATGCCACGTCACCAGCCATGGCACACGGCCCAAACAGTTGCGACAAAAATTGCGTGCCGAAGTTTGGCAGATTGTAGTCAATTAAGCACGCGCTCTCGCTCGTTCTGGGGATGATTACGTAACCATCCATGAGATAGAATCTGAATGCTTGTGCGGGTCAACATTGTGACGTGTGAGGTTGTGAATGCAGTGGTTTGCTCGTTCATATCTATGCACTACCTGCTAAAACCAGGGTTTAAGTTACCGACCGGTCCGGCCAAATCGGCACGGTCCGGTACCGGTATACCGGACCGGTTTGGCCGGAAACCGGTCCAAACCGGTCGAAGTTAAATTTGAATTTAAAATCCTCTGTGCAAACGGTTCGTACCGGTATACCAGTCGATTTGACCGGTTTACCGGTTGGTTTGACTGGTAACCAGCCAAATTTAATTTTTTTTCTTTTTTGGTTTAAATTCAAATGCCCGCAAAGTATACTAAATGAATGTTTGTATAACATATTTTAGTTTAAATGAACCCTCCAATTCTTTTTTTACTACTTTTACATTGTATTTGTATGCACGTTTTTTTTATTTAACTTCAAATCCTCGCAAACTATACTAAATGAACGAATTTTTGAGAAAATTTGACACCATTAGATTCGTCGCACCTTGAAGTATTTTTAGGAATTTTTTGAGAATTTTTTATTTTTTTGAATTTAAATTTGAATTTTAAATTTAGGCCGGTTTGGTACCAGTCCAAACCAGAACCGGGCCGGACCGATTTGACCGGTCAAACCGGACCGGTTCCCACCGGTTTGATGAACCCTGGATTTCAGCGAAGACTGGCGATGGATTCAGAATGTAGTTTCGACCTTGCAAATGTCAGAGGCTTCGACTAAAACACACTGCAGCTGCAGGTCTCTCCGGAGGGCGGTTTGCACACTGATCCCTCGTTTCAGACTTTCAGTAGATACTAGAAAGATGGCGCGGCATTGCCGCGCCTGAGGGCCCCTTTCTTAGTGGGCTTCAACAATCTGAACATTTTTACACATGTATCCGAGTTAGATGGTCACCACCAATAGTTTGGATGTTTAATCTAGTTAGTTAGACAAAGCTTGCAGATGAAATCAAAACAGTATGGGAAAAATTTTGTCATCACCAGCAGTTACAGATAGGAGCCCAAGGTTCTCTTTCCAGGGTCAGTTTCAAACATTAGTGGCAACTCAAGATTCAGTTTTGCATGGCTGGAGATGGAATCAATTATGTAGCCTAACTATAACTTACATTTTGCAATTTGAGGTAACAGTTGTGTTTTCAAAAGAGAACTCATCATTGCATCTGATGTAATGCTACAAAATAAATGCCCGCAACAAGCCCAGAATGATTACTCCCATTGCTATGGAATTTGCAAGGAATCTTTGTTGCAACGTTGATGCACTAAGTGAGTCTGCTGCAGTCCTGCGAGCGGGGTGTAATGCAGGGTTGTATCAGTATGAAAGATAATTGTAATAAACAGAATAAACACAGTTGTATTCCTTATTTCTTTTTGTATCAAGCGAAGAAGGTATTTTATTTAGTTTGGGCCAATCTTATGAAGTTAAAATGGCAGCTATGATTTGTAATTGGATGCAGATTACAGGAGTACAAAGTTAGCATTGCCACAATAATTTATGGAAAGTGTTTACTTATAGCATGAACTGACTATGCATTTGGATCAGAAATTTGGTAGAACACAGATACCTGATCGGTTGAATCCAAGCAGTCCTGGTAGAAATAGTGAATCTTGAACGACTACATGTGTTCCCCTGTATGACCTGAATTTGATGAAGCAGTCAGCATAGAGGCATAGTTTCATATAAATAAAAAGGACTTTTCTGCAGCAATACTTTAATAAATTTGAACAATGATTATGAGATTGTTATATATGTCTTGTCATAACCATTGGATTTCAGAGGCAATATCCTTGGTCAGATCATATGTGGTGCAAATTGACATTAATAAAAAGGTAAAGAAGGAAAATGTGGGTTGATAAAGCAGGAAGTGTATAGCATATAGTATCTATAAATTTAGTATACATGGTAGCATGAATATTGCATTTAACAAATTTATCATATTGAAGTTCCCATAACTCATAGAGTGATGATATTGAAACTTTGAATGGAAATGCATATTTCATACTATGTCTAAAATTTCTTTGTAGACAATATTGGTAGTTTTGTTTCCACATGTTCCATCCTCATTTTCTATCAATATTTTTAGGCCTTGTTTATCTTTTACTCTTGATACTGCAACATATAGTTGGCCATGTGTAAATACTGGTTTTCTTAAATATACTCCTACATTTGATAGTGTTTGTCCCTGACTTTTATTTATTGTCATAGAGTAGCAAACTTTTATTGGGAACTGTCGTCGGCATAGAACAAATGGCCATCGTGAGCCCTGTGTTGTCAGGTTTATTCTAGGTATGTATACCTTGTCTCCAATGTGTGTGCCTGTAATAATAATAGCTTCTATAACATTGTTGCCTAAGTTTGTTACTATCAATCTTGTGCCATTGCATAAACCTAGGCTTTGGTTCAGATTTCTTAACAGCATGATGGGAGCACCTATCTTGAGTTTCAATATATGTGCAGGAAAGTTGTTTGCACTTAGGGTATTTAAATATTCAATGGGATAAAGTATATTTGCATCATTACAAGTATCAGTACATTTAGATATTGAGTCAGCACTATAATATTCTTTCTCGATCGAAGGTACTAAATTTAGCATGTAATCATTTATTTCATCAACTATTTCATTTGTTGTTGCTAGTATTGCTCTACTTTTAAGATACTCAATATTGGTATAGTTTGATTTGAAGTCTGGAAATGTTGTATCTACCAATGCTTTTATCTTGTTGTCCGTAGATTTAACCAATAAATCATCAGGAATTTCAACAATATGGTAGTCTGGATCATCATCCTCGTTAGACACAGAGTTGTTTTGGGCATTTCCATTGCCTATGCTTAGTATCCAATTGTTGAAATCATTTAATTCTTTGTATTCATATGTATTAATAGCTATTTTTTTCAAACGCATGTTTTCATGTAAGTATATCTTCTTTGTATGTCTCCATAGGTATGATCGAAATATAGAGGCACTTATTATTTGTGCTTTTGTACCATTTTCTATAACTGGTAGTATCTGTTTCGGATCGCCTCCTAGTACAACTACTTTGCCTCCGAAAGGTATGTTTTGCAAATTTTCTTGTTTCTCTGATAATATATCTCTTACTGATCTATCGAGTGACTCAAAGCATTGTCTATTTGTCATTAAAGCTTCATCCCATATGATTAGATCGGTTGTTGCAATAAGGTCAGCTAGTTTTGATCCTCTTTTGATATCACATATTGATAATTCATCTACATCTATAGGAATTCGAAATCTAGAATGAGCGGTACGACCATTTGGTAGTAGCAATGATGCAACTCCTGATGAGGCGACTGTGAGCACTATTTTTCTTTGTGCTCGCAAGTAATTGATAATTGTGTTCCACAGAAATGTTTTCCCTGTTCCACCATGTCCTATAACAAAGAAAAGGTTTGGCTGTTTGTTCATGACACTATTTATGATATCATGGAAAGCATTTCTTTGATCAACATTTAGTTGACTATACATGATATTAGATTCTTCTTCCAATTTATTGCAATCATAATTTAGCTCTTCTTGGATTAATTGGTTGTTTGTATCCAATGTATATTGGGTGGACTTTTGTGGTAGGTTGTAATTGTACATGTTAATTCCATTCTTGGAAAATATATGTTGAAGTTCATCTAATAATAATTCTTGTAATTCTTTTTCATTTGGTGAATGTATTATTGGATAGTATTTTTTGGCCAAATAGTTTTCAATGTCATCGACCATTTTTTTTCCAGTTTTCATGAAAAAATCTTTGCTCATCTTGTAAGTTGCAAAATACTAGCATTGTAAAAAATAGATATCTTAGTTGTGCTGCAGTTGCCCAGTTAGCAGCTTCATTAAATGTATCATACCATTCTTTGTCATCTTTTAGTAAGCCACGTGCTGCGCATGCCTCTTTAAATGTTTCATATGTTACTCCATTGTATGTTCGTATGTCCTCGTAACTTTTTGCTCCTTTAACTATCATGAGTAGCATTCGTAGATAGAACCGTTCTCCTTCTATTGGATTGACATAGTATAGTCGACCAATCTTGAAACCTTTTTGTCGTTTAGTCCATGTTCTATTGTTGTCATTCCATGTCCACTCTTGTGGAAATTCACAATATGTTAATTTTCTTGCATCCTCATATAATTTATTAGCTTCGAACCATTCGGTTAATTTGGTTTTTTGAAATTTTGGATCTCTAATAATAGATCTCAATTTTGTTCGTCTATGTAATTTTACCAAATTTTGTAAGGGTAGATGTACAGGAAGTCGTTCCACTGGAGGCCAATGGTAATGTATGTCATATTCTAGCAATCTCCATAGTGCATCTTGTTCGCATATGTATCTGCAATCTAAATACTCTTTAATCTCATCTATATCTTTTCCTTGTTCATTTGAAGCTGCATTCCCTTCTTTTCTAATTTGTTGGAAAATTATTGTTGCTTGATCAGGGCCTTTGTGAACATATTTGCAGAGATATTTTAATAATTTGCTTTGGTTTACATATTCCACATTTATATGAGCTTGGTACTTTTTGAGTAGATGTAAGTTGTATGGAACAACCCATCTATTATCTAAATTATGGTTTCCTCTGCGCACATATATGTTATTGTCTCGTCGACGATATAGAGTAAATCCATTATCTGTGAATGTTGTTTGATTGTTGAAATCTTTAGGGAAAAATTTTGAGCATTTTCCTTTCTTCATACAAGGACACTTTTCATTTTTTTCACCACAAGGTCCATGCATCATATGTTCAGATACAAGTACATATCCCAAAGGGTCTTCCTCTGGGTTAGGAATCTCAGCTGATATCCATGAATCTATTATGTTTGCGTTTATTTCAGTATTTCTTTTATCTACCCTTACTAATATATGAACATGGGGCAACCCTCGCTTTTGAAATTCTATTGAATATAAAATAGCTAATATAGAGCCGAATAGGTATCCAGACCAGATATCTTGTATTAATTCTTCTAGCTTCATGTGGAATACACGTACGATAATATCTGGTCTATCACTTGGTTGTGTACCATGTTGTATATTTTGAATTATTTCTGGCCATTTTGGGTTACATGTGAATGTTATGAAAAGATCTGGAGGTCCATATACACGACAAATAGCTATGCCATCATGATAGTTTTGGATCATATAACGCTTTGATCCTGTATGACTGGATGGTAGCAATGTTTTTTTGCCAATTTGGTTGCTTTCAGTAAATCCTTTTTCTATTGCATCATAGATACCTTGTAGATATTCAGCTCGCAATTTATCTTGGTTTCTAGCAATAAACATTAACCTATCTTCGTCCTCCATTGCTCGAGCATCTACTATGGCTTGCTTTGATAATCTACCGTAACATAGAAATGGATTATGTTGATTTGGTCTGTAGTGCACCTGGTATTTATAATATTCGTGCATTGTAACTGTTTTTCTTTTTCTATTTGTATTTATATCATTTTGATTGTCGTGGTATGGAATGCCTAGTTGGAAGCCTCTTTCTCCATAGGGGAAAAGTAAAGGATATTGGAGCGCCATGTATGCTGGATGAAATATAGTTATATGCTTTAAGCCCTTTTGTTTAGTGCTGATGATAATGTCTCTTTTATATTTTTCTAGATTTAAATCGTCAACTATTAACATTGCTAATTCTTTTGTGTGAGGTATTTCATATTGTATTGCATCTCCTTTGCCTGCACCTAATATACGTATGCTTATGTCAATACCATCATGTTCATGTAGCAAGTCACGTGCATGGCGAAATAGCTTTACTAAAGGATTGTATGTGTCTAGCATTTTTTTGAGCTCTTCTACAATATATGGATTTATATCACTTTCAGTTGGGTCTTCTTTATGCAATGCTTTGATTCTATTCTCAATTTCATTTTGTGTGTCAAATATGTATAATTGAGCATATTGTGGCAAATGACCTTCTTCAGGAAGCAAAGATCCTATACGGTGATGTATTTGGCCGTTGATACGAAATATATATGGGCCTTCTCCTTTGTTCAAGTCTTTTATTATATTTGCACCCATTGATGTAAATGCAAATAAACTATTGTAGTGTCTTATTTTTTGTAGGAAGTGATTTGATAATGGATTATCTTTATCATTGATTAAGCGCATTAGCAATTCTGGTGGGTCTTTGTATGGTGGTATTTTAATTTTACCATTTTTGCAGCAGTTAGTGTATATTATTTCTTTATTCCTTTTGCTTTCTCTTTGGGTTCGTTCGTTGTACCAAAATATAGCATTACAATGTTTGCATTGGTAAGTTGGTTCGCCTAAATATGATCGATCGTCATAAGATTCTTTTAAGTGTTGAATGTATTCGGGACTGAACGATACCATTCCTTCTTTATTATTTTCCCCTTTTTGGAATTTATGTGTTGTGTCTGTATCTTCGTTGTTTATTTTTTTCCTTTTCCTTGCAAGCGATGATTTTCTCTCTTCTTGCATTTTTTTGCATTCTGGTTCAACATGCATAGTACTAATAGGTTGGCATTCAGGACTGACCGATATAATTCTTTCATTATCATTTTCTTTTTTTTGGGATTTATGTGCTGTGTCTTTATCTTGGTCGACCATATTTTTCCTTTTTCTAGTAAGCAATGATGTTCTCTCTTCTCGCCTTTTTTTGCATTCTGGTTCAATATTTCTAGTGCCAATAGCTTGGTATTTTCTCTTTTGGCGAGGCATGGTATGTATATAGGCAAATATGTATATATGTATATTATATATGAGAATATATATATATATATATGTATGTATATATGCTTATATATGTGTATGTATGTGCGTAGATATATGTGTGCGCGTGCACACGTATATATATGTATCTGTGGCTGTGTGTATTTGTAGGTAGTAGGCAGTAATTATTATGTTTGCTTAATATTTTCCCCTGCACACAACAAAGAAACTAATAGTAAGTAAATGAAGATTGTAAGTACCATGGACAGTTTCGATGACCAAAATGATTATATCAGACAAATATTTAGAGATGTAGTATAAATGTCTACTTTTTCTAAGGGGCTTTCCTATATTTTATAGCAGTGTGTTTAGGTTTAGGGGTAGTCGCTAAGAATTGGTTGCTACATTGATTGGTTTTTTTATTCGTAACATAAATCTTTTTACTACACATAAGTTAATCTGAGAAGCTAATTTCTGGTAGTAGTGCTAGCTGTGCTAATATGTTGTAACTGATGTGGGACTTTTTTTATTTATGAGAGAAATTTTTTAACTGCACATAAATTATTCTGGGAAGCTAATTTATGGTGGCAGTCATCTTAAATAGTTGGTTCTCTTTCTTTTTTAACTGACGGACCCATCAATACTTTTATCTGCTCTATCATCTCCCTCATATTACCCCTCTGTTTTACACAGCACAGCAGCTGCCGGTGCCCAAATTGGCTTTCTGCAAATGTAAATCTTGAAGTATGCAATCTCTATGCTACTCTCCCTGATATCATACTGCTATCCCTCACATTTTCCCTTTCAATTTTGGACTCTAATGTGCTCTATTTCACATGGTACGTATAGTCAGCTGCTATAATCCTTAGCCCAGGCGTAGCTGTTAAGGTTGGCCAGTTATTTCCTCCATGTGTGCCTCTGATTACACTGCTTGTCGACTTGTCGTCTTCTTCGAATGGATAACGGAGGTGTGCAAGGGGATGGGCTAGCCCATTTGCTCATCTGAGAAGTACAGGCTGCGTGGTTTCTATAGAAACGGAGAGATAGGTGCGGCGCCAATCTGTTTAGAGGTGAAGATCGACGGCCACCTCGCCCGCAGCGGTCGCGGCCGTCGCTGGTGGCCTTACCCGCACGCGACCGAAGCAGACCGTCACTACCCCGCAGCCCGCGCCGCCCGAGGCGGCCGCCGACAACTATGGCACAAAGGTATCGCGACAAAATGGTTCTTTGGGGATAAATAGATGGGGGAGTTTGAGGTCTTTATCGTACCTTTTGATTTGATTCCTCCTCTTCATCGCTGGTGCGTTCCTTCCGAGGCTTCGATTGCTTGTTTGTTCTTCTTCTTCGTCGCCGGTGTGTTTCCGTCAGTTTTGGCAATTTTGGTTCTATTTGGACCTGGCTGTTTGGTTTACTACGTCGCCGCTGATTTGTTCGAGCGACGTCTGGAAGAGTTCGGAAGCCTTAGTACGCGTGGCCTATGATACAGACGCACGATACATGAAGCGACGATCCGACGGCTCGCAGGAAGCTCGTGACGTGGCGTTATATGGTGCCAGAGAATGGGAAGATGCAGGACGCCTTCATGTGGAATACACGTACGATAATATCTGGTCTATCACTTGGTTGTGTACCATGTTGTATATTTTGAATTATTTCTGGCCATTTTGGGTTACATGTGAATGTTATGAAAAGATCTGGAGGTCCATATACACGACAAATAGCTATGCCATCATGATAGTTTTGGATCATATAACGCTTTGATCCTGTATGACTGGATGGTAGCAATGTTTTTTTGCCAATTTGGTTGCTTTCAGTAAATCCTTTTTCTATTGCATCATAGATACCTTGTAGATATTCAGCTCGCAATTTATCTTGGTTTCTAGCAATAAACATTAACCTATCTTCGTCCTCCATTGCTCGAGCATCTACTATGGCTTGCTTTGATAATCTACCGTAACATAGAAATGGATTATGTTGATTTGGTCTGTAGTGCACCTGGTATTTATAATATTCGTGCATTGTAACTATTTTTCTTTTTCTATTTGTATTTATATCATTTTGATTGTCGTGGTATGGAATGCCTAGTTAGAAGCCTCTTTCTCCATAGGGGAAAAGTAAAGGATATTGGAGCGCCATGTATGCTGGATGAAATATAGTTATATGTTTTAAGCCCTTTTGTTTAGTGCTGATGATAATGTCTCTTTTATATTTTTCTAGATTTAAATCGTCAGCTATTAACATTGCTAATTCTTCTGTGTGAGGTATTTCATATGAAAAATACATGAATAAAAATATTTGACAGTGTTTTTTTCATTTCTAGCAATTTTTTTGTTATTTTGTGATAAAAAAGTTCAGAGAAAAATTCAAAAAGAAATTTTTTCAAGAGACAGAAAAAAGTTCAAGGGAAATTTGAACCGCAAAAAAAATTTCAAGAATTTTTTCATCCAAAAAACAGAAAAAGCTCCGGTAAAAAAAGTTTTAAGAGTTTTTTTCAAAGAAAAAAATATTTTGGAGAGAGAACAAAAATATTTTAATAAACAAATATTTAGAAAATAAAGTTTTTAAAAAAATTGGGAAAAAACTTTTGCATCCAAAAATAAAAAAATTGGGGATAAAAAAAAACGGCGCTACCTCGGGGCTACCAGGGGGCTCGCCGCCTCCGCCGTCGGAGGCGAACACCGGGGGACGAGCCCGCCGACGCCGGCGAGAGCTCGGAGTGTAGGCTGCCGCGCTGCAAGCCGGCGGACCTCCTCGCCGCCGGGCCGTCGCGCCTCCCGGCCGCCGGGCTGCCGCGCCGCGCCTACTCCGCAGCCGGGCTGCCGCACCGCACCGCCGGTCCGCTGAGCTCCGGGGAGCCCGGGCTGCCGCTCGCGGAGGTCAGCCTTGGGGAGCCCGCCGTCGCAGCCTCGCTGTGGCAGCCGCCCCGCCACCGGCTCGCCTCCGCGCCGCCGTGCGAATCGCCGAGCGGCCCGAGCCCCACCTCCCCGTCGCCATGGAGTCGCTGGATCTTGAAAAGAGAGAGAGAGCGAGCCAGAGGAAGGGGAAAGGGAGTTCGGGGGGTCGCGCCGCTGGAAAAGATGGGGCGGAGTCATGTGGGCGTGTGGGACCCGTCACATGAAATCGACCGTGACTTTGGATGGGTGCAGTCACCCAGAAATTCATCATGGGGGACCTCCTGTGGGGGGACCGGGGGAGACATTCCGGATTCGCAAGTTCAAACTTGAAACAGGAAACAGGTAGCACGAAGCAGACAAGGCAAGCAGCAAGCGCAAGAGGAACGCTCGAGCACCCTGCACGCCACTCTCTCAACTAGTTGCTGCCGCTCTTTTCCACTCAAAAAAAAAAAAAAAAAACTAGTTGCTACCGCCCCTTGCATTCATTGCATTGCAAAGTACTTCATGGATGCCAATGCATTGGCATTGCCTTCTGGTCGACGCTGGATCGAAGAAAGAACAGCGACTGGGATCAGCCGACAGAACTGAAGCCATTGACCGCTTGATTGATCTCTAATTTTTCTTCCATGTGTACTAATAACAATACCGACACGTTACATGATACATATTGGTACACGCGCTCCCGTATCACGGGAGAGGAGAACAGTCGATTTGCAGGGGGAGAGAGAGCCAAAAAAAAAAAGCTTGCACTTGCACATGAGAAAGAGAAACCGGAAAAGAAATTCGAGACGTACGGTAGCTAACACACGTGCTTGCTATTCTCTAGTAATCAGCAGGAAGCAGATTCCGTGGACCGCAAACTGCATGCCTAGCTAGACCAGCCGGTCCGATCCTCCTTGCGGGCGGCGCCGTCGACGTCGACGTCGCCGGCGACCTTATTGTTGCTGCCCTTCACGTCGGAGCCAGATGCCATCTCCACGTCGTCGTCGGCGCCGTCAGCGGCGTGCTGCTTGCCGCCCCGCTCGGCACCGGCTTTGTTGCCGCCGCGGTTCCGGTAGACGGCGTACAGGATGAGCTGCGCGGCGCCCAGGAAGCTCCCGCACCCGTTGGGGATCTGCACGCCAAAACCAGAGACACGCATGCTACGTCACGCACCATCCGGCGTCAGTGTGGCTGTTCCGGCAGGTCAAGGGCAACCAGAGGCCGGGACAGCGAGACGTTAACCGACGCAGCCAGGAACGCCTAGAAGCTACAGGCAATTGCTTAATTGCTTACCGCGACGAAGGGGTCGCGGCCGAGCAGGCCGTAGACGAACCAGGACGTGCCGCACAGGAACACCGCCAGCGACAGCAGGAACGGCATGTACTCCACGCTCTTGGTCTTCACCACCAGCCTCTGCGAGCACAGTTACGTTCGGGTGTTCACTGACCGATCATGTCACCGCACACCACGGCGGCACGGCCATCATCAGAACGAAGAAGATGGATGCGCGCGCGTACGTACCATGATGGAGAGCGGCGAGCCGTACATGCAGATGGAGAAGACGGTGGCGGCGATGCCGCAGAGGAGCTTGCGGCCCTCGCCCCGGAGCGCCAGCAGGGAGACCAGCGCCACGGCGGCGAACACCGCGGCCACCGCCGACGCCAGGCCCAGCATCCGCAGCCGCGTCCGCCGGCTCGACGCGAACACCAGGAAGACCACCACGTACACCACCTCGATCGCCGCGCCCGCGCCGTTGATCGTCGACACCAGGAGGTTGTTCGGGGACACGAACGGCATGCCGTACCTGCACACACACACAGCAGAACCGCCGTCAGCACATCCCTTTAGTTCCTTTCGAAATTCCAAAATTTTATAAAATTTCACATCACATCGAATCTTTAAATACATGGATGAAGTATTAAATTTAGCTAAATAAAATAACTGATTACACAGTTTGTCTATAATTTGCGAGACGAATTTTTTGAACCTAGTTAACTTATGATCAGACAATAATTACTAAATATAAACAAAAATACTATAGTACTTTACAGTTTCCGTTTTTGATTTTTTGCTGGTGACAAATTCAGTTCGTCGTCCAGGAATTCGGGTCGATTCAGAGCCACGTGGCTGGTCAGCAGGGGTCGATTCAGACGACGACAGGGACGCATCTTCGATTTGATTGGTGACCTTCTAAGGGGCCGTTTAGTTCTCAAAATTTTTTAGTCAAAATTTTGTCTCTCCTTTAACACATGCATAAAATATTAAATATAATTAAACAACAAAACTAATTTGCATAGTTTGGATGTACACGATGAGACGAATCTTTTGAGCCTAATTAGTGTGTGATTAGCCATAAATGCTACAGTAACCCACATGTGATAATGATGCAGTCAAAGGCCTCAAAAGATTTGTCTCGCGGTTTCCAAGCGAGTTCTGAAATTAATTTTTTAATTTGTGCCCGAAAAGCCCTCCCAACATCTAGTCAAACAATCGATGTGACATTTGAATCAAAAATTTTCACTAAAACTAAACACCCCCTGATCCTAAATCCTGTGGGAATTGGGATGGCCTACTGGCTGCCAGATGCGCGACAGTCACGACTCATATGCTGCCCCTTCTAGACAAGCAACAAAATTGACCACTAAAATTTTTATGATACCACATACCAGGACATCATAAACGTACATTAATGCCAAAATATTTTAGTGTTAAAACTAATGAGCTTACATGTTTAGGATTGATGATGAGCTTACATGTTTAGGATTGATGAGACAGGTTTCATAGTGTTAAAACTAAGAGCATGTTTGTTTGAGCTCCTTGGCAGCTTCTCAGCGTGAAAAGCCAGAAGCTCAAATGAACAGCGAAACTTCTAGTACAGCTTTTGAAAAGCTGTAGACTAGAAAAACTTAATTTATATGGAAAGCTAGAAAGCTCAGTTTTATGAGCTTTTCGTAGCTTTTGAGCCTAGAAAGCTAAATGCATCTTCGAAAAGCTAGTATTAAATTTTTAGAACCAAAAAGCCAACAATAGCTTTTTAGAAAAGCTCAAAAGATGCAGTTCAAACAAACAGGCCCTAAGGCTTTCATCGTTAGAAACTCTACGGGCCATGATTTACGTGAAATTGTGCAAAACCCCCAGTAAATTCCCAAGTTTCATGTAGGGTTACAATAGATAACTGCACCTTTTTTAATGTTCTGCTATTATATTCCTTGGGTAATTTTGTGGTACCACCTAATAATGACCGTAAGACGCGGCTATGTTGGACACTATGGAAATTAATCGTGAGCAGCAGTTTTTACCAAGCTGATAAGAGGCAGTTGAGGAGCGTCATGTTGTACGGCACTCCTGAGAAGTCCTCTGTTGATCTTCTTTTGATTATCCTCCAGAAGGTAGGCCTGTGAAAAAAAAGGGTTTTCACATATCAGTTAACTCGCATCAATGGAGATTAACAACAGAAGGACAGCAACGTGTTTCGAATGGAAGAACTGAGTATCAGAAATGGACAGAAAGAGACGCCTACGTAGCTGAATGAAGCTGGGAACAAATTGTACACGGTGTTTTGGGTGCTGGAAGTTTCCAGCTTAAATAATCAAATAAATGAAGCGACGAAATAAGATACGCATAGGCCCTACACAGTCATGCATGAAGCAGCTTGTTCATACTATCTTCTTTATTTCGCTAGGTGCAAAAATAATGTTGTGCCTGCATGTGGTTTGTGTGTCTAATAAGCTACAATCTAGAGGTAAATAAATACTTAATTGGGCCTTTTACTACTCTGATTTTTAAGAAACTATCACGCTGATTTTACCCTCTCTTGTTCATAGCAAAAATTGATAAAAAAAAGAAGGGGTGTTACTTCAGTACTTACACTGGGGATAGGAAGAGAAAGAAAGCAATGACATTTCCTGAAAAAAAAAACAGAACACTGTAAGTTGAAACCCACAAGATAAAAAAAATCCCCGAATATATGCCGACACAAGAGGAGCTGCATGCGACGTTCTCACCAGAAATTCCAAAGATGAACTTCACCACATCCTCCATGTCTTCAAACCCTATCTCAACAACCTCTTGGCTCTTGCACCTGTAAAACCTTTTCCTTCTGAACAACTAGAGCAAAACCAGGCAAGACAAACTGAGAATTGTTCTCCAGAGCAGGAGATGCGCAGTGCCCAGCAGGGTGTTCAGCTGCCCAACAAGAACAGCTAGATGACAATGGTGTGTGTCTGTGTGTGTGTGGATGGACGGTTGGCTGCATGTATATATAGGAAGAGTTGGAGGGAGGAGGGCATCTCTCCCTCTCTCTGGTGGCAGGCGAGGGTAGGGTGCCCGCTGCCTGCGCCCATTGATTGCGTTCTTATCTTGACCACCATCTGAAAACGAGTCCCCCAAGCACAGACGTGGAGCGCCGGGACAGTGAGCAGTGCGGCTTCCCGCGCCATCAGATCCCGGTGTTCCCACCACAGATATCACAGAATTCTCGAATCACGTTCGTCCAGCACTCGGGCCACTAGCTCAGGGAACGTACTGACGAACTTCACACTTTAATTTCTTTTTAACCCTGTGTGATTTGTCTGTAATTTTTTTGTGGTAAATGCTGTCTGCTTTTGTTTGCTTGGTGCAAATGGTGCCTTTGGAAGGATCTAAGCATGCAGGCGCTTTTGTTTCACAAAAGGAGGGAAGAAGAATGAAGAATCTACCTGTTGCTAGCTTTATCGATCATGCTATTTTCCCAGTTGTGTCCATCCGTAGCCTCTGAAGCTTCTGAAGATACCGACCGGCACTAGCTACCGATCGACGGAGCAGCAGAGTGTTCTGGGCGCAGTTGATTGGGATTGGCACTTGATGACTTGAATGATACCTAAAACCTCAATCAAGATGATTTCTCATGATACTCCTGAATGAATGATTCAGTATTCAATGTGGAACAGGTTCCGGAGAGCATCCAGTTCCAACGGCTAGTAACATTTAACGGGGGTCAAAGCTGTAAACCGGCACAGTACAGGTTGGAGTAGTAGTGTTCTGCTGCTGGTGTATCATCAGTCTCCTGCTACACGGCCATTCAACGCACGTCGATCCACGTACGTGGGCGACCAATACGGCGCCGCCATGCAACGCCAGCACGGCATTACACAAGTCTGAATGTCTCTGATGTCGCCATGCTGGCACACATTACATGCACAGGAGGTCGGTCAGGATGGGGTCAAACTCGATCGACACGAACGGCGCCGGAACGACGCGTCGATAGCGAGCCATACCCATACGTGCATGCATCAGCAGTGAACAGAGGATATACTTGCTGCAATGCCCGAGACATCAACGGCTACGGGGATCTGCGGTATCTAGATCGTAGGCTAAGGCACAGCCGCAGGTCCATGTGGCGATGCTATCCGTTCCGGAATGTCGATCGCCTCCATCCAGTCCAGGGTTCCTGCCATTTTTGTCATTTTGCAGGCTTTTTTTTTTGGTTCGTGACAAATAGGAGTCCATGGGTTTTCCAATTCTGTCGAAAATAAAGGTCATATACTTACGGCAGTGTAGGCAGGGGTGTCCTATGAATGGATCATGGCCCCAATGACAATTCAGCCATTAACTATTTATAGCTCAAAAAATAAAATATGAGCTCATTCCATTTTAAGATCGATTTTTAGAATTTCTAATCTAAATTTGTAGATCTCTACAGTCCCAAAGTGTTGGTGCAGCAAACTTTGGATGGAATCGTTTGGAAGGCGGAAGCACTAGCAGAGCGGGGAAAGGGTGGCCCGGCAGCACACAGGGTTCGTGGCTCTGTTTATTTGAGCTTGTGGTTAGCTTTTTAGTATAAAAAGCTAGAAGTTCAAACAAACACTAAATTTCTTGCGTAGTTTTTAAAAAAGTTAAAAGCTCTCTAAAACTGAGTTTATATGTATAACTGAAAAGCTCAGCTATCCTAGCTTTTTATAACTTTTTTTAGTTTAAAAAGTTAAAAGCAAATGGAAGCATATTATTTTCACGTGGTTATTTACAGAATTAGTTAGTCAACAAATTGGGGTGAGCCAACTTAATAGGAAGGAATGCCTGGCCTGGTTTGTTACCTATTAGAGTTTACATGAGTTTATTTAGAGCCACTCAAATCTATGCGTGTAGGCAATACTTAATTTCATGTAGAGGAAGGAAAGAAATCAATTCTATAAATATAGAGGAAGGAAAGTAACCAAATATAGATGAATCACGGAGATTGAAGGATGCTGATTTGGAAAAACAACTGCTCCCTTCGCAGGCTGACTTGTCCCTATCTTTTTTGTGTGATCCAATTAGCACTCATAAAACCATGGGTATCACCATTACCCAAATTGATTGGTAAAATAACTAAATAAATATTTGTGAAAATATGTGTAATCAGCCATCATGATCAATACAACATGATGGGATTAGGATAGGTGACTGCTGCTGACCTCTAGGATAATGTGTGCTGGTGCCGACGACCATGCAATGTGCGACAATAGGAGGGACGGAGAGAACAGGGAAACGCCGGTGACGACGACCAGTGAAACGCGAATGATGTAGGATTCCGGGACCCAAGATATGATTTCAACGCAGCACCTCCTTCCTAACCAACAAAATAAAACAATTATCATGTAGGCAGGAGGCAGATCTTGGTGTTGGATAGACATCCTACATCCTATTGCTCTTGTGGCATCAGATGTTTGGCGCAACTTTAGCCCCCTTCTGATCGGTGGAGAGATCCTATCTAGGAAGAAGAAATCAGATGGTAACAACTTCTTTTTGGCACGGCAGTGGCAACAATGAGGTAAATGATTAACGTTAGAGGTGTATGGCTTTATAGGTACGTTGATGAAAGATAAGGAGACGTCATGCTTTTCGAAAGGTTTTCTGCGGCAATTAGGGAACCTCCAATTAGCACCTTGATATGATATCAATTTATTTAATATGGGAAGAACTTATACTACTTAATTTATACCTCTCCATTTATACTAATTTATCTTCTATTTGTGCATAAGGAAATAAATATGTGGCGATCAATTTTTTTCCTTAATTGTGCGTGTGAGTGTGCTCCATATGGCGGGTACATGATGTTGGTATGTAGAAGGCTTTGGTGAGAAAAACATGAATTTTGTGTGGTACCGTTTTTCTTATATCAATTTTGTGAGTTTCCACCCTGTTACATCAAACTTTGAGTTATCAAGTGAGACCTCCGTAGGGAGTACGGTGAACTTAATTTTGATGAGAAAGATTTCAACTCCTACAACTTTTATAGTATGTATAGATATGCACATAACTACTTCTCCAGTAGGAACACGGAAACTGGCAAAACTGAGGGGGGCTAGCAGGGGCCATGCCCCCCTCCCCCCCCCCCCCCACACACACAAAATATTGTTTGTTAAGTGCCCTTTAATCTTAGTTTATGTTTTTAAGTATTCTTTAATCTCATATTAATCTTTGCTAAAGTTTCAAGTATCCTTTAATCTTAACTTAACTTTAGCTCAAGTTTTTAAATAACTCTCAAACCTAACCCACTTCAACCCACAATATGATTCGGTTTCTCGAAAGTCCACGATTCACCCTGATCTCTAGCCTTGGAAGTTCTCTCTATTCTCTGTGTGTAGATGCTCGCTAGTCACAGCTCATCAGTGTCTCAATGAAGGGTGCTAGCGGACTCACGTCTCACGATTGGCATTGCGCGAATGCACATTAAGGCACCGATGGCAAGCAGGCTGGCAGCCACAGCTGAGACGGATGGTAACAACAAACCCACATGTTCCACTAATGCGATCGCATAGCATCAAAGCCATGGTTTCTGTCCATACTTCTTCAATTTAAACCTATATAAATATATTATTGTTAATACGGTATGCTCTATAAGCATTGTTGATTTCATATCCTATAATAGAATCGATTTTTTTTAAATTAAGCCTAATCTTTGTAGGAAACCAAGGAAAAAGTAAAATGAACAAGATATATTGACTCCCGCTCCTACTTTATTTTGTGAATTGTCATCGAATGATTAAATAATATATATCGTGACTAGACATATTAGCGCGGTCAATAGAAAATCTATTATCTTATTATTTGGCCAACAAACAGAGTCTCCACATTTGCTCTCAAGGTCTAAAAATTCCCACATTAATCAGAGAAAAAAAAATTAAAATTACCTACCACTGTCATTACAAAAAAAATGCTTAAAAATACCCATATAGATATTTATAAATTACCCACCAGCACCATTAAAATATATTTCTATTCATAAATATAAATGTATTCATTGTTTTGCATATCAAGCTACATATCGTGCATACCTATAGAATACTAGCTACACAAGTAATTAACATGTTTTACCACACGTATATCTTATCATATTATCAAAGTTCCAAATGCACCTTCATGATTATATTATTATTAGTTAAAATAAATAAGATATTTTTAGGTTTTGCACTATATTAGACTACCACCTGGCCTGCAGTGATCATGACGAGAAGGTGACCAAAGTTGGACCAGCGATGAGGATCACAGAGTTGGAGGCTAAGAGCAAGGTAAGCGCTGCGCCGCCAGCTTCTTCATCCTCTGTAGAGTCTGAAGACTGTCCATCACCTACTGTCTATTGGTGATGTTTGAACGCCCATGTCCGTAGATCCAATGCAAGCACAAGGCCACTGCATGTCCAACCTAACCCTTTTTCGCAATCCTCATGCATCCCTATCCTTGCCGAGGGAGGGTCTTTGACATTAATCCAAAGGTTTGTTGCCGACATTGCTACAATACATTGCCTCACCTCACAATTAACACCACAAGCAGATCGGGAACCAGGACAATATTGATCAGGCCATGACTGGTATAGTAAGCTCATCAGGTTTGAACATGAACATAGGTTGCTGAAATTCTGAACAAAATTTTGTGGTCTACACTATGGAGATTTGTTGGCTTCCAAAAAGCAAGAAACTTGGATCGATTGTTCCCCCAACAGAAACTAGGTCATGGAGGCATGACGCCATACAACAGACGACAGAATTAAACATAGTAGCAACATACGACCAAGAGAATTATAAAATAGAAAAACTAACAAAAGAATAACTGAGTCAGTTGAACTAAGCAGTGGGCAATATTACTGCAAGGACTAGCAGATAAGAAACATGTTACTACTAGCAAATGGTAGTAGGTAAGATCGAGAAGATAGGCAGTCGTGACAGGATTATAGCTGTGCGCTTGCCAGGCAGCCACATTACTGACAAAAAAAAATTAAAAAGGAGGCACCACTGCACTAGCAGCAGAGAAGCACTCTTGATTACTGAACCAAGTAGCATGTGATGACCACTGCACTAGCAGCAGAGAAGCACTCTTGATTACTGAACCAAGTAGCATGTGATGAGAAAGATTTAAATTTATAAATAATAATTAGATAAAAATGCAAGATATATTTAGAATATCAATACTAGCCGCGCAAATAAGCGGGTCATCTCACTAGTTAATACAATTTTTTTTAAATTTTGTACCAATAAATTATTGAAGTTTATTCAGTTTTGACCTTCTTTTAAATTTATTTACAGTTATTTTTTTCAGTTCCGCTACTAGACATGGAATGCACAACTGGTAGATCCAAAAGAGATTCCGGCCGCGCATAATTTGGCCGTGAAGGAAGCGCGACAAAAGTGAGGCGCATCGTGCATGCCCGCAACTGGAGTTCGGCGCGCGCGCAGTGTACACGTGACAGGTGACCACTGCGCGGGGGAGCCTTTTGAGATCGCGCGCGGCAAATTCTGGCGCCTACCTTGGACTGCAACGACGGCCGCGGCTTTTCTTCGCCGCAGGAATTCTCTGGAGGGTTCGTATGGCATCTCACCAAGATTGCATGCCGCTATCCATCTGCTACACTGACGTGACTGCACATCATTATCCTTCGCTACTTTGACTGTACGCCGGCTATGTGCCGGCTGGGAGTAAATGTGCCTCGTTTTCCCTCTGCTACCTAAAAAAGAAAAAAAAACATTTCTCTTCAGAAGATTGCCAGACGAAGCTTACTACCTGTGTTTATCTTTATGAGAAGATGTATTTTGTTTCGTTGGGATAAGCTTTGGCAAAAAATTACTTCATTCACATATAAGTTTTTTTCCGACAAATTGATGGTATTATATGATATTTTACTTATAATTGTATTAATAGAGAAATTGTTGACCAGGCATGCATATGTCCTTCTAATTACAACAAAAACTTGTTCGACTGAATGAAATATGTACATTCATGAGATTAACTACATTATTTTTAATTTACTTGAGGAAACAACAGGCTCACCAATAAGCAAGGGTGTTTTTTTTTTGCGAGAAATAAGCAAGGGTGTTTGCTCGTTGCATGGATCGCCAATATTAATTATATTTTGTTTCTTTTTAAAAAAATGGATGTATAACTGCCTTGCTGCTGCATGGTTCCAGTCAATTGCAATGCCATGGACTCAAAGGTTAGTTTACAAGAGCCACAAGAGTAATACACTTTGTTGAATCATTAGTACTCCATTTTGAATAAGCAAGAGAACTGCTAATTGATGACTGCTTCGGTTGTATCGCGCTCCACTTGGAAGAGAAACGCATGTACTAGCATCTATTATGGAGTCGCATATCCCTTCAATCCGTTGCAACACTAGATATAATATGGACTTTCCATGAATCATTGGAAAACGAAGCTCGTTCAAGGTTCTTAGGCTATATTTGACCGAAAGAAAAATTCCAGACCTATAACGTTGCTTCCATGCCTATCATGGCAATGAACATATGCAAGCAGGCAAGCAGCTTAATAATAACTCAGCAAGCAAGACACGGCCTGTTTGGCTCCGCGAGCCAGGAACGCGCATGGCGTTTACGCGAACGCAGCCCCAGCGGCCGCTTTTCCAAAACGCGGGGCTCCAGTTCATTTTTGCCCACTGCACAACGTGGGTGACTGTGAGTCGCGCGTTCGCCGTGGAGCGTTCGGCGGGATTATTCCGCTTATCCCGCTCAAACGCCGTCGCCAACGCAAGAAACGCGAATCCAAACAGGGCCATAAATGCACCCTGATTCGAAGGGTTACTAGCTGATCCAGAAGTATGGTCATCAGTACAAACTGAACACTGGAGGACGGAGACTCTGAACTTCGCTGGAGCTTGACACTGCCATGCAATCAAGGGCGCTAACTCTGGCCACGAACACGCGCCATCAACTAGACTGCTGCTATAGTACTTCGAGTACTGCTTCCTGTTTCCCGCGCCACTTGCATTGAGAGAAACCTGTTAGCAGAGGGGATGCACGTGGACGAATCGAGCGCGCGTGGTATGCTGCAAATTGCCGCGGCGTTTCGGTCTCGCGACAGCGAGCGATATAGATATGTCTCACTCGTTTCTTGCAGTGCAGTCCCTTGCTCGATCTCTTCATTTGACGATCGCGCAGGCAGTACCGCAGTAGCGTGCAGTTTGCAACAGGGCGATGAGTAGCTCCAAGTGGCAACTGGCAATGCAGTTTTTGTGGCCTTGATCAATTGATCAACTTCATGAGACATTACTACAAACACTAAAAAAAACGGGCCAAAGGTCCTAGCCAAAGGTACCAGCTGCTGTTTTGACACTTTAATGATGTATATAAATGAATTGTGAACCCAGATTGTTATTTAATTTATTATTTTTATATTCTAATTATGTTAGTTATAATTTTGTAGTTAAGTTTTATTAATAGCGTATTCAATGTTAGTTATAAATTGGTAGTATGAATGAACTATTTGTACACTACAATGATGTATATAAATGTATTGTGGACCCAGATGAGTCGGCAATAGATGTACATGGCCGACCGGCGTTCAAAGGAGTTCATTGATGGCGTGCATAAATTCATAGAGGTGGCCGAGAAACACAAGTATGGTGGTTTCGTTCGTTGTCCATGTAAATTCTGTATGAATGAGAAGGATTACTCATCATCAAGAACCATCCACAATTACTTGTTCAATAGTGGTTTCATGCCGAACTACTATGTTTGGACGAAGCATGAAGAAAGAGGAATTATGCTGGATAATAATGAAGAAGAAGAAGACAGGATTCCTGACTTTGCAGCCAATTACGGTGCCTTTTTTGATGACACTGCAATGAGTGAGCCTGAAGAAGATGCTGAAGGACACGTTGTAGAAGATGATCTGGGTCAGATGCTGCGCGAAGCTGAGAAAGTTTGCGAAACAGAAAAGGAATCGAGAGATCTGAAGTGTATGTTGGAGGACTACAAAACATTGTTGTTCCCAGATTGCAAACAAGGCCAAAAGAAGTTGGGTACCATATTGGAATTGTTGCAATGTAAGGCATCAAATGGTTTATCTGACAAGGAATTCAAGGAGTTGCTGAAAATTATAAAAAACTTACTCCCTAAGGGTAACACCTTGCCATAGACAACATACGAGGCAAAAAAGGTTGTTTGTCCTTTAGAATTAGAGGCACAGAAGATACATGCTTGTCCTAATGACTGCATCCTATATCGAGGTGAGAATGAAAATTTGGATTCATGCCCTGTATGCAATGCATACCGGTATAAGATCCCTCGAGATGATCCAGGCGACGTTGAGGGGATGCGTGTCAAGAAGAGGGTGCCTGCCAAGGTGATGTGATATTTCCCTCTAATACCACGTCTGAAACGTTTGTTCATGAACAAAATAAATGCTAAATTGATGCGATAGCACAAAGAAGAACGTAACCAAGACAATATGTTGAGACACCCCGCTGATGGGTCGCAGTGGGGAAAGGTGGACAGAACATTCCCAATATTTGCAAATGATGCGAGGAATATAAGGTTCGGCTTAAGTACGGATGTCATGAATTCTTTCGGTGAGCAGAGCAGTGGCCATAGTACCTGGCCTGTGATACTCTGTATATACAACCTTCCTCCCTGGTTGTGTATGAAGCGAAAATTCATTATGATGCCGGTGCTTATCCCCGGCACGAAGCAACCTGGTAACGATATAGATGTGTATCTGAAACCACTGATTGAGGATCTTCTATTGTTGTGGAAAGAAGAGGGTGTTCGTATGTGGGATGCGCACGCAGAGGAATATTTTAACCTTCGTGCATTACTTTTCGTAACCACCAACGATTGGCCAGCACTAAGGAACCTCTCCGGACATTCCAATAAGGGTTATAGGGCATGCACCCATTGTTTAGAAGAAACCGACAGCACGTACCTCAAGCACTGTAGGAAGATTGTGTATATGGGTCATCGTCGATTTCTTCCGATCAAGCACCCATTAAGGAGGAAGCATGCTCACTACGATGGAAAGGCAGATCATCGTACCGAGCCTAGGCACGGTTGTGGGAAAATGGTGTTTGAAATGGTCAAAGATATAAAAGTAGTATTCGGAAAAGGACCTGGCAGTAGATCAGTGCAGAGTGATGATGGTCGTGCAACTATGTGGAAGAAGAAGAGTATATTTTGGGAGTTATCTTATTGGGAATCTTAGTGGTCCGACACGCCATTGATGTGATGCACCTAACAAAGAATCTTTGTGTGAACCTTCTAGACTTTCTTGTGTCTACGGTAAGCCAAAGGATACATTGGAAGAGCAGCAAGATCTTCAACGTATGAAACAATGGGCCGCCCTACATCCAGAAAAAAGGGATAAATGACATCATTACCTAAGTCCTGCATGCTACACTCTTAGTAAGGAAGAGAAGCAAAGTATGTTTTACTGTTTGAACAGTATCAAGGTCCCATCATACTACTCTTCGAACATAAAGAGGCTACTGAACCTGAAAGAGAAGAAATTCGCACATGTAAAGTCGCATGACTGTCACGTGTTGATGACGCAATTGATTCTAGTTGCACTTAGAGGTATTCTACCAGCTAATGTTCGAGCAACAATCATAAAGCTATGCGTCTTTCTCAACACAATTTCGCAGAAGGCAATCGATCCATTGAGTTTAAGCAGGCTACAAGAGGATGTTGTCCAAAGTTTAGTCAGTCTTGAGATGCTATTTCCTCCATCATTCTTCAATATTATGACACATCTTCTAGTTCACCTGGTCAAAGAGATTGGTATTCTCGGTCCTGTTTTCCTTCATAATATGTTCCTTTTTGAACGATACTTTGCAGTCCTAAAGAAATACGTTCGTAATCAGGCTCGTCCAGAAGGAAGCATTGCGAAGGGTTACGTCGCAGAGGAGGTCATTGAGTTTTGTGTTGACTATGTGGAAGAACTCTGCCCAATTGGGATTCCAGTATCACGTCATGAGGGGCGGCTAATTGGAAAGGGCACACTTGGAAGAAAATCAATAAATGCCACAGATCATGCCACGTTGAGCAAAGCACATCTCACAATTCTGCAACAATCAGCCTTGGTGGCTTCATACATGGAGGAGCACATGCAAATTGTGCGAAGCATGTACCCTTTGAAGTCTGAGACATGGATTACAAAACATCATAACGATACATTCGCCACCTGGTTGCAGAAGGAAGTCATGATCAACGATGAAATTCATGAGCAGCTAGCTTGGCTGGCTAGGGGTCCAGCAAATTCAATCCTGATGTACCAAGGATATGAAATTAATGGTTTCACATTTTATACAAGAGCCTAAGATAACAAGAGCACCAATCAAAATAGTGGTGTCCGTATTGATGCCACTGACTCTAGTGGCCAAATGAACTCTTATTTTGGTTACATTGAAGAGATCTGGGAACTTGACTATGGGCCATTGAAGATCCCTCTATTTCGTTGCCAATGGGTTAAACTGACAGGAAAATGTGTCGATATCGACGAGTACGGAATGACAACGGTAGACCTCAAAGAGCTTGGCTATCGAGACAAACTATTCGTCCTAGCTAAAGATGTCACTCAAGTTTTCTATGTGCAGGACATGTCTAGCAAACCGAGAAAGGACAAGTCCAGGAATAAATCAAGTTTTCCAGGTGCCGGAGATGAGCCAAAGCGCCATATTGTTCTGGCAGGCAAAAGGAAATTGTGGGAGTCGACGACGTCACTGATGAAGAAGAATACAATAAGATTGAAGATATGACTCCATTCGCTGTGGAGGTTGACACAAGTATTCTTTTAGCTGAAGAGGAGGCTCCGTACACACGTCATGATCATAATGAAGGGATGATTGTAAAGCGAACCATCGTTAATATTCCCTTAGTTGAATGATTATATCTTGTAATATTTTCTGTGAACATGCTATTAATGATTATCTCTGATTGTTATGACAATTATCAGACTTCTTATGCATTTAAATGATTTATAAGGCAATTAATAGTGTCATTGTACATTTAAATGATTTATTATGCATATAAATGATTTATTATGCAATTATTAGATTTATTACACATTTAAATGATTTATTAGGTAATTAATAGAATTATTGTGCATTTAAATGATATATTATGCAATTATCTGATTTATTACGTATTTAAAAGATTTATTATGTATTTAATAGAGTTATTATGCATTTAAATGATTCACTATTCAATTATTCGATTTTGTAAATAACCTATTGGTACCGGTTAAAATTTTCAACCGATACCAAAGGGCATGAGAAGAAAAAAATTCATGCGCAGGAGTCGAACTCGAGCCGCGGCGGCCATACTATTTAGACTTACCATTGAGCTACTTGGTGAATTCAATCGTTTGAGCGGCAAAAGTCTAAAAATAGACAGGTCTCAAAAACCTTAGGCACCGGTTTTGAAGCATTAACCGGTACCATAGTCCCTTTTCATTTCCCGCCCGTTGGGGCCTAAAGGCACCGGGTCGATATCCAACCGGTGCCTATGGGTGCCTAAGGTACCGGGTGGTTTACCAACTGGTGCCTTAGGCGCCCCAAAGGCACTGGTTGATTTGTTCAACCGGTACCAAAGGGCTTGGGGTATATAACCCAGTGCTCTGTTCCTCCTCTTCCTTTACTCCTTCTGATCGTCGACCTCCGCCGCCGCCTCCTCCGCGCCCGGTCGTCCACCGCTGCTCCGCCTCGACGCCACCGCCGGTCGGCCTCCACAGCGCCGCCACCAGGGTCCGCCTCGATGCCCTCTCTACTGCGTCGCGCCGCCACCAGTCCCGCCGCCGCCTTGTCTTCGCCGCCGCCTCCGCCTCGTCTTCGCCGTCGCCGACGCCGCCTCCGCCTCGTCTTTGCCGTGGACGCGCCTCCGCCTCCACCTCGTCTTCGCCGTCGCCGCCGCCACCTCTCTGCCTCGTCTGCGCCACCCTCTCCACTGCGCACCGCCGCGCCGCCATCTCCCCTGTGCCGTCTCCCCTGCGCCGATCGACGTCGTAAGCAATGGCGTCGACGTGCGCTAGCCCTTTTTCTTTTTTCCCATAATTATTTTGTTTATATACATTAGTATGTACAATATATGTTATTAGCTATAGAATTTAGTTATTATCTAGAATTTAGTTATTATCTAGAATTTAGTTATTTAGTACTATCTAGAATTCATTATTTTATATAGAGAAGAAAATGGAGAGAATTTAGTTAGAGAATATAGAGAGAATTTATATAGAGAATATAGAGAGAATTTAGTTATGTAGCCCATAATTTTTTCCATTGTTTGATATTATCTAGATTTTAGTTATTTCATATAGAGAAGGAAATGGAGAGAATTTAGTTATCTAGCCCATATTCTTGTTTCCATTATTTTATATTATCTAGAATTTAGTTATTTGATATAGAGAAGGAAATGGAGAGAATTTAGAGAGAATTTAGTTATCTAGCCCATATTCTTGTTTTCATTATTTTATATTATCTAGAATTTAGTTATTTGATATAGAGAAGGAAATGGAGAGAATTTCGTTATTAGAGAGAATTTCTATTATTATGTCTTATGTAGTGTATAATTGTGTCATTCAAAAATTTTATTTAATCATGTATTTAAATAGAGAGTGAATAATGCTTTTATTTATATATTTATCATGTATTTATGTAACTCACGCACTAAATGGTTAGACTCACATAATCATGTATTTATCATGTTTAATTCTTGAGTTCACAAACTCGTGCTAACACACAAACTTATCTCGCTCGGTCTCAAACTCGTGCTAACACACAAACTTCTCTCGCTCGGTCGCAAACTCGCACTAACACACAAACTTCTCTCGCTCAGTCGCAAACTCACGTTAACACGCAAACACATGCTCGGTATCTCGCTCTCTCCCTCTAACATACACACACTCTCTCTCTCTCTCACACACACACACACACACTCACTCTCTCTCCCTCTAACATACACACAAACACACACACTCTCTCTCTCTCTCACACACACACACACTCACTCACACACACAAACACACACACTCACACACACACACACTCTCTCTCTCCCTCGAACATACACACACTCACACACTCTCTCTCTCCCCCTCTAACACACACTCTCTCTCCCTCTAACATACACACAAACACACACACACTCACACACACACACACTCTCTCTCTCTCTCCCTCTAACATACACACACTCACTCACACACACTCTCTCTCTCCATCTAACACACACACACTCTCTCTCTCTCTCTCTCTTTCAAACACACATATTCGTTCAAAGAATTGAATCCTCCTGCTTCATTTAAGGATGGACACATACTCTAACACATTTTTACGGCTTCAGTTAAGGATGGACCCCTTCGGTGATGATGAGGCCGCCAGGCAATACATGTTGGATGCAATAAACGAAGATACGAGGGCCAACACCACCCATCCAATCGGTGAAGAAGAGGCTAGGACAGCTGATTCATTCCTCAATATGTCTGGAGATGCCGAAGAAGAAGATGATGACTTTGCGCCGCCGCCGCCCAACCATCAGCAGCACGTTCCAGTACATATCTTAATTATGTATGGTGACTTTGGAAGATTAATTTTGCAATTAACATATCTTTTCTGTAATTTAGTCGACCTCCGCATCGACTTCGTTGAGCCAGTCAAAAGGGAGACGCCGGGCAACCAATAAAATGGAGGGAAGACAGGACGTCACAGAAGTGGACGCGGAGGGCTGTCCAAGTGCTCCAGAGGCTGCTAGCACGAAATTTGTCAACCAATGTGGGGTTATTGTTCGGGCGAGAATTCCGATCAGCACAAGACTATGGAAATCGAGCAAACCAGAAGAACAGCAACATGCCGTGCCTCCACATCAAAAGGAAATGTTATGGACAAAACTCAAGGATATGTTCACTCTTCTTGAAGGAGTTGACCAAGAACTTGTGAAGAAATGTGCCTTGAAAAAGATGGCCCTTGCCTTTGCAAGTTTTGAGAAGAAGTTGTACAACAATTACATCAAGAAGGATAAGGAGCCGAACTGGGACAATCTTCCTCAAGTTAAACCATACTGGGAGGAGTTCTAGCAATACAAAATTTCAGAGGAAGCCCAAGAAAAATCCCAACAGGCCAAGGTGAATGCAGCAAATAAGAAGTACACCCACCACCTTGGGGCTGGAGGGTACAAGAAAGCAATAAAAAAATGGCAGAAGATGGAGCAGGACCTTATGGACAGAGGCATCAGGCCGACGACTTGGGATTGGCCGGATATATCCAAGTGGTGGTTATTTGCTAATGGCGTGACACTAAACCAGTTGGATGGAAGTTTGGTCGTGCCTGAACATATACAAGAAGTGTCCCGCGATCTGGTCGCTGCAATAGATGAGGCCCAATAAGGAACATTTCAGCCTCAAATGGAGAATGATGAGCTGACAAGGGCATTAAAGTATTCGGAACACCCTGGACGAGCCCGTGGCATCGGCGTGGTCCCATGGAAAGTTGCTTGGGCCGGAGATTCCTCTTACAAGACTCACCGAAAGAGCAAAGCCGAACAATAAGAGAAACTCCGTGCCATACAAGAAGAGATGAACAGGAAGGTTGCATCCTTGGAATCTCATATGGATGCTCGGGTCAATGAGGCAATTGCTCTAGCTCTGAGCCAAAGGGGCACTGCTGGGTTGCACCCGGATGTTGTGATAATCCCGGCCTCTCAGTGACGCAGCAGTTGTGCATCCACGGCGGTGCCCGACGTACAAGCTGAACATCAACCCCAGATTGAGCCAATGGCGGTAGATGACCAGAGGTATCCAGTGGATGATGTCACCATGCCGACACCATGCGAGCTTCATGTGCGAGCAAAGAATATATCCATTCATGTCGTATACGGGTCAGTCCTGCCCCTGAATCCTTGTACTACAATTCATGGAAGGCCGATACCCCCTGGCTACACCTTCATCACAGTCGAGCAGGTAGTTGGAAACAATGAGGATCTTGAGCTCGACTTCGTTGGAGGGGATGGAGAGAAGACATTGGGAGACGCACTGCACGGGGTTGTTCTATGGCGCAAGGCCGACATCAAACTTACTGCAAGCACAATGGCTCCCGTGCAGACCGATCACCCGTCTCCGCGGCCTCCCTCACTGCCATCCCCACAACCACCTCCCTCACCACCATCTCCGCCGGCACAAAGGCCACGAGTACTCCAACTCCTCCTGCACCAGAAAAAGAAAAGAAAAAGACTGCATCCCTCCCAGCGGCTGGACCCTCAAAGAAGAAGCAGAAAATGGTCGAAAGAAAATTGACCTACGAGAAGACCGCTGAGGAGTTGGAAGAGGACACTGCTCAATATATAAAAGAACAGTTGAAGCCTAAAGACCCCCCCGCCGAGGGAAAAGGTACCTCTAAAATTAGGGAAAAAGCTTCTCGCGAGCCTAGACAACCCACCACAACCGAAAAGCTTACCCTCGGACTATGAACGTACTCTGATAAAGGCACACAAGATGAGAAATGTGAAGAAAAAATATGGCAAGACCATTCCTCAGCTTGGCACACAACAAAAAGAACTTGAGCCCCTCCGAGTGCCAGGGTTGCCACTCCTATACCCGACGGACGTACAAATCCAAGCGGACCTACATGCCGCGATATTTCTTTCTGAAACTGGATTAATGCTAGAGCAGGCAATGGGGCAAGTGGAGGCGAAAATCCCTGTCGCTCCCGTTCTTACTCCATTCCAGCATAGAAAACCTTTTGTCACTGAGGAAGATGAGAAAAGTCTAGGCACGCAGATGTTCAATTTGCATAGATGGTACCTGCGAATGAAGAATGACGAAGGGAAAATATTTGGAGTCAAGTATCTGTCAGACCTAGGGTAGCGGGACTGCTCACAGGCATAGAATGTTCTAGAGTAAGGGATAGCCCATGGATGTACCTTACCTCATTTGTAACTACCCGAATAGGCGTAGTACTAGCTGCAATACAAGGAAACTACCTGATCATGTTGTAGAAGGACTCCAACTGTACTCGGCTAGGACTTTCCATGTAACCCTGTCCCCCCGGATATATAAGGGCGGGCAGGGACCCCCTCGAAAAACATCAACACCTAAGGCAATACAAACCACCACACAGGACGTAGGGTATTATGCAACTCGCGGCCCGAACCGGTCTAAATCTTTGTGTTCCTTGCACCATCGAGTTCCAGAGCCGTCGATCCCTACCTACAAACCCTACTGCTAAGGGTATCCCTAAGCAGGCTTGGCGGTAAACACCAACAGCTGGCGCACCAGGTAGGGGACTCGGTGAGTTCATCGGCGAGTTCGATGGCCACTTTCGCTTTCAGCACCATGGTGCCTCCTCCAGGCGCCACCTTCATCTTCGGTTTGTGGGTCTGCGTCGCCAATGGTTCAGGCGGCTTCGATAGCCACTTAAGCAACTCTCCCACGCCGAAGAGCTCCACATCGAAAGACTCCAACAAACTCACCAGATCTCATGATCATGGCGTTATGTTGCTTCCCGACCTCGCCAAGGAGATCGAGCCGAAACTCGAAAAAACTCGAGTTCTATTCAGACTCAGATTGATCTCAAACCAAAATCCACTCGGATTGGGACTCTTTTTGCTCAACCCGTTTTCGGATTGCGCAATTCATCATCTGTTTACAGGCAAATGATTAGATCCATCTATGAAAGTAGCTTGGATCGCCTACTCCACGTCGAAAACCAATAGTCACCGCTAGTCGAGGGGCACCTGTTTTCGACAAATATTCAGATCCAGTCGAGTCACCTCAAGACAGCCTGGACTTCATCACCAATGCACTGGCTAAGATGCAACTCAAATCTTGCCGAAGCCATATCCTCGCAGAACTACTCAACAACATGCGAGAAGTCGCAAGCATTGATGATCTCCCTTTTCAACACGGCACTCCCCTCGAAACTGAGAGCGAAACTGGCTCTGGTGGAACTGTCCTAGCTGATTACGAATCAGACCTGGAAAGCTTCTCTCACGAGCATTTGATTCCGGTAATCATCCTACCCAGGGGTGCTCCAAGCCACCATGATCCAAACGAAGCCTTGGATCAGATCTCAGCAGATAATCTGACCCAAGACGCTTCAGCTGATGAAGACGAAGCCACTCGCACAGCCCGCAGGGCAAGGAATCAACGAAAAGAAGCATGCAGGGTTCATGCAGCTGAACGTGCCCGAATTCCACCGCCCAACCTCAATAATGAGTTCAACAATGTTGCGGATCCTATCTTCAGAACATCAATCGCCGCAATGACAGAAGCAACCCTGCGACTCATGACGATGCCTCAGAATCCTGAGTTGGAACGAATCATAAATCTCACCAAAAACGTTGTTGAACAACTCGAGAAACAGAACCCCCTGTCCTCGCCCCACGGTATGCGATCAAGGGCTACTGCAACAGTAATACCTCAGGCAAGTTGTACCCCCGGAGCCACCAACGTCAATAGCAACAGGAGCAGCAGAACCAAAGAAACCAAGAGGAACAGGAAGCTGCGAGTAGTCATCGCCCCAGAGGTGGCCAACCACAAGCAAATCAAGCTCCTGGCCCTCAGGCAAATCGCAACAACAACAACTGTGGGAATAACAGGGAAGAGGTAGCCGATTCCATTGTGGACGCACGGACATCATCAACGCAAGACGCAGAGTGCAACTTGCGGACAACTCTGACCGCTTCCAAGCCCTAGGCAAGGTTTTCGACAACATCGAGTACCCGAAGGATTTCAAGCCTACGAACATCCAAAAGTACGACGGCAAGCAAGACCTTGCTCAATGGTTACATTTATACTCGACCGCTATTAGTGTTGCAGGGGGAGATACCAACACCAAGGTCCTCTACCTCCTGATGGGCCTGGAGTCCGCACCCCTCACATGGCTCGAAAGCCTGGCGCGCGAGTCAATCCACTCGTGGGAGGACCTCAAGAAGGCGTTCATCGACAGCTTCCAAGGGTCGCTACACCGAGTAGCTACTCGCCATGCCCTATCCATGATCAAGTAGGAGCAAGGCGAGTCGATCAGATCCAACGTCAAGCGCTTCTTTGACACAAGAGCTACCATCCCCAACGTCGCCGACGACGACGTCATCGACTACTTCCAGAGTGGCATCACCATCCAGTCATTATACCGTGACTTTGGGCATAATCGGCCCAAAACGGTGGTAGATCTATGTGACATGATGCAGCACTGGGCAGATGAAGAGGGGCAAGAATGCAGTCACTTTCCCTGCCGCAACAACGAAAACAACAGAAAGCGCCACAACGACCGTGGAGGGCCCAGCAACCAGCGGGATCCTACGCGTAAGCGTAAGCCTGATGACACTGTTGGCACTATGGATCGCACGCCGCGTGGTAAGAAGGGCGACAAACCGCAGGACCAGTTCGACAAGATCCTTCACAACAAAAGATGTCCAATCCACCCCAAGAGCAACCACTCGATGTGGGAGTGCTCGATCCTGCAACTGCAACTGCTCCAAAGAAAGAACAAGACAAAGATGATGAAGACGACAATAAAGACCGTGATGGTTTCCAACAGCAGCAAAACATCATCAACGTCATATTTGGAGGAGATCCTAACTTCTCCAAGCGAGCTCAGAAGCTCCTACTCAGAGAGATCCTCTCAGTCGAGCCAGCAATTCAGAGGCCACTCAAATACAGCGAGGTCCCCATTACCTTCTCCAGGGAGGATCAGTGGACCAGCTTCTCTGAACCTGGAAAGTTCCCGCTAGTACTCGATCTAGTCGTTCAGGGCTCCAAGCTTACTCGAGTACTCATCGACGGCGGAAGTGGGCTCAACCTGATCTTTGCAAGCACATTGGTAAGGATGGGCCTCAATTATATGAGTCTGCTTACTCCAAGTAAGGCTCCATTCTACGGTATCGTCCCTGGGAATTCCTCTACACCAATTGGCTCGGTTACTCTCCCAGTCACGTTTGGTACAGAACAGAACTTCCGGATAGAATATATCAAATTCGAAGTAGCCGACTTTGAATCTTCCTACCATGCCATCCTGGGAAGACCTGCACTAGCCAAGTTCATGGCCGTACCTCACTACATCTATCTGCTCCTTAAGATGCCAGGCAACATAGAAGTTCTTTCACTACGTGGAGTCCTCAAATCTTTCGAGTGCGACAAGGAAGCAATAGACCATGTCGCCACAATTCGGGTTCATAGCTCTGTCAGCGAAATACTTGCGGCTGCTAAGGAACTATCACTCAAGGAGCCGATGCCTTCCAAAAGGCCAAGCCAATCATCGGTCAAACCAACCGGTGATGTGGGCACCAAGACTATTCAGTTACAAGAGGGAGACGACTCCAAAACAACCATCATCAGAGCTGGACTGGGTGACAAATAGGAACTCGAGCTCGTCATCTTCCTTAGGGCCAACCGAGATGTATTCGCGTGGAAACCAGCGGATATGCCAGGGGTGCCCAAGGAGTTGATCGAGCATACCTTAAAAGTCCACTCTAAAGCCATTCCAAAGAAGCAACGGCTAAGGCATTTCTCACCGGACAAGCGAGAAGCCATCAAGAAAGAGCTGGCAAAACTACTCGCAGCAGGGTTCATCAAAGAGGTCTACCATCCTGAATGGTTGGCTAACCCTGTGCTTGTCCAGAAAAAGGACAACAACGAGTGGAGGATGTGCGTTGACTACACCGATCTAAACAAGCACTGCCCAAAGGATCCCTTCGGGCTACCATGTATTGATCAAGTAATCGACTCAACATCAGGATGTGTCCTGTTATCCTTCCTCGACTGCTACTCAGGGTACCATCAGATCGCCCTGAAAGAAGAAGACCAAATCAAGACGGCCTTTATCACTCCTTACGGGGCTTATGCCTATAAGACCATGTCCTTCGGGTTAAAGAACGCTGGAGCTACCTACCAGCGCGCAATACAGCTATGCTTCGCCGATCAGCTACATCGCAATGTTGAAGCCTACATTGACGACGTCATCGTCAAAACCAAGACCCAGGATCAATTTATTACTGACCTGGAAGAGACCTTCAATAGCCTCCGTAAATTCCGCTGGACGCTCAACCCAACTAAGTGTGTCTTTGGCGTACCCTCTGGAAAACTACTCGGCTTCATCGTCAGCAACCGAGGAATTGAAGCTAATCCCGAGGAGATCAACGCCATCATGGCCATGGATGCTCCAGCTACCATTAAGGACGTCCAGAAGCTTACAGGCTGCATGGCAGCTTTGAATAGATTCTTGTCCAGACTTGGCGAACGGGGCTTACCCTTCTTCAAGCTCTTAAAGCGACAAGATAAATTTGAGTGGACTACAGAAGCCACGCAAGCACTTGAGTACCTCAAGCATCACCTCCAGTCACCGCCAATTCTGACAGCTCCACTACCTGGTGAGGAACTACACCTCTACATCGCTGCAACTACTCTTGTAGTCAGTACGGCGATAGTAGTCGAACGATCGGAGGAAGGCCATGCCTATGGCGTCCAGAGACTAGTATACTTCATCAGCGAAGCACTCTCTGAATCAAAGGTTAGATATCCATCAATTCAGAAACTTCTGTATGGAATTCTAATCACCTCTAGGAAACTCCGGCATTACTTCGACGAGTACAAGATCTCAGTGATAACTGACTTCCCAATGGGGGATATACTCAACAATCGGGATGCCACCGGACGAATCTCAAAGTGGGCGGTTGAACTGGGAGCCTTGGAAATCAACTTCAAGCCAAGAACAGCAATCAAGTCACATGCACTAGTCGACTTCTTAGCTGAATGGCGGGAAAATCAGATCCCAAGACCTCATAACGTTCCAGAGCATTGGGTAATGTACATTGACGGCTCACTCAAGCTCGACGGAGGCGGTGCGGGAGTTTTATTCATCTCCCCCAAGGGAGAGCATCTAAAGTATGTGTTCCAAATCATGTTCAAGGTTTCCAACAATGAAGCTGAATACGAGGCACTGCTACACGGTCTTCGACTAGCAGTCTCCCTCGGCATAAAGCAACTACTCGTTTACGGCGATTCTATACTCGTCGTCCAACAAGTCAATAAGGAGTGGGACATCAACAAGGATACCATGGACGCATACGTTGAAGAAATCAGGAAGCTCGAAAACAAGTTCTCAGGGATGGAGATCCACCACATCGATCGTGACAATAATGTGGGAGCTGATGTCCTTTCCAAACTTGGCTCTACTCGAGCAGCTGTTCCACCGGGAGTCTTTGTCCATGAACTTCATCACCCATCAGTCGAGGTACAAAGCCAACAAGTCACTGACACAGAGACCTCTGCCACAATCAGAGAAGTACTGATGATTGAAGAAGATTGGCGGACTCAGTTTATCGACTTCATCAAGGAGTTCAAGCTTCCACCACATGTCGATCTTAAAAGCGCGGAAGCTGTCCGCATCACCAGGCGTAGCAAGGGTTTCGTCCTTGTTGGCGACAACCTATACAAGCGCTCCGCTTCAGGCATTCTCATAAAGTGTGTTACCCTTGAAGAAGGCCAAGACATCCTCCGAGAAATATATGAAGGAGTTTGTGGCAACCACGCTGCATCAAGGACACTGGTCGGCAAAGCTTATAGGTCAGTTTTTTTCTGGCCAACAGCTGTTTCAGACGCAGAAGACCTTGTCAGGCGATGCCCTGGCTGCCAATTTTTTGGCAAAAAGACTCACGTTCCAGCACACAATCTGATAACAATCCCTTCATCATGGCCGTTTGCTTGTTGGAGTTTGGACATGATCGGACCTTTAACCGTAGCTCCAGGAGGATTCAATCATGTGCTGGTAGCAGTCGACAAGTTCACCAAGTGGATCGAGTACAAGCCCATTGTCAAGATCTCATCCGATAGAGCAGTGGATTTCGTATCTGACATTATCCACCGATTTGGCTTTCCTCACACCATTATTATAGATCTCGGCACCAACTTCACGTCACAATCTTTTTGGGATTTCTGTGACAACTCATGCATTGAGGTCAAATATGCCTCAGTAGCTCATCCTCGGGCAAACGGTCAAATTGAGCGCATCAATAGTTTAGTACTCGACGGCTTGAAGAAAAGACTCTATGACACCAATACCAAGAAAGGTGGCAAGAGGATTCAAGAACTACCTCATGTAGTCTGGGGGCTGCGAACCCAGCCTAGAAAAGCAACTAGACAATCACCTTTCTTCCTCACTTACGGGTCAGAAGCTATACTACCCGCTGATATTATGTGGAAATCTCCAAGAGTAGAAGCCTATCAAGAAGGAGAAGCAGATGAAGCTCGACAACTTGAGTTAGACTCAGTCGAAGAGGCCAGAATCAATGCCTTAACTCAATTGCCTAGATATCTTCAAGGAGTCAGACGCTATCATGATCGCAATGTCTAGCAAATATTCTTCAATGTGGGAGATCTAGTACTATGCAGGATTCAGGATGAGACAGGACTGCACAAGTTAAATTCCAGATGGGAGGGTCCATTCATCGTAACCAAGGTTACAAGACCAAGATCATACAGAATCACTGATGCGGATGGCAATGAGGTACCGAATTCCTGGAACATTGACCACTTGCGCAAGTTTTTTTCCTTGATCCAAGCAATCTAGTGTTGTCAGTTGATTTCTTTAATGAAGCAAGGGTCCTTAACGGTATATCGACTACATTAAAGGCAATCTCTCCATCTGACAGCATCACTAGTTCAGAATAGCTGATACAGTTCTCCATCAGGATAAGTACTCAAGCTGCATCCTTGCCCTTAATATAAGGGCGCAACCTACTCGCCTAGCTCGGGAAGGTGTTTGGATACCTTTACTAGTTGTCCATCTTGGGTAACTCGACGGAGTTCATCCTAACAGGTCAATTATGAAGAACTCCAGCCTTGTTGTAAAGGCAAAACTACTCGCTCGCTCAAGTACGTTATGGATACTACTACATTTTGTCCATCTTGGGCAACCCGACGGGGTTCGCCCTAACAGGTCAATCTTAGTAGTTACTCCAGTCTACAAGTTAGACACCTTACTCGCCTCGCTCGAGTAAGTTTCGGATATCTTTCTGGCATTTACATCTTAGATAACCCGACGGGGTTCATACCTAATAGTTTTGCCTTTTAAGGATTACTCCAGTCCTTGGTCAAAGGACACCTTACTCGCCTTGCTTGAGTAAGCCTTGGATATCCCAATGACATTTACGTCTTGGGCAACCCGACGGGGTTCGTACCTAACAGTTTTGTCTTACGGATTACTCCAGTCCTTGGTAAGAAAACACTATTCGCTTGCTCGAGTAGTTTATGGATACTTTACAAGTTTCTCAAATCGGTTAGTCTGACGGGTATCACCCTAAATGATTAACTTTAAGGATTACTCCATTCAAGTATTCTACTCGATTAGTTCATATTTATCCTACGGTATCAGATTATGCTTTTGAAGACACACCAACAGGATACGAATTATGAACAATGACAAGAATCCAATGAAGATTATAAGAGTTGTTACAAGCAGTCTACTCTGCCATGTTCTTCAGAATTTCCTCCGCAATCACTTCTGATTCCTAACAATACTCTCGGAATTTCTCATCAGAGCAACTGGAAACTATTCCTTTAGCTATCAGAGCTAAATTAAACTGAGGCAAGTATGACTTGACAACTCCTATCATGTGGGTTAGATAATTCTTGGAAGTAGCCGTCATAACATCAAAAATTTCCTAGGGAGCTTCTTCCAAACGCTCCACTAAGGACTTGCTACTTGACGACTCTTTTTCAGTATCAACCACATCCACAAGAGCTTGAGCTGCTGCTATTAATTGAGTATGGTCTTCCGGAGATCCTGATGGGAAGATATCTTAGAAATTGATATGACAAAGCAAAATCAAGACAAAAGATTGAGTGCTTACAGGCTTGGGCAGTCTGCAATTGCTTCTGAATCCTGGAATTTTCCTCTTGAAGCTTTGATCTTTCTTCTTCAAGGTTCTTAATCTGGCGCTTCATGTCACAAACCTCCAGATGATGCTGCTGGCTTGCTTCATAAAGTTTGTTCCGAGTAGCAAGGGCTTCATCCAGTCGTTTGGTAATCATGGTCTTTTGCTCCTCTAAGATCTTCCGATTGTCTATAGTCTTATATAAAGCATGAGATTTCAAGAAATATTGATTGGCTACATCCTGAGATATACAAGACGAATCTGGTCAGACATCAACAACTACTCGACGAAGACAAGTAGCGGCAGAAGACTCAACTTGGTAAATTTAAAGCTCCACTGCATACAATCTGCAAGTTTCTTCATGTTGTCTAGAGACAACAGTGGATCATCAAATAGTTCCTTTCCCAACTCTTCCTGGGCTGACTGAGGCATAGACTGGAATGGTACCAGTCGAACGGAAGAACCTTTTGACCCTTCTACTCCACTACTCCCAGATCCACCAGCATTGGAGGCTCCTTCAGCAGCCGCAGGAGTATTAGATGTTTTAGGGCTTGGTTCGCTTGGATTCTCAGCTGCGTCTGCACTTGGCAAACTGGTAGCCGGGGTCTCGATCAACCCAATTACAAGAGATTCGGGGGCTGATCGACTAGTTCCTTCCGAACCACTCGACACCCAGTTGCAGAAGTCTTGGACTTGATCTTTCTCATGCGCCGAAAGATGTTGGATCCTAGCCAAGCAAGATTCTGAATAAGAAAGCTGAGGCAAACGGGATACAATCAACAAATTATTATATACTTACTGGCTGGCATCGAGATGAGGAACTTTCCTCTGCAACATTGATCCGGGAGCCACCTTCCGTTTCTTGCTGTCCTCAAAATCAGCATTTACAGAAGTCGGAGGCATACAATACCAGGATTTATAATTTTTCTGCAGAAAGAAGCCAATACTTAGTCAGAAGATCAAAAATGGTTAACTACAAGTACTCAAGATGGTATCCAAAACACGTACCCATGCATTCTCGGGAGGATTTTGTGCCGAGAAGAGTGTTGGAAGCGTCAAAGACTTGTCGAAGTTATCGAGTACTTTGCAGCATCTCTTTATTACTTCAGACTGAGCCATTGGCTCAGGGGACATCCTAGTAGGATCCTGCGTGCCTTCATTTCTAAAGGCAGGATGCCTTCGCAGCTGGAGAGGCTGTGTCCGGCGACCGATAAATGAGAAGACCACATGATCTCCAGTGACTCCTTTCTTCTTAACAATGGCAATCGCACAAAGAATGGCTTCAACTTGCTTGCCACCAGGTCCTTTACTTGACCAGCTTTCTTGGACTTGCGGGGCACCAGCAATCCTTTCTGGAAGTGGAGATTCAAAGTTTCTGACATGGAACCAGAACTTTTTCCATTCGGCTCCCTTATTCACCGGATCATAAGCCAAGTACTCGCTTCGGGTTTCCGGACGGAGTACCAATTCAGATCCCCCGACGACGGTGGGATTGGTGGCAATTGGGACAGGAACAAGGAAGAAGAAATGTTTAAAAAGGTGAAAATGGGGAAGAATTCCAATGAAAGCCTCACAGAAGTGAGTGAAAATCGAAAGATGCAAGATGGATTGGGGAGTAAGATGGTGTAATTGAATTCCCTAAAACTGAAGAAGTTTATAGAAAAACACTAACACGGGAAGAGTGAGACCACATTCTACAAAATCGCGAAACATAATGGTCTCAAGGGTACCTTCCATGGGGTAATCTTCTCCTTCACCAGCGCGCCACTGGCTTACGCCCTGCTCTTGGAGGAGACCCATACTCTCCAACTCCCGGACCAGTGATTCAGATATCTTGCTTTTACGCCAACCTGTGGACATATTGACGATCGTTTCCTCTTCAATCTTGGACTTGTTCTTCTTGGGAGCCATCTCACAGTCACGAGTTTTAGCTCGGGGGCTACGAGAGGGGCTTTTGGATTTTGACTGAGAAGAGGCGAATGTGAATCTGAGTCAGACGGCGGCCAGGAGTTTAAGGGGTAAAACCCTTGGAAGTTTTCAACCGGCTTTATACGGTCTTCGGGGGCAATTTTGTGAATATTTGGGATGCCAACGGATTCTTTCCTTCTCAGGGAAGTTTTCAGTTTTTACCACGAGTTTACATTGATTCTTAAATCTAAATGGAGGGATTTAAATTCAAGGCTTGGGGGCTGCGAAATATATGTATCAGAGATTTATTTTTCAAAGTTTTGAAAAATAAAGAAGAAAAAAAAGACTAAAGTGACCCTCAGCCTGATTCTACGATTCAACCTAAGGCTCGGGGGCTACTCCATATGGAGCGCGAGTACTTCGTGCACCATATATTATCAAGATTTTGAGGCTTGAGCACCTCACAGCCTCGGAGCAAATGAAAGTACTTGAAGCACTACTCGACGTATCTAAAGAAAGGACCAGAAGCAACCAGAAGGATGTTCTGACTACTCGAAATACTCGAAGACGCCCAGGCAAGTACTAGACGCCTGCAGGACTCGGCTACGAAGAGCTCGGGGCTTGTCAGACCTGGGACAGCGGGACTGCTCACAGGCATAGAATATTCAAGAGTAAGGGATAGCTCATGGATGTACCTTACCTCTTTTGTAACTACCCGAATAGGCGTAGTACTAGCTGCAGTACAAGGAAACTACCCGATCGTGTTGTAGAAGGACTCCAACTGTACTCGGTTAGGACTTTTCATGTAACCCTGTCCCCACGGATATATAAGGGTGGGTAGGGACCCCCTCGAAAGACATCAACACCTAAGGCAATACAAACCACCACACAGGACGTAGGGTATTACGCAACTCGCGGCCCGAACCTGTCTAAATTTTTGTGTTCCTTGCACCATCGAGTTCCAGAGCCGTCAATCCCTACCTACAAACCCTACTGGTAAGGGTATCCCTGAGCAGGCTTGGCGGTAAACACCGACAGTATCGTGACCATGATTTCTTCCGCGGGGAGGACGACTTCTGGGTGTACTTCGAACATTTATATCACATTTACCATCCACAATCCCTCGACGCCTCTATCATCACCATTTGGGTTTTGTAAGTATCACTTACCTCTACATTAATACTTTTTGTTAACAAGAACATAATTATATGTGTGCATTATAAAATTTCTATTGTATCGTTTAGACAGGAGAACCAAAGAAGCTGAAAACATGGATGGCACCATCAGATCGGCTCCATGTCTCCTTTGCTAATTAACCAGAAAATGCTCAACGAAAATTACATGGAAACATGCCAAAACATGTACGATTCGTTGACTAGGCAAAATTACAAATCCTATATATTCATACCATACAACTTTGGGTAAGCCTTGGTCGAGTCAATCCTCTGTTATATTACTAAATAAATACTAAGTCGTCTAATACATGTATGTATATATTCTATCTATATCTGCAGTTATCATTGGATTTTACTCATACTTTTCGTAGAGACCGGCAATCTTATAGTCTTTGACTCAATGAGAAATCCAAAGTCCGCAATCCAACATATCATAGACCCCTTGAACAGGTAAGTTCAGTTTGCACAATCAAATCCTTTTTCTATTAATAACAATTCCTGAATATCAAACTTAACTTTGAGCGCAGGATTTGGAAAAAATTTGTGAAAAAGAACAAAGGACGTGGTCAATAGAGGCCCGAACTGAGCGTTAAAATGGATTATCCGGTATGCTGATTCACAAAGATTTAACTAGTTAAGTAATCCCAAATTGTTCTAAATTGAGTAATTTATTTGTTTCTCCTTAAGTGTGCAAGACAACAGCAAGGAACTGATTGGTGCGGGTACTACGTATGCGACTACTTGCACATCATGACTCCATGCGGGAAGCCTACTACGGAGGACATGAGAGTACGTCCAAACCGTTCACTAGTACATTTTCATAATTATACTAACGCACATGATGTTAATATATCAGTCCTTTTTTCCTAAATGATAGATGTCTCAAATGGGGGATGAATGTTACTCTACTGATCGGATCAACACCGTGTGCGAGCAGCTCGCCGGATTCATTTTGAACGAGATCCTGGATCCTAGAGGCGGGTTCTACCACGACGGTCACATCCATAGAGGACTTCCATCGAGCTCCTGAGGGGCCCAGTAGTTGGACTACAAACATAACTTGTACATTTGTAAATATTTCAAAACGTGATACCTTGATGTTTGTATATTTGTAAATATATTAGTTCATCTAATTAGCTTAATTATATGCTCGCATTTCACTTTTAGTTAGTTTCAGATATTCTCTGAAAAACAACACATACGTACGACCAATGAACGTATAGTATTGTAGAGCTCGAGTGCGCTTAGCAATTATAAAAGAATAAATAGTAATAAATAAAACAAATAAAATTGGATTTGGGCAAAATAGGGAAAGCTCATTGGTATCGGTTGGAAAGACCAACCGGTACCAAAAGGGCTGCCACCTTGCGTCAGCGTGGCAGCCTCTGTGGTACCGGTTGGTCTTTCCAACCGGTACCAATGGAGGCCTAAGGCACCGGTTGTTAAACCCGGTGTCCTAGACCGAGGCCATTGATCTCGGTTTGGGGGTACCGGTTGCAAAACCGGTGCCTAAGCACCTCTTCAACCGGTTCTGAAGGCTCGTTTTCTAGTAGTGAAAAAAGATTTTTAGAGACGGGTAAAAACACATTTTTAGAGGTGGGTGTTATACTCGCTCCTAATTTCGCTGCTAAAAATGCTATTTTTAGGTGTGGGTAATATGTCCGCCCCTAAAAATAGTTTTTAGAGGCGGGTCACACCATGACCCGTTGCTACAAATCGGGTCATGGCGTGACCCGCCCCTAGAAGTCGATTTTTAGGGGCAGGTCATGCCAACCAGCCACCACCACAATCCATGTAGTGTCGAGGTACGATTTTTTGGATGAAATATACACACTTGCATCATCTGAAATTCAAACTGCCGACCTCAAACCTCACGGGCTCCTTCCTTACCACCACACCACACATCCACTTGTGAGTCAAAGGGGCATGCTATTTTTTTATATTAACTCTGAAGTTGATTTGTAGGGGCCAATAATGCCATCACCCACCCCTAATAATAATTTTTTAGGGCCGGGTGAGGCCCCCACCCGCCCCTACAAATATTTTCCCAATTTCTTCTAAAATATCGTTCAATTCATTAAAAATAGCAAAATATTTTTATAAAATGTGAAATTTTTACCAGAAACTTATTGCGACAAGTATAATTTAGGAAAAATACCAAAATCTAGTTTGAGTGACCATATTAGTTCAAGGTGTGAAAACCACAATGAATAGCTCCCACACTAACTTATCTTATACAACTCAAGGCTCACTTTGTAGTTTCCACACTAGTAATCACTTTATACTATGAATGTGCTTTTAATATTTTTCTAATTCTACATATCACAATAGGCTTATGATAAAAATTTCACTTTTTTGACGTATTTTGTATTTTCAGGGGCGCGTCGGTTGCTATAGTAACTCCGCTCCATTTATAGCAACGGATCCCTACAGAAAAAACGAGGCATTCCTACAAATCGTTTTTGTAGTAGTGAGAGTGTGTGCATTTTTTTCGGGGGGGGGGGGGGGGGGGGTATTAGAGTTAGATTTACAAAAGATAGGGAAGGATAAGATGTTAGCCCCCTAACAACTCATCTGTTACTATCTGCCCTCTTATAGATTGTTTCCTAGCTTTACTCTGACTGTGTGCATGCACTTTTTCTTTAGGTAGCAACGGGGGCGCAGATCGTCCACGTGAACTCAATCGGGCAGTACCAATGTGTGTTATAACTTATAAGCCGGTGCAAAGAGGAGAGAGAAAAGAAAATAAAGGTGCAATACATTGGAGAGGAGATGCTAGCCTAGCACCTGTTGCTTATTCTAGTCGGTACTAGCGATATAAAACATTTTGTCTTCTCTCTCATCCAGTCACCCCTCTTCTGACAATCCATACACTGAATGTCCATCCATTCATACAAATTTTATATGGTGTGGAATCCATCTTAGTGTGTGCTAAGAAATTTGTACACACGAGAATTTTTTTTCTAGCAAAGCACCTATTGAGGTGTCACATTTTTGCATCTTGGCTAAGCTTATACATTATATTGGAGCTGCCCAAAGGGCAAAGCCCAAGTAGTTTTACAACGCTGGTACAGCGCGTCGGAGTTACAGCGGAGGGACTGTGTGCACATCTCACTGTTGGATTTCGCTGTTTTAATTAGTTTGGCAGAGAGAATGAATGTAACAGGTTGTAGAGCATGGCGATTGGCGATCGAGTAGAATGGTGGAAGAAGCCGGCAGGGTTGGTAGACACATACACCTTGTGTATGCTATGCATGTGAGATTCTGTTACGGTCCTAGACCTCCAAATCACAATAGCAAGAGTATGAATACAAATTGGGGAAGAATCAGAATGAATCTAGACTACAGGTAACAAAGATTTGAGAGGGATAGCAAGAAGCTATAGGAGCAGGTTCTTGGACAGAGGAAGAACATGTTGGGTCTGTTCTTGTTCGATGCCCTCACGGGTCCTCGTCCTTGCCCTTTTGTAGTTTCACCTCTTTTCCATAGCCTGGCCCACCTTGCAGCCGCCCTGGAGAGGCCTGTCCGTGACATTCCCCACCACTTGAAATGCGGCTTGCCCTCAAGCCGCAACCACCGGGCTCCCATTGAAATTTGAAGTAGTGCTTCGTCTTTGGCTTAGCGATCTTGACATGATTCAGTGAACAATTTGCTCCAGTGGAGATGACCACCTCCACTGATCCTTGACAACTCCCAAGAGACCTTACCATCTCCATCATTGAGTGGTTGCACCATTGCCAATGAACGGAGCTATTGCTGCTTAAATTCATTGTCTTGCACTGTAGCTTCACAGCAATCAGGTTAATAAGATATATATCATGATGCCAGTCCATAGCCACAAAGATGATCAACCACTTGCAGGCAGAGGTTGCACAAAACTGAAGATCACTAGTATCTTCTTGGCGTTGTCATGGCTCTGGAACCTCACGTTGTACAGGTTGCCTCCAAACCGATGTGAAGTAATTCAAGGAGTCACGCTTTACACCACCTGGATCCCAAGGAAGCATAATTTGATATGCACACTGCACAATTTGGGGCATTTCTACACTGAACTGAATCCTGCACAGTTTTGTGAGAATTATTGCACTGCTGAACTGAAAAGAAACCCATATGGATCCACTCCTCAAAAGCAATTGCGATGTCTTGCACATGGAAAACTTCTTTTCTGCACGAAATGGTGTTATCAACCTCATTCCGACCATGAAGGAAACAATTGCAAGCATTACTCAACTTTGTGTGGATCAATACGCTCTCAACTTGTCTGAATGCCTACTAAGACCACATGCAACTGCATTGTCATTCAGCAGTACATTTTTCAGCTATATGTTATATCTCGCTTCAATGAATTATAAGTCTGTGCAATCAACTTGCTGATCTTCAGTGAAATCCCAGATGTTGCTTCTCAATTGCAGTTCATCAATAGCCTTTTCTGCAGCATTAAAATGCTGAACTACTATTCTGATTTGAGGTGATGGCCATAAAAACAACAATTGTAGTGCATCACTCAAGACAGAGTCTGTTGTTTGTAGTGCCAAGACATGGAGTGAATGTATTTCCCAGGCTGGTTGTTGCCACATTCCAATAGCTTACGGGCTCCAGTTCTATTACAACTCCATAATAGCTCAACCATTGTGCTCCCTGCAGCCTTTCTGCCTCCTAAAACACCTCTTTTCCCTGATGGCAGCTTGTCGAGCATCAAATAATTTCCTTGCACTCTAACATTTCCAGGACTGAAACCATTACTATCCCATTGAGATAGTTGCTCATACTGCTGATCTAACCGAAACCCACCAATTGTGTAGCTAAGCATAAGAATCTCTCTGATTCCATCAGTTAGCAACTTCATCTTGCACTTACTGACCGAGTAATAAAACGTTATTGGCAACAACTTTTCCAACTGCATAACCAATGTATGACAATTGAAGGATGGCCAAGGTAATGGTCTAAGCAAGGTGTTATTGTCCCTCTAAAGATGTGGCCATAGCAGCGATGAAATCAGAGTAGTAAAATCACAAGCATGCCTAATGTCAACCAAATCACCCTTGGAGCTAGCACCAGCTAGACACAATGACCATGGGGGTTTTAGCACAATGTCAATTTTCTTAGGATTCCAAATAGATGGTCCTGGTCCCACGACTAAAGTAGTAGGCAATAGATTCAGAGCCATGGTTCTCCCAAACACCTTTTCTGCATCAGGAACAACACCAATTGTGTATTCAGCAATGGTGTTGGTAATGTACCTGATTGCTGGCTTGCTCTCGAGTGTGCAAGCCATGTGAACGTGAAGTGGGCAAACATCTGAGCATAAAGCCGTTGCGGGCGAGACGGTGGGGGCCCTCTTATTCTACACCCAGAGCAACTAGTGCTGGTGAAGCCTGGACATGGGTGGGCGCTGATGCTATTGGTGCGGTCAGCCCAAAGGTCAGAGCAGCAACGAGTGCTTTCGGCGCTGTGGTTGGAGCCGAGGATGCTACAAGCTTCCATTTGAGGTGCTTGAGCCGCTTCACTGACCCCTTGTTGATGTGGTGGTTTCGGATGCGCAGAAAGCCCCGCAACATGTAATCATTCGTCGTTGTTGTGTTCTGAGGCACCTTGGAGGAATGAAGGGTGGACATCACAGTGCCGAGGTTGTGGTCTGCAGAGTCAAGAAAACCTCCCATGAACACCATCTGCTGAGGTGCCATTTCATCAAACACTTTTTGGGCGCTAGGGGCCGAGTTGGGTAGCTTGCTGGAAACCCTCAAGGTGGATGCATCACAGGTAGCAAAAGAGTCGGTGCCCATGTCGTCCTTGTCCGAAGCCATCGGCGAAGGCGAGTTGGTGCAGACAATGTTGGTCGTCGTGGCGGCCGCGGTTGTAGGCGAAGAAGCCGACGCGCCGGTGGCGGCGACCTGCGCCGAGGTCGGAGTGGAGGGCGCCGATGCGGCGACCTGAGCCCAGGTCGGAGCGGAGGGCGTCGATGCCGTGCTTGAGGATGGGGCTACTCCCTGGAGAGAGGAGGTTGGTGCAGCAGGTGGAGTTGGGAACACCGGTGAAGATGACGAAATCGAGGACGCCGACAAACCATGCCGTAGACGCGACGGTCTTGGGGGTGGTACCCATCCTTGCATGTGCCTCCTCCATCTTCCGTAGCAAGCAATCCATCCTCTTCGAGAGGGCGTCAATGGAGGCAGACTCCGGGCGCGGCGGTGGGAGCAGGTAGAGCAATCCATCCTCTCATATTCAGCAGTGCTTGGATCTAATTTGGGGAAAAATTTTGGTGGATTCCCAAGAACAAGGCTCTGGTTACCAATTGTTACGATCCTAGACCTCCAAATCACAATAGCAAGAGTATGAATATAAATTGGGAAAGAATCAGAATGAATCTAAACTAGATGTAACAGAGATTTGAGAGGGATAGCAAGAAGCTATAGGAGCAGGTTCTTGGACAGAGGAAGAAGATGACTGGTCTGTTCTTATTCGATTCCCTCACGGGTCCTCGTCCTTGCCCTTTTGTAGTTTCACCTCTTTTCCATAGCCTGGCCCACCTGGCAGCCGCCCTGGAGAGGGCCTGTCCGTGACAAATTCTACAAGATAGGAACTGTACCGTATGTAAGAGATGTAAGAAGTTTAGATCGTCGAGAAAGCATTAGGTTGAACTTCTTTATCTGTAAGGTTGTAGCTATCGATGGATATCGACTGCCGGAAAGAGTAGGAGGATGTAACCTATTCTAAGTAGGGGTGGTAATGGGCCATGGCCTTAATGGCCTCTTCACAGCCTAATAAAGCCCTTAAAATTTTTAGTTCAAAAATACATATGTTTAGAGCCCGATCCTTTTAGAGCCCGATCCTTAAATTTTCTAGTTCAAAATGTTAGACCCTTTACCACCCCTAATTCTAAGACATACAATGCATTGCATTGTAGTCAATGCCCATTAGTCCACTTCTATTTTTTCTAAAAAAAACTAAAGGGGTATACACCTCACTAGCTTATGGGGCAATGGAAAATACACGGTTTATCAACGACTACTATAGATGTCCAAAAGGCCCGAGGCACGATAGCCCGGCCCAAGACCCGATGGTTACCGTGGCCGGGCCGGCCCAGCCCAGTACGGCGTGCCGTACTTGGGCCGCCGGTGCAGCACGGCCCGACCCGATATTTAGAATTGGCCTGTTGACTGCCCGATCCAAACTTCTCGTTTTCTCTCCTTCCCTTATCCTTTCCGTGATTCCGTCGCATCCCCATCCTTTCCATCGCATCCCACTCCCAGATCCCTTCCGCCGCCGTCGATGGCTCGGCGGCTCGGCCTCTGCTCCTCACCGGCCCCGCCCCGCCCTCCCCTCCAAGCTTTTCGGCCACAGGCGCGCCGCGACGGCAGTAGCGACGGCCAGCAGGCGCTGCGCGGCGGGGGCGGGCGGCGGCCAGGCAAGCAGGCGCGGCGGGCGGTGGCGAGAGGGTGCGGCGGCACAACAGGCTCTGGCGGCCGGCAGCAAGCGGGCACGGAAGAGCGGCCGGCAGCGGGCGTGGAGGAGCGGCGGGCGCAGGCAACCGGCAGCGGGCGCGGAGACGCGGCAGGCGTAGGCGGCCGGCGGAGGTCGCCAGGTCGCGGCGGCGGCAATTGGCGCGGCCCGGTGCAGGCAGGGGCCGGTGGGCGCGGCGGCGTCAGCGAGCTCGGTGCAGGCGGCGGCCCGATGCCGGCGAGGGCTGGTGAGCGCGAGTGCGCGACGGCGGCGACAGGCGCGGCCGCCTAGAGCGAGCGGGCGGCGGAAAGCACGGGCACAACGAAGGCCCCGTGCTTTTTGGGCCAGCCCGGCTCAAAATGGGCCCGTGGGCTCGTGTTTGGGCCGAGGATGAAGCCCGTGGGCTGGCCCGGCACGGCCTGCTAAGATATCGGGTCTAGCCAGGCACGGCACGGCACGGCTAAGGCCGGGCCAGAGCGGGCCTGGGCCCGGGGCGGGCCAGGTGGCCCGAATGGACATCTATACCCCTCACGTGCCGCCCAAACCAAATGCGAAGAATGGCCAAGAAAATTAAAAAGGCTAGAAGACTAGATCATGTTATTGACCTTTTTCAGCACTAAAATTCGAAATGGAATTGAGCCCACATAAAAAGCCCACTAATTAATTTGTCTTGGATTCCCTTTGTCCAGTGCTGACTGCTGAGGAACAAAGATTAAAAAAAAAAGAAATGGCAAGAGGAGTCGTCAGTCAACCATTCATCCTGGCCCGTTGCCCCGCTGTGACGTGCCAACCCATAAGGTCTGTCTCTACGGCTCCTCCCTCGGGCTCGGGCGTCCTGGGTTGCCATCCGCTTTCCTCGCGCGCGCACTGCCAATCTGCCACCCCCCGCGGCGCGCTCCGCCTCAAACGCCAGCACCGCACGTCCCCCCCTCCCCTCCATTCGCCCGTACGACCCGACCAAGCGCGCGAGAATCCTTGGCGAGCGATCAATCGAGGCAAAGCCATGGCGCCGAGCAAGCTGCGCCAGGCGCTGGGCGCGGTGAAGGACCAGACGAGCATCGGCCTCGCCAAGGTCGGCAGCGGCGGCACCGTGGAGGCGGACCTGGACGTGGCCATCGTCAGGGCCACCAGCCACAGCGAGTCGTTCCCGGCCGACGAGCGCCACATCCGGGAGATCCTCGCGCTCACCTGCCTCTCCCGCGTGTACGTCGGCAACTGCGTGTCCACGCTGTCGCGCCGCCTCGGCCGGACCCGGAGCTGGGCCGTCGCGCTCAAGACGCTGGTCATCGTGCACCGCGTCCTAGCCGACGGGGACCCGGCGTTCGAGCAGGAGGTCTTCTACGCCACGCGGCGCGGGACGCGGATGCTCAACATGTTCGACTTCTGCGACCGCTCCCGCGCCGACGCCTGGGACTTCTCCGCCTTCGTCCGCACCTACGCCGCCTACCTCGACGACCGCCTCGAGTACCGGATGCAGGGCAGGCACGGCGCCGCCGCCCCGCGGGGGCCCAGGTCGCTCCGCGAGGAGATGTACGCGTCCCCCGGGAACCGCTACGCCTGCGACCTCACCTACAACGGGAAGCCGGACGACGCGGCGGACGCCGAGGGCGCGGACAGGGCGCTGGCGCTCGTCACCAGGGACCCGCCGGCGAGCGAGATGACGGTGGATCAGCTGCTCATCAAGGCTAACCAGCTGCACCACCTCCTCGACCGGTTCATCGCTTGCCGCCCCGTAGGTGAGTGTACCATGCATGTCGACAGTGGCGCCGTCCGTGCGTTGGCATTTCGCTCACCGTCGAGGGACTCGTCGCAGGCGCGGCGAGGACGAACCGGGTGGTGGCGGTGTCGCTCTACCCGCTGGTGAAGGAGAGCGTGCAGCTCTACTGCGAGCTCACGGAGGTGATGGCCGCGCTCATCGAGCAGTTCGCGGAGATGGAGACCGCCGACTGCGAGCGCGTACACGCCCTCTTCTGCAGCCTCGCCAAGCAGACAGAGGAGCTCGAGGCGTTCTACTCATGGTGCAAGGACGCCTGCGTGTGCCGCCAGTCCGACGTCCCGGAGGTCGAGGTCGTCACGCAGAAGAAGCTGGAGCTCATGGACGAGTTCATCCGCGACAGGCACGCCGCGGCGTCGCAGCAGGGGCTCCCGCCGCCGTCGCCAGAGCCGGCGGCAAGCCCAGAGCCGGTCCTCGTCGAAGAGCAGCCGACCAAGGCCCTTCCGGCGCCCGAGGAGCCGCCGACCGAGGCGCATGAGGAGGACACGGCGCAAGCCGAGCCAGAGGCGCTGCTCGTCGTGTCCGACCCGGTCGACGGGGAGGCCGACTTCCTGAACCTGAAGGCGGACGCCATGCCCGCCGAGGAGCACGGGCAGCAGCTGGCGCTGGCGCTGTTCGACGGCAACCCGGCCGGCGCGGCGCCGAAAGCCGACGCGTTCGACCACTCGGCGGCGGACTGGGAGACCGCGCTGGTCCAGTCGGCGAGCGCGCTGGCGCACCAGCGCGCCGAGCTCGGGGGCGGCCTCAACATGATGGTGCTGGACGGGATGTACAGCCACGCCACGGCCAACGCGGCGGTGGCCAGCGCGCAGACGTTCTCCGGCAGCGCGAGCAGCGTGGCGGTGCGGCCACCGGGAGCGCCGATGCTGGCGTTGCCGGCGCCTCCTGGAGCCGTCGGCGCAGCGGCCGGCGCGGACCCTTTCGCGGCGTCGGCGCTGGTGCCGCCGCCGACGTACGTTCAGATGTCCGACATGCATACGAAGCAGCAGCTTCTGACGCAGGAGCAGATAGTGTGGCAGCAATACGGAAAGAATGGCATGCAAGGGCAGGGGGCCTTGGCAATGCTGGAGCAGCGGCCGCAACAGCAGCAGCAGCAGATCCTGCCTCATGGAGGTTACAATTACCCAGGGTATCATAGGACCTGTTAGACCATCCAGTAGTACTCACTTCCATTGTTCTGTTTACGATGTTGCAAATGTCGAAGCAATCGCGAAAATCGTTAGAACTTCGATTCTTATCACTAATTTCGAAATAGAAGAATCACAGTGCAGTGTTGGAGGCTGTCTCTTCTCTTCTGTTCAACAAAGATGATATGCACGAAGCAGCAGCTTCTGACGCAGGAGCGATAGTGTGGCAGCAGTACGGCAAGAATTGCATGCAAGGGCAAAGGGCCTTGGAGCAGCACCAGATCCTGCCTAATGGAGGCTACAACTATCCAGGGTATAAGACTATCCAGTTGTACTCGCTTCCATTGTTCTCTTTTACGATGTTGTTTAAGCAATCAAGAAAATAGTTAGAATCAGAAAAGTTATCAGACACTAGTTCGGAACAGTTAAGGAATCAAATAGCGTAGTCGCCCATCTGGAAGAATGCCTCCACTTGAAACAGTAGATAAAAGAGCATGAGCAAACAACAATCCAGACGATATGACTAACATCTAACTTTTTTTTAAAAAAAAAACTCAGAATGGAACTTAGGCACCAGCAAACCAACCGCCAATTAAGTCAAGAGATATTGCAATACTTAACAATGGTTCAAATATTCTTGACATCCACACTAGTTTTGACAGAAATGGCTTTTTAAAGGAGGGCAACCAAAAGCAGGACGCGAATACACACAGATAAGATAACATAAGCAAAGATTTGCATGCCAAGTACTTATTCATCCTCAGCAGAAAAGCCGAGCATGGCGATCAGCTCAACCAGTTGGGACTTGGGAGCTAGCAGTAGCCAATGAAGTCTGATCCAGCACTGTGCTTGCGAGCGACACCAGCCAAGAATGGCTTGGTTCAGAAGAGCAGCAGACTATTTCATGTGAAATAAGTCTTTCCGGACATCCATGGTGGATTAAGAGTTGCACCAGCATCAGATAACTGCATGTTGCAACACCCCCAAGCTAGTTAAAACAGGATCCAAGGAGGCAATAACAGGCTTGGCTTGACAACTACTTTTACCTTGACACTTGCAGACCAATCAAGGGAATGGGTACTGCATGGTTGGGTACGAGAAGTTGGCTGCCTCATCTGAAGTGAAGCCGCCGTTATCAGGAGGAAACCCATCGAAAATGCTAGGCATTGTTGGTTCCACAGGACCTGGCAGAGTAGCTACATCATAATGTCCATTGTACGTGGGCTGAGCTGGACAATACTGCATAAATTGACTGTTTTGTGCAGGAAATTCACTGGGGAAGCTTGGATCAGAAGCAAGGAGATCATTCAGTTCTATAAAATCATCAGTAGAAAGTTCCCTATCAGGCGGCAGGACCATGTAATCTGTGGCAGCCACATTGCTGGCACTAAAGTTGTTTGGCACGTCTTCTAACCCAGCAAACCCTGACAATTCATTGTAGGGGCCAAAAGTGTTAACTTCAAAAGCATGAGCCTCAGCTTCAGACATCGGTGGAAGACCAGAGCTCTGCAAAGAAAGTGAAAGATGATTAATTGAAAAAAAGGAAAAATCTTTTAAGAATTTTTTAAGCTAGGAAAGACGTGTTGCTAAGGAAACTAGTAAATGATGAACAAAATTGTATATATTGATTTATACCTCTCCAAGAGTAATGTTGAGACGAGGAGAATCATTCAGAAATCTAGACAGCTCCTCCAAAAGGAATCCATCACAATCATGAGAACTGTACATATCGTTGACCCCATTGGACAAGTTGATCCCAGAAACCACACCATCTACAGACTGCTGAGCAGGAATATCTTGGATAGCAGAGCCAGCAATAGCATAGCCAAATGCTAAGTCCTCGACGGAAGTAGTTGCAGTGCCATGATCAAATGATGATTCCTCTCCAACACAAGCAACAGATGCATTCTGTAGAGGTGGTTCGCGAACAGCACCTGCAGGGACAGCATGTTGAGCATGTGGGCCCTCCATTGGGTTCACTACCTCTGAAGAGGTCATCAAAGGAAACATAGAAGTTTCTGCTTCTGCATTATCCCATTCTGCTTCGTTAAATGGTGCCCCATACTGCTCCCCAATCCTTGGACCAAGGCCACTTTTCTTGAAAATTTTGCAGAGAACAAAAGCATCCTGGATGTAGAACAAGGAAAAAATATTATTCAGTATGGTACCATAATTGACTCGTGGAATGTATTGCATAAGCTACATGATCAGTTAACAGGGATATAAGCTCAGAATAGCATTTATATGAATGGTTCTTTTCTCACTGTTTGACCACTCTTCATTGCAGAATGCAGAATATTTCAAGAGACATGGACAACTTAAACGAAACAAACAATAAATTGAATTTGCTTGACTTTTCACATAACATTCATACACAGGAGCAGTTATATTGTGACACAACATATCAATGAGAATCATTTAACAAATTTGCTTGTCTAGAATTCTGAGAAAAGAATCATTTTTATGCTTAACTTTTTACAAAATTGATACTGTATTATTAAACTAGAAAGCATCAAGGCAAATAGCACTACCTTTGAGAAACCAGCAGAAACCAAATCCTCATCTTCCATTTTGTATTCATACATCACCCAATCAGTTCTGTCACCTTTAGGGGCCTTTCCTTCATGAAATATCAATGTTTTCTTCATCCCAACAACGCGAGAGTTAAGAATAATCGTTCTATCTTTTCCACTAGTCTTCCAGTAACCATTTGGAGTGGCACGGTTTGTCCTAGACCCATTAGGATATTTCTTGTCACGAGGGCAAAAGAAGAACCATTCAAGATCTTTGCTTCGAAGAGAGGACTTGTCTGCACACAAAATTTACATCAAATTAATTGAAAAAAAAATCGCAAGTCTCATCAAATATTCTACATATTTGAGCACCAGTTAACAATATATAGAAAGTTAAACGATAAAGCAAATGAATTACCAGGGAGGTCCCATGGAGGAAACTTGTACAGATCAACCTCTGAAATAGCGTCTACAATAAGCTTCTTTCCCATAATCTTCCTCTTCAAGTAGTAGGAAACGAGCTCAACATCTGTTGGGTGGAAACGAAAACCAGGAGGCAGGCTAGTTTGCGCCATCACCGTTGTGCCTGTCTTGCCTTTTAGCACCAACAGGAATATAGAAAGATCTCAAAACAAAAGCAGAAATGCTTCTAGGAGATCACTAGTTGACCAGGAAGAAAAAGCTTGAGTGCACAGACAAGGGAATCCAAATGCACAAATCAGCGAAGCAGTGCGGAAGAGATCTGCTTCCAAAAGTGAGCACAGAATGCAGCAAGGGACTTCAGAAGACTGTTTGAGCGGAGAGCAGGGCAATCCAACCTCAAGACAAGCCTTCAGAAGGAAGTGTCACGAGATTGACAAGACCAAAAGAGATAGTGGTCAAGTCACAGAGCGAGATGACAAGACCAAAAGAGATGGTGGTCAAGTCACAGAGCGAGATTGATGAGGAAAACTACGGTTGGCAAGACTCAAGGGAAGCAGGAGACCAAGCACTCAACCGAAGGATGTTTCTGAACTTAGATGAGAGAACTTGAGTCTTGCCAAATTCACCAGCTACAACTGATTCACATGGTAGGAAGTATTAGCACAAAACTCCTGGTGTTCCACTTGTATCAAGTGAAATCTCGGAATTTTATGCAGTATATGAACCAGAAGTAGCACGAGAGGAAATAAGGGTGTCCTCCGGCGAGTTCAGCAGACATGAGTGACGAGGATCAGTGTCCTGCACAAAAACATCATGATAGATAAATAGATAGAAGAATCATACAAGGACTATACAATTTTTGCCGACACGACTTGAAAAAGATTATCCTGTTTCATGACTAGACTAGATGCAGTGATATGATTGCCACTTTACATCAAACCTAGACAGTACAGTAGAGCATATTCGAATAAACCATGCCAAATAGACGGCTGATTCAAAAGCTCAGACTAACCCGAACAAGTGTCACATAAGTAATTGTCACATCAGCAGATAGATGCGTCTAATCCACCACCAAATCAAACTTTTACAAGCATATTCATCATAACATTCGGGAGGAAATAATAAGTAATTGTCACATCAGCAGATAGATGCGTCTAATCCACCACCAAATCAAACTTTTACAAGCATATTCATCATAACATTCGGGAGGAAATAAGCTAAATACAGGTAAACCAATAAGTCAACGATCAAACCAAACCCCATAATTCGTCCCCAAACTGTGATAAACCAGGATACAAGTCACCGCTACACGAACCAACACCCCAATCAACGAAATCCTAAACTGCATCAAGACATACGAGATCCAATCCGATCAATCCCATGCCCCAAATCAGGGACCGAATCGATCAAACGCAACCCTAATTTCGCAACCTCAATCGATCGAAGGCGAAACCAATCCGATCCACACCCGCCAACCCCAGCCGCGAAATCGGCGTACTAATCACCCAAACTTCTGAACTCCCTACCGAGATTACCCGTACCCAAATCAAACAACAGATCGACACCAATCCCGACCTAATCTGCCGAGGAGGTCCCAAAATCGTACAGCAGTAGACGATAGGGAAGGGGGATCGGAGGGGCTTACGGGGAAGACGGAGGGAAGCCAGCAGGCCGATTGGGAGGACCGAGGAGGAGGAGGTGAGCGCCGCCGTCTGGTCAATGGAGGTGAGGTGCGGTTTGTGTGGGGGTGGGGGATCGCGCGGCTGTGGAAGGGGCCTTTATAAAAGCGGGGAGTGTGGAGTTGGGCCGGGACACTGGCGAGTGGGCCCAGTTGGTTTTTCTTATTCCTTTGCTTCCAACCCCCGCCGCGTTGTGCGACTTCTTGGAAACTTCCCCAGCACGCCAGTATGCGACCGTGGTTGCCAAATTTCCACCCGGGACCCAGCCGCCGTGTCCTGCGGTTTTACTATTCCACCCTGCACCGAGAGGGGTTTAAGAAATATGGAAATAGAGGGTTAAATATGTTATGATCTTGGATCACCATGTTTAGTTCCCAAAAATTTTCAATATCCATCACATTCAATCTTAGGAGACATACATGGAGCATTAAATGCATTTAAAAAATAACTATTACACAGTTTAACTATAAGCGACAAGACAAATCTTTTAAACCTAATTAGTCCATGATTAGATATTAATTGCTAAATAACAACGGAAGTGTTATAGTATCAAAACTCAAAAAAATTGGCGAACTATACATAACGGTTTACCATTATTATTATATTACTATTTTAATTCTTCATTGTAAAATTTATCCAGTTACGAATTTGTAGAATTAAATATTCGATTAGAATTCTTTTTGGAGAACCTATCAAGTAGGGATGTAAACGGATCGAATACAGACGGATATTACTAATATTGTATTTGTTTTCATATTTTTGTTCGAATATGGAGTCGGATAAGGATTTTATTAGTTTTTGCCGAATAAGATTGACATCATAAAAATATAACTATAAGTATCTAGATACGAATCGGTTAAATATATTGAATATCCAGAATCGGATAAGATTGATAAAACTCTTCTAAACCGGATCGAATTTAAATACAATCGAAAAATATCTATACCATGTACATCCCTACTACCAAGCTAGATCAAATTCTCAACGTAGTACACATACTCCCAGTACTTCTTGTTCTCTATTACAATATTATAAATATTATAGCCTTAAATTTATTAATTTCTTTTAATAGTATAATTCCACATGTATCTAATTGATCTTTTACAAAATCCACAAAATATATTTGAAATAAAATTGTAGAAAACATTTACATGTGATGATGAGGACATAGCTGCATCGGATGAGTACACGATGAAGTCCAACTCGTCTACAACTTGGACTTCGTTTCCTTCTCGGATTTCAGAAACAGTCTGCACCAAAAACAACGCCACGGCCGCATACGAAATCCGTTTGAGGAGAACTTTATATGGTTGGAAAGATAATTTTATAACCTTTCCAACGCCACCAGATTCAGGACCATAGCTGTCGGTACCCTGTAGCAGGGATACTCACTCCTACTGCAGCAAGGCAGGACTCGCGTAGTCATCCATAACTACGCCCTAAGGGGCGGAGCAGCCGGGCCCCAGGGATCCGGCACCTACCTCACCAAGCCAACGGCCCCGGACCTATTCCCCTCTCTGGGAACGGGTCCGTGACACCATGTGTCCCTGAGGAGGGGAAGCTCCGCGCCAACAGCCGAGGGCGCGGACCCCCCCCCCCCCTCATAGGGGTCCGGGACCTCCCCACGTCCGTCCGGACCTCCCACGCGCGTAGAACCAATATACCGCCGGGGCAGGGTCCGGGGGCGCCACGTGTCCCGCAGGCGCGGGCGCGGGCGCGAGTCTTCCGCTGGAAGACTCGCCCACCCACCGCATTCAATGCGGGTAGTTGAGGCGTGCTCTGCCGCCGCGGCGCGTGGGGCAGCTTTTGTCAGGCCTCACTGTAGACCGCATATTACCGAGGTACACAGTGCAGCTGCATGCGCCGCATCCGCGCTGAGCCCATCTACCGCATTAAATGGATACGACGGCACGGCACCCTTTCATCATACCGCCTACGCCGCAAGCTACACGGCCCGTTCAGCTATGCGGCAGGCTACGGCAAGCTACGCCGCAAGCTACGCCCTGGCGCCGTTTCGACAAGACAGGGCATGGCTATGCCGGATGGAAGATTCCCACGGGCAAGGCAAGGAAATCTCGGAATAAGATCTTTCCCAGGCGTAGCACCATAATAGTGCTTGGCCATTCGTATTAAATACAACATCTTTGGGCCCACCTGTCGGGGACTCAACGGTCATGTACGCGCCTCCCTTGAGATATAAAAGGGAGGCGCTCACTGCACACGGGGGACTCTCGGTCGACACTCTCTAAGGCCAAGGAAAGCCAGACACAACACAAGCTCGGATTCACTCCGAACAATACCATTCTCAACCTCTTGAGAGCACAAGCAATACAACACACACTGGACGTAGGGTATTACGCTCCGGCGACCCGAACCACTCTAAACCTGCTGTGTTCATCGTGTTCTTGCATCTAGATTGGGCTAATCCTAGCTACCTCCCGAATACTCACCCTATGGGTTTAGGTGGGTGCACTATGCCACCCGGCTGTGGGTTTGCACACCACGATAATAGCTGTTCGGAGTCAACGGCAATTCACGAAACAAGTCAACGTCCAGAATCTGGAAAGGTGCTGCGCCACCTCTTTTGGGCCAACAGCACCTCTTTTGGGCCAATGGCCCGTGTATCATGTCGGGCCTTAAGCCCAAGTTGAGGGCACCCACCTCTGGTCGCCCCAACCCTAGGTCACCTGGTTCTTCTATAAACTCAGTAGCCGCCGCCGCTTAGACTCGGGTTCTGTTTAGTTTTGAGTTTTTCTTTGAGGAACAGACATTGCATCGTTGTATCCGTGGCGACAAGTCCTTATACGTTGATCCAGAGCCCCCGTTCTTGATCTCCTCCACTGTTTCGATTAGTACTTTGGAATCGAGTTCTTGAACCCCACTTTGATTTTTGCTTCATACACATCTGCAATTTTAGATTGCGTGTTTATCCTTTCTTACTTGTGTTCTTCGATTCCCTTGCAGAAAAAGCCTTCTCGGCGAGGTCAATCAAGTTGTGCTTGGTTGATAACCAGCAGAGCGGTGGTGTAACGGTTGCAGGCTTCGAATTCGTGTCTGATTAGAAGTCGGATCGCCAATGTCACGTACTCCATCAATCGAATCTACCCTACCTCTCGGAAGATCGGGACGCGTCTACATCAAGTGGAATCAGGATTCAGGTTTACCGTGAGGTATAATTTCGTGTTTCCCTTTAGATTCATCTTGTTCCTTTACCTACAGTGCACAAAAAGCCCAAAAAAATTTACACTTTCCGCTGTCCCATAACTTGTTTTAGCCTCTGCAATTTTTCGTTTCAGTTTCGCTTAGTTGAGTTTGTGTCCGTGGTCGAGTCTTGTTGCTGGTTTAGTGTGTTCGTAGTCGTAGTCAACCGCCCGTCGCTGTTTTTGTTTCCGCCGCCGTCTTATCCAATTTTACCCCACCAACAAGTCGAGCCCTCACGCTACTTGACTTGCCCTTGCTAGCCGCCTTGTGTGAACTCTCACCGTGCAAGCCCTAGATAGGTTGCAAGCCGCCTTGTGTTTTCGCCTTGCATCGCAGCCATTCTTGATTTCATCTAGCGATACCCTTGCTGCATACACCAGGGACGCTTTGCCCTAGGTTGTTCGATTGCTGAGAAGCTTTGCTCAGCCATGGTTCTGTGTTGGAGAATAGGGAAGCTTTGCCCTAGCCGCCGACACCTGATCTGCCAAGTTGTGCTATCTGAAAACCATAACTTGAGGTACCTTCGGTAAAATGGGCATAACTTTTCACTCGGTGCTCCGTTTTGGCTCAATTTTTTACAGCCGAAAGGTGATGAAATTTTGCACATACGATAAAATCACTTTGCCATTTGGGATGGATCTCAGAAATTCAAAAAAAAATCACAAACATCGAGTTTTGAGGGTCCGAAGTTGTTTTCAGATTTTCAGGAAACGTTCCTAATTTTGTGTAGGCCACATCCCACCTCTATTTAAGGTGAAAATTTGTGTGGTTCCATCTCTTGTGATCCTTGTTCAGAGAAAAATATAAAAAAAATAGTTGAGAAAATAAGAAATCTTGATTCCTACTAGTGCTGGAGGGAAATCAGCAAAAAGAATAAAAACAATCGCGCAAGTGCTGTTTTGCTTGTTCTTTGAGCTTTATCCATCGTTATTTGTTCCAACTTATTGTGCTATGCCTAGGGTCATATCTTAGAGAGCAATTGTGACTTGTGACTTGTGACTTGGATACTTATTGAACTTTGCTACTCTGTTGCGTTTATTGCTAATCCCTTGCAACCATATTGTGTCTGTCCAAGCTACACATATTCTTCTGATCAGCACAGGTTCATCTTGCAATTGTTACACCCAGCTCGACAATAGATTGTACCATCCTGTTTGGCTTTGGTAAGAACACTTGCAAGACGGTGGTAAGCCTTATGAGATTTTGCACTCCACTGTCACCAGCGCCCAGTACCATTTAGTTGATAGGGATAATACTTTGGTGTTGCCTTTTGCTATCTGCTAACCATGCCAGGGACAGGAGGAGAGTCACCTACGGACTTCAACGAGTGTGTATCAAATAATGAACTGCAAAAACTTGTTGATGAACAGCGCACCTACATCGACGGGAAGTTTGATGAGCTGATGCACACTATCAACGGCCTGGTCACCAGGGTTGAACATGTTGAACAATGTCCCCCTCCACGACGACATCGATGCCAACCTTATGAGGATGACGACGACGAGGATGAGGATGCCGACCTTAATGCTGATGCTCGTGCTGCGGACCGTCTTCGGCGCAATCGTCAAGGTATGGGAGGTAATCAAAATCGTGGTAATAATGATCCTTTTGCTAAAGCCAAATTTACTATGATTCCTTTTGCTGGCACTGCTGATCCTGAGGCTTATTTATATTGGGAACTTGCTGTTGAACAAAAATTTAATTCTCATTTGGTTCCTGCTGAGCATAGAGTTAGACTTGCTACTAGTGAATTTACTAGTTTTGCTTTGTTTTGGTGGAATGATCTTTGCAATGCTGGTAATGCTGCTGTTGTGCCTCAAACTTGGCCTGTTTTGAAACAACGCATGAAGTCTCATTTTGTTCCTCCTTATTACCAGCATGATCTACGTTTAAAATTGCAAAATTAAAAACAAGGTGATAAAGGAGTAAAGGAATATTATCAGGAATTGCTTATTGGCCTAGCACGTTGTGGTATTCATGAGGATGATGATGACACTAGTGCTAGGTTCTTTGGTGATTTAAATCGTGATATACAAGATATTCTTGATTACAAAGACTGGACTCGTTTTTCCCAATTGTATCATCTTGCTCTTAAGGCAGAACGGGAAGTACAGGGACGCCGCATTGTCCAACATTCTTTCAGGTCTAACACTGGGAGATCATTTCAGCAGCGTTCCGACGTTGAGAAGCCCAAGGCGCCTATTGTTAAGACACCAGCAACACCACCAGCTCCTACGCCAGCTTCTGAGGTAAGCAATGTATCTACTGTGCAGGCCCAACAACACAAGAAGCATGCTACGCTTGAAAGGGGGTCTTCAAGTAGATCATCTACAAACATCGTGTGCCATCGCTGCAAGGGAATGGGACATGTCATGAAGGATTGTCCAAGTGCTCGTGCTTTCATCGCTGCACCTGATGGTAATGGATATGTAAGTGCTAGTGATGTTGAGGATGATTTGGTCCTTGCAGCTAATATTGTTGCAGATTCGGAGGAAGATGAGGGTGAGGCAATTGATTCCATAGCTGCAACGGCGGATTTTTCTAGTCTTCTTGTGCAGCGTGTGTTGACTTCTAAAGCAGAACATGAGGATGAGGAGAAACTCCAACGCAAGAATTTATTCCACATGTTTCTCATTGTGCAGGATTGTCGTGTTCTCACCATAATTGATAGCGGATGTTGCAGCAACTTGGTGAGTTCAGATTTGGTCAAGAAGCTTGGCTTGACCACTCGTTCTATCCCTCACCCCTACTACCTAGAATGGTTCAACAATTGTGGTAAGACTAAGGTAACTAAATCAACACGCATACACTTTTCTGTTGGTTCTTATCGTGCCTATGCTGATTTTGATATTGTACCTATGCAATCATCATCATTATTGTTAGGACGACCATGGGAATTTGATACTGATGCTGCACATTATGGTAGAACTAATACATATACTCTCATGCATAAGGACAAAAAAATTACTTTGCTTCCTTTATCCTCGGCTGGTATTAGGAAACACTTTAAAAACCGTGCTGAAAATATTAGCAAAGAATCTTCTGATGCTACACCAAATGGAATTAAATTGAAAGAAGGAGTTTATATTGCTACTACATCTGCTGCTGCTGAGCTTTATGATAATCATGATGCACCTTACTATACTATGCTTTGTCGATATAAATCTTTTGCAAATGCTCCTATGTCTTGCACAATGCATTCTACTGTCACTAACCTTTTGCAGGAGATTGATAATGGGATGGAGTCGAGGACAACTCCAATTCAAGAAGGGGAGGATGATGAGGACATAGCTGCATCGGATGCGTACATGTTGAAGTCCGACTCGTCTACAACTTGGACTTCGTTTCCTTCTCGGATTTCAGAAATAGTCTGCACCAAAAACAACGCCACGACCACATACAGAGTCTGTTTGAGGAGAACTTTATAAGGTTGGAAAGATAATTTCATAACCTTTCCAACTCCACCAGATTCAGGTCCATAGCTGTTCGGAGTCAATGGCAATTCACGAAACAAGTCGACATCCAGAATCTGGAAAGGTGCTGCGCCACCTCTTTTGGGCCAATGGCCCGTATATCGTGTCGGACCTTAAGCCCAAGTTGAGGGCGCCCACCTCTGGTCGCCCCAACCCTAGGTCACCTGGTTCTTCTATAAACTCAGTAGCTGCCGCCGCTTAAACTCAGGTTTTGTTTAGTCTTGAGTTTTCCTTTGAGGAACAGACATTGCATCGTTGTATCTATGGTGACAAGTCCTTATGCATTGATCCAGGGCCCCCGTTCTTGATCTCCTCCACTGTGTCGATTAATCTTTTGGAATCGAGCTCTTAAACCCCCTTTGATTTTCGCTTCATACACATCTGCAATTTCAGATTGCGTGTTTATCCTTTCTTGCTTGTGTTCTTCGATTCGCTTGCAGGAAAAGCCTTCTCGGCGAGGTCAATCAAGTTGTGCTTGGTTGATAACCAGCGGAGCGATGGTGTAACGGTTGCAGGCTTCGAATTCGTGTCTAATTAGAAGTCGGATCGCCAACGTCACGTACTCTATCAATCGAATCTACCCTACCTCTCGGAAGATCGGGCCGCGTCTACATCATGTGACGAGATAGTAACACCGTGCAAAATTATGCTATGTTTAATAAAGAAGCTATGCATAGTTGCATTGTTTCTTCTAGATCATTTTCTTATTTCCCCACTTTATGTGTGTTTACTTCCATTCCAATTATTGTTTGTTTTATATATGTGCAAATTCATATTTTTCTTATTTTGATTAAATATCAACATCAAATTAGTCTCATTGTAAATAGCATGGAATATGTTTTAATAATGCATTTCTTTGTAGATGTCATTATCCGTATAAAACTAGTCAAATTAGATAAATTTGATTTAGAATAAAATCAAAGGGAACTAGATAATAAATATATTTAGAATCTCTTATATCCTCTATACCGTTATATACCAATATGAATATGATAATTTGAAGTGCACCTATTTTTATTATGCTCCACTGCTCCTAAAATTTACTCCCTCCGTCCCTAAATAAGTGTCGCTGTTGGTGTGCGTGCCATAAGTTTGACTCGATTTGTAGTAAATATGTGCAATATTTGAGTCTCCAAATAATTTTATTAGAAAACTAGATTCAAATATCTTTCCAGTGATACTAATTATGTATCATAACTATTAATATTTTTTAATATAAAATTAATCAAAGTTGTTTTTCGGGAAGCGCAAATGACACTTATTTAGGGACGGAGGGAGTAGATCTTTGCATCCAGTGAGACTAGCCTGGTGTTGACGCTCCTTAGAGGCCCAATTTACGTACCGCAAGCGCGCGGATTGTGGTAGCTTTTCCCTTAGAGTACTCCCCCAAGGTTTATCAATCCGTGGATCGGAAGCGAACCAACTAGAGTTTACCATCTAATCTATCGAACCTATCCTAAACATGAAGCGAAGATTGCATATAAACTGAACACTTGATAGATATGAATGAAGCATAAGTGTTCATCACACCCACAACCGTAGATGAGATAACACAACCAAGGAGCTAGGGCCTATCGTCTCTAGGTACAGTTCTAGTCAAAAAGGTGATCAAAACATAGATTGCATCTCAACTAAAGGTACACAAAATCATCTCTCAGAAAGGCGACTCGCAGGCGGCCTATTTTCCCAAGGTCACTGGTGCGAGGTACGTGTCGACGCCTAAGGTTTCCCAAAGCTTTACCCCAAACGCCCACCAAGTGCTCTTACTCGAAGCTCCTCCTCTTGGTGGCCGCGCAACGACTCCCATGGTACTCGCCATCGATCCTATTCCACATCATGTCGTCGCTAGAACTTTTCCCTCCGCCATGCTGTCACCACACCAGGGTAATCAACCAACTAGCTGAAACACGCTACCTCAACGTATCCGCAAGATATAGACTAATCACGATCTAATCTTACTATGAATATATGGATGCATCACATATGAGAAAGAAAGCATGCATTGAAGTAGACCAAAGTCGAGACAACTAGAATAAAGAGTAGATTGATATCACCATCGTATGTGTACATACCCCGACGAATGTTGGGGATGACTCCCGAACTCCACCATGGCACAACCTCGCAGGGAGGCCATGGCGGCTAGGGGTGGCCTAAGCCATCTCCTAGGTACCTTCGAAGACTTGCGGCGGCCGTCGTCTCCCTCCGGCCTTGGCCCTAGGTTTTCGTCGAGTTCTGGGTGGATTGATTCCTCGAGTTGAATAAGGTGCGAGCTATTTATAAGCCGAGAAAACCACCGGTCGAAGGGGAGGCCGAACCGCCTCGGAAACGGGCTAGGCCGGCCGGCCTCATGGGCCTAGGCCGGCCGGCCTACCCTCTTTTGGGCCCGCCTCGGTCTCATCTTTCGCGTGTAGACTCCTCGCATCTTCTAGAGTTTATGTCCTTCACGATTGCACCTCTTTAGACGTCGTTATCTTGGAGATATCTTTGAGGAAAGGATAGTATAGGGAATTCTTCCTTAAATCTTTATTTGCTTTGCTTAATCCCGAAGTATCTTGATCTCATTTTTGTGGGCTTGGTCCTTTGGGCTCTCTTGGAGGATGGATGTGCATGAATGAGCTTCGAATCAACATGGGCTTTGGTCCTTCCTTTGGGCTTTGGCCTTCGTCTTTCTCCGTGTTAGCGCCCGATCACGGGCCTCGTCATTTCATGCTCCAAAATAGGCAAAAAATCTGCAAAAACGAAGTTCCTCCAAAATATATGTGCAAATGTGAAAATAACCAATAATTAGGCCAGAGTTAGGACGGTTAGTGATTTTGATATTAAATTCATGCCATTATCAAAGATAAACAAAAAATAAAATGGGTACTTAAGGAGCGAACACTTGCAGAAACAGCCGATCAAGACTTTTCCAGTAGGCTGGCTGCGGGCTGCTTTTGGCATACGTTGAGCCAATCAGATGTTCCAAACGTAATAGAATACAACTTCCACAACTTAGGCTCTGTTAGTTTCCAAAAAATTTGTATGATATCCGTCACATTGAATCTTCGGACACATGCATATAGCATTAAATGTAGTCGAAAAAATAACTAATTATACAGTCTAACTGATTAGCACGAGCTGAATCTTTTAAGTCTAATTAGTTTATAATTAGACATTATTTATCAAGTAGCAGCGAAAGGTGCTGCAGCACTAAAACCCAAACTGTTTCACCAACTAAACACACTCTAATTTTCTTTTCTATCTTTTCAGAAATTTATATGGATTTCGCCGAATGTACTTACTCCTAGGAGAAAAAGATATCCTCACCTTGTCTGAACCCAAAATAAACCTTTATATTCAGAAATTTCACTGGAACTTTAGACAAAAATGAGAAAAATTAACCGCTTTCAAACTCTATTCAGTTTGCTACCTCCGCGGCTGCGCCACTGCAAACCTAGCCGCGGCTTCGCCGCGGGAACTCGCTCCCCTCTCCATCCGCGCCGCCTTTTCCAGTAACTCCAGCTGTTTACGCCGCCGCTCTCCCTACCACACCGTCGAGGTCTACACGAGCTCTTCCCCGGCGCCGCCATCCTCTCCTGATCTCCTCTCCACCGCGCGCCGCTCCTCCCCCATATGCCCAAGAAGCTCGGCAAGCCGCCGCCGCCGGCGGCGGCGGCACAGGAGGAGGGGAGAGAAGACCTGTTTGCTTCATGCTCCTTCGCCGACCTCGGACTCCACCCTACCCTCTGCGCCCACCTTCAAGGTCGCGCTCTATCTTTCATTCACTCTCCTTTTTTTTCCTATCTCGCCTGTCTTGGTTTCAATTGTGATTTGGGAGTTCGGTTGCGAATCCTGCTCCTAGCACCATCAACTTCTGTTTGTGGTTATTATTTTCGTTACCATTTCTTATTTGTTGAATGTCAAATCGAGTTTGGTACAATCCCATCTTCCTAGTTTTATGCACAAATTGGAGTAACAAATTACCTTTGTGGATGTTAATCGAATTAGCGCAGAAGTCATGCTCGATGAAATTGGTGCCCTAATAGAGTGTTTCTATATGTTGTCGAGTGCATTCTGCATAAAACATGACTGCTCCCTGGTTATCTGTTCCATATCGAGCAGCAAAATGAACAAAAGTCTGCAAAAAGGGTATGCATTTTCATGTTTGCTAAGTGAATATTTGGTTTCATTTTTAATCTAGATAAGATGGGTTTCCAAGCACCGACGCGAATTCAAGCTCAGGCAATTCCTGTCGCCATGTCTGGACAGCACATGTACGCTCTAATTTATCACAAGTCATTAATCGAACTTTTTTTTTTCTTAAAGAAAAAGGGAATAATGTTTGCACTACTAATTTCAGGCTAGTGAAGGCTGCAACTGGCACTGGGAAAACTCTTGCGTACCTTGCACCTATTGTTCACCTTCTCCAGATGAGAGAGCCTCGTGTGGATAGAACTCATGGAACTTTTGGTAATTGATTGTTGGGCACTTGGGCCTTTTTTAAGTTCATGTGCTGCATTTTATGGATAATTTCAGTTTCCCCTCCAGAATATGTCGGTTTCCTTATCTCATTGTCTATAAAATTTAGTGCAGTAAAGCTGGTATTGTTGTTTCCTCTCTGTATAACCTTACACCAAGTGCTGGTTTGTGTATCATTATATGATCTTCTGCAGAAATTGTTCATGTATTCTACATCTTTGTTTGGAGAAGAAAATGAAGTCACTGCTACATTTGTTATTACCTTGGTAGTACGGCGGACTAAAATTGCCAATGCATCATGGATTTTATTTTGATAGAAGTGTAATCTTGTCTTCATGTGATTCAGTTTTATGGTTATTTCCAATGCAATTTCAGCTGTATCAGCTAACATAATGAGGCTGACAAGTGGAATATATTTCAAAACATAACCAGAAGAAATCATCTGACACACGATCAATAACTAATTATGACGTATCTAGTATATCTGCATCATGATGTATAATGAAGAACAAAACCCACCCTCTACCGACCTATTCTTCCCTCAACACCCGCTAATACTGATTAGCATTACTAATTGTTTGATGGTAGCGTTGGTTCTCGTGCCAACGCGAGAGTTATGCTTACAGGTTTATGGGATTGCACAGCAGCTGGTTCATCGTTTTCACTGGATTGTCCCTGGGTATGTCATGGGTGGTGAGAACAGAGCAAAAGAGAAAGCAAGACTGCGAAAAGGTATATCTCGTTTGATAAAGTCATTTATGGAATCAATTGTACCTGTGTGTGATGTCATGCTTTGACTCTGGACATTTGTTTAGGAATATCAATTCTCATTGCTACACCTGGGCGCCTCCTTGACCATTTGCAGCATACTGCGTCATTTGTTTATTCAAATTTGCGCTGGATAGTTTTTGATGAAGCTGACAGGTCTGATAGCAATAGTCTCCTCATTTGGTTTCGAAATAAGATTTCCTGTTCGATGGGCACAACTTTTACCACACTCACACTTATGTTTGTATTAATGCAGCATTCTCGAACTTGGTTTTGGGAAAGCAGTTGAGGATATTCTAGAGCACTTGGGTTCAAGGAATGGAGCTCTTGATCAAAATAAAAACAAAGGGGAGCATATCCGAAGGCAAAACCTTCTGTTATCTGCAACTCTTAATGAGAAGGTGAATCGGTTGGCTAAAATTAGTTTGAAGAATCCAGTGATGATTGGCCTTGATGATCAAAAGAAGCCCTCAGGGAAATCGAACACGCTAGGGAACAGTCATACTTCTCTATTATCTGATGATGATGAGGACGGGATACTGGAAAAGCAAAATGATATATTGGAACATGCAGTTGATGATTTCAAGCTTCCTGCACAATTAGTCCAAAGATACGTTAAAGGTAGAAACAAGTTGCTTGGTTTAAATTTTTTAAAGTTCATGCTTGTTGTTTGTTCCTTAGGTGGTATAACAAACCTTTACTTTTATTTAGTTTCATGTGGCTCAAGGCTTGCAGTTCTTCTGTCGATTCTCAAATCTCTATTTGAAAGACAAATTTCTCAGAAGGTGAGTTGCTTATTATGTCCTGAAGTGGTTTAAATTTCACTGAACTGTAATTTCGACTTAATGTTTCACTTGCCACAGATAGGTCTCTGGAAGCCCTGGGACTCCTACCTATCATGACCTGCGAGTTAGCTTACATTGCTTTTTTTGCAGGTTGTTATTTTCTTATCAACTTGTGACTCTGTTGATTTCCATCACGCGGTACTCAGCCAGCTTGAATGGAGCTCTGGCCCACAACTTGATATGGATAAGAAGCAAAAATTTCTTAGTTGTAAAGTGTTCCGTTTGCATGGTAATATGGAGCAGGATGATCGCAAAAAGTCATTTTTGGGTTTTGGTTCTGAGAAATCTGCAATTCTTGTATCTACCGATGTTGCTGCTAGAGGCTTGGACTTTCCAAAAGTCAAGTACATCATACAATATGATTCCCCAGGGGAAGCTTCTGAATACGTTCACAGGTACCTGATCATCTCCTTGTCTAATGCACTTGTAGGGTTTTGGTGTATTTTGTGATTTTGTCTCCATTGTAATTCATGTATTGGAACTGGACAAAATATGTGTTTGCATTTTGCTTGCTTATTACATAGTGCCTTATTACTTCCTCCATCCTGAATTATAAGGCATTTTGGTTTGTCTTGAGTCAAAGTAGCCTAAGGTTGACCAAATTTATAGAGAAGAATATTAACATCTAACACATCAAATAAGTAAATTATGAAAATATATTTCATAATGGATTTAATTATTCTCATTTGTCATTCAAAATATTATTACTCTTTTCTATAAACTTGGTTAAACTTAGAACAATTTGGTTTAGGACAAACCAAAATGCCTTGTATTTCAGGACGGAGGGAGTATGTTTCTGGTGTTCACTGCATCACTGATAGTACATCTTTTTATCTAGCAGGTTGCTAATACTAAGGCAGTTCTGCAGTGTATTCTTACTAATTCTTGTTTTTTAGTTTCTTGTGAAGATGTTAAATGCCCAATGCATAAGCAACAAAGATAGTTAGCATTCTACTTTGCCATTGCTAGTTATGTTTTAATAACATTATCCCCCTTCATTACAGGGTTGGAAGAACTGCAAGGATTGGTGAAAAGGGGGAGGCTCTCTTGTTTTTGCAACCTATTGAACTTGACTATTTGAAAGATCTGGAGTCACATGGTGTATCCCTGACAGAATACCCCTTTCAAAAGGTTTTGGATAGCTTTCCTGTAAATGGACAGAAACCTCACAAAAGGAAGATAATATCTTTAGACATGCACCCTTGGATAATGTCTCTGCAGAGATCACTGGAGGGTTTTGTCGCTGGTGAGGTAATGCATATTTTCTTTTTCCTTCTACCTCAAGCTGCTGTTTGGCTAATATTATATTTCGCCCTTCAATGATGAGCAGACGTGTACATGTGAAAAGCTTTTGCTGATTACTTGTTATGAACTTATGAATATTGTAAACTAAGCATTAAGCAATTGATATCACATATCAGTGAATAACATATTGTCATATTCTTTATTCTTTTCCAGGATGCAACAAAGAAGCTTGCCAGGGACGCTTTCTGTTCCTGGGTTCGTGCCTACACTGCCCACCGAGGCGAACTGAAGAAGATTTTCATGGTGAAGAAGCTCCACTTGGGGCACGTAGCGAGGAGCTTCGGGCTGAAGGAGCAGCCGTCGTTGGTGGGAAGGTCGCACCAGGTGCAGCTCAAGAAGAGGAAGGAGCAGAAGCGTGAACAGCCTGCCAAGAGGAGAAAGCTCCCCTCCAAGAAGTGAACCTGCACATCTGAAATGGCGTGTCGCTTGACTTGGATCATGGATGATGTGATCCGCACCAGTTTTGGAACTAACAGCCACGGGGAACCTGAAGTCGAGTGCTCGACGGACCTAATGGGTACTTGCACACCATGGCTAGGGATGTAGGGCCTTGTCATGGGCTGTTTTTTGTTCGTGAGATTCCATGTTTGGATAATGGTTTGAATGCAGCATTTTCATTTTGGCGAATATGGTTTAAGTAGCAACTAGCAAGAGGTGCACAATGTTTGTTAAGATGAGATTATGTGTATTACTATTTTAGTACCCACATGGGTTTCCGTAGCAGAATCTCACGACTGATTTTCACCACCTGACAAACGGTTTATTCAGAAACCATTAGCCTGATTGTTGACTTCTTGTTGTGGGCGCCCAATGGATTGTTGGCAAACTAATCAGGTATCCAGCTGTGACGGCTACTGTGCCATTAGGTCATTGATGACGCATCCGAGTCCTTTGCCCCCAAAAGACAAATCCTGTAGTATCACTGTCAGAGTAAACTATTAGATCCCAATCACTCCCGATCTCTGACTTTCAATTTCATAAATTACCTAATTCACGGTATTCTATACTCCAGGTGACTAGGTGGTTGGCCGTACCGGTACTTGATCACCAGAAAAATCTCCAGGAAACACTGCAATGGCAATGCTGATCAGGTAGGTAAGCTGGCTATTCTTCCCCAAGCGCAAAGTCTGCAAGGATCAAAGCTGGGCAAGCACCAATCAGGCAAATTCCAGAACCCTTTGGTTTTGCCTGCTCCAACGTGTTCCCAGCCACGAACCCACCCGACTTGTGGGCCCCCATCGGCTTCAGGTCCCACATTCCAGTGACCGCGGCGCGCCTCGCTGGACGGCTGGAACCAGACGATCCAGCTACTGCCTCAACCGCCTCCACCAGCTCCCGCCGTCACGCCAGAGGCGAGCTCACGGCACGGGCGGGCTCGGAGGCACAGCAGGCACCGCACCCGCGCCACGAGGCGAGCTTGGAGCCCCTCCAGGATTCCACACGCCGGGTGTGTCTCGGCGGGGCCACCCGGGGCAGGCGGCGACCGCCGAGTACTGCTGATTTGGTGGGCGGGGAGTCGAGGGATGAGAGATCTGGCCCCAGCGGCGGCGGCGGCGGCGGGAGTGAGATGGTGACCGCGAGCGCGGGCTCGAGCCGGGGCGTCCCGGCGCGCGTCTCGTCGCGGGGCGGCTCCGGGGCCGGGAGCCCGCGCGCCTCTGCTGCCGCGACCGCCTTCGCGGCGCTGCGGCGCAGGTGGCGGTGGCCGCCCTCGGGCGCGTCGCTGGAGCGCGCGGCCCACGCGTCCCTCCTGGCCTCCGCGGCGCTGGTGCTCTCCTGCGCGCTCTACCTCTACGTCTTCCGCTACGTCGGCCGGGGAGGGCGCGCGGCCGGCGCCGGCTTCGTCGGGGACGCCGGCCTGGGCCTCGGCGCCGGCGCCGGCGGCGAGCGGTGCGACGTGTTCGACGGAGCCTGGGTGCCCGACAACACCGGGCGCCACCCACTCTACAACAGCTCCGAGTGCCCGTTCGCGGAGCGCGGGTTCGACTGCCTCGCCAACGGCCGGAACGACACGGGCTACTTGAAGTGGCGGTGGAAGCCCCGCCGGTGCGAGGTGCCGCGGTTCGCGGCCCGCGCCGCGCTGGAGCGGCTGCGCGGCAAGCGGGTGGTGTTCGTGGGGGACTCCATGAGCCGCACGCAGTGGGAGTCCTTCATCTGCATGCTCATGGCCGCGGTGGACGACCCCAGGACCGTCTTCGAGGTGAACGGGAACGAGATCACCAAAATAATACGGCACCTGGCGGTCAGGTTCGCGTCGCACGGCCTCACCGTGGAGTTCTTCCGTTCGGTGTTCCTCGTGCAGCAGCACCCGGCCCCGCGGCATGCCCCCAAGAGGGTCAAATCCACATTGAGGTTGGATAGGATGGATAATCTCAGCCGGAAATGGCTGAATTCGGACGTTTTGATTTTCAACACCGGGCATTGGTGGACACCGACCAAATTGTTTGATACGTAAGGTCCCTTGCATTGATTTAATCTGCCCTTTAGTTCTAAACCTGAAAAAAGTGTAGTTGCTTCAGTACTGTTTGTCAGTCTGTCTGCTTTGCCACTCATATTTTTATGGTTGATTAGTAATTGCGGATACCTTTTTTTATTTCAAAAAAGACAAGTAGCTCTGTGCCTCTGTTCACTTTGATACACTGGTTGCTGCCGAGTATTTCCAATACTGCACCTTATCTTATACCCCCCAAAAAAACTACCCTTATTTTTGAGATAGAATCCTAGCTCATGTTCTAGTTAGAGGTAGAGTCTGGTAATTTTGAATTTTGAGGAATAATGTATGTGTCTACTTAACATGGATACCGATACTACAGCAGACACTTGGGTGTCAGGGTGGGGGGCTACAAAATGAATGTGAGTGCCTTGCACATCCTGTGCAATACCAATACCAACCTTTTTCATAGGATCTTACCTTTATCTGACCTACTGTATAAGCAGTCTTACACGGTGTTGAAATGGCAACGTTTAAATTGCCAACTTATTGATTTTATTTGCTGTACGTATATGTGCCTTCGATTTAACATATTTTCCATTTGTTTCCACAGAACACTGTGTTCACATCATAGTCAAATTACTTCTGCTTGTTTCATGCTCACCAAGTGACAGTCTTCTTCATCTTCAATTTTTTACAACAGGGGTTGCTATTTTCAAGCCGGACGTTCACTTAAACTAGGTACATCCATTGATGCTGGCTTCAGGATGGCATTGGAGACCTGGGCCTCGTGGGTAGAAAAAAGAGTTGATCTAAATCGAACGCATGTCTTCTTTCGCACATATGAGCCATCCCATTGGGGGTATGTTATATATAACAAACTCAGACTCTGAAAGATTATTATGGTTGTTAGGCATTTGAATCTCATTAAAAAAAGATATTAATCTTCAATCCTAAGAAACTAACTTCACCCATGTACCTTGATAACCTAGATAGCCATGTAATTTTCAGTCCTATTAAATGATATACTGCTATGCCTTTATTTATTTATGTAAATTGATAGTGGCAACATAGATAATTGCACCGATTTAATTATAGTGAATCTTTTTCTGTTTGCAAAATTTATTTGAGATCACAATCCATTTTGACTACATGTAATCTGTAATCAGTCCACTTTACTGTGCAATGTGTCTTATAGCTGCACCAAGACATATGTAGTGATGTTTATTCTTCATTTTATCTACATTATGGTTCATGACTTGTAAAATGCTTCACGTCAATAAATATAAAAAATCTTACGCTTTCCAGGGTCGATTTGTGATTGCACTGCATTTAGTTAATACAGATACCTTATCTCACCACACCTCTTCATTTGATGTTTTTCACTGTTTTGCTACACAATTATACTTCATTTTTCTGAATGGCAGTATGCATCTCTAGTTGGTGCATGAGGCTGGAACTTATACTTCATCTGGAAAAACTTCATTTCCCCATTCCTAAAATTATGATATGGTCTAACACGAGCATGGTTAGCACAAACAGTAGTATTATTGCAAGAAATAATGCACTATCAGTTCTTTTCATCATTTGCTGTGCTATAGCTATTATATATGGACTGACAAGAGTGCTCTTCCCATCGACAGGGACACGAGCCAAAAGGTATGTGAGGTAACAGAACTGCCTTCATTGGAGGCCAAAGGAAATGATAAGAGTGAATTTGGGGCTACACTTGCTGATGTTGTGGCCAACATGAAAGTTCCTGTAACAGTTCTAAATGTAACTTTAATGGGAGCGTTCAGAAGTGATGCTCATGTTGGCACTTGGAGTTATCCTCCCACTGTACTTGATTGCAGCCACTGGTGTCTGCCGGGAGTCCCTGATGCTTGGAATGAACTCGTATTTTCTTACCTTTTGACAAATGGTGAGTTCTTATCGATGCTAAGATGTTTCTTCTTTTCTATGAGTACTGTGAGGAAAAATGATGTTTTTCAACCAGACAGTTTCATCATATCACAAGTTGCTTTCGGTTCCAAAATATAGTGTTATTCCACTGCATCTACTGTGTGATGAAGTTTTGAAGTCTTGCAGACACAATGCATAAACACTTGCTATCTCTACTGAACCATAATACCCATGGAATGTCATACATTATTACATGAGATTTTCCAATAAAATAGTGAGATTCACAGTTACTTGAAGGGGAATAGGAGGTTGCTCCGAGAGAAGATGGCTTAGACTATGATGGTTGACCCTTGGTAACCTGCAGTCAAGCAATCCATCTGGAATGATCCAGAGCTCTTTGCCGATACTACTTTGGAAAGTCTTAAATTACAATTTTCCAAATTTTATTCATTTGCATATACATTTATCAGTAATTGTCCATACATGAGTGTGCTAGTATATTTTCTTTTACCTCTGTTAGTATGTGATGCGACTTGAGTTGCTTCAAGTGTTACAAAATAATTTTTCGTTCCTAAACTTGAGCTTGTTTTTGTTGTAGTTGGATTTGAGTTGACCTTTTTTTTTCACGTCCAAATTGCACAGGTTGGCGAAACATGGCAGGGTGAATGTAGTGGCAGCATACTGAATCTTCTCACACTTGTATATTGTGACATTTGACATTGTCACGTATAGTAGAGGATTAACATACGTCCTGGATGATGCAGCTGCATCTGCAAGGTGGTCACTGGACTTCTACATTCTTTTCTTCTGACTTCTATACACAGTGAAACATTCTTGGAGAGATGTACATTTTGTATCACTTCTTTTTGCTGCTAAGGATTAGAAAGCATTGACATTCATTCTGTCACCTGTATGTACTAACAGTTCATTTTCTATTGTCAAAAATCAAATTTGTGTTTCATTCAGAATGTGCAAACATTCACTTGATAAGTTGCCAAAAAAATGCTCAGTTTTCAATTTGAGTTGCAAAGTTTACATGCCTAGTTTAATAGCAACCAATGCAATGTTCCTTGTAACACTAGAGAAGTTCATATGAATAGCCACCGAGCGGGCGCTTTCAAGATGGACTGAAAAACTGACCTTTTGATCCGTAGCTTGGAGCGATTTATCTACTGTTTCTACATGCTTGTTCGAATATGAATACTAAATTTATGATAAAAACAGTGGCAGTGCTAGAAATTGCACCTACAATGGCATCGCCTTTGATTGGAGGAAAGCAAATATAGAAATGGTTTTGCTACTGCTTTGACTTGTGGGCATGGGCCAGGGTTCGGGGGGTTTCTCGGCCGGGAAGAGCTGAGCAGTCGCTCCTCTTAATGAAATACGGGTGGGGTCCGTTTCATCCCCCCGGTCGATTTTTTTTTACTGCTTTGACTTGTTTATTCTACTTATGCTCTAAAAATTCAAAACCTTAAGACTTGCTTAAAACTGTTCTTATTGTAGTTGGATGCATGGCTGAACTGATTTTTTTTAAAACGTCCGAATTGCAAAGGTTGGAGAAACACGGTGGGGTGAATATTGCGGCAATATACTCAATCTACCCTTACTTGTGTATGGGCCTCAACATTATTTCCTTAACTTGTCTACAAGGTTAAGCACGCATCCAGAGGTGTAGATTTTGTATCACGTCTTTCGGTTGCTAAGGATTAGAAAACATTGGCAGCCATTCTATGAACTGTTACTAAATTGGTAGTTCGTTTTATATGTTGCCAAAAATCAAATTTGTGCGAGTCCAAAAAACAACAAATTTGTGTTTCAAATTGTATGTACAAACATTCACAAGAAACCTTGTCAAAAAGCTCCCCCTTTCGATTGAATTGGCAAACTTTGCATGTCTAGTATTACCTTGCAGTGCTCTGTTTCTGTACTGTCGGTAAGGCGTTGTAATATACAAAGTCTGTCGGTGTACACTATACAACTAGCCATATTTTTCCATGCAGTAACCGCTTATAACTGGCGCCCTGTACAAATGCATTTCTCACTCACGCTCACAGAATTTCAGCAGGGAAATTTACATGTAAAAGTAACTTATTATCTCAGCCAACCCAAAAGAATCGTTAGCCATCGAGGCAGGCCGGCAGCTGACATAGAGCTGCAGCCATGACAGCAACAGGGAGGGGTGTATTTTGTATAGCAAAGACCTAAGAAGCACAGGTACCTATACAAACTATTGCTATGCATGTATGGTTGCCTTATGGGAAGTTGCTTGTTTTTATATGTACAGATCATGAGCTTGCCAAGCTCGCCGTCGTCACCGTCGCGGGGCTGCCCTTCGTCCTGTTATTGTTCTCGCCCCAATGCCAGAGCATGCTCTCCCAGAAGCAGAACTTCTCAAAGCAGGTCTTCAGCCTGGGGTCAGTGATGTTGCGGCGCCAATGGCCATCTTCAGAGTTGGCCTTCTCAGCCTGCCTCCGGTCCCACTCCAGCCCGGCCTTCTGCCGTGACCTCAGGAGGCAGTAGGACTGGAGCTTCCGGGGCATCCTGTCGTGCACCTTCCACCACCGGGCGTGCGCGACGTCACTAGCGAATTCGCGCATCGGGGGGTTGTTCCAGTTGCAGTCATAGTCCCTGAAGCACAGCCACGGCTTCAGGCCCAGGTAGTGGAGAACATAGAGGACCGGGGGATCGGCGCCGAACAGCTGTGTCTTCTTCGCCTTCATCTCCTCGCTGTCGCCCTCCCAGAAGTGCTTCAGGAAGTTCATGTGCTTGGGGATGCGGTGCCACCATGTGAAAATCTCGTTCAGGTAACCTTGGTCGCCGCCATTGTACGACGTGATCTCGTTGATGTGGTCCATCAGCAGCTGGAACGTGCAGTTGGAAGGCTCTATGATCATGACACCGGAGTTGAAGAGCGTTGCATTGTTGCCAGTCGCGGTGATCTCTGGCATTGCGAACAGGAAGTCAACATTCCGTAGGATGAGGAGGTCAGCGTCGATGAAGATGATCTTGTCGTAGTCAGTCAGCTGCCACAACCTGAACTTGCTGTAGTTCCACTCGTTGTAAGCATCACGCACAGCTTTCGGATTCCTGATTCTTTGGATTATTCTGACCTTCCACCCTGCAGACTCCAATCCTCTCCGGTGGTGATCACTTATGGTCTCGTCAACAAGGATGACCAGATCCCTAGTTGATCCTGATTGGCGAATGCTTTGTGCTGCTGAGATAGCACCGCAGACATACTCACTTGCTGAATGCAGTATTGTTGCATATGCTTCTCTTCGTCGATCTACTGAGAAAAGTCTTGCTGCAGCAATAAGAACAGATGTTATCTACTGGAAGTTTGCACTTATGATCAGAACAATAAGCAAAAACAGAGCACAAAATATATTTCTGTTGAAAAAGGCTGTACTCAATGTGCTGACGCTTAGTAAATAAGCAACTTACATTTTGCTTTGAGAGGAACAGCAAGCTCACAAGATCCGACTGGAAGCCTGAGCTTTTCCCTTAATGCTTTCGAGTCAGGACTATATAACCAAGCATTGCCTTCATGTCTCACAAGGTTCTTGCACGGGAAGAGATTAGGAATTGGGAAGCAGTCACTTACAAAAAGCACATGGACCTTGTGATTGAGCTTCGAAGAGGCCACAGCCAATTTTGCTGCTGAGAGCTGCAAATGGAGCCGTGCAACGTCTCTTGACCAACCCGCAACACGGGTACAAGGAAGTTTCACTGCAATGACATCAAAGCGTACACCTTTTCGAACATTGGGCTCTGGGAGAGATGGACAAGAGGGTATCTCAGTTTCTTCCTCCTCATCGATCCATTCAGGATACAGTGTCTGCCAAGTAATGCTGTCCTTGGCATACTCAAGTCTTATTATGGAAACATGGCTGTCCGGCAACAACTGTGTCCAGGAGCCATACTCGGTGCTGTTAAAATTCAAGAGTCCAACTTTGAGATCTTGATTACCACTTTTTAGATTTCTGAGTGCTCTATGTACATCATCCCACTGAACATCAACAGATGAAGCATATCGCGGGTCAGAACTTGTTTTGTCCCACATCCAACCGACGTCCACAAACCTGGAAAGCATATAAACTAGAATGAGACCATAGTTATATATACTTGTAAAGGCATTGTCATATTTTTGCAGCAACAGAAATATTTTAACAACAGAGGTTGTATTGTACTAACCGGGAGGCTGACTGCAATTGGTGCTCATACAAGGTTGGGGTTATAAGGGTAAGAACTGTTGCAGAAATGATAGCTATGATCATGATCTTCAAAGATTTGAACTTGCAACCACAGTTCTTTTCAATGACAAGAACTTCAAAATTTTCGACATCTTTGAAGCTTTTGCTTTTAGAGGTCCTTCTCTTAGTTGTATCCTCACTGCAGAAGGTAGAAGCAAACTTAGTCGTGCAAAGCAATAGCTCCTTTATCAGACAAGATCAGCCATCAACGTAGTATGCTTCACACGTGGAATTCAAAAGGGAATTCAAAGGAGACATCTTTCTTAGCTTGCTTTGCCAATGAAAATTAAGTACTAGGTGCTGGCGTGCTGCTTCTACAAGAAGACAGATTCTGAAGTTCCTTCTTGAACACAAAGGTATATGTCATTTTCTTCCTTTTTTACTTTGATTCGCGTTATAATCACGGAGAGATAACAGCATGATCACTTGAAAGCGAAAACCAATTTGTACAGGCACAGTAAAATTGCAGAGACCTCTTTTAGGGAAGCACTAATGCTTTTACTAAAAAAAAAGTCATCAGCACAAGTGGAAATTGTAGTAGCCAAAATGCTTCATGTAGTACTTACTACAAACAACTGCGCGAATACTGAATACAGCAGCTAAAACTAGTAAAAGTGCAACACATTCAAGTCCTACTTTTCCCTCGTGATACGTTAGACGATAGACTAGATAACGTTTTCATGTACAGGCAATGCTATGATATCGTCCTTTATTAGGTTTGCCATGAGTCCAAATAAGTGGAATGCTGATAGGCACAACCACTTTATTGGCAGAAAATGCACAACAATAATGACGGATGAAAGCACCCAAAGATGCAGTATATCCGATAGTCGGGTGTTAGTGAGCCACACCAAAAGGTGTTTGCCAATCAAAATAGGAAGTGTAAAGGAACTCAAAAACCGCTTAGCACGCCGAAAAATTCAGAGAAGAAAATCGCATGGACTTGTACTGTCACAACTCACAACCTTAATTGTAAGGAACAACAAGCATCATCACATCTTACTAAATCGCAAAGGTGGCTTTATACCTAACCCCGGACCGATCCTCCAAATCCGAACCATGATTAGCTGTTCGATAGATCGCGGGGGAACGTTAGGATCAGGCATCCACGAACAGTCACCAAAAACTTTCAGACTAACTGCTAGCACTACCGTGCAGGTAACCGGGATGATCCAAGCGTGCTGAACTCATCCGTCGGCAGCACACGCCAAGGCCACGTCTTGTACACGTCACGCGCGCGTCCGCCGAAATCGAAAGTCTACGGCCACAAGTCAGCCTCGCCGCAGAGGGCAGCCGGTCGCCGCCGGGCGGCCAACCAGGTAAAAAGCCAGCGGCGAAAACGAGACCAGGATCCAGTGGAGACGGACGCGTCCGGCAATCCGGTGGATCGGCGACGAAGACGAGCAGTCCTTGGGGGTCAGATAGGGACAGTGCGTGGAGGACTGGAGGAGGAGAGGGAGACCACCGAGCGAGCTAAGCAGGGTGTTAATGAGCCACGGCATGGCACTACCCTATAATTGGCATGCTAAAGATGCGGTATTGGGTGCTGATCGGCGAGCGCCGGAGGACTGGATTGATGGGGAGCACAGGGGAGATTTCGTGCCGTTAATGCGAGGCCGCGCAGGCGAGGAGGCGTAACCACCAACCACTCCGGCGCCGGCAATTAAGAGGACGGGGAGGCTGGCGACGCGTCACCGCTGCCGTCGTCGTCGTCTTCCTCCGGCTGGTCGGGTCGGCGCGCACCTATCTAATGCGGCATGCACACCGCGCAGCCGCGGCGCGGGAGGAGGAAGAACCAAAGGAAAAAGGAAGCAGCTTTGGTTGGGGTCGAGGGAGGGGGGGGGGGGGGGGATCTTACGGGGCGCCGGCGGGACGGTAGCGCGGCTCCATTGGTCCCATCGGCGGCCGTTGCGCCGCCGCTCAACTCGAGCTTCCCGCTCCCGGGAAGGCGATCACGCTTTCGCTGTCGCCGCCGCCGCCGTTGCGCCGCTTCGCACCCTGAAATCGCGACACGAAGCCCAGGGGACAATGTCATGTAAAACATGCAGGCCACCGGAACCAGGACAACCTCCCTAGTAGGCAGTAGCGACAATAACACAACAGAAATATATAAAAGACAGAAAAAAGTAGAGAATCGATGCGAGCATTAATCCCTTCCCTTGATTAGAAAAAAGAACAAGAAAGAAAACCTGAAGCAAAGAAGCGAGAGCATTAACGCGACGCGGCGCGAACGCGGAACAGGGGAGGGAGGGAGACGAACACGAGCTGCGCGACAGTGGAAAAAGCAGAGGAAGAAGGGCCGTGTTTGGTAAACGGTCTTTTCAAGATTTCACAAAACAACCAAACTTCTGAAAGTTAGACTAAATATAGTCTATTTGTAAAACTTTTTCAGGGACGGAGGTAACTTATTGAGATGAATCTAATGACGATAATTAATTGATGATTTGCTACAGTAACCATCCTCTAATCACGTGTTTAAATACCTCATTAGATTCGTCTCGCGATTTATACGAGAGTTGCGAAGGTGGTTTTGTAAATAAACTTCATTGATACTCTAAATTAATGGTAAAAAAACCAAAAAGTTTTCGCGAAATTTTTTACATCCTCAACCAAACACGGCCAAGGAAAGAATAAGGCGAGGGGAACTGCGAGTTGGAAGACCCAACGCAGACATGGCTCTGACACGGGCCTGCATGCCCGGCGTCGGAAACCCCGAGAAAACAATAAAAACAAGGTGCTCTACTGCGAATCCGCAAGACGAACAAAAAAGAATCGGAAAAAGGAGGCTGGAAACGATCGAGGAGCAGGCGAATGCCGGCGCCATTCCGGAGCCAAGAACACTCATCGAGTCATCGGGCAGGAGCAGAAGGCTCTGAATTCGCAAGAACACCTCGAGACCGAATCGAAACCGCAAGGGCTAGAGACAAACACAAAGCGATCGGCGGGGCAGGGAAGAGCGGGTCGTGTTACCACGGACACGGAGGAGGTCTGGAGCTCTGAATCCGCGAGAGGAAGGAGGAAGGCGTGGCGGGCTGCTGGCTGCTTCGCTGGAACTCACTTTCTCTCTCTGTCCGTCTCTGGAAGAGAGAACTCGGCGTGGGAGCTCAGGAGGGTGAGAAGCTTTATATATGTGCGGGAAGATGAATTGTGCAGGCCCAGTCGGCGAGACGGAGGATATGCGACTGCGCGAGGGGCGGCAATGGCGATGGATTGCCCGGCCCGGCTCTCTGCCAATTATTAGGCCTAATCTTTACGGGTGGCCATGCGCTACCTTACCTGGGAGACGAGGTTGGCTTTTGGTGGGAAATTTGGCGTGGGAGAATAAATGTTTTCCAGGGAGAAGCATCCAAAATTTCGCTCAGGGGTGCAATGCAACGAGTGAATTGGGTACTATCATGAGAGAACCTTGTTTTTGGAAGGGAGATATGTGGAGAATTTATTCGGATTGAGTAATTCGGCACTTGTAAGATTAGAGTGGGGATGAGTATAATACGTAATGGTTGCAGATTGTGTGATGCACCATGCAGGCATGCCGAGGTGCCTCGAGAAATTGGAGGACAAAATATCTGCAAGCTAATTAAGTGCATATTTGTATTTTCGTTCACTAAATTTAATGGTATTTTGAAGATAGCCTGTTCAGTTGGAAATATGTGTACTATGACATCAATACAAATTTCAATATAACACTTTATCTAGATGGCAATATCTATTAAATATTGTATTATCTTGAGAGTCTATCTCCTTGGAAAGTGATTTTGTTATTACTTATCTATAAATCACTTTTTTGGACCATTGCATATACATTGAACTGTCAAGATTTCCTTCTATAGAATTTTCTTTTAAATTGGAATATTTCTTTTCTGAAGCGAAACATTTCTTTTTCTAAGAACTTTTTGTTAAAGCAAGCAAATCTTACTATTACTAATTGGAGGCTCCTTTAGAAGCCTCCACGTCAAGCCACATATGATTCTAGATGGACACCATAGAAAAAGAGAGAAATTCTCTGAAAAATACAAAATGTATAGCAGTCAATCAATATATGGTAATCATCGATGTTACTTTGCCTCAAAAAATTACTGACATATGTCATTACGAAGAATTAGCCCAAAATAACCCCTTATATCTACATGTTAATAACCTACATCCACCATTATAGAAAAAATAAATCCAGCCTAGTTTAGATCCTACATCTACATCTTAATTACCCACATCTGCCATTAGAGAAAAAAATAAATTCAGCCTAATTTAGATCTTTCAATAATTTAAGTCTATAAATAATACCAGTCAAATCTACCTAACTATCATTCTTAATCTCTTCTCCTTATTTGATTCAGAGAATCTATTCCAAAGAACTAATCAGATATGCGTGCACATTTGTCTATGTATAAAGAGAGTTGCTGTCCTTTCCAAGAGTAAAATTCGATGTTTTTGTGATGAGTAGCATGCCGTGGAGTTGACCTAGATTACTGGTAATAGGATAGAGCTGGGCTTACCAGCGCATTAGTCATGATTGTGATGTGTTGAAGTTAAAGTATATTTACTCGCAAAAGAGTTAAAATATATTCAAATTCTATGTATTATGGTGTATAAATAAAAACTCTATTTGCCTAATCCCTTCATTTAGTTTTGTTCTAAGCTAAACTTCTCTATATTTGATCAAGTTTATAGAAAAAACCCATAAATATCTACAATATTAAGTTAGGTTCACTGGATAGACTAAAATATATCTTGGTCTATATTTCCATAAACTTAGTCAAATTAGATATTTTTTGAATAAATATAAAACAAATTATAATTTAAAATAGAGGGAGTGTTAACTAGGGGTATATAATTATTTATAAATTACTTCGGGTTGATAGGCTAGTTCAACTAATGGATATGCAATAATATCAACAACCCACTCTTAAGAAAATATGTTATTTTAAATGGAAAGAGAGATATGATATGGGGGTATTTTTCATGGTGATTCTAGTAATACCGATCTTTGTTAGATAATTAAAATTAAAAAAATCAATTGGGACAAATCTAAATGGATTTTTTTGTTGTGAAGTACAAATACAAACACTCACATACACACACACCCCTTTATCAAGGCGAGCACACACACTACCCTTATGAATTTCTACGAGAGAGTGAGAGTGAGTGACTGCACCGGTATATCTTGATATTAGTGAAGCTATCACCAGAACCTCATTATTGACAGACACATCACCTACAACTAGTTGTGCCGGATAAATAAAGCACATGAGACATTAGAACTTGGTTAGATCCCTTAGGGATAGAGTTCTGCTAAATAACCAAATTTATTGCTCGATTATGTATTTGAACTTATATTTGTGTTTAAAAGACATGGTACTACATTATCCCTCATGGAGGATACAATTCACAATATAGTAAGAAAAATGTTTTTATATGCAAAAATATATGCCTAAAAAATTGATAAAAAAGTGCGATAGAGGTTACTCCTACCCTTTTAGCATAACTTTGAAAAAATGCTTCACTACAAGAAGCTATTCTAGTTAAAGGGTTAGTTACCACACCTTTTGATACGAACAGTGAAGTATGGGTTGGTTCCTAGGTGCCCTAATTAAGGTATGGAGAAGTAATGGAGATGGTAAGCGTTCCGTTTTGTGACGGTGTATATGCAGAAGCATGCTGCTTACTAAGAGTTTAAAGGAGCATCCTATAGCGACTATGTGGATATAGGAATGGTAGGGTTCTAAGAGGTGCAGCAAGGCAACCTCAAATGACACTAGAACTTAGGGTGGTTGTTGCGGGGCTGCTAGTAGGAAGATGATGACACTACGATGAGAGAGAAAGGAGGGAGGAAAGCTAAGAAACACTAGCATGTAATAGTCTCTAACACAAAGGTCACTCAAAATTCAAAATCCAAAATAAATTAAACATCAAAGTGTACTATAACCCATAATAGATAGTACTTGGTCGAACCTTACCATAGTACCTTGTTCCTAACCCCTGGGTACTGAATTCCCATACCAAAAGCGAAGGACACAAATTCTAGAGCTTTTGTTTTGCTTGAGCGGAATGAATTCATATCTTTGGATTATCTGGAGTAATAAAGTTTCACTTGAGTGCACATTCAAAAACAAGAAAATTGTGTACTTACTATCTTTGGAATACTTAATGGAAATTTTCAATGGTGTTTCATTTATGTTAATGGAAACTGCTAATTTGTGGGGCACGCTCAAACAGTTTTCAGCGAGCGTTTCCGACTGTCACTGTGCTCTCCAAAACTTTTCAATCTTGGAAAGTTTTAATTCCTGCAACTTTTTATTTTAGAATATCATAATTTATATACATAATTTAGACACGTAACTTCTTGTTGATAACTTCTTATGGAATAATTTTATAGCATAACTTTTTACGATGTACACACCATATACCTATAACTTCTAGGAACAAATTTCAAATGACAACTTAGTAGAAAGTGATAATATACACTTATAACTTGCACGCATAATTTTTTCATAACATGTTCTGACTTAATTATTTCGGATCATAACTTTCATGTCATATGAACTCATACATGTAACTTTTGTCACAACTTCCATGAGAAATGTTGTTAGCTAACTTATACACGTAATTTACACACATAATTTACATGCATTAACAATATATAGCCAGGGGGTGTAAATGGTACAGATAATATCCATCCATATTCGAGTTTGGATTTGTTTGGAGGGGTTAATATCCAACCGTATCCGACTCCAGATATTCAGTATCTGATATTGTATACGAATCCGAATACTTAACTCGATGTCGATATCCATTTATATCTTATCCGACAAATTTGATACTATCCCAATCTGAATCCGAGAAGAAAAATAACTATCTTTATTCGTATCTTATTCATATCCATTTATATCTTATTCGGATTTGCTTAGAGGGGTTAATATCTGACCATATTCGATCCGTTTACATCCACATAAGCAACAATGTAAGCAATAGAAGTACAGAAAATAATTGAATAAAGAAAAAATGGAAAAGGAAAATAGATTTCACGGTCCCACATCTTGGACGCCACCGGTGCGTGTCTGCATCGCTCGCTAGGAGCGATCCCAGCGAGCGAACGAAGAAACAGCTCCGTGCATGGTGATGGGATTTCGAGGGTGAGAGGTCCAGGATGATGTAAATACTAGGTCATACCCACATTTCTCTTTGTGCACACTGTGTTTGTGGTATTTGAAGCTATTACTCTACTGATTAATATGATTTGGGGAAATTTCCAAAACAATATGATGATAGGTTAGTGGAGTATTTCCTTTTGAATTGTAAGTAAAACCGAACTAACCCGTTGGTAATTAGTAGCGATTGTGTCTGAGTTCGTTACAAACTTTCTTAAAGTTTGCGAAGAAAACTTGACGTTCAGCACAAAGCACCAATAGCTTGAGGTTTGGGCTCGCTGAATCAGTCAGGATTTCACCGACCCACCGTGACCTATGGTTAGTCGAATCAAATTGGTTAAATTAGTGATACCTTCAGCTAGTGCCATTTCTTTCTTTTAGTTAAAGTAAGCAAGCATGGTCGTGGGATAATAACTACAACATTTGGGGAAAAAATGCTCTGCCGGTAAAAAAAGAGCACAGTCTTTTGAACATGACCCGGTCGTAACATGCATCTTTGACTGTTACCTTCTTTTGGTTAGGATGTACTGATAAAATCCAACAAAACTAGGAGTCTATAAAAGTATCGCTCAAGGCAAATGCACCGTGTGTATTTAAAAAATTGTTGGTACAAAAAGTTTACCGAAAATCGTCCAATGCGTCGGGTGTGTTTCACGGAGGGATACACAAATAAATCAACAAACACAAAAAAAAAGTCTTGACGGAAATATGGGAAGCCCCGCTCGGTTTACAGCGCAGCTACTAGAAGAACATTTCCCCACATGGACGGTGACTCAGCACTCATGGGCTCATGGTGGCAGCCCCGCCTTCCCCTTTCGAGATTCCTGCGCGTTCCGGAGCTGCCCAAAGCTCCGACCGACGCGGCGGCAGCGCGCCCGGCCGGCCCCATAATTGCGAAATCACTGCGGGCATGATGGCACACTGGCACGGCATGGGAACTCTGGGGGGGGTCCCCAGCTCGGCGGAATCGCGAGAGCCAGCAGGCGGAGGGCGAAAGCCGGAAAGGGGCACCGCCTGATCGGCCGCCAGGTGAGGCGAGACGAGAAGGGGGTGCGGGGAGACGGTTGCCAGGCGTCGTGGGGCTCGCTCGGCCGGCTCGTTCCCCGTCCGTCTCGTGCTGCCCTGCCCCTCCCCTGCTTGCTGCCTTGGCTTGGCTTGCCGCGACGCGAGCGGTGGAGCCTGCCGGCTCTGGCCCGGTTTCCCTTCTCTCCGGTGCCGGGGTGCCAGAGCCCGGAAAGGCCACTGCTTCAGGTGGATGATGATCCTTGCCCTCACCTTTCGGTGGCATGGCGCGTCCCGAGCAAGCAGATGTAGCCGCAAGCAAGCAGACGTAGCCGGTCATTGTTTGTTTTCATTCATGCTCGTTTTCTTCCGATTCAGTTGATTTCTGATGCCGAAAAACTTACGCCTGCTGGATGGATGGTCCTTCAAAAATGCTACGCGTCGACTTTGAACCTTTTTAGAAGAAGAAGGCTTCACGATCAGACATTCAGACGTAGCACCAACAAGACAGAGTTTTCTCCGCGAAACCTTGTGATCAGACGGTCGAGATGCCTCGGGCGGCAGGCCCGTGACGCTGCTCGACTGGCGTGCAGAGATACGAATCCACCGATTTTGCCGCTGGAAAAGACGTCGATCGGTATTTCGTCCGAGAAATCGCAGGCCACCGAGCGTACTAGGAATCTCCGAATCTCAGGATTACTGCGGCGGTAAACAAACTTACCTGACGTCCAGATGCTCGCACGCTAGGACAGGGACAGACAGCTCAACACAGGCCTGAATTTAGCTCTGAACTCTGAGTTGCTCTAGAATGTAACCCTCTTGCGCCACTGACTCACCGGTGAGTGGTAACAGTAAATTAGTAATTTGTCCAACCACACACACACACACACACACACACACACACACACACACACACACACACACACGTCCTCTTTTTTGATGGAATATAGCATTGTCAGTCGTGTTTTGTGTACTCCTGAGAAAAATGTGGCGATGAGACGGCGTATCACCGTTCAGGACATATGCTGGATTTTTATTCAGCTTTGTGTCACTTCCTATATGTGTAGCATCATCCTCTCAGGCTTGAACTGCACCTTCATCATCCGAAGAGGCTGATGTGACACCACACCTTCATTTGATTCTTTTTTCTATGATATCAATGGATACCCGGCATTACTTGTAAACCATTATCTACAAAAATTTGATGCCACATCTAGTTATTTTTAGAACATTAGGCGTCATGTCCACAAAACCAAGTCGCAGAAGGCAGGAGCCTATGACAGGAACACAAGAGCAACTCCTATATAGTAGTAGGATGTTCATGATGATATGATCCGGAACGTCTCATAAGGCAATATCTGTATATCTATCCATCCTCCAAATTCTTTCGAGATTGCTCACGTCACTGTGGAAGGTGGATTGTTCCATCCACGCCATGAATGTTTGCGAACTACCCAAGCCCGTATCCTGTTCGGAAATGTTAGTCTGACAGGGACTTGTCTTGGAAAATTAGGGGTTGGATACTTTTCCTCCCCTATATTAGGAAACCTCTTGTGTGGTCCTCTAATTTTCTTGCATGCTCTTTGCAATTTCTTAATCTGAAGAACTGACTCTGAAAGATGGTTGCTTAAATTTTATGAAACAAAATGCTACGCTACAACAATAACGGCTAATTTCCTGCGGTGCTAATAATTCACCATTAAGAATTTTTCTAAAATGATGATACATTTTTTTTCTTTTCTGAAACCACACGCAAGCGCGCGCGCAAGCACACACATAAATATACCACTCGAGAAAATAGCCATAAAAAGGGAAATATTTGCGGAAAATTAATAAGCTATGTGTACTACGGGAATGGCATGGCCCACATACATGACCATTCGCTTTCTCGTATTAAATCTTGCTCAATATTAGTAACTAGATATATGGTGCGCTCCGCCGCACTCCACTTTTATTTTTTTATCCCTTTTAATTTTTTCCTCTACTTTCATTTTCTATCTTTTTTCCCTCTCTCCTTTATCTTCTGCTGCCCCGATCCTATCTTCTCCACCGTACGTCCAGCGCCTCGTCTAGCCCACCCACACCGCCTCGTGCACGCCGCCACACTTGGCTTGGCAATGAGCCGGCCTAGCTACCGCCGCAAGCCGCCACTGCGCGCCCCAGCCAACCAGCTTGACGCGGCCGGCGCGATGGGAACTCCAGGCGCCGCCGCCGATTCCTCTCTCTCTCTTCCTTGGCTCTGGCAGAGGGGAGGTCGGGGTTGCTGCGGGGCGGAAGCGGCGGAGCCCCGCGTGGTGGCCATGGCGGAGGCGGCCGGATCCACGCCGGATTGGAGCTTGCCCCCCTCCTCCTCCCTTCTCTCTCTCTCGTCCTTGGCTCCGGCAGAGGAGAGGCCGGGGTTGCTGCGGGGCGGAAACGCGGTGGAGCCCCGCGTGGTGGCCATTGCGGAGGCGGCCAGATCCGTGCCGGATTGGAGCTTGCCCCCCTCCTCCTCCCATCTCTCTCTCTCTCGTCCTTGGCTCCGGTAGAGGGGAGGCCGGGGTTGCTGTGGGGCGGAAGCGGCAGAGCCCCGCGTGGTGGCCATGGCGGAGGCGGCCGGATCCGCGCCGGATTGGAGCTTGCCCCCTCCTCCTCCCTTCTCCCTCCTCCCACGTCCTCCCTCGCCAGCGCGGGGCCATGGCGGCCGCGTGGCGAGACGGCCACGGCTTGAGCGTAGGCGGAGTCGGCGCAGAGGGCGAGTAGGCTGCGGGGATGGAGAGGCGCTGTCTCGGGTCGACCGTGCAGGGAAACCAGGGACCCCTGCGGTCCTGCGGCCGCGGCAGGTCGGCGCGACAAATCCATGGCCCGCGTCGGCCTTCTCTCTCCGGGGCTGGTGGTCTCAGCTCTCCCTCCCGAAGCCACGTGTTGCTCTGGGAGCCAGCCCTCCCCCTCCAGGCCGCATAGTATATACAGTATACATGCTGGTGTGACGTGACTAATATCCCTGGGGTTGAATTACTATTCGTTCAGAATCAGCAAATCGGGCACACCAACTGATGGGCAGCCCGCACAGTGTGGCTACCGGCTAGCGTTGCACATCATCAAGGAGTAGCTATAGGATACATCACGCACGCATAAGAATTCAGTGCTTTTCTTCCTCTTGCTCTCGAATGGCCAGCAGCAATGCTTCCATCACCGGCGAAAAGAGATCAACATCCTACTAATTATTATGCACTAGTGCATGTATTGGAGGTGGTTGGAGGATAAGAGAGAAAAAAGCAATTGGAAAGGAGCCATGGATGGAGGCATGATGGGATGAAGTGCTTCTCTCCACCATTTTTTAAAAGCAGCGCAAGCACACAACTCCAATGCAAAGGATGGCATGGAAAGATGGGGGATTACATGTCAAGCTACTAACTCCAAACCCAAGCCCAAAGGCTTCAGTTGTTGTTGCAACCTTGAAGATAACATAAAAATCGCATGACCATGAAGTTTTCAACCATATCTATGGTTTGATGATGACATGGTACACTTTGTGCCATGTGGATGCATCCATGGCGCTCTCGTCTTGGTATGGCTGGCCAGGCATCTTTAGCAGCCACAACCTGATGTTTGGCCACATGTGATTTATTTCTTCTAGATTTATATACTTTGTGGTGTGCCTCCCGCCCGTGGCACCACAACTGTGTGTGCACCGACACCTTGCTGTGTGGTTACTGATTCGTACTTCTTTTTGTCCTCCAGCAAGTTCACTTCCCAACCCCACACAAACCAAAATTTTAGTATACTTTGGTGTAAGAAAAATGGCCCCATTAGACCATTGTTTTGTGATTTTGGTGATTGAGTAACAACGCAATTAATGTGACTAATGTGTTTGTCAAGTGAACAATTATAGATCCCAGGAATGAAGCAAAAAGGCCAATAAAAACAAAACACGAAGAAAGAACTCAAAGAAATGAAGAAATGGACGAGTTCTACAGAATTCAGTTGCACCGGATACACCGGTGATGCCGCACCGGTCTAACCGGTAGGCGTCGGATGCACCGGTGCTATAGCACCAGAGTAATCTGCAGTGCTGGTGCTAGCAAATCAAGTGGCACCGGATGCACCGGTGGTGTCAAGTTGAAGCACCGGTACAAGCACCATGCTACGTACCAGAGAGCATGTCAAGCAGCCGAGGAGAAGTTCTTCAGCACCGGTTACACCGGTGGTCACCGGAGCAAGGAACTGGTGCAATGCCGTGACAGTTGCAAGGGAGAGAAGCAGCACTGGTTGAACTAGAGACAAGGCACCGGTCTAACCGGTGAAAGCTACATCAGCTGTCAGAAGGCCAACGGATAGTACAGAGTTGTGAGTGACCGGATACACCGGTGTCCTACCACCGGTCTATCCGATGCCGTCGCAGAAAAGTGGCCAACGGCTCTATGGACTTGGAGGCCTATATATACGTGATCCCCCGGTCATTTGAAGATTGCTGGAGTTACTACAAGCCTCAAACACACCCAAGAACATCTCCAAGCCATCCAAGTGCTTATTGATCATATCTTTAGGCCTTAGCATACATTTGAGAGTGTTAGTGCTAGGTTAGCTCTTTAGAGAGTGAACAAGCAAGACTTTGTGCCTTTGTGCTGTGGTTCTTTAGTGAACCAAAAGAAGATTTCGGTGCGCCGGCCCCTTGGAGCATTGGTGGCTCGTCGGCACGTCATCGACCCTCCGACTTGGTGTGGAGCGGTGACGACATCCTTGTACGGGGGACGTGGAGACCCCCTTCATTTGTGGACAAGCTCCTTAGTGGAAATCGGGATCAAGGTGACCGTGGTTGAATCCGTGGGAGAGACTTGATTACTGAGAAACAATACTCTTAGTGAGTGCTTCAACAATGTGGATGTAGGTGTGCCTTTGTGGCTAACCGAACCACGGGATAAATACCCGCGTCGAGAGTTTGCTTCCCTCTATCCCGCTCTTTAAGCTTTCGTATTTCATACTAGTAATTCTTGTGTGTCTTTACTTTCTAGAATAGACTCTTGATAGGAAAGGGTATAGGTTGCTAAACTCTTTTGGGATAGGGGTTTCACACTAGAACAATCTTAGTTGCACATATAGATAGCATGTTTTAGTTTGATATTGTGCAATTTAGTTGGAGCAATATGTTAAGGTTTTAATTTGCCTAATTTACCCCATTCCCCTGTTAGTCTAGAGCACCCGATCCGGTCTTTCAATTGGTATCAGAGTCTGAACTCACTTCTCTCACAAAGAAAGCCAATTCCATTGGCAATTTGCGCTTACCGGCTCACTTGATCGGTTAGGTTTCACCGCCTATTGAGTTTGCTCTTTGGGGAAGGGATGGATTCATTAGGACCTCCTCCACGTTTCGATGGCACGGGCTTCCAACGATGGAAGATTTTAATGCAATCTCATCTCCAAGAAAAAAGGCCTAAATGTTTGGAGAGTAACGAGTGAAGGAGTGAAAATCAATAGTCAACAAGAGAGGCAATATGATGCTATTGCAAAATGTGCTATTTTGAGCTCTCTTGGTGACACCGTGTTTAACCGTGTGTTTGCTTGTGAAAATTCTAAAGACTTATGGAAAACTATTCGTGAGAATTATGGTGACACAAAAGATGTTGCAAATAAAAAATATCATGTTCTCATAGATAAACTTAATAGCTTCAAGCAACTTGATGATGAGAATGCTGAATCTATGTACTCACGGTTAAATATTCTTGTGAATGAGATCAATTCTTTAGGTGTGAAGAAAATTGATGATTTGGAGCTCATTCGCAAGATCCTTCACTCTCTACGAAGGCCGGACTACGATTTGGTGATCACAATTCTTTATGAGAATGAAATCGACACATTGACACCAAATCAAGTCCTCAACAAGGTGATCGCCCATGAGCTACGACATGAAATCAAGTCAAGAGCGCCATCCTCTTCACCAACACATAGTGCATTTGTATGCAAGCAAGTCAAGAAGTTGAAGAAGATGTCTATCAAAGAGAGCTCAAGTGAAGAGAAAGAAGAGGAGGCATGCCAAAGCTCATCAAATGATGAAAAAGAACCAATGAACCCCAACCTCTACATGCAAGTCAAAAAGATGAACAAATGCTTGCAAAAAATCAACTCAATGGGGTATATGGTCTTCCTCAAAGATAGGCCTCATCACCAACAAATGAAGGTTGAGAGGAGATTCAAGAAGAAGAAAAAAAAGAAGGAGAAGAAGCCCAAACATGAATCATTTGACATATTCGGTGAATGAGTAAGCGGTGGTGAAGAATCAAGTACTAGTTCAAGCGATGAATCAAGCAAGAAATTCACCACCCGCACCGACATGGGATCATCATCACACACATGCTTTATGGCCCAAGACAATGATGTAAGTGATGATGACTCCGATTCTCCTTCATATGAGGAATTTCTTGAACTTGTTCATGAGCACTAAAAAATTATTAAGAAGCAATCAAATGAAATTAAAAATCTTAATGCTCTTAACGATCTTAATGCTATTTTCGCTACAAATTATGAAAATTTGTTATGCAAATTCAAATTGCTTAGCGAAGAGCATGAAGAGCTCAAGTTCAAAATTAAGAGCATTAATGACACTAATAGTGCTTCAATTTCTTGTTTTGATTAAATTGATAAATCTAACCCTTGCAATGAGAAATGCTATGAGAATATTGTTGTAGAATCATGTGATGATCTCATTGCCAAAGAGAATGATGAACTCAAGCAAGAAGTGGAAAGGCTCATGAAAGACTTGGCTAGATTAAAGGGCAAGAGCATGAAGAGCAATGTCCAACCTTCTCAAGATAACCATGAAGTCATGGTGAACAAGCTTGAGAAGGGGTCCACCGTGACTTGCTCAAAGTGCCATTAAAAAGACCACAAGTCCAACAAATGTACTCAACCAAAGAAGAAACTTTCGGATGAGAAGAACAAGAAGAAACTTACAATCAAGAGTTCTCTCATCTACACCAAGTCCAATCGGAAGAACAAAAGCAACAGCACCTCCTACGTGATCAAGAAGAAAATCAATGGCAAAGTGGTTGTTCACAAGGTTGGGAAGCAAGAAAGAAGTTAGAATCACTCCATTTGGGTGCCCAAGGATGTCATAACCAATATGAAGGGGCCTCAAACGGTGTGGGTTCCAAAGGAGACTTGAAGCCTAAGAACGGCAAAGGGGGATTTGGAGGCTTGGCTAACTAGAAGATGAAAAATTCAAACTAAAGAAGCCAAGCTCACATCTTGGACATTTGTTGCCCAAGTCCCCCATAAGGTAATTATAGCTAGATTTCAATTCATACATCATGTAGCTCCATTGACTTTGCTAGGTTGTTTTTATTGCATCACCTAGTGTTACATATGGTGGGTTGTTTGTGTCATAATCTAACCCATGAGCAACCTACATGGTTTGTTAAGTGTGTAGAAAGCTACACAGGATTATCTTTCATGGTACATTGACTTCATGAGGTATGTATTTTATTTTTGTACTATGAACACAAGCTATAGGATAAACTTCTCATTGTTGTCATAAATAATGTGCATATATTTGATTGGTGATTCAAACACTAAATGCATAATTTTAGGGAGAGTTCATCCTATGGTTTGTGATTTTGAGACTAACACGTTTACAAACTTATCTTTTGTAGTCTCGTATTGAGCCATAGTCTATTGAACTAAAAATTCCATATCTAAGTTCATAGACTATGTGCTCATATATTTGCTCATCTTGATGTACTAAGTGTACTCCACTTTAAGGACTTTCAATTGATATTCAATTTCAATTGGTATCATGACACAAGTCACTTTCAAATTGGTACATGCAAGGTAACAAAGCTCCTAGAGATATGCATGATCTATAATCTCTTCAATTGGTATCTTTGTAAATTCCTTGTTTTTATAAAGCTACCTCCGTGCATGATACGATCTAAGCTTTCTCATTCAAATATCCAGTTGTGCATATGATTTTCACATTATCATTTTGTGCACACACTTTGTGGAAAGCTTAGCTCATATCATGCTAGTTTCGTGATTTTGTGATTCACCTTAGTAATTGCTCAATTGGTATCTTCATTGATATCATACACTTGGATCATGATTCATGGAACTAACTCTCTAAGCTACTAACTTTTCCTTTTGAGCTATTTTGGTTTGCCAAGTCTTCTTAAGTAATTTGATTCCAAAAGGGGAGAAATTTGGATCAAAGCAAAGTGACAATGAGTATCTTCCCAAAGGGGAGCAACTTTGATTCCAAAAGGGAAGAAAAAGAAGAAGTAGCAAAAATGGGGAGAAAACAAAGGGGGTTGATGGATTTAGGGGGAGGCCAAGTCAAATGTTGGATGATGGTAAGCATCCAAGCAAGTGTAAGTGGTTCAATTTGTTAATTTTTGCAAAATTTATGCTTGCTTTGATTGTGTTGTCATCAATCATCAAAAATGGGGAGATTATAAGAAAAATGGCCCCATTAGGCCATTATTTTGTGATTTTGGTGATTGAGTAACAACGCAATCGATGGGACTAATGTGTTTGTCAAGTGAACAATTATAGATCCCAAGGATGAAGCAAAAAGGCCAAGCAAAGCAAAACACGAAGAAAGAACTCAAAGAAATGAAGAAATGGACGAGTTCTACAGAATTCAGTTGCACCGGATACACCGATGATGCCGCACCGTTCTAACTGGTAGGTGTCGGATGCACCGGTGCTATAGCACCAGAGTAATTTGCAGTGCTGGTGCCAGCAAATCAAGTGGCACCGGATGCACCGGTGGTGTCAAGTTGAAGCACCGGTGCAAGCACCATGCTACGTACCAGAGAGCATGTCAAACAGCCGAGGATAAGTTCTTCAGCACCGGTTACACCGGTGGTCACTGGAGCAAGGCACCGGTGTAATGCCGTGACAGTTGTAAGGGAGAGAAGCAGCACCGGTTGAACAGGAGACAAAGCACCGGTCTAACCGGTGAAAGCCACGTCAGTTGTCAGAAGGCCAACAGATAGTGCAGAGTTGTGAGTGACCGGATACACCAGTGCCCTACTACCGATCTATCCCGCTTTTAAGCTTACGCATTTCATACTAACAATTCTTGTATGTATTTACTTTCTAAAATAGAATCTTGATAGGAAAGGCTATAGGTTGCTAAACTCTTTTGGAATAGGGGGTTTCACACTAGAACAACCTTAGTTGCACATATAGATAGCATGTTTTAGTTTGATATTGTGCAATTTAGTTGGAGTAATAGGTTATGGTTTTAAGATGTCTAATTCACTCCCTCCCCTTCTTAGGGTAGAGCACCCGATTCGGTTTTTCACTTGATTTTTATGGTTAGCGTTTCTCTGCAACGCAATAGGTTTATGTTAGTTCATGCAGCAGTTGCACGGACCTTGACCTCAGTACAGTACTACTGTCACATTTATGCTGATGCTCTCTTAAAAAAAACATTTGTGCTGATGCTAGGGGGCAGCTGGCTGGTTCTTTCTCGTGCAAGACTTTAACCGACTCTCTGAATCCTCATTGGCAACTTTCAGAAACGAACCGACAACCTCCTGAATCTCACTGTCGACGTACGATGGTAGCAACCTAGCTAGCTTACATGTTGATTTGAAACACCTAGCTAGTTAAAAAGTTTTTGATGGGAATATGTCGAAAAATAAAGAATGTTGCTGTTCCCGACAAAACGCAAGGTGAATTTAAGCGCTACTACACGCCACTAGATATTTTTGTTACGTCATCCCGTGGAGATTTTAGCTGCAGGTAGCACAGGCCAAACAGTCTGCCCCAACAAGAACGGAGCCAGTTGATTCTGAACAGCGAAAGGGTACAGCTTGTCACTGGCAACTTGACAACCAGTGGTGGCGCGTGACCATGTCCTCACTCGCACACACTAGCAACAGATTCCATCATCCGAGCCCGAGCAGCCAGCGATTTGGTGGTGGTGATGCCTCCTGATGCAGATGGGCAAGCAACCGGGGCGCTGTGGCAGGGACCATGTGGGTGCCCTGGCCTGCCTGTGGCCTAGGAGGAGAGACAAAACTTGAGGGCTTTGCGATAGTGCCTCGCCAGTGCTACGCTTCGCAGGGTTGGCTAGCGGTTGGTGCAAAATAGGCAAGCAGAGCCCAGCTGAGTCACTGCCCCGCATTGAGGGCTGTGATGATCTTGTTTCTGGAAAGAACACAAGTGGCAGTGGTGTTATTTTGTCGACATCGATCCGGCTTATTGCATACTAGACGAGTAGACGACCATGTGGCATGTTTGTTATTTTTATGAATTTGTATAAATTGCTATGGAAACGACTGAAATGAGCAACATTGCTCGGTATTGTACTATCATAGCATCACTAATGCACATATTAAGCTGATCCGGGCCCACAAGCCGTCCTCAGGTTAGATATGTATTGATACTAGATAGTGAGCTAATTTTCTCCACCAAATAAAAACCATGCATGTCGTGCATATGTTGAAGGAAAATAAATCACGTGGCTCACAAGAACTAGTCTATCGATCATGCTTCTACATAGAGTTAATTTAACTGACATAATTGTTAGAAGTAGTATTTTACAAAATAAAATATATCCAATGCCTCGATTTTTTCGCTGGATATTTTTTAGTAGGAATTTCTATTATTTACCTTTTTCTAGCATGTCTTGTGATGATTAACAAGAAGCACTGGAGGAGTATCCAATTAGTAATAGCAAGACAAGTTAGGTTCAACATGCTTTTAAGTTACCACCGTTAATATTTGAAAAGGATAAATCTGGCATACTGTACTTAGGAGCTGTTTTACATAGCTTATGCCAAAACGGCTTCACCAGTGAAGCCAAAGTTGGTGAAGCCAAAAAAAAACTGGCTTCATATAGCTTCTAGTTCATTTTAGCACGGGCTTATAAAACAGCTTCACGCTTTAGTATCTTGATTTACGTGAAGCAAGTAAAGCTAAAGCCAAAATAAACTATGCCAAACAGGCCTAATAAATTACACGCCTCTTACATTATAGAAAAAGAAACCCAAAGAATTCAACTATCTGCTTCTAAATTATCCACACATTTCCCACTATAACAAAATCAACAGGCTTCATGCATCATTTTAATGCATTCTAAACATCAATTTAGGTCCCTCTCATCATCCACTTCTGTGGATAGTGATACATATACAAGTAATATAATGAAAATGCAGGGAAAAGCAAGTAAAAAACTTTATGCAGGACTTTTATTTAGCTATAGAAACACATTATATAGCAGCCACCTTTAAATTTTAAACCATAGACCTTTCATGAAGTTTGATTATGCATGTATTATCCAAAAATATTGAAAGACCATGGAGACGCACAAGTCAATGGACTAATTTATCTCATTCATGTCAAGATCCTCACAATCGTGGTGTTGAAATCTTCATCTGCCGCAAACATCGATGGTGATGCATGGGTAATTTTTGAAAAGAAGTTAATTATGGGTTTACTGTACATCAAGTTAAAGGCCTAAAGTGTATGTTAAGTACCTTGACTTGGCTAGCGCCAAGCAACAACTACAATATACACATTTAATGTGCAATTCTCATGTTTAGTTGTCAACAGTGACCACATTTCAATATGAAAGGAGTGTGTGAAGGACAAAAGGATTAGGACAACGGGAAACGGAATTTATATGGTCCTCCATTAAAAGAAGTGTCTGAAAATGCACTTGGGATCTGCAAAAGTTGGAAGCACCATTCTTTAATGAAGGCGTAGTACTTCCCTAACGTTACTGCACCTTTTACAACATTTTGATGCATGTACAATGAGGCTTCAAAGGGCCGTAATTGTGTAGGTCCAAACAGTTGCAAATGCGCTCATATATACACTGATCGACTGGTGGCTCTGCACGAGCTGCTGATTATTCCCTATTTCTGTAACGGAGCTCATTATTCCCTCGTACAACTGCCATGAGTTAATACAACGTACGGTATACAATGAAACGTAGTATAATAGTAATGTAAAGATCGATATACGTATAAACATATATATACAGGAAAAAGGAAAAAGAGAAAAAAGGGTGGTCGACGGACGTACGATGGATGGAGGATTGGCTGGCTTCCACTGCCGATGGTCGATCGAGTAGTGCTACTCCTAGACGACGTAGTACGACCGTATCATGACACAATCTAACAACCACCAAACCTGATCATCTCTCTCTCTCTCTGCCAACCCATGCGTCGACCATGCATGCCTTTGCAATCTCTCCCTCCTTTCCAGCGTGATGTGCGTGACCCTTGTCCAAAACTCCTCTTCCTCTTTATATATTTACAAAAAAGTAGTGGAGCGGTTCGGCTTGCTTTTGGGGGGCGTCACCCATCCATCACCGGCGTGCATCGTTGTGTATATGTGTGTGATGGGTGTGTAGCAGCACATCATGCTAGCACCGACAGCTTCGACAGAGCCTCAATCCATACGGCCGTATCGGTTTGCCGGCGGCTCGATGATATATCTTTGCTCTCGTGTTCAACGTTCGTCATGGCTCTTGAGACTCCTCCGTTAGTTGCGGGGTATAGTTTGGTGGTGTCGCGTTAGTTTAATTGTATACGGTCGCATCATTAAGAAAATTTATACTTTTTGCAATACACAGTACAACTCAGACACTCATAACACATGTACACTCATCTCTATGAATGCACATATGCAAACTATACCCTATTCCTATGAGCATCTTCAAAGACTGAGCCGGCAAATCTTCAAGATTGACGAAGTCATCATAAACGTCTCGCTGTTGATGGATACGTCGCCTACCACTAAATGTCTAAACATATAACGATGTTAAATTTTAAAATATTCGCTCCCAATAATACTACTTATCCTCTAAAAAAACGAACTGATGCCCCAATCCATTACCGGTAAGCCCGCATGGTGAGCCCTGGCAGCGGCCGAATCTGCACAAGGCAACAAGGATCCGCCAGCGATCGACATTGTCACCTCGCACTACTAGAAAAAATGGCAGATTCGTCCGCGGCATTTAGTACCGGACACATTTTGGTCCGGTACTAATGTTGCCCCGGGGTCATTTTAGTATCGGGTCAAAATTTAAACGTCCCATGAGCTATTTTTTTACTGGCCCAAAACACCGGTCGGTACTAAATGTCGTATTTTAGTACCGGCCGGTGTCTTGGCCGGTACTAAAATGGCGCGGCCATTTAGTGCGGCCCAAGACACCGGCCGGTACTAAAAGACGACATTTAGTACCGGCCGGTGTTTTGGGCCGGTACTAAATGGCTCTCTACGGATTACTTCAAAAGGAATGCATCTTCTACCCAGTCACATCTGGTGCATAGGTGGGATGGTAAGGAAGCTATGTGTGAGGCTGGAGGTCGTGGGTTCGAATCCTCGCGCACGCGCATTTACGCATGAATAATTCGCGTGACTTGTAACTTGTGACGTTGCGCGTGTGCGGGCCTCCCGGGGGTTCAAGGTATTTTTTTATTTTTTGGATGTAAAACAATTTAGTACCGGGCGTTTTGACCGGTACTAAATGGTGTGCCATTTATTTTTTGACTGTAAAACTGTTTAGTACCGGTCGGTAGCTAAACGTCCACTTTAATACCGGTCAACCGCCCAGTACTAAAGGGGTTGCTGATAGGTACTAATATTGATTTTTCTAAGGCCAGTCTCAATGGGAGTGTCATCTTTTTTTTCGAAAAGGAACATGACTTATATTAAGAAAGATAGCACAGTACATTCCTTTCTTGCAGAAAGGTCCTTGAGTAACATAAAAATTACAACAAAGTCCTCCCCGCCGCTGGTCATCGTCTTCCTCAGCAGAGCTTGCCGCCGATGCCTTCCCAGGTCGTGAGCAACGCACCTGATTCTCAACCAACCATCTTCACCTGAAGAAATCAAAGAGTGGACTCCAAATTTTGGATAGCTGCAAGGGATTCTCGATGAAAGAACAGCAGCCGTCGACTCCCCTAATTCCTCCCCTCTTCCTCCTACTTCCATCTTCCCAGAGCACCAGGCCGTCACCCCAATGCTAGCGAGCAGAACACAAGAGGCAACGCCAAGGAAGAAGAACCACACTCCTGTACAAATCGCAGATGCAACGCCGCCACCGGAGTACACGGCGACGAAGGAGGAAGAGATCTGGAGTACCTTATTCAGCGTAGCCAACGCCGTCTCCCTCAATGAATCGTCGGCGGGAAACCCAGGCCTCACACGACAGCCGGAGCACAAGTCACCGAATCCGCCATGGAGGAAGCAAAACTCCTCGACAACGGCGAAGCCAGAGGCCACGCCGAGAAGGAGAAGGGAGACCCAAATATGCATGACGCCGGTGGGAGCGCCAACCGAGCCGCCGCCGCCGGGGGAAGCCGAGCCGCCGCCACCACCGGAGAAGCACAGATGGGGACTTAAACCTAGACAGGGACGCATCCACCGCCGGGAAAAGAAAGCTAGAAGACCTAGATCTACAGCTAAACTACCTCCACCCGCCAAGGAGCCGGGCTCCCCTCTCATCTCCGGTGGCCGAAGGCCGTCGGAGGAGGGGGGGCCGGCGGACCACCGGGGGAGAAGGAGAGCTCTCTCGAAATCGCCCTGCTGGGCCTGTAGCAAGGGGAAAACGGAGCCCCCCCCCTCCGACCTTCCAATGGGAGTGTCATCGACACAATTACCAAGACTGGAAATTTGAGAACTGTGCCAGTGGAGTGTCATGGTGATGACACTCCTCTCTCCTCATACCATTGGTACAAATTAGCAAATTTAATGCCCATAACATTTCTATAACACTCCCACTTAGATTGGCATAACAGTGTCGGCACGCCACAGGCCCACGACGCCAATTCCAAGCGTTTTCCCCGTGTCCGCAGGTAGCCTCGCGCGGCGGTGGCAAGCATAGCTCTCGAGCTGGCGGAGCGGCGGCGGGCGGGGGCGGTGGCGTGGCGGGTCTGGTTACGCACGCACGAGAGGAGTGCCACCCGGACTCCGATGCCGCTGTCTGTAGGAACAAAACTCTTTCGCGCGCGCATGCATGCGTGGGAGTCTGGTGAGCTACAGTACTGGAGAGTCTCGGCTACACCGCTCGGTCGGGCGGTGCGGCGACCTGCTGCTGGGCTGGAAGAAGCGGCCGCGCGCGCTCAGAGTTGCGTACGGCGTACCCCTCCCAGGGTTTCAAAAACCGGTGACACTGTTCAAAACCGGAACAGTAGCACAAAAAAATTACTTTTGGATTTTTGGATTTAGAAACATAAAATATAAAAAACCGGACCCGGTTTACCGTCCCGGACCGGACCGGGAACGGAAAAAAAACCCGGAAACCGACGGTTCCCGGCCGAGATTTGAAACCCTGCCCCTACCCCATCGGACGTACGGCGCCGCGGCAGGAATACGGCGGGTTGCGCATTGACCAGTTGATTGAAGCTGGCTGCCTCGTCGTTGAAACTTGGTAGCTAGTAGTAGGCGTTACTATGTGTCGACGTCAACCGTCGCGTACGCCTTTGCCATCGACTAACTGCCGACCGAACCCCACGGACAGATATCGCTCAGAATGTGTTGGTTCAGGAAGGAGTGCTCAGCTGACTCGACAGGGCAAATCCGGCCGCGGCCGGGCCGGGGTCCTCAAAGTAGCCTGTGCACGTCAGCGGCCGGGATGCGCGATGCAGAGCGTACGGGTGAGATCAGATCAGGATCGCAGGTAGGTAGGACGTTACCGGAACCAGCACGGCAAAAACGACCGTACCGTCGCCTCGATCCCTGCCAAATTTCAGTTCCAAAACATGATCGGTCGGTCGGTGAACGCGCTGAAACTCCTGCGTTGGATGCTCCAGTGCGTAAGTACGTTCGTTTACCCACGCGCGCAAGATTCAAATGTCAAAGGCTCAAAGCCAAAGTTTGGCTGTCGAAGTCGAATGAACCGAGGGAAATCAAAGACGCAAAAAAAAGCTGGGGGTGTCAGGTAGTAAGCGCTGGTCGTACGGGAATCGTCATGCATGTGCCTAACGCACCATCGTGCTTCGCGCTCCTACTTATTACCTGCGTGGCTCTGTCGTCGTCGTCAGGTCTCCAGCTCCGGTTCTAAAACACTAGGACAGTAGCGCGCTCCGCCGCGGCCAGTTCGAAATGTGACAAAAAAAATTTGTCTCCCTTATCCTCTTCGTCCTCCCCTCTCCCCGGAACCGCCGCCGTCGCCAACCCTCGCCCGGGCGCCGCCGCCCTGCTCGCCTTCTCCCGGCGACCCTCGGCCGTGCCCCGCCTCGTCGCCCGGGCGCCACCGCCCCGCTTGCCCTCTCCTCATCTCCTCGCGAACCTCCGCCATGCCTCGCCTCCTCGCCCGGGTGAGGCCGCCACCGCCCCTCAGCCCCGCCCCGCCTCCTTGCCCGGGTGAGGCCGCCGCCATCCCTCCACGATGCCCCGCCTCCTCGCCCGGGCGGCGCCGCCACCGCCGTCCCAGACGCCACCCCCGACGGCCGGATCCGCCGCTCGCGCGCTTCCTCCTCCACTTCGCCGCCAAGATCCACCACCTGCATGCCGGGATCCACCAGGGCGGAGGCCGGCGGCGACCGGGATGGAGTGGGAGGGGGAAGGGGCAAGGGCCTCGGCGGACGACGACGCCGGAGGGCGGAGCAGGCCAAATCCGCTGCCGGGACGCCGGTGGTCGGATCCCCCGCCGGCGGTGGGGCGAAGCAGATGACGGGGGTCGAGAGGTGGGGAGCCCGGGAGGCACGCGGTGGCCGACCGGCGGCGGGGGAGGAGGGCGAGGAGCAGAGGACGGCGACCGGCGGCGGGGGAGGAGGGCGAAGGGCAGAGGGCGGCGGCGGGGCACGCTAGGTTTAGGGGAGGGCGGGGGAGGCGGGGGAGGGGAGGCTGTGCCGGGGCGGGGGGGGGGGGCGGGGGCGGATGGGGATGTGTGGAGGGTGGTGCGGGGGGTGTTTCGCAAAAAAACATGGACGGCGGGTTTGAATAAAAAAACTGAAGGGTCTATTTGCAAAAGAACCGAGGAACGGCGCGGATCAACCTCCCGCGATGGATCGGACGGCCCGCGTCGGGCTATCTCACGGAGGGGGCACGTGGGCAGCTCAGGGAGCACCGGCTGCTCACAGGCCACCCTCCCCACGCCGGATAGAAGTAAGAGTATACCACTCGCGGTGCGTACGGAAACAGTCTCTGCGACTGCGGTTGATGCCTCCCGAAGTCCGTAGGCTATGACTTCGCGCGACGACGCTCTCATTACTGTTTGCGATTCCAATGCAACGAGAGACAAACACGTGTTCGGCAGGCTGGAGCTGGAGTGGTGTGAGAGAAAAATACTGTTACCTAGCTGGTGGCTGGTGGCTGGAGGCTGGAGCTGGAGTGGTGTGAGAGAGAAATACTGAGCCAGCCGAACACGATGAAAGACAAACAATCACCCAGCAGCTAGTGGCTCAGTTCCCGGAATTGAAGCTACCCCTACATGTCTCGGTTACATGCACGCGACGCCGCTGTAGCATCTACCGCGTCATACGTACGTGGCACCGGCCATCGTGCCAGCCACTGCTAGGTGCTGTTTACTAGCTCGCTCTAACCTCGTGTAGCAGTTGGTCTACGGAACAGTACCAAGCACCACTACCGGAAAACATGAGTTTGCCGTGTGCCATAAAATTTGGCGTGGGCGAAACATCGGGCACACGACAAAGAGTTAGTTTGCCATGTGCCAGAAGAAAAAGCTCACCGCAAAGATCTAGCACACGACAAAGTACGTGTGTCCCGTAGTGCACGTACGGTTGGGTCTCTCTGCTTGTTCCTTGTGAGCGTGCGTAATAAAATAGGATGCGTCGAGGATTCTAAGTCGTAGCAGTGATCGACCTGCAGGGTCCGCCCCGCCGGCCGGCGACCTATTGCATGCTATAGGCTATAGCTGCTGGTGACTTGGTTTCGTTCAGGCTGTTTGCTGGTGCGCCGTACGCATCCGTGATTCATCAGTCTCTGATCTCATCACCTGTACGCACTCACATCCATCCTCCCTTTAAAATTAGCGGTCGGTTCGGCGACATTAGAATCAACGGCTAACCATCCAGTCTATAGGCAATTGAATTCCCGGAGCACGGTGGTTGGCGGTTAATTACTTATATTAGTCTTAAACGTGGCAAGGTTGGTATGTAGATAGGGTTAGGTGCACGTGTGTGTGTGTGTGTGTGTGTGTGTGTGTGTGTGTGTGTGTGTGTGTGTGTGTGTGTGTGTGTGTGTGTGTGTGTGTGTGTGTGTGTGTGTGTCCAGCTGCACGCGTTGATCGATCAGCGACGCCCTAGCTAACGTTGCCTGGCTTCCGTTTGATTCCCTCCCGGATTTGAACCCATCCAGTCCCTGTAGGACTCTTCGTCTACAATTTAGAGCATCTGCTAGCTGACAGGGTGTCGTGTTGGCAGTACAACAGATAATTGCAGGTTCTAAATAATCTGGTGAGATGTCACGGTTTTTTTGTTAAATTTGTCCGCCGCACGCATTCCATTCGCAACCGCGCGCGGGGACCTACCTGCCTGCTGATGACTACTCGCCGGCTGGTGATGGATAGATGATCGTGTGGGGTACGGTCTCGACTGTGCGCTTAGCTTCCGATTAGATCACCATCGCGACACAGGGGGGCCGCATGCAGCCACTGATTGTTTCAGCTGCATTGACAGAGCAGAGCTCTCTTGCACTTTTCCGACGGAGGACAGATCACGTACGTTCCGGCCGGCGGCCGATCCGAGCGAGCGCGTCACGCAACTGCATGCGGCGGGTGGCGATAGCGCACCCTTCACATGAGCAAACGGACCGTACCTCTCACAGCTAGCTAGCTACAGTGGTATAGTAATCGGCCAAACCAGATGCGATGCGAGGGCATTCCGGTCTTGCTGTACGATCTATCCCCTGGCGGCTCGTCCGGGTCCGGCCAGCCGGCGGGCGGGCGAATCACCGCCGATCCGGCGGCGCCGGCTCTTGATGCCATCTGGTGGCGCAGGCCGATGCAACCACATGGTGCCGCCACGTGAGCACCCGGCGGCGCGACCGGCGAAGCGAAACCGTGCGGTCCGGTACGGGCGCGCTGGCCCAATGTGCGCCGTCCGCATCCAGTCAGCAGGTGTCCACCTTGCTGGTGGAGTACACTGGTTTCAGACCGGCGCCAGAAGCCAGGCGGCAGCAAGCAGGCAGCAGCGAAAGTGCTTGTAGGATAGTGGTTATAAGAGTCCCGGTAGTATCTGAGGTCCTGGGTTCGACTCCTCTTTAGAGCGAATATTCTGGAATTTAACGGCGTTGTACATTAAGTGGTAGGCGATGTTCCCGTCGACAATGAGGCGCCTGTGGTGACTTCGTCAATCTCGAGTATTTGCCGGCTCGGTATTCGAAGATGCTCATAGGGGTAGGATTTGCGTACGTGTGTTCTTAGGAGTGTGAGTGTGCGTGCGTTGTGAGTGTCTGAGTTGTACCGTGTAATCTAAAAAAAGCAAGCAGGTAGCATCGGCTTTGACCGGCCTCCGGCTGTCCGGCATGCACGCACGCACGCCCAGGCATGCTTCCCGCCGCGCTTTTTCGTCGGGTGATCCGGTCATGTGAAAAATGATAAGAAGGATCTGCGCCCATCTTTTATACGGGGAACATATCCGGCGTAAACAAATCTCTTTGTACAACCGTGCAAATTTATAATGTGAGTCACATGATCAATCAAGGAGGTGAGCATTGGGAGTGGCAGGGGATAAGCAAAAGTATGATTAAAGGCGGGCGGTTAAGTGTAAAATTATCTAATCACTACATGCATGCTCCTTGGATGTGATCCTATGGCTCACATTAGAAGTTTGTACGGTTGTACAAAGATATTAGTTTGCATCTGATATGTTCTCTTTTATCTGGGCTGAGCTAGATTAGGTCTCTAACTAACTACTAGCGGTACTCCTTACACCCACTAGTTGTACTCCTTACGGCCTTGGGGGCCCAGGTAGCCCAACAGGAATAGAACAGGGCTGTTAGGTTGTTCTATTCTGCCGCCCGGAACCTTTCTCATCTCATTTATGTTCAAACTCAGTTCACCGTCCTGCCGATGGGGCACTGCACTGCACGACCGGACACGTTGTTTGCTCGTGTGCCGTGGGTACTTAATAATGTCAATGGCATCGGCAAGCACGATTACTACTGGCTGAGGGGGTTCTAAGCGTGCTGTTGTGCCCTCACCTAAAATCTTCGGCGAGCTCCGCCACGGCCGCCACGTGTTCTCTCGATGCAAACGTGCCACCTGCAGACCAGCTACCAGTGATGAACAACTGGACAAGCATGAGCCGGAGCCCGGAGGGAAGCCCCAGAGCGCCAGTACATGTACCTATGTGTTAGTGGTTGGAGAATTAGACAGGGAATAGCTAGCAATTGACGAGAATTGGGGACAAAATAGAGGATCGGCAGAGATCATTCGGTTACAACTTTGTTCAGGTTCCTCTCAAGATGATCTCTCTCTCCTATATATCTTCTACGCGCACGCAGGCGCCAGCTATTACTACTGGGTCCACTCCGAATCGGTGAACCGATTGTTGGGCTGCATCTTTCTCTTGCCTATGCCGAGTTCCTCTTCTGGGCCATCGCGGGTTGGGCTGCCTGTTGGGCTGGTAACACTATGGAGCAGTTAATTGCTCATGATTCTACCGTACCTATGGGCAATTAATAAACATCTCTGTTTACTCACAGAAAAAAAAAACTAAATTGATTGTGGGCGGAAGCTTTTTTTTTTGAGAAAGCCGGGATGGATTTTATTTATTCATGGTAAATATTACACCAGCAGCCTTACAAAGACACCCCTGAAGAAAATAGAAATTACATCGTGGTCCTTGTAAAAGCCTCCCGGTTGCCGTCTTCGCCGGAGCCCAGAGCTCAGGCTCGTCGACGAGAACAACCTCGAGGTTGCACCTCAACGAGGAAACTTTTTTTGATGCTCCATGAGGCAGCACACCAGCGTGTGCATGTAGATCGATGAACGCTCTAGCAAATCTTCGTCGACGCTGGCGAGTGACCTCCAGACAGCGACGAAGACCAACAACATCGGTGCCCCCGATGGATTTCATCAACATCGACCGTAGCAACCGATCGGTTGTCCTCCAACTCCCGTGAAGAACAAAACCAAGAACCGGCCGATTCCAAACGATGAATAGAAGACCCAAAAAGGGGATCACAAACCACCAACCCGGCTCAAGTTGGTGTAGAACATCCCTCACAAGAGCTTCACCAGGAGCTGCGTCGTCACCGCCACAACCACCGGAGGAGCCTCGGAGGGACAAAAGCGCCGGTAGATGGCACATCACGGCCACCAACGGAAAGCAAACTGCCACCAGCGGAGCCGGCAGCAGGAACCCTAATCTACTGAGAAAACTAAAACTAGTAGAAAACTACATATACACAGGACCGCACCCGCTTCTCAAGCCGATTCGCAGCTCTCCAACGCCGGCAAGGCCGTCGGAGAGGAGGAATCGGCGAGGAACGGGCACGGGATCAAGAATCGCCCGTCTCCACCGCTCTGACCTGTAGATGGGGAATAGAAGAGTCGAGATTTTCAATTTGATTGTGGGCGGAAGCTAGAAGCTGAGAGCTAGAAGCAGGAAGCTGGAAGAAGATGAACTGATGACTAACCGACGACATGGTTCGTATACTGGGCCGAGTCCCCGAGGCTGTGAGGCCCCATTACGGCCCAGAAGGCCCGGCTCAAATATAAGTCCACCATGTCCCAGCCGTCACCTACACAGACATCCCCCTCGCGAAAACCCTAGCAGCAGCTCCGCTCTCCAACCCCTCAGGTGGCGGCGCGTTCCTTTATCCTCCTGCTTCTCCTACTTCCTGATCTCGCCTGTTAATCGCCACTGACGCTCGTTCCGCTTGCTTGCTCCAGGTTTCCCCTTCGCAGTCGGCCAGGTCCTCGCAGCGCGGGAGATGGCGTAAGTTTCTACCACCGAAATTCTTGTTTTCCTCAGCTAGTCATTCCAGTTGGCTCATGGTCACCTTCAACCGTTGCTGGATCTTGTGATGTTAGCCTTCTCGCTTCAAGATTCACTGAATCATAGCCTGGCACATCAGTTTTGCTCTGTGCGGCATCGGATGAAACGAGGCCTTTAGTGTTTGGTGTCCTTTTTCAACGATTGATGCATTTGCTATCGTTGTGTAGTTGTCGTTTGTTGAAGGGTGAATGAGCTCGCTGGTGGTGTTGATCTGGGGAGTAACGTTCCCGGCGGGGGGCATCAATATTTTCCTGTATTGTTCAGTCGATTTGAATCGTGTGAATCCGATTATTTTTTTACTGTTTTAGTGATATAGCTGCTTGTAACCATGTAATTGTAGCAGAAAACAGAAATTGTTCTAGACTAAATCCAGCATGCAATACAGACTCAATAAAATAGATTTTGTTTTCTGTTTGGTTATTGAGCCAATGGCCGGAGTTATTTGGGATTCTAGCAGGTAAGGCTTGTATAGAGAATTCTAGTAACTTTGTGCTTACACTTCTTAGGCATTATGCTCTGTTGCTCGTTGATGACTAATTTAGCACAAGGGCAAATACCTATAATTATCTTGCCTTTTGAGCTGTATACAATTGAGATTTGTTCCCATCCTCTGGGGTTTTGTTAGAGATACTACTACTGTTTAAGTCTGTTCGGGCCCTGCTTGTCAATTCACCATGATTTTCTGCTTTGGCAGGGATCAGGAGACCCCGATTGCAGTTGAGGCACCGACCCCTGTTCTTGGGGAGCCGATGGACTTGATGACTGCTCTGCAGCTCGTCATGAAGAAGTCTGGTGCCCATGATGGTCTCGTAAAGGGTCTTCGTGAGGCTGCCAAGGCCATTGAGAAGCATGCTGCTCAGCTCTGTGTCCTTGCTGATGACTGTGACCAGCCTGATTATGTCAAGCTGGTGAAGGCTCTCTGTGCTGAGCACAATGTTCACCTGGTTACTGTGCCTAGTGCTAAAACTCTTGGCGAGTGGGCAGGGGTGAGTTAAAGAATGCTTCCTTAGAAATGTACTTTGTTTAACTGTGTTGAACTCTAGTGGTCCATGCTGATTATTCAGATAATGACTTACATTGCTCTGTCTAATCCTTATGACAGACAATATAACACGGCCTTGCAATGTTCATGTGCCTATACATTCTGTTTTAGTTGTTCTGCAATTTAAAATATAAATTGATGAGCGTGCCATTCTCCACCTTGCTTTGTATTGCTCTGTATGTTGCATTTCTTGAATTGTAATAACGTTCATATTTTGGTCATTTGCAGCTTTGCAAGATTGACTCTGAGGGCAAGGCAAGGAAGGTTGTGGGCTGCTCATGTGTGGTTGTCAAGGTAAACATTGATTTCCTACTGTATTGCTTCAAGTGACTATTCTGGTTTGTACCGGAAAAGTGATTTTATTTTGGCTTTGTTTGGATCGCCAGGACTACGGCGAAGAATCAGAGGGCCTTAACATTGTGCAGGAGTACGTCAAGTCGCACTAGATACAGTGTGTTTCCGAATCTACATTTTAGGCCTGAGTTTGAAATTGTCCTTGGTTTCCGGGCTTGCTAGGAGATTAGAACAATTTTCAAGTGCAAGCCAAGATTGATGTGAACGATCTGGATATCTTAACTCTTGTTTTAAGCGCTGTGTTATCTGCTTTTAATACATGTATCTCCAAGAGCTGGTGGTATTCTTGCTTGTTTCTTATTTTTTGTCCTTCCTGGTTGATTTGTGCCTATGCTCATTGGGGGGCGCTTTTGATGTTAGGGCTTTGGTTTTGCTTGCATATTGTTGCCGTGCACCTGGATTGCTCCCTAATAATATCACATTTATTAGTTAAGCAGCTAGGAGGATGTATCTTGAATATTAGTATATTACTTTGTACTCTACTCTTTTTGGCCGGCCATTGTGTGATCTTCGCCTCATGGTTTGCGACATGAATCTTTTCCAGCTAAACATCAAAACATCAGGAATTAGTAGTTTGAATGGCACTTAATGGCGAAATGAGCACTCTTTTGAACACCAACCCAGGAGCTCATTACAGGCTACGGCACCTCTTTGAAGCCTGAAGTGGTATGATGCAGCTGGGCCCGAAACAAGTGTCCATTGTTATGTTCGAGGTCCATGCAACGCTTGCTCATGCTCAGTCTGCCCGTACGACCACGAGGATCCATCACGCGGAGGCACTTCTGTCCTCTTTACCTTTCGAGTTTCGATTCCTTTCGAAGCACAAGTGCACAACTATGGTGCCCGGCCGTCGTGCAGCTCCGGTCAAGGTCAAGAAGGCCCCCAACAAAGGCAAGACATTCTCCTCCTCCGCCCCCTTCCTGCTGCACAGCCCGGGGCCCTCCTCCTTTCCCCTCCGTTGGCGTTGTTGGGCCGCTCGTCGTCGGCGGCGACCAGCGACGCATGGAAAGGACGGGATGGGTGCCAGCAGCACCCTTACCGTGTATATAGCACAGCGTGAGCATCAGTGTGTTGTGGTTAGTGTTGGTATATTCCCTCTCCTCGGGGTGGAGGAAGCTCCAGCAGGATGAGAGAGAGCTACTTCCGGCGTACGGCGGTAGACTTGTCATCGTCTCCTCATGGAGATTTGAAGATGTAATGGAAAGGTGTGAAGTACAGCAGCTCGGCTTTTGTAAATTGTAATCATCCAATACAGCAGGCAGTCTGTTGCCGAGTCACAATACACATCTCTCCTCCGCTGCGGTAGTAGAGCTGCAGAACAAAATAAATGCCGAGAGCACGAAATGTTTCGGCGGCCGGCCGGCCGTGGAACCAAAAAATGGGGAGGAATAGAAAAAAAAATCGTCGACAGCAGGATTCGAACCTGCGCAGGCAAAGCCCAACAGATTTCGAGTCTGTCTCCTTAACCACTCGGACATATCGACGTTCTTGTAAATAAAGGTAACTGAAAATTCAAATATTTGTCAGCACCAATTCGCGCTCTTTTTGTCCCATCCCTCTTTTCTCCGAGGTGGGTGTGGGGGACACGCGAGGCCCCGCCGTGCATGCATGTGCGATCGCCGACCCCGGCTGCAGTTCCGAGGAAAAGAGGGCACGCGACGACGACCCCTCCTGGCCCCCTTTCAACAAACGCCCTATGGTTTTCCTGCTGCACCGGGGCCCTGTTTGGTTTCCCTATCATATGATAGCACACGATTTTCGAGAAAAAAATTTCACATGCATGGAGTACTAAACGAAGTTTATTTGCAAAATCTTTTCACGGATGGGTGTAATTTTTCATGACGAATCTAATGACAGTATTTAATCGATGATTGGCTACAGTGATGCTACAGTAATCATCCTCTAATCGTGCGGTCAAAAGTCTCATTAGATTCGTCTCGCGAAGTAGCGCAGGGTTGTGGAGTTAGTTTTGTAAATTGACTTTATTTAATAACCCTAATTATTGGTCAAAATTTTTGTGCTACTTGTGCTACAAAGAAAACAGGGCCCGGACTACCGGTGCATGTCAGCATGCGGGCGTGTATTCATCCATCGTCTTCAGTTTAATTGGAGAGTATGGCAGTGACAATGTGACATCGACAGGGTTTTGCTTGCTGGATTCAGAGAGGAGAGAGCCACCACTTGATTCGGTTCTTCAGTGTCCAACCCACCCGGTCTCTCCACCGAGATCCTCCTGTCACCTACAATTTCTGCTCGATCCATCGTCTACTGCTGATGCCTTGTTTCTTTACCTTCCATGTTGCAGATTTTTTTCTTTTCTTGCTTTATTGCCCGTGCCGTTTTTGTGGACTCCTAGTGCCAATCGCTGCTTGCCTTTCGCGTCGGGGCATGGAGCATGAAACCCACATACAGCACGAGCTCCGAGCCGAGATTTCCCTGACAATCTCCAGCCCGTCCGTCCGTCCGCTCCGTACGATGGTGTCCTGGGTACTCGCTTGTAGTGGAACGCCCACTCCCGACTCCCGAGACGATAGAAGAAGTGGCCAGGCCAGGGGTTTGGCGTGCACGATCTGGCGATTCGTAATTTTTAATCGTGCGATTAGGGAGCTACGAGGCACCGGCGCTCTAGCTTACGAGAGGAGCTCTCATTCATGCTGCAGCTACCGGCTAAAGCACGGCCATGGCGATGGCGTGCCCGAGTCCTGAGATGGTGGAAGCTGCACTTCAGGCTGATGATAGGTTGGCTAGACGCCTAGGCCTCATTGTTCAATTCCAAATGGTGGCCTATCCAGCTGCTTGGCTGGATGATGTTCTTGCCGAGAGGCTGTGTAGACAATACAGAGAGGAGCTTGTCCCACTAGTAGGTTAAAAAAAAAAAGGACACTTCATTCCTGCCCAGGCGTCAATTGCCATCGATCATTCACCCAAGAAAAGTTGAAAAGATACGAGGCCCTACATACTAGTTGCAAGTACGTAGATAGGACGGTTACCACGATAGGCGCCATCGGTTTCTTACAGACTCCTGCACGCACTACTACTGCTACCGATCAGCCCAGTCAGACACCGCTTTTTTCAGCGAATCTGATGTTTTCTAAGAGGATCCTAAGCCTTGTTTAGATGCATAAAGTTTTGGATGTAAAAGATTGTATTACTTTCGTTTGTATTTGGTAATTATTGTCCCACCATAGATTAACTAGGCTCAAAAGATTCGTCTCGCAAATTATAGATAAATTGTGTAATTAGTTATTTTGTTTTGTTACATTAAATACTTCATGCATGCATTTAAAGATTCGATGTGATGGAAAATTTTATAAAATTTTGGAATTTTGAAGGCATCTAAACAAGGGGTAAGTGAGATTTCACATGCATGGGATTCCTGCAGCAGAGACAGCAGACCACCCTTATCTGGGCACCTAACAATTAATCGTTCATTCTCCGGGTACTGTTCACTTCGTCCTTGGGCGCGACCGAAGAGCATGATCTGTCTGTACCTGAGGAGATCATGATGAGCGTCAAGCCGAACAGCTCGGCTTCATACATATTGGAACATCCGGTTAAATGTTGGTTAGATGTTGGGTTCCCATGCACTGACTTCCCCAGACACGGCAAGTGGCATGTTGGAGCTAGCGGCCGAAGACTCCCTCCAGGCCTCGTGTCGAGTCATTAGAGCAGGTATTATAACGGACTGAGAACCGGCTGGGATCTGACGTGGAGAGGAGAGAGAGCGGGAACGGGCTGCCGCTGAATCGCCCGCTGGCACCGGCTGCAAGGGCTCCCTCTCTCACTGCAACGCAATCAATGCGGGCCTGCGACGCATGCTCCCAGCCGGCTCCGGCTGGGACTATAAAACCTGCTCTTATCCTTCCGCGAGCACCAGCTTGGCTGTCCGCGCATACCCGGGCATCATGGTAGAGCAGATGAAGCCAATGCCGCTGGATCATAGATTATTGCTGTGTCCTTCCATTATTTCCGGGGCCATTTAGTTCCCAAAAAATTTTGAGGCAAAAATTTTTTGGAGCCGTTTGACCACTAATTAGGAGTATTAAATATAGATTAATTATAAAACTAATTATACAGATGGACGGGAAATCGCGAGACGAATCTATTAAACCTAATTAATCTGTCATTAGAGGTATGTTACTGTAGCACAATATTATCTAATCATTGCATAATTAGATTCATTAGATTCGTCTCGCGATTTCACCCGGTGGTTATGAAATGGATTTTATCAGTTATTCATATTTAATACTCTAAATTAATAGTCAAATATTGCAAGTTACTGTAGTGTGTGAACATTTTTGGAAACTAAACGGCCTCGGTTTCCCAGATGATCCACCGGGCTGTCCGGCGCTAGGGCCCCGGCTTGCCTCGGAGCCTCAAAACGCCATGCCTCCCTGTCCGAGTGTCGACGATGCCATGCGTCTCTTGTTGTTTCTCCGTTACAGCAAGAAAAAAAAACATATAGCCCTTCCTCTCTTTTTTTTCCCTTTTCTCTTTTACTATCCGTCACAAAAAAAACATACTCGTAATCAGTAATCACCTTGTGTCCTTGGCCTGGTTCAGTTGTTTGGTTATTCTAGAATTCTAGAATGCATGTTTCCTAAAAAAAATTTCGCATACAATAAGTGCTAAATGAAGTCTATTTGTAAAATTATTTTAGAGATGTGTATAACTTTTCGCAACGAATCTAATGACGGTAATTAATCGATAGTTGGCTATAGTGATGATACAGTAACCATTCTCTAATCACGTGATCAAAGGCTTTATTAGATTCTTCAGAGTTCCTAGCGCAGAGGTACTGGAGTTGGTTTTGTAAACTGACTTTATTTGACAATATAATTAGTGGTCAAAGTTTTCTAGCACTTCCTAACACCGGAAACCAAACAGGGCCCGTGAGGTGAGCTCGCAATCACCTCGCAGTTGCAGACTGGCACCGCACCATTCCCGAGGTTGAAGATGACAAGATGTGGCCATGATTCCTCGCAAGAAGAGAGGAGAGACGAGAGAGCCAATTTACGGCACGGCAGCTGCACACGAGTAGCGGAGTAGAGTACTGAATGAGGTTTTGTTTGGTTTGGTTTTTTTAAGGGAATAGTAATACTTTGACTAGTAATTACGGTGTCAAACAAAACTAGTTTACAAAATCAACTTCAGAACACTGTGCTAGGAACCCTGAAGATTCTAATGAGGCCTTTAACCGCACGATTTGAGGATGGTTGCTGTAGCATCACTGTAGCTAATTATCAATTAATTACCGTCATTAGATTCGTCGCGAAAAATTATACCCATCCCTAAAAAAGTTTTACAAATAGACTTCATTTGGTCTTTCATGCGGAAGTTAGATATCCGTTCTAAGGAATCTAGAATGTAACCAAACAGAACCTGAATGACCAGACCTGTGACCTGCATATAATTTCAGACACTGACTCTCAAAATCTGACCGGATCCTGCACAAGGGGAGGCCTCACACCTTTTCATGCTGCTAGCTTTCCTCCCTTTCCCTTTGTTTGGCTTTTTATTTGCCTTTTCTTTCTCCCTTGCACCCACCCTTTGGAATCATTTTCCTCCTCCCCCTACGACTCAACTGCGTGGGTGAGGGTGGAGGTCCCGCTTTCTTCGCGGTGCCCATTTCCCAAACACGATTTCATCAGGGTTAGCGTCTTGTTTTGCTTTGCAGCTAGCCCTGACGGTGCCATCCCGTCCACTGTTGAGGCCGGCCAGCCTCACATGTTCTCTGCGCAAGGGGTGGCAGCTCACCCCCTGCTCTCTTTTTGTTCTTCCACCTTTCGCTTTTGCTGCTGCCGTCCTCTTGACCCCTGCACAACGCCTGAATGCCACACCTTCTTCGCCATGGCCCCAGCCGGATCTCCTTCCATTTAAGAAGCAGGGAGCCACCACCCCATTGCTCGTCCTCTCCAGGCTCGCAAGGTAGATGAGGCACCGGAAAACAGGCTGCTCCAGGGAAGTTCTAGCGCTAAAGGTGAGTTTCTTTTGCCTGCAGTTTACGTACTCCGCGTATCAGGTATTCAGGTTCAGGAATGAGTGGCTATTGTACTTGTTCGGATTTCAGACTTTTCTCGGTTTAGCTTCTGCAGCTACTATTCTCTGCCATTTCCTTTCCGCCGTGCTTCGCAGCTTTACGCTTGATGACAGTTATTGGAAGAATAGCACAAATGGAAATGGTACAAGTTACTGAACGAGGGTGCATTTGCACTGTGAGGTTTTTTAGTGTCAGTTTCAATCGTCTTTCTGAAACTGCCCTGGCTGAACAGAATTCGATGAACAAATCATTCCAAACACAGCGTCCTTGCAACGGTGCAAGGTGTGGTGAGTGAGTTGGTGACATGGCCGTTCCCTGTTCTGCTTCGGATCGCCACACCACAATGCTAATCCCAACAACTCCCGCCTACAACCAAGAACGGGAACCGGAGCAACAAGCCATGCTTGCATTTTCCATTTTCCTTTCGCCTTTTACCTCCTTCGTCTTCACATGTAGAACGTGACATGTCTTTCACGAGCCTCACATGCAATCGGCCAGGAGATAAGGTGGCGTCCAGTCCTCAACCGTCTCTGATGCTTGCATTTCCTCTGCCAGGAGCTCCGCGGCGCATCCCAGTGAGAGGAGCCATGAGCAGCTTCGCGGGGCAGAGGTCGAGGCCGTGGGTGGGGGTGGCGGGCGCCGGCGCCGGCGCCACGTCGGAGCCCGCGGGCGACAGCGTCGCGAGGGACGACGCCGCGGCGGCCTTGTCCATGAGGGGCGCCGCCGACGCGCCCACCAACGCCAGCGCCATCTCCTTCGGCTTCGCGGCCACGGCCGTCCTCGTCTCCATGTTCCTCCTCATGGCCATCTTCGAGCACCTCATCAAGCCCGGCCTGGCTTCCTCCTCGTCGTCGCCCTCCTCCTCCACGCGCCCCGACGGCGGCGGCGGCGAAGGCCGCGCCCGCGCCGTCGGCCTGCCCCACGCCCGCCTGCACCACCACCACCACCACCGCGACGCGTCGCCGGACAAGCTCGGCCACCCGCCCAAGGTACGGTACCTGCATTGCCACTGCTCCCCTCTCGTGCTCCCACTGCGTTGCCAGTGTTCCCTCCTCCCCTCCCGTGCCCGACCGCTCGTGCGTTCGGTTCACGTGCGCCGCGCTCAGAGGAAGTGACGCGACGCGCCCCCCTCTCTCCTCAGTCCACCGCACTCCACTCTCGTGTCCACGGACTGGCACTGTGCGCTCGTGCACGGCCGAGTGCACAGGCAGGCAACGACGAGGCGACGTGGCGTGCGAGACCTGACCTGACCTGCTCACTGGGGCTTTTTTTTTTGTTGCGTTGCAGGTGGAGGACGACCCCGTGGCGGCGGCGGCGGACCTGACGGTGCTGATGCCGGGGCACCGGTACCCGACGTTCCTCGCGCAGCCGGCGCCTCTCGCGCCGTGGCCCAGGGAAGGCGTGCGCTGGCCTCCCCATGACCAGGAGCATCATCGCAGTTCATTTGCTCCGCCGCCATGACTTTTGTTTTCCTTTCCCTTTCTGTGTACAGAGTGTAGTTTGTAAAATGCAGGGCGTGCAGCACATTGGTCTGGCTGCTTCTTTGTTCATGTTCATGATGAGGCTTCGATAGCCCACTGCAAATGCGTCGTAACTTCAGGAAATTTTTCCACCACATTGTCGGCCGGAAAATGGAATGGGTTGGCTCACGCCAGTTGGCCCATGAAGATGGCCCATCCGTTGGGGCCATTCGAGCTTTGTCCACCCACCTCTCTCTACTACCTCTGCGATGAAGCAAGGCTGCTGAACAGGAACAGAATTTTTTTTTTTGAAAAGATGAACAGGAACAGAATTGACCTCCAACCATAACCAAGCCTCTCGCTGACCCGGCCGCTCTGTCCATTGGCCGTTTCCTCGCAGATGCAAGCCTCCAGGTTGGTCGCCGGCGTGCATCAGCACAAGTGCAGAACACCGCGGAGCCCGCTGGCACCGTCCCCTTCAGTTTCTTTCGATTACGTTTTCTTCTCGGAAGAAATGGCCAAGGATTTGGATCATCTGATCGAGCACACCTCTTGCTTTTCCACGCCTCGCAGCAGGCACAACGAACACCCCTCCCAGCGCCCACAGCAAACCACTGGGCCTCGCCGCGACCCCGTCTCCGCGCGCGCGGCCGCCCTCGTCCACCACCGCGCTCCAGCTGCCGAAGAGTGCATCCGCGGCAACCGCGTGCGGAGGAAGAGGCGGGCAGCCGCCGTACGTGCACGACGTCCCCTCCCCTGTACGGAAACCGATAGCTCCAAGCTGTTGACATTGCTCCGCCACAGGGAACATGTCAAACGGGCAACCCCGATCGCGTTCCAGCCCCAGTGCCCAGCGGAAAAGTCCGCGCGCGCCAATGGCTCGTCGGGGCTATAAAACCCTGCCCGCTCGTCCAGTCGTTCCACTCGCACCCATCAGCTCTCACCCCTCGGTCGCGTGCCAAATGTAAAAATGTTCTTACACGGGTCGTATGCCCATTTCGAGAAAATCAAATAGCAATACATATTTTTCTAGATCTAATGTCATATGCAAGCTAGCGGGTCTCTCAACTTTATTGATCTCTTCAATATGTGCATAAGGAGTTCCCTGCCTAATTATATACTCCCCGTCCCAAATTATTAGCTATTTTGTTTTTTCTAGATACATAGATTTTGCTATGCATTCAGACATAACATTTATCTAGGTGTAAAACAAAATATATTCACTTAGAAAAGTCAAAACCACTAATAATTTAGGATAGAGGGAGTAAGATTTCTAACATATATCTAGGTGTAAAGCAAAATATATTCACTTAGAAAAGTCAAAACCACTAATAATTTAGGATAGAGGGAGTAAGATTTCCTAAAAAAGGAGTTCTGACACAATACAATTGTATATGTCCAGATGGCAATCAGCATGAAGACCTAGCACTGCTGCAAGTTGTGGTGTGCTTGCTATTTTAAGATACAAACACTTGGGTTATGTTTCAAACTGAATTGTCCAATTTAAAAGCTGTTGAATACATTTTCAGATGTTAAGATTAGTTTTTTATTGAATTTTTTATTAGATGATTGTGCGCCAACAGTTGAAGACTGTAACATCGAAGATGCTTTTAGTTTAAGCTAGTTAATTCGTACCTTATAGTAAGGGGAGGGCCTGTTGATGAAATAGAGATGGTTGGACCTATAGGGTAACAATTGACAATAGGTAATCAGTACCTTATAGTCATGCCAACCAGACGGACCACCTTCTTCTTGTTAGAGTGCGCAGCGGAATGCGGCCCGGCCTGCTATACCCACAAGCCGGCACCCTACCAAGCCTCAGGTCCACCGGAGCCCAACCAACCAAGGCCTCAGGCCTAACTCAACCTAAAAGACTAACCTAATAGATGAAGACTGTCCCACTTTATATATTGGGCTCCCCCACCATCAATTTTTGATGTGGGACTAAATCTAATACTTCTCCTTCCTCGCCATTATTTGCCAACTCCGCGTTCTTCTCACTCTGATAAACTTCTTCCTCCACAATTGTCTCTCTAGCACTCCTCTATCATCCCCTTTGCCCTTTCGCCGCTCTCCTCCCTCGTCTCACATGGCTCTCCTTATTTGGATTTGCCGCTGTTGTACACCTATCACCAAGCTAGGCCGCACTAATTTCTTGCTATGTTGATACCAAGACAGTAGGAGCGCTGCCTCCCATGACTAGTGATGCCTTGCCACACACCCGTAACCCTACCCACAACGCATATCCACGGCTTATTGTACCAATCATTCATGGCACATTACTAAATCTGCTGGTGCTGATTCACTTCTTTTTAATGGATAGGCAAGATTGCTGTTCCCACTGATAACTCTCTTATAAAGTTCTTTAATCTGAAGTCACTACTTTATCCCCGGATCTATAAATAATGGGTCTCAATTCAGGAGGAAGAAGCTTACAAAAAAAGTCCAGGAGGAAGAACCGGTAGTAAGCACAAAACCATCTATTCTGATCCTACATTTGTTTGAATAAAATGTTTTGCAAATTGCATGCGTCTAACAAAAAAATTCTACTGATGATCCACCACCGGGTGACCTCCAGGCTAACTCTAAATTCTGCAATCCTATCTGTCCGGATCCCCTAACTCTAACCGAGCAGTGGTGGTGATATGATACACGGCTAGAGCTAGAAGACAACACGTACGCCTAATATGCCGATCCTAATGTGAGAGATGGATCCTTTTATGGTGTTGACCAAGTAGGCACTGATCGGCACTTTCCTGGTCATTGCGTGCCAGGTTGTAGGCTGGACATTTGACCTTCACAAAAGCTCTATTGTGTGTGTGTGTGTGTGTGTGTGTGTGTGTGTGTGTGTGTGTGTGTGTGTGTGTGTGTGTGTGTGTGTTTTAATTTCTAGTACGCACTCCGTCCATTTTTGTTGCAAGACATTTTGTTTTGCTAGGATCGTGACGTGAGGCGTTTGTGGTGATCCGCAATTTTAAGATATGCAAATTCAGTTGTTCGGATACGCTTGCGAGTGGGCATGCACACGTTTGTAGGAGTCAATGTGCATGTACATGTAAGCATATGTGTCTGTACAATGTTTAAGGAAAGACTTTATTCTAAAGAAATGAAATACGCTTTTAATCTCTAATGAGGAGGGTGCCATGTTTTCTATTACTCACTCAGTTTATCTTTATAAGGTGTATTATTTCATTTTGATAAGATAATAAGCCATGACATTAAACAATTAGTATTGTATTCAAATATTTTTTTTATAAGCAAATGATGTTATTAGGTTCGTACTTAAATGTCTCATTATTATTATTCTAAGTAATTATTGAACAAATTTTGTTTTAGTGAAACGAATTGTAAGCCTTACAAGGTTAAACAAATAGAGTATTGTTTTTTTATACCAAACAGTATAGTTTTGTACACTTTTCTTTTCGATCCCATGGCCGGCAGAAGGACACCAAGTTAGGCTGCCGATGGGTAGTGCCACGGATTAATTCAGTGTCATACATGATATTTTACTAATACGGTACACTAAATTCAGCTTTTTGTCCCGGTTCCAAACTAGCTTTTGTCCTTTTGTCCCGGTTTTGGAACCGGTTCCGGTTCCAAACTGGCTTTCGTCCTTTTGTTCCGGTTTTGGAACCGGTACTCGGCTTCCGAGACAAAAGCCTCGAGGCTTTAGTCCCGGGTGGTAGAACCGGGACCAAATTTTCCTGACGCTAAATTTTTTTTTGCACTCCTCGGGATTCGATCCCAAGACCTCTTGCCTAGCGCATGGTTTCCTTGCCAACTCACCTAAGTAGTACATGTAACTTAGTATAGAATAACTTCCTTTTGAACTATCACGTGAAGGGGTCTTTAGTCCGGGTTGGTAACACCAACCGGGACTAAAGGGTCCTTTAGTCCGAGTTGGTGCCACCAACCGGGACAAAAGGATCACTCTTTAGTACGGGTTGGTGTTACCAACCGGGACTAAAGGGTCCTTTAGTCCGAGTTGGTGCCACCAACTGGGACAAAAGGATCACTCTTTAGTACGGATTGGTGTTACCAACCGGGACTAAAGGGTTGGGCCTTTTGTCCCGGGTGGAGCCACCAATCGGGACAAAGGAGGACCTTTGGTGCCGGTTGGTGCCTCCAACCGAGACAAAAGGCCACTATCCCCCGCTGGCCCGGCTAGCCGTTGGACCCGGAACAAAAGTCACTTTTGGTCCCGGGCCCAAAGGTAGCCGGTACAACTGGCCTGGATCAAAGGCCTGTTCTGTAATAGTGGTACTCAATTAAATATGAGAGAGGTAGAAGCAATATCATCAAGAGGACATAGCTTGAGCATGAATACCAACTTTTAGAATCGACACACATGTTTTAGACCGATTGTTATAGGCGTACGTTTTAGAGAATGACTTTGTGATTTCTAGTATAGACAATACTATGGTATCATTTACTATAGGGTAAAGTCCATTTTTGGACCCTATACTTGTCATGGTTGTCTAATTTACGACCTACAACTACAAAACCGGACAAATAACACCTCCAATTGTGCAAAACCGGACATAACACAACCCTGAGTGGTTTTGGGATGGTTTTCGCTGACGTGGCACTGTGGGACCCACATGTCAGCACTGACAGGTGGTCCCACCCCTCCTCTTCTCCCGGCCCCCTCTCTCTCAACTCTCCCTCGCCACCGCCGTCGCTCTCTTCCAATCAAGCGCCGCCTCCGCCTCCTCTGCACCTCCTACGCCGCCGCCGCACCAATGCCGGCCACGGAGGCCACCTCCTCCTCCTCCGCCGATGTGGCACCAATGCCGGGCACGGAGGCCGCCTCCTCTTCCACCTCCTCCTCCGCTACCCCGACGCCGGCCACGGAGGCCACCTCCTCCTCCTCCGCGTCGCTGCCAACTCCACCGCCCCGCCGTCGGCCATGGAGGCCTCCTTACCTCCTCCGCCGCGACGCCATCCACGGAGGCTGCACCGCCAGCCATGGAGGCCCCCCTGCCTCCTTCACCGCCTCCGCCACGATGCCATCCACGGAGGCCGCGCCGCCGCCTCCTCTTCCTCTGCGCGCGCCGCGGGCCGTGGAGGCCGCGCCGCCGCCTCCTCTTCCTCCGCGGGCTGTGGAGGCCGCGCCGCCACCTGCTCTTCTTCCGCGCCGCCGCCTCGTCTTCCTCCGCGCGTGCCACCGCCTCGTCTATCTCCGCGGGCCATGGAGGCCGTGCTGCCTCCTGCTCTTCCTCCGCGCCACCGCAGGCCATGGAGGCTGCGTCACCGCGGGCCATGGAGGCCACGCTGCTGCCTCCTCTTCCTCCGCGTATGCCGCCGCCTCGTCTTCCTCTGTGCCGCCGTGGGCAATGGAGGCCGCGCCGCCGCCTCGTCTTTCTCCGCGCGTGCCGCCGCCTCGTCTATCTTCGCGCGCGCCGTGGGCCATGGAGGTCGCGCCACCTCCTGCTCTTCCTCCGCGCCGCCGCAGGCCATGGAGGCCACGCCGCCACGGGCCATGGAGGCCACGCCGCTACCTCCTCATCCTCCGCGCGTGCCGCTGCCTCGTCTTCCTCCGCTCGCGCCGCGGGCCATGGAGGCCGCTCCACACCTGCTCTTCCTCTGCGTCGCCGCAGGCCATGGAGGCCGCGCCGCCGCCTCCTCTTCCTCCGCGCGCGCCGTGAGCCATGGAGGCCACGCCGCCGCCTTCTCTTCCTCCGTGCCACCGCGGGTCATGAAGGCCGCGCCGCCACCTCATCTTCCTCCGCATCGCCGCGGGGTATGGAGGCCACGCCGCCTCCTCCTCGTCCTTCGTGCCGCCGTGGGCCATGGAGATCGTGTAGTGCCGCGCCGTCGTCTCCTCTTCCTCCGTGCTACCGCCGACGATGAGAGAGACATAGGAAAGAAAGAGTGTAGAGTGAACGGCCGAGAGAGAGAGAGAGAGGAGAGAAGGCTGACGTGGCCAAAACCAGGGTCCACGTGGCCAGAAACCGGGTCCACGTGGCCAGAAATCGGTATCAAATGGGCGTAGGGTTGAATTTTAAACGGTTTCAATAGTTCACGTATGTGTTTTGTCTGGTTTTGGTGTTTTAGGTTGCAAATTAGACACCCATGACAAGTATAGGGTCCAAATATGGACTTTACCCTTTACTATATTAAGGTTGTACCATTTCTCTTCTCCATGTAATACACTGTCTCCGTTTCAGAATGTACGACATTTAGGGTAACCTAATTATTTATAGTTCAAAGACTACGCATTTTTCACAACACACAGAAGGTAAGCGTGACATAACAAACCAAGATTACTTCGCACGCCATCATCCCTCATCAGCGCGACCATTTCTCGTCGCGGCGCGGCATGGTTCAACGCTGCAACTGCAACAATAATATATTTGGATCCAACGCGTGCCGCAGCATCGCCGCTGCTAAAGCCTAAAGCTATTCAATTTGACATCCTCCGTCGCAGGAGGGAACATGTCAAACGCGCACCCAATCCAAATATCCAATTCCCATAATCCCATCCCAGGGAAGCAGTCCCCGCGCCCGCCCATGCCGCCAGCCTATAAAACCTGCCGCGCGCACCCATCTCCCTCATCATCTCTGCCAAGCTCCATCCATCTGCAGCAAGCACCGCCACACCTAGCTGGCTGCCTGCTCCTGCCAACGCTGTCAGTGATCATCACCGCAGCCACTCAGAACCGCACGCGGTAGGGACAAGCACGAGCATGGCCGCGGCCGCCGCCGGTTCATCCCGATTCCTGCCCCTCGGCTTGCAGTTAGCTGCTTGCTCGGCCGTCCTGTTACTCGCTCTGGCCGGAGCTGCCCATGCCCATCCGCATGGAGCCGGCTACGCGCTGAGCTCCGCGTTCTACGACGCGTCGTGCCCCGGCACCCACGACGTCGTCCGGCGCGTCATCCGGGACGCGCGCGCCTCCGACCCGCGCATCCCGGCCAGCCTCATCCGCCTCCACTTCCACGACTGCTTCGTCAACGTGAGTGCCGCCGCCGGCATCCCCTGACCGAGTAGATCATTATACTTCAGGGTTGCGTCGTCTGACAGGAATGCGTGCCGATTCGTTTCAGGGCTGCGACGGCTCGCTCCTCCTTGACGAGGACCTCCCGGCGATCCAGACCGAGAAAGACGTGCCCGCCAACAGCAACTCGGCGCGCGGCTTCGAGGTGGTCGACGACATTAAGAGCGCGCTGGAGGAAGCGTGCCCCGGCATCGTCTCCTGCGCCGACATCCTCGCCCTCGCAGCCGAGATCTCCGTCGAACTCGTAAGCACCAGACACGTCTTACTCCTTCCATTGAACGGCCGCTCGCCGCGCGCCGACGCTATTCCAGCTTAGCTAGTTTTCCTTAACTGACGAACCATGGAACTGCTTGCAGTCTGGAGGGCCACGATGGAGCGTGCTGCTCGGCCGGCGAGACGGCACCACGACTAACATCGAGAGCGCCAACAACCTACCGAGCCCTTTCGACCCCCTGGACAAGCTCCAGGAGAAGTTCAGAAACTTCAACCTCGACGACACTGACCTCGTCGCCCTCCAAGGTAACGTACTGACATAACTAAAACATTTCATAAACAAATCGTATGAAGTTCAAACCCTCGACGAATCTTTATATTATTGCTTACACGCTGATGAATTCAACAACTCATTTCTTCTCCAGGAGCGCACACATTCGGAAAGGTGCAGTGCCAATTCACGCAGCAGAACTGCGCAGCGGGGCAGCCCGACGATGCACTGGAGAACCTGGATGAGGTCACACCCAAGGTGTTCGACAACAAGTATTACGGCAACCTCCTGCACGGCCGCGCCAAGCTCCCGTCCGACCAGGTCATGCTGTCCGACCCTGCCGCGGAGGCGACCACCGCTCCCATTGTCCATCGGTTTGCAAGCAACCAAAAGGATTTCTTCAAGAACTTCGCCGCGTCCATGGTTAAGATGGGCAACATCGCCCCGCTAACTGGGAACGATGGAGAGATCCGAAAAAACTGCCGGAGGATCAACAGCAAAGGCTACTGAAGAGGACACTTTTTCCTCCATGCGATTGATTTCCCTTTTTTTTTTAGAAATGATTTCCCTTTTGTTTAACCAACTGTAGTTATGCTTCTGTAAATAATCATTCTTTCGATTTTTATTCTTTGTAGGTTCCCTTTCTTGAAAGCAAATGTAAAAATGTTTTACATGCCTCATAAACTCTACATCTAAGATGATGATTGATAAGGCTTCTCGCGTGATGGAACTTATTACACACATGGATTTGAGTATCTTATTTTATTATTTGGTCAATAAACGGAGCCTCCACGTTCGCTCTCAAGGCCTAAAAATTTACACATTAATCGAAAAAATAGAAAATAAAAATTACCCACCACTGCCATTATAATAAAAATTAGCCTAAAATACCCCTGTGTCTAATTAAAAATCACCCATCAATACCATTATGAAAAATTAAATATAGAATACCATTTAACTATGTATCAATTACAAACATATAATATTAATAAAAATTAAGGCTAACATCAATCAATCAAAAAATGAAAATAAGAATAATTGTATGCATAATATTATTAAAGCTCAACAAATCAAATTGTTATAGTAAGTAGATTATATTTGAATTGATTCAACCAACAATAAGACATAATTTACGATAATAAACAGGATGATGTATGGTAAAAAAATAGTATAGTCTTTAAGTAAGGATACAACGCAATGCAAATTTTTGAATTTCCAATACTAGCCGCGCAAATGTGCGGGCTCTACGCCTAGTTTCAGTATAAATGCACATATTTATGACTAATAACTCGGTGGTAGATAACTTGTCATAGAAAGGGGAGTACAGTTTCAGGAGTTTTCCAGGAGTTGTTTTTGCTGGGTTATGGTGGGGATTTAAAATCTCAGTTAAATTCATCAAGAATCCATAAACGTGTTTCTTGACATGAATGAATGTATTTTCTCAATGACGCATTCTGCGGTGAGTGCACTATCCGTATAATATACTAACCTCATTTTTTGAAAAACAGTACAAATACAGACACTCACAAACACGCGCACATCTCTATGAATAATGCGAGCACCAGTGCCGAGTCGAGAGCTCGAACCCTGATAGGCAAGTTCCAACATAAGAAACCTTACCAAAACTAGGCGTATAATATACTAACCTAGTTTCATTTCCTCTCTAACCAACTAGTCTCGTACGCCCACTATCTTTCTACAGTCCACTACCTTTAGAAGCATTGAGCCTCCACCTTTAACACCTTGAAACCTTTAATCCTCCCACAACCAATGGTTATTCCTCAAGACTATCCCACTACCCTTAACACCTTGAAACCTCGTTAGATTTTACTGAAATTGCAGAGAAACCCTTGTGGAAACATAAATAAAGTTATGGATTAAACATTAGCTGCAATTTTGAGTATGTATTAAGTTACAAAATTAAACCCAAAACCTTATGCCAATGACTGACCGGTGCAACACAAACTTAAATGGATGGAGAAAAATAAACTCAAAAGCTTAAGACAATGACCGACCAGTTCGACATAGGAACTTAAATGGATGGAGAAAGATGGACATACATATACTCTTTCTCATGTGGAGGCTTCTTAGATTTCAAAGAAAGATGGATACAATCTTGTTATTGCACTTCAAATTTTCAACAATGGATGGCCTCTAATATAGCCATGTGGGTTTTAGCTTCCTCCAAAATTAATTACGGTCATACTCTTCTAACGGAGTGTGCCACAAACATCCATCCAGTCCTTTATCTTTATTTTAAGGAAAAAAACTCCACTCAAGAGCCGAACAAAGCATTAATTCTTTTCACCGCCAATTGGCCCGAGGGAGTATTCCTAATGGAAATCGAAATCACATTTTTGTTTTGCAACAACAAACTATTAATTATCTAGATGCAATGCAAAAATAAGATATTGGTGCTACAATACTATATCTTAGATCCTATTGAATTCATTTTATTTAAAAGGAGGTATCTCGAGTAGTCTTCATTTGAGACGACACTCCGGATAAGGCTGCATCGAGAGCTCACCAACACCAGCTCCGCGCCTTATCTATTCGCTACTCCCTCCGTCCCAAAATACAATTCGTTTTAGAAATTTTAGAACATATTAACAAGAATGTAAAATAACCATGTTTGCCCCTATTTTTTTATTCATATGTAGTAGTAATTGATTTTTACATGCACATACACTTCCTAAATAGGGTAAAGTGACTTGTTTTTTGGAACAAATTTTGAATTCTAGAGTGACTTATTTTTTTAGACGGAGGGAGTAGATCATAAAAGTGGGTAGTCTTCATCTTCCTCCCACATGCGAAGCTCCCAAGCATGCCCCGCCTCCACAGTCATCCTCCGACGCTGGCGAGGATCGTCCTTCTCCCTCGCCTCCCCTCCCCCTTCCCACTTCTACCTCCATCCGAATCTAAGGAGACACTAATGGCCCCCTTGCACTGTTGGTAAAATGCCTAAGAGGAAATCATAACAATATGAATCAAAGGTCCATATGGATATTGATCCATGAGCGATTAGGATTACTAATTGCTCTACATGGTCCAGACCCATTAGCGCACTCTATATATACGTGGGAGAGGGCTAGGGATACCACCACCTTGCCACGCCTTAAACCCTAGCCGCCCTCCCTCCTCCTGGCCGCGGCTCCCTTCCAGCCTTGCGCGCGGTGCTAGCACATCGGCGCACGGTGATCCCTCTCCTGTATTTGTGGACTAAGTGGAGGCACTGCTACTGTTACGGTGCTGATCAGCAAGGAGGAGACGATCCGTTCGTGGCTTGATCGACTACTTCCTCTACCTCAACGCGCGACTACGTTGGACCGAGTCTACTTCAGCGTATCTTCCACTGCGCTGCGCTTCTAGCGGTAATGATCTATGACCTCCTTCTCGCAAGCTTCATGGGTGAACGCAGTGTTAGGGCAGTCCCAACCCAGAAACCTTAGCCCGGTTTCTACAGCTGCCAAATCAGCTAGAAACTGTACCTAGACACTAATCCACCCAACGCAACGTTTCTTGATGTGGGCCCAAAAGGAATTCCATCCAATCCCTCCACTACTACTCTCTCCCGGTCTCTCCGCTGTGTCCCGTGGCTTCTATCCTCTTCTCTTTCGACCGGAACTATGCCGGCAACAATGACATTTGCTGGTGCGCAGCCAGCAACAGCGGCGGGCAAGCGGCACCTGCTGGCGGGTGCCGCGCATCCTAGCAACAGCGGTGCCCCTGCAGGTAGGAGGCGGCAGCGGTGCTGTTGGAGATACGGGGGATTCCGTTCTCCGGCGAGCACTCAAGAACACACGAACTTGGGTGTTTGGTGCTGCAAAATGCGGCAGCGTTTTCTGTTGTATTACTTCGGTATATAAAGCAAACAAGAAACAAAACCGGCACTAGATTGCCGGGAACGTGCAGTGCGTCTGCATCTACTGGACCACGCCATCCCATGGCCGTCGCACACCACCGCATGTCACCTAAAGACTCGGACGCGCCCCCGCTGAACACTTGCATGCGGTCAGGCACCGATACATGCACACGAACATGCAACTGGACTCTAACTGACTTAGCTACAAACTAGGATATGTACAAGACTCGATCAGCAGGATTACTACAACATTTCTCCCCCCCCCCCTAAGCCTTGATCGAGTTGTCAGCAAGATTGATGACGCCCATTTTTTCGCGCAGCTCCTGAAAGCGCACGCGCCCAAGCGCCTTGGTGAGAACATCAGCGAGCTGCTCCTCTGTTGAAGTGTGTCCGATGACGATGCGGTTTCCATCGATGCATTCCCTGATGTAGTGATAGCGTGTATCTATATGCTTGTAACGATCATGGAAAATCGGGTTCTTACTCAGTGCAATGGCAGACATGTTGTCCACCTTCAGCTCCGGCGCTCCAGACTCCGAGCCGACGAAGTCGCTCAAGAGACGAGCTAGCCAGATGCCCTGGCACGCGGCGTTCGCAGCTGCGATGTACTCCGCTTCGCATGAAGAGAGTGCCACCACCTTCTGCTTGGAGGATTACCACGTGATGGGGTTGGTGCCGAGAAAGAAGATGATGCCACTGGTGCTCTTGCGTTGGTCGACGTCGCCGGCCAGGTCGGCGTCGCTGTAGCCGATCAGCTTTAGCTGGTTCTCTTCTCCTCGAATGTAGTGGAGGCCATAGTTGTGTGTTCCAGCAACGTACCGGAGTACCCGCTTCACTGCAGCTAGATGCTCCTCATGAGGCCTCTCCATGAACTCGCTCAAGAAGCCCACCGAGAACGCGAGGTCCGGCCTTGTGTGAAAGTACCGAAGCCCACCAATGATGAGCCTGTACTCGGTGGCGTTCACCTCTTGAGTGTTGCTTTCTTTACTCATCTTGAGTATTGGTTCCATGGGCGCTGCTGCAGCGTTGCAGCCAAGCAACCCACTGCGCTCTAGAAGCTTGTCGTTGTAGGCGCACTGGCAGAGAGAGATGCCAGCTGATCCTTGGCTCACCTCAATCCTAAGATAGTAGGACTAGAGGCCAAGGTCGCTCATCTTGAAGATGCTCTTCATCTCTGACTTGAACGCCTGAATCTCGTTGTTCCCGTGCCCGGTGATCACCAGGTCATCAACATAGACACCAACTATGAGGCGAGATGCGCCCCTGGTGCGCATGTACACGCCGTGCTCCGAGCTGCTCCTCTGGAAACCAAGAGACACCATGGCGGCATCAAACTTGGCATTCCAGGCCCTGGGCGCCTGCTTCAAGCCGTAGAGCACCTTGCGAAGATGCATCACCTTGTGTTCCGCTCCGTCGACGACGAAACCCGCCGGCTAGGAGACGTACACTTCCTCCTTGAGCACGCCGTTGAGGAAGGCGCTCTTCACGTCCATGTGGTGGACTTCCCATCCACGGTGTGCCGCCAGCGCGAGCAGCAACCGAACTGACTCGATGCGAGCCACGAGCGCGAAAACTTCATCGAAGTCGATCCCGGCACACTAGACGTAGCCCTTTGCCACCAGTCGGGCCTTGTGTCGCACGATGTCGCCGTTCTCGTTGCACTTCACCTTGTAGACCCACATGAGTCCGATCGCTCGGTGACCAGGCGGGAGGTAGATGAGGTCCCAAGTGTTGTTGTCGGTGATCGACTGCATCTCCTCGATCATGGCCCCTCTCCAGCACGCCTCTTGCTCAGCTTCACGGAAGGACCCGGGCTCCTCAGCTGATGTGAAGTGGAGCTCATTGTCGAGTATCCTGGCCGCGAGACCGGGCGGGGAAGCTGGGCCGAGAACATTGTCGAGGGCGCAAAACCTGAGCGGTACGTCCTCCTCGTGATCGGCGTCAAGATTATCGAGGTGACCTGGTGGTGGAGAGGCGAAGATGACCGGAGGTCTGGAGTCGGGGGTGCAGAAGCTGGCGCAGGCGTTGGGGAAGCGCCCGGCGTCGGCGTCTCCTGTGCCACCTCTTCTGCAACTGGAGCGCCCGATGTGTACGCCGCGGTGTACTCGATGGTGAACGGCTCGGGGTCGATGTTGTCATTGCCGTGGTCGTCCCACTTCCACTTCCTCGATTCGTCGAACACGACATCATGGGAGACGGTGACGCGCCTGGTGCTCGGGTCGTAGAACCTCCACGCCTTGGAGCCACTCTCGTATCCGACGAAGATCATCGAAGAGCTCCGATCATCGCACTTCTTGGAGTGTGTCTTGGTGTTCTTCACACGCCCGATGCAGCCGAACGTGCGGAAGTAGTGCACCGGTGGTTGCACACCGTGCCAGGCCTCATAGGGAGTCACCCCGTCGAGCGCGTGCGTCGGCGCCCCGTTCAGAACATGGACCACCGTCGTGACCGCCTCGCACCAGAAGTACTCGGGCAGGTACTTTGCCTTTAGCATGCAGCGCGCCATGGTCACGACGCTCTGGTTGCGGCACTTGGCCACCCCATTCTGCTGCGGAGAATAGGGGGCGGTGAGCTATCGGTGAACACCGCGCTCTACGCAGTAGCGCCCGAACTCGATGGAGTTGAACTCCCCCACACAATCGGTGCGCAGGGTCTTCAGCTTGCGGCCAGTCTCGACCTCGACGGCTACCTGGAAGTTCTTGATGGCCGACGCGGCCTGATCCTTGCCTGGAAGCAGCACGAGCCACATGAAATGACTCATGTCATCGACCAGCAGAAGGAAGTAGGTGTTCCTGCTCGGAGTCGTGGGCATGATCGGGCCGCAGATGTCACTGTGGACGAGTTCGATGGTGTTCGCGGCACGACGTCGTGCCTGGTCGGGGAAAGCAGCCCGTCGTTGCTTGCCGGCAAGGCAGGCGTCGCAGACCTGGTCCACCTGCTCCAAAGGAGGCAAGCCTCGCACCATGCCATGGCGTGCGAGCTGGCGCAGCGACTGGAAGCTTAGATGGCCGAAGCGGGCATGCCAGTGCCACGCCGCCTCCTCACTCCTGGCCGACAGGCTCACAGGGCGCCCGATCTTCAGATCGAGGGTGTAGAGGCATGAGGCGGAGCGCTTGACGCGGGCCAGAAGCTTGCGGCCCTGCTCGAAGATGCTGAGGACACCGCGGTCGATGACGATCCGACACCCTGCCTCCTCCAGCTGCCCGAGGGAGATGATGTTCGCAGTGAGTCGGGGAAGGTAGTACACCCTCGTCAGCACCCGATGCTCTCCATTCTTGCAGCTGAAGACGATCGTGCCGCTCCCCTCGATCTCCATCACAGAGCCATCCCCGAACCGAACCGTGCCGTAGATGTCGGTGTTCAGCTCGGAGAAGACGCCGCGCTCGCCCGTCATGTGGTTCGTAGCTCCGGTGTCCAGAACCCAACGGTGGGGCTCCGGACTCGCGCGCGGGCCGAGTTGGACGAGGACGCACTCCTCACGGATGTCGACGCGGCATCGTGGCGGTGGAGTCAATCTCGGCGGGGCAGCGGCTGCGGCAGGAATGGCGAAAGCCATCAACAAGGTGGCGTCGTCTTCCTCACCTTGTGCCACATGGGCCTGGCCCTTCTTGGGCTTGTTGGGGCAGTCGCAGGCCCAGTGGCCGGTCTTCTTGCACTTGAAGTAGGGAGTGCTCGGTGGCTTGTTGGGGTCGCGTGTCGCGCCGCCACCGCGGCCGCGCCGGACCTTGCCGCGCTTCTTGCTGTCGGAGCTGGAGCTGCCGCTGCTGCCGTCGTCGCCACGCAGCTTCAGCTTCACGAGCCACTCCTCCTCACTGAGAAGAAGCCTGCCTTGCTTGCGTTGATCGAGTCCGCCGGTGTGGGCGCCGGTGAGCCCTTCTTCTTCCTGCGCTCCTCGACTTGACGCAGCCACCCAACCATCTCCTCAACGCATGACACATGAACTCGGCGAGCTCTCCGGCGAGCACTCAAGAACACATGAACTCGGGTGTTTGGTGCTGCAAAATGCGGCAGCATTTTATGTTGTATTACTTCGGTATATAAAGCAAACAAGAAACAAAACCGGCACTAGATTGCCGGGAACGTGCAATTCATCCGCATCTACTGGACCACGCCATCCCATGGCCGTCGCACACCACCGCACGTCGCCTAAAGACTCGGACGCACCCCCGCTGAACACTTGCATGCGGTCAGGCACCGCTACATGCACACGAACGTGCAACTGGACTCTAACTGACTTAGTTACAAACTAGGATATGTACAAGACTCGATCAGCAGGATTACTACAACAAGCGCTGGTGCACCCGCTGGTGGCGACAACGGCCGGCGGAACTCCGCGGACTGACGCGGCTGCGCTCGAGCACCAAGCAGGCGGCCGCGGGGAGTGCAGGCAGCGGCCACAGCCGCGAGCCGGCGTACTGCATTCGAGCAGGCGACAGCTTGGCCTCGGGTGGTGACGGAGGAGGTTGTAGGGTGCCGAGCAGAGCTCGTGTGGGCGCGGGGCGTCGCCGGTGAGCTTTGTGCTGAACGGCAGAGGGCTCGTGTTGGACTACTGCGGCGGTGACGAGCGTTACTGCGTGAGCCCCACACGGATGGAAACGGGTTGTTCGCCCCAGCGCGGAATAGGTGGTTTCTTCGCTCCTCGTTGCGCGTGTGGACACCGTTTCTTGATCAAGAAACGGTTTCCTCCTCTTTCCTCTTTAATTGACCTGCCACATCACTAAAATGCTTATGTGGCAGTCCTATTAATTGCAAGAAACTATCCTAGTCAGCTGGGTTGGGACTGCCCTTAATAATTACTATAGCTAGCGTAGTCTATCTGTTTCCCTACATTCACATCGTACCTATCACCGCCTCCACCCGCCTCTCACAGTAGGCGGCAGCTAACCGCGCCCTCAATTCACACCACTACCGCCCATCCGGCCCGTCCTACCCTCACCATGCTGCCGGCTCATAAGCATTCGTCATCTCCTGTCCCTGCTCTATCCCTCCCTGCTAAATGTCATCCACCGCCCACCACCCCACCGGTCTGATCTACCTCCTCCTTTTTAAGTCCAACTGATTTTGTCTCTCCTTTTCTCTAACCCAACCCAAATCCTAAAACCCTAACGGTCCGGCGAAGTTACTTCCTACTTGTGCTTGAGGAACTACGAAGGGCGTCAGCAATAGTTAGCTATTTAGCTAGCTAGATCTGATGTGGCAACAAAAAAGTAGGAGAGAGAGTAGTCACTAGCGACAAGCAAATAGCTGATCTATTTTACGTAGTCCAAAAACCTGTGAGAGGAGCATGTGGGTCCAATTGTATAAAGTAGTCTTTTATTTTCTCTCTCACTTCCACATTAACAGACTAAATAGCTAGTACTAGCTATTACCATTGCGTATGCCCGAAGAGGACTCGGATTAAAAAGGAATATCCTATCGAACAATTGCAACGTCAAATGCACATGTACAGTTCCTTCCTGAGCTAAAGCACGTAACCTCTCGCTGACCCGACCACTCTATCAGCCGTTTCCTCGCAGATGCATGCCTTGATTGGTAGCCAATCATCAGTACCCACTGTTGCCCTGCATTCTGCAGTTCCATTTCCATACCTCCCGAAAAGGACAATGATAGGTGTCTTTCCAAGCATTTTTAAGAGACAAATTAATAATATAGCCAACTGTTTGGCTGCAAAGATCTTTGTAGCCTATTTCTGAGCTTATATTCATACTATAGTTAGCTCTTCATCATTAACATGTGGTTCATTTGTCTCTGACAAAGTTTCTTGTAATTCTTGTGTTGAAGCCGCCAGTAAGGTTATAGTCCGCTTCTCTACTCTCTACTCTATCTCTACATTCAGCTTTTTTACAGCTTGATATAATACTTACTCTAAGGGTGTCTTCTCAAGTTTTTTTTATGAAAATGGCAGGTGCTCTGCCTTTTTATTTTGAAGGGTGGCTTCCCAAGCGTTCTTTAGGCAGGTGCTCTGCCTTTTTATTATAGTAGGAGTCTTCCTTTTTTTTATTATAAGTAGGAGTCTTCCTAAGCGTTGCGGCGCACGCAAGCAATCATCAATTCATCATCATCATTCAACGGCAACGCGACCGCTTCTCCTCGCGCCGCCACCATGCCTCACTCCACTCGCCCCTGGAAGGAAGCAATATTTTAGCAGCGAGCGAGCGCGTGCGGGACGGAGCGGATGGTGCCCAGCAGCCATCGGCCCCCATCGCCATTGCCAACACGAAATCAACTTGACAAGCTCCGGCGTGCGGACCATGTCAAACGCGCCGCGCCAATGATGCTGCTCCGGCGAAAAGTCCCCGCGGTTACCAGTCGAGACAGGCTATAAGTATTGCGCCACCGGCCACTGCCCTCTCATCCATCTCTGCAACCTCTGTTTGCAACAGCCAAGCGTTCGAGCGGCAACCACAATCGCTGAGCATTTAGCAAGCAGCCAACCATCCAGCGTCTCCAGTGATCGGTCTTGCACGTACGATGGCCTCTTCCTCCTGCTTCTCGCCGCTCGTGCTGCTGCTAGCGGCGCTCTGCGGGCTCCTGATGCTCGCCTCGGCTCACGGCTACCCACCTAGCGCCGCCGGCTCCGCGCTGAGCTCCGCGTTCTACGACGCGTCGTGCCCCGGCGCCCACGACGTCGTCCGCCGCGTCATCCAGGACGCGCGCGTCTCCGACCCCCGCATCCCGGCCAGCCTCATCCGCCTCCACTTCCATGACTGCTTCGTCAACGTGAGCACCAATTCCTCTGCCCATGTTTGTTCAATGCCAATTGGTACCCGCATTGTACCATCGATCTGACATGAACGTCGCCGAATTGTTTCAGGGTTGCGACGGCTCGCTTCTGCTGGACGACGACCTCCCGACGATCCGGACCGAGAAGGCCGTGCCCGCCAACGACAACTCGGCGCGCGGCTTCCCGGTGGTCGACGACATCAAGGCCGCGCTGGAGCACGCGTGCCCGGGCGTCGTCTCCTGCGCTGACATCCTCGCCCTCGCAGCCGAGATCTCCGTCGAACTCGTAAGAGCCTGCATTGATCGGCGCAGCTAGAGTTTCCGAGTTTCTCTTCCTCACCTGAACTGACGGGATCATGGACACGGACACAGGCTGGAGGGCCACGCTGGAGGGTGCTGCTCGGCCGGCGGGACGGCACGACGACCAACATCGAGAGCGCCAAGAACCTGCCGAGCCCCTTCGACGCCCTGGACGTTCTCCAGGAGAAGTTCAGAAACGTCAACCTGGACGACACTGACCTCGTCGCCCTCCAAGGTAACACAAACAAACACACCGAGTCAAAGCATCTCAGTTTCCTGCAATGTAATTTTGTATACACCACAAGCCTAGAAAGCTCGTTCTACGCCGTGTGCACACTGATTTCAACAGCAAATTTCTGCTGCTCCAGGAGCGCACACTTTCGGCAAAGTGCAGTGCCAGTTCACGCGGGAGAACTGCACGGCCGGGCAGCCTGAGGGTGCACTGGAGAACCTGGATCAGGTCACTCCCAACCTGTTCGACAACAAGTATTACGGCAACCTCTTGCACGGCCAAGCTCAGCTGCCGTCCGACCAGGTCATGCTGTCCGACCCTGTGGCGCCGACGACGACCGCCCCCATTGTTCATCGGTTCGCGAGCAACCAAAAGGACTTCTTCAGGAACTTCGCGGCGTCCATGATTAAGATGGGGAACATCAGCCCGCTGACAGGGAAGGATGGGGAGATCAGGAAGAACTGCCGGAGGGTCAATAGCAAAGGCTATTGAAGACTCTGATTCAGACTGATGTTTTTTTTCCAATTATAATGCATGCACAAATCATTCTTCTGATTCGTTTTTCGTTCCTTTTTGTAAAGTATGAGCTGATCCGCTCATGCCATTTCGTGAAGCAAGTGTAAAAATGTTTTTACTCGACTCATATACGCATTCCAATAACTATTCTTTGCATTTCTTTTAGCAAATATCGTATGAATCGATATATAGAAATCCAACATATTCAGGAGAAATAAATCAAACAATTTTGTATTTATTCTTTTTTTAACACGTTCAACATCGTTCCTTCATGAGAAAACACAAAATCAAATATGTTGAACTTAGACCTAGTTTTGGGACATCAAGAGGTCAAGAAAAATACAAAGGGAAATGTACCCCTCAAGCCGAGTTGACACAATCCACTCATGGTGGGGCTCCTATACGAAACTAGGATAGAAAACATAATTCATTTTCACTTAAACCGCTTCCTGGGAATTGGGCCAAACGGCAAAGCAAAACAAGTAAAACCGAAGTCGAAAGCAGTTTTGTTGATGTGGTGTATGCTGTGTAGGCCAGTTTTGTCTGAGATGCAAGTTGAATGACTAAAAACTTCAAAAAAAATGCAAGTGATACAAAGTACCCTGAATTTTTAAAATATTGGTAAAAATTTCTAGTACTTTTAAATTTTCATTAAAATGTTTTTATAATAAAAGGCATATAATACAAATGATTAAGTAGTAATAGATATACTACATTATTTATTAATGTAGCTCATAACATGAAGCATCGGACGAAACTATTGAAGTTCATTTGATACATTTGACAACTCATTTGAATTTTGTGTGTCTTTTAACAAACTCTTTTAAAAACGCTAGTATTTCTGCACAAAACTGGCTTTGATTAACCTAGGGTTATTTTGATGTTATTGATAGTATGATCTAGTATCTTGTGTCTTTGAATACAAATGGATGATTTAATATGATCCACAAAATCGTACAAATGACTATGCACGAATACACTACCTCAGACCTGTAGATATGTAAACTATGGGCAATTTATAGTTTTTTTAGATGATGGAACTTTATTTCAAGATTTTTTTTTCGCGACCGTGCCTGAGCACGTATTTCATTAAGAAGAAAACAGTTTACAGACAATTCTTGATGCGGCCAAACAGTGCTTGACCAACACAAGATCACAAAGAACTAAAAACAGAGAAAAAAAAACTGAAAAAATACAACCAAAACACCCAGCAGCAGAACACCTCCAACTCTGCAGCCCAAACCAAGGCCAACCTAACAACTGGACCTGCAAAAGAGGTACAACGTCGCCAAAGATGCCTAGAGAGGAACCATTTTGGTCTTTTTACGTGATAGTTAAGATAGTGCACCCAACCACTGCAAGAGATAAAAGTTCAAAAGAAAGGAAATAAGGCTGAAACTTGAGCAAGGCAGTGCCAAATCCCAAACCCAACCTATAGATAATGTCACTAAGAGCAAATCTAAGAGTCTAGGTATAATCTAGCTAAATTTAGAGTTTTTAAGCACTGTAAAAAGAAAAAAGAAAACTTCCAAACCGGTAGGGTAAATAAAATCATCCGTTCATATTTAAATTACGGATACGATAGTATATTTGTTCTGAGAGTGCCTTGATTCTGATATTGCAGTTAAGTGGGAAAAAACCCTGACTCGAGCAATTGTGTTGAACAAGGTAAAATGAACTTCGTCTCGTCCTGTGAAAAAAATGCACGCTAGCTGCGAAAAGTATGACCGCAGAAACTCGTATAATGGAGGGATCGCAACAACCCACCACCAGATAGACTACAGATACATGCATCATTGCACCTGCATGATCCATCCAAGAAACTACGAGTTGAGTTCTTATAAAACAAAAAAGAAGCACGGGCTGAACGAGATACTACAACTGCAGGTCTGCAACATTTAACACGCCGTTGGGAGGCCGCCGCCACACTTTGCTCGGTTGGTCGCCGATCGGCAGCGGCACCCGCTGCTGGCCCTACGCTCCCACGGCTTCGCTTTTGCCACTTTCGGGAAGAGGAATGGCGCAGGGTTCCGCGCACCTTTCGTTTTCATACCGCTCGTCACCCGGCGCGACCGCTTCTCCCCTCGCCGCCGCCGTTCATCGCCTCATCCCGTCAACATCGAAACCATTTTTTAATACCCAGCATCAACCGCGTGCCGCAGCCATCACCGCCGCCGCTAAACTAATCCGATCGCCCAGCTCCGGCGTACGGAATCGAACGTGTCAGTCAAACGCGCACCCGACCCCGTCCCAGCAGAAAAGGTCCGGGCGCCTTATGAGTAATCAAACCGAGCGCCAGGCTAGCTATAAATATGTCGCACCCGTCGACAATCCCCACACACATCCACCTCCGACTCTCTCCACGATCACAGTTGCAACGAGCGACATCGCCGGAGAGCAGCTTGGCAGAGCTTGTCAGTAGTACGGGCGGCTAGCCTCAGTCTCCAGTGCTCACGCGGCAACTCAGAGCGGGAAACGGATACGCGCGCGCCCATGGCGGCGGCTTCGTCTTGCTCCGCTTCTCTTGCGCTGCTGCTGGCCGCGCACTGCGCCCTCCTGCTCGCCCTGGCCGGCGCCGCTAGCGCCGGTGGCGGCGTGGCGCTGAGCTCCGCGTTCTACGACGCGTCGTGCCCCGGCGCCCACGACGTCGTCCGCCGCGTCATCCAGGACGCGCGCGTCTCGGACCCGCGCATCCCGGCCAGCCTCATCCGCCTCCACTTCCACGACTGCTTCGTCAACGTGAGCACCAACGCCGCCTCCGCCCGTGCTTGATGATTGGTACCCGCATTGCATCACTGATCTGACATGCAACGAACGCCAAATGTTTCAGGGTTGCGACGGCTCGCTTCTGCTGGACGACGACCTCCCGGCGATCCAGACCGAGAAGACCGTGCCCGCCAACGACAACTCGGCGCGCGGCTTTCCCGTCGTCGACGACATGAAGGCCGCGCTCGAGCACGCGTGCCCCGGCATCGTCTCCTGCGCCGACATCCTTGCCCTCGCGGCGGAGATCTCCGTCGAACTCGTAAGCGCCCCGTATCTCTCGCTTCTTCCCGACCTTGTCCAAGCTTAGTTTAGTGTTTCCTCAACTGACGAAATCATGGAACTCTGCGTGCAGGCTGGAGGGCCACGATGGAGTGTGCTGCTCGGCCGGCGAGACGGCACGACGACCAACATCGAGAGCGCCAGAAACCTGCCCAACTTCTTCGACCCCCTGGACGTCCTCCAGGAGAAGTTCAGGAACGTCAACCTGGACGACACTGACCTCGTCGCCCTCCAAGGTAATGTAAACACATAATTGTTCAACATATTTCAACCAATAATAAGACAATTCAAACCTCGACAAAAACTCGTTCTACGACGCGCATACTGATTTCAACAAAAAATTTCCTAATTCAGGAGCGCACACATTCGTCAAAGTGCAGTGTCAGTTCACACGGCAGAACTGCACGGCCGGGCAACCTGAGGGCACACTGGAGAACCTGGACGAGGTCACACCCAACCTCTTCGACAACAAGTATTACGGCAACCTGTTGGAAGGCCGCGCCCAGCTCCCCTCCGACCAGGTCATGCTGTCCGGCCCTGCCGCGGCGCCGACGACTGCTCCCATTGTTCATCGGTTCGCAAGCAACCAGAAGGATTTCTTCAGGAACTTCGCGGCGTCCATGATTAAGATGGGCAACATCGGCCCCCTAACAGGGAGGGATGGAGAGATTAGGAAACATTGCCGGAGGGTCAATGGCAAAGGCTACTGAAGACTCTGCTGGTTCAGTATGATGTGTTTCGTTTTTTCTTCAATCAATTGTGGTGATTCATGTGTAACTTTTTTAATTTGTCATTCTTTGTAAATCTCTTTTTTTTTCCTTTCTGGAAAGCAAATGTGAAAATGTTTTCCGCCACTTGTAAGCTCATTTCAACAAAGTTTTATTTTGTTGGAGGCTAAAGCCAATGCAGTGTTGAACCATACTAACCCTAAGTCAAGCACTGTTGCCACATACATCCACTCATAGGACGCACAAAGCAAGTAATTCCACTCATAGGGCAACTGCTTCTTGTAGCTACTTTCGGGAAGAAATGGCACAGGCCAGTAGGCCACAGGGGGTTTGGACGTTCAGAGTTCAGACACCTTCAGTTTTCCAAATCCCTCCCACCGGTCACTGCTTGCTTGCAATCCAAATCCCTCCCACCGGTCACTGCTTGCTTGCAAAGTTGCAAGCAGCACGCAGTGCAAATCGACCACAGCTAGCCTGGCAAGTGTAACAGCCGTCGGCGTTGATAAGGTTTTCCACAGCACCAAACATGAGATAAACGCTTTACCAAGTAAGATTTTTCCTAGAGCTACACTACAAGAAACGCATCAGGCACTCCCCAAACAACAGCGAAACAAAGATTTACAGATGTGACGAAACTGACAAGATAATAAGTGAAGCAGCACAGACACTATTATTGATCATAACAAACATTCATAGTACCCAGTAGCGAAAAGGAAAACCAACATTCGAGTCTTACACTCTTACAACATCAGGTGTTGTAAACCACACATGAACGACTCAAAGTTCAAACAGACAGACAAAACATAACACAATAGTACGAGCCACTCAGGCAGATCACTGGATAGTAGCAGCACGCAGGCCTGACAGAGAAGCACCAGGAAGGGTCGTCTAGTACTCATCGCCCTCGTCACCCTCCTCACCATCGTCAAACTCAGCACCAACCTCCTCATAGTCCTTCTCCAGCGCAGCAAGGTCCTCACGGGCCTCCGAGAACTCACCCTCCTCCATGCCCTCACCCACATACCAGTGCACGAAGGCGCGCTTGGCGTACATGAGGTCAAACTTGTGGTCGATGCGGGAGAACACCTCAACCACACTGGTGGAGTTGGAGATCATGCACACAGCGCGCTGCACCTTGGCCAGATCACCGCCAGGCACCACGCTGGGAGGCTGGTAGTTGATGCCGCACTTGAACCCAGTCGGGCACCAGTCCACAAACTGGATGGTGCGCTTGGTCTTGATGGTGGCCACAGCAGCATTCACGTCCTTGGGCACAACATCTCCACGGTACATGAGGCAGCAGGCCATGTACTTGCCATGGCGAGGGTCACACTTGGCCATCATGGAGGATGGCTCGAAGGCACTGTTAGTGATCTCAGCGACTGACAGCTGCTCATGGTAGGCCTTCTCAGCAGAGATCACTGGCGCATAGGATGAAAGCATGAAGTGGATCCTTGGGTAGGGCACCAAGTTGGTCTGGAACTCATTCACATCAACATTCAGAGCACCATCGAACCTCAGGGAGGCAGTAAGAGATGAGATAACCTGTGGCATAACAGTGTAACAACAATATTGTTAGTCTTGGAGTCAAGTTCAGATAACAGCTTTTACCACAACACAATGATCAGAGAAGGAAATATATGTACCTGAGACACAAGCCTGTTGAGGTTAGTGTAGGTTGGGCGCTCAATGTCAAGGGAGCGGCGGCAGATGTCGTAGATGGCCTCATTGTCAAGCAGGATAGCAACATCAGTGTGCTCGAGGAGGGAGTGTGTGGACAGGACACTGTTGTATGGCTCAACAACTGAGGTGGAGACCTGGGGAGATGGGTACACAGTGAACCCGAGCTTGGACTTCTTGCCATAGTCAACAGACAGGCGCTCAAGGAGGAGGGAACCAAGGCCAGAGCCCGTTCCTCCACCAACAGCATTGAACACGAGGAAGCCCTGGAGACCAGTGCAGTTGTCGGCAAGCTTCCTGATGCGGTCAAGGCATAGGTCAACAATCTCCTTGCCAACTGAAAGACAAGCAACAAGCAAAGTTAAGTCAGATGTTCATTAAAGAATGCGCAACTGGAAACAATGGTCAGTCAAGTTCAGATTACTTACTGGTGTAGTGACCACGGGCAAAGTTGTTGGCAGCATCCTCCTTGCCACTGATGAGCTGCTCAGGGTGGAAAAGCTGGCGGTAAGTGCCAGTCCTCACCTCATCAATGACAGTGGGCTCAAGATCAACAAACACAGCACGGGGGACATGCTTCCCAGCGCCAGTCTCACTGAAGAAGGTGTTGAATGCATCATCACCTCCTCCAACTGTCTTGTCACTGGGCATTTGACCATCAGGCTGAATGGTACAGACAGATCAGAGTTAGTGATGCAAAAGAATAAACAATTCAAATGCAGAAACTTACACTACAATATCAACAGGTCAGATACAAGCTAATGTCACACCTAACACAGGGAAACAAATGACCCTGAAGAACATCTAAACAGCACATATTTACAAGTATGCAAGACATATCCCCATTAAATTATTTGAATATTAGTACAGGCATTGCCACCAAGACATGGATAAAAGATACAATTGAATCCTACAACTGGCAGACAAATTTCATCCCATGACATCAGCTTCAGGCTTCCTATGACTCATTATTTTGAAACTGTCTCATTAACATTTAGACACACTTGATTGAAACCATAACTGCATTAAAACAGATCCATGGGGTGAACATTAAAACTAAGACGAGCTAACTGACTCGAGCATACAATTCGAAATCGCGTCGCAGTATTATCAGATCTACAACAATGACCTGCGAAATTTCATCATGCACGCAAAGCCTCGAAAATATGAACAGAGCAGTTAAGAACGAATGCATTGCTCATGCGTTTAAAGTTAACTGATACAAACTAACGGCGCATCTAATCAAACAGAACCAAAGGAACTGCCCTTTTTCGAATGGAAAGCTACATTGTTCAGATCTACCACAAGGGGAGGACGAATCCGGCAAGATCGACAGCAGTTACGCGAACAGAACATTTTCAGTCACCAGATCCGCACACAGTTCAAACGACTCCAAATGCAATTCCCTCCCACACTCAGATCCACCAAATTCGGGAACGCGCCGACCTCGAGAACACCAAGATCCAACACATATCTACCGCTACAGCGCGAGAACGGTAGGGGAAATGGACGGATCTGTACCTGAATGCCATGCTCGAGGCAGTACAGCTCCCAGCACGCGTTTCCGACCTGGATACCGGCCTGGCCGATGTGGATCGAGATGCACTCCCTCATGGTGTCGTCGGAAGGGTGGGCGGCGGCGGCGGTGGGAAATGGGAGGAGAAGCTTTGAAGCGCGGAGAGAGGCGAGTACGAAGACGCCTTTCTCTGCGGAACTCGGCTAGGGTTTGGGCTTCTCCCACTCTGCTCGTTTTATAGAGCGGAACGACAGCCTGGGCCACGAGCCCACGACGGACGGCAGGCGAAGGATCGCCCCGCTGGCGCGTGGACCCCAGTACGGTTGGGCCCGCATGTCAATGGGCCGTGTGCTTTGCTTTTTGTGTTCGAGCGCCCCCTGCGTTTTCTGTTGTTTGCTCGGTTCGGGCTCGTCGTGCATTCAAATTTCAAACGGGTGCGGGGTGCCGACCCGCCCGCAACCGCAAGTCCGCAACGGGCATTTTTTGGTTGTAAGTTTAAAAATAAAAAGAAGATATACATGAAACATAATTTTCAAATCAACCTAACGAAATGGATTGATTTATGGGCCTAAGTTTTTGCTTTAGGCATAACTTCTTGGAGACACGGCATATCCGTGGAGGAAAGGGAAGTAAATAAGCCACCCACCATATTAAAAATTGTAAAAGGACATGTTGGACTTAGTAAGATCCTTATCTCAAATCATCTTCAGCAGATTATCCATCATATTGAAACTGTCATTTCGGAGATACAAACATCTTCAGCATATTATCAATCTCATCCTGATTCTATATTGGGTGAGTTTAGATTCTAAAATTTTACACCAAAAAACAACACATCGAATATCTAGACACATGCATGGAGTATTAAATAATAGAGAAATTTGGATTTGTACCATTAAAAGATCTCAAAGTTAGATATATACCATCGTTATCTCACTGACATGTGGGGTTCACAGGAGTCAATGACACGTGGGTCACGATGATATATATCAAACATTGGAATATTTTAATGGTATAGATCTAATTTTTCCTAAATAAAATCTATTTACAAAAATTTTCGCATGGATTGGTTGTAAATCACGAGATAAATTTAATGAGCCTAACTAGTCTATGATTTATAACAGTGATGCTACAGTAACCACCTGCTAATTATGGATTAATTATGAATTAATTAGGCTCATTAGATTCGTCTCGCGATTTACAGCTCATCCGAGCAAAAAGTTTTGTAAATAGATTTTATTTAATACTTTAAATTAACAAAAAAAAATTCAAATTTTTTTTGCGAAGTGATCTAAACACACGATTAGACATCTCGCTCTAGCCGCGATTAGACATCACGAAAGTGATGGTTATCCAGAAAGTGCATAACTTGTCCCCTTTTATTTTCCATTTAGCTGGATACAGCCCACGTGACTTGATGACATCACATTTCATACACAAATTTCTAATTAAAAAAGTAATGAGTCATAAACCATTTGGTTTTTTATTTTAATTAAAATGCTATGTTTTTTTATGATAAGATAGAATGTGTTTTATAAAATTGGAACACATTTATGAATCTAAAATAGTTGTCGAGCTTAACATAAAAAAGTATGACGAAGATGATACAACCTGAGCTAGGAACATCTGTGCTAAGACTTGCACGTTGCAACATATTCCCCTCCGTCCTAAAATACAAGTCATCTTAGAATTCAAATTTTATCCAAAAACAAGCCATTTTGCCCTATTTATAACATGCATGTTAAGAATCATTTAGTGACAAATATAGATAATAAATAGCGGTAACAATGGCCATTTCAATCTGTCATAGAATTTTTAAAATAACTTGAATTTTGGGATGGAGAGAGTACTTCACTAGGGGGTAGGAGTACTTCACTAGAGCATGAACATCTGATATGCTAGTGTTAACTGCCATATTCTACAATTGGTCTTTCAGTTACTTCTCCATGACTCCACCATAGACCAGACATGTCAATATGTCACATCCGGAATGAGCTTATAATCTCTCAACTGGCCCAACTTATATGCTCATTTTTCAAAAAAAGAGAGAGAGAGAGAGGTTATTTGTGCCAAAATGCCAAGCGGGTGCATCCGCAAAAAATCGATAGCAATGATATGCTGGGTAAGAACTCATCATGACGAGTCGGTATCCGAGGTTATAATTATGGGTGGTGGCATATGTTCACCCAGGTGTACTAGTGTAACAGCTCCATCCTCCACGAAAATGACAAATCAACATTTTTCTCGATGTCATCATGTATTTTTAAGTGCAATTATCTCTCCAATCATTTTTCTAACTCTAGAAGTGTTGAGAAATAAGTAGGCGTACCTGTATCACAAATCACAAATAGAAAACAAAACTGATAAAGAAACAAAGATGCTAGTGAGAGATGTTGACAGTAACCAATGAAGAGTGGAAATTTGTTTTGTGATCGAACCTGGATGCGATGATATGGACTTAGCATAACTGTGAAGCCCAAACTACCTTATTTGAGCCCTGAGTCAAAGACCCCTGATCCTAATTGATTATTTATGATCGGCAGATGAGAAAGAGATTAGAGGGTATGGGAGTTAAATTGAAATTCGGGAAACTGAGCTGACAGCAAATAAAGCAACAGTAGAGATGAGGACTCCCATCTCCCACGGACGGCTTGAGGTTGATGCGTGAGAAGGCGAGCCAGACGGAAGCACTGGCGCCGCGGTGATCTCGTCAACTCGTGGAGCATAAACGTTCGCAAATTTAGTCGATACTTTTTGGAACGATAAGATTATATTGTTATTTGTTAGCATATTTACATCGTTTTAAATTTAACTATTTAGCTCCCGTAGTAGCAACGAGAATTCAACTAGTAAATAAAATAAAGAAAAAGGAAAAAGAAAAGCTCGTGGAGCGCTAACTAACTTGGTCGCCGTGTCCTGACTGCTGAGTGCTGAGGCACGAAAGAAGATTAGCCGGCTGCAAGTTGGGCTGATTGGGCTTTGCTTTTCTGGGCTTATGGATTGGTTGAGCCTGCGCGAGTCCATTAACTCCGAAATGGACTCCATACTGTGCTTTTCTCGCGGCCTGCTGCTGTTCTCCGCCTGCATAATCACGGACTAGTAGCTAGCTAGATTAACAAGGTATGTGTAGTCTTCCCAACAAACAAAGCACGGTGAAAGACCGGATCGGGTCCTCTAGTCTAAGAGGGGGAGAGTTTAGTCAACTTAAAAACTTAATCTATGGCTCCAACTAAAATGCACAATATTAAACTAAAACATGCTATCTATATGTGCAACTAAGATTGTTCTAATGTGAAATCCATATCCTAAAAGAATTAAGCAATTTATAGCCTATTCTATCAAGAAACTATTATATGAAAATAAACAAGAATTACAAGTATGAAATGCGGAAACGTAAATAGCGGAATAGGAGAAAGCAAACTCTTGACACGGGTGTTTATCCCGTGGTTCGGTTAGCTACAAAGGCACACCTACATCCACGTTGTTGAAGCACTCACAAAGAGTATCGCTTCCCGGCAATCAAGTCTCTTCCGCGGACTCAACCACGGTCACCTTGATCTCGTTTTCCACTAAGAAACTTCTTCCCAAAGGATGGGGGTCTCCACGTCCCCCGCACAAGATTGTCGTCGCCGTTCCACACCAAGTCGGAGGGTCGATGACGTGCCGGCGAGCCATCAATGCTCTAAGGGGCCGGCGCACCAAAATCTTCTTTTGGTTCACTAAAGAACCACAGCACAAGGGCACAAAGCCTTGCTCTCTCACTCTCTAAAGAGCTAATCTTTCACAACACTCTCTAAAGTATGCTAAGAACTAAAGATATGATCACTAAGCTCTTGGATGGCTTGTAGATATTTTTGGGTGTGGGTGTGATGTTCCTGAACTCCAGCAACTCCAAAATAGTCGGGGGAACACATATATATAGGCCTCCAAGTATATAGAGCCGTTAAAAGCCGTTGGCCACTTTTTTGTGTGGGTACCGGATAGACCGGTGGTAGGGCACCGGTGCATCCGGTCACTCACGGCTCTGCACTATCCGTTGGCCTTCTGACAGCTAACGTGGCAGTTACCGGTTAGACCGGTCCCATGCACCGGTGCTTCACTGGTTCATCCGGTCCTGAAGAAATCTTCAGCTTCTGTCTTGAAATTACACCGGTGCCGTGCCTAATGCACCACCGGTTCAACCGGTGCTGAAGAAACTTCTTCACATCCACTTGACATGCTCTCTGAGTGATAGTATGGTGGTTGCACCGAGGCTCCCACTTAACATCACCGGTGCATCCGGTGATACTTACTTTTCTCCACATAGCCTGAGCATTGCATGGCTCATTCCACCGGTGGTATGGCACTGGTGTATCCGTTGCCTATCAGTTAGACCGGTGCAGTGTCACCGGTGTATCCGGTGCCACTGTGAAGCGCCCCGACCCGAAGATCAAGGCTAAACCATATATTATTTACCAAATTAAATCTCCGGCACAATACATGTTACATCAAGTGGAGTTCAGAGTCATACAGAGCTTTATTTAACACGTACATGAGGAGTAAAGTGACAACACAAAGCTACACAGAACAACCATAAGATAACAACTAGCATAACGACATGCAGGACTAGCTCTTCATCCATCACGGCTCCACTCGAAAAGCTTGGGTGCGGGCACGATCTACTCGCAGTCTTCCGGCACAAAGTCAGGATCCTCTTGAGAAAATCAACAGGGGTGAGTACAAAAGTACTCAGCAAGCTCCACCTCGCCCTACGGGAGGGGAGATGACATGCACGACACATATTAAACACAATTTAAATGCAACTAACAGTATGCAAACCCTTCCAGACACAGCCCCCAGTAGGTAGCTCACTAGTTGCCAGGACCACACCATAGCATGTTCATACCGTGGACACGGACCATTCGAATGAATTGTACACTCTGCAGAGGTCGTACACTGTACCCACACGATCGACTGCCTGAACGGACAACCGATATAGCCGACACCCAACCGTGGTCACGCCCCAGCCCGGCTGCACAAACCCTCGGGCCCTGACCCCAATGGTCTATACCCATAAACCATCCCTGCGACCGTCAGGCTAACTAGTGGGATTAGGCTAAGTCCGGCCCATACCGGAACCTGTGGTCGTACTAAAGTAAGCTAGGTTAGATGTCAAAACAACTCGGTCCTTATGGTTCACCAGGGCAGCAACCATCCCTCAACATGTCAACTCGAGCCTACCACCACGATAGCACTCACCTGCCAGTCTACCACCACGGTAGCGCCGGCTCCAGCATACCCAGCAGCCCTAGCCGCAGCCAAATCCCTTCATATCCTAGTATCAACTCTGGATATGCATAACTACTCATATGCATGTATGAGCACACTCAATCACTCAAGTACCGATATATGTAATCAATCCTAAACCAGGGCTACAACTAGACGTCCTCATATGGATGCAACCGCTCACGTAGGGGTCGATGAAACTTGCCTTCGCTTACGTACGCATCGGCGGCGGCGGCTTCCTGCTCGCGGTACGGGTCTTCTGGCTCCGGCTCGCGGTACTGGCCTTCGTACTCCTTGGCAGGCTCCTCCTCGGTCACTCCGTGATCTACGGGCGAAAACAGCACAACCGGCAAACAAACACAAGTAAGCTATAAAATAAGCTCAAATGGAGATGAAAATAGGAGGAATAGATAGTATATGATTTGAGGAAAGTTTAGGAAAAAGAGTTACGTGAAAAGGAGTTGATATGAAGGAGATATTGAGTTTACAATATTGGTTGGTATTCAATTCTGAAAATAAAATAATTTGGATTAAGTGCACACGGTCTGATGGGTGTTTTGGGCCTTTATTAGTATTGCGGAGTTAATGGTCGGGGAGCTGCCTGCCATCTCACCTTGGCGCGGAACAGCTAGAGGAAGAGGGTCAGCTGTTGGGGCTTCGTCTCGTGAGTGAGCTGGGCTCGTGAGGAGTGGTTCAGCTAGCGGGGCGAAGCGGCTCGGTGTGCTTGGGCTGATGTTGGGGCTCGTCACAGCCTCGCTCCTTTTATAGGCGAGGAGAGCAGCAGCGGCGTCGTGCAGGGACGGGCGACGGCGTGGGCTGCGGCAGCTCGTCGTCAATGCGAACAGTGGCAGCGCTGAAGGCGCGAGCGTCGAGGCGGCATAGCCGGCGAGGACGCTACAGCGGCGTGGGTGAGGTGGGGACGCGGAGGTGGGCGACACGGCATGGTGCCAACGGCAGTGCGCGGTCCCGTTGTGGGGCCGGCCTGTCGCGCGTGAGCGAGCGAGAGCGAGCGCGGGTGAGGACGGCAGGGAGGGGGCGTCGGCTTCTTTTATAGACGAGGTGAGGCGGTTCGCGCGGCGGGGAAAAAATCTCAACCGGCACTGTGCGCGACGACCCCGATTTATGGCGATGTGGGTGCCGCCATATTTGCATGACGGATTATTTAATATTGTGAGCACTCTTGCCGGCTTCCAGGAAATGGAGTGAGTGCTGCCATGACGGGTCATTTCAAGGTCAATGGTGTGGGTACTCTGTGGCTTCCAGGGGATGATGAAGTTATGGCGAAGGAGGTAGGCGCTGTCATGATTGTCTGGGAATTATGGCGTGGTACGGTGACTCGAGAGGCTTCTATGGAAAGAGACGAGATGATTTTTGTCGTAGGTGTAAGCATGCATATGCTGGTTACTGAAGGGAACGAATGTACTAACGCAAGGCAAGAGTATAAAATAGTTTGCCTAATAGTTATGTAATACCTCATATAATGTTAGTATTATTTTACGTTACTAGTTTAATTGCAACATAAGTTTTATTTTAGTGATTGTTGGAAATTGAGGTGGCCCTAATACCCACTAAGTTGAGGATCTACCCCTATGACACACCAACTCACTTCAGAGTTGGTCAGCTTCTAGTTACTTAGTGTACCGGATCCTTTTGACGGCAGAGCCGCCTTTTGCTTACGGGAGGCAGAGCCTACCAACAGATGAAGCTGGCTTCCGGGTGACAGAGCCAACCTTCGATGAAGCCCAGACCCTTTTGTGATCCCAGGTGGCAGAGCCAACCTTCGATGGATCACAACTTATACACTAAGTACTTAAATTTAACCGGGAGACTAACACTTATAAAGACACTTATCTTATTGGAGCAACAAAGTTACAAAGGAACACACCTTTAAGTGGCTAGCCTAGCACTCACCCTTCTAGCCCTACCACAACTCATCTACCTTGCTCATGGATGGATGCCATGGCAAGGAGGGGGGCTCTATTTATAGGCCAAGGGGAGCCATGGTATTAGGACAAGTGTCCTCCTTCTAGAGAATTCCAAAATATTCTAACATTTTACCAATTCTAGAGTACTCCATGAAAAATATCCCACTCTTGTTTAGTGGAGAATGTTCTAGAGGGTTGTCTTGCATTTCCATCAATAGTGATAAAAACTGGGTTGTTACACACTGTTTCTCCAAAACTCGTCCAATTCAGTGTTTCTTTGAGTTTTTTCTTCGTGTTTTGTTTTGTTTGGCCTTTTTGCTTCATCCCTGAGATCTATTAATGTTCACTTAATAAACTCATTAATTCTATTGATTGAATTGTTACTTAATCATCAAAATCATAAAATAATGATCTAATGGTCATTTTTCTTACATACAGGCAAAGGAACAACACTGAAGACACACTGCTCGCGGCGGCTGCGGGCCTCCTCGATCTCAGCTGGCCAGGCTCTCTCTGACCCGTTTCCTCGCAGCTGCGAGGCGTGGGGGTTGGTCGCCGATCACCAGCTTCCACGGGCGGCAGCCACCCCCACCCCCGCGGCCTTTTCGCAACTCCTAGCTCGCGCCGGCCGCCGCCGCGCGCCATGCATGCATGCATGGACATGGATCAATGAGGAAACAATATTTTAGCACCGACTCGTGCCGAACAGGAAGGTGCATGCAGGCAGCAGCAGCCATCCCCGGTGGTGGCCCAGCGCTACGCTGCACTAAAACCAATCAATTCGACGTGCTCCGGTTAAACAATGCACGCACCCGCAACCCCGGGCCCAGCGCTACGCTGCACTAAATGACCATCATTTAAACACATAAGACACATTTAGCTTAACGATTTAATTTGACAGTTCTTTCGGAACGAACCTTCTGATCGAAACAAACACCAGTAATCTCACGCGAAGGTGAGCACAGGCAGTACAAACATAACGAGTACATATAAATACAACTACAATACCGAGTAGAGTACATTAAGTTCTACAAACCTGATTTAATTACATAAATAATATACAAGAGCAACTTTATTTTAAAACAAAGTCCGATATAGGAAACCTGACGTCTATAATACATGAAACGCAGTATCGAATCACACACTCAGCCCACAGGTGTGTGATTTGGTAACTAGTAAGGACTAAGCATCTGGTCCGGCCACCTCCCAACCATCCGCGTCAAGCTGGATGAACTTAGCACAACAAGGGCAGAAGTCTATCTCATCCTGACCTGAAATAGTTTGAGCCACAACCCTGAGTATACTAATACTCCGCAAGACTTACCCGACTATGGGTATATATCGCCCATTATCTAGACATGCACGGCTTTCTGGCTGTGGGTTATTTTGCGGAAAAGCAAATAAGAGTGAGTCCTTACTTTTAATATTTTAGCTCAAGATTAGGAATGGGTACCTATTTTCTACGGTTTGCATTTCTATACCAATCAGTGTGGAAAAACAATTGATTAGGTACAACTATACTGATCATTTTATTCCCTTCCATGTTCTTACTACGATGTGACTCGGAGATCAAGGTGCTCATGTCCGAGAGCGACTGACGGCGAATCGATCCGATTTAACCTTGCAAGGTGGACCTAACCAACACGGCACGTATTAGCCCCGTCGGACCATACGAACCAACCATTCCTCTCCCCGCCTCGAACTACAGAACCACCCCACCTGCATATAGTCAACCGAGCCCTACGAGAGACCACCAAAAGTAAACATATGCATCCCAATTCTCCGCGGCCACTCGACTGCCCTAAGTTCTGTACTTTCGAAACAAGGCAGTACTAGGCTTACCGGTTTCGACTGCCTCCTACTCCCGGCATGCAGTCAGTACAATTCAAATATGATCAGCAGGGCCGACAATGGTACGGTCCTTAACCGACACAGACGGGGCTAGACAATTCCCGCCGGTCTCCAATTTCTTTCCTTTCCTCCATATTCCAATATTCCATAATCAAATCATAAAGACATCATATATCTCGCGAGTATAAGGAAATTACTCGACTTCTACCGAATCCTATTGTTAGCATGGCAAGGATAACGATATACACATACTAGTATTCCGACCAATGGAACCTAGGAATCATGCAACTAGGATTTCATCCAACACCTAGAAACTTAATGCATAATCAAGTATATATATATATATAACATTTCATAAGTTAAAATAATAGATTATGCTCCGGGGCTTGCCTGCGGGCTGCTGCTCGGTGCTAGTGTCCACTGGGCCTTGGGCCGGGTCGTCACGAAACTCCTGCGGGGCTTGCTCCGTCTGCTCCTGCGGCTCCGCGATCACCTCGTACACGACTTCCTCGGTCGCGGATTCTATATGTATGCATATGAGACAATGAGTAAATGCCATGCATATGAGACAATGAGTAAATGCCAACATGACTTTTCCATTAGAAGATAAACATTAAACAAATTAACAATTTACATAAAATGACGCAGGTATGGTGATAATTAACTTTAACCCTAAGTGCTAGAAACAATTAGAGGCCAAATTATCAATTAGAGCATGATTTACTATAAAATAAAACATGACTAGCAAAGACATTATTACTTGTCTCTTATAATTTGTATAAAATTTTACATGTAAAAATATTATTATTCCTATACACATATTTAAGTTTGGTTACATTTTATATTCATATACTAAACTAGGTCCTCTGAATATGAAAATTTTACGGTGGATCACAATACTTAAAGTAAGCTACTGCAAAAATTTCACAATTTTTAGATTAACAGATCTATAGAAACTAATTAAGCAAGACTAAACACAATTTAAATTTTTGCAGGGGTAAAAAGGTTATTTTGCCAACATGGATATTTTTCCTCCATAGATCTTACTCTAACAAATCCAACAAAATTTATTTCATATTTTTTCACATTTTTCCTTAATTTAATATGGATTTTACAAATTACACCAAAATTAAACAACAAAATAAAGAAAAGCCCCCCTAACTCCCTCCCCTGACCAGCGGGCCCCACTGGTCAGTGGGAGGGGCGGTCTGCCCAGCCCGGCCACGCACGCCGCGGCGTGCGGCGGCGCTCTGGCGCAGGGGAAAAGGGGCTCGCGGCGGCGGCTGGCCGGCGGCGGTCCGCGCGGCGGCGCAGCAGCAGCGGCCCGGTGGGGCCCGCGCGCGCGCCCCCAGGCGGTGGGGTGGCCGGCGACGACGGTGCCCTAGCGGCGGCGCAAAGCAAGGGAGGCGGCGGCGCGCTTGTCCCGGCGGTGGGGCGAGCACCAGTGCGGCCGTGCAGCTCCGGTGCGCGTGCAATCGTGGCGGGGGGGGGGCGAGCGTGGCGCGCAGCGTACGGCGGCGGCAAGCACCTCGACCGGCGGCGGCATGGCGTGGAACGAGCGTGGAAATCATGCGAACGCGAGGGAACGTGGAGAGCACGAGCATTAGTGTCTCACCTAGAGTCGATTTGAGCTACTGGGCGAAGAAAACGGGGACCGGAGGTGGGAGTTCGACGTTGAGGTGGAGCTCGGGCGGCTTTAATGGCTGGCGGCTGGGGAACCTCCGATTACCGGCGAGATGAGACTTGGGGCTAGGTTTGGTGGGGTTGGGAAGGGCGCTAGAGAGGTGGAGGAGCTTCGGGTGAAGTGGATTTGGAATCTATGGAGAGGAGCTCGCGAATCGGGCCGGCGAGCGCGAGCAGCTTCAAGCGCCGTTCATGGCGAACCGAGGAAGGAGAAGAAGAGGAGGGCGAGGCGTAGACGGAAGTGATGCAGGTGGCGAGCTCGGGAAAAAGGGCGTGGTCGACTTGGCGACGTCGCCGGCCGGGAAAACGGGGAAGGCTCTCCGACGGACAGCGCATGGCGTGAGGAGCTTCCGGAGGCGTCGGCCTCCATACCACGCACTGTGCGGCACATGGAGAAGAGAGGGTGAGAGAATGATAGGTGGGGCCCACGTGTAAGCTCCTTCAAACATTTTTGAATTTTCAATTGAATTTAGTTTGAATTGTTACATAAACCTTCTTCACGTCTCAGTTTTTATAATCCACCACTAGACAGTGAAGCCAGAATGTTCTGCCGAGGGGCCCTGTCCAGTGCCTATGTGTCCCGGTGCGCAAAAGGCATGTGGGCGCTCGTGGTTTTTGTTAACGTTTTTCCTTCACATTCCTTTGCCATTTCTCTAATTTTAGTCTTCCTATAGTTCGAAAGGAAAAAAAATAAGCATTCGACATGGACTAAACAATACATGAGTACTTTATGCCAGTATTTCTTAAAGACATTCTATTTCTGCTAATCTTTCTTTAGAATCGAAAGCTGGGTTATTCTCTAAGCTCTCATTAAGCCACATCATCAAATTTTTGGCTGCCGTTGAATTTAGATCGGACGGAGTTCAGCACTGCATATTAAACATGTGCCGCCAGCCCCCAATCCAGATGCCTCCATCCATTTCTACAGCCATCGCGAACAGCCGCAGTCAGTTAAAAATCATCCTTGATGGTTCCTCTTCCCCTTCCCAGGCAAAACTCTGATCGGAGGGCGCAACCATTGGAGGTGACCATCGACACCGCCCCCTGCGTTGATCCGGCCGCGGCCTCCATCCCGCTGTACTTGAACCGTCGAACGGTCTCGAGTTTGTCGGCGGGCTCAGGCTCGGGCTCGGGTCTCACGAGGACGAGGATGCGGACGGGAAGGGGATCTCCGCAGACGTGCATGACGACGACGAACAACGACGACGGCCAGCCGCCGGTGTGGGTGCTCTTCCGTTCCATCCTCTTGGTAGCGAAGGCCACTGTCTTACGTGCATCCTGTATCCATCTGGTCGCTATCCTTCACTTCTTCCCCCATCCTATGTCACCTTGCCAGAGCCGCCCCTGACGTTTCCTCTCCCACCCGCTGGCTACGACGTGCAAGTCCCATGACCGCTTCTCCTCCCTAGCAGGTTTGTTTGCTTGCAACGTGTTTGTAAAAAATGCTCGAATGCTTCAGCCTTGTAGGATAGCATTGGTTATGCAAAACACGAAGGTTCTTTTCTTTGATACTATTTACACAAGTAAAATTTCGTCCAGACAACTACTCATGCTACACTGATATAATTCTTGCCTTATTTACTATCTGGTGGTCCATATGCACACCACCTCAATGTTCTCAGATCATGGAGTATGTGCGGATCATTTGTCTACCAAGCTGTATTTTCCTATCAAAATTTTAGTGAATCGGCTTAAATCTTAAACAGAGCCATCATTTCCTATTAACTTAATATACCTGTCACAAAAAATGAATTAATTTGTTTAATTAATTCAATAGAATATCTGTGACTATAAACGGACTCATGAATTAATCCTGTAAATACTGAATTATTTAAGACATTTTGTGAATCAAATTAGTAATTGCCTCAGCAGATTATTTTTTTCGAAAGATTACCTCAGCAGATTATGAATATCAGAATATGTACATGTTTCTTGATTTCACATTTTAGTAAATTTGCACATAGATATTTAGTAACAGTTCCCACTGCAATTGGCTTGTGGTTCTAAATTGTCTCAGTACTAGCAGCTCCCAATCTGATTGTTGTTTCACACGTGTCCTGTGCTCCTACCTGAGTACCCGGGCATATCTATGGTGATAAGACTTCTGGGCACTGACGATACTTTCGTCTTTGTTCTTTATTTAAATGATCAATTAGAGTCCATTGCTCCATGTTGAGATTCATTCAATTTCTTTGCACGTGTTTTTCATCAATTATGTTACAGCTAGCACCAACATAATTGATAATATCATATCGCCTATCCCCGCATTAATCTCTATGACTGCCCATTAAAATCAGTTCTTTATGCAAATCTAAATATAAATTTATTGCAATTATACAAATGCTGAAGTATCTCCTGTTCACTCGAGTATCTCTTTTTCTATACTGCATCCTTTTCTTTAAAGCATTGATGCTGAATTATCAAAATCAAATCTTCTTTGGGATAGTTAATAATCTGGAGTTGCTGGGAAGGCACTGCAAATTGGATGGAAATCATTTGTTGCAGATATATGTTCTAAGTATCAACCTGATAAGCTCCTGGAGGCTGGAGCTGGTTAAGGTGCCACCCTTCGCCCTCCTCCATAGTCCTCCATTGTGTGCGGCATAGCCATGACAGGTAGTGCTCCACACCCTCCTGCTGCTCTCAGGATGAAGGATACTTGCGAGCAGATCACCAAAAAAAAATGCAGAAATGAATGTTTCCATTATGAATTTCTCTGATGTAAAATGGAAAAGCAACTATCTGTTTTCTTACTTAGTCCATCACTAACTGTTCTATTAACTTATGTATAAGAAGACATATACAATCAGACGCATTGCATTCTTCCACTTGCGCGACAACTATGAATACTGCCATTGCTTTGTTAGGCTATCTCTCTTTCACACTTGCTAACAGATTCCATGATCTAAACAAACTAAAATTGTGAAGCTCGTGAACCCAGCACATCATCAATATTGGTATAAACATTGGTCACCACTGGTCATCTCAAGGGTGGCGCGGCAACGCCGCGCCCCAGGCTTTCTAGTAACATTTCGAGAGGCATGCATTGTTTTCGAAAGACCTAATAAAGATCAACTATGAAAAACCTGAAAGCCACAATCTCACAATAACTATGCAATATTTGTAAAAAAAAAACATGAAGCAGCATACTGCAAAAAGATTTGGGTTAAATATAAGGAGAAGTGTGATAAATGTTGCAGCATAACTTAAAACAAATCTAGGATATAAACAAACTAAAGTATCTTTGAAAGGGAAATAAGGGCAAAGCATTTTTCAAGTTCAAACCCAGTTTTCACAAACATCTAGTATTAAAGCAACCAATTCTGTCCATGGGTCAATTTGGGCCGATTGTACATATTCTAGGATATAAACTAACTAAAATATCTTTGAAAGGGAAATAAGGGCAAACACATTCTTCAAGTTCAAGCCCAGTTTTCACAAGCATCCAGTATTAAAGCAACCAATTCTGTCCGGGAACGAGCGGTAGCTCGGTTGGTGGAGCGGTTGGCTGCAGCGCCCACCGCCCCGCGTTCGAGCGCTGGCTCGGGCGGGGTTTTCCCACCGGGAACAGTGGTTCCCTAAATCATTTCAGGTATCTACCTCTCGTGCGTGGAGCCACAAAGGGAATGCGACGCGCCCGTCGCCTACGGAATCGGAGGATTCTGGTGATCTCAAGAAGGACGCGGTATTAGATCTGTGTGTAGTTGTAGGGCTGTTTATACACGGGTGGTGTGTGTGGTGTGCGTGTGTGGAGTGGGCGTGCGTGTGTATGAACAGATACTACAGCTATACCCAGATGAGAGTCACTCAAAAAAAATTCTGTCCATGGGCCAATTTGGACGGATTGTACATGTTCTGACCGCACGAACATGACTGCTAGGTATGGAAACCACTCAAAAAAAAGGTATGGAATAATTTCCTCTAAAAAAAGGTATGGAAGAATTGATTTAGGTTTAACTTCATTTGCTTTTAGGATTTTGAATCGTCTTCGGATTACTTGGATTTAGACACACACTGAATTTCAAATAGGCCTGAATTTGAATTCAGTTTTAGGATTTTGATCGCCATTGAATTTTCATATTTCAGTTTGATTTTAGATAACCGTTTGTAAGACCTTTTTGATTTGATCATATGGTGTTCGGTAAATTCTACAAATTCTATACTTATATGTTGCCATATTATACTTATAGTGTTAAATATTTTCTTTTATGTTAAGTTACCACCCTATTCTAGAATCCGTGCTACACCGCTGTCAAAATATCCTTTGCCATTCGATCACATTACCATGTTGAACCGTCAGCCATATACTGTTGGATTCAAAATTTACCTGTTCACAGACGGGGTACATAATCCACCACCAAGTTTTTTCTTCCCCTTTTGAGCAATGACCCTCAAGTGATCCCACATGCCATTGTTCATTGCATCTGCTCCCTGCCTGACATGAGTAGTACATATCACCCCCACCTCTCATGTGAGTACTGACTGCACCGCTGCCTGGAGTCAAAGACACTATGATCAGAAAATTATTGAAAACTTCTAGCACCATGTGATGAGCAGCTACAAAATAGCCAGGGATTGACGAGCACTGTACTGTGTCAGTTAAAATAGAGCAAGGCTGTGTTTAGATCCGCAAAAATCTGGTAGAAAATATCACATTAGAACTGTAGTATATTGTAGCACTTTTCGTTTGTTTGTGGTAAATATTGTCCTATTATAGGCTAACTAGGCTCAAAAGATTTGTCTCTCAACGTACATCAAAACTATGCAATTAGTTTTTTTATTTACCTACATTTAATACTCCATGCATGGGTCATTTGCTATATTTAATGTTTCGATATGATTTCGATGTGATGGAAAGTTTGGAAAGTTTGAAGAAATTGGAGGGAAGGGAACACAGCCCAAATCTGCTCCAGCTTCCAACAGACATCTCTGCAACCCACAAATTATAAACTGACAAGGGCAGAGCTCAATGCTCTCGTAGAATCCACCCGCAATTAAACCCCCCTCCCACCGTCCACTTCTAATTGCCACCATTTTTAACCAACCCGATGAATCGTAGCAAAAATTAGTAAAATAAAACAAGCTCTAAACTCATTTAAGATCTAACCATAGTACTTAGCAAGAGCTCTAAACTCTACTTGTATTGGCATTGCATCGCCATCAGAGGGGCACGAGCGGAATAAACATTTCTGGCCAAATCTTGGATGCTTCCACAGGGCTCACCTACTCGGTTGTCCATGGCCGTGTCCTGCATGCCGAGCGCTTGAGGACCGATCGCCACCGGCTCCATTTGCGAAACCTACAAGCCGCGAACTGCTCCAAAATTAGCCACACACCAGGCAGGCTCTCCACAACCAGATCCGAGCAACAAGGAAGCGCAGGAGAGAGAGAGAGGAGGGAGGTCGTGGGGGACATGGACGGCTACAGCAACCTCGCGTCGTCGTCCCCTCCGGCGGCGGCGAACGGGCACGGGGCAAGGTCGGGGCGGCCGTCGATGGAGCTGACCAACACCAAGGAGACCAAGGCGTGGGAGGGGCTGGCCATCGGCGCGGTGACGCTGGCCCGGACCTTCTCCACGGGCTCCCACCGGTTCCGCAGGTCCGGCAGCGAGCGGAGGAGCTGGAGCCGGAGCCGGAGCGGCCTGCCTGGCGCGCTGAGGCGGGCCTTCTCCATGCGGCGCTACCACCCGGCGGGCCCCGGCTTCGGCGCCGGGGACGGGTACTGGAGGATCCACGACATGGACGGGGACAGCGACCGTGGCGACGACACGGTCGAGGAGCACGGCGAGGAGGAGGCGGCGCGCGAGGAGGCGGACAGCAAGAAGCAGGCGGAGCAGCGAGACGAAAACGCTGCTGCTGCTGCGGACACTGCGGCAGGGAAGGAGGACGCCGAGCGGAAGACGAGGACGACGACGAAGAAGAAGAAGCGGGGTGGCATCTTCAAGGCGTGCAAGAAGCTCTTCCGGTTGTAAATAGTGTGGCAACAGTGATACATACGCCCCTCTCGATCGAGCTCCTGCGGCAAGGGTACTTAATTTTTGCAACGTCGAGCTGCAACTGCAATGCCGTCGCGAGCTAGCTGCTGCTGCCTGATCTCGTGGTTACTGGGCGTTGTCGTGTTCGTGTACTCGTTATCGTTTAGTTTTTCTTGTTGGTCTTGTAATCAGGAGGAGAAAACCAAAATGATGATCACCATACAGTATTACAGTATTCCTGTGAATTTTCGCGCGCCCGGCTGCCTCACTGCCTGCGTGCTCCACTGCGAGCGAGCAAGAAGAAGCAGCTTAGACCTGACGACGTCGTGGTCTGAGATGCCATCACGGGAGTCAAGCGTGCTCCTGGAGCTCGTGCACAATCTCACTGTCGGGCAGGCCCCATGGGGCCGCAGCTGTTTTTCTTTTTCTTGATTCTTTTTGGTTTGTGCTAGAATAGAATTTTGCATATACGAAGGTCTAAATGAAGTCTATTTGCAAAATCTTTTTAGGAATGGATATAATTTTTTGCGATAAATCTAATGACAGTAATTAATCGATGATTGGCTATAGTGATGCTATAGTAACCATTCTCTAATCACACGATCAAAGATTTTATTAGATTCGTCTCATGCTACAATAAACTAGTTCGGGAGTTAATTTTGTAAACTGATTTTATTTGATACTGTAATTAACAGTCAAAGTATTACTATTTCTGGAATTCGAGAAAACCAAACAAGGTGCCGTTCGCTCGTGCGATCCTCCTCGCCCGGTGAAATAGAATCAAGACGACCTCTTTTGCTTCGGGGACAGAGACGTTCGTCGGACTGGCAGCCCAAGTGCAAAGATGGGCCTGGATCGCTTAGTTGGGCGACTATATACGCGACGCGAGGCCCAACTCGAAACTACAACTTGCAACCAGAGTCCGCAAGTTCCCAACTCAAAAAAAAAAAGTAAATATATCGTCGGTCCTTAAACTTACTCATGATGTCATCCCGTATCTAAATTTTCAAAATGCACATTCATTCAGATCCTTAAATTTGCTAATAATATCACACGAGGTCCAAATCATAGTTGTTTAGGTAAATTGAAAGTTATATAACTTGTTCAAATAAAAAAGTTATATACGCATGAAAATAATTCATACCAATTTACTTGCACTAATAATATTCAAATACAAAAGAACTGTAAAAATAAAAATAAGAAAATCATTTGGTCAAATATGTAAAAGAAATAGAAAATAATAAATTTTGGAAAAACATGGGAAAAGAAAATAATATATACGAATGCGGATTGCTTCGGTTGCGAATACGAATAGATGTGTATCGTATACAGAGCCAATCAGATGTGGTTAATATCAGATACGGATATTTCTTCAGATATCGAGTAAAGGCAACATTTACTCATATCACACGTGTTGTAACATTCGAACACCCTATGAACCCAAATTTTAACTGGATTATACTTAACAAAACTAACAAACAATTGCATTTTTCTAACATACTAAGTAGATGAGAGAGATATATTCTAACTTGCAATATACCTTAAATTGGAGGCACTCAATTCACGATATTATAATTTATCACATTAATGATACTTAACAAGCAATCAAATCAATTCATCTGTTCAAGAAGGCCAGATTCAAACTAAAATCATGCTTGATTAACCGAATTAACCAAAGATCACATACCATTTTGAGCATTCAATTACATGATATTGGCACTCTAAATTATTACATGCATAAATATGTAGAAGCAGTCAAATTATTATACATTATTGAGTGTCTTTTGAAAAAGATAGAACAAGTCTAATTCTTATTGTTGAATTAGTCCCAAAGTGCAAGATTAATTTTGAAACTAAGAATAAATAAGATTCAACTCCAATATAGTATCAGTAGATAGGTTGTATTTTTAGAAAAGTTTTGGTACTAATTTATTGTTTTTATCAAAATGAATTATTTATGAATATTTTTAGATCAAATCATATTTTTATTAGTGTATATGTTTAGAATAATAAAACTATCTGAATCTAGTATCCGAATTGACTATCCGGATCAGTGGCGGAGCTGATGGGGGTTGGCAGGGGCCATGGCCCCCCTAACAAAATAATTTTTGTTAAGTATTTTCTAATCTTGTCTTAATTCTAGTTAGTTTTTATATATTCTTTAATCCAAGTTAATTTTAGCTTAAGTTTCCATGTACTCTCTAATCTCAACTTAATTTTAGCTTAAGTTTTTAAGTACGTTTTATTCTAAACCCACTTCAGCCCACAACAAAAGCCCACAATATTATTCGGTTTCTTGTAACTTCACCCAATCCACCTTGATCTCTAGCCTTGAAAGTTCTTTCCGTTCTCCGTGTGTGGCTGCTCGCAAGTTAAGCTCATCAGTGTCATAGTGGAGGGTGCCACCGAACTCACGTCTCACGATTGGCATCACGTGAATGCACACCAAGGCGCCGATGGCAAGTAGGCAGGTAGCCACAACCGAGATGGACGGCAACAACAAACGCACCTGCCCCACTAATGTGATCACATTAGCATCAAATCCATGGCTTCTGTCTATACTTCTTCAATTTAAATCAATACAAATTTATTATTATTGATATGATACTCCTGCCAGAATAGATTTTTGATTTTTTAAATTAAGCCTAATCTTTGTAGGAAACCAAGACAAAATTAAAATGAACAAGATATACTGGCTCATGTTTCTATTTTGTTTTGTGAATTTGTCATTGCATGATTAAATAATATATACCATGACTAACTAGCGCATATTAGCACAATTAATAAAAAGTTAATGCAAATTGTCAAATTTTTGTACCTACAAATATTATTGAAATTTGTTCAGTCTCGGCCTCCCTTGAAATTTCTTTCCAGTTCCGCCACTGATCCGGGTTATCCGATTGGATATCCGATATCCGCCGAATATTGATGATATTATATCCAAATTCGATATCCGTTTTAAATATCCGATATTCGAAACAATATCCGGATATTCGAGAAAAACTATCCGAATTAACATCCCTACTAGACAATATGTGAAACCCAAAGACCCAGGAGTCTGGAATCACGAGCGTAGCTGCCATGCATCCGGCAAACCAATGGCCAGGAGCATAAATTTTTTTAGTGCTCTGATCGTTTTTTTCTCTATTTTAAGACTGCCGGCGCGGGGCGTCGTTGAGGATGGCAAACGGCCGGGGGACGCGGGCTGGCAGCCGGACCGGCCCGGAGTCCGTAGAGTGTCGCCGTCAAGTGCCATGAAACAAACGGCTGTTGATGACTTGCGCGCCGGTGCCGACCAGTCGACCACCGTTGCGTTGCCAAGCACACGGCACACGGCCGCGGGCGCGCCGGCGCGCACCGATGCAGCGTCAGCGCCCTCTACCCCAGGACGTAGACACGATCAACTCACGGCCGCCGAGGGCACTCCAGAAGAAAACGGCGCGCGCCGATGCAGCGTCAGCGCCCTCTACCCCAGGACGTAGACACGATCAACTCACGGCCGCCGAGGGCACTCCAGAACGAATAAATCTACGCGATGCGATGGCTGCACCGTGCACAGAACGTTCCAGTTCCAAGCGAGCGCGCGGCGGGCGCGCGTTCCGGGCGCCTGAATGAACAGCAGCGCCGACCGGAGTCGGAGCCGGAGCCGTCGCGCCACCCCCAGAGTGCCATCCAACTGAACTACCAGTCGGTCCCGAGCGGAAGACGCGACGCGACGCGACGCGACGCGACCCCACCAAGCGAGCCGCCCGCGAATATTCGCGGCACCCCCGGCCGAGCGGGCGCGTCCCCCCCGCGGCCCGGCTCGGCGGGCGCGCCGCCTCCTTATTTTACAACCCGACTCGCGGGCGGCGGCGAGCGAGCGAGTTCCAGCGAGCGAGTTCCAGCTCACGCCCGCACCCCCGGCCCCCGAGAATAGGCGAGCGGCTGGTCCAGGAACCCAGGAGCGAGCCCCGGCCTGCGCCGCGCGTCCGTCGGGGTCCTCCCTAAATCCGGCCACGCCCGCCGGGGAGGGGGTCAGACCGTCAGAGAGGCGACCGTTGATCAGCCGGTCCGGGATCATGGAGGATCGATCGCCCCCGGACGAATAACTAGTTCTACTAGCTTTCCTCGGGGGTCGCCTCGCCTGCCTTCCCCCCTTCGCTGCCCCCCCCTCGTCGTTGCTGCTCAGTTCGATCTGGTCCGCGGATCAGAGCAATTTCGCCCGCCGGCTGCTATCCGTCTCCGTCGCCCGTATCGCCGCGCCGCCACCGCCCGCGGCTGGTTGCAATCCGGCGTCCCTCCCGTCCCCTTCGGTGAGTCTCGCTCTCTTTCCTCGCCCGCCGCGGATGCTTCCTCCTCCCCCCCACCCGAATTCGATTCGCTTCGCTCGTTCCTCCGATCTGGCGACGCGTCCGATTGCTCGTCTGGATTCGCCCCCCGCCTGGCAGTTCAGGTTTCCGAATCTTCTAGGTCATTGTCAGCCAGGCGGTTTTTCGCCTCCATCCCCATCTGGTAGCATTACCGTGTAGGCTGGTCTGGCGCATTCCGATTCCTTGCTCTCGAGAATAAAAATGGATTTTTTTTTCGCTAGTTTGTTCTGGGGATAATGCCGGCGGCGAAGGCCATAACTTGCAAGGCTGGCATCTCATGGCATGTCGCCCAACTTACGCTTGGTGGCGAAGTGGTTGTTGCTTTCCGAATCCTCTTTTCCCTAGTCGCAGAGAAAGATTTGCTTCCCTCTCTCACCGTTCTGGTGGCGTTCGTGCGTCTCGCATTCGCTTGGTCAGGCGGGCCTGTTCCCAAGATGTGGGTTCATACTGAGCCGCATAGTAAAATTGAGTCTTTCGATTTTTCAAAAAAAAAAGAAAGTTGAATCTTTCGTGGTGTTGGGTGCTCTGAATTACTCCACCAATCATGTTTGCTTTTAGGATTCGTTCTCGAGGGCGGTTTTGGGGCAGGATGATGAAACGTCCGGCGGTTTCTTGCGCAGGTCTCTGCTACTCGGCGATCTTCCTCTCCGCGTGCTCTGCTTCAGCTTGCCTCCGGCGAGCGAGGGTTGAGTGGAGCCGGACCATGGCTGAGGTAGAAGACGCGGTGGGCGCGCCGCCAACGACGGAGTCCGAGGGCACCACCACAGACGACGAGCATCTCTCGCCGACCTGCGCCTGCGGCGGCGGGGGCCGACGCGGAGGCCGCATCAAGATCCTCTGCAGCTTCGGCGGCCGCATCGTGCCCCGCCCACACGACGGCGTCCTCAAGTACGTCGGCGGGGAGACCCGCGTCCTCGCCGTGCCCCGATCCACCCCCTTCCGCGGTGCGTTCTCCATCCCTGCGCGTTGATTTTTCTTTTTTATGTCGTCGGCGGTCAGATGCTCAATTCTTTTTCCCCCGTCCACCCTGTGCAGAGATGAAGAAGAAGGTTGAGGAGATGTTCAAGACGGAGGTGGCCGCGATCAAGTACCAGCTCCTCTCCCTCGCCGAGGACCTCGACGTGCTCGTCTCCGTCACCTGCGACGAGGACCTGGTCCACATGCTGGAGGAGTACGACCGCCTCGAGGCCAAGCGGTCGCCGACCGCGTCCCCGCGCTTCCGCGTCTACGTCTCCGCGCCGCAGCCCGCGGGGCCGCTCCTGTCGGCCGCCGCGCCTGCCCGCCACGCCGGCCTGTCGCGCCTCCACCCGCAGCATCACCACCACCACCAGCATCAGCACCACCACTTCCAGACGGAGCGCTACGTGGCCACCGTGCCCGTCTCGCCGGACGGGAGCCCGCCGTTCCCGGCCCAGCCGCACGGCGCCGTCTCCGCGGGGAACTCGCCGCGCGCCAACGCCGTTTACGGCGCGGAGCCGCCCGCCGTCTTCGGCCTCGGCATGCAGCGCGTGCGGAGCACGCCGACCCTCGGCGCCCTGGATGCGGCCGCGCAGCACCTGCAGCAGCACGCGGCGGACGGCGGCGGCGTGCCGGGCTACGTGGGCGGCTCGCCGACCCACGCGGGCGGCGCGGGCCGCCTCCTGCTGCACTCGAACAGCTTCCACCAGTACCAGCACCAGTACGCGCAGGCGCCGACGCCCGCGCCCGCGCCGCACCATGCCGGGCGGTACGACGCGCGCGGGTGCGTCCGGGTGGGCAACTACCTGGCGCCGATGGCGCCTCCTTCCCGGCCGGTCTCGAGGGGAGGATTGGCGCCGCACAGCGAGATGGTCACGCCGAAGAAGTCTGCGATCGTATGGGACTGACCCGGCCGCCGGAGCCCGGAGGGAGCCTGCTGTAACGTTTTTTTGTTTTTTTTTTGCATCAGTACGAGGGGCAATGAGATGAGTGGTACGATGTACTTGAGATGTAAATAGACGGTCGGATGGATGGATGCACGCGGCCTTGTTTTAACTGTTGCGATTGTGTCCATGCTGATTGCTGAGCATGTTTGTGCGTTTGCTGGGGCTTCCCAAAATTTTCCCATTACACTACAGTAACTTTAAACATTTGATCATTAATTAGAAGTATTAAATGTGGTAACTTATAAACCTAATCTAAAACCTTGTGTAAAATCACGAGACAAATCTAATGAATCTAATTATGAAATGATTAGACAATATCGTACTACAGAAAACAATATCTAATTATGGATTAATTAGGTTTAATGGAGTCGTCTCGCGATTTTCTGTCCATCCGTGTTATTAGTTTTATAACTAATTTATATTTAATACTTTTAATTAGTGTTGTAATAGTTATAAAAGATTATCGTCCAAAATTTTTTGAGAACTAAACGCGCCCTTGGTCTTGGTGTTGTTCACCGTAGATCGTCAGCTTATCCCCACAGCTGACATAGAGACCCCAGACCTTGCCTTGCAGGTTTGTACCAGCTAAGGATCTTGTTTGATTTTTGAAATAGCTGTCACATTCAATATTTGAATATCAATTCAAATGTTCGGATGTTAGAATCTATTAAGTATAATTAATATACAATTAGTAGATTGTTACTGTAGCAATTAATGGTTAAATTATCGACTAATTAGATTTAATAGATTCGTTTCGTGATTAAATCACGATTTCTAATTAGTTTTTAGCAATATGACAGAACTTATAAAGACCTGGACCGATGCATTTACATGTGCTCTCCCGCCGTACTGCGATGGGAGGAGATGCTACAGATTGGCAAAATAAATGCCAAACAAGTGCTGGATCCTAGATTCACCATGTTTTGCTAGGTTTACAAAAACGGAAATGATTGGACATTTAGTCAAGTCAGCTGCTTGGACATTTAGATCTTGTTTAGTTGCTTGGCGTAAAGTTTTTGAAAATGATTTTTTTCACATTTAAAGTATTAAACATAGACTAATAACAAAACTAATTACAGTAGTCGTTTGTAAATTACAAGACAAATTTAAACTAATTAATATGTCATTAGCACATGTTTACTGTAGCAATTTGTTGTTTAATCATAAACTAATTAAGTTTATTAGATTCGTCTCGTAATTTACAAGCAATCTGAGAAAATCGATTTTTTCGTCTACATTTAGTATGTCATGCATGAATCTAAACATTGATGTGATTAATGTGTAAAGTTTTTGACTAGCAACTAAACGAGATCTTAGTACACGGGAAAGGTAACAGTTATTTTTTTTGAAAACTACAGTTTTTTCAATTTCAAAGCACACTACGAAATACAAGCACGTCGCTCTCTTCCGTAAATGCGAGCACAATCGTGCTGAGTTGGAAACTTGAATCTAATAGTAAAATTAATTTACAGTAAAAGAGTATTATTTGGACCATAACACACTACACTTGTTGGTTGCGTTTGTCGACACCGTGAAAACAAGGGCGGAGCCAGACGCAGGAGGTACTGATGTCATCTTCATTAGAGATTGGTGCCAGGGTAGTGAATAAACAGTGTTGAACAGTGTTTTCTCACTAATTTTGAGAAAAATCGCCGTCCTCAGCTGACATCAACGCTAACATGTAGCTCCGCCCTTGCGTGAAAACATAGTGGATTCCAAAGCGGCATGCCATGAGCACCGGGCGAAGGGGCAGTCTAGCAACTCAAGCGATGAAGTGGTCTCATTGTTCACATACCCGGTCAGAAGACTGATCCGGGTGCTAAAGTGCTTGTCAAGCGGGAATGTGAGCAGCTCCGGTGTATAATCCTCTCAAAACTTACTAAGGTGGACGCATCATCCAGGTGCTACTTAGAACAAAATGCTCCAACGTATAGCTGAACAAACCAACCGCTATCCCATAAAAAAAATAATGCTTACCAACTTTCCTCCCACCAATAGCATTCTACTCTTGTGAAGATGTGATAGACGAAAAAAGTGCTACTTTAATTGAAGCACCCGGTGCAAAATGGAGCTCCCAAGTGTGTAGCTTTGGAGAATCTTTCTGTGACATGTTCTAGACTTCTAGCACCCCCTTAGCTATGTACGCCGGAGTTGCTCTTATATGCAGTCTAGCAGGTAGGAAGTGACTTATCGCACACCTTCCATGTCTACCCTATTTTGAAAAGTAGCCTATCAATCTGTACTCCTGCACGAACTAACTACAATTAATTTAAAAATAAAATTTATAGCTAATAATTACAATTATCTATCTCACGTCCTATTTCATCTATTCAATATTCTAACACATACTCTATTTTGCGTCATATATCTATATGTGTATTTAATATATATTTAGTTGAACTATTGTTTGTGAATAGATGTTCTTATCTCTTCCATCATATATCGATACATGGTAACACGTATCATGAGTAGTATTTTTATCTAAATAATAATATAAATAATATATTAATAAAAATATAAATAGTAATTAAGAATTTTATATTTGTGCACTTTAATACTTTGTTATAATTATATAATTTAGATTCAGAGTTAGAAGTTACTTTAATTTTAAATAATGATATAATTATGGGAATAGTTATTGAATAATTTATATGCAAATTTAGGAGGTTATTTGCATTATTTTCATAATGGCACTGGGTAATTTACATGAAGATTATGTTGTTGCTTTAAATTTATTTTATATTGGTTGGTGGATAATTTAGATACATGTTTAGGGCTTATTTTAGTCTATTTTCATAACTATAGAGGTTGGTAATTTATTAGAAAAGATAACCGATCCAATGACTACTATGATTAGAGTTGTCAGATTGATGGACGGATGCTTCTAATTTTTGTGATAATTTTTAGAATTTCTCTATTTTTTAGAGCGCTCACTTGGGATCCTAGGTAGCTTCATATGGAGGTTTGCACTATTAGAAAAAAATGGGTAAATGTCCCGGTACTAAAATCATGTTTTAGTACCAGGTGATGCTTCCACTCGGTACTAAAGCATTTTGCGTCAAAGGAGTCTATAATTAGTAATAGTAATAAGAATGATATTATTAATTTTGTTTTATTGCATGTAAGAGAAGAGAAGGGTGATCCGTGAGGAGGGACCTGAAGAGAAAGCAACCTACAGACATTGACCATTGGGTATAATACAACCTCTAATTCGGCATTTGATGCCGTCACCATTCCTGGAGAGGGAAAAAACTTCACGTACGCTTCGATTGGTTGGCAGGACCTACAGGTAGGCAGCCTCCTACCAGATGGAGCAGAGGCAGAGCAGTGCGATTGAGCTCGTACCCTTGCAAAATCCCTTGCAATGTAGCAGGGCGAAACAGCACTCAATCCTTTGATCGATTCCACAAGCACATGCAGGCAACATGCTGCAACCACCACCTGTTTGTTTGCCTATCACATGATCCTGAATTCTCAGACAGCGCCGCATGGGTTCCACCCGAGAGTTCCAGAAAATTCTAGATGGAAATTAACAAAAAGAAAAACTTTGCAAAAAAGGCTCTAGCTGGTGCTCATCATGCAGTTGGTGGACCAGGACCATCGGGGACGGGATCAGATGGCGGCGGCGGCGGCGCTCCAGACGGCGCCGTCGCCCTCGCCGCAGGCGCTGTGGATGGCCCTCATCCTCTCCGGCGACTTGCAGATGCCGCTGCACGGCCAGTCGAAGGACGCCGCGCACACGTTCCCGGCCTGCTTCTTCCACTCGCAGTCTGCAGTGTGAGCATCGATCAAGAGCCAAAACCAACATGTACAGCGGCACCCGCCGCCGCATGCATGGGCTCAGCAGGCGCGGCGAGATCAGGTGGCTAATGCAAGAAGCTATTGTGTACCTGGCGGCGTGGCGCAGCAGAGGCTGCGGTCGTCGACGTGCTCGACCTCCAGCCCGAGGAGCCAGGCGCCGAGCGACACGTCCTCGTTCGCGAACCGGTGCAGGATCGGCCTGCGCGTCGTTCCGCCGCGCGTAAGCACACACGCGCGCACATGGTCGGTCGCCGTCGCCGTTGGCCCTCGCCAAACGGCCGGGACGATGCTGACAGACACATAGATATTGATGGAGACACGCTTACTGGTTTATGGAGATGTAGGAGGCGAGGTCCCTGGAGACGGCGTAGATCTGGCCCGTGGCGTGGCGGAAGTACTTGTTCCCCTCGTCGCCGAACTTCCAGTACTCCGGCTCGTGGTACTTCAGGCCCCTGCATATGCAACCGTGCACGGCGTCCGTTTTTTGTTTTTATTTTTCGTCGGAACAATCACGATGCTCGATCGATCGTGGGCTAGCTTACTTCTGCGAGAGGACGGGGCCGGACTTCATGCAGCCGACGTAGACCCTGGGCCTGGCCCGGTGCCTGGCGAGCCTGGCCGCCAGCATCCCCAGGTTGACGTGCACGTCGTCGTCGACCTTGACGTAGAAGTCGGCGTCCCAGGTGGCGACGGCGGTGGCGAAGTAGGCCCGCGTCTTGCCGGACAGCTCGTGGTAGCCCTCGACGTGGTCCAGCCGCAGGAAGTCCCCCGTCGCCGCGGCCTCGGCGTCGACGGCGCGGTCCAGCGCGCCGCCGGGCGTCGCGCTGCGCCCGATCACGAAGCGGACCACGACGCCCTTCTCCTTCTCCAGCCGCCGCAGCCTGTCGCCCCGGGGCACCCAGGTGTCCCGCAGCGAGTCGCGGCGCCTCTTGCTGCTGAAGGCCGTGTTGATGCCCACCACCACGAACGCCTTCGGGAGGCCCCTCGACGGCGCCGCCACGCCCAGGCCGCCGTTCTGCCTGGCGCGCTCTACGGCCAGCTCCATCTCCAGCGACGACACCGACTTGTCCAGGGACCTGGGCATGGCACACACGCACGCGGCGGTGCACGTACATACGGTGGTCAGGATCCATCCAAACGCACGGCCGGCACGTTGATTTCAACTTTCAAGTGGAGAAATAAGACTGTACTACTGGGCGACTCACTGGATCGCTTGGTGCGTTCTTGACACCTCCTTCATGATGTCGTTCGGCTTGCCGTCCTCCAGCTTCTGAAAGGGGAGCAAAAATTAAACCATTTCATGCGCAGCGTATGGTTGGGTGCCCAGGAAAAAGAATTGTTACGATACTATGAGCGTTCATCGCGAGCTTGCAGACTTACACGCCTGCTTTGGTCGCAGTCGTCGGCGAAGAGATGGATCCTGGAGCCCTGACCGGAGGGGTCGCTCGACGGCGGCGTCAGAAGCCCCGTACGGCCGCTGAGCAGCAGCCCGACGAAGAAGCTCGTGGCGCACAGCATGACGACGGCCTTCCCGGACATCAGCCTCGCCCGCGGCGCCTTCTTCTCCGGCTGCGGCTGCCTCTCCGTCAGCGCCTGCAACGCCGGCACGAGCAGTCTGATGAGGAACGCACGCACACATACACAGAGAGGGACGCTCAGGATCTCAGGCCGACTCCATTCACGCGCTACATACCATGGTCGCGGCGGCTTCGTTCCCAGGTGCTCTAGAAATCTCAAAGCTCGCAGGCGCGCGGTGGATCCGAGGACCTGCTGCCTGCTGGCGCTGTCGGAGGGGGCGGGGCGGGGAAATGCGCAATGGGCAGGCGCTCGGATCATCGCGCGCGGAACACGCCGGCTACCTGCCTTCCCGATGCCATTGCCTGCACGGCGAACCGGGTTCAGTTGGCAAGGCACTTTGGCGTGAGGACTTGGGGCGGCTCGTCACTCATGCTGGGAGTATGAGCTAGCTTAGGATGCCACGATTAGGCTACCAGGACACAGGGGCACAGGAGATGATCGATGGTTCGTCTCGTGATCGAACGCCTTGCCAGTATTCTTCCACGGACCGCGCTTCTGCCGTGACAGTGTATCAGGGTGTACTGGATAAGCGGTTAAGCATTTATTTCCAGATAATCCAATCAACACAGGTGAAACTGAATCGGCAGAAGAAGCAGAAAAAGAAGCCTGCAAGGACGACATCGCACTACTGGGATAGATGGACTTTACAAGTAGTTCACATAGCATGTCAGACAGTCAAACATCAGATTTCAATGGCAGATGTGGTATTAGCAATAAATAACTTACAATGCACACTAAATACGACGTTCATGAGATTCTCTGCATACTGGGAAGCTTTGCGGCACACGCCCAAGTATACCAACTCATTACCAAAGTTCAATGCAGTCAATCAAGTGCTGCCCTGCACCAACGTTGCCAAAGAACGTGCCGAAGGTCTCAGCTCACTGCAAGCAAACTTTGGCTGTTGGGTGTAAACGATCTCCAAATTGCAGGTAGCAGAGCGACCTCAGTAAAAATTGGTTCACACAACGACTATTCTATCCTTCAGTGTGCAAGAACAAAAAGACAGCCTGCAGCCCCACTGCAGAAAAAGACATACCAGCAGGTGGAGGTCGGCACGAAGGTTCAAATGAACTTGCCGATTGCAAGGGGCATAGTTACACCGTAAGGTAGTATCATTATGCCATATAATTGTCCAACTACAATTCTTGAACCCAAATTGATCTCATAGGCTGACCTCCAGTATGACAAATTCTTCTGTGCGCTTTGTTTCTCTGAAATAAAGCGGGGAAACCTTGATTCTAAAAAAAGTATCACAAATTAAATCCTTCGAAAATCTGGTAGCCTGCAATTTGGAGCTCCAACGGGGCAGATTTCCTTTTAAATTCCATGTGGTCGAACTCACAACCACATGCATGGAGCTTCCAAAGACAACCTGATAAGAAATGAATAGCATCTGACCCATCTTGATCAACAATGCAGGGTCACCAACAAGATTACAACTCAAGTGAATGCAGTAACATTGGAACAATGCAATAGCTAGATAATTCACCAGCTAAGTGAGTCCAGCAGTAACAACTTCCACGCTACGCTACTGAACTTGTAAGTGACAACAGATCAACTTGCAAATGCCGGACCAAAGCAACCATGTAACAGAGAAGGTATGGCCTGATTACCGAAGAGCCTGTTGTGAATTAATGAAAGCCTGTTGCTGCCACGGACACACAGCTCAAGCAAAAAAATCATATATAAACCAAAGATTCATATAAACGGACATCATCATAATTTGAGGGTAGATTTCTTTTCTTTTAAACAACATTTCCCCTTCTGATGTCCAACATAATACAGATTCAACAGGGTGATAAACAAAATCCACCAAATACTCATATCTTAAACACAAACACACTCCTATAACACGAGAAACAGGTAGCGACATTTAATGTAAACAGGAACTGCAAAGTTTTGCCACCTATTCATGTAACTAGAAACATGGTAATTCCTAGTACAATCACATTTGTGGAGGTAAGACCTTGATCACTAGAGTACGAGATGGAACCTAACCTCAGCAGGCAAAACTCTCACCACAATGTAAAGCACAACAGAACAACCGAAAAGATAAGCATATGCCCTACCACCATAACCCATATTTACAGGCATGGAATGGTGAGTACAGAGATAACCTCATAGATGGCTGAGACAACAGACAATGGCTTCAGTGGCCTATTCTGTCAGCATATCAAGTTACCGTCACTGGACCTCAACTTGCTAGTAGGACGGGTATGGAACTGGTTCCCTGGTACCTTGACGGCTAGCATCATTCAGAACAGAATCCAATACACGTCTACTATTCTCATATGTACCATTGCTTAGTCCTCTACTTGGTAACCCACTTGATGATGCTGGTAGAAAAGGGAATTATAAGCTTTTAACATGAATTTCAACATTAAATGTTTCACGTTCCAAAAATGCGAAAAAAGAAGTTGCTCACCTTGAGAATGTGTGTCATATGAATGACTTGGTGAGATACCATACCCTGCAATCCTGCCATTCACTACTGTTTGCTGTGATGCAGGAGTATCACTAGACCTCATAAGATGAGGAGGCTTTGGTGTTGGTAGAGGGTTTAACCTAGGAGTTACAGGCATATTGCTATTTGATGAGGGTTTGTCTTGCCCAGACATCTGTCCAAAAAGTACAACAATTTCAGAGCTTAGTCTTTTGGTAATATTCAGAAATATAGTAAGAGCAAGAACCCCAACTTGGGTTGGGCAAAGGTTGAGTCCCAACACACACACAATTAATGTTCAGTGCATAACAGATATATACCATGAAAAAACAATAACATTCAACAGTTCAGCTACACTACAATAACTTATATAAAATGCGAGAGCAAAAAGAAACGCACCGCAAATCTAAGTGTTTTATTATGAAGTCGAACAAGGCCAGAAAATAGCTTAACAGCATACTGGGCAATCTCCTCTGATTCATACTCAGCAAAAGCATAACCTTTTGGCCGACTAGTTTCCTTGTCACGAGGTATGTGTAGGTCTACAACTCGACCTACCTGAATAAGAATCTCATACAGAACCCTCTCAGGAACCCTGTCATCCAAGTTACCTATTTAAGAAAATACAATGAAGAGGGTAAGCTACCATGTCCGACAACAAAAACATGTAGAGTAACAAAGTAATCGATAGGTAAAGTGGCAACAACACTGCATAACAGGCAACAACCATGTAGGATACCAGGATAAAAATAGCATAACATAGACATGAAGCTACCCATAGCATCGCAAAAAGGAATTCATAGAGATGCTAGACAGGACAAAGCAACTAACAAGCAAACAGGCTGAGAACACCTGCTAGTCAAACAAAGAACATAATAGGCAATGTTTGTCAATTCCTTCAAAGGGTCCAAGGATTAAGATCTTCATTGTAACTGATTACAACTCATGGGCTACGGTCAACAACTAAAGAATGAAATGCAACATGATGGCATAACAAGAATAGCTCCAATACCCTGATGACAACTTCCAGTGATGCGCACCAAGAAACATTTACTTACAAGCAAGAGATTTCTAAGTTCATTAGGCGTTTTCATCGGCAAATTTAAAGCGAAGCTCAAACAATTAAGCCAGATAAAATCTAAATCATGTTTGGGGGCAAAGCTCTTGTTATACGGGGATCCTAATTCCTAACTCTTAAGTGCGCAACCACCTAGCGGATAAAAGAATCGGGGAGGGCAGCGCGGAACCCAGGGAACAGATTACCGTAGCAAACCACCATTTCATTTGATTGAGCCCCAAATTACAAGGCGAAACCCACGATATTATCCTAACAAACAGTTGCCAGCTCATGCGCGGGACAGAGACCGAACCTCGAAGGCAACGCGAACAAAATCTACTAATCGAATCAAACCAATAGCAGACCAGAGGAGCAAGTACGAAATGTCCCAATTTGGGGGCGGGAGTAAAAAAAAAAAGGCGCCGCCACCCCGTCCGCGAGGGGATAAGCGCGTGGACAGCGACCTCGCGAAGGTTAGGCCACTAATCCCCGCAAACCTACACCTAATCACCGGAAATTTCGAGGAGAAGGAAAATTCGAAGGAAGCTGAAACTACGCGGGAGTCGCCGCGGCAGCCGCCGACTCGGGCCTGGAGCGGCGGGTGGGGTGGGGAGATCTCACCTATGAAGACGGTGCAGCCCGGGTTCCTCGCCATGGGCGCCGGATCTGGGAGGCGGAGGCGGAGAGACCGCGGGAAGGAAGCCGCGTTGACGCCGCGGCGAACGAGGAGTCCAGACGTGGGGAGGCAGGCGAAACGAGCAACCGGAGCGACTGGCAGGGCAGGCGATGAGGCGAGCGCACGGGAAGAGGTTGGTAGTGGGGAGAGATTGTTCGGTTCCGTGTGATCTGCCTGCGCGGTGGGGCTATTTGTGGAGGCGGCTCGGCTGCCGACGCCGGGACGGCGGAGGGCCCGTGAGGCTGACGGTGGGACCGGATGCGGCGGGCCCTGGTGGCAGTGTGAGGTGGTTGGGTTCCCGAAGATATTCTGCTCTTTTGTGGTGGCGCAGCAAAGAGGACGTATTGAACCAAAAAAATCTCTCCAGATTCTTCCGGAAAAAATGCAACTCTCGTATTCTGTCAAATAATTTTAAATTTGATCAAATCTATATTTATGAAAATTGAAATAATTAAAAATATTTGTTACTGTAATTAGGATCATCTTAGGGCAACACCAATGTATATGGTCCAACCAATCTTTAAGGTAAGCCTTTTACTAGCAGACCATAAACTAGTAGAACACCAATAATATTGAGTTAAATAGTAATATTTATACATACCCATGCAGAATACATATAAACCAGGCTGGCGAGGAGAAAAGAGAGAGATAGAAATTATATTTTAAGCTTATGGGTGGGTAATAGCACTATAGACTATTTTCACTGTGTTCGCTTGGCTTGTCAGCCAACCAACCAGCAATATTGTTCTCTCATACTAAATCAGCACCAGCCACTAGCTACTAGCCAGTCAGCACTACTATTCTCTCATAACAAATCAGCACCAGTCATCAGCTACAGCCAAGCGAACATAGCGTTTACCTCTGCTAGACTTATGAACTACTTTTAAAACTAGCTCACAGTATATATAAACCATTTTAGAAGATTTATAGACCAGTTTTGAATAACATTATGGCTGCTTTTACTCCTTATATTGAACCTGTATTGAGTATTTTAACTACTGCGAATAAATCCGCAAGCGCACGAATTCCGTTGTAGCTTTCACCCGTGAGTATTTAAGGGTTATCGTATCCACAGAGAACATGTGTGCACTAACTTCTATCTAAGTCGGTCCGAGGACACACCAAAATAAGTGGCGAGGATAGAGAGAATTCCTGAGGTAGTACTAGAAATGAGTTAAGGTCGATCTCTCGGGCTAGATACTCGCTTCGGGCACCGGCTTACCCCTGAAATAGTCAGGAGACTCCGACCAACGGCTCTACGCTATATACGAATGTGGAGGGCTACTAAGGACCAACAGTGTTGTCACCACCTGATAGGTGCCGATATAAACCAGCACAAGGATGGCCCGATCTTCACGACAGTAGGTTCAAGAACAAGGATAAGTTTGCAGCGAACAGCGGGTAAATAGCTTTATATCTGCCAAGATTGGATGCGACCAAGCGACGGGGATAGAGGCACCGAAACCTTGAGGACTTCGACTCGATCTCCGAACAATCGCAGAACCACAAACTGGGACTAATCCACACAAAACGGCGCAGCCGAACTGGCAACCGTTGAGCACGAAGTAGGGACCTCAGAGAGATCTTCCTCACAAGTCCGAGAAGAACTCGCAAGAACAAAGGTTTAAGACACTCATCAGCAAATCAGCTGGAATACCATATCGGTTTATCAAATGATCAAAAGTTTTTTTTTCTGAGTACACATAGGGGATATTTATACTAGGAACAACCCTCCTAGGTAGGTATGAACTGAAGTCTCCACGTTGGAAGATGGAAGGCCAACAGGTGAAGCATTCACGAGATCATCTTCAATTCCCGCGCGTCTCCTGGGCTTCTGCGCAGTCTTCAGTAAAATGATCATTTCTCCCTACTCGGAAGTCGAAACAATAAGCCGTTTATTGGGTGTGAAACTAGACTTTATAAGCTTTCCAGACATGTGTAGCATGCACCATGAAACATTATAGAATGGTACAGACTTGTACGGGAAATTTGAGCAAGATAAATCCTCGGACAGACTTTTGACATTCTAAGCAGTCTTCAATGATTCGACCATAAATCCTGATTGGGAAGTCAAAATGACGTGGAACTTGTTGGGTTGGAAAGTAGACTTCATAAGCTTTCCAACGGGTACTCATGGGCCTTCAGATCTTTCGGGAATCAAGAGTTATGGGTGTTTCTTTTGGTGATCCGAACTGGTGGTCCGAATTGGCTGGTCCGATCTGGTTGTTCCGATCTGGCTGTCCGAACAGGTTCGGACTAGTCCGAACTGGTTGACGTGAATTGGTTGCCTGATTGCTTGATGTTCCAATCTTCCTTATGTATATGCCTAAGTAGAATCAAAGTAGAATATTTAGGCAGTATAACATCCTCAAATATATTGAAGTTAGTTTCAGATAGGAGTGAGTTCACCTCTTTTTGGAGTAGTTTTGCACGGCTTCGTGTAATTAGTCCATCATAAACATGTTTATGTATAACTTGAGTAGCCTCTAGGGGCATGTCCTCAACATCCTCCCCCTCTTGAAAAGGAGTCATCCTCGACTCTTCTACTCCAAAGAATGGAGACAAATTGGCGACATTGAAGCTTGAACTCACACCATAAGAACCGGAAAGATCAATCTCATATGCGTTGTCATTGATCTTGCGAAGCACTTTGAATGGACCATCAGCTCGTGGCTGCAACTTGCTCTTGCATTGTTCAAGAAAGCGATCCTTCCGTAGGGGCACCCAAACCAAATCTCCTGGTTCAATTAACATCTTCTTGCGACCCTTGTTGGCGCGCTTCTCATACATCTTGGTCATCTTCTCAATATTTGCTATAGCTCGATCATGAATATTCTTGACAAATTCTGCTCTCTTGCTTGCATCAAAATTCACACGTTCCTGCATAGGCAAAGGCAAAAAATCGATGGGAGCAGTAGATTTGAAACCATATACAATCTCAAATGGACAAAATTTAGTGGTCAAGTGTACCGCCCCGTTGTATGCAAATTCCACATGAGGCAAGCTTTCTTCCCATAGTTTCAAGTTCTTAAGAACAGCTCGCAGCATTGTTGACAACGTGAGGTTCACAACTTCGGTTTGCCCATCAGTTTGTGGATGACATGTTGTGGAGAACAATAGCTTTGTCCCAAGTTTACCCTACAAAGTCTTCCAAAAGTAACTCAAGAACTTGGTGTCACGATCCGATACAATGGTACGTGGCACTCCATGTAGACGCACAATTTCTCTGAAAAATAATTCAGCAATGTGTGAAGCATCATCGCTCTTATGACAAGGAATAAAGTGTGCCATTTTGCTAAAATGATCAACCACAACAAAGATTGAATCCCTCCCCCTCTTGGTTCAAGGTAAACCAAGAACAAAGTCCATAGAAATGTCTTCCCATGGAACACTAGGAATAGGCAATGGGGTATATAAATCATGAGGGTTCAACCGTGACTTAGCTTTGTGGCAGGTTTCGCAGTGAAGAACATGTCTCTCTACATCTCGCCGCATCTTTGGCCAAAAGAAATGATCAGCTAACACTTGCTCCGTTTTCTTCGCTCCAAAATGGCCCATAAGTCCACCGGCATGAGCTTCCTGCAAAAGCATTAGACGAACAGAGCAATCTGGAATGCAAAGTTTGTTAGCTCGAAACAAAAATCCATCATGCAAATGGAACTTTTCCCAGTCCTTGCCATCACAACATTTCGAAAATGGTTAAGCAAAGCATGTGTCAGTTGCACACAAATTGTTAATACTTTCCAGCCCAAGAATTTTAGAATCAAGTTGTGAGAGTAAAGCATGACGTCTAGACAAAGTATCAGCAACAACATTATCTTTTCTTTTCTTGTACTTGACAATGTAAGAAAAAGATTCAATGAGTTCACTCCATTTAGCATGTCTTTGGTTCAGTTTTAGTTGACCTTTAAGATGTTTCAAAGATTCATGGTCTGAATGGATCACAAATTCCTTAGATAAAAGATAGTGTTGCCAAGTCTCCAAACTCCTCACAAGAACATACAATTCTTTATCATAAATGGAGTAGTTTAGAGTTGACCACTTAGCTTTTCACTGAAGTATGCAATAGGTCTTCCTTCCTGCATGAGCACGCCTCCAATCCCTACACCACTTGCATCACATTCAATTTCAAAGGTCTTACCAAAATCTGGAAGTGCAAGTAGTGGGGCTGTTGTCAACTTCGTTTTCAGCTCTTCAAATGCCTTCTCTTGTGCTTGTAACATCCCAGTTTTCATCACGATTAAGGGGGAGTGTTGAAATTTATAATGCAAACTTCTAGAAGGTTCTATAAAAATAAGGATAAACCATGGCGTAATTTTGTTCACCATGACAAGGTTCTAGAATGTTCCACAAAAATCATAAGAAGACAAGAAGCTTGGATATTTTCTTGCCATGGTAAAATTTAGAATTTTCTAGAATTAGATATTTGTAGGGAACTTAGATATTTGTAGGGAACCTCCTAGAGTGTGACATGTGTCACTCATCCAAGAGGGTATGGGTGCCTATATAAGGAGGGTGCCACCCCTTGCCATGCCATACTACTCCACTCCATCCCACACACATCCAAGGGCATGGTAGAAGTGAGCATAGGTAGAGTATGTAGGTGTGTGTTCCTTTGTTCCTTCAATAAGGTAAGCGTCTTATAAGTGTTAGTCTTCCGGTTAAATTTAAGTACTTAGTGTATAAGTTGTGATCCATCGAAGATTGGCTCTGCCACCCGGGATCACAAAAGGGTCTGGGCTTCATCGAAGGTTGGCTCTGCCACCCGGAAGCCAGCTTCATCTGTTGGTAGGCTCTGCCTCCCGGAAGCAAAAGGTGGCTCTGCCGTCAAAAGGACCCGGTACACTAAGTAACTAGAAGCTGACCGACTCTGAAGTGAGTTGGTGTAGATCCTCAACTTAGTAGGGCCACCTCAATTTCCAACAATCACTAAAATAAAACTTATGTTGCAATTAAACTAGTAACGTAAAATAATACTAACGTTATACGAGGTATTACATAACTACTAGGTAAACTATTTTATACTCTTGCCTTGCGTTAGTACATTCGTTCCCTCCAGTAACCAGCATACGCATGCTTGCACCCACGACAAAAATCATCTCGTCTCTTTCCATAAAAGCCTCTCAAGTCACCGTACCATGCCATAATTCCCAGACAATCATGACAGCGCCTACCTCCTTTGCCATAACTTCATCATTCTCTGGAAACCATAGAGTACCCACACCATTGACCTTGAAAAGACCCGTCATGGCAGCACCCACCTCGCTAAAAAAATCGGGGTCGCCACGAACAGTGCTGGCCGAGATCTTTTTTCCGCCGAACCGCCTCACCCGCTCGCCCTCGCTCGCGCACGCGCGACACGCCGGCCCCACGACGGGACCGCGCACTGCCGCCGGCACCATGCCGTGCCGCCCACCCCCACGTCCCCACCTCGCCCACGCCGCTGCAGCGCCCTCGCCGGCTTTGCCGCCTCGGCGCTCGCGCCTTCAGTGCTGCCACTGTTCGCGTTGACGGCGAGCTACCGCAGCCCACGCTGCTCTCCTCGCCTATAAAAGGAGCAAGGCCGTGACGAGCCCCGTCACCAGCCCAAGCGCACCGAGCCGCTTCGCTCCACCAGCTGAACCACTCCTCCCGAGCCCAGCTCACTCACGAAACGAAGCTCCAATAATTGATCCTCTTCCTCGAGCTGTTCCACGCCAAGGTGAGATGGCAGGCAGCTCCCCCGACCATTAACTCCACTAATAAAGGCCCAAAACACCCCCAGGCCGTGAGCACTTAATCCAAATCATTCTACCAATCAATACTGTAAACTCAATATCTCCTTCATATCAACTCCTTTTCACGAAACTCTTTTTCCTAAACTCTCCCCAAATCATATATTATCTATTCCTCCTATTTTCATCTCCATTTGAGCTTATTGCTTGCTTGTGTTTGTTTGCCGGTTGTGCCGTTTTCGCCCGTAGATCACGGAGTGACCGAGGAGGAGCCTGCCAAGGAGCCAGAAGACCCGTACCACGAGCAGGAAGCCGCCGCCGCCGACGCGTACGCAAGCGAAGGCAAGTTTCATCGACCCCTACGTGAGCGGTTGCATCCATGTGAGGACGTTTAGCTGTAGCCTGGGTCTAGGATCGATTACATATACCAGTACTTGAGTGATTGAGTGTGCTCATACATGCATATGAGTAGTTATGCATATCCAGAGTTGAGACTAGGATATGAAGGGTTTTGGATGAGGCTAGGGCAGCTGGGTATGCTGGAGCCGGCGCTACCGTGGTGGTAGACTGGCAGGTGAGTGCTACCGTGGTGGTAGGCTCGAGTTGATATGTTGAGGGATGATTGCTGCCCTGGTGAACCATAAGGACCGAGTTGTTTTGACATCTCACCTAGCTTATTTTCAGTACGACCACATGAGTTTGTATGGGCAAACCCTAGCCTAATCCCACTGGCTAACTTGGTAGTCGTCCGAGGTGGATATGTTTTGGGGTGAGACCTGGATTGGTCCAGACCCGAGGGTTTGGGGGCGACTAGTCGGGGTTGAGCCACGGCTGGGTGTCGGCTATGTCGGTTGTCCGTTCGGGCAGCCGAGCGTGTGGGTACAGTGTACGACCTCTGCAGAGTGTATAATCCATTCGAATGGTCCGTGTCCACGGTATGGGCAGGCTACGGTGTGGTCCTAACAACTAGTGAGCTACCTATTGTGGGTTGTGTTGGGAAGGTGTTGCATATCATTAGTTGTATTGCTAATGCATTTTGCTCAATGTGCGTCGTGCATGTCATTTCCCCTCCCGTAGGGCGAGGTGGAGCTTGCTGAGTACTTTTGTACTCACCCCTGTTGATTTCTCTCCAGAGGATCCTGACTTTGTGCCAGAAGACTACGAGTAGATCGTGTCCGCACCCAAGCTGATCGAGTGGAGCCGTGATGGATGAAGCGCTAGTCCTGCATGTCGTTATGCTAGTTGTTATCCTATGGTTGTTCTGTGTAGCTTTGTGTTGTCACTTTACTCCTCATGTACGTGTTAAATAAAGCTCTGTATGACTCTGGACTCCACTTGATGTAACATGTATTATGCCGGAGACCTTATTCGGTAATTAATACATGGTTTAGCCTTGATCTTCGGATCGGGGCGCTTCAGTGGTTCACCCCATTGGAATGGTACATCCTTCTTTGTCAACGCATTTATTGGGGCAGCAATGGAACTGAAATCTTTCACAAACCGATGGTAGAAGCCGGCGAGTCCAAGGAAGCTTCGCACTTGGCTCACATTTTGTGGAGGCTTCCACTCACGAACAGCCTTGATCTTTTCCTCATCCACCTTCACGCCATGAGCTGAAACAACAAAGCCAAGAAAGACTACCATGTCGGTGCAAAATGTGCACTTTTCAAGGTTAGCATACAAATCATGCCTTCCTCAAAACAACAAACACACATTTTATATGTTCAACATGTTCATCAAGAGACTTGCTGTAAATCAAGATATCATCAAAGTAAACAACAACAAATTTTCCAATGAAAGTCCTAAGCACATGATTCATCAATCTCTTGAATGTACTAGGTGCATTAGTCAATCCAAAAGGCATTACCAACCATTCATAGAGCCCAAACTTGGTTTGGAAAGCTGTTTTCCACTCATCTCCTTTCATTCTGATTTGATGATAGCCACTTCTTAAGTCAATTTTTGTAAAAATAATAGCACCACTAAGCTCATCAAGCATGTCATCAAGCCTAGGTATGGGGTGTCTATACCTTATTGTGATGTTATTTATAGCTCGGCAATCAACACACATTCTCCATGAACCATCTTTCTTTGGAACTAAAAGAATAGGAACAACACAAGGTGAGAGACTTTCCTTCACATAACCTTTGTTGATGAGCTCTTGCACTTGGCGCTGAATTCCTTTTGTCTCCTCTGGATTTGTGCGATAAGGAGCACGGTTAGGGAGTGAAGCACCTGGAACAAGATCGATTTGATGCTCAATCCCTCTATTTGGTGGCAGCCCAGGTGGTACTTCCTCTGGAAACACATCTTCATAATCCTGTAACACATCAAAAACAACACTAGGTAAAGTAGAGGGTAAGTCGTTAGTGGAAAGAAAATTGTCCTTGTACAGGAGTACAAAGAACATGGTATTGGGTTCACTCAATTCTTTTAAATCCCCTTTCTTAGCCATCATCACTAAACCCTCTTTTCCCTTTGGCTCGGTTCTTTGCAGCTGTGGAGTTTTGTTTGGCTTTGTAAACACTCCCTCACTATGTTTGTGGGTCACTCGTAATTGTTTCTCACTCTCTCGCTATTTTCTTTTCAGATCATCATTCGAAATCTCCTCCGGTGGCAAAGGAAGCAAAGTGATTCGGTCTCCTTTGTACATGAGAACAACTTTATTGGATCGACCACAAATCTGAACATCACGATCATACAACCAAGGTCTTCCCAATAACAATTGACAAGCTTGCATTGGCACCACATCACACTCGACTTGATCATTGTATCTTCCAATGGAGAAAGGAACGGTCACCATATTGGTCACACGCAACACACCACACTCATTAAGCCACTGCATTTTGTATGGAGATGGATGGCGTTGTTGTTTTAGTCCCATTCTCTCAACCAATTCTTGACTTGCAATATTATTGCAGCTGCCATTATCAACAATGATTCTGCATAATTTATCCTTGATCATGCCTCGAGTATGGAAAAGATTGTGCCGCTGTCCATTCTTCTCCTTTCACAGCAGTAACACTAAGCACTTCCCGAGAAATGAAGCATTTATCATCACCTTCTTCAGGTTGGATCTCATTCTCATCATTTTCAATTTCCTCATCATAGCGTGGTGCATCTTCTTCTTCACTTCCAAATTCCCATTCACCAAGCTCATTTACAACCATGGTTCTTCGACTAGGACCTTGAGCAGCAACATGTCCACGACCTTGACACTTGTGACCAACAATGCTTCGGCTATGTGAAGATGATGCAGCCGCTGATGCAACAGAGAGGGCTGCTGTACTTGTAGTAGAACGTCGTTTTTCTTGCTGAATTGCAGGTGAAGATGCAGTAGAAACCGCCATCTTTGTAGCACTAATAGATGGAGCAGGCCTTGCTGCAGCACCTTGAGATCGGCCTCCAACAACAGAGGTCCCAGCTTGCTGCCGACGCCATGGAGCTGAAATAGATTGACTACCATATGACCTCCGTCGGCCCTCTTGCTAAATTTTTCTCTCAGTGCGCATGGCTTGCTGCACAAGAGCTTGCAAGTTATTATATAGAAACATCTCAACAAAACCTGAAATTTCTTCATTGAGACCATTCAAAAATCTTGCCATTTTTGGTTCTTCATCTTCTCTAATTCCATATCTCACCAAGAGCAATTCCATCTCTTTGAAATAATCATCAATAGATTTTGATCCTTGTTTCAGATTTTGCAACCTATTGCGAAGGTCACGCTGATAATTTGATGGCAGAAAACATCTTCTCATCACTCTCTTCATCTCATCCCTTGTGTTGATATGTTCACGTTCCAACACAAACTGATTTTCTTAAATTTGATTCCACCAAGTGAGAGCATAACCAGAGAACTCAACGGAAGCAAGATATACACATCTCTGATTAGAGAGATTATGCACTCTGAAAATCTGATCACATTGCTCTTCCCACTCAAGATATGCATCTGCATCTTCTCTACCACTGAATTTAGAGACACTCAACTTGACTCGAGCAATGCTATCCGGATCATCCCTATTGTGACGACCACGATGATGTCCTCCATCATGACCAGCACCTCGATGGCGATCACGATGCTGTCCAAAATGCCCATGGTCAGCAAAAGGGTTGTCATTATCACCATATTCCCTATTTTCAGATTCACTATGAATTTCCTCTTCATCATCAAAGTGAACACGACGACCATGTCTGCATTCTCCTCCAGCACGCCGATCATTGTGACCAGCACGCCTACCACCACCATGACCTCTGAAATCATCATGAAATCCATCCCCAAAACCTGAATTTTCAACATCAAAAATGCACATGACGATCACATCCATGTCCTCCTCCGCGCTGATCACGAAAATCAGCACGCCGTCCACCACCACAACCACCATGACCATTGCCGAAACAGTCATAAAATCCATTACCAAAACCAGAATTTTCATCTCCCGATTCTTCTTGATGTGGACCTCTACCACCCGCTGCGGGAAGACGTTCATTGAACATCCTCTCTATGGCCTCCAACAATGAGTTTTGTAGTTGGTGTAGCTCAGCCCGTGCAACAGGAGGTTCTTGCTAACCATGATGACCACCACGAACACTCGAATCAGATCCTGCCATGTTAGAAAAATGCAATTGGAAGTGGAATAGGTAAAATTTGTGGAGTCACACAATCTCATCTCTTACTTACCAATGTTCTTACTCATTCTCAAGGACTGTGAGTGTGCTAATGTGGCAGTACTGCAACTGTGATTAAGTGATCGAAAGGATACAAGACGAGAGGTCCGGTTTCAGATTTTTGTGGAGCTATAGGTGGCTATTCAAGGGAGGATTATGGTACTAAAAATTCAAGTGTGTAAGCCCTTAAAAGATGCAAACGTTGCTGTCACAGGCACCACAAACTTGAGAATCTGAAATTAAATTTGCAGCTACACAATCCACAATATAACCCCTTTTAACTTCTTCTTTTTTTACTTTTTTTTCAACTCTTTCTTTCTAATCTCTCTTTTGTTTTCTTTCTCTTTCTTTTTCAGCAGACACAAGATAGCATACGAGGAGGGTGGGTGGGAAAAAAAATTAACAAGAGTACGGTGGAAGAACAACGATGGTGACTAGCAAGCAACAAGATGAGTGCAAACATCACAAGATAATCAGTACCAACAAAAGGCTATAGGATTTTTTTTGTATGGCTTTTTAGCGGACTATAGGATATGGCAAAACAAATATATGTGATGGATGAAAACAGTAACAGATGGTAAACAAATAATAGATAAGTGGAACAAATGATAGATAAACAAACCTACCGTGACAATAATAGCTCTGATTACCACATGATAGGTGCCGATACAAACCAGCACAAGGATGGCCCGATCTTCACGACAGTAGGTTCAAGAACAAGGATAAGTTTGCTGCGAATAGCGGGTAAATAGCTTTATACCTGCCAAGGTTTGATGCGACCAAGCGACGGGGAGAAAGGCACCGAAACCTTGAGGACTTCGACTCGATCTCCGAACGATCGCAGAACCACAAACCGGGACTAATCCACACAAAATGGCGTAGCCAAGCTGGCAACCATTGAGCACGAAGTAGGGGACCTCAGAGAGATCTTCCTCACAAGTCCGAGAAGAACTCGCAAGAACAAAGGTGTAAGACACTCATCAGCAAATCAGCTGGAATACCATATCGGTTTATCAAATGATCAAAAGTTCTTTTCTGAGTACACATAGAGGATATTTATACTAGGAACAACCCTCCTAGGTAGGTATGAACTGAAGTCTCCACGTTGGAAGATGGAAGGCCAACAGGTGAAGCATTCACGAGATCATCTTCAATTCCCGCGCGTCTTCAGTAAAATGTCCATTTCTCCCTACTCGGAAGTAGAAACGATAAGCCGTTTGTTGGGTGTAAAACTAGACTTTATAAGCTTTCCAGGCATGTGTAGCATGCACCATGAAACATTGTAGAATGGTACAGACTTGCACGGGAAGTTTGAGCAAGATAAATCCTCGGGCAGACTCTTGACATTCTGAGCAGTCTTCAATGATTCGACCAATAAATCCTGATTGGGAAGTCGATGACATGAAACTTGTTGGGTTGGAAAGTAGACTTCATAAGCTTTCCAATGGGTACTCATGGGCCTTCAGATCTTTCGGGAATCAAGAGTTATGGGTGTTTCTTTTGGTGGTCGGAACTGGTGGTCCGAACTGGCTGGTCTGATCTGGTTGTTCCGATCTGGCTGTCTGAACTGGTTCGGACTGGTCCGAACTGGTTGATGTGAATTGGTTGCCTGATTGCTTGATGTTCCAATCTTATTTATGTATATGCCTAAGTAGAATCAAAGTAGAACATTTAGGCAGTATAACATCCTCAAATATATTGAAGTTAGTTTCAGATATGAATGAGTTCACCTCTTTTTGGAGTAGTTTTGCACGGCTTCGTGTAATTGGTCCATCATAAACATGTTTATGTGTAACTCAAGTAGCCTCTAGGGGCATGTCCTCATCACCACCTGTGGACTACCTCACAGACCGTGGGATATAAGGCAAATGAAGGTAACCCTTAGCCTAGACACCATGTCTATGCTACTGATTACTACCGTAGTCTAACTACGTTTGGTACCCCGTAGCAAACTATGGCACTCTGTATAAATATAGAGCGACGAACCCGCGAGTAAGAGAACTGATCTCACTCAAAAGATAAGTACTATGCAAGAACAGAGAATCACAAATACCAACTTACTTTACTCCGAAAGAAGCCAGTATCCGTAGAGGTACAGCTTGGAGAAGAACACCGACAGGTCGGCGCTTCCCCGAACTACTCCTCACTCTCCTCCTTTATTCTAACACTAGCGAACTAGCGCGTCGCCTTTACAATGTGGCACTACTCCTACTCTTGAATGGTGTGTGTTGAGAGGGGTGAGGGAGGCCCCTTTTATAGTCCTAATAGATCGGTTCCCGCAACCAATAAATATGAAAACATAGTGCACCGCCTTGGAGTGGATCAGATCAAGTTTCTCGCCAAAGATGAGGCCGAATGGCGCCGACATGGGACCGGCCGACCCTGTGGTTCGGCCGGCCCACGGGTGCCGCCCCTCGCGCCGCCTTTCGTCCTGGACACTGCCAGGTGGGCCCCCATCTTGTGTATCTCGGTGCCGGGGCTTTGTACGTCAGTTTTCTCTGTCAAATGGGCCCATTTTGTAGGTGAGACGCGGGACGAGATCTTCTGTGTGTTTTTCTCTGTGTTTACTTGTGTTTTCCTCATATTTCACCAGTGGGTGCCTGCAAATCATAATTCACCAAAACTCGTGGAACTCGTTAGCTTAAGCCCTACAACTATGTTTGGTGATTAAATATCACGAAAAGATGCAAGAGTTGACGGTTCTATTTCTGACTTAAAGATTGTCAACAACCTGCTTATCAGAATCTAGCAAGGTGCGGATCTCATCTTTTTTGCTTTTTAGCCCTTTTTGGGAAAGATTTACATATTCAGGCCCTTTTTGAAACGATTTGCATTTGTGGTCATGACGCCGAGGTAACACATCTCGGCGCCACAGGTCGTGGCGCCGAGGTCAGGGCACCCCTCCAGCGCGGCATCCACGCTGGTGCCATGTGGCTGGGAGCTCGGCGCCACAGATCTTGGCGCCGACCTAAAATATACTACTCGGCTCAGAGCTGTTGCGTAGATACCCCCTCACTCACCCGCTCCCTCGCGCCGTGTCGCCGCCCTCCCGCCTGCTGCCCCGCCGCCGTGTGCCTGCTGCGCCAGCCCTAATGCCGCCGATCCTGTCTGCTGCCGCCGACCCGTCTCCTGTTCATCCGGCGGCGGCAGTTGGCCCGGCCGCTGGCGCGCGGCGGGGCCGCGGCGCTCAGCCCTGCGCCCAGCTCGTGGGGCGGGCGCAGCACTAGGGTGGCTCGGGGGTGATCCGGCTGCGGCCGCGGCGCCCTGCCCGTCCAGGCCCCCATCGCCCCCCCCTCGGCGCCCCCAAATGGCAAGGTAAAGATTTTTTTACTCAATTTCGAGTATGTAGGATTTCGAGTATTTAGTTATTGCAATATAGTTAGCAAATGTAGTTATTGCAATTTAGTTTGCAATATTGTGCTGTATAGTTTGGAATATAGTTAGTTCAATGTAGTTAGTTTGAAGGTATAGTTTTCAATATAGTTAGTGCAATGTAGTTAGCAATATAATTAGCAAGTTAGCAATTTAGCTATGAACTTAGGAAATGTAGTAAACACTTTATTTATCTCTTTTTTTGATAACGTACCGGTAATAACTTGTGCGTATACTAACTAGATGGAGAATGTAGTGACCTTGTACCATGGAGGAAGTGTGAAGCTAGATCGGTTTAGCAATGTCGATTTTTTTGGAATGCAAATGGTCCCTTTGATATTCGATTTGCGGCCGATGTTTAGTGAGCTGACTGCAAGAGTTCGAGATGAGCTTGAATGGAATTCACATGAGGAAGCAGTCCCAATTGAAGGGGTTCTTTAGTATGGTAAAATGGGTCAAGTTTACTATAGGCGCTTGCTCAAAATTGCGTCAGAGGTTCAATGGGAGAAGTTCGTCAAGACGGTAAAGAACAATGAAATTTCAGGATTGGATGTGATTGTCCGCAAGTTGACAACCAATCCACAGCCTCTTGTTTGTTCTCCCCCTCGTAATTGGAGTTCACTGTGTCGTGAGGTGTCCCCAGCACAAGACATTCTAGCACCTCATGACCCTCCACCAATCGGAGACCATGCAACACATATGCAAGATACGGTTGTGGTCCCGGATGCAGAATCCCTTCCTAATGGGGTTGACATGGTCCTCAAGATGTTCTTACGGCACCTATGGAGATTCCTTTGAGCCAAAACCATCCAAGTAAGTGTCGTAGTAGAATGTTTCATTACCTTCGCCATTGTTCATTCCAATGCACTTTTCCAATGCCATTGTTAATTGTGGTTCAACTGTAGGAGACAATGCCGAAAATGGTGGTGTTTGTCCTTTGCCTCCCTCCTCCAATACCGGGTGGGCATCGAATAGTGTTGATGTTCAGATTGAGGATGACGAGGAGCCGTACGAGACGGCAAGAGCCATTGATTTAGATGATGACAGGCCTGTACCACCATTGAGTGAAGAAGATATTGAGCTAATGAGATGCTTTTGTTCGAATCGTGATCCACTTGTTCATGAATTTAGTGATCTCAGGGATGTGATGGTGCTTATGCTGAAGGTAGAGATGATGAGCTTTTGGAGGCTCCTGATGTCGGGGACAGCATGGAAGTTCATAAGGGTCTTGTTTTTAAGGACTTGACTACATTAAAAAGGTGGTTACAAGAGTATGCCATGAATCGTAAGAGGCCGTTCAAGGTTACTCACTCATATGTTGAGCAGCGGTACATAGTTGTTTGCGAGAAGGATGATTGCAATTGGAGGGTATGTGCTCGGAAACAAAAGGCACCGAAAAGTTCAAGATCACTAAAGTTGTAGGGCAACACATATGTTCAGAGAAAGAATTGTATATGAGGCATCAACAGTTGACATAAAGTTACTTTTCTGCAGCGACATGTGATGCAAAGTAGTACCTTGACCCACCCCTGCAGCTTGTCACCAATGCCTCATTTTGACCAAATGGGAGTCTGACAGCCCCACTACGTGATATTTGAATCTTTTTCTTTGAAAAATAGTGATATTTTAATCTGCTGTTTCAGCTCCACCAGCTTACTATTTGTACACGTTTTACTCTATGGTATATTTGATTTACAAATATAATGTTCAACATGTGATTTACAAATAACTCATGATTCATCAATATAATGGATTAGGAATTGCACAACAATATATTTGAAGACCTCCAACATTCAATAAATAAATTTATATGTGATGTACATATCTATATATATATATATACACACACTCTCTATGTGCATTACTCATTCAAATCTTAAAATAGTACCGTTATCCCATGTATATTAACATAGAAATAACTAAAATCAAATCACGATAAGACTGATGATCTTCATTAGATACAAGTACTTCTAGGTACTCAAGTGTACCTTGTTTTTTGAAATATATACCACTGCAATTTCAAATGTACATAAGGTACCTTAGACAATATACACCACCAATAAACAATATACACCACTAATAACTGACTGTATTATTTGAACATGCCGGTACACCATAAAAAAAGGTTAAAATGATTCAGTGATATAACAGTGTAAAGATATTACATGTATCAAAATATACAACACTTAATTTACATGAGTCTTATACATTTATCAATATAGAACATGTACGTCCACGAGATGCCCACAGAAGACGCCTTGCGGCCACCTCGCAAAAAAGAAAATAAAACAGGAAACATAGTCAAAAGAGAAGAAACTAGCAGATCTTATACAAATAAAGAATAATACAAAGGCAAGAACAGCAAGAACTCGCACACCACTAGCAAAATCGTTTTCTCTCTCGTCTTTTCATATGTGATGCAAATAAAAAAAGAGAAATAAAAAATAAATTGGAAACCGAGAGGTGACTTGATAGTGTGCAGATCTCCTATCTCTTTCTCCGAAGAACACAAACACCAGCTAATTAAACAGGATCTCCTATCTCTTTCTCCAAAGAACACAAACACCAGCTAATTAAACAGCTCGAGGCAGACCGCGACGCCTCGCGGCGGTGGCGGCCCCTGCCCTCGGAGCTAAACCAGCTTTGCTCCTCCTCGTTCTCCTTCGCGGTGTCGCTGAGCTTGCGCCCATGGGTGCCTGCGGCAGCGGGTGCGGAGCCTGCTCCCAGCGACCGGAGCAGCCTGCTTGGCAGGCTGGAGCTGGAGGCTGGAGTTGGAGTGGTGTGAGAGAAAAACACTGTTACCTGATTGGTGGCTGGAGGCTAGTGCTGGAGCGATGTGAGAGAGAAATACTGTAGGGCTGGAGGCTGGTGCACCAGCCGAACACGATGGAAGTGGCCGACGAGTGGAGGCCAGCCGCGGCGAGCGCGGCTGTTGCCGGCCAGCGGCCGGTGATGTGGACGAGACGGACCTCGTGAAGTGGCGCGTGATGAGCACCGCCTCGGTCGCCGTGGGGGTGGAGCGCCTGGACCCGCGTCGAGTAACCAGGCCGCCGCGCCGCACTTCGGGATACCCAGCAATGGCCGCTGGTCGTCATCGGTAGCATGCGGCCGCCCGCACTGAGCCGCCCCTGCTGCTGATGGTCTTCTTCCCGAGCACGGAGCCCTTGCTGCAATCACACACTTAAGGTTGGTCTTCTTCACGAGCACGGAGCCGCCCCAGCTGCAGATGACCTGCTCTGCGGCCGCGACAGCCGGTGTGTCGGGCGCCGAGACGCCGGCGGCCTCGCTGGAGGACGATAGAGGCTGTCTCGCCAGAGGAGGACGACGGAACGGCCACAAAGCGCGCGGTGCCGCTGCTTCCGGCCTCCCCGCCGCCGCTCTTGTTCTGGCCCCGGCCATGCCGCCAAGCGCGGCGGCCGCGGAGTCGGCGAGGAGAGCGAGGTGTTGGCCGTCGCCGCTCGGAGCAGGAGGACCATGCAGGCGACTGGAGCGCGAAGACGAGCAGTCGGTGGCGCCGCTCATCGAGCTGCGACGCGTTGGGAGCACCGCCGCACACAGCCCCGCCGGACCTGGTCGCGCCCATGGACAGAGGATGACGACGGCGCGGCCGCGGAGCGCGCGGTGCCGCTGTCAGTGCCACTCTCAGTCGGTGTTGTCGGTGCCGCTGCCGACGACATCGGCGACGTCGTCCGTGAGGGAGAAGAGGCGGTGGAGCTTCCGGCGGCAGGGTTCGGCGGCAAGCAAGGCCGACACGGATGTGTCTGCCGGCCAGGGACCACAGGGCCTGCTCGCGTCCTCGTTGTCGCACTGCTTCTCGGTGGCCGCGGTGTTGCAGGACGTCCAGCGCGCCATCGCCGAGGTCGCGAGCGCTGCCACACCGATTGCCTCGCTCCTGCTGCCAATGCCGCACCGGTGGCCGCGCGCCCCGCAGATGCTTGCGAGCTTTCCTCCCCTCGTGGTCCGCCGCCACACGCTGCCCCGCCGGCCGCTTGGATCCCATCGCGTGGATCCGGCGCCTGCTGGAGAAGTTCCTGCTGTGCGAGGAGTTTCGGGTGTGTTGACGGCCGAGGCGCGCCGCCGCGGGGCGCTACCTGCGCAGGCGAAGCGCGGCCTCGTCGTGCCCCGGCCTCCGTGCGCCGGACCATGACGCTGGCCCCCGCGCCGTCCTGTACCCTGGCCTCCGCGCGCCGGACCGCGACGCCGGGGCCGCTGCTCCGTGCCCGGCCTCGTCGTATGCGCGCGCCGCGGCCTTGTACGGGCCCCGGTCTCGGCGTCGCCTTCCAGGCAGGCGGCCGCCTCCGCCCGCTCGTTGACCCCGCCGTCCCGCGCGTGCGCCATCGCCAGCTCGACGTGCGGCGGCGGCCTTGGTTGCTGCCTCCTCCGCCGCTCCTGCTTCATGGCGGAAAGATTTTGGCGGGGTCAGAACTCAGATTCGGAGGCGCCAGAGGGGGGAAGAGTTGGTGGATTAAAAAGAGGCATCTGGTACCTCAGGTAGTCGGTGCCCTGCGCGGCACCGGCGTGGTAGCCGGTGGGAGAGGTCGAGGCCGCCACGCCGGCGAGAGGCGCTGGCGTCGGCGCCGGTGCGGCCCTGGCCGCCGTGGACGCCGGGTGGAGGCGCGCGTCTTCGGGGAAGGTGAGCTTGGCATGGCTGCCGCGGAAGAGGAGCGCGGCCTCGTCGAGCTCCGGCCGCGCCGTCTTGTGCCCCGGCCTCCGTGCGCCGGACCGCGATGCTGAGCCGCCGCGCCGTCCTGTACCCTGGCCTCCGCGCGCCGGACAGCGACGCCGGGGCCGCCGCTCCGTGCTGACCCGCGATGCCCAGGGCGCCGGACCTGGTGCAGATCTGCGCCGGCAGCCGGTCTGCTATGAGGGAGGGCAGACGGAAGAGGACGAGGAAGAGGGAGAGGAAGAGGGAGGGCGGATGATTCAAATGATTTTGAAATGTACCACTAACCAGATCTGTTCAGAATAATACACTCTATGCCTACAGCACAAAACCCAAAAATACATACATATATATATAGTACAACAGAATATAAAACAGATAATTGGAAGTACAACACATATTCTTAGTATAAGATGAACGGTCCAGATAAAAACCTCCATATATATTATTTAGTTCAAACGCGAGTCGGTGAGCGCGGGCTGCCCGCTGCTCCGTCACATCGACGGCCGCTGCAGCGCACACCACGAATGGACAGGGGCACAGGGCAGCCTGCAGCTGCACGTCGGAGATGGTGAAAAGAGGGGCACGGAAACCGATGCTAGTAAAATATACTTCCCTCGGTTTGGAAATACTTATCACCAATGATTATTTTTTTTGTTTGGAAATACTTGTCACCCAACAGTCTGCAGTATAAAATTTCCGATTTTGTCCTTGTGTGTGGGGTCCAATAGCCATCTGAAAGCGCCAAGTGCAAGCCTTTTAGATTAATCTAGAACTTACTTACGTGTACATATAAGGTGACAAGGGACATTTTAATCATTTTAGAAAGAAACAAATGAGTGCATTGGTTTTTGAGCCTTGGTCAAAAGTGAAAGTATTTCCAAACGGAGGGAAGTAACTATTTATTTTAATGGATGGGGTTGGATTTTGGGCCGATTTTTAGGACATTGGGCAGGCCACCTAATTCTGCAGGCAGCCGATGTCCAGCCCAGCCCATGCAGCCTTCCTATACAGGCTTTGGCCCTGCGCCCCTTTGCCCTTGCTGCCGCTCGGAGAGAGAGAGAGACAGAGAGAGAGAGTAGCAGCATGGTGAAGGATGCTACTACCTGTTGGCACCGTGGAACCCTAGGAGGGAGAGGGGGCGGATGGTGTGGCTGACGCCGTGCCCAGCGCGCGGGCGATGAGGGGCAACTCCTGTGGTTGCGCTGCTGCTGGTGGATGAGCAGGTGGCTTTGGTAATCAACCTTCAATCCTCTTCGTCATTTCATCTATTTAACTTTTGGTTGGGGATTTGGGATTACGCGGAAGGACTTCGTTAAAACACTAGTACCAGTTATAAATTTGAAAAATGGAGGGAGTATTATGATCTCACTTGATTTCAACTATTTGTGTTGCAATTATGCCCGATTCCGGACTTAAATAAATTGTATTGGTCATCGATCTGCTGTACAGAACAATTAACTTGCCCCTGCAGCTGAGCTGGGTCTGTGTGCACCCCGAGGTGACATTTTAGTAAATCCTCCACTGGTTGCATGTAGGATCGCCAAGGGAATATGATACTAGATTAGGTTGCTCTGGGTGCATTATTTTTTGTTTGGTGTAGCCAGATCCAGCTGACGAGCTTAAGCGCGTGGTTCGTCATGGCTTGCTGGGTTTGTCTTTTGCTCTGTAAATTAGTAGCCTCCCAAGTCTAAGTCTCAACCGCCAGGTTGTATGTATAGTGGGCATGTATCCTAAGCAAGTAAGCAACCGAATAACTGCAGCAAAATATATTGTCGATTGTTTGACTTCGTTACTAACGAAAAGGAGCTTGCGAGGAAATTCCGTTAGCACCCAGGGCCCTGTGTATATATGAGGAGCTGAGGATGGAACCTAGCTATGGTAGCTGTGCAAATGTGTTCCATTGCAACTCATTCAGCCAGAATACATGGCAGCAAGGCACAATCCACACACAATGGAACATCGATTGCTCAAAGCTGTTGCCACAGGCGACGCGAACCTATTAGAACAAGTTCTGGGCTCGCAGTCCTCAGCAACAGCCGAGCAGGGAGAAGAAAGCTGCCTAAAAGGCGTCACTGCAGAGGGCAGCTCGCCTCTCCACATTGCAGCCAGCTGTGGGTACCTGGATCTCGTCAAGATGGTCTGCGCTCAGGACATCTCGCTTATCAAGGCAAGGAACAATATGCTTGATACACCTCTGATCTGTGCCGCGAGGGCTGGGCATGTAGATGTGGCCAATTACCTCATGGATTGTGCTATAGATGAGCAAGATTTGAGGGCGAGGAATTTGGATGGGGAGACTGCGATGCATGAGGCGGTCAGGAACGGCCATTTGCCCGTCTTGCAGGGACTCATGGCGAGGGATAGGGGGCTGGCTGCAGTAGTAGATGAGAATGGCGTGTCTCCGCTTTATTTGGCAGTTGCATCCAATCGATCTGACATGGTCAGAGTCTTGATTGGAGAAACTTTGAATGATGTTAGCTACTCCGGGCCAGATGGACAAACTGCATTGCATGCTGCGGTCTATGTCAGCAGAGGTAACTTGAAATCTTACAAGTATTGGAGCCATGAGCTTTGTGCATTCAAAATTTAGCATAGCATTTTTGACAGTATAAATTCCTGCATGAATTCAAACAAAATTTATATCTATAAGTTGTCATCTCTGTTTTTCTTTCTTAAATCTAAGCCTCTTCTTGTGAGTTCTGACTGTTGGATCTCAATGAAACCTAACTGGTTATTTTCTGGATGTTGATCTAGTGAATGAAAATCTGATTTACTGTTAACAAAATATAAGTCCACTGACCCGCAAAAAATATATAGGCCGACTTACAACAGAATCTCAAATAAGTAGCAGTGTAGCACATAAATAAGTAGAGAAAAGTGGATAGAAGCATATCCAATGGGAAGAGAAAGTGGCTCTAACTAGGCACTGAATGACCTTAGGGGTTGTCCATTTAAGGGTGTTTCCCTATTATTTTCATTTTTTTTGTGAGAAAAGACAACATAGAAATAAAAGAAAATAGAAAAGAAAAGGACAAGAGAAAGCAAACTGCCATTGCGGACTGAGCAGCCCAGTCTGGCCCACCTCAGTGCCCCTGTTGATCCCTCATCGGTTCTCCTTGATATGATTTGCAAAGTGGATTTTCTGGGATAGAAACATCGTATTTACTGGGCCTCTCCACTTAGTCTCAATATACACTTTGTGGGTTTCCCCTATTGCCTTAGTGACTTGAAGTTTTGCGGTTTTGCCTAATTGTGCAATTTTTTACTTCTGTTAGAGGTGGGGATGACTGCGTGACTATGAGCGGAAATTTATTGCTCAATGATAGCAGCTTACTGCTGAATAGTTTGATAGTCAATAGCAATACCTAAGGTCATAAAAAACTCGACCGGGGGGGGGGGGGGGGGGGGGGGGGCTCTATGGGCTTTGTTCTACGAAGGTGCCATGCTTCAAACCTGGGTGGGGACACAAGTTTTAATGACGCCTGAAGTTCAACGTTCTAACTGGTCGTATAAAAGAGTTTTATTACCTCCAATAGGGTATTACTTGTGTAGGACTGAAATTATAATCATCACATCTATGATTAAATTGATTATCTAATAATATAGCTTTGTTCTTAGCATTTAACTGTTATTCTAAAACCTTAAACTTGTCTAATTGGACCTATCAAACTACTATGAGATCCAAGGTAGCCAATATGACTTTGGAAGGCTACCCAGAGTATTAACACTACGTCTATTTATCACGCACGTGAGTAGAACTTGCGACATTGCAGACAGCGCTCTTCATCTTCCTCGTGGAGCTGCTGTTGTCGGTCGAAACCCACCGGCGAGCAGCGACAGGCAACACGAAGAGCCGGGAGGTCGCCGGGGCGCTGGCAGGCACTGCTCCCTCGTCGACGGCCCGCAATTCCAGCACACGCCGCGGCTTGTGAAGACGCAGGGTGTGCATCCTGACCTATACCTGATCAGGAAGGTGCGAACGTGCTTGCAACGATTAGCCTGTATACACAAACACGTGGAAACGTAAGTCCGAGCCGTGGTCGGCTCCCCGGGACGACTCTTGCATCGGCTTTAAGGAACCGATCGAGTCCCGGTGTCAGATTGGATCTGCATGTATCCGGATATTGATAAAATAAAGAAAATAAGTATAAAGCTGCTTCAATTAAACCTAACTAATCTAATCCACAATGGTAAAAGCTTCACCGCTAGATCGGAACATCCTACACGTGATTGGGCCTAATAAACGTAACAGATAACTAAACCATAACAAAAAACAGAGGCCTAAGAACTAGCAAGAGCCGATTCCCGGATCAATTCCCTGTTAAGACTAGAGCAAAGCATCTAACACGTCACCGGATCATCCAATCCGTTTGCAAGGCCTAACCTAGCAGATATTACGCCAACTCTCAAGAATAAGAGCAAACCATAATAGATTAGATCTATTAGATAGAAAAGAAGCAAAGTGTTGTCTCCGTGCAACTAACTCTACGTAACAAGAGTTAGCATAAGATTGAAATGTGACTGCACGGAGACAACATGATATTCGTAGATGATAAGCAACAAAGCACGATAGATCTACTAAAGCCATGCTACGAACATCAGGATAACTAGCATTACTCGCCATCAAAAACGCTTTAGTACGAGTAATACCAAGGTAAAAGTAAGAACAACGCTGCCCTGATCGCGAGGAGCGATCAGGGCAGCATTGTGCTTACTTGGATGAGACCCTAAGATTAGGGGTGGCGATGCGCCGAGATTGTTGTTTGCGAGACGTGATGACGTTTTTTTTCATGAATAACATAGGGTACATATTTATAGTCCGGAGACTTGGGAAACAATCTAAACTAATTTTGTCCCGATCGGACTCTATCTCTAATCTTGAACTAAATCTAAACATACATGGCCCATGTGGCCCAAATGCTCACGCAGGAGCCGATTTACAAGCCTTCTTATTCTTCTGCTTTAAGCCCATCATGCTTTCGGTTAATTTATGGCGATAACAGCTGCGGAGCCCAGACTTCGGGAAGCGGGGTTGCCGGGGCGCCGATGGTCTTAGAAGAGGGGGCGGGAGTGGTAGGGAAGACCAGCGATGGTGGATTGCGGGGCGGCGGTGGACGACGGCTTGATAACCGGTGGGCCAGGGACCATGTAGGGGCTCGGCGTTCACTCGGGCGGGGGCAGCACCAGGCAGTGGATCTAGCGGCAGGAGCCGTCGGAGACAGGGAAGATGACCGGCGACGGGGGCGAGCGACGTGGGCCTTCCTTCAGCGATGGTCCATCTCGTGCTCACGTGCTTGAGGAACAGACGCCCCCGAGTAGTAACTAGTATCTCAGAGCAGAGCTGATACGATTAATCGTGTTGAGGTTAACTTTTCCCTATATTGCATTTTCCATGCTTAGTTTAGAAGTGAATTTGCATAGCTTTATTAATTTTTTTCAAAGCTATGCAAATGTTCATGTATATTTATGTTTTAAATATTCATATATCTTATATTATGCGCATTGTTTTATTCAGAATCAAATATTTGAATGTTAGTAGAAGCTCGTCGCTTATATCTTTCAATCTCCAGAGCTTTGATAAAGAGCCCCATTTTGTAATACCTAGGCAAAAGGAGTTCTAGGCGCTAAGGCACAAATCTTGTTTAATTTGTTAAAGAGGATGATCCTAAACAGTGAGATTTGACTAGGAAAGAACACGCTGCATGCTTAAAGGCAGGTCCTATGAACAAAATGTAGATATGTATTGCCAGATTAGTTCATCAACTTGGGTCTCATTTTGATGAGCAATCTGAGTTTTGTCAAACGTTAATGCTATCTTCTTTCTGTTTTAGAAATAAGTGAATCCCTGCAATGTTGGAAAGAAACACTTTCAAGAGAGGTCGATGATTATGGAAGAACAGCCCTTCACTATGCGGCATTAGCTAAAAATCTTGGACCGGTGAAACTTTTATTAGCAAACAGCTCGCTCGCATTCGTTCCAGATAATGAGGGTCTATATCCTGTGCACATCGCTGCTATAGCGGGCAATGTCAATGTTGTCTGCAAGTTCATGGAAATATGCCTGAACTACGATGAGTTGCTTGACAACAAACGCAAAAATATTCTACATTGCGCTGTTGAACACGGCAGGGTTCAGGTGGTGTGGCACATCTGCAGAAGCTCAAAGTTTGTGAGGATGATGAATGCAAGGGATGGTCAAGGAAACACACCACTACATCTGGCTGTAAAGCATGGGCACACAATAATCTTGTCTTTTCTTATGATGGATGCTAGGTTGAACCTCAACATTATGAACAATGAAGGATTAACACCTCTAGATGTTGCCTTCAGTAAGATACACACTGATTATACATTTTCGTCGGTAAGTTCCTCCATTGTTTGCATTCCACTCTTCCAACATTTCATTTTTTTTTACTCTTTTTGTTTCTCTTTTCATACAGTTCACAAACACTTCTGTCATCACATGCTTAACCCTTTGTGAAGCTTCAGGCAGCCCATGGCACCAGGCTAGAAATCTGTCAGATAAGTGGTGCTCAGAAGGAAAGAAGGAACCAGGCAGTTACGCTAATGTGTCCCAGAGCATTTTATACATCTCTGTATTTATCGTAGTTGGCTCACTCGCTGCTGCTTGTACGCCACCGGGGGGCTACATTGCAGAAGGCAAGGATGCTGGTAAGCCAGTATTCGGAGGGAGAACTGGCTTCTGGGTATTTGTGATTGCAAACAGCATGTCGTTCTATCTCTCCACAACCACGATATTTCTGTTTGTGTTTGCCAGACTAACAAGGCATCGCCGGTTTTACCTCATTTTGTCTGCTGCACTGGTGTTTGGAGCAGTTCTGTCCATGGTAACGGCATTTGCGACAGTAGTAGGGCTAACATTAGACCCTGCAAACAGCTGGGACGAGTCTATTCTTATTTGGCTGGTGTCAAATTTAGCATTTCCGATATGTCTGCGGGTTGCAATGCAGTTGTGGATGAGCAAACATCGCTGGCAGGACATATCTAAAGTTGTAGCTCAAGCCATCCTGCTGATTTATGTGGTCCGAGCTTTGATCATCCCCATGCAATCCCTGGTTAAAAGCATTCTGCCCAGGAGACAAGAACCCTGCAGCTGGCCTGGATGTGTGAGACAAGGTGATGCGGTTTTCTCATACCCTACTTGAGGTTTGTAAAATCTGCACATCTGTGAAATTGTTCAGGGCATTTTGCTTTTCTCAGCTAGAGTTATTGGGTCTGTCAGAAAGATCTCTTCAATAATACCATTTGTATAGGAGTAAGTGATGTTGAACTAACAGACAGCATGCAAAAGCAGTTCGGTATTTCCTCTGTACCAAATTTTGTTTTTCATCTCGCATTGATGTATTAAAACTGGTTGATGGTGTAATGGATGCAATGTTGCACTTTTTCCCCCAGACCCCAGGCATCAAGTTTGGGTCAAGTTTGCTGATGCGTGCATACTGAATCTCCGGGAGTATGATCATTTGGTGGTCTGTGTTGCTGCGCCAGCAAAGTAATGGTGTCCACTTTTCACTGTCTGCTGATCAACACGCTGACTTGCTAGTGGAACGTACTAGCGTGCAACTCCTGATCTGCCGCGCAAAAATTGGAGCGATTCAGACACAGATGGCAGCTCAGTAGCTGACCCTCTTCTGAACAGGGAGCACGCACTGCAGCAACACTCTTTAACGACTGTCTGCGTCTGCGTCTGGAACCAAAATGTGCACGTGCTGGCCTGCATCACAAAAGAAAACGGGAATCATAAGTCTGTAAGTGCGTCCCCTTTGATGTCGAACCGTGACGCACCCTGCCAAGGCTTTAGTTTCATAGTTTGGTCGTTCTTTGTATGGGGAATGGATTTCGTTTTTTCTCTGCCGTTGTAATTGGGCAAGATTGTACCGTTGCTATGCTATTGTTTTTCTTTTCCCGAATGCAGAAGACAGGTCAAGTTGGATGACGTGCAATACTGAACCTCAGGCATCGAGGCGTTTCACAGCATCTTCTATATATCTTTGAGATGGCACTGATTTTCTGTTTGAACGATACATGATGCGCCGCCAAAAGACAAGGTGCATCTACAGTTGAATCCGTCACAGCCTGTTAGCCGAAAAGGAATTCAGCACCTGCACCTGCAAAGCATCTCCTCGCCTGAATCGCACTCTGGTTTGGATTCCTCTGTCCGAGTCGAAATGCTCACGCGCCCGGCTGGATCCTCGTCCGAACAGAACAGAACACCTAGGTCCTATGTGTGTGTATCTATGCATGCGCCTAACCAACCGATCTCGAACGTGCTACCTACCATAGGCGAATCAAGTCTCGCAACCAATCGCGGATTCCTTGCCTAGTCGCCGACATGGGAAACCTCTGCTCCTCCGGCTGCAAGAAGGCATCAGACAAGAAGGCCACGGCCAAGAAGGCAAAGCCGACGCCCACCACCACGAAGACGACGGCTTCGACCACCAAAGGTGACGGCGCCGGAATGCGCGCGGTGGCGGCGAGCCAAGGAGCGGCGCAGGCGGGGGCAGCTGCTTAATAGTGGCGGAGCTAGAACTGAGAATTAGGGGGGCAGCCTTGGTAATTGAGGTGCTAAGTTAATAAAAAGTATTAAAATTACTATTTATCTAATGGAGTTTTTGCATGACAAAGAGGGCCATGGCCCACTTTTGTCTACACTTAGCTCCGCCAGTGCTGCTTATCCCCAGAGCTCGCTCTACGGCCACACCCCGATTCTGGGCTATTCGGCGATGGGACTCGGAGGAACGTCGACGGGTGTGAGTGTGGCGGTGGGGATGGGGATGGGGTCAGGAATGGGGTCAGGGTGGTAGTGCTAGGCTCTAGGAGGCTTAGACGTTTTAACTCGTTACTATAATTCCAAAGCAGAGCTCCTAGCATTTGTTTTTCTTTTTTTGGCTAAGTACTAGTACAACCTTTTCAATTTTCTTCTTCGAGTTGTTCATTGCTGCTAGAGCTGGATTGGTGTTATAGATTATTCGTACATGCAAATGTGGTATATCGTTGAATTTGTGTGTGTTTTGTGCTTACTATGTCATATATACAACTAGCAAGGTTGCCTACGCAAATAGCGCAGGTAGCTAGATTGTTTTTTATACTAACATTTACAAATTTTACTTGGAAATAAATTTATTAAATTATATTATTTTCATTACCATTGTTCTTTTCTATCATCCTACTGTATGACGTGGAATGTGTATTCAACTATTCATTTTCATGATAAAGGGAAGATTAGTTGTGGAGAAGTATGGTTTTATGTATTTATTGAAAACATTATAACTATTTTTTCTTTAGCTGTATTTTTCCATTATAAAATTTAAAGTTTGCAAACTCACAAGCTCCTCCACATGCTAACCACGTGATTAATATTAATTTGCGTCTTGATTTTTTTCACTTTTGTTTACATACAAATTATGGTCGCTTCTATATTTTTATTTCAAACATCTATTTGAAATACACTCATATTTGATTATTTCACTTCCGAAGCCATGTAAAAACTAATGGCTAATATACCTAATTTATTATTTGGTAGGACTCTATATGTGAATATTCAATTTTACTTAATTTAGTTTTCAATATTAAATATTTGAAAAAAAAATACATAGGGAATATGTTCTCAAGGCGTCATGTTCAATCTATTATCGATCACCTTCTTTGCTATGGAAGCTTGCATTCTATGACTCTTGGCTGGTTCTTTATCAGAATCATCTTCTGATTCCCTTAGAAATTCACTTAATTTCTTGGTATACATGCACGCTACCTTACACCTGAGTATATTCAATAGGCTGAGCTGGCAGATTCCTGAGATATTGATCGAGTCAGCATAAACGCCTCGCTGTTGACGGGCACATTGCCTATCACTGAGAAATAACATCAGTTAAATTTGGGAATAAATCTAGAAAAATGTGAGCTCTAGTGCCGAGTCAAATTGAACCTGGCAGGACTGGTTCCATCACAAGGAACCTTACAGATGAGTGTTGCACTTAGTACACATTAGGCTAGTTTAAACCGTTATATCTCTATAAAATCCAATGGTGTATATACTTTTGTTTTTCTAATTAACATCATAATTTCTACACGCTTTCAATGAACATTGGCTTCTTTTAACATTATGGCCAAGTTAGTTTATAACTGGTCCTGCGGAACAATCTTGCTGGAGTTCATGGTGACCTTTTGTGCGTGGAGATTGGTCCAACAGATCAATCTCGCCGTTGTCTTGCTTTGGTATAATGTTTTCCCTTCTATATCTATCTAGCTTTTATATTGCTTTGATCTTCCTCTCTTCAAGCATCACGAACGTACATGTCCTCTTGAAAGCCATGGATAGGCCATTATAACACGTTAAGAAAAAAACATATATAACTGGATCATGTTTCCTTTTATGGGTTATGGAATCATGTTTCCTTTTATTATATTTATAATCCATATGATACTTTCGTTGAGCTATTTTGGTTCCTTTTCTGGTTCCTACTTCGTATGTTAATCAACTTTCATATTTTTATTTTTTAATTTCAAATTTATGTATTTATTGATCGTATCAGATATGGACTCTTTGAGTTAGTTTGGACCGTTAGATCTTCATAAAATCCAACGGTGTAGGTTCTTCTATTTTTTAGATTAATGTGGGAATTTCTAGACGCTCTCGGCGAACATGATGGCTTCTTTTAACACTGTTGTATTAAGATAATAGATCCTAGTATGAAAACCAGACCGATCTATAGCATCAGGGCACCACGGTTGAAGCTCATGCAGCTATCCTACTAAGTCAAACTTATCTGATTTTGCTAGAATTTATGAAAAAAAATCTCAAATATCCGGAAGCCTTACACACAGTCTTTTCACGCATCATAAGCCATGAATCACTTGTTTTTTCATGCGAAATATGCGCGCCTACGGTGCGTGGAATTCGAACCCAAAACCTCTCGAGAGGGGATGGAAGGTTGCGGAGTAAATTCCACATTAGTGGAGCAACGCGAAAGAAACAGAACCCCAAAGATCGTCGTCTCTAGCTCTTGCAAGTTGAAACCATGTATTGGGACAAAAGAAAAAACTAAAAGGACATATGTACAAGGACATCGATCTTTACGTGCTCTAGAGTCCTTTCTGAGTACAGTAGTATCTATTATAACACAAGTGTAACAAAATTTTACAACGACAAGAAGTCGCCACGTACAGAACACACCATCGTCAGGTGCCCGGCAAACTTCAGGCGCAGCCTCTCAGGATCTCGGCGAGCCCCTTCCGCTGCTCGTCGGTGAGGTTCTCGGGGAACACGACCTCGAACTTCACCATGAGGTCCCCGCGCGCGCCCTTCTCCCCGCCGGCGACGGGCATTCCCCGGCCCTTGACGACCTTGACGTACCCGGGGCAGATGACCTCGTCCCGGAACGTGCACCGGAACTTGTCGCCGCAGAGCAGCCGGAACGAGAGCTGCCACCCGGTGAGCGCGCTCACCAGCGGCACCCGCGCCCGGAGCACCAGGTCATCGCCGAGCCGCTTGAACCGCTTGTGCTTCCTCTCCGACACGACGAACACGGCGTCGCCCGTCAGGCAGCCCGGCCGCTCGTCGCCGGCGCCCTCCACCGTCACCGTCGAGCCTTTCCTCATCCCGGGGCTCACCCGGATGGTCTGCGTCACCTCCTTCTTGGTGATCAGCCTGTCAGAGGTGTACGAGGTAGGTTGGTTGGTCAGTCGCGTGAAACCTGAGCGTGGTAAGCCGTCGGTCAAATCAGCGGCACAAGCAGCTAGTGATACAGGAAGTGCAGCGTCACTGTCTGTACCCTGGGCTTTTATCCCTGCTCGATCCATCGGCCAGCATCCTCACATGCAGGCAGGCAGCATGCATTACACACCACCTAATGCCCAAAAGGACCACTTCTGAATTCTGATACTAGGCGGTAGCCTCCAAAAGGAAGGCTTTCTAACAAACATGAGCTTTCGGAAATAGACTACTCAAGGTAAACGTTTGGAACACTGATTCCCCACCCTTTTCCCAGCTTCAGAATCTTGTTCTTCTTTGTGAGATAGGAGCATTGTATTGCTATATGTCCATGTGTTAGACTCGACATGGCCTTGCAATTTATATGGTTGAAGCAGAGACAAGCCGGACGGCAAATGACTCATGGCCAAGGATTTCATGTCTGATGCAGAGCAAGCTGAATGTTCTGATGATAAATGTGGCATGTGACTGGCAGGGGAAAGTAATAACCCCCATAACCTGAAGGTTGTACCGAATGTGTACTGCTTCAGTGTTTCCCTTAATGTGGAGAAGATTTTGTTCCATAAAGGACACCACGTAATTCAGCATAAAGTGGATTTGATGCCAAAGTATCAGCTCTCTGCTTGCACAAACTAGAGCTCTCAGACATGGATTTGTCAAGAAGTTAAATTGTACAGAGGTTCTTAATTCTTAACTGTATTACTTAGCTTCATTCTTAAAAAAACTTAAGACGGCGGAAATAGGCAAGTAGCAGTAAAACTGACAAAATGTAACTCGATATTTTGTTAGCACTAGAATACAGACAGACTGAACACAAAAGACTTGTGTTCTGATCTCTGAATGCAAAGCTCTGCATGTTTGCAGACTTGTGGAGGGAAATAGTTTGGGATGATTTTATCAAATAGTAGTATCTTCATGAAAACGATGTGCTAATTCAATTTCCGTATAGACAAACGCCAGAATGCCCTGAACTGTATCTTCGGATACGGCAGATATACGTGCAGTGAAATGGCGACGAACGCTGTCAGAAACAAACTGAAAGGACTGCACTGCACTCACACACGGCTGTCTCTATCGACGTACGTACGGCTGGCTCTACGTGCACGTCATCTGTCGTAGGCGAGCGACAGCTTACCCGTTCTTGGTGACGACGTCGCGGGTGTACCTGACCTCCTTGCTGCACCCGCTGCAGAGCTCCTCGAGGGTGCACTCGACCCTGCGCTCCAGCGGCGGCGCCTTGCGCACGACGTAGCTGGAGAACTCGGCGAACGCGCGCCGGCCGCCGCCGCCGCCGCTGCTGCAGGCGCTGTACACCTTCTGCCTGGCCGGCTCCGCCTCCCGCGCCGGGGCGCGGGGCGCGACGACGGCGCCGGGGCAGGGCTTCTCGCTCCGCGCCGCTCTCGCCACCGGCGTGGCGACGACGTTCTCGCCGCCGCCGCCGCGGTCCTTCCCGGCGGGAGGCCTAGTCGTTCCCCCGCCGCCGCCGTCGCGCGCGGCGGCGAGCACCGCCCTGCTGTTCTCCTGCTTGTCCAGCAGCGCCTGCGAGATGATGCTCGGATCAGCTAGCACCGTGCATGAATTAACGCACATCGAACCCTGTAATATAAGGACCGACGACCGGCCGGCCATTAACGGGGGATCACGACCGATGGGTATCGGCGGCGGCGGCGGTCACTGGTCACACACCTCGTAGGCCTCGGTGATGGCCTTGAAACGCGCCTCGGCCTCGGGCCTGGACGCCGGCGGGTGCTTGTCGGGGTGCCACTGGCGGGCCAGGCTCCGGTACGCCGCCCGGACCCCCTGCGGGGAGGCGTCCCTGGCGACGTGAAGGATCTCGTAGTAGAGCTCCGGCGGCGGCTTGTTCCCCATTATGGGCGGCCGGTGGAGCTAGTCCGGGTCTCGGTGCTCGCGCGGAGAGGAAGGAACGGACAGCTGAGAGCGAGCGAGTGCGAGAGGATTCAGGAGGCGCGGCAACCTGTCCGGCCGCTGCTATAAACGGGCCGGGGGAAGCGGGAGAGAGAGATCGTGGCGGCTTGGTGTGGACAGGTGGGGGTGCTTGGACTGCAGGACGAGGGGAGGAGGAGGAGAGGTCGAGCGCGACGGCGGGCGCGGTTGGTGCGAGGCCGCGAGGCCGGGTACAACTGCAAGTGGCTCCCTGCGCGACGTCCGTGCAGGCCACGGGGGACGAGGAGCGACACGGAGGATCGGCGTCGTCCCTTGTCGGAGCGTGCGGGAAGGACGGACGCGCGCCACTGCCTGATTGCCATTCGCTGTGCACCAGGTAAGGTTTTGGCGCGAGGGAGCAGGGCCTACAAATGTTCTTGGCGAGGATTGGTTGGGTTGGGCGACATTAATTAGTGTGGCGCGAGGGCAGCGGCGGCAGGGATCGGTCGGAGAGGGGCCCTGCGGTACCACCACCATGTGTGGAGCCTGGCTGCCATGGGCGCCGGAAATGGAGCACACAGTGGGCGCCTGGCAGCCAGCGATGGCGCCACGGCCGCCAGCTCGGTCGTCTTCATGCGTGCAGGGCCGCGCCATGGTCTCGCGACCATGATCTCGGTCGCCGACCTGCGGCGTGCGCAAGTACTAATCGCGTGCCTGCGCTCGTATCGTACACAGGTACAGCAGTCCTCCGACGACTTCCCCTCGTGATCGATGACGCGCCGATCGTAGGTTTCCTCAGATCCAGATCGTCCCATCCAAACATGCACGCACGGTCTCGATCAGTAACTTGAACTGTGTGTCTGTCGTGGCTCTGCTGCTTGCTGTCAAGTGGTACTATACCTTGAGAGCTGTGACTGTAACTTTCTGCCAAGATCCGGACACGCATGTGTGCCTGTCCAAAGTGGGGGTACAAGCATTACCAAGGGGAGCGGAAAATGAACCTCCTGAAATGATCATTACTTGTCGGCATCTAAATCTCTGACGACCCACCTGCTGAGTGTATAGGACCATTGTGTTTGGGTGTTTCTCCTTAAATGCATTGTTACTAGCGCTACATCGTATAGAATATTTCTGCTGGAGCGTTCCAATCAAAAGGGCTAGGGGGTTATAGTTCTTTTTTCATGATCTTCTTATCAAATGACCAATTCTACTGAGAAGAGAAAAAAATAAGCTATCAACCAAGAATCTACAACAAATATTTTTCATAAAAAGATCATTGTATGCTTGATAAATAACCATTACCGGACTACCCCACGACGCCCCCCTTCAACTCTGCTGCTCCCCCGTCTCTGGCAGCTCCCGCCGCTGTGGCAACTCGATCAGGGTTTTTAATTCCGGTATGAAAAAAAAATCGGCCATCACCGATATAGGCGAAATATCGGGAATATCGGGATTTTTTATTTTTATTTTTATTTTTTATTTTTTATGTTTATTTTTAAATTTATTTTTTAGTGAAACAAATATTCAAAAAATCAATTTCGGCCGGTAAAAAAAATATCGGACCCCGCCGATAAAACCGAAATATCGGGTATACCGCGAAATTTCGAGCGATATTGTGAACCCTGAACTCGATCGGCTCCACTGGTGATTGCCGTGGTGCACCTCGATCTGTTAGGTTGATCTCCACCAGATTTGGCCCAACGGCCATGCCTGGGCCCTTGACTCGTGCCCTGATCGGGGGTGCACAGCCCAAGAAGTGGTTGGTGGGCCCCCATCACGCAGCCCCATAAAAGGAGGTGGGGACCAGTGGCACATGACACGAGGTTCACTGCTGCTGCCACAACTCCCCACCTCAAACTCTAGTTCGATCGATAGAGGGGCTGAGAGAGATGGGAAGCGCCACCGACTTGCCGTCGCCACTGGCCGTCACTGCACCGTACCTCTGCCACCTCTGCATCAAGCCGTCGTCATCCTCTCCAACTCTGGTGCCCCGTGGCGATGTCTACACCGACCGTCGCTGCCGCCACTACTTGGACTACTCTAGCGAAGTCCGATCTACACGGAGGCGCCATGGAAGTCGCCAATGTTTTTTTTCCCCTCTGTAAAGATCTCTCCCACTCGATCTACTCCTAGATGTGTAAATAGTTTCTAACACGATCTGCTAATAATCCTTCCCAATTGGTCCACTTCTTTTTGGCAACCGTGCCTATGTACGTTTTCACTAAGAGGGAAAAGAAGTTTTAAGTCCAACTGGTTCACTTCCGCCACCACCGCTCGATTGGCCTACCTCCCCAGGCCTAACTCTAAGCCCAGAGCCACCAGAATTGAAGCAAAGGTAGGGCAGAGCAAAAATCTAGTGTAGAGGAGGGAAGAAATATGCAGAATGTTAGAGCATATTTAAAATCACTTGGAAAAAATGGGACGTCAGAGTCATAGAGAGCAAAGGAGATAGTGACTGTTCTACAAGGGCCAAGAGAGTAGAACTGCTTGTAGGTAGGGAGTCACTTCAGCCCCACAAGAATGTGAAAATCGAAATGAACAAAAGGAAATATCTTGAAGAAATGAAAGTTTAGGATTCTTGGTCCAGATCCGTGAGGTGTCTTCAGCTTACACGTCGTGCATTTATCTCCTGGAGCCATTGCGGACGCACAACAAGTGGGAAAAATTAGTTGAGATCACAGAAAGGAAGGATGCTACCCCACAGAGAGCAGCCGGTACATTATTTGTACAGCTACCCATCTAGGCAGTGTCCCTAAGCTTGCAGAAAATCAGAAAGTGCATATTCATTCGATCTCTGCATTTTCCAATCATTGTGCTTCGTTTTCTTTGCTTTCTCCATGCAAAAGGTGAGGATGTGCTTCTCAATTTTGCAAAGTGCCAACGTTTATCAACTTGTCCTTCATATAAGCACATCTATATCCTATAAGAAATAGGATTATTTGGATTAGTACCATTACAACTTTCACAAGTTGGAAATATACTAATACAATTCATCATATTAGAGATATACCATCAGGATATCTCTTTCTCCTCTTTGGGCCCATCTGTAATGTATTCATTCCCTGAATTTTCCCGTATAGTCATTTTTACCCCTCTCTCAATCCATCCTGGCCCCTGCCCAGGATTCTTGCCTGCCGCCGCCGCCCAGGCTTGGTGCCCTTCCCGCCGGCTGCCGCGCGCCTCCCTGCAGCCCGCACAGGCCGCGCACGCTTCCCTGCAGGAAAACATCACCATATTCCTAATCTCGTCCGTCTTCCTGTGCTCCCTCTTCGCCATCCTCTCGTAATCAAGCATCTCCTCGATCTCAGAAAACGAGTAGTCTTCATCGAAGTCCATGGTGTCCTGGAGCCTCCAATAGTGTTCAGGGTAGGTGTAGGAGAAAGCTCAGCCTCACCTTGTCCAGCTGCGGCGCCTTCTTCAACGAGACGCAGAGCTGGCGGTACGAGTATATCAGCAGCTATTTAAGGCATGGCGCGCGTATGACGATGTTCCGTGCCTTGTGTATGTTAAAGATCTCCAAATCCTCCATGGCGCTGCACCACGAGATGATGCGACGAAGGTCGTCATCCGTCGCGGTCACTCCGTGAAGCCGGAGCAACCGCAGAGTGCGCAGGCATGCAGGTGATTCTGCAGGGCACCCGGAGCCGCCAGTTGAAGAGATCCAGCGAGGTAAGCGTCTTGCAGGCGTACACAGGGGAGGGCAGGTCGTAGCACTCAGTGTACTTGGTGTTGGTATACTGCAGGGAGGCGCGTGCGGCCTGGGCGGGCTGCAGGGAGGCGCGCGGCAGCCGGCGGGAAGGGCACCAAGCCTGGGCGGCAGCGGCGGCAGGCAGGAATCCTGGGCAGGGTCGACAGGAAGACAGGTACTAGACGGATTGAGAGGGGTAAAAATGACCATATGGGAAAATACAGAGAATGAATACACTGTAGGTGGGCCCAAGGAAGGAAAAGAGGTATACTGATGGTATATCTTCGATATGATGAATTGTAGTAGTATATTTTTAACTTGTGAAAATTGTAATGGTACCGATCCAAATAACTCTAAATAAAATAGACAACATTATAACAACAGGTAATTAAAATATTGCCAATTGATTATGATTTCCAGGTCAGTGTGGTGGTCTAGGTTAGATGCGAGGAGAGTGATGACTGTCCAGCAAGCACGCTCTGGCAGTCAAAATCATGCAAAGCACCATCACCTCCTCTAGGTAAGAATTAGTTAGTGGAGAAACTAGAGCAAGTAGCCATGGCCCATGGGTCATTTTCTCTGTATGCTCTAATTTGATTCTCCTCGTCCTCGATGTCTTTGATATTTTGCCAGTTTTGTTAGCATCAGTGAATTGACCTGATGTAACATGAAAGATACCACCTCCGAAAATGAGTGGGTCGGAGCCACCATCTTTGATTCTGAATCACCAGATTAAGGCCTATGGTTTTGTTGTTATTCATTGGAGTGTCGGCAGAAGGTGAAAAACCTGGGAAAAGTGTGTAAAAAAACAAATATTTAGCGGCACCCAGGTGGCTGGTGTTGTCACCGCCGCATGTATGCTCGCCACCTTTGATATATATGCCGGCCCACCATTATGTCTTTCCCTTTAACTCTAAGCCCTCTGATCTTAACCCGAAAACCTCAAAAACTCCAACCCCAGCCTCACTAGAGGAGCTCATCATCGCCAAGGAAGACACTCTAGTTGGACGGAGCAGGGGCGGAGCCAAGCTGAAGTCTGGGGGGGGGGGGGGGGGCTGAGTGAGCCAATATGATATGGCGTTTAGGGGAGCTAAACTCTATCAGTTGACTGCTAGATAAGATCATGTCGCAGGGAAACTTCATGAGCTGCCAATGGAGTTCTTGGGGGTAGGGGGGCTTGAGCCCCCCTTGCCCCCACGCTAGCTCCGCCCCTGGGACGGAGCAATTATCACCAAGAATGTCCCATCCAAAAACCTGACTGTTCATCATCCATGAAAACACTCCAGTGTTGCCTGTTGCGTACGATTCCATTTTTTACTCCCCTATGTTAACCGAGATCGTTGCGTGGTTTGGCTCGCTAGTGCAGGGGAGCAAGCCATCATCAAACACAAAACTGTGTTCATGCTCAGGTCTGAATTTGAATCCAATAATTTGTTTGTTTGGGATTATTGTTATCTCTTAAAAAATCATGAACATCGGAAAATATTCAGAGCCATGGAATCTCGTATTAATAAATAAGAGCTTTATAAGTGTGAAATCAGATTTTTCAGAATCAGATAAGTTGAGTGGCTGCTACCCTCTCCACTTTGGTGAACACTTTTGGTAAATCTAACCATGTTCCCTCACTCTCAGACAAGCGAACTGTGAGAAAAACGAAATGAGTTTGAAATCAACTGAACGAAATTAAGCAGAGTCAAAACATAGAAAATGTTTTGTGTAGACCATACTAGGCGGAAATGTTTACATATTAGAATTATGAAGTAAACTTCGTGCCATTACCCAAACTGACGTGGTGAGTTTGGCCGTGGGCCGTTGGGACTATCCACCACACGGGCCTACCCATCATATCTACTCCTGAGCCCATCCATAACCACGTGGACAGCAAAACGGCCATCATGGGCCTTGTCATTCCTAATAGTGGCGGCGATCACAAGGACGTCTATTCATCGCGCGTCGCAGAGGAGGTAGAGGTGGCGTGTAACACCCTAAAAACTCTATATTTACAAAAACTCTATATTTACAGTAGAAGTATTTTTCTTTGTGCATCCATGCCCTGCCTCGCCTCACTCTCGTTTCAAGCTACCGGCAGTGTCACAACCCTGGCTTTCCAGGTGCCAGCAAACGCGTTCGTGCCCTATTCAGGCAAGCTCAAGGCTAAGCCTTGGCGAAGCGAGCCGAACTCGTCACCCGTCCTTGACCCTGTGCGGTGACCGCGCACATCGCCGGACCCCGTGCACGAGTAATGCACTGCGCGAGGCCGTTCCTTGCCAAGTTGCCATGCCGAGCTCGCGACTGTGGTGACCTTGACCCTGCCACTCGCGTGAACACGTTCGAGCCCGTCGCTACCCAGAGGCCGCGTCGTGTGCTAAGCTGAGCCCCTTCGGGCATTCCGGTCGAACACCTGGCGACCACAAGTGCCCTGACGCGCACACACACTTGGCACCGCACCGAATCTGGTCGTCACACCAGATCCCACCTGAGACCGACACTCGGGCTAACCCTATCAGAGAGGAAAGGACGAAGGGAAGTGAAGAGAGAGGGAGTGATGTCCAGCGGGACCCACTTGCAAGAGAGAAGCTGATGCGCGGGGTAGCTTGGCAGAGAGGGAAAGAGCTACGGACCCGCTTGCCAGAGATAACCATAGTGCTGACGCCCTAGGACCACAGAGCAGAGAGAGAAAGAGGAGGGGAGTGCAACACAAGGAAATAGGAAGAGAGAACGGGAGGAACAGAGAGCAGAGAGAGAAAGAGCAACACAGGGAAAAGGGAAGAGAGAACGGGAGAAATATAGAGAAAGGAGAGAAGATGGCCGAGTCGAACCGCTACGAGAAGACGGTCTGTTTCAGCCGGAATCGCTAAGTGGCTTGTCCGCAAATTTAATTCGAGCACTGCACTGACCAGCTAACTCACGGAGTCAAGTTGGACCGAATCACTGCTTTCGGCCCAACTAAAAGGGTGTTTGTATTCGCTTATAATCTAATTATGGATGGAAATAATCTACAATCCCATCCAAACAATCTGTTTATTTTTTCGCTTACGTGTGTCGCCCCTTCTCCTGAAATCGTGGATACTAGAAATGGTCGCGGCCGCGTGGGGTCAGTGAAGTGGCCGTTTGAGTTATGCGTTGTTTTTCATAGTACATTTCAGTTAGGATATGTACTATCCTCTCTGTGGGTGATGGTTTTGTCATATTCTTTCAGTGAATGGGTTATTTACTATTCAATTATTCTTTAGAATTGCATTATTTACTGTCCATTTGATACTAATAAGATTCAATTTATGATTAAACAATTCTGAGCTCATAGCAAGATCCAAAATTATAGCTCCAATTAAGTATAGTTCATGCAAAACATGACAATAATAAGGTATGAATTGACAAAATCCGTGATTCGCAATGCAATAGACCAATTTTCTATTGGTCTATGAACTCTCTCTATGGTTAACGGATAACCTGTACAGGGTCATAAACAGCCGTTTCCTATTAACACTATCATCAATTGGATACAACCAGTCAATTCTATTTAGTCGACAACATTCCATAACATTTGATATCCTGTACTGAGATATATTTCCTTTATAGGCGGCCAATAGCTGATGCTGCATAGAAAAAACAGATTGTACAAGTGCTTTGCAACTGAATATTTTCTAGATAAGATTGTTTGGAGCATTTCAACGATCATTCATACGATTAATGATTAGGTGTCACTGATAAATATCCCCATTACACACCAAGATAGAAAGCTACAGAATATGATTGAGATAATTACAAACACTGGTAAACATCACCTTAGTTCTGTGTATAAAGGCGATCTAATTCGTTTAATGCAACAGAGGTCCTGTCTGGTGAAACCAGTAAGCTGCTTCGTTGTATCTCTTGTGCAAAGTCATGAGATATCTCTAACTTCAGTAACTTGGGGTATGTGATTTTGTCACTTGCCTAGTCTTTCCCTGCTATTTTCACATCAAGCATGCTACGAACCACTTGGAACAATAGCGTTATTGTGACCTTGAATATTTTGGGCGTACCCAGTGCCGTAGGCTTCCCGCACTGTGCGGGGTCTGGGGAAGGGTTGTTTTTAAGCGCCAAGCCTTACCCACACAAATGTGCAGAGGCTGGGGCTGTGACCTTGAATACTTTCAGTCACTTAATTTGCTCATCCATGGCACCTCCGATGATTGCCCCCAATGATAACAGAGGCTTCAAGCAACCCTGCAGTCTTGTGTAGATGGATATACTTAAAGGGCACAATTTCAGTTGAGGCAGCCATCTCAAGTAGACAATAATTTCAGGAATTAAATGACATCCAAAACATATTCTTTGGTAGATAATAGTAGCTTTCAAGCTGTGATTCAACTATGTGCAGATAACGATGATACATTCCACATCATCACTTCTAGGAGAGCACGCTACATACAGGATGTTAGAATTAGAAAATATAGGATAACAGAGACATAAACATTTGTGTAACCTCAGACTACCCATTTTCAGAAATAGTCATGGTAAATTGGGATGTTTGTTGAGCCTACTGTTGTGTTTTAAATGGAAATTAGTGCCAAGAAATCAAAGAATTTGCAAAGATATTAAAAAATTGTATAGTTGCTTCCTCATATGATTCCAGTTGTTGCTAAGTGAAGAAAAGCAGAACTACAAAGAACAGATATTGGAGCAACGTTTTAGGCTTCAGGAAAGTGAAAGTTTTGTAATTCCAAGTTATTAAATACAGTACTGGGCAAATGTTAACTTTATCTGTACTTAAAAAAAGGTTCATTTAGAATAACAACTAAGCTATGCTCCAAGCTTTCTAGTGGATGATTAGCTCTAATTTACCTGCATTTCAGTTAAGCCTAGCAGACTCAAAAAAGTAACGGCATAGGTAAATGAAACTGTAGAATCATACCTTAATGTTTAAGATGAATATCAATTAATAACCTCTTATTACAGTTTTCATACTCAGGTTGCGCGAATCTTGCTCTGCATACTTTAAATGTGCTAATTACCATTCATTACAGCTCTGTTACTCGACCGATATGTTCAACCTATATACTTTGCATGTGCTAATTACCATTCACTACAGCTACAATTAGCGTGGATACATCGGTATGCACCTCTTGTATCGCCAGTCAGAATCAAGAGAGATGTCTAGGCCAGAACGGACTTCCATCTCTCACAAGCATTTGAGCAAACAGGTGGAGCGCATGCTAGAGCAGCACTACAAAGGTAGCAAAGCATACCTCGGAGCACAGGAGTAGAACCAGGCCGGCATGCCCGGCACGGCTTAGTGATTGCTGGTGACAACAGGGGCAGGCCCATCTCCATCACCCGGTTCGGGTCCATGAAGCACACTACCCGGCTTCATCCGCAGCACCGCTGGCCGCGTTCTCTTCTCTCTTGTTAACCTTGCCCCTCGCCTGCACTATCATCGTGCTGTTGCAGTTGTGTGTGTGTGTTCCCGATGAGTGGTTCCTTGGGCGGGCGCCATGTCTTCCACGCGTAGCTGCCACCGTGGGTCGCCCACGCTGCTGCAGCCTGCTGCCGCCTTCGCCTCCGCCGCTGCCGCCGTCCTTGCCCCGCGCTCCTCCCTCGCCCTTGTCATTCCGGCGACCGCCTCTGCCTGTCGCTCCGTCCATCGCCTCAGACGTGCGACCGGCGCGGCCTGGCGACGGCACCGAGCAGGGAGTCGCTGCGCTGGGGTCCTCCTCCACGGCCGCCCTGCAGAAGCAGCCGCTGCCAGGAGCCGGCTGCCGCCGCAGCTGCTCTCGAGCTCGAGCAGCAACTCCGGTGGAGGGAGCCTGGGAGGGTGCGAACGGAGGCTGCACAGTGACGCGCGAGAGAGAGAGAGAGGAGAAGGAGGAGAGTGGGCCGCCGCCGGGGTGACGCGGCCCCTCTCGCGCGTGGTCTGGAGCGAGCTCGGAATCGCTCCGCCGCCGCCCGTACGCCAGGTACGCACGCCGCCCTTTTTTTCTTTTCTCCGAAGCAGCGCCGCCGCCACCTGATTCAGGGGCGAAGCTCCATACACATTAGCGGGTGCTAATGCACCCCCTAAAAAATGGAAAACCAGTGATCGTGTCCAAATTTTCACCATATTTGCACCCCATGACTCAACTATATGCACCCACCCCTTCAATCTGCTCTAGCTTCGCCACTGACATGATTCGTGCCCTGTCCTCGCCAAGACCAAGCAGCGCCGGCCGTTCCGTCCCTCGAGAGCAAGCTGCGTCGGTGCCCCTGCCTTCTCCCCCAACAGGAGCAATGCCGCGGCCCTGTCCTCCTGCCGACCGTAGCTGCAGCGGTGCAAGGAGCTATGGTTTCGTGATTTAGTTCAGCGTCTATGATATGCTTAGTCTCAGCGTCCTGTGCGTCTCAGCGTCTGTGACGAGTTCAGCAGCGGATGGCAGGATTCAAACCTGCACGGGCAAAGCCCACATGATTTCTAGTCATGCCCGATAACCACTCCGGCACGACCACCTGCTTATGCGTTTCAATTCACCCTCTAAAAGTAGGGTCATGCTCTTTCCTGTAGATTGTTTCGGCCGTCTCCAATTCTCCGGCCAGGTTGAACACGGCAGCAGATTAGCACACAGCTTCCTCTCCTCCGGCCATGGCGACGCAGGATGCCAAAGGTCGATCACTTCCAGTCCTGCCCTCGTCGAATCATCATCGCCTATCGATTTTCTCCACTGACCGCTAGCCAATCGCTCATCTCACCCCTGGTGGTGTCCCCAGATGCTGCTGCTCCCTCGGAGGAAGAGGGCGCCGCCGCGGGAGCCGTCAGCGCCTGCGGCGAGGGTGAAGGTGCTCTTCTTCGCCCGCGCGCGGGACCTGACGGGCGTGGCGGAGTCGTCGGTGGAGGTGCCGGCGGGGGGCACCGCAGGGGAGTGCCTCGCCCGGGTGCTGGCCAAGTTCCCCAGGCTGGAGGAGATCCGTGGCTCCATGGTGCTCGCGCTCAACGAGGAGTACGCGCCAGACTCCGCCAAGGTCGCCGACGGCGACGAGCTCGCCGTCATACCGCCTATCAGCGGCGGCTGATTTACCACGAACGAGTTGGGGGGAGGAAAAAAAAAGCAACAAAGAAATAAAAGAAAATAAAATAAAGGTTCATTTTTCTTTCCATTCTTGTTTCCCCGTAGATTGCATGCTGGATAAGCAATCTCCTGTTCAGAACACGTTGACAAATGATAGTTTGATATGAAAGAGTGCCGAAACGAATGCCCTTCTGTTCTCTGATACATGTTGCGCTAGAAATGAGTTGGTCAGGATATCTCGAATCACAAACTAATAAGTTGTCTCTCGGCTAAAATCTGCACAAATCTATGCTGTGAGGTACAGAGGTCAAAGCAATGGGTAGATGTAGTCTATGAAGTATGCCTCCAATCATCAACTTCTTGCCTACTAATTTCTTTCTGATTGTATGAATTTCACTCTCCTCTATCTGATTCTGTCATTCACCTAATTTCTTTCTGTGTTGTATACTAGTATGATTTTCTTGTATCATCTGCAACTAGCCACAACTAGAAGGGATTTTTGGATTCCAGGGCACGGATCGCCTCCGAATTTGGCAGGTGTTACAGGAATAGAGCACCTAGTCCTACCCACGCAATCCTGGAACAGTGAATGAAATAGTTAAATACTAATCTAGCTAACAATGCAAAAGCTCTGATATATTTGCATTCGCGTAGATAACTGTGTTCTTTACCTGCTTTACTGCCCATTCTGATGATCTGGCATGACAGTTTCCGATGCCATAGCTTGCGCAGTCCCCTATCGGATTCCCATAGCTCGCAAACTCAATTGCCGAGATTTGTTTGCCTTCCTGGCATGAGATATCCACTGCTGGTTCCTTATCCTGGGACTGGAGCGATGGTGCAGAGAGCTCATTCACATTGCCACACACTCTTGTTATGGAAACTGTGTTCACTGTTATCTGTTGTGGGTCCCCGCCCATTTCCTCAAAAAGGACTAGAACATTGTCTTGAGGGTTTAGAAATTGCCGTGGGATGTGATACCTAAGGAATGACGGACCAGTGTGGCTTGTAAGGTTATTTGGAAGAGAAGGTATAGTGGCGACAGAGGTGAGAATGAGAATTTGAGCTATTTCTACTTACAGCGATTGTGAAGGATTGCCGCTAGGAGCCTTGAAGGAGACCCAATACCGTCCAATGCTCTCTCCATTGATCCATACTTCACCTTTTCCCATGCTAGTAAGGTTCAGTACCACCGCATCATTTCCTGCTGGTGTGGAAAATGTTGTCTGCCCATAGAACAAATGATGACTGGTATTGTTTACTACTGTGAATTGTACAGATAACCAAAAGTTATGAACTAAATGTCCTGTACTTTTTATACCTTGTACCAAGTAAGCGAACTATATGTCAAATTGTTGATAGTTGTCCATTCAACATTGTTTGATCCCTCTTGTGTGTAGATGCGATTCCTTTCCCCAAATAAACCAACCTGCATTTAGTCAGAAAGCTAAGTATCAAGCATCTAATTAACATTAGCCTCTCTATTTCCATTGTAGTATTAAATTGATTTGGACTTACTTCGTATCCCCATAGCTCATTGTTGAGAATTTTTTCTGGCTCCCATCCTTGCTGTATGCTCACTTTCCGGATTCCAAAGACTCTTATTTCCATATGAGCACCAGAGTCCTTTAAGTTAGTGGATGAAATCTCAGTTTGTTGAATGTCTAATAATCTATCCAAAGTATTGAAAGTTATGGTCCTCTTTCTTAACAATATATGTTTTATGAAATTAATATGTAAGTGGAGGGTTATCAAAAGTTTGATGAACTATCTTTGACTCATCTATTAATGTTACTTGGATACAACATGAGTACAAAAGCCTGGCACATTGCACCATATAGTTTGTGTTTAAAGGACCCATTATAGGAAATTTTGATCCCACTTCTATTTTTCTGTAGTTGGGGTTGTTTTTTTATAACTCACTAGATAGTAGAGTTCTATGATTTATACCGGTGATCCAACCATAGCACTTATCAACGATATGCTGTTGGGTCCTTCCTTCAATGAAATATTTGCGCTAAGAATTATATTGGCAGGTCCATCATGGCTCCCATGTACTCTACCTAAAAATGTGATGAGAAGGTTGTCAAACACAAAAAAAAAATAGTATAAACACATCAATTGCAAAATTCAACAGAGAGAATGGTTTGATCTGGCTAAAGGAGAATAGTATAAACACATCAATTGCAAAATTCGTATTTACCTACATATTCATTGTTGACGAAAGCATGCAACATATGTGCCCGTGACTCAACATTAAGTAGCACAAGCTGGTTATCATCGCTTGGTGTATATTCATAGCTGCATTTGAGCAAATTTCTCTTATCATACACGTCCAAGACAGTGACTTAAACAAGTACACAAATTCAACTGCTGGAGCAACGACCTTTGGAAAGTTTTTCTTACCCAACAATGTACCAAAGATAGTCTGTCTCATCTTTAGTGGTTGTCAGATGTTCAAATAGATGGTCTCCAGTGTGCATAGCTTTAGTCACATCTTGAGGAATTGATTCTTTGAATGCCTTCCAAGTATTAATATCATTGAAAGACTGTAGTTCTTCTGTTGTTCTTGTACCATGCTAAGCATTTACCTTTGACAAAAAAAAATTGATGACATTTACCTCTATCCTATGGTAGGGAAACGAGAGAAAGATTTTCCATGACAGTAAGTCTGTTTACTCACCTTAGCTGTTTCAAAAACTACTATCTTGCAATCTGAGAGAATGCTGATTGATTTAGCGGCCAATTGCAATGATATATTACGAAATACTACTTCTGATGCTCAGTGCGGATTAAAGTTCACTAAGAAAGCAACACATCGTGATTCTGTTTCAAAAACATGTGCCTGTAGTACATCATAGATTGTGTCTTTATCTTATTGAAACATATTTAAATAAGCATCCAGGTGTGCTTTGTGTAACTTTACCTCTTGTTCTTGACCTAATGAAAAATTGGAGTATGTTCCAAATAGTAATGGTTCTGATGACTGTTTTACTGCAGTATGCAATTCTCCCAGATGGCCCCATGTTGGTTGCCATATCAAACCTGGATAAAGGTAAAGTTAAATATATTGACACACTGTTGAATGGTAGATTTCTGTAAATACATTTAGGGCCATTTGCAAAACTGCCCTTGTTTTTAGGTCCAATTGCACGTTTGCCCTTGATTTTTTAACTTTGCATGTGTTGCCCCTGTTTTTAGTCTTCCAGTTGCAAGACTGCTCCTGTTTTATTGCAAAACTGCCCCTATAACGTGCAAAATAGGGTCAGTTTTGCAATAAAACAGGGGCAGTCTTACAACTGAAAGACTAAAAACAGGGGCAAACATGCAAAGTTAAAAAATCAGGGGCAAACTTGTAGTTAGACTTCAAAACAAGGGTAACCTTGCAATTTTCCCATACATTTAACTCAGTTCCATTTTGTGTAAAGATTTACCATATTCATCTAGAGGAGCTCCATCGTAGTAGTTTGTTGTTACATATGAAGAAGCAGACCTCCCAAAGTTTGTTCCTCCATGGTACTGTGTCATAATCAACATAGAAATGGATTGTTTTTGAGAAGTTCTGATTTTAAATGCTCAAGTATTTTCATGCGAAGTTCATACCATATAGTAGCTCACATAACTCCCATTCTTCCTTGCTAGAAAGTACGCAACTGCAAAGGCGATATCTTCTGGAGATCTCAACTTTGTGTCGTTACCATATATTAGATAGCTGTGTGTATGAACAATCTATCATTAGGCATTTTATCTATCATGGTATAAAAAGTAGGGCTGAAGAGTAGAAGTATTATAGGTCAGATACCGAGAGGTCCAATTTTCTGTCCACAATGCAGGCTTGTTAGCTGAGTTTGGTCCAACAAATGTTTCTCCACAAATGAGCCCATTGCAGGTATTTATCTAATCATAAATTGTTATTAAACTGGTTTGAATTTTTGGCTGGCGTATTGCAAATAAAGTGAAATAGTATGAAAATGAATACCGACAACTGGATCTGGAGCATCATTTTGCTTGCACATTGTCCACGGTACACCAGTCTGAAGGTTCACAGCCATCGCAGCTGCCCAGCTGACGTAACGCTGTCCACTTGATCCAAATGCAGGTTCAACCATTTTGTATTCATTCTCAATCTGCATACAATTTATGTGGTTAAATGTTGTGCATGTCAAAAACAGGAACTTGATCCTTTTCTATTTATTTGCTGACCTGAGAAATTATAATTGGGCCTCCTTGTGGGTAATACAGCCGTTCCTGTTTCATCATGTTTACTATATCGGTAACAAATCTTTGCATATGTTGCTGCACGTATGAAATGGAAGTTAGTTAATATAATGCCTAAAAAGAGGTTTGATTGTGCTAAATTACTGGTGAAACTACTTCAATAGTGTTTCATTTGGATCAGGATAGATGACTCTACTCTGAATTTCACCTGCCACAGATATGAAGTGACTGAGTTTAATAATCTCACAACCACATGCTTACCTTAAAGGGTTCGTTGTCGCTTCGAAAGGTAATATCTGGGACATCGTGTAGCCAAAACGGGAAGCCTCTGCATTAACAAAAGATGTTCAGACCGTTTTGAGATAATATTTTAGTTTTATTTTACATAGATGTTATACAGTGCTTTAATTCAGTGACACTGTGAGGATCCACTCTTTAGAACACATCTATGCTTTCATTCATTCGTACCCATATCTCCATTCGGCCTCGATGAAGGGACCGATCCTGAGGTTTACATAGATACCTTGAGCTTGAATTTCCTTGATGAATCTTACAAGATCATATCTTCCCTCGAAGTTGTACTGTCAAAGTGATACAATGTACACATCTCTCATTATTTTAATCTTTGACATATAGGATATTTTCAAAGTGATTTGACCGGCATTTACATGAAACTGGAAAGAGCATGTACCTGGCCCTGGACAGGCTCGTGGACATTCCAAAATACGTAGGTCTGTATCACATCAAGGCCTCCTTCCTTCGCTTTAGCAATGAGTTTTGGCCACATCTGCAATGTTATAATTCGAGAACTTAGGAAAATGGTCTAAAGAACAAGAACTACTTAAGGAAATGAAATTAGGGTTACCAGAAACATGCAGTACATAAGAAAACTTTTAGTGAAGCTAGAAAACGGTTCAAGTTCATTTTTGATATTTGAAATTTGTCAAAGGTGCCCTTGTTTTCCATTACATGTTTTCTCATGTAAACTCACCCAGAGCATTTGAGTTCTGAAATGACTGATCTCTATGCCATTTCAGCTATAAGATACGTCTCAGAATTCAGAAGCTCAAGGTTGCTCTCGTCCTCTGAATGGTGCACAAGGATAAGGATTCCGAAAATTGGACACCATTGGAAAACATGCCATTGAAAAATGTGCTGGCTTGTAAAAATTCGACAATATATACAGGCCAATTAGGCAATTAATGAAAGCAATTACAGTGGCAGTGCATAGGAGACAACTAATGTTTCTCTCTGATTGCGAGCTCTTGCCAATGCTCTTTTACGACAGAAACGAATCCAAAACCACCCTTTTGCTTGCGGTGAGCTCTTTACTGCTCTGAACACTGTGTTTCTTAAAAAGGAAAGGAGCCCGTTCTTGGTCTTTTTTTCAAAAGAAACACGATGAAGCTAATAACCTTTGAGCCACCTCGCCGCAAGGCCGGACAGACGTGCACGTACTGACCTCGGGGGTGCTTCTGGTGTAGTGCATCTCGCCGGCGAACAGCACCCTCCTCGTGCCATCCACCACCAGTGCCCTAGCATCCAGCGACACCTCCCTCCGCTCCGCGCCTCCTCCCTCCGCCGCCGCCGCCGCCGCCGGCACGCACACGGCCGCCAGCACGGCGAGCACCGTCGCGGCGGCCATGGTTGTCGACGACATCTCTAGATTACTAGGATAGTTCTGAGCTTGCAGTAGTCTGAGCCTGGCGTGGTGACATCTGCATGATTGGGCCTTGGGTAGGGCGTGCAGGCAGTTTGAAGCCAAGGGAAACGCGTGCCTAATGCACGCGGAGATGGTGGTCGGAAGGTCATGCATGTGTTGTTTGCAATCCAGGTTGGCAGGTCACGATTTGGCAAAATATTTTGCGCGGGGAAGGAGTTTTGCCGGAATCTCAAACAAGTGTTTGGAAAACGAGAGAGATCTCTGGGCTCTGGGTCTCGTATAGCATCGTACCCACCAACAGGACTAAATTGCTAAGCACGTTACCATCCCACAGGCTCGCAAATGGGTACACACCTTGTCCCCTGCAGTTGCAATCTCGAGGAGTATAGCTTCAGAACTCTGAACCCTGCGTTGACTCATGTAGAGCAAGCACTACATGTCTACGTACAGCGTGTCGATCCACAGTGCTGGTAAAATTTAAAGATGACTTCGCACTTGTGCGTCACTTTGGGTCCAGACGAACGTCGGTCGGCCAAAGGCAGTGACTGTATCAGTTTGGAGTTTGGACGGTCAGACTGTGTCACTCACACCAGTGGTATATCTTTGCATCCTCAAACCACATGCGGCAGGTGCTTAACTACATTGGTTGCGACGACAAATGATCGAAATTACTTAGAGGTACTGCTTTGCACTGACACACACTGACACGCACACGAGGAGAAGAAGTACAAGAAGAATTTCCAACAAGCCTGTGTTTAGTTCCCCCAATTCCTCCAAATTTTCCAAACTTTCCATCACATCGAAACATTAAATATAACAAATGACCTATGCATGGAGTACTAAATGTAGGTAAATAAAAATCTAATTGCATAATTTTGATGTACGTTGCGAGACGAATCTTTTGAGCCTAGTTAGCTTATGGTAGGATAATATTTACCACATACAAACGAAACGTGCTATAGTGTTTTTCGCAAACACTTTTCGCATCTTTTTTGCAACTAAACACAGCCAAACAAAAGGAAAGCACGGGCATTTCCAACGGCGACTTGGACAGGACTGGCGTCGTAGTTCCATGGGGAGCGGTGCCGTGGAAGACCGTGTGCCATTTGACCGGAGAGCGATCTCGATGCGATGCGTGTGGCCGGATGACCGATGCGTGCCCGTGCCGGCATCGCTCGGAGTCCCCGGACACCGGAAGGAGCCTGCGCGCAAAGCGCAGAGCCGTGAGCTCACCGACGAAACCGAACGCAGGGCGACAGGCGACTCTTGTATCCCTTGTCAATGCGAAGACACGCATGCTTGAAGGACATACACTTGCTGGCTGGCCTTGATCTCGAGAATACTAGCTTGGAATCGATGGTTATTGGCTCACCGAGCGCATGCACGCGCAAATGAGCAGAGAACGAGTGGAGAGATCAACGAGAGCAGGGGCAGCAGGTCACCGCACCCAACTGAAAGTTGGGATGCGCCCGGGCACCTACGCTACCTTTTGCGCCTTTTGCGGGTATCACGCACCATTTCCGTCTAATCGGCGACGAGGCCGACAAGGCAGTTGCGCCGCGGCGTCCCCTTTTTCCCGTTAAATTAAAGGTGAGTGTCGTCCGTCATCGAGTGGGTGATCGTCCACTGTCCAACTAGATAACGTGCACGCGGGCGCGGCACTAGTGAAGAGCCAGCGAGCGAGCTGTCAGCATGCACGAACTAACCGCTCGATCGTGCGCGATGGTTTAATCATTTGCCGGGATGGCTGCCGGCAGAGGGGTCGTCGGACCACCGCCGCCGCGCCGCGAGCCCGGATCGTCTGGGTGGCAAGGGACGCCGTGGCTACTACCGTGGCCACCGGGCGGCGGGGCGCCGCGGACGGGCTCGCCACGTAACGAGCAGCAGGAGACGGCATGCACGTCGGCAACGCGTTTGCCCTGAGCACTACCCCGGGCAGTGGAGCGCGCGCCGCGGCGCCGGCGGGTCACGCGGAGCGCCCCGACGCCAGTGCAGGCCGGGTGCCATGCCAGACGGATGCGCGAACCGATCGGGCTGACGACGGCGCAGCAGATACGATGGAGCATCTGCTTCTCTGCGCCGTGCGTGTGAAAGGATCGTGGTTGAAGAAGGGGTTGAATTGGGACTTTTTCGAATTTCTAACTAGTCTTTAACCTAGACTAGTATTGCCTAATTTATAAATTCGAAACCTAATCACTAGAGCATGCTAGCAAAGGATCCTTAGGTAGGTAAACACACTATCATGATCATTTTGCCTAGATGGATGCACACTAGCAAGATCAAATCCTAAGTAAGAGCTCACGCTAACAAGCAAGTTGTCCTAGTCAAACTACAAGCAAGAAAAGCAACTGAAGGAGTTAAATGCTTGAAGTAAAAGTAGAGGACACGAGACAACCAGATTTTTTTCCCGTGGTCTCGAGGAGTTGACGCTCCCCCCTAATCCACGTTGGAGCACCCACACAAGGGTATAGCTCCCTTGCTCCACCAAGAAGCAAGTGATCACTAAGAATGCTCCTTCTCCATCTCCGGAACGGCGAGCTTCACACCGTGTACAAACTTCTCGTCTTGGGGCTCCCACAAACTCCAAGAGCTCACCAAGAACCTCCCGATCACCAAGACCGGCTAGGTGCCGTCAAACACCAAGAGTAACAAGCTCCTAAGCCTTCACTTGACCTACACTCAGTTGGCCCTAGCTCAAGCACACTTGCTACACTTGCAAAGGATGGATTCTTCAAGGTTAAAGCACAAACAAAATGCTAGATCTTCTCTTGTTTGCTCAAAGCACTTTCTCTTCTTCTCAAGGGTGGCCTCAAGTATTCAGGGTGTCAAAGGCAACTGAAATGAGCCATGGGGTGCCCTTATATAGAGTGGAGGGAGTTGCATAGCCGTTGGAAGTCCACTGCAGAAAAACCGTGAGCACCGGAAGAACCGATGGGTGTCAGTGTTGAGGCGTCGGTTCAACCGGTCTCTCTGTGTCTAAATTGTAGCCGTTGGGGTTCTGACACAGTGTCTAGGCTTGCTTCAATGCACCGATGCATGCTCCGTAGGGGCATCGGTTCAACCGGTGCTGAAGAGTTTCACTGATCAATTCAAACAAGCTCTCTGGAACATAGGACTTCTAATGCACCGGTGCTTTGATTCCGAAGCGTCGGTTCAACCGGTGCTTAAGAGAAGTTGAAGTCCACCAAAACATGCTCTCTGGAACAAAGAACTTCCATTGCACCGGTGCTTACTTTTCTGACCATCGGTTCAACCGGTGCTAGACTTGATTTGTGCCTTCATCCAGAGAAGATAGACCAATAGGGCATCGGTCCTTCCGCCAAGCATCGGATGCTCCGACGCTAGGGCACCGGTTCAACCGGTGCTGCTGTTTTTTTCTGGTTTTCAGATGGATTGACTTGGATTTCAAAGTAACTTCGATTGTTTTTTCTTCCAAGTGTTGTGTTAACTTCTATTGACCATCTTGAGCTGTTTTTGAGTGAGTGTGCAAGATTTCTAAGGCCAACTCAATTTTGATCAAGCTACTAACTCATGAACCCCTCTTAATAGTACGGTCAAGAACTAAAAACTATAAACCCTATCTAAATTAAGTGTCCTTCATCTCCTTGTGACACTTGAGGCTAGAAAGGTCCTTAATCTTTGAAATTGAGTCCTTGGCACGCATGATTGTTCCGAATTGAGGGGTCTCTTTTCACATTTCATATGAGACTAAATTAAACAATAATTTTTCCTTCAAAATACACGTTAGTCGCATATGGTTGTCATTAATCACCGAAACTTACCATTACATCTATCGGCCTAGATGCACTTCAATCTCCCCCTTTTTGGTGATTGATGACAACACAAAGTAGAGATACACAAGATATGAAATTGAAAGCGATAAACAAGCATGCATTACTTGAAAGCACATGTAGGGACATGTCAACACAGAGCATACATAATATCCAAATAACATGTCCATACACAAAATCCATGAAGATCCAATCACGCCACAAACCACCAAGCTCCCCCTATCTCTACTCCCCCTATCTATCTCCCCCTTTGGCAACAAAGCACCAAAAAGGAAGGCGATCTAATCCTGAGCTGGAGAAGGCGGGGTCTTCCTGCTGGGTTCGGTGGAAAACTGAGCGGCGGAGTCGTCGGCGTCGTCGTCCGTCCAGTCGTCGTCGACCGAAGAAGACTTCTGCTCGACCGGAGTCGTCGGAGTAGCAGAAATAGCTGGAGTAGCGGTAGAAGCTGGCGCGGCGACGATCGTGGAGTCCGTCGGAGGAGCAGACGTGACAGGAGTCAGGTCTGGCTGAGTGGTGCGCACGACGGACGGACGGAGCACCTCAGGCTGTGAAGGTGACTCGAACGTGAGTGACTGAGCCGAGGGGTGCTGGAGCTGGTGTAAGATCTGCTGCTGTCTAAGAAACTCTGCACGGTGCTCGGCAGTCCAAACACTAGGCTGTGGAGCCAGAGCCGGAGCAGCAGTAGGTACAGGACTGGCAAACAACCCGGTCTGAAGAAATGGTGACAGCGGGAAAGATGACAAGGGTGTCTGCACAAATCCGCCAACAGGAGGAGCGGGAGCAGTAGGATCGAACTGGAGCTGCTGGGGTGTAGGGAGCTGAGGCTCAGGCAGTCCAGTGTGACGATACAGCTGACCGAAGCATCCCGAGAAGAATGTGAACATCTGCTGCTGTATCTGGGACTGCTGCTGTAGCTGTAGCCTCATGGCCTCCTGCTGCTGCCGAATGCCCTCAAGTACAAGTGTCTGGGCCTCCTGCTGACGAGCCTGCTCGGCCTGCATGCTCAGCTGAGCTGCAGCAAATCTATCCTGCTGATCTGATAGCCGAGTAAGAATGGCTGCAAGAGAATCTGGCTGTGTGACCTGTGCAGTGGTAACTGGAGGAGCAGGGGCACGTGCTGCACCGGAAGATCCTGCCTCATCATCATGAGCACCTCGAGGAATAGTGACAGTGGGAATGAAATCCTCGTCATCCTCCGAGTCCTCCGAGTCTGTGATCAGGTAGTGTGGGAGCTGGGCCTCTGCTGCTGCTAGTGAAGCGTCCTCGGCTGCTGTCGGATCATCTGCAACTCTGCCCTCAGCCAAGAAACGCTCATTCAGAACCCGCTGTGCTCGGCGCTGGCCTCTCGAGCCACGACGACCATCTCGAGGAGTAGCTGGTGAGTAAAAACTGAAGTGTGTCCTCGAGTGCTCTAGCTCATCCATATGCTCATTCTGACTTAGTTGAGCCATAATCCAACAGATCCAATGAGCAAACGGATGACGACGGTGAACTGTCATCCCATCCAGAATCACATCCTCAAGCTCGCAGATAAAGAAGTCTACGAGGTCAAAGTCTCGTCCTGTCATGATATACAACAAGAGCCACTGCTGCAGAGCTGTAATCCCCTCGTTGTATCCAATCCGGAACAGCAGACTCTTCCTCAGAGCTAGGTGGATAGAGTGTGCCATGGGAGTCAGCCTGTCCGGAGTCCTCGGTGTGCCAGGCAGGAAGGGCTGCTGAAAAAGAATACTGATCTCCTCGTCAGATGGAACGTGAGACTCATGACGACGTCGAGGAGGTACCGTGCTGCCATAAGCCTGATAGTGAATGAAGTGTGGCTCCTCGGCAATCTGAACTCCAAGAAAGGTAGCCAGTCGTGCTCGGGTCAAACGATAGTGCCTCTCCTAGAACATGAAGTCAATAAACTGCCGGTCCTCCTCTATAAACAGAGTGGCGTAGAAAACTCGAACCCACTCTTGAATGTATCTGGACCTCTCACTGAGTAGAGCAGGCAATCCAACATATCTCTCGAAGAGAGGAAGCACTGGAGTCCCACCTGCTGCTACACGCATAGCTACCCAGTGGAGCATCTTGTGCTCACTGATCTTGATGTCCAACTGGCAGTAGGTGTGGTAAAAAGACTCCTGAAGCAGAGTGTAAAAGCGACGATCAACTCCAACATCTCTCTGCTCGGGAAACCACTGCTCCGGGGTGACATATCTCAGTCGCTTGACCCTCGGTCCTGGAATACCCCTGAGATCAAAGAGCTCAACCTCGGGCAGCTCCTCACCACTGTCCTGACCTCCTGTCTGAGTCTGACTGTCGGTGTGTTGCTGCGGTGCATGACCTGCTCCCCTCTGAGTGCCACCACCTCGAGTCCGTGGACGTGAGCGGGACTCAGGTGTGGCCTGAGCTGTCTGAGTACGTCCTGAGCGACGTAACTGCTGCTGTGGCTCCCCCTGAACCTGAGGATCCCTGATCCTGAGCGATCCCTGCCTATCTGCTGCATCTGCAACTGCCTCAGCCTGCTCTCGCTCGCGGTCCTCACGGGTGCGCTTCTTCTTTTTCTGCACAACCATCTTACCCTTGCCCTTCTTGTCACCGGCCATCTGACAAAGAGAGGCAAAACAAGAATTCGATTTGAGCCTATGACATGAATTCTAGTGGATAACTTCAGAAGGAACACACTAATGTAGATCTCATCAAGTTAAGAGCCTATGTGTGAGAGTGAGAGGCTAAGATCATGTGTGGTCATGTGTGAAAGATATGAAAAGGGAAATATGACACATGCCAAGGAAGTGTGAAGATCATACCCTGGAGGATCAGAGAAGAGAACTCGACAAAGATTGAAGAAAACCCCTTTGGAGCAAAAGCTCGAACACCTTGAGCGCGCTTGAACCAAAGGTGCAAGGAACTCAAATCAGGGCTCGAATCGCGGTGGAAACTCCAAAGAAGTGGAGCAGGAGGGGCTACGCGCGTAAAAGAGTCCGTTGGCGACGGTGATGAGTGGCGGCGCGGTGAGGAACAGTCGGAGCACGGGTGCACAGGCGCGGCGAGGGCGTGGAGCAGGCGGCGCAGGCGCGGAGCGGGCGAGGCGCGGGCGAGGAGGGGCTATGCGCGTGCGGCGGCGCAGGGGCGGAGCGTGTGGAGCGGCGGCGGCGAGTGGGTGCATGGCGGCGGAGCGAGGGCGCGGAGCGGCGGTTCGCGAGGAAGAAGGGGGATGAGCGTGAGACTGACTCGCGGGGCCCGCGGAACGGTTAAGTGAAACAGCACGTGCGGGCCCGCCAACCCTAAAGCACCGGAAGGTCCGATGGTTCAGAGAAAATAGCGCCGGTGTAACCATCGGAGCAACGTTGACCGGATCTGAACGAAAATGAAACGTGGTCAACAGGGTCACCGGAAGATCCGCTAATGAGGCACCGGAACATCCGACGGGCGTCGGTGCATCGGCAGGAGTAAGGTCCAGAGGCTATGCAAGGGCCATTTACTCCACGCAGTAGCACCGGTTGAACCGATGCTTAGGCGTCGGTTCATCCGCCAACCATCGGAAGCACCGGTGGCCATCGGTGTAACGGTCGGAGGTTGTTCCAGAGGCGATGCAGAAACCGAGCCACGAAGACTTTAAGCACCGGTTGAACCGATGCAGAGAAAAACCAGGCGTCGGTTTAACCGGTGGTTAAGGAAATTTTCTGCTGAACTACAAACTCTACTTCTGATCCAAATTTTCAAAACCAAAGCCATAAACACTCAAGTTGGATCATTTTCGAGAGACAACCTCACCCCTCAAACACTCATTTTAAGTGCTCACAAGCTTTTATATTAACATAGGCAAAATAAGATCCAAGCGAGGTTTAAACACAAAAACCAAATGTATGAGCCACTTTGCCTATGAACTTAGAGATAGAAACTTTAAGTTCGATAGGACGTGACTCAATAGGCATGAAAGCGCAAAATTGATCTTATCACTCTTGTGGAGATGATATATCATATTTAGCATGAATATCTTTCTCGAAGTGTGATTTGCTCCCTTGTGATGCTACTTACGTGATGCAATGCCAATGCAAAGCGAGAGATTAAACATGGATGCATTCTATATGGCAAGCACATGCATTGCAAAAATTTAAATCTATCTTGTCAAGTTTGAACCCTCGGCAAGTTTCTTCATGATGAACCATTCTTCATGCCATGAGCAAAACCAAGACCACCGGCTCATGCAAGACCCAAGTTCATCACTATCTTGACAAGGTTAGACAAGCCCCTAGCACATGTACATATGAAATGCATCTGTATGACAAGGCAATTAAATGACGTTAGAAGCATCTAATACGTTAAGCTCACTTCGCAACCTACAAAAGGTGCTCTCATCTAGAGGTTTGGTGAAGATATCCGCCAATTGATCTTCGGAACGAACACCACAAAGTAGTATATCATTCCTTGCCACATGATCTCTTAGAAAGTGATGGCGAATATCTATGTGCTTGGTGCGAGAGTGTTGAACCGGGTTATTAGCAATTTTAACGGCACTCTCGTTATCACAAAGGAGCGGGATCCTATCTAATACTACACCATAGTCCAAGAGGCTTTGCTTCATGTAAAGGATTTGAGCACAACAAGCCCCGACGGCAATATATTCCGCCTCCGCGGTTGACAAGGCCACAGAATTTTGTTTCTTTGACGACCAAGAGACTAAAGAACGCCCTAGCAAGTGGCACCCACCGGATGTACTCTTGCGATCCACACGGCATCCGGCAAAGTTCGAATCCGAGTATCCCAAAAGTGTAAAACTAGCGCCTTTGGGGTACCACAAGCCTATGCTCGGCGTGTGCTTGAGATATCTAAGGATCCTCTTAACGGCACTAATGTGTGATTCCTTAGGATTAGCTTGAAAGCGGGCACACATGCATACGCTAAACATGATATCGGGTCTAGATGCGGTTAGGTAAAGAAGTGACCCAATCATAGAACGATAGAGAGTTTGGTCAACCGATTTACCTCCCTCATCCAAGTCAAGATGTCCATTAGTTGGCATTGGAGTCTTGATCGGCTTGCAATCATCCATCTTGAATTTCTTGAGAATATCCTTTGTATACTTTTCTTGATGGATGAATGTCCCTTCCTTCAATTGCTTGATTTGAAACCCAAGGAAGAAATTGAGCTCACCGATCATGGACATCTCAAATTCCCTAGCCATTATTTCTCCAAAATCTTTGCAAAGAGTGGGGTTAGTTGAACCAAAAATGATATCATCAACATAAATTTGACATACAAATAGCTCTTCACTGATGATTTTTGTGAATAGAGTTGTATCCACCCTCCCGATCTTGAAGCCCTTGTTGATAAGGAAGTCACGAAGGCGTTCATACCAAACCCTTGGCGCTTGCTTGAGCCCGTAGAGCGCCTTGTGCAACCTATAAACATGATTAGGATATCTAGGGTCCTCAAACCCGGTAGGTTGTTCAACAAAAACCAACACATTAATCAAGCCATTTAAGAACGCACTTTTCACATCCATTTGAAAGAGTTTCATGTTATGATGTGAAGCGTACGCTAAAAGGATACGAATGGCTTCAAGTCTTGCAACGGGGGCAAATGTTTCACCAAAGTCCAACCCTTCAACTTGTGCAAAGCTCTTTGCCACAAGTCTTGTCTTGTTGCGAATCACTACACCATGCTCATCTTGTTTGTTGCGGAAGACCCACTTAGTACCAATGATATTCTTGTCTTGAGGACGTTCTTCAAGAACCCAAACTTCATTGCGGGTGAAGTTGTTGAGCTCTTCTTGCATTGCCATCACCCAATCCGGGTCCTCAAGAGCTTCATCTATAATTGTGGGTTCCAAGCAAGAAACAAACGAGTAATATTCACAAAAAGAGGCATATTGACGTCTACGAGTTCTTACTCCACTAGAGGGGTTACCCATGACCAAGTCAATGGGATGATTCCTTGAAGTTCTTGTAAGCCTCTCTTGTGCTTGAAACGTTGATTCTTCTAGTGATTCATCATCTTGATCTTAAGCTTGGGCTTGTTCACTTGTGATGTGCGTGTCATCAAATGAAAGTTGTTCTTCAACCACTTGTTCATCTTGGGCATCATGAAAAGGAGGTGAGGCATCATCTTCTTCATCGGATGACTCATCACGGTGATGTGATGGTGTAGACTTGTCTTCATCCTTTGAGTCATCCTTGGAAGTGGCTTCAACTTGAGTGGATGAGACTTGTAGATCTTCTACTTCCTCCTTTGGCTTGACTTGCCCAATAGCGAGGTTCTTCATAACTTTTCGAAGTGGTTCATCACCTACATCATCACAAGAGAAAACTTCCCCTTGGGAGCCATTAGTCTCATCAAACTCCACATCACAAGTTTCTTCAATTTTGCTTGTAGCACTATTGAATACTCGATATGCTTTGGAGTTTGATGAATAACCAATAAGAAAACCAACATCACATCTACTTTCAAACTTGCCTAGGTGCTTCCTTTTCTTGAATATGTAGCATTTGCAACCAAACACCCGGAAGTAGGAGATGTTGGGCTTTCTCCCAATGAGAAGCTCATAGGGTGTCTTTCCCAAGAAGCGGTGAAGATAAACTCGGTTGGATGCATGGCATGCGGTGTTGATGGCTTCCGCCCAAAATCTTTGTGAGATGCCATAGTCATCCAACATTGCTCTTGCAAGAGTGATCAATGTCTTGTTCTTCCTCTCCACCACTCCATTTTATTGGGGTGTGTATGTTGATGAAAACTCATGCTTGATCCCCAAGTCGTTGCAAAGCTCTTCTACTTGAGTGTTTCTAAACTCCGTGCCATTGTCACTCCGGACCTTCACAACACTTGACTCAAATTCATTTTGAGCTTGCTTGACAAAAATCAAGCAAAAATCTTGAAGATCCCCATAGTCTTGCTCTTGTCCTCTAAAAAGAAAGTCCAAGTGTATCTTGAATAGTCATCAACAATTACAAGACAATAGAGGTTATCGCCAAGACTTTTGTAGGTGGTTGGTCCAAAGAGATCCATGTGTAGTAGCTTCAAGCTTCTTGATGTTGACAAATAAGCCTTCATGGGATGTGATGATGCAAATTGCTTCCCGGCTTGACAAGCACTACACAATTTGTTTTTGTCAAATGTAACATCTTTAACACCAACCACCATTCCTCTTTTGAAAGCCTTCTTGAGTTGACTCATACCAATATGAGCAATGCGGCGATGCCAAAGCCAACCCATGGAGTTCTTGGAGAAGAGACATGTCGCCAATCTTGCATCATTAGATGAGAAGTCAACAAGGTAGATGTTACCATGTCGAAATCCTTTAAATATTAAGCTCTTATCCTCCTTTCTTGTCACTACAACCTCACTATCACTAAAGGTGCATATTAGTCCTAAATCACAAAGTTGAGCAATAGATAACAAATTAAAACTAACCGACTCAACAAGCAACACATTAGAGATAGAGAGATCCTTGGTTATGGCTACCTTACCCAAACCTACCACTTTTCGTTTTGAGTTGTCACCAAAGGTGACATGTTCATAATCGCCCACATCTTCATCTAGTGAGGTGAACATCTTTACATAGCCGGTCATGTGTTGTGTACATCCGCTATCAAGCACCCAATGATTGCCACCGGCTTTGTAGTTCACCTACACACAAGTGAATCACTTTTGAGGTTTGGGAACCCATGCAAGTTTGGGTCCTTTGACATGAGTTACTAAAGCTTTAGGAACCCATAGTTGGTGTGGTAGCTTTCCCTTAATTTGAGTGCCAATAAACTTTGCCTTAACCTTGCCACTTTTAAGCTTGCTTAACAAGAAATGATTTTCATTGAATTGAGACTTGTAATTAGGAGGCAAGGTAGGAGGTGGACGTGTAGGAATTGGACACTCCCTTGTGTGATGCCCGGTTGTAAGGATCGATGGACCAAGAGGGGGGGGGGGGGGTGAATTGGGCCTTTTTCAATTTCTAAAACAAAGTAAAGCAACCTTAACCTATGCAAAGCTAGTAGGGCACCAATTCACCAACCGGATAACTAAGCTACCTACACAAGCTAAGAGAGATAAAAACAAAGTAAAGCCTAGCAAGGTAGAGCTAAGTTATGATCTCTAAGTCAAGCACATGAGTAGATTGCAAGAAAGAAAATGCTTGAATAAAGAGAGTGGATAAGAGACGACCGGATTTTTTCCCGTGGTATCGATGTGTTGGCACACACCCCTAATCCACGTTGTGACACTCTCAAAGAGTCTTGTCACCTCCCAAGTCACCGAGACGAGGGCGCTCACTAAGAGTCTCCGTTCACCATCCCGGCGTGGTGGAGATCAAGCCACGTACAATCTTCTTCTCCGGGCTCCCACAATCCTTGGCAAGCTCCGCGAGAAACACCCCGATCACCAAGATCGCCTAGGTGATGCCAATCACCAAGAGTAACAAGCTAAGGCCTTCACTTGAGCAAGAGCCGATCACCAAGAACGAATGCACACTAGCTTCTCTCTACTCAAGTCCTTAATCTTGCTTCTTGATTGATTGAAAACACACGTATGTGAATGATGAAGCTCAATGTGGCTCTTGACTATAGTATGAGTGTATGGATGTTGCCTGGTGTCAAGAGTGGGCGAAATGACCCATTGGAGCGGTATATATAGGCAGCTCACACAAATAGAGCCGTTGGAGAAAAGCTGCCAGAAAACTGCGTAGCGCCGGTTAATCCGACGTCCCTCCATTTGTCATCGTCGGTTTAACCGGTGAATGTAAACTGCCTCTTCTGAAAACTAGCCGTTACAACTTGAGCAGATTGACCGACGTACCATCGGTTTAACCGGTGAGTTTAGTTGTCCACTGATCCACTGAAAAACCAAGTCTCTGGACAACTGCACCGACGTTAACTCAAACCTATCGTCGGTTTAACCGGTGAGTACAACTTTTGAATTCCTCTGAAAAACCATCTCACTGGTCAATTGCACCGACGTCTTGATTTAAACAGCGTCGGTTTAACCGGTGTATAGAACTTGAAATACCCTGGAAAAACCAACTCTGGACTAATGCACCGACGTTAATTTCAAACACGTCGGTTTAACCGGTGTATTGAATTTGTCCAGACTCTGCTGACTTCGTTTAACCGACGTATAGAAAATTGAGAGCGTCGGTTAAACCGGTGTATAGACTTTTTCTGATTTTGTCTTTTCTGATTTGAGTTTTGAATGAAATCCAAATATTCTTGAGATATAGTTTGAGAACCACTTATTTGAACTTCTAGAAACCTGAGTGACCATAGTGTGCATCCATTTTCAAATGATCATGTCCATGCTCAAGTTACTTAGCCTTAACCCCTCTTAATAGTGCGATCACTACAAAACTATAAAACCTATACTAACCTAAGTGTCCTTCTCAACCTTATGACACTTAGGACTAGAAAGATCCTTAGTCTTGGCATAAAATTGAGTTGAATACCGAGATCGCCTTTTTGAATAATGAAATTGAGGGGCCTCTTTTGACATATGACCAAATGAGCGATAATGATCTATTAAGCTGCACAAACTCATTAGTCACAATAATGGTTGTCATTAATCACCGAAACATACCTTGAGGGCCTAGATGCTTACAATCTCCCCCTTTTTGGTGATTGATGACAACACAAACATAAATAACGAGAGAGCGAGAAAGATAAAGCAAGATAAACACAAGCGAACTCGAAAAGAAGGACCAAAGAGCTCAACGGCTCAAACGAAATCCATAGATATGTCTCAAAGAACGGCATACTCAAGCGACAAATGTACATATCCATGAATTAACACCAAATGTGATACAAAGAATCAAAGTCCTGATAACTACGAGCTCTCTCTAGCTCTACCCTCCCCCTAACTCTGGTGCTCCCCCTAACACCTCTCCCCCTTTGGCATCAAAGCACCAAAAGGCGAGCTACGGGTCGTGCTGTCGTGGTACGGCGACGAAGCGGTCCGGGTCGTCGTCGTCGGACGGAGAACTCTCACCCTCAGTGACAGACGGAAGCTGCTGGTCTGGGTCTGAGCTCACTGGGGGAGTAACTGTCGTGGAGGCTCTCGTGCTGGCACTGCCTGGTAGAGGATCCGTAAAAGTCGTAACCGGGCCAGCGGAAGAAGTATCAATATCCGAAGAAGTGACCGCTGAAGCTGCCGGCTGCGTCGACTGTGGAAGCAGGGACTCCTCTACTGCTCCTCCCCCTGAAGGTGCTGCCTGAAGTGAGGAAGGGAGGGCGACCGTCTGAACCGCTGACGGTGAGTCCTGAAAGAGTGTGGTCGCTGGCAGTGGAGAGAACAGTGGACGACCGGCAGACCCAAGTAATGCGGACATCGAGAACGTGGTCTCCGGTGTCGCTGAGGTTATTGGAGCTGCAGTAGGGGCTGGAGCTGGTGTAACGGCAAGCTGAGGTGCTCCAACACCCTGAAGGCCTGGCTGTCCTGGCTGCAGTGGGGCGAGTCCGGAGTGAGAGTAAAGCTGTGAGATCATCCCGAACATCGCCATCATGCCCTGCTGCATCTGCTGGAACTGAGCGTCTGTCCTCTGTGAAACTCTGTCAATGAGGCCGACAAAACGCTCCTCTGTCGCTGCACGCTCTCGGGCTGCCTCTCTCTGAATAGCTGCAATCTGGGCCTCATGGGCTCTCCTGGCCTCCTACTGAGCAAGTCTGTCCTCCCTCTGCTGGGTCACGAGCTGCTGTAGTAGTGAAGTGAGCTCGGACGGCTGAGTCACCTGAGACTCAGATACTGTAGCAGCTGCTGAAGTCGGAGGAGCTGGCTCTCCTGAACCTCCTGCCTCGTGATCGTGACTGGCTAGGGCAGCTGAAGGAAAGTACTCAACGTCGTCGGAGGAGTCTGACTCAAGCTCAGACCAGGGAATCTCATCATCTCCCCCGGGAAACTGTGCCTCTGCTGCTAGGAGTGCCTCATCCTCCTCTGCCACTCGTGCCTGAACCTCCGGTGACAGTCGAGCCATCGCTGCTCTATCTGCGTGTCTGCCCCTCCTCCTATCCTGTGGAGCTGTGGGTCGGTAGACAGGGAACCTGGGAGCCTCGTCGTGACGGTAAGGGGCACTGATGGGTGACTCTGCTGGCACTATCATAGAGCAAATGTAACTGATCCAGTGCGCATAGGGAAACTGTCGCACCACACCCATCCCATCAGTGATCACATCCTCGATCTCAGCCAGAATAAAGTCAACTATATCAAATGGCTCGTGAGTGAGAATGTGTAGGAGCAAGAGCTGCTGCAAACCTGTGAACCCCTCTGGGTAGCCACTCCTCGGTAACAGAGTCCTCCGGAGTGCCATGTGAACAGCGTAAGCCTCTGGGGTCAGCAAGCTCGGCACTCTGGCGTAAGAGGCTGGGAACGGCTGGCGGAAGCACTGAGTGATCGCCTCGTGAGAAGGAGCAATCCCGCCAACCATCGCCCTGCGGGGTGGATCTGAGTCCCCGTAAACCCTCTCGTGCAGCGAGACGTCGACCAGGTCAACTCCAAGAATACCAGCAATGGTCGCCCTCGACAAACCAAAGTCCTGCCCTCCAAACATGAAGTGCACGGCTCTGCGCTCGGGGGCTATCCAAGCTATAGCGTAGAACACTCTGACCCAGTCCTCGATATAACAGTTCTGCTCCATCTCTAGCAGTCTGGGCAGACCTCTGAAGTGAGCAAAGTGTGCTCTCACATCTGCTCCCCCTGCGGCTGTCCTCAGTGAGACCCAGTCAAGAACCCTGTGCTGAAAGATCCGGTGGCCCCTCCGCTGGAAAGTCTCGTAGAAGCTGGCCTGTAGCAAAGTCCAGAACCTCCTGTCGACTCTGCTGTCTCGGGTCACTGGGAACCAGACCTCCTCGTCAACACTCCACCTGAGCCTCTTGACCTTGACCGCATTGGCTCGGGTCAAGTTCTGGAGCATCACACCTGGCTCCAGACGCATAACAGTGTCCATACGGAACACTGCGCGCTCGGCCTCTAGGGCCTCGGCTCTGCGAGCTGCTGCTGCTGCTGCTGCTGACCTGCGGGGCTCCTGTGGCTGGTGTCCTCCCCGAGTCCTCGGTCCAGTGTGACGCTCTATCGCTGCCGGGGAACCTCTCTCAGACGACTGCTGTGGAGAACTCTGCCCCTCTGACTGTGCTGCCTCTGAGTCAAAATCTGCAGCTGTATCTGACTGATCTGACTCTGCTGCTGCTGCCGTCGCGGCTCTGGTGGCCCTGGCACCTCTCACTCTACCCATGCCCCTGCCTCTGCCTCTGCCTCTGCCTCTGGGGTCCTCCCTGATCTGGAACGGACGAGCACGGCCTGATGCCTGCTCCTCGGCGGCCTTGGCCACCATCTCGGCCCTCTCGGCCTCCTTCTCTGCACGAGTCCGCTTCCGAGCGGGCTTGTCGACCACAACTTCCTTTCCCTTCCTCTTCTCGCGACCCATCTCAATCAGACAAACGATCGAACACTTGGCGTGCACTGATCGGCTGCGGCTGCGGCGTGAATGGTGAGGAGGCACGGCTGCGTGGGCGGCAAGGCGTGTGGGAGCGGCGGCGAGGCTGCGTGGGCTGTGAGGAAAGCGGTGGTGGCGGCGTGAGGCACAGGCGGCGGCGAGGTGTAGTGTGGCGGTGATGGCGGCTACGCGCGCAGGCGGCGCTGGGTGAGCGCGAGGGTGCGCGGCGGCGACTTGGAGTGACGGCGCACGGCGGCGGCAAGGTGGAACGGTGGTGGCAGCGCGGGCGCACGGCGGCAGTGTGGAGAGACGGCGGCGGCGCGAAGGGAAGGCGGCGGCGGCTCGAGATGGATGCGGGCGAAAACGGAGAGGAAAGAGAGGCGGCGGCTCGTGCACGACTCATATATGACAGGTGGGACCCGCGATTTTCCTTAACGCCGGTCGATCCGACGCCTAGGGTTTGAGCGCCGGTTGATTGCGTCGGTGCAGTTCACCCGAGACTCTACCAGATCTGTTTTTGAACGCCGGTTGAACCGATGCTGTCAAGAGTGTACTCGTCGGTTGATTGATCAGAACACCGGTTGATTGCTAGGTCTGATTTGCATTTACTATCACCGGTTGATCCGATGATCTGACTTTTGTATACGCCGGTTGAACGCATGAAACTTGACTGAGCTGAGACAAACTTTAGTAACGCCGGTTAATCCGATGGGTATAGATCCTTTGAACGTCGGTTTAACCGGTGAAGGCAAAAACCCCACACTCAGCTCACTCTTCTATGCTAAGTCCAATAAACTTATAAGACTCAAATAAACTCAAGTTAATGGACTTGCATAGGCGACTTTACCCCTCAAAATAAATAGGATAGCATACTTGCTTAAATAATTTTCTTTTTAAACAAAAGGAAAAGCCGCAAGAGAGACAAAACGCCAAATAAAATGTATGAGCCATGTCATAGGAATATTGAAGATAGAAAACTTCAAACTCATCATGACATTGCTCACTAGGCAATAACGCACCTAACACTTTGCTCTTTTCACTTTTCATGAATTAAGATCTTGTATATGAAACAAGTCTCATTTTCATCAAGTGATCTCCTTTGTGACCCTTACGCATGCAATGATGATGCAAACTACAACCACATGCGAAAGTAAAATAAACATGAAGTGCACATCTATATGACAAGAAATGCATAACAAGAAATTAAGATCTACTTGTCAAGTTTGAACCCACGGGAAGCTTCTTCATGATGAGCCTTTCAACAAGCCTAGAGGAAAACAAGTGGACCACCACCTCTAGCTAAACCCTTGCTCATCACTATCTTACCATAGTTAGACAAGTGTCCTATATGTATGCATTTTTCTATATGACATGGCAACTTACATGACGTTTGCCGCATCTAACATATTAAGCTCATTCCTTAGCCTAACAAAGGTACTCTCGTCTAATGGTTTTGTGAAGATATCCGCCAATTGCTCCTCGGATCTCACACCTTGAAGAGATATGTCTCCTTTGGCTTCGTGATCACGCAAGAAGTGATGGCGAATATCAATGTGCTTTGTGCGAGAGTGTTGAACCGGATTCTTGGCAATTTTTACGGCACTTTCATTGTCACAAAGGAGTGGGATCCTATCTAGTTTCACACCAAAGTCCAAAAGGGTTTGCTTCATATATAGGATTTGGGCACAACATGCACCGGCCGCTATATATTCCGCTTCCGCGGTGGACAAAGCCACGGAATTTTGCTTCTTACTCGACCAAGAAACTAGAGAACGCCCAAGCAAGTGGCAACCCCCGGAGGTACTCTTGCGATCCACACGGCTTCCGGCAAAATCCGAATCCGAGTATCCCAAGAGATCTAAACTAGCGCCTTTGGGGTACCACAAGCCTATGCTAGGAGTGTGCTTGAGATACCGAAGGATCCTATTCACAGCCGAAAGGTGTGACTCCTTTGGGTTAGCTTGAAAGCGGGCACACAAGCACACACTAAACATTATATCGGGCCTAGATGCGGTAAGGTAAAGCAAAGACCCTATCATAGAACGATAGAGGGATTGATCAACCGGTTTACCATCCACATCCAAGTCGAGATGCCCATTGGTTGCCATGGGTGTCTTGATTGGCTTGCACTCATCCATCTTGAACTTCTTCAAGATATCTTTAGTATACTTTTCTTGATGGATGAATGTCCCTTCCTTCATTTGTTTGACTTGAAAACCAAGGAAGAAGGTCAATTCGCCAATCATGGACATCTCGAATTCCCTAGACATCATGGTAGCAAACTCATGGCTTAGTAAATCATTAGTTGAGCCAAAGATAATATCGTCAACATAAATTTGACAAATGAAAAGATCCCCGTTGACGTCTTTTGTGAACAACGTGGTGTCCACCCTCCCGATCTTGAAGCCTTGCATGATTAGGAAGTCACGAAGCCTCTCATACCAAGCCCTTGGAGCTTGTTTGAGCCCATAGAGTGCCTTGTGCAACCTATAAACATGGTTAGGATTCCTCAGATCTTCAAACCCGGGAGGTTGCTCAACATAAACAAGTTCGTTAATAACGCCATTTAAGAATGCACTTTTCACATCCATTTGATAAAACTTAATGTTATGATGTGAAGAGTAAGCAAGAAGGATACGGATAGCTTCAAGTCTTGCGACCGGAGCAAAAGTTTCACCAAAATCCAAACCTTCGACTTGAGAAAACCCTTTTGCCACAAGTCTTGCTTTGTTGCGTATCATCACCCCATGTTCATCTTGTTTGTTTCGAAAGACCCACTTGGTGCCGATGATGTTCTTGTCTTTCGGAGGAGCTTCGAAGACCCAAACTTCATTGCGGGTGAAGTTGTTCAACTCATCTTGCATGGCCATCACCCAATCCGAGTCCTCAAGCGCTTCCTCTATTCTAGTGGGTTCAATACAAGAAACAAACGAGTGATATTCGCAAAATGAAGCATGTTTAGAGCGAGTTCTTACTCCCTTTGATGGACTACCAATGATTTGACCAATTGGATGATCCTTGGAGATGCGACCATGCTTCACTAGCGGTACTTGCGTGGATGCTTGTTGGGGTGGATCATGTGTGACTTGTGCTTGTGGTGGAACACTTTGCTCTTCTTGTTCTTGAACTTGGGGTGTTGGCGTTGGCACATCTTCTTGAGGTTGTGTATCATCTTTTTCTTGATCTTCATCCATTTGGGGCGCCGTGGAGGTGCTTGGTGTAGATGAGGAAGGTCCTCCCCCTTGATCATTGCCTTCATGCACCTCTTCCGGCTTGATATCCCCAATGGACATCTTCTTCAAAGCTTCATCAATCTCCTCATCACCTACATTTTCATAGCCAACAACCTCCTCTTGGGAGCCATTAGATTCATCAAACTCCACATCACATGTTTCTTCAACTAACCCGGAGGTTTGATTGAATACTCTATATGCTTTGGAGTTTGATGCATAACCAAGAAAGAAACCTTCATCACATCTACTTTCAAACTTACCGAGCCTTTTCTTCTTGTAGATGAAGCATTTGCAACCAAAGACTCGAAAGTATGATATATTTGGTTTCTTCCCAGTGATGAGCTCATATGGAGTTTTCTTGAGGAGTCGGTGAGGATATACTCGGTTGGATGCATGACACGCCGTGTTGATTGCTTCCGCCCAAAACTTCTCGGACGTGCCATAATCATCCAACATTGCTCTAGCTAGGGTGATGAGAGTCTTGTTCTTTCTTTCCACCACTCCATTTTGTTGAGGCGTGTAGGTGGCGGAAAACTCATGCTTGATGCCCTCTTCATCGCACCATTCTTCAATCTTCATGTTCTTGAACTCGGTGCCGTTGTCACTCCGGATCTTCACAATTGGGGAGTTGTACTCCCTTTGAGCTCTTCTTGCAAATGTCTTGAAGAGTTCCGGAGTTTCACCCTTATCGCCTAGAAACATAACCCAAGTGTAACGTAAAAAATCATCAACGATTACTAGGCAATAGAGGTTACCACCAATGCTCTTGTATGTAGTTGGACCAAAGAGATCCATGTGTAGTAGCTCGAGCGGCTTGGAGGTAGACAACATCGTCTTGATGGGATGATGTGTTGCAACTTGCTTCCCGGCTTGACATGCTTTACATAGCTTGTTCTTGTCAAAGGTGACGTCCTTCAAGCCGGTGATCATCCCTCTCTTGTGGGCTTTCTTGAGGTTGCTCATGCCAATATGAGCAATTCTTCTATGCCAAAGCCACCCAAGAGAAGACTTGGTGAAGAGGCATGTCATGGTGCTTGTTTGCTTTGAAGAGAAGTCCACTAAATAGATGTTGCCATGCCTAAACCCCGTGAATACCATTGACTTGTCTTCTTCAAGAGTTACTACAACACCATTCTTGTCAAAGGTACACGTTAGTCCAAGATCACACAATTGAGCAATAGAAATAAGATTAAAACTAAGTGCTTCTACAAACAAGACATTAGAAATGGATAAATCTTTAGAGATAGCTATTCTACCCAAACCTAAAACTTTTCCCCTTGAGTTATCACCATAGGTGACATGTTCATGATCGCCGGGGTCTTCAAGGGAGGTGAACATGCTATCATTGCCGGTCATATGTTGAGAGCAACCTCTATCTAGTACCCAATGTTTTCCACCGGCTTTGTAGTTCACCTACACACATGAGAATTCACTTTTGAGTTTTAGGAACCCAAACAAGCTTTGGGCCTTGCACATGTGTGACAAGAGCTTTTGGGACCCAAAGTTGCTTGGGGAGCTTTTTCTTTGACTCCTTAGTGAGTTTGCCAATGAATTTGGCCTTCACCTTGCCCTTCACTTTACTCAAGAGAAAATGGTTATTTTGAAACATTGAAGAATAATTCTTGGGTAATTTAGGAAGAGGACGTGATGGTAAAGTGCACTCCCTAGTGTGGTGCCCGGTGACTTGGCAATGTTGGCAATATGATCCAACTTCCTTGATGAAGCTAATCTTTATCTCCGGAGAAGGAGTAGTGGCTATATTTGGCTCCGGAAATGAACCAAGACCTCTTTTGCCATAGTCACAGGCATTGTTGAAGAGAATCTCTTTGTGGATGTATTCTCCTCTTGAGAGCTTCTCCACACTACTCTTGAGGCTTGCAACTTGATCCATCAATTCCTTTTCCCTAGAAGGTGCAAGCTCGGGCAAAACATTAGTAGTATTTGCATTAATGAGTAGGTCATCACATGAAGTAGAAGCATTGACCTTCTCAATAGTTTCATGAGCAAAGTTCTCAAGACTTGGGTCAATTGCTTCATAGGCAAATTCAAGTTCTTGATACTTGTGAGCCAACTCTCTATGCTCTTGTTTAAGCTTTTTGTGGCTCTCTTCAACTTGCTTAGCAAGTACAAGTGACTCATTGTGCTTTTTAAGCAAGTCATTGTACTTGCTAAGCAAATCGGAGTGGGCAAGCTCTAACTTGGCACGAGTGCTCTCAAGAACCTTGACTTTGCCCTTTTCCCTCTTGATAACGGATGTATACTCATTAATGAGGTTAGCAAACTCATTAGGGTCAAGCTCATCATCACTATCATCTTCACTCTCACATACCTTAGAGTTACCTTTGGCCATGAGGCACATTGGAGGTGGAGGTAGTGATGGTTCTTCATTTGTGAGGGCGATGGTGACTATGTCTTCTTCATCACTTGACTCTTCGCTTGACGAGACATCGGTCACCCACTCTTGTTTTTCCACCAAGAAGCTTCTCTTGGTGTGCCCTTTCTTCTTTGGGAAGAGCTTGGTCTTCTTGTCATGGCTTTTTTTTCTTCCCAAGTCTCTTGTTCTTGTTTTTCCTTTCTTCTTCTTCATCATCGCTTGAATCATGGCGATGCTTGCTCTTGTTGTCTTTGTTTCTTTTGTCCGGCTTGGGGCAATTTGGACGGATGTGACCTTTTTCTCCACAATTGTAGCAAATTTTGTTCTTTACATCCATTGGCCGGAACATTCTCTTTTTTGAGTCAAAGTTGAAACCCTTCTTGTTGATCTTGTCATTCAAGCGGGTGAACTTCCTCATCATGAGAGCAAGCTCTCCATCATCTTCAACATCGGATGAGTTTTCATGATGATCATCTTCTTCATTGCTTGAGCTTGAATCTTGCTTTATCATCTTGAGCTTGCGGGCTTTGTTTGCCTTGGTCTTTAGAGCAATTGATTTGCTTGAAGTTGGCTCTTCGGACATAACAAGGATACTCATCTCATGAGCGCGAATTTCGCCCACAAGTTCTCCTACTTACATTGTGTCAAGATTCTCCTTTTGAAGCATAGCATTGATGATGTTATACTTGGGCCTCGGGAGGAGCATGAGAATCTTGCGATTGATGGAGGAACTGTCAATTTTGGATATTTCAAGTGCATTAATGTCCTTGACAATGACATTCAAGCGAGAGTACATATCATTGCAATTTTCATGAGGTAGCATTTTAAAAGAATCATAATTAGCTCTAAACAAATTATATTTTTGCTCACGAACTTTAGTGGAGCCTTCATGAATTTCAATGAGCTCCTTCCAAATATCACTTGCTAAGTCCATGCCATTAACTCTAGCAAAGACTTCCTCACTAATGGCTTCGAAAATTGCATTTCTAGCCTTGGCATTCCATTTTAATTGTTCGGCGGTGGGAGTTCCGGTGAATCCGGTCTTAGTGGCCAACCACACTTCGGGGGCAATCGCATCAAGATATGCGGCCATGCGAACTTTCCAATAAGCAAAGTTCTTGCCCTCGAAGTGGGGCGGCGAACCACCCATCTTGGCCATAGCTCTAGGCGGTGAAGCCTAATGATCCAAATGAGCAACGAGGCTCTGATACCAATTGTAAGGATCGATGGACCAAGAGGGGGGGTGAATTGGGCCTTTTTCAATTTCTAAAACAAAGTAAAGCAATCTTAACCTATACAAAGCTAGTAGGGCACCAATTCACCAACCGGATAACTAAGCTACCTACACAAGCTAAGAGAGATAAAAACAAAGTAAAGCCTAGCAAGGTAGAGCTAAGTTATGATCTCTAAGTCAAGCACATGAGTAGATTGCAAGAAAGAAAATGCTTGAATAAAGAGAGTGGACAAGAGACGACCGGATTTTTTCCCGTGGTATCGATGTGTTGGCACACACCCCTAATCCACATTGTGACACTCTCAAAGAGTCTTGTCACCTCCCAAGTCACCGAGACGAGGGCGCTCACTAAGAGTCTCCGTTCACCATCCCGGCGTGGTGGAGATCAAGCCACGTACAATCTTCTTCTCCGGGCTCCCACAATCCTTGGCAAGCTCCGCGAGAAACACCCCGATCACCAAGATCGCCTAGGTGATGCCAATCACCAAGAGTAACAAGCTAAGGCCTCCACTTGAGCAAGAACCGATCACCAAGAACGAATGCACACTAGCTTCTCTCTACTCAAGTCCTTAATCTTGCTTCTTGATTGATTGAAAACACAAGTATGTGAATGATGAAGCTCAATGTGGCTCTTGACTATAGTATGAGTGTATGGATGTTGCCTGGTGTCAAGAGTGGGCGAAATGACCCATTGGAGGGGTATATATAGGCAGCTCACACAAATAGAGCCGTTGGAGAAAAGCTGCCAGAAAACTGCGTAGCGCCGGTTAATCCGACGTCCCTCCATTTGTCATCGTCGGTTTAACCGGTGAATGTAAACTGGCTCTTCTGAAAACTAGCCGTTACAACTTGAGCAGATTGACCGACGTACCATCGGTTTAACCGGTGAGTGTAGTTGTCCACTGATCCACTGAAAAACCAAGTCTCTGGACAACTGCACCGACGTTAACTCAAACCTATCGTCGGTTTAACCGGTGAGTACAACTTTTGAATTCCTCTGAAAAACCATCTCACTGGTCAATTGCACCGACGTCTTGATTTAAACAGCGTCGGTTTAACCGGTGTATAGAACTTGAAATACCCTGGAAAAACCAACTCTGGACTAATGCACCGACGTTAATTTCAAACACGTCGGTTTAACCGGTGTATTGAATTTGTCCAGACTCTGCTGACTTCGTTTAACCGACGTATAGAAAATTGAGAGCGTCGGTTAAACCGGTGTATAGACTTTTTCTGATTTTGTCTTTTCTGATTTGAGTTTTGAATGAAATCCAAATATTCTTGAGATATAGTTTGAGAACCACTTATTTGAACTTCTAGAAACCTGAGTGACCATAGTGTGCATCCATTTTCAAATGATCATGTCCATGCTCAAGTTACTTAGCCTTAACCCCTCTTAATAGTGCGATCACTACAAAACTATAAAACCTATACTAACCTAAGTGTCCTTCTCAACCTTATGACACTTAGGACTAGAAAGATCCTTAGTCTTGACATAAAATTGAGTTGAATACTGAGATCGCCTTTTTGAATAATGAAATTGAGGGGCCTCTTTTGACATATGACCAAATGAGCGATAATGATCTATTAAGCTGCACAAACTCATTAGTCACAATAATGGTTGTCATTAATCACCGAAACATACCTTGAGGGCCTAGATGCTTACACCGGTGACTTGACAATGTTGACAATATGAGCCAACTTCCTTGTTGAAGCATGCCATGAGCTCTGCCGACTTGGGACAATTTTCTGGAGGGTTGGGAAATGATACAAGTCCATTTGTCCCGTAGTGCCTTTCATTGTGGAAGAGAATCTCCTTATGCAAGTATTCTCTTATTGTCACATTGAACATGCATTTGCTCATGCTTTCAAGTTCCTCCTCAAGTTGTTTCTCCCTATCATGGTTAGTCTTTGAACAAGAAGGAGAAGCATGATGACAAGTAGTAGGGTGAGGCAACTTCACAAAATCATCACAAGAAGTAGCTATATTGACTTTGATGATTTTTGTTTGAGTTTCTTTTAGTTCTGCATCCAAAGCATCAAAGGCAAGGTCAAGTTCTTGATACTTCATATTTAAATTAGCATAATCAAGTTTAAGCTTTTTGTTGCATGAAGTAAGTGACTTGTTAAGCACAACTACTTTCTCATATTTAATATTTAATTCATCATGCTTAACAAGTAGCTTGTCATGCTCCTCTTTAAGTTGTTTGCTAGGAACAATGCTTGTATCATGAGTTTCTATTATCTCATTGTGCCTAACAATTAACTCATTATTTGAGGCCTTAAGTTTGGCATATTCAATTTCAAGAACTTTACATTTTGATTTGTACTTCTTGATCACTTGTTGGTACTCTTCTAGGATGTTTTGCACTTCAATAGGAGATAAGCAATGTTCACTTTCATCACTAGAGGAGTCATCATTATCACTCACCTTGGAGTTACCTCTTGCCATGAAGCACATGGGTGGTGGAGGTAGAGGTGCCTCATCACCATCATCTTCATCATTATGCATGGCAATCCCCACAATCTTTTTATTTGATTCTTCATCACTTGAGTCATCATTTGAGGATTCACCATCCGTGATCCATTCTCTAAGAAAAGCCTTGACCTTCTCTTTTCTTGTGAAAGACCCTTTCTTCTTGTGGTCCTTCTTCTCATGATTTTTCTTTGAAGTCTTGTATTGATTGTCACCATCTTCTTGTTTCTTGTTGAGCTTTGAAGGCTCCGGACAATCATATGAGAGATGACCATATTTGCCACAATTGTAACAAACTTTCTTGACATTGTCTTTGCTCTTCCGGGTACGAAACTTATTTTTCTTAGGGTCATAGTTGTACCCTTTCTTGTTCAATCTTAACATCATCTTGGAGGTCTTTCTCATGAGAAGTGCTAGCTCAACATCACCATCTTCATCACTTAAATCTTCATTAGCTTCATCTTCGCTTGAGCTTGGTGATGGAACTTTGCACTTGTTCTTTTTCTTGGACTTGTGATCACTTTTAGCTTTGAGTGCAAGATCTCTCTTGTCTTGCGGTGGATCAACTTCTCCCAAGAGGAACATCTCATGAGATCGAATCTTCCCAACAACATCACTCACTTCGAGCGTTTCAAGATCCTTCTCATAGAGCAATGAGGTGACGATGTTGTACTTGGGCTTGTGTAGACAATGTAGGATCTTCCGTATGATGTCACTGTTAGACAAGGGAGAAATTTCAAGAGCGTTAATGTCCTCAATAAGCACATTTAATCGAGCAAACATTTGTTCAACCAACTCATTTGGAAGCATTTTGAATTCATTAAGTTTTTCCTTAAGCACTTGATATTTTTCTTCACGAAGCTTTTTAGAACCAACATAGATAGCTTCAAGTGCTTCCCAAATTTCATGAGAGGTCTTCTTGCTATGAACACGAGCAAAGATCTCCTCACTAAGAGCATCAAATAAAGCATTCTTAGCTCTAGCACCATATTTGACTTGATCCTCATTCCACGGACCAACAATAGGTTTTTCCGTGACCGCCCAAGCGATGGGATTTATAGCCTTAAGGTAACCCGCCATGCGAGCTTTCCAATAAGCATAGTTTCTCCCATCGAGCTTGGGTGGACCACCACTTCCCCCGGCCATTCTCTAGGATTTTAAGCCTACAAAGAGAGCCCTCGCTCTGATACCAATTGAAAAGATCGTGGCCCAAGAAGGGGGGGTTGAATTGGGACTTTTTCGAATTTCTAACTAGTCCTTAACCTAGACTAGTATTGTCCAATCTATAAATTCGAAACCTAGTCACTAGAGCATGCTAGCAAAGGGTCCTTAGGTAGGTAAACACACTATCCTGATCATTTTGCCCAGATGGATGCACACTAGGTAAACAAACTTCTCGTCTTGGGGCTCCCACAAACTACAAGAGCTCACCAAGAACCTCCCAATCACCAAGACCGGCTAGGTGCCATCAAACACCAAGAGTAACAAGCTCCTAAGCATTCACTTGACCTACACTCAGTTGGCCCTAGCTCAAGCACACTTGCTACACTTGCAAAGGATGGATTCTTCAAGGTTGAAGCACAAACAAAATGCTAGATCTTCTCTTGTTTGCTCAAAGCACTTTCTCTTCTTCTCAAGTGTGGCCTCAAGTATTCAGGGTGTCAAAGGCAACTGAAATGAGCCATGGGGTGCCCTTATATAGAGTGGAGGGAGTTGCATAGCCGTTGGAAGTCCACTGCAGAAAAACCGTGAGCACCGGAAGAACCGATGGGTGTCAGTGTTGAGGCGTCGGTTCAACCGGTCTCTTTGTCCAAATTGTAGCCGTTGGGGTTCTGACACAGTGTCCAGGCTTGCTTCAATGCACCGGTGCATGCTCCGTAGGGGCTTCGGTTCAACCGGTGCTGAAGAGTTTCACTGATCAATTCAAACAAGCTCTCTGGAACATAGGACTTCTAATGCACCGGTGCTTTGATTCCGAAGCGTCGGTTCAACCGGTGCTTAAGAGAAGTTGAAGTCCACCAAAACATGCTCTCTGGAACAAAGAACTTCCATTGCACCGGTGCTTACTTTTCTGACCATCGGTTCAACCAGTGCTAGACTTGATTTGTGCCTTCATCCAGAGAAGATAGACCGATAGGGCATCGGTCCTTCCGCCAAGCATCGGATGCTCCGACGCTAGGGCACCGGTTCAACCGGTGCTGCTGTTTTTTTCTGGTTTTCAGATGGATTGACTTGGATTTCAAAGTAACTTCGATTGTTTCTTCTTCCAAGTGTTGTGTTAACTTCTATTTACCATCTTGAGCTGTTTTTGAGTGAGTGTGCAAGATTTTAAGGCCAACTCAATTTTGATCAAGCTACTAACTCATGAACCCCTCTTAATAGTACGGTCAAGAACTAAAAACTATAAACCCTATCTAAATTAAGTGTTCTTCATCTCCTTGTGACACTTGAGGCTAGAAAAGTCCTTAATCTTTGAAATTGAGTCCTTGGCACGTATGATTGTTCCGAATTGAGGGGTCTCTTTTCACATTTCATATGAGACTAAATTAAACAATAATTTTTTCTTCAAAACACACGTTAGTCGCATATGGTTGTCATTAATCACCGAAACTTACCATTACATCTATCGGCCTAGATGCACTTCAGCGTGCTTCGACGTCACCACGTCGGTCGCTGCTCCGACGAGTCGACGACCAACCGTGAACGTGACGCGACGCGCGCGACCGGCACCAGCACAATCTGCTAATCATTTCGATCGGCTTCACCACCTGTGGACCCATCGTACCTTCTCCATGGCCCGGGACAAATACGAAGGGCACGCGCGCAACGGGACGAAATGAAATCGATCGTCGTCTCAGCTCAGGTAATCAAGATCACGCGAGAAAGATAAACAACAGCGTGCCAGCATGTACGAGGGCAAGCTAGCGACGGATCGAGATGGAGGTGAGGATTCGCGTTACCGTACCTCAGGCGTGCTCCTCGGATAGCGCATCTCCCCGGCGAAGAGTATCCTCCTGGTGCCGTTCAGCACCATGGCCCGGTGGTCGTACGTCACCTCCCCTGGCACGCCCGAGCCCTCCTCGCTCCATGCCGGTCCTCTCCCCGCCGCCGTCGCCGATGCCGTGCACGCCGCCGCCAGCCCGACAAGCACCACCGCCACGGCGGCGGCCGTCTCCGCAACGCCGCCCATCTCTCTAGCTCACTCTCTCTCGGTGTACTCGAACCTCAATGATCCGGTGACTGGCTGCTGTGACCCTCCCGCCGAGGCAGTTCCTTGCGGTTTCCGCTCGCTCTACTTGTACTAGTACAGTTGTACCTGCCTGCCGGCTGGAGCTGGAGGCAGCAGAAGAAACTAACGGCCGGGTGCAACGAACATGGCATCATCCATCACATTTTGAGTGATTTTGGTGATCGATGACAAATGTAATTAATGGGATTAATGGTTTTGTTGAGTGAACATTTTTAGATCCCAGAGATGAATTAAAAAGACCATACAAAGCTTGCCAGATTGCCTCTCTGAGTCTGTCTGATGAACATGGAAGATGAACAGGATATCTAAAAACTCCAGCGGGCATCACTCTGAAAAGAGAAATGGTGGTCAGGGGTGCTTGGCTCGGAAATAGCAGGAACTGGCCAGAATTGTTACCTATATATACATACCGCTTGGAACATTTGGAAGGAACGGCGCTGATGATGGGGATGTGACAGCAAGGTGCATGCTGACATCATCTCAAACTGCCACCCTCCTCCAGCGAGGCGCACTTGTAATTCTAAGGGTGCATAACTCTTTCCCTGTGAATACCTGGTTGTCACTCTTGCTTTTGCACGCCCGCCGACTTGCTACAGTCTGCCAGTTTTATTCTGTGTTACTCTTTAGAGATTTCAGTTTGCTCTTCTTCTTCTTCTTCTTCTTCTTCTTTTCTGTTAGGTCACCGAGTCCAGTCTGCACAATCCATTCCTTTACAACAGAGGCAGAGCACTTAGCATTTACCATGGCGGTGCCAATGCCACCCCATCATATACACGTGCAAATGACACTCTAGATGCGCGCCCTTCAAACGTGGTATGTTAGCTAGGGTAGGAGACTAGGAGAGTCGGTCGTCCACCATGAGTGGAGGATGATGAGACGACGGGGATCTCACCATCATGAGTCTGTCGCTGATGAACAGCCGCCCATTTGCGTCGTTGCAGGCCGGCCGGCCAGCGACGAGACCGGGGGGATCCTCCAGCTGGAACTTGGAAGGCAGTCATGCATTGTACGCTGCCGAATGGCAGGCGTGTGGGGGTTGGGACGGCAGGTCGTGTTTTGATGGTTGAGTCGTGCGGGGATCGGCCTCACGTCCTGGTTTAGCTAGCGCACGAGGTTCCAGTATGCATAATAACACATGGATCAGAGATCTTGACCACAGGACGGGCTTCACTACTGACCTTTTTATGCAGTTCGCAATACCCTGGAACTTGATACGCCATGTCCGACTGGAGACCCACCAGGAGGACACTATTACTTGGAAGTTCACGCCCTCGGGGGAATATACTGCGGCATCGGCCTACAGAGCGCAATTTCTAGGATGTGTTAAAGCGCCAAGCATTGGCTCAATATGGAAGACTTGGGCACCGCCTAAATACAAATTTTTCGCCTGGCTCATCACGCAAGACCGCGTCTGGACCTCGGACAGGCTGGCCCGTCGCGGGTGGGATCACAGCCCCTCCTGCCCACTTTGTAGAACCACAGTCGAGACTTCGCTTCACCTAACATCGGAGTGCCGGTACACACGGCGCATCTGGGACCTAGTCACCACTTGGACTGCACAGCCGGGTTTACGACCTTCAAACTGGAGGCCGAGCAACACCACCTTGGAGTGGTGGAACAACATCACGACGACGCCAGCCATTCCGCGTAAGGCAATGCGCACACTGACCATGCTCATTCTCTGGGAGATCTGGAAGGAGAGAAACTCTAGAGTTTTCCAGCGGCAGGAGTCCAGCGCGCTTTCCCTGTTCGCCAAAATAAAAAACAAGGCCACTGCTTGGACTCAAGCTGGGGCTAGCCGCTTTGCGTCCTTCCTAATGAGAGAATAACTCTTTGAGCTGTAAATACTGGCTAGCCAGCTTTGTATTCACTCTTCTCTATCAATGAAATAAGCACAATCTCGTGCTTGTTCGTTCAAAAAAAAAGTTCCAGTATGCAGGGGGCTCGATCAGCGATCGCTTGGCTCGTACACGGGGAAAGAACTGAAACACCGCGTCTTCCGTCATCGCATCATCGCAGACTTCGCTCCTGCCTTTTTTGGCTGCCGCCGCCGCCCGCCTGCCCGCCCGGCATCCGGCGATTGGTTTCTGGTACCTGGTGAAGTGGTGATCGCCTGCTGCTGGCCTTCTTCTACACTCGTGGCTCGTCCCCTGCATCGCAACAATACTTTGCCATCAACAACAACAAATCAGTGAGTAACTAATCTAGTAATTTGTTAATTCGTGACTATGTTGGATACTTAGATTTCTAGGTTTAGACTTCTAGTTTCACTGTTTATTTTCCTTTATAATTTCACAAGTTCTAATCAACCTTCTAGTAATGCATTACATCCAAAAAGATCGATATAAGATTCCTCCATCTCTTTTGCTGCACCATAGCAGAATATTTCACTTTTATGAAAAATTGATCTTGAGCCCGAATAAATGCTCAAAAGCAGAAAGCAACAACTACATATTCTTTGCTTTTTTCAGGTCATGATCAAGGAAGATAATGGTGTCATCTGCATATTGGAGAATAGAGAGACCATTATCAACCAGGTGTGGGATGACTCCTCTTATTTGATCATCTGCCTTTGCTCTCTTAATAAGGAGAGCTAGCATATCAGCAATAAAGTTAAATAAGATTGGAGACATAGGATCCCCCTGGTGAAGCCCCCTTTTTGTTTGGAAGTAGGGTCCAATTTCGTCATTGACTTTGATCCCCACACTCCCGCCAGAAACCATTGCTTCAACCCACCTACACCATTTAGGTGAGAAGCCTTTCATACGTAGGGTTTGTTGAAGGAATGACCATTTAACTTTGTCGTAGGCCTTTTCAAAATCAATCTTGATAATGACCCGTCTCTTTTTTCCAAATGAAGTTCATGGATGGTCTCATGTAAAATTACGACACCTTCCATGATATTCCTACCTGGTATGAAGATTGTCTAAGTAGGACTTACTATTGTTTGTGCTACTCTATTTAACCTATTCGTGCCAACTTTAGTGATGATTTTAAAGCTAACATTCAGAACATAGATGGTCTATATTGCTGAATTTTAGTAGCATCTTGACATTTGGAATCAGAGTAATAATCCCAAAATTCAAGCTAAAGAGATTCAAATCCTCTCTATGGAAGTCCCTAAAAAGAGCCAAAAGATCTTCTTTTAAGATTTCCCAGAAAAGTTGATAGAATTCCGCAGGGAAACCATCGGGACCTGGAGCTTTATTGTGTTCCATCTGGAATACATCCTCCCTGATTTCTGCCTCCGAAAACACTGAAATGAGAATATCATTTTCCTCTTGAGATACTTGAGGAACGTCATGTATTCGAGTCCCAAAGAGACTTTTGTAGTACTGAGTGATATGGCTTTTGAGCTGGGCATCTCCAACTACATCACCATGATCATTTTCTAGTCAATAGATATGTTGTTTTCAATGCCGCCCATTAGCCACTAGATGGAAGAACCTAGTATTGTCATCTCCTTCTAGTAAAGTCTTCACTTTAGCTCTCTCATACCACTTAATCTCTTCTTCTCTCAAGAGAAGAACCAGCCTCTCTTTTAGATAGTGTTTGAAATTAATCTCCTGGTCAGAGAGAGGAACACTTTCAGCCTTTTTATCAAGACTTTCTAAAAGAGTTAATAGCTTCTTCTTTTCCTTCCTATAAGTTCCTGTTGTATGTTTGGCCCATCCTCGAAGATGTTGTCTGAGCCTTCTTAATTTATTCTGCAATCTCTCTAGCGGTGTTCGTCCGGAATTTTTTGATTGCCAGATATTCGCAACCATATCATAAAAACCATCACGGATTAACCACCCTCTCTCAAATTTAAAGGGATGTTGTCCATTCTGATGTGTGGACGCTCCCGTATTGAGGATTAATGGAGTATGGTCAGAAATGTTCCTATCTCTTACCTCAACTGTCGATAGAGGAAACTTGTTCTCCCAATCAGTACTAACAATCACCCTATCAAGTTTCTCATAAGTCAGATCGTCACCTGGTCCTGCCCAGGTAAATTGGCAATCAATCATGACAATTTCCCTAAGGTCAAGGGAATCTATGACAGCATTAAACAGAGTCGGCCATTTATACTCAAAATCTCCAGCACTCTTATCCTTTGGATATCTCATGATATTAAAATCTCCTCCAATTACATAAGGAAGAGATTCCTTTGAGCACGTATTGGCCATCTCTGCTAGGAACGCTTGTTTGTTTTGATACTGCGCCGGGCCATAGACCACCTAAAGCGCAAATTTGAAACCATCACTTTTAATGCGCAAGGTAAATTTGACATAAAAATCACCCTCCGCAATGGCTCCAATATCAAAAACATTCAAGTCAACACCAAGTTGAATGCCACCAGATCTCCCATGTGGAGCCACACTATGCCAGAGAAAATCTCCGCCTCCACACAAGTTTTTTAGGATATGATCTGGAAAATCATCTCTACCTGTTTCCGAAAGAGTTATGAAATTAATTTGCTCTTCCTTAACCAAATCAGCCAAAAATCTATGCTTAGCCAAGTCAGCAAGACCTCTCTATTCCAGAATATCCCTTTCATTGTAAAACAACTTTGGAAGGGGTTTTTGGCTTTTTCGGAAGCTTTCCTTTCTTTAGATTCTTGACAGAGATTGTTTTTTTTCTTTCTATGGACAGGGGAAAGATCAATGATTTGGTCGATCTCCTGGTCTTGCAAGTTCTCATTTAGATTACCACTAATGTGGCCGAGAACCGCGTCAAGTCTAGCTTCTTTTTCGTCATCACTCATTTCTTGGACTTTACTAGATTTTTTATTCTTCTTAAGGTTAGCAGAAAAAACCATTTTATCAATCTCTAGATTTTTTATAGTAGCCGTAGAAAACTCCTCAATTCTGAGTGGCACAAAATAGAAGAACGCTTTGAGAAGAAGCTCTCTTGCTGGAAAGCTAAATACCTTTCATGTGGAGGTCGTCTTGTTCTCCTGAATTCGGTACTTAGTAGCTTACCTATATTTATGATGTCCTTTTTTGAGATCCCCAAAGGGGTGCTTAAGAATTTTGACCATTTTAGATCAAGATTTTTTTGGCAAGGATCCTCAGAAAATCATAAGTATCGACTTGCCAACTGGGACATCCTGTGTCGCCCAAAGGAACAGGGGGGCTAGGGATTTTAGATCTTCGTTTACAAAATAAATGCCTTTTTGCTAAATGGCTAATGAACCTGCTTAATACCAATGGGATGTGGCAAGAGTTACTGACGAATAAATATCTAAAATCCAAATCTCTGACTCAGGTCAAGGCCAAACCTTATGACTCACATTTTTGGAGGGGTCTTATGATGATTAAAGATGAGGTTTTGGCTAGCGGCTCCTTTGATATCAAAGATGGGAGCAACACTCGTTTCTGGGACGATATTTGGGTAGGCACTTTGCCATTCAGAGTTAGATATCCATCCCTGTATAATATTGTACGTGATCCTCATGCTACTGTGGCAAAAGTTATGGCTACACAACCCCTGAATATTTCTTTCAGGAGGGCACTGGTGGATAATAAACTTGTCGAATGGCAGGATCTGGTAGCCTAGATCGCTCATGTAAATCTGGTGGATGGATCAGATACCTTTAGATGGACCCTAACCAAATCTGGATTATACACGATTCGATCTTGGTATTTGCATCTTATCGATAGACAACCACCTTTTAGACATAAGATCATCTAGAAATTAAAGATCCCTCTAAAAATCAAGATTTTCCTCTGGTATCTGCAAAGGGGCATAATCTTAACTAAAGATAATCTCGCTAGGAAAAATTGGACAGGAAGTCAAAAATATTGTGGATGTAATAGTAATGAGACTATCAATCATCTCTTCTTGGACTGCCATTATGCGAGGATGGTTTGGAGGGTTATCTTTTTTTGCTACCGGTTTAACACCGCCTAGATCAATCAGCCAGATGTTTAGTTTCTCACTCTCTAATCAGCATATTAAGACTAGACAATAGATTTGGGTAGGGGTTGCTGCTGTTTGCTGGGCTATCTGGCGTAGTCGGAACGACATTGTTTTCAACAGAACTATTTTTAATTTGATTATGTAGGTTATTTTCAGGGGAACGTATTGGTTACATTTTTAGACGCAACTGCAGCGTAACGAGCAGGCCAGGAACACACTCCCCTCACTGAGCACAAAGATTGAGATGGTCGCTCTAGAACAAGCTCAAGGAGGGTGGAAGCACAATTACCATTTGTTTTAGTTTCATTTTCTCTTGTTTAAGACTGGTTTTGCTCTTTGATTCTTGTTTTAAAACTTTGTAATTGTGGCAGAACCGCCCGACAAAACCGGCTTAAGTGCGCTAACCATCATCGCAAAGGCAAATGGGGTTTAACTCGCACCTCAGACGGCTCATATCGGCAGTCCCTCGGGTAAAATCCCGATAAAAAACCACTTAGCTTCTAGGATCGGCAAAGCAAACATAGCCCACACGAGGGCGGGACCAGAGATTACAACATTTCATCATTTCTTACAACACAGAGTCGTATACTGAATTTATTTACAGACCAAGTTTAAAGTGCATAAAAGGTAGTTCAACAAGTTCTGAAATTCAGCAAGTACAACAGAGTTTGGTTTTGCAGCGGAAGAAAAACGGAAAGGAAATATTAGAAACCAAGTTCGAGATTCAGCAAGGTACTTGAAGTTTAAACATAAAGTAGTTCAGAGTTCAGATTTACCGCGAAAAATAAACAATAGTTCTAAATGTCGATATAAACATCATGATAAAGCCCGTACATGACATCACATGCTATTATCATCATTGGCCGGTGTCGTATCCCACTCAACTGACCAACTAGGAGGCAGAGTACATGGCCAAGTCAAGCTAGCAACCATATCTTTGAATGCATCACCTGAAACAAATTGAGCCACAAGCAAGACTGAGTATACTAATACTCAGCAAGGCTTACCCGACTAGGATATACTTAGTCCTCTAACTAGACATGCAAGGCTTTTGGCTTGAGGGGTTTGTTTTTGCCGAAAAGCAACAAGGAGTAAGTCTTTATTTTCAGATTTTAGCTTTCAAGTTCTAGTTCAATTAACCCTTCTACATTAGCGTCTATCCAATAGCATACATGGTGGAAAACAATTATCTTTCATCATCCAACAATATTCATCATCAACATGTTCCACTTGTTACTCTATGTGGCAAAAGGGTTAAACAGTTCCAAACCGTGAGAAACAGATGATTCGAATAGAGTTTCTTAACCTTGCAAGGCAGACCTAAACACACGCATGGGAATCAAGTCACCCACGCAACTTTTCCCTTCAATTCCCACTTCACGGAATAGACCCACCGCCCTCAAGTACAAGGCTCGCGTCCGGCCCGGCACTTGTCATTAGCTAGATGAGAACAAATTCAAGATAGTGGGGAGTATGTTCCGGCCTCGGTTCAATCCCGTACTTAAGCTTACCGATTACCATATTTCTCGGCATGTGGTTAGTACGTTCAAACGCTTAACCACCACTATCACACATCGCGACCTTATCCATTTTCACTAAACAGACGGGGTATCACAAATACCACAACCCCACCCAACCTTATATTGCAGTGTATAGTAAGCATCCAACTCCTATAATTCTCGGGAGTGTAGGATCAAGAACACCAACTAGAGCGGGGGTGAATAGGCGGTTTAAAAACTGAAGCCACAAACACTAGATAAATTTAATTAGTAAAACAAGAAAAATCCTATGTCTTACTACTACTACCTCTAGTTTGGGTTTCCAACCTAGGATGACAAGATAAAATACAATCTCTAGGAAAGTAAATTGCACATAGTAAATGCAAGAATTGAATTGAGCAAGAGAAATGACCGAGCTTGACACAAGAATTTATCCCGTGGTGTCGATGACTTGCCGGTCACCCCTAATCCATGTTGAGGTGGATTCCAAGAATCAACCGATCCTCTATCAAGAACTCTCTTGATCTTGAGACGGCTTGAATCAAGGAACCACTCCACACCTCGATTCCACTAGAGTTGCTCTTCACCACTCCGGTGAGGTGAGCACAAGACCTCTCACAACCAAAATCGGGGCTCCTCAACAATCTCCTTGGAGGTGCTCCACGAAATCCACTTCTCCAAGCTGTCTAGGGAGCGGCAACTCCCAAGAGTAACAAGTCGATGACGCTTGTTTGAAGTTTTCCTAGTGGCACAAAGCTCAAACACTTGATGCAATGCACTAGGATGCTCTCACACTCACAAGAATGCAATCTCTAAGCAAGAATGTGTGAGAGAGGGATGGCTCAGTTCGGAAGTGTCAAGAATGTAGTCCAAATGGCCAAGAGGACCTCCCAATGGCCGGGCATTGAGTATATAGAGATATCCCCTCAAAAACTAGTCGTTACACTCTTTTCTGTGTAACCGCGGACCGTCCGCGATTCAAAAAATGGACTGTCCGCCCTTATAAAATAGTGAGTCAGAGTGCAATGATTGTGTGTCAGAACTAGCCGTTGGAGCCCTGGCGGACCGTCCGCGCCCTAGGGGCGGACCGTCCGCGGTTATAAGTTCTAGACCACCAGAGACGAAAAACTTCTCTGGTAACTTTCAAAAGTGACCGGTGGACCGTCTGCACCCCAGGGGCGGGCCGTCCGCCGTTCAACCTCAACTCCCCCCAGAGATCCAAAATGTCTCTGGTACAAATGTTAAGTGACCGGCGGACCATCCGCGCCCCAGGGGCAGACCGTCCGCCGTTCAAGCCGACAGCGCAACCAGAGATGCAACGTCTCTGGTACAAATTGAGTTAGAGGGGCGGACCGTCCGCCCGCCTGGGCCGGACCGTCTGCCCGTCATATAACTTTCCCACCAGAGACAAAACATGTCTCTGGTCATTTTTCAAAGTGTATGACGGACCGTCCGCCCCCCAGTGGCGGACTGTTCGCACTTAGGCAGTCAGCACTCAAACTTTAGTTCTTTTTCAAAAGTTTCAAAATGCCGTTAGCCCTCATGCATGCATCTAGACATTTTGAGCAAAATGGCACTAAAGACCCGTCAAGCACGAGTACACGACCCTTCTTGATAGTACGGCTATCTATCCAACAAACCCAGTCATTTTTCATCCACTAATCGCCTTATGACCGGTAAAATACAAAAGCCCTATTTGATACCTTTGCCTTGAGCCCGAGCTTTGCACATCATCTCCAAAACATCATATGATCACAATCAATTCCCTTTCATCCGTATATCAACCTATGCTCATTATCTCAAATGAAATTGTTAATACACAAACCGTTGTCATTAATTACCAAAACTCAAATTAGGGGCCTAGATGCTTTCAGCGAGTGACAGGAAATCACTCGACATCTACCGAACCATTAGCTTAGCCATCTAGCGACCTATATATGCTAGTATTCAAACATAGGTACCTAGGATCATGCAACTAAGGTTTCAAGCAACTCCTAGAAACTTAAATGCACAAGTGGATAGGAATAATAATAAGTTGCATAATAGGTAAAAATACTGGGATATGCTCCGGAGCTTGCCTTCCTGAGTAAAGTTAGCCTTGGGCTCTTCTGAACTTTGGTTCAGGTCTTCAATAACTTCAGTTAGATTAACTTGAGCTTCACGCTGCTCACTCTCAGACTCCGGCATCCATTCGCTCGTTCCATCGGTGAGAGTAGTCGTATCTATATGAAATGCACATGCATGAGTTGTGGTGTCGATAACAATTTAAGATTTATTTCACTATAAAGTTGTAATCTAGCAAGACTTATGTTGAAAAGTAGAACACTTTCATTTTCATCTTCCTTGGCAATCATTTATAGAGTATTGTTTAACACCAACTAGTTCAAAAAGAAGCTAGGGGTTTGCTGTTTTTCACTTTATTGATGTGTGGAATAAGGCATTTTGCTCAATTAACACTAGGATAACATGTAAAATCCAAAACGAGGGTCACATATACTTTCTGGTGCTGAAATTTTTATGCAAAGTACAACTTTGAGTAAAAAGTCTACTGTAAAATTTTCAGATCATTTTGAGCATCAAGTAAAATAAGAAAAATCAAATTAACAGCTACTACTAGCACAAAGAAATAAATCCCCACGCTAGAGAATGTACGTATTGGTAATGATATTTTAAGTGAAGATTTGATTTCTTAAGATGAGATTGTTGTAAAATTTTCAGAACTAAAAGAGCTATATAACAGTCATGAAAAATAAGATACTAATTCATTGCATGGATCAAAATAAATTTTCACAGGCTAAACTAATGAGTTACAGAGGCTAAAAGTTTTCTAGCATGTTTTTAAACTCAAGTGGAAGCTCCACCAAAAATAACAAAATGTACTGTAAAAATTTCAGCTCACATTTCGAAGAAATAAATATATTTATCCTAGACATAAAACAAGATCTAAATAAACCTATATCTAAACATGTACAATGACCACCAGATTTTTACACAAGACTAATAATCTAGCAGGCAACACACTGACCAAAAAAGGAAGCCATGCAGTGTATAGAACATGAGATCTAATTAAGTGTCTAATAACCTTACATTTAATATAGAGAAAATACACTGGGTAAATGAAAACCTGGATGTAACAAAAGTTGTAGATCTAGTCACGAGAAACTCAGAACATTTAAGTTTGTATTTTTCTGATTTTTTTATAATTTGTAAACAAATTTACAAGTTTATTGTTTTTGAAAACAAAAAGGAAAAACAGATTTGCAGCTAGGCCCCTAGAAATCTAATTCTAATTGCGAAGGGGTCCTTCACCGGAGGGGAAACAGGGGAGGCGCTTGCCGGCCAAAATCCGGAGGCTTGGCTTGCCGGCGGCGAGGGGAAAGAGGGGGAGGGGCTAGAGGGATCCACGAGCTACCTCGGGGTGGGCTCGTTCAGGATTGGGGAGGACCGGAGTAGGGTCGCCGGCGGTGAGGTAGGGGCGGCGGCGGTCGGGTGTGGCGGCCGGCGGCGCTTCGGCGAGCGAGAGCGACGGGGAAGGGGTTGGTGAGCTTCAGTGGAGGGTGGAGTAGCTATCCCCGGGCTCAGTTGGGGTCGGGTCAGAGCGGACGGAGGCTCTCCACGGAGAGCTTCTAGGGGCGGCGGCCATGGCGGCGGCGAGAGGTGTTCCGGCGGCTCCGGCGAGGAGGAGGCGCCGGGAAGGGGTCGGGAGCACTAGTAGGATGAGGGGGAGCTAGATAGGGGGTTCTCTCGGATGGAGGAGGGCCGAGGCGAGGGCTCCAAGGTGAGCTGCCCATGGCATCGGCAATGGTGGTCGGCGCGGATGTTTTGGGCGGAGAGGAGCTGGGGCTCGGTTCTGGTAGCGAGGAGGAGAAAGAGGAGTGAATGTGAGCACCAAGTCTTGAGGAGGAGGGGCCTGGGCGGGTCAAGGGTGAGGGGAGGGGCGGTGCTGCTCGGTGGTGTCCGGCACGGCGGCGCGGAAGTTGCCGGGGGCGCGCGGGCATGGCGGCCGCGTGGTGCGCGCGATTGGGTGGGGCAGGCGCGGCGCTGCAGGGGTGGGTTGCCGGGGGGCGGTCGGGGCTCACCCCCTTGGTGCGGCTCGGCGTCAGGCATCGCCGGCTAGGTGGCCGTCGGCCTCTGCTGCGAGCAGGAAAGCGGGGGAGAGGGAGATGAGAGAGAGGGTAGAGAGAGAAGGCGAACGACGTTTGAATAAAATTTTCTCAAAAATTTGCATTAAAAGATGAAAAACTCTGAACACGAAAGTTATAGAAAATTTTAAATCCTACAACTTTTGTTTGAGGCACAAACTCATTCGAAAAGCCAATCAAGAGTTAAATTCAAAATTTTGACAAACATGCATTACCATCTATTTAAGTGCAAATTCAATTTTTTCTTAAGTTTTTATGCAACAACTTGAAAAACTATCAACATTAAAGTTGTTCACAATTTAAAACTCTAAAACTTTGGTTTTAGGCAAATGTTCATTTGAGCAATGTTTTAGAAATTATTTCCAAAGCATGTTTGTACAATTTGAATTAATCCATCATTTCATGTGACCACTGTTCATTTGAAATTCAATTCTTCTGGCTAGATTTCCAACATCACCAAGAGTGCATGTTGAAGCCTTCTATTTGTCATTTCATGGTGAGTGTGAAAAATCAGGCTAGTACCCAAAATCAGAAGTTTCTTACCTATTGTGCATGCACATACACACATACACATGCACACATATACATGCACTTAAGTAAACCAAACTACATTTAACTACACAGGCTAGGATTAATGATGCATGATTGAGATTTGTTTTGTTAATTAGCCCTTTAGACACCAGGGGTGTCACAGTAATAATTGGCTGTGTACGTTCCTGAATGTAGAGGCCGGATGATGTTCATCCTTTATCTAAAAAACCTTCTAGTAATGCTGATTTAAATAAAGATTAAGGATATGAACCTGATGAAACTCCTGAAAAATTGTTTGAGGTCAACTATGTTAAAAGGAATATTAAATGGCTTGGCTATATGCAACATTAAGAACGCCATCTTGGACATCATTGATCTTGATACTATTATTAATGATTTTGCATCAAGAAACGCCCAGAGGAGCTTTTTGTGAAGGACTGGAGTATTAGTATTTATGAAGTATTTGAGGTAATTATACAGGCTTTTTGCTATTCTTTTAGTTTGTACTATCCATAATGTTCTTCAAAAATTAAATATATCATTACTACTACATCTTTTTTATCATGTTACAAATAAAAAAATTTAACCTAAAGGGCAAGTAGCATCTGGTTCGCTCCAGGGACCGTAGCGTCTGGTTCTCACCAGGGCCCTCGAAATCATAGAGCCGGCCTATCCTTGAGCCAAGAGGAGGCGCGCTCGGGAGGCAGGTCTAGGTTTTGAGTTTTGCTCAAATCTGAGCATAAAGAATCCAAAATACAGAAGGTCCGCAGATTCTAAACAGGACGGATTCTGAAGCATATACTGTAGAAAATGAATTTTCAAATTCCCAAAGTCCTGAAAGCTGGCATATATTGTAGAAAATGAATTTTCAAATTTCCAAAGTCCTGAAAGCTGGATCGAGGGAACTTCTAGCAATGTGTCATTTAGAGTGTGCTTGGTTGAGCTGTGACTTTTGGAAAAGCTACTGTGAGTTGTAGGCTATGGAAAAGCAACTGTGGGAAAAGCAGAAGACCGTTTGGTTGAACTGATTGTGGCTTTTAAAAAACTGCTTTGCGGACCCCACATGTCATACACAACACTACCACTCAACTCTCTCCCCCTCTCAATGACCGGTGGACCCCACTCGTGAGTCTATTCTTCCTCCACGGAGCCACGGCGCTCGCCCGCTCGCCCAACCGCCAGGGCCAAGGAAGAAAGGGCTGCCGGTGTTGGGGACGTGGTCGTGCCGGAGCTTGCGCCGCTCGGGGAAGAAGCTGCGGCGGGGCGACACCGCATCGGGGTAAGCTCGCGGCGAAGGGTAGGGCCGCCAGAGGTAGAGCGGCGCCCGCAAGGAGGCGGAGGGGTGTTGGCGAGCAGGTGGAGAGGGTTGTGAGAGGGAGGAGAGAGCGATGGGAAAAAAACATGAATTAGTATCCTCATAATCAGTGTCAGGTGGTAATTTTTTAGCCCAAAAACCAGTGAAAGCAGGGGGAATGCTTTTAGTTTTTACTAGGATGAAAATTGCTTTTAGATTAAAGCACCTCTGGCTTTGAATCATTTGGTTGAGCTTTTAGCTTTTGGAGGCAAAAGCCACACCTAAAAGACCAACCAAAGGACCTTGAGTCTCTCTTCCGACCTCACCCTTGCTCCACCTGCAAACCCCGTCGATCTCCTCCCTATCATGCCGCGCCAACCTCCATCCCCCATCTAGTCAGCTAGTCACTGCCGTCTCCAACCCTCCTCTCGCCACTCCATGCCCGGCCAGCGGTCGCTGCTCATCTCCACCGCAGTCGGCCCCGTGCCAGCTGTCCCCAACCGTGGCGGTTGTCCCTGATCGCGCCGGGCGCCTGTCTCCGCCCCTCATCCTGCCGCTCCCCACCCTAGCCGGCAGTTGCCGCTCGTTCACATCCATGACCGCCATCCCCCACGGCACACCTCCTCGTTACCAGTAGGCCGAGCTGGCGGCTGCGCCGGTGCCGCGTCTCCACGCGCATAGTCACGACCAGTGAGCTGTACCTGCAGTCGCATAGGCATCGCACATCCCCGGCAACAACCATTCAGCCACCGGCCATCCATCCCCTACCGCGGCTGCGGTCGCCCTTCACCGTGAGCTGCACCGTGACCGAGCGAGCTCCCGCTTGGGCCGCACAGTTGACCTATATGTGTGCTCGTAGACATTCGCGAATGGTACCAGAGGAGGAACACAGAAATGAGTGGAAGCTTGGCATAGAAGGAATGGTGTAGCAAGTATTCAAAAATCAGATAATGGAATCCATACCTCTGGATGTTATCCATCTAGATTTTCATAATGCATACAAAATCCTAGATTCACAAAATCCAATCCAACCGGATCTTAGAGCATCTCCAAGAGATTAGCAAATAGCATTAGTTGAATTTAGAGATTTGGAGGCTAGCTAAACAATAAAAAAACTTCCTAAACTACCAAACTTCCCAACAGACTCTCTAAAACTAGATTCTCCATGTGCTGCAGTGCTAGTGAGCTCCACTTGTCATACACTCTTATTTTATCTTCTTCCTTTCTCCACCACAAACCACATCTCCACCGCCTTGAGCCCTCTCTGCCGCATCATCTCCACCGCCGTTGCGCGCCACCTCCGCCCCCGCCGCGCGCCACCTTGACCCAGAGTCACCCACGCCTCCTCCGTCGTCACCCTCATCCGCGCGTTTCTCCACGCCCTGCCGCAAACCACCTCCACCCTAGCGTCACCCGCACCTCCTCCAACATCGCCCTCCGCCGCACGCTTCTCTACGTGCTGCCGCGCGCGTCGTCCTCCTCCGCCCGCCACCGCACGCCCTCTGCGGCACGCTCCTCCACCCGCCACGAGGGGACCCGCCATGAGGGGGCTCGCCAGCCGCCATGAGGAGGACCCGCCGTGCCGCTCCATCCTCCCCCCGTGCCACAGCTGTCCACGTCCTCCCCGCGGCGGCGCGAGCAGCGCAACGGCCGGTAGTGTCAAGATCTCACCGGGCGGCATCGTCGAGCGCGGGAGGGCATAGGATGGCGGGAGCGGCGCTGCCAAGGGAGATGGCGAGGTAACTTCGTTCGTGAAATTTGTCGAAGGAGCAGGTGCCGATAGCGACTCAATGGCGAGGGGGTGCAGATGGCGACTCTGTTGGAAGCCGCTTTTTGCAAGTTTTTTATTTTTTGAGCTATCCCATCCAAGATAGAGAAACTGTTGGACTTGCTTTTAGTAATTATCTTTACTTTTGATACAGTGGGTATCATCCTCCATGCCTAGTTTTGCCTCTCCTTTTTTTTTTTTGAATTTTTCACATTAAATTTGTGCTCTTTTGTGCTTTGATATCTCTGAACACTCCACCCCCCTCCAAAAAAAAAACATCCACACACACCGTACTTCTAACTTCCGAGAGCACCACGAAACAGGGAGAAAAAAGCCTGGCCGTGCTCCGATCAGCTGAAACTGAAAACTGTACACCCTGATGAGGCCAGGAAACGTAACTGCCGCAATCAGGCCGGAGTGAATGGCTCCACAGTGACAGTGAACCGAAGCGGCTGCGAGCCATCAGCCCGGGCGGCCCGGCCAGCAGCCTTGGACGCCCGGCGAATGATGATCCATGATGAGCCCCGCCTGCGCCCGTGGCGGCAAAAGCCTGCGCCGAGTTACCACACCCCACCTCGCCGCAACAGTCGCCCCGGCCGCCCCCGGGTACGCGCCGCACCACCATCATGGCTCGCGATCTCGCGAGCGAGAACGAGAACGGGCGACCGATCGGCACCGCCAGCTTTGTGCATGCCGTCGTCTCCCGCGGCTATAATGGTGCCGCACCTGCTCTCCCTGCGCGGCAGTGAAGGAGATTCGAGCAAGGCCGCCGCGGTGGTCCCCGCCGGAGCCCCTGCCGGATTTGTCGCCGCGTCCGGCGCTCCATCCATCCCCGGCCCCGCCGGCGCGCCCGCCCGACCGGCGCGCCCGCCCGACCGGCTGCTCGTTCGTTCGTTCGTTCTCGGATCCCGGGCGCCGTCGTGCTGGTGACTACCATGCCGGCCGTGCTTGTGTTTAGGACTAGGCCCTTGTTTGGATGGAGGGGTAAATGGAATAAAAAGGATAAAAGGAAGTACTTTTTACTTTTAATATCCAAACATGAGGGTAAAAAGAGTTGAGGCAAATGTTTTACCCCAAATTTCCTTTACCCCTCTTTGCGTGTCAAATAGAGGTAAAACTATCATCCAAACACCTTTACCCAACCATATTTACCCCTAATCCAAACACTTTTATAGGGTAAAACTATTAGAGGTAAATGGTAGACATAAAACATTTACTTTGAGGTAAATTTACCCTGAATCATCCAAACAGGGCCTAGGAGCCAATGCAATGATGCAGCGCGCTGTGGGCGCTCATTTTTGGGTTTGGGCCCCGGTGGGGGCTTGCGAGGGTTTTTGCACACGACGAGACAAGGGGTGTGTTTAGTTCCCACCAAATTTCCAAATTTTCCATCACATCCATCACATCTCCTATCACATCGAAACATTAAATATAGCAAATAATTCATGCATGGAGTACTAAATATAGTTAAATAAAAAAACTAATTGCATAGTTTTAATGTACATTGCGAGACGAATCTTTTGAGCCTAGTTAGGTTATGGTAGGACAATATTTACCACAAACAAACGAAAAGTGCTACAATGTGCTACAGTAACTGATGTACTTTTTCTCCCTCTTTTCATCTATCTAAACACAGCCAAGGTCCTTCTACTACGGTCGCAGCTGCTTGATGCTAGTACCTGGCTACCTGCACAGTCAGTCCCACTACTACGACCAGCTACTACTGCATGCATGCTGGTCTCACTCTGACTGACGTCGTCTGCTGTCGTACGTTTACCAGCTAGACAACCCAAATTAAAGCCACAGCAAATGCATGTAGACAGATGGTCAAACGCCTCGTCAGGCTATACGGTGCTTAAGCAAGCAAACAAACGCATCGCGCAACACACAAATCCTAGTTTACGCAACGTTCGTCCTGGCGTCCTGCGCCCTGCTCTACAAACCGGCAGGCACACGCAGAACGGGGCAGCGGATCAGCTTCTGTTTTTTTTACAATACAACAGCAGAGGGAGCGAGAGCGACAGCTAATCAGCTACTCGTACAACAGTAGACTGAACCATGAGGATAGATAGAATACATCAATACAGCACCACATCAGAGAAACATCACAAACACACACAGAGAGAGATCAGGCACACTCTAGGATTGACAGGCAGTGGAGGGTTATTGAGGCGGTTACAGCTAGCTTATCGACCTCTTGTAACTTGTAAGAAGCTCAGCCTTGGCATAGTAGAAGTCTCTGCACGGCGAGGAGGAGGAGGAGGACCCGTCAGCGTCAGCCAGGCGTCGTCGTCGTCGTCAAGCCAGGAGCCAGAAGTTCTTCTGCCACCGGGTGCTGATGAGGTATCCGCCGACGCCCTTGCTCTGCCGCCGCACCGCCAGCGTCAGGCACTCCGCCCGGCTGATGCACTCCTCCTCGAACGCCTCGCTGCTGCTCCGCATGAAGCTGCACCACCATCACCATTCGCAACACCAAGTTAACAACCTACTACTAGTAGTAATACACTGGTGCGAACTCGAATAATGAGCATGGCAGTTTTGGGCCTTTTGGCCACATGGTACAGTAAAAAGGTAACTTTCCCGACGCTGCACTGCAAGGTTTTTCGTGTGGTCTTAGGCTACTTTGATATGTGCAAACATCAACACGAGGCCGGCCAGCCGCCAGCAATGGCAGGGGACGCACAGCACCGTTCTTGCTGGTGCCTGGTTGGGTAGGTTGGCCACAATCGGGGAGATCGAATTGAAACTGGGAGGACAAGGGAGAAGGCATCTCCGGTTTATGGAGGATAGATGGCACATGGCTGTTGGTTGTCTACTTGTCTGCTAGTTTTTGACCCCAAGGGCGGCAGAGCCCCCATTCCCATCCCTGCTGCTCCACTGTTCTCTCTGGTAAGGTAAACAAAGTCCCTGTTTCCTTCCTAAAAGCTTCCTTCCTAAAAGCGCCACCTCGCCGAACAGTTCTTGGAACCAGAAAACTAGAGCTGCCAAATATACCCATTCACCCGGGGAATTTCAGGCACGGGCGTCCCTGTCACTGGGCATCTGTTTCTGAAATCTGGAGGATGATGGGCGGGCGTGAAGAGCAGTGTGCGATAGGCTGTGCCAGCTGCGCGAGATTCTATTCTCTTTCTCTCTTTCACCTTTGCGCAGGCCAGGCCAGATGATCCTGATCCATCCGTGACAAGGGGGTGCCGATGGATGGATGTGTGAACGTGCTGCGTGCACATGCCATGCATCTTGTGTGTGTCTGTGTGTGTGAGAGAGAGAGAGAGAGATGGTACCAACTGATCGAGCCTGAGCTTACCAGCAGAAAGGAGAGGGCTTGCGTTGGCTGAGCACGAGCACGGACGCCTCCAGCTTCTTCACCTGGCTGAGGACGGTCGACAGCTTGGGCCCCTGGATCACAAGCGCCTCCACCTCCACCTAACACATTCATCAGGATTCAGTTTTGGTTTGGATGACATCGGACGAGATACCGTGATGCATGAGCACGCCCTTCCCATCACCGGCGCATGCATCCACTGCAGCACGCAGTGGCTCAAGTACATTGAAAAAAACTATTGTTTGACACTTTGACTGACATGTTAGACCCCAAATGCCAGGGAAATTGTTCAGAGACGTACTCAGAAGGCATTTCTAATTAAATTGTTATTAGGGAGATCAGGCTATTATTCTGAGCATCTTGCTTTTTATGAAGGTGAGGCCCTTTTTAGCTTTAAGCCTGCCATGATCCATCAATGAAAAGGGTGGCCATGATTCCGTCTCCTTTCATGAACGTTCCGATCAGATCTAGCCAACTCACCTACTAGCATAACTCTTCTTGCCTCCAGGCAGTCAGTGTGACCGAGTAGCCCAAGAACCCACACGAACTTGATCCAAGAAAAAGTCACACGGCCAACCGTAACTCCCTCAAGTACAAATTTCTCTACATGAACTACTTAGAGCAGCAGTCTTTTGACCTATGGGTCAGTAAAATTAGCACTTGTTATCTTGAAGGCTGAACCTTATTATAGCTGCTGGTGCAGATTAAGGTCATAAACTCATAATGCACATTGTAAAACAACTTATGGTATGCTTAAATGGTCCTTGAATGACCCCCCACGTGTTACCAAATTAAATGTTTTTTTAACGACATCCTAAATGAAAAAAATGGAAACAGAATGTGAAATTCCTAGCTCACTAAACGTTCTGAAACAAAAAGAAAATGTGCCTAACCAACCTTATCTGTTTACTGTGTGGCTGCGTAGCACTTGCAACAACTAGCTGCAAATGACCAGAAATAAAAAAATTGTGCACGCACCTCAGGCTTGCAGGCCTTGCAGAGCGCGCCGAGGGAGTTGGCGAGCGCGGAGGCGTCCGCCCCGCCGCCGCCGCCGCCGCCGCTCTGCGGCGGCAGGACGTGGAGCAGGGTGAGGAAGTCGCCCTTATTGGCGACGTGGGTGAGCGCCCACATCATGGCGTGCTTGGCGCCGGAGCTCTGGTCCACCACCACCATGACGCGCTTCCGCCCCGCCGCGGCCGCCTCCTCCGCCCGGCAGAACCCGCCGCCGCGGCGGTGGCCGCGGGCCCTCGCCTTCTTCCGGGACCAGCGCCGCGACCCGCGCCTGCTGCCGCCGCCGCACTCCCACTCCTGCTGCAGCAGCTGGCGCGGCGCGCCGCCGCCGCCGTCGCTGGAGCTCAGCTGGCGCAGGAAGTGCTCGCTGCTGCCCCCGCTGCTCCCCATGAACCTCCTCCTCTCCCGCCGCTTCCCAGGACGGGTTCGTGCGCGCGGCTCGGTGTGCGTGTGGGTGGGTGTGGTGTCGAGTGCTGGGCTCTGGCTTTGGTGCGCGTGTGGCGTGTGTGCGTGATGTAACCTTGTCCCTTGTTTTTAAAGTGGAGGCAGCCACGGGTGTGAGTTAACCAACATACGTCCCTTCTCTAAATCAGGTGTTTTGCTAGAGTAAGAACGATCAACATTTTAAACTAAACTTCCATCACAGCCGGCACTAGAAAACAGAGTATATGAGCCTTTTCTTTTACCTGTTACTGCTCCATGCATATCTGATTTTTTTTCTTTAGATGCATAGTGTGTGAAGCTCAAGCTAGAGGTGCACCATTGGATGTCCGGGGTGAGCCATCATATTATGTATGTTTTAAACTAGCAATTATATATTGGCTTAAATCTCTTTATTTTAGCTTACAACTCCAAATCCATTAATCTATTATGGAGTTGGGTGCCAGAATCCTACCAAATAGCCCAGACAACATTTCAGTGCTTTAAATGTCTGTGATCACTGTGACCATCTAGCAGGCATCTACATTTTCCTTCTTCTGGCCATATTCCACTTTCAACCGGCTGCTAAGCTAAAGCTTCCAAATGCTGCATGGGGCCAACACTAGTGCCTCAGCGGTGCATTGATGTAGAATCAGGCCATGTTTAGATTCGACCCGTAAACCCGTAAACGCAAAAAAACGTCAAATCGAATATTTCTACATATGCATGAAGTACTAAATGAAGTCTATTTACAAAACTTTTTGTATGGATGGGCTGTAAATCGCGAGACGAATCTAATGAGCCTACTTAATCTATAATTTGCAACAGTGATGCTACAGTAACCATCTGCTAATTATTGATTACTCATGGATTAATTAGTATCATTAGATTCGTCTCGCGATTTACAACCCATCTATGTAAAACTTTTGTAAATAGACTTCATTTAGTACTTCAAATTAGTAAGATTCCTTTACAAAATTTTTTTTGCAACGGAACTAACACTGCCTCAGCCGTTGTATATGCATGCCCTGACTTCTGAGCCGCTTGCATAACAAGGACCATAGAGTAGAACCCAGAAGAGATGGCACGCCAATAGTAGTTGGGCCGTAGCCCGTAGCTATTCCATGTTTTTGTTCTATAATTAATTAGGGCGATTTTAATGTTCATTGCTGTTCTTACATCAGTTTCAGTGTACGGTTTTTAAACAATTATCTAGATTTTGTTTAGATGGTGTAAAGTGTCACATCGAATATTCTGGCACACATTTAAAGTATTAAATATGGACTAATGACAAAATAAATCACATAATCTGTCTGTAAACTACGAGACGAATTTATTAAGCCTAATTAATCTATCATTAGAGTATGTGTTACTATAGCAATTTAGTGTCTAATCATGATCTAATTAGAATCATTAGATTCGTCTCACAATTTGCAAACAAACTGTGCAATTAGTTTTTATTTTGTCTATATTTAATTATCCATGCAGGTGCCATAATATTCGATGTGACACTTTTGGAAGTTTGAATTTTAGATCGAAACATGAAAACTAGATAACAGTACTAACTAGATTTTATGGGGATGAAACTCCTTAACCAAACTATGAAACTTACCTTTATCTCTCATCATAATGATCATATCATATCAGGAAAAAATGATGATGTGGTATATAATTTAATATCATGAAATTCTCCATGAAACTACCATTAAGACTCCTTAACCCGTTTAGACACTCAAACAAGCATCTTGGAGGTTACTTTGATCCTATTTGGATCCAAGTGCTAATGGATAAAAGTGCTAAACTTTAGCATTTTTATAAAATAGAAGGGGGAGATCCCCTACTGATATATTAGAAATAAATATTCAAAAATATTTACAAGAGATTAACTATGATTAAAATTCTCTAGCCATATTGACACAAGTGTGGCATTCATTGTCTTTGCTCGATGGATAACAATTGCAAAGTTGTACTTGAAATTCTAATGGAAGTGCTAATAGGTGGGCTAAAATTCTAGACAATACTAAAATACTTTAGGTATGTATGAGTGCTAATACGTGCTAAAGTTTAGAGCTCAACTTTGGCTCTTCCAAAAAAAGCCCCTAGAGAGAGCATTTCGTAGATGGAGTGCATTTTGCACCACTGTGGCGGGCGCTAGAGAGAACACATGGCTAGGCTACATTAATCTCCAGCAAAGGAGCAACGGAGCACGAGCAGAGTGGTTACCAAGATTGATGTGGCCGGTGGCGTCCGCGGCAATCGTAAGGGCAATGCCATTGCAGATGGGGTTAGTATTGGTGAGATTGAGAACCCATCTCGATGGGGTTGCACACTGCACAGGGTTGGATCTGCATTTTGAATGCATAGATTTCTTTTTTCCTCCACCGCTGCTGTGTTCTACTCTACGACACTCCTCAATCACGTTCCTTGAATCAGTGCTATAGAGCGAGGCGACTCATGCACATCTACCTCGTGACACACTACTAGTGAAGAACACCCGAATCTATAGATGCTACGACGACGCGGGCACCGGTCCCATTGCTGCCAGCCGCCTCAGACTCTCTTCGGTGACCACGAACAGCTTGTCGTTGTCCCTGATCACGTCCATGGAGTCGACCTCCGCTCCTTCGTCGTTCACGATCTCCGCCTTCTCCGCGTCGACGACTCTCAGCTTCTCGCCTGAAGAAAAGGGAAAGAAAGCACCAAGAACGAACGAGCATGGCTCAGTTCACTACCAGTACCCTGCAACGTGTTTGCCGCTGCAACCGAACTGAAATGAGCTGCGGTGTTCTGGGCGTACGGATGATGGCTCTGAGCTCTTCCATCGTGCCGGGCAGGTTGATCAGCTTGCCGGCTTCCGAGCTCTGGGTTCTGGCGAACGGGTGGCCCTTGTATATGCTCACGCGAGGGCGAGGCCAGCGGACGCTGTCCGGCGGGCTTGCGCTCGGGAACCTGCCCCGACGGCTGTGCCCCGACGACGAGCCGCCGTCCACCGGGACAGCCGCTGGCGGGTCGATGATGGCGATCTGGTGGCCGAGCTCCCGCTTCCGCAGGAGATCGCGCAGCTCGCCCGGCGACATCGTCAGCCGCGCGCCGCCGGGGCCGGAACCGGAGCCGCCGCCGTCGTCGAGGCCGGCCTTGTCGACGCTGGCCCCGTTCATGATCAGGAACCTGGCCGCGTCGGCGTGGCCCTCGGCCAAGGCGACGCGCAGCGCGGTGCCGCCGTCGTGGTCCTCCGAGTCCACGTCCAGGCCGAGCTTGAGCAGCTCCCGGAGCGCGCCGACGTCGTTGCGGCGCGCCGCGAGGCACAGGACGTCGCCGCCGGCGCGCGGGCTCGACACGCGCGCGAAGTGGTAGAGGATGTTGAAGATCTTGTGGTGCCCCGCCGCGACGGCGTGCCACAGCGCCGTGTTGCCCTGCGCGTCCCGGATGTTGACGTTGCACGCGTGCTTGAGGAGCACCAGCACGCAGTCCTCGTACCCCTTCGCCGCCGCGATGTGCTGCGCGTGGCGGCGGCGTCGGCAAGAACAGGGCCCAAAAATTCAGTAGAGATGCATCGGGAGCATGATTGAAATTGCGCTGAATCCACGTGTTCAGTTTACCAGTGCTGTTCTGCCCTTGGCGTCGCCGACGTCGGCGTCCTTACCGGCCCTGAGGAGGTCCTCGAGCAAGGCGCTGTTCCCCATCGCGGCCACCGTCAGCACATTGTTAGCATCGTCCTGCTCGCCGGCGTTCTCTCCCAGCAAGTCCACGACCTTGATGCCATGCATCTCGACCTGATGCTGCAAGACATCAATTCCGAGGCAAGCAATGCAAGCGTTTCTTTCAGTCACTGATCACCAGAAGAGAGATGTGATGTGAGGCGATTGGTACTAATAGCCGACGGCCGACCTTGAGGAAGTTCTTGATGATGACGACGCTGTCCTCGGGCCTGCTCTGCATGACCTCCTTGAGCGTGGCCTGCTTCAGGCGCAGCAGCTGGCTGAGCGTCCTGGTCCGGAACGTGAAGCCCTGCGCGCGGTCGCTCAGCGCGCTGGCCTCGCCGAAGATGTCCCGCGCCCCCAGCGTGGCCTCCACCCGCTCGTCGACCCGTACGGCCTCCACCTCGCCGGAGACGACGACGTACACGTCCTCCGGCGCCTCGTCCTGCACGATCACGTCCTCCCTCGGCGGGATGTACTCGGGCTTCATCTTGGTGACGAGGCAGAGGAGCCCTTCCCTGGAGACGCCCTTGAAGAGGTAGACGTCCTTGACGACGGGGAGGAAGAGCTGCTCGCAGATGCTCTTGTAGATGGACTTGGGCAGCTGGTCTATGAGCTGCTGCTGGTTCAGGCTCTCCGCCCTGAACTTGAGGCACATGTAGGCCAGGATCTGCTGCTTCAGCCGCGGCGGCAGGCGGTTCCGGCCCACGAAGCTGGACGCCGCCCTGACGCTGTTCCTCTGCATCCACCATCCATTCAACAAGTGCTCATCATCGTGTCATCTAATCTAGTACTAATTCGCATGCTGAGCAGTTGGTGACAGTGCTTACGAACTCCATGGTGCGGCGGGTGCCCTCGACGACGAGGTTGGTCATGTTGCCGATGAGGTAGGCGGTGAGACCGAGGTTGAAGAGCATGTAGAAGATGTTGAAGACCATCTCGACGGTGTTCTCGGCGTGGAGGTCGCCGTAGCCGACGGTGGTCATGGTGGTGATGGACCAGTAGATGGAGGAGATGTAGCGGATCCGCAGGCTGGCCTGCCGGAAGTTGGGGATCGCCGCGCCGATCCACGTCTTGTCCCGGTCCGGGTACCGGTCGGCGATCAGGTAGTAGAGGCAGCCGGCGCAGTGCACCAGGAACAGCGTCACCTGAACCGAAACGTGCAGGCCAGCCAGAGCAAGACGACGATGCTTCAGAGTTCAGTCGCCACCGGAATCGCTAGCTGGTGCGTTCTTGAATCTAGAGGCAGCCAAGCAGGTGTGGTTACCGACCGCGACGAGGCGCGCGCAGCGGACCCAGAAGTAGCTGAAGCGGATGTCCTTCTCGAGCCTGGTGAAGAACTGCTTGACCTTGCGGAGCCGCCAGAGGCGGAGGACGCCGAGCAGGCTGTAGGCGGCGCCCTCCCGGACCTCGCCGGTGATGAGGTAGGCCAGGCCCTGGAACGGGATCGTCGACGCCACGTCCATGATGAAGAACGTCGCCAGGTACCTGCGCTAGCACCGCCCGTCAGCCAACAATTGGCAATTGCTCCAGCAGGGAAGGCAACCAATATTCTTTTTTTTAGAAACCGGGATTATATATCACAGAAAGATCTGATAGTTTACATTGTACAACTTACAAGGACAACCATGAAAGAAAAAAAATTACACACAAATCCTTTTAAGAAGCTCCCGGTAGTGCTCGTCGCCGGCGGCCGGAGAAGACGCACTGAAGCCGTCCACCATCCCGACGAAGCATCTTCAAAGTTTTGAAATGGCACTGAGAGCACGTTGGGGAATCCAACATGCCGTGAAGTCGATGAACGTGCAGGCCGAGAAAGATGGCCGTAGGCCATCTCTTCGCCGGTGAAGAAGGTAACCGACGCCGCAGGCAGCGTCAACCCCAACACGTCGGAAAAGAAGACACCCAAAAGGGGATGCAAACCACCAGAGAATGTGGGATCTAAACACCAACCCGATTTCTCAAGCTGGTAAACAAACCTCCAAAGGTCTCCGCCATAAACGCCAGCCCCGGCGCCGACGAGGACAAGGGAGGGACAGTAGAAGAACCGGTCGGGATCTGGAACACTCACCACAAGTCCAAATCCACCAAGCTCTTCCTTTATTCTCCATGAAGCATCGCCGAAGGAAGGAGTTGCAGATTCGCCATCAACGTCGCCAAATCTACGACCCCTGCACCCTCCCACGATGCTCAGGGACAGCAAAAGCACCGGCAGCCATCGGAGATGCGCCACCGTAACCCTAACCTCACTATATAGCTAGCTATATACAAGGAAACTCAAATCCGCCGTCGATTCAACCAACCTCCCTCCTCCTCCGACGCCGGCGAAGGCATCAAAGGCAGGGAAGACGGCGAATCGCGCGATTTCGCTCTCTGGTCGCCGAAAGGCAACCAATATTCGGAAGAGGAACAATCAAGGCCTGGTTTAGTTTGGGCTCGCCGCACTCTGGAATAAGGCCCATTGGACTAGAAAGTTTTTTTTTGAAAAACTACTAGAAAGTTGGGTTCAAGGTTTCTGTCTCTTCTTTTTTTTACCAAACATGCAGTGTGGATTATTTTATGGCTTGACTTGATACATATGTGCCTCGAGTTTTAAGCTGTAGCAAATCTGAAGTGATTTTTCTGTGAAAACATATTTGTTTTTCCTCCAAAAATATCTTCAGAATCAAGCATTTCACGGCTCATGGGCCCCATGCTTTTGTCGGCGAAATCTGCAGGTACAGTACTAGCTAGTAGCCAGCTGCTAGCACGTACGTCCAGAATATCGAAACAGTGATGATACAGGAACAAGAATACAAACGTTACCTACCCACCTACCTCAATCTGATGACGAAATGGTCCATTTGGACCGTCCCAGACCGGCACACACATCTCAGCGACACGGTACTGTGCTCGTGCTCTACCACCACAGGTAAGGTAGCGCCCTCAGGGAGAGAGGCCACGACTTCACGGATCAATAATGCGGTTTGGATTTGGGTCCCATGTACTCTGGAATTCTTCGCAGATATTATTCTCATTTTTGCAGTAGTCCCCGCTACATTATTATGGTTTCTTGACCTATATGTCATGAAGCGGTTTTCTAGTTGTTGCTTTCTTCTTGACTAGAAATGTGGCCTCGTGCGCTTCCCGAAATCTCCCTACGAGCATGTTGTCACCTTCAAGATAGAATCTGAACCGAATTGCTACGCTGCGTCTATAATACTGTACCAACTGACTGCGATTACTGTGGGTGCATATATGGCCGGTCAACCAGAGCTTTTTTAAAATCTACTATATAAATCAATCATTTAGAGAATCATTTGACTAAAAAATGAATTTCTTATCTTTATGCTCTCCACAGCTTTTCTATATCTTGCATTGTGCGTAGTCTAGAGAACAATTCTCCCTCCCAATCTTTGGTTAGCGAGAAATCTGGAACAAAGAATAGCTATATTTAGATATCCAATTGAAAAGACTGTTGGAGGATAATTTTTAACCAAAATCTCTATTCCTAAACACATGAATAGTCTTTTGGAGATGCTCAAGCCGTCACTTGCATGTCCCCATCAGACTCTGAATGATCAATGGTCGGAAAACAATTTTCTTTTCACTAAGAAAAGGTAGTGAATGATCAGAATGGAAATAGGACGGCTGATGTAATGAATCTCCAACAACATCCAGAACAAACCAACCACCCTTGCCATTTTCTGACGGGTCGATGGCTCGGTGCACCTAAAAGAAAGAGAAAGGCGGGGTCGAAGGTGCATGATCATCCTAGTCAGAGTCCGAGACGGCTCATCGTAGACGGCTCGTAATATTTTATTTTTTTGACAATTGGCACGCGCCCGATCGAGAGAAACCTAATCGCTGCTGCGAAGCTGCAATGCGCGAGGCAAGACGCAAGAGCAAGGCGTGCATACCTGAGGGCAATCTTCTTCCTGTCGCGGACGAGCAGCTGGGTCCTGGGGTCGATGTAGGCGACAAAGAAGGTGAGCACGATGTCGACGGTGAAGAAGAGGTCCACGACGATGTCTGCCCCCTCCAGCCCGCCCTTGGGGGACGCGTTCATGAACGCCACCTCGAACGGGTACACCCACGCCGAGTACGCCACCAGGACCACCATGAACGTCTCCCAGCACCTGGCGACGAGACGACCGCCCATGGCGGCGGCACGGATGTCAAATTGCCCGTCAAGCAGATGGCATGGTATAGCTAGCTAGTAGCTAGGATGCAAGATCATCTGCCGCTATGATCTTAAAGTTAAACATTGCCTGTATCGAATGAACAGAACACCATCAGTCACCTGTATCTTGAGTCGAGCGGCGAGATGACCCACTTGTCGGAGCCGGCATGGAGCTGGTTGTGGCCGGAGGGACCGCCGAGCGGCGGCAGGATGACCTTGGACAGGTTCCGGAGGTTGAAGGAGCCCGAGCCCCAGGCAGAGGTGCGGGAGCCCGATCCGGAGCTGCCGGAGGCCAAGCCAGCTGAGCCGCCGGCGCTGCTCGTGCTCGCGCTCTCAAAGCCCGAGCTCTTCATCGCGCTGCTGCCAATATAATCTACTACCTTCCCCAGCAGCCTAGCTATCCTACCGGCCGGCCGGGGATCGGAGACGGAGGAGGAGAAGTATGGGGCCGGGGCGGCCAGGAAAAGGCGAAACGAAAGAGAGAATCAAATCAGATCAGTGGCGAGGCATCGAAATAATGAGACCGAGCATCGCATCGATCGACGCATCAATAATGGAGGAGGAGGAGGAGGGTGAGGGCACTGTCCGGCCGGGACGACAGTGACCACCAGGCGGGCGCAGCTGCTCACACCTCGATCGCGAGCTGCAGGCCTGCTTCTGTGCCTGAGCGCGGTCGGTAGTAGGCCGGTAGGTGTGGCTGAGAATCCGCCGCGATTTTCAGACACTACTGTTACCTGGGCTCGATCGGTGTAATCTGTCTGAATTCTGATCACTGCATCCGTGTATACATGGAATGTTCATCGATGTGGACCGTGTGCTTGGGGGGAGGGGTCCATGCAGACCCCTACCTGTCTGCCCCCGGCTCCAAGCGTGCCGGTGCCGCCATGCCCGCGTGCTGGCCGCTCATGTCCCTTTTGGGTTGGAATTTGCACCTCGGAATTGGGCGGAATTGATCACTGAATGGCATGCTGCGACAGTAGTCGGACAGTGGGGAAGATCGATATGGGAGCCCGTGCGCAAAAGCAGCTTCGCTTCTCCGTCCATGTTTGTTTATCACGATTTCGATGATCCTATCGCACCACAGTTAGCCCTAGCTAGCCGATCGATCAAAACTGTTTTTTCCCACGAACTTCAGGTGCACTAGTAGCCTAGTACATATCCTGCACTTTTCCTGCTTAATTAGGTAAGCCGTCGTCGTCACCAGGCATGTATAACTCTCGGTGCCTTTTTCTGTTAAGATGTGAAAAATTTTCGGCTTATTCGTTTACAGAGCGGTAGATTTCTGTCAGAAAAACTAGTAGGATCGGAGGGTGCACGCATGAAGGTGAATAAAAACCATTTTAGTCTGCGGTTGTCGGAGTAATAAAAATGAGATTTGACACGCGATGTTGACTTTGAAAACGGGACAGATGACCCGACGCTTGCCAAGAAAAACATGCATGCTGCAGGCTTCGGTACTGGGAAGCCCGATCATCTGCTGGCCGCGCACAAGTGACAAGTGGCACTAGCTGTGGTGTGGTATGTGCCTGTTGGATTGGTTGGACCCGCAAATTATTGGCATCGCGTCAGGTGGTGCGCTCCTGATTTTGTCCAAGAACATGTTCCGCCGTTACGCTACTCACTGCGTGTCTGCGCGCCTCGTCTTCCATTTCCTTTTCCCCCATTTACTCCTTGTCTCCGAGGCTTCGGCGGCTTCTCTTTGTTGGATCCGTCGCGAATGCTCTAACCTGACCATGTGAAGACATATATTGCTACGATTCTGCAACCGCCACCTCCACGACGACCATGTCAGCACACATTGATACGACCCGCTAAGTAGGAAGATACAAATTAATAATCATATCATCCAGTGGCCAAGTCTAAAAGCCCATTATTTCCTTCAGCCCACCTTTAAGAGCAGCCATTTGAATTACCAATAGGGCAATAGGCGATAGCTTACAAAATGATAATCTGAGACAAATCTTTGATTATTTTAGCCATCTTTGAGACAAATCATATTTTTCAGATTCAAAATAAATTATTTTTTATTTTTAGATTTTTTTATTTTTTTTAAAAGAATGCAAACCACCTCCAAGGGCCAAATTTGCCCGATTTCTATAGTTATATGACCTATGTTGTTGGTGTTTACCGTCAAGCCTGCTCAGGGATACCCTTAGCAGTAAAGTTTGTAGGTAGGGATCGACTGCTCTGGAACTTGATGGTGCAAGGAACACAAAGATTTAGACAGGTTCGGGTCGCGAGTTGTGTAATACCCTACGTCCTGTGTGGTTGTTTGTATTGCCTTAGGTGTTGATGTGTTTTGAGGGGGGTCCCTGCCCGCTCTTATATATCCGGAGGGACAGGGTTACATGGAAAGTTCTAACCAAGTACAGTTGGAATCCTTTTTATAGCACGATCGGATAGTTTCCTTTGTACTGCAGCTAGTTCTACGCCTATTTGGGTAGTTACAAGAAGGGTAAGGTACATCCATGAGCTATCCCTTATTCTAGAATATTCTATGCCTATAAGCAGTCCACTGCCCCGGGTCTGACAAGCCCCCGAGCTCTTCGTAGCCGAGTCCTGCAGGCGTCGAGTACTTTGCTGGGTGTCGTCGAGTACTCCAAGCAGTCAGAACGTCCTCCTAGTTTTTTCTGAGCCTTCCTTCAGATACATCGAGTAGTCCTCTAGGTACTTCCGGTTACTTTGAGGCTGTGAGGTGCTCAAGCCCCGAAATCTTTAACGTATATGGTGCGCGAAGTACTCGTGCTCCATATCGAGTAGCCTCCGAGGCTTAGGTTGAATCGCAGAATCAGGCTGAGGGTCACTTCAGTCTTTTTCCTTTATTATTTTCCAAAAGATTTGAAAAATAAATCTCTAATACACATATCCTGCAGCCCCCGAGTCTTGAATTTAAATCTCACAATTTAGATTTAAGAATCAAAAACTCGTGGCAAAATATATGACAAAAACCTCCCAGAAGAGAAAACCATATGTTGATCTTCCAGGTATTCACGAGATTGCCATCAGAGACTATATAAATTCGGGCAGTAACTTCTAGGGTTACCCTTTTTGACTCCTGGCTGCCGTCAAATTCAGAATTACATTTTCCCAGTGCCTGTGGCATCCGTTAACCCCTCTCGTAGCCCCCGAGCCTAAACTCGTGACACTGAGATGGCTCCCAAGAAGAACAAATCCAAGATTGAAGATGAGGCGGTTGCAAATCTTTCAACAGGCTGGCGCAAGAGCAAAATATCTCAAACGGTTGTGCAAGAATTGGAGAATATGGGTCTTCTCCAGAGTCAAGCCGTAATCCAATGGCGTGCGGGTGATGGAGAAGATTACCCCTTTGAAGGTACTCTTGAAACTGTTGTGTTCCGTGCCTTTGTGGAACGCGGTCTTGCACTTCCTGTATCTGAGTTCTTCTATGCTCTTCTGCAATTCTGGGGAATCCAATTGCATCATCTTACTCCCCAATCTGTCGGTGTTTACCGCCAAGCCTGCTCAGGGATACCCTTAGCAGTAAGGTTTGTAGGTAGGGATCGACTCCTCTGGAACTCGATGGTGCAAGGAACACAAAGATTTAGACAGGTTCGGGCCGCGAGTTGCGTTATACCCTACGTCCTGTGTGGTGGTTTGTATTGCCTTAGGTGTTGATATTTCGATGGGGTCCCTGCCCGCCCTTATATATCCGGGGGGACAGGGTTACATGTAAAGTCTTAGCTGCGTACAGTTGGAACCCTACTACAACACAATCGGGTAGTTTTCTTTGTACTGCAGCTAGTTCTATGTCTATTCGGGTAGTTACAAGAGAGATAAGGTACATCCATGAGCTATCCCTTACTCTAGAACATTCTATGCCAATAAGCAGTCCCGCTGCCCCGGGTCTGACAAGCCCCCGAGCTCTTCGTAGCCGAGTCCTGCAGGCGTCGAGTACTTGGCTAGGCGTTTTCGAGTACTTCAAGTAGTCAGAACATCCTTCTGTTTGCTTCTGGGCCTTCCTTCAGATACGTCGAGTAGTCCTCCAAGTACTTCTGGTTGCTCCGAGGCTGTGAGGTGCTCAAGCCCCGAAATCTTGATCATATATGGTGCGCAAAGTACTCGCCTCCATATGAAGTAGCCCCCGAGTCTTAGGTTCAATCGCAGAATCAGACTAAGGGTCACTTCAGTCTTTTTCCTTCATTATTTTCCAAAAAATTGAAAAATAAATCTCCTATGCACATATCCCGCAGCCCCCGAGCCTTAAATCAAAATCCCTTAAACTGCGGATAGCCCCCGAGCAAAGATTTGGAATTAAGGATTTAAGACATGGTATCAGATTTTATTCTTCAGAATATTTGCAGGATTCATCAGATCCGGTATCCGAAAAGACCTCTTTTTCGGGTAAAAAATCCCAGAAAAATGATATGATTGGATACGCCACACTGATTGCACCCGAAATAACTTTAGAAATAAAACCCGGGATGCACGGCTGTTTACTGTATGCTCACGTGGAATTTTACTGTATGGAGAATCTGTATTATTGCATCCTTGAATGCATCCGTGAATGCTGCCACTGTAGCGTCCTGGGTTGTCCTCCAGTAAAGTCCCTTGTGGCTATAAAGGTGGGTGAGAGGCTGTTGCCAGAAGCACCGTGGTTCAGAAGCTATGGCTTGCTTTTGGTGTTCTTGCTCTCGCCCTTCTGAAATTTGTGTAGTTCTTTCCAACAAAAGATGCTAGAAGAGAACTTTCGAGTGACAAGAGAAGTCCCTGCTACCTCATCATGCAACCCCAATGCTCTCATCGGATCCATTTTGGACATCATGTCTTTGCATATTCCAATGAGACAAGTTTGGGGTCGATGGGTTGAGTCTTGTTGTGTCACATCCTTGGGGTTGCCTGCCTCTGGGTGCCCAAGAACTGACATCCCTGGTAAGGAGACTTAATCTTGTCACAACATATTCAGGGAGAAGGAGAAATTTCTCCGTAAGATGCTACAAGAGATCTTGCGAGGCGATTACTGTAATCTGTCTCCAAACTCTTGAAACTTTCCTCCCAGAATACGAGTATCATTATTCCCTTGATGGGAATATCATGTTTATACTTTGTTATGGCCTCAGGCCGATCTAGCTGCAGCAGGCGTCGATTAGAAGCTCCAAGAGATCCAGGCGTTGTGCATGCAGGTCCGAGTCATTGTAATGCTAGTTAGGAAGAAGTACTCGAGTTGTAATATCGAGTAGTTGTACTGTGTCGAGTACTTTTCCTTATTCTGGAATGTAATCCCAGTTGAAGGAAATAGAGTCGAGTAGTTGTCAAGGGATGTGAGTGTTTTCTTTTTCCAGAATGTAATCTTAGAAAAAAGAATGTCTCAGAAAATCCCATGTTTTGCGCGATTGGCAACGGTCTGTTGGCCTTTTGAGTGTTTTTACCATGTTGCCACCGCCATTATAAAATAAAACGGTAACTAGATTTTTACCCCACCGGCCGCCATTCGCTTTTACTGTTTAAATCTGTTCTTGCTTTCAAGCCTCTAGATCTAAATTTTCCTGCTCTCTCTTGCTCCCCAATCTACCTAGTGTTTAGCCAGTGTATGCGCGTGAAGTGCTCTGTTGATTTCCGGATGGCCCCCAAGAAGTCGAGCAAGGGCAAGGGTGCGGCTGCGGAACCAACCCGCGAATCAGGATGGATTGGAAGTAAGTCCTCTAAATCTGACCTAGAAACCTTAGTTTCTGCTGGTCTTTTAGCATACAAATCCATCACAACATTGCGTCCTGCCTTTGGTGAGGATCGTCCGTATGAGAATACGGGCGAAATCATTTCTTTTGTTCTGTATTTGGAATGGGGATTGGGGTTTCCTTGTTCATTTTTCTTCTCTGCGCTCTTGCTCTACTACAGGATCCAGCTTCATCACTTGACCCCCAATTCGTTTGTTCATATTTCCATATTCGTGCATTTGTGCGAAGCTTTTCTGGGCATCAAGCCCCATTTTGAACTCTTTCGATTCCTTTTCCACCTTAAACTGCAACCAGATTCCTACATTTTAGATGTAGTAGGCGGTGCGGGTCTTCAACTTAGACAGAGAAAAGATAAAGTCTATATCCCTTATAGTCTTAGTAGTAAAGTAATCGACTGGAAACCCAAGTGGTTCTATGTCGAGAACCAGTGGGAGAGCTTTCCCGTGATTACTCCCAGCCCTCCGATTCAGTGGCCTGAGTGGAACAAGAAACCAACCGATGAGAGTCAACTTCCAGAGTTACTCGCACGGATTGCCGATCTTAGGCAAAAGAATGTGATTGGAGAAGCAGTCATGTTCGACTGGATGAAAAGAAGAATCCAGCCGCTGCAGGCTCGGGAAACACTTGGTTTCCGGTATCAAGGAATAACTGACTCATCAAGGTACTCGGAGGAAGAGATCTCGGATGAGGAAGTGTTTAGTCGAGTACAACGACTACTAAGGGATGTAAAGAAAATTCCCTTTGTTCCTGATATGTTTTCTACTGCGAGTCCTCTGGAGTAGGTACTTGATAAGAGTAGTCGATATGTAGTAATCAAGTACTTTACCTTAGTGTGAATCTGATAGAATTTGCTTTCTGTAGGAGGACGTGGAGTGTTTTAAAAGTAGTCCTCCACTGCCAGGCATTTATTCGTCCTATCCATGCGCTCCTATACTGTCAACCAAGTTGCAGTATATTCATATGAAATTTCATATAAACAGTACTAATGTCTAACCTTGGTTGTGCAGATGAGGAGGCCGGTGAGGACAGAAGTGACAGGGAGCACAGCCCCACTCCAAGTGTTGATACCCAAACCGAGCATCCGAGAGGTGCACGGTCGGCGGTGAGGAAGCGTCGCAGCTCCTCACAAACTACGAGCAACAGGTAAGTGGCTAGTTGATTCGCAATCGAGTACTTTCGTCTTTGATTTGCTTGTTTTAATTTGAGTTTTTGCTTAGGACAAGTCTGTTAGGTATGAACCCCGTCGGGTTATCCAAGATGAAAATATCGAAAGAGTATCCAAAACCTACTCGAGCCAGTGAGTAGGGTGTCCTTAAACCAAGGACTGGAGTAATCCTTAGGACAAGTCTGTTAGGTATGAACCCCATCGGGTTATCCAAGACGAAAATGTCGAAAGGATATCCAAAAGCTACTCGAGCAAGCGAGCAGGGTGTCCTACCCAAGGACTGGGGTAACTCTTAGGACAAGTCTGTTAGGTATGAACATCATCGGATTATCCAAGACGAAAATGTCAGAAGAGTACCCAAAACTTACTCGAGCGAGGCGAGTAAGGTGTCCTCAACCGAGGACGAGTAATTCTTAGGACAGGTCTATTAGGATGAACCCCGTCGGGTTACTCAAGACGAAAATGTCGTAAGAACACTCGAGGTAAACCATAAAAGACTACTCAAATGCTGCTTCAGTGCTGAGCATGGCCTTCAGAGTGGTGTTTATAATGGGGTATTGGCTAGGTGAGTGAGAGCGAAGTAGTCGATTTATGAAGGAATCAACTTTTATCAGAAACTTGTCGAGATTATAGGAATTGTAAAATGACAGACTCTGACTCTTAAGACCTTCCCCTTGCTCGTAGACGTGAGCAATGGTTTACATAACTGAAAAAATTGTTCAAGGGATAAACTTAGTCGATACATCAGTCGACTAGATTATCGGTAAGGTCTCCTTTAAGAGTGGTGCCCCCAAGGGCCTTGCGGAGCGAGTTGCACTTGAAGATCGTATGAGAGCTCTTAGGGTGCATGAAGCACTTGCGTAGGAGCGTCTTGTTGATCACATTACGGAGGCCGCAGTTGGAGTAGTCGTAGTTGTCGCCCTACTGTTCCTGCTGGCTGTTGGCAAGGCACTGACGCCTAAAAGCCCTCTTCTGGTTAAGCAAGCGACGACGCTCGTAAAGATCTTCTGCTGGAAGCTGCTCTTCCAATTGGACAGTGACCGTCACTGCTGGAGGAGGTGCAGGAGGATCTTGCTTAGTAGTAGCTTGGGCTTCTGTGATCATGGGGGGAGTAGTTTCCATGTTGTCGGAAAGATACTGGTCGAAATCATCAGAATTGTTGTCGTCGAGATTGAGACGCTCTGTGGGGTCATCCTTAGGTTCCTGGACTTCGGAGATACGAACGATGAGGATTTCACGACAAAGGTCTTGATTCTGTTGGTCTTGCTTGCTTCAGGACGAGTCTAGTGGAGTGCTCTGCTGGAAGGGTAGATCTTTTGGCTGAAAGCCAGAGGCATTAGGATCTTGTGTCTCCTTCAGGCGCACTGTCCGTCCTTGCGGCGTTGCATATATGACCAAGTTTGGGAGGGAGTCCTGATCGGACTTGGAATTAGGTTATCCAGCTCATCCTCTGAATTTGAAGAGTACTCGGAATCGGAATCGGTTAGGCCACTGATTTTTGAATATGTGTGCTTTGGGTGAACAAGAAGCGGGATGCCCATTTCTAGGCGGAGGACGTTCTCGTTCATCCAATGTAGCCATGATTGAGTGGGAGTTAGCCCTTCAGACTCCTTGATCCAGGGTTTGTCGAAAATTGACTTGCTGGATTGTTCTGGAGCTTTGGCTTTTCCCTTTTTAAGTTTGGCCAGTTCCCAAAGGGCATCAACATGCTGGGGTGGATTGGCCATAGCATCGATGAAGAAGTCGACGTTGTCTGACCAGTCTTCGAGATCATCGAATGGTTCAAAGTTGTCGAGACTGTTCATGAATTGATCAAAATCCTGATCGAAAGAGGACTTGGACGTGTCAGTTGTTTTAGGAATCTAACTGTGAGCAGGTTTCGGTGAAGTGTTCTAAGGTTTCTTGGAGATAGACGGTCCCATCCGAGCAAGCCGGGGGTTTGTCTCACCAAATCCCCCGCAGATTCCTCCTCCCGATTTCTGCTTCAAGTTTTGCAGTGTGTCTTCAGCCATCTTAATACAGTCGGCGAGCTTGGAATCTACTCGATCGATCCCTGAGAGTATATCACCCGACCGTTCCTTTGGTGGGTTCAACCTTTCTGGGTTATGCCGTGATGCAGATGAGCCAAGGGTGGATTCTGCAAGTTTGAAGCAGCCCTCAATTGATCGTGAAACTCGATTTACTCCATCGAGTAGTTCTGAGTTGTTGATCCTTGGGCGTTTGATCGACTTGAGACAAGTCAAGTATTTTCCGTGGGTTTCGGAAAAGTGAGACTTTTCGGGATCAGAGTTTGTATCAGACTCGGCTAACTCAAGAACTCGAGTTGGAGTCGACACGTTTTCTATGTTATCCGAACTGAGTTCGAGTAGAACTCTTTTTCCGTCGAGATCTGAATTTTCGCAGATGTCGGAAGGTTGAGGAGTGATTTTCGGTTTTGGCGAGTTGGGCGTGACAAGGTGGCTGGAGAAGCCGTCTGATCCGTCAGCCGTGCATGCCCAGGAACCGAAAACAAGGGTTGTGCCCTCGGGCACATTGTTGGCGTCGCTTGATCCGGCCATCGAATTCGCCGATGAACTCGCCGAATCCCCTACCTTGTGTGCCAGCTGTCGGTGTTTACCGCCATGCCTGCTCAGGGATACCCTCAGCAGTAAGGTTTGTAGGTAGGGATCGACTGCTCTGGAACTCGATGGTGCAAGGAACACAAAGATTTAGACAGATTCGGGCCACGAGTTACGTAATACCCTACGTCCTGTGTGTGGTTTGTATTGCCTTAGGTGTTGATGTTTCGAGGGGGTCCCTGCCCGCCCATATATATCCGAGCGAACAGGGTTACATGAAAAGTCTTAGCCGAGTATAGTTGGAACCCTACTACAACACAATCGGGTAGTTTCCTTTGTACTGCAGCTAGTTCTACGCCTATTCGGGTAGTTACAAGAGAGGTAAGGTACATCCATGAGCTATCTCTTACTCTAGAATATTCTATGCCAATAAGCAGTCCTGCTGCCACGGGTCTGACACAATCCGTCTTGCATCTTTCTATTTTTACTCATTTCTGCGAAGCATTCCTTGGTATTCTTCCTCATTTCCATCTTTTTCAACATTCTTCACCCTTGTCCCCGTTCCAAATGCTGCCAAACTCGCCGTCGCCTGAGACGAGTACTTAGCTTATGATCCAGCGGGTAAAGGAGTCGAGTGGAAAAGTTTCTGGTTTCATGTCGGGAACTTTGAATCTCCACTTCCAAAAAGAGTTGCTGGCCCCCCAGTCCAAGCGAGCTGGTCGAGTGCAGGACCTGGTAGCAAACAAGTCGAGTGCCTCCTTCGTGCCATTGGCAATTTCAAGAACAAAGGGATCACTAGTGATCATGTGGTCTTCTCCTTTGTGAGTCGTCGGATCCAACCTCTCCAGCATCGAAAACACCCTGCCTTTCGATATGAAGGTACAAAGGATCCTACCAAACTTTCGCCAGAAGCAATGGCTCATTCTGAAGCAGTCAAGAGATGTTGTAAAGTACTCGATAACTTCAACAAGTCTCTGAAACAGCCAGCACTCTTCTCGGCAGCCAATCCACCCGAAAAGACCTGGGTAAGAGTTTGAGGAATACTGCCGAGTACTTGTAGATAAAGTTTTTAATCTTCTGATGAATCATTGCATCCTGTGCAGAAAAATTATAAGACATGGTATTGCATGCCTCCATCTCCAGAAGATGCTGCTCCTTCTGATGATAGCAGGAAGCGAAAGGCAGCTCCTGGAGCTTTGTTGCAGAGGAAAATACACCGTCTCGACAGTGGCCAGTAAGAATCTGACATTTTTAATTAGATCCTATTTGCCTCAGCTTTCTTATTTCGAATTTTGCTTGGCTAGGTTCCAATATCTCGGGCGCATGAGAAGGATCAGACCCAAGATTTCAGTAACTGGATGCAGAGTGATTCAGAAACAACTACTCGATCAACCCCCCGAGTCACCAGTGATTGGGTTGATCGAGAACTCAACTGCCAACTTGCCAAACACAGACATGCCGGGAACAACAAATGAGCCAAATCCGGAAGCACCCAAGCTTACTCCTGCAGCGACTGAAGGTACCTCAAGTGCTGCTGGAACTAACAGTGGTAGAGCTGAAGGATTGAGAGATCCTGCTATTCGAGTAGTACCCTTCCAGTCTATGCCACAATCTACCCAGGAGGAATTGGGTTAAGAGCTCTTTGATGATCCGTTGTTGTCTATAGACAATGTGAAGAAACTCGCAGACTATATGCAGTGGAGTTTCAAATATACCAAGGTAAATCATCTTCTGCTGCTACTTGCTTTTGTCGAGTAGTTGGTGGCGTCTGACCAATCTTGCTTTGTATTTTAGGAGGTTGCTAATCGGTCCTTCTTGAAGTCACATGCTTTGTATAAGACTGTTGACAATCGGAAGATCTTGGAGCAGCAAAATGCTCTAATTGCCAAATATCTTGATGAGTCTCTTGCTGCACGGAATAAGTTTTACGAAGCAAACCGAAAGCATCATCTAGAGCTTTGTGATATGAAGTAGCAGATCAAGAGCCTTCAAGAAGAGAAAGCCAAACTCCAAGAACAACTACAGACCGCTCAAGCTTGTAAGTATTTTGACCCTTGTCATGACATTGTTTCACCAATGATTTGAATAATTACTAAAATATGCTTTCATCAGGCTCTCCAAGCGACCATAATCGATTAGTAGCAGCAGCTCAGGTTATTGTAGATATGGTAGATTCTGAAGAGGGGTCGTCGAGTAGTAAGTCTTTGGTAGAGTGTCTAGAGGAGGCTCCCAAGAAACTCTTCGATGTCATGACGGCCACCTCCAAGAATTATCTGACTCATATGATTGGAGTTGTCAAGTCTTACTGCCCTCAACATAATTTTGCTCCCATTGCTAAAGGAATAGCTCCTGACTGTTCTGATGAGAAATTCTAGAGCTATTGTAAAGAGTCAGAAGTAATTGCTGAGGAGATTTTGAAGAACTTGGCAGAATGATCTGCTTGTAACAGCTCTTGTCATCTTCTGTAAGATCTTATCCTTGTATATATTGCTTTTATCCTGTTGGTGTATCTTCAAAAGTATGATCTGATACCGTAGGATAAATACGAAATACTCGAGTAATCGAGTAGAATGCTCGCATGGAGTAATCTGTATAGTTGATCAGTTAGGATGAATCCCGTCAGACTATCCAGATAGAAACAACTATAAAGATATCCATAAACTACTCGAGCGAGCGAGTAGGTTGTCCTGGCCACGGACTGGAGTAATTTTTAAGATAGATCTGTTAGGATGAACCCCGTCGAGTTATTCAAGATGAAACCACCTTAGAAATATCCAATACCTATTCGGGCTAGCGAATAGGGTGTCTAACTTGTAGACTGGAGTAACTACTAAGATTGACCGGTTAGGTGAACCCCGTCGGGCTACTCCAGAAGGACAAAATTTAGTAGTATCCATAACATACTCGAGCAAGCGAGTAGTTTTGCCTTTAAGACAAGGCTGGAGCTCCTTATAGTTGACCTGTTAGGATGAACTCCGTCGAGTTACCCAAGATGGATAAACTAGTAAAGGTATCCATATTCCTTCTCGAGTTAGCGAGTAGATTGTGCCCTTATATCGAGGACAAGGATGTGGCTTGTATAGTTATCCTGATGGAGAACTGTGTAAGCTATCCTGAATGGGTTATCCAGTCAGAATGAATCTATAGAGATTATCCTGGTTGGAAAAACCTTTTGGAGAGTAGTCAGAGATGATGCTGCCAGACTAAAAACTACCTTTAATGTAGTTGAAAAGCTGATGAAAACCCTTGCTTTATTAAAGAGATCAACTGACATCACCATGCTACTTGGATCAAGGATAAAATCTGCGCAAGTGTTCAATATTCCAGGAATTGGGTACCTCATTGCCATTTGCATCAGTAATTCTATATGATCCGGGTCTTGTGACCTTTGATACGATGAAAGGTCCCTCCCATCTGGAATTTAACATGTGCAATCCTGTCTCATCTTGAATCCTTCATAGAACTAGGTCTCCAATATTGAAAGATCTTTGCTGGACATTGCGATCATGATAACATCTGATTCCTTGAAGATATCTAGCCGATTGGGTCAAAGCATTGATCCTGACCTCTTCGACTGAATCTAACTCAAGTTTTCGAGCTTCATCTGACTCTCCTTCTTGATAGGCTTCTACTCTTGGAGATTTCCACATGATATCTACGGGTAGTATGGCCTCTAACCCATAGGTGAGGAAGAAAGGAGACTATCCAGTTGCTTTGCTAGGCTGTGTTCGCAGCCCCTAGACTACATGGGTAGTTCTTGAATCCACTTGCCACCTTTCTTGGTGTTGGCATCGTAGAGTCTCTTCTTCAAGCCATCGAGTACTAAGCCATTAATGCGCTCCACTTGACCATTTGCTCTAGGGTCAGCTAATGAAGCATATTTGACTTCGATGCAAGAATTGTCACAGAAGTCCTAGAAGGACTTCTATGTAAAGTTAGAGCCAAGATCTATGATGATGGTATGAGAAAATCCGAACCGGTGAATGATATCAGAGATGAAATCCACTGCTCTATCTGATGAGATCTTGACAATAGGCGATAACTGAAACAGGAGTAACCATCACCGAAACGGCAACCAGGGTTAACACGCACTTAAAACGGAGTAATCCGGCAGTGCTGTCGGGTAAAATCCCGATTAAACCACTTGAAACAGGATTGACAAAGCAGTCCAGAAAATGCAACATTCCACAAATTTTACAGAGCAGAGTATGAAATTGAATTATTATTACAACCAAGTTTGAATTTATAAAAGTACAACAGAGTTTAAGTGTGACGGAAAACGAACGATAATCTAGCGACGAAACAAGACGTCATGATGAAGCCCGTACATGACATCAGTCACATCCTCAGATGTACCACCTGAAAAACAAAGCCACAATCAAGGCTGAGTATACTAATACTCAGCAAGGCTTACCCGACTAAGGGTATACTTAGCCCTTTATCTAGACATGCAAGACTTTTGGCTTGAGGGGTTTGGTTTGCCGAAAAACAGTAAGAGTAGATCCTTAATTGCAGGTTTTAGCTTTCAGGTTCTAGTTTAATTAACCATTCTAGGTGAGCATCTATCCAATAGCATACATGGTGGGAAACAATTATCTTTCATCATCCAACCAACCATATTCATCATCATCATCTTTCACTTCTTACTCTATGTGGTAAAAGGGTTAAGCAGTCCCAAACCATGAGAAGCGGACGATTTGAATCGAATTTGTTAACCTGGCCAGGCAGACCTAACACACACGCATGGGGATCGACATCTCGCTTCGCCCACGTGACTTTTCCCCATTCCTTCCGGGTTGTGGATCAGGGTCACCCACTTCGACTACAAGAATCCACACCACAGTACGTCGGGTCGTGAGCCTTCTTGCACCCGCATGTGGCCGCATGAGAACAACGTTCAAAGAAGGTGAGGGAAAAGTCCACTCGCCGGGCCGATCAGGTACTTAAGCTTACCGATTACCATATTTCTCGGCATGTGGTTAGTACGTTCAAAAGCTTAACCACCACTACCACACACTGCGGCCTTATCATTTTTCACTAAACAGACGGGGCATCACAAGTACCACAGCCCCGCCCGTGAGCCTTATAGTTGCAGCATGTAATAAACATTCAATTCCTATAATTCTCGCGAGTGACAGGAAATCACTCGACTTCTACCGAACCATTAGCCTTGCCAACTAGCGACCTACACATACTAGTGTTCAGCATTGGTACCTAGGATCATGCAGCTAAGGTTCCAAACAACTCATATAAACTTAAATGCGCAAGTAGGTAGGAACAATAGTAAGTTGCATAAATTTAAAATAGAAGGACATGCTCCGGGGCTTGCCTGGGATTAACACTAGGTTAGTGTTAGTTAGAGGATAAGTGCTCGGCGAGCATCTTCCTTCGGTCGTGCACATCGGGATCCATCCGTCCATTTTCCAGACGTGTCCACCATTCACTGTCTTCTGGCTCGGTTCCAACATCACATCCTTCACGTGGTACATCTATCGTACCTAAATGAAATGCAACAATGCATATGTATGAATGCAAAGTTTCGAGTTGCTCAACAATGTAGATGTTATTATTTTTTCCTTCACGATAAAGTTGTAGTCCAACATAAAGTGAGTTGGATGTGAAACTTCTTAATTAACATTTCCTAGGCAATCATTTATAGAGCAGTAATTTAACATGATTTAGTTCGTGAAAGGGACAGGGTGGTTTTCAAAATTTTGCTAAGTCATGCAACACAAGTATTTCAACAAACAATAGACAAACAAGAATAAATTGTATAGATCAAAACATGCAAGTAATGGTAATGAAAATTTAACTGAGTGTTGATGACCCAATGATGAGCCTACTGTACACTTTCCAAATTTAAAGGAGCACTACTCAGGGCATGAAAAATAAAGCAAGTTATAGTGGCATAGATCAAGATTAATTTATGCAGATCATTCTACTAAGATTCTGTTAAGTAATGAACCCTAAACTTTTTGTGGAGCATTTACACAACTAGGATATGATTCCGTGCTACTTTCATCTACAAACATGCAGTATAATGACCAGTGCGAAAATAACAAACTAGACATAGGAAAAACATGAGCTAAAACAAATTATCTCTGCTTCATCTAGGTATTTGACCTTCAATTTTTTCCTGCAGGTATATCTACTCAAATATAGCAACTGGTAAAAGTTTCGTAATTTTCCAAGTACCAGAACTATTTATCATGAGATAGCACTATTAACCATGAATTTAAATCAAAACCAAAGCTAGAGAGTTGTGATGGCTCCTAAACTTTTACCATATTTTTCATTTAGTATGTAAAGCATACTGGAAAAAGTTTTATTTGAAAATACCAAGTAGAGCATCAAGAGCAAAATACAACATTTATTACTAGCCTAGAACAAGATCTAATAAAAACCCATAGCTACACTTATCTTCTGGGCCTACAGATTTTACACAGGGTTCAACTTTCAGGTACACAGCTGCTGTCCAAAAATCATATGCAGGTCATGTATACAGCTCCTAGAATAATAATGAGCTATTATTTCTAATCTTTACCCTAGATTAAAAACTAAGCAAAAACTGGGTATGTGCATGTAATGAAACTTGTAGATCCTGTTGCAAGGAATCCAAAACAATTGAGTTTGCATTTTTTCTGATTTTTATATGAATTGTTACGAATTTTCAAAGTACACAACAAAATTTAGAAAAACTAACTAAACCTTACAACGGGGTCCCTGGAATTTGCATAACTGCCCCTAGAAAGATTTGGGGCCTTGCGAATAGGCCCTTGGCAGGATTAAAACAGGGGAGGGGGAGCGGCGGTCGGTTTTGGCCGGAATCCGGAGAGGAGGCTCGCCGGCGGCGAGGGGCCCGGGGTGGAGGAGCTAGAGGAGGGCGGGAGCTACCTAGGTGTGTGTTCGGTTGAGCGCGGGACGGCCGGAGGCGGCGGGTCGGCGACGCAGGGGTGGCGGCGGCGGTGGTGAGCGGCGGAGGCGGCATTCCGGTGGTGGTCCGGGGGCGGAAGCAGGCCGATGAGCATCACTGCGGCGAGAGAAAAATGTTGGCGTGCTTGGTTTGGGTGCTGGGGGCGTGGAAGAGGGGGCTCCATGGCACCAGCTGCCGGCGGCCCTGTTTCGCCGCAGCGGCGGCCCGGTAAGGGGGAGAGGGGGCGGCGGGGCTGGGTAGGTTCTAGGGGAGGTGGGGAAGCCGATTTGGGGCCTGGCTCGGGTCGAGAATGGGTGGAGTGGGGGCTCGGCGTGGAGGCCGTGGGCGGCGTCGCCATGGGCGCGACGGCGAGCTCGCCCGCGAGCAGCTGGGGGTAGGGGCCGGGTTGCCGTGTCGAGGGAGGGGAAGAGAGTGAGATGGGGACGCAAGCAAGCTGAGAAGGTGCTGTGCGGGTCGTGGACGACGTGCACGGGTCGAGCGGCGCGTGGCCGGCCATCCTCGATGTCGTGGCGAGCAGAGGATGGCGGGACGCATGGCGAGCGCGGGAGGGTGCCAGGGCGAGCGATTTCGAGCAAAACCGAGGACGCGCGAGGTGGTTTGGCCGTGGGCACGGCGAGGGCGCGACGCATGGCCGACACCGGTGGTGAACGCCGTCACGGCGAGAAACAGAGAAGGGAGATGGAGTGAGGGCAGTTTCGTAAATAAAGCGAAGCTTAAAACTCTAGTTTGTAAACTCCATTTTTATCCCTATTCCAAAGGTCAAATGAAAAACTTTTGAATATCAAACTTGCTTAAAATTTCGAGATCTACAACTTTTGTTTTAGGAACTTTTTCATTTGAGGCTTCGTTTGAAAAATAAAATTTGAAACTTGAGTGCATTTGAAAAGGTACTATATGCTTCGAAATTCAAATTTTGTCCCATTTTTGTGTGATAACTCAAAAAACATTGAACACAAAAGTTGTTCGCTTTTGAAAACCTACAACTTTGGTTTTGGACAAAAATTCATTTGAGCTATATTTTAGAAATTATTTTCAAAGCATATTTGTTTAAAATTTGAAAGATTGTTTAAAACCTCGAATACTATGGTTCATTTGACCTGTCATTTTATGTGCAAAATTTCATATACACATAAACACACATACATACACATGCATATTCATACATACACATATATTATTTTCCAAAAGAAATACATAATTTGAGTTTTTCTTGTTTATTAAGCATGAAATCATATTTAATATTTCTTGCTTAGCATTTTTAAAACTCTGGGATGTCACACTAAGGATGTCTTTGCCTTCTTCAAGGGTAACACACTTCATGAGGATGCCAGAGGCAGAGCGTTTGTAGAGGTTGTCGCAGACAAGAATGAAACCCTTGCTTCGCCTGATGATGCGAGCAGCTTCGGCGCTCTTGGCATCAATGTGTGGTGGAAGTTTGAACTCCTTGATGAAGTCGATGAACTGAATCTGCCAGTCTTCTTCGATCATCAGTACTTCTTGATTGTGGCCAGGGCCTCTGTGTCAGTGGCTTGTTGACTTTGTACTTTGACTGATGGATGATGAAGTTCATGAACAAAGACTCCAGGTGGAACGGCTTCTCGAGTAGATCCAAGTTTGGAAAGGAGATTAGCTCCCACGTTATTGTCATGGTCCACGTAGTGCATTTCCAATCCTGCGAACTTGTTCTCGAGCTTTCTGATTTCTTCGACGTATGTGTCCATTGTATCGTTGTTGATGTCCCATTTTTTATTTACTTGCTGGACGACGAGTAGAGAATAGACGTAGACAAGTAGTCGCTTGATGCCGAGAGAAACTGCTAGGCGAAGCCCGTGTAGCAGTGCCTCATATTCTGCTTCATTGTTGGAGACATTGAACAAGATTTGGAACACATATTTTAACTGTTCTCCCTTGGGAGGGATGAACAGAACTCCCGCGCCGCCTCCATCGAGCTTGAGTGAGCCATCAAAGTACATTACCCAATGCTCAGGGACGTTGTAAGGTGCTGGGATTTGATTTTCTCGCCATTCAGCTAAGAAGTCGACTAGTGCTTGTGACTTGATTGCTGTCCTTGGTTTGAAGTTGATTTCCAAGGCTCTCAGTTCAACCGCCCACTTTGAGATTCGTCTAGTGGCATCCAGATTGTGGAGTATATCCGCCAATGGGAAGTCAGGTATCACTGAGATCTTGTACTCGTCGAAATAGTGTCGAAGCTTCCTAGAGGCGATTAGAATTCCATATAGAACTTTCTGGATTGATGGGTATTTGATCTTTGATTCAGAGAGTACTTCATTGATGAAGTAGACTGGTCTCTGAACGCCATAAGAGTGGCCTTCCTCCGGACGTTCGACTACTATCGCCGTACTAACTACATGAATAGTCGCAGCGATATAGAGGAGTAATTCCTCGCCTGATAGTGGAGCTGTAAGAATCGGCGGCGACTAGAGATGATGCTTGAGGTTATCGAGTTCTTCCGCCGCTTTTGTAGTCCACTCAAATTTGTCTTGTCGCTTAAGGAGCTTGAAGAAGGGTAGGCCCCGTTGGCCAAGCCTAGACAAGAACCGATTTAAAGCTGACATGCAGCCCGTAAGCTTCTGGACGTCCTTGATAGTAGCTGGGGCGTCTATGGCCATGATGGCATTGATCTTCTCTGGGTTTGCCTCGATTCCTCGGTTGCTGATGATGAATCCGAGTAGTTTTCCAAAGGGTACGCCGAAGACACACTTGGTTGGGTTGAGTTTCCAATGAAATTTTTGGAGGCTGTTGAAGGTTTCTTCCAGGTCAGCAATGAATTGATCCTGGGTCTTGGTTTTGACGACAACATCGTCGACATATGCTTCGACATTGCGATGCAGCTGATCAGTGAAGCACAGCTGTATCGCACGCTGGTAAGTAGCACCAGTGTTCTTCAAACAAAAGGACATGGTCTTGTAGGCGTATGCCCCGTAAGGGGTGATGAATGCCGTCTTGATTTGGTCTTCTTCTTTCAGGGCGATATGATGATAGCCTGAATAGCAGTCGAGGAAGGATAACAGGACACATCCTGCCGTGGAGTCGATTACTTGATCAATGCGAAGTAGCCCGAAAGGATCCTTTGGGCAATGCTTGTTTAAATCGGTGTAGTCGACGCACATCCTCCACTCGTTGTTATTCTTCTTCTGGACAAGTACAAGGTTGGCCAACCATTCGGGATGGTAGACTTCTTTGATGAACCCTGCTGCGAGTAGTTTCGCCAGCTCTTTCTTGATGGCTTCTCGCTTGTCCGGGAAAAAACGCCGTAGCCGTTGCTTCTTTGGAGTGGCTTTGGGGTCGACTTTCAAGGCATGCTCGATCAACTCCTTGGGCACCCCTGGCATATCCGTTGGTTTCCACGCGAATACGTCTCGGTTGGCCCTAAGGAAGTTGACGAGCTTCAGTTCCTATTTGTCACCCAAACCAGCTCCGATGACGGCAATTTTGGAGTCATCTCCTTCTTGTAGCTGAATAGTCTTGGTGCCCACGTCCCCAGTTGACTTAACCGACAACTGCTTGGCTTCTTGGATGGCATTGACTCCTTGAGTGAGAGTTCCTTAGCAGCAGCAAGTATTTCACTAACAGAGCTAGGAACTCGGATTGTGGCAGCATGATCTATATCTTCCTTGTCGCACTCGAAGGACTTGAGGAGGTCTCCACGGAGGGAAAGTACTCCTGTATTGCCCGACATCTTGAGGAGCAGGTACTGCCATGAACTTGGTGAGCGCAGGTCTTCCCAGAATGGCATGGTAGGAAGATTCGAAGTCTGCTACTTCGAACTTGATGTATTCCGTCCGGAAGTTTTGTTCTGTACCGAATGTGACTAGAAGGGTGACTGAGCCAATCGGTGTAGAAGAATTTCCGGGGACAATACCGTAGAATGGGGCCTTGCTTGGAGTGAGTAGGCTCATATAGTTGAGACCCATCTTAGCCAATGTATTCGAGAAGATCAAATTGAGCCCGCTACTGCCATCGATGAGTACTCGAGTGAGCTTGGATCCTTGGACAACTGGGTCGAGTACTAACGGGAATTTTTCGGGTTCAGAGAAGCTGGTCCATTGATCCTCCCTAGAGAAGGTGATGGGGACCCCGCTGTATTTTAGTGGCCTCTGGATTGCTGGCTCAACTGAAAGGATTTCTCTGAGTAGGAGCTTCTAGGCTCAATTGGAGAAGCTGGGATCTCCTCCAAATATGACGTTGACGACGTTTTGCGGCTGTTGGAACCCGTCATGGTCTTTCTTGTCGTCTTCGTCATCTTTGTTCTGCTTTTTCTTAGGAGCGTATGGAGGTGCCGACTGGAAGGATTTGCGCAGAATCGTGCATTCCCACATCGAGAGGTTGCTCTTGGGGTGGATTGGACACCTTTTGTTGTGAAGGATCTTGTCGAACTGATCATGCGGCTTATCATTCTTCTTACCACGCGGGGTGCGATCTATAGTACCGATAGTATCGTCAGGTTTGCACTTACGTGTGGGATCCCGCTGGTTACTAGGGCCTCCACGGTCGTTGTGACGCTTCCCATTGTTGTCGTTGTTATGACGTGAGAAGTGGATGTGCTCTTGCTCCTCTTCGTCTGCCCAGCACTGGATCATGTCTCGTAGCTCCACTACCGTTTTGGGGCGGTTGCGCCCGAAATCACAGTATAGAGACTAGACAGTAATGCCGCTCTGGAAGTAGTCGATGATGTCATCGTCGGCGACGTTGGGGATGGTGGCTCTTGTGTCGAAGAAGCGTTTGACGTAGGATCTGATTGATTCGCCTTGATCCTGCTTGCACATCGACTAGGCGTGTCGAGTAGCTGCTCGATGTAGCGACCCTTGGAAGTTGTCGATGAAGGCCTTCTTGGGATCATCCCATGAGTGTATGGACTCGCGTGCCAAGCTCTCGAGCCACGTGAGGGGTGCGGGCTCCAGGGCCATCGGGAAGTAGAGGACCTTGGTGTTGGTGTCTCCTCCTGCAACACTAACTACGGTTGAGTATAAACGTAACCATTGAGTAGGGTCTTGCTTACCGTCGTACTTTTGGATGTTCGTTGGCTTGAAATCCTTCGGGTACTCGACGTTGTCGAAGACGCTGCTGAGGGCTGGGCGGTCAGAATTGTCTGCAAGTTGCGATCTGCATCTTGCGTTGATGATGTCCCGTGCGTCCACTATAGAATCGGCTACTTCTTCCCTGTTGTGCCCGTGGTTGTTGTTGTTGCGACTTGGCTGAGGCCCAGGAGCTTGATTTGCCGGTGGTTGGCCACCTCTAGGGCGATGGGTACTTGCAACTTCTTGATCATCTTGGTTTCTTTGATTTTGATGCTCCAGCTGTTGTCGTCATTGATGGTCTCCGGGGGTACGGCTTGCTTGAGGTATTACTGTTGCAGTGGCCCTCGACCGGGTGCCATCAAGTGAAGACAACGGGTTTTGTCTCTCGATTTGTTCAACAGCATTCTTGGCAAGGTGTATGACACATTCCATTTTCGGATTTTCAGGCATCTGCATGAGCCGCAGGGTTGCTTCTATCATCGCGGCGATTGGGGTTCTGAAGACGGGATCCGCAACATTGTTGAATTCGTTGTTGAGGTTGCGCGGGGGAAGGCGATCTCGCTCGGCAGCTCTAACCCTGCGTTCTCCTTTACGTTGATTTCTTGCCCTGCGAGATGTGTGAGTAGCTTCATCCTCATCATGTGGTGCGTCATGGGTCAAATTGTCTTCTGAAATCTAATCCAAGGCTTCGTTGGGGTCGTGCTGGCTAGGAGCACCTCCGGCTTGTTGGTTGATCACCGAAACCAGTCGTTTGGGGGGAGAAGCTTTCTGGATCTGATTTGTAACCCGCTAGAACAGTTTCCCCGGAACCAGTTCCCCTCTTGTTTGCAAGGGGAGTACCGTGTTGGAACGGAAGATCATCAATGCTGGTAACTTCTCGAAGGTTGTCGAGTAGTTCTGCGAGTGTATGACTTTGGCAGGACTTGAGTTGGATTTTTGCCAGCACATTGGTGATGAAATCCAGGCTATCTTGAGATGACTCGACTGGATCTGGATATACGTCGAAAACGGGTGCCTCCCGGCTAGCGGTGACTGAGTGGTTCTCGACGCAGAGAAGATGATCCAAACTGTTTTCATAGATGGATCTGATCATCTATTTGTAAGTAGATGATGCGTTGCGCAACCCGAAGATGGGTTGAGCAAGAAGAGTTTCAATCTGAGTAGAATTCAGATCGAAGTTGATCTGAGTCTGAGTAGAACTCGAGTTGTCTTCGAGTTTCATCTCGATCTCCTTGGCGAGATCGGGAATCAGCGTGACGCCGTGATAGCTTGATCCGGTGAGCTTGTGAGCCTTCCGACGTGGTTGTCTTCAGCATGGGTGAACTCGCCGATCAAGAATCTTATTGTGACCTCGAGACCCAAGGCATGAATCCCGGAGATCATCCCACGCAAGATCAAGAAGGGAAAAAAAAAAGATGCCATGGAGAAGAATCTTGTTGTGACCTCGAGACCCAAGGCATGAATCCTGGAGCTTTTGGTCGGCTTCCTAGGCGGGCAAAACCGCAGCCGATGCAGCAAGTGGACCTTCACCTTTCTCTAGCCATGCCCTTGCCCTTGCGTGGGATGAGTCCAAGGTCCAAACGGCCGCTTGTTTAACATAGTACTACCACCCAACAACGACTTCGTATCGTACGTGCTTTTTAGTTAGATAAAGGATGCCTTTATCTAGTTTCCCTAGTTGTTTATTGCAACCTTTCATGGAACATGGGAATGACATGACTGGGGTACTGTGAAGCAACCTGTATTGTACTACACAAACGGTGTCTGAACTCTGAAATGGAAGGGGCGACTGTACGTGGGTCTTATGACTGCCAGAGTGCCAGTATACACACTTGCTCGTGCAGTTAGCAGCCTGTTGGAAAAACCAAAAAATGGAGGAATGAGGATTAGGAGCTGCTAGCTTTATCGGTTCCCCAGCCGCTAACTGGGGAAAAAACATGGATTAGGAGGCATCACTTTCCTCCTCACTTCCTTTCCACGCCGCTTTTCATTTTCGCTGTCCTTGTTATGCCATGCTTTTTCTCCCTCATCGAATGCGCCATTCCCTTTCTCGCATTTTCCCTGTTCTTCTACTTTGATCAAGTGGTTGATGAAAGCGAGATGCAGAAGGCACGATCGACGAAGAGCAGCTGCTGCTGAAGCTCGGCGCGTATGCGGCATGTCTGTCTGATGGCTACTGCTACTGATAGGCATGCGGTGGTGTCAGCAAACCATCGATTGGATGTTGCTCAGCTCAGTTAGATTTGGCCCATATAAATAATCCTAATAAATCTCAAAGACCTATTAGCGCTAAGAGGAGGTACACCATCTATTAGTCCCGTATTGCTAATGGACGAGGGTGTAAGGGGTTTTTCTCCCTTTAAATACGGACCACCTCCCTCATGGAAAAAATGAACCATAGATCGTTATACGTGGAGTCCCCAAAGTTTGGTAATTCATAAGAAGATCTAATCTGAGTTAGGGTTTTGCTTCCTCTCATTGCTGCGCCGCCACCGTAGTCTTTTCCATCCCGAGCGCCGGCGTGCACCGGCGAAGGGAGAGCAGGTCTCCGGAACCGCTCGCTCTTGTGATCCTGCACCGGGAGAGGGCGAATAAGATTTTTGGGAAGCGCTAAGCGCGACTGCTCATCTTCTTCGCCACGGCTCGTCCTCCGTCCAAGTCAGAAGCTGCGGCATACCATCGTCTGCAACGCCGGTTGCTGCGCTCCGTTCGAAGGACCGTCTTCGTCTCGTCTGCGCCTTTCGTCTTCCCGGCGGCTCCCGCACAGTACGTATTTTGTGATCAGATCTGTTTCATAATCATGTTTTCTAAGATCATGTTTATGATATACGTACTGTCTAGTACATTAGAGTCATGCATGCTAGGTTTAATTCTCATCATGATAAATCTAGTTCGGAATTTAAACTTACAGTTGTCTATTTTTCCAACAGTTTCTTTCTACTTTTCTTCCCTGATGAGATGAAGCCGATGGTTTCAGGTCCTGTAATCAGGGCGGTTTGTTTTTTTCCCCTGGTCGGTTTTGCAAATTGTAGCCCGCCGCTGCACGTTTCAGGAGAGGCTCTTGCTGTCCCGCTGCGGCCGATGGCGTCCTCGATCTCGGACGGGGGACGGGGAGAAAATACCAGACCAAAAGGGTGCCCTCCTCTTCGTTTTTTAATGAATGAATGTGAAAGGTTGTTCTCTCTATTGATTGATTGTGTTTATATACAAAACTAAAAGACAAGCGCCCAAGGGACATGTACTTTTAGGATGACCCCTTCATGAATAGTAATTTCCTAGTGACATTATAATGATGTCATTAATCTAACTAATTACTTAATTACAGAATTGATCACTAATTCCTAATTCCTTCATAACACTTCCCCTTGATCAATTTGTCCTTGTGGTCTTGTAATCAATTTGATCTTCTTGTGGTCTTATAATCAATCAAATAACTCCGTGAAAACCCTATGGGAAAAATCAGGAGATGCAATATAATATATAATTCCTCCAAAAACCTTTTAGGAAAAATATGAGGAGAATCTTTGGAAAACCCTGTGGGAAAAAACAAAGTAATACCGGTATACTAGGCAAAACTTCTTAAAACCCAGTGGGAAAAATAAGAAGAAACACCATAATATACAATTACCAATGTTAGTAGACCCTCGAGATAAACCCAAAGTCTTAGTCTAATAACACCTTGACCATACGGTCGTTATGCTTCAAATATCATCTTTCAAAAACCCCGGTGGGGAAAACTAGATGACATAGCATATAACTTTGTGTTAATATTGCCTCATCAAAAGCTTTATATGAGAAACCTCAACAGGGAAAACTCACATAAAGAAAAGAGTACAATATATCGTATGTTCCAATATCATCCACCAAAAACCTCTATGGAAAAAAATGGATGATAAGACATAATCTTGTGTTGATATTGCCTCATTAAAAATTTTATATGAGAAACCCAAAGGGAAAAAACTCATACAAAGAAAAGAGTGCAATATAATGCTTTCAACAAGTTATTAATTAGAGAGACGAGAGACTCTCCCCCTGAAACTTACAAACCTTTCATACCAATGCACTCAACACATATGAAATGTGGAATATGGTAGACTTTGTGAAAATCTCAATGAGATTATCACAATACTTAGTTTGCAAATGTTCATATGTCCATATGACCTATGGACAGAACCATCTTAATGCGAAATATTGCATTAAGTATAACTTGTCTCCATCTAAACAACATAAGCTGCATTACCTTTATAGATAATGACCTTTGATTAAATAGAATCAATACCACATAACTTCAGTATGTGATATACCATTCTGCCAAGCTACGCACATTCATGTACAGCCTTGTATAATATAATGTCAGAATAATTAATGAAATTGACCATTAAATGTCTACTTAAAGACTATTACAAAATGATCTTTCCATATTCATGTAAAGCTTATTTTAAGGGAATCTAGAATTTGGGGATCTTATAGATAACCAGAATCATGATATCCACGTAATCGGATCATGGATTATATGTGCTATTTTAAGATATCAAAGATATTCTTAAGTTCAATCTACCAACCTTAGGTAGAATGGCGCAGCTATTAGATATCAAATTATTGCAAAGACAATATCTGGCCGGGAACTTTTGCAATATATGTATTAGCGCATAAATAGCACAGGGATAATGGACCACATGTCCTATTATCTTAATTCAATCACTATGGCATAAAAACAATCTCCCCTCATGTCTTTCTTTATCATGAGGTAGAACCACCATAGTATTCCCTTTCATATTGAATGACTAAATATGTTGTGGATATAGGTAGCTTTAGTACAAAAGCATGAAAGAAGATACTTGGATTCTAAACACAAAATAAAATTTTGGTTCAGATCGTATCTCCCATCTCTAAACTCCGTCTTTAGATTACCACATTCTCTTGACAAGTGCTCATTACCAATGATGTCAAGATTATTGGCAATCATATAATACTAGGAAATCCAATTAAGGATTTTGAAATGAACACCACGTGTAATCAATCATGTATCCTTCAATATAAGGAATACACGGTATATGTTGCGATTTTGTACCAAAATCAACTTAACTGCCTTAAGTCATATATTGACTTAAGCAATACACGGTATATGTTGCGATTTTGTATATGAGTAAGTATTGGATATGTAAACTCCTTTCCGGAAGTTTCATAATATATCAAATCAAGTGATCATATGTAATCACTACATCTATCAATTATCAACTGCAAAGATAGATGCTTTTGTACTGCCAGTCAAAAGGTAGTATCAGAAATTTATCACTTACTATGGAGAATAACCTGCATTGAAAATCAATGCTCTAGGCTTTGCATAAACCCCTTGTGCTACTAGTCTTGCTTTAATCCCACCACCTTATTGTTCTCAATCCATTCTAGGATGAAAACACTTTTGTACCCACAGTAAAGGTACAACTAGGTGTTGGCTTCACTGCCCGAAACACCTCTCTTTTGGCGAGCAAGACTATCTCTGTATGTATAACTTTACTCAACAAGTTCCAGTAAGAGTGACAAAGCACTCTGCCATGGTCTTATTAACTAGATAACTTTGAATAATGTATACAATTTATTCAGAGAAGTATGAGTCGACTCATGTAGCATTTATATGATATAATTCTCTGGTTATCAAAACTCAAAAATGGACCCTGAATGACTCATCGTGACTTTCTTAAACGAGAGTCAGGATTTTCTGATATCCCAGCATCAGTATTTTAGTACACCTCTGAGCTGGGTTGTGGATTATAAATATCCACAGGACATAAAATGTCCTCTAGGTTTCTTTCAAGCAAAGGTTGAGTTGCATTTACTACCTTAGAAGAAAAGTCTTCTATTGCTAGCATGAATAATCCTGTTTTATGGCCATACTTCTCCCCCTCTTATTTTCAATTGGGAGTTGAGTGGTTTTACTTAGTACCACTACTCTTTCTGGCACATACTAGTATCAGATTAATGATTAGTAAATGCATGTGGCAGTTTATTTGCAATACTATGCAAATCAATAATTCTTTAAACTCAAAGTTCAGTTAATTTAGTACGTGATCCTGAACTTGAAATGCTTCATGCATTCAAATATTTTTCGAACATTATATATGGTATTTCTAATTTCCCCCTAATGCCTAGAAAAGCTCATTTATACTAAAATCTAGCATACAAGTTGTGAATAGATCCTCTCTGAGAGATCTAGATATTGAATAATTGACGGAGATTTGAAATCTCAGATTGATCCCCAGTTTCTTGTGTGAACCCATCAATGTATGCTGCGGTGGTGAGAGTGGTACGTATACAATGTAACTCAATCTTACGCAAATGGGAAATCTTCATGTATTTCCATGTACTATATGCATATGGGAGATATGCAGTTCATCATAAGTCAGGAGTGCATAAGTCCACCTGACTCCAACACGAAGTTGGCAATAGCAATTTACTAATAATGGTCATACTATGACATTAATGTCATACTTAAAGATTCCAATTTATGTAACTAAACTTTTGTTATACCGAACAATCGTCATTGTAGGTACCAAAGCTCAGTAGTGTTCGGGATAATACTCATAACAAGAGGCATTATCTACCAGATGCATGGCTGAGTGTGTAAACTTTACACACTCTAGATCATCTCATAGATGTATCTATACAATCATGAAATGCCTGAACTGTCCATACAATCTTTGTATTGGACCCATACATATTCTTTTGAATATGATCAAAGAATCTAAGAAAGTCAACCTGATTTTAAGATAAGAGGGTCTTAAAATCTGTGTCCCTATTGTAGCGAAAATGGCCTCTCATGCCATATTTCAATATAATGTTTTGGCGATTGATGACACACACAACACTTGGACTAATATATATATTAAGATGATCATTATCAGGCTTATAGGTCCAAGGGATGAAAAGATACAAAACCCTGAAGAAATCAGGTCGAAAGGACCAAGACAGAGGTAATTTACACCCACCGGTTAAACCAGCGTGAGCCAAATTACACTCACCGGTGCAATGGGCTCGGAGAAGACTCAGTTAGCAGAGTGCACCGGATGAACCGACGAGGAGCAGAGTGAAGGCGTCGGTGCAATAAAGCCAGAAGCTGAGGCTCGGGTTTTACACCGGTTGAACCGACGCTGAAGAAATTGCATACGTCGGTGCATTGACAGATGAAGACAGAGGAAATTCTATACACCGGATGAACCGATGATTGGATCTTGGTGAACGTCAGTGCAGTTGTCCAGAGAGTTGGTTTTTCAGAGTTCACAGGACAACTACACTCACCGGTTAAACCGGCGCAGCATCGGTTGATTGCCCGTACACGTAACGGCTAGTTTTTGAGGCGGGCAGTTTAGTATCACCGGTTGAAACGACGATGGCTATTGGAGGTGCGTCGGATTAACCGGCGTTAAGTACTTTTCAGGCAGCTTTTCTTCAACAGCTATATTTGCTTGTGCTGCCTATATATACCCCCATGGCCGGTTGTCACACATGGTTGGAAGCCTTAAGAGCTGAAGAAAGTGCTGCCCAAGCAAAGATCCATCACCAACCATCCTAGAAGTGCTTAGTGTAATATCTACCTTGTGAGAAGATTTGAGAGAGTGCCTTGTGCACTTGTATAGGCTTAGTTCTTGAGAGAGCTAGCTTAAGAGAAGTCTTGCCGAGGCAAGCAAAGCATTCCCGTCGACGACCCTCCGACTTGGTGTGGAGCGGTGCCGACACTTTATACGGGGGAAGAGGAGACCCCCTCCTTGGTGGAGAAGCTCCGTAGTGGATTTTGGCCGGGTGACTGAGAGAGACGGTGGCGGTGCACGAGACTCGGTGTCTTGTGGGCACTTGCCTTTGCTTGCCGGTGCGCCTTGGTGGCCTAGTGCAAGACAGTGATCGGAAGAGCCTCGGTGTCCTGTGGACGTAGGCATTTGAGCCGAACCACGTTACATGACCGTGTCTACTCGGGAGTTTGCATCCCTCTTGCACTTACCTCTTTACTTACCGCATTACGTTTCCGTACTTACTCTATCTTGCGTGCCTTTACTTTCCTAGTTAGTTTGATTAGGATTGCTATAGGTTGCAAGTCTTTTGGGGTAAGTAGAGAGTAGCATAGATAAACCTTAGTCATAACTAGCATGCGTAGGACGTGTTAGTTTATCTTATGCAAGTAGTTTGAGCCCTAGGTTAGAAAGCGAATTAGCGACCCTATTCACCCCCTCCCCCTCTAGGGTCGGACACCCTGGTGATCCTTACAATTGGTATCAGAGCCTGGTCTCACACCTCTTACAAGGATTAGCCAATTCCATTGGTAAATTTGTGAGAAAGCTCGTAGGAGACCCGTCGACTTCACCGTCGATTGAGTATCATGTCCGGGGAAGGGATGAGTACCGATAGGGCTCCGTTTTTCGATGGCACGGGTTTTCCTCGATGGAAAGTGCTTATGCAAGCACATCTCCAAGCCCGTGGGCTTGATATTTGGCATGTCACCGAATTAGGCAAGAAAAATGAGACTAAGGCCGAGAGACAATATGATGCCATTGCAAAATCAATTCTATTGTCTTCTCTATGTGATAGTGTGTTTAATCGTGTATTTGCTAATGAAAATACTCATAAACTATGGAAGCAAATTGTCGAGAATCATGAGGGCACAAAGGATGTTGCCAATCAAAAATATCATATTCTCGGCGAGGAGCTAAATAGCTTTAAGCAACTTCCAAATGAAAATGCTCATGACATGTATTCACGATTAAATACTCTTGTCAATGAAATCAATGCCTTAGGTCTCAATCAACTTAAAGATGAAGAAATCAACCGCAAGATTCTCCGAAGCCTTCGCAAGCCCGACTACGACATCATCAACACACTCTTCCAAAAAGAAGACTTGGTCAAGCTTAAACCCAACCAAGTCGTCAATCAAATCATTGCTCATGAGTATAGTATGGGAATGACAAAGAAGGAGCAAGAGTCCACCTCTTCTTCAAGCCGCAAAAGTCTTGCCGCCAAGCATTCATGCAAATATCAACCAAGACGACAAGACTCATCAAGCTCAAGTGAAGAAGAAGAAGAGGATGAGAGTGATGATGAATCAAGTTCAAGCGATGAAGTATATCCAAGGGCCGTGCTATACCATCACCGTAAGATTGCCGAGCATGTACATGAGCTCTATAAGCTTGGGTACAAAACTCTCATTAGAGGGAGTGCGGTTGGGATGGAGAAGATGACGAAGAAAAAGAACAAATCAAGATCTCAAGCTCTCTCCGCCATCTACAAGCCCAAGAAAAGTGGTGAAAGCTCAAGTCACAAGAAAAATTCCAAGAGCTCCACCACCCATCGCCCTCGGAGATCATCACCACCTCCCATGTGTCTCATGGCACAAGGTAATAATGATGTAAGTGATGACTCCTCCTCCAATGATGAATCCGATGTTGAAACTGATGAAATTAGTGAGATGATGACACTTCTCCATAATCAACAAGAACATCTCACTAAACAAAATAAAGAAATCAAAGCTCTCAAGGCTAAAGAAAAACTTCATGCCTCATTTGTCTCAAGATATGAGAACTTGGTAAACAAATACAATTTGTTAGACAATGAGCATGAAGAGCTTAAAATGAAATATAAGAGTCTTGAATCTAAAAGTGAATCATCATCGGATAAATCATTTCCTTGCAATATTCCTTGTTCAATACCTATCATCAAGGTAGATGCGTCTACCTCTTGTGATCTAACCCCTTGCAATGAGGATGTGATCGTAGAAACATGTGATGATCTCATTGCTAAGGAAAATGATGAGCTCAAACAAGAGGTAGAAGGCTAATGGCGGACTTGAGGCGGCTCAAAGGAAAGTACACTCAAGAGCAAGTCCAACCTTCTCAAAATAACACCTCCGCGGGCGTGAAGAAGCTTGAGAAGGGAGAAACCGTGACTTGCTTCAAATGTTGCAAAGAAGGCCACAAGTCCTACCAATGCAAGGAGAAAGAGAGCAAAGCAAAGGGCAAAGACAACGGCAAGCCCAAGAACTTGAACAAGAGCAAGAAGGGACATAAGAAGGCTAAGGAGATCAAGAAAAACACATCTCCAAACTTGAAGGCGTCATACATGTACACCAAGCCCACACACAAGAACAAGCAAAAGAGCAACCACTACATACTTGAAAAGAAGAAGAATGGCAAGGTGGTAGCTCATGTCATGGGGTGGAGAACATATGGATGGAACCGGCCTATTTGGGTGCCCAAGGATATTATTCATACCATGGATGGCTCTCAAAAGGTTTGGATCCCAAAAACTTAGGCGCCAAACAAGCACTACGGGGAATTTGGAGGCTTGGCAAGGTTTGGGATGCATGAGTAGGGATGCATCATGCAAAGTTGAATTAAAGCCAAGTTGTGGATTAAAGATTAGTGACCCAAATTCCCCTCCCCTACATATGAGGTAATGAGCAAGGTAAAAGGATGATCTCAATTCATTTGATATCCTTCATGCATCATTATAGCTCAATGCCTCTCTAGGATTGCATGATCTTATCTTTACTATTGGTATCTTTCATTTGATATGCCTTCCTAGAAATTTCACATGGTAGGTTATCCATGCCTTATTTATATCATGTTGTAACCTACATGAGCTTAATTGATTCTCTCACATGGCATATGTCTTTCATAGCATATCTTGCAATTTGAGAGAAGTGCCGCCCAAGCAAAGATCCATCACCAACCATCCTAGAAATGCTTAGTGTCATATCTAGCTTGTGAGAAGCTTTGAGAGAGTGCCTTGTGCACTTATATAGGCTTAGTTCTTGAGAGAGCTAGCTTAAGAGAAGTCTTGCCGAGGCAAGCAAAGCATTCCCGTCGACGACCCTCCGACTTGGTGTGGAGCGGTGCCGACACTTTGTACGGGGGAAGTGGAGACCCCCTCCTTGGTGGAGAAGCTCCGTAGCGGATTTCGGCCGGGTGACTGAGAGAGACGGTGGCGGTGCACGAGACTCGGTATCTTGTGTGCACTTGCCTTTGCTTGCCGGTGCGCCTTGGTGGCCTAGTGCAAGACAGTGATCGGAAGAGCCTCGATGTCCTGTGGACGTAGGCGTTTGAGCCGAACCAAGTTACATGACCGTGTCTACTCGGGAGTTTGCATCCCTCTTGCACTTACCTCTTTACTTACCGCATTACGTTTCCGTACTTACTCTATCTTGCGTGCCTTTACTTTCCTAGTTAGTTTGATTAGTATTGGCTATAGGTTGCAAGTCTTTTGGGGTAAGTAGAGAGTAGCATAGATAAACCTTAGTCATAACTAGCATGTGTAGGATGTGTTAGGTTTATCTTATGCAAGTAGTTTGAGCCCTAGGTTAGAAAGCGAATTAGCGACCCTATTCACCCCCTCCCCCTCTAGGGTCGGACACCCCGGTGATCCTTACACCTATGGTACTTATCGTATCCATACTGTGGGAAAATCATGGCCAATAGAATTGCTATTAATTTTTCACACATCCCTTTGAATGGGCAAGTTGATCATTCCAGATCTTGAATGAATCAGTAATGTGAAAAATTTGTATACGCAACATGTTGTACGGTATGGTTGTATGCATAATACAATAAAGATGAGTCCTATCTCATTTCTTATATGCAATATCCAATGTTGTCTTCTTGTGTTTCCATATGAAAACACATTTGGATATATATATCTATGACTTGTTTAGATACGAGTTTAATTAAGATATAATTAAATATCCTCAAATGTTAATTCAATATCCATAGGAAGAATGATAGTGGCAGAATTGACCAAACTATCAATGCATCGCATCAGCAATGAACAAAATTATTCCCTCTTCTTATCATAAGAACCAGGAATATTTTGTTTCTGTTATTATAGAGTTTGTGGTACAAATGTCCACTAGGCATATATCATTCACATTGAAATGATTCCCGTACTACCTATATATGACAAGAAATTAATAAAATTCTATCAAATATATAGAAAACCATAAATATTGTCGAGTATCTAATCCATCAATATGACACTCACAATAGTTACGCATTGACAACAAGTGTTATTACATATTTCGATGGACAATATTAAATAATATCAATGGACCATGGGATTATTCCAAATCTCGAAGCAAGTCATTCGAATTATATTTGATTAGCTTGTTGTCCTTGAATTTAGGTTCTCTTATGATAGAAATGGGAAACTTTGTTATGCGATCTTAGAAGATCTGGCAAAAACAATCAATTTCCAAGAGAGCTTAAAATTTAAAATTGAAAACCTTCAAATCATATGTCCTAGCTCCTGTTTTATCCCTTATTGATGTTTAATACACATCAATTTTTTCTTCCATAAGATATATTTATTGATAATCTTTATGGATATTGTTTCTTAACAATAGTAAGCACAATTTTCTTTGATCTATAATAAACAACCCCAATCAAGGGTAATTAAACTCTTTTATGAGTATATGGGATAAAACCAATATTAATGTCAATTGTCCATGTGGGATATTGATGCCATCAACAGCGAGTTCAATAGACTCCTGTGAAGTCAATATCCAAAACATGTGACAAACCATTGATTTAATTAATTTACATCTGAGGTAAACTCAAATCACTATGGTGATGTTGTAAAATCAAATGCAATATTTTATAATTGTATATCTTATCATAATTTTGGATCATTGTAGGTGTCGTGGGCTTTTGGGGGTACCCACAGCCGGGTAGCGAAACGCACCCGCCTATTCCCTGAGGGGGAGTACTCGGGGAAGTGCCAAGCTATTAGGCCGATCTAGCTCGGGGGCAAGAACGCAAGAACACACGTCATTTAGAGTGGTTCGGGCCGCCGGAGCGTAATACCCTACATCCACTGTGTGGTGTATTGCACTTGTATGAATGAGTCTATCCTCTGCCCCGCCGGGCTTGAGTTCTTTCCTAACGGGCGTCTCCCTTTTATAGAGCAAGGGGACGCGTACACAGTCGTTAGACCCCGACAGGTGGGTCTAACGTAGATGTATAGTATACTGCACAGGAAGCTTCAATGGAGCTTCAGCGGGTGAGGATCTCTTCTCGGATATGCTTCATCGCCATGTCGACTCTCTGACCGAGGGGAGTCCTTATTTGTCCCATCGGCGAGGCGCCCGTTGGGGCAATGTAGTTTGCGGCGTAGACTGCTGGGTCTACCGTGTAGGCGTCATAAAAGAGGGAAGCCGAACCGTCGTGTCCAACTGGCATAGTAGACTGTGGACGGTGCCAGCGACTGTACTATGCGCCTTGGTAACACGCGACCAACAGTGCAACCTGGCAAAAGCCGCCTCGGGCTCGGCTGTGGCAGGGCGCACCTCCGTCTACCACATTGAATGCGGTAGGTAGGCGAGTCTTCCAGTGGAAGCCAAGCGGTACCGTGCGCTTGCCCGCACCTGTGGACACGTGGCGGCTCCGAACCCAGACGGGGTGTCGGTTCCACCCGCTGAGGGGTCCGGATAGTATATGGGGGTCCGAGACCCGGCGGGGGTCCGGGGCCCCCAGCGGTTTCGGCGGATTGCTACCTCCTTTCTGGACACGTGGCGTCACCAGACCCTCCCCGAGCGGGGAGCGGTCCGGGGCCATTTGCCGGGAGAGTAGGGCTCCGGACCACAGGGGTCCGGCTACTCGGCCGTCAGGGCGTAGCTAAGGATAACTACGAGACCCTTGCCTAGACACAGCAAGAGGGGGTACCCCAGTCCTGGGGTACCGACAGTGGCCCCCGGGCCCACCTCGGGAGAGGTACGAACCCGCAGGTGGGGCCACCATTATGATGTGTTTCCACGCAGCTTGGCTGTGTCGGCGTGCTCTTGTCGAGAGCGGGTGCTCCGGACCCCTTGGAGGCCGGATCACCTGTTGCCAGGTTCAGGTACTAGAGTGCTCTCCGTAGGGCGGCGAAGGTGTAGGCTTGGGGTACGGAACCAAGCCAAGCGGCTACACGGACCTCGGACCGCTCAGGGAGCGAGAATCACTTCCCCGGACCTGGCTTCTGGCGACCGTGGCGAGCGGTCTCCGCCGGAGCGGGCCACCGGAGTGGACTTTGAGTTGACCGTGGCGAGCGGTCTCCGCCGGAGCGGGCCACCGGAGTGGACTTGAGTCGACCGTGGCGAGCGGTCTCCGCCGGAGCGGACCACCGGAGTGGACTTTGAGTCGACCGTGGCGAGCGGTCTCCGCCGGAGCGGGCCTCCGGAGTGGACTTGAGTCGACTGTGGCGAGCGGTCTCCGCCAGAGCGGGCCACCGGAGTGGACTTGAGTCGACCGTGGCGAGCGGTCTCCGCCGGAGCGGGCCACCGGAGTGGACTTGAGTCGACCGTGGCGAGAGGTCTCCGCCGAAGCGGGCCACCGGAGTGGACTTGGAGCGACCGTGACGAGCGGTCTCCGCCGAAGCAGGCCACCGGAGTGGACTTGGAGCGACCGTGGCGAGCGGTCTCCGCCGAAGCGGGCCACCGGAGTGGACTTGGGTCGTTGCTGACGATCCCACGAATTACGCCACCGGACCTTGCAGCAATGTGTAGGAAACCAGACCTTATACTAGAAAGGAGCCCGGGACCTCTAGGGACAGCAGCCTCGGATACTAGGGGACTCGTAACAGGGCAGCGAAGTACGTAGGCTTAGGGTACATTACCAGGCTAAGCTACGCGGAGCTTCTCTACCCCAGGATACATGCACCACTTCTCCTGAGCAGGTCCCTAGGGGTCCGAACTGCCTTCCAGCTAGAAGGGGTGTCCTCACCTGACCATAAGCCAACAGCTCAACTTGGATCGTTAGTAACTAAAGAAAAGACTCCATTTGGGAGTAAGACACAGTTAAACCAAAACGGATAGGTGTAATCAAGGTAAATGTAAAGATAGGACTGAGCAAGCACATCTCATTTATCGCTTGACTCGTGGTGTACATCAGAGGTCGGGATTACGAGGGCGGACCTCTACCGCTCTGGACCACTTGCTGGTGTCGCCTGTTTGTGCGATGAAGCCAGAGATCGGGTTTACAAGGGCGGACCTTTACCGCTCTGGACCACACGTAGGCACCAAATCATTACAAAGGAGAAACACACTCAATCCTATCTAGTGATAACCTACAGCCATTGCCCTGTAAGGCGTACACGTTGTTGGCCGTAGTGGAGCTGGCACCTTGAAGGTTCTTCATGATCGTCGGAGGCGAAGGCGTCCTGGACGTGCTTGTACAGCATCATCCAGCATCACCTCGGGAGCTCAGGGGGCCCTTCCCTGTCTAAGAACTGTCATATGCCTAGGTAACATAGAGACAAATTCTTTGGCTTTGAATGGGAGTGGCCCAGCCGCCGCCGTCTACCGCCAGCCCGTTGATCACTCATCTCGAGCTGGGTGCTCATTTGGATGAGTACGGAGCGTGGAGAAGGGCGGTCGTTTGCCGGGTCGACCTTGGTGCTGGCATTAGGCCCCCGCGCCTGGTGGCGGGATCATGTCTGCAGCAGCACCGAGAGAGACTCGGTCCTGGCGAGGGAGGAGACGGCGGTAGACTTTCCCCGGGCCACAGCGGTCGGCTCCAGGCTTCACATTGAGAGAGAGCCTTGAGCCGACGCCATGCCGCCGCAGGGGAGTCCTGGTGGTTGCTTGAGAGAAAATCTTGAGCCGACGCAGAGGTGTTGTAGGGTGACGTACAGCGGGCGTCTCCGCGGCACGCCACCGCGTCGGCTCTGAGATGTCGCAGTGGCGACGCACAGCAGGCGCCGCTGTCGTGCGCCGCCGCACCGAGGGCACCACTGCCTCGGCGCTGTGGCATGCGGCGTAGGTGCTGCCATGCCGCTCTTCATCTTCTCGTCGCCGTTGCAGAGGATGAACTCAGCCTCAGAAGCCTGGAGATCTAGCCAAGGCTTGCACTTCCCCACGGACGGCGCCAAATGTCGTGGGCTTTTGGGGGTACCCACAGCCAGGTGGCGGAACGCACCCGCCTATTCCCTGAGGGGGAGTACTCGGGGGAAGTGCCAAGCTATTAGGCCGATCTAGCTCGGGGGCAAGAACGCAAGAACACATGTCATTTAGAGTGGTTCGGGCCGCCGGAGCGTAATACCCTACATCCACTGCGTGGTGTATTGCACTTGTATGAATGAGTATATCCTCTGCCCCACCGGACTTGAGTTCTTTTCTAACGGGCGTCTCCCTTTTATAGAGCAAGGGGACGCGTACACAGTCGTTAGACCCCGACAGGTGGGTCTAACGTGGATGTATAGTATACTGCACAGGAAGCTTCAATGGAGCTTCAGTGGGTGAGGATCTCTTCTCGGATATGCTTCATCGCCCTGTCGACTCTCTGACCGAGGGGAGTCCTTATTTGTCCCATCGGCGAGGCGCCCGTTGGGGCAATGTAGTTTGCGGCGTAGACTGCTGGGTCTACCGTGTAGGCGTCATAACGGGCGAAGCCGAGCCATCGTGTCCAACTGGCATAGTAGACTGTGGACGGTGCCAGCGACTATACTATGCGCCTTGGTAACACGCGACCAACAGTGCAACCTGGCAAAAGCCGCCTCGGGCTCTGCTGTGGCAGGGCGCACTTCCGTCTACCGCATTGAATGCGGTAGGTAGGCGAGTCTTCCAGTGGAAGCCAAACGGTACCGCGCGCGTGCCCACACATGTGGACACGTGGCGGCTCCGGACCCAGACGGGGTGTCGGTTCCACCCGCTGAGGTGTCCGGATAGTATATGGGGGTCCGAGACCCGGCGGGGGTTCGGGTCCCCAAGCGGTTTCGGTGGAGGGCTACCTCCTTTCTGGACACGTGGCGTTACCAGACCCTCCTCGAGCGGGGAGCGGTCTGGGGCCATTTGCCGGGAGAGTAGGGCTCCGGACCACAGGGGTCCGGCTGCTCGGCCGTCAAGGCGTAGCTAAGGATAACTACGAGACCCTTGCCTAGACACAGCAAGAGGGGGTACCCCAGTCCTGGGGTACCGACAGTAGGTAACCATTTAAATGTGTAGACCATACAACGAATCATCATAAATTTTGTTAATACACAAGACAAATAATCTCTATGTCAGAAACATAGAGTAGATCTTTATAGTAGGCAATGTAAATTGCTGCCTAAGTAAAGTCTCTAGGCAGAATAATTCACAAGGAATTAAACGCAGCCTTTGCTTAGGACTCTACTACCTCGTGTAATAATAAAACAATATGATGATAAAGAGCAATCCAAAACCTTTATTTTAATTAAAAACACATCGTAGGTAATCATCAAGTTTCAGAGAAATAAGATGTAGACCTCTCAGTAACAGGTGATTAGATCACTGCTATGGCACGGTCTCAAGGCAGGATAATTCATAAGAAATTAAACGCAGCCAATGCCATAGTCTCCATTACCTTGTGTTAATTATTCAAAATAATCAAGATACGAATATTGCGAATTTTAATGATATTCATATTTTAGTTAAATTGCAACTAAGTCTCTAGCAAATTTAACTTATATGTGGTGCAAAAGTGTGGTTTGGGTGCACCAACATACCACGATTCTATTATAAAATTACAGATTTAACTTATATGTTGGTGCAAAATAGGGGATTTGGGTGCACCACATATTCCAAAAATATAATAGAATCAAGATGACATTGTAATATAATATAATCAAACCATAAAATATATTACAATGACAATATCCAAATAGCAACAAAGCACAAAGTGCTATACTTGGGTAGTGGCATAATTTATGCAAAATCACTTAGGATCAAAGCAAAAACTATTTCCTGTGTTAGCCCTTCTAGCAAAAAATAGTTCGATTGCCATTTTGTTTTTTTTTTGAATTAGGCTCACATGAGCCTAAATTTATCCAACCTTAATTAATTATCAATTAATTAAGAGGCTTCCATTTTGTTGCAACTAAAAATATTTGTCAACGAAAAATCGACAAATTATGTATATTTAGACAAATAATTTTCTGGTCTTTAGAGCAAAAACAATATAGAGCAGTAAACTCTATCATACAAATACTGTTAGAGTGACTAAAAACAGAAAATTATAGACACAAAAAATATATCTAAATATTAACATAGGAAAACAACTACAATATATTATATTATGATGCAATTTATAAAGACTCGTTGATCTTAAAAACTATCTATTTACTCTAGGTAAATAATATGCATCATCATAAGGCATTTAAACACAAGGTCTAAAGCAAGCATTTACATCATCAATTATAAATGCAATATATTGCAGTGTTGTATCTAGTCTTAGAGGCTAAACAGAGTAATCTAGGGCCTCTAATATAAATATGCAGAATTGAATAAACTAAAGCATATAAATATATTAAAATTGGGGGGTTTTATTGCAAGATTGCAATGGAGAGAAGGACTCGGCTGGTCTCTTGTTTGGCTTGGCTTGCGGCTCGCCTGCAGGTTGCTCGAGTGGCCTGCCTGTGTGCAGTTCGGCCTGCAAAAGGCCATCCAGCCCTACCTCAAAAAAAAAAAGGCCATCCAGCCCAACATGGGCCCGTAAAGAGGCAAAGGGGCAGGTGCTTAGGGATTAGTCCAAGCGACGCTTCCCTGTAACCGCCGCCGCCTGCTCCTTGGTGGAGCGCCGCCGCCGACGTTTGGCTCCAGGGGGCGCCGCCCCATGCGCCGTCCACACCGGTGCCGAGCGCCGCTGGCGCCGCCGTCGCCGGAGTCGAGCGGCGCGCCGCCCATATCTTCCTCTTCTACCTCGATCCGGCCCGCGTGCGCCGGCCAAGGTCGGCCGCCGGCCACCACCGGCCTTTAGTGGCCTGAGGAGAGCCCCAACGCCGCGGGGCTCCACGTGCCTCGGCGGATGCTGCCGGCAGCGTGCGCCGCTAGCGCCGCCGGTGGAGGACGCCGTGGCAAGCACCATCCGTGGCCATCGCAGAAGCGGCGGCCACGACGACCACTTCGGCCATGGCGTCCTGCGAGTCGTCGGCGACGACGACCACCACAGAAGTGGCATTCTTTGCGCTCGAAGTAGAGATGGCGACAAACGGCGAGTGGAAGAACGAGGAAACCGTCCTCCAGTTCAAGAAATCGAAGGTGTGATTAATCCATCTTACTCGTTGTAGTTTTTAGGCCTCGTTGCCTTGTTCTTCTCGGCGTGTCTCCTGTTCTCGTCAAGTTCCATGGAGGCCAACGTCGGCGAGTTCCAGGGAGGGTGAGGCCCTCTGGTCTGTGTGCCCTTTCTGCGCTCAGCAGTGAGTCGAGTGCGTGATAACGTGTAATGAATGAATGTGAAAGGTTGTTTGTTGTCTCTATTGATTGATTATGTTTATATATAAGACCAAGAGACAAGAGTCCAAGTGATATGTTCTTTTGGGATGACCTCTTCATGCATGAATAGTAACTTACTAGTGATATCATAATAATGTCATTAATCTAACTAATTATTTAATTACAATTTCTTCGTAACAGTTTTGAAGGGTGGTCTCAGCGTTCCAATTTCCAAACGGGTCCAACGTGCTCTCCCGCGTGCTCTGCGAGCGAAGCCATCAGACCGAACGCGAGCTTTCTCTGCAACGGTGCCCTGTCCTTGGTGTGCCTACGTACACATTCAAAAGCACGTAACTAATTCGTTTTTTTGATAATTATTGTTCTACCATAACTTAACTAGGCTCAAAAAATTCGTCTCGTCGTGTACATCAAAACTATGCAATTAGTTTTTTATTTATCTACATTTAATACTTCATGTATAAAGTAAAAAATTTGATGTGATAGGTGAAGAAAATTTGGATTGAGAAATTTTAAAAGTGAACACAGCATTTCTTTCCATCCATCGCGGCTCTGACTGGGGGACTTATTAGAGGTCGCATCCTCTCAACTGTGCAGCCTTTTTCGTCCTCCTTTCTCCGTTTTCGATGGGTCAAAGTTGCCTGCAGCTCTGCAGATCCAAAACGCAAAATGCAATTTTTTTTAAATCACTTATATACTATACTGAATATAGTTAAAAATAAATCGCATTGTACAAATAGATTGTAAATCGCGAGACGAATCTAATGAGCCTAATTATGACGTGATTAGATATTAAATTGATACATTAATGTTACAGTAAATATGTTTTAATGATGGATTAGTTAGGCTCGTTAGATTCGTCTTGTAGTTTACAGACGAGATATGTAATTAGTTTTGTGATTACTCTACATTTAATATTTCAAATATTGAAGATTCTCTAAAACACAAAAATGCAAAATGCAAAGTGATCTCGTATGCATGAAGTACTAAATGAAGTCTATTTGCAAAACCTTTTCAAGGATGGGTGTAACTTTTCGAGACGAATCTAATGGCGGTAATTAATTGATGATTTGCTACAGTGATGCTACAGTAACCGTTCTCTGATCGCGCTGTCAAATGCCTCATTAGATTCATCTCGCGATTTATGCGGGGGTTGTGGAGCTGGTTTTGTAATTAGACTTCATTTAATACTCCAAATTAGTAGTCAAAGATGAAAAAAAATTCCATGAAATCTAACCAAACACGACCCTAAACACCCTGAGATAAAAAACGTTCCTGCAGCCGGCTTCATCCATCTGCAGCGGAGTGTACCGTGGGGACTTGGCCCTTGGGGACACACCAAACGAAACAAACGCATTACGCATGGCGTGTGTACATAGTTTGAGTTTCAGGAAGAATCCAGCAGAGTTTTGGGCGTGCATGCAGATCGGCTGTAGTGCACGCAGATGCTACCGGGGTCGCCGTGAGGGAGGATCCAAGGGACCACGGAGAACGTGCCGATTGCCCCCTGGCGGGATCACGGAGGAAACACCGCGAGGCGCGGCCGGACACGCCATCATTCCCGAGCCCCGGCGGCGGACACGACCAACACGGTGCAGCAGCAAATTGTATAACGCGAACGGTGTGTTGTGCGTTTCATTAACTTTCCAATGGTCCCGATCCGGAACTGAAGAAGATGTCACGCTTGTCCAGGGATCGGAACGACGCCGGTGCACCTACAGCTTTGCAAAGTTCTGGGGCGTCTGGACCGGCTGGACCATCCATGCACGATGTTTGCGCATTCATCTCAGCGCCTTTAAATGGAAGAAGAAGAAGTAGGAAGAGGAGGATTACGGTGGGCCCCGGAACAGGATTTGGTAGAGCATGACACCGCCGGACGGGATTCTTCTGCAAATAGTCGTCCATCACTGACGTGTGGGGTCAGGTCAACACGTTAGTGACCCAGCTATAGCGAGAAGTACTGCAGAGGGTCCGCATCCGACACCGGCTTCTGCCTGCACGAACCCATTTCCGGATTATTTCCGGGGCATAAATAGATCCATCTTTCACGTACTACTCCAGTACAGGCTTCCGAACCTTGTCCGCGTTCAGCTTAGACTTCTGAACCTCGCACGAGGCTGGCAGTTCCCGCGATCCTGGTGAGTGGTGACAACGCTCACGCTCCCGACCACGGCGTATGCGCGGAGCCAGCCGGGGCTGGCTAATACGCGCGTGCGCTAGGATAGATTCCAGCAAACGATCTCCGACATCCTATTTTTTTCCTTTTCTGGAAACAGCGGATTCGCGCAGATATTTCCTTTCCTTTGACGGGTCGTGGTCTCGTGGACGCCTCCCCCACCCCCGGCGGGAGTTCACAGAAGCCCAGGCCCCAAGCGGTAGGCCCCCCGCCTCCCCATTCCCCCTTCGGAATTTTCTTTAAACCCACTGCTATATATTATTGTACATACATAAATTATAAAACAGATTTATATTACAGAGATCTTTTTTTCATATTCTTTCTTTTTTTACCTTTTTCTATCATGTGTCTAAGTTCTCTTGATAAATTCTTATAGAAGTTGTAGAAAAAAAGTATATCGAGAATTGTACTCAAAAGTTATATGATGAACTTGTGCGTTAAAAGATTTGTGCAATAAATCTTTCTGATAAAGTTAACACCATAGAAGTTGTGCAAAAAAATTTTCCTCCACAAGTTATTTGAAAAAACTATGTACCAAAATTTTATGTATAGTAAAAGTTGTGCTAAAAAGTTATTTTTTGAGAAGTTTAAGAAAGAATTATACTTAAAAGTTATGTGTACTGTAAAAGTTATGATGAGATTTTATGTCTCAGAACATGTGTGTTATAAGTTATACACAAAATTATATTTACAAATTATAACTTTTCAAAGAAAAAACTAATTGATTTTATACGGACAGGGATCGCTTTCCTTTTTAGGAAACAAATTATTCCGCACAACTTTCCAATTTTGGAACATTATAACCTATATATATAATTTGCAAGTATAATTTTTTGCACATCTTCACTGAAGCCAGATTCGTATTATAACTTTTTATGCTGTACATAACTTTTACATATAATTTTTTCTTAACAATTTGAAATTAATATTTTTTAACACAGCTTTGACAGTGCATACAAAATTTAATGTGTAGTTTTCTAAAATAACTTATAGAGGATAACTTTTCAGCACAAATTGTACGAAGATGTTATCTAGAAGATTTCTCACACAACTTTTCTACGCATAAATTTATCATGCAACTTCTAAGCACAAGTCTTGGTATAATTTTTTAGTACGATTTTCATATAAAAGTTGTCAAGAAAACTTCAGGCATATAAAGGTAAAAGGAAAAACTGGAAAAGAAAAAAAATAACAACACTTATGGAACGTAAAAGGAAAAACAAAAAAATGAAAAGAAAAAAATAAATACCTGTAATGTCAATCATATGGCGGTGGGTGAAAAAAATCACGACTCACGTGGGTGCGTGGAGTCTCACGTCACGTAGAGACCGGACTGCGGAGAGCGCGGACAGCTCGTCGCGCGCCACGAAGCATCCTGACGCGCGATCGCCGTGATGGAATCGCGTCGAGCACGTCGTCAACTGGCACCAATCATGGCCTCCTGGGGTGCTGCTCGCCCCGTGTGATCTCTGATGGAAAAACCCGAGGAAGGTACGCAGGCTTGGGATAAAGACAGAGGGAGCAACGCTCGCACAGGTTGTCGTCCCCCCGGCCGCGCCCGGACCCTCCAGTCCCCTGTCAGCGCATTCGCATCGCCAGCCTCCCCTCCATTATTCGTGCGGTGCAGGTACGGGGGAGGATCGATCATGGGCGTCGTGGCCGCGCTGGACACGCGAGCGATCATGAGCGCGGCGCCCCCTTTTGGGTTTCATGGCCCGGGCCGCCCGGCGTGGTCAAACGGGGATCTCCCTCCCTCGCGCGGGCAGCCTGTCTAGTGATCGTTGCAACTTCATCCATCCATGATCCATCTGTCTATCTACAGCTTACTTGCTTTGCTTTGCTGTGCTGTGCTTTTGTAGTTTTGTTTGGTCTGTGGTTCCTTTGCTTTTAGTTGAGTGATTGGAATCACAGCCTAGCAGCTAGTGAGCTAGCATCATGTCCCACCACCTAAGCATGGCTCTGCGCCCATCATTAGCCGCATAACACACATCACTCTGGAAGACGGGAAGATGCCCTGCTGCCTTTCGCCTTGCTGACGATTTTTTTTTTTTTACAAAAAGGATTACCAATCCGGCCTCTATGACGAGGCATACACAGCCAACCTTGCTAATGATATAGCAGAGAATGTGTTCCTTGGCCTGATTAGGAGCGCTAAACAGCCTTTGCAGCTGATTGCAAAGAGATGGCGTTTTCAACCAGGGAAGGCCGGAAGGGATGAGGCCCTGACGTCCATGTCGCTTTGTCTGAGACGGCTCGTCACCACCGGTGGCCAAATGCGAAGCACCAAGGGCAGCGACAAAAAATGGAATCAGCGGGAGAACATGGGGGCGAGTAACATGGCGCCGGCAACGGCAGAGAGGACAATCAGGCGTGCTGTCTAAAATCAACATGTTGATGGAAGAGAGATTAAAAAATGTACAAGCAGTGAGAGATGTACAGAGCAGCAACTGTTCTTCAGCCCTCAACATCCTCCCCACAGCGACCCCCTCTCACTTCTCTCCTGACCTCAAGAACAAAGCTCACTTTGGTTTTTTCAAGTAAAAACACATACAAATGCGAACCCCAAAACGAAAAAGAACAGCAAGCCAACAAATAATCAAAGAACCGGGACACAAAACGGGGCCTAGAATGTAGAAACTCTTATTGCCCTCCCCTCCTACTATCATGCAACATGTTCAAATGGTGGCGGTATGGACCTGTGGACCTGGGCTGGCGATCAAATTATGTGTAGTAGGGTCACCATTCAGGCGGATTTGGCGGTGCTCTTCACCTTGAACCGGTACAGCAGCTTCTTCTTCTTCGACGCCGGGTTGTTCACGGTCAGCAACACCTTGCCGGGCTCGTTCACCTTGAAGCTCCCCTTCATGATCGGCTCCTCGTGGGCGGGCACCTTCCTCGTCTTCTGCACGATCACGGTGTAGCCACCCTCGGCGTCTGGGGTGAACTCGGCGCCGTAGCTCACCTCCCATCCCAGCACGCGGAGTTCCCACACGACCGTGGAGTTCTACAGAGACAGTGCGCGATAGCATTTAGTTTTATCATCGCATTGTGTGATCTGCAGGAAATTCAGGATTCAGAAACAGGGAGGCGAGGCGATCAAACCTCGGTGGCTGGGATCTCGATGGTTTCTTTTGATGATGGCTTGATGGTGAGCTCGGTGACAGCATCAGAGGTGGAGAACTCGGTGTCATCCTCTTTGTAGAGGCCACCGAATTGGACAGGCACTTGCTCCGGAGCAATGTATCTGTATCAGAATAGATGCGGCGAGCGATATGTAAGGATGCGCATTCTGAATGGTTTAGCTCAACAAACATCGATTGATATGAATCCTTGTGTGCAATGCAAGATTTCAAACCTGAAGAGCGTCTCCGCCGACTTGCCAGGGCTGCAGAAGACGATCTTGCTCTTGGTGCGCTGAGTCAGGAATGGGCTCATCACTTTGTTAGCTGCAAGGTACCACCACGGCACATTGATGAACACCTGCAATTGATCCATGATCCGACCAAATCAATTTCCCGATTCAGAAAACCATTCACCACCTGACATAGCTGAAATCACAGTAGTCTCACGACAGAAGTATCTGAATGCCATTTTACGGCAAGGCAAGAACGAAGCATGTGTATCAGTTACACATGGCTGGCAAGCAGCAGCAGTGTGTAAAAGAGGGAAATAGGGTGGGCGAAAATGACCCCAGCTTTGCTTGCACCGCCATATGGGGTTATATTACTAGATTTCTGAACTTTACTGGACAGAAAGAAGCATGACAGCATGAAGAATTGAATATCCTATTTTTAACCAAGCATAAGAACCGTAAATGCAGAAGATTTGAAATTCTTCGCTGATTTTGGACTAGGATTCTAGGAGATAATCCCGAATTTTAGACTAGGATTCTAGATTCGATCGATGCAAAAGAAGAGAGGTTATACTGTACCTTCTTGGCGACGAACTCGGGGTAGTTGTCCTGGAGCAGGGCGAGGGCCTGGCGTGTGACGGCGCGGTGCTTGCCGAGCATGGGCGGCGAGTTCTTGAGGTCGGTGACCTGCACCATAGAGCAGATGCCGCTGGGCGAGAAGTCGAGCTGCTCCCGGATGCCGCGCTCGAGGAGCTGGATGCGCCACTTGAGGAAGCGCTCCCGCTTCTCCTCGTCACCGAAGGCCTTCTCGTAGAGCTCCTTGTCCTGGAACTCGCCGTAGACGTTGTAGCAGACGGGGTGGCCCTCGCGGTCGGCGCCGCGGTAGAACACCACGTTCTCCAGCTCCGGCAGGCCGAGGTCGGCGCCCAGGAGCTCGTCGATGCCGAAGCGCTTGCGCCACAGCACCGCCGACTTGAGCATGGCCATGGCCTCCTTCACCTTAAACTCGCGCGCGCGGAGGACCTTGAGCAGCACCGTGTCCGTGCGCTCGTCGTCGCCGTCCAGGGGCACGCCCCAGATGAGCTCCTCCTTCGGCTCGGCCGCCGGTGCCGGCGCCGCCTCCGCCTCAGCGGCTGGCTCGGGCGCGGCGGGGACGACGGTCTCCTCGATGGCTTCCACCGTCTTGGTGCCTTCCTCCTCGGCCACCACGACGGTCTTCTCCTCCGGCTCGGATGGCTTGGCCTCCTCGGACGCCGCCTCGGCCTTGGGTTCCTCCTTGGCAGGCTCCTCGGCCTTGGGCTCCTCCGCTGGGGCAGCCTCAGCCTTGGGCTCCTCTGGCGCGGGAGCCTCAGCCTTGACCTCCTCGGCCGCAGCTTCCGCCTTGGGCTCCTCGGCCGCAGGCTTGGCCTCCTCCTTGGCGGGCTCTTCGGCGGCCGCCGTCTCAGCCTTGGGCTCCTCGCCCTTGGCCGGCGCCGCCTCTTCCTTCGCCTCCTCCTTGGCCGGCTCCTCCTTCTTGGGCTCCTCCTTGGCCGCCGCCGGCGGCGGCGGCGGGGGCAGGTCGAACTCCCCGTTGGCGAGCGCGGCGGCCACGAGCTCCTTGAGCTGCGCAAGCGCGGTGCGCTCCGGGTCGGGGAGGTCGGACACGAGGTTGCTCTCCTCCTTGAACGACCCGGCGCCGTCGATCACCGCCGCCTCGTCGCCCGCGGCCGCCTCCAGGGCCTCCTCCGCCTTCTTCTCCTCCTCGGAGTCCGCCTCCGCGGCCTTCTCCTCCGCCTCCACGGCCTTCTCCTCGACCGCCGCCACGGCCGTCTCCTCGGCCGCCGGCGCGGGCTTCTCCTCGGCCTCCGTCACGGCCACCTCGGCCGCCGCCGCCGCGGCGGGCGCGGCTTCTTGCTTCGTCTCGTCGGCCATGCCTGGTCGATCAAAGCGATCAAATCGGACGGCGCGTGAGGAAAGGTGACAAAGGCGCGGGGCGGAGTTCGGGGAAATTCGGATGGAGAGAGAGGTGTGGAGGGAGAGATTTGTAGAGAGAGGGGGAGCCGGGGAGGGACGAGGGAGGTGGCGAAGCAGCCAGGCGGAGGCAGAGCAAGCTGTCTCAGCCTCTCAGGTGGGCAGACGAGGAGAACAGCTTGCCTTGCTTGCTGTTATGTTTGCTGAAGCGCGAGCCAAGCAAGGGAGCACGAGGCGCCTAGTGTGACCGAGGCCGGGGCCCACCACGTGCAAGGATTAGCATGACGCTACTACAGTCGCTCGCTCCCATTTCTTCAATAAGTTAATACTCCAGCTCTAATTAGGAGTATTAAATGGACAGCTTACAAAATCAACTACAAAATCCCTGCGCTACGAATCTTCAAGCATTAGATTTTTGACCGCGTAATTAGATGATGGTTACTATAGCATCACTGTAGCCAATCATTAATTAATTATCATCCCTGAAGAGATTTTAAAAATAGTCTCCATCTATTATCTTATTATTTGGCCAACAAACAGAACCTCCACGTTCACTCTCAAGGCTTAGAAATTCCCACATTAATCGAAGAAAAATAGAAAAATAAAAATTACCCACCAATGCCATTATAATAAAAATTAGCCTAAAATACCCCTATGCCTAATTAAAAATCACCCATCAATGTCATTATGAAAAACTAAATATAAAATATCATTTAGCTATGTATCAGTTACAAACATATACTATTAATAAAAACTAAAACTAACAATATTATTTGACCAACAAATGGAGCCTCACGTTCACTTTAAAAGTCTAAAATTCACACGTTAATCAGAGAAATATAAAAACTATTATCTTATTATTTGGCCAACAAACGGAGCCTCCACGTTCGCTCTCAAAACCTAAAAATTCCCACGTTAATCGAAGAAAAATAGAAAAATAGAAATTACCCACCAATGTCATTATAATAAAAATTAGCCTAAAATACCCCTATGCCTAATTAAAAAATCACCCATCAATGTCATTATGAAAAATTAAATATAAAATATCATTTAGCTATGTATCAGTTATAAACATATACTATTAATAAAAACTAAAGCTAACAATATTATTTAGCCAATAAACAGAGCCTCCATATTCACTCTAAAAGTCTAGAAATTCCCTCGTTAGTCGGAAAAAATAGAAAAATAAAAAATACCCACTAATGCCATTATAATAAAAATTAGCCTAAAATACCCCTATGCCTAATTAAAAATCACCCATCAATGTCATTATGAAAAACTAAATATAAAATATCATTTAGCTATGTATCAGTTACAAACATATACTATTAATAAAAACTAAAACTAACAATATTATTTGACCAACAAATGGAGCCTCACGTTCACTCTAAAAGTCTAGAAATTCACACGTTAATCAGAGAAAAATAAAAACTATTATCTTATTATTTGGCCAACAAACGGAGCCTCCACGTTCGCTCTCAAAGCCTAAAAGTTCCCATGTTAATCGGAGAAAAATAAAAAAATAAAAATTACCCACCAATGCCATTATAATAAAAATTAGCCTAAAATACCCCTATGCCTAATTAAAAATCACCCACCAATGTCATTATGAAAAAATAAATATAAAATACCATTTAGCTATGTATCAGTTACAAACATATACTATTAATAAAAATAAAGCTAACAATAATTAATTAAAATAAAACAAAAATAAGAATAATTATATGCATAATATTATTAAAGCTCGATAAATCAAATTGTTAATTTAGGTAGATCGTATTTGAATTTTTTAACCAACAATAAGACGTAATTTACGATAATGAACAAGGTGATATATGGTAAAAAAAATAATATAATTTTTAAGGATACAACGATATACAATTCTTTGAATCTTCAATACTAGCCGCGCAAATGCGCGGGCTATACGCCTAGTTTAATACTATATGGAGAGTCTAGAAGACGCATTCTAAACTCCTAGAATGAAAACCAAACGGGACTGGCGCCAACCATCCTAAACATGGATCTGCCTCATATCTTAGGCTCTTTTTTAAAGCACCAATCTTGATCTTAATTAAGGTTAGCCGTTCCATAGAAAAGTAAGAAATGGTATAAATAAACTCTTATAAAGGAAACCAAAATATCGTGCAACCCGTCCGTAATGCTTTCGCGATCAACAGCTTTACTTGGTCACATCCACGGAGCCCGTGGATGTGGCTAACGATTGCCCAGCACTGTGAAATTGCCCCATCTTTTCTTTTTCTTCAACTTGGATCGTCCTCTTCTTCCTAATACATCTCGCTGTCACAATGTCATCAACTACCACGCACCCATCGCAATCCTATCCAAGCAGCTTAGTGCAGGGACGAAAATTCCTGCGTTTCTAGAAAGCATGCAAGTTTTCCCTAGAAAAAAAAAGAAGAAAGCTTGCAAGGTTCATCACTGGCTTTGTTTATCATCAGCGTCTCTGTTAAACCAAAACCGGCACATCGAATGGTTGTTCATCCGTCTTCTTTCTTTCCTTAAACGAGCATCGGTCTCATGATTGGATCGCTGATCGAGTGATCGTGTTTGCCTACAGTGGAGGGCAGAAGTTTAAGGCGGTCAAAACGAAACGCACTTGCTCAGTACTATGATGGAAAATGCGCTTTTCTTCGGTGCTTTCTCTCTGAAGGATCTTTTTCAGTGTTTCTCACACCTCTGCATCTCCATGGCTTCAGAACAGAGGATGTTGGGTGCGGTTTCATTTTCCATCTTTTTTTTTGGACCCGATCGATTGTGGACTCAGGTGAACTGTGCCCAACCAACACGGCTGAGGGCTTGTTTAGTTGTTTACATGTAAAAATTTTGCAAAGGAATCTTGTTAATTTGAAATACTAAATGAAGTCTATTTATAAATTTTTTTGCGTAGATGGGTTGTAAATCGCGAGACGAATCTAATGATGCTAATTAATCTATGATTAATTCATAATTAGCAAATAGTTACTGTTGACGCAAATCTCGGTTAACACACGAACACACTAGATCGTGCGGCGTGAGAAAGAGCTCGATGCAGCTCTCCCTGCGTGGAGCGGTCAGACCGGTCTAAGGAACCGGTCAGACCGGTCGCCAGTGAGAATTGGCGACGGCCAACGAACGCGAACCCGGGAGGGACCCCATCAGGGTAGGCGCACGTAGGGTTGTTCTAGGATCGGCAGGCCACCTAGAACGCCTTCAAACGTCGCGGAGACGAAGGAAGAACAGCAGATGTGGTTCGAAAAGCTAGGGTTTGGAGAAGATGATAAAAAGTAGAGTTTGTATTGATTTTGTTCGATTGGATTTCCTAATCCGCCGTGACTCTTTATATTTATAGGGTGGGGTGGACTTATCCCGCAAAAAAACTTGTTTACAGATTTAAATCTATAAAAAAACCCTAGTTGTACTCGGACTCTACCTGTACCGGTCAGACCGGTCGGTCCCTGCCGGACAAGCCACAGTGCCTCGACCGGTCAGACCGCGCGGTCAGACCGGTTGGTGCCAATTTTGGCTGTCAACATATGCCCACCTGTTTTTTGGTAAAGCTTGCTAGCCAAAAAAACATTCTTCTGAGCCAAAATTGTCTAAGGGCGATGATTAACACTACATCGGCCATTTTTTTTACTAAAGACGATAAACAATTATCGGCCATGTTTTGCTCAAGTCGATGTTGAAACAACTTGTTTTGGCCGCAACACCTTCTTCATTGTCGCTGACGTCTTTGGCACGGCCTCCACTTGTTGTTCAATTGCCTTCTTCTTGCGCATACGTTGCAGTCTTCGCTTCTGAGTATGAGATAAGCCTGAGGGTCCCCACCTTGGCTGTAAATACTTTGAATCTTGCTCCTTGCTCTTCTCATTCTCTTTGCTGCAATCAACATCTTGCTTGGCCGGATTATTGCTAGCAACAATCGTTCTTTATAGTAATGCATGATTTGGATACATAGGAGGGTATTGAATATAATATGATTGCATATACATCTTACTATAATCCATAGGTGTATAAAAGTAAAGATACCAGCAATATCATGGAGCAATCGGTCCACTAGATGATGTATAATTACCTTGACTCGATTGCTCTTGATGTCCTGACGATGATCCCGTATCCTTGACTTCGCTTGGTCACCCCTTCTGTCTCTGAGCACTCCCTTCCTTCTCATATTTGGCCAAGAGTTCTTTAAAACTCGGCCATGTCTTGATTTTGGAGGAGTTCCCAGATTTACTGGGCGCACCGGTCAGACCGGTCCCATGACCGGTCAGACCGGCCGAACTGGTCAGACCGCCGCTATGGCCGGTCAGACCGGTCGACTTGTTGTCGGCCTTCTTCTTCTTGTCTTGCCCACCGAATATTTTTGCGCCTTGAGAGGTCTGTAATGTCAGCTCCTTTTCAGGTCTTTCATCACCAATAACTACATTTTTCCCTTTTGTCGATTCGGCTTGACTTGGCCTAACTAACACTTTGGGATTATTCAATTCCAACATATGCACCGGGAAATGATTCTGATCAATTTGTATATTAGGAATAATCAATCGTCCTTCATTAATGGCCGATTGAATTTGTATACGTAACACATTGCAATCATTAGTAGAATGTGAAAAAGTATTATGAAATTTGCAATATGCTCGCCGCTTCAATTCTTCAAGCGGCGGTAAATTATGTGACATCTTGACGTATCCAATCCTATATAACTCATCAAATATCCTTTCGCACTTGGATACATCAAAAGTTAATTTTTCATCTTGCTGATTTTTGTGAATCGGCTTAAGAGCAGAATAAGTAAATGGTTTAGCTTGAGATGGCCAAGCAAACTCAGCAGCATACACATCATTAGACTCATCGTCCGAATAATTTGAATTGCATTCTAAAGCATGCACACTAGAACGATGATGCCTATGAGATTCTTGAGACTCTTTGCTTCAGCTTTCTACAGCCAAAGCTCTTTGATGCACCTGAGTAATAGTAAAGAAATCATAGCCCTCTAATCTTTTTTTAATATGAGAACGCAAGCCATTAAAAGTCAAATCAGCTAAATCTTTTTCTGCAATATTCACACTAAAGCATCGGTTTTTTGTATCGCGGAATCATCTTATATAATCATTGACAGATTCATCACGTGATTGTCTAACTGATGTCAAGTGCGACAATTTAAGCTCCTCATGCCCACAAAAAAGTGCCCATGGAACTTCTACTCTAATTGTTCCCATGAGCCAATAGAATTAGGTGCCAAAGATGAAAACCATGAGAAAGCGGTTCCAGTTAGAGATAAAGAAAATAAACACACTTTCAACTCGTTTATTGAACCAGCTTCTCCTAATTGGTCAAGATACTGACTAATATGCTCAAAAGTACTCCTAGTATCTTCCCCACTGAATTTAACAAACTCAGGCAACCTAAAACCAGCAGGGTATGCAACCGAATCAAACGAAGTAGAATACGGCTTTTGGTATGTGCGTGTTTTACTTCTAACATCCACCCCAAAACTTTCTCTAAGCAGATTAGCCAAATCATTCTTATAATCAGTAAGCATTTTATTGAAATTACTCAAAGAATTTGGCTGTGTGGATGTAGATACCTCACGCTGGTTTGGAACAAACTGACCGGATGGACCGGTCGGACCGGTCGGTACGACCGATCGGACCGGTTGGGGGGAACCGGTCTGACCGGTCTCTGCCGGTTTTGCCAACGCTGTACATATCGGTCGAACATCTCGTCGGAGATAAGACCGATGTGTGGCACTGAGTTTCTGGAGATTTCTGGTGGTGTGTACTGAACAATATCGTTTGTTTGGCTAATGTTGACCGAACCAGGAATACTCATAATGGGGTTAGTGTATGTAGGTGTCACAGTTTGACCACTGAAATAATTCATCGGCATCCCATATTGAGGTTGACTCACAGGAGATGCTGCCGATGGTTGAGGAACATAAAATTCAGAAGTAGAAACAGATGGAGGTTCATTGGCTGATTCTGGTTTCTTACCAGTCGATTCCCTTTCCTTAGAGCTAAGCCAATTAACCCAATAAACATCACGCTCAGCTAGCAATTTCTGAATTTGCTCCATAGTAACACCAGAAGGTGGAACAGTTACAGCAGGTATTACCTCAGTAGATGTATCCGAGGAGGTAGAAGCGAAGTCGATCTCTTTGATCTTGGTGACTTTGCCGCGTCGATCGACATTGATGCTCGCAAGCGCCGCTTGTAGATCTTCTTCATCGCGCTTCTTCTTGCGCTCCTCCAGCAGCAGACGAACGTCCTCCTGAAGATGCTCATATGTCGAAGGGATGATGTTCTCCTTGTCGATTTCTGCGTTGGAGCCCATCTTCTTTGGAGTAGATTAGATCAGTTTTATTAACCAAGATCTTTCTTCCCCAGCGGAGTCGCCAAAAAGTATGTTGACGCAAATCTCGGTCAACACACGAACACACTAGATCGTGCGGCGCGAGAAAGAGCTCGATGCAGCTCTCGCTGCGTGGAGCGGTTAGACCAGTCTAAGGAACCGGTCAGACCGGTCACCGGTGAGAATCGGCGACGGCCGACGAACGCGAACCCGGGAGGGACCCCGTCAGGGTAGGCGCAAGTAGGGTTGTTCTAATATTGGCAGGCCACCTAGAACGCCTTCAAACATCGCGGAGATGAAGGAAGAGCAGCAGATGGGGTTAGAAAAGCTAGGGTTTGGAGAAGAGGATAAAAAGTTGAGTTTGTATTGATTTTGTTCGATTGGATTTCTTAATCGGCCGTGACCCTTTATATTTATAGGGTGGGGTGGACTTATCCCGCAAGAAATCCTGTTTACAGATCTAAATCTTAAAAAAAAACCTAGTTGTACTCGGACTCTACCTGGACCGGTCAGACCGGTCGGTCCCTGCCGGACAGGCCACAGTGCCTCGACCGGTCAGATCAGTTGGTGCCAATTTTGTCTGTCAAAAGTTACTGTAGCATCGCTGTTGCAAATCATGGATTAAGTAGGCTTATTTGATTCGTCTCGCGATTTATAGCCCATTCATGCAAAAAGTTTTATAAATAGACTTCATTTAGTATTCCATATATGTGTAAAAATATTCGATGTGATGTTTTTTTTGTTTACGGGGTTTACAGGTAAAGATCTAAACAGCGCCTCGTGTGTGAGCTACTGTATGTGTGAGCTGGTTCTGATTGGCCGGTGAAAACATTGATCTGGATTTTCAATGGACAGTGCTGTGGTAGAATAATAAAAGGGCCATCAGTCCTAGCTGACAATTGTCATCTCTGATCACTGGGCCTCTCTCCATCTCTATCGATATCGGTTCGCTTTGACCAGTTGCAGAATCCAAAGAACTTCGGCGCCATTAGAAATCGTGTTAACCCGATGCCGCACTCCCCTCCGGGGAACTCGTCCTCTCGAAGCCTCTCCTCTAGCTACCGTTGAGAGAGGAGGAAAAGGGTGGCGCAGTCGCCGCCGGCGGAGGTAGCGGGGACCGCCGCGCTTTCGCCGGTCGGTGGTGGGTGTAGAGCTGTAGGTCATAGTAGATCTAGGGGTGCGTTTCTCGGCGTCGGTGACGAGACGGTGGCGGCGACGGCGCCATGGTGGAATAAGTCCTCTCGGGCTTGTCCTCGTCCTGGTGGCGTTTCTCTCCGGTGCCGTCAGCGAGCTCGTGGAGGAGGTGCTCCCGGCGTGGAGCTCCTGTATAGGAGTTTGGCTTTCGTACTTCTTCGTCTCCGACGGGCGGTGAAGGTACGTGGCTTTTGCCTTGAGGCTGTAGAGCAAGATGCGGGTTTCGTGGAGGGTCGGTGGATGGACCATACTCGTGTTTCCCTTGACGGCGGAGGTCGTCGACGGCGAGTAGCGGTCCATGATCGGAGGAGCTCGGGGTGCGTCCCGGTCGATTGGCTATCGGCGATGCCTTCATCTCATCCGTGTGGGTGAGTGCCTACTGCGACTCTTCAAAGCCATGTGGCGATTTGGCTCCCCCTGATCTAGTGAGGAAGACGGCGAATCGGCGACTCCGGTGGCATCCAGCGGCGGCCGGCGGGAGCGGGTTCGGAAGGATTGGAGGTGCAGAATGTCATAGGGTCCTCTATGTACTTTTGTGGTTTGCTAGGGGCCCATCTGCAAAAATCTTGCTGGCTGTATTCTTTTTGGATGTACCTGTACTTGTACGCGTTTTTGTACGGTTTCCTTAACATCAATACAGGTATGCCTTGATTAAAAAAAGAAATTGTATACTATGGCTGTGTTTAGTTCGTGAAATTTTTTGGATTTTGGTATTGTAGCACTTTCGTTGTTATTTGGTAATTAATGTCCAATCATGGATTAATTAGGTTTAAAAGATTCATCTCGTCATTTACAGTTGAACTGTGTAATTAGTTATTTTTTCAATTGCATTTAATGCTTCATGTATATGTCTAAAGATTCGATGTGATGGATACTGTTAGAAAAAATTTTAGGAACTAAACGGGACTATATTCTTGGCCGCATGTTTTGCCTGAAAGGCTGAAAGCTCACGCATACTCTTTCTCACCCCCGCCATTTGATTGAGATAGTGACAACTCAGTGTAGGTAGGAGCCAGTTCACAAAACTCAAATTGCACGTGTTTCATTTTTTGAATTTGTTTGTTTCCCTATGCAACTATACATGGTTGTTGTTTTCATTAACTTTCACAACTGTAGATTTCTTTTTTTACAACTGTAGATTTCAGGTTGTTTTTCCTTTTTACAACTGTGCATTTCTTTTCTTTTTTGTATTTTCTTACAACTGAATACCTTCTAATATCTTTTATTTCTAAAGTACTGTTCTTTATTTTGTTTTCAATTATTCTTAGAGAAATTAAAGGATCCTATGCTCCAACTGTCCTGCCGGGACACTTCGGTGATGGCCCGGTGATTTTCGAGCTATGTTGTCACGCCTGCGGCCACTGGCCCAGGTCCACATGTCACTCTCTCTCTGGGCTCTCCCTCTGTGGTATGAACGTTGTGCATGTGTGATCTTGTGATCGTTGCGTAGAGATCCTATCGTTGCGTGCGGGTTCGGGCTCGATGTCAGCAGGCCCGTCTGTGCGGGCGTTCAACCGGTTCGACCGAACAGGTCCCCCAGTTTCGGGGGCCTCAAATTCTCATGCTACAACCTAGGCCTATTAGAATTAGGTAATTAGCTCATATTTGCTGGTTGCCGGAGCTCGATTTGTCTATTCCGCGGTCGCAGCGCAACAACGATGTCTCGCCTTCTCTTGCAGCTCGCACATCACACGTTTAGGGCCGGCCGAAGGCGTCTCCGCAGTGCAGGTTGTAGGGCATCGGCGCGAAGCCGCGACGGCGCACCATCTCGACGACTTGACCAGCCGACTCCGCAGTCCACACGCCTGCAGGCTGCTGCGTGCTGATCGCCTCAACTTCAAGAACCGTTAGTCAGTGCTACTTACTGCTAGTCTACCGCAAGATAATTGATTGATGTTTTGTATATGTGTGCATCAGTTAATCTAGGCGTTTATTGTTTCAAGATCAAATCATGCCTTCTGCAAATCGGTCTAGAAAATATGATTCCAGCTCTCAAAAGCGTAAAAAAAAGCAAAGAATTGAAGATTTAACGCAATCTCGGAAAGGCTTACTTGCATAATCTCAAAAAGCGTAAAAGAAAATATGATCAATAGACGTCTATTGACCATTCCTGTGACTGTTGCATAATCAAAACTAAGCTTTTCTAAATTGAAGCTACTGAAGTCTTACTTGCGTTCTACAATGACACAAGAAAGGCTTAATGATTTGGCCATGATAGCATTTGTGAGTGACATGTTGGAAAAGATTGATTATGAATCTATAATTGAAAATTTTGTTTCACGAAAAGAATGATGACATTCAAATAAATATTATGCAAGCAAGATTAAATAAGTATGACTTTTGATGTTTTCTGTTGCTATTTAATATTATATTGTATTCGTTAATTTTATGTTGTATTCAAGTAAGCCTCACTTTAGACATTTGTACAGGCCCCCCATTTCTGCCGGGACGGCCCTGGATGTCAGTTACTGAATGATAGGGAAACCGAAAACTGTTGTGTAAATGGAATTGTTAGTGGTTTTCAGTTGCCCGTATCAGAGCCCCTTTTTTTTTCCTGGGCGAAAGAACCCTGTGACAAAATGATGCGATGTCGTCCATGTTTAAACTTGAGGTCAAAATCTATTGCACCTGTAAAAGTGCTGCAACATCGCAACAACGATGCTGAAACAGATTGGAGACCAATTTTTGTCTGTATTACTGCTACTAGAAAATAAGCAATTGAATCTCAGGAATTGTTGGCCGGTCGGTACATGTCACCATGCAAGATTCTTGGGTTTAACCGTTTAACTATAGATGCGTCCTTGGCATACGATGAGACTGAGAAATGAGAGTTAGCGTAAACCATGGACAGACACTAGACCAGCAACGGATTTGAGAATTGAGATGCTTTGTCGAGGAAGCCGCAGCAAATCGTGGATCTGGCCTATGCTATGCTGCCCTATTGCCCTGCATAAGCATCCTCGTCGGCTCGTCGCCGCATCAGGAGACAAGAAAACAATGCGGTCACTGAGAATCCAATGATAAGCTGTTCAAGTACCAGCAGTAACTAGACGTTGGATCCATAGCCGCAAGGCATCCTAGCTTTATCTAGTGTGTCCTGGTGAGGTTTCAATAAATATGCAAATTAAAGAGTACAATGCAAGATTCTATCGGCTCTTTTAACCCTTGTTGTTTTGATCAACGCAACTAGAAGGTTTTGTTAACACTAGCATATCAACCTGTGCTCCTGCACGACCTAATTAGAATTAATACAAAAATAAAGTTTATATCAAGTAATTATAATTATCTGTCTCACACTCTATTTTATCTATAAAATATTATAACACATACTCAAAATACATATTTATCATTATCTACTTGCAAAAGATTTCATTTTGCATTGCATTTCTATGTGTGTTTGATATATATTTAATTGAACCATTTGTTTGTGAATCGGCATTTTTACATCTTCCATCATACATAAATACATGGTGACATATATAGTTGGTAGTATTTTTATATAAAAAACAATATAAACATTGTATTAATAATGATATAAATAGTAATTTAAAATTTTATAGCGGTGCAATTTAATATTTTGTTAAAATTTATAATTTAGATTTAAATTTAGATATTACTTTAATTTTTAATAATAACATAATTGGATCATTTATATGCAAATTTAGAGGGTTATTTGTATTATTCTTATAAAGGCATGGGTGGGTAATTTACACGAAAATTAGGGGGTTACCTTAATTTTTTTTATAATGGTAGAGGTGGGTAATTTAGATACATATTTAGGGGGTTACTTTATTCTATTTTTATAATTGCAGAGGTGGGTAATTTATTAGAAAAGATATCAGATTCAATGACCATTATGATTAGAGTTGTCGGATTGATGGCCGAATATTTCTGATTTTTGTGAGAATTTCAAGAATTTATCTATTTTTTAAAGTGTCCCGTAGGATCCTAGGTGGCTTCACGTGGAGTCTTCAAAGGAGCCTCCAATTAGTACTAGTAATATGGAAATCTCTGCTCACGATACAATACCGGGTTAATCGGCACACATGTCATAAATACAAACAATGATATTATCTCCATTCTAAAATGTAAGATACTTCAATTTTAATCCTATTAACTTCTCCAACTTTGAGCAAGTTTGTGAAAAATTATACTAGTATCACCAATACCAAATAAATACACCATCAAAACATAATTTGTGTTGTATTTAGATGGAATTAATATGCGATATTGTAGATCTTTGTGCGTTTTCTATAACTCGATAAAGCTAGAGAGTTTTGACATACTAGAATGAAACCGAAACACGTCTATGTTACTGTCAGACCCAGGGCAGCGGGACTGTTTATAGGCATAGAATGTTCTAGAGTAAAGGATAATTCATGGATATATCTTATCTCTCTTGTAACTACCCGAATAGGTGTAGAACTAGCTGCAGTACAAAGAAAACTACCCGATTGTGTTATAGTAGGACTCCAACTGTACTCGGCTAGGACTTTCCATGTAACCCTGTCCCCCGGATATATAGGGCGGGCAGAGACCCCCTCCGAACGATCATCAACACCTAAGGCAATACAAACAACCATACAGGACGTAGGGTATTACGCAACTTGCGGCCCGAACCTGTCTAAATCTTTGTGTTCCTTGCACCATCGAGTTCTAGAGCAGTCGATCCCTACCTACAAATCTTACTGCTAAGGGTATCCCTGAGCAAGTTTGGCGGTAAACACTGACAGCTGGCGCGCCAGGTAGGGGAATCGGCGAGTTCATCGGCGAGTTCGATGGCCGGATCAAGCGACGCCAACGACGTGCCAGAGGGCACAACCCTCGTTTTCGGTTCATGGGCATGCACGGCTGACGGATCGGGAGGCTTCTCCAACCACCTTGTCACGCCCAACTCACCTAAACCGAAAACCACCACTCATCTCGCCGACATATGCAAGACGGCAGATCTCGACGAAAAAAGATTTCTACTCGAACTTGGTTCGGGTAAAGTAGAAAACGTGTCGACTCCAACTCGAGCCTTTGAGTTAGCCGAGTCCAACACAAATTCTGATACCAAAAAAAAAACTCACTTTTCCGAAACCCTCGAAAAATACTTGACTCATCTCAAGACGATCAAACGCCCCAAGATCAAAAACTCAAAACTACTCAGTGGAGTAGATCGAGTTTCACGATCAATAGAGGGATGCATCAAACTCGCAGAATCTGCCATTGGCTCATCTACATCGCAGCAGAACCCAGAAGTATTAAACCCACCACAGAAACGGTCGAGTGATATACTCTCAGGAATCGATCGAGTAGATTCTAAGCTCACCCGCTGCATTGCGATAGCTGAAGGCACTCTGCAAAACATGAAGCAGAAATCGGGAGGAGGAATCTACGGGGGATCTGGTGAGACAAACTCCCGGCTTGTTCGGTTGGGACCATCTATCTCCAAGATACCTTAGAGTCCTTCACCGAAACCCGCTCACATTCGGACTTCTGAACCTGCCGAGTCTCTATTCGATCAGGACTTTGACCAATTCATGAACAGTCTCGACAACTTCGAACCATTCGACGACCTAGAAGACTGGTCAGATAACGTTGACTTGTTCATGGACGCCATGGCCAACCCACCACAGCATGCTGATGCTCTTTGGGAATAGGCCAAACTCAAAAAGGGAAAAGCCAAAGCTTCAGAACAATCCAGTGAGTCTATTTTCGACAAAACCCTGGATCAAGGAGTCTGAAGGGCTGACTCCGACTCAATCATGGCTACACTAGATGAACGAGAACGCCCTCCGTGTAGAGATGGGCATTCCGCTTCTCGCTCACCCAAAGCACACATACTCTAAAATCGGTGGACTAACTGATTCCGAATCCGAGTATTCTTCCAACTCGGAGAACGAACTGGATGACCTAATCTAGTACAGCAAGCAAGTCGAGTCCAACTCGACCAAGAACTCCAAGTCCGATCAGGACTCCCTCCCTAACTTGGTCATATATGCAACACCGTAAGGACGGACAGTGCACCTAAGGGAGACACAAGATCCTAATACTTCTGGCTCGCAGCCAACGGATCTGCCCTTCCAGCAGAGCACCCCTCTACACCCGTCCTCAAGCAAACAAGACCAATAGATTCAAGATCTTTGCCGTGAAATCCTCATGGTTCGCATCTCCAAAGTCCAGGAACCTGAGGGTGATCCCACGGAGCGCCTCAACCTCGATGACTACAACTCTGATGATTTCGACGAGTACCTTTCCGACAATATGGAAACTACTCCTCCCACAATCACAGAGGCCCAACCTACCATCAAGCAAGATCCGCCTGCACCTCCTCCAACAGTGACAGTCACTGTGCAATTGGAAGAACAGCACCCAACAGAAGATCTCTACGAGCGTCGTCGCCTGGTCAACTAGAAAAGGGCATCTAAGCGTCAGTGCCTCACCAACAGCCAGCAGGAACAGCAAGGCGACAACTACGACTACTCCAAATGTGACCTCCGCAACGTGATCAACGTTGGTCGCGACGCGCGCAATGTCATCATCTCAAGGAGAAAGGAACGCGAAGAAGTTGAGGCTTACAGCCATTCTTCCAACTACCGCATCCCACCAAAGGCTTCCGCATCCTTCAAGAAGTACAAGCCGGCAACCACCCGTCCTCAGGGTAAACCGTGCACCTCACATCAAGGGGAAACACTTCTTGGCGGACCCAGGATTAACAAGACTCTACTACGCAAGTGCTTCATCCACCCGAAGAGCTCTCACACGATCTTCGATTGCGTCTCACTCCGCAAGGCCCTTGGGGCACCTCTCCTGAAGGAGACATTACCGAAAATCTAGTCGACCACCGAATCAACTAGTTCTACCGTCGAATAGTCTTATTCAGTCATGTAAAACATTGCTCACGACTAACGGGCAAGGGGTAGGTCTTAAGAGTCAGAGTCTGTCATTTTACAATTGCTGTAATTTCGACAAATTCAAAATAAAAGTTGATTTCCTCCGCAAATCGACTACTTGGCTCTCGCTCATATGGCAAGTACCCCATCCCAAACACTACCTGGGTAGCTGCTTCGGAGCAGCAATCGAGTAGTTTTTACGGTTTACTTCAAGTGATCCTTTTGACATTTACGTCTTGGATAACCCGACGGGGTTCATACCTAACAGTTCTGTCTTAAGGATTACTCTAGTCCTTGGTTAAAGGACACCCTACTCGCTGGTTCGAGTAGGTTTTGGATACTCTTTCGACATTTTCGTCTTGGGCAACCCGACGGGGTTCGTACCTAACAGACTTGTCCTAAGAGTTACTCCAGTCCTCGGGTAGGACACCTTACTCGCCTTGCTCGAGTAAGTTTTGGATATCCTTTTGACATTTACATCTTGGATAACCCGACGGGGTTCATACCTAACAGTTCTGTCTTAAGGATTACTCCAGACCTTGGTTAAAGGACACCCTACTCGCTGGCTCGAGTAGGTTTTGGATACTCTTCTGATATTTTCGTCTTGGGCAACCCGACGGGGTTCATACCTAACAGACTTGTCCTAAGAGTTACTCCAGTCCTCGGGTAGGACACCTTACTCATCTTGCTCGAGTAAGTTTTGGATATCCTTTCGACACTTACGTCTTGGATAACCCGACGGGGTTACCTAACAGTTCTGTCTTAAGGATTACTCCAGTCCTTGGTTAAAGGACACCCTACTCGCTGGCTCGAGTAGATTTTGGATACTCTTCCGATATTTTCATTTTGTGCAATCCGACGGGGTTCGTACATAACAGACTTGTCCTAAGAGTTACTCCAGTCCTCGGGTAGGACACCTTACTCGCCTTGCTCGAGTAAGTTTTGGATATCCTTTCGACATTTACGTCTTGGATAATCCGACGGGGTTCATACCTAACAGTTCTGTCTTAAGGATTACTCCAGTCCTTGGTTAAAGGACACCCTACTCGCTGGCTTGAGTAGGTTTTGGATACTCTTCCGACATTTACGTCTTGGGCAGCCCGACGGGGTTCGTACCTAACAGATTTGTCCTAAGAGTTACTCCAGTCCTCGGGTAGGACACCTTACTCGCCCTGCTCAAGGAAATTTGGGATATTTCTAGAATATTTACATTTTGGTTAACTCGACGGAGTTCAATCCTAACAGTCCTATTCTAGAAATCAATCCAGTCCATGTATAGGACATACTGCTCGGTAAGATCGAGTAGTCCGGGATATTTTCATAACAGTTGTATACTACCTGGGTGACCAAACGAGGTCTATCCTAACTGGTCAACTACGAAAATCCTTCAAGAAGTACAAATAAGTTCTTGATACTCTAAAATAGGTTAACAAGAGCCTCCTGTTCACCTATCTATCAAGGAACATCTTTCGCTCCAAATACTCGATAATAGTTCCCCCCTCCTCCCGATTGGACAACAAAGGCCACATGAGTTTCACTCTAGCAAAGCATTTCCTTTTGAAAAGGAAACCTGCTTTAAGCTACAGCTTTTCAACATTCTTATAGTGCTTTTACCACTTGATTAATCCTATAGGATTCAATCCTAACCGGTCGGCACTAGAGTTCTGATTCAGAACCATACAAACTCGATTCTATTCGAGAATACTTTGCTTCCTAAGGCACCTACAAATATAATCCTTGGTATCTACTATTATAACTGAGTAGGCGCGATGCTTCCAACACTCAGGACCTTCGAGTACAACTACTCGACACATCAAAGGATTCCACAATCCTACCACATAACAAGTACTTAAACATTACACAAATATTCAATATTTGTCCAAAGTACTTGTGGCCACACGCCAATCAGCCTACAACCGAAAGTTCAAGGGGACTCGGGCTTGTTCAGGGACTCTACTATCTAGTTAGCCACCACAGAAGTTTCTTCCAAATACTGACGGAATTGTTCTTCCGTGCAATTAGCTTTGGCTCCCTTCCCAAGTGCGTCCAGACAAGTGGTTGGCCAGTAAGATTTCACCAACCCGAGTACATGACCCACGTACTGACGGGTGGTTGTGGAGACGTATCTTTCAAAGGCTTCGGGTACTTTATGAAGTTTCCCCGCCAACGAGAGCGGTTTGTCTTCATTTCCCTCTGGGATCTCCATAACCTCGGCTACTTCTTGGGTAGCATCCTTTACTTGCCTCAGCTCCACGAGCTCTTGTTGCATCGAGTCCCGGGATTCTGACAAGGTCTTGAGTTGCTGAAGAACTGTCAAGGCCTCTCGGTCAGAGTCCTCCTTGATCTTCTTGAGCTTCTCAATCTCATCTGCATTTTGGTACATAAGTATCTTTAGATCCAGTACCAAGCTTTCCTGAATCTTTAAAGATTTTGTACAGCCTATGTACTCGATTGAAAGAAATTCTTATAAACACCAAGCAGATCAACTAGTCGAACGCATAGTATTTGCTAAAAGACTAACCTTTCTTGGATTGGGAGAGCTTCTTAAGCTTCCCCTGGAGAGCGGCCTTCTCGGACGAAAGCGTCTTCACCTTCTCTTTCAGAGCATTCAACTCTGTATCGTCATGGGCTTGGCCACCCTCCTGCCCCAGTGCTTCCTGCAAAAATAAAAAGATCAGTATACTACTCGGTCCATACTAAAGTATTCGAAGTATTCGACTACTTACCTCCAGTAGCTTGAAAGCAAGCTCCACCTTCTCTCGCGGCAAGACACTTACCGATGAGACCTGGGAAGTACTCGCCCGCACCTCAGAGATAGTCTTCTCTAGCACATCTTGAATCATCACCATAGTATTCTCTGGATTTTGGGAATCTAACGGAAAAGTACGCTACTTAATTAAGTTAAGAGCAAAGAAAAAGTACTTCCTCAGTACAAAATGGTACAAGTTTACCTGCAGGGGTCTCCTCAGATAGCTTTCCATCACCTCCCTCAGGAAGTTTCTCGCCATCCTCCTCCTCTGGAAGCTTGCCGCTTCCACCGTCCTCTGGGAGCCTTTCATCGCTCCTCTTGATATCAGGAAGTGGAGAATCTAGGAGCATGGCATTGGCCATGTCTTCTACATCGTGAGCACTCATATCTGGAGTACTCGGGGGCTTCTCCATCACCGTTTTGGGGGCTAAATCATCTTCAGTTTCCCCACTCGCTCCCAGGAGCGTGTTACTGAAAAAGACGAGTTAATTACTCGATATAAAGGCACATCCTATAGTTACAAGTTTCAAAGAACTTACGTAGGAGCTCTTTTCAGAGCAAGCGCCTTGATGCCAAATCTGCGGGCAGGCTTCACAATTAGGGCATGTTTACCCGCATCACCGGCTTTATCTACATTGGAACTACTCGCCGGAAGAGTAGTTCCAGTCCCCTTTGACGAGTCCACTATGGTGGAAGGGACGGTTCGTCCCACCACCGCATCATCCCCAGATGCTGAGGTCCGTGGCACTTTAGTCACCGGACTTGCAAAGAAAAGTTCAAAACAAAACCAACAAATCGAAGACAAAAGTACTCGATTGCAATCAACTAGCCTCTTACATGTCGTTAGTAGTCTGGGAGGAGCTGCGACGCTTCCTCACTACCGACCGAGCACCCTTGGAATGCCCGGTCTGGGTATCCATACTCAGAGTAGGGCTTAGCTCCCTGTTACTCCTCTCCTTAGCTGCCTCCTCATCTGCACAACCAAGGATAGACAGCACTGTTTATATGAAAATTTATATGAGCATATTAGAACTTGGTTGACAGATTTAAAAGCGCATGGAAGAATAAAAGTGCGAATAAATACCTAGCAGTGAAGGACTACTCTTAAAGCGCTCCACATCCTCCTACAGAAAGCAAATTCTATCAGAATCACACTAAGGTAAGGTACTCGATTACTATACATCGACTACTCTTATCTGGTACCTGCTTCGGAGGATTCGCAGCTGAAAATGTATCAGGAACAAAAGGAACTTTCTTTACATCCCTTAGCAGTCGTTGGACACGACTAAGTATTTCCTCATCTGAGATCTCTTCCTCCGAGTACCTTGATGAGTCAGCCGTTCCTTGATACTGGAAGTCAAGTGTTTCCCGAGCCTATAACGGCTGGATCCTTCTTCTCATCCAGTCGAACATGATCGCTTTTCCAGTGAAGTTATTTTACCTAAGAATGGCAATTCGCTCGAGTAGCTCAGGAACCTGACTCGGGTCGACTGGTTTCATATTCCACTCAGGCCATTGGATAGGTGGGCCTGGATTAATCATCGGGAAGCTTTCCCACTGGATCTTGACATAGAACCACTTGGGTTTCCATTCGATTACTTTGCTACTAAGACTATAGGGGATATAAACCCTATCTTTCCTCTGTCTAAGCTGGAGACCCGCACCGCCAACTACATCTAAAATGTAGGAATCCGGTTGCGGTTTCAAATGGAAAAGGAACCAAAAGAGTTCGAAATGGGGATCGATGCCCAAAAAAGCTTCGCACAAATGCACGAAGATGAAAATGTGACCAAAGGAATTGGGGGTCAAGTGATGAAGCTGGATCCTGTAGTAGCGCAGAAGCCCAGAAAAGAAAATCAAACAAGGAAACCTCAATCCTCGTTCCAGATAAGGTGCAAAAGCAACAATTTCCCTCGTATTTTCATACGAATGATCTTTGCCCAAGGCAGGACGCCATTGGACAACAGATCTGGGAACCAAAAGACCAGCCGAAACTAAAGTTTCTAGGTCAGATTCGGAGCACTTACTTGTGTTCCATCCTTCTTCATGGGCCGGCTCTGCAGCCGCACCCTTCCCCTTGCTTGACTTCTTGGGTGCCATTCGAAAATCCACAGAGCGCTTCACGCGCATACATCGACGGAAACCCTAAGGCGAAGTTGAGAAGCAAGGAGAAGCAAGAAATGTAGATCTAGGGGCTGGAAGGCAAGAACAGATCTAACAGTGAAAGTGAATGGCGGCCGGTGGGGTAAAACCTAGTTACTGTTTCATTTTGTAATGGCGGTGGCAGCATGGTAAAAACACCCAACAAACCAACAATCCGTTGCAAATCGCAGAAAAAACTGGATTTTCTTAGACATTCCTTTCTCTAAGATTACATTCTGGAAAAAGAAAACACTCACATCCCCAGTCAACTACTCGACTCTTCTTTCCTCGACTGGGATTATATTCCAGAACAAGGAAAAGTACTTGTCACAGTACAACTACTCGATATTACAACTCGAGTACTTCTTCCTAACTAACTTTACAACGACTCGGGTCTGCACGCACACTTCTTGGCTTCCTGAGAAGCCTGCTGCAGCTAGATTGGCCCGAGGTCGTGACAAAGTACAAACTTGTTATTCCCATCAAGGGAATAATGATACTCGTATTCTGGGAGAAAAGTTTCAAGAGTATGGAGGAAGATTACAGTAATCACCTCGCAAGTCCTCTTGTAGCATCTTGCAGAGAAATTTCTCCTTCTCCCTGAATATGTTGTGACAAGATTAAGTCTTCTTACCAGAGATGTCAGTTCTTGGGCACCCAGAAACAGGCAATCCCAAGGATGTGACACAACAAGACTCAACCAGTCCACAGAGAACCTGTCTCATTGGAAGATGCAAGGACATGATGTCCAGAATGGATCCAATGAGAGCATGGGAGTGGCAGGATGAGGTAGCAGGGATTTTTCTTGTCACTCGCAAGTTCTCTTCTAGCATCTTTTGTTGGAAAGGACTACACAAACTTCAGGAGGGCGAGAGCAATAACACCAAGGATAAGCCATGGCTACTACACGTTGGTGCTTCTGGCAAAGGCATCTCTCCCACCTTTTATAGCCACAAGGGACACTACTGGAGGACAACCCATGATGCTACAGTTGTAGCATTCACGGACGCATTCAAGGATACAATAATGTAGATTTTCCACACAGTAAACGTCCCACGTGAGCACCCAGTAAAGAGCCGTACATCCCGAGTTTTATTTCTAAAGTTATTTCGGGTGCAATCAGTGTGGCGTATCGATTTGTATCATTTTTCTGGGATTTTTACCCGAAAAAAGGTCTTTTCGGATACCGGATCTGATGAATCCTGCAAATATTCTGAAGAATAAAATCTGATGTCACGTCTTAAATTCTTAATTCCAAATCTTTTCTCGGGGGCTACCCGCAGTTTAAGGGATTTTGATTTAAGACTCGGGGGCTGCGGGATATGTGCATCAGAGATTTATTTTTCAATTTTTTGGAAAATAATGAAGGAAAAAGACTGAAGTGACCCTCAGCCTAATTCTGCGATTCAACCTAAGGCTCGGGGCTACTCCATATGGAGCGCGAGTACTTCGCGTACCATATATGATCAAGAATTCGGGGCTTGAGCAGCTCACAGCCTCGAAGCAACCAGAAGTACTTGGAGGACTACTCGACGTATCTGAAGGAAGGCCCAGAAGCAACCAGAAGGACATTCTGACTACTTGAAGTACTCGAAGACGCCCAGCCAAGTACTCGACGCCTGCAGTACTCGGCTATAAAGAGCTCGGGAGCTTGTCAGACCCGGGGCAGCGGGACAGCTTATAGGCATAGAATGTTCTAGAGTAAGGGACAGTTCATGGATATACCTTACCTCTCTTGTAACTACCCGAATAGGTGTAGAATTAACTGCAGTACAAAAAAAACTACCCGATTGTGTTGTAGTAGGACTCTAACTGTACTCGGCTAGGACTTTCCATGTAATCATGTTCCCCCGGATATATAAGGGCGGGCAGGGACCCCCTCCGAACGATCATCAACACCTAAGGCAATACAAACAACCACACAGAACGTAGGGTATTACGCAACTTGCGGCCCGAACCTGTCTAAATCTTTGTGTTTCTTGCACCATCGAGTTCCAGAGTAGTCGATCCCTACCTACAAACCTTACTGCTAAGGGTATCCCTGAGCAGGCTTGGCGGTAAAAACCGACAGTTACTCCCTCCGTCACAAAAAAATTAAATCATTCTAGGAATTCTAGAATAAATTAATAAGACGGTAAAATGACCATATTTGCTCCTATTTATTATCCATATTAGCACTAATAGGTTTTTGCATGCACATGTACTTTCTAAATAGGGTAAGATGATTTTTTTTGCGACAAACTTGAATCCTAGAGCAACTTATTTTTTGATACGGAGGGAGTACAATTACTAATTGGAGCCGCTTTTTTGAAGGTGAAGCCACCTATGATCCTATGTCTTGAAAAAGTGAGAATTTTTAGAAATTCTCTACAAAGGCAAAATATCTGGCCGTCAGTCAATATATGGTAATCATCATTGATAATATTAGCCATTGACTTTACTTACCAAAAAAATTACCCACCTATGCTATATGAAGAATTAGCCTAAAATAACCCCTTATATGCTTAATTACCCACATCTTCCATTATAGGAAAAATAGAACCAGCCTAACTTAGATCATATATCATATATCTGTAACTATATGAGTCTATCAAAGAGTTAATCAGATATACGTGTATATCTGTCTATGTATAAAGAGAGTTGTCGTCCTCTCAAAAACAAAATTCGATTCTTTTGTGATGAGCACCATGCAGTGGTGTTGACCTAGATGACTGGCACTAAAATAGAGCTGGTCTTAGTAGCTCATTAGCCATAATTGTGATGTATACAAGTTAAAAGTATATTTACTGAGTTGAAATATATTCAAATTCTATGTATTATGGTGTATAAATAAAAACTCTAGTTGCCTAATCCCTTCATTCCAAACTATAAGTCATTTTAGTTTGTTCTAAGTTAAAATTTTCTATATTTGATCAAGTTTATATAAAAAAAATCCATAAATATCTACAATATTAGGTTCATTAGATAGACTAAAATATATCTCGGTCTACATTTTTCATAAACTTAATCAAAATTAGATGAATTTTCTTTAGGATAAAGATAAAAGAACTAGAATTTAAAACAGACGGAGTGTTAACTAGGGCCTAGGGACATAGTATATACATATAAATTACTTGCCCGTGCAATTGTATCGGTTGATATGCTACTATTTCGAAATGGAGCAGGTATACCATATTGACGAATTTTTGCAGTGACATATAAATAAAATAATGTACAAAAAATGTGCTCCCATAACCACAATGTTCAGGAATGGAAGTTCAGCTCGAGGCTCCAAAGCTAATGATCAGCTCCAACAATAATCAGGTGACCTGGAATGACCAATACATATTCCTAGCTTCCCGAAACAAATAGCACAGTATCAGTCTGCAATCCGCGAGCACATGCATATTCTAGGTGAAACCAAATCCTCCAGGCGAAATGATAGAGCAGCAGCTTCCTATGCCAGCTCCTAATGAAGCGTGATTATCGGGCAATGATTGATCGGGCCCGCCTGGGCAGCATAAAACAAGGCTGGAACCAAGGAATTCGTGGATCGCCTCCGATCGTAACGGGTGACAGCAAATCGTGGGGTTAAGCTTGGCTTAATGTGCTAATAACGAGGAGTTGGGAGCTTGGAATAACTAACATTTCAATAAAAAAACAAATTCGTAACCATCATACGCCGACAGCTGTTCCAAGCTTGGAGCACCAGCCGAAGCACATCCATTTCTTGTCAAAGCATGATACTAAGTACTATCCAGCATTTAGATAAGCAACAACAGCGCACACTAACTACTGTAGTACTAACACAAGCACCAGCCTTAAACGGCTCATGTATCTATAATAACATCTCTTCCATGCATGCATTTGCGTTGAAAAAAATTAAAAATGTTCCACTCCGAGAACTGAACGGGGAGAACATATACGGTGTTACCGCCTCTTTAGGTTTTACGGTGTTACTAAATTTAATTACACATAAATTTGTGCATCAGAAATTATAAATATGAATGGATAAAGCACGTAATTATATACCATCATGCAAAGTTTGAGGTGAAGAAAAACTTATGCAAGAAGAAACAAAAAAAAAGTTCTAACCGAACGGCCAGGTTGGGTAACGGGGATGCATACATGGGTCCAGGGCTCCAGGCCGAGGAGTGGAGCAGGAGACATGTGTGGCCGGGCAGCACGTGCTAACTCCTGTCGTGCCAAGTGTTGGTGCCGGCCATGGGCGCGGCACGCCGACCCACACCATTCATGCTCCAGCTCCCGGATTCCACATTCTCGCTCTCGACCGGCCTACTGCTGGCTGGCCTGTCCGGCCCCGCTGGCCCCGCCGCCCGCGGGGCTTCTGCGGCCTTGCCGCCTCGATGGCGATCCTGTGTGAAAACAGGCGGTTTGATGATCGATCGCGGTGGCGCTTTCTTCTGGTTTCGTTGTTCTTTCGCAGATTTTCACCGTCCAAGGAGTTGCTAATATTCGAGGTGACACGCGGGTGCGATGCGACCTGTCGTAGGAAGCCCAGCTACGGCCCATCGTGGATGTCCCGCCTCCGCTGCCTGCCTGTCCGGGCTGGAGTCAGGGTTCCTTGAGAGCCTATTTTACTGCTACTGCAGCTGGCTGCGTCCTTAGAAAAAAAAACTAGCCGACGTTAAAATCTTAGTTCCTCACATTTGTTTAGGTGGGATAGTTAATACCTCTCGTAGCCTATATCATTTTTAGTTAGGGTTCTGGGGTTGCCGGTGTTAAGATTTGGGGTTGCCAAGGCTACTATGCTGCCAAACCTATAGAGGGGCAGTGGGAGGTCACCGGACCGGCAATAGGACTGGTCGTGATGGCAACGTGCTAGGCCGGCAAGGGCTGCCTCGCCGAGGCAGTGCGAGATGACGGTTGGGCAGGTATGGTAGCGGGAGAGTCGGTCGGAGTCAGGGGCGGATGCACACCTCGGGCCACCCGGGCCATGGCCCGGGGTTCGGCCCAAATTTTTTTCATTTTGCAGTAGCTTCTACTTCTGGACTTAGATCAATTGCTGAAGAAGAATTTGGATCAATTGCTGAAGAAGAATAAATATATTACTTCGCGATGACGCTTTTTATATGTTATCTATCTTTCCGTTTATATTTTCATGTATCTTTTGAACTGTGAGTTTGTGGACGTCTATATTTAAAACTCGGCCCGGGGTTCGACTCAATCTTGGTTCCGCCACTGGTCGGAGTTGGAGAAGGATGGAGTTTGCAAGACAACATCGGAGGGTGGTGGGGTGGAGGTGCTGGGGCAGCATCAGAGACGGTAGGCGACGAAGCAGCTCGACCGATGATGAGGACAAGCCTAGGTTAGCATTGGTGGTGGCAGAGAGCGGCGGTGGAGGCGGACAAGCAGCCCGATCCACATACGACCCATGGTAGTGGAGGTTTCTACGAGGCTTCTGCTCCCAGTCATAGGAGGAATAGTGCCCCCAGGAGTCAATGACTTGCTGCAAGAGCTGCAACCTCTCCGGTTACTGTTGATGGTCTGTCTAGGGCCTGGAATCGATCATGTTTCGCAGAGCGGGCACAGATCAAGTGTTGCTCGGGAGCCACAATTGTTCGTGTAAATGATAGAATTTGGCACTATGATAGGCCCTGAAATTTGGACAGGTCAAGAAATTTTGAGAGAAGGGACAGCATGCAGAACTTCCAATAGATATGCCTTCTGAGTAGGGTTGTTTTTTCTTCCAAGGAAACCTCCTGGACAGGGTTAGGGTTACAACGCCCCACCACCTCCATCTGGCCAGAATCAAATGCCACCTCGTGACGACCCTCCGCACCATGCTCGGGGCAACATGCCTCCTCCGCCACCTCATGGGGCACCCCGCCAAACTACAGCCAAACGTGGCGTTTACAAGGTGTGTAAACGGATTAAAAGATCGTGTAGGCGAACAGTGCTCTTCTGGCTGTAGCATTATAAGGATTTATACTGTTTTGATCAACCGACAGCTCTAGCTCGAGCTGAACTGTCTGAAGATTAACAGAAATACATGCAATAAAAAAAAGGAGAAAGCTACACGGGTCCAAGAAAAAAGGAGATATACGGCCTTACAGAAAAGGAAAGCCCACAAGGCCCGAGTCTCCAGATATTTCGGCCCCAAACCAACGAACCAGCCCCATTCGCCGCTATAACACCTCACCCACTCGCACGACCTGCGGCTTAAACCCCTATCACCTCCCCACCGCCGCACATCTCCGCCGACTCGTCTCCTCCCTAGGGTTTTGCTGCCGCCATGGCGACGGCGTCGCGCGCGCTCCTCCTCTCCCGCGCGGCCCTCTCGCCGCTCCCCACCGCCGCCGCGGCCGCGGCCGCATCCCGCCGCCTCCCCGCACTCCTCCGCCCGCTCGCCGCGGCCGCGAGCCTCCTCCCGGCCTCGGCGGCGCCGTCGCCCGGTGCCGGGGTGCGGTGCTTCGCGACCCAGCCGGCGACGTCCTCGCTGCGGGATTCGTCCCCCAACTGGAGCAACCGCCCGCCCAAGGAGACCATCCTCCTCGACGGGTGCGACTTCGAGCACTGGCTCGTCGTCATGGAGCCGCCCCCGGGCGATGCCGGCAACCCCGACATCACGCGCGACGAGATCATCGATAGCTACATCAAGACCCTCGCCCAGGTCGTCGGGAGGTATCAATCGCCGGATCCATTTCTCTATTTAGTTGCTGTACTATATTTCTGTTTAGGTGATATTCCATATTATTGCTTGTGTGGAATTAGGGCTGGTTGGATGCTCTATTTCTTGAATCTGAAATTCTGAATCAGCCTCTGGGTATTATTGATTCGGAATTCCTAAATGCTGCTCGAGTAATTCTGTTTTGTATGTCACTCTTTTTTTTTTTTTTGCTCTGTCAGCTCATCACTCGGCCTGTGTCAGTAGAGAATGCATGAGCAGCTCGAGCCAGTTTCTTATGATTGTTTCCGGCCCGTTAGTTAATGTGACCCAAACCCAATAGCATATGAACGCTTCTTTTGGTCTGTAATTTGTTTCGATGGGTGTTGAAGCTTGACCCTGGGTCCGCTTGTGCTAGGCATACATCACAGAGTTTCTCCAGGTATCAATCTAATGATTCAACAACATCAAACAGTAGAATAAATGCAAAAACAATTTTAAGTATGTTTTATTTGGTGAAATTTGTCCACAGGTTTTGTCTCTTGATGTTGCTAGCATCTTTTCTAGTTTATCTTAACAATTAAAGATGTATTCTTTTAGTGGTAGACAATGTGCCCGCTGACCAGGAGACTTGTTTGGTGCCTTCATCAAATTCTAGATCAGCAGACCCGGTCTCTAATGTGCTCATAGGAGTTGAGTCTGTGTGTGTTGATAGGGGTGGGTGTACGTGTATGTCTGACATGATGGCATGGAGACACCTACGGTGACTTCATCAAACTCAAGATCTTCTAGCCTGAGTACAATGTCTTTATCTTGTCATGATTTTCCAATTCATTTATAAGTTGTTTGCCTTTGCCTTGTCATTTCTATGAAACTGATTAAATTAATAGAAGAATTTGTGATGTTTTGTAATCCCAAGGCAAGGTTATTTAATAGTCAATTTCAGTTTTGGCTTTCTTTATGTTTTTCAAATTGGTGTCTTGCCAATGCTGTGACCCTTGTAATTTTCCTAAACAAATCCTTTTGATTAGATGACAGCTTTATTCTCTATTTATGGGTGCATATTGTTTTCTTGAGTGATCTTTTCTCTTGTTTTCAGATGATTTTCCTTGTTTTTGTGGCCAAAACCAAGTGATTTTTTACTTTCTCACCCAAATTTCGATTGCAGCCAATGTAGGCGTACACAGTCTCATTCTATTGGCTTTAAACATTGATTGATGACTTTAGGTTTTTTACTCGATTGTTATTTAGGCACTCCCCCTAATAAAAGTTTCATTTGGATGCCAGGACATCTTCCTTTTTTTCTGTTTGAATCGATGTCATTGACAATGTTTGTTTGAATCTATCATTTATTTGTTTCTCAAATACTAATATCTTCAAACCTTTATTAGGGTGTACTTTCTTTGGGTCAGATTAAATTGATGGAAGTATTGTTTTGTAAGAACAAGGTGTGTTATTATTTGTGGTTCTCTATTCTCAACATATATTTCTAGTTTGTTATCTAGTCGGTTAAGAGAGACCTTAACGATTGGGATATCTCTGAGGAGGTAGCTTTGGATAGGAGCGCTTGGAGACTAGCTATCAACATGCCTGAACCGTGTCCTTTGTGTCTTTTGGGTTTCATCTCTAGCCTACCCCAACTCGCTTGGGACAAAAGGCTATGTTGTTGTTGTTGTTGTTGTTGTTGTTGTTGTTGTTATCTAGTAACATCATAGTTTGCTACTGATGAGGAAAATTGCTTTTCTCAGGCCTATATGTATTATCTTGCTAGCGATTTCTTTTTTCCCACTTCAGTTTTCCATAAGATCCGCAAGTGAAATCCAAGAAGGGGCATGTGCTTGTTGTGTCCCTGGAAATTTGGTTGATACCATAAAGTTTTCACTCATTTTTTTTGTTAGGGCGTCCGCAATGGTTAGCTATTTAGCTAGCTAGATCTAATGTGACAACAAAAAAGTAGGAGAGAGAGAGTAATCACTAGTGACGAGCAAATAACTGATCTATTTCACGTAGTCCAAGAATATGTGAGAGGAGCATGTGGGTCCAATAGCAAGGTTCTAAAAAACGCTAGACGCTAGGCGAACGCTTGCCTATGGTTTAGAGTTTTTTGTGATTAAACGTAGATTGAACATGATTAAACGTGTGTTGTGATTAAACGACACTGTGATTAAACGCAACGCTTGGCCACCGTTCAGCGTTTAATCAAGATTAAACGACGTTTAAAAACGTTTTTTAGAACACTGTCCAATAGTATAAAATAGTCTTTTCTTTTCTCTCTCACTTCCACATCAGCAAACTAAATAGCTAGTACTAGCTATTACCATTGCGGACACCCTTAAGCGATAAAAAAATCTGACTGTTTTTTTGCTTTCCCATCACCCAGATCCTGTATGCGCTGGCTTCATGGCCATGTGGCCACACTTTACTGGTCCAAAAAAATTGACTGATGCATGATAAAAAAATATTCAATTGTTACCTAGTCACCACCTTTTTTATTCTAGCAGCAGGCTCTATCCGGTCCATGTTAAATGTAAATGTCTGGAGGAAAAAATTGTTTGGTCTGTAGTGTCTGTATGAAGTACAATTGTCCTATTAATTGTTATCTGCCTCGTGTGAGCTTGTGTAGTTGACCTGCAGCCATGAACCTTCTGATTGGTAGGGTTTTTTATAAGTCAATTTTGTGATGTCTGGATATGGCATATTAACATGTAATCTGGTCCAGTTGTTCTTCTGTGTGATTAAGTCACAGGAGTACAGGTGTCTTAGTATGGTATACCAGCATAGTATCTCTGCATGTTTCAGTTCCTAAAAATGCTGGGCTTCCTGTTCATTTTGTCTCCACAGTGCCTCATCTAAAACTAATTCCACGTTTCAGTGAGGAAGAAGCTAGGCAAAAGATATATTCGGTGTCAACTCGTCATTACTTTGCTTTCGGTGCCCTTGTATCCGAGGAACTTTCTTACAAACTAAAAGGTATTTGTGATCTTATCAAGTAATATGTAGGAAATTTCATCATTAAATACCATCAAATATTCTTCCTTGGATCTTAAGACTTCTCATCATTTGCAGAGTTACCTAAGGTCCGCTGGGTCCTTCCTGATTCATACTTGGATGTGAAAAATAAGGACTATGGAGGTAATGATTACATGTTTCCCATCTTAATTTTTATCAATCATCAAAGTTTTTTGTTCAGGTCCTGCTAATTTATTTCTGGACTATGGTCTATTTTTGCATTCTCTTGTTGTTTGTTAGTATTGTTGCTGCTTGCTTGTTGGATATAAATATACAATAGTAGAATTTTGAAATTGATCTACTCAAATCTTCTAGATTTGTATGAGATGTGAATGATATGCCAAGTTATTTGATAGAATCCAAACTCCAGTATTTTATGAAATTTTCCCTTAATTGAGCTGCCTGTTATGTTCCCCTGCTTGCTTCCCATGTACTTAAGTGATTTAAGGATATCGTTGCCCCCAAGGGTGCACAAAATGAGGTCATGAACTCCTGGAGCTGTGTCCAATCAGGTTAAGTGATTGTTTAGTTGGCATCTTCTATCTGTCCCTTACTGTCTTGTTGAAAAACACCAAGACAATTTAAGAGGTTTGCTTGTAATAGCAGTTCATTGTATAACCTTAACTTGAGATGAAATTGTTGAGTTCATTTTTTTGTGTCTTCTGCTTGTTTCAGCATATGTTTCAGGAGCATATGTATTGTGTATGTAAATTGTTTCAACACTTGTGATAGCAGCATATGTTATAGCCTTTGTATAACACCAAGACAATTGATTGTATGAGCTTCAGCATTTTTATCATTTTTATTACATATGTTCGTTTCTATGATGAATGAATGAATTGACTGGTCCCAAATTGTTTTGATACATTCCATTTCTGTTTCAGGAGAACCATTCATAAATGGGGAAGCAGTTCCTTATGATCCCAAATACCACGAGGAGTGGGTCAGGAACAATGCTCGCGCCAATGAAAGATCTCGGCGCAATGATAGGCCCCGCAACTTCGACAGATCAAGGAACTTTGAGAGGAGAAGGGATAACATGCAGAACTTCCAGAACAGAGATGTGCCTCCTGGGCAGGGTTACAATGCCCCGCCACCTCCACCTGGCCAAAACCAAATGCCACCCCGTGATGGCCCTCCGCACCATGCTCAGGGCCACATGCCTCCGCCTCCACCACCACCTCATGCAGGTGGCGGCCCACCAAACTACCAGCAAGGTGCTCCTGGCTACCCACAGACGGGCTATGCCCCTGGCCAGCAAGGTGGTGCCCCTGGCTACCAGCAAGGTGGTGCTCCTGGCTACCAAGGTGGACCTCCTGGTCCTGGGTATCAAGGCGGTAACCAAGGTTACCAAGGGAACCCGGGCCCAGCTTACCAAGGTGGCAACCCGGGCTACCAAGGTGGCGCGCCAGGTTACCCTGGCAATCCACCACCACCCCCTTACCAGGGAGGCAACCCCAACGCACCTCCTCCATACCAAGGTGGTGGCAATCCTGGCTTTGGTGGTGGCGGCCCAGGCTACCAAGGCCAAGGAGGCAACTCGAACTACCAATGAGCATGACCACGTTCGTATCCAGGCGCCCCTGTTCCAGAGTACTCTTTTGGAAGAGATGGTGTGCGGTAGTATAAAACAAACACTTGTTGCTGTCTGATTTTCATGGTTTGTCGTTGCTGTACTGTATTAACCTAATTATTCCATAATACTCGAACTTGTGCTTAGTGTCGAATGATGTTTCTGGAAATCTGAAACTATGGATGATAGTATGTAGCAGCCGCTCTTTATGCACTCGCTGCCCTTGTTTGCTGAACTGGTTAGTAATTCTCAGTTGTTATAGTAAGCTTCATCGGCCTGCTTTGTGTGCCAAGTGTTACTGGGATGTTTAGTTCCATGAACTGCAAAACTGTGATCTATGGTGAATTGGTGATTCAGTCCACCCATAAACGCCTGTATGTGGTTTCGGTTCAGGGAAGTGAAACTTGTAAAGGCCTGTATATAGAGGGGTTTTTTTTTTGAAGAAATGTATGTAGAGGGATGTAGGGTGATGCTGCACACCATTTGCAATTTTTTCTCGGCCCAGGCCCAAGTGCCGCGGACCTCGGTCCACGGCCCAAAAAAAACCGGGGCCATCTCCCCCAGCTGCCCGCACTTGCTCGGTACTGTGATGGAAAATGCGCTTTTCATCAGTGCTCTAAAGATCTTTGCAGTGTTTCTCACACTTCTGTATTTTGATGCCCTAAGGCCAATCTCAGTGCAAGTTTCATTGCACAGTTTCTAAAAATAGAGAACTAGGTAATCGTGTCATGTGGATTTTATGGAGATGAAATTCTCCTCTCATCTCATGAAACTCTCTCCTCTCTCCTCTCTCCTCATAAAGATCATACCAAGTCATCAAAAATACTGATGTGACATAGATTTAATGCATGAAACTCTCTATAAAATTCCCACTAAGACTGATCTAATTCAGAATAGAGGAGGCTGCGGTTTCATTTTCCTTCTTTTTTTCGACCCGATCAATCGATTGTGGACTCAGGTAACTGTGCCCAGGCAGAAAGGCTATCTCAAGTGTGGCAGACTGCCAAAGCTGGTTCCGAGAAAACATTGGTCTTGATTTCCAGTGGGCAGTGCTGCTGTCGAATAAGAAAAGATTTTTTTTTAAGAAATTGATATGAAAATGAGGTGCCATGAGTCCTCGCTAACAATTGCCACGTCTGATCACTGGTTCTCTCTCCCTCTCTATCGGCTCGCTTTGACCAATTCCAGAATCCAAAGAACTGCGGCACCTTGGTCGGCGCCATTAGAAATCGTGTTATTATAAATTTATAATCGACTTAGTATATACTTGATCTCAAGGTTTCCACTGGAAGCTCACACATACTCTTCTCACCCCTCCATTTGATTGACATAGAGTCTGATCGGTTAGCAAAAGTTGCCAATTTTTTAGCCAACACTTAGTTTGCTACCAAAAGCTGCCAATATTTCACATTTAGCTTACCAAAATGGTGGTAAATTTTTTGCCTATATTTTGGCTTGCCAAAACTTTGCCATTACAAAATTTGGGTGGCAAAGGAATCAAGCTCATAGTGACAACTCACTGCATTTATAGGGAGCCAGTTCAGAAAACTTAAGTTGCACGTGTTTTCTTTTATGGATTGTTTGTTTCCCATTACAACTGTACATTGTAGCTGTTTTCATTTCCTTTTATAACTGTAGATTTCAGTTTCCTTTCTTTTTACAACGGTGCATTCCCGCTGTTCGATTTTTTTCCTTACAACTGTGCATTCTAATTTTTTCAGTTTCTCTTAGGCTCCGTTTGGATGTCGATATTGGAGGTATTGGCATTGAAACTTGAATTAGTTTCAATGCCAAATGAGCCTAGCATTGATATTAGGTTACAATATCAAAGCGATTGTTTGGATGTAGATAAAATTGCAAGATGGAATCAAAGAAGCCAGCGAATATCAATTCTTGTATGGATGTCCACACCGTGGCATCTGATTCTGGCGGTCTGGCCATCTTCGTTCGGGGTGCAGCTCCAGCGCGTCGACCACTCGTCGGCGAAGGGGGCTCGGAGCTCGCCGCGGAGGGAGGCAGGGGAGGGCGCGCGGAGCTCGCCGCGGAGAGAGATAGGGGAGGGGTGCGTACAGGGCATCGCACGGAGGGAGGCGGGGGAGGGGCGCGGATCTCGCCGTGAGGCAGGGGAGGGGCGGCACAAGGCTCGCCGCGGAGTGAGGAAAGGGAGGGCGGCGTGGCTCACTGTGGGGGGAGGCAACAAGCAGGGGAGGGGTGGCGCGTCCGTGAAGAAGGGGGCGACGAGCCGATGTACACGGGAAAGGCCGACGAACCGTCGAACACGGGGAAGCGAGTGCTCCCCGTTGCCCGCCTCATCTCCAATTCCGCCCAATACAAAGGGTCATGGATCTCTATTGAGGGTGAGGGGGTGTAGTGCAGCGAATACCGGTTCAGCATTGAGGATGATTTCCAATTCCAAAGTCTAAGCCATCCAAACAGCTGCATTTGGTGCTATCCAATGCTAATTCCAATTCCGAAGCCTCAAACCAACATCCAAACACGGTTTTAGAGACATGGGCATCCTATGCTCTTAGAGAGAGCATCCTATGCTCCAACGATCCGGCCGAGACACTTGGGTGATGGTCCAGTGATTTTCGGGCTACATGTGTCAAGCCTGCGGCCATTGGCCCGGGTTCAAATGTCACTCTCCGGGCTCTCCCTGGCACGGTTGTGGTATCGTGCAGATGTGATTGTATGATCATTGCGTGCGGATTCGGGCTCAATGTCACAGTTACTCCCTCCGTCCATCAAAAAATACAACTTTAAAATTTAGAATTTGTCCACAAAAGAATGCACCTGTAGCCTATTCCAACTAGAGTGGGATCCACTTTTATAGGAATTATAATGAGGATAGTAAAAAAATCACCCAGATATGGTTGTTTCTGTACAATGGATTGTCACCACAAAGAATGTCACCAGGGCCCGCTTAAGGGGGTGGGAAGGCAGGGCGACGGCTCTGGCTCAGGCAACAAGGCATGCAGCTAGTCACGCAGGTTTTTCGGACTTCCACTCTTCCGCTCCTCGATTGCGACTCGGGGTTTGGCGTTTCATTTTCATCTGCTTTTGTCCGGGGCCGGCGCCGAGTGTTCTCCTTCTCTGGACCACCAGACACCGACACCGAAGACTAGAGTCCAAGACACTCACGCACACGCACGCCAGCTGGTGCGGTGACACCGCAAACCTACCAGCATGAGCATCTGCTGCCTAGGCACTAGCACTAGCACTCTAGCAGGTTGCCGGTAATGAGCCGTAAGTTCAATGTTCTAATTGTTAGGGTTTTCAATTTCTCATTTGATTAATTGCTAGAGTTCTTAATTTTTTTATTTCTAGGCACATATATAGTTGGCCTAAAAGCAAGGTTAATAATACAACCGGCTACTAGCTGCAAGGATCCTTGCAGCCCACCTTTCAGCCCACTCGTATAGTAGTTAACCCTTCGTCGTTAATATATAGCCCACTTGTTCCTCATAAAATTTATTGGTTCTTGTGTCAAAACCGGCTGTAAGTCTGGTTCTCCTTTCTCTCTTCTCCCCTCTCTCCTTCATATTAGCATTTAGCATACTTATAACCTCTTATAATACTTGCTCTAAATGACCCATAGTGTCTGACTCGCCCGGCCTGGGACTCTTAAAAACCATGAGGCGGCCCTGAATGTCACATGGATCCTACAAGGACCTATGTAGAATATTCTTGTAGGGGTACATGCATTATTTTATCTATTTATTAGTTTGTGTGAAGAATGTTAGAGTTGTATTTTTCCATGGACGAAGGGAGGACTGAACAATAAACAATAGGGGAAAACTGCCGTGGAGATGGAATTGTTTGCTGTTTTTCAGTTTTCCATATCACAGTCCTTGTTTGGAACATGAAATTGCCGTGGACATGGAATTGTTTGCGGTTTTTCAGTTTCCCATATCACAGTCCTTGTTTTCTGGTCGAAAGAACCCTGTGACACAAAATGATGCGATGCCGTCCATGTTTAGACTTGAGATCAAAATATATATATTCCACCTGCGAGTGCTGCAACATCGCAACAGTGATGCTTAAACAGAATGGGGCCTTGATACAGTTTCATTCGTCTCTCTCTGTCACGAACCATTTCTTGTATTACAGCTAAATAATAATAGGTTGAAACTCAGGAATCGTTGCCCGGTTGGTACATGTCATCACGCAAGATTCTTGGGTTTAACTATAGATGAGTCTTTGGCTCCGATGAGAGCTAGCGTTAGCAACGGATTTGGGATACGTTATCGAGGGAGCCGCAACAAATCGTGGGTCTGGCCTATGCAAATGCTATGCTGCTCTGCATATGCATCCTCGTCGCCGCATCCCAAGACAAGAAAACAATGCTGTCACTGAGAATCCAATGATAAGCTGTTCATCAAGTAGTACGAGTAGTAATGCCCCGTTTGACACGGCGGCTGCAGCACCAGCTCCACCCGGAGCCGTGCCAAACGGGTGCAAATGGAGCAGCTCCATCCCAGGAGCCACACATGAACCCGGTTTCGGCTTGCACAGAGGAGGCGGGGCCACAAAAATGTGGCTCCACGCGGCTCCTCTCGTTGTATTCCTCTCTTGTCCTCGGCCCAGAGCTCGCGGCGTGTGTGGAGGAAGCCAGCAGCGCGCGCGGAGGTGGACAGAAGATTGGCACGCGGAGGCCGCCGAGCCGGTCGGCCGGCGGCGCACGCGGAAGCGGGGCGGGCAGGCCGACGGCCGCGCCATGGCCCACGCCGTCGGGGCCACCGTCAGGTCCTCGGCGCGGTCGCGGGCGAAGGAGGCCGCCACGGGTGGCCCGGCAGCGGTCGCGGCGCCGTTGGCCGGCGCGGGCGGGGACGCGCGCGGCGAGCGATGGATGGAGAGGTCCGGGGACGGCGGCGTGGCGGCGTGGCGGTGGAGGTCGCGCGGAGGAGGGAAGGCGCGCGGCGCCAGCGCTGGCGAGGCCCGAGGCCACGCGGGGCAGAGGGGCAGCTTGAGGAGGTGGCCGGCAGCCGCCGTGGGGAGGAGGCGCCAGCCGCCGGTGCTTTGGGAGGAGGAGGCGGCGCGGGCCGCCGCGATTGGAGGAGGTGACGGCGGGGCTGGGCAGAGTCGCGAGGAAGGGGCCGGCGACTAGATAAGAGGAGAGGATAAAAAAAGAAAGGGAAAGAAAAAAAAGATAAGAAGAGGAAAAAAGAAAGAGAAAAAAGGGCAATTTAGACATTTTGAAATTTCAATCCAACAAGTGAAGCTGTTTTGTCAAACATTTTCTAAAACGGCTCCAACTCCACTAAAAAAGTCGCTCCACCGAAGGAGCCGGAGCCGGAGCTATTTTTGGAGGAGCCGGAGCCCTGCCAAACAGGCTCTAACTAGACGTTTGATCCGCAGCCACAAGGCAGCCCTGTTTGGGAGGGCTCCAAAGGCAGCTCCAAAACCGGCTCTTGCCGGAGCCCTCCCAAATGCACGAAAACAGAGCAGCTCCACCGTCAGAGCCTCGATTTTCCCGCTGAGGGGAGCCGGAAGAGGGAGGAGGAGCCAGGAAAACTGGCTCGAGTGGCTCCTCCACCACACCTGCCATCTTTGGTCCCCGCGGCCTCTTCGCGCGCTTCGCCTGCTCACGCGCTCCACCTCCTCGCAGCGCTCGATCTCCGCATTCTCCTGCTGCCTCTTCTCGACATCGCTCTGACACAGGTGCTCAGTTGAGCTCGAGACCATGGCGGCGGGCACGACTGGCAGTGGGAGGCCTGAAAGGACCTTAATCGCGTGATGTCGCCTAGAGGGGGGTGAATAGGCGTTTAAGATTAATCCTGCAGATTAAAGCACTTTACACAATTGTCAGCAACCAACTGGTCAGACCGGTCTGGAATACCGGTCAAACCGGTACTAGGCTTAGAAACAGGATTCAAACACTCAGACCGGTCAGACCGGTTGAGCAGACCGGTCAGACCGGTCCTACACAGAACCTGCACAAAAGTGTTAATTCTCCCCTTTACGAGCTCTAGCACAAATGCAGCTTGGTATGGTGCTTTTTTAGATGCTTACAAATGTATTTCTTAACCCTGCACACACAGAAACAACAAAACCAAGTAGATCGAAGCGGAAGCACAAATAAAGCTAGAGTACAAAGTGTGAGACAAACTAAATGAAGATAATGCAAGGAGACACAGAGATTTGTTTCACCGAAGTTCGGATTCACCACGTGTGAATTCTAGTCTCCGTTGAGGAAGCTTATCGCGACCACAAGGTCAAGATATCTCCTCCTTTCCACTATATGACCATGTGTCCTCGTGCCACACGATCGTTGCTGCAACAAACTTGCCACTGCTCACCACAAGCTTGGGAGCTAGCCGGCGACGCCTAGCCGTCTAGGAGGCTTCTCCTCCAAGAGTAACAAATGCTTCAATCAAGTTGGCGACGCAACCACAAGTGCTCAAGCTAGGGCTTATGCTCTCACTGCTCAAATGCTCTCTTAGCAAAAGTTTCGCTCAATCCAACTCAAAGGATTCAATTCTAATCACTCAAATCTCACAAAGAGAGGTTGGGGAGGACTTCTCAAGTGCTCTCACGGCTCAGAGAAGGCTCTAGAATGTAATGGCATCAGCACCCACGAATGGGTGAGGGTGTGGGGTATAAATACCCCCCTTTCAAAAACTAGCCGTTGTTCTGTCAGACTCAGACCGGTCAGACCGGTCAGTTCAAATTAACTAGCCGTTGGACCCTGACCGGTCAGACCGGTCGGATGGACCGGTCAGACCGATCCAAGTAGGTTTTCTGCTCCCAAGTGTTTCTCTCTGATTTTTCTCACATGGGATAGCTATGAGCACTTTTGGTAATGTCAAACCACTGATGTTGCATCCCTCTTGATAGTACGACATCCTATACTCAAGTTCACATAAAATGACATACAAAACACTTGAGCTTTCATGTCTTGATCAGGCCGAACTTCTTCAATCAATATCTTGAGGTTGTCAACATCCTTAATTTCAGTGAGCATGACTGCTTGAGCTAGTGACTTTGAATCTTCCTTCATATAAGAATGGAATCCATCTTTGATTCACAAGCCACTCCCATTTTCCAAATAATGACACTCTTTAACATAGAGCTCTCCATGACTCTAGGATCTCTGGTATTTTGACCCGTATCGGTTTCCTTGCTCCCCCAAGCCAACGCTTGCGTAGCCTCTTGAAACACGCCTCTCGGTCCTCCACCTTTATCCTAGCCGTCCATCTTGAACTCATATTGATTTGTGTCATGCATGAAATCTTCGTTGTCAATTTGAATTCTCAATTCAATCTTATATACAAGCCTTCTAATTTGAGATAACATATGCACATCAACTCATGTCTCATTCACTTTTCTCTTGCTTGCTTCCCTTGTACAATAATATTCATCTCATACGACAAGTCTTTCCAATTTGAGACTATGCAACAACATATTGTGTCTCATTCTCATAACCTTTACTTGTCATACGAATTCTATCATAAGTCGAATAAGCCTTTAATAGATATTTGAGCCTTTATGTCAATCATGAACACTTGCTCACATTTTTCTTTTCTTGTTTTGCTTGTCATATACATCCGAAACAAGCCTTTGCATATTAGAGACTTTATATTAACAATGAATACCTTGCTCTATTTTCTTTTACAATTTATGCTTGCCACTTTGAGTCCCACATAAACTAACAAGCTTCAGCACAATATTAGAGCCTTCATACTACACATGAATACCTTGCTCTTCCATTTTTCTTTCTCATTCTAGCTTGTCACATATAATGATTGTCAATGGGACATCCACATTTGCTTGTAATACATGAGCTATATCATTCCACAAATTAAATACCTGCTCATAATCTCATGCAAACAAGTTAGTCCTTTAATCGTATTGTCAATCAATACACCAAAACCCACTAAGGGCCTAGATGCTCTTTCAAGGCCGCGCGGGGGTGGGCACGATCGGCACTGGGAGGCCGAGCGGCGGCGTGCGGGGCCAGCAGCGGCTGCGGGGGAGGCGAGCGGCGGCGGCAAATCCAAAGGCCGACCGCGGCGCGGGAGGCCGAGTGGCCAGTGGCACGAGATGCCTACTAGGCCTAGCGGCAGCGGGAGCCTAGCTGGATAGGGATGGGCCGGCGTCCCGGCCTCCGGTCTAGGGGGCGGTAGCGTGCTTCCTGGAGGCGAGTGTGAGGGAGGCCGGCGGAGAGCGCTGCGGAGGCACGGATGGAGGCGCAAAGGGGCTACAATAGAGGAGGCGTGAGGAAGAAGATGGGGACGGGGGAGGGGAGCGAATGGATAAGGAGAGGAGGAAAAATAGAAAAGGGTAAAGAAAAAAATGCGAGGAGAAAAAGGAAAAGAAAGAAATGGAAAAAGGAAGAAAAAGCAAAAAAAATAAAGAAGGGCAATTTAGATATTTTATAACCTCAATTCAACGAGTGAAGCTGTTTTGCCAAACGTTTTGCAAAACGACTCTAGTTCCACCAGAAAAACCACTCCACCACAGGAGCCGTAGCGGGAGCTATTTTTGGAAGAGCCGAAACCCTGCCAAATAACCTCGCATGCAGACAGTACAAAGCAAAGATTCCATCAGCTCTTAACCTTTTTTTTTCTTAGTCACCGGCAAATAACAGGTGTCGTTAACATGCACGGAAATCTCCGCTCACGATATAATACACGGATGAACCAGCACGCATAGCATAAATATAAACTATGCTACTACCTTCATATAAAATGTAGGATGCTTTAGTTTTAATCCTAAATTAAAATTTTCTAACTTTGAGTAAGTTTTTTTATAAAAAAATACTACCATCTACAATACCATAAATTCAGTATCAAGACATATTTCATGTTAGATTTAGGTGGAGCCGATATGATGTTGTAGATCTGTGTGTCTTTTCTATAAAATTGATTAAAATAAAACTTAGAATAAAACGAAAATATTCATATTTTGAAATGGAGGGAGTTTATGATATCGACAATTTTTTGCATGGACATATGTAGGAAAGTGTATAACAAATAAGCACTAGTGGCGGAGCTATGTTTGGTTGTTGTGGTCAGCGGACGGACTTTGATAAATTTGTAAAGAAGTCAGTGGAAATTACAGTGCGATACTGTTTTAAATATCGCAACAGCTTAATTGTCTTATAATAGTCTTCAAATTTCTAATTAAATGAGAAGTTTATCTTAAAATCAAGAAGCTTGCAAATTAATTCGTTATCATTTGTTCAAAATTGGAGGGTTCTGTAATTTTGGATTCGCTCTTAGAGTGAGCTAGAGCAGGGGCGGATCTAAGGGGGGCTAGGGGATCAAGCCCCCCTTCCATCCTAGGATCCATGAATACTTGCCAATGCGCGGCTCCAAAGCTAATGATTAGCTCCAACAATAATCAGGTGACCTGAAATGACCGATGCATACTCTTCGCTGCAGGCTGGCTAGCCTCTCCCGTCACTGTTGTTGGGCCGTTTGGGGCCTCCAATCAGGATTTGGTTTCGGATTATGGAGGCCGTGTAATTGTCACCGAACTGGCCCGTCCCTCTGTTTTGAAGCTAAGCCCAAGTAAACTTGGGGTGTTTCCTGGGGCTATCACCGTATCAGCTAGCTATTCAGCCCCCTCTTATACACAAGCAATTGTCATGCCATTTCCAAGTGCTTCATTTTACAGTAGATTTCACACTCTCAACTGTTTTGCGGCGTCAGTATCAGTACACAAATAAAGCTCTCGCGGAATTCACTCAAACTCTTACGCGCATCCTTGATTCTGATCTTCGACAATCCTAGTATGTACCGCCGGCTGATCAGGCAAGCAGGTGGTCGTGCAGCCACCCCCGCATGGCGTTGAACGCGTCCTCGGCATCGGCGTCCTCCTCCACGGACTGCGGCCGGTGCACGAACCCGTGGCCCCTGCCGGCGTACACCGCGGCCCTGGCGCCCCTGGCGCGCCTCTCCAGCTCCCGCACCGTCTCCACGGGGCAGAGCGGATCGCCGTCGCCGCACACGAACAGCACGGGCGCCGCGAGGCGGCCGCCCAGGGACGCGTCCATCCGGGACCCGTAGAAGCAGACCCCCGCGCTGAAGCAGCCCTCGCCGGCGTCGCGCGCCAGCGCCTCCACGAGGCGGGCACCGCCGTAGCAGAACCCGACCACGCCCAGCCTCCTGGACACCCCCGCCGCCTTGAACTCGTCCACCAGCCACCTCGTGCACGCGTCGATGTCGCCGGACACCCGCGCCGGGGCCTGCCCAGCCAGCCACCGCGCGAAGACGTCCCCGTCGAACGGGGCGCCCGGCTTCCACGGGTCGCCCCGGAACAGGTCCGGCACCAGGACACTGCGCGTCCAAAAAACATCAGGGCGCAGATCGATCGAGCAATGAGAGCTGGATCGAACAGGCAGATGTTTGGTACTTGTAGCCGTTGCAGGCGACGCGGTAGGCGAAGTCCCGCGTGGCGGAGTCCTCGAAGCCGAAGACGTCGGAGAGGAGCAGGATGCCCGTGCCGTTGTTGTTCTTGACGGCCCTGAAGAGGTACGCGCGGACGCTGTCGTCGCCCTCGCCGATGACGAGGTCCGACCCGCTCACCAGCTCGCACGCCTCGTCGTCGTCGACGGTGGCGCCCGCCACTTCGGCCTGGCTGCAGAGCGGCAGCCGCTGGCTCCGGGAACGATGGCCCGGTTCCTGTACGGGAACTGGAATCGTCACGTCAGAGCGTAAACCGAGTTCAGTTTGCAATGCAACGATTCGCGATCGAACTTTCTGATAGTCCCCGTCCCCGGACGAGCACGAACGTTCCAAGGACCGCCGAGTGACGAGTCGAAAAGATACGAGTGGATAAGATGCGAGCACGCACGGGCACGGGCGGCAGCTGACTTACAGAGGATGCGAGTGTGGCGGGGCGTGCGCTTGGCGTGGCGCGGCGGAACGAGCACACGCGGCCCTGGAGTCCCCGCAGCTGGGACGACGCGCGAGGGAGCGACGACGGGCGCGCCGCCGCGACAGCCGCGGGCGCGGGCGCCATCGGGGCGGAGCTCCTGGAGCTGGGAACGCTCGCGCGAGCGGGGAGATAGGCCACCACCACTGGCTCGGCGTCGCAGCCGCGCGTTCAGATATTTTTCTCGTGGAGTTCGCGCGAGGAGGGGGCGCAAAAGCGTTCACCGCGCTCGGTCTGACGGCGCGAGTGGACCTATAGAATTCCAAACGGGCCGCCCGGCCCGAGCCCAGCCCTAGCCCTAAAAGCATGGCACTAACCGGCTTGGCCCTATCAGGCACGAGGACAGCTTAGTGTCGTGTCGTGCCATGCCACCGTGCCTGAGTGGCGGCCCAGGCACGGCCCTAAGGGCATTTTTTCGTGCCGTGCCGGCACTAAGCACGACGGCGGCACGACAGGCACTAAGGGCTGGCCGCCGGGCTAGTGCCATGCGAGGCACGACTAGCAACCCACCCCTTGATCAGGACATCAAATTCATAAGAATCACAAGACAACATAAATTTTCAAAAGTTTAAGCTGGTGCAATGGCTGCCTCATTAAAATCATATCTAGGTAAAACTCACACCTTGTGAGAAACCCTAGATATGAAAAAACAGTACAGCCCAGCTCAATCAAATTAAGTTCAAATTGTTCAAATATTACAGACCATATTCGGTTACAAGAATTCCCTCATTCTGCTACCTCTAGCACATCTAGATACAACTCAGAGAAACATTCTTCTTCAAATGACTTGTCCTCCACCTGTTGTTGTAGCCTGGCATCTGCAGCCTCCCAATTCTTGGTGCAGGTCAGGATCTCCACCATGTCCGGGTGCAAGGATCCTGCCAGTAGTACTAAAACAAGATTCTGAAGATACAGTTGAAACAGGCACAGTCAAAACATCTCTAGCTAAGATTGAAAGGACAGGATAAGAAAGTTTGTGTTCATGCCACTAGCTAATGATGCTGAACCCATCATCAAATTGGGAGAGATTGTCACTGTCCAAGTAGTGAGAAAGTTCATTACCAACACCCATAGAAGATCCGGCAGATGCAGAAGCAGAAGTACTAGTGCATGCTGCATGCAGCAAGGCAGAAGCACTAGTCCTTCTGGACAGAGAGAGAAGGGGTACAGAAAGAGGTACCAGATCCAGGAGTTGCAAAGATAGCATCATCATCATCCTCATCTGCAAAAATGTCATCCCAAGCACTATTTTTCTTACTTGCAGTGGGTGGTTGTGAACATGTTCTCCTCTTAGCTGCACTAAACTTGTCATCATATCTCTTATAAATGATATTAAGTTGAGCCCTTATCTCCGATAAATAAGATGAATAATCAACACCAAGCAACTTGAGAATTTTACTAAAACCCTTCAATTTACCTCTAGGATCCAAGATGAAAGCAAAAGAGTAAAGCATGGGAATGTCCTTCCAGTACTTAATATAAACATCTTTCATGCGAGTAACCACAGGCCTAAGCAAAGCATCATTCTCATAGCACTTCAAGTGCTTGCAAATCAAAACCATATGATGCAACATAAGTGGAGAAGTAGGATAATAAACACCGGAAAGTGCAATAGTAGCATCATAAAAACAGTTCAAGGAATTCAAACATACTCTGAGCAATGTTTCAGTGATCATCTGTTAAAAGCACACGCTCATAGTTGTTGTTTATGAAGACAGAAAAATTTTGCTTGTAAGGTAGCAAATGCTTAAACATTAGATATGTAGAGTTCCACCTCACATCCATATCCAAACCAAATTTTCGAAGACAAACCTCAACAGAAACACAAAACCCCTTAAAGTTTGCAATGCGCTGGTTAGAAGAATTTAAAAAAGAAACAGCAGAGCGAATGTCATCAAGGTAGTGCTTGATCACATCCAAAGCACTTTTAACCATAAGGTTTATTATGTGACAAGCACAACGCTGATGCAAAAAAAATAGTGCCAACATAACCAGAAACTTTAGGTAGTAGAGAATCAATGGTGCCAACATAAGAAGAAAGTTCAGGAGCTAAAGTTTCAATGGCTTTGTTATTAGAAGAAGCACTGTCCAAAGTGACAGAAAAAACCTTAGCAGTTAAACCATATTCATCTAAGACAGCAGAAACACGCTCAACAATATTGTCACCAGAATGAGATTCATCAATCAGCCTAAACCCGATTACCCTCTTCTCCAAATGCCAGTCAGGATTAACATAGTGAGCAACAACACTAAGGTAATCCTCCTTAGCATTGCCAGACCAAATATCCGAAGTAAGAAGAATAGATGAAACACCAGTAGAAGATTCAATAAGTTTATCACGCAAACTAGAATGGTACTTGATCAAATCTCTAGCTGTGGTTCGTGCAGAGACAAGTAAATCTAGGGTTATGAGCTTCCCTTATATACTCCTCAAAAGCAGCAGATGCACCAACACAGAGAGGAAGATCTAATCAAGCTATCAAACGACATAACATAGTACGAGCTCGTTCGGCACTATACTCCCAGTGACGAACACTACCATCAGAACTAAACGAAAGCAAAGACTGAGATTGGCGCTTGTTCGCCTTTCTAGCCTCACAAACTGTCGGGTGCCACAATTAGGGACACCCTAATTGGGGTACTAAGATCGCTTTAAAAAACACAAACACCTGTTAAAGCAACTGGGCCCACGAAGGCCCACGGCCTGCTTCCTATTCGAAGGAAAGGAAAGGACTCAAAGAAGCCCAGCATGCGGCCCATTCCCATCCCCCTCGAACCAGAAGAACGATCTCCGCTTCGCTCGAGGGTCCCTCTCGGGCCCGCTGGGCAATCTCCGCCTCGCTCGAGGGTAGCGGATCTGCCCTCGAGCAGGTGACTCATCTCCGCCTTGCTCGAGGGTAGCGGATCTGCCCTCGAGCAGGTGACTCATCTCCGCCTTGCTCGAGGGTAGCGGATCTGCCCTCGAGCAGGTGACTCATCTCCGCCTCGCTCGAGGCCCTCTCACGGCATAAGGGACAAACGGCCCCCGCCGCCCAACCGACCGCCGTACAAAGGCATTAAAGGCCAGCCACTCCGCCACGGCTCAAACGACGGGCGGCGCCAGACCGCCGCTCCCGCGGTGGATGTGACCGACGTCCCATCCGCTGACCCCGATCACCGCTCCGCCACCCCGGTCGCTGTAGCAACACTGTGGACATTCAATGCGGGACAAGATAAGCTGGCGCCCCCCCCCGTTACTGTTCCGCCGACATCAACCATCCGAACTCACCTCCCGCTGGGGGAGGGGTCTGGCGATGGCACGTGCCCTTCCGAGAGGGGCACTCTGCATGTGCGGGCGGACCCCGGACCTCCCTCTTGTGGGGTCCGGGACTTCCACGCACCCCCGGACCTTCTAGTGCGCACGCTCGCACCCCGACCAGGGGGTCCGGGACCGTCCCACGCCATTACTACCGCTGGGACACTGCGGGACGACCGGCACAATCTTCGCAGGGCCAAGGACGGAGCCCAGGACGACAGCGACGCGCGCCGCCTTCCCACAGTACACTTTCTACAGTGTTCGTCCACTATACCTGCGATTCGGGGGAAACGACGACTTCCGCGCACACTACACTCATGCACACCGCCCTCCTTACAACTATAAAAGGAGGGGGTGGACTTCCTTTTGCGCAGGCTGATCAACTCTCTCCAATCGAAAGTGGGCAGCAGGTTTTCCGGTCTTTCTCCCTCAGAAAGGCCTCTGCACTACTGAGCACTCACCTCAACCGACTCCACTCCTTGCAGAGACTTGGGAGCTTCCCTCCCTCTCTCGCTTTGCTTGTATCCCCTACTACAAGCACTCCGGGTGCAAGATAATACAGTGCCCTCGCACACCCCCTTTGCTGGACGTACGGCCCCGCGGCCGGAACCAGGATAAAATCGTGTGTTACTGTGTTGCCTCTTGCATCATCATCTGGGACGAGGAAACACGCAGCATTTACTAGTTGGGATTCAGGCCCCTTGGGTAGGAACACCGACAGTTGGCGCGCCAGGTAGGGGGGCACTGCGTGACTTTTTCTCTCTTTTTCCCACTTGATCTCCAGGAATGGCGAGCAGATCGAACACATACCCTATGGGTGTTTCGGATCCGTTTCCAGCGGGACGCGCGATCTCGTTCGGGAGTCTCGAGTTCAGGACAACCGGCAACGGTTACCTCATGCAGCTCCTCTCCTCCAAACGCAACCTCATCACTCCGACTTCGCCAGCCCGGCGCAACAGGCGCTCGGGTCAGCGTTCGCGACGAGCACGCGCGGAGCGGCGTCGTGCGGCACGCCACAGCTCCCCCACGTGGGTCGAGGCTGGCGTGTCGCAACTCAGCATCACGGCCAATGGGGCAACCGTTTCGCCATCGCGTGCCTCGGCGTCATCTGCGCCGACACCATCGCCTGCGGCAACACTAGTGCCTCCCAGGGGGGACTCGACTTCGGCGTCGCCCTTCCCCTTCGGGATGCGCAACGCTGCCGCCCACGCCTCGTCAACCGTCGCTGACTTCATCGAGCGTGGGGATCTGCCGGGTCATCATCTTCGGTCGATTCGCAGCCCCATCGTGTCGTCTCCAGACGAATCCTACCCTGAGACGACGAGCTCGATCGCCGACGACATCGACTTCTTCATGAACAACTTCACGGCCGAGGAGGCCGAGGACTACTCCGGGGTCTACAACCCCAACGCTCTCCGCTCGTTCCAGCTGGCGACGGCGTACTGCCTCACCTGCTCCGAAGACTCCAGCGAGGGGGATTTCGATCCTTCCCGGGAGTGCTTCATGGTGGACCTTGCGGACGAGCAAAATGACAACGCACCAGGCAACGACGGGGAAGCCGGGGCGGACGCGCGGGCAAAGCAACCAGCGAACCCGCCTGCAGCACCTTCCTCGTCTAGCTCGGCGGCGCGACAGGCCCAGCTGGCGCAGCTCAAAGAGCTTCAAGCCAAGCTCGACGAGCAGCGTCAACAAACCCAGGAGCTGCGAGCCGCACTCGAGCAGCAGCGTGCCGTGCCTGGCGCTCGCGCCCAAGCGGCGGGACGTGTTGCGCGGGAGCGCATCCTGGCCGACGACAACCTCGACAAATCGCCGGAACTGAAGACGGCGGGCGAGAAACTCGTCGCTGCAGCTTACCTACTCCAAGCTATGCCCGAGCCATCGACACCTTCGGGCCGCAACCTGCGCCGCGAGGCACAGGAGCTCATCGAGCAAGCTGCCGTGCAGCAGGCCGAGAGTTCTGCGTCTCGCATGTGCTCGAAGGCCCCGGAGCAGTGTGATGGGACTGCGCACCAGGACCGTGAGGTTTCCGTGCACACACCCCCAGCGGCGAAGGGCAAAGCAGCCGTAGCGCCCGGCGCGAGGGCACCCTCGGTGCACGAGCGCATCGGGAGAATTCCCGTAAGGGAGCGAATCCGTGACACTCGCGGGCACGCTGGCGACGGCGACGCCCGCAACGTCATCGACGGCAGGAGGTACACCCCTCGACGGGGTGGACGCTTCGACCCCGAGCACGACAGGGGTGAGTCACCGGAGCCTCCGGGCACCCGGGTGTTCAGCCGGGAGATTCGGACCGCGCCCTTTCCCCCGCGCTTTCGACAACCCAACACCCTCGTCAAATACTCGGGCGAGACTGATCCTGCAGTCTGGCTTAACGACTACCGCCTAGCATGCCAGCTAGGCGGCGCGACGGAGGACGCGGCCATCATCCGCAACCTTCCTCTCCATCTTGCTGACGCCACACGAACGTGGCTCGAGCACCTGCCTGCGGATCAGATCCACAACTGGGCCGATTTGGTCCATATCTTCGTGGGCAATTTCCAGGGCACGTATGTGCGCCCTGGGAACTCTTGGGACCTCAAAGGGTGTCGTCAAAAGCCCCGCGAGTCCCTGCGTCTCCAAGCAGTGCACCGAGCTCCCCAGCGTCACCCACGCCGAGGTCATTAACGCTTTCCTCGAGGGTACGACGTGCAGGAACTTGGTGCATGAGCTTGCGAGAAGCCGACCTGTTAACACCAATGAGTTGTTCGACGCTGCCACCAACTACGCCGCCGGCGAGGAAGCGGTTGGTGCCATCTTCGACGACAAATCGAGCAAGCGCAAAGACGATGCGCCCGCGGAGGGCGGCAGCGTCAAGCCCAATGCCCCCGCCAAGAAACTGAAGCGGGGGAAGAAAGGAAAGAAGCCGGTCCCACCAAGCCAGCACGGGTCGAGACAGGCAGAGGACTCCGAGGAGGCCTTTGCAGCTGCCCCAGACCGCAAGGGACCTCGAGGCCCCCCTCGAGGCGGTGGTGGCCAGTTCGACGACATGCTTAAGAAGCCGTGTCCTTACCACAAGGGCCCGGTCAACCATACCCTCGAGCAGTGCGAGATACTCAAGAAATACTACAACCGCGTCGCGCATCGCGACGAGGACAAGAAGAAGGATGCTGGCGACAAAGGTGGAGATGACGAGTTCCCCCCAGTGGAGAACGCCTTCTTCATCTTTGGAGGAACAACGACGAATATGACTTCTCGGCAGCGCAAGCGTGAGCGCCGCGAAGTCTTTTCCGTTACCAAAGCCACGCCATCCTACATCGACTGGTCGAAGGATACCATCGCCTTTGGCCGCGAGGACCACCCCGACTACGTCCCGCTTCCGGGACGGTATCCGCTCGTTGTCGATCCCATCATCGGCAACACTCGCTTCTCCAAGGTGCTCATGGACGGAGGCAGCAGCCTCAACATCATGTACGCCCCTACCTTGGAGCTCATGGGGATCGGACTGGACAAGCTTCGCCCCAGCAAGTCGCCATTCCATGGCATTGCGCCGGGGAAGCGAGTCCAACCCCTCGGCCAGATCGATCTGCCTGTATGCTTCGGCACAGCAGCCAACTTCCGCAAGGAGGTTCTCACTTTCGAGGTGGTGGGATTTCGAGGGTCCTATCATGCCATCCTTGGTCGTCCTTGCTACGCCAAGTTTATGGCTGTCCCCAACTACACCTACCTCAAGCTCAAAATGCTGGGTCCGAAGGGCGTCATCACCATCGGCGCTTCGTTCGAGCACGCCTACGAGTGCGACGTCGAGTGCGTTGAGCGTGCGGAGGCTCAAGCGGAGGACGAGGCCCTCGCAGCCACCCTCGACAAAATGGCGAGCGAGGCCTTAGACTCCACGCACCGACACGCCGGGAGCTTCGAGCCCGCCGAGGGTATCAAGAAAGTACCCCTCGACCCAAGCCACTCCGACGACAAGGCGTTGCAGATCAGCGCCACCCTCGACGACAAATAGGAAGTGGTGCTCGTCGATTTCCTCCGCGCCAACGCAGATATCTTTGCGTGGAGCCCCTCGGACATGCCTGGCATACCGAGGGAGGTCGCCGAGCACTCTCTTGATGTCCGACCCAACTCCAAGCCGGTGAAGCAGCGCCTAAGACGCCTCGACGAGCTCAAGCGCCGGGCGATCGGCGAGGAGTTGCAGAAACTTCTGGCGGCCGGATTCATCAAAGAGGTATTCCATCCCGAGTGGCTAGCTAATCTAGTATTAGTGAAGAAAAAGAGTGGAAACTGGAGGATGTGTGTGGACTACACTAGTCTAAATAAGACATGTCCGAAGGTTCCCTTTCCCTTGCCACGAATTGATCAGATTGTAGATACTACTGCGGGATGTGAGCTCTTATCCTTTCTTGATGCTTACTCCGGTTACCACCAAATCAAGATGAAAGAGTCCGACCAGCTCGCGACTTCTTTTATCACACCTTTTGGAATGTACTGCTACGTTACGATGCCCTTTGGCCTCAGAAACGCCGGAGCTACCTATCAATGGTGTATGCTCCACGTTTTCGGAGACCATCTCGGGCGGAGCGTAGAGGCATATGTCGATGACATCGTTGTAAAATCCAGGAAGGCGGATGACCTGGTTGCCGATCTCAGGATCGCATTCGATTGCCTACGGGCCAAAGGGGTAAAACTTAACCCCGAGAAGTGCGTATTCGGGGTGCCTCGAGGCATGCTCTTGGGTTTCATTGTCTCCCGGCGGGGCATCGAACCCAACCCTGACAAAGTCTCGGCCATCACTCGGATGGGACCGATCCGAGATTTAAAGGGGGTACAGAGGGTCATGGGATGCCTAGCGTCCCTTAGCCGTTTCATCTCGCGTCTCGGCGAGAAAGGCTTACCCCTGTATCGACTCTTGAGGAAAACCGAGCACTTCACGTGGACCCCCGAAGCTCAAGAAGCCCTCGAAAGGCTGAAGGCATCGCTCACTCATGCTCCCATTCTTACGCCACCTACGGACGGCGAGCCCCTCTATCTGTACGTAGCTGCGACGACCCAAGTGGTCAGCGCAGTGATCGTGGTTGAAAGACAAGAGGAGGGTCAGGCTCTGCCCGTCCAGCGGCCGGTGTACTATATCAGCGAGGTGTTGTCCGAAACCAAGACACGCTATCCGCAGATTCAGAAGCTGCTCTACGCAGTAGTGCTAGCTCGACGCAAGTTGCGCCACTACTTCGAGGCTCACCCCGTCACCGTTATCTCGTCTTTCCCCTTGGGAGAGATAGCCCGCAACCGGGAAGCCGAGGGTAGAATTGCCAAATGGTCTGTGGAGCTGATGGGAGAGACCCTCGCCTACGCCCCCCGCAGAGCGATCAAGTCCCAAATCTTGGCCGACTTCGTGGCTGAGTGGACGGACACTCAGCTACCCCCATCACAAATCCAGGGCGAATGCTGGATTACGTACTTCGACGGGTCGGTGATGAAAACTGGCGCCGGTGCCGGCCTCCTATTCATCTCACCCCTCGGAGAACACATACGGTACGTGATCCGCTTGCATTTCCCTGCTTCGAACAATATGGCGGAGTATGAGGCCCTCCTCGGTGGCCTCCGCATCGCCATCGAGCTCGGCGTCAAACGCCTCGACGCGCGCGGTGACTCTCAGCTTGTCGTCGACCAAGTAATGAAAGAGTCCAGCTGTCACGACCCGAAGATGGAGGCATACTGCAACGCGGTGCGCCGCCTCGAAGACAAATTCGACGGTCTCGAGCTCAATCATGTCCCGCGCAAGTACAACGAGGATGCCGACGAATTGGCCAAGATAGCCTCGGGGCGGACCACTGTCCCCCCGAATATCTTCGCCCGCGACATCGCCAAGCCCTCTGCCGAATTCAAGGACCCGCCGGAGCCGGGCCCCTCGTCCACCAGGTCCCCCGGCGGGAACCCCCCGGCGGACGGGGTCGAGCCCATGGACATTGACTTTGGGACCACCTCCGCGGATGAGGCCGAAGCAATGGAAGTCGACGAGGCCCCCACCTCGCGAGACTGGCGCGTCCAGTACCTTGACTGGATGATTCGAGGGATCTTACCCTCGAACCGTGCTCAGGCACGGCGCCTCGCCAGGAGGGCCAAGTCCTTCGCTCTAATCGACAATGAGCTACACAAGCGCAGTCCCTCGGGCGTCTTGCAGCGATGCATCCCCCTCCCAGAGGGCAAGGAGCTGATCCGCGACATCCACGCTGGCATCTGCGGCCCTCACGCCGTGCCACGTACCCTCGTGGGCAACGCGTTTCGGCAAGGATTTTACTGGCCCACCGCGGTCGCCGACGCCACCGACGTCGTGCGGACCTGCGAGGGTTGCCAGTTCTATGCTCGAAAAACACATCTTCCGGCCCATGCTCTGCAGACCATCCCCATCACGTGGCCGTTCGCCGTGTGGGGGCTGGACCTCGTCGGTCCGCTGAAGAAGGCGCCCGGGGGCTTCACCCACTTGCTGGTGGCGGTCGACAAGTTCTCCAAATGGATCAAGGCTCGACCCATCGGCAAGATCAAATCCGAGCAAGCAGTCCAATTCTTCACAGACATCGTCTTCAGGTTCGGGGTCCCGAACTCGATCATCACCGACAACGGCACCCAGTTCACAGGCAAGAAGTTCTTGGCGTTCTGTGACAGTTTCCACATACGTGTGGACTGGTCGGCTGTGGCACACCCACAGACGAACGGGCAAGTGGAGCGTGCCAACGGCATGATCCTCCAAGGACTAAAGCCAAGAATCTTCAACAAGCTGAACAAGTTCGGCCGGAGGTGGCTCACGGAGCTACCCTCGGTCATCTGGAGCCTGAGGACGACCCCGAGCAGAGCCACGGGCTTTTCTCCGTTCTTCCTGGTCTATGGTGCCGAGGCTATCCTCCCCACTGACTTGGAGTACGGATCGCCAAGGCTCAAGGCATATCAAGATCAACGAAACCAGCGAGCTCGCGAAGACTCACTGGACCAAGTGGACGAGGCTCGAGACATGGCGCTCCTCCACTCTGCGCGCTACCAGCAGTCCTTGCGAAGGTATCAAGCGCAGAGGGTCCGGCGCCGAGACCTCAACGAAGGGGACTTGGTGCTAAGGCTTCGACAAGACAACAGGGGCCGCCACAAGCTCTCACCTCCATGGGAAGGACCGTACATAATCGCCAAGGTGCTCAAGCCCGGCACGTACAAGCTGGCCAACGAAAAAGGCGAAGTCCTCACCAACGCTTGGAATATACAACAGCTACGTCGCTTTTATCCTTAGCATTTCAAGCTATTTGTATATTGTTCGTACTCGCATTTTCAATTTCCCGAAATAATAAGGAAGTACGCTTTACTTATTGCTTTTTGGGAACATTCCCGACCCTCGAGGGCTCGGGCGCGCACGAACATCGAGGTACGCTCGGCTTTACCCTCGGCAAAGCCGAGCCTCCCTCGGGGGCTACTACGGGGGGAACCCCCGAACGTCCCCAAAAAGTCGCCAATGTTTTTTCGAAATATTTCCGTCTCGACCCTAAGCTTCTCGTATCCTTGGAAAAAACGGACGAGAGGCGTAAGCAACTACGGTACGGGGCTGGCCGAGTCATGGGGCCGCCTACGCCTCCGGGATACGGCACCCCCCTCACCACCCTATGCCTACGTTGCTTATGAACGCGAACTTCCTCGCAGATGTTTATCTAAGTCGCATACGAAGAACACGGAAGTAAAGTAAAGAAACACAGGCTCGAACACACGAGGCCTCGACAGGCCACACATTCAAATTATGAAATAAAATTTCATATATTCATAGGATACGATTACAAAGAGCGACTGTGATAAACACTAATCTATTTACAATGGGCTTCGAGGCCCAACTTTCCTACAGGCTACCATCCCCCCCTGCGGGTCTTCAGGGGCGTCGAATTCAGCGATGGGAGGGATGTCTGCCTCGAGCTTCTCGGCGAGGACGGTGGCGAACTCCTCCGCGGCTGCGTCAGCTTCATCCATAATGACCGACGCGGTGTCCGCATCCGCATCATCGGGAACGACGTACCCCGACGACACCCTCTGGAGATCCATGAGGTAATGCATCGAGGCCACGGCGAGAGCCCGCAGGACACCGAGGCGGAAGGTACTCTTGGCGTGTTCGGCAATCCGGCCGCCTAGCGCGCGCAGGCGGCTGATCACCGAACTGCCATAGACGGCGCCCTCCCCCTCGAGCTCTTGACACACGCTCACGGCGGTCTGCTCCAGCTCAGCAAACTCCATCTGTGCCGCTGTGAGCGCGGTGTGGACCGCTTCCTTCGCCGCGGTCTCATCCGCCACCTTTTGCCTCAGCTCTGAGCAAAGGAAATCGACAGACATTAGCCACGAAAGAAAGCAAATCAACGAAAAATCGAAGGTACTCACCCGCCATGTTCTTTTGCGCCTCCTCCCTCTGGGTACGGGCGGCCTCCTCGAGCGAGGACAAGGAGGCTTCTTTTTCCTTAAGGCTAGCCCCCATGTTCTGGAGGGCCACCTCCCTCTCTTCGAGGGCCACACCCTGTTCCTGGAGGGTCCCGGCGAGTGCAACCACGGCCACCTCTTTGTGGAGGAGCTCGGCTTTCTGCTGCTCAAGAGTGGCGCTGAGGCGTTGCAGCTCGGCGCTCTGCGCCTCAGCCTCCCGAGCTCTTTCCTCGAGCGTCGTCCGAAGGTGCTGCAGCTCGGCAGCTCGCGCCTCGGCTTCCCGGGCCTTCTGCTCTGCTGTCGCCCTCTGGGCGTTCCGCTCATCGGTGACCCGCGCCAGTTCCTCCTCCAGCGCCCGCTGACGCGCCCCCAGATCGGCCATTTTTGTAATGGCGTCGATGTTTTTGAGCACCAGCTCGGCGTTGTGTTGCCCGAGCTGGCTCATCTGGGAGTACAGCCGGTTCATCTCGACGCTCTTTTGGCGCGAGATTTCCCTCAGCTGCTGCAAAGGGGGAGGGCGTGGGTGAGGACGCGTAAAAGCTAAAACCGAATTCGAGCAATTTCCGGGGGGAAATACTTACCTGGCTTACCTGGTAATCCGCATTCTGATGGAGCTGATAGGCGCGGTCGAGGGCCTGCAAGATCTCGCGCCTAACGCCCATCTGCTTGTTCCAGGCCTCCTCCTCCTCCTGCTCCTTGCGAAGGAACTCTCAGGGGACACCAGACGGGACAATAACTCCGAGGTGGCTCCCCTCCGACGCCCCCGCTTCGAGCACGCCCGTGCTGGCCGACGCGAACTCGGCAATATGTGCGGCGGCGCTCGCCGTAGCAGCGGGGTCGATATCCACCGAGTCCCCGTACTCCTCGCTGCTGTCTGGCAGCTCCACCACCGCCGTCGCGCCCTCCCGCGCCGTGGGCACGGGCACTATCAGGACGGTACCCTCGTCCCGAGCCTCGGTGGGCTCCGAGATGGGGGCTCCTTCTACCGCTGGCGCCTCTTGCGCCATGTCTTCTGCGAGGCCCTCGCCCTCGACCCTCGAAGGCTCAAAGACGGGGGTCTCCTCCGTAGTTTGGCCGGCAGGGTGCTCCTGCGCGCCCCCGCTAGTTTCTCCTTCTATGTCCGGCCGGGCGGCGATATCTGCGTCGCCCTGACCGGCCTCAACATCAATGACCGCTTGGGCGGCGCCACTGGCACCGCCCTGGATGGTCTCCTCGGTGTCGGCCGCTTGAGCGGCCGCCTCGATGCCACGGTGGCCGGCGTCGCTCTGACCGGCGTCACCCTCCTTCTCCCGGGCTTGCTGCACCGCCTGGGCCCCTCGGGCCACTGCCTCCCATAGCCTAGTGGCCGCCGCCTCGAGATCCAAGGTAGGCGGGGGCTGCGGCGCCGTGTGCGGAGTGCTACGAGCCCCGGTCTTGAGAGCCTTGGCCGAGGCAAGCCGCACTGCATCCTTGGGAACCGCCCCGGGGCTGGAAGTCAAGAGGCACGAGTTGAGCGGGATCGAGAAATTTAACAAATACGTAACAAAAAATGAAATCCAAAATGCTTACCCAGATCGAGCACTCATGCTCCTCTTCCTCGTGGCGCTCTTTCGAGCCTGGGGCATCGAGCTGTCCCTCGAAGACTGCCCCGAGGGCGCCCCCCTCGTGTCAGCCCGATGGCTCGAGGCTGCCAGCACGGACGACTCCTCTCCCGCCGCGGCCTCGTGGCCGCGGATCAGCACCTGGGGCGCAGGCGACCCCTCGCCGGCCGCCGGCGAGGATGACCCCCGTACTGCACCCTCGAGGGTGGGATTCGCCGATGACCCCGCTACGGCCCCCGGCTCCTCTGGCGCCACGGTTGCTCCCTCTTTCTCGTCCCACAGGTAGAACGGTAGGGGGCTCGCGCCCTCCCCGTCCCCCCTCGGCGCGCGGTCCTCGGCATCCGAGGCCTCCTCCGAGTCCTCCTCCTCGTCCTCCTCCGAGGACTCAGGTGTGGCGGGCCGCGGCTTCTCCTCCGCCCGAGCGAGCTGGCGCGCCTTGTCGTGCGCCGCCTTCCTTTTCCTGTTCCTCTCGGCCTTGGCCTCCGCTGCGTCCTTCCTCCTCTTCATCTTCTCCGCGTGGAGGCGATTGATCAGGCGCTGTTCTGGGACCGGAGGCCTCGAGGTGCCGCATCTCAAACCCTGTACAATACACACATATGGGGTCAGGAAAGGGGAACTACACGATGAACGACGAGTTCGAAGCCAAAACTCACCAGGGAAATATACCCCGGCTCGGGGCGCATCTTGATCCTCCAAAGATCCGTGTGATCTTGGGGAAACTCCGCCACCGCATACCTCGCCCTCCGAGCGGCGTTGGGGTGGGAGAGAAGCTTGCTCGACGTCCTCGAGCCCTCGACCTTGCTCCCGGGGATGAGCCGGTAAATCGGCAGGGCCCTCTCCACAAGAGGGATCACCCTCTGCCGGTGAAAGTTTGCGATGACGGCCGCCGCTGTCAACCCCTTCCTCGCCAAACGCGCCAGCGCATCGGTGAGGCCCTCGAGCCTGGCTTGTTGAGCTGGGGGCGACACCCCCCAATCCCACTTCGCCGGACGCTCCCGAAGAACCTTGTTGGTAAACGCCGGGAGCGCGCCGCTGAAGTTTCGAAGGTAGAACCACCCTCGGCTCCACCCGGAGTTGTTTGTCGTCATCTTGCTTGTGATGTAAAGGTTTCGCCGGTTCGGGCGGACGTGGAGCGTCAAGCCACCGGCGTGCGCGAACCGCCTCGGCTGATTCCGCGCGTTCTCGACGAAGAGCTCGCCGCGGAATAGGTGGATCCAGAGATCCCAGTGGACGTCGATGCCGAGGTACCCCTCGCAGACGGCGACGAAGACCGCCGCCTGCGAGATGGAGTTGGGGCTGAAATTGTGCAGCTCCACTCCGTAGTACTCGCACAGCGCCCTCATGAACTTGCTGGCGGGGACGCCGAAGCCCCGTTCGTGGAGGCGCACGAAGCTCACGACGTAGCCCTGCGGGGGCTTCGGCTCAGACTCGTCCGGGTGCGGGGAAATCCACGCCGGCGCCCCCGTGTCGGAGTTCCGCGGCAGCAGCCGTTCGGCGACCAGCTGCTCCAGCACCGCGACGGTGGCGGAGGACTTCCCCCATGGCAAGGGCTCCTGGATGTCCGACATCTCCGAGAGTCAAGGGGGGATGGAAAAAGGAAGACTCCGAAATGGCTAAAGTCTCTCTCTCCCTCTTTCTCCCTTCCCCTTCTCGCTCTTGGCTACGGGTTCGGAAAGCAACAGAGGCGGAGAAGGCGAAGGCGAAGCGGGACGGAGGCAAATGGCCAGTTGAACCCAAAACATTCCTTTCTTCTCCGTATTTATTTACTACGGGGGGCGCACCCACAGCCACGGCCCAAATCTACCGCATTAAATGCGGTAGATTTTGCTATCACTGATGGGTGGGCCCCACGACCGCGGAGTTTCCCACGCGCGCACGCGGCGATAAATGTGGCACGGTAACCGACGGGCGCGACACGACTATTGTGATATCCCATCCATCAGCCGCCGCCCACGCCGCTCCGTCTGCCCGAGGCTGTCGCCTGAAAAGGCGCGCCCACACCGTGCCGCACAAATCGGGCCACGTCGCCCGCTACCGGCGGAAGACCCGCGCGCGCGTGGTTCGCGGCTCTGCAACGTTTTCAGACCACGACAGAATATTCCTTCATAGGAGTCTCTCTACCCTCGAAGGAATCGCATTTCGGGGCCTTACTGATCAGGGGGTCGAAGCCTGGCCCTTCAGGGGGTTCGACAGGCGCCCCAGATCACCAGAGTCAGGGACTGCAGGGATGTGCCGTACAAGCTACCCTCGAACGCGGAGTTCGAGACATCCTACGCAGTGTTCAAGGCCGGTCGAGGGTGCCTAGATGGGGGATCCCACCGAGGGAGAGCATCGAGCCCTCGAACCCTAACGAATGGGTTCGAGCCCCGCCTAGCGAACCCTCGCGAGCGCTTTATGAGATGTGTCTATGGACCACGAGCCGACCCCTATCGAACGGGGCACGGACGTCCGCTTGAACAACCCGCTAATAGCTCACAGAAGCAGCCATAGCTCGCGGCCCGGGCATGGGTAGCATGGTGTGCTTCACCCCTCCTCCCTGCAGAAGGGCGACGAGGGTCGTAATCAAAGTCGAGGGTTCCCCTGAACGCCTTCACATGGGCCTGGGCTCGGGGGCTCCCCGCACGCTACGGTACAAACCACACCCTCGAATAAGTCGACGACCGTCCATTGTGAAGCTCCATGTGTCTGATCAAACCCTCCGCTATTAACGTACGCTCCCCTAATGGCTAAGCGGAACGCCAGGTCGTTGTACCAGCACTAAGAATGCCGAGGCCGGCTGAAAAAGTGCCGATGCCGGCTGAAAAAGTCGCTGGACAGCCGCCCCAGTAAAGCTACCCAGTGGGACAACGTTCATAGCCCTTGGACGAGCATAAACTCTCCTCCAAGGCCTCGGGGGCTACACCCGCGGGTGCGCTGACGCGCCCCCGCGAAGGAGACTTCACGCATATTCGAGGGTCGTAACTTTATGTACACCCCTATACCCTCGGTAATCCTCCCCGCAGAGGAGAAATGGGACTTTATTGCTCAATGCGAATAGAGATTACAAACGGTTACCGGCGCGAAGCCATCGAAAGATACAAACACGTTGCCACCTACGTGGCAATTTTCCCTGTCTTGGGGAGGAGCGGGCGACGAAAAAAGGCACCGGGCCCCTAGCTGACGCAACAGCGAGGCTGCTAGGGATGCGAGGACCAGCCCCCAGACCTCACGGGTCCAGCGGGACACTCTCCTCGCAAGCCTTCTTCTAGCGTCTCCTCCACCGAAGACTACGCGGGGGGCCGAGCTGGCGGACAGCGCCCTCCGCACCGTCTCCCCGAGAGCAACCTTGTCGCCTGGGGGGACGATGCAAAGAACAGCCGCCCAACCTGGCACGAACGCCATGGTCAGGCGTCTCCATCCCCCTTCAGGCTAGGGGACATCGCAGAAGCAGGATCCCACGGGCCCAATGCTCTTCTGCTGAACCCACTGAACCTAAGGGATGGAGCGTACGCCCACTCCGGTCTTCCCCAACCGCTCGCAAGCATTCTTCCAGCGCCAAAAGCCTAACAAAGCCAGGCCACCCCATCCGGGGGTCGGTCACAAGAAGGCAAGGGAAACATTACAAGATTTAGGCAAGGTTGGAAGAAAGGGTTAGGAGGCTGGAGAATAAAGGGAAACCCCACGACCCCTATTTATAGCAGCGCCAGGCACAAAGCTTCAAGCTTATCAAAGACCGGAGGCTTGTATCGCCCGTGACGAAGCGGCGCTCCACGAGCAAAGGATGTCCTCGGTCGCCGCGCCGAGACACGACCGAACGAAATAAAGCGGAGCTGAGCCCCTGGACGCTAAGCGGTGCAGCATCGACCCTGGCCGGATGCCCTCGAACGGCGCGCCGTAAAGCAACCAGGAACGCTGGGGCCAAGGCCCTACGTACGGGACAGCACGATGGGAGCACTAGCTGCCAAGCAGCGGGTGCCACCGTCGCCCTGGCCCCCCTCAGTGCGCGGACACGTCTTGTCCTTTACACAAACAAACGAAGAGGCATGCGCCTCGAAGTACTCCCCCCATGGGCGTACTATCCTGACCGGCGTGTTGTCACATCTGCCGGGCCCGCGCTCAGGCGCGCCCAGCAGGTGCACGATTTTGACTAAACACGTCAAGGGGGGAAATCGCGGAAACACCCTTTGGCCGAATCCATTAACTCGACCAAAGCCTCGGGGGCTACTGTCGGGTGCCACAATTAGGGACACCCTAATTGGGGTACTAAGATCGCTTTAAAAAACACAAACACCTGTTAAAGCAACTGGGCCCACGAAGGCCCACGGCCTGCTTCCTATTCGAAGGAAAGGAAAGGACTCAAAGAAGCCCAGCATGCGGCCCATTCCCATCCCCCTCGAACTAGAAGAACGATCTCCGCTTCGCTCGAGGGTCCCTCTCGGGCCCGCTGGGCAATCTCCGCCTCGCTCGAGGGTAGCGGATCTGCCCTCGAGCAGGTGACTCATCTCCGCCTTGCTCGAGGGTAGCGGATCTGCCCTCGAGCAGGTGACTCATCTCCGCCTTGCTCGAGGGTAGCGGATCTGCCCTCGAGCAGGTGACTCATCTCCGCCTCGCTCGAGGCCCTCTCACGGCATAAGGGACAAACGGCCCCCGCCGCCCAACCGACCGCCGTACAAAGGCATTAAAGGCCAGCCACTCCGCCACGGCTCAAACGACGGGCGGCGCCAGACCGCCGCTCCCGCGGTGGATGTGACCGACGTCCCATCCGCTGACCCCGGTCACCGCTCCGCCACCCCGGTCGCTGTAGCAACACTGTGGACATTCAATGCGGGACAAGATAAGCTGGCGCCGCCCCCGTTACTGTTCCGCCGACATCAACCATCCGAACTCACCTCCTGCTGGGGGAGGGATCTGGCGATGGCACATGCCCTTCCGAGAGGGGCACTCTGCATGTGCGGGCGGACCCCGGACCTCCCTCTTGTGGGGTCCGGGACTTCCACGCGCCCCCGGACCTTCTAGTGCGCACGCTCGCACCCCGACCAGGGGGTCCGGGACCGTCCCACGCCATTACTACCGCTGGGACACTGCGGGACGACAGGCACAATCTTCGCAGGGCCAAGGACGGAGCCCAGGACGACAGCGACGCGCGCCGCCTTCCCACAGTACACTTTCTACAGTGTTCGTCCACTATACCTGCGATTCGGGGGAAACGACGACTTCCGCGCACACTACACTCATGCACACCGCCCTCCTTACAACTATAAAAGGAGGGGGTGGACTTCCTTTTGCGCAGGCTGATCAACTCTCTCCAATCGAAAGTGGGCAGCAGGTTTTCCGGTCTTTCTCCCTCAGAAAGGCCTCTGCACTACTGAGCACTCACCTCAACCGACTCCACTCCTTGCAGAGACTTGGGAGCTTCCCTCCCTCTCACGCTTTGCTTGTATCCCCTACTACAAGCACTCCGGGTGCAAGATAATACAGTGCCCTCGCACACCCCCTTTGCTGGACGTACGGCCCCGCGGCCGGAACCAGGATAAAATCGTGCGTTACTGTGTTGCCTCTTGCATCATCATCTGGGACGAGGAAACACGCAGCATTTACTAGTTGGGATTCAGGCCCCTCGGGTCGGAACACCGACACAAACCTTAACATGCCGCAACAGATGACCAGTACCGATACTAGATCTACCAGCATATTCATGACCACAATGAAAGCACTTGGCACCAGTTCTTACCCTCTTACCGTCAACTATCGTGTAGATCTTCTCAAAGTCAAGCCAGGCTTCCGAGGTAGGGTTTTGCTTCCTCTTGCTGTTGGCGGCACCATCACCGGCAGCAGCACCATCACCGGCGGCACCACCAGCGGCACCATCACCGACCTCGACAGGTTCAGCAGTAGAGCCAAGCAGCTCTTCCCGATCGGCTTCGAGGTCACTCTCGTCATCTCCACGCAAGCCCGCCATTCGGAAGTCATCGTTGATGGAGTAGCCCTGGTCATCTTCCTCGCTCGACATCGCCGGAGCTCTGGTCCCTCAACGAACCCCGGTGGCCGACGACTTGCAGCACACTGAGCAAAGCAAAGCAGAAAGAGTGAGAGACAGAGAGTGAGAGACAGAGGAGACGATGAGATCTAGGGTTAGGGTTAGGCTTACCTCACACAAATCACTGGTTCCTCAACGGCATCGCGGTGGCCGGCGACCTGCAGTAGATAGAAGAAGAAGTCAAGAAGAGAAGAGGAGACGACGAGATCTAGGGTTAGGGTTAGGGTTAGGGTTAGGGTTAGGGTTAGGCTTAGAGTTCGGGCTTACCTGCGAATCCGGAGCACCAGAGCGGACGGCGACGTGAACATGCAACACAGGAGCGGCCGGCGATGACCGCGAACTGAGGTCGACTCGTAGATCTAGAGCCTTAGCGCGGAGGAGGAAAGGAAGGAAGAGACAGGGAGGAGGAAGGGAGAGACGGAGAGGAGGAGAAGCCGTGAGAGGTGATCCAACGGTTGGGAGGGCCGCTCGTTGTCGCCGTCGCCGGAGAGGGCGACGGGCGAGAGCAGAGAGGAGAGGAGACGACGAGGCGAGACGAGGAATGCGAGGCGACGCCGCGCCGTGAGATAGGAGAGGAATGGAGCTAGGGTTGCGGGTGAGGGGAGGGGCGCCCGGCCGTGGGTTATATACGCCCCTCCCAACGGGCGGATCCAACGGTCGGGAGCTCCCCATCCAACGGTCGGGGGAGGAGCGGGGAGGGGGAGGGGGCGCTGGGCCTTTGGTAGGCCGGGTCGCTATCGGGCCGAAGGCTGGGCTGCCATCGGGCCAGCCTAATCGTGCCGTGCCTCAGGCCGGCACTATGGGCCGGGGTGGCAGCCCAAGCACTAAAAGGCCGGGCCGGGCCGGGCCGGCACTAAGCACTATTCATCGGGCCTCGGGCCGGGCTTTTTAGGGCCGTGCCTCAGGCCGCCAATCGTGCCCGGCCCATTTCGAATTCTATGGCTGTGTTTAGTTGCCCAAAAAATCTAAAATCCAAAAAAAATTCCCCATCACATCGAACCTACGGTACATGCATGGAGTACTAAATATAAATAAAATCAAAAACTAATTGTACAGTTTGGTTCTAATTTGCGAGACGAACGTTTTGAGCCTAATTAGTTAATGATTGGACAATAATTACCAAATACAAACGAAAGTGCTACGGTGTATTTTGGCGCTCCAAAACAGGAACTAACACAGCCTATAAGTGTACCCCACCGCGCACTGATGTGACGTGTGCGAGTCTGTGAAGACTGTGATGGAAGGATTAATGGGCCTATGCCGGACTGCATGCCTGCATTTGTTCAATAAGGTCAGTTCCTCCGAAAGCTGGCCCGGACAACTCTAGATCACTTCCCTGAACCTCACGCTAGCTAGCCCAGTTAAAAGGCTTGTGAGTTTTTTCTTCAGAAATGGGCCTGTAAGTTGTGATGGGCTTAGATGGCGAGCCCCATTACAATTCGTTGTGGTCTCGTGGACAGCAGCAGCTTATCGCTGTTGTAGTGTTGTGGCTGGACAGGTTCATGTTCGTCCATGTAATAAAATTATCAAATGCAGACAAACAGAAACAAACAAGCGCTGTGTTTGCTTGGCTTGTCAGCCAACTAGCCAGTAGTACTGTTCTCTCATATTAAATCAGCACCAACCACCAGCTACCAACCAGTCAGTAGTACTGTTCTCTCATAACAAATTAGCACCAGCCATCAGCCACACGTGTGAGTCTCTGGCTCCGACGATGGAACGTCGAAGGTGAGGGACTGAGGGCGGCGGCTTCAGCGAGGTTGAGCTGGAGGGGTGGTGCCGTCCGGATGACCTGACGGACAAAGTGTGATGGGCGGACAAAGTCCATGCGTTTAGGGCGTGAAGAAGCATCGCGTTTCAGAGGTTCTCCTCCTGCTCAAGAGAGATCAATTCCTGACATGGGAAATGAGTCGCTAGCCCGCGCCCATATTTCAGAACCTACTCCACCTAACCCAATCGTTCATCCTTTTTCATACGCTTCCGCGTTTGTTGTCAGCAAGAAAAAGAGCTGCAAGATTCATTTTGTCAGAAAATGCAGTACAGATCACGGCCATGGGTCACATGTTTTCCTCCGGTGGGGTTCCAGGTTTCTAATTTCTTGCATCAGTTACACAGGAAATGTCGATTCATTTCCGCACCCATCACGGAAAACAACAGAGTGAGCTCGAACGCGGCACCTTCAGTCAAAAGATGAACCAACTCAACAATCTTCCAAGTCACAAGAACGACGAATTCCTGCCACCGCCGGCGCAACTTCTCAACAAACAAACAACGCGCAGCACAACAACCTGGCAGGCGATGAGTACAACTGCGGCAAAAGAGGCAAGGCATGACCACTGAAGCCAAGAAGGTGAGTGGCTCGACCGCTCGACCAGAACAAACATCGTGGTCCAGGTGCAGGGGCAAGATCACATGACTGAGCCAAACAAAATCGACAACACAAATATAAACAAAATACACTGCGGGGTAATATTGTTCCTGCCTTTAGTTCTACGCTAATAACCTGAAGCTAACATTACAGTTTTGCACCCAAAAACCTCCTCTCACTGTCCCAAAACTCAAAAGGGGTCCAGTTGTTTCCCTTTCATTGGCATAACCAACGAAATAAACCATTAAACCAACACCTTATTCCTGGGCCACTGATGGCCTCCAATATACGAACTCATCGGGTATATTCACATCAGTCTGATGCTGATCAGAAGGAACCAAGTGGAACAGACATAAATAGTTACGACTTTCATTCGTTTCTCTTACTCTGAATGCTGAGCTCAAAGGAGCATATCGGACTTGGCAGGCAGTCTCCTGTAGAAGTTGAACGGCAGAGATGGCATTCTGCTGCGGAACCGGGGATGTCGCAGCAGGTAAAGCATGGTGATCACCATCAAAACCTGGAACGGTGTCACATAGAGCACAATGGCAACCACCAGGGATAAGAATATGAAGATGGCTGTGGCCCGAGGGTCTCTCCAACTCAGCAGTGCGTGTGCCCTCTCACCTTGCGTTGCCAGGTCTCCGACCACCGTCTGCACACGACCTCCGACGCTCCTCAGCCTGTCATAGCGCATTCTTACAATGTCAGCCGGTCTGGAGGTTGGGAATGTATCGAACTCCTCATCAAGCTCATCAGGGTGTGTCAGCTCAGCATGGGATAGCTTGGTATCCATGTGTGACGGGTGCCTTGGCCTGTACCTATAGTTCCACAACCCAATCATGAACATGTAGAGGAAGAAGGTAGGCAAGATGAGCTCCGGGTAGCAGATCAGTATCAGGAACAGCATGTGCACTAGCATTGTTGTAATTGGGTTCCGCCAGCTCCTGATGCCTTCATACCACTTCAGCATTGCCAAAAAACCATAAAACAGTGAGGTAATACGATAAAAATTAGCCTTGCTGCGCCGGAGGCTAAACATGTGCGAGTCCACATCAAGCATGTATTCCACAACCTCTCTGCGCAGAGGGGGCTCAGCACGACTAAGCCTTGCTGCAACAGTCTGCACTGCCTGGTGCCTCAGGTAGTCCAACTGCATCACTGGGATCGGCTGTATGTAGTGCATCTTTGGTAGCAGCGGACGACCATACAGCGCCATCATGTTCACCCAAGCCGTGCATGTAAACCGCACAGCCAAATGCAGCTCACCAGTCTTCTTCAATCCACTTGGATGTAAAACCAGCAAAGGGTAGAAATGCGTGTACACCCTGTCAGTTTCCAATGTTGAGAGCCGGATCCTGACCTTCCCAATCCGCTGATCTGGGCCACCACCATTCTTGCTCCCGATCTGGCCATTGTCGAACACCACCACTGTGATAACGGTGCAAGGATCAAACACCTCCCAAGTATACTGCTCATTCCATTGCGGATTCAACGTGTCAAGAACGGTCCTCGTGCGCACCCACTTTGGTCCATATTTGGCCGCACAATAGGCGTCCGTGGTGCGTCCATCCTTGGGCTTCATCGGTATCAGGTTCCGCGCACCCAAAACCCCCAGCTCAAGCATCCCAATGCTTGGTTTCCTTGCTGGCTTTGACGATGGCTGGAGATCGCTGCTGTAGTAAGTGGACTCATCAAGAACGTGGTACCCAAAATCAAGCGACATCCGGATCTGTATCTTGCTCGCGAACTTGACTTCCTTCTTCTCAGGATCATCGCTGGGCCGTGTGAGGTTGTACCAACGCGGCTCCACGGGCTTGCCGAAGTGGTCGTGGCGCGGCATTGCTGCTTGGAGGGGCAGGAAAATGCGGCCGAGCATCTCGTCGCGACCCGGCGCGACGCGGTCCTCGACGGTGATGACCAGCGGCTCGTCGAAGGGCTCCGAGACGACGAACATGAACTCCTCGTTCCAAATCGGGTTGGGCGCCCCCGGCGGCGCTCCGGGGCGCGTGCGCCGCACCTGGCCGGCGAGCTGCAGCTTGACGCAGGCGCTCATGGGGCGCGAGGTGTCGTGCGGGATGAGGTCCTGCGCCCCCATGGCGGCGACGCGGAGGTACACGAGCTTGGGCGAGAAGTACACCTTGGCGCGCGTTGACGCGACGGCGGCGGGGCCCGCGGCGGCGTGCGCTTCGGAGTGCCAGGCGTCCGGGAACGCCTCGTCGGCCTGGGTGCCGAGCCAGACGGAGAGCATGATCTCGCCGTGGGGCATCTTCTCGCCGCGCCTGGTCTCGAGGCGGTACCACTGCGGCGCGAGCGGCGAGTCCGGGGGCACGCGGACGGGCACCTCGGCGAGGTCAAAGCCGACGCGCCCGACGAGGTCGTCGCCGCCGAGATCCTTGGCCCTGACGGCGACCTCGAGCACGTGCGCCTGGAGGTGCGCGGCGGAGAAGGCGAAGACCTGCTGCCAGGAGGGGCCGTGGCTGGCGGCCTTGACGGCCGTGGTACCCTTGAAGTTGCCGAGCTTGACCTCGACGAAGGCGTCGATGGGGCCCGTGGCGGAGACGGGCAGGTCCCGCGCCTTGACGACGTTCACGTAGAGGAACCGCATCGGCTCGACGAGGTCGTAGGTGGAGGCGATCTTGCCCGCGCCGGTGGCCGCGGCGGCGGCGGCGGCGGACGGGTGGAGGCCCGGGATGTTGAAGCGCGGGCGCAGCACGGCCGCCAGCGGGGGCCGCGTCTCCACCAGCCCGAACTGCTGCTGCCGGGGCGGCATCGGGCCCCCCGGGCCCGGCACCATGAATGGCCGCGGCGGCATTGCCCCCTTCATCTCGTCGTCGGGTACGGCGGCGGCGGCGGCGGCGGCGGCGGCGGGGTTCGCCTCGGTGGGGAGCGGTGGCGGCGGCGTGGGGGGGGGGGGGGGGCGCGGGGTTTGGAGTGGAGGGGGGAGTGGAGCCCTACTAGTGAGGCATTCCGCCGAACAGTAGTCGTGTGAACGGGGCCTGCGGGAGCGGAGGGGTGGGCGGGCGGGTTGCTGGTTGATGCTGCTGCTGCTCTACCGCCTGCGCGACGTGTTCGCGTGGGGGCAGCGTACGGCCGGGCGGAGATGTGTCCCGCCCGCGTCGCCGCCCGTGGCGCGGCCCCCGCAGCGAAGCGCGCCCGTCGGATCCCGATCCCACGGACCGCATCTGGCCGGATCTTTCGGCGAGGAGCCGTATCGCTGCCCGCGCCGCTGCAGCCTCGGATGAACACGCGGGCCGCCGACACGTGGGTCCGTCGACTGCGGGGCTGCTGCGGGCGGGGTACCGGGGGTAGGCGTGGCGTGCGGGTTGGGGGACTCGGTTCGCGGAGGGCGAAGATGTTGCAGGTGCTGGCCAGCTCGCCGCGCCGGATCCTCTGCGCTGGGATCCGTCGGGAGCTCCGTCCCGGAGTGGCCCGCAACGTGAGCGTGCTACGGCTCCACGCCACACTTTCGCCTTTTTCTCTTTATAGCTAGAGACAGTGGGGGTAGGGAGGGGGCAAGAATGCATGCGCGCTCTGATTTCTTGGCTTGGCGCTTCGCTTCACCGTGGGCAGAATGGACCGTGCAGGAGGAATCAGGAATGCACAGGATCACGGGTCTTGTAAAAGCTTCTAATCATGGGCCATGATTCATATGCGAATATGCGATGTGGAAAATGGCCGCGTGCGCACGAGCGATAACCGGCACTCCGGCACTGCGCCTACTGCTACTCCGTTTCAACATGTTTCCGTTTTTACTTCTACTCGAAAGTAGCATCCCGTTTTAACTGAAACATCTTTTCCGTAGGTCCTTTTGTAAAAAAAGAACATATTTCCTCTTTTTTTGAAAAGCAAAAGCATTTTTTCCTGTAGACACTGAAATCTATATATCTTATATAAGTGTAACTCACTAAGAGTCATTAATAACTATTTTTCTCACATGTGGTGAAGCCACATCATCATTTATTTCAGATCCTGGCCTTCCACAATCCACTAAGAGTTCTTACCGATTTACTTGGTTTTATTATTATCATATGATGGAATTAGCAACAAAACATCAAAAAAATAATGTATGTGCTAACATCCCTCATTCATTTTTATCGCACCCATTCCTAACATTCTATTATACTACAGTAATGTGGATCACGATGGTGGAGAATCCATAACCAATTCAAATATCTACATTCGTCCAATGAAACCATTAAACAAAATATATTCTTTTCAATTATCAACATTTTACACAATTGTGTTGCCCACACTTATTTTTTTAAAAAAAATTGCAGAAACTTCACTTATCCAAGAGAGTCAATGCAAAGTCCAATCTTGTCGGGTGCCACAATTAGAGACACCCTAATTGGGGTACTAAGATCGCTTTTAAAACACGAATACCTGTTAAGGCAACTGGGCCCACGAAGGCCCACGGCCTGCTTCCCGTTCGGAAGAAAGGAAAGGACTCAAAGAAGCCCAGCGTGCGGCCCATTCACATTCCCCTCGAACCCCCTGAATAATCTCCGCCTCGTTCGAGGGTCCCTCTCGGGTCCGCTGGGCAATCTCCGCCTCGCTCGAGGGTAGCGGAACTACCCTCGAGCAGAAGACCAATCTCCGCCTCGCTCGAGGGTAGCGAATATACCCTCGAGCGGGTAACTTGTTCTCTGCCTCGCTCGAAGGTCCCTCAATCACGCAACGCACCTCCGCCTCGCTCGAGGGTAGCGGATCTACCCTCGAGCGGTGTCTCACCTCCGCCTCGCTCGAGGCCGTCTTTCGGCACAAAGGACAAACGGCTCCGCCGCCCAACCGCTCGCCGTACGAAGGCATTCAAAGCCAGCCACTCCACCACGGCTCAAAGGACGGGCGGCGTCAGGCCGCCACTCCCACAGTAGATATGACCAGGGTCCCATCCGCTGACTCTGGTCACCACACCGCCATCCCGGACGCTGTGGCAGCGCCTTGGGACCTGCGACGCGGGACAAGACAGGCTCGGTACTGCTCCCGCCGACCTCCCGGACTCGCCTCCCACTGGGGAAGGGGTCCGGCGCATCACACACGGGTGGGATCCCGGACCTCCCCCCTCCTCTCAGATGCCCGGGATCTCCACGTGTCCCCCGGGCCTTCTAGTGTGCACGCCTGCGCCCCGACCAGGAGGTCCGGAGCCATCCCGCGCCATAACTACCGCCGGAACACTACAGGACGAAGGACGAAATCCAGGACGACAGCAACGCACGCCGCCTTCCCACAGTGTACTTCCTACAGTATCCGACCACTGTAACCCCGCGATTCAAGGGAAAACGACGACTTCCATGCCCCACTCGTGTCACCACCCCTCCTTATACCTATAAAAGGAGGAGGTGGGCTTCCATTAGCGGGGGGCTGGCTGATCTCCCTGGTCTGGACTCTAGTCTGCTTGATCTCTCTGGCTTCTCTCCTCAAGAGGACGCACAAGGACTACTGAGCACTCATCTCCACCGACTCCACTCTTAGCTGAGACTTGGGAGCTTCTCTCCCTCTCTCGCCTCGCTTGTACCCCCTACTACAAGCACTCCGGGTGCAAGATAATACAGTGCCCTCGCACACCCCCTTTGCTGGACGTACGGCCCCGCGGCCGGAACCAGGATAAACCGTGCGTTACTGTGATTGCCTCATGCATCATCATCTGGGACGAGAAAACACGCAGCATTCACTAGTTGGGATTCGGGCCCCCGGGTCGGGACACCGACAGTTGGCGCGCCAGGTAGGGGCTCGCGGCGTGACATTTTTTCTCTCTTTTTCCCATTTGATCTCCAGGGATGGCGAGCAGATCCAACCCATACCCCATGGGTGTCTCGGATCCGCTCCCCGCTGGGTTTGTGATCTGGTTCGGGAGTCTCGAGTTCAGAGCAACCGGCAATGGTTACCTCATGCAGCTCCTCTCGCCCAGACGCAACCCCGTCGCTCCGACTACGCCAGCCCGGCGCGACAGGCGCTCGGGTCAGCGTTCGCGACAAGCGCGCGCGGAGCGGCGTCGCACGGCACGTCATAACTCCTCCACGTGGGTCGAGGCTGGCATGTCGCAACCCACCATCGAGGCGAACGGGGCCACCGTTTCGTCACCGCGTGCCTCGGCATCATCTGTGACTGTGCCGGCACCGTCACCTGCAGCGGCGCTAGTGCCTCCCAGGGGGGCTCGACTTCGCCCTCGCCCTTCCCCTTCGGGATGCGCAACACTGCCGCTCGCACCTACGCCTCTTCAATCAGCACTAACCTCACCGAGTATGAGGATCTGCCGGGTCATCATCTTCTATCGATCCGCAACCTCATCGCGTCGTCCCTCGACGAATCCTACCCCGAGACGGCGAGCTCGATCGCCGACGACGTCAACTTCTTCATGAACAACTTCACGGCCGAGGAGGCCGAGGACTACTCCGGGGTCTACGACCCCGACGCTCTTCGCTCGTTCCAGCTGGCGACGGCCTACTGCCTCACCTGCTCCGAAGACTCCAGCGAGGGGGATTTCGATCCTTCCCGGGAGTGCTTCATGGTGGACCTTGCGGACGAGCAAAACGACAACGCCCCAAGCAACGACGGGGACGCCGGGGCGAACTCGCGGGCAAAGCAACCGGCGAACCCGCCTGCGGCACCTTCCTCATCAAGCTCGGCGGCGCGACAAGCCCAGATGACGCAGCTCAAAGAGCTTCAAGCCAAGCTCGACGAGCAGCGTCAACAAACCCAGGAGCTGCGCGCCGCACTCGAGCAGCAGCGTACCGCGTGCGGTACACATGCCCAGGCGGCGGGACGTGTTGCCCGGGAGCGCATCCTGGCCGACGCCGACGTCGACAAATCTCCAGAACTGCAAACGGCCGGCGAAAAACTCGTCGCTGCGGCCTATCTACTTCAAGCTATGCCTGAGCCGTCGACTCCTTCAGGCCGCAACTTGCGCCGCGAGGCACAGGAGCTCATCGAGCAGGCTGCCGTGCAGCAGGCCGAGAGTTCTGCGTCTCGTATGCGCTCGAGGGCCCCGGAGCGGCCTGGAGGGACTGCGCACCAGGACCGCGAGGTTTCTATGCACACACCACCAGCAGGGAAACGTAAAGCAGCCGTAGTGCCTGGTACGAGGGCACTCTCGGTGCACGAGCGCATCGGGAGAGTTCCCATAAGGGAGCGAATCCGCGACACTCGCGGGCACGCCGGCGACGGCGACGCCCGCAACGTCATCGACGGCAGGAGGTACACCCCTCGACGGGGTGGACGCTTTGACCCCGAGCACGACAGGGGTGAGTCACCGGAGCCTCCGGGCACCCGGGTGTTCAGCCGGGAGATTCGAACCGCGCTTTTTCCCCCGCGCTTCCGATAACCCAACACCCTCGTCAAATACTCGGGCGAGACTGATCCTGCAGTCTGGCTCAATGACTACCGCCTAGCATGCCAGCTAGGCGGCGCGACGGAGGACGCGGCCATCATCCGCAACCTTCCTCTCCATCTTGCTGACGCCACACGAACGTGGCTCGAGCACCTGCCTGCGGGCCAGATCCACGACTGGGCCGACTTGGTCCACATCTTCGTGGGCAATTTCCAGGGCACGTACGTGCGCCCTGGGAACTCCTGGGACCTCAAAGGGTGTCGTCAGAAGCCCCGCGAGTCCCTGCGTGACTACGTGCGGTGCTTCTCCAAGCAGTGCACCGAGCTCCCCAGCGTCACCCACGTCGAGGTCATTAACGCTTTCCTCGAGGGTACGACGTGCAGGAATCTGGTGCATGAGCTCGCGAGAAGCCGACCCGTTAACACCAACGAGTTGTTCGACGCTGCCACCAACTTCGCCGCCGGCGAGGAGGCTGTTGGTGCCATCTTCGACGACAAATCGAGCAAGCGCAAAGACGATGCGCCCGCGGAGGGCGGCAGCGTCAAGCCCAACCCCGCCAAGAAATTGAAGCGGGGGAGGAAGGGGAAGAAGCCGGTCCCACCAAACCAGCGTGAGTCGGGGCGGGCGGAGGACTCCGAGGAGGCCTTCGCTGCCGCCCCAGACCGCAAAGATCCTCGAGGCCCCCCTCGAGGTGGTGGTGGCCAGTTCGACGACATGCTTAAGAAACCGTGCCCTTATCACAAGGGGCCGGTCAACCATACCCTCGAGCAGTGCGAAATGCTCAAGAAGTACTATAACCGCGTCGCACATCGCGACGAAGACAAGAAGAAGGATGCGGGCGACAAAGGTGGAGATGACGAGTTCCCCCCAGTGGAGAACGCCTTCTTCATCTTTGGAGGAGCAACGACGAATATGACTTCTCGGCAGCGCAAGAGTGAGCGCCGCGAGGTCTTCTCCGTCACCAAAGCCACGCCATCCTACCTCGACTGGCCGAAGGATACCATTGCCTTTGGCCGCGAGGACCACCCCGACTACGTCCCGCATCCGTGACGGTACCCGCTCGTTGTCGACCCCATCATCGGCAACACCCGCTTCTCCAAGGTGCACATGGACGGAGGCAGCAGCCTCAACATCATGTACGCCCCCACCTTGGAGCTCATGGGGATTGGACTGGACAAGCTTCGCCCCAGCAAGTCGCCATTTCACGGCGTCGCGCCGGGAAAGCGAGTCCAACCCCTCGGCCAGATCGATCTGCCTGTGTGCTTCGGCACAGCAGCCAACTTCCGCAAGGAGGTACTCACTTTCGAGGTAGTGGGATTTCGAGGGTCCTATCATGCCATCCTTGGTCGTCCTTGCTACGCCAAGTTTATGGCCGTCCCCAACTACACCTACCTCAAACTCAAAATGCTGGGTCCAAAGGGCGTCATCACCATTGGCTCTTCGTTCGAGCACGCCTACGAGTGCGACGTTGAGTGCGTTGAGCGCGTGGAAGCTCAAGCGGAGGACGAGGCCCTCGCAGCCACCCTCGACAACATGGCGAGCGAGGCCTTAGACTCCACGCACCGACACGCCGGGAGCTTCGAGCCCGCCGAGGGTATCAAGAAAGTACCCCTCGACCCAAGCCACTCCGACGACAAGGTGTTGCAGATCAGCGCCACCCTCGACGACAAATAGGAAGTGGTGTTCGTCGATTTCCTCCGCGCCAACGCGGATATCTTTGCGTGGAGCCCATCGGACATGCCTGGCATACCGAGGGAGGTCGCCGAGCACTCTCTTGATGTCTGACCCAACTCCAAGCCGGTGAAGCAGCGCCTAAGACGCTTCGACGAGCTCAAGCGCCGGGCAATCGGCGAGGAGTTGCAGAAACTTCTGGCGGCCAGATTCATCAAAGAGGTATTCCATCCCGAGTGGCTAGCTAATCCAGTATTAGTGAAGAAAAAGAGTGGGAGCTGGAGGATGTGTGTAGACTACACTAGTTTAAATAAGACATGTCCGAAGGTTCCCTTTCCTTTGCCACGAATCGATCAGATTGTAGACACTACTGCGGGATGTGAGCTCTTGTCCTTTCTTGATGCTTACTCCGGTTACCACCAAATCAAGATGAAAGAGTCCGACCAGCTCGCGACTTCTTTTATCACACCTTTCGGCATGTATTGCTACGTTACGATGCCCTTTGACCTCAGAAACGCCGGAGCCACCTATCAACGGTGTATGCTCCACGTTTTCGGAGACCATCTCGGGCGCAGCGTAGAAGCATATGACGACGATATCGTTGTGAAATCCAGGAAGGCGGACGACCTGGTTGCTGATCTCAGGATCGCATTCGATTGCCTACGAGCCAAAGGGGTAAAACTAAACCCCGAGAAGTGCGTGTTCGGGGTGCCTCGAGGCATGCTCTTGGGTTTCATTGTCTCCCAGCGGGGCATCGAACCCAACCCTGATAAAGTCTCGGCCATCACTCGGATGGGACCGATCCGAGACTTGAAGGGGGTACAGAGGGTCATGGGATGCCTAGCGTCCCTTAGCCGTTTTATCTCGCGTCTCGGCGAGAAAGGCTTACCCCTGTACTGACTCTTGAGGAAAACTGAGCGCTTCACGTGGACCCCCGAAGCTCAAGAAGCCCTTGAAAGGCTGAAAGCATCGCTCACTCGAGCTCCCATTCTCACACCGCCTACGGACGGCGAGCCCCTCTATCTGTACGTAGCCGCGACGACCCAAGTGGTCAGCGCGGTGATCGTGGTCGAAAGACAAGAGGAGGGTCATGCTCTGCCCATCCAACGACCAGTGTATTACATCAGCGAGGTGTTGTCTGAAACTAAGACACGCTATCCACAGATTCAAAAGCTGCTCTACGCAGTGGTTTTGGCTCGGCGTAAGCTGCGCCACTACTTCGAGGCTCATCCCGTCACCGTGGTCTCATCTTTCCCCTTGGGAGAGATAGCTCGCAACCGGGAAGCCGAGGGTAGAATTGCCAAATGGTCTGTGGAGCTGATGGGAGAAACACTCACTTACGCCCCTCGCAAGGCAATCAAGTCCCAAATCTTGGCTGACTTCGTGGCTGAGTGGACGGACACTCAGCTACCCCCATCGCAAATCCAGGGCGAATGCTGGACTATGTACTTCGACGGGTCGGTGATGAAAACCGGCGCCGGTGCCGGCCTCCTCTTCATCTCACCCCTCGGAGAACACATGCGGTACGTGACCCGCTTGCATTTCCCTGCTTCGAACAACATGGCGGAGTATGAGGCCCTCCTTGAGGGCCTCCGCATTGCCGTCGAACTTGGCGTCAAGCGCCTCGACATACGCGGGGACTCTCAACTCGTCGTCGATCAAGTCGTGAAGGAGTCTAGCTGTCACGACCCGAAGATGGAGGCGTATTGCAACGCAGTACGCCGCCTCGAGGACAAGTTCGACGGCCTTGAGCTCAATCATGTCCCGCGCAAGTATAACGAGGACGCCGACGAACTGGCCAAGATAGCTTCGGGGCGGACCACCGTCCCCCCGAACATCTTCGCTCGCGACATCTCCAAGCCCTCCGTCGAGTTCAATCAACCGACGGAGCCAAGCCCCTCGTCCGCCGGGCCCTCCGGCGGGAACCCCCCGGCGGACGGGGTCGAGCCCATGGACTTTGACCTCGGGACCACCTCCGCGGACGAGGCCGAAGCAATGGAAGTTGACGAGGCCCCCACTTCGCAAGACTGGCGCGTCCAGTACCTTGACTGGATAGTTCGAGGGATCTTACCCTCGGACCACGCTCAGGCACGACGCCTCGCCAGGCGGGCCAAGTCCTTCGCCCTAATCGACAATGAGCTACACAAGCGTAGCCCCTCGGGTTTCCTGCAACGATGCATCCCCATCCCCGAGGGCAAGGAGCTGATCCGCGACATCCATGCCGGCGTCTGCGGCCATCACGCCGCGCCACGCACTCTCGTGGGTAACGCGTTTCGACAAGGCTTTTACTGGCCCACCGCAGTCGCCGACGCCACTGACGTTGTGCGGACCTGTGAGGGGTGCCAGTTCTATGCTCGAAAAACACAGCTTCCGGCCCATGCTCTGCAGACCATCCCCATCACGTGGCCGTTCGGCGTGTGGGGGCTGGATCTTGTCGGTCCGTTGAAGAAGGCGCCGGGGGGCTTCACCCACTTACTGGTAGCGGTCGACAAGTTCTCCAAATGGATCGAGGCTCGACCCATCGGCAAGATCAAATCCGAGCAAGCAGTCCAATTCTTCACTGACATCGTCTTCAGGTTCGGGGTCCCGAACTCGATCATCACCGACAACGGCACCCAGTTCACAGGCAAGAAGTTCTTGGCGTTCTGCGACAGCTTCCACATACATGTGGACTGGTCGGCTGTGGCACACCCACAGACGAATGGGCAAGTGGAGCGTGCCAATGGCATGATCCTCCAAGGACTGAAGCCAAGAATCTTCAACCAGCTGAACAAGTTTGGCCGGAGGTGGCTCACGGAGCTACCCTCGGTCATCTGGAGCCTGAGGACGACCCCAAGCAGAGCTACGGGTTTCTCTCCGTTCTTCCTCGTCTATGGCGCCGAGGCCATCCTCCCCACCGACTTGGAATACGGATTGCCAAGGCTCAAGGCATATCAAGAACAACGAAACCAGCGAGTTCACGAAGACTCGCTGGACCAAGTGGACGAGGCTCGAGACACGGCGCTCCTCCACTCTGCGCGCTACCAGCAGTCTTTGCGAAGGTATCAAGCGCAGAGGGTCCGGCGCCGAGACCTCAACGAAGGGGACTTGGTGCTAAGGCTTCGACAGGACAACAAGGGCCGCCACAAGCTCTCACCTCCATGGGAAGGACCGTACATAATCGCCGAGGTGCTCAAACCCGGCACGTACAAGCTGGCCAACGAAAAAGGCGAAGTCCTCACCAATGCTTGGAACATACAACAGCTACGTCGTTTCTATCCCTAGAAATTTGAAGTTTTTTGTATATTTGCCTGTACTCGCATCTTCAATTCCCCGATATAATAAAGTACGCTTTACTGGTTCTTTTTTGGGAACCATCCGGGCCCTCGAGGGCTAGGACGCGCGCTGACGCTGAGGTATGCTCGGCTTTACCCTCGGCAAAGCCGAGCCTCCCTCGGGGGCTACTACGGGGGGGGAACCCCCGAACGTCCCCAAAAAAAAGTCGCCAATATTTTTCGAAATATTTCCGTCTCGACCCTAAGCTTCTCGTATCCTTGGAAAAAACCGGCGCGAGGCGTAAGCAACTACGGATGGGGCCGGCCGAGTAGAGGGGCCGCCTACGCCTCCGGGATACGGCACCCCCCTCACCACCCTACGCCTACGTTGCTTATGAACGCGAACCCCCTCGCAGACGCTCGTCCAAGTCGCATACAAGAACACGGAAATAAAGTAAAGAAATAACAGGCTCGAACACGCAAGGCCTCGACGGGTCACGCATTCAAATTATGAAAATAAAATCTCTTATACTCATATACTCATAGGATGCGATAACAAAGTGCGATTATGACATAAACACTAATCTATTTACATGGGCTTCGAGGCCCAACTGTCCTACAGGCTACCATCCCCCCCTTGCGGGTCTTCAGGGGCGTCGAATTCGGCGATGGGAGGGATGTCCGCCTCGAGCTTCTCGGCGAGGACGGTGGCGAACTCCTCCGCGACCGTGTCGGCTTCATCCATGATGGCCGATGCGGCGTCTGTGTCAGCATCATCGGGCACGACGTACCCCGACGACACCTTCTGGAGATCCATGAGGTAATGCGTCGAGGCCACGGCGAGGGCCCGCAGGACACCGAGGCGGAAGGTACTCTTGGCGTGTTCGGCAATCCGGCCGCCTAGCGCGCGCAGGCGGCTGATCACCGAACTGCCCGAGACGGCACCTTCCCCCTCGAGTTCTTGACACACACTCACGGCGGTCTGCTCCAGCTCAGCAAACTCCATCTGTGCCGCCGTGAGCGCGGTGTGGACCGCTTCCTTCGCCGCGGTCTCGTCCGCCACCTTTTGCCTCAGCTCTGAGTAAAGGAAATCAACATTAGCTACGAAAAGAAACAAATCGACGGAAAATCGAAGGTACTCACCCGACATGTTCTTCTGCGCCTCCTCCCTCTGGGAACGGGCGGCCTCCTCGAGCGTGGACAAGGAGGCTTCTTTTTCCTTAAGGCTAGCCCCCATGTTCTGGAGGGCCACCTCCCTCTCTTCGAGGGCCACACCCTGTTCCTGGAGGGTCCCGGCGAGCGCAACCATGGCCACCTCTTTGTGGAGGAGCTCAGCCTTCTGCTGCTCGAGAGTGGCGCTGAGGCGTTGCAGCTCGGCGCTCTGCGCCTCAGCCTCCCGAGCTCTTTCCTCGAGCGCCGTCCGAAGGCGCTGCAGCTCGGCGGCTTGCGCCTCGGCCTCCCGAGCCTTCTACTCCGCCGCCGCCCTCTGGGCGTTCCGCTCATCGGTGACCCGGGCCAGTTCCTCCTCCAGCGCCTGCTGACGCGCTCCCAGATCGGCCATTTTTGTGTTGGCATCGATATTTTTGAGCACCAGCTCGGCGTTGTGTAGCTCGAGCTGGCTCATCTGGGAGTACAGCCGATTCATCTCGACGCTCTTTTCGCGTGAGATTTCCCTCAGCTGCTGCAAAGGGGGACGGCGTGGGTGAAGACACGCAAAAACTAAAACCAAATCCGATCAATTTTCGGCGGGAAATATTTACCTGGCTGACCTGGTAATCCGCGTTCTGATGAAGCTGATAAGCGCGGTCGAGGGCCTGCAAGATCTCGCGCCCAACGCCCATCTGCTTGTTCCAGGCCTCCTCCTCCTCCTGCTCCTTGCGAAGGAACTCTGAGGGGACACCGGACGGGACGATAACCCCGAGGTGGCTCCCCTCCGACGCCCCCGCTTCGAGCACGCCCGCGCTGGCCGACGCGAACTCGGCAATATGTGCTGCGGCGCTCGCCACAGCAGCGGGGTCGATATCCATCGAGTCCCCGTACTCCTCGCTGCTGTCTGGCAGCTCCACCACCGCCGTTGCGCCCTCCTGCGCCGTGGGCACGGGCACTATCACGACGGTACCCTCGTCCCGGGCCTCGGTGGGCTCCGAGATAGGGGCTCCTTCTATCTCTGGCGCCTCTTGCACCATGTCCTTTGCGAGGCCCTCACCCTCGACCCTCGGGGGCTCGAAGACGAGGGTCTCCTCCGCAGCTTGGCCGGCAGGGCGCTCCTGCGCGCCCCCGCCATTTTCTCCTTCTATGTCCGGTCGGGCGGCGCTGTCTGCGTCGCCCTGACCGGCCTCAACATCAATGACCGCTTGGGCGGCGCCACCGGCATCGCCCTGGCCGGTCTCCTCGGCGTCGGCCGCTTGAGCAACCGCCTCGGCGCCACGGTGGCCGACGTCGTTCTGACCGGCGTCGCCCTCCTTCTCCCGGGCTTGTTCGCCGCCTGGGCCCCTCGGGCCACGACCTCCCGTAGCCTAGCGGCCGCCGCCTCGAGATCCACGGCAGGGGGGGCTGCGGTGCCGTGTGCGGAGTGCTACGAGCCCCGGTCTTGAGAGCCTTGGCCGGGGCAAGCCGCACTGCATCCTTGGGAACGTCCCCGGGGCTGGAAATCAAGAGACGCGAGTTGAGCAGGATCAAGAAATCCGTCAAATACATGACAAAAACGAGATCCGAAATACTTACCCAGATCGAGCGCTCATACTCCGCTTCCTCGTGGCGGTCTTTCGGCCTCGGGGCATCGTGCTGTCCCTCGAAGACTGCCCCGAAGCCGCCCCCTCGTGTCGGCCCGGTGGCTCGAGGCTGCCAGCGCGGACGACTCCTCTCCCGCCGCGGCCTCGTGGCCACGGATCAGCACTTGGGGCGCAGGCGACTCCTCGCCGCACGCCGGCGACGATGACTCCCACGCCGCACCCTCGAGGGAGAGGTTCGCCAACGACCCCCCTGCGGCCCTTGGCTCCTATCGTGCCACGGTCGCTCCCCCTTCCTCATCCCACAGGTATAACGGTGGGGGGCTCGTGCCCTCCCCGTCCCCCCTCGGAGCGTGGTCCTCGGCGTCCGAGGCCTCCTCCTCGTCCTCCTCCGAGGACTCAGGTGTGGCGGGCTGCGGCTTCCCCTCCGCCCGAGCGAGCTGGCGCGCTTTCTCGTGCGCCACCTTCCTTTTCCTCTTCCTCTCGGCCTTTGCCTCCGCCGCGTCCTTCCGCCTCTTCATCTTCTCCGCGTGGAGGCGATTGATCAGGCGCTATTCTGGGGCCGGGGGCCTCGAGATGCCGCACCTCAACCCCTATACAACACACCCGAGATGGGGTCAGGAAAAGGGAACTACACGATGCACGACGAGTTCGAAGCCAAAACTCACCAGGGAAATATACCCCGGCTCGGGGCGCATCTTGATCCTCCAAAGATCCGCGAGATCTTGGGGAAACTCCGCCAACGCGTACTTCGCCCTCCGGGCGGCGTTGGTGTGGGAGAGAAGCTTGCTCGACGTCCTCGAGCCCTCGACCTTGCTCCCGGGGGTGAGCTGGTAAATCGGTAGGGCCCTCTCCACGAGAGGGATCACCCTCTGCCGGTGAAAGTTCGCGATGACGGCCGCCGCTGTCAACCCCTTCCTCGCCAAACGCGCCAGCGCATCGGTGAGGCCCTCGAGCCTGGCTTGTTGAGCCGGGGGCGACACCCCCCAGTCCCACTTCGCCGGACGCTCCCGAAGAACCTTGTTGGTAAACGCCGGGAGCGCGCCACTGAAGTTTCGAAGATAGAACCACCCTCGGCTCCACCCGGAGTTGTTTGTCGTCATCTTGCTTGTGATGTAAAGGTTCCTCCGGTTCGGGCGGACATGGAGTGTCAGGCCACCGGCGCGCGCGAACCGCCTCGGCTGGTTCCGCGCGTTTTCGACGAAGAGCTCGCCGCGGAACAGGTGGATCCAGAGATCCCAGTGGACGTCGATGCCGAGGTACCCCTCGCAGACGGCGACGAAGATGGAGTTGGGGCTGAAGTTATGCAGCTCCACTCCGTAGTACTCGCACAGGACCCTCATGAACTTGCTGACGGGGATGCCGAAGCCCTGTTCATGGAGGCGCACGAAGCTTACGACGTAGCCCTGCGGGGGCTTCGGCTCGGTCTCGTCCGGGTGCGGGGAAATCCACGCCGGAGCCCCCAAGTCCGGGTTCCGCGGCAGCAGCCGCTCGGCGACCAGCTGCTCCAGCACCGCCTCGGTGGCGGAGGACTTCCCTCATGGCAAGGGCTCCTGGATGTCCGACATCTCCGAGAATCGAGGGGGGATGCGAAAAGGAAGGCTCCGAAATGGCTAAGTCTCTCTCTCTCTTTCTCCTTTCTCCTTCTCGCTCTTGGCTATGGGTTCAGGAGGCAACGGAGGCGGAGAAGGCAAAACAGGATGAAGGCAAATGGCCAGGTGAACCCAAAACGCCCACTTTCTCTTCATATTTATTCACCTAGTCGGGCGCATCCGTACCCACGGCCTAAATCTACCGCATTGAATGCGGTAGATTTTGCTATCGCTGACGGATGGGCCCCACGACCGCGGAGTCCCCCACGCGCGCACGCCGCAATAAATGCGGCACGGTAACCGGCGGGCGCGGCGCGACTGTTGCGCTATCCCATCCGTCAGCCGCCTCCCACGCCGCTTCGTTTGCCCGAGGCTGTCGCCTGAAAAGGCGCGCCCACACCGTGCCGCACAAATCGGGCCACGCCGCCCGCTACCGGCAGAAGACCCGCGCACACGCGTGGCTCGCGACTCTGGGACGTTTTCAGATCACGACGGAATATTCCTTCATGGGGTCTCTTTACCCTCGAAGGAATCGCATTTCGAGGCCTTACTGATCAGGGGTTCGAAGCCTGGCCCTTCGGGGGGATCGACAGGCGCCCCAGATCACCGGAGTCAGGGACTGCAGGGATGTGCCGTACAAGCTACCCTCGAACGCAGAGTTCGAGACATCCTATGCAGTGTTCAGGGCCAGTCGACGGTGCCTAGAAGGGGGATCCCATCGAGGGAGAGCATCGAGCCCTCGAACCCTACCGAATGAGTTCGAGCCCCGCCTAGCGAACCCTCGCGAGCGCTTTATGAGACGTGTCCATGGACCACAAGCCGACCCCTATCGAACGGGGCACGGACGTCCGCTTGAACAACCCGCTAATAGCTCGCAGAAGCAGCCATGGCTCGCGGCCCGGGCATGGGTAGCATGGTGCGCTTCACCCCTCCTCCCTGCGGAAGGGCGATGAGGGTCGTAATCGAATTCGAGGGTTCCCCTGAACGCCTTCACACGGGCCTGGGCTCGGGGGCTCCCCGCACACCACGGTACAAACCACACCCTCGAATAAGTCGACAACCGTCCATTGTGAAGCTCCATGTGTCTAATCAAACCCTCCGCTATTAACGTACGCTCCCCTAATGGCTAAGCTGAACGCCGGGTCGTTGTACCAGCACTAAGAATGCCGAGGCCGGCTGAAAGAGTGCCGATGCCGGCTGAAAAAGACGCCGGACGGCCATCCCAGTAAAGCTACCCAGTGGGACAACATTTGTAGCCCTTGGACGAGCACAAACGCTCCTCCAAGGCCTCGGGGGCTACACCCGCGGGTGCGCTGACGCGCCCCCGCGAAGGAGACTTCACACATATTCGAGGGTCGTAACTCTATGTACACCCCTATACCCTCGGTAATCCTCCCCGCAGAGGAGAAAGGGGACTTTATTTCTCAATGCGAATAAAGATTACAAACAGTTACCGGCGCGAAGCCATCGAAAGATACAAACACGTTGCCACCTACGTGGCAATTTTCCCTGTCTTGGGGAGGAGCGGGCGACGAAGAAAGGCACCGGGCCCCTAGCTGACGCAACAACGAGGCTGCTAGGGATGCGAGGACCAGCCCCCAGACCACACGGGTCCAGCGGGATGCTTTCCTCGCAAGCCTTCTTCTAGCGTCTCCTCCACCGAAGACCATGCGGGGGGTCGAGCTGGCGGACAGCACCCTCCGCACCGTCTCCCCGAGAGCAACCTTGTCACCTGGGGGGACGATGCAAAGAACAACCGCCCAACCTGGCACGAACGCCATGGTCAGGCGTCTCCATCCCCCTTCAGGCTAGGGGACATCGCAGAAGCAGGATCCCACGGGCCCAATGCTCTTCTGCTGAACCCACTGAACCTAAGGGATGGAGCGCACGCCCACTCCGGTCTTCCCCAACCGCTCGCAAGCATTCCTCTAGCGCCAAAAGCCTAAAAAAGCCAGGCCACCCCATCTGGGGGCCGGTCACAAAAAGGCAAAGGAAACATTACAAGAATTGGGCAATGCTGGAAGAAAGACTTAGGAAGCTGGAGAAGAAGGGGAACCCCACGACCCCTATTTATAGCTGCGCCGGGCACAAAGCTTCAAGCTTATCAAAGAGCGTAGGCTTGTATCACCCGTGACGAAGCGGCGCTCCATGAGCAAAGGATGTCCTCGGTCCCCGCACCGAGACACAACCAAACGAAATAAAGCGGAGCTGAGCCCCTGGACGCTCAGCAGCGCAGCATCGGCTCTGACCGGATGCCCTCGAACGGCGCGCCGCAAAGCAACCAGGAACGCCGGGGCCAAGGCCCTACATACGGGACGGCGCGATGAGAGTACCAGCTGCCAAGCAGCGGGCGCCGCCGTCGCCCTGCCCCCCCTCAGCACGCGGACACGTTTCATCCTTCAAACAAACAAACAAAAGGGCACGCGCCTCGAGCACCCTGCCCGCAGGCGCACTACCCCGTCTGACGAGTTGTCACATCCGCCGGGCTGGCGCCCAGGCGCGCCTGGTGGGGGCACGGCAGTCTCCGATCACGTCAAGGGAGAAATCGCCGAAATACCCTTTGGCCGAATCCATCAACTCGACCAAAGCCTCGGGGGCTACTGTCGGGTGCCACAATTAGGGACACCCTAATTGGGGTACTAAGATTGCTTTTAAAACACGAATACCTGTTAAGGCAACTGGGCCCACGAAGGCCCACGGCCTGCTTCCCGTTCGGAAGAAAGGAAAGGACTCAAAGAAGCCCAGCGTGCGGCCCATTCACATTCCCCTCGAACCCACTGAACAATCTCCGCCTCGTTCGAGGGTCCCTCTCGGGTCCGCTGGGCAATCTCCGCCTCGCTCGAGGGTAGCGGAACTACCCTCGAGCAGAAGACCAATCTCCGCCTCGCTCGAGGGTAGCGAATATACCCTCGAGCGGGTAACTTGTTCTCTGCCTCACTCGAAGGTCCCTCAATCACGCAACGCACCTCCGCCTCGCTCGAGGGTAGCGGATCTACCCTCGAGCGGTGTCTCACCTCCGCCTCGCTCGAGGCCGTCTTTCGGCACAAAGGACAAACGGCTCCGCCGCCCAACCGCTCGCCGTACGAAGGCATTCAAAGCCAGCCACTCCACCACGGCTCAAAGGACGGGCGGCGTCAGGCCGCCACTCCCACAGTAGATATGACCGGGGTCCCATCCGCTGACTCTGGTCACCACACCGCCATCCCGGACGCTGTGGCAGCGCCTTGGGACCTGCGACGCTGGACAAGACAGGCTCGGTACTGCTCCCGCCGACCTCCCGGACTTGCCTCCCACTGGGGAAGGGGTCCGGCGCATCACACACGGGTGGGATCCCGGACCTCCCCCCTCCTCTCAGAGGCCCGGGACCTCCACGTGTCCCCCGGGCCTTCTAGTGTGCACGCCTGCGCCCCGACCAGGAGGTCCGGAGCCATCCCGCGCCATAACTACCGTCGGAACACTACAGGACGAAGGATGAAATCCAGGACGACAACGACGCACGCCGCCTTCCCACAGTATACTTCCTACAGTATCCGACCACTGTAACCCCGCGATTCAAGGGAAAACGACGACTTCCATGCCCCCACTCGTGTACACCACCCCTCCTTATACCTATAAAAGGAGGAGGTGGGCTTCCTTTAGCGGGGGGCTGGCTGATCTCCCTGGTCTGGACTCTAGTCTGATTGGTCTCTCTGGCTTCTCTCCTCAAGAGGACGCACAAGGACTACTGAGCACTCATCTCCACCGACTCCACTCTTAGCTGAGACTTGGGAGCTTCTCTCCCTCTCTCGCCTCGCTTGTACCCCCTACTACAAGCACTCCGGGTGCAAGATAATACAGTGCCCTCGCACACCCCCTTTGCTGGACGTACGGCCCCGCGGCCGGAACCAGGATAAACCGTGCGTTACTGTGATTGCCTCTTGCATCATCATCTGGGACGAGAAAACACGCAGCATTCACTAGTTGGGATCCGAGCCCCCGGGTCGGGACACCGACAAATCACTTGCTTCACAAAATAACACAGACATTTCCATTTCAACATTGCACTTGTTTGGCTGGTGCACTTGTGGCTGGTTGAGGCTGGACCTAGTGCAGCCAGAACGAGCCGGCCAGCAGCCGCCTAGCCGCTGCTTCGAGGCACAAGCAGCCGAGAGCAGCCGCCTGCCGCCCAGCCGATCACCGCCATTAAAAGTGTCTTTCCTGTTTTATCAGTTTCAGCAACTAGAACTTCTTATATATACATCAACTTCAGTATTTAAGCATTTCTTATATACAATCATGCCATATATCTCCAATGCTAAAATTAGCTGCAATTTCATAATTCTATCTTTTCAGCACACCGAACTTCAATATTTTTGTTCTAAAATTCGCAGCAACGCGCGGAGTATTCAACTAGTTACACATAGACAACTCCGATCGCTGGTGTTCATACTACCGTTAGAGCAACCACAATGTTGTAGCAAATCCATAGAGATTTTAATACTGTGTATCAGCTAGCTGAAACATTGTGGATGTAGTCTATAGAGCACTCCATAATTAAATCTATCCATAGTCCTATGGGCTACCCATAAAAAATAAAAAATAAAAATATTTCTTCTCTCTACTGGCTCTCTCTCTCTTTTCTCCCACACATATGGACTACTCAATCTATATACATTGTGAAGACAACCATAAGTATAGACTACTGATATAAAAGCTGTCCATATGGACTACTTGATCCATATACATTGTGCTTGCTCTTATACTCCGGTCACGGGAGTACATGGTAAATTAGAATTGTTGCCTTCGAAATAAATCTGCAACGTTATCCCTTCGAAATAAATCTGCAACGTTATCTAAGGCACATCCATATGACCTTATCCATGCAAATCGCACACGAAGTAGCGCGGTGCTGCTCCTGTAGCGACGCCCATGGTCTTGTGTCACGACTCTATATTTTTCAAAAAGCAATCATGACTCATTATGCAAAGGATAAGTTGAGCAGTGAGATTTTATAACACGCCGATTCCGTGATGGTGTGGTACATGGGTTTGCAACAAAGAGTGGCGCCACACACGATCAGGCTTTATCCCAGGATAGGGGGGGTTCTTGTTGACATTGACAACGATGCTAGGCTCGGTCCTTGTCAAGTTTCCGTTCCCAGGATGCTAGGCTCGGCCGTGCATTCCGGACGCGCCTCTACCCAGTAGCCGTTGCTTGATTTGAAAACCAAAACCGTCTCTCGTGGCATGTACGAAATTCTTTCGCGCGCCGCACACCCTGTGGCACTCCTACGTACTCCCCCCAAAATTGTTTTTTTTTCATTCTCATCCACTCCTTTTTTTTTTCTCCCCCTTTGGCTTGCATGTGCGGCCACACCGTAAGCAAGCAGGCAGCAATTGTACCCGACATGCTTTGGAACGTCAGAATATAAAACGCACTCCCGTGACGTGGAGCAGCCATAGGATATACTGCGTGTGCTGTAGCCTTTCTTTTCCTTTCCGAAAGTGACGCGCCCATCTTTTTTTCGAATATAAGGGCTTCGTTTGATTTGTAGCATGATAGTGAATAGTGACACTTTGATCGATAATTATGATGTCAAACAAAGCCGGTTTACAAAATCAACTTCAGAACCGCGCTAGTGAGCCTAAATAATTTAACGAGGCCTTTAACCGCACAATTAATGGATGGTTACTGTAGCAACACTGTAGCAAATCATCTCGTCAGATTCGTCGTGAAAAGTTATACCTATTTCTAAAAAAATTTTACAAATAATCTTTATTTGGTTTTTCATGCGGAGAGCATAAGACGTGCGCTAGAATTCTAGCGCGCTAACCAAACGAGGCCAAGGATTGGATAAAGCCGCGCTGCCGTCTGCGTGCAAGGGCCCGTCCGCCTTTCGGGGGGCGCGTTGCGCCGCACCAGGGCTGGGCGAGCCAGCCGGCCGTGCAGGCGCCCGGACTCGTAAAAGGGTTGGTTTCACGCACGCGTCGAGGAGCGCTGTGAGTGAGCATGTGACGCCGATGGGGCCGATCGGCCTGATTCGTTCCCGCCCGTCGTGTCTTGTGAATTGTGATCGACACGTCGGGTCGTGTCTGGAAACGGCAGCGGGGGGGCGCCCCCGTCCGGCGTGGCAGGGCCATGACCATGAATGCGCCGCGCGACGGGTGGCTGGAGCCGGGCCGAGCGGCTATACGCGGGGCGCCTGCCGTTGGATCGAGCTCTCCCCGGCACGTAAGCGGGTGGGCGCGCCCGCCGCCGTCCCTGGCGCTCGCATGGTTTTTCGTCGCTTGCCCCGGGCCCTGCCGTTCTGTTGTCCGGGGTGAAGCTGCCAAGCTGGAGGTGGTGGCGCCGCGGCCCGGCCAGGACGGACGGCGAGGGAGGGACCGAGCGCGCAATTGCTTGTCGCGTCCCTGGCGAGCTGAGGGCGCCCCAGCGAGGCGGCATCCCGATTTCGGGCGGGCGCGCGCACATGGCGTGATCTCTGAACGCGAATTGAGATCTCCCCGGGGATGGCCGGCCCAGCTCTACCGGACTACCGCCACCGCGCATAGCTCGACTTCGACGCTGGGGTCCGACCGTCCGAGTCCGAGACCGGGTTTGGGTTGGGCGGTGCGATGCAGGCCGACGTTGGTGGTGTTTTTATTTTGACCGCGCGTCGCGACTGACTACAATGCTGCCGCTTTCGGCTTGGGGAGCAGTAAACAATGTACGAAGCGGCGAGTTCATCACATGCATGCGCGACCAGCCCGAGGGCGGGCGGATCTGCCGGCCACGTGGTACGGGCGGCAGGGTGGTTGTAACAATCCAAAAATTTGAATTCAAATAAAGAATTTTTCTTACACGTGGCCCCCATCTGTCATACTCTCACCTCCCTTCTCCCTGTGCGGCACCGTCCGCAGTAATGGTGCCGACGCCTTCCCGAAGCTCCCCCGCTGTGTCGTTGCCGTCGTGGAGGCCGATCCCGTTTTCCCGGCCGTCGAACATCGCCAACTCGTCCACGACGCCTTTCCGAGCTCGCCACCTGCTTCACTTCCCTCTGCGCCTCGCCTTTCTCTCCTTCTCCTTCCCTGGTTGCCATGGACGGAGAGTGAGCAAGCTCACTGTCTCCAGCCGATTCCGCGAGCTTCTCCCCGTGGAATTCAAATCCCTCGCAACCGAAGTTCCTCCACATCTCTAGCTTCCTCCTCGACCTCTCCTTCACGAGCCCCCTCGGCCAGAGCACCGGGAATCCTTGATTTCGCGGCCGCCGGTCACCAGTGAGCTCGAGCTCCGCCTCAACGCCGACAACCCACCTCCGACCACCGTTTTCTTCGCTTGACGGCTCAAATCGTCCCTAGGTGAGCCACTGGTGCTCATGCTCTCCACGTTCCTTCGCGTTCGCGAGGTTTCCATGCTCGTTCTCGACCACGCCGCCGCTGGCCGAACTGCGTCGTCGCCGCCGTGTGCCGCGAGCCGCCTCTGCACCACCTCCCGCCCCGTTTGCGCGCGCACTGGGGTCGCCGAGCCGCGCTGGTGCTCACCCCGCGCCGCCCCGCCGCCGCTTGGCCCACCGCCACTGGCCCGAGCCGCGCCGCCGCCTCCCCTGTTTCGCGCCGCCGCTAGGGCATGCCGCCGCCGTTGACCTCGCTGCTGCCTAGGGCTGCGCGCGCGGGCCCCACCACCGAGCCGCTGCAGTCGCGCCGCCGCGCGGGCCGCCGCCGCCGCAGGCCCTTCTCCCCTGCTGGCGCCTGTGCGCCGCCGCAAGCGTGTGCGCTGCCGGGCGGGGAAGAAACCCCTCCCACTTACCAGTGGGACCTGCTGGTCAGTGGGGTAAGGGGGAGTTTTCTTTATTTTGTGTTTTATTTCGGCTGTAATTTGTAAATTCCATATAAAATCAAGGAAAAATATGAAAAATATGAAATAAATTTTGTTGGGTTTTTTAGAGTAAGATCTATGGAGGAAAAATATCCACAGTGGCAAAATGACCTTTTTACCGCTACAATAATTTAGATTGTGTTTAGTCTTGCTTAATTAATTTCTATAGATCTGTTAATCTAAAAATTATGAAATTTTTGCAGTAGCTTACATTAAGCATGAGTGATCCACCATAAAATTTTCATACTCATAGGACCTAGTTTAGTATATGAATATAATATGTAACCAAACTTAATTATGTGTATAGGTATAATAATATTTATTTTACATGTAAATTTTTATACAAATTATAAGAGGCAAATAATATTGTCTTTGCTAGTCATATTTTATTTTATAGTAAATCATGCTCTAATTTATAATTTGGCCTCTAATTGTTCTAGCACTAGGGTTAAAGTTATTTATCACCATATTTGCATCCTTTTATGTAAATTGTTAATTTGTTTAATGTTTATCCTCTAGTGGCAAAGTCATGTTAGCATTTACTCGTTGTCTCGTATGCATAACATTTACTCATTGTTTCATATGCATACATATAGAATCCGCGACCGAGGAAGTCGTATACGAGGTGATCGCGGAGCCGCAGGAGCAGACGGAGCCAGCCCCGCAGGCGTTTTGTGACGACCCGGCCCAAGGCCCAGTTGACACTAGCACTGAGCAGCAGCCCGCAGGCAAGCCCCGGTGCACGTCCTTTTATTTCGAATTATCACACCTATGATTATGTTTCAACTACTACCTGTGCGTTAGGTTTAGGTTTTGTTGGAACACTAGTTGCATGATCCCTAGGTTTTCTCGGGTTATACTAGCATATAGAAGACGATAGAAATGCTACGCTTAATAGAATTCAGTAGAAGTCGAGTGATTTGGGTCACTCGCGAGATGTAGGGAATTTAGTTTTTCTGAATATATGGATTAGGGAATTAGGTAAGAAAGGAAAAGTAATTGGAGACCGGACGGGGGAAAGGTTAGCCCCGCCTGTGTCGGTTAAGGACCGTTCGTTGTCTGGCCCTGTGATCGAGTTTGAATTGTACTAACCGCATGCCGGGAGTAGGAGGTAGTCGAAACCGGTAATCCGAGTACTGCCTTGTTTCGAAAGTACAGAACTTCTACCCACCCCTTAGGGCAGTCGAGTGGCCGCGGAGAATTGGGATGCATATGCTTACTTTTGGTGGTCTCTCGTAGGGCTCGGTTGACTATATGAAGGTGGGGCGGTTCTGTAGTTCGAGGCGGGGAGGGGAATGGTTGGCATGTATAGTCCGACGGGGTAAATACGTGTCGTGTTGGTTAGGTCCACCTTGCAAGGTTGAATCGGATCGATCCGCCGTACGTCGCATCTCGGATATGAGCACCTTGATCACAGCACCACATCGTAGTAATGCAATATGGATTTTAAGTGATGAGTAGTAGGTCTACCAGGAATTATTACTCCATGTTGTCATGATTGCTTAGCAGGTGCAAATAATAGTTAATGATTTATGAATATAGAATTTGGAGCTAAAAGAGGGAAAATAAGGACTCATTTCTAGAGCTTTTTCTGCAAAAGTAACCAACAGCCAAAAGTCTTGCATGTCTAGTTATGTGGGCTAAGTTATATCCACTGGTCGGGTAAGCCTTGCGGAGTATTAGTATACTCAGGGTTGTGGCCCAAACTATTTTATGTCAGGATGAGATAGACTTCTGCCCTTGTTGTGCTAAGTTCATCCAGTTTGGCGCGGATGGTTGGGAGGTGGCCGGACCAGATGTTTAGTCCTTGCTAGTTATAAAATCACACACCCGTGGGCTGAGTGTGTGATTCGATACTGCGTTTCATGTATTATAGTCGTCAGGTTTCCTATATCGGACTTCGTTTTAAAATAAAGTTACTCTTGTATATTGTTATGTAATTAAACCAAGTTTGTAGAACTAATGTACTCTACTCGGTATTATAATCGTATTTTATGTACTCGTCATGTTTGTACTGGTTGCGCTCACTTTCGCGTGGGACTACTGGTGTTTGTTTCGATCGGAATGTCGGTTTCGAAAGGACTGTTAAATTAAACCGTTAAGCCAAATGTGTCTGATGTGTTCAAATAATGGTCATTTAGCTTAATTTGAGTTTTAATTCGGCGGTTGTGTCACAATGGTCAACCAGTGAAGCGGGGTAAACAACTCGGCCTCCCCCTGCGCGCTGCCGACCCCTGCCTGCTGGTCCCCACCGGATCCATCATCGATCGCATCGCCTATGGCCATTTGCCAGAGCCTCTGGGCTGGGACCGCGACGATGCGAGAGCCTGGGAGTCTGGGACTGGGCAGGACGGTAGGAGCGGAGGTGAGAACGGACGGAAGAGCCGCCGCCGTTGTTACCGGGGCCTCGCAGGTCGCAGCTCCGCCTCGCGCTTCGCGCGACACCCGTGTGCACGGGCGCGTTCCGTTTCCGGGCCCTGCCCATGCCTGCGTGCGTGGAATGGATTCCCTTGTCTTCCGTCACGTTTCCCCACGGCATGCCGACAAGGGCTGTGTTCAGTTCCCACAAAAACCTCACAAAAACATCACATTTCATCACATCTCCATCACATCGAAACATTAAATGTAACAAATGACTCATGCATGGAGTACTAAATGTAGGTAAATAAAAAAATTAATTGCATAGTTTTGATGTACGTTGCGAGACGAATCTTTTGAGCCTAGTTAGGTCATGGTAGGACAATATCTACCACAAACAAACGAAACGTGCTACAGTGTGCTGCAGTGTTTTTTCGCACTGCTACAGTGATTTTCGGGGGAACTAAACACAGCCAAGCAACCTCGCGTAAAATACAAGTGCTGCTCGGGCGCTGGATGGTACCGGACGGGCGTTAGCTCTTGCGTGGAAGTAACAGGAGAGAGGGAGAGAGAGAGCACCAGGGTTCACCATTTCGTTTTTACTGTTCCGAAATTTCGTTTTTTGACCAAAATTTGACTTTCATATTTTTGAATTTGAAACCGAAATCACCCACTTTCCGGACCGAAATTCGCTTCCCGGTGAGTAGCGGAAACGGGAAAAAGTACCGAAATTTCGGTCTTTCCGACCGAAACGGTAAACCCTGGAGAGCACCCGTAGTGGGTTTGATGCGTAGCGTTTTTTTTTTTCGGAAGATTTTGATGCGTAGCGTTGCTTGGCGCGAAGTGACTCATGGCCGGACCGCGGGGCGTTTCATGAACTCGCCCTCTTGCTTGCGGTTGCGGTTAGGACGTGCGCGCCCCACGACAGACAGGCTCGCAGGCGCGTGCGCGTGCGCGCGGGCCGCCCGGCCGTCCCAAGGAATGGCAACTGCCAGCGGCTTTGCGCCGTCGCGGAGCTCAGTCAGGGCCATGGCGACATCTCGTTAACTGTTGCCTTCGACTGAAGGTTCGACGCGGCAGGCGCCGCGACATCCGGATCTCGACACCACGCCACGCAAAAGGAGCCGTGTCCGCGGCCGGGACAGCCCGCGCCCCGGCAGCCCCTGGCTGGCGGGAGGAAAAGGGCCGGCGCCGGCCGCCCACGCGCACGCCACGCCACCGCCTGTCGAAGCACGCGCGGCGCACGATGGTTCGCCCGGTGGTCGGCGGTCGCGCGGCCGATTTTCGCTTTGCCGCGCCGTCGAAACCGAGGCGCGCTCGTCTCGGTGCTGGCAGACGCCACGTTTTTTGGGCGACGGATGATCGCGCCGTAGGCCTCGCTGGGCAGTTCTGGGTTCGCCGTATCGCCCGCCCGCCCACCGCGCTGCTGATGGGCCTGCTGGTCGCGAGGCCCATCCATGCGTTTAATTGGCGGGTGCGTGCAGCCTGGCCGAGGAGCCCGCAGAGAGGGCCAGACCGGCCGGCGTGGTGTGGATTGTCTGATGTGCTGAAGGAAAGGCACAGTTGACTTTCCTCCTCGTGATGCCATCCATTGCTCTCATCCGATGGCCGCTGAAGCAATCAGCGCTTTTTATATGCACAACAGTTAGCCCAGCTGCTAACCTGTCCAAATAAGGCCCATTTCGGGAGTTAGACAATAAACAGCATCTAACACAGAAATTTCACTTAATAATCGAAAGTATTATAAAAACATTAATAATCCAAAAATATCTTTCAGAAAATAATTGAAGTATCAAACAAAGCATTTTATTTTAGTATTTTGAACAGTACCATGATCCAAATAACTTCTACCAAAAAATTGTACAGTCAGTAATAGAGTTTTCATGAATACAGAATCTCCACCAAAAAATCATCAATCTCTATCTATGATTCTTGCACCAAAAGGTGCGCTAGGAACGTGACCACGTCGCGGCCAATCCTCGGTCGTCGGATTGCTTGTTTAGTTATGCAATACTTTTAAGTAAAATGATATATAGTTAAATGTTGCTTCTTATCTCTGTCGAACCAGTTCTTGATTATGGGCTGTAGCTACAGCTGGATTTATTGCCTGTGCGTTGATTGATTCAGCAACCATCGGATAAGCAATGGACGGCATCCAGGAGCAAGAAAGTTACATGTGCCTTTTCCACGCCGGGGCCAGACGGCCTGACCGGTCTAGAGCAGACTCGAGATCGTAGAGACCTCCAATTCCTCATATCGTAGTCACAGTGATAGCTTAAATCCATTGCTCCTGAGTCCTGACTCCTGAGCCGACGTCTGCATTTCCTCCCTGTCGAGGCAAAGTGATTCAAGCGGCCAGCCAGCAGCCAGCGGATGAGGGAAGAACCAGGCAAATCCACACCTGCAGATCGAGTGGAATCCATTTTGGCCACCGCGCGCTAGTTCGCTGTCCAACAATCGATCCGACCCCTTCGCGGGATCCGGCGCGAGCGCGCCCCTTCTTTTGGTGTTCCGTTTTTATGGCCCATCATGACGCAGCAGCCCGGCGTGCTCGGACGATCGCCGGCTGGCCTGTTTGAGGATATTTTTTAGTGATTATTTATACAATTTAGCAACAAAACATTTGTTTCCGGATGTCCAGAACTCATACATCATAAGTTATACACGATAGCAATAACTTTATGTAGCACGACATAAGTTATGCATACAAGGAAGCACACATGATAAGTTATGCATAAGTTACATGTCATACCAATTTTTCAATACATTTTTATCATACATAACTTTTCAATGCATTATAACTTTTATGCATACAATACAAAATTATGTATACAATTTTTGTTTCTTGTCATGAAAATAAAAATATTGTTATGTAACAGTAAATTATGTATAAAAAAACAATACTTTTTTATGCCCCCAACTTGTACATCTTAACATTTAAATGTTTGACACAAAAAATTATATGCATAAAATTGCACTACAGAAATTATATGCACAGATTTATGTTCATAAGTTATGCATAAAAAATCCAAAGCAATATGCATAAATTGTATGCACACATTGTATGATAACAAAACTTTTGTTCATAAGTTGTTCAAAAAAGTTACGAAGTAGAAAGGCTATATAGCACAAAAAAAATTGTACATCATTAGTTCAATAAGTTATATGTATCGCGACATAAATTATGTACACAAAGGTAGCTAGCGTGACATGTTTTTGAAAACAAAATAAGCTTGTGTGACATGATTTTCCGTTGGACCTCTAGCGGTATTTAGTGTGAACGGCCCCAAAAAAAAACGAATGATCTCAAAACTTCTGGGCCGCTAGCGGCATTGAGTGCAGGCGACTGAAAAAGGAAAGCTAATGATCCCGACGCCAGAAATGGCATATGTTGAGCTTGTCGGAAATCGTTTGTTAGTTGCTGTGTGCTAGGCAATCGCCGCAGATCGATGCATCATTCACTATTTCGTGGTCCACCGTCCACCCAAGGAGGCACGCCCACCAGAATTTCGGTCGCACCTAACTCGTCCTGCGCGCGTCCCACCAACACAACACCCTACCGCGCAGCGGCACCGGTCCGGCCGGTTGGCCATAAATAATGCCGCGGCTTGCACCAAGGGTAAAAGTCACGTTCACGTACACCCAGCACCCGCATGCCCTGAAGCTTGCTGCCGCGCGCCCTACTAAACGGCTTCTAGACCCACACCACAAGGCCGCAACGAACGCAGGCGCACTGCTGGAGGCTGGAGCTGGCCAGCTGGGGACAAAATATAGTGAGGTACTGTAGGTGGGTAGGCAGGTAGGTAGGAGAAGACTGTCCGATCTCCGATCCAGGACAGCCAAACAGCACGAGCCGAGCGTCCTGATACCATGCGTCTTCCTCGAGAATACAGCCGCCCCACCACCCCTCCTCCGGGCTCCGATGCCGCCTGTCTGCACTTGGAGCCTTTCCGTTGTGGCACAGCGAAAACAGAGGAGGAGCGCACTCGCTGTCGTACCCAACTGAAGTTGAAAGTGCAAGAATTATTCAATCTCATGATAAGTAGTAGTACGGAGTACTAGAATCCTTCTAGATGCCATTGTGGCACAAACGCTGATCGAGCATACATAGCAAGTCGCCTGACCACCTTTTCCGTGAGCATTTTCGCGAGTCATCATGAGATATACTAGTATGTCATAAGTATCCACCAAGGAAAAGACAATAGCCGTTGTGGCACCACCTCAAAAGTCCGAACGACAGAGAAGCAACAATACGGTGGCAGAGAACGAATCTTGGAATGGTGCCCTGGTTGAGGCCAAACCAGGAGCTGCTAATCCGCACGGCAATCACGTTCCGGAGCCAAACCAGCGGCATCTCGACCAGCAGATTAGGTGAGGCGCGGTGAGCCAGGGGGCGCCGCCGCCTGTCCACCAACCTCCAGCTACCCACCCCCGGCCCGAATTCCATGCCGCCCGCCCGTCTGTCCGACCTGTAGGTAGCTGCGCGCTCCGAGGTACTAGTACTAAAATTAATCGGTCGGGTAATCATCGGTTGGTTGGGACGTTAGAGCTATAGCTATACTACTCTAAGAGCGTACTGCTAGCCGAAACTAGTCCCGATCGTTGTGACCTGAACGATCATCCGAATCTTTAATCCCGTACCGTACCAAACTGGTCGCTCAAGATGGAAATGGGCCGACCCGGTCCTGACCTGGGACCCGGCCCCATGGCCTCGAGGCCAATTCTAAGGTCATGGGCCGATCCATTTCTCCTGAATGTTATGGCATTGATGGCCCATCGGATATTATGGGTCGATCCAAATATTTTTCTATAATCCAAACCAAGAATACTATCAACACTTTTAGAAAAAATAAAATTCAAGATTAAAATATATCACAATAATATATTAAAATTGTTAGCAATGCATCAAATTAAATATGTTTACAAGCTATCCATGATTTTAATTTTATCCATTTTCACTTCCAACGTGCGATATTTTCTCACTATATTTTGAAGTATATAGAATCTAACAACTTATGATCAGTTGTATTTATTCAAAAGAATAAAGAAAACTAATAAATCAAATAAAAAATTATTAATATGACAAGTGGATCGACCCATAATACCCATTGGGTTAATAGGTTTCAACTCTATTGACCCATTTTGGAGTTTAGAGTCGGTTCCTATAACCCATTGGTCCTATTTTTATGAGTCGGGTCAACTACCCAATGGGTCGACCCGACCCATTTTCATCGATACTGGTCGCGTATCGATTGATCGATGTGATCTGCATGCTGGCACTGGAGCGTCCATGCGCACAAGAAGGAGACTGCGCATGCGAACGGACCGAAGGTCCAGTAGCTAGCTCTGGCAGTGGCCGAGCTGCCCACCAGCGTTCAAATCTTAGTATGGGCGTTCGCCGGTGTCGCACGAGGGGGCCGGGGTGTGTGTATAGACGTGTGTGCGTAAGCCTCGGTAGACGTGTTCTCGGACTTCTCAGCAGCCCATCTGCGTTGAGCGTGCGGTCAGCGTGGGTGTCCAACTTGAGTTCTTAAATGCCGACCAGTGCTCCTGGCAATGTTAAAAAAAAAGGACTGCGCATAGCTTGTTGCGTGGATATATGGTCAGCCACGTGGACACGGGAAATGAATTAAAGTACTAGTGGTAGGAGCTCAGAGGGTTTTTCCCTTTCCCTTGTGAAGAATTTTTTTCCCTCGCAAAAAAAAGAAGAAAAACTGGGGGAACAGCTTGGGCTTGCAGGAAGCGATTTTGAGCACGGGCAAACACTAGTCTCTCTGCGCGGCTGCGCCACCAGATGGTAAGCAGCAGCCCTTGCAGATCCTGGGCTTCGTTTTGTAGCGCTGCCAGCAGAGGCAGAAGTCTGTGCCGGCTCTATGCTACCTAACGTACGAGGCAGACAAACTTGAAGGACTAGAGCCTCTCGGAGGGTCGGGCTCGATCGATGTTTGACCGCATGGGATTTCAGCGAACGGCGGAGTACAATCTTTCCGTCGGCCGAGATAAGATCCGTCCCGAGTTGAAACTAAATGCTCCCTCAATTCGCGAAAAAGGGGAGGAAAAAGGGAAAGAACCGAAAGCGACGCAACCTCAAGGCGAACCCCGCGCTGAAAAGGATCCCGCAGAAGATGAAGCTTCACCTGGCCGCGGACAGCAACGTTGATCCTCGACAGATCGCTGGGATATTTTGGTTCGCCAACTTGCAGCTGCTTGGCCATCTACTGGCACCGCGGAGCCTGTGTGTGTTCTCTACTTGTACTGTTCTACTGGCACCGGCCGCACAGCGGCACAGGGGAATCATCCGCCAAGTCAGTGCACTTTGCAGAGTGCCCAGTGATTGCTTAGCAGCAGCTAGCCTGCGGGACAGCACCACCAAACTACCGCCGGGTTCTTGGGCGGGCACATGACGCCGGCCCTCTTTTCGCCGCTTTCGGGCTGTCAGGTCCCTTTTCACCGGTACCATGTAAAAGATTCGGCTACCTACCTACCACTACCAGGAACGAAAGAACATATACAGTTGCCTGGCCTCTGCTCGGTGTCGCCAAACGGAGACGGGGGTCGTCGTCGGCTCGTCGCGCTCGCGCGGCAGGAACTGAAAGAACAAGTTCATCGTCTCTTCCTGCTTGAGTGCCATGCTGGAACCATCTTTTCAATGTTTGGCGAGCCTGGCAGGTACCAAGTTAGCTGCCGATTCGGTCGCCCTTTCGTTGTACTAGTACCTGGGAACATTTATAATGTGCCTCCACAATTCTGCCGCCCAAGCAAGGAACCGAATTCTACTCGCCAACAGCGTGAAAATCACGTCCAGGAAGAAGCACCTTGATTTGAAGTGGTAATTTCAAACAACCAGATGAGAGGGAGAGATTGTGATTTGTGAATTTTGAACGACAAGGAAGAAGCATTACGTCAAGACCAGAGATCTTTCGACCTCCTTTTTCTTTTCTCTTTCTCGAACATTGCTGTCCGCTGCTTCAGAAAACTGGCTGCCTTACAAACTGCCGTGAAGCTATCTAAACACTCCCTCATATGTACTGGCCTTGCTCCAACGGCCTGAAATATCTGAACCCCTGCGGGCCCGGCTTGTCAGCCTGGCAGCCGCAGGCCTCCCCGGCGCGGAGCCCCAGGCGGTAGCACAGGCACACCGGCTGCGAGCTGGGCGTGTCGGCCGCCGGCGGCAAGCCCACGGACAGGTCCAGGTTCAGGTCGGGGCACCGCGCCTTCCCCGTGCTGGTGCTGGTACTGCTGCTGCGCGCGCCGTCGTCCGATGACGACGCCGCCGGCGACGGCTTCGCGGCTGCGAGGGCCGGGACGGCGGTCGCGGGGTGCAGCAGCGCCGGCGCCCGGTGCGCCGCGACGCCGGGAGCCGCCGCCGCCGCGGCGGCGCTGCCGAGCGGGCGGTGCGTCTGCGGGTCGATGCCGCGGGCTAGGAGCTTGCGCTTGATGTGCGTGTTCCAGTAGTTCTTGATCTCGTTGTCCGTCCGGCCCGGCAGCTGCCCGGCGATAAGAGACCACCTGCGCGCGAGGAGAACCAAGCCGCCACGTCAGCAAAGGGTGGACGAGCCGAACGGAACGAAGGCCGCGCCGGCGTGGCATGCCGATCGATGATGCGTGAGAGTGTCCAAGGGGGCAGGACGATCGAGGAGCAATTGCTTTGCTTACTTGTTTCCGAGGATGGCGTGCAGGCGGATGATGACCTCATCCTCGTCGTCGGTGAAGTTGCCGCGCTTGAGGTCTGGGCGGAGGTAGTTCATCCAGCGCAGCCGGCAGCTCTTGCCGCATCGCAGCAGCCCCGCGGCCTTGGGCAGCGAGCGCCAGCACCCCTCGCCGTGCGCCCGGATGTACGCCACCAGCCGCTCGTCCTCCTCCTTGGTCCACGCGCCCTTGTTCGTGTGCGCCTTCTCGCAGCACGGCGACCGCCCCATGGCTCCGTCGAGGGAGCAAGCGTTCTCTCCCCTCTTGTTGCCGAGGCGCGGCGCCGCGGGGGCCCGTATATATGGCGCCGCTGGCGCGGGGTTGTAGCTAGCTCGCGAGGGGTGGTCGTGCTGCTGCTGCCGGTACGCGCGCCCTTTTTCCTCTCTCCATTGACCGGGCCCGGTGTCTCCTTGCGGGGCGAGTTTGACACGACGGGCCCAGGCGGACGCGGGCGCGGGGCGCGGGGTCGGGGGTTGGGTTGGGTGGTGGACTGGTGGTTGCGGCTGCGGCTGCGGCTGCGGCGGTGGAGCCCGCGCGTGTCGTGCGCCCGCGCCCGCGCCGCTCTGCTCCCACTTGTGTACTGCCCCCCCGCTCGGCGGTTTGGTGGATAGATAGGTGGTTGCGTTACGGCTCCGGGCTCCCGTCCCCGGCGCCGCGCGTTTTCAATGGCTGTGTGTTAGTTGGCCTGGAAAAATAACTGTAGCGCTGAAAAAATGTACTGTAGCATTGAAAAATGTACTGTAGCATTTCGTATGGTTGTGATACATATTGTCCTACCATGGCCTAACTAGGTTCAAAAGATTCGTCTCACAAAATACATCAAAATTGTGTAATTAGTTATTTTATTTACCTACATTTGACGTTCCATGCATAAGACAAAAGATTTAATGTGACAGCAAATTTTGGAATTTGGAGATCCAAACTTTGGATCTAAACACAGCCATTGTCGAGGACGTCGCCGCGGAGGAGGAGCGGTGGCAGTTGGATCGGCCGGCCGGCGGGGCCCGTGCGCGTTTATGAGGTGGAGCGGGGGGCCGGCAGAGGAAGGTTATGGGTAATGGTCTCATGGTGGATGATTAGGTAGCAGCATCTGCGGCTATTATATTCTAGTATTTTACGAGGTGTGTGACTGTGTGTGGTTGCGGCGGGTGCATGATGATACGTGTGCGCGCTCTGGAAGGGGAAGGTAGGGGGGAGACAGAGGAGGAGAGGATAGTTTAGGAGGCGTTGATTAGGTGACGTGCGTCCGGCCGGTTGGGAGTTTAGGTCAGGTTTGGTGCCACAGGTGGGCTCGAAACGGAGTAAAGAACGCCACCCACCGGGTCAAAACTACCCAGCAACACGCCAAGCGTCCGCCCCTTTTCCGTTGGGAACTGCTCCTGTCTGTCTGTGCTCTTTCTGTTGGGTTGGGGCACTGGGCAGAGGACCCCTTGGGTCCGGTCGGATCCCACTAGACCCTCGCGAAACACAAGCATTAGCTGGGCAGCTGGCTAGCTAACCGCGTCGTCGTCATGTTACTGGCTCTGGCTCTCTCTCCTATTGCGCCACGTCAAACACGTTTCGGTTGACTCTTGCAGCAGGCAATGGCGCGATGCCTTTCACTCACGCCAGGGTGACGATCATCCTCGCTCGCGATCGATCGACCGCACACAGGATGGTCAACGCGGCCAATAATATGACGTGCCAATTGCCGACCCGCACGACCAAATTAAAACGGCGGCGTTTGGTGCCGACCACCTGTCCCATCAAGCACAAGAGCGCAAGCGGGTGCTGCTCGCTCTCGACCACTTGGTGCATGCTGCCTCATGAGGGATGAGCTAATCAGCTAAATATAAGCTAGGAGAAGCTAGCTACGCACGCAAGTGTGGCGGAATCGATACTACTAGTCCACTGCGCGTGCGTCCACTGCGCGTGCGCGATCGAGATGGATCGACCTCCCCGGCCGCTCGACGGATGGCATGTCAGCTCGTGCAGAAAGGGCACAAAACTTCAAAAGCACAGAAAAGTCAGCGCGCGCTCGTGTCATGAATCAGATCAAGTATTATGGTTAGCTGCAAACAGTGGCGGAGTTTGAACACTAAATCAAGGAGGGCAAGATGTAGTAATTAACCTGCTAATCTGATGAACATTATCAAAATTACAGTTCACTTAGTGTACAATTTGCAAAGTCAGGGGTCATGGCCCCCTTTGATCACAACTAAGCTCCGCCTATGGTTGCAAATCGGTTGAATCCCTGCTGGCGGAGAGAGAAAAGGAGAGAGAGTACAAAGCAGGCGTTGCGTGAAACTCCGGCTTGAAGCGGGCGAACTCCGCTCCCATTCGCTGCATGTACTGCTACGCTCTCTCTGCTTGGCTGCATGTGTTGCTGCGCAGCGCTAGATGCTGTTGCCCAGCCACACTGGCGTTTGTTTCGCCAGCAAACTGGCGAAATCATTGCCCTTGCTCTCATGATATCACACCCCATCCTCGCGATGAGAGCGATTAGAGCGTGACTCCACGCACGGTGGTCGTGGTCGTCACATCCTCGCGAGATACTTACGAAGGAAATGGGATGGATGGGCGAGTTTTTTCTCCTTTTGACCTCGCTTATTATTAGTCGCCAGTGAAGCTATTGAGCATTATCTGGACTTGTCGCTCGAGGCTAGCTACCACTCAACTTGGCAACTACAGTAGCTTGGTGCTAGGCTGCTAGCTGATGGAGTGCAGCGAGCGGCAACGGGCCGAAAGGGACGGGTCGACGGGAGTCAGCGGTCGCCGCCGGATACAAAGGGCCGATCGTCTCGGATCCTCATCATCAACGATACGCATACTGTATCGGGCACGATCGAGGAGCCCGTCGCTGTGAGTGCCGAGACGCCGACGCTAGTTGCCCGGATCGCTGCACGCGCGCGTGTAGGAGATGCCGGCCGCGCTAGCTGCTTTCAGCTGCAAAGCCCGGCCTTATTACTTTGCTTCGACTCTTCCAGGCTATACGCCTATACTATCCGTATGGTCCATGCCAAAGAAAAAAAAAACTCGAGCACGCCTGTCAAATGTCAGACCAGGAACGAAAGAAAAGAAAGGTTCTGTCGGAAGTCAGAAGTTTTTTTAGTCCTAATAGAGTACAAATTGTAGTATCTGAACTTATATGTAGACGCACACCGCATACACCGCACACACACTTTACTTAACACTATTCTACAAGAAAGCTAAGATCTACAACCTATTTTCATACACACTCACACCTCACTTAACACCACCTTACAAGAAAATTAAGACCTACAACCTGTTTGTTTCCGCTTATAAGCGGATTCTCGGTGGAGAAAAACAAGAAGCCCACCCAAACGTCTCGATTAAAATCGGATTGTCTGGAACCCCGCTTCCGTGGGAATCGCAGAGACAACGTGAAGCACGATTCTCACCAACGCGTCGCATGAGCCGCGCACCCAGAATCGAGGGGATTTTCCTCACCTTACCCCGATACCCCTTCTTCCCCGAGCGTCCCCTTCGTCTGCGGTGGTGGCGGGTGTGGTGGAGCCGGAGGGCGCGGCCCTGGTGGGCGAGGCGGCGAGCGCGGTGGCCGCGTCGGCGGCGGCGCGGGAGGGCGCCAGCAGACCCACGGCCGCGGCGGCGGGGCAGGTCCCCAGCAGCCTTACGGCCGCGGCGAAGGCGGAGGCCCAGGCGCTGGCGGTGGCGGGTACCTGCAGCAGCCGCTCGGGCGCAGGGAGGGCGCGGCTCCGGGCCGCGGCGGCGTGGGGGCAGCATCACCCGTCCGTCCCGCCGCGCCACGTCCTGTAGCGCCGCCGGTGGCCGTTCCCGCGGCAGCCGCCTCGACTTCAGCAAGGTCGGCCGCGCCCGCGCCGGGTACGCCGGCGTCAGCGCCTCCAGCCCCCGCCGCCGCGGCTGCTACTGACTTGGCGGCAGGCATGGGTAGGCTGGCCGTGGCGGGTCGATGCTCCATGCCATGTCCGTGTCGATGCTGCTGCTAGTTGCTAGGACCTTGGAGAATTTTGTTCGCGTGTGTGTGCTGCGCTTGTACTGGTAGCTGGTAGCTCTTCTCCGATGGCTCTCCTCTTAGTACTAGTCTGCTGTTTAATCTAATTGTATTCACCATTTATGTACTAGTAGTCTATTTGTGATATTAATCTATTTGATCTAATTATGTAGTCAAGATACTAAAAAAATATAAGAATTATTGAATTCTGTTCGTATTCAGCAAAAAAATGAGATATCATCAGCCTCAAGGGTATTTCAGACATTTTACCACTCAACTCAGAGAATCGGGTCAAAATAATCAGGATTGCCAAACACCCAGTTTATCCAGACAGTCGATTCTCCAGCCAGCTGGCTTATCTCAGAATCCTGATTCTCAGAAAAGCAAGATGCAGAAAAGCGGAAACAAACATGGTCTATCCGTATGGTCCATGACAAAGAAAAAAAAACTCGAGCACGCCTGTCAAATGTTAGACCAGGAACGAAAGAAGAGAAAGGTTCTGTTGGAAGTCAGAAGTTTTTTTAAGGTCCTAATAGAGTACAAATTGTAGTATCTAAACTTATATGTTATATGTAGACGCACACCGCATACACCGCACACACACCTTACTTAACACTATTCTACAAGGAAGCTAAGACCTACAACCTATTTTCATACACACTCACCTCACTTAACACCACCTTACAAGAAAATTAAGACCTACAACCTATTTTCTATTGTTGTTTGTTCATGTGCAAAACACGATCGAATGAGGGCCACCTGTATATGAGAAAAATGGGGAAAAGTCCCAGTGAAAATCGCGAGCCAAGCAAAGCTCGAACCCGCGACCGGTGGTGCCACTCTAGCCTTTACCGTCCGAACTAGCGCTCGTTCTCTCGGAAGTCAGAAGTCGCACCCCAGCGTTGCTACTATTATTTTGAACTAATGCGTTGCTACTATTCGCTGCAGCACCGGGCATACACAGATACTCTAGTACACGCGTCAACTGCCGCATGCGCTAGCTCAACAGAAAGGCCACCGCCCGCCTGTGAGCTCCTACTCCGCGTCAACTTGAGAGTGAGGCTAATGATTTAGCCAACTGCTGCCTGCGAGAATTTTTATAGCTCATCTTTTAGTCTATTTGTATAATAATTTAACTCTCTATTATAAATATATAGTCCACTTATTTATAACAACAACAAACAAACAACAACATAGCCTTTTTTCCCAAGCAAGTTGGGGTAGGCTAGAGATGAAACCCGAAAGAAATAAGTTCAAGGTTCAGTCACATTGATAGTTAGTCTCCAAGCGCTCCTATCCAAAACTATCTCTTTAGAGATATTCCAATCCTTAAGGTCTCTCTTAACCAACTCATCCCACGTCAGTTTAGGTCTACCTCTACCCCTCTTTACATTATCGACCCGCTCAAGAACCCCATTACGCACCGGCGCCTTAACCAACTCATCCCACGTCAGTTTAGGTCTACCTCTACCCCTCTTTACATTATCGACCCGCTCAAGAACCCCATTACGCACCGGCGCCTCAGGAGGCCTTTGTTGGACATGTCCAAACCATCTCAGCCGATGCTGAGTAAGTTTCTCCTCAATTGGTGCCACCCCGACCCTATCCCGAATAACTTCGTTCCGGACTCTATCCCTCCTTGTGTGCCCGCAAAACCACCGCAACATCCGCATCTCTGCTACACTCAGTTGCTGCACATGTCGCCTTTTTGTAGGCCAACATTCAGCACCGTATAACATCGCCGGACGAATTGCTGTCCTATAAAATTTGCCTTTTAGCTTTTGTGGCACCCTCTTGTCACAAAGAATGCCAGAAGCTTGCCGCCATTTCAAACAGCCAGCTGAAATTCTATGCCTAACATCTTCATCAATGTCGCCATCCTTTTGTAGCACCGATCCTAAATACCGAAAAGTATCCTTTTGGACCACCACTTGCTCATCTAGACTAACGTCTCCCCCCTCATGACTAGTCGTGCTGAAATCGCACATCATGTACTCGGTCTTGGTCCTACTAAGTCTGAACCCTTTCGACTCTAACGTGCGTCTCCACAGCTCTAACTTCCTATTAACCCCTGCCCTACTCTCGTCAACTAGCACCACATCATCAGCAAAGAGCATACACCAAGGGATCTCACCTTGTATATCCCTTGTGACCTCATCCATCACTAAAAAAAATAAATAAGGGCTCAATGCTGACCCCTGGTGTAGGCCTATGTTAATAGGAAAGTCAGTGGTGTTGCCATCACATGTCCGGACAAACGTCGTCGCATCCTTGTACATATCCTTAATGAGGGTAATGTACTTAGTTGGGACTTTGTGCTTCTCCAAAGCCCACCACATGACATTTCTTGGTACTTTGTCATATGACTTCTCAAGGTCAATGAAGACCATGTGCAAGTCCTTCTTCTGCTCCCTATATCTCTCCATCAATTGTCGTATTAAGAAAATCGCCTCCATGGTTGACCTTCCAGGCATGAACCCAAATTGGTTTTGGGTCACACTTGTCACTCTTCTTAGGCGATGCTCGATAACCCTCTCCCAAAGCTTCATCGTATGACTCATCAGCTTAATCCCACGGTAGTTAGTACAACTTTGAACATCGCCCTTGTTTTTGAAGATAGGTACTAATATACTTCTCCTCCATTCTTCCGGCATCTTGTTTGACCGAAAAGTGAGATTAAAAAGTTTAGTTAACCATACTATTGCTCTATCTCCTAGGCATCTCCACACCTCAATGGGAATACCATCAGGGCCCATCGCTTTACCTCTCTTCATTCTCTTCAAAGCCTCCCCGATCTCTACCTCCTGAATTCTCCTCACAAAACGTCTGTTTGTATCGTCAAAAGAGTCATCTAAGTCAAGGGTAGGGCTCTCACTCTCCCCAATAAACAACTTGTCGAAGTACTCTCTCCATCTATCCATGATCTCCTCATCCTTCACTAGCAGTCGATCTGTCCCATCCTTAATGCATTTGATTTGGTTGATGTCCCTTATCTTCCGCTCGCGGATCCTAGCCATTCTATAAATGTCCTTCTCCCCTTCTTTCGTGCCTAGCCGCTGATACAGGTCATCATACGCCTTACCCTTTGCTACACTCACAGCTCGCTTTGCAACCCTCTTCGCTAACTTATAGCCCTCGATGTTGGCTGCACTCTTGTCAAGGTAGAGGCGCTTGAAACAGTCCTTCTTCTCCTTAATAGCCCTTTGCACCTCGTCGTTCCACCACCAGGTGTCTTTCCCCTCCTGTTTGCCTCCCCTACTCACGCCAAACACCTCTGAGGCCACCTTCCGAACACATGTTGTCATCTTTAGCCACATGTCATTTGCGTCTTCTCCTTTTTCCCAAGGCCCCTCACCTAGCATCCTTTTCTTAAACGCTTGTGCCGCTTCCCCTCTAAGCTTCCACCACTTTGTTCTCGCAATCTTGGCACATTTGTCCCGGTGGACACGTACCCGAAGACGAAAGTCCGCCACCACAAGCTTGTGTTGAGGGACAACACACTCCCCAGGTATCACCTTACAATCTAAGCAATCACGTCTATCCTCCCTCCTAGTAAGGATAAAGTCGATCTGGCTCGAGTGTTGTCCACTACGAAACGTCACAAGATGGGATTCCCTCTTCTTAAACACGGTATTCGCTATCAACAAATCGTAGGCTAACGCGAAGTTCAACACATCCTCCCCCTCTTGACTCCTGCTACCATACCCAAAACCCCTGTGCACTCGCTCGAACCCTACATTAGTCGCACCCACATGGCCGTTGAGATCTCCCCCTATGAAGAGTTTCTCGCTGGTAGGCACGGTACTAACCATGCTATCTAGATCTTCCCAGAACTGCATCTTGGTGCTCTCACTAAGGCCTACCTGAGGGGCATAGGCACTGATCACATTCAAAACCGAATCTCCAACTACCAACCGGATTAGGATAATCCGGTCGCCTTGCCTTCCAACCTCTACGACTCCATTCTTAAGGCTCCTATCAATCAAGATGCCTACACCATTCCTACCCGGAGTTGCTCCCGTGTATCAAAGCTTGAAGCCAGTATCCTCAACCTCCTTCGCCTTCTGGCCCTTCCATTTAGTCTCCTGAACGCATAGAATATTTACACGCCTCCTAATTGCTACATCAACTAGCTCTCGCAACTTACCCGTTAGGGACCCTACGTTCCAGCTACCTATACGAATCCTAGTTGGCTCGGCTAGCTTCCTTACCCCTCGCACCCGTCGAGGGAAGTGCGAAGACCCTTGCTCATTTTTCACTACACCCGGGCTTAGATGTAGCGCGCCATTCAGGTGACATAGTCCACTTATTTATCTCACAAAATATCTTTGTTCTTACGTCGAAACTGGCTGTAAAAGCAACCGCAACAGGTCGCTAAGGCAGGTCGCTAAGGCTCTCTACAACAGTGCCACGTCAGATAAAAAGTGGGAGAGAGAAAAAGAGGCCCCGTTTGGCAGGGCTCCGGCTCTTCCAAAAACAGCTCCAGCTCTGGCTCCTTAGATGGAGCGGCTTCTCTGGTGGAGTTGGAGCCGTTTTAGAAAATATTTGGCAAAATAGCTTCACTTGTTAGATTGATGTGTAAGCCGCGTGAAGCCACGATTTCACCGGCCGGCCGTGGCAACGAACGAGGGAGCGGCGCATAGCGGTGCCCGTTTGTCGGTACCCTGCAACTGCGGTGCCCACTCCTACTACTATGTCAAGACTCGCGTAGCTATCCGTAACTACATCCTAAGGAGCTGAGCAGCCGGACCCCTGGTGTCCGACTCCATCCACCGGATCAACGGTCCCGGACCCGCTTTCCGTTCGGGGATGGATCTGGTGTCACCACGTGTCCCAGAAGTGGAAATACTCAGCACCTGTGGCCGCGGACCCGGACCCCCGCAGGTGGGTCCGGGACCTCCACGTGCCATCCAGACTCCCGCAGATGGGTTCGTGGCCTCCACGTTCCTATCCAGAAACACGTGAGCTCTCGGCTCAGCTAGCTGCTTGGGAGGGGTCCGGAGCCGCCACGTGTCACGCGGGCGCGGGCGCAAGCTTTCCGCTGGAAGCTCACTCACCCACCCGCATTAAAGTGCGAGTGGTTGAGGCGGGCTCTGCTGCCTCTAGGCACGGGGCAGTTTTTGTCAGTCTACACTGTGTATCGCCAGTTACCGAGGCGGCTCGTCAGTTACCAAGCCAAGCATTAAAGACTCAGCGCCGCGCGTATGGGCGACGAGTCATGATGACCAGCTACTGACTTGAGCAACAGTGCACGCTGCTACAGCGGACTGAGTCAGTAGTTCGTCGCTTCATTATGACCTCGACGCGCGGCTCCAGAGGATAGACTCTACTCCGACAAGACATCTAAAGATCATCCCTGGTCGGAAGCTACGCATGAAAGCCGACGACAAGATCTCCAGATCTGAGGCATTGAAGGCCAAAGTGTAGTTTATAATACATCGCCGGGCCCACCTGTCGGGGCCCCGTTTAGTGTACGTGCTCCCCTTGGACATATAAAAGGGAGAGCATGCCCGCTAGAACACGGGGACACACGCCGAGATACTCCAGCACTCTCACAACACAAGCTCGGTTTCACGCCGAACAACTCTGCTCTCAACTTCTTGAGAGCACAAGCAATACAACACACAGTGGACGTAGGGTATTACGCTCCGGCGGCCCGAACCACACTAAACCTGTTGTGTTCATCGCGTTCTTCCACCGAGATTGGGCAAATCCTAACTAATCCCCGAGTACTCACCCTCTGGGTTTAGGCGGGTGCACTACGCCACCCCGGCTGTGGATTTGCACACCATGATACCGTCCACGGCGGCCAGTGAACAACGCTGGGGGAGCCCAACACCCGCCGTTGCGCGCGCGAGCTGCGCCTCGCAAGCAAATCTGGCGGCGGAGTTTGGCTCCGAGTTGGCCTGTGAGTGTCGGTGAGAAAGAGACGGAGATAGATAGGAGAGAGGATGGGGCCGGACCCACCTAAAATTAGAAAATTGTATTATAGTAAAACTATTGAATAGATAATCTATATATCTTACTATATCCTACGTGTACACTATTATAGATAGTTGCTTACTGTAGCTGTTGCGGGTGCCCTAAGCTAACAATCTACTTCCTCTCTTTTCTTTTCTCTCCCCTCCACTTCAACATTTAGCCTGCTTTTTGTCCACCATAATTCTTATTCTGAGAAGAGCAGCCGCCGGATCGGAGCCTCGAGGCGGGAGAGAAAACAAGCCACGCTGCTCGCCCAGTAGGGTTTTAAAAATCGGTCGATATTCACAATTATTAGTGATTTTTACCGCTACCGACACAGACCGAAATTGGTTTTTAATTGAGTTTGCAAAAGAAATCAGTCCAAAATTCAAAATTTTAAAAAAAATTATAAAAGTGAAGGAAAAAATTCTATAAAAAATTAGAGCTTCTCCATGGTCTAGAATGGTATCACTCCATGAAAATAGCCTCCATTTAATTAGTCAAAAAAATATTGTCAAGGTACAATGTACTTTTGGAAGTCATTTGATGTAACTGGTCACTCACAGGATGCTAATTTTATTGTCAAGGTATGTCAAAGTTGTGCAAGGTCGATTTTTGTATTCCATTACTTGGAGCATGCTAATGGATTTTTACATAAATGCAACTCATCGAAAAAATCATCAAAGATGTCAGCGCCGAGAATGTTGTCCAAATAGTGATAGATCACAAAGCATGTATTAATCTTATGCTCAAGGACATTGGAGAGTGACCAGATCATAAAGCATGTATTGAGAGTGCAAAGAGGATATGCAGTTGGTTATACAACTCCAACTCTTTACACCATATGATGAAAAAAACTATTGAGGGTGAATTGGTGAAGTGGAATGCATCAAGGTTTGGTACAAATTACATGTCCCTACATCGTGAAGAGGAAGAATTTAGGAGCGACGACACAACACCTGAGCCTAGCTGTGATGATAGAGGCCGCGGCTTCGACGGCGACGATGATGATGAGGACGACACTGGAGGGAGTGATGATGGTGATGCTGGAGGGAGTGGTTGGATTAGAGGGAGTGGTGGTGCTGGAGGGAGTAGTGGTCAGGTGTCACCCCTTCAGTTTACTGGGGAGACAAATTTCACCCATGCCACACAGGATCAAGATCATGGTGCACCCACATCACAACGACAAACGAGAAGCGGTAGACGAGCTAGATCTACTACAAAGTACACACCGCATCTGCAACTCCCCCCGCCGTATAGGGGAAGGTTGCCACCGCCATCGCTACCGCAACAACCTATTCATCTTACCTTTTGGTTACCAAGTGCGTATGGATTGCAGGTGTGTATATGTTTAAGTGTGTTTATTCAATTTTTTGTTCATCTCTCATATTCACTTCATCTAATAAATGTAGGAACAATATTATGAACACCATGAGGCAGAGGATGAAGAATGAAAATTACAATGTGTTTAGACTTCACGAATTTGTATGGATATGTAGGAAACTTTGCATGGAGTATCATGTATCCGCTTAATTAATGTACTCATATTTATATGGACTCTCATTTTATTAATTTGTAAGAATATGTAGGAAACTTTGCATGGAGTATCATGTATCCGCTTAATTAATGTACTCATATTTATATGGACCCCAAGTGCAAAATATTAATATATAGTTTTCTTATTTTTCTCCGAAAAACATATTTATCAGCACACATCACTGATTTATCGTCGGTTTTTGTCGATAATCATTGATAAATAATCGATAATTGTTTTTTGAATTCGAACGTTCTTATCAGCTGATACTGGTGATTTATCAGCGATTATCAATCGATTATCGTTACCGATGGTGACCGATAAATTGTTTATCAATGAAAATGTAAACCCTGCCGCCCGGCCCGCCGCCGCCGCGCGGGCGCGACCACTCAGCAGTGCTGTCGTCGTGCTGGCACTATACCTACACAGTCTACCAAATGAGGTAGTACTACTAGTTGACTGGCTGGCGGCCGAGAGCACAGCGGGCGCATGTGCAACTGAACCGAGGAGAGGCAACGGCGCGAATTGTACCGGTGGACGTGTGATATAGGATGTGTTTAGATTACTTTGCATTTTACATTTCTATGTTTTTGAAAGAGAATCTTCAATATTTGAAATATTAAATGTAGATTAATCACAAACTAATTACATATCTCATTTGTAAACTACGAGACAAATCTAATGAGCCTAATTAATCCATCATTAGAGCAAGTTTACAATAAATTTACTGTAGCAATTTAGTGTCTAATCACGTCATAATTAGGCTCATTAGATTCATCTTGCGATTTACCGTCCATTTGTGTAATGCGATTTATTTTTTGACTACATTTAATACACCATGCAAATGATTTATAAATTTTTTGCATTTTGCGTTTTGAAATCTAAACAAAACAAGACCATAAGTGGTAGGCATCGCGTGGTCCGCTATAATTTGCGGTTGGTGCTGCCGAGTCTAATTGGTTGAAGGCTGTTTGATTGTTCTGGACTTGTTTAGTTCATTTTGCATTTTGCATTTTTACATTTTTGTTAGAGAATCTTCAATATTTGAAGTATTAAATGTAGACTAATTACAAAATTAATTACAGATCTCGTCTATAAACTACGAGACAAATCTAATGAGCATAATTAATCTATCATTAGAGTATGTTACTGTAGCATTAATGTAGCAATTTAGTATCTAGTCACGTCCTAATTAGGCTCATTAGATTCGTCTCGCAATTTACAATCCATTTGTGTAATACAATTTATTTTTTGACTACATTTAATACACCATGCAAGCGATTTATAAAAATTTTGCATTTTGACTTTATAGATCTAAACAGGGCCTCAGTTAACCGGTTAATGCCTCATTTGAAATAAAGAAAAACCATAAGCATTTAAAAAGTACTCTTTTTGCGAGAGATTTCAAAAGTGTTCTAATTCCGCAGGAATAAATTTTCTATGCGCCCTTTCGCGACAAATGATGACATTCTATGGATCTCCTTAGAATTGCTATAGGATGCATGAAAATGTAAGAATTTTCGAGAGAAACCGACATAAAGTTTGATCTTCATGGAACTTTTATTTTTTTTATTTTTTTGAAAGGACCCTGGAACTTTTATTTGTGCCTACTTCATGATCTCTCTTGCGAAGATTTCACGTTTTTTCGGTGTTAAATCAAATGCTATATGAGAGACTGTCGGACATTTTGATTTTATACGTAGAGTTGCAAAGTTCGGTGCATCTCTAAACCCATAAGAGCATCTCCAACAAATTACCCATCCCTCCCCTCAATACTAAAAAATTAATGTTTTGGTGATGGAGATGTTCCAGCAGATTACCAATCCAATCACTATTACCTATAAATTTACTTAGAACACAAAATTAGTTATTTGTGATGGAAAGAGAATATATTTTGGATATGAGATATAAGTAATCTGTTAGAGATGCTCTAAGGTTCTGCGCTGGGCGCGCACATACAGTTACTGCATTACTGTTTTTTAAGCAAAGTTTCCCCATTTTACTCGAGAGAATAAAACGTCACCACATTACTATTACCAACGACCTGAATGTGCTATCATAACTTTCGGCCGTTGCGGCCGCCATGACCATGTTCGATCGGTTGCCAACGAGATCTGAACAGCTACAAGCTTTGTCCAAGCTCCGCCTTGTTGTTCTGCACGCAGCTAGCATTCGGCTAATCATCAGGCCGTGAGGTGGCGAGGCTCGGTTGGTAGTGCCTGATACGGTCGGGTGATGAGTTGTGTGCTCGGTTGGGTCGATACACGTACATGCCATGCAACCGTCGTCGTATCATGGCGAGGATAACGTTGTTTTGTTATACTTATGTATTATCAGGGTGCGGAATCGATCATGGCGTTCTCGTCGGTTAGTATATCCTGCCAGAGAATTCCTGCTCGGCTGCGGTGTGGTGCGGTGCTTGCTTAGTGATCGTATGATTCCCTGGAAGCATCTTTTCGTCGATGCTCTCTTAGACTCCACTTGCAATGTTTTTTCGTCTTCTGAAGCTGCACTTGCAAATTGCAATGTTGTTGGTTACAGAGTGCGCTGTCGTATGATACGGAGTAGAAAATACACGATGTTTGCCGAACCAACCCGGTCTATCTTCCTACGGCCCAGGAGCAAATCTTTGTTTACCGGGTTATCTTGTTTGTCACTATCAATCTTTTCTCAGTAAATACTACTCGGTGGGTAGTTGTGTAGGCTCATTAGTCGTGTAAAGCTGTGCAAAACCGTTTCGACCATTGAAACCATTTAAACAGCCGTATATATACCTACTTTTTGCTAAATGATGGATGGCAGACCGTTCATCATTTAACATTTAGACTAACACTGCCTACTGGTTTATACACTGAACTCTACATTTGAGTATTTGACAACCTGCTCTCATGCAAACAACTCTTCCAATTCCCTCCTCATTGGACTTGGAGGACTGCTGATGCCGGCCCATGCAAATAGCCATTGAGCCCAGTGGGCCAATTACCAAGCAGGCCCGTTCGCCTATCCAGCGGCACGTCGCCGAAAACCGGGCGGCAAAACGGCGACAAGCCCCACCGTTCCCGTGCAAACAATTCGACGGCCAGTGCCCTGTGGTCCGCCAACGGGCCCGCTCGCCAGCCACCCCGCGCACGGCTCCCCGTAGACCACCAGTCTCTGGTCCGCCCTCCTCCCGTTCCGCTTCCCCACGACACAGCTGACAGCTCACGAGGGATAACGCCAAACCAGACCAAAACCCTCCTCTCCTCTCCCCCCCACAACCCAAACCCTAGCCGGCAGCCCCCTTGATGACCGCCGCCGTAGATGCACAGGCTCTCCCTCACCGTCATTGACGCCGCTGCCGTCGCCATGCCCGCGGCGCTCCGGCTCGGGGGCTCCCCGGCGCCCCGCCTCGCCGCCGCGCGCCGCCAGGGCCCGCGCCCTCCGCCGTGGCTGCGCTTCGGCTGGGGCGGCGGGGCGCGGAGGGGGCTGCTCTGTTCCGCCGAGGCCGCCAGGCGGGGCGGCGACGGCGACGACGCGGAGGCGGAGGTGGAGGAGGCGCGGAGGGGAGGCGGGGGCCGCGCGGCGACGGAGAGGAGGATGAGGAGCGGGGCCGCGGCCGCCGCGGTGGGGACGAGCGTCGAGCTGCTGGCGATTCCCGGGGTCGGGCCGCGCAACCTCAGGAAGCTCGTGGACAATGGCTTCGAGGGCGTCGCGCAGCTCAAGCAGCTCTACAGGGATAAGGTGCGCCTGCTTGTGTTTCGACTTTTGCTGGTTTGCGTCAATGAAAGCCTGCACCCGTAACAGCATTTCGGTCATCGACATATTAATTCATTACTTAACAACCACCCTAAATGGCCACATGTCGAAGATTCGTACATGTGTGTACCTTTGGGCTTCTAGTTTTGGTTAGTAACACTTATTATACACTACATAATACGATGTAGTACATTGTTTATGGTATCGATGCTTCATTGTACAAGCCAAAAAGTTGGATCCCATGTTGTGCACACATACAAAGACAGTATGCTGGCTGTTGATGGAATGGTTGTATCTTGAAATCACAAGGTATCCTTTCACTACTCACTAGAAAGTAGAAACTAATAGTGTGAAGTGTGAACTATTCAAGTAAATGTTTGCACAATTACAGAGGGCTCTGAATTTCTTAAGTAATCAAGGATATGTGTAACTCAAAAACACGTGAAATTAATGTGGTACGATAATTAAAAAAATGTTATGTTCTACAGTTTTGGATTTATTGGGTTGTTGGGAACTGAAGCAAGACAATGGTATCCTCAAACCCCTTACGCTTGAACTTTCTTAAGGAAAACAAAGTCCATATTGGAGTATTTCAAATTGACTCACTCAAAATTTTAACTGAACCATGTCCATTGTGCATGGAAATAAACAATCATTATGGTGTTTTGTTCTATCTGCCATTCTTGATACATCTCATGCTATTAGTTTGCCATTCTTGCCAAGGCCTTTCAGGTGGTGTTTGGTTCGACATTTTTGCCCCGTAATCATTCACGCTGCTATCAGATCACGTTCCATCTTGTTTGATTGGGCTAGGGCAGAATGGTAATGGAGGGATGTGATACAGGCGTGTGCAAAGTTGATACCGATAACCTCCTAGCGAAATCCGATCACGACACGCACTGTTCTCTCCATCTTGTAACCAAACAAATGACGGTATTGATTACACTGTATCAGGTAGCGCCGGCAATCGATTCCATTACTGTTGTCACTCCTTTGACCGAACCAAACACCACCTCAGTTCTTACATGGTACCTTAAATTTTCATCAAACCATAAGACAATACTTCAGCTTCCTATCACTCAGTTCGATAGTTCATTGTTGTTTACATTATGGTGCGAAGTTTACGCTTTCAACATTCAAACACTGTTCTCTCAATTTAACGCCGGTCTTATGCTTTACTAACAATTTGCATGCTCATGCAGTTCTTTGGCAAGTCTAGTGAGCAGATGGTTGAGTTCTTACAGAGTTCTGTTGGCATTGTACATAAGAACCATGCTGAGAGTATAACTTCTTTCATCAAAGAGAGTGTCGATGAGGAGCTGAAGGATACAGATTCATCTAAACCCACTCAGAAGAAGAGGCTTACCTTTTGTGTGGAAGGGAATATTAGCGTTGGGAAGACTACTTTCCTCCAAAGAATAGCTAATGAGACTATTGAACTGCGTGATCTTGTAGAGATAGTTCCTGAGCCTATTGATAAGTGGCAGGATGTTGGACCTGATCACTTCAATATATTGGATGCCTTCTATGCTGAGCCACATAGGTATGCATACACTTTCCAAAACTATGTGTTTGTGACAAGGGTCATGCAAGAAAGGGAATCTCAAGCTGGAATAAAACCTCTCAGGCTGATGGAAAGAAGTGTATTCAGTGATCGGATGGTAGGTCAATCTTTATTGCAAATGTTAGTTCATGAACTGATCATGCATTTCAGTTGCCTCTGATACAATTATTAATTATCTTTATCTAACTTATTGTTCTGTTAATGTGTCCCAGGTGTTTGTCCGTGCCGTTCATGAAGCTAATTGGATGAATGAGATGGAGATCAGCATCTATGATTCCTGGTTTGATCCCGTTGTGTCATCGCTCCCAGGTCTCATTCCAGATGGATTTATCTATCTAAGAGCTAGTCCAGATACTTGCCACAAAAGAATGATGCATCGGAGAAGATCAGAAGAAGGTGGTGTTACACTTGACTACTTGCAAGGTTTGCATGAGAAGCATGAGAGCTGGTTGCTTCCTTCAAAAGGTTCAGGTCCTGGTATATTATCAGTCAGTCAACTGCCCATGCATATGGAAGGCTCCTTGCCTCCAGAAATACAGGATCGTGTATTTTACTTGGAAGGAAATCACATGCACTCTAGTATCCAAAAGGTACTTACTCCCAGTCTTTTAAATTCTTGGTTCCAGGAAAGACATCAGACCCTCAGAGATGCCTGATGGTAAGTGGTATTTCTTGAACTGTTAATGTTAAGGTTCTTGAATGAAAATGGTTAAATTAACATGATCACTGAGATTTTATGAGTTTTCAGGGGTTTTATTGGCTGGTTATAAGTTTGATTTCGTAATAAATGTTGACTACTATGTTTTAATTTGATAGGGTGGACAGAAAATGCATATCTGCTGTGGATCAATGCACTATAAATATGTCATTTCCTCATGCTACTTAGTGTACACGTCATCATTTCTTACGAACTGTCGGTCTATTGTTGTAGTTTCTTCTTAGCACACACCCTATCCAATGTTGGAATCAAAATGCAACTATAAAAAATGATTTACAATTCAGAATTAGATTTTAATAATTTTATTATACTATATATTATGCCCACTAGGTTGACACTGGTTCCTGGTGGCATCCAGCTGGTTGCAACCTAGATTTGCATCACTACTCCTGCATCACCTTCAAGCACTCCAGTTGAATTGATCTTTTTCTATGCAGGTCCCTGCCCTTGTCCTGGATTGTGAACCTGACATTGATTTCAACAAAGACATAGAAGCTAAACGACAGTAAGTTTGTAGACCTTCCCTACACAATCTGTGTTGTTACTAGCCCCAATTTTTACTCATGAAATGGAAGTGGATCTTTTACTCCAGATATCGCTTATAGTTCTGTTCCAATCACTGTTTCCTGAATTGAATTCCAACAAATTAATTTTTTTCCTACGTAGACCTTGACCTACCTGTAAAAAATGCTGCTTTCACATTCAACATCTATCTTTGTCTGTGTAGATATGCTCGGCAAGTTGCAGAGTTCTTTGAATTCGTCAAGAAAAAGAAGGAAGAAGCTCCATCTGAGCAATCGGGTGCCAACAAGGGTCGCATGAACCCACAGGTCATGCTTCCTAAGAGAGGCCGCCTGTGGGTCCCTGAAGGCAACCCTTTCGCGGGCTCCCCTATGAACCTGGATTTCAGAAGAGCCATGTCTTCATACATTTCAACCTAGGACTCCATGCGGAAAGAAACTTGCCATCCTCACTCATTGACCTCGCAGCTCAAACCGCCTATGCTTTTAAGGTAAACCTTAGGTTGCTCGATGCTAGCCACTGATGTAAAATAGCCCAGCTGTGGCTCCGTCCTGTAAATTATGATCGTAGCGCTAGTTCCACGTTTTGCAGCACTAGCATCAGCGTCTTTCTGATTTGATACTAATCTGTACCTTACGTTCGGCTGCTTGAAGCATTCTGTTGAACAGATCTGGAACGAGAACATGTGCATGTGCTGCTTGCCTTCTTGGACCAGAGCATGCACCATGTGTATCACCTTGAAGGTTCCTGTTGATGATGCTATGCGTTTTAGTTTCCTCGACCTTTCGGAAAGGCTGCGTTTGCCACCCTCGAGGATTGACCGGTGAAAGCCCGTGGTTGAAAAGGGCGCGCCGGTCAATGGAAGCGTCCACTGGCCGGCGCAGGCAACTCATTTGCAAGTGTTGGGTATCTGGCGGTTGAACTCCCAACATTTGTGGTCCGTGGCGGCTGATGCTCTGGTTTGGTGGTGCCATGCGCCATGGGGCAGCCGGAACCTGGTGAACACATGGAGGATGGAGCTATTTGGTCGAACCAGCGCGCCGCAGTCCGCAGGGCACGGGGGCGGCGCAGCGTATCGTGCAGGGAGGGTTAGCCATGGCGTAGCCCAAGACGGACCGAACAGCTAGCTCAAGACTGACCTCGTTGTTGCAGTTGCAGGCATGCCTGGATTCCCTGCACAACTTTTGATGAGGGTGAGGCCCCGCCTGTGGAATTTGAATTTCTTTGAGACACCGGCCGCTCTGAAATTTGCCTGGAATTCAAACGTTTCTTCAAAAAATACGACTTGACAAGCGCAAAGGCAAGGGCACCTGGACCCGAGGGTACTGTGCTGTCCAGTCCAGTGTCGGGTGTCGAGGGAAGGGGAATTCGACCTGTTAGCCACGGTAGGCAACAGACACTGTCCTCGCAGGCACCCGGGGTTCAGAAGCATCTCCCCCGTGGCACCTGATGGTGTGGGCCGCTCTACGCCAAGAGCCACACATCCCACATGCGACGCGAACGATCCTTGTCTGCGCTCGGCGCCCGAGTGGAGAACGTGAACGCCCCGAGGACAAGAACGACCACCCGACAGCCGGCGACGCGGCGGGCAGCGGGTCGGGGACGGAGAGCAGCCGCCACCCCCCCTCCCCACCAGCGTGTCAAACCGGAGAGCAGCCGCAGCAAACCGTCGACCTGGTCTCCCCTCCCCGCCGTTCCGTACAGAGACCGCGACGCCGCCGGGCGCCGGGTCCCCGTCTCGCTCGCCTCGCCTCGCCATGCCCTCATCTGTTCGTCGACCACACACGGCGCTCTCAAGTCTCTCGCCTTGTGCCGTCGTTGTCTCACTTCATCGACGTCGACGGAGAGTGATATCCTTCCGGGTGTTTTGGAGGCCAAGTGCACGAGAAAACCGACCGTGTGGCTGTTTATCCAGATGTCTCAGTGGCGACCGGTGGCAATCAGGCACGCATTTAAGATAAGCTAGGGCTGCAGACCTCTCGTTAATGGAAGGAAATAAAAACTTTCCTCTCAAAGAACAGTAAAGAAAGAGCAGTACAAAAAGTGTAAGGAAAGAAAAGACCGGTGAGAGACGGGCGCAGCAGCGTCACTGACCATGTCGCCGCGAAAGGTCACTGGGCTTGTTTTTCAGCGACCTCTTTTCACCTCGAAAGGTGAATATTCTTTCCACACGACGTTGCTGCTTTCTACGGACACAAAAAGTATCCTACTGGCAATGCATACTGGCCTCTAGCCCGCTTGCCAGCCGGGCCGGGGCCTGCCGCCGGCGTCGAGATCCGAGGCAGCAAAGTGCTTGTTGCTCTGCGCTTGATACCAGCAGCCATCGATGTCCCATGTCCGATGTGCATGCACCTCCTCGCATTCACCGTGGGCGCGGTGACCGGCACGTTCAAACAGTCACGGGGAGATCGCGGTTCTCGGAGTCGGAGGAAGCCACCGTGTGAACTCACATGCGCAAGGCCATATTATAATTTAAACAAGTTCACGTATGACTAGACGCCTCGTGCCCTGTTAACCTAATGATAAAACAGTGACCATTGCAATGTTATATAGACGTCCCACATTACTTAAAAAAATAGACACTGCCGTAAAAAGAATTGTTCTTCGCTGTCAATATTTTCAGTTTACCTTCTTGATTGTGTTAATCTATGCAAGAGAGCATCAGTCCTAGTTAGGTGCCGAATCGTCTAACAAAAACAAAGTCCAGAAAAGAATTTTGTAATTTCACAATGCACCAATAATCTTAATCACCTTTGATTTTATATTGCTTAATAATATCAAGGTTGGATGTACCATAAATCATAGCCACTTTCGACTATAACAAATAAATTTGAAAATGCTTGTGCATGCTCGCAGACATGGATACAACCATCACAACTTCGTGTAGCGTTCCGAACATGCATGCGGTTAAAATACACTGTAGGTGATATTTCTTACTACCTTCGTATCAAAATATAGCTATTTTTAGAATTTTTTAAAATCAAATCTTTTAACTTTGACCCTAGATGGTAAAAAAATTATAAAAATTCGGGGATAGGATATAGAGTTCTTTTGGTACTTCTTCTTGTTTTCGCTTGTGATGATGTTCTGTTGGTAGTTAGCTGAGGGTTGAGAGAGTGCTATGTGGTCTGAAGTTTGCGTTCCGGAAAACTGGTATCCCTAGTTTTTTTATCTAACTATTATTACAACAATGTTACCCTTTTTAAAAAAAATCGTAAAAATTAATAACATAAAAGTGATACTAGTTTATTCACAGTAAAAACAACTATCACAACACACCTTTTCTTTAAAAGTAATTATTTTTAGAGATATTATTGGTTATAGATGAAAATATTTGATTTTTACTAAGTTAAAAAGTTGTTATATTTTGAGACGGAGCTAGTATATTCCTTTTAGAAATTTTACCGGTTAGATGGAAAAACAATGCATTCAGCGAATATCTGCCTAAAATAAATGAACCTTTCGGAGGTAAAAACCATTTCTCTAGGCTACTGTAGCATTTAGTGACTCGCACTCGATTTGCACTTAGTTCGTCCTCAACCTCGCCTCCTCATCCTCAGCCCGAATTCATTTCACCGGCCTCCGGCACCTCACCGGCATCCGGGGTGTCGCAGCCTCCTCCCACCTCCCGCCATCAGCATAAAAAAAGAGAGAGAAAAAAAAGGAAAATCCCCTCTTCCCCTGACCGGGGTCGCCGCCGCCGAACACATCTCTAGTCTGCTTCCACTGGAGCACGCCACCTCGAATTCTTCTCTCGCAGTCGTCGCCCTCCTCCCCTCTACTCCCATGTACTAAAGCGGGTGCGCAGATCCATCCGGACTTGGATCGATTCCTTCTTTCCTTGCCAGTAAAACCCAAGCATTCTTGGATGGACTCCGTCCCTGCCTGCGTCGGCGGCAAGGAATCGGATTAGGAAAAGGTGGGGGATCAGGGTATTCGTTTTGGGAAGGAAGGGAAAGGGGATGGGAGGCCTCTGCTCGAAGGTCTCAGCCGTAGACAAGTCGCCGAGCGACACAACGCTTGGTCGGAACCAGGTTGCCGATCATGAGCCAAGGGCGGCGTTGGAGGTGGAGAAGCCGCCGGTGTCCGGCGAGGATACTGCGGCGGCAAAGCGGCTGGAAGAGCAGCGACAGTCTTTCTCGTTCCTGGAGAGCGTCGTACCTGGGCTTGCTTTTAATAGCGGGGCTAACGCCGGCGGCGACGCGGGGTCCAGGACCTCGCCGCAGCTGACCAGGTCATTGTCGCAGAGGGCTGGTTTGGGCAAGGCAAAAGCTGGCGCTGCCAAGGTTTGAGGAATTCTTGCGCTTCTTGTTTGATCTATGCTCAATTAGACTGCAACAACACATGTTTTGTTAAGTGACAGTCAACTTTGTATTTGTTCCAAGTGATTCTTAGTCATTTGTTAGATTTCAGTGATATACGTGCACTGTCCCTACACATAGCATTATAGCAACCAAATAATTCTAATCATGATGCTGTTGGGGACATCTCTCACTATCAGTATCTATATTCTTCTCTATCATTTGAATTTGGGAAAATTTCTTGTAGCAGATCATGCCATTTTGTGTCTTATAAAATAATATGCTTATTTAGTCCTGATTGACATCCTTGCAAAAGAAATTGAGTCATTAATGTTCTGTAAACAAGTTATAATTAAACGGTTCATCATGCGCAAGCGCAATTGTCTATGGTATTGTATTTTGGCAACTACATGAACTCCAATTATCCTTTTTTATGATCCGATGATTCTATACCTCAAAAGTCTAGGTTGAAAGCTGTATATATGGTGGAAATTGTTAGATAGGCATCTCTCTCATTCATATTCATTTCTTTTTCTTTGCTGAAACAGGTTTCTGAAGTGAGCTCAATTTTAGGTAGAGCTAGCACTGTTGGGCTTGAGAAAGCAGTGGAGGTTCTAGACACACTTGGCAGTAGCATGACAAGTTTAAATTCTAGTAGTGGTTTTGTGTCAAGTTATGCAGCGAAGGGAAACAAAATATCTATGTTGGCTTTTGAGGTGGCAAATACTATAGTTAGAGGCTCGAATCTGATGCGTTCTCTGTCGGAGCCTAGCATAAAGCATCTCAAAGAAGTAGTGTTTCATTCAGAAGGTGTTCAACACCTTATATCCAGAGATATTGATGAATTACTCAAGATGGCAGCTGCTGACAAAAGGTTTGTGCTTGTCTGCAATTCATATCATGTAATCTAATTCTTAATGCTTGTCATGCACTACCCTGTCAGATATATATTGAAAAAATTGCACTGCATGTTTCCCTTATATCTTTAATTTAAGTCCTTATTCCTTAATGTGTTAATTCCTACAGGGAAGAATTAGAAGTATTCACAAAAGAGGTTGTTCGCTTTGGAAACCGTTGCAAGGATCCTCAGTGGCACAACTTGGGCCGCTACTTTGAAAAGTACATCCCCCCCACCCCCCGGACCTGCATCTGTGAATGTGTTTACTTTAGGCTACTAACTTGTATTTCTGTTTGAATTCCTTTAGGTTGGCATCAGAACGAACACCACAAAATCACCTGAAAGAAGACACAGAATCAGTAATGCAGAAATTGGTCACCTGTGTTCAGTGTACAGCTGTAAGGATGCCTGGATTTATTTAGCTTCACTGACTTACTCGCTAGCCGACCTGAAATTGCTTCGGACTAAAATGATTCGTTTGTTCTTGTTGTAGTTAATGACTTACTTGCATCACATACAGTGTAATTGTGGCTGCTTCTTTATTGCTACTCGAACCAATAAATAGTTTAAGACACTATCTTTGCTAGACAGTCAATAAAATGTTGCATTCTCTTTGGTGTTATAGTTGTCAACACTTCATTTTGGTTACATCTGATTGAATTTGTTTGCTTCCTTGAAAGCTTTTAGCCAGCATGGCATTTACTACCAGTTTCAGTATCTATGGACTCTATGCTCTATTTTCTTGCTGTTTCAAAATGTTGGTCAACCTGTAATGTGGAGTTAGACATTTAAATTTTGATCATCAATAGACGAATATTTATCTAGTTCTGCCAGATGAACCTTTTATATTCTTTTTTTTGAGAACTGACCTTTTATATTCATTGTGAAACTTTCATAATATACAACTTTTGTGATTTGCAACAATGTATTAGAACACAAAGTAGTAGTCAAAATGAAATGCTGTTGTCGATTCCTATATTTGCTCCATATGGGCTATAGGTAGTACAATTGTATTATTTGAACAGAGGAATCCCTAACATCATTGATGAAGCTATGTGTGTTTTCATTTTGGCATTTGCCTGTCTTATTACTGACTTCTCTGCTGTTTCTACTTTTTGCCCTCAGGAATTATATCATGAATTTCATGCTTTGGATAGATTTGAACAGGATTACCGTCATAAACAGAAAGAACAGGATGGCTTGAGTTCAAGAGGTCAGTTTCGTTTGTGATCTGTAATGCTGTATTAAATATAGCCTGCAGTATGAACAAATTGTGTACCCTACCCTGAGTATGAGTAGGTAACAAATAAAACTCATGATCCATCTGAAGGATTTGTTGGGCAGTACGTATCTCATTTGATTAACCAGTCAATAAGAATGGATAATATGATTTCCAGGCATAGTTTTAACTTTTAATTAACGAATCAGAAAATAACTTGTGTCTGACTTGCAGGAGACAGTCTGGATATACTAAAGCAGGAAGTGAAGGGTCAGAGTAAGCATGTTAAAAGTTTGAAAAAGAGGTCACTTTGGTCGAAAAATTTAGAAGAGGTTGGTATGAGGTGCCTTTATTAAAAATCTATCATATTATCAAATGCTGGCAACGGAAGGCATTTTTAGGATATTGATTACCACTAAAAATTTTAGGGCACTGTGCATATTACTAGCATCCTTTTCTACCATCTTATTGAAGGTTTGAATAGTACTCTTTTCTTCCCAGGTGATGGAAAAGCTCGTAGACGTTGTCCAGTTCTTACATTTGGAGATACATAACACCTTCGGTCGTGCTGGTATAATCTTTATGAATCCTACTTATTTTCGTAGCACAGTTTGAACTACTTTTGACCGCTAGTGTTTCTTGATTTTGGTTTTTTGAAGAAATATATTTGCTTTGTCTGGGGGTATATTTATTATGAGAACTGAGATTGAATTCTGATGTATTTGGTTAAGTCTATTATGTCTGCAAGTCCTTTTCACTTGGTCGATTCAAAGACATAAATGGATGACTCTTTTACCTAGATACTTCTTATGTTTCTTAGATATTTTCGAATCTTTTGTGTAGTTCATATTTTCTTATAGTTCATGAAATAATGATCTAAAAACACTCTTAGACTCACAGTCAGGCAGTGCACCATGTGCACATATATTATTTAATCCTGTTAGCAAAATGTTGATTTAAAGTTGCAATTTGGGAGGGCAATGTGCACCCGTGCCATTATCATATGCATAGAACTTTCAAGGTTTTCTCCTGTCATTATAATAGTAATGTTTCAACCATATGAACTGCACAGTGCATTTATTATCTAACTTACATTGCCAGCTTTTGCGGTGACTCATGCAAGGATACCCCCCACCCAAATTGTTGGGTAAAAGATGTCTTAGTTGCATGCATGCTAGGACAACCTTAACTATTCTAAAAAAACTAGACCCCAGAGGAAAGACCGCCCCCATGGCATTTATTTAAGAAGAATCTAAACCACAGCTAGGTCTAGAAAAGGTGTCTAGAAAAGGTCGCGAAGGTTGCCTGCCCAGGCGGCGCTCCCTGCATAAGGCAGTTTGCACAGCAAGGTGCCTTTTTTTTTAATATGCATTCTTCAGCCCTGGTTGGGAGCGCCACATCTGGTGACTCAACCACCTTGCTGTGCGAATGTCTGCATCCTTAATTATTCTTTCAGTTTGTCTCGGTATGTTACTGAAGTCAACAATGATGCTTCTCAAAGAGCTGCATGATTCTTATTGTGTACTACCACCTTTGTGGGTTGTGACAATGATCTAGAGTTTCTTGCATCTATCTGACTGTAGACAGTGAAGAGCAACAAGAACCTGTGAAACACTACAATAGATTGGGACCAGCAGGCCTTGCTTTGCATTATGCAAATATCATCAATCAGATTGATAATCTTGTAAGTGTGCATACTCTTCTCATCTTCTGGAGTCTTACTGAACTATTTCGTGATTAGAAGATAATTTAGTCAACCTTCCAACATCAACCATATTGTGAGCTATCAGTGCAATAAGTCTTTAGTCAATTCCCATTTCATGTTTCAAGACTACCAGAAATGAGGACCATTTTTACAAGGACTGTAATCAATTGTAGTTTATGTTATAAATTGGCATCAGAAACTGCCATGCAAGCTCATCTTCATGGGACGATTGCTTCAACTTTATTTTCATTACAATATCTGAACAAGGCTTGATCAATTTATAGGTTTCTCGATCATGTGCAATGCCTCCAAACGCAAGGGATACCTTATATCATGGTTTGCCACCTACTGTCAAATCTGCTCTTCGTACTAAGCTACAATCTTTTGGACTCAAGGAAGAGGTATGCCAGGCTGGAGTCTCAAATTGGCTTATTGCTATTACTATGATCACACAGTATGAATCACTATGCCATGCTATGCACCTGAACATGATTCTGCTAATGGATGCAGCTTACAGCTCCTCAGATCAAAGCTGAAATGGAGAAAACTTTGAGATGGCTTGTCCCTTTTGCTAGTAACACAACAAAGTAATTTAATCTTTCCTAATCACCTATGATCTGACTATTTACAACTGGAATTGCTCATATCATACTTTGAATGTGGTTACTTGTTCATGGCAGGGCACACCATGGCTTCGGTTGGGTTGGAGAGTGGGCAAATACAGGGTTAGCATCTGTACAATCATTCTAAATAGAAATCGATAAAACTGAGGTTTCCTCAGTGATGTAAATAGAAATTGGTGAAGGTATGATTTGTCTCTGACAACGTCTTTCCTGATGCAGATCTGAGTTAAACTGTAAGCTATCAGGGCAGATGGACATGACCCGAATCGAGACGTTGTATCATGCTGAGAAGGAGAAGGCTGATGCGCTTATACTTGAGCTTGTTGTGTGGCTTCACCATCTTATCAGTAAATCAAGAAATGGCCATGTAGGTGTAAGGTCTCCCATCAAATCTCCCATGAGCTCACCAACAAAAAGGGGTGCCTCAATCACACTGTTGGCGGGCAAAACGAACAATTTGTCACCAATTCTGACACAAGAGGACCAGGATATGCTAAGGGATGTCAAGTACAGGAAATTTGTCCCTGGAATAAGCAAAAGTCAAGAGTTTGACACAAAGTCAAGTCACAGCAAACAGAGTAGGCTGAGTAAGAGTAATAGCCACTCTCCAGCCAGTGGCAACAGGAAAGACTTGATCCCAGTTAGGAGGTCTTCCATGCTTCCGGTTATTGACTTCGAGATTGACAGGACCAAAGCTTTGGATCTAATCGACAGGCTTGACGACTTAAAAATACAATGAACATTGAAGCTAACTTGAAACATAAACATGAAATTTATGCCGTCGTTCTTGAAAGCGCCAGCAGGGATGCGAAAAAAATAGTATGTATCAGCAGGCCACCCGTCAGAGACTCTGTGGTGAGGAACTAGTAATCTGTCATTGGAGCTGAGAAATTGGTGGTAGCAAAGATGGTATCGTAATAGGAAAAAAATGTTGTAAAAATTATGTCGTGTCTACCTGTACAAGAAATGGAAAGTGCAAGTTTTGAAAAAAGGCGGTAGAAGGATCTAGATGTCCTAAATTTTCATGGCCACTTGGCTGAAATGGTTTCGATGCCCGGCAACTCCGCATACTGTATAGGATATCTATTCTCAGAGCCCAAAACCTAACCTCAGTACTCCCATTTAACAAATCATCCAGAAGTACACAAGCGACTAAAAATGCATCGCTGCAACCTTCTTTCGCTTCTCAAACTTCCGTTACACAGTGAGCTCAATCAAGTCATTATAAAGATCAGCTCGGTTGCTCGGGACTGCCTAGTAACAGCAGCAGCATTTCTGATATGTTGCTTTTTTAGATGTCTAGTCTTTAATTCCTCGTACAGGTGCAGGAAAAACTGTCCTACAATTGTGCCACAAAGTGACAAAGAACACTACATTGTGTTGTACTATGAACAAGCACATCTCTAGCATCTAAAATTATCTGATATCTCCATTGGCTATGCTGGAGGTCTCTCGAGCGCCACCCAACCAAATTTGCCTTTCCTATAATCTGACAATATGCGGAAAGCTGCTTGGTTCGTGTCTCCATTGAACAAGAGAATAGAGAGCTTTGTAACAAACCTGCGATTTGTCGAGCATGCCATTAGAACATCAACTTTAAGTTCTAGGTCCATATTGAAAAGAACTAGAGGGGATCACTCAAAGCATACATTTTACCGCAGTCGTTATCTACATCAATCTTATATCGCCTTCGAAACGCTTCTGAACCTGTTCAATATAAGCCCATCAGCAACAATTGAAGACACTCACACATAAAAGCATATAAAAAGCACATGGAGTATTACTATCAGGTCAAATATAATATGGTAATCATTAGCTTATAAGAAAACAGACCTACTGCAGGGTGTCTTATCAACATTTGTACAAGAATTGCCGCCACATCAGGGAAATCATATGACCTTTCTCCAATATCATCACATATAGCAAGCTTAATTGCAGCTGTCTGGTCACTAATTCGCATAGGCAAAATTCCAGGTGAATCTAGCAACTCTAGGTCTGTTCCAAAACGAACCCACCTGTTCAGAGTCACAAATGTTAGAAACCAAATAATGCAAATGCATGATTATTTGTATGGGTACACAATGTAAAATTACACACATGCAACTGCATAGCTTACTTAAGCTCTCTTGTGACACCTGGTCTAGGTGCTGCTGGGCACATTCTTCGTTTCAGCAAGCGATTAATCAAGGAAGATTTGCCAACATTTGGATATCCAACTATTCCAGCTCGAACCTTTCAAGGCACAGTAGAAACAAGCAGCAAAGTAAACATGTCATGGTTGATCATTATTTTGAATAATCAGCAGATTATTTGATTTAGCAGAAATTCCAAGCCAATGAAAACAATAAAACCAACAAAATATCAAACAGATTACCGGACGAGGAAGTAGTCCCTTTTCCTTTCGCTTTGTGTTCACACCAGATGCTACTGATTTTGCCATCCTACCTAATTTCATTGTACCCTGAACACCAGCAAAGAAAATGGTGGGAAGTGAATGGCATATGTGTCGGAATCAACCAGAAAGGCCTGGCTAGTCAGCTGCCAAAACTCAACGAGGCTATCTTACCATGCCCAGCTGCCCATTGGCGAAGACAACTTTGGTGCCCTGATTAGCAAAGTAAGTAGCCCATGCATTCCTGTCCTCAGTTGAGATCATGTCCTCGCGATTCAAGACTATGATCCTTCTCCGGTTGCCTAGCCAGGAGTCCATCTGATCATACACAACATGACTTAGTATCACATCGAGTTGGTGTTTTGTACACACAAATACAAGCAATCACCTAAAGTATAACCTTAGGGTGGCTGGTGGACAAGGGAATCCTAGCATCACGGATCTCTATGACAACATCCATGAGCCTTAACTGTTCCTTCAATTCTTTCTCCGTTTTTGCAATGTGACCAGGATACCACTGCAAAGTGCCGATTGAATGACATAAATGAACATTAGCCATTTATAATGCAAAATATGGTAGTGAGTAGATATGCCGGATAATTGATTCCACTAACGCACACCTTATATATACCTGCACTGGGCGCAGTGATCTGGTCCAGTAGCGCAAATCAGCATCCAAGGTTTCCCAGTATGTCTCTTCGTCAGACTCCTCGCCTGCATACTGTGGGAGACCTAATCTCTCTTCCTCATATAAACCAAGCAATGTGTCACCAGCAACCTAATAATGAACCATAGAATGAGAAAAGCGAACAGTGTGTCTGAATATCAGATTGGTACCCCCCCCCTTTTTTTTCTGAAGAAAACAGACTGGTACCAATGGTTGCGCCTAATCCAACTTATGAAGCCATAATTATTGTATATGATGCTTTGAAAGGCAGTTCACAAGCTGTTGAAGACTGAAACTGGAGCCTTTGTTAGTCGTACATTTTGGTAGGTAACATAAAGATATTGCCTAACTATTTTTGGCCCAAAACCTAGTCCGTTTTGTTTCAGTTTTCGGATTTGTTCTCTATTAGTAATTAAAAAGAAAACGATTACTAGGAAAGGGCAGGTTTTCGGCGATCACACTCTTTTCTTTTAACCCTGAAACTGAAAACAATCGAATAACTACGACTCAGTCTCAAATAGTAAGGACACAGGCTCTGGAATCAATATTAGGACAACACAAATATATGCAATCACGGAATTTTTCTAGGGCTATTCGCAATTGGATTCGCAACTTGGCAGCATAAATCACAAGGAGCCGAACATATTCAATTCTTTCTACGCGTATTCTTTCTCTGTTTTGTTGCTTTCCTATGTAGAATACGCTGAAGCGCATGGAACCGAACAACTCCAAATGAGAGGAGGCCGGCAACAAAACATCTAACACAAGCATCGAGTCAAAGCAACAGAAGAGGAGGAAGAAAAGCAAGAACCGATGGGAGTGGATAAATCAGGCGATACTGAGCCGGGAATGGTCCACAAACCATGGCGGATTCGCTGGCTGCCCTTAGAAGCACTCGGCGAGGAAGCGTCCTGACGGGTAAAGGCGCCGCCTTTATCCTACCCAGCCCCCACGCCAGCGCCGGCGCGAAGGTGGTGGGTGCGGCCCAGGAAGCGGAAGCCATGGCGAGGGAAAGAGAAGGGATCGAGGGGATAGCCGAAACGGGTGGGCTTTCTCCAACGGTGGTGGAGACCCAAAACCCAAATTGAGTCCTAGTGGGGCTGAAAGGGCACCACCCAAAAACGTGGGTCGTGGACCTCGGACGGGGGCGCGCGGCAGGCAGAAGAAGGGGCGATGCAGCGGCAGAGCGCCGACGAGGGTGGAGCTCGGCCGGGGGGGCGCGGCAGCGGGGCGGAGCTGCTCCGACCGTGGCGCAGCTCGGGCGAGGCGGCGGATGCGAAGGAAGGCGCGGGCCGGCGGGCGGAACGTGGGGGCGCGAGGCGATGCGGCAGAGGTTGCGAGGTTTGGGTCCCGTTGGAGATAGGCTTAGGTTGGCTGGCTGTCAACGAGCCAACCTCCAGCGAGTCGGCGAGCCCAGCCTTGGAATGCCAGTTCTCCAAAGTTGCAAAAGTGTAATGGTCTGGATCCAAAAAAACTCAATGCGAGCTTCGACCCCCCCCCCCCCCCCCCCCCCCCCCTCCCCCTCTCTTGTCCTCCCCCTTTCCTCTTTAAGGATAGCTCTGCCTTCTCTTCGGAGGGTCGTTTTTGCAGTTTGCAACAAATGATTCTTGAACTTGGAAGCCATGACAACATCGTACTTCAGGTGCAAAGCAGTAACACAACAACCAACAGATAAACTCGCCAATTTAACCAAAATAAGCTCGACAAGGTTTGTCTCGGAACATATGCGCAGCTTCTGTTAGCTCTAATTCATAAATTTACATTAAACTGTACAGTATAAATACATCTGCCGAAAACTGTCAGGCTAGCTAGAGATTTTCAGATGGATGAAGCAACACGCATAACCCATCTGGCTGCATCCTGACGATCTGGCAGCAAAACCTTGCTCACACCAGCAAACTAGAAGACATATTGCTTATATCTTACTACAGCGATCGGCCCAGCTGCCCAGTGATCAAACCGGTACTTCGGCAAATCCTACCATTTCTACAAAAATTAGCAATTACTCAGGTTCGTCAAATGACCGCAGGAAGGTTTCGAGACGACTATGACAAAGCATCATGAGTTTCTCAATGATGAACCATGCAAGGTGGGAGGGCCGCAGAACACGGAGCATAAGTAGGATCCTTTCAAGGTGTTTGAGCATCCTGGAAGGCTTCTAGATAAAATAGTCCTGTCGCACCACAGTAATAAAGTCGCCAGAGAGTAGATCATCCTCTTTCTGTTTACCTCCTGTTTCACTGTTACCTTGAATATGCCAATATATTGGGGGAAGAGGTGTGTACAGATCTGTATAGTTGTAAAAGAAAAAAAGAGTTACCATGGTGTCACTTTTGATACGAGATTTAGATTCTGTAAGCCAAACTATTTCACACTGAGAAGAGAATAACTGACAATATCCGTCCAACAACAACCAAGAACCAGAATACAGAAAAACAAGTTTCCATGCCCTTGCAAAACAATCTAGAAACAAACCTTAAAGCATTTGAAAAGGACACATGTTAGCACATAACAAGTAGTAGGTGCAATAAAATCTTCTAAATGGTAGACCATTGCTTGATCCAAAAATATGAAGACAACGATTTGATGTCCTGACAACAATTGCTAAAAGAATAATTGCCATTTATAGCACCAAATAACTTTTCAATTCAACCAACTTCACTGTTAAAAGTTTTAAAGAACTTTAGCAGGGAGTGCCAGATTGGTGCCCAGTACAGCAGTAGCATAAGCACCAACTCTTAACGACCACAATACAAGGGTGGTAAGGGAGAAATTGGTAAGTCGAAACAAAGTTACCAGAACAGTTATCAATTCAACCAGTTTCACCACTACGAGATCAAATAACTTCATTAGGTGTTGCAGGATTGATTCTCCGTAAAAGTATAGTGCAAATCTATAATGCTTAAAAAACATAAATTGCCATTTATTTAATGCTACAAGGCTACTAACGTGGAAATGGATAACGTAAAACATCAGTGACCAAAGTACTTATGCTCAGTTCTGGGGAGGCCCCATAAGCATGTTCGCATAATGTTGTCGTAAGTGCGTATGATGCATCACATAGCAAACATTGATCTTTTCCCAATAAAGAATGGCTAGATCATGATTCACTAAAAACTTTGAAGCAATTACCTGAAGAAAGGGTTGGATCATGTTCTCTTGTAGAATGCAGCACAACAGTACCAGTAAGCACAGTAAGGAATCCGCAAATCTCGGAGGCAATACTGCTTATACTCTGCCCGGACCAGTCCTAGTTGTAATTACACAACAGAGGTTCAACAAAAGGATCAAAATGTTAGGAATTTGTGGAAGTTCCTCAAAATTAGCATACCTTGAACATTATGGCACTTGCTAAAATTGTGAGGGATGTGAACATCGCATAATAGATGGGAGAAACAACCGCAGTATTGAAAGTGTCCAATGCCTGGACATTCAACATAATGTGAACATGCAAATCAATATCGTAAATGTAATTACCTAAATTTTAAAGTTCATGCCGACTGCACCTTGTTCAGGTAAACTAACTGAATAACTATGCATGTAGCTGAAACAGTTGCAAACAACCAGGTTTGGAAATAGCAAGCCTGGTTTATACCCTCAATTGTAAGCTTGATAGCAATGCCTACTGCCTTGATGCTCATTACCTAGCAAAAGAAAAGGCATAGAAACACTTCATAAAAAAACAAGGGAAAGTTGGTTTTAAAAGTATGGCAATGAACATGATTTACCGTCAAAGATCCTATGACCGAGCAAATTCCCACATAAACCACTATATTGGTCTGGCCATAGCGGGGTGCACAGTGCAGCATCAATACCAATGAGATCACCAACGCAAAGGCCGCATAACAAACAAAGGCTGCAGAGAGCAAGGAGAGACATTACACGACACACATGAAAACTCAATCAACTGGTCAGTTTTGATGATTGATTTTATATTGGCTGATATATAGGGCAATGTATTGTCCCATAATGCATCAGTCAATCCTTTTGATTTGACTCAGTTACTTTACAGAAAAGCAAGGTTGTATGAATTTCATTACAAAATTTAGATAGAATAACATGAAGTAATGTAAACAGGTATATTTCAAAAGCATTCTACCTATTAGTATTTACAAAAACATACAGATAGATTATTGTGTGTGTGTGTGGGGGGGGGGGGGGGGGGGGGGGGAGGTAAAGTGTGTGTGTTTTACCAAGTCGATGTATAAAATGATATCTTTGTGATCGGAGGGAATACCAGGTTGTGTTGCCAAGTGCCAAATCTGCGCCACTGAGCTTGGTGTCTCTTCTTCGGGCGCATGGAGGATGATTACAGTTGACCCAACTATACAGAGCACACAACCCAACACACCCATCCGCTGCAGCTTCTCATTCAGGATGAAATGGGCTAGAACAGCACTGCTCCGCAGAGATCACCACACATGCATACGAGCAAATTAAAACAAAAATCAATCCACGAGATTAACTGTCTCTGATCTCAAGATAGAATGCAGCATGGTCATTTAGCAATCATCCCATTCCTACCTGACAATTATGCTCAGCGCCCCAAGTGGGGTGACCAGGACGGCAGGCGCAAACATGTAGGCCACGAAATTAGCAATTTCACCGATCAGCACTGCGAAGTTTCAAGCATGTCCATTATTTCTGCCATATATCTTGAAGAACGAGCTGACCAAAGAAATCAGGAACATACTAGTAACCATCCCAACCCACCATAATGGCTCCAGGAGGTATCCATAGCCCCCAACACCTGCAATTTCCATCACGAAAACAGATTTCGCATCATTGAAATGTACCGGACATGAAGGAAGCGACTTTTCAACATCGTTCATCACGTAAACTACAATGAACGCCTAAAAATAGAATGAAGCCAAGAACTCGATGCGCTGCCCATGATTGCAATTTGCAACAGAAATAACGAAAAGGGGAGAGGAAAAAGCAGGCGCCTTTTTTGGTCGCCGGTGACAGAGAGGGAGCGGGGTACCTGCGCGGGTGCCGGCGGCGCCGGCGCGGCGGAGGCCCTTCTTCTTGACGATGAAGCTGACGCCTATGAAGGCGGAGGAGGCGACCGCGAGGAGTGCACCCGTGAGGTTGGCGGTGAAGAGGTCGCCGCCGGCGTTCGGAGGGGCGGGAGTCATCGACGGCGCGCGGGGGCGGCGGCGCGAGGCCGGCGCATTTGGGGCGGGCCCAGGTCCAGATTTGGAAATGGAGGCTGGGATCGGTTTTTTTGGATTTTTCGTGCTTGAAATTTGTGTTTGTTCACTGGAGAATGCGTTGGTGGTTCCCGGTGTGCGGGGGCGGAGTTGTTTGGTTTGTCCCCGCGAGAACAGTGATATTTTGACCGCTAATTACGGTATTAAATAAAGTCAGTTTACAAAACCAACTTCAAAACCCCGCGCTAGTAATCTTGAAGAATTTAATGAGGTATTTGACTGCATGATTAGATGATGATTACTGTAGCATCATTGTAACAAATCATCGATTAATTACCATCATTAGATACGTCGCGAAAAGTTATACTCATTTCTGAAAAGATTTTACGAATAGACTTCATTTAATATACCATGCATGAGAGATTCTTTTTTCGGAAACGTGTGCGCTAGAATTCTAGCGTGATCGAAACAAGGCCAGAGACAAACGGTGGGGCGAGGTGACAAGTGAGGTCAGTCTCAGTAGAAGTTTATAGAGAGTTTCGTAGTATTAAATATCATCACTTTTGCTGACAGGACAAAGAGAGAAAGCTGGAGTTTCATGGGATGTGAGGAGAGTTTCATCACCATGAAATTCATCTGGCACAATTATTTAACTTTCAGTCTTGATAACTGTGCCTTTGAAACTCTCACTGAGACTGGCCTTACAAGTGTAATCGGAGATGGAGATTCGAAGTCCATGAAAAGAGGAGAGGTTTTTCATAGTGTGATCCGCTTAACATGTTTGCTTGGAGTACATGTGCATACGTTTTTGATTGACTTATGCACTGCAGCACGTGTGAAAAAGATTTGGACATACAACTATCTCCTCATCACCATCCAGTTTATTTCTAGCAACATACAAACTTAATTTTTTCAACCCTAGCGTCCGGAGGGGCGATTAGAATTTTTTCATCGGACATGCAGTCACAATATTGATAAATATCAGTTGCAACATCAAAAATCCATGCTTGCAACGTAAAAAAAAATGTATACATGATTATGACATCCGATTCGAGGATGAAAAATTCCCACCGCAACATTAACATCTTGTTTCATGAAACATCTGATGCAAAACATAAAGAAAAATAATTGCAACATCTGTACTTGTCTCTTGCAACATGCGTCGAGTATCTGATGGTGAACAAACATCAGACATCTGAACCGTAGCATTACCGTTTTCTCAAACAATGACAAACAGATTTCCGACTTAAGTACATCCATCAATGATTTGTTGAAGATAGCATCTTAAGGTTGGTAGTGAGGTAAAACTTTTTTTTTGCCTAACATGCAATAGGGTGAGTCTGTGAGTATATAGGCAATGTTTTTAATGTCAAATGCGAATTTGATCCTAGCTGGGATCCCTCTACGTCATGTATTTGAAAGTGTGCGTCTTCATCGAGACATGTGATCCATTTTTTGAGTTGGGATTGGAATTGATATTTTAGCTAAATAATTGAATAAAATTAAATGCTAATAAGTAATAACGTATTCCCTCTAGCCTTCCATCCAAAAGGAAATTTGCTACTAAAACATTTGAAATCAACCTAATTATTCTCTTTGCCCCAAAAAGCAAGTCATCCTAGGAGGTCTAGCACAAATTAACAAGAAGTTAAAATGACAATGTTTGCCCCTATTTATTATCCATATTTAGCAATAATTGCATACACACACACACTTTCTAAATAGAGGAAGATGATTTATTTTTTTAGAACAGATTTTAAATCCTAGAATGACTTGTTTTTTCTAGACGGAGGGAGTAGCTTTGAACAAGGATAAGGCTACCAAGGTAAGGAGCGACCATGTAGTGTTGCAGCATTTGTAACATGCACTCCCGTCAAACTAAGTAAAGGATGAAAGAAACTAAGTAAAATGACTCCCGTCAAACTTCGAGTTTGACATATTGGGACACATGGAAGGCTACCAGGCTGTTCGCAAAGGGGCTTTTTTTTTGGTGGAGAGATATCATTAAGCTCTTAAATCAACACAAAGGCTTGGCATCAGTTACACTGAGTGATGGCAAAACAGTCTCACTCTGAGATGATCTTTGATTTGGTTCAGTTCCTAAGTTGCAATTTTTAGAACTCTACTCTTTTGCAAAGAATAAAACTTCCACTCTTCTCCATGCCTTAGATGCCCAAGATATGTTCAGCCTTTTCCACTTGCCTCTTTCAACTAAAGCTTATTGACAATTAGCTTCTCTTCAGAGTCAGCTGGCATGTGTTATTCCTGGAAGCAAGGATCTTTGGTCTTACATTTGGGGAACTGGCTCATTCTCTTCTCAGAAAACATATACACACATGAAAGAGCACAGAGATGTTCACGCTTCCTTTAAATGGGGATTTGGAAAAGCTCATGTCGACTCAAGCACAAAATCTTTTTCTAGTTAATTTGCAAAGACAGACTAAATGCCAGAGGCAAGTTAAGAAGGCAAAATATGCACTTAAAAGATTACAGTTGTGTTTCCTATACAAGTGCTAAGGATGAAACAATTGAACACTTATTTTTACAATGCCCCTTTGCTCATGATTGTTGGGTTCTATTAATCTTTTGGTCATGCCTTCCTAGTCACGCTTTGCAGCCTTTGAATACTTGAAGCAACAACTTGCAATCTCGTTCTTCATGGAAGTCATCATCCTTCTTTCTTGGAGCATCTGGATAACAAGAAACAACTTCATTTTCAATGGGATTCAGCCATCAACACAAGTCATGAAGGCAACTTTTACCCATGAATTTGCCATGGTTATCTATAGGGCAAAGCTTCACTAGGCGTATTTGGGTGGATATTTCTACTTGGCTAGGGGAACCGTCACTGCACCCGATAGATTGGAAACAAACACCTTCAGTCCATGAGTGGTGGTCGGCGTTGGCCGGGACACGAGAAGTTCCGCGCAGAGGTTTGAAATCCTTAGTCATCCTTGTTTGTTGGGAAGTTTGGATGGAGCGCAACGCTCGTATCTTCAACCATACATAAGCGCCCTCTTTCGTGGTGACAACAAAAATTAGAGATGAAACCGCTTTGTGGATTGTGGCGGGCGCGAAGCACCTAGCACACCTTATTGGTAGAGTGTGAGTCCACTTGTGCTTTTAGCACCCCGCTTTTTTTCTGGCTTTGTGCTAATCTCTGTACAGTTTTGAAACCTCTTGGCTTTCCTTCTTATTAATACAACAGGCAGCTCTCCTGCGGGTTCCGTTTCAAAAAAAAGGGCAAAGCAGAATTGCTTCCCCGGCATTAAGACATGGCTAGAGAGTGCCTCTCTTCTAGTTTTAGTTTTTTTCTCTTTCTCTTTTTGGCTCTCATAACTTGTACTCTTTTTGCTTGCTTTATAATAAATAAACAATTAAACAGTAGAGGAGTTGTCCCCTCCTGTTTCTAAAAAAAAAGCATATTGAGTACACAAGAAAACATCGGTCCGTTAGGCAGAGCTTCCCTCGATTTCTCAACTCTAGCTTTCGGGTTCTTCCATAGAGTGATTTCTTCGTTGCTTTGTATTTTGAAACGGTACACGCACCAGTGCCCATAGCAGAACCTCTCACGGGTAGGTCTGGGCAAATATAACCGAGAACCAACCGAACCAAAAAAATCAAGAACCAAAACTAAACTGAACCAAAACCGAGAATTTCGGTTCCTCTCCAAAGTACTCAGTTCGGTTCCGGTTTCTAAACCGGTTAATCGAGGAACCGACTCATTGTACGTTCAGCCCATCAACCTATTAGTTTGTAGTCTGTTGTGAGTGTGAATCACTGAATTTTTTGTGATTGTTGCTTGTTTTCCTTTAAATTTGAGAGAACCATAATAATTATGTCCTGCGCTATTGTTTTATGCTGAATTATCCCTATTGATTGTATGGAATATAAAGCAAAATGTTGTCGAAATTTGCTATTCAATGAGCTATTTTTCGGTGCATCTTGCAAGTTCAGTTCCATCGGTTATAACCGGAATTAAACCAAAAGGAACTGAAACCGAATTTTCTCGGTTCCTAGTCCCGAAAAGAACTGAACCAAACTTCTCCAAAAATTGAGGAACCGAATCGGTTCGCTTCTAACCGAGCGCTCAGGCCTACTCACAGGTACTACCAAGAAACCAAACGAAGGCGGCGGGTAGTTTGAGGGGATCAAACGGTGGAGCTGGCACGATTAGCGCACGGTGCCTCCGGTACCTGCGACAGCGCACGGCCCCACGCCCATACGCCGTCCCCTGTCGTGATCCAGAATTCCAGATCTCATCGCGCGCCGGGTGACCGGCCCCGCGGGACGTGGTGTGCTGCAGTGGCGCTTTTTTCATTTCTATATTAAAAAAATAAAAAATATATGCCCATTTGGATAAATTGCAAATATACCCCCCTGCCGCCCGTTGCCCGGGCGACCGGGCACCGGTCGCCCCCCTACGGGCGACAGGGGGCAATGGCGCAGGGGGCAGGCGGGGCCGGGCCGGGGGGGGGGGGGGCGCCGGTCGCCCGCCCCTGGGGCGACGGGGGGCCAGTCGCGCCCCCCCAAAGGGCGACAGGGCATGGCTGCCCTATTTAAACCCCCCCTCTCACCCCTCATTCTATTCTAAAAAATTCCAGGAAAAATAGAAAAAAGAAGAGAGGGGTGAGAAGAAGGAAAGCGGCGAAGCCCTGCCGGAGTGCGCATCTGTGATCTGCAGGTATTAACGTTTGACCTTCCACGTAGTTGCGTTGTTTTTTATTGTAATTTATTTTAAGTAGTGCTGTAGTAGTTAATTTCTAGCAGTAGTTTGCGGATATATTATTTACGTTGTATGAAATTATTTCTGGATTTGTTTATTACAAAATCTTTAGTAGTAGAGATTACTTTATAAATTGGATTTGTTTTAGATTGTATTAGATTATAATAGGATTATTTCTCTGTTTTTCTATTTCAGTAATTTTAGACATGTGCTTAGAAATTAATTTTGAATTAGAATAATATTAATATGGAGGTAATGAATTAATTTGTAGAAATTTAAGAATTAGAAGTTAGTACAATACAAATTATTTTTAGACGTATTTATAAATGAATTAGAATAGAATTATTTTATGGATCGCATATGTAGTATATGTATGCATACGAATCGGTGGATAATTTGCACGTTAGTTATATACGTAGACCGGAATACTTATATGTTGTAGTTGAATTTCGTACGTAGTTTGTATAGATTATTCAATAACGTAGTGAAATAAAGAGTATGACTGCATAAGTATTCGTTGATGAACAGATATATCGAGCAAGATGCAGTTTCAAGTTTTTTTTTGTGACTACAGTGTTTTGTATGGACCAAATGGAGTATATTTGTCAGCATTTAACTGCACATCTAGCGGTATAGATAAACCTCTAGAGAGGAGTTTCAGATCCATATACAAGTGGCTGCAGCGTGGTTTCCGGGTTGATCCGGAGACCCATCTGATGACCGTGCACGGTCTTGTGAATTGGGTGGTAGACGGTGAGCAATGGGAATTGATGATGATACACAACACTGCGGAGTGGCAGAAGTACATGCAAGCAGCTCTAGAGCGTGGGTGGCCTCTAGCCATTCTTGTTCAGACTCGAGAGAAGCCACAACCGCAAACCCAACATGGTGAAGATAAAGCCACTATGAGTAGACAAGGAGACCCCAATTATGTTGAGGAAGATGAGTCAGAACAGATAGAGAACCAAAACATCGAACCACAGGGTCTTGCTGACGAGGGAGAGAGGATACAAAGCATCGTGGAGGAGATGGAGGCAGAAGACCAAGCTGCAATGGACATGGAAGAAGATGACTGGTCATCTGATGATGAGCAGTACGCATTGCCAAAAGAGTGGAAAGAGCATGGTTTTGGCAATCCTGTGGTAGAGGACATACATCATCAGGAATGGGAGTACAGAGGGAATGAGGTAGTGCAGGGTGCTACATATCCCACCATTGATGCTGTGAAAGATGCGGTGAAACTCTGGGCAGTATCTCTGAAGAGAGAATTCAGAGTCGTGAAGTCTGGCCGAAAAGAATACGAGGTGAAGTGTGTGAATGATGGTTGTCCATGGCGTGTGCACGCATTCAAGGGCAAATGAAAATCCAATTGGAAATGTTCTATTGTGACAGAGCATACTTGTTTCATGTCCGAAGTTCAGCCTTCGCATCGCAACATATCATCTGAGTTTGTTGCAAAGCATATTTATGGGTTGATTATGGACAACCTTAATTATGAGCCAAAAATGATTGTTCGATACATTTATTGATGCGGAGACGAGGTATACATTTATTGAGAAGTTGTGTTTGTCTCTTTATTATGCTTGTACCAAATTAAGGCATTATCTACTATCTAGTACTTGCATAGTAGTATGTCAAACTGATGTGATCAAACATATGTTACAAAAACCGATTTTGAGTGGTAGAATCGGCAAGTGGGCTTATGCTTTGGTTGAATATGATTTGGCTTGTGAACCTTTAAAATCTATGAGAGGCCAAATTGTAGCGGATTTTATTGTTGAGCATCGGATTAATGACAAGCATGATCTAGAAGTCGGCTATATTACTTGCACACCATGAAAGTTGTACTTTGATGGATCGGTTTGTGATGATGGTCAAGGGATTGGTGCTGTTCTTATTTCTCCGAATGGTGCTATTTTTGAATTTTCAAACCGATTGGAAGAAGAGTGCACAAATAACCACGTTGAATATGAGGCTCTTCTATTTGGCTTGGAATTTTTGCAATCCATGGGCGTGAAGCATGTTGAAGCCTTTGGGGATTCTCTTCTGGTGGTGCAGCAAGTATCTAAGGTATGCCAGTGCTATAATGGTTCTCTAAATGCATATCTTGATAAATGCCTCGATATTATTTCTTCTTTCGATGAATTTATTATCAAACATATTCCGAGGGAAGAGAATGGAAAGGCAAATACTCTAGCTCAGCAAGCATCTGGCCATAATATTACGAAAAAATATTTCAACATTCGCAAGCCGATGCAAACGAAAGCCGAGTGTCTAGTTCTGGATGCACCGGTCCGACCGGACAGCGAGACCGGTCTGACCGCCCAGACCGGTCTGACCGGTCCAGAGACCGGTCTGACCGGTAAGGCAACTGTTGGTTTTGATTCGGCCAAGAAAGACGATTCAATTGTCTCGGCCGAAGCTCAGGATTGGAGGGTCCCTCTTATATCATATTTGAGAGATCCTGGTCGTGGAGCGGAGAGAAATATTCGGCGTTTGGCTTTCAAGTATGTTTTAATTGACGATGAACTTTATCGTCGAACTGCCGAAGATTTGCTTCTCAAGTGTTTAGACTCGGATCAGGCCCGAGTTGCTATGGGTGAGGTTCATGAAGGTATTTGTAGTACTCATCAATCGGCTCCCAAGATGAAGTGGTTACTTAGAAGAGCCGGTTTCTATTGGCCCACAATGCTATCCGATTGTTTCAAGTATTATAAAGGATGTGAAGAATGTCAGCGGTTTGATGATTTGCAATTGGTGCCTGCTGCGTTCATACATCCTATTATTAAACCATGACCATTCCGAGGTTGGGGGTTGGATTTCATTGGACAAATTAATCCTCCATCTTCAAAGAGGCATCGCTTCGTGTTGGCTGCTATGGATTATTTCACTAAATGGACCGAAGTGGTTCCTTTGAAGAATATGACACATAAGGAGGTAATTGAGTTTATTACTGAACATATTATTCATAGATTCGGCATTCCACAAACTTTGACAACGGATCAAGGTTCTTCATTTATATCAAAAGAGGTGCGTGCATTTGCCGAATCTTACAAGGTTAAGTTGCTCAATTCATCTCCATACTATGCTTAGGCCAATGGGTAGGCCGAGTCTAGTAATAAGATTTTGATCAAACTTGTCAAGAAGAAGATAGAAGAAAATCCTAAGAGGTGGCATGAAGTGTTATCCGAAGCATTGTGGGCTCATCGTATATCTAGACATGGTGCTACTAAGGTTACTCCTTTTGAGCTTGTGTATGGTCAAGAGGTCGTTTTAACCGTTGAGGTAAATCTGGATGCATATAGATTGGCAAAGCAAAATAACCTCTCCGCTGTTGATTACCATGATTTGATGATGGATAATATTGATGAGGTGACCGACAAACGTTTGAAGGCTTTGAAGGAGATTAAGAAAGACAAGCTTCGGGTGGCCAGAGCTTACAACAAAAAAGGTAAAACTTAAATCTTTTCAGGTTGGGGATCTGGTTTGGAAGACAATTTTGCCTCTTGGGATGAAAAGCAACAAGTTTGGCAAATGGTTGCCAAGTTGGGAGGGTCCATACAAGATTATTAAAGTTATATCTGGTAATTCGTATAAGGTGGAGACGGTGCAAGGTGAGCATCTACCAAGGGCTATCAATGGGAGGTACTTGAAGAAGTTCTATCCTAGCGTATGGCAAAGTGCATGAGTACGAAGATGGCCGGTATTGGATATCGCCCTTAGTTTTATTTTTTTAGACTTGTATGCTCTATGTAAAACATGTACATCAGGATAGTTCTTGCTTTTTGGCTTGTGAAACTCACCAAAAAGCAGGGGGCATATGTTGACAGCCAATTCTGGCAGTTCAGAGGCCGACTAGTCTGACCGGTCGGGCCGACCGGTCAGACCGGTCTGTCCAGTTGTAATCCGAGTAGGCTTCGTTTTATTTTGAAAATTCTTGTATAAACCGACTTGGAGAGGGGTACGACTTCCCCGGCCTATGAATATAAAGGCTAAGGCCGATGGAGGTATTCTCAATCGAATCAATCAAAATATCGCATTACTTTTTATCTCTCAAACCCTAGTCTTTTCCAACCCTAGATTGTTTTCTTCTTTCGTCTCGACGACGTTTGAAGACGTTCTGAGTGGTCTGCCGACCTCAGAGCAACCCTAGCCGCGCAAGCTCCGACGGGGTCCCTCCCGAGCTCGCGTTTCTAGGTCTTCGCGGTTCTCTGCTCCACATCGGTCAGACCAGTCTGCGGAACCGGTCAGACCGGTCCGCCAGGGCATCGCTAGTTCAGATCATTTTGACAATCTCTAGCACGTTCTAGCGCATTCGAGTGTGTTGGCGCGATTCTGTGTCAACACCATGGAGGAAGAACTCACACTCTCCCACCAAATCCACCCCACCCTCTCCGGAGATCAACGGAGGACTAGAGAAGGACGACGCCGACGAGCTCCTCCACCACCTCGGCCACCTCTTCCTCGCCGTAGACCGAGGAGAAGGACATCCTCAAGCTTCTTCTTCATCTTCCCCAAGCCCTCAATGATGAACTCGACCCGATCTACACCGACGCCGCTCTACTCCAATAAGTGGCCCCTTGCTCATGCTCTACTCGTCGCCGGTGAGCTCCCCTTGCCAATCACCTTCCTTCCTTTGCCCTAAATCGGGCTCCCTAGTCCATTCATGACTTTTCACCATTGATGACCTAGAGCTTTAGAAACTCCATGCATGTCAAATCTTCTAGCCAAAAACAAGTTCCCCATGCCCTTAGGAATCTATAGAAACAAACCACACTCAAAACCGATGCCGGAGGTGCCGCCGGCGACCTCGCCGGTGAGCCTCAGCCGACGAGTGGGCGGTCCGCGACCTACGGTCGGACAGTCAGCGAGTCGTGGCCTCCAACACCAAGCCTCGCGCAAAAACTGGTCCCCAGAATTTTCTACGGCAGACAGTCCGCCATTCACCCCCGGACGGTCCGCCGTTCACTTCCGAATTCCACACAAAACCGATGCATTTCTGGAACTCATCCCGAGCTTGTACGGCGGACGGTCCGCGGTACTGTAGCAGCACAGTAGACAGACTAGTTTGTTTCAGTGCATAAGCATGCATCATCTTGTAAAATTCATATAAAATTAAATATAGCTCCGATTGATGTGAAACAAATTTTGTTGGTTTTGTCTTGATGTTCTCTACCTGTTAAAAATATGTTTTATCCCAAAATAATTATATTATTTTCTAGTTTATTAAATATGTGTTTACCTTGATAATTGCATAATTAATTCTCTGTTAGTCCAGAAATTATGAAACCAATTTCGCTGGCTTCCTTATGATGTGTATTATCCATTAGACATGTTTTTTACGTGAATTGCTTATAGATTGGTACAATTTAATCTATATTTGTTTAGATCTATTAACTAGTTAAATAGTATACTGCACAATAAATACATATGTACCTCAAAAATTGTGAATCCAATTTTATTTAGTATGCTCAATCTTTATCTACTGTCTAAAATTGATAACACCTATGAAATGATTGTATGTTCACGTAGTTTCTAATTTATTAATTAAGAGCTTGTTCCCTAGTTGATTGCATGGTTAATTAGTTTATGATGCTCTGCTAAAATCATGAAACACTCTTGTTAATTACTTATGCCCATGATATGTTGTTGTAAATATTAGCTTTCATTAGATGTTTGTAGAAGGATATGAATTTGAATATGTTGTTCTAGGATTAATTTACTTGTAAAATGCCTAGTGAATCAATTGTGCTCATGTAAGCTATCAACTTTCCTTTCGTAACTAAAGATAAATATGATATGCTTGATGACTGTAAATTTCCACGATATAACTTATAATGATTATGCTCATCTTAATTATGTAGAACATGATTTGCTAGCTGGTCTTTTATATAATTAATGATGATCTTATCTTAACCAAGATGTGATGTTGTTAGTAGCTACCCATTAAGTCTTGATTGTCTAAATTTAGTTATACAAATATTATCAACTTGTATGAGTATACTCTAGACTCTAACACCCTATGTTGATAGCAATCATGAACTAACTACCATGGTTGATGCTTGATGTTGTGTGAGTTACTTATTCTTAATTTATGTGACAACTAGTAATGGCACAACTAGTTTAATAGCATCCTCATGTTACAACTTGTCTTGTAGAGTGTGTACTTGTATGAGTAATTGTTTTGCATCTCCACCCTATATAATGTTTGTGTATCCTGATTTTCCCTCTTTTAGTTGCTTGCTTTATGACCTTAAATCGTGTATCCAGATTTTCCTCTTTTAGTTGCTTGCTTTATGACCTTGAATCGTATTAACATTTACCTCATAATTCATTGCATCTCATAAGCATATGCATTCATGGCATCCTTTCTAATTCATGCATCTATCTACTTTTTTAGAGAATGACGTTCCGGAGTGTCGCGGTTGGGGAGTACCAAGGCAGGCACCTATGTATCTCAAACCTTACTTTGGAATATTAATTTGCTATTATGAATTATTGCTTGTGCATGAGCTTAATCTATCTAGTTCATGTGATTTGTGTAGAACACATTTGGCATGCTTTCACTTTTAGCTCTAGAACAACTTATACTAGGTAAAATATGTATGTTTAGACTTCTCGAATTAATTTGCTTAGCCATGCTTAGCTTACGGTAGAAGTCGAGAGATGGCAAAGTCACCATCACTCGCGAGCTATCGGGTGTTTGCTTAAATATACTTGAGTAGATGAAAAAGATTAAAACATGAGCAAGGTATGAATGATGGAACGAGACTTGAGCAAGTGTGGTAGGGCCATGTTGGAAGTGGAATCCAAATGGTTTAGACTTGCTTGAGTTGGTTAAGGACCGACACATCATCGCTTTGATACTTGAGCACTTTTCCGTACAAACCACATGCTTTATAATGGGATGGTAAGCTCAGTACCATACGTGCACCCTTCACTGAGCGGATTTGACGCAGTTTGTGATGGGGTGTAGTCAGCGGTTCTGTTGCACCTGTCCATCCCGGTTGTTCGTCTCAGCGTTGGGATGGGTATGCGAACGATTGACACATGAATCATTGCTTACGGATTGACGAGTCGTATGGCCTATGGTCTCGTGTCGTGTGGGAAAAGTTGTACACCCTGCAGGATTTATAATCTATTGCAATAGCCGCGCTCTCGGTCATGGAGCACGCTCTTGTACTTTGACTTTAACGTAGAGTTTTGTGAAGAGCTTATGGAAGATTGAGCTCATGATTACATGATCACTTTACTTATGCAATTGTATTGGTGCTTGATATAGAAATAATAGACGCTATGTCTTTTGCTTATTCACTTGACAACTATGGTCACATTTTTATATATCAATATTAAAACTTGACTAGCCTTCTGCATCCACCAAATGTATAGTATTATGGATAAGTCCTGCAAGTACGAAATGTACTTACAGTGCTGCCGTTAACTTGTTTTGCAGGTTCTCTTCTAAGGAGTGATGACCATGTTCATCCCGCCGGAGCCGGCAAAGTGGATGGACGGTGGAATTCGCTCAAAACTTGTGCAAGTGGTGTCTTATGGGCAAGGACATCATTATTGCTACTTAATACTCTCTAAATATCCGCTGCGTTTAGACTCTGAATCATAAGAAAACATGGTAGGTTATCCACTTAGACCTAGGATACACCATAGTTTGTAAAGAACCTTTAAATGCTGAAAATCCTCATGTTTAGCTGCTTATGTTATAGTTAACTTCATGAGTTTTTGTAAGATAATTAAGACTTGTAATCAAAAGTTTAAAATTTGTCTCTCATATGTATCCTTGTGATGGTTGCTATGACGTGAACAAATGGTATGCGAGTTGATCCTGGGCGTTACTCAAGGCGCATACTGGGGACTACCGGGATTATTTCGCTTAAACTGGGTTGATCAATGGATGATGACTCGGTTTAGTCGAAATAATTTGGGCGGTTCCTCACACCATTAGCATTTAGCAACTTGGCAGTTGTAAGCATCTAGGCCCTCAAGGTATGTTTCGGTGATTAATGACAACCATTATTGTGACTAATGAGTTTGTGCAGCTTAATAGATCATTATCGCTCATTTGGTCATATGTCAAAAGAGGCCCCTCAAATTTCGATCATTCAAAAAGGCGATCTCGGCTTTTAACTTATATTTGTCAAGGCTAAGGATCTTTCTAGTCCTAAGTGTCACAAGGTTGAGAAGGACACTTAGGTTAGTATAGGTTTTATAGTTCTGTAGTGATCGCACTATTAAGAGGGGTTCATGAGTTAGTAGCTTGATCAATCTTGAGTTGGCCCTAGAAATATTACACACTCACTCAAAAACAGCAAAAGATGGTCAATTTTAGTCAACACAACTCTTGGAAGAAGAAACAATCAAAGTCACATTCGAATCCAAGTCAAAACAGCTGAAAACAAAGAAAATCAGTAGCACCGGTTGAACCGGTGCACTAGCATCGGAGCATCCGATGCATGGCGGAAGGACCGATGCCCTGTCGGTCTATCTTCTCTGGATGAAGGCAGACATCAAGTAAAGCACCGGTTGAACCGATGGTCAAGAAGATAAGCACCGGTGCAATGAAAGTCCTTTGTTCCAGAGAGCATGTTTTGATGGATTTCAACCTCCTTTCAGCACCGGTTGAACCGATGGATCAGAATCAAAGCACCGGTGTAATGAAAGTCCTTTGTTCCAGAGAGCATGTTTTGGTGGACTTCAACATCTCTTCAGCACCGGTTGAACCGATGGTTAAGAATCAAAGCACCGGTGCATTGGATGTACTTTGTTCCAGAACGCTTGTTTGAGTTGATCAGCGAACCTCTTCAGCACCGGTTGAACCGATGACCCTACGGAGCATGCACCGGTGCAATGACGCAAGCGTGGATACTGTGTCAGAACTCCAACGGCTACTTCTTTGACACAGAGAGACCGGTTGAACCGACGAACACATTTTCTATACCGTCGGTTCTTCCGGTGGTCACGGTTTTTGTGCAGAAAACCTCCAACGGCTATGTGACCTCCTCCACTCTATATAAGGGTACCCCCTGGTTCATTTCAGTTGCCTTTGACACCTTGAAAACCTGAGGCCACCCTTGAGAAGAAGAAAAAGAGCTTTGAGCAAAAGAGAGAAGATCTAGTGCTTAGTTTGTGCTTCAACCTTGAAGAACTCATCCATTGCAAGTGTAGCAAGTGTGCTTGAGCTAGGGCCAACTGAGTGTAGGTCAAGTGAAGGCTTAGGAACTTGTTACTCTTGGTGTTTGGCAGCACCTAGACGATCTTGGTGATCGAAGTGTTTCTCGCGGAGCTTGCCAAGGATTGTGGGAGCCCGGAGAAGAAGATTGTACGTGGTTTGAGCTCCACCACGCCGGGATGGTGAACGGAGACTCTTAGTGAGCGCCCAAGTCTCGGTGACATGGGAGGTGACAAGACTCTTAGTGAGTGTCACAACGTGAATTAGGGGTGTGTGCCAACACATCGACACCACGGGAAAAATCCGGTTGTCTCTTGCACTCTCTTTCATTTCAAGCACTTACTTTCATGCTTTCTTTCATGTGCTTGACCCTAGAGATCATAGCTTAGCTCTACCTTGCTTAGTTTCATATCTTTGTTAGCTTGTGTAGTTTGCTTTGTTTAGCCGGTTGGTGAATTGAGCCTTACTAGCCTTGCATAGGTTAAGGTTGTTTTATTGCTTTAGAATTTTGAAAAAGGCCCAATTCACCCCCCCTCTTGGTCCATCGATCCTTACAATTGGTATCAGAGCCTCGTTGCTCATTTGGATCATTAGGCTTCACCGCCTAGAGCTATGGCCAAGATGGGAGGTTCGCCGCCTCACTTCGAGGGCAAGAACTTTGCCTATTGGAAAGTTCGTATGGCCGCATACCTTGATGCGATTGCCCCCGAAGTGTGGTTGGCAACAAAGACCGGGTTCACCGGAACTCCCACCACGGAGCAATTAAAATGGAATGCAAAGGCTAGAAATGCAATTTTCGAAGCCATTAGTGAGGAAGTCTTTGCTAGAGTAAATGGCATGGACTTAGCAAGCGATATATGGAAAGAGCTAATTGAAATTCATGAAGGCTCCACAAAAGTCCGTGAACAAAAATATCACTTGTTTAGAGCAAAATATGATTCTTTTAAAATGCTTGCTCATGAAAATTGCAATGATATGTATTCCCGCTTGAATGTCATTGTCAAGGACATTAATGCTCTTGAAGTTTCCAAAATTGACAGTGGCTCCATCAACCGCAAGATTCTCATGCTCCTTCCGAAGCCCAAGTACAACATTATCAATGCTATGCTTCAAAAGGAGAATCTTGATACAATGGAAGTGGGAGAGCTTGTGGGCGAAATTCGCGCTCATGAAATGAGTATCCTTGGTATGACCGAAGAGCCAACAACAAGCAAGTCAATTGCTCTCAAAACCAAGGCTAACAAATTCCGCAAGCTCAAGATGGTCAAGCAAGAATCAAGCTCAAGCAATGAAGAAGAGGATAATCATGAGAGCTCATCCGATGAAGAAGATGATGGAGAACTTGCTCTCATGATGAGAAAGTTCACACGCTTGAATGACAAGATCAACAAGAAGGGTTTCAACTTTGACCCCAAAAGAAGAATGTTCCGGCCATGGGGAGATGTCAAGAACAAAACTTGCTATAATTGTGGAGAAAAAGGCCACATCTCTCCCGATTGCCCCAAGCCGGACAAAAGGAAGAAGGACAACAAAGTCAAACATCGCCATGATTCAAGTGATGATGAAGAAGATGAGAAGAAGAACAAGAACAAGAAGCTTGGGAAGAAGAAGAGCCATGACAAGAAGACCAAGCTCTTCCCAAAGAAGAAAGGGCACACCAAGGGAAGCTTCTTGGTGGAAAAGCAAGAGTGGGTGACCGATGTCTCATCAAGCGAAGAATCAAGTGATGAAGAAGACATAGTCACCATCGCCCTCACAAATGAAGAACCATCACTACCTCCACCTCCAATGTGCCTCATGGCCAAAGGTAACTCTAAGGTATGTGAGAGTGAAAATGATAGTGATGATGAGCTTGACCCTAATGAGTTTGCTAACCTCATTAATGAGTATACATCCGTCATCAAGAGGGAAAAGGGCAAAGTCAAGATTCTTGAGAGCACTCATGCCAAGTTAGAGCTTGCCCACTCCAACTTGCTTGGCAAGTACAATGACTTGCTCAAAAAGCACAATGAGTCACTTGTACTTGCTAAGCAAGTTGAAGAGAGCCACAAAAAGCTTAAACAAGAGCATAGGGAGTTGGCTCACAAATATCAAGAACTTGAATTTGCCTATGAAGCAATTGACCCAAGTCTTGAGAACTTTGCTCATGAAACTATTGAGAAGGTCAATGCTTCTACTTCATGTGATGACCTACTCATTAATGCAAATGCTACTAATGCTTTGCCCAAGCTTGCACCTTCTAGGGAAAAGGAATTGATGGATCAAGTTGCAAGCCTCAAGAGTAGTGTGGAGAAGCTCTCAAGAGGAGAATACATCCACAAGGAGATTCTCTTCAACAATGCCCGTGACTATGGCAAGAGAGGTCTTGGTTCATTTCCGGAGCCAAACATAGCTACTACTCCTTCTCCGGAGATCAAGATTAGCTTCATCAAGGAAGTTGGATCATATTGCCAACATTGCCAAGTCACCGGGCACCACACTAGGGAGTGCACTTTACCATCACGTCCTCTTCCTAAATTACCCAAGAATTACTCTTCAATGTTTGAAAATAACCATTTTCTCTTGAGTAAAGTGAAGGGCAAGGTGAAGGCCAAATTCATTGGCAAACTCACTAAGGAGTCAAAGAAGAAGCTCCCCAAGCAACTTTGGGTCCCAAAAGCTCTTGTCACACATGTGCAAGGCCCAAAGCTTGTTTGGGTTCCTAAAACTCAAAAGTGAATTCTCATGTGTGTAGGTGAACTACAAAGCCGGTGGAAAACATTGGGTACTAGATAGCGGTTGCTCTCAACACATGACCGGCAATGATAGCATGTTCACCTCTCTTGAAGACCCCGGCGATCATGAACATGTCACCTATGGTGATAACTCAAGGGGGAAAGTCTTAGGTTTGGGTAGAATAGCTATCTCTAAAGATTTATCTATTTCAAATGTTTTGTTTGTAGAAGCACTTAGTTTTAATCTCATTTCTATTGCTCAATTATGTGATCTTGGACTAACGTGTACCTTTGACAAGAATGGTGTTGTAGTAACTCTTGAAGAAGACAAGTCAATGGTATTCACGGGGTTTAGGCATGGCAACATCTATTTAGTGGACTTTTCTTCAAAGCAAACAAGCACCATGACATGCCTCTTCACCAAGTCTTCTCTTGGGTGGCTTTGGCATAGAAGAATTGCTCATATTGGCATGAGCAACCTCAAGAAAGCCCATAAGAGAGGGATGATCACCGGCTTGAAGGACGTCACCTTTGACAAGAACAAGCTATGTAAAGCATGTCAAGCCGGGAAGCAAGTTGCAACACATCATCCCATCAAGACGATGTTGTCTACCTCCAAGCCGCTCGAGCTACTTCACATGGATCTCTTTGGTCCAACTACATACAAGAGCATTGGTGGTAACCTCTATTGCCTAGTAATCGTTGATGATTTTTCACGTTACACTTGGGTTATGTTTCTAGGCGATAAGGGTGAAACTCCGGAAATCTTCAAGACTTTTGCAAGAAGAGCTCAAAGGGAGTACAACTCCCCAATTGTGAAGATCCGTAGTGACAACGGCACCGAGTTCAAGAACATGAAGATTGAAGAATGGTGCGATGAAGAGGGCATCAAGCATGAGTTTTCCGCCACCTACACGCCTCAACAAAATGGAGTGGTGGAAAGAAAGAACAAGACACTCATCACCCTAGCAAGAGCAATGTTGGATGATTATGGCACGTCCGAGAAGTTTTGGGCGGAAGCAATCAACACGGCGTGTCATGCATCCAACCGAGTGTATCCCCACCGACTCCTCAAGAAAACTCCATATGAGCTCATCACCGGGAAGAAACCAAATATATCATACTTTCGAGTCTTTGGTTGCAAATGCTTCATCTACAAGAAGAAAAGGCTCGGTAAGTTTGAAAGTAGATGTGATGAAGGTTTCTTTCTTGGTTATGCATCAAACTCCAAAGCATATAGAGTATTCAATCAAACCTCCGGGTTAGTTGAAGAAACATGTGATGTGGAGTTTGATGAATCTAATGGCTCCCAAGAGGAGGTTGTTGGCTATGAAAATGTAGGTGATGAAGAGATTGATGAAGCTTTGAAGAATATGTCCATTGGGGATATCAAGCCGGAAGAGGTGCATAAAGGCAATGATCAAGGGGGAGGACCTTCCTCATCTACACCAAGCACCTCCAAGGCACCCCAAGTGGATAAAAATCAAGAAAAAGATGATCCACTACCTCAAGAAGATGTGCCAACACCAACACCCCAAGTCCAAGAACAAGAAGAGCAAAGTGTTCCACAACAAGTACAAGTCACACAAGATCCACCCCAACAACCATCCACGCAAATACCGCTAGTGAAGCATGGTCGCATCTCCAAGGATCATCCAATTGGTCAAATCATTGGTAGTCCTTCCAAGGGAGTAAGAACTCGCTCTAAGCATGCTTCATTTTGTGAACATCACTCGTTTGTTTCTTGTATTGAACCCACTAGCATAGAGGAAGCGCTTGAGGACTCGGATTGGGTGATGGCCATGCAAGAAGAATTGAACAACTTCACCCGCAATGAAGTTTGGGTCCTCGAAGCTCCTCCAAAAGACAAGAACATCATCGGCACCAAGTGGGTCTTTCGAAACAAGCAAGATGAACATGGGGTGGTGATACGCAACAAAGCAAGACTTGTGGCAAAAGGGTTCTCTCAAGTCGAAGGTTTGGATTTTGGTGAAACTTTTGCTCCGGTCGCAAGACTTGAAGCTATCCGTGTCCTTCTTGCTTACTCTTCACATCATAACATTAAGTTGTATCAAATGGATGTGAAAAGTGCATTCTTAAATGGCGTTATTAACGAACTTGTTTATGTTGAGCAACCTCCCGGGTTTGAAGATCCGAGGAATCCTAACCATGTTTATAGGTTGCACAAGGCACTCTATGGGCTAAAACAAGCTCCAAGGGCTTGGTATGAGAGGCTTCGTGACTTCCTAATCATGCAAGGCTTCAAGATCGGGAGGGTGGACACCACGTTGTTCACAAAAGACGTCAACGGGGATCTTTTCATTTGTCAAATTTATGTTGACGATATTATCTTTGGCTCAACTAATGATTTACTAAGCCATGAGTTTGCTACCATGATGTCTAGGGAATTCGAGATGTCCATGATTGGCGAATTGACCTTCTTCCTTGGTTTTCAAGTCAAACAAATGAAGGAAGGGACATTCATCCATCAAGAAAAATATACTAAAGATATCTTGAAGAAGTTCAAGATGGATGAGTGCAAGCCAATCAAGACACCCATGGCAACCAATGGGCATCTCGACTTGGATGTGGACGGTAAACCGGTTGATCAATCCCTCTATCGTTCAATGATAGGGTCTTTGCTTTACCTTACCGCATCTAGGCCCGATATAATGTTTAGTGTGTGCTTGTGTGCCCGCTTTCAAGCTAACCCAAAGGAGTCACACCTTTCGGCTGTGAATAGGATCCTTCGGTATCTCAAGCACACCCCTAGCATAGGCTTGTGGTACCCCAAAGGCGCTAGTTTAGATCTCTTGGGATACTCGGATTCGGATTTTGCCGGAAGCCGTGTGGATCGCAAGAGTACCTCCGGGGGTTGCCACTTGCTTGGGCGTTCTCTAGTTTCTTGGTCGAGTAAGAAGCAAAATTCCGTGGCTTTGTCCACCGCGGAAGCGGAATATATAGCGGCCGGTGCATGTTGTGCCCAAATCCTATATATGAAGCAAACCCTTTTGGACTTCGGTGTGAAACTAGATAGGATCCCGCTCCTTTGTGATAATGAAAGTGCCGTAAAAATTGCCAAAAATCCGGTTCAACACTCTCGCACAAAGCACATTGATATTCGCCATCACTTCTTGCGTGATCACGAAGCCAAAGGAGATATATCTCTACAAGGTGTGAGATCCGAGGAGCAATTGGCGGATATATTCACAAAACCTTTAGACGAGAGTACTTTTGTTAGGCTAAGGAGTGAGCTTAACGTTCTAGATGCTTCTAACGTCATATAATTGCCTTGTCATATAGATGCATTTCATATGTACATGAGCTAGGGGCTTGTCTAACCTTGTCAAGATAGTGATGAACATGGGTCTTGCATGAGCCGGTGGTCTTGGTTTTGCTCATGGCATGAAGAAAGGTTCATCATGAAGAAGCTTGACGAGGGTTCAAACTTGACAAGATAGATTTAAATTTTGCAATGCATGTGCTTGTCATATAGAATGCATCCATGTTTAATTTCACGCTTTGCATTGGCATTGCATCACGTTAGTAGCATCACAAGGGAGCAAATCACACTTCGAGAAAGATATTCATGCTAAATATGATATATCATCTCTACAAGGGTGATAAGATCAATGTTGTGCTTTCATGCCTATTGAGTCACGTTCTATCGAACTTAAAATTTCTATCTCTAAGTTCATAGGCAAAGTGGCTCATACATTTGGTTTTTGTGTTTAAACCTCGCTTGGATCTTAATTTGCCTAAGTTAATATAAAAGCTTGCGAGCATTTAGTTTGAGTGTTTGAGGGGTGAGGTTGTCTCTCGAAAATGATCCAAAACTGAGTGTTTATGGCTTTGGCTTTAAGTTTTTGGATCAGAAGTAGAGTTTGTAGTTCAGCAGAAAATTTCTTTAACCACCGGTTAAACCGACGCCTTGCTTTTCATCTCATCGGTTCAACCGGTGCTTAAGTCTTCGTGGCTAGGTTTCTGCAACGCCTCTGGAACAACCTCCGGCCGTTACTCCGATGGATCACCGGTGCTTCCGATGTATGGCGGATGAACCGACGCTTCAGCATCGGTTCAACCGGTGCTACTGCGTGGAGTAAATGGGCCTTGCATAGCCTCTGGACCTTACTCCTGCAGATGCACCGACGCTCGTCGGATGTTCCGGTGCCTCAGTGGCGGATCTTCCGGTGCCCCTTTTGACCACGTTTCAATCTCGTCCAGATCCGGTCAACTTTGCTCCGATGGTTACTCCGATGCTTTTTCTTTAAACCGTCGGACCTTCCGGTGCTTTAGGGTTGGCGGGCCCGCACGTCCTGTTTCTCTTAACCGTTCCGCGGGCCCCGCGAGTCAGTCTCACGCTCACCTTCTTCCTCGCGAACCGCCGCCCGTGCCCTCGCTCCGCCGCCACGCGCCCACTCGCCGCCACTGCTCCACATGCTCCGCCCCTGCGCCGCCGCACGCGCCTAGCTCCTCCTCGCCCGCGCCTCGCCCGCGCCTCGCCCGCTCCGCGCCTACGCCGCCTGCTTCACGCCCTCGCCGCGCCTGTGCACCTACGCTCCGACTCTTCCTCGCCGCGCCGCCGCTCATCACCGTCGCCAACAGACTCCTTTACGCGCGTAGCCCCTCCTGCTCCACTCCTTTGGAGTTTCCACCGCGTTTCGAGCCCTGATTTGAGTTCCTTGCACCTTTGGTTCAAGCGCGCTCAAGGTGTTCGAGCTTTTGCTCCAAAGGGGTTTTCTTCGATCTTTGTCGAGTTTTCTTCTCTAATCCTCCAGGGTATGATCTTCACATGTGTCATGTTTCACTTTTCTTATCTATCACACATGACCACACATGATCTTTGCCTCTCACTCACACACATAGGCTCTTTAACTTGATGAGATCTATATTAGTGTGTTCTTTCAGAAGTTATCCACTAGAATTCATGTCATAGGCTCAAATCAAAACTTTGTTTTGACTCTCTATGTCAGATGGCTGGTGACAAGAAGGGCAAGAGCAAGACGGTTGTGCAGAAAAAGAAGAAGCGCACCCGTGAGGACCGCGAGCGAGAGCAGGCCGAGGCAGTGGCAGATGCAGCTGACAGGCAGGGCTCACTCAGGATCAGAGAGCCTCAGGCTCAGGGGGAGCCACAGCAGCAGTTACGTCGCTCAGGACGTACTCAGACAGCTCAGGCCACACCTGAGACCCGCTCACGTCCACGGACTCGAGGTGGTGGCACTCAGAGGGGAGCAAGTCATGCACCGCAGCAGCACACCGACAGTCAGACTCAGACAGGTGGTCAGGACAGTGGTGAGGAGCTGCCCGAGGTTGAGTTGTTCGATCTCAGGGGTATTCCAGGACCTAGGGTCAAGAGATTGCGTTATGTGACCCCAGAGCAGTGGTTTCCCGAGCAGAGGGATGTCGGAGTTGATCGTCGTTTTTACACTCTGCTTCAGGAGTCTTTTTACCACACCTACTGCCAGTTGGACATCAAGATTAGTGAGCACAAGATGCTCCACTGGGTAGCTATGCGTGTAGCAGCAGGTGGGACTCCAGTGCTTCCTCTCTTTGAGAGATATGTTGGATTGCCTGCTCTACTCAGTGAGAGGTCCAGGTATATTCGAGAGTGGGTTCGAGTCTTCTACGCCACTCTGTTTATTGAGGAGGACCGGCAGTTTATAGACTTCATGTTCCAGGAAAGGCACTATCGCTTGACCCGAGCACGACTGGCTACCTATCTTGGAGTTCAGATTGCCGAGGAGCCACACTTCATACACTATCAGGCTTATGGCAGCACGGTACCTCCTCGACGTCCTCACGAGTCTCACGTTCCATCTGATGAGGAGATCAGTGTTCTGTTTCAGCAGCCTTTCCTACCTGGCACACCGAGGACTCCGGACAGGCTGACTCCCATGGCACACACTATCCATCTAGCCTTGAGGAAGAGCTTGTTGTTTCGGATTGGATACAATGAGGGGATCACAGCTCTGCAGCAGTGGCTTCTACTTCATATCATGACAGGTCGTGACTTTGACCTAGTCGACTTCTTTATCTGCGAACTAGAGGATGTGATTCTGGATGGCATGACAGTTCACCGTCGGCATCCGTTTGCTCATTGGATCTGTTGGATTCTGGCTCAGCTAAGTCAGAATGAGCGTATGGATGAGCTGGAGCACTCGAGGACACAGTTCAGTTTTTACTCACCAGCTACTCCTCGAGACGGTCGTCGTGGCTCGAGAGGCCAGCGCCGAGCACAGCGGGTTCTGGATGAGCGTTTCTTGGCTGAGGGCAGAGTTGCAGATGATCCGACAGCAGCCGAGGACGCTTCACTAGCAGCTGCAGAGGCCCAGCTCCCACACTACCTGATCACTGACTCAGAGGACTCGGAGGATGACGAGGACTTCATTCCCACTGTTACCGTCCCTCGAGGAGCTCATGATGATGAGGCAGGATCTTCTGGTGCAGCACGAGCTCCCGCTCCTCCAGTCTCCACCGCTCAGGTCACTCAGCCAGATGCACTCGCTACTATTCTTACTCGGCTCTCAGATCAGCAGGACAGATTTGCAGCAGCTCAGCTGAGCATGCAGGCCGAGCAGGCTCGCCAGCAGGAGGCCCAGACTCTGGTGCTTGAGGGGATTCGACAGCAGCAGGAGGCCATGAGGTTACAGCTTCAGCAGCAGTCCCAGATCCAGCAGCAGATGTTTACCTTCTTCTCGGGATGCTTCGGTCAGCTGTACCGACACACTGGACTGCCAGAGCCTCAGCTCCCTACACCCCAGCAGCTCCAGTTCGACCCCACTGCTCCTCCTCCACCTGCTGGCGGATTCATGCAGACACCCTTGTCATCTTTCCCGGTGTCACCACTTCTACCGACCGGGTTGTTTGCCAGTCCTGTTCCTACTGCTGCCCCGGTTCCTGCTCCACAGCCTAGTGTCTGGACAGCCGAGCAGCGTGCAGAGTTTCATAGACAGCAGCAGATCCTACACCAGCTCCAGCACCCCTCGGCTCAGTCACTCACGTTCGACTCTCCTTCTCAGCCCGAGGTGCTCCGTCCGTCCGTCGTGCGCCCCACTCAGCCAGACCTGACTCCCGTCACGTCTGCTCCTCCGACGGACTCCACGATCGTCGCCGCGCCAGCTCCTACCGCTACTCCAGCTACTTCTGCTGCTCCGACGACTCCGGTCGAGCAGAAGTCTTCTTCGGTCGACGACGACTGGACAGACGACGACGCCGACGACTCCGCCGCTCAGTTCTCCACCGGACCCAGCCGGAAGACCCCGCCTTCTCCAGCTCAGGATTAGATCGCCTTCCTTTTTGGTGCTTTGTTGCCAAAGGGGGAGAGGTGTTAGGGGGAGGGTAGAGAGTTAGGGGGAGGGTAGAGCTAGAGAGAGAGCTCGTAGTTATCAGGACTTTGATTCTTTGTATCACATTTGGTGTTAATTCATGGATATGTACATTTGTCGCTTGAGTATGCCGCTCTTTGAGACATATCTATGGATTTCGTTTGAGCCGTTGAGCTCTTTGGTCCTGCTTTTGGTTTGCTCGTGTTTTTCCTGCTTTATCTTTCTCGCTCTCTCGTTATTTATGGTTGTGTTGTCATCAATCACCAAAAAGGGGGAGATTGTAAGCATCTAGGCCCTCAAGGTATGTTTCGGTGATTAATGACAACCATTATTGTGACTAATGAGTTTGTGCAGCTTAATAGATCATTATCGCTCATTTGGTCATATGTCAAAAGAGGCCCCTCAAATTTCGATCATTCAAAAAGGCGATCTCGGCTTTTAACTTATATTTGTCAAGGCTAAGGATCTTTCTAGTCCTAAGTGTCACAAGGTTGAGAAGGACACTTAGGTTAGTATAGGTTTTATAGTTCTGTAGTGATCGCACTATTAAGAGGGGTTCATGAGTTAGTAGCTTGATCAATCTTGAGTTGGCCCTAGAAATATTACACACTCACTCAAAAACAGCAAAAGATGGTCAATTTTAGTCAACACAACTCTTGGAAGAAGAAACAATCAAAGTCACATTCGAATCCAAGTCAAAACAGCTGAAAACAAAGAAAATCAGTAGCACCGGTTGAACCGGTGCACTAGCATCGGAGCATCCGATGCATGGCGGAAGGACCGATGCCCTGTCGGTCTATCTTCTCTGGATGAAGGCAGACATCAAGTAAAGCACCGGTTGAACCGATGGTCAAGAAGATAAGCACCGGTGCAATGAAAGTCCTTTGTTCCAGAGAGCATGTTTTGATGGATTTCAACCTCCTTTCAGCACCGGTTGAACCGATGGATCAGAATCAAAGCACCGGTGTAATGAAAGTCCTTTGTTCCAGAGAGCATGTTTTGGTGGACTTCAACATCTCTTCAGCACCGGTTGAACCGATGGTTAAGAATCAAAGCACCGGTGCATTGGATGTACTTTGTTCCAGAACGCTTGTTTGAGTTGATCAGCGAACCTCTTCAGCACCGGTTGAACCGATGACCCTACGGAGCATGCACCGGTGCAATGACGCAAGCGTGGATACTGTGTCAGAACTCCAACGGCTACTTCTTTGACACAGAGAGACCGGTTGAACCGACGAACACATTTTCTATACCGTCGGTTCTTCCGGTGGTCACGGTTTTTGTGCAGAAAACCTCCAACGGCTATGTGACCTCCTCCACTCTATATAAGGGTACCCCCTGGTTCATTTCAGTTGCCTTTGACACCTTGAAAACCTGAGGCCACCCTTGAGAAGAAGAGAAAGAGCTTTGAGCAAAAGAGAGAAGATCTAGTGCTTAGTTTGTGCTTCAACCTTGAAGAACTCATCCATTGCAAGTGTAGCAAGTGTGCTTGAGCTAGGGCCAACTGAGTGTAGGTCAAGTGAAGGCTTAGGAACTTGTTACTCTTGGTGTTTGGCAGCACCTAGACGATCTTGGTGATCGAAGTGTTTCTCGCGGAGCTTGCCAAGGATTGTGGGAGCCCGGAGAAGAAGATTGTACGTGGTTTGAGCTCCACCACGCCGGGATGGTGAACGGAGACTCTTAGTGAGCGCCCAAGTCTCGGTGACATGGGAGGTGACAAGACTCTTAGTGAGTGTCACAACGTGGATTAGGGGTGTGTGCCAACACATCGACACCACGGGAAAAATCCGGTTGTCTCTTGCACTCTCTTTCATTTCAAGCACTTACTTTCATGCTTTCTTTCATGTGCTTGACCCTAGAGATCATAGCTTAGCTCTACCTTGCTTAGTTTCATATCTTTGTTAGCTTGTGTAGTTTGCTTTGTTTAGCCGGTTGGTGAATTGAGCCTTACTAGCCTTGCATAGGTTAAGGTTGTTTTATTGCTTTAGAATTTTGAAAAAGGCCCAATTCACCCCCCCTCTTGGTCCATCGATCCTTACAGCAGTATTGTACCTGCGATATCAAGCACTGTAGTTTTTGATGTCTACATCATGTAATCAGATATGGGAACAACATATCATATTGAGAAAGAACAAAAAGAATATCGATTCTTTTTTAATGAAATGCTGCTGATTTTTTGATGTAGCACTCCTAACACTATCCATTTGGCTCACTTGGGCTTGTCAGTCAACAAGCCAGCAGTGTTTTTCTCTCACACACTAAATTAGCACCAGCCACCAGCCACCAATCAGCCAGCAGTACTTTTCTTTCATAATAAATCAGCATCAGCCACAGCCAAGTGAACAGAGTGTTGTCTACTGGTTCTGCGTAGGGTTTGATACTTTATGCCCTATTTAATATGGTTTTGTCTTCTTTGGCTTCACCGAACATAACATTGTCCATGTGCTAATTCGCAGAGAATGTGAAGCCAAATGAACTGCGCGAATCAGGATCTTGATTGTGTAGTCTCTATTGCTCTTGATTCTTTTTTTTATTGTGATAGAGGTAACTTATGACTTCAATGTAAAGTAGGACTAGGGGATAATCATGGAAAAATAAAAAAGTTAGTCATCAAATTTCATAGATCGTGTTGGCTCTCATTTAGCAAGGTTCCACATGATTACTCAAGCTTACTCCCCCCATGCTCATTAAAAAGAAAAAGAATACAATATCACAACTACGAGAGAACTCTCCTAATGCAGATTTATAAAACCACCAAACAAGTGGCAAAACAACCGAAAGCGGACTGAAGCAATAAGAAAGAAAAGGAACCCACCTAGCCTAACAAACCTGAAATTAAAGAGAACAAAACACCCATTCTTGCTGAATAGAGGCATCATGGCCATAATTATCTACGGAGATTACTAAACGATCGAGATACAACAGTGCTGGCAAAGCATCCACGCAAAGAAAGCAAAACATCTGCCACAACAACAATGACAAAAGTATATGTCCATATCACCTATTATGGCATCCGGCGGCAAGCATCCGCCAGAGAAGAGATGACGACAGCAAAGCTTCTGCCAAGAACGATAGAAGCAAAGCATTCGTCGGAGAAGCATAAAGAAGTGTACAACCAGCGGTGGAGCCAGGGGGTGATCCAGCCCCTCCTACCCCTATACAACCCATGGAGCCCACAAAAGCCTCCCCTAAAATTCCAACCATGAATCAAGAAGAGGAGGAAAATGAGGAAGAAGAAGAAAAAGAGAGGAGAAGGAAGAAGAAGAGGAAGATGAGCCCCCTTAAATTCAAATTCTAGATTCGCCACTGTGTACAACCACATGAGTAGACAACGACAACATGGCGAAAATGCACAAATGGAGCACCAGCAGGAGTAGATGACGACCTCAAACTGATAGTAGCGACCATTCGCAACCAAAGTCGCCAAACAGCGGGTGATGGGAATAGCAAGCCAACAAACGGCTGCACCGAGCGAAAACGAAGGCTACTACCTGCCCCACTGACGGTGGCGGCAAGGCCAGCCAAACTGCCGCGGACACGATGTTTTGCATTCTCCTGCCCTCCCAACAAAAGGAAGAAACGGTGGGGGGGGGGCTCTGTGGATCTTTTTTCCTTGTGAGAGGCCTTTGTGGATGGTTTCGTGTGGCCTGTTGTGTGGATCGAGTTTTATTTGAATCCGGCCCATCCATATATGATGAGAAAGAGGCTGGCGGGCTAGTCGGCACAATATACTTCCTGGGCCTGTGGCCCATAGTCAAGTCGTCACTGGTGTGCTAGATTCAACGCGTCCTGGTCCTTGGCAGTACCTTTTTCAAGTCGGCTGAGTGATAGGCCCACATGTCAGTTGGTTAAACCGCCGCCATCCAGCACGAGGCCCCGGTCGGTTTGCCGACCGAGGGCAGCACATCGCTTCCCGATCCAACGGCAGCCAGGCGCCCACCACCCAAAACCCTTTAAATCCCGTCCCTTGACGCGCACCCAGAGAGGGGCATTGCCCGCGTGCCCTCACCCCGCTCCAATCCCCTCCTCTCCCCAATGGGAATGACCGCCGCCCCGTCCACGTCTCGCCTCCTCCTCCACCACCACGCCGCCGCTGGCTCCGACTGTTGGTGATATGCCCAAGAGCCCATCATCACAATACGGTTTAAAGGCCCAAGTGGATATTGATCCAAGAGGGATTAGGGTTACTAATGGGCCTATGAGATAGAAGCCCATTAGTACGCCCTATATATATGAGGGAGGGGCTAGGGGGGGGCGATGACCTGAGCCGCGCCACCTCCCTAGCCGCCGCCCCTCCCTCTCTCTCGGCCGCCGCCCTTGCCGTGCGTGCGGTGCTAGCACACCGACGCCCGGCGTTTCATCCCCGTACGTGTGGACTCCGTGGAGGCGCTGCTGCGACTGCTGCGCTGATCGGCTGCTGGGATCAAGTACAAGGAGCTCGGTTCGTGGGACGTGATCGACTACTTACTCTACATCGACGCGCGACTTCTTCCGCTGCGCTGCGCGTCTAGTGGTAACGATCTATGATCTTCTACTCGCAAGTATCTTGGGTTTATGCGGTAGTGATGCTAGCGTAGCCTACCCGTTTCCCTACAGTGGTACCAGAGCCATCTTGCGTAGTTTTTGGTCTGGATCTTTTGCATATAGGTGATATGTTGTTGTAGTAGATTGGATCTATTACTTTTGCACGGTTTGATTAGATCAATTGGTCATAAGGGGTTAAAACTGGAGCGAGTTGATTGCGCGGCATATGACAAAAGATTAGTTTGTGTTCTTTCTCTGTTATGCATACGACATGTCCCTACCGGCTGGAATCACCATCGGGACTAACTGTGTGCATAGTCAGCAGATTGAACCAACAGATCAAGGTCATGTGTAGATGCAGTCTTCTCAAGTGCAAAGTTTGCACGGTCAAGGTGATTGACCTAGTGAAAATTGAGGCATTATGAATGGCTCGGATTTGAGGTGATGCGATCACTCTGATGAGATTTTCATAGGGATTCCATAGATGCGATCTGTGTAATTCCGTGATGTGAACACCGCCGTTGCTTTCTCGCTGTAGCGGCTTCTCAAGCGCTACTTTGGTAGAACACGTCGTACGCCTAACTTGTTTTTGTAGGGTGTGATGTGAATGGTATGGCCTCAATGTCATGTGATGATGTATGTGATGATTTGTGCGGCCTGCGTGTCGCAAGTTAACACAACCGGGTTGAGGTTGCACCATTATTGTATAACGACCTGCGTGTCGACTTGTGATGTTTGAATCCTCATGTAATTATTTCACTAGCTATTAGATGTAGTAGCTTAGTATCTTTTCATGGAGGCTTCAATCATGATGGCGATGATGATCACCACAAGACAGGACGGATGGCAATGGAGGTCACCTTGGAGCCATGGCGATGGAGCCCATTGTGATGCAAGAGGCCATACTATTCACAATATAATATGATTATATGCCTGTGATGTTTATTTTCCAGTCATACTATTCTTTCATGCTTTTACATATGGTGGATGCTTTAATCATGATAGAATAGCTTCCCTCAGAAAAGTTTGAGTTTTTGATGCCTTTTACCAATAGCTGCACCTATAAATTTTGATCGTTGTGTGGTAGGTTTACCAAAGTAGAGTACCCTCAGCTATCACTTTTGTATAGGGTGGATGTCGGACATTCACAAGCATAGTATTGGTTTACTCAGCAAAGCTATCAAAACAGTTTTGGGCTTTAAGGCATAGGGTTGGGGCCGGGGCATTGGATGCCACCCAACAAACAAGAGTCGCATAGAGATGTGATTAGTAATTTGTTACTTACCTGTATCACTACTTTTCTAGCCGTGATGCTAAAGCTCACTAGAATTTTAGTGATTATGGATCTTGAACTACTATATGTCATTAGAGGGAAGATGACTTTGATATAGTAGGTTGTCTTTTGTTAAATCAGTTAATGAAAGTCTTTACATAAACTTAGTGCTGAAATCTTGCTTTACTTTAATGTTGTAGATCATGTCTGCCAGTAACAATTCCGTTTTCAATTTGCGTTCTGTTCTTGAGAAAGAAAAGTTGAATGGAACAAACTTTATTGATTGGTACCGCAACCTGAGAATTGTTCTCAGGCAAGAGAAAAAGGAGTATGTTCTTGAGCAGCCATATCCTGATGATCTCCCTGACAATGCAACTGCTGCTGATCGCAGAGCTTATGAGAAGCACTGCAATGACTCACTTGATGTCAGCTGTCTGATGCTCGCCACCATGTCCCCTGATCTGCAGAAGCAGTATGAGCATGCGGATGCTCATACCATGATCGAGGGGCTGCGTGGGATGTTTCAGAACCAAGCCAGGACTGAGAGGTTCAATATCTCAAAATCCTTGTTTGCGTGCAAGCTGGCAGAAGGTAGCCCAGTCAGTCCTCATGTGATCAAAATGATTGGTTACATTGAGACTTTGGATAGACTTGGTTCTGAACTTCACCAAGACTTGGCTACTGATGTTATTCTCCAGTCGCTCCCGGCGAGCTATGAGCCTTTTATCATGAACTTTCAGATGAATGGCTTGGATAAAACATTGAGTGAGTTGCATGGGATGCTAAAAACAGCAGAGGAGAGCATTAAGAAGAATCCCAATCATGTGATGATGATTCAGAAGGGGAACAAAAAGAGGAAGCGTTGGACGCCTCCTAATCCCAAAGGTAAAGGCAAGGAAAAGAGTTCCGGTGGTGAGTCCTCAGGCTCTAAGCTAAAGCCAGCACCTAAGGCCAAATCTGGCCCTACTTCTGAAGATGAATGCTTCCACTGTCATGAAAAGGGACATTGGTCTAGGAACTGCAAGAAGTACTTGGAAGAAAAGAAGAAGAAGAAGGGAAGTGAGACTTCCACTTCAGGTATAAATGTTATAGAAATAAATATTGCATTATGTTCTAGTGAATCATGGGTATTTGATACTGGATCGATGATTCACACTTGCAAATCGTTGCAGAGTCTAAGTGAGACTAGAAGATTTGCAAGAGGCGAGTTGGACGTTCGGGTCGGCAATGGCGCAAAGGTTGCGGTGTTGGCGGTCGGCACCTACCACTTGTCTCTACCCTCCGGATTAGTTTTGGAATTAAATAATTGTTATTGCATTCCTGCTTTGAGCAAGAATATTATTTCTTCTTCATGTTTGGAAGAAGTTGGTGATTTTAAGATTGTAATTGAGAACAAACGTTGTTCTATCTTTTGCAATGGTATTTTTTATGCTCATTGTCCATTGGTGAATGGATTATATGTTCTTGATCTTGAGGATAAATCTGTCTGTAACATTAATACTAAGAGGCTTAGACCAAATGATTTGAATCCCACTTTTATTTGGCATTGTCGCTTAGGTCATATAAATGAGAAGCGCATTGAACAACTCCATAAAGATGGATTGTTAATCTCATTTGATTTTGAATCATTTGACACATGTGAGTCTTGTTTGCTTGGAAAGATGACCAAAGCGTCTTTCACTGGTCAGAGTGAGAGGGCGAGTGACTTGTTGGGACTTGTACATACCGATGTATGTGGACCAATGAGCTCAATAGCCAGAGGTGGTTTTCAGTACTTCATTACTTTCACTGATGACTTTAGTAGATATGACTATATCTACTTAATGAGGCACAAGTCTGAATCGTTTGAAAAGTTCAAAGAATTTCAGAATGAAGTACAAAATCAATTAGGCAAGACAATTAAATTTCTGCGATCTGATCGTGGAGGAGAATATTTGAGCCTTGAATTTGGTGATCATTTGAAGCAATGTGGAATTATTCCGCAGCTAACCCCGCCCGGAACGCCTCAATGAAATGGGGTATCCGAACGGAGGAACTGAACCTTGTTGGACATGGTTAGGTCTATGATGAGCCAAGCTGATCTTCCATTGTCATTTTGGGGTTATGCTCTTGAAACTGCTGCGTTCACACTGAATAGGGTTCCAAGTAAGTCTGTTGAGAAGACACCATATGAGATATGGACTGGGAAGCGTCCCGGATTATCTTTTCTCAAAGTTTGGGGATATGAGGCTTATGTCAAACGTTTGATGTCAGATAAGCTCACTCCAAAGTCAGACAAATGTTTCTTTGTGGGGTATCCTAGGGAAACCAAAGGATATTATTTTTACAATAAGGCGGAAGGCAAAGTGTTTGTCGCTCGCAATGATGTTTTCTTAGAAAAGGAGTTTCTCTCAAAAGGATTTAGTGGGAGCAAGGTGCAACTTGAAGAAATTCAGGAAACACCCGAAACTGTTTCAGCACCCACTGAAGATCCACGGGATGTGCAAGATGTTGCACAACCCGTAGTTGAGGCACTAGCCCCACGAAGGTCTATAAGGGCACGTCGCGCTACTGACAAGCTCAACCTCCTTATTACGGAGGAGCGCCATGTATTATTGATGGAAAATGATGAGCCCTTGACCTACAAAGAAGCAATGATGGGACCCGACTCCGACAAATGGCTTGAAGCCATGGAATCCGAGTTAAAATCCATGCATGATAATCAAGTTTGGAACTTGGTCGATCAGATTGACAGTGTAAGACCTGTCGACTGTAAGTGGATTTTTAAGAAAAAATTAGACATGGATGGAAATGTTCACATCTATAAGGCACGATTGGTGGCGAAAGGTTTCCGACAAATTCAAGGTGTTGACTATGAGGAAACCTTTTCGCCCGTCGCAATGCTAAAGTCTGTTCGGATTCTCCTAGCAATTGCCGCATATTATGACTATGAGATATGGCAAATGGATGTCAAAACCGCTTTTCTTAATGGACATCTAAGTGAGGATGTGTATATGACACAGCCTGAAGGTTTTGTCGATCCTAAAAATGCTGGGAAAATATGTAAGCTTCAGAGGTCCATCTATGGATTGAAGCAAGCATCTCGGAGTTGGAATATTCGTTTTGATGAAGTAGTCAAAGGGTTTGGCTTCATCAAGAATGAAGATGAGCCTTGTGTTTACAAAAAGGCTAGTGGGAGCGCACTTGTGTTTCTGGTCCTATATGTGGATGACATATTACTGATCGGAAATGATATTCCAATGCTTGAAGCCGTTAAAACCTCATTGAAAAAGAGTTTTTCGATGAAGGATTTAGGAGAGGCGGCTTATATTCTGGGTATTAGGATCTATAGAGATAGATCAAAAAGGCTAATTGGATTGAGCCAAGACACGTACATTGACAAGATATTGAATCGGTTCAATATGCAAGATTCCAAAAAAGGTTTCTTGCCAATGTCACATGGCATTACTCTAAGCAAGAGTCAGTGTGCTACGACACCTGATGAGCAAAAGAGGATGAGTACGATTCCTTATGCTTCAGCCATAGGGTCGATCATGTATGCTATGCTTTGCACGCGCCCAGATGTTTCCTTTGCTCTAAGTGTTACGAGCAGGTATCAGTCAGATTTCGGTGAACCTCACTGGACAATTGTAAAGAGTATCCTTAAGTACTTGAGAAGAACTAAGGATATGTTCCTAATATTTGGAGGCGAAGATGAGCTCCTTGTAAAGGGTTACACCGATGCTAGTTTTCAAACAGACAAAGATGACTCCAAATCGCAATCCGGTTTTGTTTTCTGCCTCAATGGTGGGGCAGTGAGCTGGAAGAGTTCCAAGCAAGATACGGTGGCTGATTCGACGACAGAGGCCGAGTATATTGCAGCTTCCGAAGCTGCAAAAGAAGCTGTTTGGATCAGAAAGTTTGTTTCTGACTTGGGTGTTGTTCCTAGTGCGTCCAGTCCAGTGGACCTCTATTGTGATAATAGTGGTGCCATTGCACTAGCAAAGGAGTCTAGAACAACTAAGAAGTCCAGACATATACTGCGAAAGTATCACCTCATCCGTAACTTTGTTGAGAGATGTGATGTGAAGGTTTGCAAGGTGCACACGGATTCAAACGTTGCTGATCCGTTGACGAAGCCTCTCCCACAACCAAAGCATGAGGCGCACATGAGATCTATGGGTATTAGATACTTACATCAGTGATTCTAGTGTGCGTGGGAGATTTTGTGTCATGAGTATGTTTATGTAATGATAAATAATTGTTATTTGTTCCATGGATGATTATTTTACATTGATTATCAAGTATGTGACTTGTTCGTGAAACTCTTTGTTGAAAATGATATGATTCTAAATTATCCCTAGTTTATGTCGTTGTGTGGGACAACAACGACGTTGAGACTAGCACATGCATTAATTGATGATCATGTTTCACGGATCATGGATATGGAGATATCGGATTAGTGATGTGGACACATGTTGGTGAACATGGTGTTGGATTGACCCACTCCAAGACAATGTTGGGATTGTTATTTTGTATGTGCCATCAGTTGTTCTTGAGTGTTATACCTACTGGATCCTTAGACCTGAGATCGCCATTGTTTCTCACTGTGTGTAGTGGTGCATCTTGGGGCTGCTAAACGCTACTCCGTGACTGGGTAGTTACAAAAGCAGCTTACAGGTATGTCATGAAACATGGAATGAGATGTGAGCGGATCAAGATGGAATTTGCCCCTCCTAGATAACGGGAGAGATATCTCTGGGCCCCTCGAGATAGTTGGATTTGAAAGTGCATGGTCATGCCAAAGTGATTAAAGAGTTAATCATGATGACTAAAGGTTAGTTATGAATATAATCCACTATTAGATCGAGAGAATGGTCGAGCTATCACAAAGGTGGCACGCATCTCGCTTTGAGCTTGACTGATATCGTGTGGCAAAGGGATCGGTGTATGAGTATATCTATGGTTCGGCCGATATGATCTTTATGTGTATTTGTGAGTCACTATGCCCTGCTAGGTGCCGCTATTGACTTGTGATTCGGAAATGATTTCCGATCACGACCACCTACACATGAACCTAACGGGTCACACACTTAAGGGGTTTGGAATGTTGGAAAGCTTGCATGTATGATTGTCTCTAGTGCAAGTGGGAGATTGTTGGTGATATGCCCAAGAGCCCATCATCACAATACGGTTTAAAGGCCCAAGTGGATATTGATCCAAGAGGGATTAGGGTTACTAATGGGCCTATGAGATAGAAGCCCATTAGTACGCCCTATATATGAGGGAGGGGCTAGGGGGGCGATGACCTGAGCCGCGCCAACTCCCTAGCCGCCGCCCCTCCCTCTCTCTCGGCCGCCGCCCTTGCCGTGCGTGCGGTGCTAGCACACCGACGCCCGGCGTTTCATCCCCGTACGTGTGGACTCCGTGGAGGCGCTGCTGCGACTGCTGCGCTGATCGGCTGCTGGGATCAAGTACGAGGAGCTCGGTTCGTGAGACGTGATCGACTACTTACTCTACATCGACGCGCGACTTCTTCCGCTGCGCTGCGCGTCTAGTGGTAACGATCTATGATGTTCTACTCGCAAGTATCTTGGGTTTATGCGGTAGTGATGCTAGCGTATCCTACCCGTTTCCCTACACCGACCGTCGCCACCAGCACCAACTCAGGTACTCCGCGACCCAGTACGCTCTCTCGCTGCGCTGCGGCTCCGGCCGGCGTGCGGCAGCGGCCGGGGCGCTGCTGCCCGACCGCGTCACCCCGTTCTCCTACGGCGTCGACGAGGACGCCGATGACCACCCGCACGAGGAGTGCGGCCTGGTCGGGGTCGCCGGCGACCCGGACGCGTCGTCGCTGTGCTACCTCGGCCTGCAGAAGCTGCAGCACCGCGGGGAGGAGGGGGCCGGCATCGTCGCCGTGGGCGGGGACGGCAAGCTCAAGTCCGTGACCGGGCTGGGCCTCGTGGCCGACGCGTTCGGGGACCCGTCCAGGCTCGCCTCGCTCCCGGGCCCCGCCGCCATCGGGCACGTGCGCTACTCCACCGCCGGCGCCGCCGCGTCGCTGCGGAACGTGCAGCCGTTCCTGGCGGGCTACCGGCTCGGGCAGGTCGCCGTCGCCCACAACGGCAATCTCGTCAACTACCAGGCGCTGCGGAACAAGCTCGAGGCCCGCGGCTCCATCTTCAACACCTCCTCGGACACGGAGGTCATCCTCCACCTCATCGCGACGTCGCTGTCGCGGCCCCTGCTCGCGCGCGTCTGCGACGCGTGCGAGCGCCTCGCGGGGGCCTACTCGCTCCTGTTCCTCACGGCCGACAAGATGTTCGCCGTGCGCGACCCGCACGGCTTCCGCCCGCTCGTGATGGGCCGCCGCCGGAACGGCGCCGTCGTGTTCGCGTCGGAGACCTGCGCGCTGGACCTCATCGACGCCACCTACGAGCGGGAGGTGCAGCCCGGGGAAGTGGTCGTGGTCGACCGCCGCGACATGTCGGTGGCCTCGGCCTGCCTCGTCCCGCACCGCCCGCGCCGCGCCTGCGTCTTCGAGCACATCTACTTCTCGCTCCCCAACTCGGTCGTCTTCTCCCATGCCGTACACGAGCGCCGCACCGCGTTCGGCCGCACTCTCGCCGAGGAGTCCCCGGCCCCGGGCGCCGACGTGGTCATCCCGGTGCCCGACTCGGGCTTCTACGCAGCGCTCGGGTTCGCGCGCGCGTCGGGGCTCGAGTTCCAGCAGGGCCTGATCCGGTGGCACTACAGCGGCCGCAGCTTCATCCAGCCGACGCAGGCGATCCGCGACCTCGCCGTGAAGCTCAAGCTCGCCCCCGTGCGCGGCGTCATCGCCGGCAAGAGCGTGGTGGTGGTGGACGACTCGCTGGTGCGCGGCACCACCTCGAGCAAGATCGTGCGGCTGCTCCGCGACGCCGGCGCGCGCGAGGTGCACATGCGAATCGCGAGCCCGCCCGTGGTGGGATCCTGCCTCTACGGCATCGACACGCCGAGCGAGGGCGAGCTCATCTCCAACCGGATGGACCTGGAGGGCGTGCGCAGGGAGATCGGCAGCGACTCGCTTGCCTTCCTCTCTCTCGGCAAGCTGCACGGCATCTACGGCGACGAGGCTGGGGACTACTGCGACGCGTGCTTCTCGCGCAAGTACCCCGTGCTTCCAACTCTGGCCGACCCGGCCGCCGAGCCCGAGGAGTGAGGCGGTCAGCAGGTGAGCTCTGCTGCTCCCCTGCTCTGCACCGGCTGTACTTGTAGGTTTGTTAGATTTTGTTGTGGTCGAACAATTTTGTCTGCCTCAAGGGTGTTGCTGAAAGGTTACTTATCGATTTGTTCCCTTAAGCTGAAGTACCAAATTACCAATAAGATCAGAAGATTAATACTTATCTTGTTTGTGACCCCAACTAGCGACAACGTTTAGCTATGCCAAAACCTGGGTAATTCCAAATTGAGTGCAAAGAAAATGGCAAAAGTCCAGACTTTGTGTTTTTCCATGGCATTGCAAAATTTTGGCTTCAAACCCAGCGGATGCGAGTTTCCTGGGCAGGACCCGCCGGTTTTAAATATGGCTTGGCAATTTGGCATATTGGGAACCAAACACACCCTATAAAGTTTCCTCTGCACATTTTTATTCTTCGTGAAGCAGCTAGCAACTATAGCCTGCTTCACAATGAATCAACATTGACTTCGTTATTGAGCCCTATGGCCATACTGTTGCTGTCATTGACTCACTGTAATGCGTACTTGTTCACTGTCTTTACCATCTCCCAAAGGTTGAGAGTTCTTTCACTGTAGCCTGAAGGATTGTGCTGTTTGTGTGCTAAACATAGTCCGTTATGATTTTGCCAGAACACTGAAGATTAAGGAATTTTGTTTTATTCTATTTTTGCTCTTGCCATCTGATGTGCTAGTATGCACAATCTTAGCTCCATATACATATGCATGCCTCTGTCCATGAATCAATGATTGTTGCCTGCCTTGGTCCTGTAAACGTAAGACGTCGAGAAATAAGTGAAAGCAAGAAGCTCCAGCGCGGAGAGCGCCGCAAGCAGCAGGTAGAAGTAGTCGAGGTGCCCCCGGTTCAGGTCGTCGGCAAACCAGCTCGCGCCGCCGTTCCTCGTCGTAATGCTGTCGATGACCGTGATGAGGAAGCTGCTGATGAAGCTGCCGACGCCGAGGACGCTCAGGTAGAGCGCGAGCCCGAGGCTCTTGAGCGCGCCGGGGACCTGATCGTAGAAGAACTCCTGCATGCCGACCATGGTGAACACGTCGGCTGCGCCGAGGAGCACATACTGCGGCACTATCCACCACAAGCTCATGGGGACCGCCGCGCCGGAGCCACCATCCACCAGGCAGGCGTCCCTCGCCGCCCGCAGCCTCTTCATCTCCACCAGCGCGGCGACGACCAGGGTGACCATGGCCAGAGCGATCCCCGTGCCGATCCGCTGCAGCATCGTGACTCCCGAGGGGACGCCGGAGACCCTGCGCGCCACGGGCACCAGGACGCGGTCGTACAGCACGATGCAGGTGACAATGCTGACGCCGAGGAAACACTGCAGCGCTGCGGGGGGTATCTGGAACGACGGCCCGACCCGCCGGTCCAGCGTCCCCGCCTGCTTGGTGAAGAGCGTTGGTGGCTGCGCGAACACCACGCCGTAGAGGAGGCACGTTGCCCAGATCGGGAACAGCCTCGCCATCCCGTTCACCTCTTCCGCGAGCACCGCGTCCTCCGCGAGCTCACCGTCGCCGCGCTCCAGCTCCGCCGACCAGGCTTTGTTAGACCTCTTCCTACAGGCGACGAAGGCCTTGCCGACGAGGGAGAACGTGGCGGCACCGCCGTTGTTGTTGCCGCTTCCTGAGCCGTAGAACCGGTAGGTCCTCGTGCCAAGCAGGAAGATGGCGAGCGCGAGCAGCATGACCATGGATGGCACGCCGAAGCCGAGGGCCCAGCCGACGTTGTCTTGCACGTAGCTCATGAGCGCGATCGTCACGGTGGCACTCCCACAGAGTCCGAAATACCACCAGTTGAAGAAGGAGGCCCGGGAAGGGGACTCGTCGGGGTCCGTCGCGTCGAATTGGTCCGCACCGAAAGCCTGGACGCAGGGCTTGTGCCCGCTCTGAGCGATGGCCACCAGGTAGAGGGAGATGTAGAAGGCGGCCGTCTGGACGGAGGAAGGCGGGCATGCCCCTCGGCTATCGACGGCCACACCGCATTGTTGAGGTGATGGGAACATGGATGAGAGCGTCAGCATCCCAAGGCCCTGCAGATTCGCCAAATTTGGATGAGGAGGATGGTCATTTGATGCAGAATTAAAGCTTGGGACAGTTGTCCACAACAAGATCAGCTCGCACTATTTAGCGATAACTGATGCACTAAAAACAATTTGTGAATAATTTAGACATGTAAGTCTTCGTGTGGCAATATTTCGACAGAAAAATGAGGGAGAAGGCCTTAACGCAAATTAGAGGGATTTCAAGCATTCTGTAATTGGGTCGTAAGAAACATCCTGGGAAAATCTACATACTGCACATGACTGCAATATTATGGTATTCATGCAACAACGCTTTGTTAAGTGGCACCACGTCCTATGAAAACTAATCCTCTTGTACAAACTTTGGAAACTCCAATTAAACCCACTTGATCCTCATCGGATGACTCCCTTTAGAGGTGGGTTCATTTAGCACTTAACCCCCCCCCCCCCCCACCGTGAGCAAAACTAATCACTGTTTTCTGGAAAACCCCCTCCACCTCATTCCCCTCCAATGGCCATCGCCCCTGCCATGTTTCTCCCCCGAGTCAATCTCGTGGAACTCCTTCGCCCCGACCTCGCCCCTTTGCCTGTGGCGCTCCGCCGGCCATCGCCTGTCACGAGGCGCCGCCCCTTGCCCGTGGAGCTCCGCCGCTCGTGATGCTTCGCCACCCCTCTTCCATCTACCCATGGTGAGGTCCGCTCCGCCTAGAGAAGAGTCAAGTGCCCTGCTCCATGGCGGATGGCAGGTCTATGGCGGACGGGAAACGAGTCGAGCGCTTCGGCGCCCCTCGGCGGGAAACGACGCGGGCTGTCGCCCCTTGGCGGTCGAGCGCCTCTCTGGCGGGCAGATAGACTGACCGCCGCCGCAACCTACGAGGAAGCCCTAGGGTGGCGCTGTTAGGTGGTGGGCGGCAACGCTGTTGTAGTTGGAGGCCGGCAGAAGCCCTAGGGCATCGACGAGGGCGGTGGCGTCTGTGACGGACACGTCGCGTGGTGGTTTCGAAGGGAGGGGGCGCGGTGCAAAATGCGCAGGCCAGGGTGGGGGAGAGGTGGACACCTAAGTGCAAAATGTCCCCACCTCTGAAGGGAGGCATCGGATGAGGATCCTGTGGGTTTGATTGAAGTTTTCAAAAATTGCAAAAAAAATAATTTTCATAAGATACGGTGCCTTGTTAAGTTTGACTTTTGATACTCTTTGAACATGGGTACTACGTTTTTATTGCGATGATTTATTGGAGAAACAATGATTCGAATAAGGTACGCAGGACGGACCATTGTTACCCAAATTAGACTTGGCGTGATTCGACTTGGCTCCCCATTTTTCGTTGGTTCCGTTTCTAATTCGAATGCGACCACCGGCCGATACTTCTCTATTTTTATTTGCCTCTGTTGTCAGGCTGGGCTGATCGAAGGATACAAGGCAACCCTTTCTGCTGAAGCCGACGCACTGAGAACGACGGCTGAACGAACCAAAAGGCCTCTCCAGATAAGATACGCGGAGTGCAACAGTCATGTTGAAAATCGGAGCAGTTTTTACGCAGTACAAGGACGTCGCGTAGCCTGTAGACTGTTGAGTCCAGAACGCTTACACGAAAAAACAATACTAGAGTTTTATCGTTTCTTTTTTTCTTTTAGTCATGTTTGGATAGGGGGTGAAAAGGTTTTCATGCCCCTTTGAGCATTAATTAGTAGTATTAAATGAAATCTAATTACAAAACAATCTCCACAATTATGATACTGTAGCATGTGCTGTAACTAATAAGGCTTTTGCCGCATGATTAGAGAATAATTAGGGACGGTTACTGTAGCATTATTGTAACCAATTATGGTGGAACTTAATTCATTAAATTCGTCTTGAAAAGTTACACTCATCCATAAAAAAATTTTACAAATAAACTTTGTTTAGTACTCCATACATGCATTCCTCTTTTTGTGAAAAAAATTTCAGGGGGCTAACCAAACACGGCCTTTGGTACAAAACAATAGGATAGATGCTTCTGCGAAAGAACAGCTGGGTTTGCTTCTACGCGTCCGGAACTCCGGACAGAACAACGCACGGATCAGCTACAGCCGAGCTATTAATGGTACGGTTAATTTGCTGATATCTGTAATACTAATGCAGTCTATTACAAAATCTCTTCACAAATTAGTGTAATTTTTCGCGGTGAATCTAATTATAATAATTAATTGATGATTGACTACAGTAATCATTCTCTAATCACGCGATCAAAAATCTTATTAGATTTTTCAAGGTTTTTAGCCCGGGATTCAGTAGTTAGTTTTGTAAATTACTTTTATTTAATATCCCTAATTAGCTGTTTCTAGGAAGCAACCAAACAGGCCAGCGAAGTGTGAAGTGTGGGAAAGCAGATTGCATCTGCATGGGCGTCAGCTTGGCTCATGCCAACCATTACTTGTCTGCTTCTCTGAATCTATCCGCTCCCAATGAAAATTATCCCGACGGATTATTTCTCCCACCGCTGCGCGGCTTTATTTCTCCCATGCGCCTCTCGTGAGGAATTTCTCTACACTATACTGCGCTGGATGACATGACAGCGGAAAGTGATGCACGCGATGAAATTGGAACCAATAAAATATGCCGAAAATATGCACGCGATAGAGAGAGAAGTTCAGCGAGATGGTGAGATCGAGGAGGAAGAGGAGGGGGGGTGGAGCTGACCATGATGTAGAGCACGGAGGAGGCGACGATGGTGCGGTAGCGGCCGAGCCAGGAGTCGGCGACGGCGGCACCGAGCAGGGGCAGCATGGCCGCGGCGCCCGACCACGCGTTGACGGCCGCCGCCGCCGCCGCCGTGGTCTGGCCGAGCGGGCCAGTCAGGTAGTTGATCAGGTTCGAGGAGATGCCGTAGTACGCGAACCGCTCCGCCACCTCCACCCCTGCAGCGCGCGCGCGGCTCTTTCACCGGTAAGGCGAGAATCATCGAATCGGATCGAGGTCGAGTGCGCGCTGGGCGAGATCATGGCTTACAGATTATGAAGAGCGCCGACTTCCAGCCGCCCTTGGACGGCGAGCGGCGGCGGGGGAGGAGCGGGTCCGTGGCGCCAGGGCCCGACTCCGACGCCATGGCTGGCTGGCGACTGAGGCAGGTGCAGTGCCTTCTCGGCGAAGGCGCGCTCTCGAGGAGTTGACGAAGCGCAAGCGGTGGGCTGGGCACGGGCTTGTGGCAGGTGGGGTGTCCTGGAAAAAAAATCAGACGGACCCCGGTCCATGACCATGAGAGCCCCCGTCCCCGTGCGACCCCATCTCCGATGCCACCCATCTGCCTGGTGTCCACCAAATTGTTCCGTAATAGCTGTGCTATTAATTGTCTCCAGACTCCACGCACTTACGTCACCACCTAGATATTAAGTTGATTTCTCTTTTTCATATCTATTTTTCCCATTAGATTCCGTAATAGCTGTGCTTTCATTTGTTTTGTTTTCAGATTTGCTGGTTTAGTTTTTGAAGATGTTCATATAGCTAGATTTGCGCTCATGCGTTCGTAGAGGTAAAAGCGAGTGCATATGAATGTTTGAGTTGTAATGTATATTAAAAAAATTATATTTATTCAATCTCGTAATTATAAAATAATAAAAAGTAAAAAAAGGCACGGAGCATACATTCGCAAAAACAGATGAGTACTCGCGCACGCTCGTGAAGCAAACTGGGCCTCTTAAAAATGACGGCCCAATAAAACACCAACACCGGGCACCACCTTCTATGATGATGATGATAAATCTAATCCTACTCGCGTATGTTACCTCCAACAGCGCCCTGGACTTGGCCTGGCATGCTAATTTCCTCTTGTTCAGGCGGACCGACGCAATACCTGCCTTTGATCTCAGAGCTACAGGGTCTGTTTGGTTTCTCGACTTATTCTAGCCTGGCTAGAATATGGAGCCAGGCCACTCCAAGCGTGTCTAATATTAGTCAACCACTCGTATTTGGTTTCTTGATCAATTCAAGCCTGGCTAGTTTGAGATTGTGTTTGGTTGCCTGTACATTTGATATGATTACCGTGTCTTGGATGTTGGGTGAAGTTACCAATCCTGTTTCTCTCGCTGGTCGACCTCGATGACGACGGCGAGGTGCGGTGCTAGCTGCAGGCCATGATGGCTGGAGCCCGAGCACCACCGCATGGGGTGCTCCAGGGAGGTCCGCGCTTGCCGCGCAGGGACCGTGCAGGGAGGTCCGCCCCCTGCCATTAGCCTCTCCCTCGACGCTAGCCGCGCAGGGAGGTCCGTCCCCCGCCATTGGGTGCTCCAGCGAGGAGCTCCGCTGACCGTGTGTGGGTCCTCTCGCCGGCTGCGGTGGCGCGCCGCGGGCCGCTCGTGGGGGTTCCCTCGATGTTGACCGCGCGGGGAGGTCCGCCCGCCACCATGGGGTGCTCCTGCGGGCAGTCCGCCGGCCGAGCGTGGGCGCTCCCGCCGGCTTCGCGGTGGCGCGCCGCAGGCCACTCATGGGGGCTCCCTCGATGTCGGTCGCGCGGGGAGGTCCGCCTGCCGCCATGGGGTGCTCGCGCGGGCCTGCGCGAGGAGGTCTGCCGCCCGCGCTAGGTGCTCTCGCCGGCCCGCGCGAGGAGGTTCGCCGGCAGCGCGTGGGCCTCCCGCCGGCAGCGCGGTGAGCTCGATATGGGGGGGAGCGGCGGAGAGGTTCAGGGGTGGTGACTGGTGAGCGCACGGAGGGTGAGCGCGAGTCGTTTCGGTGGGCGCAGAGGGGCTGGCGCAAGCCTAGCTTAGCGGAGACGGCCCGCTCGTCGCGTTTTCGTGGAGCCAGGCCAACGGGCCGAATTGGCTTATAGAAGCCTGGCTAAAGCGGCTGGCCATCCAACCAAACGCGACGAGGATAGCTTACGGAAGCCTGGCTACTTAGCCACCCAACCAAACGGACCCACAGTTACTCTTCTTCGCCTTTAGGACAGAGATCTTAACTAGCTCGATCACCAATCCTTAAGTATTGTTATATTAACTCGTCGCAAATATAAACTGCCAATATGACCGATCAAATCAACCATTTTGCCGACTACTGTTTGAGAATCTGGCTTAAGAATTGGAGCATGATCCTCTCCGCTGATACAAATGGGCATCAACGTCGAAGATAAGTTTGCCATTTACACCCTTAGTACCATGTCACCTACTATGTACTATCACCAACCAATTCACGGCTCTAGCTAGCCAGCAACAGTCGTGAAAGAGCCTCTAGGCTCCTAAATTGATTTTGATGATTAATGATAATATAATCATTACGACTAATGTGTATTTTGCAGTGGTATTCTTAAGTTAGTGCAATAATAGGTTTTCATAGTATTCTTTGGCCCCATTATTGTGGTTTTTATTGTATTGGTAGAAAAGATACGCGGAAGATTAAGGATAAGCTAGTTCTAAGTATTGTTTGGCGTTGAGAGAAATTTAGAATGGTTTAGGGCTTTATTTTCATGGCGGCGGGGGCGGCCCAAGTTGAGGCGGTTGTTCGCCGGCCTAGGAGTCGCCCTTGCATGTTTTCATGGCGCCGGTGGCAGCCCAAGATGCCAGATCCGGTATCCCGGGGCTCGGATTCGGAGCTCTCAGGGGTTGATCGGAGCAGCCTGGGAAGCTGCGCGGCCTGGACGTCAGCGGGGGGAGTGGTTCAGTGACGGCTCCGATGGTGACGGCGTGTGGCGGCGCGGAGGCACCGCGGGGCGGCTTGACCCCGCCGTTGGTGTGGGCTCCGGCTGCACAGATCTCCCAGGGCATCGGCTGGCGGCACGAAGCTCCACGGGTCCAGCAAAGCGATGGCGAGACAGCGGCCTCTGCGTGGGCATGACGTCGTGTCTGTTGGTGTCCTCGACGTGGGGTGTAGAGACCACGCGGCTTGTGAAGCAGCGGCAGTAGAAGGGGGCTGCATGGGGCGACAAGACTGCAGCGACAGCTCCAGCCAGCGACAACCGACAAGAGAGGGCTACTGTTGTCGGCTTGGACTACTGTTGTCTCTCAACGGCAGCAACCTTCTACATAGCAGAGGGCGCGGGAGGATCTTTGGGGAAAGCCTAGCTTGGCATTTTGCTGGTGCTCATGATGACGACGCTTGTGGGCTCGCCGTTCCCTTCTCGGGGGTGTCATCGATTTGCCTCCTGGCTCTTCGTCGATCGGGACTCCTAGTGAAAACCGTGCTCAGTTTTTCTAAACCGGCAAGACGGAGCCTTCGGCGTCGCTTCCTCCTTGTAGGCATCGCTTTCGAAGATCCCAAAGGCGGAGGTTTATGTGAAGAGACATGTAGATATAGATTTGATGGTGTGGTATTGTGTGAAGACGTTGCAAGGTTGAAGGAGGAACGAAGAAGAAGATTGAAGCTTAGCCCTCTAGCTTTCTTCGTTCTTAAGTTTCTCTTGTATAGTGAAATTTTTTATTTGAGGTTTAGAGTCTAAGAACTCTAAGAACTCTTGTAACTCAAGAGTACAATCCCTCTTTTGTTGTAGACACTCTCTCGAGTGTTCAAGGCCGGGAGTTTTGCTCCGGTGGTCCCTTCCATGAAATTTGCACAAATCTTACAGCATTTGAAATTTTATTTTATTTTTTCCCGAGTAAGTTTAGTTTGGGTCCGGCCCTACCCATGCCCTAATGAGGCCTGGTCCAAGTTCAACACCCAGGTCACTTCCCCCTCCGTCCGCTACTCCTGTTCTTCCTCGCCATTTTTCTCGTGCAAGACTGAGGTGGTGGCGGCGGCGCAGTTCGATCCCCGCCCCCAAACTAAACCCACTCGGGCAAAAAATAAAATTAATTTTCCAAGTGCTTTAAGATTCGTGTAAATTTCATGGAAGAGACCACCGGAGCAAAACTCGTGAGTTGGTGAGGGCAATTTTTGCCTAGAGTCAGTCGGTCAATGCTATGTGAGCAGCATAAGGGGCAACGATGAGTTCTTTAGAGGTGTTTGTGTGTGTGTAAGCTCCAAGGAGTTCCTCTTCGTGCTAGAAAATATTCACGCTCACATTTAGAAGTCAAGTGCAGTTGAAGCACTAGAGGGATTTGTAAAGTTCTTAATTGAAGATTAAGAACTTCATTAGTCTTAGAGAGTAGCAAGTGTGCATCCATCTTTCTCTTGGTCTTGTGCAGGTCAAGTGATGTTTTTTGTTTGTTACTCTTGGTGATCGGCCTGTATGCCTTGGTAGTGTTGTTCTTAGGGGGAGCAACACCCTTGCGCGGATGGTCCAACAAAAACTATGAGAGAGTGGCGACTTTTCGATACCTCAGGAAAATGATCGGCGTTCTAAGTCTCTCTTTACTTTCCAAAATTCGAATTCCTATAATTTTCATGTTAGTATAGGGTTGGAACTGGATTGGAAAACTTGGAACGATGATTAGATATATGGGATGGGATCGACTATAGTAGTCACACTTTCTAAAGTTTTTAGGTATATGGGATGATTAGATTTATGTGTATGTCGTGGGATTTCTAGGGTACCCACAGCCGGGTGGCGGAGCGCACCCGCCTATTCCCAGAGAGGGACTGCTCGGGGAGGTACTAGGCGATTGGGCTAACCTTGCTCTGAGATAGGGACACAAGAACACACGATCTAGAGTGGTTCGGGCCGCCGGAGCGTAATACCCTACGTCCACTGGGAGAAGTTTTGATCTCTGTTGAGTTTGAGTCTATCCTCTGCCGGGCCTTGGTTCTCCCCAGCCTGAGTCTTCCTTCTAGCGGGCGCCCCCTTTTATAGACCAAGGGGGCGGATACATAGGACGTTGGGGCCCCGACAGGTGGGCCCAACGTGACTGCGCAGCATACTACACAGAGTATTCAGATGGGTACAGTGGTTACGGATCTTTCCCCCGATACGCTCTGCTAGCGCTACAGTGGTCTTCTCTTGTCCCGTCACCAAGGTGTCCGTTGGGGGAGCGTAGCTTGCGGCGTAGCCTGTGGAGGCTATTATGTAGGCGTCATAATGGGTGAAGCCGAGCCGTCGTATCCATCTATTATGGCAGACTTGGCAGGCGCGGCGTGGGCGGCGCCTGCGGCTCCACTATCTTGGTAACACGCGATCAATAGTGCCTCCTGGTCAAAGAATCGTCTTGGCTTCCGCCGCATCAATGCGGGTGTCCACCTACCACAATAAATGCAGTGGTGGGTGAGGCTTAGTATGGAGACCAAGCGGCTTTGAAATGTCGTGCTTGTAGACACGTGTCGCTCCGGACCACCCCGAGGCAGGGCGTTGACTTCTTCCCTTAGCGAGTGGTCCGGTTACCATACAAGGGGTCCGGGGCTTCCGCGGGGGTCCGGACCCCTCGGGAGGTCCGGAGCCCCGGCTGTTCGGGCTGCCCGCCTCTTCCGGGACACGCGTCGTTCCTGGACCTTTCCCAGTCGTGAGGCAGGTCCGGAACCGTCGCCGAGAGATCAGGACTCCGGACCACAGGGGTCCGGCTGTTTGGACGTAGTCAAGGATAACTACAAGGCTCTTGCCTAGATACAGCAAGAAGGGGTACCCCAGTCCTGGGGTACCGACAGTGGCCCCCGGGCCCACCTCGGGAGAGGTACGAACCCGCGGGTGGGGCCACTATCGTGATGTGTTTCTACGTAACCTGATTACGCTGGTGTGCTCATACGAAGAGCGGGTGCTCCGGACCCCTGAGGCCGGTACACCGGTTGCCAGGTTCAAGCTCTAGAGTGCTCTCCGCGGGGCGATGAAGGTGTAGGCTTAGGGTACGGAACCAAGCTAAGCGGCTACACATACCTCGGACCGCTCAGGGAGCAACAGTACCTCCTGGACCTGGCTCTTGGCGATCGTGGCGAGCGGTCTCCGCCGGAGCGGGCCACCGGAGTGGACTTTGAGTCGACCGTGGCAAGCGGTCTCCGCCGGAGCGGGCCACCGGAGTGGACTTGAGTCGACCGTGGCGAGCGGTCTCCGCCGGAGCGGGCCACCGGAGTGGACTTTGAGTCGACCGTGGCGAGCGGTCTCCGCCGGAGCGGGCCACCGGAGTGGACTTTGAGTCGACCGTGGCGAGCGGTCTCCGCCGGAGCGGGCCACCGGAGTGGACTTGAGTCGACCGTGGCGAGCGGTCTCCGCCGGAGCGGGCCACCGGAGTGGACTTGAGTCGACCGTGGCGAGCGGTCTCCGCCGGAGCGGGCCACCGGAGTGGACTTTGAGTCGACCGTGGCGAGCGGTCTCTGCCGGAGCGGGCCACCGGAGTGGACTTGAGTCGACCGTGGCGAGCGGTCTCCGCCGGAGCGGGCCACCGGAGTGGACTTGAGTCATTGCTGACGAACCAAAGGAAAATGTCACCGGACCTCACAGTAAGGTGCAAGAAACCAAGCCTTATACTAGAAGGGAGCCCGGGACCTCTAAAGACAGCAGTCTCGAATACTAGAGTACTTGTAACAAGGTAGTGAAGTACGTAAGCTTAGGGTACATTACCAGGCTAAGCTACGCGGAGCTCCTCTACCCCAGGATACGAGTACCACTTCTCCAGAGCAGGTCCTTAGGGGTCCGGACTGCCTTCCAGCTAGAAGGGGCGTCCTCACCTGACTTCAAGCCGGCAACTTAACTTGGATCGCTAACAAAAGAAAAGACTCTGTTTGGGGGGAAGAGACGGTTAACCAAGAAATAGCCAATCAGAACGAATGAATGTAATTAGAGTGGTTGCGAGACAAGACTAAGAAAATAACTCTCCTTTATTAGTGTGGTTATCACGGTATACATCAGAGGTCGGGATTACGAGGTCGGACCTCCACCGCTCCGGACCGCTTTTTGCCTGTTTGTGTGATAGGGCCAGAGGACGGGTTTACAAGGTCAGACCTTGACCGCTCTGGACACACACATAGGCGCCACGTTATTACAAAGGAGGACTCTCTTAATCTTTTCTTAGGAGTAACCTATGGCTGCATGCTATACAGCGTGTTCTTCTCCGGTTGGAAGTGGTATGGCCACTCCTGAATTCTTCATAGTCGTCGGAGGCGAAGGCGCCCTAGATGTGCCTGAACTGCATCATCCAGCATCACCTCGGGAGCTCGGGGAGCCACTCCTTGCCTAAGAGCTGTCATATGCTTAGGTAGCATGAGACAAATTCTTTGGCTTTGAGTGGGAGAGGCCCTCCTACCGCCGTCGTCGTCTGCCGATGGAAACCAGACGCCCTTGCGCAGTAGAAGGACCGGACGTGGAGCGCGGAGAGGTGCGGTCGTTCGCCGGCTTGTCCTTGGTGCTAGCGCCAGGGGCCCCCGCGCCTGGCGGCGGGGCCTTGTCTGCAGCAGCACCGAGCTACGCTGAGGTGGATCTCCGGTGCTGGCGACGGCAGGACGACACACCCAACTTCCTCCGGGATGGCCGTCGGCTCCGGGCTCCATGTTGAGAGAAAGCCTTGAGCCGACGTCATGCCGTCGGAGAGGAAGGATGGCCGTTGCTTGAGGGGAAACCTTGAGCCGACACTGGGATGGCGTGGGGCGGCACGCGACAGGGGTCGCCCCCGCGCACCACCGTGCCGGCTCTGAGGCGTCGCAGTGGCGACGCACAGCAGGCGCAGCTGCCGTGCACCGTCGCACCGAAGGCGCTGGCGCCCCAGTGCCACAGCATGCGGCGTGGGTGCCACCATGCCTTTCTTCATCTTCTCGTTCGTCGTTGCAGAGGATGAACACGGCCCCAGAAGCCTGAAGATCCAGCCAGCGCCTGTTTCTCCCCACGGACGGCGCCAAATGTCGTGGGATTTCTAGGGTACCCACAGCCGGGTGGCGGAGCGCACCCGCCTATTCCCAGAGAGGGACTGCTCGGGGAGGTACTAGGCGATTGGGCTGATCTTGCTCTGAGATAGGGACACAAGAACACACGATCTAGAGTGGTTCGGGCCGCCGGAGCGTAATACCCTACGTCCACTGGGAGAAGTTTTGATCTCTGTTGAGTTTGAGTCTATCCTCTGCCGGGCCTTGGTTCTCCCCAGCCTGAGTCTTCCTTCTAGCGGGCGCCCCCTTTTATAGACCAAGGGGGTGGATACATAGGACGTTGGGGCCCCGACAGGTGGGCTCAACGTGACTGCGCAGCATACTACGCAGAGTATTCAGATGGGTACAGTGGTTACGGATCTTTCCCCCGATACGCTCTGCTAGCGCTACAGTGGTCTTCTCTTGTCCCGTCACCAAGGTGTCCGTTGGGGGAGCGTAGCTTGCGGCGTAGCCTGTGGAGGCTATTATGTAGGCGTCATAATGGGTGAAGCCGAGCCGTCGTATCCATCTATTATGGCAGACTTGGCAGGCGCGGCGTGGGCGGCGCCTGCGGCTCCACTATCTTGGTAACACGCGATCAATAGTGCCTCCTGGTCAAAGAATCGTCTTGGCTTCCGCCGCATCAATGCGGGTGTCCACCTACCACAATAAATGCAGTGGTGGGTGAGGCTTAGTATGGAGACCAAGCGGCTTTGAAATGTCGTGCTTGTAGACACGTGTCGCTCCGGACCACCCCGAGGCAGGGCGTTGACTTCTTCCCTTAGCGAGTGGTCCGGTTACCATACAAGGGGTCCGGGGCTTCCGCGGGGGTCCGGACCCCTCGGGAGGTCCGGAGCCCCGGCTGTTCGGGCTGCCCGCATCTTCCGGGACACGCGTCGTTCCTGGACCTTTCCCAGTCGTGAGGCAGGTCCGGAACCGTCGCCGAGAGATCAGGACTCCGGACCACAGGGGTCCGGCTGTTTGGACGTAGTCAAGGATAACTACAAGGCTCTTGCCTAGATACAGCAAGAAGGGGTACCCCAGTCCTGGGGTACCGACAGTGTAGATTTTAATTTCCTCAAGAAAATTTGTAGAAGACTTATTCACCTCCTAATCCTTTCACACGGCTCCTTTGTTCTTGTACTTGTAGATCACCGCGAAGAAGACATAGGCGAGGAGCTCGACGGCGCTGAGTGCCGCGAGCAGCCAGTAGAAGTAGTCGACGTGGCCGCGGTTCAGGTTGTTGGAGAACCAGCTCTGGCCCCTGGCCGTCGTCACCCTGTCGATGACCGACACGAGAGCGCTGCTGATGAAGCTCCCGACGCCGAAGATACTGAGGTAGAGCGCGAGCCCGAGGCTGCGCAGCTTGTCCGGCACCTGGTCGTAGAAGAACTCCTGCAGCCCGACCATGGTGAACACGTCCGCGGCGCCGAAGAGCACGTACTGCGGCACCATCCACCAAAGGCTCATCGGCAGCGGGACGTTGGGCTTGTCGACGAGGCCGGCGTCCCGCGCGACGCGGAGCCGGTGCGTCTCGACGAGCGCCGCGATCACCATGGACAGGAGGGAGAGGAGCATCCCCACACCGATGCGCTGCAGCATGGTGATCCCGGACGGCTTGCCGGAGTACCGGCGCGACACCGGCACGACGACGCGGTCGTAGATCGGGATGAAGACCACGATGGTGATGCTGATGAAGCTCTGCAGCGCGGCCGGCGGCACCTTGAAACGATCGCCGATGCGCCGGTCCAGGGTCCCCGCCTGCTTCGTGAAGAACGTCGACGACTGCGCGAACGCTACGGCGTAGATCAGGCACGTTGCCCATATCGGGAAGAGACGGAGGACGGCCTTGGCCTCCTTCACGAAGCCTGGATTGCTCACGACAGCCTGATCCTCCTCATCGACACCGGCACTGCGAAAATCGACACGAAAGGGAAGCAATTACGTCATGTTATAACCGTCAAACACCTTGTGTAAGATCGTGAGATGCCGCCGGCATACAGTGACAGAGTGTACCTGAACCCCGGCGCCTCTCCTGCAGCTCGACCGCGTTCTTGCGAAGCCTCCTGCTCCAGAGGCCCCGCCTTCCGCCTGCTCCGCCACTCGGCAAAAGCCTCGGCGGCGCGAGAGAACAGGGCCCCCTTGGCGCTGGTTACGTAGTAGCGGTACGTCCGCGTGCCGAGCAGGAACACGGCGAGCGCGGCGGCCATGACGGCGCAGGGGATGCCGAAGCCGAGCCCCCACCCGATGTTGTCCTGGACGTAGCTGAGGAGCACGAGCGTGACGGCGGTGCCGCCGCACATGCCGAAGTACCACCAGTTGAAGAAGGAGCTCCGGGAGACGGACTCGTTGGGGTCGCTCTGGTCGAACTGGTCGGCGCCGAACGCCTGCACGCACGGCTTGTGCCCGCCCTGCGCCACGGCCACGATGTAGAGGGAGGCGTAGAAGAAGGCCACCTGGAGGGTGGACGGTGCGCAGGCCTGCCCGCCGGCGGTTGTGGTGCATTGGCGGTGGCCGCCGGAGGAGAGCAAAGTCGAGAAGGCCAGCATGCCGAGACCCTGCATGCATTTTCCATGTGTGTGAGAACGACAACAGGGTCAATGAATGATGGCAGAGCTAAAGCCCAAATCTATTTGTACAGATTATATCATGGGCCATGGCCCGGTTCAATCCCTGCTGCTGGAAAAAGTTTGCAACCCGAATCAGTGCGTGCCGCAATTCTTAGTTGTTCCTTGTTTGAAACCCGGCCCACAATCTTTGTTGCTTAGTTAGGGATCAGACATGACACATGAGGCAACGAAACGGTCAAACAGTATGTAGGTGAACGCCATCCTCTAAAACACAACTAAAAACATTCCAAAAAAAAACACAACTAAAAAGAAAAGAATCTTAAGACTCTATTGAAGGAGGAGGAAGGTTGATGGTCTCCTCAGTTTTCAATGATTCCATCAGCGATGGCGCTACCCCTAACGTCACGACAAGCACGAGGCGCTGCTATGTGATGTGAGGCGACGACGCCAACTACCTCCAGTGAGTGTCGCGATATTTTAGGATCAACTTGTCACGACACTGCTCAGATGCAATGCACTAGCGTAGGCGGCTTGTAGGTTCCGAGATCTCGCAATCCAGGCAGCAGGGTCCCCCCCCCTTTTGTTTTAAGGAAGAAGTCCGCTTTACCCCCTCTGAATTTCTCAAGAAGTCTAAAAACACCCCCGAACTAAAAAACGGTAAATTACCCCCCTCAACTCTTCAAAACCGGACAGATTACCCCTTAGCTGGTTTTGACGGTGGTTTTGGTGGTGGATCCCACATGTCAGCCTGTGGACCCTACATGTCAGTCTCTTCTCTCTCTTTCTCTCTCCATCTCTCTGGTCTCCCTCTTCACCGGCACCGTCGGAGCAGCCCTGCCACCCGCGGCTGCCTACTCCCGTCGCCAGCCCGCTCGCCGCCTTGGGAGTAGCTGCCGCCCACCCCTGTTGCCACCACCGCAGCTGCTGGCCCCTGCTCGCCAGCACCAGTGCCGCCACAACGGCGGCGGCAGCGACGAGCAGCACCGCCGCGAGGCCGGTGGCCAGGTACGCTCGCCGCCCCACCTCGCGCCGTGCCCGACCCGGCTTTGCCCTACTCCACCACACCCGCTCACCGCTCGCCGCGCGCCAGCTCGCCCAAATGCCACCACGCTGCCTTGCTCTGCTCTCGGCCGAGCTCTACCGCCACCCAAAATCAGCCACCGCCAGGGAGGCCCCACGTCGATTCCCTTGGCGTGAAGCTTCCTCATGGCCCCGTCAACCTCTCCGTTGCCTCACCCCCACCGCCCAAGCTCCGGAGTTGCAGTTCGCCGATGAGCGCCATCCGCCAGTCCGCCATAGCCACCCACACCATGGCCATCACCGGGGAGCGGGGCGTGCCCGCGCCCGCAGAGCCCCACGGCAGCCTGCGCTCCCAGCGTCGACGCGCGGCAGTTCATGGCGGCTGGGCGGCGCCGCTGCAGAGGGCCGGTGGTGGCTCCTCCCCAGGCGGCGGCGGAGCTTCTCCTGGCGGCGCGAGCTCGCATCGCGTGGATCTACGAGAGGCGTGGGCGGCGACCGGCGGAGGGAGGCGTGGGCGGCGACCGGCGAAGGAAGGTGTGGACGGCGACCGGCAGAGAGATGGAGAGAGAAAGAGAGAAAGAGACTGACATGTAGGGCCCACCGGCTGCCATGTGGGGCCCACCACCAAAACCATCGTCAAAATCAGCTAAGGGGGTAATTTGTCCGATTTTGAAGAGTTAAGGGAGTAATTTACCCGGTTTTTTAGTTCGGGAGTGTTTTTCAAATTTCTTAGAAGTTCAGAGCAGTAAAGTGGACTTCTTCCTTTTTCTTACTCGAACAGGGGGGATTTGTAACAATTTTTAAACAAGGAGACGAGAGAGCGAAAGAAAGCGGTGCGCCGATTTGGCGTCTGACGAGGGTTGCAGGTTGCTTACGAGGACGTAGAGGAGCGAGGCCATGACGATGGTGCGGTAGCGGCCGAGCCACTTGTCGGCGAGGGCCCCGCCCAGCAGCGGCAGCAGCTGCGCCACGCCGTTCCACGCGTTGATGGCAGCCGCCGCCCCCGCGGTGCCCTCCCCGAGCGGCCCGGTCAGGTAGCTGATCAGGTTCGACGATACGCCGTAGAACGCGAACCGCTCCGCGATCTCCACCGCTGCGCGCAGCTCGAGCAAAATTCATTTTACCAAAGGATCGCTACTGTGGTGGGGAATTGGGGATTCGGTGGGGGAGAGAGACTCGAGCGCTTGCCTATGATGAAGAGCGCCGACCTCCAGCCGCCGGTGGAGCCGCGGTCGGCGGGGCGACCGCGGTGGTCGACGGCCGCGTCCGCCATGCCGTCGGCGCGGGCGAGCAGCGGGTCCGTGCCGGAAGGCATCGTCGCCGGAGGAGGGGGGGCCGGGGCTTTAATTTATGCGGTCGTCGATCGGCCAAGAGTAACGGCCGGAGAAGCTCTGGCGGCCTGGCGCTCGGAGCCGAGAAACGGCAGGCCGCAGGCGCGTGGACGGCCTGGCGCTCGGCAGCGGCGGCGGCGGGCGGAGGCTTTGCTTTTGCGAAATGACAGTGGAGTAGTAGCTCTGCTGTTACACGCCTCTCGAAATATCACCCCGGCCGGTGTCCGCCGAGGCACAGACAAATCGACCGGGCCAGACTGGAATGGTGGATCCCACCACATCGGACAGGACACGGCAGCAGGAGCGCGGTTGTTCAGTTCCTTTGGTGGGCCGTCTGGAGGGTATATGGGCTGAATGGAGTGAATTCCTTATTACCCTTTAAAATCTTTCCTTTTCTTCTTGTAAGCGTTGTATGGAGACTATGGACGTTATTTTACTTTCCCCTTTATTATGTTTCAGAAAAAAATGGTTTCTTTCTCTGTGACAGGTTCTCCACCAAGGGATGATACGACGGCTCTTCAACTGACTTGGGAAAAGAATACTAATATCATCGATTATACGATACCCTATCTATATATTCACCGTGGATGACTCAAAGGGCAAGTGCATCGCTATACGACAATGGTGTCATAGCTTGTCTCATGTAGTTTCACGTTGGATTTTTGAGGGGGGCACTAATTTACAGTCGTCCGTAAATTGGGCTCCATACAGTCGATTCTCACCCTACGCTCCATCCGACCAATTCCTTTGCAGGTTGAGCTGATGTGTTCAGTCCTACTATTTCTAGAGTCATATACCCTCACGTCATGTCACCTCGTCTTGTCCCTAGCTTTAGTGAAACAAACTATCGTGGCACAATTCTGAACAAAGCTTTGAGAAAAAATTGAGAGAGGAAAAGTTAAAAGAGAAAAAAAATGAAAGAAAAAACTCTTAACAAAAATATTTCGTAAAAATTGGACTAGAATATTTTAAGATCGATAATTTTTGGGAAGAAAAGTCATGTGCAAAATTTTTGCACAAGCAAAATTTTAGGAGCCAACAAAGTCCGGCAAAAGATTCTAAGATAGAAAATTTGGAGAAAAATTTTGACACAAAATTTCAGGATAAAAAGTTAAAGAAGCAAAAAAGTTGAAGACAAGAAAAAAGAAGCAAAAAAAAAAGTAGATGAAAAGTGGAAACGGAAGAGCGTTCGCGGCCTACTGGACCTACATGCATGGGCAGCACACGTCAACCGCTCCGAGCGATCGCAAAACCTATATTGGGGATTTTGATGATGTGGAGGAGAGAGAGTGAGAGGACGCTCCGAGCGATCGCAAAACCTATATTGGGGATTTTGATGATGTGGAGGAGAGAGAGTGAGAGGATGGAGATAGAATGAGGCGGTTGTTTCACAAAGCAACCGCCTCGTAAGCTAAAATTAAGGACTATGAGACCACTTCCTCATTATTGTATGATTTGTTATTGTCATGGGATCATAATATTCCTTTTTTCCATTACACAAATTAAGGGATATGGCACTACTATGAAACAATACAAATACAATGCATTGTAGTCTGTAGTGGTTGGCTATTAAGTGAGCTTAAGATGATGAGTCATTGTATGAGATCACCTATTAGGCGGCTCCAATGTACTTGCCCAAAGAAAGACAATTAGGTGCTTAAGCTTGAAAAGGAAATGTTAAATCAAGCACCATGCCAAAGAATAGATACCAAATAGGGAGGTTTGAATTGCTTTAGCCTGAAATTCATAATGACATGACTCTTAAGGATTGCCCTAAACTAAATGCATTGACTTGAACAAGGATGTATAGTCATCCTAATGTTTAATGCTTAATGCCTTAATCCCTTACAAGAGCCTGTATTGAGTATATATGAAAACCATGGATTGCTTAGGTGGTCATGGGAGGTTATTATATCTTATTAGGGATCAAGTCCTAGGCTTGACGTCTACATGTCTCACCGATGCAGCTATTTATTTAGCGGTAGATGGCGTGCCCACCTATATAACAAGTTGAGACACCTATAGTAGTAATTTCATCAATATCCTACTTTTCAAAAAATCAAGAATGCTGAATAAGTGTATTGCTGATGTTGCTGTGACGTGCATTCGATGTGAAGAAGAGTGATCACGCACTGAAAGGGAGGTGAAATAGTGGCTTTGTTTGCTTTCTCATGTTCTGAAGTAGACATTTTTTGCAATTTACACAAAACATTTTTAGGATGGTTCTAGCATTTTTTTAATTCTGATATAGGAAATTTGAGTCGCTGCAAAAACATACTCTAAGAATATAGGTAAATTGTTGATAAAGTGCAAGGACTACAACAATAATGTAAACGCATCGTAAATTGAATACACTATATATAAAGTGTCTGGATCGATGCACAACTTTCTATAGCAGCCTAGCAGGCATATGTGGTAGGAAACTCCAAAAACTAAGTGTATATGTTTCTCCCAGTGATAAGACCTAAGAGTACAAATGCCACATTTCCACTGGTCTCTGTCTAACATCTATCAATGGCATGGATGTGCAACAAGCAAGCAACGCGGTCTGATTGGACAAGAAGGTCTATGTGTCTCTTATGCCTTACTATTTGTCTTCGCTCGTGTTTTTACAAGTCTTGTCTCTCTTCCCAGCCATAGGTCGACGGTAGCATAAAAACAAAACAAAAGGAGTTTTCATTCGCATCGACTTTCAACTCACCTGAGCAACTCATCGAGACCTCGTCATCACAATCTGGTTGTGCATGTGATCCCCATATTCCTTGTTTCCTCTCTCCAGAAATTCAGCGACACACTACCAGCAAAGGGAAGAAAATTGGCTTGGTGGTGGCCAATTGGGTGAAGTAGGGTTGATTGAACTCACTACTACAAAACATGCCTTTGTTCCTGGCCATTTGTCCCGGCAGCCTTTGGGCCCGGGACAATAGGTGGCTTTTGTCCCGGGTCCAACGGCTAGCCGGGCTAGCGGGGGACGGGGGCTTTTTGTCCCGGTTGGAGACACCAACCGGGACAAAAGTCCCCCCTTTTGTCCCGGTTGGTGCCTCCAACCGGGACAAAAGGCCTTGCGCCCCTTATCCCCTTCCCTCCCCCCGCCCGAGCCATTCAGCTCACTTATTTTCTTACTGTTCTTGGCTCGGGATAGAGTAGTTCTTGCTCATTTCTTCACCACATTTGTGGAGATCTTTGATTCCCCATCCATCCATCTGCTCTAAAGGTTTGGGGCTTGTTTTTCTCTTCTTCCTTGGCTTGTATAGCTCATTTCATACTTTAGAAATAGAGAAAATGTGTAGCTAGCTCATTTCTTGGACATTTAGCTAGCTAGATTGCATATGTAGGTGTAATTTTCTTTTAGATTTAGATGAGTATATGGATAGTAGAAATTTTTAGAATGAGTGTAGATACTTCATGTGATGTACTTGTATATATGACCATATTGTGGATAGTTGATTTTTTTATTCATGAATGAATTAATGAAATGAGTATATTATAGAATTTTTTGTATTATGAATGGATTATTTTGACACTCTAGTGATGTATTTAATCAGGCTCACATTGAAACCATCTAGAAGCTAAAAAAATCTTTTTTTCGAAACAAGTATACGTCGTTAATCTCCATCCAACGGTGATGGCACTACCTTTCAGGGATACACGATGCGCTATAAGGACGTCGCAAATCGGTTGGTCGCATCACCAGCACTTTCGATTGATAAGAAGACAGCATTTGACGCAGTCAGCATGCCCGTTGTTGTACTGAGAGCATATCAACGAGCATGCTGCCTGTGCCAAGTGCTGTGCCTATTAATCGTAAATGTTGGTGCTGCGACTAGCCGATTGGTGACATCCTTGTACCGCACCGTGTCCCCCCGAAAGGCAGTGTCATCACCGCAGGGTTGAGGTTACTGACATATACATTTTCAGAAATAAAGGTTTATTTTTCTTCTAGAGGGTTTCTGGATATTGAAAAGAGTGTACTCCTGGAACTGAAGGGTGTCAAAGTAATTAGAAGTTATAGAGATTTCTTTCAATTAATTAGAGATTTCTTGAGGATTAATGATACATTTCGTCTTTTTTATATAATTTCATTGTTATTTGCAAGAGTTATTAATCTGATCATTGTAATTGTAATAGTAAATAATTTTTGCTTTGTAATGGTAAGAATTTATAATTTTGTGGAAAATAAAGGTATTTTTCAGTAAAATATGGCTTCAGCAGCTGGAGGGAGTGGCGCCAGTGGGGGTGATCGTTGTCCTTCTGGAGAGAAGGGCACAACTCGAGTAGGTCGTCGGTCCAAAAAACCTAGTGCTTTTCATAGGGCAGCGCTCCGTTATTTGGAAAAAGAATATAGAGAATGCATGGCAAGGGGCGAGGAACCTCCGTTTGATCTTGAGGATTTATTGCGGCGTTACGGTTCGTCACCACCAAACTCGGAGGTTTCAGCTCCGCCATCTTCTTCTGCGCCAGCAAGAAATCCGTTAGAACATTCTGCGTTCCAACGCAAGGACGGTTGAAAACCTATGTGTTGTTGACTGAATTTTTAAATTTCATGTATAGTACTCCTTTGTTAAGTTCTGTAATGGATTAAGTACTCCTTTTAATTAATCAAGATGTATGATGGATATTGCATATCTTTTAATTATTCATGTTATGTTACATTTAGTTTAATTTAGGTTTGATATATTTTATTTATTCGATACGTGTAAAGAATTCAAATCGATTTATTTAAAATGCAGATGGACCGGCAATGGATGTACAATGCTGACTGACGTTCGAAAGAATTCATTGATGGCATGCATTATTTTTTGTCTGTGGCTGAGGCAAACAAGCAGAATGGTTTTATGTGCTGCCCGTGTGTTCATTGCAACAATAACAAGGATTACTCATCTTCAAGAATCCTACACAGCCACATTTTCGCAAATGGTTTCATGAAAAAGTATGTTTGTTGGACGAAGCACGGAGAACAGGGGTCGCCTCCATGGTCACCCCCTCCGCCGCCGGCAAAGAAGCAGAAACGGCCGCCGGCAAAGAAGGTAGCTGCACCGGCTAGGGAGCCTCCAAAGAAGAAGGAAAAGAAGAAAAAAACCAAGGAGGCTCCTATTAAACCCTGGGACATGAGCCTTGAAGAATGCGATCGGATAACTCAAGAAAGAGTTAAAGAGCACTTCAAGCCGAAGCCGAAGCCGGAGCCCGAGAAAGTCATAAATCCGATAGATTTGAAATTTTTTAAGGGAATGTGCGAAGCAAATAAGAGAAAATTCATTCCGAGAGACCTCCCTTCAGACTACGAACGCACAATTATCAAAACTACTGAGAAAAAGAAGAGACAATCAAAGTCGTCGTCGTCCGACGTTCCACAGCTCGGAGCCCAAAAGAAACAATCAATAGAGCCTCTCGTAGTGGGACAGACGACGCAAGAACAAGACTTTGTTACATTTTTGAAAGAATCAAACCTAACGGCTGCTCAGATTGCAGGGGGAGAAGATATTCCAAAGGCCGATGTGGTCGTCAAATGGACGTTTGAGATCGGTAAAACTCTTGTACCCCCCGAAGTAGTGTCTGTGCTTCCAACGCAAATGTATAAGCTGCACCAGCACTACATGCGTGCGATGGCCGATTGCATCTTCATGCAGGGCGCAAAGATTAAAGATGACGATTTGTTACGGGGGGAGGCCATTATATGGATAAACTGGGAAGAAATTTACCAACTATTCCATCAGGAGGCCCTCGACATCTCTATGGTCGGCTTGTGGGTTCTGTAAGTATTTTACTCTCCTTACGTATTGTTTTGCATGATCTCAACATACTGATCTCTTGATTTATTCGGTATCATGTAGAATGGAGATACATACTTGCAGAAGAAAGGGATACTCTCACCTCGGCTTCATCGACCCAATTACTTGTAATTGGAGGCTTCTACGGGACAATCCCGATGACATATTCCAAAACTTGTTCAAGTACATAAGCGTTCATCACAACAAGCAAATGATATTGTTTCCTTACAACTTTGCGTGAGTGATTCCTTCCGTCTAACTCTTTCTATTCTATAATCGAATTGTTTAAACCTTAACTACCAAGAACTGCCTCCGTATAATCTTGCAGTGAACACTTTGTCCTAATTGTCATAATTCCCGAGAAGAGCCTACTCGTGGTTATGGACTCATTGAGGAGACCTCCAGAACAATACGAAAATCTTCTTAACATGATGAAAAAGTAATTCTACCACTACTCCGTCCATGACCGATAATTTGAATCACTTTGTTACTTGACTATAATTGTTCTAATCATGCACAGGGTTTGGAAAGAATTCGCTAAAAATCATCCAGGCAAATTTGACAAGGAATTGAAGATCAAGATAGATTTTCCGGTACGCGCTTGAATGATTCGTTGCACGATTCATTAGTTTTATTATATATTCATGTAAATACCTGATAATTTCTTCTCTCTTAAAGTGTATGAGGCAGAAACCAGGCACTGTATTGTGCGCATACTATGTATGCGAGAACATCTATGGTCTGGTAGGTCCTCCAAAGGGCTGGACAGATTGGGAGGAGGAAGTAAGTAAAAAAACTTGTTAATATTTGAACTCGTATTTTAATTAGTCGAAATTAATTATCCTCTTTTTCCATAGGTCGGGGAGATGCGCGATAAACTCATACCGGAGGAAAAGATTATGGCGATTCAAGAACAATTCTCCGGATTTATTGTTGAGCAAGTCCTCGATCCAAAAGGCGAATTCTACTATGATGGAATATCTAATATTGACAATCACAGTAAATATGACAATATACGCGTATATATGTAATTAAGAACGAATATAACTATGTAAATATATATGTGTGTCTATGTATTAAATTTCTATTTATGAGTATGTATGTATGTATTAAATTTCCAAAAGGCGAATTCTACTATGTAATTAAGAACGAATATACCTATGCAAATATGATGGTGTATGTATGTATTATATATATAAGCACTCCAATAATATATATGTGTATATATATATATATTTATATAATATTGGTCCTAGACATTTTCATATGTAAAGGAATTCACATGTATAGATATGTGTATACATATATATATATAAGTGAATTAATTTATATATGAAAACTATCTAGGACAAATATTATATAAGTAACTATATATATGTGTATATACTAGTGGAGATCATACACACTGAATTCCAATACATAAGTTTAATTGAAATGCAAAAGTATAATTGAAATAGAAAAAGAATTGCGAAAAGAAAAACATGAAAAAAAAGAGACATTTTGTCCCGGTTGGTAACACCAACCGGGACAAAAGCGTGCGCCAGCCACGTGGGCGCTGGCTGCACCTTTTGTCCCGGTTGGTGTTACCAACCGGGACAAAAGGGTGCGCCAGCCACGTGGGCGCTGGCTGCACTTTTCATGTTTGGCTGATGGATTAAACTAGTCTCTGTACTGACTGATGAAGGGCACCCCTTTTGTCCCGGACAGGCGTTCCCGGTTGGGAAACCGGGACAACAGCGGTTTCCCAACCGGGACAAATCAACGTTTTTGTAGTAGTGACTGATGAAAGGTACACGTTTGGCTGATGGATTAAACTAGTCTCTGTACTGAGTTTCTGCAATACATTGGATCGAGGAAATGCCGAATCCAGACCTCTTGCCTCATGTACAGCTTTCTTACCATCCCACCTACACAACGCACGCGACTATTTATGTGATGTCTTCTCTTTATACTAATCCGTAGAGAGCCCTTTGGTCTGGATTGGTACCACCAACCGGGACCAAAGATCCTTTAGTCTGGGATTAAAGAGTTGTGTTTTTTTTTTGTCTCGGTTGGAGCCACCAACCGGGACCAACACTCCCCGCGTGCCCGGCTAGTTGTTGGACCCGAGACAAAAACCTCCATTAGTCCCGGGTCCAACGACGGCCGGAATAAATATGGGGATCAAATACATGTTCTGTAGTTGTGTAATTCTGCTTCTTTATGTTAAAATTTTGCCACGAATCCCAGACCTGCTTCATGAAGAAGCCAACCAATCGGGAACTTTATTTTCGTTTTCTAATTTCTATTGTGCAAGAGAAGGGCAAAGATATGTGTGTGTCTATATATATATATATATAGACACACACGCAATCTTCATCTTCAAACTAAAGAAGTGGAAATGCATTCTGCTTTTCGCTTACTAGGATGTAGATGAGGGAGGCGAGCACGATGGTGCGGTACCGGCCCAGCCACGCGTCCGCGAGCGTCCCGCCCAGCAGCGGCAGCAGCTGCGCCGTGCCGTTCCAGGCGTTGAGGGCCGACGCCGCCGCCGCGACCCGCTCGCCCAGCGGCCCCGTCAGGTAGGTGATCAGGTTCGCCGACACGCCGTAGAAGGAGAAGCGCTCCGCGATCTCCACCGCTGCACGCGCATCGTTCATCAGCCCACCGGAACACACGCCAAGAAACCAATACTCGATACGCGACTTGCCTATGATGAAGGAAGCCGACTTCCAGCCGCCGGTGGAGGCGCGGGAGGCGGGGCGGCCGCGGTGGTCCACCGCCTCCGCGACGGAGCCACCTTCTGCAGCCGCGCCGGCACCACCGTCGTCCGCCATTATTCCTGACCGCTCCTGATCGAGCAAGGTCGTCGGACCAGACGACGACGACGACGACGTCTGAGCCCCGGAGCCGGTAGGCATCGTCGCCGCCGCCGGAGCTGCGGTTGGGGGCGTTATATAGCCGTGGGCTCTGGAGATGGAATCGGGGACAGCCGGTGACGCGCCGGGGATGAGCTAGCCTTTTATGCCCTCGTGTCCACTTCTTTATCTGCCGCAAGTTGACTTGATGATTTGCCGTGTTCGTGATCTCTAGAGATAAGTAAGGGAGCGTTGCTATTATTTTTATTCAGGTGGTGAGCCTCGCCGTCAAACAAGTCCATCCGCTCTCCCACAACTTGATGCGCATCCACGACGCAGTCACGCATCAGCAGGCTCGTCGGCGGCGGCGGCGCGACTAGCAAAAATGGCAATGGGTTACTGCGCCGAGTCGGAAACCGGCGTGCTCGCTGGATGCCGCACCGCGCGCCCCACGTGCGAGACAAGTGGTGGCATCCGTGGCAGGCCCGTCGGGCTCGTGGTTGTCCGTAAGAAAACAAGGCAGAAGTCACGCGGCATGTGCATGGCCTATGAATCCATGATCCTCTCCTCCACCGTTCGTCTCTGCCCCGCCGGGAGCCAGACCAGCGACGGCGAGCCACCGCCCACCGTCCGCAGTCCATCGATTTCCACTGCTCGCAGCGGAGTCATCATCGCGATCGAGCAGAGAATTCAAAAGCTGGGGCTGGAAACTTTTAAACAGTAGAACCTGTCCTGATTCCAAAAACACCCAACCACAACCATCGAACATGCATGGAGTTCGAATTGAAACTTTGAGTTGGTAAACTTTTGACTGAATATTGCTGCTTTGAGATTTGACGTCGGTGCACAAAAGAAAGGTGAGGGCATCACAGGCGAAGAACACCAGGGACGGTTGCACCAGGCTAGAGAAAATCTCGCCCCTGAAAAGTCAAAGCTCCTCCGGTTCTTGGAATGGGATAGGATGGAATTATGCAATCCTATTCTTTCGTGTGTTTGGTTGGAATGGTTTGATTTGGTAGCTAAGATAACCAACATCAATTTAGTAGAAGAGAGTGATCACTTTAGATGGAATTTACATAAATATACGAGATCTTTATTGTTAGATCTACTAGCCTATCAATCCGTGCTCCCGCACGGACTAATCAGAATTAATATATCTTACAGCTTGTTGTAATAGATTTTATTTTATATTACACCTCCATGTGTTTGATATATTTATCTAATTGAACTATTTATTTTATTTATGAATTATTATTCTTATCTTTTCTATCACACATGAATACAGGGTGACACAAACCATGGATAGTATTTTTATATAAATAATACATAAATAATATACTAATAATGATAGAAATATTAATTTAGAATTTATATTGATGCATTTTAATAATTTTTATAATTATATAATTTAGATTTTAGGGGTTACTTTAATTTTTAATATAACATAACTGGATAATTTATATGCAAATTTAGGGCGTTATTTGTATTTTTTTTATAATATCATAGGTGGGTAATCTACACAAAAATTAAAGGGTTACTTTAGATTTTTTTAATAGTGGTAGAGATGGGTAATTTAGATACATGTTTAGGGGGTTACTTTAGTCTATTTTCATACTGGCAGATTTGGGTAATTTATATAAAGATAACAGATCCAATGACTATTATGATCAGAGTTGTTGGATTGATGGCTACATGTTTCTAATTTTTGTGAGAATTTCTAGAATTTCTCTATTTTTTTAGAGTGTCCACCTAGGATCCTAGGTGGCTTCATGTGAAGCCTTCAAAGGAGCCTCCAATTATCCAATTATGCCAATTCATGTGCTACTCTATTTTGCTCTCTAGTAACCTTGACAAGAAAAACATTCTGCAACATTGTCATGATTATTTTAAAATCTTATACCAAACTTGCATGAATTGAACGATTAATTCCTTGCTTACCAAGAGCAGCAGCAAGACAACTAGAGCAATCAGATTCCATAATCACTGGACCATTACCCCAATGATGAGCCAACAATAAGCCTTCCTTGCATGCAAAGCGCTCTGCTTCTTCTGTAGAGGAGCAATGAAATAGGTACTTCCATGCAAGATAAGGACATGTGCATTGTGATCCCGAATTATCACACCTGCAGAGGCTTGACATGTCCTTTCAACATAACTTCTTTCCACATTAATTTTAATCCATCCTTTTTCAGGTGGTCACCACAAGAGCTTGGCAGTTTGCTTCTCCTTAGACACTTCTTGCTTTTGATTCCCTGAGAAACATTAAGGGGAGGCTTTCCTTTCATATAATCTAAAGTATTATGTTGTATTTGAAATAGAGCTGTTTGCAAAGCTCTTAACGCATGAGTTGAGGCTTTGATAGAGAGGCATTCTCCTCCATGTGTTGTAGAATTACGATCGCTCCAATTACACCAGAAGATTAGGATTATTGCAGAGCGCTCTCCTTGGATAAACGATCTAATAAAAGTAGAAACCACTATGGACCTGAGAGTTGGAATTGAGAATCATGTGGCACTGACCAATCTGTCCGCATTGCTTCCAAAAGAGCTCAGGAATGAGGGCAAGCAACTACTGCATGGTAACTTGATTCAGACTCCATACCACCAATATGACATGCATGTATCATCCAGGATATTCCTAGCCTTCTTATTTATATTAGTTGGAAGAAATTTTCTTGCGAGGCGCCATGCAAAGATTTTAACTTTAGGAGGAATATCTGACTTCCATATATGCTGCCATAGGCATCTTCTGTTCTTCTTGTCACTGCTCGAAGCATGAGTAGCAAGAGTGCTCAGATTCAGTGCAAGTTTGTAAGAACTTTTAACTGAAAAAATGCCAGAGTGCTCAAAGTGCCATGCTATATATAATATCTTCGACCCTATATATGAAAGCTTAATTTTCAGAATCTCTTCAAACCTGAAGCAAAATTTTATAGTAGAATGTAAATCTTCTATATATTCCATTCACTCTTCATCTATGAGATCAGCCACCCATTTAAGCCTCGATGGTATTCTTCTTGCGATTGGTCTCAAATAGAAGTCTCTTGGAATCTAGTTATCATGCCAAATATGAATATTCTTGCCATTCCCAACATGCCAAATTATGCTCCTTTTCAATAATTGAATACCATACTCAATTGTGTGCTATGTATTGGATGCATTGGCTGTGAACATCATGTCAAGCAATTCCCCATTTGGAAAATACTAAGCTTTTAGAAGTTTAGAACAAAGACTATCTGGGTAAACTAATAGTCGCCAAGCTTGTTGTGCCAACAAAGCTTGGTTAAACAGTTGAAGGTCCCTAAATTCCATCCCACCTCTGCATTTGGGCAGTACCAATTTTTTCCAAGAACTCAATGAGTCTTCCTTTCCCATCTTCTGCACACCACCAATAATATCTAATCATTTTCATAAGATCATCACAAAGACATTTAGGCAGCTTAAAGACTCCCATCTTATATGTGGCAAGGGCTTGTGCAACTCATTTTATCAAAACTTCCTTTCCTGCCATTGATAGATTTTTGTCACTCCAATAAGCTAATCTCTTACCAAAATGTGCTTTAATTGGTTTGAAATTATCCTTCTTCATTCTACCCTCTGGAGTGGGCAATCCAAGATATTTCGCATCAAAAGCCTCGTTTTCAATTTGTAGCATGTCTGCCTTGAAAAATAATAGACTATCATCTGAAAACAAGAGGTGTGATATAGGAGGTGCACAACGACAAATGATATTCTTCTAGATACTTAACAAACACATTCCACAAAATTGTTGGAACGCAACCATCCTAACAACTGGGATGGAGTGAACCTATACATGAAACATAGGATGGAATATCCCAGCTTGCTTTTCAACCAAACACACCTACATAACTTGTAAAATCGATGGAATATCAGGCTGGTTTAGTGTTGACCTATGTAAGACAATTAGATCATAATTAACCCAGTCCGTCAGCCCATTTGGCTCAACTCTTCGAGTCACCAAACTCTTCGGCTCTTTAATTTGCTTAATAATCTAGAATTGTACGGGCCCATCTCACATGTAAAAGAGAGAAGAAAAAAAATAAACTGGCAGCAAATGTCCTCTAACAGAAAAGATAAAATATTTAGAAGCAAAAGTTCAAGTGGATTGTATTATGTTGATGCCATATTAAAAAAATAAAATACATCTATACATATAATAGATCAATATATTTTTTGAGATTGATGAATTCACCATATGTGTCGCTATCGTAAGTCACATTCCACTTCCCCTCAAAAGTTAATGAAACACACGTAATAAGACAAACCTTATGCTTGATCCCAGATGAGCAGGGTTACAACCACCTCCACCAACAATCTAAGCTATAGCATGATTCTTGACAAAACACTACTTGAACCAACAAATCGGGTTGATGTTGCTATCTTCAATTAGAGTGACCCATTCTTTTTTCAATCGCAACTTCTGTGGGCTTGTAAAAATGCTAAGTGTTACAAGCTTACACGTACTGACTATGCCGCTCCACCGAATTCGCCGCGTCATGTGCAAAGGAAAGGTGTATGGACATAATTATCAAAGTCTATGCTCATTGTTCGATCAAAAAACAATATGAGCGTGAATTATTTTTGGAGGAACATAACGAACGAACAATTATTAGTACGCAGCTTCAACTTCTTCTAAAAACGTTGGGTGAATTATTTATTTAGTTGCGTGCTAAATTTCTACAAATCAAATTATTGAATTTTGAATAAACGCATGAAAGTAGTAGATCCTTGGCACTTGAAAAATCCCAATTTGCGAAATGGTAGTCTGTGAATAAAATAAAAGAAAACTAGGAGAGATCCCTCTTGTAGCCGTGGTTTGACGAGCGGTGAGCCTCACCGGAGCCTGTCTGTTGGTGTCGTCCGCTTTGGCGGTTTAATTTCCTTGTGCAGGCAGAACAAGCAATGCCGACCACGCCAAGCTCCGGCCTCGATCCGGGTAATAACGACAACGCACTCGAGCACCCACTATCCTTTTATCGAGCTAGTGCGTGTGCGTGGCGTCGATGAAGCTTGCTCCTAATGGCAGGTTACCGAGCGGCAGGCGGCTCATCGATCTGGCAGGTAGGCGGGGGTTGCAAGCTTTGTGTGTAGCGTTTCGTGGAGAGAGAGAGAGAGAGAGAGAGAGAGAGAGAGAGAGAGATCGAGCTGCACGGAACCGCGCGCGCGCACGCCGGGCTCGTGTCATGCGGCAAGTGTGCCGCCCACTGTTCCGGTGCGCGTCGGCCGGAATCCTCTCCTACCCGCACGGCCGCGGCCGGCCTATAAATTGGCCCCCGCGCACGGGTCATCCTCATCTCCTCCCTCAAACGATCGAATCGCCATCTGTTCTGTGTTTGCCAGCCTCGCTCTCTCCCATAGTCTCATCGTCCAAGCAAGCGAAGCTAGCTAGCTTCCGCGCGCCACCATGGGCAAGGCCAGGATGCTCTTGGCGCTCTCGCTGGTCGTCGCCCTGCTCCTCGTCGAGGTGAGCAGACACGACGAGCTTGACCAACCACAGCGCCTCGATTCGTTCTTCTCTGATCGATCATGCGTGCGTGCTTGAAACTTGCATTGGCTGATTCCTGCTTGTTGTCCTCTTCGTGTACGTTGTGCAGACTACTGCTCCCCACGGACAGGCTCACGCCATCAGTAAGCTCGCTCTCCCATGGAATTCTTCTTCTCCGTTTCTTGATTCTCGTGTGTCCCCGGATACAGTATCTTTGTACTTATGACCCCTGTCTCGACGGAATTGCAATGGTTGCGTCTGTTGCGTGTGCAGACTGCGGCGCGAGCTGCTCGTACCGGTGCAGCAAGTCCGGGCGCCCCAAGATGTGCCTGAGGGCGTGCAACACCTGCTGCCAGCGCTGCGGCTGCGTCCCGCCGGGCACCTCCGGCAACAAGGACGTCTGCCCCTGCTATGCCAACATGACCACCAAGCACGGCAAGCCCAAGTGCCCGTGATCCGGCGGGCCCTCCATCGTCAGCTTGCTTGCTACCAAGACGTGACGCCACCATCATGCATGAGACGCCTACTACTAATTAGTAATTACCCGTCGATCAGTTCATACATCTAGTACTATTCCCACCCTGGATCATAGTATATATCGATCGATTACGCATGCAAAGCTCCTCCGCACGAATAAATGATGAATTAAATACAAACGCAAGGGGGTCGAAATGTTGTGTGCGCATGCGTGCGTACAGCGTACGTGGCGCGGCGTTCTTCTCCGGTGGCGGATTCCCGTGGGCACGCCCCACGAAAAAGCTTGTTGGTACGCTACGCACACGGGCGCCTTGTACTCTTGCCTGCGCCTGCATGCGCGCGAGACGGGTCGAGATGCGATGTGATGTGACCAGAAATTGGCCGCGGCCCGCACGCAGCACCGCCGATATGATCGACCAGGGCACCAGGCAGCAGTCGCTCACTGCCGTCGCCGTCTCAGGAGGAAGTTGGCAGCCGCGACCGCGCGGGCCGGGGGACCACAGGGAGCGACGCGCTCGGCGGCTTGGGACCTTGGGAGGCGGGGTGCGCCGTGGCCTTGGCAAAGCGCCAGGTGCGCACGTACTTGTTCCTACGGATGGAGTCACGAGACCACGGGCGCTCTGGATTGTGGAGCGCCGCGTGCTATCTACTAGATGATGGTTGCAGATGGCAGCTTCAGCTGCTGCCTGCTGGATTGCGGGTTATATGGCGATGTGGTGGCAATCATGCTGAACATTGCTTCAAGCCCCGGGCTCCGACCCGCACCCGCTCGCTCCAAAGGAAAATGCTGTCAAGATGGCAGAGTGTCAGTGCGACGAGACTCTAGCATGCAGCTGGCTAGTCGCCCTTCACGGTTTCATCCTTCGATGTCAACAAGCTATTTTTTTTATTATATATGACAACTAAGATACAATGTACACACGCTCATCTATATAAACGCATGAATGCGAATACTACTCATATAAACACCTTCGAAGATAAACCCTCGAGTCACCACATGCATCTTGTTATCAATGAAAATGTTACCTACCACTGAAAGTACAATATCATTAAATTGTAGAATATTCACTCCTACAGAAAGTTGAATGTAGAACGTAAGGTGCTAGTAAGGTTCTTATAACCAATATATAATGCTTCCTTCGTCATGCTTCCCGTCCCGTGTGCTCGGTGGTGCGAATGCATGCAACTTTGCTGCTCTTGTTGTTTAGCCTCTTGTAGCTAGCTAGCTTGTGATCTGAGCAAAGTTGCCCGAACGGTCGATCGAGTTTATCTGCAGACGGATGGGTGTCGCAAGCTCGCTCCTATTGGAAACGGAGCCAAAGCGCCAAACAAGCACAGAGTGTTCTTACGTTCGCAAAAAGCACAGAGTGTTCTTTTCAACCCTGGACCGGACAATTATAGATATTGGCCAAATTAGTAGGCCGATTTTACCATCATGCATGCTGACCGAACAATATAGTGAGGTGCTAGATTTCACATGCCTGAAATCCGCATTCTTCGATTCTCACGTGACCAACGAATCTCCCTCGGCTCGGATGACTCGCCTCTCTTCAACTTTAGTTATAAGGGCCGTATGTACCAACTTTGACACCGTGATGCGAAATATAAAATGTAATCTCCACTTTTAGAAATCCAAATTCATACAGTAATTCACAAATAGATCATAAAGCTAAATTGAGAGTAATGATAAAGTTCATGGTTTTTAGTGGACAATTTGCTTTGCTTGTGATCAAATTTTGATGCAAATGCTATGACACCAGGTTGATACAACTAAAGTAAGCATCCAATGATACACTAGATAAACAAAAGTAGTTAAGGAGATAAGAAGCCAATCTAATAACACACATGGATACCATAGCATCCTAAATAAAAAAAAGAATATACTATTAAATGAGACATACAAAGGTATGACCGCAACAGCAGTACTCCAATAACAGCATTGCTTTCCTTTCAAAAAAAAGTATGCAACAACTCTGGAAGTGATCGTGTGCTCTAGCCTAAGAGGGAGAGAGGATGAATTAGGCAACTTAAAACCTTGACCTATGGCTCTAACTAGTTTTGCACAAAACTTAAACTAAAACGTGCTATCTAAACGTGCAACTACGGTTCTTCTAGTGTGAAACTCACATCCCAAAAAGAGTTTAGCAACCTATAGCCAATCCTATCAAGATACTACTCTATGATAGTAAAGCCATACAAAGATTGCTAGTATGAAGTGTGGAAGCTTAAAGGAGGAATGAGAGGAAGCAAACTCTTTGACACGAGGATTTATCCCGTGGTTCGGTTAGCCACAAAGGCACACCTACATCCACGTTGTTAAAGCACACACAAAGAATATCGCTTTACGGCAATCAAGTCTCTTCCGCGAACACAATCACGATCACCTTGATCCCGATTTCCACTAATGAGCTTCACCAAGAAGGGTGGGGGTCTCCACGTCCCCATACAAAGTTGTCGACGCTGCTCCACACCAAGTCGGAGGGTCGTTGACGTTGCCAACGAGCCAACAAGGCTCCAAAGAATTGGCGCACCAAGATCTTCTTTTGGTTCACTCTAGAACTAGCTCACAAGGCACAACACATTGCTATCTCACTCACTAAAGAGCTAATTTAGTACTAACACTCTCAAAGATGTGCTAAGGACTAAAGATATGATCACTACGCTCTTGGATGGCTTGAAGGTGTTCTTGGATGTGTATGAGGTGTTTCTAAACTCCAACAAACTTCAAATGACCGGAGGAACCGATATATATAGGCCACCAAGTTGAATTAGCCATTTGGAGCCGGTTACCCTTTTTCTTGCGAGGGCACCGGTTAAACCGATGGGGTACTGTCGGTTCAACCGGTCACACACAGCTCCAAACTAGCTGTTAGCCTTCTGACTGCTGACGTAGTAGCCACCGGTTAAACCGATGCATTGCACCGACATCACGTCGGTTCAATCAGTGCTGATCTTTTTCTTCTCAGCTTCCTGCAAGGCTGACTTTATTGCACCGACGCCTTGCTCCGATGCACCGTCGGTTTAACCGGTGCTGAAGACCTGCTTCCTGGCCGTTTGACATGCTCTCTGGTCAATAGTATGGTGAATGGACTGATGCGTTGTCATCAGTTAAACCGGTGCTACTAATTTCTGCAAGTTTTGTCCAAATCGTCGCTGCGGTCATTTGGACACTTCAAATATATTCTATCTTTGCTTTTTCAATATGGTTTGGCATCGCGACGGTGAGTTGAACATCTCAACGGTGAATTGGACGTCTTGGAGATGGTTTGGACATCATCCTACAAATATGATCTCACAAATTTGTTAGTTCCATTGATCATGTTGTCACCAAAATCAAAAACAATGGCATATTGGGGTCATGTTTCTTACAATCTCCCCATTTTTTGGTGATTGATGACAACACAATCAAAGCAAGCATAAAATTTGCAAGAATTGATAAATTGAACCATTTACACTTGGTTGGATGCTTACCACCATCCAATGTTGGTTCGGTCTCCCCCTAAATCTATCATTTCCCCTTTAGTTTCTCCCCATGTTTGCTACTACATTCATCTTGTTGTGATCATTTGCTTTGATCACTTGCTTTGTTTCTCCCCCTTTGCCAAAGCCACTTGTTTTTTATCCATATTTACCTCGCTTTGCTCCAAACTTTTCCCCCTTTGGAATCAAATCACCTAAAAAGCCCTTGCAAAATAATATAGCTCAAAGGGAAAAGTTAGTAGCCTAGAGAGTTAGTTCCATGAATCATGATCCAATTTTATGATATCAATGAAGATATCAATTGAACAATTACTAAGGTGGATCACAAGACATGAAACTTGCATAATATGAGCTAACCTTTTCACAAGTGTGTGCATGAAATGATAATGTAAAAATCAAGTGCACAGCTAGACATTTGAACGAGAAAGTTTAGATCACGGATGTAGCTCTATAATAACAAAGAATTGACAAAGATACCAATTGAAAGAGTTTTAGACCATGCATATCTCCGAGAACATAGTTACCTTGCAGGCACCAATTGAAAGTGATTTGTGCCAAATGATACCAATTAGAAGTCTTTAAAGTAAAAAACACTTGGTACACCAAGGTAGGGAGAATGTATAAGCACATAGCCTTTGAACTTAGATATGGAAATTTAAGTTCAATAAAACATGGCTCAATATGTGTGAAAGCACACTAATTTATCTAATCACTCTTGTAGAGTAGGTAATTCACATTGAGAGTGAATAACATTCTCTTAGAGTGTTAACTCCGGAAAGAGATTACAAAGGATAAGCTTGAAAACTTTAATCTCAAAATTACAAACCATAGGATGAGCTCCCCCTAAATGTGTGCATTTAGTGTTTGAATCACCAATCAAAGCTATGCATATTGTTTATGACAACAATGCATTGAAAGTTTACCCTATAATTTGTGTTCATGGTACACAAATGAAATACATACCTCAAGAAGTCCATGTACCATAAAAGGTAACATTGTGTAGCTTTCTACACACTTATTAAATCATGTAGATTGCTCATGGGTTAGAGCATGACACAAGCAACCTACCATATATAATACTAGAAAATGCAATGCATGCACATCATAGCAAGAACAATGGAGCTATATGATGCATCAATTAAAATGTAGCTACCATTACCTTATAGGGTACTTGGACAACAAATGTCCAAGATTGCGAGCTTGACTTCTTTAACTTGAATCTCTCGTCTTCTAGTTAGCCAAGTCTCCAAATCCCCCGAAACCATTCTTGGGCTTCAAATCTTCTTTGGAACCCACACAATTTGAGGCCCCTTCATATTGGTGATGATATCTTTGGGCACCCAAATGGAATGATTCCAACCCCTTTCCTTCTTCCCAACCTTGTGAGCAACCACCTTGCCATTGGTCTTTTTCTTGATAACATAAGAGGTGCTATTGCTTTTGATCCTCCGCTTGGGCTTGGTGTAGATGAGAGAACTCTTGATTGTGAGCTTCTTCTTGTTCTTCTTATTCGAAAGTTTCTTCTTTGGTTGAGGGCACTTGTTGGACTTGTGGCTTTCTTGATGGCACTTAGTGCAAATCACGGTGGACCCCTTCCCAAACTTCTTCACCATGTCTTCACGGTTATCTTCAGAAGATTGAACATTGCTCTCTATGTTTTTTTCCTTTAATCTAGCTAAGTCCTTCATGAGGCTTTCCACTTTTTGCTTGAGCTCATCATTTTTCTTAGCAATGAGGTCATCACATGATTCTACAAGGACATCCTCATGACATTTCTCATTGCAAGGGTTAGAGCAAAATTCATCAATTAAATCACTGCAAGAAGTTGAAATATCTATCTTAAAAATGGAAATTGCACAAGTGATAGATTGCTTCATTTCCAAAAAGCCATTAGTATCATCAATGCTCTCATTTTTCCACTTGAGCTTTTCATACTTCTCACTAAAGCAATTTGAATTTGCATAACAAATCTTCATAATTTGTAGCAAGAATAGCATTAAGATCATTAAGAGCATTAAGCTTTTCAATTTTTTTGATTGCTTCTTAATAACTTTTTAGTGCTTATGAACTAAGTCAAAAAGTTCATCAATTGAAGGAGAATTTGAGTCATTATCACTTGCATCGCTCTCCATACCTTGGGCCATGAAGCATGTGTTTGATGATGATCTTTTGTTGGTGTGGGTGGTGAATTTCTTATTTGATTCATTACTTGAGCTTGCGCTTGATTCTTCACCACCACTTACCCATTCACTAAAGATGGCAAATGATTCATGTTTGAGCTTCTTCTCCTTCTTTTCTAGTTTCTTCTTGAACCTCCTCTCAACCTTCATATGTTGGTAGTGAGGCCCATCTTTGAGGAAGATCATGTACCCCATTGAGTTGATTTTATTCAAGCATTTGTTCATCTTTTTGACTTGCTTGTAGAGATCAGAGTTCATTGGCTCTTTTTCATCATTTGAGGTGCTTCTTGCCCCCATCTTCTTCCTATTCACTTGAGCTACCTTTGATGGTCATCTCCTTCAACTTTTTGACTTGCTTGCATGTAAGTGCACTATGTGTTGGTGAAGAAAGTGCACTATGCGATCACCTTGTTGAGGATTTGATTTGGTGTCAATGTGTTGAGATCCTTCTCATAGATTGTGAACTAGGTAACCGAGCTGGAGGAATGTCATGGTGATGACACTCCTCCTTCTCTCTTCTGCCATGTAAGCAAATCTATATATCATATATAGATAGCACCCACTAACTATTTCTCTTTTCATGCAAGGTGTCCACATCATTCTCCACTAAGTGTCCCACTAATTTTCAACTACCTTATTAATTACAAAAAATGTTCATGTCATCTCTACAATATGCAATACTTTTAATCTTTAATTAACTAAAGTAAAATCATATACATACGCTATTTTTTCATCACCTATTCTTCTATAATGTGATCAAATATTCTATTGGTGTTTCTTCTTTTAGCTTATCGATTTTTACGAGATTCAATTAACAAGAAAATGTCCATATGATTTCTACTATGTGCAATACTTTTAATCTTTAATCTATTAACGTAAAGTCATATACATACTCTATTTTTGCAATACTTTTAATCTTTAATCTATTAACGGAAAGACTCATATACATACTCTATTTATTTGAGCATCTATTCTTTTATAATGTGATCAAATATTCTATTGATGTTAGTTTATCAATTTCTACCCGATCTTGATAAAAAATAACATGCAAGTAAAATTCATATCAACTATATAGTCTATATAGATGACACCTACTAAAATCATTAACTATATTTATCTTAACATGCAAGTTATCCGCATCATATAGGATCCCATTATATCAAATGCCACATCAATGTCCACTAGGGCCATCTATTTATGTTTTCCATCGATTTTTTTTGTGAATATTGCCATGCAATCATCTTAATTTTTATACTTTCAAATTTTACGTTAAAATTTAAGAAATCACGCAGCAACGCGCGGGGTATCACCTGGTTTAATATTGATAACACTCCCATGATATTTCTATTGAGATTGACTTTATTCTCTCCGCTAGTTGAGTATTTGAACGAGAAAGAAGATAAGTTAAGGAATAAAGTGCATCACAACTAACTAATGCCTAACCTGCTAAGCTTTCATGATTCACCTCTATTTCTCAGTAGAGACACCTTGAAAACTCAAGGTTATCGAGCTATTTAAACTTAACTTACTAAAAGCTCAATTCGGACTAATTAAAATATACTAGGAATTAGGGATGCAAGCGGGGCAGGCTATGCCGCAAGCCCGCCGGTTTAGCCGGCGCCGCGAACCCGCATCGCGGAAGCGGACCACGCGGTTCGGCTCGCGTCTGACAACCTCTCTGCCGAGCAGGCTCGTCCTCGCCGGCAAGGCCACTGCCGAGCAAGTTCGTCCTCGCCGGCCAGGCCACATTGAGCTTCCCCGCCCTCACGCCCGCCTCTGCAATGCGGCCGGCGGCCCGTAGCATCCTGCAATGGCACCGACGGTGGCATGACATCAGCATTGTGTTGGTGCGCTGTTTTATCGTCGTGCCCGTGCTACGATACGCGGGCCACTACCCCTCAGCCTTCAAGTCTGCAACCAGGAATGCCACCCTCACAAGTCACAACTCACAAGTCTCCGCCATGAAGTGTCCGCGGTAGCTGCCCTGCTGCGTAGCTGGCGGACGCATGCGGGCTGCCGCAGAGCCCGCAAAAAGCAAGCGCCGCATAAGCCCGCAACAAGACTTGCGGCTCGTGCGGACGCGGAGCGGGCAACCACAACCCGCCCCGCCTGCATCCATACTAGGAATAAAGTCGAGCTCAACTCTAATCTGGAGCTCGCGAGTTCCAATGACCCGAGGTTGAACTATTTGGTTATCTTATGTCTCTATTTCTATTTATCTGTAAAGTATTTCTATTTAGTTGATGTGTCGATACACTTTACTAGGTAAATTCCCCGTGCGTTGCCGCGGGATGTTTTATATAATTTTTAATTATGATTTTCAGATTTAGTCGGGGGAGAGTTAAGGGTTGGTCTTTTTTTATAGAAGGTAGATTATTCTATAAATTTAAGTTAATTTGATAAATAGCTGAGCATGATACATACGTGGTTTTCTATGGAATGAAAATTTAAATTATTGAGAAACTAACATAGAACTGCAATAAATAAAGTTGGACCCGATCTTTTTAGCTACCGAGGATAGTAAAGCCTTTAAAGGCATCAGTTAAGTGGAAGTATTAGTTGTTGAGTGACGCTTAGAACTTGATTTCAGGAGACGAAAGGAAGCATGAGTCTGTTGGGTTCCCTTTCAGATGGATGGACCGATATAAGGATTTCATGGCAATTCAATGGTGGAAATTTTGCAATAACGTGAATAACTTGCATGTCAAGAGAAATAGCAATTAATGAGTTATAGTGGGGAGTTTTTTTTGTAAGAGTTATAGATTACTATAGTTATATTTAACCATCCAAAATTGAAATAATATAACGGGAGGCGATGTTCGCCAACCGAGTTCGAGCTTGACTGTAGGCTTGGCGCATCTCAGGCTCAGATCGCTATCGCACATTCTATGGGTGGGCAAAATACCCGAAACCCGAAACCCGAGCCCGAAAAATCCGAGACCGAACCCGAATAACCCGAACCCGAAAAACCCGAACCCTATTTCGGGTTCTAACCCACGGTACCCGAAATTATTACGGGTAGTTCGGGTATTGGGCCACGGTACCCGAACTACCCGAAATACCCGAAATACAATCCAGCCCATGTATATTTACTCATTGCACTTGCAGCCCAGCCCACGAAACCCTTAACCCTAACCTAGACGCCCAGCCCAGCCCAGCCGCACAGGCGCACAGCCCACCCCACACCCCAGTGGCCTAGTCAGTCACGCCGCCACTACACCCGAGTCGCGATTCGCGAGTCGCCCAGGCCACCAGCGCCCCTCGCCCGCCGACCGCCGCCGCGCCACTGCCCTTCGCCCGCCGGCCGCCGTCCCCGCGCCACCGCACGCGACCACGGCCTACTTCCTCCGACAGTGCTGCTCGAGGCGACCCCCTTGCTCGCGGCGACCCCCGGCGGCCGGATCCAGTGCCGGCCCCCCCTCTCCTCTTCTCCGACCGGATCCATGGAGGCATACGGCGCCTCCCGCTCCTTCCTCTCCCTCCCCGGCGAGCAGGCGAGCCGGCGCAGCTCCGGATCTCGCCCTCGCTGCAGTGGCCGCCGGGGCGGCCGCCTCACTGTCACCGGCTCCCTCTGCGCCCTCGTCCCCCTCCATCTTATCCTCTCGGCTCGGCCCCAGCTCCTCCGTCTCCCAATGGCCTCCGCCAACGCCATCTCCACCGCCTCTCTCCTCCGGCCCCTCTCTCAGGTGATCTGCGCCAGGCCGGCGGGCGAGGAGCTGCGGCCTCCTCCCCTGCGCCGGGCCGAGGAGCTGCGCCGGCCGGCGCGGGCGTGGGGTGGGGCAAGCCTCCCCTGCTCCAAGCGGCGCGGGGCGAGCGGGTCGTCAATTCGGGTGGTTCGGGTTTACCCGAACCCAAACCCGAAATTTCGGGTACCCGAAATGTCGGGTTCTGGTTTTTGTCAGCAAATTTCGGGTTCCAGTTTTTAAAACCCGAAATTTTAAAAGCCCGAAAAACCCGACCCGAAATGTTCGGGTAACCCGAACGCCCAGCCATAGCACATTCACAGCAGTCCAGCTTTGAGGTGGCAGTCGTCCCAAAAAAAAAAAAACTTTGAGGTGGCAGGCTCGCACAAGCTGGGCTTGTTGAGCCCTCCCCGTCAGGGCTCAGGGCTCAGGGCCTCGGGCTCCGCTCATCTCTTTTCGACTGTTTCTTTGCTCCTTCCCTTCTCACTGACTCTCCTCTTCCATCCCTGGCGGCGACGACTGGGCGAGCGGCAGCGCCATTCATCGCGTCTTAGCCCAGCCCTTTGCCGGCGACGAGTGCATCCTCCAGGTATGCCGCGCCCGCCCCTTCTCTTTCCTTGTGCTGTGCGAGCCGGAGCACCCCAAACCCTAACAAAACTATCTGTATTTGGATCTGAATCCAGTTACAATATATTGAGCTACCTACTAACTTGGATTTCGTTTGCAAGAACAAGAATTATCGGGTGTACATGTGTACACCCATGTCCTATGCTGGGTCCGCCCCTGCATGGGATCTTCCCCTTTTCTCAAATTCTAATGCTAACTCTTCGCTGCCTTTTATTTTCCTGAGAAGAAAGTTGGTTGTATATAGAAGAAAAGTTCATTGGCCATGGTAAAATTGTTTGTGAACATCTACAAGATACTTCCCTTGCCATTGTTAACATGCACAGACTAGATCTGTCATTCCCTTCAAATTGGGCTCATATGTTGTGCTGCCAACTTCTTGGTTGTATAAATTCGAACACTGAAGAATAATGTCTATAAGAAGGTTTGACCCTTGTCATTACCTTGCACATGCTATACATGCTTCTAAGCATTTTGTTTCCTTTATATTTGGTTCAAATAATTTGTATAATGTTTTGTGCTATGTTTTTTAGCTGTACAAATTTGAGCCCTGAACTTAAATTTTAGTGATTGCCAATCAAAATTTTCATCCTGCATATCTATGAATGATCTAGTCATGCACCATTTCTCCCACAATTCAGCAGATGCATTTGGGTGTCGGGTATTGATGTCCCTGTGCAGCAGAGATCTATCATGCAAGCCTGGTGGTAGTTATTATTGACTTAACATTTTATTTTAGCCAAAAGAAACCAAAATGGAACTCATGCCATATGTTATGTTGCCGCCAGTTATCACTAGATCAGCGTTGCCGGTAGAAGTGTTTTGTTCTATGTTGCAAGATTATGATTATTTGAATTTTGGTCAGAGAGCTCTATTGGGATCGATTACTTGTTGCTACTTTGGTGCTACATCAACACTGCTGTTTGATATGCAACAGTTGCATGGAATTTCCTATATGTTCTGACAAATATTTTCTAACTATTGCCTAATCCATTGCAGTAGTAGTAACTGGTGGTTTCAGCCAGACAACAATCATGAGTCTTGCTTGCCTTGTATGCCATGGCATGAACAGCCCCTCGCACTCTCTTAGAAGCTACTCAGTGTCGAGTTCAGAGGAGGAGAGCCGATGTGGAGCTGCTGTGGCCTGCTTAGCTCGAAGAGTAACGCCAGCTGGAACTTCTAGTGTTGGCACATCAAAGGTGACCCCGTCTCCGCCCATGGTGACTGGTCAAAGCGCAGAGGGCACTCCCCGCCTTCAACGCAGCCGTGCTGTGTCCAGGGACCTTGTTAGGGATTGGAACTTTGATGAAGTAATTCTCGCAAACTAGAGTAGCCTTAGTTCTCAGCGGGACTCTGTGCTACTTATCAGGGAGGAGATTCCTTCATTTGATGTACATTTTTTCCTAGTAGACGTCTTGAAGTCCATGTTATCGTATATTGATACTAAAATGACTTGCTGAGAAAATGCCCGAGAGGTGGTACCTTTCAGGAGCTATATTGGATTGTTGCAGTTCTATATGATCGCCTACCTGTGTAGGCAGTGTAGCTAGGATAAATGTTTAGGTTTCCCTTTTCTATTTTCCAACATGGATAAGTTGTCATGTACCTTTATGTATATTATGATCGAATCCAACTCCCGACCTCTGTCTAGCATTGAAAACTGAAGTGGTATTTTAGTGTATTTCAATTGATGTTTCTAGGCCAATATTTTTGTCATGCAGAACTTAATGTTGAGCCCTTAAACTCTGTTGGCATAATGATTAATGAAGGCAGAAACAAATATTCTAGGCTGTATTCCCAGAATGGTTGAAATGAAGATGTACTATTGGATGGATATAAGAAAACGTTCTTCATCACCCAAACGCAAAATGGGTGTTCGTTTGAGAAAAGAGGTGGTGCTGGTCCATCATTAATGAGGTTAGTTGAGTTCCTTGTAGCTGAACATAATGTTTTTTTACTTGTGAAGATGGGATTGCCCCAAATGTAACTCCAGAGATCATTCTCAAAGTCCTGCCTTTGTGCGGTGGAAAGAATGTTTTGCAAATCTGTTGTCCCTCGTGTCACTCAAATTCTTGTTTGATTTGGCAAATGATTCATCACCAAAATAAAACGAAATAAATTCATGATGGAACTAAACGGAGTACTCCAGAAATGAACGAACATCTTCCGTCTACATTTTTTGTGATGAGTCCGTCTACAGTTTTACTGTCCCTCTATTCCCCCATTTCCGGGAAATATATGTTGTGATGGGTGGGATAATTTGCTCATCGAGCCTCAAATCTTGAAGTCCATTTACGCAGCTGGCAATACTTTTTGAGTGATAAAATAAAACTTGTTGCCATACAAGACCTCACTGGGATGCACAATTGTGCATGAGTGTGGTGTCCATACAAACTATATAGCATTCACGATTTCAAGTTGTCAAAATAAAGGAGACATTCTCCATTGCAGGTAACAAAAAAAAAACACTATAGAGTTCATTTTCACTGTAACAAGTATAAATCCCAAGTGTTCAGATACAGATAACGAAACAAAGTCGAATGATAGCCAAAGCGGTTTTTCCAAGAACAAACGAAAATGAATCCTATTTTACGTCAATAGAATGTATTTAATATGATAGACCATTGCAGAAGCCTCTTGGTGCACACTTCACAGAGGCCTAGCAACACGTTGGTTTCGTTAAACGGCAACAGGGGGCCTGAGCAGAGCCATCGCTTCTTTTATCTTCCCCATTGCAGTTTCCAGTGTTGACATAGCTGCAGCGTATGAAATGCGAACACCCTTGTCATCTCCAAATGCATCCCCAGGGACAAGTGCAACCTATAATACAATCCATAGTAAGCACTGTGAATGTTCTTGTATGATTGTATCTCATACTGATGTACTCAAAATCGGACTAATTACTTACCTGTGCCTTTTCTAGCAGAAACATGCAGAGGGATTCAGAGTCCTTGATAGTGCCAAAACCTTCCACCTCAGAACCATAGTAGGAGCTGAAATCGATAAACAAATAGAAGGCTCCCTGCAAACTTGAAACTTAGATACTTTCCTGGTATAGATGTTATATATATATTCTCGATAAGTATTGTAAACATACCTGAGGTTCTGATATCTTGACTCCTGACAGCTCCCCAAAGCTTCTTACAAGGTAATCACGACGCTCCTGGAATGCTTTTACCATGGTTGATACTGCTTCACCACCGGCATAACCCAGGTTCAAAGCCGCAAGCCCTGCCTTCTGTGATATACTACTGGCCCCAGAGGTGTACTGAAGTAAACAAGGCACTATCAGGGCTCAGGGTGATAAACAATTCAAAATTCAATTCAGTTTCTACAAGAAGATTATATGCGATAACGAGTCGGCATTCACAATGAGTGGTGCATGATAGAGGTTGCTGTCCTTTTAAATATTGTGGGTAGGAGCTACTGGCTACTGCTGTCTAAATAGCTTGGAAAATGTGGTGAACTTAAATCAGGATGTAAACACAAGGAAAAAAATCTGGTTCTTATGGTGAGATGATCCTTAAGTTAGAAGATTAGCATTGCCACGAAGAATCAAGACCAAAACTGATTATAGACTGCACTTGAACATGAGAAGACAAAGAGAGTATGAATAAGATCAGCTAATATTGGCCAGGCCACAAGTGCTTGCCCAGACAAGTTTTTCAAAAAAAAGAAGACCTGGACATCATTTTAAGTGAAAGAAAAGAGATATGAGTGCCCACCTGGCTTTGGATCTTTCCACAGGCTGAGACGAAATGTTTAGGGGCAGCTAAATATCCAAGTCTCCAACCGGTCATAGCAAAAGCCTATAAAAACATATTGTCATCAGATATTCAAAATATTAGCAGGACCATGCATAGGGTCTTGAATATAGCAGAATGTAATGAACGAGATCTACTTCTTCACTTATCGAGTTGCATTCACCACTAAATTATTTTCTGAAAATTTCAGGCCCCATGGGCTACTGCAGAAGGACCCTTAGCCCTGTCGATTGATCCAGAAAAATAAAGAAAGAAAAATAATAAGGAGGTAATTACCTTAGAAAAGCCATTTACAGTTAATGTTCTTTCCCACATTCCAGGCAACGAAGCAAAGCTTGTATGTTTAGCAGGCTGATAGATGATATGCTCATAGATCTCATCAGATAAAACCTGGATGGAAATATTGATAATGTGGTATATATCAATAGTCAAGATGAAGTTTTGATGAAAAAGGTCTCAACTCTAAAATAACTTGAATACAATAAGATCCGAGTGCTAACCAGGAGCCTAGGATACTTCCTGACTATAGCAGCAATCTCCTCAAGCAACTCCTTAGGATAAACAGACCCTGTTGGATTAGATGGAGAGCAGAGAATCAAGATCCTTGAATTTTCATTGATCACCGGGGCAAGTGACTCTGGCCTTAGCAGGTAATTGTCTGATATGCTTGTAGGGAGAATAACTGGCGTTGCACCAGCCAGTCTAGCCATCTCAGGGTAGCTGACCCAATATGGAGCAGGTGTCAAAACCTACAACAAGATAGCGAGTCAATATTTTTACATAACACAATGCAGAGCATTCCAGTTCTAAGAACAACAAGCACATATATTTATAACAACGTTTGCTTCATCTGGATTAAGCCATAATAATTGCATTTAAACATATTTGCAGTTGAAAACATGGAATCAGCAGAATACTCAAATTATTAGTTTGAATGTTCAGAAGTTGAAGCAATTAGCAAGCTGTGGAATTTGCAGTTTTAATTAAGAGTAAGGATGTGTCCAAACAAAATAACTAAATATTTGCAACAGACAAGCATATGCGTCTAAGCGATTAAAATGCAAGCATTTAAGAAAATTGCTCCTAAAGAACTAGGTAGAGAGATGTGGGCTTTACTTCATCACCAGGTGAGCATACGGCAAGCACAGCTTGTGTAATGCACTGCTTGGCTCCATTGCTCACTAGCACCTGATCGGGGGTGTAGGATAATCCATTCTCCTCTGAATACCAAAAGTGAACATAGATCATTAAATTCCTTAAGCAATGCAGCAAATCTGGGAACAAGGAATCTGTTCACACTCACCCTGAAGCTTTTTGCAGATAGCCTTCCTCAGCTCCAGAGTCCCGGCATTGGGCGTGTATCTTGTGGCGCCATCCCTGATTGCATTCATTCCAGCCTGGACCCAAGCAACTAAGTTAAAAATTTGGGTTAATTGGATCTGTGCCATTACAATTTTTCAAGTTCTGAGTTCTGCCATTACTATTCGTCTATTTTGAAATATGCCATTACAATTTCTCCTCTACCTGGCTCATGCCATTTTCTACCCTTCCGACGCCGTTGGGCCCAATTGCAGACCGTAGTATACGTATTTAGTATGGCTCAATCTATTCTGGCTCAACAGATAAAGCTGTCGTTCACTCCCGGCTGTTGCCCATCGACGGCGGCCTCGGTCGGCGCGGGCATCTCCTGGAGCTCCTTATTGGGCGCTTCCGGCGGGACCTCCGACGGCAGCGCATTGTCGGTCTGTTCCGACGGCGGCGGCGGCCCGTCTGCCGGCTCTCGTAGTAGTAAATCTCGACCTCGCCGTAGATCAGGCTGCGCTTCTCCGGCGGAGCGGGGGAAGCAGGGGATGGTGGATCCAGCGGAGCAGGCTGCGCTTCTCGGGCAGCCCGACCTCCTATGGCCTGCGCGTCCCCACGAGGGCCATCGCCACCATGCCTGCTGCACACGAGCTCGCGGCCGCCTCCGCGACCTCCGCGCTCAGCGTAGTGCTAGGGGTGTGCTTGCTCGTCGTCCTCGCCCGCTCCCGCGCGCAAGCCACAGGCCGACGCCACCTCCGTCGCCGTGCTCAAGGCGCCGCGGGCCCTCGCCGCCGCATCCTCCCCGAGAGCGCCGCCCACACCGCCGCACGCTCGCTAGCATGGAGGCATTCCAATTGAGATGCTAGGGAGGTCGATCTAGCAAGGGAACTTGCGATTCAACTGCCAAGGAGCTCGATTCGCTGGAAGATTTTGATTAATTTTTTGTTTTCATTTTTCGGGGACGTTCGTCAAGCTCCGCCGGTGCTGTTGCTGTCTTGCTACCGCTAGAGAAGGCCCACCACGAAGTAGATCGAAAGAGCAGCCGCCGCTGCCTTTTCTCCTGCCAAACAAGATGGATGTTGAAGAAGATACCTGGATCTAGCTGGTCAACTCCGACCCGTTCGTCCCCAGCCCCCGCAACCTCCTCGCCACGCCCACCATGCCGTCGCCCACCGCCGTCGCTGAGTTCTTCGGCAGCTCGCCGCCGCTACCGTGCCCGTGCAATGGATGCAGAGTGAACGGCTCAAATGAAGCAAGCCGATAAGTGCGGCTTGAGCCGGGGCAGACTGAGCCATACTATAGCTGGATATGTATACAACGGTCTGCAAGTGGGCCCAACGTCTCCGAAAGAGTAGAAAATGACATGAGCCAGGTAGAGGGGAAATTGTAATGGCATATTTCAGAATAGACGAATAGTAATGGCAGAACTAAGAACTTGAAAAATTATAATGGCACATATCCAATTAACCCTAAAAATTTACCCCCACTTCCCACAGTTACAAACAATGTCAGCAAAACGCATTACTCTGAGCTCTGTTCTGAGATTCAGAGTTGCAATGATCCAAACGAAATTGTGGTTACTGCAATCAACAAAACAATTAATCACATTAAGGTATTTACAATTAAGCTGGCTAGAACGTTCACCAACTCTAGGAGGATTCGATATACATGCGTTACACCAGGATCTAAACTAATGCGCGATCTAGACCAAAGCACTACCAAACCATGAAGGGATACAGCTGTTCCAGTTTTTGCTCTCCCGCTGCCCCCGTTCCCTTTGGCCTACGGAACTAATTGAGAACGCCGGGCTCGATTCTCACCTCGGCGATCACGGTCGGCGTGTCGAAGTCGGGCTCCCCGGCGGCGAGGCCGATGACGGGCACGCCGGCCTGGCGCAGCGCGGTGGCCTGGTCGGTGATGGCCATGGTCTTGGACGGGCGGAGCGCGCTCACCCGCGGGCTGATGGTCGTGTCCACCGCCTCCGCCCTCACCGTCGCCATCCTGGCCCCGCACTTGCGCGACTCCCTCACCCTGCGAATCGAAGAGTAGAGACGAGCAGCCTTCAGCGACGACGACGGCGACGCGGGAGAGGAAGGTCGGCAGAGGCAGCGAAAGGGACCGCTGCTGGCCAGGCGGCTCACCTGGGGAATGAGACGGAGCCGGTGCCGGTGGAGGTTTTGGTGGGGAGGGTGAAGGACGGGGTGGAGGAGGAGGAGGAGGGGGCGGAGAGGGAGGAGAAGGAGACCATTGGAGCAGCGGCTCTCTGTTGGCTGGTGGCGCGTTGGTGCGAGGTGGCTGGGCCGCGCTCAGTTGTACTGGTCCGGTTTGGAAGGGGATGGTGGGGGTGGTAGGTGGGTCGCCTCGCCACCGGAGACCCATGTGTTTCGGCGCTTTTTTTCTTTTTTATATTAAAAAAATCAAAATTTCAAAAATATATGTCCGTTTTGAAAAATTTCAAAAATATCCCCGATCGCTCTCATAGGGCGACAGGCCTAAGTGTAATTTTTTTTCAAATTCGCAATGAGGTCCCTGGGAAAAAAAAATGCGAGAGGGCCTGTCGCCCCCCCAACGGGCGACAGGGTCCCTCCCCCCTATATAAGCACTGGCCGCCATTTCCTTTGTCATTTGAGCCTAAAAATTCAGGAAAAAAGAGAGGGGTGAGGAGAAGAAAAGCGGCGAAACTCTGCCGAATTGCGTACTTGTGATCTACCAGTAACTTCCGTATGAATTCATTGATATTGTATAATAATTTAATTTAATTAGCGGATTAGCTGAATTAGATTTGGTGTTTTAGAACACTCGTTTAGTATTACAATTTCAGTACTATTACAGATTTGTTTTTAAATTAATTATGAATTAAAATAGAATTATGAAAGTACCTTATTGATATTGCAGTATAAGACAATGGCTGTCTCCAATTGTAGAGGATTTTCATGGACCGAAGAAAAATCTAGTATAATACTTGATATCATGACCCATCTTGTTATCAGTAAGAAGTTGGATCCGTTAGCGGATGGTACGATAGAGATGGTGTTGTCCAAAGTAGTAGAGTTTAAAGATTTCACATTATTTCGAGGTGTTACGACGCAAGATGTAAAGAGACACCTACTAGAACGACGGAAGATATACATGAGAGTATGTGAACTAGCGAATCATCCTAATATCATTGGATTCTTACAAAGTTCTTGTAAGATATGGATGCGGCCAGAGGTGTATGAGATGCACATTAAGGTAACTTTCATTCAGTTGTAATCCCGTCCGTCATTTCGAATCCATATTTATGAAACAGTAACATTGTTTTTTAATTATATGCTAGGATTACCCCGAGGACACGGAGTTGATTAACAAAACGATACCAAATTTCCGTAAATTGGTATGTATCTTCGGTGGACTTATGCCGCAAACTAGACGAAGGAGGTGGATAAGATTTTCGGGTGATAGTACTTTGCCTGCGCAAGAACAGATGCCCGGAGGTTCGTCGAGTCATGCTTCAGCACCTCAACCACCAACTTGTGTTAACTGGGATGACGACATGGATGACTTTATGCCCCCCAAACCATGGCCTCCAACACATGATGTTCCTCCCCCTTTACATGAACCTAGAATCATAAAAGAGATAAAGGGAAAGGCAAGAGATTCGTCAAGTCATGTTGCACCACCTGCAGCACAAACTTGTGTTAACTGGGATGACGACATGGATGACTTCATGTCCCCCAAACCATGGCCTCCAACACATGATGTTCCTCCCCCTGTACATGAACGTAGATCCAGAAAAGAGAGAAAGGGAAAGCCAAGAAGTTCGTCGAGCCATACTACACCACCTGCAGCACCACCATCTGTCAACTAGGACGACGACCTAGATGATTTCATGCCATGATCTATAACATATGATGTTCATCGGTTTAAGATGTATTCGCATTTAGTATTTTTAATGTTGTATTATGGTTGTATGTATGTCTCGTACCTAACATGCATTCACTGGACATGTACATAATGTCGAGTTTGAATCGTACTTAGTCGTAATGTAGCATCGAAGTATAAACATACCATCTATTGTATGTAATGGAAAATACGAGAGTGATCAGAGGCGAACGTTGAAGTGTATAAATAAGCGGTCCACAACTATCTCATTACAAATAAACATCAGAGATTCAAACATTAGATATATCTAACCACTCCTAGGGCGTCGGACCCTCTTAACCCTCTGCTGGGCACAGACATGGCCCTCGGAGCTTTTCATGTCACTAGAATACTAAAAAGTACACATTTAATTAATATAACGCTAAAAAATAAGAACTAAGAAATACATTACATAATGTGAACCATCAAATTTTACATCATAATACAACGATAATGAAACACACATCACACATGCAGTGGCATGGCAGAACCCGTTGCAAACTACGGTAAACAGATTCCGGACTAACCTAACATGCCTTAGGTAATTTTAAAAAAAAATAGAACAAACACAACGATGCAGCATGTCACTAGCACTAGGGTAGTCCTAGTAGCCGTACCCCCACGTAGCAAACTGCGTTAAGCCTTCTCCGCAGTATCCACCCATTGCAGGTGGTGCAGGCGGTGGTGCCGGAGGCGCAGGGACATTCTTCTTGTGACAAGGGCAGTTGCAGTAAGGAATAGTGCATGGTTTATCCTGTGAACCGGCAGCATTGCTGGTATCATCAACTTCGTCGTCTTTGTTACCCTCGCTCACTTCATCATAATGGTTCAGCTTGTATTCCAGATCAAAGATCTTTATCTGGAGGTACTCGATGAACTCCTGAACAGAATCAATTGGTGCCAGGATCGACCCACCTAGTAAAACCACAGTTTTCTGGAGCATCGAAAGACTGCAAAACAAATTTCATGTAAAGTGTCTCATTGAAGATAAAGAAATGAAACAACCGAGTATTACCCATGCGTGTGGACATTTAAAGAAACGCCGACCGCCATCCATCCCGTCGGTGCACATCTGCACTAAGCAGTCCTCACCATGTCTGCATTTTGGCCACGGTTCTCTATGGTTATCGTATTTTCGAAGATGAGTTTAATTGGTAAATTCACTCTTGTGCTGTGGCGGAAACTCAAACACTGATTCCGGAAAGGAATCAGGTCCAAGAGGCCCCTCCCATATTATGGGGTCTCCCTTTCTTCCCCCTTTTTCTTTCCCAAAACCGTAGTAATTCTTCCCACTAGACCCACCTCCAGACATTGGGTATACAATGAGCTTTGGTGTTTAAGTGCTGCTGGGAGTTCATAAACTTCGGAGTATTTATAGGCGCACAAAGGTCTGATACCCGGAGTGTGGAGTGTAAATGCACCTAAAAAGCCTACATGACAACACAGTGAAGAGGCTAGCTGACCTAACACTGAAAATGCTAGATTCGATTCTCGAAATGACTACTCGATGCATCTCTGTGCATGCAGACTCACTGCGCTGCATTGCTGCCGCTCGGTCGATCGCGCCTAGATGCCGCCTTCCCCACTACACGCCACAGACCTTCGCTGTAGAATGACAGGTCCGTCGTCCTCGCCAGAGAGACTGCTTTGAAGGTGAGCTGGTGTGGTTGCCGTGTTGTCACATTTTTTTGAAATGGTGGAAGGGCACTGCTATTGGGTCACATATGTCTGGGCAAAGAATGCGACATTTGGGAAACTCGTGATCGCCGTGCTGAGCAGTGGCAACCTGTGATCTCGTACTCGCAGCTAGATACACTATGGTTCCTATTTTGAGCTATTCGAGCGTGTAGTCGTCATCATCGTCGGCAGGATCTCGGCCGCTAACTCCTACCGCACCTAACTTGTCCTTCATTAAATCACGGAAAAAATTTGCAAGAACTTCCCTTATTTCACGAGCATTATGAAACCCACAAACATAACAAGTTCACATCAATAGTATCTATAGAAACAAATGACAAGTAAACTAGCACAATCATAAACATCGGATACAAATAAGCAGTCCACAGCTATCTCATTACAAATAAACATCAGAGATACAAACATCAGATATATCTAACCACCCCTAGGGCGTCGGACCCTCTTAGCCCTCTGCTGGGCACGGACATGGCTCTCGGAGTAGGTGAGAACATCCGGAGACCTCACCTGTCGCTCAGGATGCGCAAGGGGCTGCAGTGTCTGCTGCTGAGAGATCCCAAGTGGTGCTCCTCCTAGCTATGAATACCCCAAGACATCTAGGTCACCTTGCGCGGTAGGCTCTTCTGGAGTCAAGCTGTCGAGGTCGTCTAAGGTGAAGCCCTCGTTATCTGGTCGAAAGGAGGAAGAAGAAGGTCCGGCGCCCGCATCGGGGTAGAATCAAACACATAAAATGTGGATGTTAGCGTACGCTCGTGTATTTCGTCATGACATGTAGAAACCGAAATACGAAACATAAACTAACCTGTGTAGACCGGTATCTGTGGCCCTGGTACCATCCCTGGATACGGTCCGCCAACTGGTGCTGTCCCTCTAAACATTCCAGTATGGCCGAACACAGTAGCTGGATCCTATCATGTTTGTGATATTAGTAAATATGTAGGAATACTTGATCTAATTTTAAAGAGATATGTACGCTACCTGCACTTGGGAAGAACTGCGACGTCGGCCCATGCACGGTCGACGGACACGGGAACGACGACGAGGCCTGGGACGACCCGTGGCTGTCTTCGTACTGCACACGGCTTCCCAAGTTGTGCACTACCTGACGCAACTGGTCACGCTGCCTCGACCATGCCTCTGTCTGCTCAAACTGGGTCATTGGGGATCTGGCACGTACCCTCGTCAGGTATGTCGAGCAGTCCCTTTCCATCATGTTGCAAATGCGAAACTGCATCCATTCAGTAAAGGTACAGTTAGAAACACATGAATTATCTTATGAATATATATATATATATATATATATATATATATATATATATATATATATATATATATATATATATATATATATATATATATGCAAATACGATCAAGAGACTCACCGCGCCAGCTAGTGCCTCCACGTGGTGCCGGGCATAGCCATCCTAAGGCCTCGCCTGGTGTGGCTGCGGGTGAGTGTCAACATAAATCAGACGAGCCCGAGTCCGGGGTAAGTACCAGGTGAGGTAAGCCCTAAAGGAGCTGTCTATGTGTGGTCCTGTTGGATGGACCAAGTGCTCGTCTGCCTGTTCCTATTGGTCCACCCACGACTGCATCTTGGTGAGCCAATCCTCAGAGTATGGCAAGCCACTCCTTGACAACCTACAAAAGTGGAACACGAAGAATCGTTAGATTCGACACGAATGTATGAGCCAAGTTCATTCATAATTACCTGTGGTCCTGGTGACTGACACGCTCCAACACGGTGGGCACCGGAAACTCCTGGCGCTGCCCAAACTGTCTCCTGACTCTCCATGGGCAATATGCCTCAACCGCGATGTCATAAACCAGGACGGCGGTAGTAAGCCACAGGCTCGCATTCGCGGAGCAGTGCGAAGACAGGCCTGCTGGTGCACGGGTAGCCACAGCCTCTGGGCTGTAAGGCTCCCAAACAACGTCCTCGGGCGTCAGCATGTCGAGCTCCGAAACAAACTCAGGATATGCGCGTCTAACCTGTGCATGCGCACAGGACCTCTGCATTCCGAATAAGTAAAATTAAAAGTGCGCTAATGCATCATGTAACAATGAATAACAAAATTAGATTTGTTGCGAACGTACCTGACGCCAGATCCAGATAGTTCCCATAGTGGGCCTCTCGTCCTCCTTGTCGCCGTACATGCCCCCGTGGTAAGGCTCGTGGCTGACCATGGGCCGACCAACGGCTAGCCTCTCGTACGACCAAAGCTGTAGCAGTAGTGGGCACCCTGCCAGGATAGCGTTCCCATGTGTCTTCATGCAGCCGTCGTAGAGTCCACGGTAAGTGGCTGCAAGTACCGCCTCACCCCAGCTGTAGGGCAGTACGTCCTCGTCCCCATCTGCAATCTCCCGTGCATACGGAAGGAGAATCCTATCGACCGAGTTGCCATGAGTGTTGTTAAACATGATGTAACCAAACAACCAAAGTAGGTATGCCTCCAGCGATCTGGTCACACTGTACTCGTCGGCATCCGCAGCGAACAGGGCAGGCTGCATAAACAATTAAGATTAATGGTTTCAACTGACAATGGAACATATGAATTGTAACAATTAAATTTATGGGAAATTTGTCTGCAGGACACTGTGAAAGTGTAGTTTTGTGTGTAACACACCATAAAATTCAATATTGTCTCTAACACACCGTGAATGCTTGATTTGGTCTGCAACACATCAAAGCAATTATAATAATTATTTATAGCTGAACGAAGATGTAAATAGACCATTTTGCCACCGGGCCCACCTGCCATCCTCTTCTTCTCCCCTCCTCGAACGGAAGGACGGTGACGCGGTGGCGCGGGCGCGGCGCCGCGGCGGCGTTCCTGGCGACGAAGCAATCCTCGCCAATCTTCTTCTCTCTTTCCCCACCATCTCCTCACTGCCGCGCCCATCGCGTCCTCCCGCGGCCGCCCCACCTCGCACCCGCGCACTCAAACACCCCAAGCCAAACCCCTCGCGCCGCCAGCGCTGTCACACCCTCCGCGATGCCCCACCTCCACTCACGCGCCAAGGCGGCCGCGGCGGCGGCCGCTGTTACCGGCAGGCGTCCCGCAGGGCACCCCCACACTGTCCCCGTCCACCTCCCTCCGCCTCGGCCTTGGCCCCGCCTCCCCGGCCGCCGCGCCGCCCCAGCGCAGCTTGCGCCTCGCGGGCTCCGCCGCCAGCCTGGCGACCCCCGCCGCTCGGGACGACAGGTCCTCCGGCTCCGGGCCCGGGGCCGGCGGGAGCATGAAGGGGACGGGGAGTGCCCGCTCCCGCGCCTCCGCCTCCGTCTCCACCCCTGTCGCCGCCTCGCCGATGTCCGGTAACTTCGGGAGCGACGGCGGCGGCTCGGCGGCGGGCGCCTCCAGCTCCGGCTCCGATGGCGCGGCGCCGTTTCTGAGCATGCGGTCGGGGTCCCGGATCGCGAAGCGGCGGGGTGGAGGCCGGCGGGGAGATGGGCCTGGGCCCGCGAGCGGAGGCCAGGCGGCGATCAACGCGCAGGAGTAGGCGCGGGCGCGAGGCAGCGGTGGGCTGCCGGCGTGACAGCCCAAAAACAGGGGCGCCGCCGCGAGGCGCAAGTCGGTGTCCGTGGCATCCGTGGCGTGGGCATCCAAGGCGAACGCGGGCGCGCAGGACCAGCAGCCGAGTGGCGGGGCGGCCGTGTGCAGGGCGCCGCCGCCGTCGCGGGCGCGCGCCCAGGGGAGACCTCGGTGTGCAGGGGGTGGTGGGGTGGCCGCGCAGGGAATGGCGGCCACGGTACTTCGCGTGACGGCAGAGGCAAAAGAGAGGGAGAGGAAGATGACAGGTGGGGCCAAGGGAAAATAAGACTTTTTACCTCTTCTCCCAGCCGAAAATGATTAGTTTATTTGCAGTGGTGTGTTGCGGACCAAAGAACTCTTTTGCAATGTGCTGCAAACAAATTCAACTTTGATGATGTGTTGCGTACAAAATCCCATTTTTGCAATGTCCTACGGACAAATTTCCCTAAATTTATATATGGAATGAATACGTACTATAAACTGTAGGAACCAGGTCTTCGAAGGACCTGCTGCTCGCGGGTGTGGGTTGATCGAACCTGCTTCTTCCACGCGGTCAACCAGGGAAAAACGGGCCTCCAGGTCATCCTTCCACGAGGCCGCCACCACACGCGGACCTACAGCCTCCCCGACGATAGGGAGGCCGAGGAGGTAGGCCACGTCCTGCAGCGTAGGAGTCATCTCCCCACACGGGAGGTGGAACATGTGTGTCTCCGGCCTCCATCTGTCAACGAGCATCGTCAGGAGGGATCGGTCGAGCTGAATAGGCCCAACCTCGACAAGATGGTTCAGAGTCAGTAGACCGGCCTCACGTAACCTACAATAAACAAAATTGTCGAAACAAAGGAATACCGACGAATACATAAGTGAAAAACAATAATATTTCATTACATACCTGTCACACCAATCGTGGTGTATAGAGATCGCCTCCCCGGGTGGATGAGGACGTAGCACCTCTAGGGCTCGGTGCTCAACTGCTGCAAAGTAAGACCTGTGGCTCGAGTCGATAATTGGGTCTAGCAAGGAGTCCATCTCCATACCTGCATTCAAAAATATATGAGAACACATAGGTACATATATGTTTCATACAAACTGGACGCGTAATATTTATACATTATAGATAGGTTCGATACAAACTCCACGCACGATTACTATATATTACAGATAGGTTCGATACAAACTCCACGCACGATATTTATACATTATAGATATGTTCCATACAAACTGGACGCACGATTACTACATATTACAAATTTGTTGGATACAATCGTGGATCATGACACCGAATGCCTTCCACGAGCAATTCTCGCCGATGGTCGTCTGAACGTAGGAGGTGCTCCATCTCTGGGATTTCCGGAAGGACCGACGTCAGCAGCATCGTGAACTGCATTCTGAGGACACTTCTTGTAGTTGTGACCCAATGCTCCACATTGGCTGCAACGCTTTTGTGCCTTACTTGCTTCAGACTCGTCCATACCATTCCGAATACGACATGTCTGACGGCGGCCTTTGCCTTTCTTAGTGGCTGGATCAGGAATAAACATCTTATTCTCATTATCTTGAATGAAAGGCCCCACTATTCCAATCCCGTATACCTCATGTCCCCAGGTGGATACAGCTGCTTCCTTGCTGAAGTAAGGTGAAACAAATACTCCTGACTGCAACTCAGACTCTGGACATGCCGCAATGAGATGCGAGCATGGCAAATGCAATAACTTAGGCTTCATGCAGGTGCAGAAGGATTTGCCATCTACTGTAATCAAACTCTCCTGTACCACCCTATCTCTACGGATAACACGACCAGTTCTATCCTTGCATAAAACCTCAAATCTATGCTCCATTGTACCTGTCGATATGACGCGGTGCAGTTTGGCCTTTTCAATCTTCTCTTGCATATATTGTGTCACTCTTCTGCAAAACTGAATTTGGGAGTTGCTGATGTTTATGCTTGCAGCCATGTAACGCTCTCTGAAATACTTCATGCACCCATACATGATGAACTCAATAATTCCCACAAGAGGAAAGGCACGACAAGAATGCATAACCATATTGAAACACTCTGCATGGTTCGTTGTCTGAATACCATACCGCATTCCGTTGGTATCATAAAGGAATAACCATTTCTCCTTAGGTGCACCTCGAATCCAGTGTGAAAATGGTTTCTCAATTGAATCTCTAGCCTCTGCAGCCTGACTCGTGCCTGTTCCTGATGCCCTTACCTTCACTAGCTCTGCAGTCAACTGATCAAGCATCTGCCATAATGCATTGAATTTTCTCTATTGATTTTGGGTGCACAACCTCTTAAACAGGTTCTTAAGATCCTTGTTCTTGAAGTGGTCATAGAAGTTTGCACCCATATGCCTAATGCACCACCTGTTTTGGACATCGGGCCACAATGGAGGCGTTGTCGCAGTTCCACGTTGCAATTTCAGTATTGAATGCAGCAGGCCTGCATGCCTATCACTAATAAGGCACACATCTGGACGTGCAGCAACAACATGAACCTTCACTCGTTCAAGGAACCAATACCAACTGTCTAAGTTCTCATTCTCAACAAATGCAAATGCGAGCGAAACTATTTGGTTGTTGCAATCTACCCCGATTGCGGTGAGTATCTGACCTTTATACCTTTCAGTCAGAAATGTGCCATCAATGCAGATCACCGGAAGACAATACTGAAATGCTCTAACACAAGCACCTATGCAAAAGAAGGCTCATTGCATAATTCTTTGCCTCCTAGTCACGGCTGGTACGAGGTATGTGTCATAAAAGATTCCAGGATTTCTAGCAGCAACCTGGGATAACATACGAGGTAGGTTATCATATGATGCCTCATATGTGCCGAACCGCATCTCGAACACCCTTTGTTTAGCCCGCCATGCCTTCAAATAACTAATCGTATACTGGTAAGTCTGCTCAAAGTGTCGAACAATCATTTTTGGCTCATAATTTAGGTTGTCCATAATCAACCCATATATTTGCTTTGCAACAAAGTCACATGATATATTGTGAAGCGCCCCGACCCGAAGATCAAGGCTAAACCATGTATTAATTACCGAATAAGCTCTCCGGCATAATACATGTTACATCAAGTGGAGTCCAAAGTCATACAGAGCTTTATTTAACACGTACATGAGGAGTAAAGTGACAACACAAAGCTACACAGAACAACCATAGGATAACAACTAGCATAGCGACATGCAGGACTAGCTCTTCATCCATCACGGCTCCACTCGATCAGCTTGGGTGCGGACACAATCTACTCGTAGTCTTCTGGAACAAAGTCAGGATCCTCTGGAGAAGAATCAACAGGGGTGAGTACAAAAGTACTCAGCAAGCTCCACCTCACCCTACGGGAGGGGAAATGACATGCACGATGCATATTGAACACAATGCATTAGCAATGCAACTAATGATATGCAACTCTTCCAGACACAACCCACAGTAGGTAGCTCACTAGTTGTCAGGACCACACTGTAGCCTGTCCATACCGTGGACACGGACCATTCGAATGGATTATACACTCTGCAGAGGTCGTACACTGTACCCACACGCTCGGCTGTCCGAACGGACAACCGACATAGCCGACACCCAGCCGTGGTCACGCCCCAGCCCGGCCGCACAAACCCTCGGGCCCTGACCCCAATGGTCTATACCCGTAAACCATCCCTGCGACTGCCAGGCTAACCAGTGGGATTAGGCTAAGTCCGGCCCATACCGGAACCTGTGGTCGTACTAAAGTAAGCTAGGTGAGATGTAAAAACAACTCGGTCCTTATGGTTCACCAGGGCAGCAACCATCCCTCAACATATCAACTCGAGCCTACCACCACGGTAGCACTCACCTGTCAGTCTACCACCACGGTAGTGCCGGCTCTAGCATACCCAGCTGCCCTGGTCTTAGCCAGATCCCTTCGTATCCTATTCTCAGTTCTGGATATGCATGACTACTCAGATGTATGCATGAGCACACTCAATCACTCAAGTACTGGTATATGTAATCGATCCTAGACCCAGGCTACAGCTAACCGTCCTCACATGGATGCAACCGCTCACGTAGGGGTCGATGAAACTTGCCTTCGCTTGCGTACGCGTCGGTGGCGGCGGCTTTCTGCTCGTGGTACGGGTCTTCTGGCTCCTTGGCAGGCTCCTCCTCGGTCACTCCGTGATCTACGGGCGAGAACGGCACAACCGGCAAACAAACACAAGCAAGCAATAAAATAAGCTCAAATGGAGATGAAAGTAGGAGGAATAGATAGTATATGATTTGAGAAGAGTTTAGGAAAAAGAGTTACGTGAAAAGGAGTTGATATGAAGGAGATATTGAGTTTACAGTATTGATTGGTAGAATGATTTGGATTAAGTGCTCACAGCCTGGGGGTGTTTTGGACCTTTATTAGTGGAGTTAATGGTCAGGGGAGCTGCCTGCCATCTCACCTTGGCGCGGAACAACTCGAGGAAGAGGATCAATTGTTGGAGCTTCGCTTCGTGAGTGAGCTGGGCTCGGGAGGAGTGGTTCAGCTGGTGGAGCGAAGCGGCTCGGTGTGCTTGGGCTGGTGACGGGGCTCGTCACGGCCTTGCTCTTTTTATACGCGAGGAGAGCAGGAGCGGTGTTGCGCAAGGACGGCGACGGCGTGGACTGTGGCAGCTCGTCGTCAACGCGAACAGTGGCAGTGCTGAAGGCGCGAGCGCCGAGGTGGCAAAGCCGGCGAGGGCGCTGCAGCGGCGTGGGCGAGGTGGGGACGCAGGAGTGGGCGGCACGGCGTGGTGCCGGCGGCAGTGCGCGGTCCCGTCGTGGGGCCGGCGTGTCACGCGTGCGCGAGCGAGAGCGAGCGGGTGAGGCGGTTCGGCGGAAAAAATCTTGGCCGGCACTGTGCGTGGCGACCCCGATTTTTAGCGTGGTGGGTGCTGGCATGACGGTTCTTTTCAAGGTCAATGGTGTGGGTACTCTGTGGCTTCCAGGGAATGATGAAGTTATGACAAAGGAGGTAGGCGCTGTCATGATTGTCTGGGAATTATGGCATGGTACGGTGACTCGAGAGGCTTTTATGGAAAGAGACGAGATGATTTTTGTCATAGGTGCAAGCATGTGTATGCTGGTTACTGGAGGGAACGAATGAACTAACGCAAGGCAAGAGTATAAAATAGTTTACCTAGTAGTTATGTAATACCGTGTATGACGTTAGTATTATTTTACGTTACTAGTTTAATTGCAACATAAGTTTTATTTTAGTGATTGTTGGAAATTGAGGCGGCCCTACTAAGTTGAGGATCTACACCAACTCACTTCAGAGTCGGTCAGCTTCTAGTTACTTAGTGTATCGGGTCCTTTTTTACGGCAGAGCCGCCTTTTGCTTCCGGGAGGCAGAGCCTACCAACAGATGAAGCTGGCTTCCGGGTGGCAGAGCCAACCTTCGATGAAGCCCAGACCCTTTTGTGATCCCGGGTGGCAGAGCCAACCTTCGATGGATCACAACTTATACACTAAGTACTTAAATTTAACCGGGAGACTAACACTTATAAAGACGCTTACCTTATTGAAGCAACAAAGGAACACACACCTAGCACACTCTACCTATGCTCACTTCTACCATGCCCTTGGATGTGTGTGGGATGGAGTAGAGTAGTATGGCATGGCAAGGGGTGGCACCCTCCTTATATAGGCACCCATACCCTATTGGATGAGTGACACTTGTCACACTCTAGGAAGTTCCCTATAAATATCTAAGTTCCCAATAAATATCAAATTCTAGAAAATTCTAAATTTTACCATGACAAGAAAATATCCAATCTTCTTGTCTTCTTATAATTCTTGTGGAACATTCTAGAACCTTGTTATGGTGAACAAAATTATGACATGGTTTATCCTTATTTTTATAGAACCTTATTATGGTGAACAAAATTTCAACACTCCCCCTTAATCGTGATGAAAACTGGGATGTTACATATTGCGATGCGAGGGAAGAACTTCTAACAGCAAACAAGTGTGCTCTGTCACAATGGAACATTTACAGTTCGACTTTCATTTTCCCTTGAATGCATGTACTCGCCATGGACATCTATCATTCACACACTTTACCTCATATTCTTTACTGTCAGACTTTACGACTCTGAATTCTCGTTTTAATGATATTGCCCATAGTCTCACAGCATCTTTTACGGCTTCAATGTTTGGATATATTGCATCTTGCACTACCTCATTCCCTCTGTACTCCCACTCCTGATTTCGTACGTCTTCTGCGACATGACTGCCAAAATCATGCTCCTTCCACTCTTTTGGCAATGAGTATTGTTCGTCATCAGATGAGCCCTCATATTCTTCCATCTCTTTTGCGGTTTGGTCTTCTGCCTCCATCTCATCCACAATGCTATGTATCCTCTCTCCCTCATCAGCAAGACCATGTGGTCCCATGTTTTAGTTCTCTGTCTCTTTTGACTCATCTTGCTCAACATAATTGGTCTCTCTTCGAATACTCGGAGTTGCTTGATCTGCACCATGTTGGATTTCATTTTCTGTCTTCTCCCGGATTTGAACAAGAATGGCCAGAGGCCACCCACGCTCTAGAGTTGCTTGCATGTACTTTTGTCAGTCATCAGTGCTGTGTATCATCATCAATTCCCATGAATCACTTTCTACCTCCCAATTAACAAGAGACTGGATGGTGATCACATGTGTCAACGGATCAACACCGAACCCACGCTGCAGCCACTTACATATGGAACCAAAACTCCTTTCCAGAGGTTTATCTATGGCGCTAGATGTGCACTTAAAGGCAGAAAGATCTACTCTATTTGGCCCATACAAAACATTGTAGTCACCATAAAATACTTGAAACTGCATCTTGCTCGACATATCTGTATATCACAGAATACTTATCGAGTTATACTCTTTACTTCACTACCTTATTCAATAATCCGTAAAAACTAAATATGAAATTCAACTACAACGTATAAGTATTCATAACTACGTGATGATACTCAAATTCTATACTGCATATGTCAAATTCTATTCTAAATCATAATTAATTTATAAACACGTCTCTAATAGTACTGCAATTGTAATAATAAATGCGTAATACTAATTTTCTAAACTAATTTACTACTACGTAACTAAAAACTAAAGTATCATTAAACTCCTACTTAAATAGTTCTACTATAGCACTAATTAAATTAAATTATTCTACAATACCAATGGAAAAATACATAAACTAAATATACTAACCTGCAGATCACAAGTGCTGAATCCGGCAGGGCTTCGCCGCTTCCCTTCTCTTTACCCCTCTCTTTTTTTCTAGATTTTTGGTGGAATTTTCGGGCTCAAATGAGGAGGAAATGGGGGGTCGGAGGCATATATAGGGATGGGTACCCCGGTCGCCCGAGGGGGGCGCGACAGGCCCCCCTGTCGTCCGCAGGGGGCGACAGGCCCCCTGCCGCGCCTGTGGGCGGGGCCCAGTGGTCGCCCGAGGGGGGGCGACAAGCCCCCCGTCGCCTGTGTTGGGGGGGGGGGGCAACAGGCCCCCTTGCATTTTTTTTTGCCCAGGGATCTCGTTGCGAATTTGAAAAAAAAAATTACACTTAGGGCCTGTTGCCCTATGGGGGACGACCGTGGGTATTTTTGGAATTTTTCAAAACGGACATATTTTTTTGAAATTTTGAATTTTTTTTAAATATAAAAAGAAAAAAGCGTTGTGTTTCGCTGCTGCGCTTGGCTCCGGGGTTTGTGGCTTGGTGTTGGTGCCGTGCCAAAGAAAAGAGACAGTTTCGGTGGTTGTTTCAGTTTTCTAAAGGTGTGTTTAGTTCCCAAAAAAATTCTTAGAGTATTCATCACATCAAATTTTCGGACACATGCATATAATATTAAATATAATTAAAAAAATAACTATACAGTTTAACTGATTAGGACGAGACGAATCTTTTCAGTCTAATTAGTTAATAATTAAATATTAATTATCAAATAACAAAAAAATATGTTACAATACCGAAATCTAAACTTTTTCACCGACTAAACAACCCCTAAGTGTACAAGAGATTAGATGTTCTCCATCTACTCTTTCAAGTATTATTGCTTTGCCCACCCAAAAAAAAGTCATTTGGCTCTTCAGCGATAGTCCTATCTTGTCTGGCTTTGTCTGCTTCGTCTTCACCAAACACAACATGTTCATGAGTAATGAATGAAACACCCTGTGTCTCAGAAAAAAAAAACACACAACATTGTTCATGCGCTACTCACAACTCTGCAGCGATGAGCCAGTTTTCAAAACCAAGGCAAAAAGTGGATTAGAAGTCGGTAAGGATAAACTAATGCTACAGTACTACTACAGAACGATGATGGTGAACAGTGGAGAAGCTGAAGCCCCTTGAGCTTTTTAATGCTTAGGCCCTGTTTGGCAGGGCTCCGCGAGCGGCTCCGGCCGGAGCCCTGCCAAACGGGCGTTTTGTCTGCGGCTCCACACGAGAAGCCCGCGCTGGAGCCAGTCCCGGCTTCCACACGGGAGGTGGAGCCACGCTTTCGTGGCTCCAGCGGCTCCGCCCCCCTCCATCCGATATTGCCCCTCCTCCTGCTCCCTGCCTCCTCCCGCGCCAGCCTCTGCCGCCGCTCGAGCCCCGCTGCGCTCGCCGCTGCTGCCCCGCCGCGCTCGCCGCTGCTGCCCCGCCGCGCTCGCCGCTGCTGCCCCGCCGCTGCAGCAGGGGACCCCGATCCCGCCGGAACGCCCGCACCTCCGCCGGATCTGGCCGTCCGTGCTCGAGCCCCGCGGTTGGAGACGCGTGTGGGCGGCGGCGATGGAGCCCGCGGCCGGCGCGGGCTGGAGCTCCGCCGCGGCCGCCGCGAGCTGGAGCTCCGCCGTGGCCGGCGTGGGCTGGAGCTCCGCCGCGGCCGGCGCGGGGCAGCTCGACGGGGAGGAGCGGGAGGGAGGGCAGAGGGATGGAGGGGGAGCTCGCCATGAGGGAGGAAGAGGGGCGCGCGGTGGTGAGCTCGAGGCCATCCGAGCTCCGCCCGGGGCCATGGCCCGCCCGCGGGCCTGCTCCGCCCGCCCTCCCGCCGACGTCGTGGAAGAGGAGGAGAGGAGACCGCGGCCGGCGTCTGAATGGATAAGGAGGAGAGGGGAAAATAAAGGAAAACGGGAGAGAAAAATGAAAAGGAGAGGAAAAATAAGAAGGAAAAAAGAAAAAAAGAAAATACAAGGAAGGGCAGTTTAGATATTTCACGACATCAATTCAATAGGTGAAGCCATTTTACCAAATGTTTTTCAAAACGGCTCCAGCTCCACCAATAAAGCCGCTCCACCAGAGGAGCCGGAGCCGGATCTGTTTTTGGAGGAGCCGGAGCCGGATCTGTTTTTGGAGGAGCCAGAGCTCTGCCAAACAGGCCCTTAGTCTCTGTTGCTCCAGTTTTTTTTATTGCGATAGAGGTAAATGATGGCTTCAATATAAAATAGGAGATAATACTGGAAAGAATAAGAAGTAAGCCATCAAACTTCATAGATCGTGCCATCAAACTTCATAGATCGTGTTTGGTCTCATTTAGCAAGGTTCCACATAGTTACTCAAGCCTGTTTGGTTGACACATTGACATATATCTTAGTATATGAAGTTTTCTTATAAAACGAAAAATAATGGTCGTATATCACTGTTAGGAAGAGGGGTCGTATATCACTGTTACAATGCCAAGAGACTAGAACGCTTCTTTTTCTTGGATGGCAACACCACTTACCATATATATTGGTTTTGTTGGTTTTCCCAGGAGGCGCCATATCATAGAAAAATCACTAGATCAACTGAACATTTGTCTTAAGATCATCTAAACTGATCAACGCAACTATGTCATTGGGTTGGGGTTGCTGCTGTTTGCTGGGCCATTTGGAGATGCCGAAACGATATTATTTTTAGCAAAATCAAAGTTAACTCGATTTTGTAGGTAATCTTCAGGGGAGCGTACTGGCTACGGTTCTAGGTGCAGCTGCAACGTGACGAGCACACTAAGAACGCACTCTCCGAGATGAGCAGAAACATAGAGATTATTGCTATGGAGCTAGGGTGGAAGCAAAACTATCATTTGCAGTAGTTTTTTGTCTGATTTGGAGACTAGTTGTGCACTTCTTTTTTGTAAACTTTGTAATAATTGGCTGTGTACATCCACGTATGACCGGATTCGTAATCCTTTTTCTAAAAAAATGTCAGCACTTGGCAACCAAACTGAAGTTAGATGAGATCTTTCCATTCCAAATTATTAACCACCATATTTTTTGTACTAATTCAAATTTATCGAATTTTGATCAAATTTATAGAACTGTCTAAATTGGTGTTGTACTTTCAATTGGCCTGAGTTAGTGAGTTGCGAAGCGCCGAAGCCGAAGCTGAAGCTGAAGCGTCGTCTGACTTTCTGCTACTCTACTCGCTAGTTGCTACTGCATGCACCCATGGAAGCCATCTATAAATAATGGGCTATACTTATTAACAGGCCTGCAAATTAACTAGCCATTTAGCCTATACTTACATGAGCTAACTGTTTGATTTGGGGCCTCTGAATTTTTTAGGCCCGGCGCGGTCGTGCCGTTTGCAGCAATGCTGTCTAAGGACCCTGCTCTCAATAACTGCAAGCTGTTGCTTACTTGCCCCGCTCCGATTTGAATCTATGATCTTAACTTTCTGCATGATGTACGGGGCTGGTTCCCTTTTCTATTTTCCAACAAGGATAAGTTGTCACGTAATGAACGAATTCAATGTATTTGAATTGCTGTTTTTGGGCAATATTCTTGTTGAGCCCTTAAACTCTGTGATTAATGAAGGCAGAAACAAATATTCTAGGCTGGATTCCCTGAATGGTTGAAATGAAGATATACTATTGGATGGATAGAAGAAAAAGTTCTTCATCACAGAGGTGGTGCTGATCATCATTATCTCACTCAAATTCTTTTTTGGTTTGGCAAATGATTCATCACCAAAATCCAACGAAATAAATTCATGATGGAATTAAACGGAACACTCCAAAAATGAACGAGCATCTCCTGTCTACAGTTTTACTGTCCAACTATTCCCCCCTTTCCGGGGAACATATGTTGTGATTGTAGAGTCGTGGGATAATTTGCTTATCGAGGCTCAAATCTTAAGTCCATTTACGCAGCTGGCAATACTTTTGAGTGATAAAATAAAACTTGTTGCCACACAAGACCTCACCGGGATGCACAATTGTGCATGAGTGTGGCGTCCATACAAACTATGAAGCATTCACGATTTCAAGTTGTCAAAATAAAGGAGACATATTCTCCATTGCAAGTAAAAAAAACATTATAGAGTTCATTTTCACTGTAACAAGTATAAATTCAAGTGTTCAGATTACAGATAACGAAACAAAGTCAAATGATAGCCAAATCTGTTTTTCCAAGAACAAACGAAAATGAATCCTATTTTACATCAATAGAATGTATTAAATATGATAAACCATTGCAGAAGCCTCTTGGTCCACACTCCACAGAGGCCAAGCAACACGTTGGTTTCATTAAACGGCAACAGGGGGCGTGAGCAGAGCCATCGCTTCTTTTATCTTCCCCATTGCAGTTTCCAGTGTTGACATAGCTGCAGCGTATGAAATGCGAACACCCTTGTCATCTCCAAATGCATCCCCAGGGACAAGTGCAACCTATAATACAATCCATAGTAAGCCCTGTGAATGTTCTTGTATGATTGTATCTCATACCGATGTACTCAAAATCGGACTAATTACTTACCTGTGCCTTTTCTAACAGAAACATGCAGAGGGACTCAGAGTCCTTGATAGTGCCAAAACCTTCCACCTCAGAACCATAGTAGGAGCTGAAATCGATAAACAAATAGAAGGCTCCCTGCAAACTTGAAACTTAGATACTTTCCTGGTATAGACGTTATAGATATATTCTCGATAAGTATTGTAAACATACCTGAGGTTCTGATATCTTGACTCCTGACAGCTCCCCAAAGCTTCTTACAAGGTAATCACGACGCTCCTGGAATGCTTTTACCATGGTTGATACTGCTTCACCACCGGCATAACCCAGGTTCAAAGCCGCAAGCCCTGCCTTCTGTGATATACTACTGGCCCCAGAGGTGTACTGAAGTAAACAAGGCACTATCAGGGCTCAGGGCGATAAACAAGGGCCAGATAAACAATTCAAAATTTAATTCAGTTTCTACAAGAAGATGATGTGTCAATGTGTGATAACGAGACAGCATTCACAACGAGTGGTGCATGATAGAGGTTGCTGTCCTTTTAAATATGGTGGGTAGGAGCGAGCTACTGGCTGCTGCTGTCTAAATAGCTAGGAAAATGTGGTGAACTTTAATCAGGATGTAAACACAAGAAGGAAATCAGGTTCTTTTGGTGAGATGATCCATAAGTTAGAAGATTAGCATTGCCACAAAGAATCGAGAACAAAAATGATTATAGACTGCACTTGAACATGAGAAGACAGAGAGTATGTATAAGATCAGCTAATATTGGCCTGGACACAAGTGCTTGCTCAGGCAAGTTCTTGAAAAACAAATATGACCTGGACATCATTCTAAGTGAAAGAAAAGAGATATGAGTACCCACCTGGCTTTGGATCTTTCCACAGGCTGAGACGAAATGTTTAGGGGCAGCTAAATATCCAAGTCTCCAACCGGTCATAGCAAAAGCCTATAAAAACATATTGTCATCAGATATTCAAAATATTAGCTGGACCATGAATAAGGTCTTGAATATAGCAGAATGTAATGAACGAGATCTGCTTCTTCACTTATTGAGTTCCATTCGCCACTAAATTGTTATCTGAAATTTTCAGGACCCATGGGCTACTGCAGACGGACCCTTACAGCCCTGTTTATTCAACAACAACAACAATATAGCCTTTTGTCCCAAGTAAGTTGGGGTAGGCTAGAGATGAAACCCCAAGGAACAAAGGTCACGGTTCAGGCACGCTGATAGCTAGTCTCCAAGCGCTCCTATCCAAAGCTACCTCTTTAGAGATATTCCAATCCTTAAGGTCTCTCTTAACTGCCTCGTCCCAAGTCAATTTAGGTCTTCCTCTACCCCTCTTTACATTATCGACCCGCTTTAGAAGCCCACTACGCACCGGCGCCACAAGAGGCCTCCGTTGGACATGTCCAAACCATCTCAACCAATGCTGGGTAAGTTTCTCCTCAATTGGTGTCACTCTGACCCTATCCCGAATAACTTCGTTCCGAACTCTACCTCTCCTTGTGTGCCCGCAACACCACTGCAACATCCACATCTCTGCTATGCTCGGTTGCTGGACATGTCACCTTTTTGTAGGCCAACAGTCAGCACCGTATAATATCGCTGGGCGAATCGCTGTCCTATAGAACTTACATTTTAGCTTCTGTGGCACCCTCCTATCACAGAGGATGCCAGAAGCTTGACGTTATTTCAACCAGCCAGCTGAAATTCTATGTCTTACATCTTCATCAATGTTGTCATCCTTTTGTAGCACTAATCCTAAACACCGAAAGGTATCCTTCTGGCCATCACTTGTCCCTTTCGACTCTAACATGCGTCTCCACCGCTCTAACTTTCTATTAATATCTGCCCTACTCTCGTCAACTAGCACCACATCATCAGCAAAGAGCATACACCAAGGGATATCACCTTGTATGTCCCTTGTGACTTCATCCATCACCAAAACAAATAAATAAAGGGTCAATGCTGACCCCTGATGTAGGCCTATGTTAATAGGGAAGTCAGTGGTGTCGCCATCACATATCTGGACAACATCATCGCATCCCCGTACATATCCAGGTGCAAGTCCTACTCCCTATATCCCTCCATCAATTGTCGTATTAAGAAAATCGTCTCTATGGTCGACCTTCTATGCATGAACCCAAATTGGTTTTGGGTCACACTTGTCACTCTTCTTACAGCCTTGTTGATTGATCCAGAAAAAAATAAAGAAAAACAATAAGTAGGTAATTACCTTAGAAAAGCCATTTACAGTTAATGTTCTTTCCCACATTCCAGGCAATGAAGCAAAGCTTGTATGTTTAGCAGGCTGAAAGATGATATGCTCATAGGTCTCATCAGATAAAACCTGGAAGGAAACATTAATAATGTGGTATATACCAGTAGTCAAGATGAAGTTTTGATGAAAAGGTCTCAACTCTAAAATAACATGAATATAATATGATCTGAGTGCTAACCAGGAGCCTAGGATGCTTCCTGACTATAGCAGCAATCTCCTCAAGCAACTCCTTAGGCTAAACAGACCCTGTTGGATTAGATGGAGAGCAGAGAATCAAGATCCTTGAATTTTCATTGATCACCGAGGCAAGTGATTCTGGCCTTAGCAGGTAATTATCTGATATGCTTGTAGGGAGAATAACTGGCGTTGCACCAGCCAGTCTAGCCATCTCAGGGTAGCTGACCCAATATGGAGCAGGTACCAAAACCTACAACAATATAGCGAGACAATATTTTTAGAGAACACAATGCAGAGCATTCTAGTTCCAAGAACAATAAGCACATATATTTATAATAGTGTTTGCATCATACTCCCTCCGTCCTAAAAAACAAGTCACTCTAGGATCCAAAATTTGTCCGGAAAAAACAAGTCATCCTACCCTATTTAGAAAGTGCATGTGCATGTAATAATCAATTAGTGCCAAATATGGATAATATATAGGGGTAAACATGGTCATTTTACCTTCTTGTTAAGTTGTCCTAGAATTTCTAGAATGACTTATTTTTTGGGACGGAGGGAGTATGGATTAACCCATAAATAATTGCATTTAAACATATTTGCAGTGTAAAACATGGAATCAGCATAATTCTCAAATTATTAGTTTCAATGTTCAGAAGTTGTAGCAATTAGCAAGTTGTGGAATTTGCAGTTTTAACTAAGTGTAAGGATGTGTCCAAACAAAGTAGCTAAATATTTGCAACAGACAAGCATATGCGCCTAAGCGATTAACAAGCAGGTATTTAAGAAAATTGCTCCTAAAGAACTAGGCAGAGAGATGTGGGCTTTACTTCATCACCAGGTGAGCATACGGCAAGCATAGCTTGTGTAATGCACTGCTTGGCTCCATTGCTCACTAACACCTGATCGGGGCTGTAGGATAATCCATTCTCCTCTGAATACCAAAAGTGAACATTCCTTAACCAATGTAGCAAATCAGGGAACAAGGAATCCGTCCACACTCACCCTGAAGCTTTTTGCAGATAGCCTTCCTCAGTTCCAGAGTCCCGGCATTGGGCATGTGTCTTGTGGCGCCATCCCTGATAGCATTCATTCCAGCCTGGACCCAAGCAACTAAGTTAAAAATTTACCTCGACTTCCCACAGTTACAAACAATGTCAGCAAAATGCATTACCCTGAGCTCTGTTCTGAGATTGAGAGTAGCTATGATCCAAACGAAAATGTGGTTACTTCAATCAACGAAAGAATTCATCATTAAGGTATTTACAATTAAGCTGGCTAGAACGTTCACCAACTCTAGGAGGATATACATGCATTACACCAAGATCTAAACTAATCCGCAATCTAGACCAAAGCGCTACCAAACCATGAAGGGATACAGGATACAGCTGTTCTAGTTTTTGCTCTCCCGGCTCCCGCTTCCCTTTCGCCTACGGAACTTATTGAGAACGCAGGGCCCGATTTCTCACCTCGGTGATCACAGTCGGCGTGTCGAAGTCGGGCTCCCCGGCGGAGAGGCCGATGACGGGCACGCCGGCCTGGCGCAGCGCGGTGGCCTGGTCGGTGATGGCCATGGTCTTGGACGGGCGGAGCGCGCTCACCCGCGGGTTGATGGTCGTGTCCACCGCCTCCGCCCTCACCGTCGCCATCCTGGCCCCGCATTTCCGCGACTCCTTCGCCCTGCGAATAGAAGAGATCAGCAGCCTTCAGCAACGACGGCGCGGCGGAGGAAGGTTGGCAGAGGCAGCAAAAGGGACCGCTGCTGCCTGCTGGTCAGACGGCTCACCTGGGGAATGGAACGGAGCCTGTGCTGAGGGAGGTTTTGGTGGGGAGGGTGAAGGCTGTGAAGCACGGGGTGGAGGAGAGGGAGGAGGAGACCATTGAAGCAGCGGCTGTCTGTCGGCTGGCAGGGCCGTACCGGCAAATTCGAGGGCCCTGTGCGAAACTATGAACTGGACCCTAGTACCATTGTTGTGCCTGCGAGTGCCCAGTGAAATCCGGAAGGTGGAAGTGCAGACGTGACTTGTGCCGTGCCTGGCGAGCGGTTATAGTGGAAGCGAAAAAGATTGCACTACGATCTGCAGATTTGATTGAAAGACAATGGTCAAGCGGCATATTTCTTCTTCTATGATATATTTAGGCTACAGTTTGCTTCGTATTAGATCAAAATATAACTCAATTATACATAGTATACTCGTTATATTTTAGAAGTCCTAAAATTTAGAGGCCTGTGCGGTCGCACGGCCCGCACGGGCCTAGATACGGCCCTGCGGCTGGTGGCGCGTGGGTGCGAGGTGGCTGGGCTGCGCTCGGTTTTCAAGTGGGAATCAGATTCTCTAACATACTTAAAACTACTTCCGAGGAACGTCCAACACGGATCGCCGTCCCTTCAGCATCCAACGGCAATAATTCGTGAAAGAGCAAAACGATGTGAATAGTACTGATCTTTTTTTTTTTTGCTGAAGCGGATCCCAGAGAAAGACCCCTTCGTACTGATCCCAAGTTTTATTGCTTTGCCCAGCCACAAAAAAAGTCATTTGGCTTTTCAATTGACTCAAGAAGATAAATTTCAGCAGGGTTCTACATCAATTCGGGATTCTTCTCCAGGGAAATCTCATTCACTGGTGCCACCTGACTAGTCGCAGATACATACATATACATCTTATATTTTGCAGAATCAGCAATCGAGCAGCATCAGTTTCTAGTTTCCAGAGATAACGGTCATCCCCGCTGTACTCCCAGCAGGAGAGAATAAAAAAGAATCAAACACATAAATCGGATGCTCTTCAGTAAATTAGCTCAAACATGAATGCATGTAACCCAAGCATTGAACTTCATATCATAATTCTATCAACATTCTACACAGCGGATCATGTAAGTTCTAGTTTTCTTACAACAGGGCTGCTGCATTGCCAATTTTTAAGGTGACTGAACTATCGTGGGCAAATTGGGCTAAGATCTCTCTGGCACGCATCCATAAAGCCGAAACACCTGTGAGGATTCTTTTCTCCTCAATCCTTTTTGCTCATTCTCACAACAGGGCAACACGATGGCCCAAAATTGGAACATAAATGAGAGTCTAGCAGGCACTGAACTATAGGCTAATCAACTGAGTGAATAGCAGAAGCTCGAGCTATGATAGATTCTTGACGTTATTAAGAACGGAGCATTTTCACTTTGGGTCCAGACTTCTTCATCTGCCGAGCCCTTTCTTTTTCTTCTTTCTTTCGGAGTGCCTCGGCGCTCAACTTGGCTTCTGCCTCCTCCATAAGTTTCTTCTTTTCGGCCTTCTTCCTTTGCAGGGCCTCCTGCCTGGCACTCTGAAGTTCCCTGAAGGCCTCCTGAGCAGCCTTTGTTCTAGCTCCATCAGTTTTCGAGCGAGCCTGCCAACAGCATTGACAGAAAACTTTAGATGTAAATAACCACAATAAGATCATGAACTTTAAGAAGGGTTGGAGAGGATACTCACATACGAGCTGAGCTTATAACGTCCAACCAGATCAATGTAGTATGGCACAAGAGCAACCAATCTTGTCATCTCAGACATGTTGCTTGCATCTGGCAGTACAAACTTGAACGTGAGGACCTTCTTGTAGGATCCTGCCAATTGATCTGAAAAATGAAGCGAGATGAACCACTTTCCAAATTTCTCAAATGCCTTCTCACCAAGGACCTGGAGAATCATTAGAAGCACAGTAAGGCACAATACATACAAGATAAACTGTGAGTCAGTTGCATTGGCTTCTTTGGTCCACTCAACCTTTTTTTGTCCTAGTTACTCCTAATTGTCCGACCTCCAAAGATGAATATAAAATTGCCAGTAAAAGGTTAATGATGTTTGAAAACAAACATGGGTCCTCTGATATACTTATTGTTTTACAGTAAATACAGTAACACACTAATTCAGCTTAAAACAGATTTCTAGCTAAGCTAAGTTGAGCCTTGCCAAAGTCTACCAAACCATCTCATTAGCAGTGTACCAGTAATCTTGTAACTGTATTATATATTACACAACTGAAACTATTTCAATCATTAAGAACAGAAGCTACTACTTCAATCATTAAAAACAGAAGCTACTTCAATTATTTCCTTGTTCACATAAGGGCACAAGGGTTTCATCAATATCCAAAAGAAGACAGAGCAAGAAAATATCCAAGACAAACACACCATACGCAAAATCTTTCTCAGAATGAATAAACTCAAGGGCAAAAAATGGCATGTTCAAAATTAATAAAAAGTAGTCAAAATCTACCCAGATGCTACTGTAGATCCACATTTATACAATTCCATACATAAACAAAGGCTAATCTATTTCATCAGTTCAAAGTATCTCACCACCTATTACAAACAATTGAAACAAAATGCTACCTGTAAAGAACGATAGGGGCAATGGCATGGACCACTGGAATTGCTATTGATGCCAGTTTTCCCTAAGTAACAAGCTGAGCTCATTTTGCATATCAAAATTATAAGATTCAATCTTATTACTAGCATAATTTTTGCACATCAACCACATTCCAAAGTCAGCATTTCATAAAACAGCAAAAAAACTAAAAAATTGTGATGCTATCTCAATTACAAAACTTCAACAGTTACGCTAGCTCTAAAGAGATTCAACGGTTACACTAGTTAGTTCATTAAATATTGATAAAGTCAGCAACATACTGTAAGTATCTAACTTTACTTGCATGAATCTACAAAACCAGAATTCTGAACTGAGGTATGGTCTCACCTGGTCAAGCACAGCCTCAGTGATCATATCCCCAGCAACCTCCTTTGACTCAGCCACCACAGCAAGCTCATCCGACACCCACTTCCTCCCAGCGGGTGCCGAAGTGAGAACGTTGGCAAACCTTTGCAAATCCCTCTCCTCTTTCTGCATCGTCTTGGCTGCCTTCTTCCTGGCAACGGCCAGAACCACATGGTCCATGGCGTCCTCGTTCATCACCACCTCGAACGTGATGGTGTCCTTCCTGGGGAACACCAGCTCCACGAACTTGGACAGCAGGTCGTGCCGCGCGCGCATCTCCATGGTAGCGAGCATGCCCTGGCAGAAGCGCCTCCCGCTGGCGTAGAACTTGAACACGTCCTGGCCCTCCTTGAGCAGGAGGGGCGTGTCCTTGTCATCCCCGGTGCCGAGGAGGCTGAAGTTCTTGTCGAAGATGGAGTCCCTCGTGGCGAACTTGGTGGCCCAGGCCAGCGCGATGTTCTCGTTCTGCTTCTTCCCCGTGAAGTAGTTGAGCACGAAGCAGATCAGGAAGCTGACGCAGGCGATCTCAACGGAGAAGGCGCGGAGGAGCTCCGCCGGGGTCCTCTTCGGGGCCGGCGCAGCCTCGGCCTCCGCCTCCGCGGAGGGATCTGAAGGGGCGGCCTCGGCCGGCGCGGCGGAGTCTTCGGAGGAGATCGGTTCCGGCACGGGGATGCCCTCGAACTCGTCCTCGTCCCAGAGATCGAGCGCCGGGGTCGGCTTCGGAGGCGTGGGCGTGGCGGGGTTAGGGTTCGGCGCCGAAGTCGTCGTCACGGGAGGGGAAGGCGCGGAGGTGGAGAGGGAGATGGGCGGAGGGGGCGGGAGGTCGACGCCGTCGAGCCCCTCCTCGTCATCGTCAGCATCGAGGCCGCCGGCCGCGGAGGGGAGGTCGTCGGAGTCGAAGCCCTCGAAGGTGGCGGCGATGGAGAAGGTGAGGTTGATGGCGAGGAGCAGCAGGATGAGGAGGGCGGCCCGCGGCGGCCGGAGCCGGATCCAGCTCGGCGCCGCCATGGCTGAGGAGGTGTGTGTGCTGGGGAAGACGATGAGGGAGCTAGCGCAGCCGTGTGGGGAAGGTGAGGGGGGGAAATGGGAAGAGAGTCGTGCGAGTTTGCGACTGTGCGAAGTGGTTGATCGTTGGGTTTGGATCGGATCTGAGATTTTTGTGGTTTTATCTATTTTGTAAAAGTAAAATAGACAAAATCGTTTCTGAACTTTTGTGAAAGGATCAAATTCATCTTTGTATTTTTGTTTAAGCCAATTTAGTCCTCCAACTATCAAACCTGGATCCGTTATGTCCCTCATCCAAACTTCTGTCAACAGCACTGTTAACTCAGTAAATTGGCGATGCAAAATGACCCAATTGCCCTCCCTCCAGCGCCCCTTCCCCCACCATAAAAAAAAAAGAAAACGAACGGCTGCCTTAAAAAAAGAAGATTAAAAGAAGATTGGTGATCGATTGTTCACCTTTCACATCCCGTGAGTTACTGAAAGCACAAACGGCACTACCGGTCATACACGTGTGGCGTTTCTCTCCAGTGATCTATCTAGATGTTGGGGAAGACATGTATGCTCACTGCTGATCAAAGATTCCATCGCCATGTGCAGATGAGGGGTTATATCGCCATTCATTTTCTTTTATTTCTTTTTTTTTTACGGTGGGGGAAGGGGCGCTGGAGGGAGGGCAATTGGGTCATTTTCCATCGCCAATTTGCTGAGTTAACAATGCTGTTGACAGAAGTTTGGGTGAGGGACATAACTAACCCCAGATTTGATAGTTGGAGGACTAAATTGACTCAAACAAAAGTACAGAAATGAACTTGACTCTTTCGCAAAAGTTCAGGAACGATTTTGCCTATTTTGCCTTTTGTAAATGCAGGGAGAAAAATGTGAATTGCACATGCACAGGCCACCAAATGCAGTGCGATCGAATTACCCTGGCTGTAATTGGATTGCTTAATATTGTTGGAACGATGAGCAATTGATTTAATTTAAATATTACTTTCTTCGTCTCAAATAATTAGACATTTTGAGTTTTATAGATACATAATATTTGCGTAAATATTATTAGGGGTGTCCACAAAGGGAACTTATCTCAGTAAGAAATTTGCTCAAATAGCTAAATTCATATAAGTTTCGTCATTTCAGACTTGTATTAACTATATATTTACTCACAGATAACTTTCTTTACGTAGCTGTAGTTTCTATAAGCAAGAATTTATACAATTCTTATAAAATAGATTACCAAAGCTTCACCAGCATAGGATAAATAGTGGATTGGCAAAACTAGAGATAAGAAAAATAAATTAAGCAAATTCATTGGTACTCCCTGGCTCCCCTTCGAGAAGACATCCTGGCTCTCCATCTCATATTAGGTTTTGTATAATCTTTTTCTTTTTCTGAAACGTGCACTCTTATTTTTAGTAGATGCATAAAGTTGCATTTGTCGATACCAACCCAACCTATCAGGTACGGAATGATAGAACATTGAATTTTTCGTTATGCGACCAAGTTTGCTCTTGAAAGCGACCATTCTCCACCATACGAATCAAGAGTTTATACTCCCTTGATATCGTGGTGGAGATCATCTTATCCCATGGTTGTACTGACTGTGCACCGAGTTCTGAGGTGCACGTCAGTGTAGCTAGAATTATATCACATAACCTATATATATACCATGGACCCGTGTATATGTATAGATTCCATACACAATAAATTAACCTCAACTGTTCTCTTACGTCATTCTCACATCAATCATTTCTCTCGTTCTCGTTCCACAGCTTCCTTTCCCTCCCTCAAACTCACAGCACTGTGAGGCAGATCCACAAGCAGCACCGATTGCGCAAGACAAAGATCCACTGGTGTCATCGCCATACCAAGCTTCAATCACCCCGTTCGGCTGGTGGACAGCCTCCAGCTTCTACAGTATTTCCCTCTCACACAATTCCAGCTCCAGCCTCCAGCCACCAGCCAGGCAACAGTGTTTTTCTCTCACACAACTCCAGCTCCAGCCTCCAGCTCCAGCCTGCCGAACGGGGTGAATAGCGGCGGACGACGCATGAGGACGAAGCACACTAGATTTGATTACTACCATGCAGTGAGGATTCATTTTTTTGAACGAATGGATGCAGTGAGGATTCATAGTCGAGCTGGATTTGAGATTGATGACATTGGATCTGGACATTGTCACATTGACACAATGGTGAATGTGTGCGTGACTATCCTCTCCTATCCGTCCAACTACTTGTGATTGTGGAGTTCTGATCCCGTAGCAGGGTACGGATCAACACGTGAAAAGAACATGTCCGCCGTCCTACTAAGGGATAGGGGTAAGCCATACCTTGATGTTAAGGAGTATAAAATCTTGATTTATAAACTTGACACACACTTAATTCAGCTGATTTCTCTAAAATTAAAGATAAAAAGGTATAAATGAGAAAAAAATGCCGGAACAAAGATTTGGAACTAGAGGGTTAGTGCGAGTGGCAAGCGTCTTTAGACAGAGGTTGAATGATGAATTTGGCAGGTTCAAGATAATTGGGCATTCAAAATTTTGACCATTTTATGTGGCCAATTCACCGTATCATTACCATGTGTGATCAACCAGGTCAATAAAATTAGGTTAGGGTTGCAAATGGACTCCCATTCACTCAGATTTTTAATTCATATTAAAAACTTGGCACTCGCTCAGAAAAACGTCTTGGATGCACAAAGATAAACGCTCAAAAGTTAAGATCAGATTCAGATCTGAGGGGTATGCCAACAATGTGCAAAATACAAACTCGTGAGGGCTATAACCGCAAATAACTCGTCTCTTTCCTTTCCCGAACTCTCCGGTTCAGTCCGAGCTCCGCCGCGCGCGTAGCCCGATGGAGGAGGTTCAGGCCGCCATGACGGCGCACCTGGACCAGGTGTCTGGTCTCGTGCAGGCGCTCTCCTCCGAGCTCCGCCGGGGCATGGGCCCCGCCGCCGACAACCTGCGCGCCTTCGTCCGCGCCGTCGACTGGACGGTATCACTCCCGAATCCCCCAATAGGAGATCGCATCCGGATCACCGAAATCTCGTTCTCTTTTCTCTCTCTCCCTTTCAAAGCTAACAAACATCGTGTGTTGCGTTGCGCTTTGAATGTGCGACTGTTTCAGGAGCCATGGCTGATGTCCTTGATGGCATTCCATGTGATTCTGCTGCTCACCGCCGTCGGGTTCAGGAGGAACGCTAACTTTCAGCTGTTGCTGTTGTTCCTTGCTTGTGAGTTCTACTGTTTGTCATATTCTATTTCTTACTCAGCAAGCCTTGTATATGGACTGGTGGATTTCAGTTGAGGAGCAAGAATTGCCCGATTTGTAAATTTGTATTTTCAAATCTCTTGATAAACTGATTGTGATCAGGATATTAACCAGTGCAAATTTAGTAGTGTGCTGCTCAGTGCAAATTTCACCAAGTAAATAAAAAAATTGGTGTCTCCCACATTAGTAGGCATTAACTCACTCGAGCTGCCGACATACATAAAAATTGATCATTTTTCCCAAGTGTGCTCCTTGAATCCACATAAATTTCCTGCTATCTTCTATATACCTTTGAGGGAATTGATGCTATTATGGCATACATTATTCTTCTAGATTTCAAAGTTAGAATCGAGTGATAGTATGAATATTAGTCCACATTATATTTCCTTTTGAGGAACAATCAACATTATCTGGGAGATGTTGCCCCCTTTTTTTGGGTTGATGGGTTCATGGTTTTGCCTGCGCAGATTCAGGAGTGTATATGGCGGAAAAGATGAACAGATACCTGGGAGAGCACTGGAAGAGCTTTGCCAGTCAGAATTACTTTGACCGTTCTGGAGTTTTCATCTCTGTCATCTGGTCTGGACCTCTTATCTTCATATCTATTGTCAGTGTGGTTAGTAAAAAACTGCCTGCCCTGATGTAAAGTTTCTGTTCATTATAACCTGTCTAATTGCAATTCAGCTCATGATGTATTCCTTACCATTCCAGGTTAGCAGCCTCATTGCATTATGCCGGTTGATGGTGAAATGGAAGAGAGCAGAGCTTAGGCACCGGGCTCGACTTGCTCGCGACAAGCAGGACTGAGAGCAGAAAACAAATCATGCTGGACGTGCTAGCACTTAATGGGTGTCTATTGCTACTGTTCTTGCTGGTCATGAACTACAATAGTTATAGTTGGCATACTACATGAGAAAACAGATTTGGCATATGTACCATCGTGTTTTCGGTTGTAAATGTACTCTGACGTGGGATGTAATTTCAATGAAATCAACAGAGTCGCAAACCTAACCTTCATGGAACAAACTCTGCAAGCATCCTCACAAGGAAAACCACAAATGCTATTATGTCTCAGCTGGATCTTTTATTACCATGGATTGATGCATACATACATGTATTAATGGATGTTATAAGGATTTGACGTGTTCCAGAAGAAACACATTTGTGTACGTGCAATGTTTACAGTTTCTTCAGCTTCTTAGATAAAAGAGAATTACTAAACCGTTTCCTAAAAAGGAAAAAACTTAGGGTCCCAAGCAACGGCCAAGACGTTACAACAGCAATGTAAGCAAGCAACCAGACCGACTTCCCCTGCGACCGTGTGAGCTGGTTTATGGATCTCCTAACAAGGGCAATGGCATCACCGATATTATTTGCATATGGCTCTTCTCTCTGTCTATGATTTCCTTCATTGCCTTGAACAGATGTCACGTTCCCTTCTGAGTTGTTTTTATCACCCATCCCGTTGTAACTCTCATTTTGTATTTCTCCAGTGTGTTCATTATGTTGTATGGCAACCATGCCATCACTGAGTTCAATTTCACCAACAATCTGGATATGTCCACCAAACATCGTCTTCGTGTTCGGTTCCAATATCACTTCCTTCACGTGGTTCATCTATCGTACCTAAATGAGGTGCAATAATACATATGTATGAATGCACAGAGGTACAATAGACAATGCATCAAAAGAGTAAGCACGACAGACACAAGGTCACGACTGAGCATCCATAAGCATGAAGGTCATGAGCTAGCTTTAGCAAACATGCAAATAATATCAAGCTTAAACAAGAGTTGCATGAGCAACATCTAACATGTCATACATGACTTATGATCACCAGAAAACATAGCATCCAACCCCAAATTAATTTATCTAAAGCCTTTCTTAATTTATTTAGATAATAAGACATATAGGCATATATATATATGATCATACATGTAAAGTGCACAATAAATTCTACCAAAATCACAGTAGATCACCAATACTCCTAATAGTCTACTGCATAAATTTCACATGCTCAGGTTTTATATTTTATTGATTATAAAACAGACAAATTTTTATTGCACTTAATCATGTGAGAGCAAGTTAAATGTAAAACTTCATATTTTCTGTAAACACATGGCCATATTATATTTTTTAGACCAAAATAACATCATACAAGGGCAGTGGAATCACATTTTCCATTTTTACACATTTCTATTATTTATAAACTATTTACTTAGCATTCAACAAGTTAAATCAAAAACTCGGTCATACTGCCCTAAATGAACTTGAAATTTTTACCACAGCACACACATCACAATAATAGCCTACCATATAAATTTCATATCATTTAGAGCACTATAACTACAGTTATGAAAAAGACAAGCAACACTAGCATTAAAACATTAACAAGCATAAATCTATTTTTACAGCAAATATTTTCAACTAACACCCATCATATTATGATTCCACTGCATAGATCTACTCACAAGGATTCCAAAACATCTTAAATTACTATTTTACGATTTTTCTACTATTTTCTATGGATTTTCAAAGTTTCAAGCGATTTGGTCCCTGAAACACTATTCCTATGAGTCTATGACATTGCAGAAAACCCCCTGCACTTGTTTGAATTTTAGGCCGAGGTCCTTGACGCGATTTGGAACAGAGGAGGTGCTCGGGAGCTCGATTCGGCGAGAGGAAGCCATGCCAGTGGCCTGGGAGTGATGGAGAAGCATGAGGAATGCGAGATCTACCTGCAGGTGGGCTTGTTGGGGTTGGGGCGACCGGAGAGGCGCCGGCGGAGGTAGCAGCACCTCGGCGGCGGGGATGGCGGCGTGCGGCGGCGCTCCAGCGAGGGAGGACGATGGGGCGGCCATGGAAGGATTCAGCAAGGCCGGGCGGAGTGGGGGCGCTCGGCGGCCCAGCACAGGGGCGCGTGCACGCGGCTCGCGGCGAGCAGCAGCATGCCGGCGGCGACATGGCTCGAGAACGAGCGCGGAAACTCGCGGAACGCACTGGAACGAGGAGAGCATGAGCTTCAGTGAGTCGAGGAAAGTCGATTCTAGACTTTGGTTGTCGAAGATGATGACCGGAAGTAGGATTTCACCGCCGAGTGGATCTTGGCGGCCATGGCGGGCTGCGGTGGCGAGCAGGAAGGGCCGGCGTGGTCTGGGAAGGAGAGGAGGGAGTGAGGAACCTGGACGAAGGGATAAGGGTGCAGCGGGCTGGGCACGGCATGGGCACGGGACACACGTCGCGTGCAACGCGTGCGGGCGGCGTTCGTGGCCAACTTGACCACGGCGACGACGAGCAACAGAGAGTCAAGCCAATTAGTTTTGGGTTAAGCACGTTTAAGTTTTACTAATTTCGTAGTAACCTCTGGGGTGTTACAATCCTACCCCTTAAAGAAATCTCGTCCCGAGATTTAAGTGGAGAGGAAGTTAAAGAAGAATAATCGATAAACTAAGGACAAGGATCGGCCGATGTGGGTGCTAGTTTTTAGATTAATCAACGTAGCTGGGTTTAATGGTATATACATTGCCAGCTGATTTGCTAATTCCTTGCTCGACATGGGTCCGGAAGAAATAAGTTTCATAACAACCAGATTGTCTGTCGCGAGTAATTGTGGATAATATATGTGAACATAATCACCATCAAAGTCGGCTGAAAAGATCCGGTTGATTATTCTCATACTAACAGAAAGTAGGATTTTTAAAGAAGAGAGGTTCTAAGCTTCTCAACGAATATGAATTAGGGAGATTTCTGAGAAGAATCAAATTCTCAATTTGATGGTGAATCTAGATATAAAAGACATCCAGGTGAGTTTTAAGGAACTCAAGGAAACTGAAAAGAAAGGGCATCAAGTCAAGTTTTTCTCAAGAATATTCTTGCTCGATATTGTTTATTAATTGAACTGCATGATGCAAGATGCATATGTTGCCATGAATATTCAACTTGATCGGACGCTTCGGGTCGCTCGACGACTTGATCCGACGGCTAGCACGTTAGCAATCAAGTGACGTGGCCCTATCAGGTGTTTGCTTTTGGTGCAGAAATCGCGTGTGTATATATATATATATATAGAGAGAGAGAGAGACGTTTCACTAAGATGTAGCGGAAGCAGTGACACTAGGAAAAGAAATCAGTCGCGACAACTCAACCAGCAAACCTACGGGGCTAAATGAAACTAGTAATGATGATGATATTAAACAGGAGGTCAATCAAATCACTCATCAGCACGAATACACAACCGGTTTCAGCTTCCCTTTATAATGAAAGTTTGAAAAAGAAATCATACATCTCATCTTGAAAGAATTTACAACATGCAACCATTTTTACATGACATGGCCCCACAAACATATGCCTTGTAAATTCCAAAATTGTTTGCTGCAGAGTGCAAACAACCGCATATCTTCATCTTCCTATCAAAAAACACAAATCTGGTGTGCCTGTACAAAACCTTGCTCCTTCAGAACAAACCTTATACCACACATACAGTTCATCAAAATATATATTACAGGGTGGAAAAGGCTTAAATAGACTACAATAACTGAGCCCAGAATTGCATACATTCTACCATGTTCAGAAGATAAGAAAGCCAAATTATTTACATCCAACCACCTCGCAAGCAGTAGATTTAGACGTGCAGTGAGGCCATATCAAGCTCCTCACTCTCACGAACCTCCCTGACTCTTATCCCACTCATCTTCTTCCTCCTCCTCCACTTTGGGTTCGTTATCCTCTTCCTTTTCCTCTTCATCTGAGAACTCGTCACTGTAGCCGTAGCCTGATCGAGATGATTTTGGCATGGTTCTTGCCTCCTTGACAATCTTCATGATTTCTTCGGTTGTTTGGTCCGAGAAAGCAGGGACACTGTTGTCCCTCCTGAAGTAGGATAACTGCACTGCTTCTGTGAGCTCCCTCGGCAAGTTTTTCAGGAACCACGGATGGCTTTTTATTTCCCTCATGGTGATTCTCTAAGGCAAATTCAAAGTTGCAACATCAAAGATAAGTCACTTGTAAACCTACCATGCTGATATAGTAATATTACAACTGAGATAGTTCAGATACCCTCGATGGATTGCTGACAAAGATGCGGGAAATGAGCTCTCGGCACTCATCAGATATGTGAATATTGTCTGGGATCTTATATTGAATTGCCGCTATTCGCTGCAAACAAAGATTTAAATTTTAGGGCGTTAAATATCTTTATCCCCTTAATTAAGAACATCCATGAAATAAGACATATTTTTCACCTGAATGGTCTTTCTAATATTTTTAGGATCATCCTGGTCTTCAAATGGGTAGGCTCCCACAAGCATGACAAAAAGAGTGACTCCACAGGACCATACATCTGCAAGCTACACTAGCAAAATATCGTTGTCAGTTGACACTATATGTAACACCAGATACTAATGCTGCTTTATAGGAAGCAAAGAGTTCATTCGCATTAACATCTACAACGCATTCCACAATATTTGTAATCAGTAATTGCTCAATAGATTAAGAATGATCACAACTGTAAATGATCAAGAAATGGTTGTGTGGCTTTTCAATTGTATATTATTTCCTTCACACAATTCAGTTTGGATCATGCTTTAAAAAATGTATATTACACTATCAAAGAAAGCAAGCCTCTCGCCCATTTAACAATTTAAAAAAAATCAATAAAACTAAGCAAAAAAAAATGAACCAGAGATAGGTCATATAGAGATATATCACCAACTTTCCAAAAATAAATGGAAAGAATATACTTCAGAAGTTCAGATTTCGAAAAGTTGCAGTGGTATATTTCAAATAAAGTGGACTTGCAATGGTGTGGATCTAGCTAAGTATAAGAATCCTGCAATGACTAAGGGTTTCTAAAACCTTGCTTTTTGGAAGAGGAGACTAGATAATCCTTTTCCTGACTAGTGTTTATAACTCTCAGTGATGGTTAATCTGCCTATATAATCCTTACCAGGCAACAATCAATATGCCTGCCTTGTATGTATTTGATTTAGAAACATCTTTTTGGAAAATTCGTTTATATATGGACTGTTGTCTTGCCCAACAAGATTAAAACCGCACAAGTTTAACTTATCATAACAATCATGCTACCTTTCAATAGATCGATTGGTTTGACCATGTAACTTAGTCAGTTGCAGATCCATCATCCTCACTCTAACCATAGACTTTGATGATTCTTGAATGGAAACAAAAAGGGTTCTTCCTACCGAATAATATAATTTAAACCCTAACCATATGGGTGCAACTTTCTGGAATAAAGATAAAAATGGCGCATTCAGACATATCACAATTTTTCCCATTTGATTAGTGATTCTGATAGCATGATTCAATAAAAAAAAGATAGCCGTGCAAAAACTACAGCAAATTAGTACTAAATGATGTTTCTGACAGCCAGCTTGGCTTGCTTGCAGTTCTTTTTTGCTGTCCGAAACATCATATAAGGATGACTGAAGGTAGTAATATATCTTCTGGTGATAGTAGAAACAATGTTTCATTGAAAGCACTGAACAGGCACCACCGTTTATATCAATCTAGTGTGTTTTTTTTTGTGACTCTATCTGGATTGACTGATGGGGCATCATGTCATAATATATGAAGTCTGAACTGCACCTACAGCTAAGTAAAATCCTGGACTCCCTTGATCGCAGTTGATTCTGTAGAAGGTATGCCATATATATGAAACAAATAGCAGAAAATTCAGAACCTGGGTACTGACAATACATAGTTTACTAACCTAAAATATCTAGTTAACATACTAATAGAGTAACATGGAGAAACACATTAAAGGTCTGTCTCCATTAATCACTCGACCAGAATTAGGACCAACTGATTGAAGAATGGAGGATATGTAGAATAAGGGCCACTTGGTATATGAATGGTTTACATGTGCCATGGGCCAACGAGTCCACAACTTTACCAGTGTCAACATCTGTTAGGGTACACACCTTACCTACACAAACCCAAGGGATGGAGAGGAGATTCCAACACCATGTCTGACAATGACTACTTATCCTCTATTCACTGTTGCTACTGATTCCAATAGTCAATCCACTGTGTTGTAAAGGTCACAAGTATCGATCGAAAGAATTCCAGGCATTATTGTCCAAAAATGCTACTGTAGCTCATTCTGGAGCCTATAACTGCTCACCAATAGCTTCGAAAAAGTGATGAATCAAATCAAATCAAATATACTAGCAAGTATGTTCATCAATGAAACCAGTAACCGATGAATAAACTTCTATTCAGAAAGAGTATAACTGACCAAGTTAGACATCGAAATCGCAAAGTTCAATACATGTATCTTTTGTATTTCACGTTTCTTTCCTACATGACATCAATATTGGGGACGAATTCTCCAGAATCAATATACACCACTGTGGATCACCAGATTGAACTGCCCACAAAAATTCAAGAACCAAACAGGCATGCTCGGTGCGAAAATCTTGAAAAGAACCCTTATATGTAATTTTTGTAGTAGATAAGTTAATTACAATAGTCTAAAATGGTTTGGTAAAGTGGTAATTCTAGATCTCAATAACATTTGAAAAATGAATAAGCTTAACACTAGTTAAACTAACTCGACCAATCAGCTCGTACTTGCAGGTAATGTGAATGCCAGCAAAAGAAGATGGTAATTATAATAAAATTTTGTGTGTGTATAGTTATGATAAGATGAAGAATATAAATAATGTTCTCTCTTGAATTATGCTTAACGGAACATCAACATATACTGTCATACAAAAATCAGAAAGAGATTCTTGCCACTCACCTTTCCATCATACTCCCGCCGGGAAAGCACCTCTGGCGCAATATATGCTGGGGTCCCCACTGCTGATTTTGGCCTTGAATGTAGTACTGATGACTGTTACAAAATGACCACTGGTTTTCTTAAGCATTTGCAGTCACGTCAAAGAACTTAAACTGCCAATTCAGTGAGAAATTAACAGCCAACCTTCGAGTAGCCAAAATCACATATCTTGAGCCGTGGAGCTGGGTTGCCATCCAAGAGAACATTCTCCAGCTTCAAATCTCTATGGCATATTTGCTGAAAAGCAGCCAAGATTACAACAATTAAGCATATGTTCAGGCCCCACTCGTAAATATTTGAAAAACCACACCTGCACTTTCCACAACAAAGCATATCTATATGTGCACTGTAATTAGTACAAACTAATTTTCTCCATACCATGTGATGGCAATAGCTCACTCCACAGATCAACTGCTGGAAGAAATATCTGGCCTACAATGAGCAGAAGAAAGAGCGATAAAATCCCACTACGTGAGGGGTATGAAGAGCACATCAAGGATATAGAATACTGAAATAAGAACCTATGATGATCTTGTGTACCTCATCCTCACTAAACCGCCCACGATCGACGATTCGATCAAAGAGTTCCCCACCAGCTGCATACTCCATCACAATCGCAAGATGTCTTGGAGTTAGGATCACCTGGGTAGATTTTTAGGGGAATCAATTTTTGAATTCGTACTTGTTTATTTAGCTCAGTATCTTTCCATAAACAAAGTGATGTAAAATAGTCTTATGTAACTAGCTAGATAAATTAAAAGCCAGGTAGATAAATATTACACACGCTTAGTCTATCCAACCAGCCTGTCCCCCCTGCAAACAATTAAAGCCCAACCAACCAGCAGCTCAATACTGCCCCACAAATCCTAAAAGGCAAACACACAGTGCTCTACTTGAACGAAGTCACCAGATGGCAATAAATCTAGCTGAAAGACCCCCTTGGAAGAAATTTCCCCTGTATCCATGTCTCCTTCGATTCACACGACGAGAGCACGGCACCGAGCCCATAAACAAGTCTTTTTTAACCCCCCCCCCCCCAATACAACCGAGTAAAGGACAAAAACGAGTAATAAACAATCGAGAAATATCTGCTCCTTATCGGCGCACGCACCTCTATGAACTGGATGATGTTCGGGTGCCGCAGCGAGCGGTGGTTGATGATCTCGCGGTACACATTCTCGTCGATCTGCGCAGAAACCAGGCCGACCTGATCAGCACTCAAAGGAACCAACACCACCGAATCCGCACCCCCGCGGAACCAACCCAAATCCAAACCCCGGAGTCGAGGCGAGCAGAGAGGGCAAGGCCCGGACCCGGTGGCCGCGCTCGATGAGCTTGACGGCGACGAGCCCTCGGGTCTCCCGGTTGCGCATCAGCCGCGCCACCCCGAAGTTGCCCGACCCGATGTCGCGAACCTCCTCGTACTTGTCCATGCCGTTCCGGACGCCTGCGGGCGGCGGCGGCGCGCTCGCATGCAGGGTTGCGCGCGGCCGCTGGTAGGAGGCGGAGAGGAAGGGAGGGAAGGAGGCAGGGGAGCGAGGTGAGGCGGGGCGAGCTCGACGAATCGGCCGGGTGCAGGAGGCTGGGCGTTGGAGGCGGTGTGGTCGCGGCGCGGGCGCGGTTGTGTCGCTTTCCGGTGTGGTGCCTTGCTGGAGGTGTATATATAGCAGATGTACGGTGGGTGCTGGGTGGGCCCTCCCTTCGGGCGGGGTTAGACGTCGCTTCAGGCGACATTTGCGCCAACCGTCACCTCAAACGAAATTAATTTCCTCCTCGAGACATTTGAGAATGGGCACGTTGCTTGCTGCTGGGCCGAATCTCAGGCCTGTTACCAGAATTTTGTTCCGACTGTTTCCGTGTTATTGTGTTAAGCGCGCGTTACCGATTCTGATATTAACTCATCAACTAGCAGTCCGATCTTGCGAACGCTTCGGTGCAAGAGATATTGCAGTTAAAAGATGCTACATCTATGCCTCGGCAAGCGCGAGCAGCGTTGAGCTGTCTACGGATTTGCATGTCATGCGGGAGGCTTGCATGCGCGTGTGCGAATGAATTTGCATGCAAGGGAGGTAGAGTGTGTCAGCCCGTCAGGCTTGCTTGCGTGGGAGATTATGACGCAGAATTAATCAGCCAGTGACGTTAATCGAGAAATATTAACTCACAGGAGAGAAGATTACTGTGTGTTTAACTATCTCCTTGGTCTGTGTACCCAAATGAAATACGATATCTAATAAAAAATGGAGGGAGCATTACTTTTCTTAACAGATGTTTAGTCCTTTCAATAATAAATGCATGCGTGCAGATGAAGATAAATTGATAATATCACTCATATGCAAGGGGAATTCACACTCAAAAAAATATATAAATCTTAAATTGTGCGTCCAAATTAAATTACAATTGCATCATTATTTTTTTTATGATAAGATCTTTAAAACAAGACATCACTTGCTTATGTTTGCATAATTTTTTTAAAAAATATTTAATACTAAATAATTATTTTCAACTGTTGGGAACAAATATTTTAACAACATCAATAAATTATTATATTCTATGAACAGAAAATTAAACATGACAAACAGATAATAATGTACTACAAACAAAATTTTAATGAAAAATATCGCGAACAAATAGATCAATGTTATAGAACAATTTAACCTACAAAGAGAATAAATAATTTAACATTGTGAACAAATTAGTTATATGCAGAAAAATAATTTTACATGAAGAATAAATGCAGCTACGTACACGAACAATTTAATCTACACGGCGAATGAATAATTTGACATTGGGAATAAATTAGTTACACATAGAAAAATAATTTTACATGAAGAACAAATGCAACTACATAGTAAAAATATTATCATGAGCATGTATACACGCGCTAAACAAGTTAGTATATAAAGAAAATAATCATTTCACATACCAACTTATGAGTCTGCAATACAAATAAATTAGAATATATATTATATGCCTCATTCTTAAAATATGCACAAATAATTATGTACTACTATAGCAAAGGATAAGAATAGATCGATTAACGTGTGATTATATAAAAAATAAATATGGTTAATATAAATTATAAATTCAGGTAAAAACTATGTATGTGAGGTTCATAATCAGAAAATAAAATTAAGAGAGAATAATAAATAAAATGATGAGGATAAATAAATTAAAATTAAATGGATGGAAGGAACTAGGAAAGAGAAAAAAGAACGGGAGAAGAAAATAAGAAATGTAGAACATGTACAGAGAGAGAGAAAAGAAAAACAAAATGATAGAGACCGCATAGCGAAAAGCATGTAAGTTGCGCTCGTCGTAAAAAATAATAGAACTTGTCAGACTTCCCACCTAATCTAGAGAACAAAACGAACCACAATAATATATATTGGGCCGAATATGTCATCGAATTAGCCCAAAAGTGAGAGGTACTTCAGGCCATGGATCACTAGTTTGTAGCACGAGCGACACCTAGCCTCTCCGATTATATATCACTTGAAGCGATAGTTTTGAAACCGTCACCTGAAGCGCGTACATAGATAGAATCTTGGGCTCTAATTAAGCCCATTTAAGATTGACTGTTTTGCATTATACTTTCATTTAAATAAAGAAAACCCGCTCAAAAAATTAAATAAAGAAAAAAATTCTCTGCATGCATAAGAGAAAAGAGATGACATCACCTTTGTGTATGCAAACTTGAAACTAAAAAAAAGCTATAAGTATAAAATTGGGCATCCAAATTTAATTTGAATTTTATCATTATCTTTCTTATAACAAGATCTTTAAAATAAGAGCTCACTTACCTATGTTTGCACGATATTTATTAAAAAATATTTTAATATGTCGAACAAATGATTATTTTCTATGAACAAAAAGTTAAACAGAATGAACAAATAATAATATACAACGAACAAAATATAACAATCACGAACATTTAATTATATAGGATAAATAATAAAAAATAAATATTGCGAACAAATGAGCCAACATCACGGAACAATTTAATCTTCAAAGCGAACAAATAATTTGGTGTTGCGAACAAATTGGTTACACACAGATAAATAACTTTATTTGAAGTTAAATTTATTTTTATAAACATATTTATACCTGCTAAACAAGTTAGCATATAGAGAGAAAAAATCATTTCACACACAAATTTATGAGTTTACAATACAAATAAGTTAGTTTACATTGAGTATCAATTATAAGTATATTTAAAATAAAGAAATAAAATAGAGAATAAAAAGAATAAACGAGAAGCAAAGGAAAACAGGCTAAATACCCTCCGTCCCACAAAAACAAATCACTTCAGGATTCAAAATTTGTCCCAAAAGCAAGTCATCTTATCTTATTTGGAAGTGCATGTGCACGCAAAAATCAATTAGTGCTAAATATGGGTACGTAAATTGTCATTTTGCCTTTATGTTAGTATCTTGATTGTGATCTGAACATCCAAATAAAAGTTAGAAAGTATTTTCATTATTTGATCTGCAGATTTTCTTATACAACTTCAAAGTCTTTAGGTGGGAGTTGAAACATTTATTATGACTTTTAACTTTTGCCGTAGGAGTTTTAAAACTTGTATTTGGAGATTTTCATCTTGTAACTCATTTTGTAAGATTTCTACTAATTAAGTTGCTCAATGGAGTATTATGCATCACCTAATTTTGATATGAAGGTATTTTTCTTATGCCTGGTTGTTATTTTGTCTTGTTGCATCTTTTTCCAGCTCTATATTACACAATGCCAACTTTTTTCTATTATACATGCTTAAATTTCATTAGCTATGATTTTGTGGATACAGTGTGTTGACAACCATATGAAACTTGTATGGTTTGTTTTGTCTCTTTATGACAATTGTATCTTTTGTAGCTTTTAACACCTTGTCAAATTTGTGTAGTCGCAGCGGCCGGAGAATTCAAGCTTCCGCACCAAAAAAAAAACAAAAAAAAACTGGTCATAACCTGCCGCACCGGCACACCGCCGGCCGTCCACTCCTCATCGAGATGACTCGTCACGGCTCGGGTAGACTGGGCCGCGCGGGTCACTGTAGCGCACGGCTACTGTAGCGCCGCGACACAGCCTTCTTAGTCCCAAACTGGAAATAGCGAAAGAGCCGACCCAGCTTAAATAGCCGGTCTCTGGAAAGCTAGTAACTCCGGTTCGAATCTTTTGCGCGAAGTGAGGACGAAAGCGCAAGAGAGTTATTTAGCAGGTGTGGTTTACTCAACGTGTAGAGTAGATCTTAGCCGTTATCCCGGACCGGGTCGTTACAGGGGTATCAGAGCCATACTCTCGGGGTTTCACGTCATGCCACCGGCATGTGTGGACGGACACACATATGGGCTGCTGGCAGTGAACCCACGGACATGGCACATGGGATCGTTAGCACTAGACGTATGGGACGTGGCCAAGAGAAGAGATCCTGCTACTTTGTCTTGTATGGGTAAGCTGGTTCGACGAGGACGTCGAATTCTAACGGGGAAGATTGTCACGGCCCACGGGCCGACTAGGCCGCGCGGGGTTACTGTAGCGCCGCGACACAGCCTCCTTAGTCCCAAACTGGAAACAGTGAGGGAGCCGAACTAGTTTAAATAGCCGGTCCCTGGAAAGCTAGTAACTCCGGTTCGAACTTTTTGCGCGAAGCGATGATGAAAGCGCAAGAGAGTTATTTAGCAGGTGTGGTTTACTCAACGTGTAGAGTAGATCTTAGCCGTTATCCCGGGCCGGATCATTACATGACTTGTCGGCCGGTCTTATCGTTTCGTCTTTCGTGGACTGGACGCGGGGGGCTATTCATCGCGCGCGCGGCTGCCAGCCGACGCGTTGCAGAAGAATGGCCCCGCCCTGTTCATCTTCCTCCCCGAACCAGGGGAGGGTGAAGTGGCCGGCGAGCCAGATGAGAGGGAGGGGTGGGGTGGGGGAGGGGGTGGCCGGCGAGGGGTGGGAGGTGGGCGGGGCGGCCGGGGTGGCGGCGAAGCTTATTATTTTGGGTTGCCGGGGGGCTCCATGGCCACCGGATCTAGAGGAGGGCCCGTCGGCGGCAGCCCGGCGACGGAGGCGGTTCAGCCGGTGGAGGGTGCGGCGGCGCGGGAGCGCAGCTCGCTTCTGCGATTGATCGGATTTCAATCTCAGAAAGCGATAAATAGACGCCCCGACCGAACGAGCCCAAACACATTCCACAGCCAAAGGCATCCACGCTACGGCCACGGATCGATCAAGTCTATTGGTATATTATATTTATTTTAATTTATTTGCAGCACGGCATGCGCGCTGCGGTCTGCCAGCACTGTCCAGTACAAAGGATCCACACTAGCGCTACCGCCTTTAATTAAGTACTGAGAAGTGATCAAGGACTTGAGCACCGTAAAAACTGAAAAACAAAAGAAAGGATACAAGGGAAAGGAGGAAACATGAAGCATCAAGCACAGACGCAGCGTTCTGCGACTCTGTCCGAAGCAAGTTCAAGGTCCGCTATCCAACAGCGAAATCTGCGTGAAAAGGATGGAAGATCTACGTGAGCATGCAGGGAGCGCTGAGCCCGCCGGCTGGACGCCGGAGGAGGCGGCGGGGCGCGGCGGCGACGGGATGACCGATGCAGCATGCGAGTTCTCTTGCTTTGGATTGGATGCCGCCAGCAGGTGGGGGACGGACTGGGACGTGGTGGTGGCGCTCATCAAGATCCAAGAGGATGCAACAAGGGCATGTGATTCCGTATGCCCCGTGTGCCTGCAGGCGCGGGCGATGCCCCCCCCCCCCCCTCTGCATCATTGCGTGCCAACAAGTTGCCCGTCGCAGGCGCGACATGTTTGGTCCTCGATGGCGAGGGCATGCCGCGGCTTTTCTGTCCCTCTCGATCCTCCCCTCGCTTTTTCGCCCTTTCGTCATCGATCGGTTTCGTTTCAGCTCGACGTAAAAACTTTTGACCGAGTAATGGATCGGCGATTACGCGCGCGCACATCTGGAATCGTGGATCTATTGGGGCAGGTGCTGGTGCCGCGATGGCTCCGTGGACGTACGATCTTAGTCTCGTTTTTACGTACATTGCCATCATCTTCTGGACGATCGACCCACACAAACAGTGTGGAGTTTGTCGCGTCGCCTTTGCAACGTCCTGCACTGCTCGCTGCTGATGTGCCAGCATCGATAATCGAGTGCCTTCCAGCACGCATGATGATCAGCGAAACTAGCTACTTTATCCCCTTGGATCGATCGGTCCCGTACGTACACATATCACATCACATGCGGCTAGGCTGTCGCGCGGCAGCGTCTGGTGCCGCGCGCTCCGCCCGGGTCTCGTCGTGGCCATGTGACGCGCGGGCCGGGGCGGGGCCCCAGCAGCTAGCCAACCAGGTGGCCAGCCAACGCCGCGCGCGGCGGTACACCGGCGGAAGCAGGCACGCACGCTGGCACGGCGGTGATGTCTCTCTCGCTCCCTCCCAGAGCGCAACCACCAGAAGCACCACGTAAACCACCGTCCACCGGCCGGTCGACCAGACCACGTCTCCGACTTCCGAGCCGTTCTCGTCATCATGGCGATACCTACCGGCGGGCGGCGGCTACTACCGGGCGCCGTGTCCGCTCGCCGTGGCTACACATGTTCGGCGAGCCCCTGCTACCGCAATAATGCAGCCGCCGCGGGCGGCCCGGACAGCAACGCGGCCGGCGCAAGAGTCCAAAGACTCGCGTCGGTCGGGAGGTTAGCCGGCCGCGCGCCCTTGGCTGCTGCACGGTCGTTCCGTTATCCGTTATTAACTTCTCCCTTGCAGGAAACTGCTACGCCGACGAAGAAAGAGAGACTTTATCCGTAGAATGCACAGGGCTCGACCGCGACGCACGAGTGGCCTCCCATCCCATCCGCGCCGTCCGCTCCTTCACTACGAGATTTTAGCGCGTGCGTGGCGGCGTCTCGCTCGAATTAACTGCGTGCACGTGGTCTCGTACGTACGTGTTCGGGCGCCTGTGGCCATGGCCGGGTCGTGTGGCGAGTTTTCGGTCTCTCTCCGCGAGCTCGGAGGCCGGCGGTGTCGCCTTGATCGGGTACGTTGCGCCATCGGCGGTCGTCATCCGTCGCCGTCGCCGACGGGTCCAGATTTTAGCGCGCGGACTCTTCGGTTGGTCGGTGCTGGTCTGCTGGAACCGTTGGTGGATCGCACGCAAACGCAACGTGCCGCGTGTTACTACAGTGGTTGTTTGCAGCACGGGCGGGCACGTGGTGGAAGTTATCCGGCAGGCCTGCACGGGCGCGGTACGGGCCGAAGACGAACAAGCCCACCTGGGCAAGAGCAGCGACCCATGTGCCACACGGCCGGCCCAGCGCCACACGGCCACACGACCGATCTCTGACTGAAGGCCGGCCCAGCCCACACGGCCCGCAACAAAAATATGGATCAAGATTTCAGAGACGGCTTTGCCTGCTCGGCTGATCGCCCCTGCCAGTCTGCACCGCCCTGACGGTCAATGCTTCTTCCTTGTCACGCGTCGTCGCGGCTACAACTTGCAACGGCCGGCCGCAATGGTTGACGACCCCAAGTCGTCGAGTACCGGACGGGACCACCGTTGACTCGCCGTGCTCTTGGTATGCCGCTGGCTGGTTCGACGAGTGGCCTAGTAATCGCATCGCCCGCAAGGATGGAACGTGAGCTGGATCTGCACTCCACTGCCACTCGTATTTTTCCTCCACGGTTGACGGCGATGCAGCACAGGAAGTGCAGAACGGATGGATGCAATGCAATGCAAGCACAGAGCGGCGCTGAGCGCATATATACACTATATACACGTGCTGCAAATTGCAAACGTCGTCTGTGCTTTGTACGTACGTGCAGGCGTGCAGCCTACTACGCTAATTCTCCAGCACTACATACTGTGGAGTTACCCCCCACACGATTCACTCCAAGGTTAGCACCGTTGGGACAGGGCACACTGCACCCGTTGTTGGGAGTTGCGGCGTGCCGTCTCTGCTGGGTAGCTAGCTATGCGTGGTGAATTCTCGGTTCTCTAGCCGGGCCGGCATCCGGTCTCATGCCAGTGGATCCGATCTCGCGTGGGATCTCCGAAAGACACTACGCGTGATGAAGTCTAGACGCGTTATTGGGATACCACCCCTCATCACTCCTTTACGCTTGACGCGGTAAAGTCAAGTCAACTACGTAGATAACAGTTCAGAGAAAATGCATGCGCAGCAATTCGATGTTGTTTGGAGTATAAGACTTCAAAGAAACGTTTTGCAGCGTCTGTGGTGTACGTAATACAACTTTGCGAGCCGCATGCATATTTCGTAGAGTTGTACTAGTATAGGAGAATTCACAACAGGAATCTGCCTTTTTTGCCATGTGACCGGTACGGTGTGATTTCTATCGGACACACGGTAAAAACCTGGTGTGTGTGCGCCCAGCAACGATATACCACACAATAAAAACATACTCTGCTGTGTGCTTTTTTTTAGCACACGACAAACAAGCAACATCCCCGTAGTGACTTTCATAGCTGTAACAGTGCCGTCCATTTCGATTTGGCCATTACTACCATCTGTCATCAAGGTCAAGCAGTGTCAACCCAGCTCGGAAAATCACTAGTAGTCTAGTACATAAGCAGTTTAGATTTGTCCACCACCACTGAAACTGAAACCAACACAATTTTCTATCTCCAACCCGCGCTGTGTCCTGTTCTGAAAGTAACCTTAAACCATTTTTTAAGCTAGCACACTGGTTCGAAGAATTTCCATGCGAGCATGCCCAGGGCTGGTAAATTACTCTCCCGCCTCCTCATCACCGCTTCTACCCTTAAACCACCATTTGACTTAAGCTCGTCCCTATCTACGTACGCCTCCCCCGAGCTCATCCTCACGGCGAAACTATGCAGGCGTGTGTGCAAACTGCAAGCCTATATAAACGTAGTAGGTCGACTACTGATCTCGCTACAGAGAGGGAAAGCCAAGCAAGGCTCCACTCCTCAGGCGGGCAGCATCTCTCGTCTATTCCGCCGGACCCGGAAGCAGAGAAGACGAGAGAAATGGCGATAAAAATGGATAAGACGGTGATCATCGTGTGCGCAGTGGTCGGGTCTCTTGGGGTGCTGAGTGCCATCTTGGGGTTCTCGGCTGAGGGGACGAAGCTCACCGTAAGCACTACTGTCTCTCTTTCCGTTTCGCTATTTTTTCAGGCCAACCTATTCAATCATCGTGCGCCCGGCCTTGGGCGTGATCTCGTTGAGCTGTGAAGTTGGGTACCCTGCTTAACTGAACTTGAACCATGAATTCATCATTCATCCATGCAGCCATACAAGATACTGGTTTACGGCGACGACTGCATCTACCCGCAGAACCCGGCGCTCGGGCTGGGGATCTGCGCCGTCATCTTCCTGCTCGCGGCGCAGGTCACCATCTCGGCAGTCAGCGGCTGCTGCGGCTGCTGCAGGTCCCGCTCCATACCTTCGGAGACCAAGCGGATCGTCGGCATCGTCTGTGCCGTCGCCTCGTGGTGAGTGACTGCCGCAGTTTGGTCTCACCGCATTCGCGCTACATATGTACTCAGCTCTACCATTTATGCGAGACGGTACGGTTCTGCGAGCAGGATTGCGGCGGTGATCGCGTGGGCGCTGTTCATAGTAGGAGCGTCGTGGAACGCCAACGTGGTGCGGGCGGACGCGCCGTTCTGCCCCTACCTCAAGGACGGCATCTTCGCCGGCGGCGGCGTGCTCACCCTCGCCGCCACGGCGCTCGGCATCACCTCCTTCATCATGCTGCGGAGGCAGCCGGTGGAGGCGGTGGCGACGGCGACGCCGGCAGCGTCCGTAGGCGGCACAACACCGAACAGGCCAGGCGGGCAGTCGCCGTCGAGCGAGGTCGTGATGGGCCACCCGCTGCTACCACCACCGAGTAAGGCACAACACTTTTCCAAACCTCAGGCATACGTGCAACAGGTCGCTCCTGCTTCTCATCCACAACCACAAGGGAACGGACAAGTACCACAGCACCTACAGGCTCCTCCTCCTCCTGCTGGTGGTGGTCAAGACCATGGATCTCAGGCAGCGAACCATCAGTTCCTTCCTCAGGGGCTCCCCGCGGGCGCGGCACTGGCGGCAGCGGCATGCGCACCCCAAGAACCAGGCGAGCAGCCGCCGCCGCCACCGCTCGGGGTGGCGATGGGCCAACCGCAAGTCCAGCTGCCGCCCCAAGTATCGGTGCCGAATGACACTCTACAATACCCTATTCCGGCGCCTCAGGTATGCGCGGAGGCTCCGGTCACCGTCACTCCCCCAGCTCCTGGCGCTTCGCAAGGCACCGGACTATCGACAGTTATTCGCGGCGAGTTAGCCAGAGCAACAATTAGATTCGCTGGGAAGGCGATGGAGCATGCCGTCTTCTCTAACTCTAACAACACCGCTACTTCGACTACGACGGCGGGGGGTATCCTGTCGATGGTGACTGATCCTACCGGAGGTGACGCTGGCGCTACTGAAAACGGGGTCGCTGTTGTATAATCTGTCTTATGCTCTCTTCTTTATGATCAGCCCCAGTTTGTTGTTTGTTCTTAATTAAGCGGCTTCAAGTCCGAAGAATGTATCCAGTTATTCCTTGTTCTCGTTTGAATCATCATGATCTTGATCTATACTTTCCATTACCCATAAGTAGCTATGTACAACTCAAGTGCTCAGAAGAATTGCACTTAGGATAATGTACTTCATTACCTAGACTTTTTTATGATAGTGTAAACTAAAGTTTTGTTTCAAACATCTTTTCTTTAAATCTTTCTGCTCATTTTTGTGAAGGAAGTAAAAATACTCGCCTAATTAGGAGAATTAAACACTAATTAGGAGTATTAAATATTTGGGCAAAAATTTTTGGAAACTTTTACAACACTAATTAAGAGTATTAAACATAGACTAATTATAAACTAATTGCACAGATGGAGGGAAATCACAAGACTAATCTATTAAACCTAATTAATTCATCATTAGAGATTATTTACGGTAGCAAACATTGTCTAATCATTGCATAATTAGGTTCATTACATTCGTCTCGCGATTTCACCTGAAGGTTATGGAATGAATCTTGTCAGTTATCCACATTTAATACTCCTAATTAGTGATTAAACATTTAAAGTTACTGTAGCACATAAAATTTTTGGAAATTAAACAAGCCCGGTGTATAGTAGAATTTGAACCTGAGGTGTGATAGTCCCACGAGGCCACCACAACTCAGCTACCACACTAGTGGTGACTTTCTTTCCAAATTCGGAGATGCATCCGCAATTTGTAGCCTACCTTTTGACCTTGGTTCATTATTGCAATAATTTATTTTAATATTTTTAGAGAAAGGAAGAGGAATGGAACATCTAGCTCATTAAATGGAATATTCAATATCCCCTAAAATTATTATTTTCATGCAACATATTGTTTAGTGGTAAAGACTCCTCTGTGGATGACCGTATGAAGGGCTACAGCCACTACTACAGATTTGGCCTTTTGTCCCGGTTCCAAACTGGCTTTTGTCCCGGTTTTGGAACCGGGACAAGGCTTCCGGGACAAAAGCCTCTCGAGGCTTTTGTCCCGGGTGGAAGAACCGGGACAAAAGGTGTCTGACGTTAAAAAAAATTTCGCTCACCACGGGATTCGATCCCAGGACCTCTTGCCCAACGCATGGTTTCCTTGCCAATTCACCTAAGTAGTACACGTGACTCAGTATAGAATAACTTCTTTTTGAACTATCACGTGGAGAGGCCTTTTGTCCGGGTTGGTAACACCAACCGGGATAAAAGGGGCCTTTTGTCCCGGGTGGTAACACCAACCGGGACAAAAGGGTCACCCTTTTGTCCCGGTTGGTGTTACCACCCGGGATAAAAAGGGTTGGACCTTTTGTCCCGGGTGGAGCCACCAACCGGGACAAAAGGGGGGTCTTTTGTCCGGGTTGGTGGCTCCACCCGGGACAAAAAGCCCCTGTCCCCCACGTTGGTCCGGCTAGCCGTTGGACCCGGGACAAAAGCCACCTTTTGTCCCGGGCCCAAAGGTAACCGGGACAAATGACATGGAAGAAAGGCCTATTTTGTAGTAGTGAGCAAGGTCACCACGCAGATTGCTCTCATCCACATGCACATGATGCCCACCCGAGCAGCACCTAAGATGGACCTTGCATTTTGACTTTTTCTCTCCAACGCTGGTGTACTCCAACATGCAACGACAAAATTACAAGTAGACAACACCATACACCATCACAAGCAAGCAAAGTGAGATTCCACAACTAAAATCGTCATAAATCCAAAACCAAGCATCCAAGATAAAATTCAATTACACCACCGCGCGTTGCTTGGGAACTTGTGTATGTTTTAGTTGTTCATTTCTTCATGGTAGAAAATGCTTGTCTTTGTTCTAATTTGCTTATGATTTTCCAAAGCGTGCTCATGATTAGTGAGTGCACTGAGTCCGATTAGTGGGTCAACAATGTCGTTCGTGGTGTGAAAGTACAAATGGCGGCTAAATGTATGTGCACCCACCAGAGCTTGAAACTTATCTTCCATTGATGCGCTGGGCCAGTTGAACTATTGTTGATGTCTTGCCTAGGACATGAGAGCCTCGCTTTGATGGGGTTGTTTTTGAGCCTCGCTCTGGCCACATTATTCCCACCCATCTAGGCGCACATATCAGGCCTACCATCATCTTCCTCCCATCATGTCCTGCCATTTTCGAAATAGTGGAGAAAAGAGGCCAGGTGAAAACACGCTGTAAGGATCACCGGGGTGTCCGACCCTAGAGGGGGAGGGGGTGAATAGGGTCGCTAATCGCTTTTTAACCTAGGGCTCAATCTACTTGCAAACGATAAACCTAACACGTCCTACACATGCTAGTTATGACTAAGGTTTATCTATGCAACTCTCTACTTACCCCTAAAAACTTGCAACTTATAGCCAATCCTAATCAAATTAACTAGGAAAGTAAAGGCACACAAGAAAGAGTAAATGCGGAAACGTAATAAGGTAAGTAAAGAGATAAGTGCAAGAGGGATGCAAACTCCCGAGTAGACACGGTCATGTAACGTGGTTCGGCACAAACGCCTACGTCCACGGGACACCGAGGCTCTTCCGATCACCGTCTTGCACTACGCCACCAAGGCGATGCCGGCAAGCAAAGGCAAGTGCGCACAAGACACCGAGTCTAGAGCACCGCCACCGTCTCTCTCGGTCACCCGGCCGAAATCCACTACGGAGCTTCTCCACCAAGGAGGGGGCCTCCTCTTCCCCCGCACAAAGTGTCGTTGCCACTCCACACCAAGACGGAGGGTCACACGACGGATCACAAGTTGCTTGCCGCAGCAAGACTTCTCTCAAGGGAGCTCTCGCAAGAACTAATCCCTAAACAAGCACTAAGCACTCTCACAAGTGTGCTTAAGCCTATATGATGTACAATGAAGCTCTATGGTGGTTGGAGATGTTCTTGGGTGTGTTTGGGATGTTCAGCAACTCCAGCACACTTCAAATGGCCGGGGTGAGGCGTATATATAGGCCACCAAGTCTTGTAGCCGTTGCTCCAACGGTCAGCTGAAAATCTGCTACCACCGGAAGAACCGATGCCTCTTGGCAGGGTAGCGTCGGTTCATCCGGTCACTCACAACATGAAGTAGCCGTTGAAGTCCTGACAGCTGACGCAGAGACCACCGGTTGAACCGATGCAATGCACCGATGCCTCACCGGTTCAACCGGTGCTAAAAGAATCTTCTCCTGGATGCTGACGTCATTACACCGGTGGTATGCACCGATGCACCGTCGGTTGAACCGGTGCTGAAGAAACTTCTTCTGGGCACTTGACATCGTCTCTGGTACAAAGGACGGCCATTGCACCGATGCCCTATTTTAGATCGTCGGTTCAACCGGTGCCTATAGGCTGACTTGGCTTCGATTCCCTTCTGCACCAAAGTATCAAGGCGTCGGTTCTTCCGACTACCATCGGATGCTCCGATGCCCTGGCGACGGTTCTTCCGGTGCTCCTGAATCGAAGAGCTTTCAGGGCGCTGCCCTGAGACCCGCGAGGGGCGGCTCCCCCTCGACCCCCGTCCGCTAACCGGGTAGCGGAACCCCCGTAGGGGCAGTCCATCGGGCCTTGCTACGCCTATCTTCTCTTTTTCTTTGTCATCACTTGAACCTAAAAGCCTGAGAATGATCATCTTAATAATCATATTAGTCCAAGTGTTGTGTTGTCATTCGATCACCAAAATCACTCGAAATGGCATCAATGGTGCCATGTTCGTTACACACGCCCATAGCCCCGTACCCGAATCTTAATCGATGGTAATAGCATCAAAGATATAGAGAGTTAGAGACTAAGAAATATTGGATCCCCAACTCAAGAATCAGTCAACAAGAGGGAGTTGGTCCACCGAAATTGGGTGAGTGGGAGGCAGGCACCATAGGTATATGCCTCAGCCAACAAGATGGTCCCATCAGGTGCACGACTCTTAAAGCAGCATCAACGGTCAAAAAATTGCCTGCTCGGACCTGTACCCGTGGAAAATCCACACTCGGCACGAAACAGCTATGCATCGTGCGCATTACATTGTCGCCCACGCGCTGCTCCTCTATTCTGATTACGGCCCAAATAGAGGTAGCCGGCCTACTGGGATGGTTTATGCTTACAGCCCAACATATTCCAACACAGGCTACACTTAATTTTCTCTACAATGTTACCCACACTATTAAATTATTTTTCTTCTTCAATCATGGTCCTGACGTTTTCATTTCTTCTTTTGAGTGAGCATTTTCTAATTTTTTTTCATTTTTTAGCTTTTTTTACGTCGTGGGGTCTTTTCCCTTTCTATTTTCTTTCCTTTTCTTTTCTATTTCCGCGCTTTCTCGTTCTCTTTTCCAATATATATTTACTCTTCATAGATTCCTTTCTATTCCAAGTAAAATAGATTTTTTCCCTTTTTCCTTCCATGTTTTGTAGAAGACCACACTTTTTTCGATATAGATGCATTTTCTTCATGTAAAATTATTTGTTTGTGTATAACTAATTTGTTCGCAACGCCAAATTATTTGCTCGATGTGTAGATTAAATTGTTCTGTAATATTGACTCATTTGTTCGTGATGTTTATTTTTATTATTTGTCCTATATAATTGAATGTTTGTGATGTGTAATATTATTTGTTCGTTATGTTAACATTTTTGTTTGCAGAAAATAATTATTAGTTCATGCCGTTAAAATATTTATTCCCGATAGTTGGAATTAATTACTTAGAATTTAAAAAATATTTTTAAAAAAAATATTGTGCAAACATAAGCAGCTGTAGTCTTGTTTTGAAGATCTTATCATAAAATAGATAATGGTACAATCTAAATTTAATTTGAATGCCCGGTTTAATACTTATAGGTTTTTTAATTTTGAATTTGCATGCGTGTGGATGACATAATCATCCCTCTCATCTTTTGCATACAATGTTTTCATCTATAGAGATGTTTAGCATAAACAGTACATCTTAACAATTAGATCTAATTACAGCCCAAAATACTATCGCACCCACGCGTGCTCCGCTTCGCTTCTAGTGATGGTTCCGGCTACCATCACCCAAAGCGACGCATAGTCGGCATGGCATCTCTTCGGCCGTTTGCCGCCCTAACCCTGCATTCCAAGTAACGCGGAGCACCACACGGCTGAAACGTGTCCCAACAAACGTGATGATGGTTCGGGCATTCGTCGATGCTTAGTTGCTTACCCCTCTCTTTCTCGACGCGCGCGCGATTCAACCCAGCCGCCGGATCGGATGGTGGTCCGAGAACACTACGTATGTTAACTGGGGGAGTTGCTGGCTGGGAGTTTTCACATGCTTCTGATTCGTCCGGGTCGGCTTGATCTCCGGAAGACTCTTTGTACTCTGCACTTCATTGTCGTCGATACACTTCGCGCTGCGAAAATGGCATGCCAAGTCAAGTCAACTGGATATATAGAAGTAGAGGAGCTGCATGCAATGGTGGTGAGCATTATGTATATACGTCCTGCAGATTACACCCTGTATGCAATCAAACTAATATCTTTAACTTCAAGTGAATTATTCGATTAACAAATGGTTTACGATTGCTGTGAACTAGCCTAAGCTAGCAGCTGTTAACAAGGTTTAGACCCCCAGATGCACGAACCACGTCTTACCGGAGAACACCGCACCACTGCATGCGTACTAACTTTATTAATTAGGAGTAGCTGCACATGCGTCTGATTATCGACTCGATCGAATTATTGCATGCCATGAGGCATGATGTGTTGACTCAGTAGCCTATACATACTCTACGTTGCCGTAACTCGTAGATGCCATTCACTCCACTACGTACGGTTGACCCGACAGAATTGGCCAAGTCAAAGTCAACTAGGTAAAAGTACAGAGCATATATATATCCGCTAGCTGCAGACTACAATAATTTCTGTAGCACGATAATTTGATGAGCACGTCCTTTAGTTTTCATCTTATGAATAAGAAATGTGTGGCGACTGTACATGCATTGCTTATGGCATATGGTTGATTGTATACAGTATGTCAGTATATGAACTCTGCCAGCTTAGCAGATATTTCAGCCTTGATTTGGTCGTTGCCATCTGTCATCAAAGTCAAATATGTCAAGTCAGCTTGGATGATCCTACAATGATAAGGAACAACCCGGTCACCGCCATTGCCCCAGGCCGGCTAAGGCATTACGACGTGACTCTTGAAGTGAGCCGTAGAGTGCATTTTATTCTGCATGATGCCCCTTAGAAGAAAAAGAAAAAAAAACTTATGTATCTCATATGCCTTTTTGTGTGTGTGCATTTTTTCAGCTGATGAATCAGGATCCTTTGGACCCAAATTTAATGGTCCATGGACCATGTTCTTCCTTCTATTTGTTGTTGACCAATTCGTTTCTTGTATGTGACAACGCTTCGTTCCTCCCTCGCACCCCATTTCCCGCCTGTCTCGCTCTCTCATTCCATCTCTTTTTCTCAATTGGTTTTAAAGGAAAAAGAGAAGAAAATATTCATATAACATATTGTTTTCTTCTTATATTTTCTCAATTGGTTTTTAAAGGAGAAAATGATATGGAATATCATTAATTGCAAATTTATGTGAGAAAAATCTCGAAAGGAAAACTAATAGATTTGATCATATCTGAACTAATTCTCCCCCAAAACCCAATGGAAAAATATCGGAGAAATTATATCTTGAATATCTTCTTAAAAACCCTGGTGAGAAAAAATAGAAGAAGATATGATATATGTAATATGTCTCAAATACACCTTAAAAAACCCCATTGGGGAAAATTAGAAATATGATATAAAATATTGCTTCATTAAAAACTTATATATGAGAAAAACCTTGATAGGAAAAACTCATTAGGAAAAGAGTACAATGTTATAATCAGAAGATTATAAATGTGTTATATCAAGAGTTTACTCCCCCTGATACTTCAAATTTTTAAGTCATCTCATACCAATTCCAAAACATATTTTTGGAACAATGATGTAGGTAAAGACTTTGTGAATAAACATGCAAGATTATCACATGATTTTATTTGCAATATTTCTATCTCTCCATTTTTCTGTGACTCATGAGGATAGAATAATTTAGGAGCAGTGTGTGTTTGTGACATTGCTCTTTATACAACCTGCATTCATTTGTGCAATGCAAGCCGAATTATCTTCATAGATAATTGTTGGTTTCATAATTGAACCAATATCACATGAATGTTGTATGTGATTAATCTTTCTGTGAAGCCATACACATTCACGTAAAGCTTCATATAATGCAATTATTTCATAATGATTAATGGATGTGGCTATTAAGGTTTGTTTGGATGATTTCCATGATATAGCTGTTCCACCATGTAAAAATACAAAGCCTGTATGAGATCTGGCATCATGGGGATCAGATAGACAGCCAGCATCTGTATATCCAATTATTTATTTATCTTGGTAAAATTGATAGAATAAACCAAGATATGTTGTACCTTGGAGATATCTGAAGATATCCTTAACTTCTATCCAATAACCTTTTGTTGGAGCTGTGCTATGTCTAGCTAGTAAGTTTACCGCAAATGCAATGGCAGGTTTGGTGCAATTTGCAACATACATTAATAGCACTCTAGTGTCACTTAGATATGGAACTTCGGTTCCCAATAATTCTTCATCTTCATCCTTTGCTCTAAATTAATCCTTATTCATATCAAGAGATCTGATGACCACATGTGTTTTTGATGGATATGATTTATCCATGTTAAATTTCTGATGAATTTTTAGGATATATGCACACTGATGTACTAATATCCCTAATGGGAGATATTCAAGTTGAAATCCTAATCGTTTTACCCAAATCTTTCATTTTAAATTCCATCTTTCGATGGTTGCGTGCTTCATCTATATCTCATGTATTTCTAATGACATTGGGATCATCCACATATACGCATATGATGTAAAATCCACTTAAGGATTTCTTGAGGAATACACATGGGCAATCATCATTATTAGAAAAACTCTAATGAAGAATGAATTCCTTTAGGTAGTTTTACCACATTCTTCCCGACTGCTTCAAGCCATATAGTGATTTTTGAAGCTTTACACAGTACATGTTGCGAGAATGATTCTTGTTTGGAATATCAAGCCCTTCAGGAACTTTCACATGGGCTACGGTGCCGTTGTGTAAGGGTGGGGCAGGGGTTCGGGGATTTTCTTGGCCTGTGTGAAACGGTCTTCTCTATCACACAATACCGCGGGCGCGGTCATTCCCCCGCCGGCCGAGTTTTTATAAAGATATGCAGTTACTACATCCATGAGATGCATGGGTAGACCATAGACCTTTCTGAGCTGCCAATGATATGAAGTATCATAATATTATACCACATTTCATCGAAATGCAGGGTCTCTGCATGAACCCTTGTGCTACAAGTTTCGCTTTATATCTCACTACCTCATTGTTTTCATTGTTTTCATTTTACGGACGAAAGTTGAGAACCTATTTTGATGAAAAATGTTTCATGGAGTAGGTATAGCCGATGAGAATACCTCTCGTTTCTTGAGCAAGTGCAATTCTGCCTCAATTGCTTTCTTTCATTCAATCCAGTCCGAGCGCTTGATGCACTCTGCCATGGTTGGACTGGAGGTTGATTTTGCTAAAGGGAGATGACTTTTTCACAAAACTTCTTAAGATAGGAGGCTGGACTGGAGGTTGATTTTTCTAAAGTATGAGGGTTTTCTTTGCAAAACAACCTGAAAAAGAACGATCTGAACCGTCCGCGCGGCGGATCCAACGACCAGAAAAGGCGGCCAGAAAAGGTTGGCGACGTGACCACGATCCCAGGAATCGGCTGGGGGGACGCGCTTTCATGTTTTAAGATACCGTCTCCGTCTGTAAGTACAATGAAGGGAGAATAATAATTACAGCGAACATGTTTGGAGCATGATGCCTGCTTAATTTGTCTCCCCCTCCATGATGCCTGCAAAAAATGGCCTTCTCTATCTATCTATACCCACGTACGTCAGCAATCGTGCCTCAGCCACGTTAAGCTCTCTGCAAGAGTGCATGTGCGATACGTCTATATAAGCATGCGTCGACTAGTGCAGTGGCTGAATAGTTAGCTGCTCGCGAGAAGCGACGGCGCCACCTCCTCTTCGTCTCTGCCGAAGCATGGCAATGGATAAGACGACGATCATCGTGTGCTCAGTGGTCGGTTCTCTAGGGTTGTTGAGTTCCATCTTGGGATTCTCTGCTGAAGGGACAAAGCTCACCGTAAGCGCTACCAGCTTGCTACTCTAATTTGTTCACAAATATCACACAGGATCACGTTGAGTGTTTCTTTTTAGTCTTTCCATTTTTAGACATTATTGTCTTGTTGCAATGTGATCGATCTCTTAGTTTTGTTACTGCTTGTCTAACTGAAGTTACTGAACTTTGATCTTGCATATAGCCAAATGACATCCTGGTGTTGGGCGACGAGTGCATCTATCCGCAGAACCCCGCGCTTGGGCTGGGGATCTGCGGCACCATCTTCCTTCTGGCGGCCCAGATCACCGTCACGGCCGTCGGCGGCTGCTGCGGCTGTTGCAAGTCTCGTGCCATTCCCTCCGAGACCAAGCGAATCATCGCCATCGTCTGCGCCGTTGTCTCATGGTGCGTAAGACTTTAGGGGCAGAAAGTAGTGACACTGAGTCACTGACCACACCACGCAGGACGTGCAAACGATCGAGACTTACATTCTGCGTGCAGGATTGCAGCGGTGATCGCGTGGGCGCTGCTCATCCAAGGAGCGGCGTGGAACGCGAACGTGGCGCGGGTGACCGCGCCGGACTGCTTCTACCTCAAGGACGGCATCTTCGCTGGCGGGGCCGTGCTCACCCTCGCCGCCACGGCGCTCGGCCTCACCTCCTTCGTCATGCTGCGGAGGCTGACGGCAAACAACCCGGCGGCAGCGCCGGTGGTTCATGCCACGGGCCAGCCGCAGTTCCCGCCGGCGCCGGCTGCAAACAAGCCGATCGAGCACCCGCCGCACGCCGTGGTGGCGATGGGCCAACCGCAGTTCTGGCCCGCAGCGGCGCAGCCACCGCCGCCCGCCGGGAGCACGATGGGCCAGGGCCACGGCCACCAGCAGTTCCCGCCGGCCGCGGCCGCAGGCGCACCACCAAACAAGCCAGGCGAGCAGCCGCCGCCCACCTGCTGGGTGCCGACGGGCCACCCGCAGTTCTCGCCGCCTCAATCCTACGCACAACCGCAGCCGACGAGTTACCCAGCACAGTACCCTGTCCAGCCTCATCAGGTATACCTCCCCGTCCTTCCTCCTACCGCTCCCCGTCCGCAAGACTACGGACAGCAAGCGGAAGCACCAACGGGTGTCTGCGGAGAAGATCTGGTCAAAGCAGAAGCGAAACTGCTTATGTGGGTGGTGGAGAAATCTCTCTCTTCTGATGATACGGCTACCTCGACTACCGGAGATGGTGTTCAATCTACAGAAAATGGGGTCGCTACCTGACCTGATCATTGTTCTCTCATCGCTGCCGTTGGTTACGTTGTCAATTGCTACGTATTGTGTTTCTGCTCGATCTGAGATGTATCGGTATTTTGGTTGTTCATGGGCATCATGGCTTCATGCTGTCTCGTGACTGGTGTTTTAATCTTGGTTTGTTGTCCTTGTCAACAAAAAACCCCTTGGTTTGTTGTCCTTGTCAACCCCCCCCCCCCCCCCCCCCCCCGGTTTGTTGTTCGTTCTTCCTACACTGTTTTCAGGGGCTTCGAAATAGCATACATGTATCCTGAAAATCTTCCTTGGTTTTGTTTGAATCACCCCCTGTATTATATTGTTGTATGAGCTCGAAATCAAAGCATGTATCTTGATTATATCGTGTGAATCTTAAGAAAAAATGGCTGAAATAAAGTTTTCGTTAACAACGGATGATGAGTCATAAACTACGTGGCTAAGTATCTTACTGATAGTCACTTTCGTTTATTGCCTTTATCATGCATGATAACAATTTTGTAATAGTTACGCAAAACAATGCAAAAGGCTGGAACGCGTCGTTTTCAATTATCTAAAGTCTAAACACAGTATGCTCGAGCTGTATTTTCTACTACTCTCTTCGTTCCAAATTATAGATAGTTTGATTTTTTAAAACCTCAAATTTAACTACATGTCTTACTTAAAAACTTATGTAAAATATCGCTTCTTTTGTTTTGGCTTGCTTTATCAATACAAGTTCTTCAAAAATACTTAAATTTGAATATGTTTGCATAATTTTTTTTGAATAAGACGAATGGTCAAACTTGGAATTAAAAATATCAAACGATCTATAATCTGGAACAAAGGTACTACTTGATATTCTGTTAGTAGCAGTGTGGTGGTAGAGTATTGGGTGCACGACTCCACTCACCGACGACTCCACAAGAGGCAAGAAGTTATACTTTCTTCATCCAAACAATGCCTGTAAATCGTGGGTAGTATGTAAAAATAGTGATTGCCTCGCCCTGCCTTTCCGGCCATGCGTGCTGACCATATTTCTCCAAGAGTCCAAGGCTACAAATTATTTTTTCAACACCAACGCTCTGCTCCGTTCCACATTAACTTTTACTCTTAATTAAAGCAATTATATTTCTGCTCCGTTCCACATTAACTTTTACTCCTAATTAATGCAATTATATTTCTGTATGATAATTTTTTAAGAGTAAAAATACACCGATGGTTTTTAAACTTTTCCAATGATGAAAGGGAAGGAAGATTTGAGTAACTTGAACTACCGGCCGATAAATTCTAGAAAAATCTCAGGAAAAGGTGCGAGCACCAAAATTTGAACCCTGATGGATAGAGTCCCACTGGACTGTCCTACCATTGGACTACAAGCCAATACGCTCGTGAATACAATTAGGTGACCCATGGAACAAATTTCTTTTCGATGTGAGAAATGTTTTGGTACCTGGAAGATTTTGTTGATCGATCCGTCTGCGAAATGCACCCAGGGTCAAAATGGGCCAGCAGCCTGCGGAGGAAAAGGCCAACCTGCGAAATTCAAGTGACGAAGAGGCCTGATCAGGTGGTTCAAGGGCCCAAATAAAATCGGAGGCCATCATGGGCTGTGTGGCCCTTGAGTACATCAGAAACAGGCTCGCTAGGGTTACAAGCTTTGGCTCGAGTTTAAGCTTGGCTCGTTGTTGGTATATATAATCCGAGCTAATCTTGAGTGAGTAGGACAATCGAAATTAAAATAGCTCGCTAGCGCCTAGTGTTTTCACAACCCAGGCGCACACAATCGTGTCGTCGCTCAGGAGGATGCGACCGCTGCCAAAATCCTGGCCTGCTCGGCCTGTCTGCATATGAGCACGGATGGCCCGTGCCCTAGCGGTCGATGCTGCCTTGTCACGCGTCGCGACGCCGCACACTTGCAGGGTTGGCCGCAATCGTTGGCTACGGCTACGTACCCAAGTCTCTCCTGGGACCCTCGGTAGCTAGGCTCGTCGTTTTCGCACGCGCGTGTTTCGACTGGCCTAATGATCGCCGCAGGATCGATCGTCTCTGTACTCTCAACCCTCCATTTCCACTCATTCCTCTACGGTTCACGATGCAGTGCATGAACGGCAAAGTCAAAGCCAAAGCCAAAGTCAAGGCTACTGGCCTGCTAGGCGCAAATACAGAGTAGTGGCACTGAGCGTACACACATGACACACACATGCTGCAGACTTGCAACCTGTGTGCAAGCAATGCTTGTAATAGTAGATTCATTCCAAGACTGACGCAAATTGTTTCCAATACTCCCTGTACGTGCACTAGCCAATTTGCCAGCGCTACGAACAGAATCTAGAGCGGTGGATTCCGATAAGATCATCTTCAGAGATGGAAATGGAAGCGGTACGCATTGTGGCGTGACGTCTCTGCTCGGCCGCATGCATGCTCTGGCTGTCCAGGTGGGTGTAGGGGCCTACGTGGGTGTCATTGATCACCAAAACTGACTACGTGCGCCATTGTGAATTTTGATAACGCCGGTTTTGTATGCCACTCTGTAGCACACAAAACCTGTTGCCATAAATAAACCAGCAGATTCAGTGAGCAGATGCTCTAATGACATCTGACATCGATGATTAGTTATCCCAGGTAATAAGTTGACATTTTGATGCCACATGCCAGATGGTAATGACCAAATCAAACTGAAACTCTGCTCGGCTTGGAACGTTATGTTCATGTGCAGAAGCAGTTGACTTGGACCGTGCCCGGCCCTAGTGCTTCGTCGTTCACATTACGACAGACTGCATGTGGTGCAACGCCTATATAAACCATAAGCACGAAGCTAAAGGCCCCTCTCCCAGCATCAGTTGTGTACGTCTACATACCAGAAGCTAGTGCAAAGGAGAACCATGGAAATAAAGATGGACAAGATGGTGATCATCGTGTCCGCCGTGGTCGGGTCACTAGGGGCGTTGAGTGCCATCTTGGGATTCGCCGCCGAGGGGGAGAACGCTAATGTAAGTGCTAGCTCCTGATCTACCTACGTACTGTGATATTATCTCGTTCATTTTATACAAAATGTGCATTTTTTAAGTAATTTACATGTGCATTATATTCATGATCTTGTTGAGCCAAGATCATGACGTACGGATGCTAGTGGGTTTACAGCCCAGGCGACTTGCTGCATCCGTGTTGTTGGATTTGTTAGTTTGACCTCGGTCAACCAGTAACCAACGCAATCAGAAAGGGATATCAATTCCCCAAATCACGGACTCGGAAATAAATCCTGAGTCTGGTTTTGCCATGATCGGGAGACAAAACCTAAGTCCATTGGGCTCGGCCCCAAGCCTACAGCGCGACCTATAAGTAGAGGGTCAACCCCATAGGGTTTCCTTATCCCAAATCTCGTGATTCTCACGTAGTCCACCCTAACCGATCGCTAAGCGCGCTGGAAGGCTCGGAAGCTCGAGTGCCACGTCTGGGGCAGTGCCGGTGGCGACCTGAATGCCGCTGCTACCCCGAGAGGACACTCAAGGAACGACTACGCTACGTCCCCGACGCCGCCCTCGTCGTCGACCACATCACCACTGCACCGACAACCATGGACACCACGACCGCCGGTAAATGACCGAGTCCTCATGTTAATCTGCATTAGTGAACTCAGTGTGATCTACTGTGTAGACTAGATGATCCTGCTAAGTTTGTTCTAAGTAATGCTTTACTAAGAGCAACTCCAACGGCCTCTTCAAACGAGACCGATAGGTAAAAAAAAGGATAATGGCGGTAAAATCGACTTCCAACAGACTCGCCATGTCCATCTGCTCGCTTTCCGGCTCGACATGCTCGCGGTCGCGCTCGGCATCTATTCCGAGGCTTCGCACTCGCTATAGCCCCCTCCCGTGCGCTCACCTCCCCTTTCTCGCGAACTCCCCCCTCCTCCGCTCCCTTCCGCCGCTGGACGAGGCCGCGCAAGGCCGGCGCCGGGCGAGGCGAAGCCGGGCTGGGGTGGGGGCCGCCGGCGCCGCCCGAGGACAGCGGAGGTGGAGGAGACACGGCGGGAGGTGGATATGGAATAGGAGGACGCCAAGCCGCGCTGGGCTGCTGAGGAGGACGCGCCGACGCCCGCGCGCGTAGGGAGGTGAGCCGCCGCCCGCCCGCGCCGGGCCGCCGGGGAGGACGCGACGATGCCCGCGCCGGGGAGGTGCGCCGCCGGTCGCGCGCGTCGCGGGGAGGTGGTGGAGGAGGAGGAGGCGCGTTGTGTCGCGGCTGATTCGGCGGCGGCGGTGGCCGATTCGAGGCTGCGCAGCTCCTCCCGCGCAGACCTCCGGCGGGGTCGAGCTCCATGGCCGGCAAGGTCGAGCTCCGCTCCCCCTGGCCGGCGGGGTCGAGCTCCCATGGCTGGCGTGGTCGAGCTGCGCTCCCATGGCCAGCTAGGTCTAGCTCCGCTCCAATGGCCGGCCACGTACCACGGCGTCGACGACCACCCTTGTTCCCGGAGATCGATTTGCTGCTACGGGAGGTGGACGCGGATTTCGTGGAGAGGCTGCAGGCGACGGACGACGCCGGCGCCGCGCTCGAGTCGGCCGGCAGCGGGGCGCGGCGGCGCAGACCGCAGCAGGGCGCGGCGCGGAGCGCGGCGCGGAGCTGCTCCACCTCTAGCTTGAACCCGCCGGCGTGGCCCTGGTCGCCGAAGACGCCGTCCTTGGTGCAGACGGTGGGGAAGGGGCGGCGGACGGTGAGGCCAGGCAGCAGGAGGTGGCGATGGGGATCGGCAGCTGTATGGGAAAAGAAGAGTCTCTTGGATAGCAGAGACTTATAGAGAGTCAAGGTTAGCTAGATGGGTAGCTAAATTGTAATATACTCCCTCCTTCCCCGTTTATAAGGCATACACGTATATCAAGATTCAAACCTTCTCATCTTTGACCAATAATTTAACTATTAAATTTTTGTTTTTATAATGCAAATTTCATATGATTGGATTCATAATCAAATATAGTTTACAATGATTATAAGCTTATAATCAAAAGTGATATAATATATGATAAATAAATGGTCAAAGTGTTGTTTAGAAGACCGTGTCATGTTCCACCATGCCTTATAAACGGGGAAGGAGGGAGTAAAGAGTAGGATTTAGAGCATCTCTTGGAGATGCTCTAACACGTGTGTCACTCAGAGGTGCTTTATTGTTAGCATAGCAATGTTGCGGCCATCGGTTCTGTATCTGTCGTATGGCAGGAGTCACTGAAGAAGCATGCGCTACGTGATAGGGGGCACTGCAGGAGCGTTAGAAATTATTGTAGTTGTAGAGGATTCCAAACTGGTTCCAAGGAGAGATTACATACTCAGTGTCTTACAAGTGCATCTACGAAATACCTGCAGAACCCGAACCCCTCGCCCGGGCTGGGGATCTGCGCCGCCCTCTTCCTGCTCGTGGCGCAGACCACCGTCTCGGCAGTGGCAGCCGTCGGCTACTGCAAGTTCCGCCCCGTTCTCTCCGAGACCAAGCAGACCATCATCATCGTCTGCGGGGTCGTCTCGTGGTGAGTGCGCCACCGTACGTCTGATCTCCACACAGGCACACACTATATATAACATGAATCCCAGTTACGCCGCGCGAGAACTGATGATGCTCAAGTTGTTGGGTGCAGGATAGGGACCGTGATCGCGTCGGTGCTCTTCTTGTTCGGGGCGTCGCAGAACGCCAGCGGGCGTAGCAGCGGCGGCATGTACGCCGGCGCAGCCGTGCTCACCGTCGCTGCCACGGCGCTCGGCATCACCTCCTTCATCATGCTGAGGAGGCAGCCGGCGGACGCACCCAACAAGCCAGTAGGTCAGCAGCCGCCGCCTTTCGGGATGGCGACGGACCAACCGCGTTTCCAGCAGGCAGGAGTTGCAGGCGTTTATGGATCGCAAGCACCGAATCAGCAGACCCCTCCAGGGTTTACAAAACCTGTGGGAACTGGTCCGGTTCCGGTTTGGGCTGGTACCAAACCGGTCTAAATTTAAAATTCAAATTTAAATTAAAAAATGAAAAAATTTCAAAAAAATTCTTAAAAATACTTCAAGGTGCGACGAATCTAATAGTGTCAAATTTTCTCAAAAATTCGTTCGTTTAACATACTTTTTCGGCATTTAAAGTTAAACCAAAAAAGAAAAGGAAAAAAATAAGACGGCCCATTAAGGCCCACTTGATAAACCGGTCAAACCGGCCGGTAAACCGGTCAAACCGGCCGGTATACCGTTCCAAACCGGTTACACATGCGATTTTAAATTTGGATTTGAATTCAAACCGGCCGGTAAACCGGCCCGTAAACCGGTCTAACCGGCCGGTATACCGGTACGAACCGGTTGAACTGAGTATTTTAAATTCAAATTTGAATTCGACCGGGACCGACCAGTTTCCGGCCAAACCGGACCGGTATACCGGTACCGGACCCCGGCGGTTTGACCGGTCCGGTCGGTAAATGAAACACTGGAACCCTCCGACCGCTCAAGGCAATGGAACGACGCAAGCACCGAATCAGCAGTTCTCTCCTCCCCAAGGACACGAACATGTGTAGCACCGAGCATCATATATGGTTTCCCCTCATGACAGAAAACATGCCATGCGAGTGCATGGTTTGGAGTTGAAAGAGAATAATAATGATCGCGAGCTAAGCTAGCTGTCTGGGCTGACTTCAAGGAAAAAAGATGCAGGGCATTTAAGGCCTGAACACCTGGAATGGGAAATGTGAGCTGATAGGGGGGCTCGCTTGTCTCGATTAAAAGGGGGGATATGAGCGGGGTGGTGACAAGACTGCTAGTAGGGCGGGCTAACAAACCTTGGAGGGCTTTTCCCCTAATCCTTCTGCTTGACTGATTTACCTAGGTTGGCGCTAAAGGATAGAAAATATTCCCTGCCTTCTTTTCCTCTGGAACGCCTATCGGAACTGTATGATCGGTGGGGCCTTTTGATGGATTCATTCACTTCACTTTTCACTATATACATACGCGCGCGCGACGAAAAGGGCCAAGGTGAAATGAGAACTGGCTGTGAAGTTCTTTCTTTTCTACTAGTCAAACGCACACATAATATCATATATTTTGAAGCTCTGTCTAGATGAGTTGGGTGTTTGGCAATCCCGATTATTCTGAGTTGATTCTCTGAAATAAGTAGTAAAATATCTGAAGTGCCCCGGAGACCGATGATATCTCATTTTTCACTGAATATGAGTAGAAGTCGATAATTCTTATATTCTTTTAGTATCTTGACAAGATAATTATATCACAATAATATTAAATATATTTTAAAGCTAAATATACTCTTCCTACTTTTTTTCCTACCGAATCTTTATCCACACATTTTTCTTCTCTCTTTTTTCCTACCTCTCATTGTCTCTTTCTACTCTCTCTCTCTCTCCCCTTATCTCTTCACGCAGCGCCTGCTGCCCTGCTGCAACGCTTGCTGCTCTGCTCCACCGCTTGCGCCTCCGCCTTGTCGTGGTGCTCCGGCGCCGGCTCAAGGCCCTGCGCAGCAGGGGAGGGTTGGCCCGCGGCGCGGCAGCAGCAGGGGTGGTGGCCCGCGGCGCGGCAGCAGCAGGGGAGCATGGCCCCCGGCGCGGCAGCAGCAGGGACGGCGGGTGCGGCGCGGGGATGGCGTGCGGCGGCGCGACAGCAGGGGAGGAGAGGGTGGGTGGCGGCGCGGCAGCAGAGAGAGGTGGGGGCTGCGAGGGAAAAGGCCACTCGCTTACCGCAGACGCGAGCTCAGGGAGACGGTGGTGAGAATCCGGGTTGACGTTGTTTTCCTGACTCCCATGGAAGCGGCGGTGGAAAGAATCCGATTTTAATCGAGGCGTTTGGGTGGGTTTCTGATTTTTTCCTATCGAGAATCTGCTTATAAGCGGAAGCAAACAGGGCCTATGTCAATTTGCATAAAAGAGGTCAAACCGAAACCAGCAAAAGACCTCTCAAATGGGTCTGTAGTGTTTGAAAAGTTAATATAGTTCTGCTTTGATCTCTTCAGCTATGTTGCAAATTGTCGATATATAACGATATTAATATAGCCAATTTGTCGGTTCAACTATCATTTCACACTCAAACATTTATAAGATATTTTGTCATTTCAATTAAGTAGTAGCATCCTTAGGATGGCAAAAAAATCAAGGTTAGTGGCGATGTTCAAAAAGAGGAAATTGGTTCTGGTTTGGAGGCCTCAAAAGAAGGGTTGGAAATAGAAATTGTCTACATGTTGTATAGAAAGGTAGTTATCCATATGGACCTCATAGACCGCCCCTAGAAGGTGAAAGAAAAACCCAATTAGTAGAGAAAAACCGCAACCTTTTTGGATTGTTCTGTGTACTTAATAAAACTAGAAAAATAAATAAATATAGTGATAGTTTTTTCTTCATCCGTAAGAATTTGCAAAGGCAAAGGATGGGAATTGGACCAAGGCTGTCAACAATCTGATCTTGAGCTTGGCTTGTTTGTAATTAGATCTAGGGATGACAACAGGTTGGGTTGGATGCGGGTGGAGTAAAATCCCACATGCGATATATTGTTTCGCGGATGAAATGCTACACCCTGTGCCCACAATCATTAGTGAAATTGGATAGTCATCCCCATTAGTTAGTTTGAATAGATAGATTCCTAGAACCATGGGGGTGAAACTATGAACCCCATCCACACTCTCTGGTGGAATTTTGCACCCATAAACTATAGTGGCAAAAATAAGTTTTCAATTGGAGTTTTGTTGATTGGCTATAAGGGACTTGGACAATACAGTTGGACTAAAGAAATTAAAATATATGCATATACAGTTTATGGAGTCATCATGATGATTGGTATTAGCTAGGCTATTCGAGATTGAGCTCACTAAGCTTACAAAATTCAGCTCAAACTTAAAATTGGCTCATTTATATTTGGCAAAATAGTCACTTTCATCCCGACTTCCTTCTAAGATTCAAATTCGTCCCTCAACTATCAAATAGGCCAATTTAGACCTCAAACTTTTGGTTTGGTGATGGTTTGCTTGGATGAATTTCTGGGATTTGGATCTGGTTGAGCTGTTGGTTTCACATCTCACAAACAAGTGTTAAGGACTTAAAATAAAATTAGAAGACGTATTGGTTAAGAGTGTTAAACCCAATAGCCCTCCTATGTTACATTTTTTCCACACTTGTGGATTGCAATTCGTTGTACTCACCCCTCCTTAGCCCTCCAATATTCCCACACGAGTACATGACTAGATGCACTTCATTGAAGACAACGACTTTGATCAGATGCACCGTTCTAGATCAGCTGTCTACGAATATGGTGTCCCATTCCGCTAAAAACTTCAATATATCTATGCATTTTTTCTTTCAGAATGGGTCATTTTGTAATGAAGTTTGATGATTATGTAATAACATTGGCATGGTTCACTATTAAAGTTGTCGCATGTATGAGTAAATTCATCGTGACGTATATGCGATCCGCATTCGCTTTTGTTTGTAAAACTGGTGTGACACAAAAGATCGTTAATAAACACCAAGCATCTAACATCTTAATGTACGAGGACTCGAGGAGTAGTTGTCAATCGCATACTAGTACCTTCCATTATTGGATGGTGCACCAGAAGAGGCCAGTCAGCTAGTACACAAAAAGTAATAGGGAAAAGTCCATTTTTCAACCCTGAACTATCACGATCAGTCGATTTTGGTCCTTGAACTACAAAACCATATATCCTACACCTCCATCCGGAAAACAACCCTGCCTCGTCCTAACGTGGTTTTGCTATAGTATAGTTTCCGAATTTCTAGGATTTTACACCTCTATCAATTAAATAATGGAGAAAACATAGTTAATATTGTCTAAAAATCGTGATATTTTGCTAGAAGGTAGCACAAGAGGCAAAAAATCAGTTCCAGCTAGATGTGCTACTTTAGACATAAAGAAATTTGAATTTTAAAATTTTAAAAATTGGTAACATTCAAATTTTTTAATTTTTTAGGCCAGTTAAACTTTTGCTAAAAATGCATTAAAAACATGATAATTCATACTTTTTTATTTAGTTTAATAATATATTTTTTATTGGTCCAATTTTTTTGAAATTATTTGAATTCCTTCACAATGCTCAAATTTAAATCAAATTTGATTATTTAAAATTCTAATTTGATAATTTTCTATAGAACTTGAGTTAATAAATATATATTTTATTAAACTAAATAAAAAAGTTTGAATTATCTTTTTTTAATGCATTTATAGTAAAGGTTTAACTAGCCTAAAAATTCAAGGAATTTTGAATTCTACCTATTTTTAAAATTTTATAATTCAAATTTCTTTACATCTAATATCGTACATCTAGCCAAAATAAATTCCTTGTCTCTTTTGGTACCTCCCAGCAAAATATCATGATTTTTAGATAATACAAACTAAGCTTTCTCTATTATTTAATTGAGAAAGGTGTAATATCCTAGAAATTCAGAAATTATACTGTAGCAAAATCGCCTTGGATTGAGTCTAGGATTGTTTTTCAAATGGAATCGGCATTTGAAGGTGATAGTTCAGGGTTGAAAAATAGATTTTTCCCAAAGTAATAAGCACTGTAAATGTACATTTTAAATTTGGCTTGTTGTTAAGATGATACTTCAACCAACTTATGTGTGTCATTAAGGAAGGATACTATGTTTAAAAAACCTTTTGCTATAATTGTGTGGTGCACGTCGTTCTATCTTAGTATTATGAGCCACAGCTTGCCCGGCCTATACTTAATTAAATAGCTGCTTGCCAACATGCATTTTATTGTTATTAGTCGTGTGAACATTATTGCCAGCCGAGCATAGCGTTTAGTTGCAGTTTTATTTGGTCATTAACATCTCATCAATGTCAAACGTCAACTGAACTCCGGCAATCATAAAATATGATTAAGCACGTCAAACAGTGGATGGTCGATCGTTTTCCGCTGTGTAGGCGTATATGCACTGTACGCAGTTCGAACTAGGATAGCTAGCAATAATATTGATCCAAGGATATATATGTGCCATTTAAATGACCTTGAACTGTCAAACACTCCAACACCCCTGACGATTTTTACTTTTTGCCCGTGGTAGCCTGCGGTTTATATATATCTTCTGAAAATAACCCTAAATGTTTCTATTACGCGCTGGAAATGTTTGACGGATCGGGTTGCATGTCTGTCTCTTTTTTTCAGAAACAAATAGAATTTCTTGTTTTGACCATTTGAATGTCATAAGCATGTGCTTCGTAGTAGACCTGATAAAACAAGATAGATCGAAGGTCAATCTCGAGCATTTATCGGCTCAGTCTTCGAAGACACTCATAGAGTTAGAGTTTGTGTACGTGTGTTTATAAGGTTGTGAGTATGCGTGCATTGTGAGTGTCTGAGTTGTATTGTGTAATCTCAAAAAAAAGACTACCACATGCATGCAACGACATTGAAGGATGGATTCATCGATATATATATATATATATATATATATATATATATATATATATATATATCCTTATCGTTTGATGTGTGTCGCGCCGGTAGGACAAAAAACAAAGAACATTTATATATCATGCATGTCGTCAACTTTTCAACACTCCTTAAGAATCAATCGCAGAAGAACTGCCGAGAACGTGGACAGAACATAATGGCTAAGTTGTTTACTCTGTCTTCCCATTGTTGGAAAACTGTCGACCATATGTAGCGACCTAACTTTAGCCGGTATATAGAAGGACTGCCTTAGAGCAACTCCAAAAGACTAGGTAAAATTTCTAGCTAAATTACTAGCTAAACGACTATGCAAAAGAATAAAAAGCTAGTCAAAGGGTGGAAGATCCAAGAGCCTCTTCATCCATCCCTCTCGTCCAGTCCAAAAAAGCTGATCTAGCATGTGGGGCCCACTCGTCATTCTCCTCCTTTCCCTTAGTCCCTCGGCTCTGCCATGGTGCGGTGGCACGCGGCTTCTTTGGCGGTCGGGGCGCGGCGCCGGCTCCTGGCGCAGGCAGGGTTTTAAAAATCGGTCGATATTCACGATTATCAGTGATTTTTACCATTACCGACACATACTGAAATCGGTTTTCAGTTGAGTTTTCAAAAGAAATTAGTCCAAAATTCAAAATTTTAAAAAAATTTATAAAAGTGAAGGAAAAAATTCTATAAAAACTAGAGCTTCTCCATGGGCTAGAATGGTATCACTCCATGAAAATAGCCTCCATTTAATTAGTCAAAAAAATATTGTCAAGGTACAATGTACTTTTGGAAGTCATTTGATGTAACTGGTCACTCACAAGATGCTAATTTTATTGTCAAAGTTGTGCAAGGTCGATTTTTGTATTCCATTACTTGGAGCATACTAATGGATTTTTACATAAATGCAGCTCATCGAAAAAATCATCAAAGATGTCAGCGCCGAGAATGTTGTCCAAATAGTGACAGATCACAAAACATGTATTAATCTTATGCTCAAGGACATTGGAGAGTGGCCAGATCACAAAGCATGTATTGAGAGTGCAAAGAGGATCTGCAGTTGGTTATACAACTCCAACTCTTTGTACCATATGATGAAAAAAACTATTGGGGGTGAATTGGTGAAGTGGAATGCAACAAGGTTTGGTACAAATTACATGTTCCTAGATCGTGAAGAGGAAGAATTTAGGAGCGACGACATAACACCTATAACACCTGAGCCTAGCGGTGATGATGGAGGCCGCGGCTTCGACGGCGACGATGATGATGAGGACGACACTGGAGGGAGTGATGATGGTGATGCTGGAGGGAGTGGTTGGGTTAGAGGGAGTGGTGGTGCTGGAGGGAGTAGTGGTCAGGTATCACCCCTTCAGTTTACTAGGGAGACAAATTTCACCCATGCCACACAGGATCAAGATCATGGTGCACCCACCTCACAACGACAAACGAGAAGCGGTAGACGAGCTAGATCTACTCCAAAGTACGCACCGCATCTGCAACTCCCCCCACCGTATAGGGGAAGGTTGCCACCGCCACCGCTACCGCAACAACCTATTCATCTTACCTTTTAGTTACCAAATGCGTATGGATTGCAGGTGTGTATCTGTTTAAGTGTGTTTATTCAATCTTTTGTTCACCTCTCATATTCACTCCATCTAATAAATGTAGAAACAATATTATGAACACCATGAGGCAGAGGATGAAGAATGAAAATTGCAATGTGTTCAGACTTCATGAATTTGTATGGATATGTAGGAAACTTTTGCATGGAGTATCATGTATCCGCTTAATTAATGTACTCATATTTGTATGGACTCTTATTTTATTAATGAGTAAATTGCATCCACCATACAACAACTTGTCAAGTGGGTGCAAATTGATCCAACAACTTGTAAAATGCTCAATTTAGTGCAATAACTTGACAGGTGGGTGCAGATCGGTCCAACAACTTATAAAATACCCAACTTAATGCAATAACTTGGCAAATAAGTGCATTCACAGTCCAAACATTATACGACAATGTAACTAACGCAAAGTCTAAATAAAGAGTATATTCATGTTAGGATAAATTATTAAGTATTATTTGACTATTGATTTTTGTGTTGCGCCTGCGTGGCAATGTATTTGACCAGGATAAAAACCCTCACTGTTTAGAAATTAATGTTATGTCTTTACATTAATTATTTTTATATAGTAATTTAATTTTAACTAAAACTAACTAATATGATATTCAATATTGTAAAATTCACCCTCACTGTTTCCGATATGTTTGATTATATGCACTGTTAAACTAAAAAAAAGCCAATACGTTGATACAAACTATTGATACCTTTAAGGAGGTTGGTCCATATATTTTTAAAGCCTCATATATTTGTTAGAAAGAAAAAATGAGCTAAATAGACAGAAACAAACATGATCATTGTTGAATACATAAGCAGAAGTGTAGAAGAAACCTAAGGTTTCAAGGTCTCTATTATCAACTTCAGTGTTTGAGTGATAATAATGGTGTAATTCTAAAATTTGTTTGCATTTGAACTAATAAAAAATTGTACATAGTTGAAAAACAACGACCAGATCACCATCAATAATTTCCATTTATAAATTTAAGAATTATTGACGTTCATCTACTTTGCTTAATATGTTGCTGTTGTAATGGTGGTTAAATAATATATTATTTATAATAAACCATAATTAATTTATTCTGAGAATAAAATTATTGGTGTCCATTACGACACAAAAATCTACAATCAAATAATACGTTCCGACGTGAATACACTCTTTATTGTGACTTGACATTAGCAAATATATTATCGTGTAATATTTGGACTGTGAATGCACCAATTTACCAAGTTATTGCACTAAATTAAGCATTTTCTAAGTTGTTGGATCAATCTGCACTCAGCTATCAAGTTATTGTACTAAATTGAGCACTTTACAAGTTGTTGGACCAATTTGCACCCACCTGCCAAGTTGTTGTATGATGGGTGCAATTTACTCTTTATTAATTTGTATGGATATGTAGGAAATTTTGCATGGAGTATCATGTATCCGCCTAATTAATGTACTCATATTTGTATGGACCCCAAGTGCAAAATACTAATATCTAGTTTTCTTATTTTCCTCCGAAAAACATGTTTATCAGAACACATCACTGATTTATCGTCGGTTTTTGTCGATAATCACTGATAAATAATCGATAATCGTTTTTTGAATTCGGACGTCCTTATCAGCTAGTATTAGCGATTTATCAGCGATTATCAATCGATTATCGTTACCGGTGATGACTGATATCGTTACCGGTGGTGACTGACAAAGTGCTTATCAATGAAAATGTAAACCCTGAGCGCAGGTGCAGGCCTTGGCGGGGTGGCCGGCCGGAGAAGCTGGTGCCGCCGTCCCTGCAGCAGGTGGCACCCTCGGCGGTGCAGCAGGTGCCCCAGGCAAGGCACGGCTCCAGCTGACGCCATAGGTGCAGCACCAGGCCAGCAGGTGCTCCCCGCACGGTGCAGGGCTGCCCAGATGCAGCGCAGGGAGCAGCCTTCCCGGGGCGACGAGCGAGGCTCCGCCGAGCGGAGCTCCGACGGGTCCGGCGAGCATGACCCGAGCGCGGGAGGAGGTCGTTGCGGTGATGCCGAGCGACGCCCGCTTTGTATATTTTCCGAGCGATGCCTCCATTTTTCCGATCGGGATGGCGATCCAGGCGGATAACTAGTCTGTTGGATGCTCTTTTTCTAGGTTTGTCTAAAATTTTAGCTAACCAGATTCATTTACACAGTCTGTTGGAGATGCTAGCTCTTAACTATCTACAAGATTGAGCTTAGCTATCTACAAGATTTGCAAGTGTGCAACGTCTATATATACATATCGATCGATTTATCGAGATTCGAGAGAGGGAATTGCGCGCTAGCCAACTCCTCTTAAACATCCCTAGTTTGTTTCTGCCTGCAGCAGCAGGGAGAGGGCCGGGGGAGAAGAATGGCGGAGATAAAAATCACAATGGATAAGACGGCGATCATCCTGTCCTCGGTGGTCGGGTCTCTAGGGTTGCTGAGCGCCATCTTGGGGTTCGCGGGAGAGGGGGCAAACGCTACTGTAAGATCACTACTGCATGTATCATGCATATGCATGATCCCTCCACCTAGCTAGCTAGTATAGTTCGTAGTACATGTCCATGTCCTTGCACGCAGGTTTTTTTTCTCTCTTTTTTATGCACCGTTGATCTCGACTTCCGATTCCGAGTATGTCGTTGGCCTGCAGAACCCGTCGCCCGGGCTGGGAATCTGCGCCGGCATCTTCCTGCTGTTCGCCTAGGCCACCGTCTTGGCAGGGGCGGAACCAGGAATTTGTTTTTTTTATTATTAGGGAGGTCAACCATACTAATTTACATAAAAATTTAATTAAAGTTCAAATGTTCAATGTAAATTTGGGAACCATAGGGAGGCCGGCCCCTACCCGCCCCCGTCTCCGCCCCTACGTCTCGGCGGTCGGCGGCTGCTGTGGCTGCTGCAAGTCCGGCGCCGTTCCTTCCGAGACCAAGCGGATCGTCAGCATCGTCTGCTCCGTCGGCTCCTGGTGAGTGGCCTACATACGGCGCGCGCGGCGGGCGTACCACTATATACTTGATCTGTTGATCACTATGCTATACGTTGTGAACGGACAGTAGTGATAAGCAAACGAGTCTTGAAATGCGCAGGGTAGCAGCGGTGATCGCGTGCGTGCTGTTGTTCGTAGGCGCGTGCGACCCCTGGGCGGCGGGTCTCCTGGCCAGCGGGGGCGTGCTCGCCCTCCTTGCCACGGCGCTCGGCATCGCCTCCTTCGTCCTGATGCGAGGGCCAGAGCCGGCGGACAAGCCAGCTGCAGGTGGCGAGCAGAAGCAGGCCAACGCTATTCCAGTGGTCCAACCGCAGGCCGCACCGGCTGACCACAAGCAGAACCTTACCCTGCTGGAAACCACGGGCAACACAATGGAGGATCCAACGCACCAAACCACCATGAGGCGCCTGCGCCTCTGCAGGTACGCGTGGAGGTTCCGGCGGCGGCAGCGGTCTCTCCCCCTACGACGTACGGAGGTGATGCTGGAGCTGCAGATTATGGGAGTGGTACTGCCTGATGCTCTCTTTGTTGTGCTGCTGGTCAAGGATTCGTCTTTATTTCCTTCGGTGTTGAATCGATCGAGACCACGTATGGGCGTGAAGTCAAGCCCTTGCAATGCCAAGCTGTGTGTGTGCGCTCGTGATCACTAATCACTGCGCGTGTGTATCTGTTCTATAATGTCTCTTCTCGGTTGTAAGATGATCTACGCACAGTGGCGGACCCAGGGCCGGCGACTCTGGGCACCTGGGCTCCCATGCACTCGTTGCAAGGTCAAATTGTTCATCATGGTCGCAACCATGTTCTACTCGGGACGGGATAGGAATAGATTGCTATTGTAGTCTTCGCCCGGGCTCAATTTAATCTCTGGGCCCGCCACTGTCTACGCATACAGAGTGTCCTGCTTTTAAGATTTTTAATTTTTTTTGTCCAAAGATGAAATCATTAAACGTTACATGGACTTCATTGTAAACAAGCAGGCACGCAACGCTAACTTGATGCATAGCTCTTGTTTATCTTACTGTTTATACTGGGTCGACGCGTTAGGGCTCCTATGTATCTTCTGGAAAATAGATAAGCCATTTATTTTTAAAGTTCAATTTAGCCCAATTATTTGTTGTAAATATATTCAATATTTTGATAGATTATCTCAATATTTTTTAAAACATGTTCAGCATTTGGCTTTCAAAATGTAGAAACTGTAAAGATAAAATCTTGAAATTAGAAATATAAAATATTAAAAATATTGAATAGGGTTTCTTCTCGGGCCGGCGGCGCACTGCGGCTCGGCGGCGCAGCAGGCGAAGCACGGGCTCAGAGGGGCGGCGGCACATGGCGAGGAAGGAGGCAGGAGGGAGGAGGAGGAAGGTTAGAGTCGAGGAGATGGACGATGGGGAAGAAAAAAAATGTAGGATTGCCGGACGCGTCGACGATGTTGTTTGGGCAGGGAGGCTCAAAGTTGCGGCACAGCGGTCCTGTTCAGTACTGCTGGACGGGCTTTGGCCCACGGATTGGCCATTGGAGAAAGGACCTGCCGGCCTGCGTAGTAGCGGGATGCACGGCCTCGTACTCTTTCGCAGCCCAAGCTGGAATTTTGGCATATCGTCAGTACCGCGCAGCGGCGGCCCACTATGCAAACAATTGCAGCAATGTGGCCAATTAGCTAGATGTAAAAGAGAGCGTAATCATGTAAAAGGTAACAGAGTGGCAAATGAATTGGCCAATTAGCTAGCAAATGAATTAGCCAACAGCGAGAGTTTTCTCCAACCTGGCCCTTGGCCAACGGAATTACAGTTGAAAATCCCATCGTTAAGTTGACGAATAATCACTGACTTCATCAAAAATATTAGAAGTCACACGTATAACAGACAGTCAAACTATCACATAAGATTACTCCTGCTAATGGGGCGGGGCTTGACGGGTTTTTTGGGTGGGTTTTAATACGGGTACTATTGGATGGGTGGAAACGGGTGACACTATAAAATGAGTTGGGGCGGGTTGGGTTGACGACACAGACAGGTTGGGACAGGTTGGGGCGCTATGGTAGTAGATCGGCGCGTAAGTCGCATATCATCTTCCGTCGTGACTTCGGGTTGGGGCATTGGGCCGACGGGGTGGGTTGGGGCTGGTGGTAGTTAGGGCTCTTGAAATATGGGTAGGGGCGGATTTGGGGCGGGTGCATTAGCAGGCGTACATAAGATGGAATATTTTATTTATATTGCTGGATTAATTATTCCAACTTTTAAAAATATTCCGCGTTAAAAAAAATGTTCCACACAAAAAACATCTAGATGTGGTCTTGTTTTGAAGATTTCGTCGCAAGAAATAGTATGATGCAGTTGGATTTTAATTTGGATATATGGTTTTAGAATGTGTGATATTTTAACTACTAGTCACACATGTGACTCCGGCTCATGCCTCATGGCGATTGGCTCAAGGCGTCCGCCGCCTCTGGCTAATTAATTAGCTAGTCGTTGGACAGGTTTATCCTTAAATTAACTTGGCGACTGCATGCCTCGCCTATGCGAGTTGACATCAAAGCCAAAGTCTAGCTGCTCTCATCATCTGCGTTTGATTGGGTTCGGATCCATGGACTTTAGACCTAAAGTTTAGTGTATTATTTAGACGATCCAAATAGGTGGGCTAAAATTTAGTTTCATCCTAGCTAAAATTTAGTCCATAGAACCCAACCAATTCAGACTAAAATTTAATTTCATCTATTTTATTATTTATGTGTTTCAAATGGTTTTCTACCTAATTTTTAGTCCATAGATCCAAACAGTCTTGGACTAAATTTAGTTATCTTAATGCTTAGTCACCTAAAGTTTAGTCCGAACTAAAGTTTAGTCCTAGATGATTCAATGCATGGTCACCCTCACCCAATCCTCGCCTGTTTGTCATCGACGTCAATTCAAGACAAGTTGGCATGAGTAAGCTTTTGAGTGTGTTATTAGCTAGGTCGGCGTTAGCTGAGTTTTCCATTTTGGCGCGAGATACTATACTTAATCTTCTGTTGGCCGTAGGCGCAGGAAAATGTCCGGCACATGCCAGATGGTTCATTCAATGCACTTGATATCTGTCGCGACATAAGCTGCCGGCGGCACTTTCAAGTTTCATGTTTCAAGTACATTCACTATATAAACATGAGCATGATTCATTATTGATCACAGCCAATATACACACAGATAATCAAAAAGTTTCATCGTCTCTGATATCTCGTACTCCCCATGGGATCAATGGAAGCTGCCGCGATGGTCCTCCCGATCGTCGTGGTGGGGCTGCTTGGCGTGACGAGCGCCGTGCTGGGATTCGTAGCCGAGGCCAAAAAGCTCACTGTAAGCACCATGACGGTGCCCATATTTTCTACATGAGTGATATGATCTGCAAGGTCTCGATGATGGATTGATGCCGCGAACGTGTTGCAGCCGGATGACATCCACGTGTCCGGCAGGGAGTGCGTGTACCCGCCCAACCCCTCCCCCGCGCTGGCGGTATGCGCGATGCTCCTGCTAGCGGTGGCCCAGGTCGTCGCCTCGGTGGCCGGCGGCTGCTGCGGCTGCTGCCGGCCCGGGGGCGGCGCGTCCAAGTCCACCAGGCGAGTCGTCGGCGTCGTCGCCTCCGTCCTCTCATGGTGAGTTACTTGTCCTCACGCGCCGCCAGCTTCATTCGTCGCGTCGTTTCCCGATCTGCAAGCTACCCTGTTCCCGGATCAACGAAAAACGGGTGGTTTTTTTTACATGATGTGTGCAGGATAGTGGCGGTGATCGCTGGGGTGTTCTACTGGCAAGGCGCGGAGCTGAACGTGTCCGGGACGCGCCGCGCGACCTTCGCCGACGCATTCCACGAGAAGTGTCTGGTTATCAAGGGCGGCGTTTTCGTCAGGGCGGCCGTGCTGAGCCTCGTCGCCACCTCGCTCGCGATCAAGTCCTGCGTCCTGCTCCGCGCGCCGGCGGCTACGGATGCGCCGGCAGTGGAAGCAGGTGGCGCCGCCGAGCCCAAGCCCGACGGCCACCACCCGCCGGAAGCCGGGGTCGCGGTCGGGCTGCCGCAGTGGCCGGCACAGGGGTCCGGGCAAGCGCCGTATCCGCAGGGGTACGGGCAAGCGCGCGTCTAGATGGGCCGACAAGAGACGAGTGTACACGACGACTACTACTGCTGGGGCATATGGCCTGCGAAATTGTTTCCGAGCTATATTTAATTTTACGACTTCTATTTCTAAATTTATTGGCTAATGTATGTGAATTTGTGTGATCGCGACTTTTTGGATTTTCTGTACCATGTTAGGCATTCAGTACTAGCTAGTATGCAAATAAAATGATTGCTTGAATGTTAGGCAATAGTGTGCAGAGGGGGTGATTGCATTGCTTGCTGTTGTTCGATCACAATATCAATTTTCAATAGCGTGAGTAGGAAAGAAAAATCTATTTTTTCATTTAATGGTTGAGTTATTGTGTGATGATGAAGCATTTTGATATAAATCACATTGTTCAGTTCACGTCAAATAGATAATTTCTACTCACAGTAAATTTGAACGACTGCTTGCAGATTGAATAGTTTAACATTTGAATACGGTTCTAGCTAAAAGTTTTACAAACGCTACTCATTTTTGGACCTCCTTTTTGGAGTTTTGCAAACTCCAAAACACTGCAGGTTTATTCTGAAGTTGTAGTGTTAGAGAAATATGGTATCAAGAAAATTTAGTTTCAAAGTGATGCCATGTTTGTGAGACATCTTCCGGTGTTTGTGGAAGTACCTTTCCTATTTTGGTAAGGTAATAGGGGGTACCGAGCGGGATACTTTTTCTATTTTAATATGGAATTCACATATTTTGGTACCCATTAGTATGTTTGGATGCAAAGTACTTTTGAATATTGGAAGATTGCTTTGGTTTTGCAAACTATTTTTTATCTGACAGCACTCCACTCATAGCTTTATTTACGTACCGAGTCAGTAAAGGCATGACCGACAGGACTAGATACAAAACTTGGGAGCGGATTGTACGAGAACTAGGCAATTTTCACTCTATTTTAATTCCAAATATTACTAACAATTTCATGGCATAAAAGAGTGATAGTGTGTGAACAAAATATGTGCATGTGTTCATGTTATTCTCACTAATAAGCATGAACAATATATTAAATCAGAATAGATTTAGAGTGTACCCCAAGGCGGGACCAGTGCCGGAGGCACCGGGTGCGCCGTTACCAGCTAGAATAGACATTCTATTCGACTGGCTTGCCTAATGTAGACGAACGACGTCGATGCAGGAAGATGTTCGCAGTGCAGTCCCACGAAGGGTCACCAGAAAGTGGACGAAGTAGTCGTTCACGCCGGTCGCCGGGATGTAGACGAAGTAGTCGTTCAAGGAGCAAGTAGTCACGTCAAAACGCTCCAAAAAAACCTTATTGCCCGCTATCCCGTGCAGGACCTTCAGCGAGCAAAGGTTCCGGAGACCTGATCTCGCTAGAGCTGTGCGCGCAGCGCTAGCGATGGGAATGGCAGAAAACAGCAGCGGAAGAAGGGAGAGGTCTCCTAAGCAGGAGTACCTGAAGTTGTGTTGTGAGGATGAGAGGAGGAGGTGTGGTTTATATAGGCGTGGAGGTGCCTCAGATTCAACGAACCTAGACGTTATAATGGGCTTTGATGAGCAGCAATTACTGGTGCAATTGAGTCACAGGAATCTCATTAACCGCAAATGTTTTATTCTGTGTCATCATTCACCTGTTAATGCCAACGTTTTATTGTCTCTGATTTAATGCCTTCAACAGTAAAACGTTCTCTCATCTCAGCACATGGTTTTATTCTATGTCATCATTCACCTGTTAATGCCAACGTTTTATTGTCTCTGATTTAATTCCTTCAACAGCAAAACGTTCTCTCATCTCAGCACATCACACCTGCACGTCACGTCCGTGCCACGCACCGCCCGACGGTTTTATTGTCTCTAATTTTAATGCCTTCAACAGAAAAACGTTTTCTCATCTCAGCACATCGCACCGCACCTGCACGTCGCGTCCGGCCGCGCCACGCACCGCCCGGCCAGCCCGCCCCGGCCCCGGCGCGGCGAGCGAGCGCGCGTGTGGTTCACCGACCTCCTCTTACCGGCTTCACAAATGGTGTACATAGGGTCCACCCTTTAAGTCGGTTGAGATCCTCTTTAATTCCCGATACGGAATTAAGCAATTGATTTCCTAGCATTTAATAGTGGGTTTTGAATTCTTTTATTGCATTGAATAGAATAAATAGGCCAAGCCCATAATTCCAACATGGATAGTCCCAAATGCATGGATGATCCATGTCCCTTTCTAAGCCTGAGCAAGCTTATTCATGAGTACATCTATATCTTACAAGACCGAGAAACATTTCTGTTATGGGAAATCCAACGTAGTTTAGCAAACTATTTTTGTTATGGGAAATTGCTACTAGGTTCTGGATCCATCAAAACTTCTAGTTTTTAAAACCAAGGTATTGTTAGAACTGTAATGTTTATGGAGTTCTATAGACTCGCTAGTCCACTCAGCACCTCCTTTTTTGCCTAACCATGTTTTGCAGCAGGATATAAGGAAGTCTGTTGCATCCAAAAATGTCTCCTAGCTTTCCAAACTATAATATATCTCACAAAATCATAATATCTTTCAATTATTCTTAAAATACTTTGCTTGGCCAGTTTGGAACATTTATCACTGACAATTCTCTACAATGATAAATTTTTGTGATAATAATTATCACTAATGGTTCTCAACGTTAGCTGATAATAGTTGCCACAAGAATGGTATAGTCCAAACAGTACATTACAGATTATGCAACAAACAACATTTCTGGAGAAAAAAAAATACATGAAACAGTAAAAACTAGACTATTGCAAAACAACAACATTTCTAGAGCAAAAACTAGAAACAAGAAAAGATATTTACGCACATGGAACTCCACCTGATCACAGGTATAAAAATGCTGTTCATGTAAATTAAAATACATGCGTATATGTCGCAACTTGCAACCTGTTATGTTATAGAGGTTGTTTCACTTGTTTGTGTAGATTTGTGCCTTTTTGACTAATGCATTACTTTGTTCTTGTTACCCGATGGGACCATATATCTGTCGTCATGTCCTCAACGCTGGCCAGTGGTTGTCATCCATCATTTGCATATGAAATTATCCTTTTAAAGCATAAGTATATGTTGCTTGGTTCATCATCACGTACAAAGCAGCCAATTAAGTGCACAACATAGAGGAGCTTGGGTAGAATAGATAATGTAATTTACAGCGAGATGTCGAAGATTTCACAATACAGAACAAAATTACATGTTTATTTGAGGATAAGGCATAGTTTTAACCTCGTAAGTCGCCTTATCAAATTAAACACTTGCTTGATCAAGATGTGACGGTGATAACAACTAGGGTGCAAATTGGTGACCCTTAGGTGCACCTACAACACTCTTTAGTTCAAAGTTTTGTACTCATTTTTCAAAATGAGATCTGATTTGGAGAAGTAGTACAAAATTTTGAACTAAACAGGATTGAAGGTGCACCTAAGGATCACTAATTATCATCCCTAATAACAACCAAAATTGTAGTTCTCTACGCATTATCTATTAAGATGAAACAGATAGTATCTCCTATATATGGACGACTAAGTTGTAAATACCTCTACAAGAAAAATATTTTTATTTACCGCCTCACAAGTCTAACCTTGGTGTAAAATGCACCCTTTAATTTACTGCTAGACAGGATGTCAAGGTATATATGCCATGATATGATCTCAGGTATTGCATTTAAGCTGCCAGCATGAGAAGGAGGACATAGAAAAGGGGTTTTGTTGTGCAGTGAAATCAATTGCATCAGCTTTTCGAATGAAACTCTTTCCTTAAACTAGACCTAATGAGCACTTTCATGGATTATTCCAATACGCAGTGAAGAGTCCTTCCCTGTCCATTTCTAGCTACTGATATGGAGAGTCGAGATTCATATTCACACTACAACAATTCTAATGGCATCCCTTCAAATTATCTATCATTGTACTCTTCCAATTATTTTCAATCAATTCATATCTGACCATGGAAAACCCAAAGCATATCAGAGCAATCCGATGGGTGTAGAAGTAGCAAAACGTAGTTTTCCGATGAAAAACCACGTCATCTTAGAGGAAACTAGAAAGGTGGCCCACGCAAATAGCGCAGGTAGCTAGCTTGTTTTCATTTTAACATTTAAGCTCTTTTTTACTTCAAAACCATTTGTCCAAATATTCTTGATTTCATTGTTATTCTTTTATTCAAATAGCACGGACCATGGTGTCACATTTTTATCACCATATTTGTGGTGGAAGAAGAATTCTTAGTATAAATTATACATTATACAGAAATATATCTTTTATGCTTAGTAAAAGTATTGTAGTTTTGGTCTTATAATGTGAATTCTTGTTAGAGATTTTTAAGTACGGAACTTCTCTGTTCAATCTTGCATTGGCGGATGCATTCATCGGCCTTGTAGCCATAGCAATTAGCAACGTTGTGTCTTCAATTTTGGTGTCAAGAGATATACTTTGCTGAAGGATGTGCTTGCCATGACTGCATATATATGGTGCCTCTTCCCGGGATGGCCACCAATTTGGGTGATAACATCATAAAATTGAGGGTTTCATCAATGCAAAGCTCCTTCTTATGTAACAGTGTGATTGTGATAATAGAGATAGATCGCATCGATTTATATCTATATATATTTGTTCTGTTTTTATACTAATGAAGAGTTCCTTCTATCCTATCCATCGTGAATTTTAATTTTCATACAGAATCCGAGTCATAGCAATCCGTATACGACTACAACAAATCTAATCTTTTTCTCATTTTTTATTTTTATATATTCTTCTAATACATCTATCGGTTGTAACTTGCATTTATATCCTTACAAACAATATATATTTTTCCCTAACTTCCACAGATTAGATCTAAGCATTTTTCAAGTCGGGCCCAAAAAGTACATGACTAAATTTGGTTCAAACTTCACACCTAGTTTTATCCTATGGCAAACTTTCAGACCGAGATCGAGCTTTCCACTATTTTTTGGTTGAAAAATAATTAAATTATAATATCGGGTCATACTCTCATGAGGCTGAATTTTCTCAAACCTGGTTTCCTCCGACAATCCTGACACTACAATGGTGTGGGCAGGGAAAGACCCAATAAGTTCGCGTAGGGCCTAAAATGCTTGTGTTAACTACCATTTAATGTGATAATTTCTTATCGCGCAACATTAAAATGGTGGCTTAATATTTTTATATTAATATTTACATACTAAGTATTTCTTCTATTTTTATTTACATATCATATTAGTTTTGTCCTAAGTCAAATTTGGCAAAATTTGACCAAACTTATAGAAAGAAGTAATAACATTTACAATAGCAAATGTTTTTCATTGAATCCACCATAAAGTATATGTTGATAGTGTATATATTGGATAGTATAGTTGTTGTTATATTTTTCTATAAATTTAGTTAAAGTTAGTTAAGTTTGACTTAGGACAAACCAAATATGACATGTAAATAAATATAGAGGGAGTAGGTAGATAAGGTATCTAGCTATTTTATTATTTATCTATAGACATGGACTCTTTAAGTTTCTGTAGACTATTAGATCATAATAAAATCCAACTTCATATATTCTTTTCTTTTTCTAGATTAATATTTCAATATCCAAAAAAATGGATCCATAAAAAAAAAGTATCGCTGTTGACCTCGGTCTGCTCCTCGACCCCACTTTTACCATATCTGTGCTGACCTACTCCTTGGTCTTGTGGACTTGTGCCATGCAACTTCCTTGCCCCCTGCGACAGTGGCTCCTCGACGATGCTAATGGATTTGCACTCCTTGTCATGCTCCGTGCGTTCCCGCGCTATCAGGCCGACGGCGGGCCTTGATCAGGCCACGCTCGCCTTTGGCTGCGCCGGAGTGCTCGCGATGGTCAACCCAGCAATACATCTTCGCGTGCCAACTCATGTACCCTGCATCCACGACTGCGTGTGCAGAACACGGATGGTGAGGATATCTTCTTCATGGGTTCATGGCCGCTGAGGATTATTGATGAGATGGACTGCGGCTGATGCAAGAGGTGCTTGCCTTGGTGCCTTACTCCATGTTTTGGTCTGGGATGCGTGGATATGTTTGAGTTGGATGAGTGCTCGATCGAGTTGAAACAGCGGTGCAATCTTTCTCATGTCTTTCGCCGAACGTGGACTCCCTAGCTAGGTTAGCCTAGACCAAAATTAGCTTCTTATTTCTTATTATTTCGGGGTGGACTCTTTGGACATGTCCTAATTTCCTTATTTTTTAAAATCTGAAATTAGCTATTTACTATATCCGAAATTAGCTATTTACTAATTGTACTTGATATGGACTCTTGAATTACTTTGGACCATCGGATGTTCATAAAATCTAACGGTGTAAATCTTTCTCTTTTTTAGATTAACATGGGAATTTTTAGACCCTCTCGACGAACGTGGTGACTTCTTTTAACACTCTCTTAATATCTTAATAATATAATAGATAGATAGATATGGTGGTCATCAATGACAAAAGTGTAAGCGCCATCTCAACAACATATCCACAACTTTTTTTTTTGAAACGAAGCACCTCCCCAATTCCATTCCAGCAGAAATGGAATTACAGCGTTTAGAACCCCAAACCCAGGAAGGTAAGGGGTACAAAAAAGAGTAGCGACAAAGAGAGAGGGGGTCTAACTTTCTAGACATGACTTTCAAGGTAGAAAGTTCAGCGACTGAGACTCACACACCAGGGATCCTAGGTGGAGTTATCATACAGACAGAGTTTAAGTGAGCTCAAACAACCAAAGAAAGGCTAACATCTAGTCATTCATCAGAAAAGGACCAGCAAAAGATCACAGTAAAGGCGTGGGAAGATGAGTCTTCGATATCAGCCGTCAGCTTCCTCCTCGTCTTGAGTTTCAGATGGGGGTGGGAGTCGTAGTGGCGCCGCCCTATTCTGATGAGCCAGAGCCCGATGAGCGCACGCGAGCAGGGTCTTGACACCTTCTAGTAGCTTTCCTTGGAATTCCGAATTGTAAAGACCTGCCCAGTATGTCATTAAAGCACAAGCATGTATAAAAATCTCAGAGGGATGCTTGATAAGGACCCGCTCAAAAACCGCTTTGTTTCTATTCTTCCAAATTGCCCAGCAAATGGCCGCAAAACCAAAATGATGAACACTTTGTCCATCAGGCAGCCATCTCATAACCCACTGTTTATATTGATTACAACTTATGGGGATGTTAAGTGCCCCAAAACAAGAGCCAACCATGCCCCAGACACTCCTGGTCACAGGGCAGAGAAAAAAGAGGTGGTCTACAGTTTCCATTTGATCACAAAAAACACATGTAGGGTCACCTAACCATTTCCTCTTGACCATATTGTCTTTAGTCAGCACAGCCCCTTGTTCCACCAGCCAAGTAAAAATCTTAATCTTATAGGGAATTTTAGCCTTCCAGATATGAGTAAAGTGTCCCCCTCGTGGGCCTAGAGTCAAGTGACCATATACAGATTTAGTGGTAAACACCTTCTTACTATACCATTTCCAAGACACTGTGTCATTCTTATTGACAAAATGAAAAGAGAAAGTTTCCCCCAGTACTTCCATCCAAGCTTCGAACAGATTTGGGGGGAGCCATCTGCTGAAATTCAGATGCCCATTTTTATACAAGACACTAAATACAGAGATGAACTTGTCCTCACACCATTCATACAGGACAGGATGTAAGACACAAAGAGGTCTGCTTTTTAACCACACATCTTCCCAGAAAGGAGTGTTCTTTCCATTCTTAACATGTACTTGCCTCCCACTCTGGTAAACCTGTCTGATTTTCAGCAGGTCAGACCAGATGGGGGAGTCATCCACAACTTTTATTGATTTGAGGTTAAATGCAATTTAACCGCCACATTCAATCCGATGGTTGTCAACCACTAATGTTTTCGTTAAGGTCGCTAGCTGTTTCTCTCTGTATATATATTAACTAATTGTTTGTCTGTTCTCCATGTATTCTGGCAATATGCCTACATATTTGTATACTCCATGGCCAGTAACAACAATTGTTTTCATCTCTTTCATTTGGCGCCTTTTGGGCACCTAGCGGACCTTCTGTGTATCAGTGTATGGACTACTCACTAGTCACTAGTAGTCATTATTACTAGCAAGCTAAGTACCAATGCAGTGTGAAACTAATCAAGCTCCCAGTCTCTGATTCTCTGTCATGCATCGTCGTTTTGGAGGAGAACAAGAGAGTACTGTTCGGGAGTACGTTCCGTTGTAAATTAAAGATTCATCCGCGTTGCCGTGCCGAATGGACTATGGAAAAGCAATTGTATATACTCCAGTGCATAACTGAAAACGCGGCTGTCTACCCTGTCAACGACTCAACGCGTTCTGGAATTCAAAACAATAGAGGTTGTTTTATCAGTATTCTGTCCATTTGTAATGACTTATTCTGTCCACTAGATTAACCTAGCTAGCTTCGAGTTGATATGTGATATCTTCCTGGCGGCGCGGCGCCCGCCGCTTGCTTACCAGTGCATCTACGAAATACCTGCAGAACCCGAACCCCTCGCCCGGGCTGGGGATCTGCGCCGCCCTCTTCCTGCTCGTGGCGCAGACCACCGTCTCGGCAGTGGCAGCCGTCGGCTACTGCAAGTTCCGTCCCGTTCTCTCCGAGACCAAGCTGACCATCATCCTCGTCTGCGGGGTCGTGTCGTGGTGAGTGCGCGACCACGTCTGACCTCCATGAATCCCAGTTACGCCGCGCGAGAACTGATGATGCTCAAGTTGTTGGGTGCAGGATAGGGACCGTGATCGCGTCGGTGCTCTTCTTGTTCGGGGCGTCGCAGAACGCCAGCGGGCGTAGCAGCGGCGGCATGTACGCCGGCGCAGCCGTGCTCACCGTCGCCGCCACGGCGCTCGGCATCACCTCCTTCATCATGCTGATGAGGAGGCAGCCGGCGGACGCACCCAACAAGCCAGCAGGTGAGCAGCCGCCGCCTGCCGGGGTGGCTACGGACCAAGGCAATGGACCACACGCACCGAACCAGGAATCGGCCGGCTACAGCTCAGGATCGCCCAGCTGACGCCCCACAGCAGCAGGCGCCGGTGGCACCCTCCGCGCCGCCCCTTGAACCAGCTGGCGACCTGCCGCCGGGCGCGATGGGCCAGCAGCAGCAGCAGCCGCCTGCTGCTGCTACTCCTTCGCAAGGGGATGGGCTATCAACGGTTGTTCGCAATGAAGTAGCTAAGCAAGGAATTAGATTGGCCGCGAAGGTGGTGGAACATTCCCTGCTTCTTTCCTGATAACTAATATATCTGGGTTTCGGGTATCCTTCTTTGTTCCCATGCATGATGACACTGGTCTAATGGAGTCTGGGAGGTGATGATGATCTGATCTTCAAGCCACAATTAAGTAATGGGATTCTGTCTACCCGATGCCCTCTTGTGCCGGCGTAATTAGTTTTGAATTAGTTTCATATTTTTCTGATTCAAAATGAATTAGTTTTGATTTTTCAGACCTAATTGATTTTTTTATTTTTTATAGAAATACAAAACCACCTTGGAAACTAACCCAAGGGCCAAATTTGCCCGGTTTCAGCAGTTGGATGGTCTATGTTATCAGGTTTTGTAGTTGAAGGTTGAAAATTGGACTTCTGTGATAGTTCGAGGGTGTAATTTGGACTTCTCATTTTTCTTAAACTAGACCTAATGAGAACTGTAACGAACATGACACCATTTATGCCATTTCGAGTGATTTTGGTGATCGTATGACAACGCAATCAATGTGTCTAATAGTTTTGTTAAGTGAACATTTCTAGATTCCAGGGATGAAGTAAAAAGGTCATACAAAGCAAAACACAAAGAAAGAACTCAAAGAAACGCTGAATTGGACGAGTTCTACTGAAATCAGTAGCACCGGAAGAACCGATGCCTATAGCATCGGTGCATCCGATGGTTGTCGGAAGATCCGACGCCCTGGCATTGGTGCAAGACTGAGCGCCTCTGGAAATCAAGTGAAGAAAGAAGTGAAGCACCGGTTGAACCGACGGTGTCAAGTCAAGTATCGGTGCATTCAACGTACTATGTTCCAAAGACGATGTCAAGTGCCCAGGAGCCAAGCCTTCAGCACCGGTTTAACCGATGGTGCATCGAAGCATAGCGTCGGTGCAATGACGTCAGCAGAAGTGGGAAGTCCAACGGCTAGTACTGGCGCTGTGTGTGACCGGTTTAACCGACGCCCTATGAATCAGTTTAACCGATGGTCCCTGGAGTCGCTGCAGCTGTGTCAGGAAGCCAATGGCTACTTCAGTTGCTGTGAGTGACCGGAAGAACCGATGCCCCTGCATCGAAAGTTCCGATGCCTACGCAGAAAAGCTGCTAACGGCTACAAACGGCTAGTTCGACTTGGAGGCCTATATATATGTGCTCCTCCGGCCATTTGAAGTTTGCTGGAGTCCCAAGACATCACACACACATCCAAGAATACCTCCAAGCCATCCAAGAGTATAGAGATCAAATTCTTAGTCCTTAGCACAAGCTTTGTAAGTGTTAGTGCTAGGATAGCTCTTGAGTGAGTGATCAAGTAAGGTTTAGATCCTTGTGCTGTGGTTCTAGAGTGAACTAAACTTGTATCTCGGTGCGCCGGTCTCCTTGGAGCATTGGTGGTTCGCCGGCATGTCATCGACCCTCCGGCTTGGTGTGGAGCGACGTCGACAACTTTGTGCGGGGGATGGAGACCCCTCCTTCGTGGGCAATCTCGCTTAGTGAAGATCGGGATCAAGGTGACCGTGATTATGTTCATGGAAGAGACTTGATTGCCGGGAAGCGATACTCTTCGTGAGTGCTTCAACAATGTGGACGTAGGGGCGCCTCTGTGGCAATCCGAACCACGGGATAAATCCTCGTGTCGAGAGTTCGCTTCCCCTCATCCCTCTCTTTAAGCTTCTGCATTTCATATTGTAACTTGTGTGCCTCTACTTTCTTAGTGTAGTATCTCGCTAGGATTGGCTATAGGTTGCAAAATTCTTTTGGGATGAGGGTTTCACACTAAGGTGAACCGTAGTTGCACATCTAGATAGCTTGTTTCAGTTTAAGTTTTGTGCAAACTAGTTGAAGCCATAGGTTAAGGTTTTAAGAGTGCCTAATTCACCCCCTCCCCCTCTTAGGTTAGAGCACCCGATCGCTATCAAGAACTTTCATGGATTGTTCCAATACGCAGTGAAGAGTCCTTCCCTGTCCATTTCATGACTATTCATCTATCAATCATATTCACACTACAACAATTCTAATGGCATCCCATCAACTTATTGTGGTCTTCTAATTAGTTTCAATCAATTCATATCTGATTGTGGAAAACCGAAAGCATATCAGATCAACCCGATTGGTGTAGAAGTAGCAAAACGTTGTTTTCCGACGAAAAACCACGTCGTCTTAGAGGAAATTAAATATGGTGGTCATCAATGGCAATAATGTAAGCGCCCTAGCAAAAACATGTCCACAATCTTTCATAGATTTGAGGTTCAATGCAATTTAACCGCCACATTCAATCCGACGGTAGTCAACCACTAATGTTAGGTCGCTAGCTGTTTCTCTCTTAATATTAAGTAATTGTTTGTCTGTTCTCCATGTATTCTGGCGATGCCTTCATATTGGTATACTCCACTTTTGGCCAGTAACAAAAATTGTTTTCATCTCTTTCATTTGGCGCCTTTTGGGCACCTAGCGGACCTTCTGTGTATGGACTACTCACTAGTCACTAGTAGTCATTACTACCAATGCAGTGTGAAACTAATCATGCTCCCAGTCTCTGTCATATATCGTCGTTTTGGAGAAGAACAAGAGAGTACTGCTCGCTCGTACGTTACGTTGTAAAGATTCATCCGCGTTGCCGTGCCGAATGGACTATATGGAAAAACAATTGTATATACTCCAGTGCATAACTGAAAACGCGGCTGTCTACCCTGTCAACGCGTTCTGGAATTCAAAACCATAGAGGTTGTTTTATCAGTATTTTGTCCATTTGTAGTGACTTATACTTGTGCTAATCGGCCTACGACGACAGCATATGTCTGGTGCGCGTGGACGAATTGAGCTATCTGCAAATTAAACTGCAAGTGTGCACCATTTATATACGCACACATCCACATATATTGTTGGTCTAGACACAGAAGAGCACGGCTCTCAAACACCTATTTTCCCTGCCGGCAGCACAGAGGAGTAAGAGAAAGGGTGCGGAGAGCTAGAAATGGATAAGACGTTGGTCATCGTGTGCTCGGTGATCGGGTCTCTAGGAGTGTTGAGTGCCATCTTGGGGTTCTCGGCCGAGGGCACCAAGCTCACTGTAAGCACTACCGCGGATCTGCCTAGTTAATTAGTTTTTTTAAAAAAATTATTGTTCCTTTCAGTTTTGCTATATATTTTTCAAGTGTTGAGGCCAATCTACTCTCGATCATCACCTTATGCATGCCCTTTTCATCATCATCATCATCCAGTTACTTGTATTCCTTCTTCTATCTTATATGGGCATGATCTTGTTGAGCCGTGAACTAGTAACTGCTTGTTAGTACACACGCTTGCCTGCTTAACTGAACTTGGGTCATGATTCATCCATGCAGCCATATACGATACTGGTTTATGGCGACGAGTGCATTTACCCGCAAAACCCGGCGCTCGGGCTGGGGGTCTGCGCCGCCATCTTCCTGCTAGCGGCTCAGGTCACGTCCGCGGCGGTCAGCGGCTGCTGCGGCTGCTGCAAGTCCCGCCCCATCCCTTCGGAGACCAAGCGGATCGCCGGCGTCGTCTGCGCCGTCGTTTCGTGGTGAGTGGTGACCACCGGTGATCATCTCTCGCTGCAGCTTCGCACTGCATAAGCACGTTACACATGTTCAGCGTCACGAAGTGAACATATATATGAGGCTAACGTGCTGCGAGCAGGATCGCGGCGGCGATCGCGTGGGTGCTGCTCATAGTAGGAGCGTCGTGGAACGCCAGCGTGGTGCGGGAGGACGCGCCGTACTGCCCCTACCTCAAGGACGGCATCTTCGCCGGCGCCGGCGTGCTCTCCCTCGCCGCCACGGCGCTCGGCATCGCCTCATACGTCATGATGCGGACGCAGCGGGCAAAAGCGGCGGCGCCGCCGGCGCCGGCACCTGCCAAGGGAGAACCTCCTCGGGTCGCTCCTGCTGATGCTGCCCAAGGCAATGGACCACACGCACCGAACCAGGAGTCGGCTACAGCTCAGGATCACCCAGCTGACGCCCCAGAGCAGCAGGCGCCGGTGGCACCCTCCGCGCCGCCTCTTGAACCAGATGGCGACCTGCCGCCGGCTGCTGCTGCTACTCCTTCGCAATGGGATGGTGGGCTATCAACAGTTGTTCGCAATGAAGTAGCTAAGCAAGGAATTAGATTGGCCGCGAAGGTGGTGGAGCATTCCCTTCTTTCCTGATACTCCATTAGACCAGTGTCATCATGTTTGGGAGGTGATGATGGTCTGATCTTCAAGCCACAATTGAGTAATGGGGATGCTGTCTTGCCCGATGCCCTCTTGGTTGTGCTGGTGTTTGTTCTTTCTAGAGTATGGACTTTGACACTTTGTATATACGTCTCCACAGTATATATGTATATATGCACAAAGTACGCTGCTATGATTGTGTACCTTGCTTCCCCACAATTCTTAACAACCATAGAGTTGATGAGTGTATAATGTTTGCAAGTAACAAACTAGAGCACATAATAGAAGTAGAATAATTTGTGTACATTTTTCTGCAATTAGTGCACTAGTGCTGAACACACCTGCATTCAACAGTGGAACCTACCTTCCTGCTCCCCTCCCATCGGACTGAGATAGTCCTTTGCAGTGACGCGTGGGCTCGGCCCCATGTCTTTGTGACCGAATCCCTCTGCAGAGGAACCGGTTCCCCCCCAAATCCCTCTGTAGTCACTGCAAAGGAATCGGTTCCCCTCCCCTTAGCATTATCTTATTTGCCCGCCCAAACCCGAGTAAACGGACCAAAATTAGCAGTACATACGAGAACAGGTATCTAGGTGTTCCAGGCACACGCACAGCACAATTTGTATTTATAAAAAAAGTTCAATTTGTAAAAGGAGGAGTTAAATGGGGTTCTTGCCCAGTACATTCTTTCATCACCCAATAGGGTCGTACACTTGTATCCCAATTGCTGGTTTCCAATCTTGAAGTGTTTGAAAAGACATGTGAGGTATGAAATTCACTGCTGTGATATGAACCCCCAGACATGTCTGGCAGCAAACGTTCCATGAATTGTTCTCCAGCAGAAATAAATAGCACAAGTGATGTTCAAATACGCAAGTGATACAAGTGTGCTTGTAATAACTTTTTTTTTTTGAGATAGTGTGCTTGTAATAACTACTCATCTCAATTCGGTCCTTCAAAATTCTGAGCGGAAGACATAAAAGGCCCAACAACACAAAGCAGGCAGCCCAAGCCCAGTAATGATGAGGGGAAACCGTGTAACCCAACTCGCAAACCGGCCCATACCACCCCCACCCCGCCAGGTGCCAGCCAGCCTCCCCACCCGACGCCCAAACCCTACCCCGTGTACTCCATAGCGTTTGCGGCGGCGGCGGCGGCAGCCGGTGAACTCTGTGTGGCACTCTTGCACTCCCTCCAATCCTCCCCTCTTCCCACTACGACAGATTTTAGGCCTTTCTCCTCTCGCAGCATCTCGCAATCCCCGTCGCAGCCATCTCCTCCTCCCTTACCCTCTCCAGCGGCGGCGGCAACTCCGGCTCACGACAGCGAAGGAACACCACGATGGCGACGATCGTGAACACGACGGAGGAGGAGCCTATGCTGGCGGTGGTTCGCTTCACCGCCGAGCTCGCCTGGGCCGACGCAGGCCCGGAGGTCGCCGACCCCGAGGTCACCCGTCTCTGCCTCGAGGCGCAGGAGCATATCCTCGCGGGGCGCTGGCTCGACATGGCCTCCCTCATGCTTGCCTCCGCTGACCTCCTCCTCACCTCTCCGTCCCGCGTCCCCGACAAAGGTTTATCCCTCTTTCCTTTCCATTTTCAATTCAAGATTTGATTTGCTTGCTTGCGCCCAAGTGTCAGGTGAGGAGCCAAGTCTTTATTCCTGTTCCAGTAGCTCAATTACTTTCACATCAACAAGCATGCCTAATTTAGGTTATTCAAGAAAAGAAAAGGGCAAAAGGCAGTTGTGCAGGCTGCGCAAGAGATGTTGCACCACTGCACAGGCCTTGGTAGTTGCATCGTTGCCTGAGCGTGGAGATGGAGGCGAGTTAACCAGAGAAATTGGCAAAAGGCGGCAAAGGGAGCACAGAGAACGACATCATGGACTATGCCAGTCGATCGAGCACATGCAACCTTTGTTATTTTAAGAACAGTGAAAGGAGTGTGGCATGGGACTGGCATTTAGATCATTGTATTTCAAGGTCTGGACAGTCACTAGTCCGCACAGCAATGTTTTTAAGGCATCCTTAAGGCGTCGCCTAGGCGACAAGGCGGTGGTCGCTCACCTTGCCTAAGGTGTCGCCTTAGTCCGCCTTTAAGGCGGTGGTGGCTTGCCTCGCCTCGCCTTAACGCTTTAAAAACCATGCCGCACAGCTTTGATTTTAATTTCCCAGAAGAAAGAATCAGAATGAACTGGTGATGCTCAATCCAACAGAAGAGAGACCGGTGTGAGGAGTTTACAACTTTACATGCTTTGCATCCATGCAGCTATGCAAATTTGTCAGACATGAGATTGCACTGCATCCTTAGCAAATCACTTTGGGGGAAGAGAGGGCCGGAGCCCTCTATGGCCATAATGTGGCTCCGCCACTGCTTGTGTTCTCAAAGCTTGTAGAAGAAAAATTACCGTCACTTCTTGCTCCTGTATGGGAATTGAGCCTTCAATTATTCTCTTGCAGATCTTGAGTGCATCCTCTCTGTCATCTGCAGCCTTGTCACCAAGGCTGGATCCGAGGACCAGGCGCTGCAGATCACCGACCTCATATGCGCCAAGCTTACCCAGCAGCCCGATGACAAACCAGCCCTGCGCCTTAAAGTGTAAGCAACCACCACTAGTAACCCATTCTATCAATTGAGCTATTTGTTTCTTGCATGCTAGGTTCCCTTACAAATTACATTGTTGTTTCAAATGTATACATGCAGTCTGTTTAGCCTGTACAATCTTCTCCCGAGCCCCTACGGCAAGGCATTTGTTTACAAAAAGGCTCTCGAGCTTGCCACTGCCGGGAAGGCTGCCGAGTGCATCATCCCGTCATTCAAGAACATTGACAGCTTTGTCAGTGAGTGGGGAATTGGAAATTTGGAGCAGAGGGAGCTGTACCTGGCCATCACCAGGATCCTCAAAGACCACAAGGGGTGAGACATGCGTGATGCTTACTACTTATCATCAAGTTCCTTTCAGTTTGCTGTCCGTAACCGTTTTGCACCGATAAATTTGATCCCTTTTTTTAATTGACAGCATGACCAAGGAGTACTTCAACTTCCTCAACAAGTACCTCGCCACTTTCAAGGGATCAGCTGATGACTCTGCTACAATTGGTGATGCAAAGGAAGAGGCTGTTGCGGCAATCATTGAGTTTGTCAAATCATCTACACTCTTTCAGGTGCTTGATTACCCCAGTCTATGCCCCTGTAATTGTCAATTCTATGAGAAGAAATTCAGGGGATATTGTGCCTCAGAAGGATGATTTTTTCATGAGATGTTCATTAGTGCCTCACTTCTAGAATTGCAATATAACATCAGGTTTATATATCATTGATCCAGATGTTAATTTGTCTGATCAGACTGTTGAATTGGTCATTAACGTACCAGCATTAGTCTAGCCAACAAAAGATGCTCTAATGTTATCTAGGTTGCATATAAGCAGTGTTGGTCTTCTTGATATCTTCTTGGATCAAACATGTGTAGGTTGCCAAATCCTTCCATTACTCTTTCATTATGTAACCTTATCCTTGTATCGCAACAATAACACTCAATATATCTGAGTTGTTGCAATTAGTATTGGCATCTTTCTGGCCTTGTACTTCCGATCATTGTGCTGGTTTGATGGGAACTTTTTGTCATTGCAGTGTGATCTACTTAATATGCCAGCTGTTGCACAGCTTGAGAAGGATGAGAAGTATCAGTTACTTTATGAACTTTTAAAGATATTCCTTACAAAGAGGCTTGATTCCTATTTAGAGTTTCAGACTGCAAACTCTGCCTTGCTGAAAGATTATGGTATGTTCTCCTGCTGGACCAGTACTAATGATTCTTCCCTTCCAAATTCAAGTATCTCATACATCTTGGCTGCATTTCTTTGATTTTTTTATGAATAATCGACAGGACTGGTTCATGAGGACTGCATAACTAAAATGCGTCTCATGTCTTTGCTCGATCTGAGCAGCCATTGCTCTGGTGAAGTCCCTTATTCAGCAATCACTTCAGCACTTCAGGTAAATTGACTGTTTTACTTACTGTTCATCTGATCGCATGACCTTTTTACCTTCCTGAAACTTTAGTTGACTTTGATAATGCTTTATTAGATCAATGATGATGAGGTGGAGCAATGGATCGTGAAAGCAATTGCATTCAAGATATTGGATTGCAGGGTTGATCAGCTTAACCAGACTGTCATCGTCAGGTATCATGCCGCTAAGACTTTTTGCCTGTTCATCATAGGATGGTATGTTATTATTTTAGTTAATTTGTGATCTGCTGTGCAAATTTCAGTCGGCATACTGAGAGGATATTTGGGATGCCACAGTGGCAGGGCCTGCGCACAAAACTTGGAGTCTGGAAGGTAACTTCTTGATTCACATCGAATTTGCATCTTGATCGCATGTTATCTAGAGAACTCTGGTGACTGGTGCATTGACCTGTTAACATTTATGCTGCTCCTGATTGAGTTACCTAAAAACTATGATTCAGGGAAATATTGCCAGTGCTATCAACACAATCCAAGCTAACAAAGTCACTGACGAGGGGACACAAGGGATGCGAGGCTTGATGATCCGCTGATCGGAAGCGAGTGCAAGAATAGAGTTTATAGCTCGAGGGATTAGATGAGCAATCTTGTAAGAATTTATCATATGATTTAGACCCGTGATGATGCTGGATAGATTTGAGTTGCAGTGCATGCTCCGCAACACCCTTTGTTCCATGTTTTTGTCAGCACAGCCGTGCAAGTCAGCTGTTACGCATACCAAATTGTGACAGGATGCAGTTTGTTTCTTCATCGCTAACTCTTGTCCTTTCTAAATTTTGATCACTAGCAACTTGCGCGTCCCCCCGAGCGCTTACTATTTTTGTGATTCTGTGTGATATCTGCAGAGCATGTATCTTTGACATATGTACATACGTAGTTGGGTTAAAAAATATTTTGATCTATGGAATCTCTGATGTATATACATATGTAATTTTGATTAAATATTAAGTATATTTTTTTTAGAAAAGAGAAGCTTTATTGATCTTAGACAATTATATCAAAATGATACAATCATACTAAGATCTAACTCAACATCTGCATAACTAGGACGCACATAGCCTATAGAGTAAAAGAAACAAAAGAGCGACATGATAAAAAATCATGACGTAGCAAACTACAACATACAATTTCATCTTCAGCTCCTTGTCTCTTTCATTACCATAGCAACACTTGAACTTCGAATAAAACTCCCATGACAACGCCACCAACGAGAAAACGATATGCACACGCACCGCCATTGCAGTGACCCAACCAAGTAAGGCCAGATCATATGTTTTTACCCTAGAGAGCAATTCTTCGGTATCCAAACAATGCCTTCAGCAAGGCCATTGCTAGGTACAACCAGTTAAGGTCAGACCTTGGAATTTCTTTCAGGCATCGAAGAATTAGTACCAAACAAGTACCACATAAACAAAGTCACCTGGTGCTGCTCCCCCTTCTTGCCAAGCCAATGCTACCAAACAGACCAGACTTGGCCCACTTCAGACAGCCACGAACTCCAAGTCTAGCAAACCATCTATAGCCTCGTCCGCCGCGAATACCATGCTACAATATGGCCAATATAGATACGTGCATAGTCCACCGGAACGAAGTGCAGATGGAATCCGTCTTTGGAGTAAGAGAATCCGCAGATTGAAGCCAAGATGACACGAGCCTCTGGAACTGTGTGGAAGACACAGGCGAAAATACAATGAAGATGTCGTCGCAAAACTAGAAGCTAGCCTCTCTGTCGTCGAAGCCGGAGGCCCTCACGACTAGGAACAACGGGAGCCCGACTGGGCTGAGATCCCGGTGACCCCGAGAGCCAGCGGCTAGACTGTGCAGCTGCAGCCTGAAGGTCACTGTGCAGCTGCAGCCTGAAGGTCAGCGACGCCCAAGTCGCCACCGCGGCCACCGTCGCCGAGGCCAGGATACAACGGCGCATGTGGATCCGCTGACCTTCACCACCGCTGTGCTCATCGCCCAAAAGCGCTCACGGCGCAGGCCCCCTGCAGGCAAAGCCTGAGCTACTGCCGCCACCACGCCAGGCGAGGGAACCGGCATCGCGGACGCCAAATCCGGCCACGGAGGTCCCGGATCCGGCCACGCCAGTGTCGTCTCATGCCAACCCACACTGGCGACCAAGGCCAAGCGTGGCCGCACCACGGCCGGCCACCCCGAGCCCATGCGCGCCTTCACCATGGCAGCCACCTCCTCAGCACCGCTGCAGCACGCCGCCGCCATGGCATCATCTCAAACCGCCGCAGCACCACCACGGCCGGATCCACCTCCATGGCCGTCGGATCCGGGCGCAGAGACCCCGAATCCCAGCGCACCGACCCGCCGCGGCACCACCACGGCCGGATCCTCCTGCGCCCCGCAGTCGCGCCCGCCGGATGGGAGGGAGGAGAGGAAGACGGCCCTGCCGCCGCCATCCTTGCAGGCCGCGCGGGCTTCCAGCGGCCGGCTCTGGCGGCGGCGTGGCGACAGGAGGAGAGGGAGAGAGGGGCGGCGGCGGCGGCGGTGCTGGGTGGCCGCCCAAGTAGCCCTGCGCGGGGGCGACGCGGGGGCGGCGGCGCCCAGATGCAGATGTTCATGTAGTTTGCGTTGAATCTTGTGGGCTCTCAACCTGGCACGCTCTGTTATACATGAAGCTACCTTATGATGTGTATCGAGTCTCTTGGGTTGTGTATGTAGATTATATAGTGATTTAGGCCAATTTTAATGGAAGTCTTATAGGAGTGTTATGAGTATTAAATATCATGCCACATCAGCAAATTTACTGAAATGGTAGTCATCTACGAGAGAGAAGGGGTAGTTTTATAGGATGAGATAGTAGTGTTATCATCATGATACTCTGGCACATTAATCAAATTTCTAGTCTTGACAACTGTGCAGATGCTAATAATTCGGCAACTGTGCAGTTGCTAATAATTCGAAACATAAAAATTCTAAACATAGACAAAGACACGCAGGAACAACCTACCCTCGAGGCCTCGAGCATCTCCAAAAACTGGTAGATCTATGAAGTCATGCACCTCAGGTTGGCTCGTCATCTACTACTATCATGTATTTATTATTATAGAACGATTAGTTGAAAGTACAAATATTTGAGCTGAGCTAAATCCTCAAACTTAGGTGCATAGTTCCACCATAAGAAATTAACCAACTGAAATATGCCCAGTGTCAATTTTAGCGTGCTCTAACAGTTCTACAGTTCACGCGGATGGCAAGAGAACTTCAGCATGCGAGGTACAAATCGTCAAGCGAGACGTGATTATCAAGATGAAGGAGGGACCACCAGCAGGACCACACCTCTTACTGACTTCGCAATAGTTAGTTCATGGAGTCATAGGTATTCCTCGATCACAGCCTCATTGTTAGGTGGTTTTCGTTGTTTGTTTGTGTTGTTAGTAGATTTGGTTAAGTTCACTACCGGAAAACCGACCGTTTGCTGAGTGCATTATATCGAGCACTCGGCAAACAGACTGTGTCAAGTGCAGCATGTAAACCACTCAGCAAAGACACTTTGCCAAGTGCTGGCTCCCAGGCACTCGGCAAAACATAGCACGTGCACGGCACGCACCACAACCAGCGCACGGTCGTGACGGCCGTTAATGTTTGCCGAGTGCACAATAGTGGCACTTGGCAAAGTATTTTCTTTGCAGAGTGTCAGCCCGGAGGCACTCAGCAAACATGTGTTTTTGCTGAGTATCCCTAGAAGCACTCCGCAAATTTTAAAAAAAAGAACTTTCTCTGTTCCCCAAACCTTTTTTTTTTGCTCTGTTCTTATACTATACAAAGTACTACATATTAAAATTTGGTATATTTCTCGTTAAGTTTGCTATATAATTAATTTATTTTGTTAAAATAGTGTTTTAGGGATAATTTAAATTCGAACAGCAAGTACTCAATTAATGTAGTATAATGAATGGATAAATGATATTTATGTTATTGAGTCCAATTTAAGGCATATCGTCGAAGAATTCAAAGAAAAATTCGAACATCTTGTTCACGAAACATGACCATAAACGTGTGGCTGGATTGTTTTTAAATCCTATAAAAAGCAAATGAGGTCTGAAAGTCATGAGATTTGTCAGGATATCGTGTTATCATTAATGGAGAGTCTGGTAAAAAATTGAGGAGGTTTCTCAAATGTTGACACGTACATTATTTACAAATTGAAGAATCTCCGAAGAAGTTCGAGAGAGTTGTGAAGGATTTGTTAGGATTTGGAGTCAAAGTGACGATCGAATTGAGATTTGACATCAAAATTTTTTCTATAGGCAATATGCATCATGGATTGTCGCATGTCAAATTTTGATTAATTTTGGAATATTTTTGGTAGTTTTAATTATTTTGCAATTAAACAATAGCGGGCCGACTGCCCGCTGTCCATCGGTGGACCGTCCGCCTGTCAAGACGTTCGGATATCCAAACTCTCTGCATTAAGTTTTCGGACGTCTGAACTTCTTGAATGGCGCACGGTCTGCTTTTGGGCAGCGGACGGTCCGTCGATGAAACCAGACGTGGATCCGGTGCGGCGTCCATGTCATCGATCCGGCACGAGGTCCACATCAATGATCCGCGCTCCCCTACGCCAATCTCGTGACGCGGCGGATCCCTTTTCTCTCCCCAGCCCTCCCTTCTCTTCCTCGTCTCTATCCCTGCCGCCCTTCCCCTACTCTTCCTCATCTCGCTCCCCCACCACGCCTCGCCTTCTCTTCCATCCCCGATGGCATGACTGCGGTGGATACTGAGCCGGCAATCGGCGCCCACGGCGTAAGCGGCGGTGGCGAGCATGGCGGCGGCGGCCAGTACAGCGTGGCTAGTATAGTGTGGCCAGCACGACGAGGTGAGCACGGATGCAACACATTAGCCGGCGGACCATCCGCTATCCATCTGTAGACCATCCGCCATTCAAGACATTCGGACATCCAATCTCTCTTCATTAAGTTTTCAGACATTCGAACATCTTGAATGGTGGACGGTCCGCTTTTTGGCTGCAGACGGTCCGCCGCAGCAGCGCAAGCGCGTGGGCCTTTTTTGGTTTTTTTTGTTTGACTTCAAAACTACTTTCAAGACTTTGAAATATTAGCCGGCGGACCGTCTACTGTCCATCTACGGACTGTCCGCCTTTCAAGACGTTCGGACATCTGATCTCTCTACATTAAGTTTTCGGATGTCCGAACTTCTTGAACGGCAGACTCTGCGCTTTTCGGCTACCGACGGTCCGCCGCAGCAGCTCAAGTGTGTGGGTCTTTTTTTCATTCCGTCTTTGTCGTGTGCCCAGGGCATGGCACTCGGCAAAGCTTGAATCTTGGCCGAGTGCCTTCCCGTTAAGGCACTTAGCAAAGACGCATCACCGTCATCTGTCAATTGGTCGTTTCCATGGCTTTTTTTTGCAAACATCCCTCTCAGCATTTGGCAAAGGCTTTGCCGACCGTCCGATAAAAAACACTCGGCAAACTCAATTTTGCTGAGTGTTTGGTTGCTGTGTGACGCATGCCGTGAGTGGCACTCGACAAAGCCTTTACGGGGTGCATTTGGGTCTTTGCCGGGCACTCGGCAAACAAGGCGATTCCGGTAGTGGTTATTTGCAGCTGCTGTCTTAAGTTGTAGAGCCATCATGTAGTGTTGCTTGCTCAGTCTCAATTTTTTCTTTTTGTTAATCAATGTATAAAATAGCCTGCTATAGCCTGCTATTAGCTTTAATTTTTATAATATCTACTGCTATGCTATGCAATATTTGTCTACCATGTCCGCTAAAGAGGTTTTTATAGAATTTAGTGGTAATAAATATCTGCTAAAAAGATTTTTGGAATATTTAGCAACACTAAAGGTCAAGTTGTGAGTATATTTTTGTAGTATCATTCCTTTAAAGATGTAGTCAAAAGAATCAATAAAGATGGACAAGAACAAAGCAACATGTGCACAGTTTTTTTTTAAGAATTGCACAGTACAATGAAGACGCCCACTACACACACGCACACTCACCCCTATAAACACACGTACGCAAACTCTATCCCTATGAGCACCTCCAAAGGACTGAGCACCAGCAAATCTGAAGATTTCCGAAGTCACCACTGGCACACTCACCCCTATGAACACACGTACGCAAACCCTATCCCTATGAGCACCTCCAAAGGACCGAGCACCGGCAGATCTGAAGATTCCCGAAGTCACCACTGCACCTTGTTGTCGATGGGAATGTCGCTTACCACTTAGAGCACAACGCCGGTAAATCCTAGGAAAATCCCAGGAAAAGGTGCGAGTACCAAAATTTGAACTCTGGTGTGTAGCGTCCCACTTGACCGTTCTACCATTGGACTACAAGCCAATTCGCACCGTCCTATTATTGGACTACAAGCCAATTCGCACCGTCCTACCATTAGACTACAAGCCAATTCGCACAGTTGGCAGTCAAGAGATACATTGAGTCTATTTTAGAGTGTTAGACCACTGATGGGCTAATTGTGCCGACTTCAGGGGGTGGAAGGGGCCAGAGGCCAGTAGTGGTGGGGGTGGGGTGGGGGGGGGGGTGAGCGGCGGCTTGTCAGTTGGAGGGGGAACAGACGCATTCGACGGTGGAAGCACTGGATTTGGAACAAGAATATGTCAAGAGGTCCAAGACACCTTCTAGTTCCAGTGATCAAAATTAATTATCATGTGATAGTTGATTTCACGGTAAATCTACTAATATTGTTTCTATGTTATCAGTCTTTATTCACCGTTATTATTGGTCAAACTTAAGAAAGACCGACTTAGAACAAACAGAGAAGTCCTTACATTTCCAAACTTCCGAGGGAGTCCATAATTCTATTCGGTTGAGAATTTGACAAAAAAGAAAGGCTGTTGCTTTTGATACCGAAGAGATAGTTCTATCCAGTCAAAATATTTATTATACGGCCTCCAAAAAGGAGGTTTTGCGTGGTTGGGTACAAGTGTCATTTCTCCAGCCGCTGTTGATTCAGTCAAGCTGCACCGTACGGTTAGCCACTAGTCCTACTCCTACGGCAACGGAATGCGCTTCCGCGGCTTAGCTACACTGCAGGAGTTTTTTTTTTCTTTGCTATCTTGAGCTATCGGACATGCATGTTTAAGTAGTACACACTAATGGATCCAATGAACACAACGCGCCAGCTGCTTTCTTCTTCCATCTCCTTTCATTCTGATCCGCTAGCTAGCTCCAATGGCCACACACCCAACCTCCCCCGCGGCCTCCTCTCCTCCCCACCCGTCCGCCGTCACGGTGGCCACCCCTCTCCTTACCAACACTAAGCAAGCGCCGCCACAGACCAGGAGGACGATACCTGCTTTGCGTATCGCCGCTCTCGTCATGGCCCTCTTCCTGTTCTTGGGCTCGGTGTGGCTGAGCAGTGCCGCCAACGCCGCCTTCATCTCCTCCCGCTGGGCCTACGGCGTCGGCTCCCACGTGACCGCCGTCACCAAAGATTTCGCCTTGCTGGCTTCTGTTTCCGTTGGGCTTGGCCTCCATGCCATGATCTTGATAGGTATTTCCCGGTTCTGGCGCCGTGGGAGCCGCAAGGTCAGGGACAGCGAGGTAATGCAAATATGTATTGGCTTGGTGCTCCATTAAATTTCTAAAGCTCGTTGGATGTGTATGAAATAAATTTGATGCATGATCATGACAGAATGGTGAGGCTGGAGGTGATGGAGGGCACGAAAATTATGATGCCGCTCTTGTACCCACTGCCGTGGCGTTCTTGGTCATAGCTATCGGCCTGCTGATACAGCTGTTTGCGCCAGTGATCGGCCACATCACTGTTGACACTGTACTCGTCGTCAGTTCCATCATTTTCTGCTTCGTGACAGCTCCCACTTTCTTTATCCTACTGGTGAGGGAAATCTGTTGCGGCCGTGAAACATCAGACCTCAACTGGTTCATATTGAAATCTTGCTCTAGTGATATTTCAAGGTGTACTTTCACCCACGTACACAGCTTTATTAATTTATCAGTATATTATTTAGCACATCGCTAATTAAGCCTATATCATGCTAGATTCTATACCATTTAGTTTGTTACATTATTACTCATTTTAATTCGGTTCTTAAGTGAATAATTTGGTCAAAATCCAAGTGACTTATGAGTGGGTTTTTTCAATTTTTCCTGCAATCTACTAAGTCTAGAATAGCACGCGTTCCAAATTTGTTTAGCCACGTGTCCATCTTCCCACCGTCCGGCTGTCTTTCGTCCTTTGATCGCACGACTCGCCTGCTCAACTGCCAAATGCTACGCTACTTGAAACAGGAACAGTACCAGAACAGGTAACTGTTCTGGGCATTCGAGTTGTGATGAAGTACATAGCAGAACAGTGTCAGAAGTTGTGATGGACACTATGGGTCCGTTTGGTTATCGGGCTAACGCCTAGCCAGATCCCCCAGAGTCAACGAAGTGGATGTTTGGTTAGCTGTTTAAGCCTCTTAGTCAGGCTTGCCGGGAACACCGTGGAGGAGCATTTCCACGGAGCTTCCGTAGGTCCACATGCTCGATTTCGCACACCTCCTCAACTTTCACCACCACTCCCATTTTTTTTCCTCTGCCGCCACCTCTTCTTCACCTCTGCTACGAAGCTCAACCCTGCACGGCGGAGGAGGTCGCGGGACCGGCCGGCAGGGCCTGCTCGGACTACTTGACCGAACGTGGAGGTCACCCGCACGGCTCGGCGGTGGAGGTCGGTGGAGGTCACGTACCGGAGCGTGGCCGCTTTGCTTTGCTCCTGCCGGCCCGAGCCCTAGAGATGACCGGAGCCCTAGTCCCAAAGGCAATGCTGGTGATGATGATGGCCATGGTTCACCACATCCCAGTTTGAGATTTGGGGTTTGCTACGGTACACAGAAGTAAATATGGACCATTGATCTAATGTCTTATTACCTCCTAGAAGGTAATAGTTTTAATATATATCTTATATATTTTAAATCAGAAAACAGAGAATTAGATCTAACTTCTGTGCACAATTAGTTGAGATCTAATATTGCTGTTGCAATGTGACATACGAACACATAACAGAAACTATTTTTTTGTGCAACCTGATGAAAAAACGGTGATCTAGCTACCATTTTTCATACATGATAACATGACGTGTTTTACCATGATGCAACGTGAATTTTTGTTTGAGGTGACCGGACACTGTATTAACTTTGCGGCATCTTTGGTTACCCTAATAACGTGACATATCTTTGCTTCTCTAATAAAGTGAGGCAAGGTGACATTATGTCACGTTGTGCCCATCCATTACTTTATTAGAGATGGATGGAGTTATTTAATGGAGTGAATCTATTCTAACATGTCTGGATTTTTTTCCCCTCCGTGCGTGAGGAGGTGTGTGTGGCGGAACCACCCAAAATAACTGAGTCCGGGTATACTATTCATTGTTGCTAGGCAACGCTGATCCAAACATTGCACTAACAGGTAGTTCCTCGAGTGAAGCCTCGATTAAAGCCACGCTTATATGAACGCACAGACAACACTCACACGAAAGTGAGCCCAGAGATTACAACATAGATCATCTCATATATCTCAGAGTTGCAGCGGAAGATTAATTATTACAAACCATGTTTTGAAAGTAGTAAAGTACTATGGAGTCTTATACTACATAAATTATTCAAGTCTCATTATTGCAGCGGAAAAGGATAAAACAACGTCTAACGAAACAATTGATGGCTCGATAAAGCCCGTACGAGACATCACTCAGTGGGAGGGGTGTCAGCGCCCGCTGAGGGACCATCCCACTCGACAGACCAACCCGGAGGCAAAGTGCACGGCCAAATAAGACTCGCAATCATATCTTCAAAGTTAGTACCTGAAAATAGTGCCACAAGCAAGACTGAGTATACTAATGCTCAGCAAGACTTACCCGTCATCGGATATATTTTAGTCCGTTATCTAGACATGCAAGGCTTTATAAGGCTCTGGGTTTATTTTGCTTAAAAGTAACAAAGAGTAGGTCCTTAATTTCAAATTTAGCTTTTATATTCTAGGTTGATTAATCGTTCTAAATTTGCATCTATCTCTAAGCATGCATGGTTGTCAAACATTTCAACATACAACCATAATTCTTTCCATCGGTTCCACTTGTTACTCTATGTGGCAGAAATTGTTAAGCAGTCTCAAACTGTGAGAGGCGGACGATTCGAATCGAGTTTCTTAACCTGGCCAGGCAAACCTAACACACACGCATGGGGATCATCGTCGCCCACGCGACTTTTCGTCTTTCTTTCCTGTCCGTGGATCCGCGGCACTCCCCTCGACTACAGAGTACGCCTACTTTGCAGCCGCATGTTGCGCTCATCCTAGACCCGGTCCAAAAGAGAGTGCAAGGTCGTTCCACTCGCAGTGTTTTTAAGGCATCCTTAAGGCATTGCCTAGGCGACAAGGCGGTGGTCGCTCACCTTGCCTAAGGTGTCGCCTTAGTCCGCCTTTAAGGCGGTGGTGGCTTGCCTCGCCTCGCCTTAACGCTTTAAAAACCATGCCGCACAGTTTTGATTTTAATTTCCCAGAAGAAAGAATCAGAATGAACGGGTGATGCTCAGTCCAACAGAAGAGAGACCGGTGTGAGGAGTTTACAACTTTACATGCTTTGCATCCATGCAGCTATGCAAATTTGTCAGACATGAGATTGCACTGCATCCTTAGCAAATCACTGGGGGAAGAGAGGGCCGGAGCCCTCTATGGCCATAATGTGGCTCCGCCACTGCTTGTGTTCTCAAAGCTTGTAGAAGAAAAATTAGCAATGTTCTACTCTTGACTAGGTGGTGATTGATCTACGAATAGAATAATGTTAACCGTTGTTGTCGCAGCCGGCTGAAATCAAATACTCGGGCAGCGTGTGCGTGTACCCGGCCAAGCAGGGGGATCTATTCCCCGCATATGCGAGGGCGGCGCATCGCATCGCAGAAGGCAGAGCCGGACGCCGCCCCGCCCTTGCTCCCCCGCCTCCCCCGGCTCCGGCGCCTCCGCCGCCACCCTCCACCACCGCCATGATAACCGAGCTCGCCGTCGCGCCGTCCAGCCGCCGCCGCGCCGCCTTATTCTTGCCCCCGCCGCCGGCACCGCCCACCGGGGGTCCGGCCCCGCCCGGCCGACGGCGCTCCCGCGCTGCCCGCGCCCTCCGCCGGCCGAACCGCCTCCACCGCTGGGCCGCCGCCGCCGCCGAGCCCTCCTCTATGGCCGGCAGCCATGGAGCCGCCCCACCCCCCAGCAGCCCGGGATCATAAGGCCGCCGCTGCCCTCCACCGGCGGCCGCTCCGCCCACCAACCACCGCTCCCCGGCCACCCCCCCTCCCCTCCCCCCTCCTCTAGCTTGATGGCGGCCGCACCCCCTCCCCTAGCTCGGGGAAGAAGACGAAGAACAGGAGCTTCTTCCCCTTCTGCGACAGCGCGGCGATTTCTCGCTCGTGCGATAAATAGATTTCGCCAGCCAAGCCGGCACACGTGCTGGAGTTATGCACGGCGGCCCAGATCATCGCGTCGGTGGCCGGTGTCTGCTGCGGTTGCTCCAAGCAGCCCGCGACGGCGCTGCCGGCCCCAAGTGGAAAAAGCTCGTCAGCTCCTCCGTCCTCTCATGGTGAATCCTATTACCGGCGTGGCGGTATCGAGGCGGTTTCGAGGGCAAATCCACATTTCACCGTCGATTGGCCGGCTCCCTCTCCTCCAGCGACCCTCTAGGCGCCGGAGATGAGATGGGAGCCTGGCTCCTTGGCGGGTGGACTGTGTGCAGGTGGACTGTTTGTCGCTGTAGAAATTAAGTCTTTGAGCTTCTTTGTTCCCGCGATGGCGTCGTCGTTGTTGTCTAGGGTTAGGTTCCCCTCTGAGCATCTTCGGCGATGATAGTGGTGTGCTCGGCGCTACTTCCGGTGATGTGCAAGGGTTTGGTTCTCCTTCCTGTCGCGGATGCTCCTGGCGTTTGCGATGGGGTTGAGCTTTTGCTCCTCCGAGGTGGCTCCAAGGATGTCTTCTCTGTCCACCTTGTGAGGTTAGTGATCTCTCCCTTTTGCGAAAGGGGGATGATCTGGATATTCCCATGGGATGTCTTCCCCGGGCCATCGTTGCTGGTGGCGCCGGCTCCGGATCTGTGGGTGGCTGGATCAGAGGAAGGTGGTGCTCTTGGTGTGTTTCCGTCTTCTCCGCCATGGATGTTGCTGATGTGCCCCAAGGATAGTAGATGCGTCAAGGAGAGGTCCATGGCGTTGGCTCTTGCAGCGAATCCAAGAGTGGAGCTCCTCGGCAGCAAGATGGGATTCTCCAAGCTCGGCGGTGGCGCTCGTCGCCTTGTCGGTGTTCTATGAGGACAAAGAAGATTGTGCTGGATTGCTTTGTAATTTTTAGTTTTCTAAAGGTCTTCTTTGTAATTTGGGGATGTACCGTGCTGCAATTTTAATATCATCCTTCCTTTCATGAAAAAAAAGGAACGCACATCACATATCACCACCATCATTTCTGCGCCTCACCTGAAGATGCTGACCACGTACAGGGCTGACTACTGAGCTAGCTAAGATGTCAGCTCCTCTGTTTCTTTCCCCCACTTTGGCCGAATAAATGATACAGGAGCTATGCAAATAGACAGAGCAAACCTGAGGCTGACATGCTCTCTCTATATAAACATGAGCAAGCACGTACATTTGGAAGGTCACGACCACCATCGTCTCCCATAGCGATCACTGAGACAAGGGAAGCGAAGGAGCACGTAGGAATAGGATCAATGGATGTCGGCGTGATCGTCCTGACCCTCGTGATGATGGGCTTGTTTGGGGGTGCCGAGCGCCGTGCTGGGCTTCATCGCCGAGCGCACAAAGCTCACTGTAAGCACCAGCACCAATGATCAGATCATTTTCCACCGTCACGAGGTGGGACGCCACACGTGGTGCAGCCTACTCAGGGGGACGGCTGCTTCACGCTGCCGGCCCTGCTGAGCCTCGCCGCCACGGCGCTCGCGATCATGTCGTACGTCATGCTCCACGAGCGGCTGCCGGGCAACGGCTGGGGCCTCCGAACCCAAACCCGACGGCCCGCAGGAGCCTCCGTTTGGGGAAGCAGTCGCGGTCCCCCAGGCGCAGCGGGCCAGCGGTCCTCTTCTCATGGTTAGGGGTACGGGCAAGCGCAAGAGCCGCTTCTGGAGGTTCCTCGGCACTCCGTGGGGCAGACTGGACAGTGGGAGGGTACAGCTACGGTCGGACACCTTACCGGCAACAGCTCGCTTCTCCCCCGCGGCGTCAAGCACAGCCAGCACTGGAAGTGATGATAGCTTAAAAAAGAGACGTCATGTTGAAGCGGATGTGTCATGTGCGTGCAAGGTTTCTTTGATACGGAAGTGCAAGGTTTGTGGGTGTATACCAGCGCCTTTGTTATGTGGCAATACGTATAAGTGGTTGAATCATTAGTTTGGTGTTGGCGCGTTGATGTTGAGAATCTTAAACATTAATAGTACCAGGGATCCCATAGTACCACACAAAAGTTGCAGCCATCACAATTTTCTCCATTTCCATACTTTGTTACTGTTAGGTTACTGTTAGAGCAGCTCCGGTGTGAGGAAAAAGCGAACCATGGACTGTTGAAATCGAATCATACACATTGCAGACACCGAATCAAAGAGTATCAGGTTCAAAAGCGCATCTTGTAGATAAGCCGCACCTAGAGAAATAAAATAATATATATGCACATGGAAGATGGGTGCGGATACTTCTGTCTGCTGGCGCGAGGGTCAGATCCGAAAGTAGGGAGAAAATTTTCTTATTGCACGTGGAGCCCATAAAAATTCACAAAACTGATGCCTACATATTGCGGCCATCGAATTATACTTTCAATTCGTTGTCTCTGAACGGTTCCCTCATACACTGGAGGTGCCCTTAATAACATAATAAACAAATCTAATAAGTAGAGCACAAATGTCACTGAAACATCCATGACAAACAAGGACTGTAATTTTACAAAAAAGTAAATAAGGAACTTCCCCATCAGTATGCTGTGTACTAATAAGATACTGAACTTCCAACATGATGGGATGCTTTTCACTACAATTTCGCTTCCAAAGTTGTGATTACCCGCATACAGCAATACTTTCCACACAAACAAAAGCTCGGTACAAACTACGGGCACGGCGAGCGGCAAACGTCAGTACAGGCGCAGCGGGCGTCCCGTTCAGAGCGCGGAGCCGCAGAAGGGGCAGAACCGGAACTGCGGGTCGACGGCGCGGCTGCACGCGCCGCAGCGGGCCTCCCGTTGCAGCAGCGACGGGCCCGGCTCGGCGCCGAGGGACCCCGGCGCGAGGAGGCCGCACTCGCGGCTCGGCGTGAGGACGTCACATCGAGCCCACTGATGCGAATTCTGATTAGCTTCTATACGTGAAACAGGGTAAACAACAAACCCTGAGTATACTAATACTCCGCAAGACTTACCCGACTATGGGTATACTTAGCCCACATATCTAGACATGCAAAGCTTTCTGGCTGGTGGATTTATTTGCAGAAAAGCATATAAGGGTAAATCCTTAATTTCAAAATTTTAGCTCCAAATTATAGTTATAGAGTTGCTACACATCTATGATTTGCAGATCTATAACAATCAATGTGAAAACATAATTGATTAAATAACATCAACATGTATCATATCATTTCATTTCATTTTCTTACTACGATGTGACTCGGAGATCAAGGTGCTCATGTCCGAGAGCGACTGACGGCGAATCGATCCGATTTAATCTTGCAAGGTGGACCTAACCAACACGGCACGTATTTGCCCCGTCGGATAATACAAACCAACCATTCCCCTCCCCGCCTCAAACTACAGGAACCAGCCCAACGACATATGGTCAACCGAGCTCAACGTGAGACCACCAAAAGTAAACATATGCATCCCCATTTCTCCGCGACTACTCAACTACCCCAGGAGTCGGGTGCGGGTTCCTGTACTTTCGAAGTAAGGCAGTACTCGGCTTACCGGTTTCGACTACCTCCTACTCCCGGTATGCGGTTAGTACAAATCAAACATGATCAGCAGGGCCGACAACGGAACGGTCCTTAATCGACACAGACGGGGCTAGACAGTTCCCGTCCGGTCTCCAATTATTTTCCTTTCCTCCATATTCCAATATTCCATAACCAAGTCATAAAAACATCATATATCTCGCGAGTAACAGTAAATTACTCGACTTCTACCGAATCCTAATTTTAGCACGGCAAGGATAACGACATATACATACTAGTATTCCGACCAATGGAACCTAGGAATCATGCAACTAGGGTTTCATCCAACACCTAGAAACTTAATGCATAATCAAGTAAATATATATAACATTTCATAAGTTAAAATAGTAGGTTATGCTCCGGGGCTTGCCTGGGATTAACACTAGGTCAGTGTTTGTTAGATGACACTTGCTTGGCGAGCATCTGCCTTCGGTCATGCATATTGGGATCCATCCATCCATCTTCTAGATGTGTCCACCATTCACCGTCTTCTGGCTCGGCTTCAATGTCACATCCCACACGTGGTTCATCTATTGTACCTAAATGAAATGCAGCAATGCATATGTATGAATGCACAGTTCTGAGTTGCTCAACAATATAGATGCTATTTTTTTCCTTCACGATAAAGTTGTAGTCTAACAAGTAGCAAACAATCATATCACATGGGCAATCATTTATAGAGTAGTTAACTACATTTCTAACTACCCATGGCATCATGATCAATGGCACAAAAGAAGTTCACTAACTGCACAAACAAGCAGTAGTTGATTCCTATAACATGCAGGTCATGGCTTGCTAATAATTAAATAACTCAGTACATAAACAACAAAAATTTCAGAAAAAAATATTATAAACAGAAGGTACAAAGAGCAATCTACTCTGTAAAAATCATTTCATTTCATGCATCCATTTAATCCGAACAATTCATTCATTCAGACAACTCCTAGAAAAAGATTGAACTATACAGGTCACACCAGAGCAAAACAGAAGCTAAAAATTTAACAGGAGGTCGACACAGGGATGAATTAGCTACTGTGAATTTTTCATGATTTTAGCTGCACAGAATTAATTCTGAGAAAATAAACAAAACAGACATCAATATAACAAGATTCATTTTTAACTTCTGTTCTAGTCATGAATTGGGACTCAAACTTTATGGACAAGTTCATCTATTCAGAAAGAACACTCAGCAATATTTTCATGATTTATAATGAATATAAACTATTTACCATAATTAAAGTCTATTAAACAAGCATTAAATCAAAGAAATATCTACTCATGAGAACTGACCACGAAATTTTTAAAGCAACACTAGTGTCACATGAACAACCCACCATAAAAATTTCAGAGCATAATAAGGCTTCAAGAATTAATTAAGAAAAAAGAATAAACAACTAGCATTTATGCACCCAGTAACATAAATCTAATTTTCCAGCAAAAAGTTTCAACTAACAACCAGCATATTATGATTCTACTGCATAGAGCTTTACACAAGGATTCCAGAACAACTGGATTTGCTAATTTACGAATTTTCTACGAATTTCTACCGAATTTCAAAGTTTACAGATAGAAATTACAAAAAAGTCCTTAAAGCACTATTCATCTGAGTCACAGTCTATTCAAACAACCCCCTGGACTTTCTTGAATTTCAACCCGAGGTCCCTGGCTGGGGTTTGAAACAGAGGAGTGGCGGGCGGCCGGATTCCGGCGCCTAGGGTCGACGGCGGCGAGGGGAAACAGGGGGAATAGCACGAGGAGACTACGCTCTACCTCTAGGTGGGCTTGATTGGGGCTGGGGGTGACCGGAAGGGGCTCCTCCGCAGAGCAGTAGCTCCGACGGCGGCGGTTGGCGGCGGCGGCGACGGTCCGGCGGCTCTGGACGGCGGCAAGCAGGTCGGGGAGCACCGGTGGAGGCCAAGGAAGCTAGCTACAGGGTCGTTTGGGCGAGCGAAAGGGTGGAAGAGGGAGCTCCGCGGGAGACTGACGAGCGGCGACGCTAATGGCGGCCATGGCAAGCGGCGCTCGCGCGAGAGGGAGAGGGAGAGGCGTGGGCGGCTCAGGCAGCATGGAGAGGGTTCGGGAGAGGTGCGTGCTGGCCTACGAGCGAGACAAGGACGGCATGGGCGGGGACGCGCGTCGTGAGCGCGCGCGAGCGGCGTTCGTGGCCAACTTGACCACGACGATGACGCACGAGAGAGAGAGAGAGCAGAGAACACGCGGCTTGACATATTTGACCAATTTGGGAGTAATTTGAAACTTCAAATTTTCGTTTCACACTCCTAATTGAGTGCTAATTGTGGGGTGTTACACCTCCTCTCAGAATTTCTATTTTATTTTAATCTTTTATAATTTAATATTATAATAATAATTTATGTGTAGCTCTTTTGGTCACGTTACTACCCGTGGTGCGACTCCCTAAAAAATCACGCCACATGCTTCGGTACGAGCAACCTGCCACATGCTTCAGCCATACGGCCTGGCACGACTCCTTCATCAGTCGTGCCGAGCGATTTGGCGCGACTCAACTTAATACAACATAGAGCTCTTTTGATCAAGCTACACTCTCATACCGCCAAGTTCTTCCCCTCCATAGGGCTCCATCACACCGGCCACCACCACTTGCATCTCCCTCCCGCTCCCTCCGGGTGGCGGCTGCCACCCGCGCCTCCCTCCTACTCCTTCCTCACGCCGGCTGTCGCCACCAGCTCCGCTCTCCTGTTGGATGACGCCACCTGCGCCTACCCCCGCCACTTGCGCATCTCTCCACCATCCACGCCTCCCACACCTGCCCCCGTCACCACACTTCTCGCCACAATCCACGCCTCTCGCGACCCTTGCTACCCGCACCTCTCGCCACCATCCACTCCTCCCGCGACCCCTTGCTGGGCATGGTGCGTGCGCCTCCCGGCGGCGCCATGCGCAGCCACGGCGCTGCAGCAAACCCGACGTGCACCTTCCACCAGCGCCATGCGCGCCACTTCTGCCAACAAGACCTTCAGTTACTGGACCGTATTGTCAAGGTCCGGAATATTACACTATTACACTAACACCAGAAAAGAAGTATATTAATCATATGGAATCCCACTAAACCACATGCTCAAGATCACGATTTTATAATGTTAAGATCTTATATGATTATACTGAACCCTATTAATCCTATGTGATCCTACTAAACCATATGCTTAAGATCATGATTTTATGATTTTAAGATCTATTCTGACTGATCTGTTTCTACCAAACAAAGTATCATACACATACAAATACCACTATATGCTGCATAGCCTTCAGTCTTTAAAAAGATCACCAAAGAGTTCAAAATATGTTGGTGATTGCAATGCACCTGACCCGCTAACTCAAATATTTGTCTTATTTCACAACTCACTATCAGTAACATAAATAAGTAAGACTTAATTTTTAGCAATATGGATATGTGAGAAAGGTTAGTTGTACAATTTTGAATTTTGCAGCAAACAACATCAATGTAAAATTGATATACAATGTGCCCATAAAAAGGATTTGCATATATAGTTTGGCCATCTTTTTTCACACTAATGTTAACAACGAAGAAATGACAGCCATGGAGGGGATTCGAGCGCTAATAACATCCTGCTCACTAGGCGGGTCGTCCTTGTTGTCATAAGAAACCTTATACCCCCATCTGTCGCATGAATACAGCTAGCATAGTAGTGGACTTGTAGTAAATTTGTAGTGGACTTTGTAATGTTAGAACTATTATTAGACTAGTCAAGAACTCTTTGTAGACTTGTCATGGTAGTAATATTATTAGAATTTTTATGGACACTTTATAGACTTGTCATGGAGTTCTAATGGACTTGTAATGGTAGTAATATTATTAGACTTGTCATGGACACTTTGTGGACTTATCATGGAGTTCCACTGAACTAGTAATGTGCTAGTACAACTCTGTGCTTTGTTTTTGTATGGTGCAACTTAACCGGTGTGAAAATATTTAGACTGACAAGTTGAGATATAATTTGCCTAAGGACAATCTTCTCGTGGTTCACCCTTGGCGCGATAATCTAAGTCGCGGATATTGGCAACCCTCGGAGTGCGTCCTTTATGAGTCATGCCAAGCCGTATGGCGCAACTGAGTCGCGTCAAAAGCATGTGGCATGACTGAACTTTGTCACAGGACCATGGGAGTCACACCGTAGCATGTGGCGTGACTCTTCAGTGAGTCGCATCACGGGTCGTGGCGTGACTTTTCAAGGAGTTGCGTCATAAGTCATGGTGTGATCAAAAGGACTACTTCATGAAAATTTAGATCCACACAGATTATTATTGAAATATTATATTAAAAAGTATTAAAATAAAATAAAAATTCCTCCCGTGAGCGGTCACATGGACTAGAACGAGGTGACGTGGGCGATGCTGATGTGGACAGAGATCATGGTCAAAAACGCTTTAAACCGGTCTCAGGTATCTTGTCCAGTACAAATATGTGAGGTACGTAATATTCATGGTATTTGAGTTGCGGGATTTTTTTAAATTTAACGACAATATCAGGAGGTAAATAAACTTTACTCTATTTTTATAGTACTAGCATAGTACCGTGCGTTGCTACGGGGACTATAAATTTTATTTAGACTTACATTGGATCACCAATTTGATGTATGATGTATTGATTGCTCGAGTTCTGATAGAATTCGGATTAGTTTGTTCGCATTCCGATTAGGATTGGACGAGATTAAGGCATGATCGGTCGCACGCGAGGTGCAGTGCGCGACACCTTCCGGTCCTTTTTTTACCTTCCATGTATAGTATATTATGATACTACAGTAACATTTTCAGTAGTAAAGAATAGTTTTGTAAAAAAAAATTTATCTCCTTCGTACGAGCTCCGTTTTCAATACCGATTGTAACATTATGTTCTACGCGAGAACCTTTTAGAAGTTCTATCCATATGTGTTCTGATCGCCAATTCATATTAGCTTCGCGTAAGAAAAAGAATTTTTCATTTTCTTATGTATAGAACTTTCTTTTTATTCACCACTTCTAGTAGAATAGAAATTCTGACGGTAAAACTAGATCTCACTTGCATATATTTTGAAGATATTTTGCACTGATAACAAAATTGTTATATGTTATACATTAAGTTGCCACAAATAGAATGTTTCATACATATGAGTTGTCACATATATAGGATATAAGTTGCCACATATATATGATAAAATATATCATAAAAATATTTACAAATTATCACAAAAATAAAATAGCCACCAAAAAGCATAATCTGTTATAACATAAGTTGCTACGAAAAAGAGTAAGTTGTCATGCACATAAATTTGTATACAAACTGCTACAAAATAAAAAAAATCACACAGGTAAAGTAAAGTTGCCACAAAACAACATGTATTATAAATATAAGTTGTCCCACATATAAGATAGTTCTTGCACACATATGAGGTACAAGTTATAGCAAATAAATTCGATTATACACTGATACATATAAGTTGATACAAACCAACAATTGTTATACACATAAGTTGTTACTACAAGTTAGTATGAAATATGCATAAGTTGCTAAAAAAAGGGTATGTTATCATATAAGTTGTTACTTGTGTAAAATATTTTTAGATAGCTTCATAAAAGAAAGTTCATTTCCTTCTCCCAGGCTGGGGCGCGTGGTGTTGTGTGACCCCGCCGGCCCGCGTATAGGATGCTAGACGCGGACCGGCAGGGTCACACGCTCGCGCTCCCCCACGAGTGGTTATCCTTTGGTGTCATTCATTAGAATTTCGGTTGATTTGTCCGAAGATTGACAGATTAAGAAATTATTGTTTGATTTAAAATAAGAGATAGAAATGCGGTGGAAAAATTATCCATAAACAAAATACGGTCGGCAAAATCCAAACTGGGCTGAGGTTTCCAAAATCTCGGCTGAAAGTCCGAAACCAAACCCCCTTCCCACATTGCCACCTCGTACGCATCGGGCCGGCCGCTCCCCTGCTTCCGCTTCAAAACTGTACACGCTTCCGCTCTCCTGCTACTCCCCTCCCCCCTCCCCGCCGATCGGCCGATGGAACCCGCAGCCATGGCAAGATCCCCGTGCTCCGCCATCTCCCAGGCCTCCCTCCCGTCTGCTCCGCTCGTCCCCGGCCGCTTTGCCATCCGACCCAGCCGCAGGCTGACCCTGACAAGCCCCGCCGCCGCCAGGCGGCTAGTCACTCGGTGCACCGTCGGAGACAAGGCCGAGGCGGAGAAGCCTATCGAGAAAAGTCAGTGCCACTACTTCCGCTAAACCTTGTCATTTAAACTTGTATTTATGGCTTTGGTGTTGCTGATTGGGAAATGTTTGTATCATAAGACTGAATTTACTGATGCGTGTGCTACGGGGGTGGTGATCTGTTCTGTTCCAGGATTTCCTCCTTTTCCGACTGTCATGGACATCAACCAGATCCGCGATATCCTCCCACATAGGTGAGCTATTGTAGGTACTGTTTATCCATTTGTTCCTAGATTTTTCTGTTTGTGAATTACTTTGTGAATAAATTTTCTTAAGCAGATGTTGAAATTATACCCAATGTAGTTGGATCCCTACCTGTTATTCCAGATCCAGCAGTCCATTGACTGCCGATAAGTTGACCTAAAAGGAATCTTGGGATATCAGGATCTTGTCAGTGGCAATGCATGACTTTTACGAAGTATATAAATGTGCTGCTAGACTTGTTGGCCTAAGAAATGGGTGATTTTGTTTGATGCTGGCTTGTTGATTTGATTTCAATTTCTGTCCAATTTTACAACTACGAAGCCCAGCAACTTCTCTCCTTTATTGGACCCTCGTGTAACTTGTTATACTGTGGTTTCTTCCTATTTCAATTCGGGTTGCTGGCTATCTAAATGAAAAGTAGATGGAAGAAAATAAAATCAATAAATATAAAAGGTTCACCATGGTCATCGAAAAGACATGATCTTTGCCATTTTATGAATTGGACTTATATGATTGACAGACAAGTGGCATGCTTTCTGTCCTGGCTCCTGGGCAAGTGAGCTGTTGACCAATGTTCTAAAGGAAAGCCTCCAAAGCAGCTTCTGTGCTCAACGAAGCATTCAAGCTAGCCTAGCAGCAGTGCGCACTGAGCGTTGTTAACTGCATATTGAGCACTAAAAGATAGGGTAGCTTTCTAACTAGGGAACATATTTGGTGGAAACCGCAACCTTCGTGAAAACTCGTGCAAACCACAGCAAAATAGTCGTCTAAATTCACCAAAAAAATCACACATGTAGATGATATGATGATACACAATCTTATAAAATATCTTGTCCAAACTCAACTTCGTTTGTGAGATATAAAAATAACAAATTTCTAACAAATCATCTGGACAGCTTTCTGGCTTGAAATTTGTTATTTTTATATCTCACAAATGAAGTAGAGTTTGGACATGATATTTTACAAGGTTATCATCATATCATCTACATGTGTGATTTTTTTAGTGAATTTAGATGACTTTTTTGCCGTGGTTTGTACGGGTTTTCACGAAGGTTGTGGTTTCCACCAGATACGTTCCCACTACGATTTATTGCACTGTGGTTGACTATGTCAGTAAGGTGAATGAAAAAACCTACTTCATTTGTAGATTTCCTATCAGTGGTGAAGATGCTTGACGGTGATACTCAAATTCCATGCGAGTTTGTGTTAAATGCTTTGTTTCTTTGATGTGCATTCCAGGTTCCCATTCCTTCTGGTTGACAGAGTGATTGATTACAAACCAGGAGAATATGCTGTTGCAATCAAGAATGTGACAATAAACGATAACTTCTTCCCAGGACATTTTCCGGAACGACCCATAATGCCTGGTGTTCTCATGGTTGAGGTATATAATGGACTCTTTATTTTGACGTCCATATTGTTTCACTTCAGTATCCTTGACATGTAAATTAATTTCTTGTTGTATCATAATACTTTTTCCTCAAACTATACCTGTTGGAGTCTTGTGCCACTCTTTATAATTTAGTTCAGCCTGAATTTACTTCAGTCACTATGTCTAATTGCATGGAAAAATGATTAATGCTAGATAATTCATGCCAGATATTGCCACACTTGGTGGGTATTTTCCAGCATTTTTCGTGCCTTTGCAAAAGCCAAAGTTTTTGTACACTGAAACACTTTTGTTTGCTTTAACAGTGCTACATATTTCTAAGGAACACGAAGTTTCAGATTGTTGCAACTAAAATATTTATATGGGATTCTTTAAGATAATTTTTTCCTTTTGACTCAGCTGAATATTTAAATTAACAAACTGACCATACAATCAAGTTAGATCTACTCGCAAGCCTTTAAGGGATTGGTAGCAACTCACATCTTTTGTTTTGACATAAAGGATATAAGCTGGTAGCTGTGGTAGTTCTTCTGCTTGACACATTTTGGAACAACACTGGCATAAAATGTCCAATACAAAGTTTTCTATAATACTGATTTTTTACTAACACATTACATCAGCTACTTATTATCTGACATCAAGCAGGCAGTGTTAATTTGCTTGAATGACAAACAAGTTTTAACCTTGAACTGCAGGCAATGGCCCAGGTTGGAGGTATAGTTATGTTGCAACCTGAAGTAGGTGGATCTCGAGAGAACTTCTTTTTCGCAGGGATTGATAAAGTGAGATTCCGGAAGCCTGTGATTGCTGGAGACACCTTGATCATGCGAATGACTCTGATCAAGCTGCAGAAAAGATTTGGAATTGCAAAGATGGAAGGGAAAGCTTATGTTGGGGCCGACCTAGTATGTGAGGGGGAGTTCTTGATGGCTACTGGATCAGAGTAAAAGCAAGAGACATAGAAATACTTAAACATTTCAGCTTTCTGGTGCGAAATCAACTTTGCAGCCTAAGTTTTGAACCGCGCCTGTTATAGCATGTGATATCTTTGTCTTTCCAGTAGTCTTGAACGAGTGACTGAGTGTTGAACTACATGTGTAACAGGTCTGTAGGTTTACGATCATTGTGATGGAAGAAACTTTCAATACTGAAAATCATTCTGTATCCTCAGATGTTGACGAGCTTTACTTGCCTGATCTTTTCTGAAAGCTTTACTTGCCTGATTTGCTTACATAGAGTTCAACAAATATATGATATACGCACGGATCCTAAAACTGCTGTGAGCTCGCTGTGGTTGCGACGATCGGACTTCGCACCGTGTACTTGCCGGCGTCGTCAACCCACGTCAACGATCCTTGCAGCACATCGCCGGTATTACCATCCATATGCCCCCGGATCACGAGCGTGTACTTCTGCTTCTCGTTCTTGCTGCCGAAGACCAACCTGTCCGGAGTCACGGTCACCGTCAGCCCTTTCAGGCCAACAAGTTCGGCGCTGTAGCTCGCCGGCGCGCCGCCCACGTTGGTCACGGTCCTAGTGAACGTCCTCTCGCCTGCGCTGCCGTTCCGGTTGAAGAACGCTATGAACGATGGGTAATTGAGGTCGAGGGACGCGCCGGCGCAGTCCACGGCGTAGGACGTCGACTGCGCGACGGTCCTGATCTGCGCCGCGGTGTAGTTCATGGCGCACATGAGCTTGACGTAGTCCTCCGGCGCGGCGTCGTAGACCAGGCCCGGGTCCGCGGCGCGGCTCGGGTCGATGTGGCCGGAGCCCATCGCCAGCGGCGACGCGGGGTGGTTGCGGCTGCCCATGTCCTTGATGGAGGCCCCGGTGTTGTCAAGCGGGCTGGCCGTCGTCATCATCGCCGACCGGACCATGGCCGGGCTCCACTCCGGGTGCGCGGCCTTGAGCAGCGCGGCCACCCCGGACGCGTGCGGGCACGCCATGGACGTGCCGGAGATGATGTTGAACCGGCTGTAGAGATTCCGCGACCCGACGGTGGCGACGCTGATGTTCTCCGCCCACGAGGCTAGTATAAGCGAGCCCGGCGCCATGACGTCGGGCTTGAGCACCGTCGGGCAGCTCCCCGACGGGCCGCGGGACGTGTACGCCGCCACCACCGGCGCGGGCTTGGTGCCCAGGATGGTCACTTGGAACTTTACCGCGGCCTTGGGCGCGTGGCTGCTTCGTATGTATTGGAGCAGCAGGGGCCCATCTTGCGGGCTCAGGATGACGCCCGGGAAGGAGAAGCTCTCGTAGAGCTCGCTGAACGAGTCGTTGGAAAGGAAGAGGCCCGCGCGCACCTTGGCTTCCTGCAACGTGGAAACTGCGTCCCCCAGCGAGTCGGGGTTGCAGAGGACGACCTTATCGCGGTTCATGGCAAGCAGGGTGGAGTTGTCGCACGCGTCGAGGAAGACGAGACCGGTGGCTGCGAGCGAGGTCGGGCCGCCCGGGTACAGTGATTCGCCGATGACGGTCGTGCCGTCACCGAGGGTCACGACGCCGGAGAACTCCCGGTCCACCGTGCCCGACGCGACGGTGAGCGTCCAGGGCGTGCCGTTGTGGAGAAAGCCGAGGTCGGGGCCTTCGTTGCCCGCCGAGGTCGACACGAACACGCCCCGCTGCATCGCGGCGAATGCACCGATGGCGATGGGGTCCTGGTACAGGGGGCGGCCGTCCAGGCCGAGGGAGAGGGAGATGACGTCGACGCCATCGGCGATGGCCTGGTCCATGGCGGCGAGTATGTCGGACGGGTAGGTTCCCTCGTCCCACAGGGCCTTGTACATGGCCACCCTGGCTCGAGGCGCCATGCCGCGCGCGGTGCCTGGCGCGTACCCGAAGAAGGACGCGCTGGGCACGGGCGAGCCGGCGGCCGTGGACGAGGTGTGCGTGCCGTGGCCGTCGGTGTCCCGCGGGGAGTTGACAGCGATGGTCACGTTCTCGTTGGCGATGAGGCCCTTGTTGAACTTGCGCGCGCCGATGAGCTTCCGGTTGCACGCCTTGGAGCCGTCGAACGCCGTGCCGGACTCGCAGGCGCCCTTCCACCGCGCCGGCACCGGCGGGAGCCCGTCGTCGCGGAAGCTCGCGCTCTCGGGCCACACGCCGGTGTCCACCACGCCGACGATGACGCCGTCGCCGTACCCGGCCGCCTCCCACAGGCCCCCCGGCGCGCTGACGCCGAGGAACTCGGGCGTGTGCGTCGTGTCGCGGGTCACCGCCCGGGCGTCGTCGCGGTAGCACGACACGAACCCGCGCGACCGCCGGAGCGCATCGACCTCCTCCTCGCGCAGCCGCGCGGCAAACCCGTGCGCCGCGTGGTCGTAGACGTAGTACATGCCGGCGCCCGGGGCGGCCGCGGAGAGCGTGGACTCGTACCACCGCTGGTGGCTCGCGAACGCCCTGGGCATGGCCGACTTGTCCATGTGCACGATGTACGCCGCCGCCTCGGCCGACGCGGCCGGCACCCGCAGCGCCGTCGCGACGCACACCGCCAGCGCCAGCCACGGCCACGCCATGCTGCGACCACGAGGCGTTGCTACGACGCGCATCTCCGTGTGCGTGCGAGACGCTGCGACGGCGCGCGCGGGCTATTTAACGATGGGGCGCGCGACACGCAGGCACGCCATGTAAACACAGCACACGATTGGGCAGAGAGAGTGCGTGGATGCTGAACAGTTTGGCGCGGTGGGCCGGAGCGGAAGCGGAGCCGGGCGATTCGGTGGTTGCGTAGTCCCTGTTGGGTTGGGGGTCAAGCCGGCGCGAGCTTGTAGCGGCGGGATGCGCACCGGCCGTGTCGCGTGCTGCGGCTCCGGGTGAATTCCGCGAGCCACGCGCGGTACGGTGATGCTGGGCGACGATGTGTCGTGTACTGCGGACCCGAACAGTTGTGAGCCACTTTACAAGTGTGTGTGATATAGTGTACCGCGCAGCTACCGTCGCGCATGTATGGCTACCTACTGTGCACGTTCCAACGATCACAAGGCAACAAACAAACCTCGTTAACGTACTGCAGATTCTCCCGGAGAGTTTGTCTGATCTTGACAGCACGATGAGGCTGCATGATGAGCGCAGGCGAGTAAGAAAACAGCTTGTTTTAATAAACAAGTGTTTCCCCGGAGTGGTTACATGCAGAGCAGCGCGAGGCGATAGATAGAACATGGAGAGTTGAGCTCGTGATCGCGAAGCGTGTTCCCGTACGCGCCTATCAAAATCGGAAGGATGTCACGATGGACAGCGTGTCAGCAACTCGAACATTGGGTACACTCCTCAGGCACTTCCTGCAAAGAAAAGGACGGCACTCTCCCTGCCCAGGAACGGATCACAGGAGCAAGCAGGCCGTCATAACCTCCAGAGAGACAAGTCTAATGATCTCCTCCACAAAGAGGATTTGATTGATGGTACCAAACTACCAAGTACCGAGACGTACTGTCCTCGTGGACTGTCGGTGGTTGGCTTGGCTGGCTATCAGATGTGTTCAGCTATATTCTCTTAAATAGCGTAATCTCGTTTCAGAATTTTCTGAAACCGCAGGCGACAGCGATGGCTGACCCAATAGAAACCGATGCATGCATGGTCAGTCCCGGATGCCCCCCGCCGGCTAGCCGCCGCCGGTTGGCCCGCAGCCATGCGTGCCAGTGCCATGCCAGTGGTTAGTCAGTGGCATCTCTCGCGTGCATTCACTTCCGAAAGACATGGACCACGAGGACATCGATCAAGGCTGTCGATCGCCTCGCGTGGTATGCGATAATGCGAACGATGACTGATTAGATTAGACAGCAGCGCGAGATATGCTAATGCTAGCTATCCGCCGAGAATTAGATCCCGGGTGCAAATCCGGAGAGGATGGGATGGACGAGCACAGCCACAGCGACGCGCCACCGGTTCGAGAGCTAGCTTTCGTCCGGCCGGGAACGGAACGGGATCGACAGGCACAGTCGCCAAGTCACCTGAATTCGTGGCCGCTGGGTCGGCACTGCAGTGCTGCGCCGGTGGAGTGGTGGTGGCTAGGCTATGGCTGAGGTAGATTCGGCTGCGCCTGCGCCCTCTAGTGCGCGGTGCGAGGGGGATCGGAGGATGTGGGCGTGCGGCCGGTGGGTGACGCTTACGCGACGGGGGCGCCCGCATTCACCGGCTGCGCGCGCGCTGGCCGGCCGCGGCGATTATTCTCTCGATGGGAAAGGAAACCGGGAGATTTCCTTCTTCTCTCTCGTCGTCGTTTGACCGGAGGGAGCTCGGAGCGCGATGCGCGATGCGCGCTCGAGGCCCGGTCGGCCGGCGCTGCCTGTGCGGCCGGTGCGGGCGCGCGTCGCGGCGCGATCACGGTGGCTGGTGCCCCTCGGCGTCCGCAGTAGTGCAATGCCGCGCCCGCGCCCGACTCCGCACGGCACAGGCCGTCCGTCGTGTGGCCGGGACATCGTCTTGTGGCTTCAGTACCATGGGTCGTTAGTACGACGATGACCTCCCATTTTGGGGGCAATGGCGGGCAGCTGGCCACTACTGCAGGGCGTGAGCGGGCGTGGAGTTTGACGTGATTGGCAAATTCAGCAGTGGACGACTGCTGATGGTGAGACGAGATGTCAGTTTGCACCCAATCACTCCGTTTAGAATGTGATGTTTTGGTTTGTGCTAAGAATAACTCTTTAGTTTTTGGTCAAGTTTACCGAACATTTATTGATATCTCCCTTGCGGGGTGTGCATCTCGTTTGGTATACTTTGTTACTTTATGGTATTTGGGTCCGGTTCTAGTCATGCTGTTGGCCCCCTGTGCAAAAATCCTATCTAGTTTTAGCTTTCGGTACTACTTAGAGTCTTAGAGACGGTAATGGATATGAACTCTTAATAGCTGCTAACGGTTTGGAACTTTGGGTTAAAACCGGTTTGTAGTCGTCTGAATTTTGTGTTGATTCTACTTCAATTTGGTAGGAAATAGATTCTCTAGCAATCAATCTGGTTTGGTTTGGTTTCACGAGAGAAACAGTTTGCTTTGGTTTGAGACATTAATACCGTCGAGCGGCTATTGTCTTAACGTGGGTCCATATGTAAGTCTAGTCACATTGTTTGCATCGAGTAACTGCTAGCCGTACTGAATCATCTTCAACAAATTTCATTCGATTTCAATAAAAAATTATAATGTGAACGCGAGGTTTTATTTCTGGGGTCCGGCTCTTGATGTGGGGCCCACGTGTAGTTCTAGCCACGCTGCTTTGCACAGAGTAGCTGCCAGTCATACTGAGTCATCTTCAACAAATCTCAATCGAATTCGATAAAATTTTATAATGTTAACGTAAGATTTTAATTTTAGGTCCGCCTCTTGATATAAAGTCCACGTGTAGGTCTAGCCACACTACCTTGCGCAGAGTAGCTGCCAGTTATACTGAGTCATTTTCAACAAATTTTAGTCAATTTTGATAAAAAAAATTATGATGTGAACACAAGGTTTTGTTTCCAAAGTCTGGTTCTCAACGCGAGACTCATATTTATATATAGTCATACTGTTTTGTATAAAATATCATTTCAACCTAACCTTCTAGCAGGTCTAGATGGGGTGGTGTGGTTTGGAATGATTTATGTCGGCATATTTAATAAAAAATAGTTTGGTGCGGTTTTAGTTAGATCTCAAACAAACCACTAGCACCTTGAACTCTTATACATATTTTTTTTATTTCAAAATCAAATAAGATAGAGCACTATTTTTTTAAACCTGATATTTAGATTATCTAAGCTAACTTTTGAAGCTCCTTACCGCCCCTAGGTAGTAGCAGCAGCTTTAAACTCTGACGCGTCGTGGAACTTTGCTTTGTAATTTCGGTGCTTCAGCGAAAAGGGCATCACAAATCAAAATTAACAGCAGCCGTGTACACCTTCCACCTTTTTGTTGATGTCGATGTAGAAGCATCCCCCTGAAACCTATTCCATCTTACGGTGCATGAAATTAAGGTGACGCGGGCTGGTATTTTCCTCCGCGCTTGTTGGACGCGGCCCGGAACGACAGCCGAAAGAACTTTTTGGGCCGTTCGGGTGTCAGTTGGCCCGGCCCAACGCAGAACTAAGCAGCCGTTGCAGCTTCCATCGCCCGGGCCTACGACCATCGTTGATTGCTCGATGCACCAAGCAACAGGTCCCCCTGCAAGGAGAACTCAGAAGAAGCCTCTTCGGACGTTCTTATCCGTACCCTTTCCCCTGCTACAGTAAATCGCGGCGGCAGCGAGGCAATCTCCAGCTCCTGCTTCGATCTCGTCGCTTCCCCTTCTGTAACATCCCAAAAATTTACAAAAATCAAATCACGCGCTAAACTATTTCTTTTCAAAACTTTTTCATTGTTGAGCCCAGTTAACCCTAATACCCTCCCAGAGTTTCCGCCGTCCTGATGTCCGATTTCAATTGTTGTCCCATCTTTTCCGCCGACCGTACCCTCCCTCTTTTTCCTCGCCGCCGTCCCATCCCGCGTCGCGCGGCTGCCGGTTGCCCACGCGCGACCGCCCGTCGCGATCGCCGCCGGATTCCCCGCCAGCTCTCTCTCTTCCTCTTTTTCTTTTTCTTCTTTTAATCCTTCTTTTTCCCATTTTCCTTCTCTCTCCCTCACTCTCCTTCTCCCTCCTCCTGCTCTGCCTCGCACGCACAGCCCGGCCCGGCTCCCCCTCTCCTCTCCCGCGTGCTGCAGAGTGGCCCGCTCGCCGCGCCGCCTCTGGCCTGCCCGTGCGTGCGCGGCGCTCGGCGCACCGAACCGCGACGCCGCGCCACGCTGCGGCCGCCTGCCCAGCCCAGCCGCCTGCCCCCGCGCATGCGACGCCGCAGCCTCCCTCGGCTCGCGCTCGCCGCACCCTGACGCGCCGAGCCGCGCACACCGCAGCCGCTCGCCCGTGCGCACACCCCCGAGCCTGCGCCGCGCGCACACACACCCGTGCCCACGCGCTCCACGCGCGCACGTCCACGCGCACCGTGTGGCTGCACCGCCCGCCGCGCCGCTCGTCGCTGCCCTGGCCTGCTCCCTGGCCAGCACCAACGCACGCACTTGCACGCGCTCGCCGGCAGCGCCGCGCCTCGCCGCTTGCGCCCGGCTCCGCCACGCGGAGCAAGCTCGCCGCGCAAGCACGCCACCGCCGCTGCCACCTCCTTGTGCCCGAACAGCACGCCTGCAGTACTCGTCGCGCCTGCCCGAGCCGTCACTTCGCCCTGGTCAGCCGCGAATCGCGCGTCACGCCGCTCCGCAACGCCCTGAGCGCCATTAATGGCCGCCGGCCGGCCACCACCGGCGCCCCGCTGCTCCACCGCCTTCCCTCGGCTATAAAGAGGCCCTGCCTCGCCTCCGAGAACCGCAACCACTACCATAACCCGCAGAGCCGCCCAGCCCAGCGCTGCCAGAGCCGCCTAGCGCCGCCGCCAGTCCTCGTGGCCTGACCTCTCTGCTCCACCCCAGCCCGAGGTAAGAGGGTGAGTCGAACCCCCTCGTTCCCCTCTCTCTTTCCCCTTTCCTCCCGGCCGCCGCCGCGCCCTGGCTCGCCGGCGCAGGGCGCCGCCGTCGCCCCCTTCCCCCTCCTCTGTTTTGACCACGGGAGGGAGGAGGAAGAAGGGTGGTTTTGCCCTTAGGCCCCTCTCCTTCTCCCATTTTATTTAAAAGCCCTCACCCCTTTATAAACCTTTTTGCATAAGAAACCCTGGCTAAATTCCTATTCACAAATAAACCCTCCACCATATAAATGTATTTATAAATAAACCCCTACCTTTTCTAGAATAACCCGAACATTCCCCAGAATTCCAATCAGGTTCTTTCACTAATTGCAAACAGGTCCATGACTCCTTGGTTAACCCCTAAGCCTCTCCGTAACCTATCATTTCATGCGCCAAACAACCTCCGATCGACCTGAAACTTTACCACACCCTTCATAACATAATTTTGGCCATGCCATTAGAAAATCTCCCAAAAATATTATTTCTATCCTCGTATCTTAAATTGTTTCCAATTCGAGCTCATTTTATTTTATGTTTATGCTTGCTTATGTTGTTCGTCGGTTGTGCTGTTTCCGCCGCATATGACGAAGTAGAACCGGTTCCAGAGGAGAAACCAGAGGAGTCGGGAGACCAGGAGACCGCCGACGCCGACGCGTACGAAAGCGAAGGCAAGTCTCATCGGTCCCTTGCGTTGACTATGATTGATCCCAAGTAAGGTTAAATATAAAATTTGCTAGACTTAGGGATTGCATATGACGATACACTGAGTGATTGAGAGAAACCATTGACTGAAGCCATGTTGCATAACGATTTACTGTCAGACTGGCATATTATCAGACCTTGTTAATTGATGAAACTGGAATGTGAATGAGACCAGGGCAGTGTGGAATGTGTTGGAGCATGCGCTACCGTGGTGGTAGACTTGCGACCGAGCTCTGTCGTGGTGACATCTCGTGTTTGGTTGGTTATGGTTGTTGGCTGCCCTGATGAGCCTTAAGGACCGAGTGTTGTGGTGCCATCTCACCTAACCTACCTTCAGTACGACCACATGAGTTTGTATGGGCAAAACTTAGTCTAATCCCACTGGCTAACCTGGTAGTCGTCCGAGGTGGATATGTTTTGGGGTGAGACCTGGATTGGTCCAGACCCGGGGGTTTGTGGGCGACTAGTCGGGGTTGAGCCACGGCTTGATGTCGGCTATGACGGAGCCGTCTCTGGACGGTGAAGTGCGTGTGGGTAAAGCGTACAACCTCTGCAGAGTGTACAATCCATTCGAATGGTCAGTGTCCTCGGTTTGGACAGGTTATGGTGTGGACATCTCAACTAGTTGAGCCACCTAGCCCCTGAGATGGATGACTGTTTGGGTTACCTTTAATACTATATTTGTTATTTATTCTGGTTGATTAATGGACCTTTGCATATTAATCTGTAACTCCCTCCCCGTAAGGGTGAGGTGGGACTTGCTGAGTACTTTCGTACTCAACCCTTGTTGATTATTTTTTTTCCAGAGGATCTTGACTTTGTGCCTGAAGATTGTGAGTAGATCGTGCCCGCACCCAAGCTGATCGAGTGGAGCCGTGATGGACGAAGAGCTAGTCTTGCATGTCGTTATGCTACTCATTACCCTGTGGTTGTTTGCGGTAGCTTTGTGTTGTCACTTTACTCCACGCGTACGGGTTGAATAAAGCTCGGTATGACTCTGGACTCCACTTGATGTAACATGTATTGTACCGGAGACTTGCTTCGGTTATTAATACATGGTTTAGCCTCGATCTTTGGGGTCGGGGCGCTTCACCTTCCCCTCTGGCTGCCCTGTCGGCGCCGGAGGGGGTGGGGAAGCCAGATCTCCGGTAGGATGCTGTACAGTGTAGGCCTAGAGTAGTTTAGCTTTCTAGGTTCTAATAATCACTCACATGGCGGTTTCCCCGCATGGTGAGTCCAGTTTCTTCCCCGGCGGCGGCGCCTACTGCGTCGACGGTGCGGTGAAGCTTTTGTTCCTTTGCTTCGTCTCCGGTCTGGGTTTGGATGGTTGGGCCGTGAGTGGCTTTGGCCATGGTGACAGCGCGTCCTTCTTCAGCTCATGTGTCGGCGACAGAGTGAGGTTTGTTCTTCTTCCGAGCTTTTCTGGCGTCGGCTACGTCGTTGGGGGGCAGGTTCCAGTGCTCTTCTGTTGGCGAGTGGTGTACAGCGACAGTATCTCCTGCAGGAGGTTTGGCTTCGGCGATTTTTTTATCGCTGGCTTCTCTTGCGTCGATGCTAGAATCTTCTGTGTGCCTTCTTGGGTCGTATGTTGCCCTCGTGTCAATGGTGATGCTCAATCCGTGCCCTTCAACTTGGCTGTTGTCTGGAGAAGGCTCGATGCTTTTACCGGTGGAATGTTCATCGGATTTGTGTCCCTCCAAGGAGTTTTTCTTTGGAGGTTAAAGCTCCACCAGCTCCTATATGTGGGCCGGTGTTCTTGTATCCCCTTTGTGGGATTGTTGCTTGTTGGCCGGAACTCGCTGGTGATGCGATTGACGTCTGTTCCCGGTGAAGTTGAGGTTTGCCCGGGACGTTCATCGTTTCAACAGCACGATGTGCTACTGATGGGCTCAAAATTTGAAGACTCTTCGTCGATTCGGGAATCGGCCGGAAGCTTCATTCTGGATCTTCTTCATTGCGGAGATGGAGGAGAATCAGGCGATGGCAGCGATGGTCGGCGACGGCGACGGGCACCGGATGCTCCTTTACTGAATTTATGTGTAATTTCCTATTCTTTCAGGGATACCTGGTCAGGGGGCTTGGTTGTAAGAGTTCTGTATAAATAAAATCCAACCCTTTCTAAAAAAAAAAAGCAACAGGTCCCCCTCAAAAATAGAAAAAACAAGCAACACCACGTCGACGCAGAGCGAAAATCCAGGTTAGTAGGCCGTCGCGACAGTTACGGACCAAACACAAGCGTCTTCTCGTAGAGGTGGATGGAGCCATGAAGGAAATCCCCGCCTCAGTGGGGACGAAGGCGACGCCGCCGACTCCCTCCGGCGCCGGACGGCAGAGCGCGGACGAAGGCTGCCGCGGCGGTGAATGAGCGGGACATTTGAGTTCCTTCTCGAGGTTGCGCTGTGCGCTGCTTGTGCTTGTTGCTCCGGAAATTATGTACAGGTGCAGGGATGCATATGTCGCTGCGACTAGCAATGATCGAAATTGAGGAGTAGGATCACTTGACATCTCTTTTGCAGCATAAGAGACTGCTGTGGGTTTTTGTTTTCGATCAAAAACCGCAGCGGTCGCTTAATGATGTACTCCAGGAGTACCGTTTACCGCAAAATCAACTTGTTCAATGAGTCAGGCTCCATTTTTCAAAAGAAGAGAGTAGTACGACACGCGGCATCTGCCTCGAGCATCAGAAAGAAATAGTAACAATCTAAGGCCCTGTTTAGTTCCCAAAAAATTTCACCCAAAAATTTTCACCTCCCCTTTGAACGCAGGTATGAAGCACTAAATATAATTAAATAACAAAACTAATTACACAATTTAGATGTACACGACGAGACGAATCTTTTGAGTCTAATTAATGCATGATCAGCCATAAGTGCTACAGTAACTCACATGTGCTAATGATGCGGTCAAATGCCTCAAAAGATTCGTCTCGCGGTTTCCAAGTGAGTTTTGAAATTAGTTTTTTAATTAGTGTTCGAAAAGCCCTCCCAACATCTAGTTAAATATTGACGTGACACTCAAAAATTTTCACAAAAAAAACTAAACGCCAAGACCGAAAGGGCATCAACTTGTTTCGTCAGTTGATGAGTCGATTCTACCGTGTGCAGCCTGACGGGACAAATCTGTTCCTGCAAAACATGATCAAAAGAGTACCGGCGCACGCAATGCAGCTGAGCGAGGAATTAGGGCGCGTTTAGTTTCCCCGGCAAAAATTTTTGGAGGTCAAATCAGCACTTTGACCGGATGTCGGGAGGACTTTTCGGACACTAATTAAAAAACTAATTTCAGAACTCACTTGGAAACCACGAGACGAATCTTTTGAGGCCTTTGACTGCGTCATTAGCACATGTGGGTTACTGTAGCACTTATGGCTAATCATGCACTAATTAGGCTTAAAAGATTCGTCTCGTCATGTACATTCAAACTGTGTAATTAGTTTTGTTATTTAATTACATTTAGTGCTTCATACATGTGTTTAAAGGGGAGGTGAAAATTTTTGGGTGAAAATTTTTGGGAACTAAACGCGCCCTTACTGAATTGTCTAGCAGGCTGGTGCAGCAAATGGGCGGCAGATAGTTCAGGTAACCGCAAACTGCCCAACTTAGTTCAGGTAACCGCAAACTGCCCAACTCTTGGATAGTTGGATGGCCGGGTGCGGGGGCGGGTGTGGCTGACTTGAGAGCCTGGCTTTGATGGCTCTGAGAGTCTGAGTGCCGGAGACAGCGCACCAGCTGCCTCTTTTGGAGGTCAGAGTGGCAGGGGAGTGCGGCCGCTGCTGCATCTCTACTGCGTACAGTCTGGATCACAGTACGGAGCTGGATTGTTGCTGACTGCTGAGTGAGTGCGACGAAGGGTAGAAAGGCGCTTCTTGTCCCCCTCCGCCCTAAGATCCATCGAAAAGGCTCCACAACTTCACGGTTCGGAATGGATGCTCGGCTGTCAGCGCGTGTTTTGATCTGCTCTGACACTTATGGCCTTGAGCCCGACGTGGTGGAAACAAGCGGGCCCAACTTGGCCACTTTCTCGTGGCTAATGAAATTATTTTTGGGGGGCGATCATGATGTTATTTTTAGGGGGTCAAACCCTACCACTCCGCCTCACTCCATCTGTCTCAAAATAAATACAATTCTATGATTTAAAATTTATTTCACAAGGAATACAATTTTGACTTAGCAACCACAAAAAACAAGAGTCTTCGGAAACTTCTCGTTCAAAAGACGAGCCATTGTCTAGACTTTTCTTACAAAAGACAAGAAGCAATTTGGTAATTTGCACCTAACATTGGTTTAGGTGTTTGACTCCATAATTGCATTTATTTTGGGACGGAGGGAGTACCCAACAAAACAAAAAAAAAGAGAGTAACCCTACTACTTCTGCCAAATGCAGTGTGTTTTGCAAGCAAACAATGAAATTTCGCTCAGATTTTCTTGGCAACAAACGACAAGCCGTACTAAAATTACTGGAGACATGCTTCTACACATGAACCGAAGCTTCAAGGACAAACCAAGACACAGAGAGTCACTCGTTCCCACGCTTTTGTACACCAATCAGTTCATCACGGGAATGAATCAACGAACGAACAGCCGGACTCGCGGCCTGAGATGAGAGCGCTTCACTATACAGACAGTTCGGCAACACCCGGCAAATCTAGGTCAATCACGGTAGATGAGTTCAAAACCTAGGGAAGGGAGGCAGCCATGCCTCCGGGAAAGGAAAAAAAAAATTATGCGCCGACGACGAGGCAGAGGGAGGGAGAAGCAGATCAAAACGGCACCGACAGAACAGACCCGCAGCATCCCCGTGCGGCCGGCGGCAGGCAGAAGCAGAGGTCGATCAGGAGCCCGGCGGACGCGTGCGTGGCAGAGCTGGCTTTACATGTCCTGGACTAGCCTGGACGGCGTGCTGGCGGTGGTCGCGTTGCCCTCGTAGCAGCTGCTGTCGCAGGACCCCGCCACCGCCGGCCTCCCCGGCGTCCTCGCCCTCTCCAGGGGGCTGCCGTTGCCCGGCCGTAGACTCCGGCGATCCTGCAGGCAGATGCGCACAAATATGCAGAGCTCAGAAGTCAGAACGAGGGGAAATGAAAACAGGGGGCCTCTGAAACTTCAGTTCGACCGTTCAGCAATTGTTAGTTTTACCATTCTGCTCATCGAATAGTTTTGCGTTATATCAACAAGATTCTTCTCTAGCATCCGAGTCAGTAAAACAATACAACACGGCCGAAACGGTGATACGAATTGATAGTTTTGTCATTGAATAGTTTTCCTTGGTGACAGATTTAAAAACATCCCAACGGGCAGCTCAGGCACTGTTTGTCAGGACAGTATTTAACGCTCGGTCCAGGGTCAGATACAGAGCTGGTAATCAGAGCCAGCAGCGTGCTATTTTAATCAAAACCCAGTTGCAGAGGGCTCGCTAGTTTAATCAATCAAAACCCAGTTGCAGAGGGCACCACCATTTTGATATCGGCAAGTATTCATGCAGGACAGGTTAATCGTCCGTCGCACTAGTTTATTCCGCCCACCGGCAATGGCGGGGGATTCAGCAAATGTAACTTTGGATCGATTTCAATATGGACATAAGTATGTTCTTGCGAGCGAATGAGTGGCACGATTGACCTCTGAGAGATGCAAAAGGAAGCAACTGGCACAGCGGCAGGGCTCACCTCTCGATACGGGAAGTCGTCGACCTCGAGCATGTGGATTACATGCCCCATCTTGGGCCGTTTCTGCGAGTCGGGATCCACGCACCTCAGCGCCACCAGGAGGGCCTTCTTCAGCGCCTTGGAGGACGGCTTCTCCGGCAGCTTCGGGTCCAGGATCGCTTCGTAGTCCCTGTTGGTCACCTTGTTCTTGAGCCACTCCACGAGGTTAACCTGAAACGATGATGAATGCAGCAGCTGAGGTTTAGGCGAATTGTGCAGAGCGTAGAATGTTTTCGTTGCCTGGTTGAGCCGCAGGCGCGTCCCTAACCTCTCCGGCGGGCCTCGCGTAGTCGACCGGGCTTCGGCCGGAGATGATCTCCATGATGAGGATCCCGAAGCTGTACACGTCGCTCATCTCGGTCAGCATGCCGGTGCTCGCGTACTCTGGCGCCACATAACTGCCCCACAAACAGGAACAGTTTCAGAATTCACACCATACAACAGTTAGTTCACCAGATGGAAGCAGATCCATAAGATTCAGGAACCTGAAGACCGGCTCACCCAAAAGTTCCCATCACCCTGGTGGTGACGTAGTTGCTGTCCGAACCCAGGAGCTTGGCGAGGCCGAAGTCCGAGACCTTGGGGTTCCACCTCCTGTCCAGCAGAATGTTGCTCGACTTGATGTCCCTGTGCACCACCTTCGGCTCCAGCCCCTCGTGCAAGTACGTGATCCTGAATTTTACACCCAATCTCAGAGGTGCACACATCGCCAATTCGGAGAGGTGCACGAGCAGCTGAACGGAAAAGAAAGCATCGGGAAGTTCAGGCACCCTTTCGCCATGCCGAGCACGATGCTCATCCGGATGTCCCAGGTGAGCGGGCTCACGGGCCCGACGTCGCCGTGCAGCCACTGCTCGAGGTTGCCATTGTCGACGTACTCGTAGACGAGTATCCTGAGATCACAAGCAACAGTGGTTGGTTGGTACGACGTGCACGGGCAAGTTACCACAAGAAGCAATGCAACTGGCGCGGCGAGAGTGAGGAAGGCTGGGAGCGCGCGTCATCAATGCGCGAGGGGGTTCTGTACTGTACCGGTGCGCGCCCTCGGCGCAGTAGCCCAACAGCCGGACAAGATTCTTGTGCCGGACGCGGCCGATCGCCTCCACCTCCACCCGGAACTCCCTCTCGGCTTGCCCCCTGCGTGCGGCGAGCGAGCAACGACGAGCGGATCAAAAAAGTTGCGCTCGCCAAGAACGCGCACCGATCGAACGAGAAAAAGATGCGGCTCAAGCTCATGCCTGTTGTTGAGGAGGTTCTTGACGGCGACTTGGTAGCCGTCGGCGAGGACGCCGCGGTAGACGATGCCGTAGCCGCCCTCGCCGACGACGTGCTCGGGCGCGAAGGCGGCGGTGGCCTCCTCCAGCTCCCGGAGCGTGTACCAGTGCCCCCACCCGAGGTGCGACACCTCGGGGCCGCACGCGGCCGCCGCCGACACGTCGGACGCCACGGGGCCGACCTCCCCGTCGGCGCACGCGACCATGCGGCGGCCCTTGCTGGCCTCGATGTGCACGCGCTGCGACCCGTGCGCGGTGGCGGGCCCCACGGAGTCCCCGTCGCCGTCGCCGTGGTGCTGCGCGGCGCCGCCGTCCTTGAGGAACGCGTGGCCCATCTCGAGGTAGTGGCGGAGCGAGCCGACGTGGACGGCCACCTCCTGGATCTCCTTGGACACGGGCGGGATGGTGGACGGGGACAGCGGCGCCCCCGCCGGCGCGTGCGTGGGCGCGGGCACGCGCGCGACGCCCTTCCTGGGCCGCCTCCGGCGCGCCGCGGCCAGGTGGAGGGAGATGAGCGCGAGGAGCAGCAGGAAGGCGGCCCCGACCGCGATGCCGAGGAGCACCCACAGGCGCAGCCCCAGCACCGCCGTCCGGCGCGACAGTTGGTCGCGCAGCAGCGGCGAGGGAGGCGGCGACATTGCCGGTGGCGCCCGGCGGGGCAGCTGGCTCCTCCTGCTCGCCGTCGCAGCCTGCTCGGGCGTCCCCGCGCGCGCTGCTGCTGCTGCTGCTGCCCGTAGCCCGGCCACACACTTGGGGCTGCCACTCCTACCAACCCACTGCCACCACCAGACTCGCTAGCTAAGCTAGAGCTGCATGGTACAGTCACTAGCTCACTGGTCTGGTCACTAGCGAGTATGGTGGGAAGAGTGAGCGAGCAGTGAGTAGAGCAGGGAGAGCACGAGATGGCACAGGGGAGTTGAGCTCCCAGCTCCGGGCTTCACGCTCAGCCAAGTGGTTATCTGTGGGGCCCGGGGAGTTGCGCTGTGCGCGGAAGGTTGTCCGTTTCTGCGCGTGTGGGCCCGTCTGACAGGCGGATCTCGGGTTAAATAAGAGTGTGGAGTAAAATTAAGCAACGCGCAGAAGTCAGAACCGAGGATCTTGAGACAATTAAAGCTCGGATTAACCACCATGGGCGCGCAGCGGTGCAGCCGTGCAGGTAGGTGAAAGCTCGCTGATCTTGTTCGCATCGGTCCGTCCAACTCGATCTGGACCGTCGGTCGGCTCATCGGACGGACACCACGCAATGCTGAGTGTACGGTGACTGTAAACTCAGCAACTCACGGTCGATTTCCATTTCCTTCTCGTCCCCGCAGCCTTCCGCCTCCTTCCCCTTTCCCCATTCTCCCTCACCATTTTCTCCTGGATCTCGGCTTCCGGCCGTGGGAGCTCCGCTCCCCATGGCGACCGCGCCTCTCCCACCCCTTCCCCCGCGCCCCTCCCATCCCCTTCCCCCGCGCCCCTTCCCTTCCCCTTCCTTCCGCTAGACCAGATCCATGGCGGCCGCCGCCACCCCTTCCTCAAGCCGCGCTTCCCTTCCCTCGCTGAGCCGGCTCCTCCCCCTCCCTGGGCCGCCGCGGGCTCCCCCATCGGCGGCGTCGCTGGATCCACCTCCCTCGGCCGTCTCGTTCTCCCCCGTCGCCCGCCGCCGCGGGATCCCGCCTCCCCTGGGCCGCCACGCGCTCGCTCACCGCCGCCGCACTAGATCCCGCGCTCCCTGGGCCGCTGCTTGCTCGCCCGCCGGCGGATCCGCCTCCCTAGGTTGTGCGGCGGGCCGCCGACGGGGAGGCGGTGCCGCGGGCCGGCGGCGTCGGCGGGGGAGGTAGGTTTTTTTTATCAAATTTTTTTTACCGACCAAATTTTTTACCCAAACTTTTTTTCCTTTTGATGCAATTTTTTTATTCTAAGCATTTTTTGTTTTCGGATGCAAATTTTTTTACCATTTTTTTCTATTCTGAATGCAAATTTTTTTCCAAAATTTCTCAATTTTTGTCTCTCAAATTTTTGTTTCTAATTTTTTTTCTCGTCAAAAAAATTTCTCTCTCCAAAATTTCTCTTAGAAAAAATTTTAAAAACGGAAAACGACAAAAAAAATTAAAAATAGAAAAAAATCGACTGTACGGGAGCCTCCTGTACGGTTGACCGTAAATTAGCGAGACCCCGGACACCAGGGCCTCCGCAGCTCTCGTCCAAAAGCCGTTGCAGGGAATCTCCGGACGCGCTGCGATGCCTGCTGGGCTGTTCGGAGTTTTGTCCTCGGCAGGGCAAAATGGCCCGGTGGATTTGCTAAAAAGTTTCCACGGCGGATGTCACCACCAAAGGAGCTCGTTGTTCACCTTCCCTTTGCAGTACTGATGAGTGATGACTACTGGCCCGTGACTTTTTTTTTGGAACGAGTTTTTCACTCAATGATTTGGATTCCTCCCTCCAAAACCTAGAATGAGGTAGGAATGTGAATGTAGGATGGGGGACCGGTGGCACAAAAAGTGTGGCGTCATGCTGGTAAATATTTGGAACCGCACGTACAAGAGAAGCGTCGCAGAAGAACCCTTCGAACCGTTGCAGGTGGGCATGCATCCAATTTATCTTGCTCGAGCTGTGGTGGCTGCGGTCAGAGGAGAGGCCGACGGTCTCAGGGTGTGTTTGGTTAAGCTTCTCAACCTATTTTTGCTTTTGTAAAAGCCAGCAGCCGACCAAAAGGGTCAAAAACTCTAGGTGCTTTTATTCCAAAGCAGTTTTGATGTAGTACAAATCCAAAAGCACCCTCTACCCCTGTTTTTACTGACTTTTGGGGTAAAAATTACACACCTGCCACTGTTTAATGAAAAAAACAGTTCAATTCTTTTTTTCTCCCATCGCTTCCCACCTCCTCCCATCGAGCCTCCAGACCATGCGCCATCAGCGCCGCTCCTAGGGTTGGCGTGCCGCCGCCCCTAGCGCGCCACCACCCTCCGGCCGCCGCCGCCCTCTGGCCGGCCGTTCTCCGGCAGATTGGACCAGCCCCGCCACTCCGGCCACTCTCCTGGAGGCGCTGCTCTACCAAGGGTTGGGGCGCCGCCGCCCCTTGGCTCGTTGCGCCCCTTCCGGCCGGCCATTCGTCGCCGGGGCGGCCTCGCCCCGCCCCTTCGGTCCCTGCACGCCGGCCCCACCCTGCCCCTCCGGTCCCTGCATGCCGTGACCCGTGAGTCCCTGTTCGAATAGTTTGCTCATGTATATCTGCTCATGTATTCGTATGAATTTTATAGCTTACATACATCTTCACTTTGCTGCACGCCAGACGCCCGATTTCAGCAGCTAGACGCAGTTGAGGTTCGAATCTCACATCCCACTCCAGTCCTTTCATTGTGGTATTCATGAAATTGGTAGATCCTGGATTGGTAGTATCATCTTGTCAATGAAATTTGATAGTATCGTCCTGCAAATTGATTGAACACAATTTTATTTGGTTCAAGAATGGGTGACAAGGCAGATTGGAGTGATCGTTTTGTGAGGCATTTGTTTGATGCTTGCAAAGAAGAGATATAAGTTGGGAATAGACCGATGGAACTTTTCACTACGACCGATTGGAAGAATGTTGTTTCCAAGTTTGCACAAAAATCTGGTGACAATTGAAAAAAAAACAATTGAAGAACAAGTTAGATGCTATGAAAAAAGAATATTCAACATTTATGTAGTTCAAGAATTGTGCCACTGGTCTTGGATGGGATGATGCGAAACAAACTATTGTGTGCTCGAAGGAATGGTGGGATGAACACCTAGCTGTAAGAACTATTCTTTCACTATAAATATATTTTTTCTATTCTTTGTTGAAGTGTGCCTTGCTAATTTCAATTATTTAATTTTAGAGATGCAACAATCGTGAGAAAGGAATCAATTGCAGTCATGTCAAGTTTCGAAAACAAGGACCAAAATTCCTAGATGAACCATTTATGTTTTATTTTATTTATGTGGACCATATCACTTTACCATGATTTATTGACATTTTTATTTTTTAAATTACTATTTTTATTGCGTCAATGGTTGAATACTATATTATTTTACAATTATTTTACATATATTCAGCGTTTGAAGTAGACAGGGGCACTACAGACATTTCGCACAGCTCATAGCAACTTGTTCACAGCCGTTTCAGCCAAACGGCTTTCGACTTTCTCACAGCTCACAGACCACAACAGCTTTTCTCACAGCCCACAGCCCACAACAGCTTTTTCGCTCAGCCACAGTTCAACCAAACACACCATTAGAAGAGAGGGGCCAAGAGCGACGGGTTGAGTGGATGGTGTGGTGAGGCAGCGGGATCGCCCCCGGGCCATTGACGGTTGGAAGACAATTGCTGCTCGTGAGCCACAATGGGCCTTTCTGCGACGTGCACGGTCTCGCAGTCGCACCTGCAAGCTGCAACCCTGAACAGCCCCTGCCATGTTAGGTTGGCAAATTCGTACACGCACGGATACGGCCCCTCGCGGGATAGCCAACATGTAACACCTCATGTGTTAATCACCTATAATTAAATTTAATCACGGCTATTAGTTTTAAACCTACGTGACTAACCACTAGATAAAAATTTTCTATCAGCTGGGCCGGACCGGTCCGACCGGTTTGGACAACTAGTCAGACCGGTTGAACCTGTTGTATTTGTTTTGGGCCCCACAACAATTAAAACTAAGTCTCTATATCTCCCTCACCAGCACTCTCTTCCTCTCTCATGTTCACTCCCTCCCTCACTCTCTCCCTCAAGTGCCCTCCCTCTCCCTAGAACCCTAAATCCCAAATCCTCCACCCCAACTTGAGCTCAAGGCCAAGGAGGCTTCAATATGGCGTGGAGCACCTTCTTCTCCGCACGCTCCTCCACGAGGTGCCCTTGATTTCAAGTTCTTCACGCTGAAAAATCTCTTTCAAGGTACTTTAACTTGTGCCGGCCCGATCTATCTTTCGAGGAGGTTCTAAGTGATTTCCTTTGGTCAATCGTCTCTATATGAATTCCTTCACTAGGATCTAAAGGGGATTTGATTTTTGTTGGTTAGTTTTCCCGCAATAAGGATTTTTATTTTTGGCTGAAAACATGTTTATCGAAACTTCCGACACGCTGTCGGAACTTCCTTCACGTTTATTTTGGGTAGGCCGAGCACCCCTTGACGGAAGAAAACTAAAACCTCCGACAATCATCGGAACTTCCGACACTTTGTCGGAACTTCCTACACATTTATTTTGGTTTGGCCGAGCGCCTTTTGTCAGAAGCTCAAAACTTCCGATGGGGGTCGGAACTTCCGATCAGCACTGAGCCGCAGAGCTTGTAAAATGCACTGAAAATTGCAGAAAAATAAAAAAATGCAAAAATAATTTTGTTAGCTTCATATCTTCATGCTCTATATGATAGAACCATGAAATGTATTGTTTGACAACTTTTTCTATGCAGATTTATTTATGATAAATGAAATGTATTAAAATTTGCATTGCATTAATTGGCATATCATATGCATCTCATGTAGATGCGCTAGATGTACCATGTATGGACGTGAAGCACGCGATGTTGGAGCCGAACTACAAGATGGTGTTGGTGGACACATCCAGACAATGAGAGGACCTGCTGGAGCAACCGAAGACCCAGCCCAAGGTCGGAAGGGCCCAAGGCCTACTAACTTAGTGTTACCCTAGGCAAGCCCTGGTGCATAACCTACTATTTTAAATTATGATTCATTATATATTTATTATTTTATTACTTGTGTATTATATTTTTAGAAATTGTCTGTAACCTTAGTTGCATGATCCCTAGGTTACATGGGTCTTATACTAGTATGTGTAGGTCAGTAGCACTGCTATGCTCAATAGGTCTCGGTAGAAGTCGAGTGATTTCCTGTCACTCGCGAGCTATAGGGTAGTAGTCGAGTAATTTTCGGTTACTCGCGAGATATCGATGTCTTTATATTTCAGTATATGAGATATGGAATGCAATATGGAATGAAGGAAATTGAAGACCGGATGGGGGAATGATTATGAGATGTAGGTATGGCAACAGGATAGGTTTCCTGGTTGTCCTGGTCCCGTCTGTGTCGATTGAGGACCGTACCATTGTTGGCAGTGCTGATCGGGGATTGAACAGTACTAACCACATGCCGGGAGTTGGAGGTAGTCGAAACCGGTAAGCCTAGTACTGCCTCGCTTCAAAAGTACAGAACTTCATCACCACCCCTTAGAGTAGTCGAGTGACCTCGGAGAATTGGGGATGCATGAATTTACTTTTGAGAGTAGTCGAGTGACCTCGGAGAATTGGGGATGCATGATTTTATTTTTGGAGGTATCTCGTAGGGCTCGGCTGACTATATGTAGGTGGGACGGTTTTGTAGTTCGAGGTGGGGAGGGGAATGATTATCATGTATAGTCCGACGGGGCAAATACGTGCCGTGTTGGTTAGGTCCACCTTGTAAGGTTAAATCGAATCGATTCACCGTGACTCGCGGATATGAGAGCGCGATTCCAATCCAGCACGCGAGCGCCAGGGAGCGTCCTCGCGCTCGATTTTCCGACCGCGGCCCTGCGTGACTCGCCGTCTGTTGCGTGTATAGCATTTCGTGACTTTAATTTCTTTCCTTTCATGAGTCCACGTGATCAAGCAAGGTACATTATCTTTTTTTTCTCTTCACCATTTATCTTTGTCCTCCTCTTTAGACTCGGTGGGAGGGAGCGACACAGGTATTTATTTTCTTTTTTCATTTCTATTTTTTCCCTTCACATTCCATTGACAACTTTTGCATGAAAATCATACTAAAAGATTATACCGAGACTTGTGTTCCGAAATTGTATGATAAATTTGAGCGTAAAAAGTTATACGAGAAATCTTCCAGATAACATCTTTATACAATTTATGCTAAAATGTTGTCCTCTGTAAGTTATATTTATAAAAGTATACATTAAGTTATATATGTATCATGAAAGTTGTGCTAAAAATTGTATTTCAAGTTATTACGAAAGAGTTGTATGTAAAAGTTATGTACACCATAAAAAGTTATGATGAGAATTTTTCCTTTTCAGTTGTTCTCTTTTTTTATGTTCTATTATGTGTTGAAGTTCTCTTGACAACTTTTTTTTATAAAAATTGTTGACTATTTGTACTCAAAAGTTGTATGATGAATTTCATGCGTAAAAAGTTGTATGATGAACTTGTGTAAAAGAATTTGTACGAGAAGTCTCCCTGATAAAGATAACATTCTACAAGTTATGCTAAAAGTTAAGTACAAGTTGTACTAAAAAATTATTCCTTAAATTGCTAGAAAAAAGTTATACGTAAAAGTTATGTATATCATAAAAAGTTATGATGATTATTCTCCACTGAAGGCGCGCAAAAATTATACTAAAAATTTATATTTACAAATTATAAATTTCCAAAAATAGAAAAATGCAGAAAAAAAAACTTTCCAAAAAAGGAAAGATCGCTGCTGTCGGAGATCGCGCGCCAGGAAGCCTCCTGGGGCGCGCGCGCGGACTAGCATGGCCCATATGAGAGTCTTGATCTCTTTGTCACATCGTAGTAAAGTTATATGGAATATGGATGATATATGATGATGGTTACCCTAGATTATAATTTAATACTCTACTATGTTTTCTTAGCTTATGCAAATAGCCAAATATTAACTGATGGTTAATCCATATAGAATCTTGAGCCAAAAGCCTTGCATGTCTAGTTAGTGGGCTAAGTATACCCACAGTCGGGTAAGTCTTGCTGAGTATTAGTTGCTCAGGATTCGTTGTTTACACTGTTTCAGGTATAGAAGCTAACTAGGATTAATATCGGTGGGCTCGATGTAGCTAACCAAGATTAATATCGGTGGGTTCGATGTGACGTCCTCGCGTTTTCGTAGTTATCGTTTCGTTTTATTGGTTCTCAACTAAATCTTTTTCTCTTAGGTTATATTCTCTTCCGCTGCTGTCATTTATTTTATGGAAATTCTAAATTTAAAGATATTTTTATAAATATATATTGTTATCTATTTTGTAAAATTGTATCATGCTGGTACCGTCTGCGCTCGCATTCGTGCGAGACTTTTGGTGTGTTTTGGTCGGCCTGTGGGTTGAAAACAGACGGTCAAGTTATGTCTAATTAAGCTAATGCGTCTGATGTGTTCAAACGATGGCCATTATAGTTAATTAGTCGGTTTATCTTGGCCGTTGTGTCACACAACCAGTAGTTGACAATTATGGAGAGGGAGCGCAGAAGCCTGCGATGCGGGCAATACATGCGCTGCCTAGTATGTAGGCTGTGGCCAGGACCGCGCCACTGCCAGTCTGCCACAGCGCAAACGGAAAAACAGGTCCCTGTGTGTCCTGTGCCTGTGTCAACTACGGAACTTCTGCGACGCGTCGTCAGCGATAGCATAACACACAATTTTCGAGAAAAGAATCTTACATATATGGAGCACTAAACGAAGTTTATTTGCAAAACTTTTTCACGGATGAGTGTAATTTTTCACGACGAATTTAATGATAGTAATTAATCGATGATTGGCTGCAGTGATGCTACAGTAACTATCCTCTAATCGTGCGGTCAAATGCCTCATTAGATTCGTCTCGCGAAGTAGTACAGGGCTGTGGAGTTAGTTTTGTAAATTAACTTTATTTAGTACTCTTAATTATTGGTTAAAATTTTATACTATTTATGCTACTCTCATCCAAACAAGACCAACATTTTTCTTACCCGCACCAATGTACTACACCGCTGGGAAAGTTCCTGCGCGGGCGCGGGATGAAGTGATGCGAGATGACTAGCAGGCTAGCAGCTAGCTCTGACTCCCAGCGCGCATCATGCATGGCTACCGCGCACAAACCCCACACACGGTCGAGCTCCGATCTCGATGGCGAGAGGTCGCGTCCGTGGCAAGACTCCGACGGGTTCAACGGCGCCGATCGAGTCCCGGGTGCAGGCAATGGAGTGGAGTATGGGTGCTCATCTGGTCTACGACCGTAGAGCATGGGTGCGGAAGATGACCGCAGCTCTGCAAGAAAACGGAGCAGGGTCGCTGGCTCCTGGCTGAACTACGACTGCTACACTACATGTAGCCTCTCCGCAGCAAACTCCTCATCAGCTTGGCCAAAAATGGACCTACCGGATCACCTGTTCCAGAGGCTAATAAGTCCTCGTTTAGATGTGTAAAGTTTTGGATGTAAAATACTGTATCACTTTCACTACTAAAAAACAGGCATTCAGCACCGGTTGAGAAGGGCCAAAGATACCGGTTTCCCAACTGGTGCCCCGCAACCGAGACCATTGGCTTGGGTCTAAAACACCGGGTATTTAACCCGGTGCCTTAGGCACCCATTGGTACCGGTTGGAAAGTCCAACCGGTACCAAAGAAGCTGCCACACTGACGCAAGGTGGCTGCCCCCTTTGGTACCGGTTGGTCTTTCCAACCGGTACCAATGACCTTTTTCCTTTTTCTCAAATCCAGTTTTATTTGTTATATTTATTACTGTTTATTTTTTTATAATTGCTAAACACACTCAGGCTCTACAGTAATATACGTTTAATGGTCGTTCGTGTTCGTTTTCAGAGAATATTTGAAACTAACTAAAATTGAAATGCGAGCAGATAATTAAGCTAATTAGATGAACTAATATATTTACAAATTTACAAACATCAAGGCATAACGTTTAAAAATATTTACAAATGTACAAGTCATGTTTGTAGTCCAACTACTGGTCCCCTCAGGAGGTCGATGGAAGTCCTCTGTGGATGTGACCGTCGTGGTAGAACTTGCCTCTAGGATCCAAGATTTCATTCAAAATGAATCCGGCAAGCTGCTCGCACACGGCGTTGATCCGATCAGTACAGTAACGTTCATCCCCCATTTGAGACATCTATCATTTAGGAAAAAAGGATTAACATCATGTGCGTTAGTACAATTATAAAAATATACTAGTGAACGGTTTGGATGTACTCTCATGTCTTCATCAGTTGCCTTCCCGCAGGGAGTCATGATGTGCAAGTAGTCGCATACGTAGTACCCGCACCAATCAGTTCCTTGTTATTGTCTCGCACACTTAAGGAGAAACAAATAAATTACTCAATTTAGAACAATTTGAGATTATATACTTAACTAGACAAATCTTTATGAATCGACATACCGGATAATCCATGTTAACGTTCAGTGCGGACCTCCATTGACCACGTCCTTTGTTATTTTTCACAAAAAAAAATTTCAAAACATGTGCTCAAAGTTAAGTTTGATATTCAGGAATTGTTATTAACAGAAAAAAGATTTAATTGTGCAAACTGAACTTACCTGTTCAAGGGGTCTAGGATATGTTGGATTGCGGACTTTGGATTTCTCATTGAGTCAAAGACTATAAGATTGCCGGTCTCTACAGAAAGTATGAGTAAAATCCAATGATAACTGCAAATATAGATAGGATATATACATACATGCATTAGACGACTTAGTATTTATTTAGTAATATAATAGAGAATTGAGTCGACCAAGACTTACCCAAAGTTGTATGGTATGAATATATAGGATTTGTAATTTTGCATAGTCAACGAATCGTACATGTTTTGCCACGTTTCTTTGTAATTTTTGTTGAGCACTTTCTGATTGACTAGCAAAGGAGACATGAAGCCGATCTGATGGTGCCATCCATGTTTTCGGCTTCTTTGGGTCTCATGTCTAAACGATACAATAGAATTTTTATAATGCACACATATAATTATGTTTTTGTTAACAAAAAGTATTAATGTTGAGGTAAGTAATAGTTACAAAACTCAAATGGTGATGATAGAGGCGTTGAGGGCTTGTCGATGGTAAATGTGATATAAATTTTCAAAGTACACCCAGAAATCGTCCTCCCCGCGGAAGAAATCATGGTCACGATACTTGACTCCAAACATTTTTCCTTCATCATTCGACATTCGCAGGTACCATCTATGCCAATTGAACATCTGTATGCCTAGACTTTTCTCCTCTTCCTCAGTGACAAAAGGTTTTCCATGGTGGAATGGAGTAAGAACGGGAGCGACAGGGATTTCCGCCTCCACTTGCCCCGTTGCCTCCTCTAGCGTTAATCCAGTTTCAAAAAAGAAATATCGCGGCCTGTAGGTCTGCCTGGAGTTGTACGTCCGTCGGGTGTATGAGTGGCAACCCTGGCTCCCGGAGGGGCTCAAGTTCTTTTTGTTGTGTGCCAAGCTGAGGAATGGTCTTGCCACATTTTTTCTTCAGATTTCTCACCTTGTGTGCCTTTGTCAGAGTACGATCATAGTCCGAGGGTAAGCTTTTCGGTTTTGGTGGGTTATCTAGGTTTGCGAGAAACTTTTTCCCTAGTTCTAGAGGTACCTTTTCCATCGGCGGGGAGACTTTAGGCTTCAATTGTTCTTTTATATATCGAGCAGTCTCTTCTTCCAACTCCTCAGCGGTTTTCTCGTAGGTTAATTTTCTTTTGACCGTTTTCTGCTTCTTCTTTGAGGGTCCAGCCGCTGGGAGGGATGCTGTCTTTTTCTTTCCTTTTTCTGGTGTAGGAGGAGTTGGAGTACTCATGGCCCTTTGCGCCGACGAAGACGGTAGTGAAGGAGGTGGTTGTGGGGACGGCGGTGAGGGAGGCCGCGGAGATGGGCGATCGGTCTGCACGGGAGATGTTGTGCTTGCAGTAAGTTTGATGTCGGCCTTGCGCCATAGAACGACCCCGTGCAGTGCGTCTCCCAATGTTCTCTCTCCATCCCCTCCAATGAAGTCGAGCTCAAGATCCTCATTATTTTCAACTATCTGCTCGACTGTGACGGAGGTGTAGCCAGGGGGTATCGGCTTTCCATGAATTGTAGTAGAAGGTTTAGGGGCAGGGCTGACACGTATGCGACATGAATGAATATATTTCTTGCTCGCACATGAAGCTCGCACGATATTGGCTCAATCTGTGGTTGTTGTTCCGCTTGTACGTCGGGCGCCGCCGTGGATGCACAGCTGCTGCGTCGCTGAGAGGCCGGGCTTATCACAACATCCGGGTGCGACCCAACAGTGCCCCTTTGGCTCAGAGCTAGCTTCACTGCCTCATTGACCCTGGCGTCCATCTGAGATTCCAAGGACGCAACCCTCCTGTTCATCTCTTCTTGTATGGCACGAAATTTCTCTTCCTGTTCGGCTTTGCTCTTTCGGTGAGTCTTGTAAGAGGAATCTCCTGCCCAAGCAACTTTCCATGGGACCACGCCGATGCCGCGGGCTCGTCCAGGGTGTTCCGGATTCTTTAATGCCCTTGTCAGCTCATCATTCTCCCTTTGAGGCTGGAATGTTCCTTGTTGGGTCTCATCTATTGCAGCGACTAGATCGCGGGACACTTCTTGCATATGCTCGGGCACGACCAAACTTTCATCCAACTGGTTTAGTGTCACGCCATTAGCAAGTAACCACCACTTGGATCTATCCAGCCAATCGCAAGCAGTCGGCCTGATGCCTCTATCCATAAGGTCCTGCTCTATCTTCTGCCATTTTTTAACTGACTTCTTGTACCCGGCAGCCCCAAGGTGATGGTTGTACTTCTTATTTGCTGCATTCACCTTGGCCTGTTCGGATTTTTCTTGGGCTTCCTTTGATAGTTTGTATTGTTTGAACTCCTCCCAGTACGGTTTAACCTGAGGAAGATCGTCCCAGTTCGGCTCCTTATCCTTCTTGATGTAATTGATGTACAACTTCTTCTTGAAAGTTGCAAAGGCAAGGGCCATCTTTTTCAAGGCACATTTCTTCACAAGTTCTTGGTCAACTCCTTCAGGAAGAGTGAACATAGCCTTGAGTTCTGCCCATAGCATTTCCTTCTGATATGCAGACACGGCGTGTTGCTGTTCTTCGGGTTTGCTCGTTTTCCATAGTCTTGTGGTGATCAAAATTCTTGCCCGAACAATAACCCCACATTGATTGACAAATTTTGTGCTAGCAACCTCTGAAGCACTTGGACAGCCCTCTACGTCCACTTCTGTGACGACCTATCTTCCCTCCATTTTCTTGGTTGGCCGGCGTCTCCCTTTTTACTGGCTCAAAGAAGTCGATGCGGAGGTCGACTAAATTACAGAAAATATATGTCAATCGCAAAACTAATCTACCAAAGTCATCATGCATATAGTTTTAAGATTCGTACTGGAACATGCTGCTGTTGATTGGGCAGCGGCGCAAAGTCATCATCTTCTTCATCGGCATCTCCAGACATATTCAGTAACGAATCAGCTATCCGAGCATCTTCTTCAGTGATTGGCTGGGTGGTGTTGGCCCTCGTATCTTCGTTTATTGCGTCCAACATGTATTGCTTGGCGACCTCATCATCACTGAAGGGGTCCATCCTTAACTGAAACCGTAATAATGTGTTAGAGTACGTGTTCATCCTTCAATGAAGTAGGAGAATTCAATTCTTTGAACGAATATGCGTGTTTGAGAGTGTGTGTCTGTGTGTGTATGTTAGAGGGACAGAGAAAGAGAGAGAGTTAGTGAGTGTGTGTGTGAGTTAGTGTGTGTGTGAGTCAGTGTGTGTGGGTGTGTGCATGTGTGTCTGTGTGTTTGTGTGTTAGTGGGATAGAGAAAGAGAGAGAGAGTCAGTGTGTGAGTCAGTGTGTGAGTGTGTGTGAGTGTATGTGAGTGAGTGTGTGTCGAGGGTCGATACTTTATATAAATGTGTTAGAGTGTGTTAGGGTGTGTTTGTGTGTGTGAGTGTGAGTGTGTGTGTCGAGGATCGATACTTTATACAATTGTGTTAGAGTGTGAGTGTGTAGTAGACCGGTTCAGTTACGGGTCGCTGTCGCGCCGGGCTGCTTCTCCGTTCTCTCGTGCCCAGAAGCTTGTGCGCGTGCGTAGTAGACGATGCTACCTGTGTAGCTCTGTACAGCGAGTGTACGTGGGCCCGGATCGGCCGTTCCGACACGTTGGCATTTCGACAGGACCTAGCTAGCGAACGTTATTCTACAGCTCGGCCGAGTCGGCTAGCTGGGACACCGGCGCATGGGCTGCGGCTAGGGCCTTGTTTGATTCCCTCGTGCTATGAACAGTAGCGCGGGAATCTTTCATGTATGGAGGTCTAAACGAAGTCTATTTGCAAAAATTTTTTCACAGATAGACATAACTTTATGCGGCGAATCTAATGAGCCAAAAAAATCTTGGATTGGCTACAGTGATGCTACAGTAACTATCGTCTAATCGTGCGGTTAAAGGCCTCATTAGATTCGTCTTGCGAAGTAGCACAAGGGTTGTGGAATTAGTTTTACAAACTGACTTCATTTAATACTAATAATTATTGGTTAAAGTTTTCTAACACAATTTGTGCTAGAAACCAAACAGGCCCCTGTGCAGAGCAGAGGGAGTTAAAGCCGGCGGCGAAATCTAGGCGGCGGTCACGGTCCGGCCGGCTGCCGGTGCGAGACCCACCGCCGGCATCGTCGGTCGATGAGGTAGCTAGCATATTGACGGGGGGGGGGGGGGGGGGGGGGGGCGTGTTTCGCGGCCCGTCATCTTCACCACTCATCACCATAATTCGATCCATCGTCGTCGTCTCCATAATTTGGGCCATCATCTAGCCCGGGGGGGTCTATAGTATAGACTCGAGAGCAGCCGCACGAGGCTGGTCTGTGCTGGACCACTGCTGCACGCTGCACTTTGGCCCTGTATTTTTACCTGTAAATTTTGTAAACGAAAAAAACGTCACATCGAATATTTTCACATATACATAAAGTACTAAATGAGTCTATTTACAAAACTTTTGCATGAATGATTTGTAAATCGCGAGACGAATCTAATGAGCCTACTTAATTCATAATTTGCAACAGTGATGCTACAGTAACCATCTGCTAATTATATATTAATCATGGATTAATTAACATCATTAGATTCATCTCGCGATTTACAATCCATCTGTGCAAAAAGTTTTATAAATAGACTTCATTTAGTACTTCAAATTAGTAAGATTCCAACGCAAAATTTTTACATGTAAAGAACTAAACACGGCCTTTCTCGGCAGGAACAACTTTGGAATGGTTTGGGCAGTCTCAGTGGGAGTTTCATGGACACAGTTATCAAAACTGAAAATTAGATAACTGTGCCAGATGAATTTCATGGTGTTGAAACTCTTCTCACGTCCCATGAAACTTCAGTCTTATCTCTCCTTGCCATGTCAGCAAAATTGATGATATTTAATTCTATGAAACCTTCTATTGAGACTGGCCTAATGCTGCCCAAAATCAATTCATGAAGGCACAAATCTAGACCTCAAATCAATGAAAAAACTGACCCAAATCCATCACCGAAACTGCTGTACAAAATCATCCGTGGATTTCGAAGACGAGAAATTTGGGAAAATCAACCTAAACGAAGAAAACAAACAACACAGAATGGATGAAACATGAGACCGCGAGTGCTTCAAACGGATCGAATGAAATAAACTGATCAAATTGAAGAGAAGAGAAGAAACCAGATCGAACCCCTGCAAATCTCCTAATTTGGGCGCCTGGAGAGCTCCACCCCCAAAATGGAGCCGGCGAAATGAATCTGCCAGAGGGGTGGGGAAAGTCGCGGTTCCCGAAATCAAGTGGACCCACATGTTAGCGGTAGAACAAAACAAAACCACAAAGCGGTGGGGAATAGATCAGATCGAATGCGATAACAAATCCAACGGCAAGAAAATCGAATGAGCAACAGCATCAAATCACCCGAGTGAGATATAGCTTTTGCCTAAAAGAAACAGCTTGCGAGAACCAAAAGCAAAGTAGCGGCCCGGTCCGCACCTAGGGAATTAGGACTCAATTGGGTGACATTGTGTAGCAATGTCACAATGTAACATTACCTGGATCTGAGCCCCCCAAACCAATCATATGGCTCGCTGCGTATCCCGCCCGCACAGCCCCGTTATCTCTCCGTTTTCACCGGTCTTCCAGCGCGACGGCATCCATCCCGCCCAATCCCCCCCCCCCCCCCCCCCCCCCCCCCCCCCCGCGGACGGCGCTCGCCCATCCCGCGCGGGAGGCTACTGGGACGCCGACGGGCCCGTCGCGGGGGGGCCGCCGCCGCGCCTGGCGCCGGGCTGCTGCCGCGGGAGGCCAACGGGCCCATTGCCGGCGCTCGTGGAGGAGCAGGAGGCAGGCCAGCGCGACCAGGCAGGCCGTCGGGCTGCAGCAGCTGCAAAGGACTAAGACGTCCAGCTGCTCCGCTCTGTATGAATCGATGGCTACTCTGCTCTGCTCCTCGTGCCCCTGCAAAGGACTAGCAATAGATTGTCAATTCAGTTCAGTTCTAGTTCATATGACATGCCAAATAGGTTTAGACGTACCATGATCTAGATTTTGTGTAATTCTTGTTTTATATCAGTATATTTCAGATTTATGACTTACTGTTTGTTATTTTTTTAAACGAACGGCACTCGACGAGTGTGTTTCTATTAATATAGCAGAAAATACAAGACTACGATCCTGGAAGGCCATAGGCAGGAAAAAAAAGAAAAAAAACAACAAACTCGCCCGGTTGGATTGGGGCGTCAACACGGGTTACCGCTCAACTATATACACTGGCCGGTTGGATTGAGACATCAACACGGCCAAACTCTATTCACAACGACGGCAGAGGAGAAAATGCACAACCGTAGCTTCTACCTACCATCGCACTCTTGCGGCTATCGAAACAATTGAAGTGTTCCAGCGTTGATAGAGGAGCAGAAGGGGCAGACACCACCACACCAAGAGGCCACTGCCGTGCAGAACCCAACGCCGCAGTGCTGCTGCACCCAAACCGACCGCTCGACGGCATGAAAAACACCAAGTCCGGAGCAACCCAACGCACGGGGGGCTCGCCACTTCCGCCATTGGACACCACTCTCGCGTGCGCGGGGACCTCCAACCCGCCACTCAGCACGCCTCTCTCGTGTGTGGGGACCTCCAACCCGCCACACGGCACCACGCTCCGTACTCATTTCAGGGATTACCGTCGAGGCAGCAAGAAGAGGTGCCCCCCGGAACAAAATCAAGCCGCCAGACCACTGCCGTGGTTCGAAATCATCACGTTGCTTTCCCCCTCGCACGAAGACGCTGCCCTCGAGCCAGAAGACCGAAGATGTCGCCCGCGCCGTCTTCCGACGTTGTACCGCACCGGAAGGGTTCAGCTGTGCTGAACACCCCGCGCGCGATCCGCTGCAGGCCAAGTCGTTACTGATTGTCGTTGCCGCTAGCGCCGTCCTTCAAACACTGTCCCGCACCGCACTGGAGACTGCCATGCAGCTCCAAGCGTCGCGGAACGTTGCAAGCAGTCGAACAACAACCGAGTGATGACCCCCGGCCACCAATAGAAGAGCAGGCATCTTGGCGTGAGGTAGGCAACCCCCTTCTCCGCACGCCCTCCGACAGATTTGTCACCACCGGCCGAAGTAAACCGCGAGCAGCAGGCCGGCCAAGTCGCCGAATGGTGTCTCTAGAGATGACGCCTCCAAGAAGGTCACGACGCCCACAGGCACCGCCGTCGCTCATCCAGGAGCTGGACCGGGTTTTCACCCAGACCCAGAGACCTCGTGTAGGAGGGTTGCAACTCCAAAATGGCGCCCTCAACAGGGAGAGCGACGCCCGGAGGCGCCGCCGCCATTTCACCAGAATGAATCTGGCGAGGGCTTTCGCCCGGAGTGCCGGCACCATCACTGCACGCGTTCGTCGCCTCAAGCCGGCACCATCACTGCGGCCGCCCCAACCAAGGGACGCCACTGTCACAATTCCACAAAACCCGCTGCCGAAGCTTCAACTCTCTCCGCCGTCCTCGCGACCCGGCAACGCGCCGGCGCCACACCGCACCACCGCACCTCCTCGGTTGCACCTCGCGCAGAAGGATGACCACGGCGCCGCGCTCGCATGCCGCCACTGGATGACGCCCGCACAGGGCACGCCTGCCCACGCACGGCTGCGCCGCCCTGCCGCCAGGCCAGCCTGCAGCGCCGCCGCGCACCGCACCCGCACAGACGACGCCCATGGCCTCTCGCAGCGCCGCCGCGGTCGCGGCCGCCACCGAGCACCGCACCTGCCCGCGCAGAAGGACGCCCACGGCCCCAAGCGCCAGCCGGACCACGGCGTCGCAAGAAGCAGCAGTGCAGGCCGCCGGCGGCCACGCCACCACGGCGTAACCGAGAGCTTCGCAGGCACAACCTCTCCACGCTACCACTCCACTGCAGCACAACAGCACGCCAACGCCTAGACGCTTGAGCACCCGCTCGCCACCATCGCCCCCACATGGCGCGACGCCCCCTCACGGGCACAGGGCCACCTCCACAGCAGGCCTCCTCCACCGCGGCCGCCTCCGCTTCTGCACTCGCGCGCCCCGGTGCCTCCTCGCCGTCTACGCCTGCGCGCATACGGCGCCACCGCGCCCACGCCCGACTCCCGCGCGTCGCTGTCCTCGCTCCTGGGAGCCACCCGCCGCCGTGCCCCGCGCCTGGGAGGATCCGGCGCATGAGCCGCCGTCGACACAGATCCGCCACCATGGCCGCCGGATCCGGTCGCGAAGACACTGGATCTGGGCAAGCCGGCACCGCCGCGGCTTGCCCCGCGCCATGACCCTCCGACGCCATGCGCGGCCGCGCCCGCCAGGCGAAGGGGGATGAGCAAAGGCGGCCCCGCCGCCGCCGTCTTCGCGGGCCGCCCGGGCTTCCGTGGGCCGGCTCCGGTGGCGGCGCGGCGACGGGGAGATGGAGAAAGGGGGCGGCGGCGACGGAGGGGGCTTCTGCCCGTGTCGCCCTGCGTGGGGGCGACGCGGGGGTGCTAGCAAGCTTATGTAGGGCTACTGTTTGTTATTAATTCTCATGATATATTCCATCAATTCTCATGACAGCAGAGATGAAGCCTTTTTTTGCGGATAGAGATGAAGCCATTTGGAAGATTAGATGGAAGCTGCTGCTGATGAACCTGTGATTTGTGTACCATTGTCACACAACATAATGTGAACGCCCCATGTATTCTGAATTTTGTAGTTGTGGCTGTTGGCTATTTGGTCCAGTGCCTGCTGGTCATTGTGTCATTTGTTTGGGAATTACCCGTTGTCTGTGAACTCTGAATTTTTGTGATCTGTGAACTGAATGCGCTATTTGTATGTTTCAGGTGCTAAATTGTTTGCTGTGAACTGTGAAATATGAATGTTCTGAAATATGAGATTGTCTGTAATTTATTGCAAAACACAGTGTTGTGTGGTTCTGTAGATGCACCTGGTGATACACTAGTAAAACTGTTTCTCTGTTTGTGTGGTTTTGGAAGCAGCCAAGAGCTGCAACAAGCTTGAATGAACTTGATGAGACAACATGCCTACCTGATGAGGACATACTTGCTGCAACAAAGGGATAAACTGAATGAACTGAAACTCTACCCGCCTACCTTCCTTCCGGTCCTCACTACCTTAACAATGGAAGGGACTATCATCATTAGTATATGTACGTTGTACTCCAACAAGCAGTTGCCGTCCCGTGGAAATATTTTCTTTGCTGCCTGTGCTTTGTATGAATCGATGGCTGCTATGCTCTGCTCCTCCTCCTGCCTCTGCAAAGGACTAAGACGTCCAGCTGCAGCAGCCCCGACGGCCTGCCTCCTGCTCCTCCACAAGTGCCGGTGATGGGCCCGTTGGCCTCCCGCGGCGGCGGCGGCTAGGCGCCCAGGCGCCGTGACGGCCGGCTCCCAGGCCCCTCGCGACGGGCCCGGCGCGTCCTGGCGCCCTCCCCACTAGCGGCGGCGTCCCGGCGGCCGCCCGCCTCCTCAGTCAAGGAGAGGGACCTCGCACGAAGGCCGGCCGCCGGATCTCCCTCCGCACGAGACCGGGATGGCGAGGTTCGGCAAGCTGGAAAGCGGCAGGGGCGAGCGTCGTCCGCGCGGGATGGGGAGCGGGAGCGAGGGCGGGACGCTGCGCGCGGATTGGGTGGGATGGGCGCCGTCGCGCTGGAAGACCAATGAAAACGAGGAGATAACGGGCTGCGCGGGCGGGATCCGCAGCGAGCCGTAGGATTGGTTTTGGGGGATCAGATCCAGGCAATGTTACATTGTGACATTGCTACACAATGTCACCCAGTCTGACTATCTGAGTCCGGGGAATTGCCGGGTAGGGATTACAGCTGCGGAAAATACTGTGCACAACTACAACTCTGTTTCTACGGTGTACATCGATTAACTGGTGCTAACCGTGGGGGTTACGAAGTTATACAATGTTTTCATGGCAGTGGTCTCTGGCTCTATGCGCACACGAATATCAGGGTCAGACAGACCATTCCCCAGCCCAGCACTGTGTTCTTTGCAAGTACTGTTTAGTTTCCTTCAAAATTCCAAAACTTTACAAGATTCCACATCACATCGAATCTTTGAACACATGTATGTAGTATTAAATGTAGCTAAATAAAATAACTAATTACATAATTTGTTTATAATTTGCGAGACGAATCTTTTGAGCCTAGTTAACCCATGGCAGGACAATAATTTTCAAATACAAATGAAAGTGGTACAGTACTTTACACCCAAAACTTTTCGCATCTAAACAAACAACGCGTGGGACATTATTATTGTAGCTGCTGAGGAATCTGCGTCAGTGGCACATCTGGGCCGCAGATGGAAGTAAAAGAAGCCCACCATAGGAATCTGCGCAGAAGAAGCCCACCATAGTACAAGCGCGTGGAATGAGACGACTCCCATCCTAAGTGGAATGAGACGACTCCCATCCTAAGTGGGCAAGATTTGAATTGCTATCGTGGGAGATAGCCTGTTCATCCTCATCAGTTCTTAACCCTAGGCGCGGCGTCCGGCATTCAAGCGGAGCAGCTGTGCGGCGCCCGGCTGGCGGATTCGGCGATAGCCGGCACTGGCGGACCTACGGGGTGGTCCAGCCGTCCAGGTATGCCATGGCATACCCTAAGATCCGCCCCACCCTGGAATCGGACTGCGCGGCTGCCGCTCGGCCTCGTCGCCTCCTCACCTGGACGCCGCCTCCGCCCCCCGAATCCCTCTCCTCTCCTCGGCTCTCGCATCTCGCCCAGGCAACAGGCAGGCGCCGGCCAGCTGCGCGTCCCCCTCCCCCGGCCGCGGCAGGGCGCCGGCGTCCCCATCCGGACGCTCGCCCGCGCAGCGCCGTCCCCTTCCCCAGCGCCCCATCTCCGCTCATTCGACGGCCAGGCGCAGCCTCTCCCGGCCAGACCGCGACCGGGTGGGCATCGCCAGCGTTCCTCCCCTTCCCGGGCGGCCTTCGGCCTTCCCCGCTAATGCCTCTTCTTTTCCTTTTCCTTTCGGCGCACCTTCTCGACGCGACGGTGGGCAGCGGGCGTCAAGCGACGACAGTGTTCCCCGATGCGATCCTAGATGTGCAGCCACGGACGGCTGGGGCTCTCGCCTGCGGCTAAAGCCAACATGAATTTAGCAACTATTGGATTGCTCATATTTCTATATTAAGGAGCTAGCAGTAATCGATTTGATAGTTGTCTGTTGGGGGTTAAATTGTGTGGATTATGAATGGCAATCACTGTATTAGGAAGTTCGATCTCGTGCACTGCATATTCAAAACATAAACACGCGCTGATAGGCGAGAGGATTTATTCCGTATCATGACTTGATATTTGCTTCTTATTTACATAAGTCGTGAAAGTCTGGATGTTTGCATATATCTTGATTCTTGCATGATCCGATTCATGCGTATTGGTGGGTAGTGCTGCATATTTGGCGTGGCAAAGAGAAAAAGATACTAAAAGGAAAAATTTTATTGTGTACTGATTTTTTAGATAATACCGAATACCAAATTGTATGTTGAAATTTTAATGCGGCATACCCTAAATTTCAATCCTAGGTCAGCCGGGGCACGACGCGAGTGGCGGAGAGCAGCGGATTGCTCCGTTGCGGAGGGCTAGGCCTCGCCGGCGGAGGCAGGCCTTGGGCGCCGCGACGCCACGTGGCCGCCGCTGCAGCTGTGGAGGGCGCGGCGCCGCGACGGTGGGCCAGACAGCATGACGGCGGGACGGTCCGCCGGTGTGGTGAGCCTCCTTCTATTCTCATCGCATCCCTCGCTTCGTATCTCCTTTCCTGTCCCCGTATCAGACTCCCCTCACATTTTGAAATGCCTCGTCTTCTTAAATCGTGATACATTTTGACGGTGTCATGTTATTTTAGCTTCTAGTTTTGTTGTTGTATGCTCACATGGATTCCAATTTTGCAACGATCGAACAAATCGACAAATCATGGACATAACTGGTAACCCGAACAGTCTAATTTACTACTCATCAATTCTGAGCCTTGTTTTTTTTTTCTATATTAATATTGGTTTTGCTGTGTGCATATCAGTAGTGCTATTGCCCCAATGCCTAAAATTACTTTTGGACCTGCTGCTACTACAACCAGGAATCCTTTGCCCCAGCTGCTGGTGGGACACCATGGAAGGGGCGGCTACGCTCTTACCACGCGACCCCTCAAAGTTTGCCCATGCCGAGACTCCCTTCCAGTTCCAAGAACCGAGAGGTGGAAGATGAGGTCTGCCCAACTGCTGGTGGGACGCCATGGAAGGGGCGGCTACGCTCTTACCACGCGACCCCTCAAAGTTTGCCCATGCCGAGACTCCCTTCCAGTTCCAAGAACCGAGAGGTGGAAGATGAGGTCCGCCCAACTGCTGGTGGGACGCCATGGAAGGGGCGGCTACGCTCTTACCACGCGACCCCTCAAAGTTTGCCCATGCCGAGACTCCCTTCCAGTTCCAAGAACCGAGAGGTGGAAGATGAGGTCCGAACATTAAACAAGAAAGTTGTCCCCAAGAAGAATGGGAAATGCCGCAAAGCTGGAGCTGCGCGGCAGCCGAGGGCACTTCGATGCCAGTTGCTGCGGCGTAGGGGGAGCGATCCAGAGCACTCAATTGTGATTGAGGATGAAGTAAACGAGGTAGGACCCATTCTTGCTTAATTTTCATCCATTTTATTCCTGTTCAATCTTAATATGTCATACTTGTTGCTTTGAAGGCTTGATCCAGTTCACATTTAATTCATAGCTTGGAGAAAGTTTGTTGTAATTTGTACTCATTCTTGTAGGAATATAAGGTAAGGGATGATCAATCAGCAATGATGCCTCTACGCAGATCTCCACGATTCCACCAGGAAGATAAGATTGTTGGGAAGCCGTTATTGCCACCAAATTGCCAGGAGACATCTCATAATACAAAGGCTCAAAATGCAATTAGGAAAGACAGAAATCAAGTGAATCTGAAAAGAAATAGGAAAAATGCTGGATTGAAGCCTTTGGCAAGGATGAAAAGCCACAATAAGCCTCATCAACTTTGTCAAGATCCTCAAGATATTTTTACTAGGAAAAGGGTTACAGGTGTACCTCGCATGAAGAGTGAGAAGCAACAAGAAAAGCCCAGTCATTCTGTGGTGCTGACAGGTAAGAGGAAGAGAGGCACTGAAAGGTCATCAAAAAAGAGGCCAAGTTACAACTACAAGGAACCTAAATCATTGCCTGCATATTTCCAAGAAAATGTACCTAGCAATGAACCTAAAAAGGCCATCCACAAAATGATTGAAAAGGACCCTTCTATTGTGGCGAAGCCTAAAGCTGGTCATGAGAAATTGATAAACATTGATGAAAACATTGACGAGCCAAGTAGGACTGAAAGAGAAGGAATGGAAAATTTTTGTGGTGCAGATGATTGGACAGAAGAGCAGGACATGGCATTGCGTAAAGCTTATTTCACTGCACGACCATCCCCACATTTCTGGAAGAGAGTCTCAAAATTGGTAATTCCAGTCCTAACATCATTTGGTTTAGCATTTTTTTCATCTCTTGTAAAATGCAAGACCAGACCAAAAAATCATTATCAAACATTAATTTGTCTTGCTTACATAAAAGATGAGAATGCTGTAGTTAAAGTATTGGTTGAATATGTTTTTTGCAATTTTCAGAAATAAATCTCAGTGCACATGGTCTGGTCTGTATCAATTTATTATCAAAGTTTCTGTAGTTAGGTTCTTCCTGCTAATGTATCTATGATGTAGGAATTATATGGGATATTAAAGTCACTAATTATGGACTGGACGTGGAGAGAAATTTGTGCTGATTAGTTATTTTTATTTTTGTATATGCAAAGACCCTAATGCATAGTAGAACACCAACTTCTCCTGGGTTAGAGTTACACTGGCTACACCGTTGAAGTCTGGAGGTCAATAAAACCCCATCACCAGTCTGGGTTTTGAGGCTGGTACAACCTTCTTATGAGCAAAATCAGGGGATGGTCGAGTTTTTTTAATGCATAGTAGAGCAACAGCTTTAAAATGATATTAAATTTCAATAGGAGTTCATTCTTTTTTTTTTTGAATGACTACAAATTTGCAAGTCAGCAAAAGGGCATGGTAAGCCAAATTCACCAAAGAGTAAATTGCACCAGCTGTCCCTAAACTTGTTCGGTGGTGTTCTAGGTCCCCGAACTGCCAACTGCAGTTCCATGCCTCTAAACTTGCTAAATAGTTCACTCAAACCTCCCTAATTAGTGTTGATCTGTCTATTTGACATGTTATGTGGCGTCACTTCTCCTTGAAGGTTGTTGCTTGATTTGTGAAGAGGAGGGAGAAGCGAAATGAGAGACGAGAGTTCTGCCTTATGAGTTGCTAGCATGCCACATTGGCAGCTACACGCTAATTATCAAGATTTGGACCACAAGTCGAGTACACACTTGCAAATCTTAGGGACATGAACATGCAAATTAATAGTACGGAGACCAAGGTGACACTTGTGAACAAGTTTAATGACCCCTGATGCACTTTACTCGTCACCAAATAATGCAACATTTTAAGAAATGAATAGCTAGTGGGGCTGAAATATAAAAACTTGAGGGTTAAATTGTCCTGTTTGTTCAACCAAAATAATTTGAGGCCTCATAGTGATGGTTATCTTTTCTTTTTCATACCTCACTGAGATACTTTGGTGGTAGGTCATGTTTCTTATTTAGCATATTTCTATTTATTTGGAGTTCTACCTTTAGTCTCAATGATCTTTGACACACTTTTCAGGTGCCAGGGAGATCTGCCAAAGACTGCTTCAACCGAATTCATGCTGACCTCTCGACACCCACTCCCATTGCCCCACGTCCCAGAACATGTAAAACAACATTTTCTCCTATAGGAAATTTCTCATTGTCTGATCCAAAACTTCCAAATCTCTTGGAATCGACAGTCGGAAGGCAAAGGACAGCTAAACAGAAGAGCCTAGCGACTCAAAAGACGGTGAGGCATTTGTTACAGAAGCATTACCTCGTCGACCAAGCTCAAGAGGCCGATCACTTTTCATTATTTGAAACCTCACCAAGTGCCTTTCAACTGAACATATCTTCTGAGTATTCTCCTCAGACTCCCGAAAGTTATTCAAATTCAGGTTCTCCAGGCAAGTGCAGTGGAAGTTTGTCAGCACGAAAGAAACCGTTTTCACAATTAAGAGCTGAGCGAGCAGAACCGAGCCCAGCAGTTCTGAAGCCCATCAAGAATGTTATCTTACATGAGAAATATGTTGACCAGTTGTCTCGCAGAGAAGGCACAAAAAGGCCTCGCAAAAGGACTCCAGGCTCTAAAGGCGCGGGTTCTGCGACGACTGTTTCTCGGCAGGAAGCTGGTGGCCTGAAGGCTGCAAAAAATGCTCTCATCTCGGAAGCAACTGACTTTATAAGCCAGTTCAAGAAGTTGCAAGCCAATTCCCTTGTGCACATTGTTGAAAATAGAGAGGATGATGATATTGAATGTGATGCTAGTGATAATTGCCATGATGATGATAATTGATAAAGAATAAGGAGGTTCTTACAGTAGCTACCATTAGCATTTTTTCTTTTTCTTTTTTATCTTCATTACTAAAGCTGCACTTTGGATAACATGGCCAGTTGTGCCAAAACACTGGCTAGGTATATGCAATCACTGTCAGCTTGTTATGCATCTAGTTTTGTGCTTAGCGGCATATGATCCACTAAAACAACTTGTTTCCTGTCTCTACTGTTACATTTTGAAGGATGAACTTATAAGAACAGATCCCAGTTTTGCACTTAAAGATGTTGGAAGTGGCATGGTCAATTTGCCAAGATAGAAAATTGGCATTTTCTAGTACTGGAGGCCTCGGTCTGGTGATCATACATGTGGATCAGCTTCCTCTAAGATGTCTTTGACCCAGGACCTAAAGTCAGCACAAGAGCATTAAATTGCAGCCTTTGCAGATCGATACATGTGGATGCACATCTACGTCATACCTTGAAATTTTATTTTCTAAAAGTGGCTTCAGTATCAATTCTGCAGTTCAGTGATTTGCACCAAATGGTTTGTTGTTATTAGGGGTGAAGTGTGAATAACACTTATGAGTTATGTTTGAAATTTTGTTCGACTATTTTGAGCCTCCTGTTTTCTACAATTAACAATTAAATATAGTTGCATCTTATATGAAGTCTGTAATTGTGTATAATCTGATAATGCGCATGAACTTCTCACCCGAGAAAAACTTATCAGTAAATAGTATTTTGTCCAGTATTTGTTATTTTGTTTGTTAAAAAATGATGTGGTTAAGTCGCTACATGATTCTGTTGCAAAAGGAAATAATATAATTTTTCCTTGAACTAGAATTAGTCTGGTGGGTAAGTATTAAGCTGTTATCATAGTATAATTAATATATTCCATTTGTAGGCTCTGTTAATACTCCCTCCGTTCCAAATTATAGGCCGTTTGACTTTTTTAACCCCAAGTTTGACCACTCGTCTTATTCAAAAATTTGTGCAAAATATCACTTCTTTTGTTGTGGCTTGCTTTATTAATACAAGTTCTCGAAGAATGGTTTAAATTTGACTATGTTTGCATAAATTTTTTGAATAAGACGAGTGGTCAAACTTGGTGTCAAAAAAGTCAAACGACCTATAATTTGGAACGGAGGGAGTACTTTATTTCACTGCTTGTATTGCAGTAATGATGTTACACAGTTGATGCATTGTTTCCCTTGTTTAAGAAGAAACATACAGGATACTCCAAGTTCCACTCTGCATCTTCTCTTGGGGCTGTTTTCTGTAGCTAGCTTCTAATAAAAATTTGATAGCCGGTCCTTGAGATCTTGAGCGGCGCTGCAGGTAAAATGAGGTATGGCAAAACAGGGCTTGAAAATTGTGGCATCACAGTTTGCTTAATGGGAGAAGATATCCAAGTGCAGCCTCATGTTACTTAAGAATTACCTTATCTTCATTTCTTTTGGTGTCTCTTAGTTTATTTGCAGGGTGGCCATGATATGGGTATCTGCTAGCATTCAGGATTGGAAACTAGTGTAAGTTTCAAAGAATTACCTATCTTCATTTCTTTTGGTGTCTCTTAGTTTATTTGCAGGATGGCAATGATATGGGTATCTGCTAGCATTCGGGATTGGAAACTAGTGTAAGTTTCACCTGGGACAAGACTATTTTATCAGAACAGATTAAATGCCAAAATGAGTGGTTTGGACAATGTAAACATAATTTCTATGGAGATCTTGTAGAGCTCAAGAATTAATAATCATCAGTTGGCCATCAACCTAGGTATTTTCTCTGTAATATTAGTGGAGAGCTCTTCCAATATCCACTGCCACTGGTGATCAAAATATATGTTAAACTATTTCTACTCTTGTTAGTTGTTAGTACTAGTCCATCTGGAACCAATTCTAAAACAGCCTTGATGGCTAACTGTAACTGGTTTCTGAAGAGCCTGCTTTGCACCTGACTTTTGTGTTATTCTGATTTTCCAGATGCCTGAAGACTTGAACAAAATGGTTCTCTGGATGCTCTGCTGGCCACACAGTTGATTCTTTATTTTTCTTGTCGCAGGTACTAGAAGATGTTATTACTTAAATGTTTTACTTGCTTAACTGTGTCTGCCGCTAAAGATTGGTTCACACAAGGTCAAATTATGTTATACTACTATCCCTTTTTCACAACACTGTATTCCGTTCACATGGAATTTGAAGATTCACGAACTGCATGACATGAAAAATACGACCTTTCGATTTACGTACACACTCAAGCATCACGTGCCTGCCATTGTACTAACACAATTTTACGTGAATAGCACAAATAGATACATTATTGTGGATTTGTGGAGCCCAGAACATACCTTGCAAATGGGATGATTGACATTGACTATTAAGTGTAGATGACATAGCGTGTTTCCCTTATGCTCTTGTTTGCACTGTTGAAAATAAATTTACTTTTTTCGTTTTTTGTACTCCCACTTTTGATATGGGCATAGCTACAAAGTAGAGGGCGGTCCAGTGTCAGTAAACAAGAATAAATACATTCATCATGGCTCTGAAACTGACCGCCGTGGCTTCGGGGGTGGTGGCTTACCGGCAAGCTTGTGCACTACCAGGAGCCATGGTTCGGTGGTAGCAACCATCAGCAACAATTGATGGGCTTGGTGTTGAGAGGGGGGGGGGGGGTTTAATCCTTATTGCTGGGTCGCAAGGCTACAAGTAGATAAACAGGGAGATGGGCCTAAAGCTTTTGCAGCACCGGAGCGGTAAGCTAGGCTATTACTTCATGACGTGCATTTTGATGGGTTCAGTTGAAGGACCTCGCAATTCAGTATGATGGATTGTAGCTTTTTATGGGTCAATCGAACATTGGTTGAAATCAACAAGATTCCTCATGGGAATGGACTAGTTTATTATGTCATCGAAGCTGGATTCATTGGTGAGGAATGGGAAAAAAAATAAAAATGTAAGGAAAAATGATTAACAGGCAATTGACTCTTAATAGAGTGACTTGATAAACAAACATTGGCCATATATATATATATATATATATATATATATATATATATATATATATATATATATATAAAATCAGATAGTGCCAATAAAAAGTTAATACACCAAAAACTTTGGTATTCTTTTTAGATTTGAGTCTACTAAATATTCTTTCAAAAAAAAGGTTTACCAAAGACTTTAATTTGAACAGAAAAAAATACAACCCTGATTGTTACAAGTCTTTAACATATTGGTGCACCCTATCTGTAAATAATCTGGCTATCAACCTGTGTATATGCGTTTTCTCTGCACAGACTCATCAGTCATATGATTGACAGGACAGGAGTACATGAGTCGTCTGATTCTCATATATATGATGATTTTATGTTTCCGTGTGCAGCATTGTTGATCTGAAAGATAGATCTGAAGGGGAAAAAAAGAGACAAAGGACTTTGACGCATATGCTCAATGTGTCGACACTAATGATATGAAAGATGGAAATGAGAATGGAAAAGAGACACAAAGTACTTTGTTCCAAGCATATGCGCTCGACACAGATGTCTTGGTATGAAAGATGGGAATGAGAAGGAAAGAAGAGACACATACGACTTCGTTCCAAGCATATGCTAATCTTCTAGGTATGTCTTTCCCTCACTGACCATCTAGCGAAGATACAACTTACTCTCAAAAAAATCTAAGATGCAACTTTCTGAAACTTTTGTTTACCAGTATTGCACAAAAGGTGTTTGGCGTAATCATGAACATCCCCATCACTGAAATCTTTGCCTCTGTTTTCAGGAGAGGCATCTCAAGTTATGAACATATTGACCCGTCGGTAGTCTTGGATTCTGGGCCAAAGGAAGCGAGCAGCTGTACTGCTGTAGCTTGGCATTGATGCCGCCCAACCCGTATTCCAGCTCACTCCTGCCGCCCTTGTGATGCCACAGTAGTTGAGCAGCAAGAGGTCGGTACAGTACTCTCAACTGCTTTACCTTTATTCCTACTACTATCTTTTATTTTATCCGCTTGCTTGCTCTGAAAGTCTTGAGAGGGTGATTGGCAGAATGTTTATACAGTGGCCCACATTCCCACACTTGCCACCCAACTATTCCAAATGCGCTGTCCATGAGTGGATTCTGGATTTGTTTTTATTATCTGATTTCGGGACCACACCTGCTATAAGAATTCACAAAAGTCAGAATAATACAAGTACAGAAAAAATCACTGGAAGAAAGTTCTGACGTCCGTGCATAGATAAAAGGTTAAATGGTAGCAAAAACGCTGCAGATTTCTCTATTTGGGATGTATGAAGCAGACTGAAGCACTCAAAGAAGAGGAGATAGGAATTGGTTTTGTTGGAGGACGTGTTTGTTTCTGGGAGCAAAACTTCCGCTTGGGTTCCAATATTCCATCCAGCTTCCCCTGCAGATTGCTTAGCAAGGAGACCACCAAAGTTGAAGTGTGCGTGTGTGTTTTTTTTTTTTTTTGGACTCACCAAAGTTGAAGTGTTGAATGTACTTCCTCGGGACAGCTGAAAAGAAGCTTTTTTTTCGTAGGATTGGATTCCAAACCCTCCGATTCCTCCCCGACGTTCTTTTCCTTTTTTTCCTAATAATGATAAATAAACTGAGATTTTGCCTTAATTCTTCCGGGAGTCCCAAACGTTCCACCAGGCCTGTATAAGCATAGCCGCACGGGGCCCCCAAATTGAAAGGTTTCATAATTAGCAATTGGTCCACCTAAACATCCGTTACTTTCCATGAATCCCACTTCAATGTGCAAGTAGGGGTGGTAATGGAACGTAGCTCTACTGCTCTCTTTATAATTCAATGTGGCTTTTAATATTTTTAACTTAAAATTGTATAAGATTAGAGTCCGATCTTTTAATTATATAGGTTAAAAATTAAAATCCTTTACTACCCCTGCCTGCAACAAAATCTTACAGACTAATGCGGCACGACTCAAAGCGTCGTCTTCAGGTTTCGACGTAGAATGCATGACGTGATAGACACAAGCGTAAGGGCCGCATCGGCGGCACTGCGAGTTGCCATCTGCAGAGTATAGGTCCTGCTGTTCAAGGGTTGCGCATGCTATTATTTTTTAAGGGAACGAATGTTGATATCGGAGTCTTGCTGCGCTGGTATCCTCATATGTCTCATATAATATTTCAATTTTTTATTTCTTAATTAGGATGCCATGGTATCTAAATGTGGTATTGGATTGACTTCTTAATTTCATAACTACTTCTATTTATCTAGTGGATCAGTGGATGTTTACACTTCAGTACTATTAACCTGGTATAATGGCATTTGCATCAAAATTTGATCATAAGGAGAGCAAATTGTCCACTAATAATCATGAACTTTATCTTTGTTCTTAATTTAGCTTTATTCTATTTGTAAATTACTTTGTAAATTTAAATTTCCAGAAGTGGGGCTACATTTTATATTTCCCACTGGGGTCTAAAAACTTTGGTACAGCCTTGCATTCCACTTCTGTACTGGATGGCATATTCCTTCGTCCAACCAACCAAATTTCTTGACCAAAAGTCGAACATGTTATCGCCTAGAGTTTTACGGTCAAATCTATTTTGGGACGCGAAAGATTTGCAGGAGTTTTGCATAAATAATACATTATTCAATTTCTTTGAGATCGGAGAGATTCTATGTTCCAATACTAAGAATATTTTGTACGTAAGTTTTTTGTTCTTAGAGGAACAGGAAAGATGCGAAAGAGTTTTGTTGACTAGTGGTTATAAGAGTCCCATTATCTCAGTAGTACCTTAGATTCTGGGGTCAACTCTCTATGTGAATGAATATTTTAGGATTTATCGGTATTGTGCTTTCAGTAGTAGACAATGTTCATGTCAACAGTAAAACGTTTGTGGCGACTTCATTGATCTCGAGAATTTACCGTGCTTTGATTTGCGTACGTGTATTCATAAAGGTGAGTGTGTGTTGTGAATGTCTAATAGTTATGTGTAATTAACAAAAATAGGCAAAATGTCCGGCCCCATCTTCCGATGAAGATGAAACCATAAGAATTTACAGCATCAGTGCGAAATCGAAGCAGTTCTGACTTGTGCGTCAGTTTTTTCAATCTCCAATCAAGCATACTTATCACTTATAAAAGAATTATACGAATCACTTGTTTTAGGCTTTTAGCCATTGATGAAGAAAATGGAAAACACAAGTCAGCTCTGGTTTGTCCGCGTCAAACTCAATCCATCTATTATAGAGGTAGTTTGGATCCAAGAATTAAACTTTAGACTATGTCATATCAAAGAAAATCTTAGTATTTAGAAGTATTAAATGAAATCTAATTACAAAACTAATTCCAAAATTCTGGGGCTAAACTGAGAGACGAATCTAATAAGGTATGTTAATTCATGATTAGTGAATGGTTATTATAGTATTATTGTAGCAAATTATAGATTAATTTAGCTCATTAGATTCGTCTCGCAAATTAGCACCAATCTGTGCAAAAAAAAATTATAAAAATATTTTATTTGATTGTCGTAAATGGTAAGATTTATTTTGATGCGACTGAGGCTAAAAAAAACTCTGGAAACAAACACCCCATAGTATTCTGATCTGCATATTATATTATTCTGATACTGACATCCTCTGTCTTTCGGTCACTGGATTAGCGAAGCCACACGTGCATTACTTTAACTACTACGTGTAATAACAATCCAACTCTTATCAAATCACGCGTGCCCTTCGAGATTAGGCTGATCTGCCGAAGGGCACAAGCTCACAAGTCACAAGTACCCTAGGCTCGTAGGTGGTGGTGTAGGACACCCGATTTCCCTGTAGGGCTCATCTGGCGCCCGTCCTCTGTGGCCCACCCCGCGTCCCCTCCGAGTAGGGCTAGGGCTGGGCATTCGGTTAGTACGGTTAAATCGGTTCGATTAATTCGGTTTTGAAATATTTCGGTTATGACAAACTCTTAACTGAAATTGTAGCTAGAAATCTTTTAACCGCGTAAATTCGGTTGCGGTTAAATCGGTTCGGTTTTGCGGTTAACCGTAATGTATACAATACATAAATAACAAGCAAATTAGAATGAAATTATGACATCAACTACAAGCTATTGGTCACTAAAATAAGCTTAGAAAGCTAGAAAAACAATTAATGTAGCCTCACTTAGATATCTTAATTATGAAAACCAAGAATTCTTGATATCTCACATGATTATACATATATTTAAGACATAAGATAAATACATATTACACTCAACTTGCTAAATCGGTTAATTCGGTTAAATCGGTTAGTGGCACATCAAAACCGAAATAATATGCGGTTAAAGAATATCTCAAAAATTTTAACCACAAAATTAACCATTAACCGAATTAACCGATTTTTGCGGTTAAAACGGTTCGATTCGGTTCGGTTAATCGGTTTCGGTTATATTTTGCCCACCCCTGCCTCCGAGCTTCGAGTGCCCCCCAGCAATGCGCTGGCTGGGTCTGGTTCACGGTGCGTTCCGAACAGTGCCCCGTGCCCGGCTGTGTTGACCACCCGTGGACCCCTACACGCACCTGACATCTGCCGCGGCTTTGCCTTTTGGTGGAGATGGACTGCTGGGCGCCTGGGCGCCTGGGCCGGTGTGCTTTAGGCATGTACAATAGTGTAGACGGCGATCTTCTGTAAGTATCTCGAACATCGTATACAGACAATAGAATAGATAATTTATATAACGGGGTGTTTATAGATAAAGAGCACGATGGCGACGAGCGCCCCATAGTAGGGGTAGAGCAGCGCCCTGCTGCTGAGGAACATGGCGCCGGGCACCCCGGAGAATGCGAGCAGCAGCGCGGCGACTACTTTGGTGGCCTGCTTGATGGACGGACAGACCGACGAGCTGCCGGAGAGTGGAGGAAAGATACGCATTCTTTCTTGCCGCGGCGCTCTTCCTCCCAACGATGGAATCGCGCGCCAGATCGAAGGAGTCCGCACCGGATCGAACGCCACCGTCGCCGAGTCGCAGCATGTTGTACAACGGGCAACGAGCTGTCTGTATATACTGGGAGCACGAGCCGGTGCCGTCCTCTCGTGAGACGACGGCACCAACCGGTTCAACATTTAATTAGCCTCGCTAATCAGAATAAACCACATATAGACAGCATATTAATAGCCGTTGTACATGTCTTACATGTAGCCCCTCACACATGTCTGCATTTCAGCATGACAGATTTTTTGGTAGCTTGTTCTGATTTGAGAGAAAAGGGTCTTACTGTTGTAATTTTCAGGAACTCGACCTGATAATTTGAAGTCTCTATTGTTATTGTTAGGTCATGTTTAGTTCCCAAATTTTTTCCTATAGTATCCGTCAAATCGAATCTTCGGATATATGCATGGAACATTAAATGCAGTTGAAAAAAATAACTAATTACACAGTTCAACTGTAAATGACGAGACGAATCTTTTAAACTTAATTAGTCCATAATTAGATATTAATTGCCAAATAACAACAAAATGCTACAGTAGCCAAATTAAAAAAAATCGCAAACTAAACCCACTTTCTCAAGCTCACATCCTTTCATGACGTGTCATGGACAGTAAGTCAAATACACACCTTGCATTTTGGTTCGTAGTCTTTTTTGGACTCATACTATTGTCCGTACGTGCTCTATGACTATTTCTTGTATTACATTTGTATTTTTTCTCTAATGTCGTTACTTTAGCCTTACTCAATTTTGCAATTAATTCCCGACTCGAAATAAATTCCGATCTTTATTATACCTATCATTAGTCTCTTGTTATACTTATTATTTTCGATACAGAATAAATACTATATAACAGAAAGTGACCCCTATTACCCACCATGCAACATGTATTTTCCCTAAAAAAAGAAAGGCACCTTCATACACGTGCAATTTATTATTTTTATAAAACACAAGGTGTCATGTTGAAGACAACTGTGAGTATAAATCGGATAGCATTCCAGGCAGACGCCCGCGTCGTCCTCCTCGGGGCGGCTCGGGCGGACCAAACGCGCGCCGCCGCTCCCACCCCTCGCGCTGCTCCCCACCCCTCGCCGTCGCCTGAGCGGCCGTTGGAAGTCCACGCGGCCGCAAGGAAGGCGGCGGCGGGGCTCCGCCCCCTCACTTCTTCTCCTTCCTCCCATCGCGCACTCCTTGCTAATGGTCTTGTCCATGGCGGCGGCGGCACCTTCCGCTGGTCAGCGGCCGGATCCACCCCGTGTGGACCTAGATCCGGCCACGCGATAGCCTGATCTGCTCCCCCGAGGCCTCCGCGTGGCGGGGCTCTACACCTTCGGAGGGGCCCGGCTGCGGCGGCTCGGCGGGGTCCGGCACGGTGCGGGCCCCCGTGCGTCGGGGCGCTGCGGCGGTGCGGCCCGGCGGTGGCGGCTCCAGCGGCCTGCCCTCGCCGGCGCTCGTCTTCGCCGTGCCCTCGGCTGGCGCGGTGGGGCTCCGCTCAGCTGTGTTCGCGGCCAGCGACTGCATTGGCCGCGGTCAAGTCTGCTGGTGCTCCTTGGGGATTGGCTGGGGTGCTGGCGAAAGCTTGGACGGCGACGTCTGCGGACGCCGCTCCCTCCTTGGAGGCGTCCTTTTGCACTCCTCGGCCTCCCCATGCCGGATGTTGCGGGTGAAAACTTAACTCATCTTGGGCTGGCGTCGGCGGCATTTTTCAGCGACGCAACCTTCTTGAAGGCGACGCTAGGCTATTCCGGATGGCGGCGATGGCCATGGGCAGAGTGTTCTACCTCTTCTCTTTTTTTTTCTTCTATAAATAAATTTGTTGCGTGTGCTGGTGCGGCTCGTGTCGAGGACCCAATCCGACCGGACAGGGTGTGCAGAGGCTCTGGTCGACGGCCCAATCCGACTAGACGTTGCGAGTTGAGGCCTGGTTTGATGTCCCAATCTGACCTATCCGCGGGAATGAGCCGTGTCTCTGGAGGCTTCCTATTCGCGCAGGCGGTGCAACGGAGATTTCAGCGGCGGCATGACGAAGGTAAGGTTTTGGAGTGGCTCGGTGGTACTATGTCACCCTCGACGGCGAAGCAAACCCGGATCCTTGGAGAGTCCAGCGGCGGTGGTGGCGAGACCCGTGCGCTTTAAGGTGGTGTCCGAGGAGTGTTGTGCGGCGGTGGATGCGCCGATTCCCCCACACGTTGAGTTGAGCCCTGGGTCGATGTTCCAATCCGACCTAGGTGAGGAGTTGTCTCGGAGTTCCAAGATCCGGCACTTTTCAATGTTTGGGGTGCATAGTGCCGCAGCGGTACTTCGGCGAGGGGTCCTGCATGGCGGTGACTCTTTCGGTGTGGTGCGGTGGGCTCCTCTGCTGACTTCTGCTAACGTACAACCGGAGTTGGGAGACCTGCGATCGTGTCTGTGTGATATGAAGATGACGGCGGCATGGTGGGGGAGTGGTGGTGGCCACTTGGCTTGCAGCGGATTGTGCCGGTTAGCTCTGCACGGCAGCGGCTGGTAGGTGCAGGACATCGTCGGGGACGACGGCGCTTGCGAGGTGGGCTGCGTATCGGCTTCTTCTTGGGTAGTAGTGGCGTGGCGTGGCGTGGGGGTTTTTTATGGAGTAGAGTTTAATTTGCACAACCGTGTTGACGTCCCAATCCAACCAGTTATTTGAGTCGAGTTCAAGAGTTGTGTGGTCGCGTTGACAAGTATTGTTTGTTATAGTGTCCAGTCTGGACGTTCTTTTTTTTAATATAAGCGGCAGCTCTCCGGATTCGTTTCAAAAAAACAAATGTGGGTCTGGAGCCCTGGACCTGGACTACCCCGTCGGCCCCTCTCTCGAGTCTTGTCCGGCCCCCGTTGCAGCTTGTATCTCGTAATATCTTTTAGGCCCAGTTTAGTTCCTAAAAAGTTTATCACAATACCCGTCATATCGAATATTCGGACACATGCATAAAATATTAAATGTAGTTGGTAAAAATAACTAATTACACAATTTAACTAATTACCACGAGCTGAATTTTTTAACCCTAATTAGTTTATAATTAAATATTATTTGTCAAATAACAACGAAATATGTTATAGTACCGAAACCCAAACTTTTTCACCAACTAAACACACAGCCTTACCCATTTTCCCGTTCAAAAAGAAAAGCTTTCGTTTTACACCTCACGTCCTCACCTTCCCGTTCCCCACGCACAAAGGCGACGCAAGCAGCGTTGCTTTCCTCTCCTCTGCTCGGCCTCGCCGCTTCCCCCTCTCCCCTGCCCCAACGATTCTTCCGCTTTTCCTTTTTCAAATCGCACTTTCCTCGTGCGCGTGTCGACTCCGTCGTCCTCGCCGCCGGGTTGGGGGGGACGCCGTCTCGGATGAGGCCGCGCTGACCGGAGCCGGACCACTCGCCCACCCATGGTGATGGCGCGGCCGCAGCGAGTGTACGAGGCCTGGAAAGGGAACAATGTAAAGATCCTGCCTTCTCTTTCCTCTGCTCCTCCTATGGCTTCGTGGGCTGGGAATCCGGGTTGAGCATGTCCTGTTCTTTCTTGGGGAACTCCGCTTCTTGCTGTATCGTTTGGTAGACCTGCCTGTCTGTACTGTGTCAGAATGCGGTCTACTGTTCCTGGCGCTTCCAGGCAGGAACAGTGGATGGCTTTGGATGCGTTGGCTGTGTACTTGTGTTGCTATCATGTTATCTGCTGCGGTTGTGTGACTCTGCGTGTGCGGAAGCGTCAATGTGAGGTGTTCCTGCATTCTGACGTGGTTCGCTCGCTGTCTGCAGAAATTCCTCTTTGGTGGGAGGCTCATATTCGGACCTGACGCCAAGTCCCTCATCCTTTCTGTTTCGCTCATCGTGGTCCCGGTCTCGGTATTCTGCGCGCTTGTTGCTCGGCATCTCCGCCACCATTTCCTGGCTTACAATGCGGGATATGCGATTCCTTTGGTAGCTGTAGTGTTTATGATCTATGTGAGTTCTCTGTGCTGATTCATTCTCCAGCTGGTGTTAATCAACGAGCATTTGGGTGTATGCACTCCACTGAGAACCGAACATTGTGTTTTATTCTGCGTACGTTTGCAGGTGCTTGTGCTGCTCCTGATTACCTCAGCTCAGGATCCTGGGATCGTGCCTCGCGCAGCGCACCCACCCGAGGAAGAGTTTTCATATGGGAATGCATTGTCTGGGGGCACGCCTGGGAGGCTGCAGTTCCCCCGTGTAAAGGAAGTAATGGTTAATGGGATGCTTGTGAAAGTGAAGTATTGCGACACCTGCATGATTTACCGGCCGCCTCGGTGCTCACACTGTTCAATATGCAACAATTGCGTGGAGCGCTTTGACCATCATTGCCCCTGGGTTGGACAATGCATTGGACAGGTAAATAATCTTATTTTTCAACTAAAGCTACTGTAATGCTCATGATTTTGTACTTTCGCAAACATGTAGAGAACTCAAACTTGCTAATTTTATATCTGTGCATGTAACTTTCACATCTTAATTACTGGAATAACTACACTCCAGAAGACGAGTTGCACAAGATTTTTTGGCCCTCTGATTATTTCTTATGAATTCATTTGCTTCGTACTGGTATAAGGTGTGTTGCTAGTCAACCTGCTTTTGGTTAAGGTGTCTTCAATTATTTTAGAGAGAAAAAAAGTAAGGAGCAAAAAGTGTGAATTCAAAAGGTTTGATTTTAATCTTTTACAAAAAAAAGTTCTGATTTTGTGTAAGCATGATACCAAAGTACTTGAGGGATGTTGCAGTAGCCTTGTATGAGTTTTTTTTTGTGTGGGTTTTGTATGGCGTTGGATTGTGTGACAAACCCATAAATTTAAGTCTCGTTAATTAATGCTATATGCACACCAATATATCCTCTTGTTTGTTTAATCTTAGTAGTTCTGCTGTAGATCATCGATGCTTATAGTGTGTTCCTTTGAAATTTGTTGGTTCAAAATTTATGATATAATGCCTCTAGTGCATTTGTCTTTTACATCTGGATTGGACATTCACCATGAAATTGTGTGATCTGGTACTCTCTGATGTCTTCTTTTGAGCTCATCTGAAGTATAATAAGATGGGTTAAGAAATAAGAATCATATCATAGCAAGATTTTAAATGTATTTGGCACCACTTTACATGGTCAATACAGATCTTGTTGTTACCTATTTAGTATACCTAACCTAATGTATATCTGTTGTATTTCCTTGTTATAAGCATGATACGCTTCATCATTACAAGCCTAAATCCCACTTGGTGTGCATGTAACATGCTTCTGTACTTATGTTGTATACTTAGTGGACATGTAACATGTTTCTGTACTTATTGTTGTAGGCTCAATATAGGCACATGATTATGTTTCCTTTAGGTGGAATGTGACCTTATTTTCCATCCTGACCTATCAAATGTGCATAAATGGCAGTAAATCCTAGGAGTGGAAATATGAGCGCTCAATTATCTTGCTAATCATCCTGTGACACTAGTATAATGTGCATAACACACATTATATTACTGCTCCATGATAGTTTGTATAAATCATGCGCTGTCAAAAGAACTGTTCAATTCTGTAATCCCACCAAAATCCCCTCCATCACAATATCAGCTACCAGAAACATTTAGGTCAAAGTGACAGGTGCTCAGAACTTTTATATGTTGAAAGAATGATTCCTTGCAATCTCTAGGAAATTTTGCTTTAGTTTCTCTTTTGTTGCCTTCTTTTAACCTGATCTTTATTTGCTCACTTTTACATTGTGCAGCGCAATTACCGGTACTTTTTCATGTTTGTTTCTTCCTCGACTCTTCTCTGCATTTATGTATTTGCAATGTCAGCCTTGTACATCAAGTTTCTCATGGACGAGGGCTATCCAACAGTATGGAAGGCTTTCAAACACTCTCCAGCTTCTTTGGGGCTTTTGATATATTGTTTCATTGCTCTCTGGTTTGTTGGTGGACTTACTGGATTTCATCTATACCTCATTAGCACCAACCAGGTTAGTTTCTTGATACAAAATTGAGTAATTCATTTTTTTTTCTTGACCACGGATCTGTTTTCATGAATGCTAGTTCTTTAAAATATATATTTGGCTAATCAAATGCTAGCCAGAAGTGTTGGTACATGCTCATGATAATAATAAAAAAGTGAGATCTTTTATGTTGGACTTGGACAACCAACTATCTTCACTGCAGCTATTATTTTTGTGGTGGCTCCATGGAGAATAAAAAATCTTATATTTTTATGAATTTATGTAACAAAATTGTAGGGATACTTGGTGTTATTTAGTTTTGACCATTTAATTTTTAGAAACTAAATAGTCCCAGTTACGGTTAAGAAAACCAGAAGACCAGCTGCCGACTACTTGTGTTTATATTATGTTATGTAGGATTTTAGGTTACTAGTTTGTATCTATAGCAGAAGCATTTTAACATCTGTGCAACCATTGACAATAGCTGTACAATGAATGAAGCAATGCTGCAGTTTCTTTTTCTGATGCTTTCACTTTGCAGACCACATACGAGAATTTTCGGTACAGATCAGACAGCAGGCCTAATGTTTATAATCAAGGATGTCTGAATAACTTCCTAGAAGTCTTCTGTAGCAAGACAAAACCTTCTAAACACAAGTTCAGAGCCTATGCACAAGAGGAACTGCGACCTCCCACAGTTAGCTTTGGTAGGGGGGTCGAAGACGAACCAGTTGGTGGTCCTCGGTCTAAAGTTGAAGATGATCTTGAAATTGGTAGTGATCTTTTGAAGATCTCTCAGCGGCGAAACTATGAGGATGTTGATGTAGAAATGGGAGGCCGTTGCAGTAATGAGATGGAAGGGATAGCCAATGCCAAACTTGGGACAGGTTCAGAATCATATATTCCTGCAGTTGGGAGTGATGTACGGGTACGACACTCAAGCTGGGATCGGCGAAGTGGGAACTGGGACATGTCATCAGATGTACTTACAAGAAGCGCATCAGATGTGATTGAACGTAGTGTGTTTGCTACCGAGGCTGCACATCCATCTCAAGCAGAAACTCACTAGTGAAATATTTTGTGGATTCAGAAAATGTGTGGGCGATTTGGATTGCAAGGCCGTTTAACTCATGGTGGCACACCCAAACAGAAAGGAAGAAAACACCCATCATGCATTTTGATTTTGACTGCCTTGATTGGGTTTTTTTTCCTGATGCTTGTCATGTAAGAGCAATTATTTAGTCAAAGAATTAGCCCCATTGGTGTCATATTTTCGGGTGTTTGTGCCACAGCCTCATCTGACATTGTATGGTGCATAGTCCTGTCTGTAAATTGCAAATGCAATATTCTCTTCCAACTGTAATTCTTCTTCGGCTGTTTTGCTTTGAGAATGTTTAATATGCATCTCACCTAGCCTTTGTCATCATCTTGCATTGCACCTCACATTCTTCTAAAGAGTATGGGTGCCAGATTACTCTAAACTGCTACTGGATTTACGTCCAGTTAGGTCTCCTAAACCGCGTGATGCCCCAGGGTTGAATTCCAGGTCCATCATTCAAGGAGTTCAAGGCATCCAACAATAAGCTGTCCATCTCTTTGTTTGCAAGCATGACAAACTCTTTGCTTGCTTCTTGAATTGACTCTTGGAATGTTGGCGCTTGCTTTGTTTCTAGTGGGAACCCATCCGGATTCCTGAAGAGCATCTCTGCTGTTTTTTCTGGTTTCTGACTACCACGACGGACTTACCGGAAGACCTCGCCGGTCGCCGGTCCATGGCTCGGACTGGAGCATTGAGGCCGTTAAGGATGCTTAGCTGTTGCAATGGTTGTTTTCGTTGAATTCATTCATGTGCGGCTGAAAGAATAATTGAGATTGAAAGTTTTTGTCCTTTTAATCATTTGGAGACCAGTTGCTGTATGTTTCTGAAACTCTGAAAGTAACTCCCAGTAACTGACTTCGCAGTTGATTCTGGACCACGGGCAGGCCAGGGCAGGCCAAGCCCACTGGACAATGGACTAGTGGAGTGAAGGGGAGTCAGGCCGTGTTTAGTTACAAAAATCAAAATTCCAAAAAAAATTTCCGGCACTTGCATGGAGATTTAAATCTAGACGAAATAAAAAACGCATTGCGACTGCTGTCTGTAAATGGCGAGACGAATCTAATGAACCTAATTAGACTGTAATTAGATGCTAAATTGCTACAGTAATGCTACAGTAAATAATCTCTAATGACGGATTAATTAGACTCATTAGATTCGTCTCGCGATTTACAGACAAGTTCTGAAATTATTTTTTTGATTAGTCTATGTTTAGTACTTCAAATATAGAAAGATGTCTTTTCAAAAACTTTACAACGCGCAACTAAACACTGTCTCACTGATTTTGTTGACTGCATCTGCATTGGTGTGAATGCGCCGCAGTTCTGACAATCTGACGAGTGTTTATTCGCTGGTAACATGGTTCATCTTTCAGCATTATTATTATTATGCATCCCATCTGAGCTGTTCTCTGAGGCTTCATTTCTGCAAGCTTGGCGACACCAACCTTAGATGGTGTTTGATTGCCAAAAGTCGCTAGACTAATTTTAGTTCATTGACTAAAAATTTTAGTTTCTACCTGTTTGGTTCCAAGGACTAAAAGGTACTAGAGATCATTAAATAAGTGCACAAAATATCATATTACTCTCAATCTGCATGTATACAAGAGATGGGGACCGGGGGTAGAGGGTGGAATAGTAGGCATCATGTAGGCTTTTAGTCCCAAAAACCTTCTCAAGAGATACTTCTAATTCTTTAGCCCCAACTACCAGTTTAGCCCTAAAAAATTCATACTGTTTGGTTCTTTAGCCCCAGAAGTCCTAGAGACTTTTGCATAAGTCCCATAAACCAAACACCACCTCATCACCTCACCATATGTGCACAAACGTGGACATCCCTCGCCGAAAACTCTTAGGGATAATTTGGAAGATGGGGAGTTAAAAATGGGAAAGGAAAACCTCCCATCAAAAACTAAATGTCTTATTCAAATGATATCCCCATAGATCGCTCATCCTAGGAAAAGTCAAGGTCTAATTTGGAAGAATGGGAGCTAAACCCGGGGAAGAAATACCTCCCATTGAAAACTAAATGTCTTATTCAAATAACATCCCCATAGATCGCTCATCCTTGAAAAAATCAAGGATCTTAAGGGAATTTAAGTTTTCAAAGTGGTTCTTCCCAACTGATCAGTCTCCCGTCCTGATCCGCTCTTCCGCTAGCTTCAAGTTTCAGCTGCAAGAATCTAGAGGCCGCCACACTCCTTTTCACTGTTCTTGACGCGTCTTTGAACCATCCTGATTCCTGGCAGTGATGATTCGAAAGCTACCTCTGCTCACTGCACCTGCTACGAGTACCACCCCGCCCTCATCATCCGTTGTCGATCTCGCTCGGATAAATTCCCACATCGGAGTACACAAATCCTAGCGGTCTCCACATGAGATGGGCAGGGCCCCAGAAAACACCAGCAGCAGCAAAGGAGGAATGAGGCGGCTCCGCGCCGGTTTTGACCGGACGACTCTTTTGTTCCGTCTCGCAACGTACTCGTCGTGCATCGAGCTTCGCGACGCCGGCCGTGGCGATCCATGCGAGCCCTGACACGCTAGCTGATGTGGTTTGAACGGTGAGCTGGTGTTGAACCGTGAACGCGACCGCCCTGTCGCTCTAGTCCTGTGCCAAAGGCGGCGCTGCGCTGGCCGCTGGCCGCTGGCCGCTGGGTTGACCCCCTTCGCTGGGAATTCGTGCCATGAACTGCCATGTTGTGTTGCCGTCAGCGATCAAACTGGAACTGTGGAACCCTAGCTGGTTAGCTTGGCAGCGTCTCTACTTATCGGGACATTAGCACTGCCTCGTCCAAATCCAATGGTCGAGATCATACCTCTGCAATGCCTAAGAACCATGGGGTTCACACATTACTTTCTTCTTTGAACCCAGGGTGTGTGTGTGTGTTTGCACGGCTACTTTAACATTTCTACTTCTTTCTTAATACAATGATACATAGCTCTCCTGCGCATTTGAGAAAAAAAAAACTTTCTTCTTTTATAAACATAGTACACACAAAGACACTCATAAACATGCTCGCACACTTACTCCTATGAATATAGGCACGCAACCCTACCTCTACAAGCACCACCGAGATAGTGAGCCGACGAATCAACACAAGCCCCTCGCTATCGAGGGGCATGTCGCCTACCACTGAAAGGATAGCGCTGGTTAAATTCTGAAATAAATCCAGACAAATGTAAGCACCCATGTTGAATCTAGGACACAAACCTAGGTGGATAGATTCCACCACAAGGAACCTTGCCGGTGGAGATACACTCAATTCACTTCATACATTATTTTCACGGGATGTAAATTTTGATATGGTGATAACATTTTTGCACATAGGCCATTGCAAGAAGATATGGGCATATCGTCTGAAAATAATGTTCAACGACTTTTTTTTTGGTATGTTCTCTTAATATGTCTTTCTCGCCAAAGGTTGGTGATCCTCATGACCACAAACCTACTACAATCCTTTTGAGTCTCTTTTAAGGTTGCTGTATAGTTTTCTTTTATGAAATAATTGGGGTAGAAAAAACTTTACGACAGAATTACACGAATAGACAGAAATTAAACTTACACAAGATCGTCCACCCAATCTACAATTGCTAGTAGATATTTCTTCTTTGCTCTATGGATATATAATTAGAGCAAATAATTTGCCGCAAATTCATAACTAAGGTTGGCACTGCAAGAGTCCATTCTGTTTGAAAATGAAATTTCAAATTGTAGCAGTCCGGCGGGCTAACAAAATCCTTAACGTTCAAAAAATATTGCACACTTAATATAAATATTAGCACTCTTGTTACAAAATTACATTAAATGGTAAACCTTTTTAACAAAGGGAATTGTTCCAAATAAACTTTCCAATAACTGTCAGTAGTTTTACAAACTTTTGTTGGAAAACAAAAGGGCGAGCTAATGCAATGGAAGAGCATTTGCGCGCTTGTGTCTAGAAAATCCTGCGTTCAATCAAACCTCTTACAAGTTGCAACCAAAGGTGATCATCTAAAAGCTCATACCAGACCCCACAACTTTTTTTTTTTGGACAAGAGCAGGTGCTCTGCCTTTTCATAGGAGATAGCAGGAAGTCGGAAAATTTACAGGGGAAAAGACCTAGGCAAAGTGCCAGGCTGGGGAAAAGAAAGGAAAAACAGGAAAAAAAACCCGACAGCCCAAATGGCCCCACAACTTGCATTGTAGGTGCATTCAGGATCGCGTCCTTCTTTCACAAAGGCTTGATTAGGAGAGTCTGAAAAGTAAAAAAGGTTTCCATGTTTAGCTTCTCTGTAACTTGAGCCAACATAATGGCGAGGTGTAGTGAACGCGAAGTAATCTCATGTCCTAGTATTATGAACCGCGCCCTACAGAGTCTCTCGTCCAATATTAGGGCCCGTCGCATTGCAGTTGCAGGCCGTTTGACCTTAGACTGCGAGCAAGTCTTCGGCATGCAAAGCCAAGAAGCAAAGCACTGTCACCTGTCAGGGGTGGATGCACGCTCACTCGAGCATGGACTAGCGTTGTCAAAAAAGGAATGTAAACGGAACCTTTTTTTCCATTTTTTTTACTTGCGCCGGTGCTGAAAACCTGCCAATTTGGACGTTTGAACTGTTGCATGGCACAAAGTAATCGTAATAAACAACGGCCGGGCCTCTGCTTGTCCCCCTCCTCCTCGATCATCATGCCCTGTGATTAAAGTCTCTGACTTCGCCATTTGTTCGGTGGGCAACACCTTTGCCTTGTTTATGGTAAAAAGTGTTCTGCTTCAATTCACATTCCACACAAACATCAACGGCCTGAAAAGCGAATTCAGACGTATGAAACCAGCTCCTAGCAACAACGGCTTCAGTTCAACTCCATGCTCCGATAGATAGATGCTCGTGTGTATTTCGTTCTAAACTTCTAATCATTCTCCGAGATGGGATGTCTGTGGGCGTGGCCAAACCCTGCACTGCCTTTGTGGAGACAAATCCTTCGTTTTTCCTCTTGTCCTCAGGTTTTCAAATACCTCCGCACAAAATCGGTCGATTTGGGCAGATCGCGGAGTTCAAAACGTTTGACGAAACGCGGCTAGCCGAGCTACTCTTTGCAGTGTATGCAAAGCCGCCTCGAGCTAACAAACTTGACCTCCCCGAACTGGCCAGTCAGTCCCCATGCACTTTGCATAGTCTTCTAGACGAGCTTCAGGTCACGTGGCGTTTGTGATGCTTTCTTTGGTTGCTTCATTAGCATGTGTTGTTAGGAAGGTGTCCCCAAGTCTGACCAAAATGTTTCTTCCTTTTCGGAGCACAGTAATTTTACTCTTAGGTTAGTCTCAGTGAGAGTTTTATAGAGAGTTTCAAGCATTAAATTTTATATGCCACATCAATATTTTTGATGACCTGATATGATCATTATGAGAAGAGAGAGAGAGAGTTTTATAGGATGAAAGAAGAGTTTCATCCCCGTGAAACCCACGTGATACGATTACCTAGTTCTCTGTTTTTTAAAAATTGTGCAATAAAACTTGTACTGAGACTGGCCTTATGAAAATTTTAATACACACACTTTTTTGCATTCAAACAGGGCCACACAGCATCTGAGCAACTTCCTTTCATCAAGATATATGTTTTTTTCCTCAAATAAAAAAGATTTTTTTCTCTGATGCAATGTACGGCATGTTCGTGGTTGGGTTAGCCTGAGCATCAGAGCACGCACGCGCCCCACAGCACCTTTATTTTTGTATGTAGACACCACCTGCTGCGATCTCATCTCATTACCTAGATGTGGTACATTCTCAAAAAAAAATAAAAAAACTAGATGTGGTTGTAGTGGTAGCAAGCACCTCCTGTTGACCTCTACTGTATTGCGGTCAACACCGACCTCTACTGTCGGATAGGGCACTGTCCAAGCAAAGGCAGAAAAACAGAGTGCTTCTGGAAGTACTCCGTAGCTACCTAGGCCTGGCCCGTGTCAATCTTGCCATCTCACGATTCTTTATTGGAAAAGAAATCGTTTACTACGCCACTATATTGGAAAACTTATTTTGACACGTTATTATTGCAAAAAAAGAAGACAAATAGTAATGTGCGCACTACAGCAAAGCGCCACAGTGGTTGAGTATATCCGGCAAAGTAATGTGCGCATATATGATATATATAAATAGTATATGCCCTTTAAATTACATTTACATATATGCCAAATATTTCTAATATAAAATACTAGTAAAAGAACACAGGAATACGGTATAATGCCAGTACTCTCCTTCCACTAGATCGGCCTTATGCATGCGTGCATACCGCTAGCTAGTCAAGTTTGACTGATGTACACACGGAGAACTATGTTAGCATGGCATTGGCATGCCATGATGTTAATGGCCCTGTTAGGTCTATATGCAAGACCTCTTCACGGATAGTTGTAACTTTTCGCGACGAATCTAATGATGGTAAATCGATGATTAAGTACAGTGATGGTACACAGCTACAGTAAACATTCTTTAATTATGCGACAAATGCATCATAAGATTCGTCAGGGTTCCTAGCGCAGGAGTTCTGAAATTGATTTTGTAAACTGTCTTTATTTAATACCTCTAATTAGCTGTCAAATACCTTCTAGAATCTTCTAGGAAGAATCCAAACAAGACCAATTACACCTAACGTACGTAGACGTTCGTATGCCGCCTTTGTCGAGATACTGACATTGAAAAGCTACTCCATAGGAGTAGCGCTTTCGGTGGTTAATCTTCTTCTTTTTTTTTTAAGGAGGCTTTCGATGCTGAATCTCATGAGTGCGTGCATGCAGATCCGACTCTGCACCGGCCGCCGCCCAATGCCGCTAGCTGTCGTCGTTCGTGAACCGAAGCCGCTTGGAACGAACTTGGAAGAGACTTGGTGCGCCCGGCCGGCGGCGCCTCTCCTCCTGGCGGTGACGAAAATTAAACGCGACCGACCCGCCGGAGTTGTCGTCCCGCAGAGCATGCATACCGCCGCCCTTCGATCCCCCACCGGCCGGAACCTTCCGGATCGAGGTCTGTGGTGCACGCGGACGAGGTGGACGGACGGACGAATGGCGGATCGGAGGAGTAACCCCAGAACCTCTGCTCGACGCCGTGGGATCCCCTGCTGGCATGGCCAATCGCGCGGAGCTCCGCTCGGGGCGGCGCCCGCCCAACCCGCCGCGTGGACGGGAGCGAGGCGAGACCCTCGCACGCCGCCACATGGCCACGCATGGCATGGGTGGCGGGCGACGAGTGCCTGCCGCGCACGTACCCAACGGACAAGTTGACGTTGCCGGCCGCGGGCGCCGGCACCTCGGCCGTCTCTTATCCGTCGCGTGCGTGCACCAATGGACCATGGTGATGGAATCATCTGCCCCGTTGTCAAACGAAAATCGTAATATCTCTCGATCGCTTATAGTGGGTATATATAAAACAGAAAAATAAAATACTTACTGCTAGTAAAAGCTTGACATGAATAAATTATTAAATTCCCGTGTAGCATGCATGATGGATAGCGCAATTTGACCCAGGTTGACCCCATGTCGGCAATGCAGTGCATGCGGCTCCACAAACGTTAGCAACCGGCCGCCATCACGCTAGCTTTGACTCCCCCATGATAATAAACAAACAAACAAATAAACACAAGATAGTTTTTCGCAACCGTGACTTAGCACGTTTTTCATTAAGAAGAAAGCAGTTTACAACACAATCTTGATATGGCTAATCAGAGCTTGACCAAAACAAGTGCACAAAGGACTAAAAATAGAGAAACGCTGAAGAAACGCACAAACAAACACAACACAAGCTAAAGCAGCAAGCAGCACTAGAAGGGGTAGGAACCCACCTACCTAACCTGCCCTAAAACGATTTAAACAATTGGACCTGCAAAAGACAAATACATCGCCCAAGACAAGATTGCCTAAAGAGAGCCGCATGCGACATTGGCGGCAAAGCTTCCACCCAGCGACTACAACCCGAGCGGCGAAGTCCACTCGGAGCAACAACCCAAATGGCAAAGTATCCACTTGGAGCAACGGTGGCGGCAAAGCATCCGCCAAACTGCAGCAATCTGAGCAACCAAGGCGACGATGAGCAGCTCAAAGCGAAGGCAGGCACAGAAGAAACATCTCCCGAGAGGGAGGCGACGATCACCAACACCACCAAGACGACACCCGGTGTCCCAAGACAAATAAACACAAGATAGTTGGGGATAAACAGGCAGGTTATTACACGATTTAAAAATTTTACAATTGTCTGATGCGACTACATAGGCTAGCTGATCGATCGCCTCGTTTACCTAATTACTAACAAGGCAGCCAATAATCAATGCACTTTCTCGTACAGAGTCTAGATGGATTCAACGGCACATCCGCCTGACAGACAGAGGCCCGGCGCGCATGCTTTTCTCTGCGCAAAGCACAGCCGTGTCGCGGTCAGCGGGGCGGAGGGGAGACCAGGTCCAAATCTGAACCGCCCCTTTTATTTCCCGGCGGCGGCGAGACGAGCGCCGGCGGTAAGCACGAGACAGACGTATGCCGATCCAATCCAACACACACATTCTCTCTTTCTCTCTCATCTCGGCACGTACGGTTCCATCGACACATCCATCCGATCCGTCCGTCCGGCGGTCTCTCTGTATATATAGGGCAGCACTATTTCATCCCCGGGTTCCAAATAGGCATTTGGTCCCCAGCATCCAATCTCCACCGAGGAGAACGAGCCCTCGAGCCGTCCACATGGAGCCGGTCCCGACCCCTCCCCCCTACCCCGAGCCGAAAAGGCTCCTCAGTCCGCGCTCTCTCCGGCCACGATTCGCTGCGGCAGTTCGTGGACTCCGCCTGTCTGGTTTCACCGGTAACACACGAACTTTTTTTTTCATGCGAACTTGGTTTTCCACACGTTTTATCCCCACGCTTGTTTTGCACGCACGCCTGATTCCTTGAAAACCTTGAAAACTACAGAGTTTTGCATTCGCGCACAAGGCATTCCCAAGTGAATCTTTGTAAACTGTTTATTACTTGTGTGCTGGTGCTGAGCTCAACAAATTAAGTATTTTATTCCCATTCCATAGAGCAGTGCAGGTACTATATTTTCAATCATGTCATACGTATTTTGCAAATAGATTTGTTGCCAGATGAGTCAAGGAACACAAATTGAACAATAAATCTAATTTATTCTCTGTCTGTCTCAAGGTCCATCTTGTCCATTGTAGTCTTTCAGCTAGCTTCCAATCTCGTACACATTGGCATTTGTAGACTAAGTCGTTTTCAGAAGAAAACAAAATGCTGAATGTGTACACCAAAATGATACAGTGTTTATCCTCGTAGTCAGAGACATATCATGCTGAGCTCGCTGCAATCTAAGCCCGTGTATTCACTCTTACAGTTTCCTTCTGACCTCATCTTAGCCACTGCCTGCAATAGGAACACTATAACAGTAGAACATTTCACACATATGTCATATGTGAATAGAAAAATGAACTATATGGAACATATCTTGGAGTTTGTTTCTTCATCACAAATAATGACATACATAGATGCAAAAATGTAGCTACATTCTAAAATGGAGTGAACCATAAAAACCAGTCTCAAATATTCCCATGTGAATGGAGCAGATGACCACAGCTCAGATCAAAGCATACTTTGTAGGAAGCATACTTTGTAGGCAAAGATTCAGTAGGATGATAACACATCTAATGTTTAGAAATAAGGAGTCCTTAATTAAAGTACAAATAAGCTATATGATCAAGTATTCAGTGGTACTAGCTGCTGATCGAAAAATACATTACGGGGAACAAATCAGTATTGTCCAATAAAATAAGTTTGCCTATAAGAACCACACAAGCAATAGTAGGCTAGAAGAACCACACAAACAATAGCAGGCTAGAAGGTAATGTACGACAACCACAATGATTGCAGTAATAATTTATCAATTGTCCAATAAAAATAAGTTGAACTAACAATCAATAAATTCAGAAAAATTAGCCTAATAATTTGCTAGTTGATTTAGCAAAGGGATGTTGACGGTGATCTACAACCACCGATAGAAGTTGAAATCAGGAGTTAATAGCAAACATTCACAAAATGTCCATTGCTCTGAAGAATTTTGTTTGTGTGATTCAGACATATGAGATAATCTGTAAACTGCGAGTTGATACAAAAAATGCTTGATACATCAAGTCGAGGGAGTAATAATTTTTTTTTTCACAATGTAGAGACGCACACAACTTAAGCAGATCAGCTAATCAGATCAGCATCTTTTGGTTGATGCCTATCAGATAGTAACAACTAAGAAGTATGCACATATGAACAATTACATATCTGGACAAAAACAAGATGCATATCTTAATTCTTAAACAGGAACTCATCTAGTTATATTCACAAATAAAAGTCATCAATTCGTTTATAAGAAATTAAAGCTCTAGTTATCTGAACAGGTATCTCTCGGCCAACAAATAAACATCTGTCTATGAAGAACAAGTATCATTCAGCCAACAAACTATGGATTCGACACTTTCTAGATCCACCCTTTACTCCAAACTGTAATTAGTAATAAATAAAAAAAATACCAAGAAAACAACAGTTTGCTGGATCGTCTCATGCAAGAGACGAAACAAATGAACATGAGCTAAAGTACAGTCTGATAACAATGGAAAACCAGATAGAAATCTACCTCAGCGCCTGGAAGTTAGCAAGAAGATATCTTGTGGCCAGAATCTTGATGGAGGTGCTCTGCACGCGGCGTTCCCGTGGGAGCTGGACAGGTCTGGGCTTCACGGCACATCTTCGGGCACCTGCTCATCTCCTGCAACTTGTTGGTTGGGGATAGGCGTCAACTGCTGAATGTTACCATCATCCTGCAGAGACAACATAAATCCCATGTGTGTGAGCAGATTGGAAGAAATCCCATATGCGACTACGAGATTACAATAATTTATGGCCAACAATGCAGGAAATCAATCAAAATCAACAGAAATACAGCAGCACAGCGGAGACAGGGTGGCTGAGGGCGGGTGAGTCGAGGATGCGGCGCAGCGGAGACAGGGTACCACCGTGGAGGGCAACGGCACCCGGCGCTGCAGCTCGCCAGAGCAGCACAGGACGAAGAATCGACGCGTTGACCAAAGAGTCGAGGGCGCAGGGGCTCGCCGTAGGAGAAAAGAAGAGCACCGCCTGACCAAAGAATCGACGGCGGGAGGACGAGTCGCGAGGAATTGAGGAGAAGGCGCTGCAGCTCGCCGGGGCGGCACGGGAGCCGGCGGCGCAGGGAGTCGGGGAGGCCGGCGGTGCAGGGACGGGCGGGCACCGGCAGCGCGGGAGGGCATTAGAGCGGGCGGCGCAGGGCGGCACGGCAGCCGGTGGCGCAGAACCTGGCCAGGACAACAAGGATTAGGCACCCACCTGACCAAAGAATCGACGGCGGGGGCCCGAGTCGCGAGGAATTGGGGAGCAGCCGCTGCAGCTCGCCGGGGCGGCACGGGATCCGGCGGGGCAGGGCGTGACGGGATCCGGCGGCGCAGCAGCGGATGGGGGCGGGTGGCGCGGGTCGGAGGGGAGCCGGCGGCGCACGATCTGTGACGAGCTGGAAGAAAAAAACCGTCAGCAGGAGGGAACCGCCGAGGACAGAAAACTAGACCGGGGGAGGTGGGCTCGGGAGGGAGACGCCGGCGTGAACTCGGGATGGCGACGCCGGCAGTGAACTCGAGATGGCGACGCGACGAAATGCTCCCGGCCTCGCGAAGCAATTGGAGCAGCGGGGTCGATGGGGGAGCTGCGGAGCGGCATGTCAGGAGGAGGAGCTGGTAACCGCCGGGAGGTGGGGGAGGTGGCGGTGGTGGCGGGTGACGGTGTGGGGATTGGAGAACGGCGACCGCGAAACCGCCGGCCTGTGGGAGCTAGGTGGGAGGCTGGGAGCACGGACGAATCGAACGGGCTCCCGAGCCGGTGCTCCCTGTACGCGGGCGGCCTCAAGCCGATGGGTCGGCTTCTCCTTTCCCCTGTCCGCGTTCGGCTCGCTGGGACTGAATCGTATTTGGACCCCGGGGTCCATATATCAATACTATATATATATACCCAGTCCGCCTCGTGTTGCAGAAATACTGAAATAGAGAGGCTCGACGTCGTCGGCTTTGAACCAGCTGCCGCCATTCGCCCGATCCATCTCATCTAGTCGCATCGCGTTCGCATCCGGTCCGTTCAAAGTCTCCGCGCGACGTCGTCGTGCGCGACGCATCAGCCAGCCAGATCTTTTATTTGCATGCGATCGGCGGCGGCATTGCAGTAAATTGCAGCCCGGCTGACCGCGCTCGGTGGGATCGGAGACGATGGCGGCGGACGGGCGCCGGCCGCTCGCCGCGGGCTGGGCGGCGGCGGACGCGGACGGGGGCGACGCGGCCGCGAGCGCGGTGCTCTCCGGGGAGTACCAGGCGCTGGAGAAGTCCGCGATGGTGTCGGCGCTGGCCCACGTCGTCGCCGGCGGCGACGACGACGGTTACCCGCCGGCTGCAATGGCGCCCGCGGCCGGGTACTACGCGCGCGCGCCGGCGCAGCAGCAGTGGGGGAGCTACCCGTCGGCTGCCGCCGCACCGACGCCGGATCACTTCTTCGCAGCAGGTGAGATCTTCACATTATATTACTCTATTCTATATGGCAGTATATCTCGAGCGAGAACATTAGCATGCATGCAGGTAACGGGAAGGAATCCTTAGCAATAACAAACCCAAAGAACAGCTTCGCGTGACGTGTTCGCTCTTGCCCTTTGCAACTTTCTTTAGGTGCGCCCTTCCTTTTCGTAACGGTTGCTGCTTGTTTAAATCAACATGCATGCGTGCATGTTTTAGTCGTGCATTGGGAGATGAGGTACATATGTATATGCTTCTGTATTACAATAGTATTGTCGCTGTGAATGTACTTTGCTTGCGCCAGGAGGAATCCTTCGCCGCCCAACCATGAATTACAGTCCCGGAGTGGTCTAAACACGTACGATTGGATCCACAATAATTTAGTGTTCATACTATTTTTCAATTAACTTTGACCAAATCTATAAATATATAGCAACACCTATACGACCTAATATACGCACTATTGACATATATTTCATTGTATTTTTAACAAAAAAATACGGTATTGCAAATGTTATTATTTTTTTTATAAATTTGATGATATTTAACTTAAGATATACCTAATGCGATATGTTAATAAAAACAAAGGGAGTACTAGATACTTAAAAATTGTAGGCTTTGTGGCTGCGGTGCCACCGAATTTAATGCGCAACGAGCACCCACCAGCCAAAAATGTTGGAATTGACCTAGGTGGAGCCGATGAGCAACTCGTGACCCGTTGGATCGGTTCTAGGTGCGCGCGCGAACATCGTGCATGCAAAATGAGCCCCGCATGTGGATCTCGATCGCCAGCGGAGATTAGGCGCAACAAGAAGCTGTCGATCCACAGCCTCTTCCAACTCCCACCAAACAATCCGCATCCACCCTGTACTCGTACGTATCCCATTCACTGCACTCGTGCGGCACAACAAAAATACGTACTGCTAAGCTAGCTAGGAAGGTGTGCATTGTGTGTGCGCGCACAGACAGCTGCTAGCGTTGGATTGGATATCTTCTCTTTAGTCTTGTCACGTCGCTAGGAGATATCGCTACACCTCTCAGAAAAAGAGACATCGCTACAGTTTTTTAGAGAGAGAGAGAGAAAAGCGACGACACGACACGACTGTACGAGTGCCGGCCGGGGAAGCTACGACGTAGGTACGTACGTGCTCGCAACTGGCCGATACGGATAGACCCGTATTAATAGCTACGCCCACCAAAAATACGACCCGTACGTACCCGGCGTAGTATGGGTCAGCACGACGCGGGAGCGGTCAAATGCGGCGCGCGCTCTCTCTATATATCTCTCCGCGCTGCCTACCCTACGCTGCACGCATGACCCCCGCGCGCGCAAGTGTGCGTGCCTAGCTTGCTCATCGATCAGCGTTGTCAGTGCTCGTCGTGTCTCATCCATCTACCGTGTCCGCGCGCGCAGGAGGAGGGGGAGGAGAGCAGGGCGGCGGCGGGCACCACCACGACGTGCGGCGCGCGGCGTCGGCGGCGGCGGCCATGGAGGAGCACTCGCCCACGGCCGCGGCGGCGGGCGGAGGCGGAGGCGGCGAGCGGCGGTACCGCGGCGTGCGGCAGCGGCCGTGGGGCAAGTGGGCGGCGGAGATCCGCGACCCGCACAGGGCGGCCCGCGTGTGGCTCGGCACGTTCGAGACCGCCGAGGCCGCGGCGCGCGCCTACGACGAGGCCGCGCTCCGCTTCCGCGGCAGCCGCGCCAAGCTCAACTTCCCCGAGGACGCGCGCCTCACCGCCCCGTCGTCCGCCGCCGCGGCGGCCGCAGCAGCTCCGCCCGCCTCCGCGGCGGCGGCCTCGGCCGCCGGCGCGTACCCGGACGCCAGCGCCGTCTCGGAGTACCTGCAGTACCAGATGCTGATGCAGGGAGCCGGCGGCCATGGCGGTGGCTTTCCTCATCAGTACTACGGCGGCGCCGGCGCCGTGAGCAGTTCCTCGGGCTCCTACTCCTTTCCCGCCTCCTCTGTCACCGTGGCTTCTGTGCCGCCGTCCTCTGCTCCAGGCTACGGCGAGGCGGCGCAGTGGACCGCCGGCACCAGCTGGCCGGACAGTGCGTGGAGCTATCCGGCGACTACAGGTTCTTGGTCCGGTTCCGGCAACTATCCACCGTCAACTCGTCCTCCTCAATAGCCCCAGCTCCCTATTCCATAATACCCACGTCTTCCTTTTTTTCCCTCTCCGAAAGAACAAAGCTTGTTTGATTGAGAAGATAGATGCTTTTTTTTTTGTTCAAGGTGCTTGCATCCGTGCAAGATCCAGAAGAAGGTTGCGATGTCGTGTTTCTTCTTTGCTTGGTGGTGTTGATCCTTTATTAGTCATGTGGTGATGAATTTCGGCTGCAACTTAACGGAAAAGCACGTGATAAATAACACTGCACTTAAAAGTTCTTTATTTATTTGTCGATGAGCCATGTGACGCTGATCGCTGAGGTCCTGTAAGCTGTCATCTGATCTAACAAGTTCGCCCGCAGGCTTCACGGCCGCTGGCATGGGAATGAAGCACGTGGATGTCAAATCATCTCTTACGAAGTTTTTGTAACTTCAATCAAATTTTGGTCCTGTATCATTTTTGTTAGAAGTTTTCTTTTTTTATATGATACATTTATGATAGAAGTTGGCCTGTGAGCTCTTGCAGGACCAACAGAACTACAAAAAAAAGGATCTAAATGATAAATTCACAAAAAAAGGCTCTTCGCCGAGTTAGTGTTAGAGCTAGCAGCTAGGTACTTGGTTTGGGCTAAAAGTTCATCAAAGTCCGATCCAAGTTTAAAGGGAAGCTCATGACAACAAGCTGACTGCTGACCAGACTCTGGGTGCCACATAACGAGGTGCTGGTCTTCAACAACCGTTGTAGCGAAGGGCCGTCATTGGGCTTGGGCTAGAGGTGGCGGGAAGTATCATCAATGGTGACAGGAACCGCCAAAGGTGGGGAATGAAAGTGGTGGAGTTCGCAAGAAATGTGGTGGCATGTAGCGAGTTTTTATGACCAATGTGTGATAAATAGTATGTATTATCACAAATTGGTACATTTTTTCCTCGCAAAAAAAACAAATTAGTACATTTTTTTCTTTTTTTATATACTAGTTAGTCCACCGGAGACGATATAGGAGAACGGAGACGCAAGATCATGAAGAGTGGTAGGAGGTGGGTGCTCGTTTGCTATACTTATTAATGGCTGCGAATGAGGTGGGGAAGGCATAAAGAGACAAGAATGCCGAGAAATAAGATATCACAAGGGTATGTGTATTGCGTGGTTTACATTGTAACATCGAGTAATGAGCTCCAATGACAACACTTGTATAACATAACGGACACAACTAAAATACGGCCGGCCGTAAATTTAGTTATTCGTACGGCCGCACCGTTTTAGAAATACAATGATTAGGAATCAACGTGCGGGCAGTGACACGTGGCAGCACGAGGATTGAGAGAAATACAATTATAATACTTAGTGGGTTGCATCTATATAGAATATATAGATTTATAGTTCTTAAACCATCCATCAAATACAAATTTCGATTGCACAATTATATCTCTTTCGAGGAGACCTTCAAAACAAGACCCCATTTGAATATATTTCGACGATACTTTTCAAAACACATAAATTGTTTTATGTACAATGAAAAAAATGCCAAAATTAATTAGTCAAAATGCTCAATCGATCTGCTAAAGTTGCCTATTATTGATAATGCGATCAACATTCACCTACCTAACAAAGTTGTTTACCCTTATCCACTATTGACACTAAACATTCTATCTTCACAATATAAACACCAATATCTATTTAACTGAACTCGGGCATGCAAAAGCAACATTATGTAAACCCGTAAGCAATTTTTGCAAACATCATAAGCAAATTAGAATACGCAAAAAAGTATTTTCTCTCAAAAAAATTATATCATTAAAACATAGTGGTGTGAGATCTTGTTTTGAAGATTTTATTGAAACAAACACACCTGTGCAATCGGATTTTGATTTCGATGCTCGGTGTTGAAACTATGATCTTTTCTATTTTGAAATTATGTGCATGCATGTGCTGTTTGGTTCTGACATTTTCCCTCACATGCATGCAACACCCACTGTCCGAACGGCCGTACGACCCGTCTGATTTACGGCCGGCCTAAAATAAGTCTTTACCATAACATAATATGGTCTACTTATTTCTCTAGAATAATTTTGTGTCCAAGATCAAATAAACAGAGCATTCCTGTGACCACGTGTGTATTCTTATTAAAAATAGAGACGCTCTTTTGTTGCGCCATTCATGGTAGAAGAATAATAAGTACAATACAAAACATGCATGACCGGCATGTCCCAAACACCGCAGGAGAGTATTTGAACAACGCGGAACAACCTCTAGCTTATTATAGCTCCAGCGGCAACCCATAATTTTGCTTCATACTTGATTTTGATCATATGGACACCAATATTGTGTTGTCTCATAATCAAAATTTTGTTCCCTTCTATAGTTATCCAGTTTTTTAATTGACAAGATCGACGGACGTGGTGTATATGTGGCATGCATACTTACATGAAGCTTTTACACTAGGGAGACGTAATTGTTCTCAGCACAAGGAACGTTCTTTGTTCCGGCTGCTAAGACCTCTCCACACGTACCAACGTGACAAGATCACAAGAACAAACTCACCCACCTAGTCCTAGTCGCCTACTCAGCCACCCCCACGGAACCACGGACGTACCGCACCGCACGACTTCGTGCGTGCGCCGGTTTCGAGACGGAACCGAACCGAACCGGACCGGCCCGCTTACGGTCCGCAACCACCGCCGCCCGCCACGCCCTCCTCTTCGGCACGTCAACCCACGGGCCCGACCCCATATCCCAGTGAAACAGTGACGCGCAGGGCCGGCGCCGCCCCAGGTCGAGCGGGCCCCACGCGAGGGGCAGTCCGGTCACTTCAGGCGGCGTGTCGCTTTCGAACTCGACTCCGCCACCAACTGCTTCCGCAGGTGGTGTTTGGTTAGCTGCCCCCTCCTGCCCGCTGCTGCTGCCGGTGCCTGGAGGTATCCAGCGGAGCCCAACCACCTTGCTGCCGTCGAGGCCGCCCTCGGCTCCTCCCCGCCCCGCCCCGCCCCGCGAGAAGCTTCCGGAAGTCTCGGCGAGGAGTATCCGGCCCCTCGATCGCAATGCCGGAGGACAAGGAGTACGCGCCCGTGCCGCTCGGCCAGGCGGCGGCGGAGGCGGCGGCAGCGCCCGACCCCGAGGACCCTGTCAAGTCGCCGCCGCGGCCCAGCTCGCCCGCCACGTCCACGCGCAAGGTCCGGATCCGTCTCGCCCTAGAACTAGAACCTACCCCCCGCGCTTGTATCCTGGCGGGCGCTCGGATCTGGTCGCGCCTGTGCGGCCGCGCTGTTCCGGTTCAGCAGGCGTCTCGCCCTTTGATCTTCAGAACTCCTGTTTCGGGTGGGCTGCAGGGGTCGGGTCGGCCATGTACGGGGAGCTTACCTGACCGCGCGTTCTGTGGTCAGATTAACGCTTTGATTTTGTCCACCCCAACCCCATTATTATCGGTCCTCTTGGTGCTATTTTGCGCTTGTGCATGTTTGTCCAATCAACGTCTATTGTGAAAGCCACTGGCCGTGGCAATGTGGGGGCATTACTTACAGTATAGATCATGTCGGAAAAAAAGGTTTAAGGGGTACTACGTGATTTCTCATGACACCAAATGCAGGCCATTTCGTGCTTGAAATAGGCACTGTTTTTTTCGTTGTGTGAAGTGGGCACTGAAATTTAGACGAAAGATTTTTCGGTTGTCCTTAGCAAGATTTGTGCCGAATGCTGCATATAATCCTACTACACATGAATTTGGGTTTCAAACAAGTCTTGAGTAGCATGATGTTCATGGAGTCAAAAGTATTTTGAACTTGAGCATGCAGAGTTGTAGAGAGGGAATGCATGAACTAGTTCAACAATTTTGTTAGAGAATACGGGACTCAACAGTAGAAATATGCTAAATTAACTACCCTTAGACGTTAGTCTCTGGTCTACCCAGTGGACAAATAGCAGTTCACATATTTAGGCATTCTAATCATTTTCCATCATAAAGGTTTATTTAGATACAACAACAATAAAATTATTCCAGCAAATTATGTAATGAGTACCCAATCTTGACGTGTTACTGTCTTGTTTTTCCTGGCGTATCTAAATCAATATATTTCTTTACAAGTCTACATGCATGTAACGTGTTGTTTACAGACAGTATTTTTGTACTTAATAACCTTGTTCGTTTCAACAGGCATGCTTTGCTGTTCTTCAAAGCTGGGTGTCTAGAAAATTTATGACCGGATGGTATGTTTCACAAGGATCAATTCAGATACTTTGCAAGAGCTACAGCATATCCATGCTAATATCTTGTTCTTGTCTGCCTACCTTTTCTTTGCAGTGTAGTTCTATTCCCAATTGCTGTCACGTTCTTCATCACTTGGTGGTTTATTCAATTTTTTGATGGTTTTTTCAGCCCACTCTATGCAAAACTTGGGTTTGACATATTTGGTAACTGTTTATACTAAATTCATTCTATACTTGTCATTGTATATTGCTAAGAGTGTCGAATTATTGGTTTCCTACCTATAACTAAATTCTTTGAACTTCTTGAGTACATGATAAATTGTTATGATTTGTAGAGTGCATATACTTTCTCTTTCTTGAATTCATATTTTTTCGTGACAAGAGATTTTGACATTATTTCAGGCCTTGGGTTCTTGACCTCCCTGGTGTTTATACTTCTTGTTGGAATATTTGTGTCTTCTTGGGTGGGTTCAACTGTCTTCTGGATTGGAGAATGGTTTATAAAGAAAATGCCATTTGTGAGGCACATATACTCTGCGTCAAAGCAAGTTAGCACTGCTGTTTCACCAGGTAATGTAATCTATACACAGCTGCAATTTTCACATGCACCAGGTAATGTAGCTTTTCTGTAGCACATGGACCAGGTAATTTGCCAGCACATGGATACTATATCTAAAAAGTGATAACTTTTTAATAAGGTAAACATTATGCTCCATAAAGAGCATAAAACTGTTTGACAGTCACATTGTTTTTCTTGCGTACTTTTTTTACTACCATGACTCAGAAGCACCAATTTTATGCTCTAAATGTTGTGTGTTTGTAGCTATCAATATTTTGGCATTTATATCCAACTTTCTTATGGTTCCTTTCTTCTGCCAGAAATGTTCTTTTAATGTTTTTTTTTCCTTTTGGCAGATCAAAATACAACAGCATTTAAAGAAGTAGCGATTATTAGCCATCCCCGTGTTGGCGAATATGCATTTGGATTCATAACATCAACCATGGTTCTTCAGGTACTTGTTCATGCATATTTGCATGCTGTAGATGGCTTTTGACCAGCAGATGGTGATTTAGAAGAATGCATCTGAAGATTCATTCCATTATATTTTTTTGTTCTCGTTCTTTTGTGTTCAAGGTTTGCATAAATAATTGAAAATTAAGTCTTACATAGCATAGTAAGGTGACTTTCCCATAATTGTCAATCTCTTTTCACATAATGATCATACAAAGCCTTAGCCCTTCAAACCAGCCTGGAGCTGAGACCCAGTTTCTTGGGGTAAAGGGATATAGCAGTGACCCATATTAATTTGGACATCTATCGTTCCATTCAGAGTAACGTTGCACTTAAAGAGGAAGTTCTTGTGCTTAGGTTAATACTTGACAACGTTTCTTGGAATCTTGATGAACTCTGAGATGACCATCTATTGTTTCATTGCAGACAGACAAAGGTGATGAAGAACTGTGCAGTGTTTATGTGCCTACCAATCATTTATATATTGGTGACATCTTTTTGGTAAACTCTGCTGAAATTATAAGGCCCAATTTGTCCATTCGAGAAGGCATAGGTTGGTTCCTTGCTCTCTTTTTACGTTTGCCTCTACTGCTACTGTCCAGAGAAAAGAAAATAAATGTTGGTTCCTTTCTCTCTATTACAGTAATTCCTTTGAATGATTTGATTTGAGATAGAAAGCAATTGTTAAGTTGTTCATGCTAGAAACTATTAAGATGTTCTGTTATCTTTCAGGTGCTAGAATTTGATTTTCGTTTTTTGCATTTGTTTCCCAAGCTGATACAAACTCATAAACTACATATAATAAAGCTTTTCCTATAGCTGGTTTTCTAATATTTTGATTTTGCTGTTATGCTTTCTACAGAAATAATTGTTTCGGGAGGAATGACTATGCCACAGGTGATCACGTCACTTGACCCAACTCCTCGCAAGAACCAGAACATCCGTTTGGACAGAGTGATGACCGTATGAGGCATGAAACTAGGTATATAACAGGCATAATCTTCTGCAAGCAGGGTTTTGAAAGCTACCTTTTCCAAGCCCCCCTTCATTGCTAGCATCCTTTGGTCCATTTTGCATCTTAATACCAGCCAAAATCAATTTATCGTAACGAATGGAATGTCAAATTACTAGGTTCTTGCAAATCATATAGACTGATATATACATTATTGTTGCTGGTACGTTGTATTGCAGGGTTGATTGTGCAGAGGCGAGTGCCAATACATATGATCGGTTTTGGATTAGAAGCTGGAGCACGGGGCATTCAGAACGCTAAAGTGTGGCACCAGATACATGGCAGCCAGAAATGTGATCGTCCTGCACTGCCTTGTGTTTTGTGTAGTTGTGTTGCGCAGTTGATTGGCCAGTGACATGAACATTGCAGCTCCAGCCACGTGGCCTTTGCCTGATTCAAGTTGTATCAACCAGCTTTTGTATATACAAAAATTCCTTACTAAGAGCTGCTGAAATCACCAATTCTTGCACGTTATATTTTGAGCGTGGTGAGATTAAGATTTGCGAGGGGATTCTTGGTTTCTTTCTTCAAAAAAAAAAGAGGGGGTTTCTTGGTTTCGCAAGGTGCCCCTTGACATCGAGGCATCAAAGTGGCATGGCAGTAGGGCAACTGGTGCATGTTGGATTTGGCGTGGGAGGCCGATGTATGTTAGGGTTTCGAGTTAGTGACGTCAAAAATAACAAACCAACGTCAACTGTAACGGCGATGAGGCAAACTGGCACAGCAGGAGGGCGATGCGGCGATGCTAAACTTCAAAGCAGTAGGGATTGAGAGTTGCTGGGGGAGTGCTGCCGGCTGGCAGTGGCAGGTAACGGACGAAGAAGAGGACGAGTGGTATTCAATTCAACAAATCTATTTGGTGTTCAGTCAGCAACACAGAACACTTTCATATTTCAGGTTATGTAAAGATGCCATCACAGGTAGGGTCATTTTCATGGAGCCAGGAGGCAAAGGATAAGAGATGATCCACACACAATAAGCAGGCCTTTGAACTCATAATAGCATGACATGAAAGGGGTAAAATCCTTTGATAACCTAAACGACAGAGCAGGGAAGAAACAGAAGAGAAAACCCTTTGGTGCAAGGCCAGTGTCACAAGAAATGAAGAAACCGAATGTCAGGGTAGTACAGCTCAGACAGAGCATCAGTCTGGGAGAACAGCGCATAGGATTCACATCTTAGTTTCAAATGCTTCCTAAACAAAGCTCACAAAGGCCAAGAGAGCGGTTAAAGACCTTTCCCTGGAGGAGCGGCTTATATACTCTGCATCTGGGAGAAAGAGATCCGGATCGTGTTCCCCTCCAGTGAGCTGGCGTGTTTACACACGAGAGCCTCTGTCGCCTCCTCTTCCGTCTCAAACATGACGAGAGCCTGCCTCTTGCCATTCACCTCGAACAGCTTTGTGTTGACGACAGAACCATGCTCAGACACGTGGTTGAGGATTGTTTCCTCGGAGATCTCTTGGGGAAGGGCAGAAATGTGTATCATCTTTGTTGGAGCGCAGCAATGTCTGTAGTTCTTGACTACGTTGCTGTTGAACCGGTTAAGGCTCGAGTTTAAGTAGTCATGGGCGTCAGGGGCGGGCGTGATGTTGGGGTACTTCGAGTAGTTAACTTCCAGTTTCTTCCCAAACAGAATTGCGCCCTGCTAAAATATAGGCATCCCAAATATAAGATGATAGTAACAGATGTGGAAAAAAAAAAAATGTGATTGACGATAGTCACAGATGTGAACAGAAAATAATGTGATTGAGAAAAGAACCAGAGTCTGAATGTACCTTTAGATAATGCACAGCTAGCTCAGCCTGCAAACCATCAGCCATCTCAACTAGGGCGTGATCTGGTTTATTACGCAATATCTTGATTCGTACTATGTTTCCGTACAGCGAAAACAGATTGAAAAGCCTATCCTCATCAACTTTCTGCACATAAAAGGGAATGATTAAAGATAGTAGGCCCAATCGTCGCAAATAGTACTTAAGAGGATCTTTTCTACCAAAAAATGAAAGCTTAAACATACATGAAGTCACCAACCACTAGTATAATATAATTATTCAAACGAGTATAGAAATTTTAACATAAAGTAACCAAAGGAGCTGCACTAGTTTAGATTTGATGATAGAAAATAGGATAAAACATGAAAAGAGTCAACTTACATCAGTGTTCAAATTACTAACTATGAGCGTGCACCGTTCATTGGTACCAGTCACTCCATGAGGTAACGTTCCACCAAACGCAGCCGCAATCATTGCTACTCTTCCCATCTGGTATCACCAAACACAAATGCTTTGTATGAATATTCACAGGAATGAGAGAAGCGATAACTCAAATCAGAATAAATGTATATTCAGTTAAAGCATTTCTCTGCTATACAGCATTGAAGAATCCATTCAGATGCCAACCTGTGCGTACGAAGCTGCAAGTAAAAAAATGAATAAATATTTTCACAAATATCAGGCATGTGCAATTAACAATCCAAAAATAAATAAAGTTTAAGTGCGCTACCTCCAGGTTGTTGGAAGGCATAGAGACCAGCTGGATCAGGATAACCTTGCTGCTACAAAAAATTTGAAATAATAGAAAACCACACAGTTTAGCTTTACAGCATCAATTGATCCAGGTAAAAGAGTACACAAGAAATGTATCACCACCAACCTGAGAGGTCCTAGGACGTTGTTCTGTAGGCAATGATGGATTTGTAAAATCCCTGAAGAAGAAGAAAGGAATTAGAGGCAGGTGGCTTTCATGTTTAATGAAAATTAAGTTACATGTTAACTTGTAAGATCTGAGATGGCAATATCATTTCTAGGTAACTGGCATTAACACAAATTGCAATGTCGGTTGTAGGGATGGAAAGTTAATATTACCTAGACCGGTCATTGTTGTAGTGGACTTGCAGTTCACTGAGGCTGGATATTCAAGAACAGAAAACAAGAAGAAATTAAGCTACAGAAAGTGAGGGAGACGAATTTCAAATTTGTTAAGATGCTCATACTTTGAATATTGAATGTCTAGCTGGCAGCAACCATCATATATGTTTCTTCCCTGGGATATTGTGTTTGTTAAGAATAGAGTAATATAAGATATAGATGCACAATACAAGGAAATCAGTATCATATAATATTACATGCAAAGAACCAAATGCTTCCACAGCTTCTTGGCGCGAGTTATACTGAATAAGAGCTTGAAAACCTGCATCAAGTAAGAAAAGGATGAAGAACCTATGACAAATATACCTATATCTGGCAGGAAACGAATGGGTGACACAAGGAAAACATTAGAACATAAGTACTTAATCAATCCCATGGGGTGAAGGGTTAAGTTTGTGAAATTGTTTTGGTATAAAAACAAAACCATTTGAATTAAACAATCGGGACAACAGGTTTAGATGTACAGAACTGTACCAGAGACCAGTCATTTGCAGACACATCTAGAACTTGTAACCAATTGCTATGTACAGCACATGATGTTGTTAGTAGTTAAAAGCTGTTGTTTATACCTTACTTTTTTGAAAGAGGATGCATCTCAACAGACCCACATTTAATACATATAAGGCTCATATGAATTGGTAAAGCCACCTTACCATTCACATGCAATCTATAAGTGAATCAGAAAATGTATAGCAGGTGTACGTGTGCGTGGTGAAAAGATAAGAGAGAGCAGGAAAATCTGACCAGCTGACTTTTGAAATGTGACTATCTTCTCCACAAATCCATAAGCTTTGAATACTTGATGTAGAACCTCCACCGTTATAGGATAGATCATGTGGTGGATAGTAACTAAGAGGATTCGGTTGGGTTCAGACTCCTGAGGCCAAGCAGCAACAAGCACCAAGATGGAAAAGAGGAGATAGAAAGAAAAGAATAAATAGAGAGGAATGTGCATAGAGTTGGAAAATAAGACCAGACATGATATGCCAATCTAACTCAACTATCTAAAAGAGGAGGTAGAACTATATAAAATACAGCTGAAAATGCTGCCAATCAATGCAATTTTGAAACAATTAGTTGCGTATGTCAATGATTTTTATAAAGAACTAGTTTTTACCACTGTTGCAATCGAATGTCCAACTTCTAATAACTTTTCCCCATCCTACTCCCTCCTTAAAAACTTACAAAATGGATTGCTCAAACTAGGAAATGACAAAGCCTATTCCTATCAATATGCAGGCAACTAAACCTACATGGAATCTACGGAGGTATGAATTGATGTTTTACTCAAACATACTAGCAAAGGGGGCAGCCATTACATAACTTAAGAGTATGCTCTCACACAAATAGCTATCCTACGACATGGGCTTAATAAAGCTGATTCTTTTCCTGTTAAGTCATTGACTATTGCTGCCAAGCCTAACATGTCTGATGTGATAACTGATTATCATACAACTAAATGCCAAAAAAGATCAACAAGAAATAAAAGAACATATGACACACTAACAGGCATTATTTACATCCAGAGTCTATAGCATGATATTTATTTAGGTCTGGATCATTTTAGGAAATACAATAGATTAACTCTACAGTACATAATTGTCTGGCGTACCTGATCAGAATTCCTTCCATGAGAGCTCTGGTCTGTGGTAAGTTCTTGGTGGGATGAGAATTGCATGTATATATTCCTTCCCCTAAATGGCAAACATGATGCACAAAAATGATATACCACATACCAAATGGAACATGAAACTCAATTGAAAAAAAGGTTACATTTAAGCTAAACAAGAATGCAATATGGATTGAAAGCTGAAAATATATTCACAGAATTCGTAAATTTGCACACATTATATATCCAGTATAGTCATATTACTTAGCAGATTACATTGTAAAACATGTATGAGTATCTCTTTTTGGAGCTTCTGGCGTCCATAAATCATTACAGCCAACACACAGTACCTTACACTAGGTTGAACTGAACTGTAATATTGCAGCGCGCTCACAGAGGCATGTATGTCTTCCATCTGCAGAAGAGCCTACTCCACAAAATAACCAGAAGTCAGCACTAAAAATAAGTCAATCTACTTTATATCTCAAGCGCAAAAGAAGGAAGCGCTCACCTGGTTCTTGGCACGCAGCATGACAATCTTGGAGACCAGCCCGAACGGCTGCAACAGCTGGAGTAGATCAGACTGCAATCACAACAGCACGGTGGGTAGATAGAAAGTAAAAAATCAAATATTTCGGCACAAAAACCAAACCTGACCTAAACCCTAAACCCAGAAAAACACAAAAACGGAAAAGATTCAATATTCCCCTTTTCTGCTCCCCTTCTCACCTCAGCAATCTCGTGCCCAACGTTGCGGATGTGGATTACCTTGGACGGCTCCGCCATCCTCCTGCACTGTAACACAGGCAGCAGCCACTAATCAACACCAGGGACCGACCCAGTATAGGACATGGGTGTACACATGCACACCCGATAATTTTTTGCAAAAAAATCGAAGTCAGTAGGTATGATACATGTATATATTTGTAACTGGGTCAGATCCGAGTAGAAATAGTTTACATTAGGGTTTGGGGTGCTCCGTTCCGCACAGCAAGAACGGAAGAGAGGGGGCAGGCATACCTGGTGGGTGCTAGTCGCCGGTGAAGACGTGCGAAGGGCACCGCAGCTTGCCCAGTCGCCGCCGCCAGGAAAGGAAGGCCAGGAGGGGGGAGGGGGGGGGGGGGGGGGGGGAGGGAGAGGGAGAAAGAAATAGACGAGGGGTGCACGTCCAGGTCCAGCAGGCAGCAACGCCGTCTCGGTGGCAGATTGGCAGCGTATTGCTTAGGTTTTCTTCATCTGAGGGTTTCTTTGGAGCACGACTTAAACTATTAGAGCAGAAATAACGTAGAATTAGAGTTATATAAAACTTAATCCTACAGAAATTTAAAATATAAAAAATATTTTCAAGAGATCCTTAAACATCATGTTATTTTCCAGGAGAGCCAATCTCATATTATTTTTTCTTCAAAATACCTATAGATTCAAGCATCCAATAAAAAGCCTATAATTCAAGCATCCAATAAAAGCCTATATAATTTATAGATACAAATATTTTGTTCCAAAATATATTATAAAATAAAAACATTCATATAGGATTGAAATGTTTAAAAATCATATGGTTTTCCTTTGTTTCAAAGGACACGTTTTTTTTAAAGAAGAAAGGACACCTAAATCGTCATCTTGTACTATATCCATCCTGATTTTCTTTTGCTTAATATTAGTCACGTCATGAACATTTTTTTTTGTTTGCTTTTTTATGCAAGTTTCTAAAATCCGAAATTGATATATCCAGTGTCTTCAAATAAAATCTATCAACTAATAAAATGTACTCTCCATATAAAGTGATAGAAATAAAGTAAAAGAACCGGACAACCACATTGCTCCTTAGGCCAGTCTTAGTGGTAGTGTCATGAGCATTAAATTTGCCGATATGACAAAGTTTTTATGAAGAGAAAGTATATAGAGTGTTATGAATATGAGAGGAGTGTTATCCCCATGACATTTCTACAGTTCGATTACCTAGTCTATGATCTTGATAACTGTGTCGATTACACTTGCACCGAGACTGGCCTTACCACGGGCACGTCAAGCCCGACGCAGACAATAGTCAAAACCCCCGAACTGTGGCTGATGCTGATTTGGTACGATAAAAAAACAGTACTGGAGGGCTGACTGACAAACGAACTGAACAGAGTGGATATATTTGAGACAGTCGTTGATGTGCTTCAGTGCTCAACACAGCGGACTACCTATTCCGCTCATCATGGTCAACGCAGGTCCATCACTCTCTCAAGCGCGCGTATTTTGCTGAAGGGAGGGGATATAATGGTGTTGATGTAAAAATTTCCTCGTACGGATCTCTGCATTTCATGTACGCTAGATTCGGGAAGATTTGCTTCGCTCCGGAGTAGTGAACCCACGTCGACGTGCATGTGGTAAGCGCTGGTGTGCCAGTCAATTTGATTCGCAATTGACAAAAAAGGTAGATATTAAATTCTAAGGATATTCAGCCGATATTGATGACACCAGTAATCGGCTCTCGTTCAGCTGATTGGGGAGAGCAAACTACGCTTCAAGCAATGTAATTTGTGAGCAACACTTAAATCTAAATCAGATCGGCCTGCCCGATCATATTATAAGAGGTAGTCGATCGAAATAGATCTAAACTGGATAAATCATGGTAAAAATTTAAAACAAACTAGATTAAACGGATTAAACTATCAAGATCTAAGCAATTACCGGTAAATTGTGATAAAAACAACTAAAAACCAGATTAACATATCAATTAACCTAACAAGTTGATAACTTCATCGATAATTGGTGAACAACTTAAATCTCGCCGGACAAATCTAACTTGCTCGATAACTTAAGCGCAATAGACAGAGGAAGAAGCGATGCGCCGTCAACCTTGATCTATCTACACAACTCGACTCGAAAGTTACCAGCAAACCGAAGTCGGGAGGATGCAGCCCTGCTTGCTGAGAAGAACTTGTAAAGAGAAAAAGCTACTCCAACTAGGATTTTGCGAAGCCGCCAAAATGAAAGGTAAATGTTTTGTGTTGGATGTGGCTAATTCAAATTTACAAATATCAGAGGTTTGCTATTTATAGCTTAAACCTAGACTCTATTGTCGATGCGGCTCATATTACTTGCTTACAAAGAAAAGATCTTTTCTAAAAACAAATACTACTAAGAGATAACCTGGTAATGCCCGCTCAGCTTTCCTTAAACTTTGTCTGCTGCGAAGTCCATCCTAGCCCATAGGCCCAATACATTTTCTGTTCCTTCTTGCTTCAACATCGCCCATTCTCATCGGCTACAAATCAATTAACATGTTTAAAAAAAACGGTGTTAACAAATTGTAGTGTTTGAAAGGAGTGTACGCAAGCTAATTTTAATCTAGCCACATGACAGCAGCCTCCCATCTTGATCCAACGTAGCATCGTAACTCCATAATGCTTAAGCTGCAGGTATACCACCTGATACGATGTCTAAAGGCTATGTTTAAGTTTTTTCAATCCTTTGAAATTGCAGAGATAAGTACAATTAAATGAAACATCACATGCAATGTGGTTTCTAAATTTAAAAATATCATAAATTCAAGAGCATGCATCCAAGTTAAAAATTTGATTAGATCATTGTGTTCCTCTCAATGATACCTTCAAAAGAAGAGTCCAATTGCATATGTTTATATGGCAATTTTTGTATGGTACAAAATGTTTATTTTTATTCTAATCTGCTTATGATTTTTCCAAAATATACTTATATGTTCTAAAAGGTTGCTTATTATAAATTGGTTGGGGGAACTAATTTAGATAATGATATCCATGATAAGAAGAGAGCACTATTGTTATGGAGGCATTATGAACGGATAATTAAGTGGAATGAGTGAATTTTTTGTCAAATATATAGGAAAATTTGGTGAATAATCTTAACCACTTTATTTGATTTATTAATTTCTTTTTGCAGTTTGGTATAGGCAATTCTGTGTCCACTTAAAATATGGCTTCAAAATATGGACAGATTAGTCTTGTTTTGTTGATAAAAATATAAGAATTACAATAGTGCAAATGGATTCTAAATTCGATATATGATTTAGCAAATGTAAGCATTTGAAGATGATTCAATCATTTTTTAAACATTCATACATTCATGTTGAATGCAACTTTTTATAGTTAAAAGTAGAAAAGAATGTTAAAATACAGTCAACAGTACATTAAAGCACCCGCAGCAATTTAGAGAGAGTACGCTCTCTATATTGTTGTCCACCTCAGCTATACTAAGCGTTATAGACCACTCGTCCAACAGGATTGCTACAACGACATGCTTATGGGTCCTCCATGTTACAATTTTTAATCTTTGCTTTCTCACTCTTCTAAGATCTTCTCGAAAATAACTCTCTTCCAAGATCTCACCTCTCCTTCGAACATGCTTTTGGCGTAGTGGTAAGCTTCCGGTGTGGGAGGCAGCCGGCGGGGTACATGTGAGTTCAGACACTATCAGGTTGAGGCTTTAAAAAAAATCTCACCTCTCCCATCCAATATAGTTGGCCAAACGGGCCGGCACGGCAATAGCACTATGTGTCACGGTTGATAGGCCGTGTCGTGCCTGGTAGTGCCACCGTGTCAAAATCCAAGCACTAGCACGACACGGCCAAGACTCAGTCGGGTCGTGCCGTGCTGAGGGGCACGACAGTGCCAGTGCCGGCACTAGCACACCAGGACCTCAAACCTTCATTGAACTCAAAATTTCATAAACTACCAATTCAAACAAAGGAACTAACATATATAGATTTGAACTAAGAAATTGAGCATCACACAGAGATAAAGTTACCAACACAAATGTGCTAACAAAAAATTAAATTTATGGGGAGCTTGTGCAATGGCTGCCTCATTAAAAACCTCTCTAGGTAAAACTCACTCTTGTGAGAAATTCTAGAGACGGAAAAAAGGACAGCCAAACTCCAATTAAATTCATTACATCACAGTTCAATACTTAAGTTTTAGAGTCCATAAGTTCTAAATGTTATAGTTCCATTATGTAACGTCCCGCCTCCCAGAGGCCGGGCCTGCTTACATCTGGCAGTTTTATAGGACATAGACTACCCTCACAGACCAACACAAGTTTTTTCTGCGCACTTTGTCCTCACTCGTGCGCACCCGAGAAGAAGTTCCCGGTCGGTCACCCATCCCGAAATTGCTCCAGGCCAAGCACGCTTAACTTTAGAATTCTTTCAAGATCGGCTTTCGGTAAAAAAAGTTACAACTTATTAGTATGAGTATCCTATTAATCCTATTAAATCTTTGGGCTGGAGTGTCACATACTCACCCCCTTAAGAGACCGACATCCTCGTCGGTCAATCCCAAGCCAAGAACGTCCTCTCTTGGCCATGTCTCGTACGTCCAGTGCCAACGGCCCATGTGCGACGTCCGTGCGTCCAGTGCCAACGGTCCTTGTGCGATGTCCGTGCGTCCAGTGCCAACAGCGTATCCCAGATGCCCGCGCACTGACCTGCCGGTGGCATCTGCGCCCCCACGCGCCCATCTCTATGCCCGTGCACTTACGTCCGTACGTGCCCGTAAAACTGCGAGAGTCGGCTCTGATATCATTCTGTAACGTCCCGCCTCCCCGAGGCCGGGCACGCTCACATCTAGCAGCTTTATAGGACATAGACTACCCTCACAGATCAACACAAGTCCTTTCTGCGCACTTTGTCCTCACTCGTGCGCACCCGATAAGAAGTTCCCGGTCGGTCACCCATCCCGAAATTGCTCCAGGCCAAGCACGCTTAACTTTGGAGTTCTTTCGAAATTGGCTTCCGGAAAAGAAATTGCAACTTATTAGTATGAGTATCTTATTAATCCTATTAAGTCTTTGGGCTGGGGTGTCACAATTACATAAATGATCATTAATCAAGATAAAGTTCTTCAAAAGCTTGTTCAAGCTCCATGTCCTCCACATTCTGTTGCAGTCTTGCTTCTGCAGCCTCCCAGTCCGTGATGCAGGTCAGCATCTCTACCATTTCATGCTTCAAATTCCTTCTTCGCTTCTGAATGATCCTGCCAGTCATATTAAAAGTGAATTTTGAAGATATGGTAGATACAGGAATAGTTAAGATATCTTTAGCCATAATTGAGAGTACTAGATATGTAAGTTTGTGCTGATGCCACCAGTACAAGACGTTGAAGTTATCAGTTAAGTGGTTGACAGTGTCACCGTCCAAGTAGGACATAAGTTTAGAAGCATTAGAAGCTGATGACCTTACCGCATGTAGCAGAGAGGTTGCAGATGTATCTCTGGACATGTTAAGACTACCAGGCAAGGTACCACCACCTAAACCAGCACCACCACCATCATTATAAATTTCATCCCAAACAGATCTTGACTTACCAAATAGGATAGGAGGGTCAGTCCTCCTCAACCTAACAGCACCATATTTCTCATCATATTTATTGTACACATCAGTAAGTCTAGTTCGAGTGCCAAGCAAATAAGTAGAAAAATTAGTACTAGTGAGACCACCTAACCTTCTAAGCACCCTAGTAAAATCTTTTATTTTAGCTCTGGGGTCCAATATGAATGCAAATGAGTAAAGCAAAGGTATGCCCCTCCAGTACTTATTATATTTGTATATCATAGGTTGCACCACAGATCTAATGTGTATGTCATTAACATAATTTTTTAGGTGTAAAGCAATCTTAACAAGATAATGAATCATGAGTGGAGATGTAGGATAGTACACACCAGACAGTGTAACTGTTGAATCATAAAACAACTCAAGAAATGATAGAACTTTTTGTGCCACCATCCAATGCTTATCAATTAACAGCAAGGGTGTAGGGTCGAGATGGCGGACTAGAGGGGGGGTGAATAGTCCTTTCTAAAACTAATTGCGCCGGCTAACCGAAACTTATGCGGAATTGAAACTATTCGCTTAGCCAAGACTACACCACTCTAACTATAACTCTAAGGCACCTCCAAAAAGATCCTACACAAAGCAAATGGAGTGCCAAGCTAGTAAGAGCTCTCTTAATAAATCTAATGCCAAGACACACAAGCCTAAGCACTAGTACTTCACAAACCGCGGGAGCTCCTACACAATTCTAATGAGCAAAAGCACAAAGCCAACCTAAGCTCACTAGATGCTCAAGGACAAGGATACACAATCCAAATCCAAGAGCTCAACTTGCTTAGTTACACAATCTAAGCAAGAGCAACTAATTAAGCTACACAAGCTAACTAGATACACTAGGATCTCTACTTCTAGCTACACAAGCAAGAAGTTGATTAGCAAGCTACACAAGCTAACTAATCACTAGAGAGCAACTACACAAGCACAAGATATAGAACAATGTAAATACAATGCTTGTGATTTGGAGAAAGCAAACCACCGAGAAGAGTAGACAAAGTTGACACGGTGATTTTTATCCCGAGGTTCACTTGGTTGCCACCAAGCTAATCCCCGTTGAGACAAGCTCCAAGGTTGCCGCCGATCCTCTTGCTAGTGGTGACTCTCAAGTCACACTCTCCCACGTGGAGTGCTCACACCGAGCTCTAGCACATGATCCGGCCGGACCACTTGTTGCTTTTCACGTCTCGCTCAACTAGAGTTGCTCTTCGCGGCTCCCGCGGGGTGAGCACAATACCCCTCACAAACTCTTCTCCGGAGCACCGCACAAACTTCTTGCGGGCTTCAACGGAGTCTCTTGCCACCAAGCCGTCTAGGAGGTGGCAACCTCCAAGAGTAACAAGCACACCGGCTTGCAACACGATCACCTAGTGCCACTCGATGCAATCTCTCAAAGCAATCGCACTAGAATCGCTCTCTCACTCGATCGGATGAATACTATCAAGTTAGAGTGAGTAGAGGGCTCTCAAGCACTCTCACACATGGACACTAAGTCCCCAAAGTGCTCAGCACTCACAAATGGCCGGCCACACCCTCTATTTATAGAGGGAGGCCCCAAACTAGCCGTTACACTCAAATCCCGTGAAAACTGAGTTTTCGCGGACTGTCCGCCTCACAAAAACCGGACCGTCCGCCATTTAAAACCAACGGCTAGAACTGCAATGATTATGTGTCAGAGTCGACCGTTAGAGCCCCGAGCGGACTGTCCGCGCCCATGGGGCGGACTGTCCGCGGTTCAAAACTTCGAACCAACCGATTTGCACACGTCTCTGACTAAATCTGGAAGTTACCGGCGGACTGTCCGCTCCCCAGGGGCGGACTGTCCGCAGTTCAAAACGTGAGCACACACAGAAACCGCAGAGTTTCTGTCCCAGAAATTTCAGTAGGAGGCGGACCGTCCGCCCCCAAGGACCGGACGGTCCGCAGGTCATTTTGGGCACCCAAGACAGAACAACCAAGTTTCTGCGCCCGTTTCAGCTTTTAAAGGCGGACCGTCCGCCCCCATGGACCGGACGGTCCGCAGGTCATTTTGGACCACCCACAGAGCCAAAAACGGTTCTGTTTGAGCTCAACCGAGATAACGGCGGACCGTCCGCCACTCAAGGGCGGACCGTCCGCAGGTCTAGCGGACCGTCCGCAGGTCTATTTCCAGCAGAAATATACCTCGGTAAAACGGCCATAACTCTTAGCTCCGAAGTCCAAATTAGGTGATCTTGGACTCTATGGAAAGCTAATTCAGAGGGCTACACAACCCAACTGAATACTTGATCCAAAACACAATGGATCAAAGCAGTATTCCACTCCAAGGGACAACCTAATTTCCGGAGAAAACCGAAAAACCCTTCTTGCTTCCCAAAGTTGATCAACATCAACTCCAACTCTTTCTCCTTTGCACATGTGCCAACACCACCACGTGAACAACACCATGTGCATGTGTGTTAGCATTTCACAATCATTTTCAAAGGATTTTCACTTGATCTCACCACGCCACTCGATCCTAGCAACATCGCAATGTTAGATCGCTCAAGTGGCACTAGATGACCGATATGCAAACAAGTTTGCCCCTCTTGATAGTACGGCCATCTATCCTAAATCCGGTCATGCACTTCTCTACACAACCTTTGACCGGTGAAATGAAATGCCCTACAAGTCATACCTTTGCCTTGCGCATTCCATTTCATCTTTCCAAATATTGATGCCACACAAGCACCAAACTCCATCAAGCCTTTTGATCATCTTCATGAGTCAACACTTGGCTTGATCTTCCTTGAATGATATGATCCACTCCATGTCATCACATGACCTCTTTGGTCCATCGATCTTGACCTTGCTCGCTCTTCACCGTTGCCTCGGTCCATTGGCGCCAAATCTTGCCCAAGCTTCACCGCCTCGCGGTCCATCGCTTCAAAGCCTTGACTTGCCCTTCTCCATTGCAACCGGTCCATAAAGCCAAGCATTGTCTTGATCTTCTCCACTTTGGTCACATGACTCCATGTCATGTCTCATATGCAATGAGCTCCTCGATCACACTATATGAGCATAGCATCAATCCCTTAGCCATTTCTCCACCATGGCACATGTTGCTCATACTAGTGTCTTTGTGTGGACTAATTTCCTGTGTATCTCAACATAAACACTTATTAGTCCACCTAAGTTGTCACTCAATTACCAAAACTAAACAAGGGCCTTTCAATCTCCCCCTTTTTGGTAATTGATGACAACTCTACAAAGATATGGAAATTAAGCATATTCCAAGCTAGCACTTCACACATGTGTAAATAGCTAACTTGGTTTGGATTTTATGTTTCTTATCCACCATTAAGACCACTTGTAAAGATTGGATAAGCACCATAAAAATCCGACTTGGTAGTGATAACTCCCCCTACATGTGTGCTCAAGAGATTTGGTTTTAAACTCACACACATGCATAAATATGAAATTTGTGGGATTGTTATCACTACTAAGTGATGCTAAGGTATATAGGATAAACCTTTGAAGCGTGATACCAATTTGAGTTGCATCCTTGGAGTTCATTCCTTAGCATCAATGAGTAACTAGACATTCATCAAAAACTCAAGATACCTCATGAGATCAACAATATTAGCAAGGCTCTTGATCCATTTGTAAAAAAAATGTCTAGCTACAATCTATGCATGCTAGTTATCAAATCATCAATTAAGTTCTATGACTAGCATACATCACACACAAGCAATGCATATATAAATTTTAAAACTTATGCAAATGCAAGCAAGCACATGAATATGCACATATCAAATGCAAACAACTAAGTTCATGAGCTTGCTCCCCCTACTTGTGTGCTCCTCTTGTCCAAGAATATTGATCCTCCTCAATATTGCCCCTCTTGATCCATGTCCATGATCGTACTCTCATCTCATCTCTCCCTTTGTCATCCAAGGATAATTCATATCTTTGTTCATTTCTCTCCCCCTTTGTCATCAATGACCATAAAAAGGGCCGAAGCCACATGAAATTGGCCATGTGAAGATCAATGGCTACCACTTGAGGTTGTACCTCTTGTACTTATAGGGTTACCACTTGAATACCCCTTGTAGGCAATCATATGAAGCGTTTGTGGTTTGATACAAAGAGTTGGACTTGGGTAGATGGTTGAGTCTTGAATCTTCATTTTTGATGGACACTTTCAATTTGATTGGAATTGACACCACTTGTAACAACAACATGTGGAAGCATGAAGATCACCTTGAAATGCCACATGTAGGATACTAGTAGGATCCTTGACCTTGATACTTTGTAGTGGGGCTCCTCCCCCTATGTCAAAGAGTTTTGTCAATCTACTTGAATCTTGAGCTCTTCTTGATGAGGATAGCTTTCTTGATTTGAATTGATCACTTAAAGTTGAGGATCACTTGTGGAACCACCATTGTTGTACTAGATCTACTTGAATGAGTACCACTTGTATGACCATGTATATCACTTGTAGAGATACAATGATATACCTTTTGTTGAATCTAGTATCATTTGTAAAATTATGATGGATCACCTTGTGGAATTTGACATTGATAACCAATTCTTGAACTAGATTGTTTCCATGAGCTTCTTTCTTTTTGACTTGATCTAGACTACTTGCCCAAAAAATTCAACTCGGTTTGAACCAATGACAAGCTTCTTCACACCTCATTCTAAGGGTTATCTTGACAATGTTGAGTTAAACACTTGAAAGCTCATTTTCTAGATCAACTACTTGGGTTTACTAGCTCATGAACATGTCATATGTTACCACTAGATCATATCAAGCATAGAAGCAATAGTGGCATCATAAAACATTTAAATTTATTTTATTTTTCATGAATGATCACTATATATGACTATATGCATTAATCATGTCCTTAGCATAGTATGAATGCATATGTCAAGCAATTTCACCTTGCTATGTTGGAGTAGAGCATAGTCATTAGATTCCAATTTAGCTCTCCAACTAGTATCATGAAGTCCAATTATAATAGCTTGGTGAAGACAATGAATGTCAATATGAAAACCATTCTTCACCCATATGAAATAAATATCCCTTATCATCAAATGCACTATCTTGTTGTGGTTGGCTTGCTTCATCTCTTTGATCCTTGCTTGCATGAGAGAATACCATTTGAATATCACTTGAATTTTCATGAATCTCTCTACTTTGGGTGTTGCTTGTTTTTTTTTTATCAACTCATTTGATATTTTCAACTAAGAATCTCCAATGACTCTAGATCACCACTTCCATATTGGCCTTCCAAGCACCTTGCTTGTCAATCCCATTGTTGGGCGGCTTGGTCCCTCTCTAGGGAGAAGTGATCTATCCAAGAACCATTCTTGACACTCATTTGAGATGAATTTAGTTGATTGATCAGACAATGGACTTGTTATGATGAGTAATTTTGGAGTCTGCTCTAAGTCCTTTTTCTTTCTACTTGAGGTTGGTCTTGATTCTCAACTTGAGTACTAAAAGTGTGCCAAAAATACTTCACAATCAAATGGCCTTGTACCCAATACTCGTCATGCTTCTAGATTATTTCAAAACCAAACCTAGGTTCCTCAACCACTTGTAAAGATGATCAACTTGAGGACCTTTCAATTTAAGTGACTCAAGATTAATCCAATATTTGTCACTTTTCTGGGCAGATTCAACTTGTCTCAGGCGGACCGTCCGCGGTATACTTGGCGGACCGTCCGCGCTTGCATAGTGGGCATATCATCGGTGTAACCGAAGCTTACCGGTGCATCTGGCGGACCGTCCGCGATCCATGGGCGGACTGTCCGCGCTTTAATTTTCTGCTGATCAGAGCCTCTGGTAAACAAGTCTCATTAACTGCGGACCGTCCGCCTCTTACCCGCGGACTGTCCGCACTACCAAATTTCAGACAGCCCAGAATTTTTCTAAATTTCACAATTTCAACTTTGAATTGGGATCATTGCTCAAATAAAATTCCAAAAATCTCAAAATTAGCATGAACACCATCCAAAGACTCATATGAGTGAGTAAGAACGAGAATTCAAAAATAAATCAAGTAAAATCAAGAAAACTCATAAATAGCCCATAAAAGCCTCAAAAATTCAGAATTTTGTACCAAGGAGTGCACAAAAGAACCAAATGTCATAAGAACTAGTTTTCAAGCCACATTTGAGAAGTAAATGACTTTTAACTCATTTTTCAATTTGCAAAAGATTGTTCATCCAAAAGCAAGGTTAAACACAAATAAGTTAGCAAGCCAACAAATATTTCCAATGAATTTCTCCCAACTGGAAAAAGAAACTTGTATGTTGTAGCACTTGGACTTCATTGTTTTGATTTGGCATTGGGTTGTATATATGCAAAGAAAATTTGAATTCCTTGATTCAATCATAAGATCAAGAATATGAATTTTATTTGAATCAAGCCTCCAATGCCTTTGGTACCTACACACATTCATCCACGTTTTGATGGTACCCAAACTAGGTTGGGTCCTCTCAAGTTAGGAGCAACATACTTTGGCAATGCCTTAGTATGAATAGCGGGATGTTTTGCAATACTAACAAATGAGGTACCATTACCATCCTTTCTAAGCATAATATTTGCATCAATTGAAATAGGCTTAGAATTGTTACCTAAGGGACATGAATAAGCCATGTGTCCCCTTTCCCGGCATAAGTAGCATCTTCTCTTTTGTTGAGCCTTTTCTTCCTTGTTCATTTGATGCTTCTCATTGCCTTGCTTCTCATTGTTTGCTTGAGTCTTCTTCTCAAGCTTGCTTGGGCAACCCGAAGCTAGGTGACCCAATGTTGCACAACTATGGCACCTGATGTGAGTATGTGGATTCTTCTCTTGAATCTTGTTTTTGCTCAACATCTTGGTATCTTGAATGTGAGTTGGATGCCTTGTTCTTGCCTTGCCACCCCTTCTTGTTCTCTTTTTCATCATATTCAAGTCATCAAATTGATCATCATGGTTGATCTTGACTTGAAGTTGGGGTGCCTTCTCTTGCTCAACTTGTGGCTTTGGTTGAGGTTCTTGTTGCTTCACCAATTGCTTGGTTGGGCACATTGAGGTGAGATGACCCCAAGTGCGCCACTTGAAGCATTTGACATATTTAAACTTCTCTTCTTCCTTCTTCAACTTGAGCTTTTCTTTGTTGGGGCAACCATTTGCAAAGTGTCCCATCTCATGGCATTGAAAGCACATGAAATGAGATAGCTTCATTTCTTCTTGCTTCTTCATCTTCCTATTATATTTATTCTTGCCCCATTTCTTTCCTTTGGCTTTGCTCTTGTTGGAACCAATGCCACTCATGTCACCGAAACTTCTTTGATTTTTTATTATGCTTTCAAGGGTGACTTTTGATTTTGTCCATCTCTCTATTTTGTTGCTCAAATACTTCACTTGACTTTGGAGCTCTTTGTTTTCTTCTACAAGGTTAGTCTCATATTGCATAGTAGAAGAAGAACAAGTATTTGAAGTACATGGCATAAACAATAAATCATCACATGAGGTGGATACATGTTTCTTACCTACATCACAAGGGTTAGCAATATTTTGCAATTGATCCTTTGACCCATGTGATGAGCTCTCACTAGTTTTAATTACTTTACTAGAAAGCTTGTTAGTGAGTAAAGCATGGTCTAGTACCAAATTCTCATGAGCAACACTAAGCTCCTCATGAGTCAATTTTAGCTCCTCATGTGAACAACTTATGACATAAAGTAGATGCTTTTGTTGTTCACATGTGTCTTTGAGAAAAGAGTTTTCTTTTTCAAATTTGATTGTTTTGACTAACACTTCCTCAAATAATTTGGTCATGCTAGCATATCTATTCAAGAGCTCATCATATGAATTAGGATCAATCATATTGCAATTTGATACCTTTGTGTCACCTTGTGACATGAAGCAATGTGATGATGGAGATGAGCTTGAAGTATAAATATCATCCATGCATGAACCACCTTTATTAACAAGTGTGCTTGGGATAGGATCATCATTTGCAACACTTGAATTATCACCATCAATTATATCAAGTGAGCTTATTGTAGTTAGATCATTATCATCATCATCATCATCACTTGACCATGAGGTGGAGCAATCTTCCACAAGTACCATGTCGTGAATATGCTCACCATCCTTATGCACTTCTTCCTTGGCCTTAAAATCATCATCATCATTGGAGGCCGCCCCATATTTCTTATTGAGATAACTCCAAATCTCGTGTGCGGTTTTCATATCCATGATCTCATCAAGTATACAATTATGCAAAGATCTAAATAAAATGTTAGTAGCTTGGATATCTAGATCTAGGCATTTCTCTTGTGTTGGAGTTAGATTTCCTTCATCTAACACATGAGAAAATCCTACATCCACCATCCACCACATTTGAGGGCAAATAAATTCAAAATTGCATATCATCCAAGTTTTCCACCGTGTAAAGTGTGTGCCATCAAAAATGTGTGGACACTCAACATCTAACCCATAAGTCGCCATCCTCTCGAGTCGGTAAGGACCACAAATGAGAGACCTCGGCTTTGATACCACTTGTAGGGTCGAGATGGCGGACTAGAGGGGGGGTGAATAGTCCTTTCTAAAACTAATTGCGCCGGCTAACCGAAACTTATGCGGAATTGAAACTATTCGCTTAGCCAAGACTACACCCCTCTAACTATAACTCTAAGGCACCTCCAAAAAGATCCTACACAAAGCAAATGGAGTGCCAAGCTAGTAAGAGCTCTCTTAATAAATCTAATGCCAAGACACACAAGCCTAAGCACTAGTACTTCACAAACCGCGGGAGCTCCTACACAATTCTAATGAGCAAAAGCACAAAGCCAACCTAAGCTCACTAGATGCTCAAGGACAAGGATACACAATCCAAATCCAAGAGCTCAACTTGCTTAGTTACACAATCTAAGCAAGAGCAACTAATTAAGCTACACAAGCTAACTAGATACACTAGGATCTCTACTTCTAGCTACACAAGCAAGAAGTTGATTAGCAAGCTACACAAGCTAACTAATCACTAGAGAGCAACTACACAAGCACAAGATATAGAACAATGTAAATACAATGCTTGTGATTTGGAGAAAGCAAACCACCGAGAAGAGTAGACAAAGTTGACACGGTGATTTTTATCCCGAGGTTCACTTGGTTGCCACCAAGCTAATCCCCGTTGAGACAAGCTCCAAGGTTGCCGCCGATCCTCTTGCTAGTGGTGACTCTCAAGTCACACTCTCCCACGTGGAGTGCTCACACCGAGCTCTAGCACATGATCCGGCCGGACCACTTGTTGCTTTTCACGTCTCGCTCAACTAGAGTTGCTCTTCGCGGCTCCCGCGGGGTGAGCACAATACCCCTCACAAACTCTTCTCCGGAGCACCGCACAAACTTCTTGCGGGCTTCAACGGAGTCTCTTGCCACCAAGCCGTCTAGGAGGTGGCAACCTCCAAGAGTAACAAGCACACCGGCTTGCAACACGATCACCTAGTGCCACTCGATGCAATCTCTCAAAGCAATCGCACTAGAATCGCTCTCTCACTCGATCGGATGAATACTATCAAGTTAGAGTGAGTAGAGGGCTCTCAAGCACTCTCACACATGGACACTAAGTCCCCAAAGTGCTCAGCACTCACAAATGGCCGGCCACACCCTCTATTTATAGAGGGAGGCCCCAAACTAGCCGTTACACTCAAATCCCGTGAAAACTGAGTTTTCGCGGACTGTCCGCCTCACAAAAACCGGACCGTCCGCCATTTAAAACCAACGGCTAGAACTGCAATGATTATGTGTCAGAGTCGACCGTTAGAGCCCCGAGCGGACTGTCCGCGCCCATGGGGCGGACTGTCCGCGGTTCAAAACTTCGAACCAACCGATTTGCACACGTCTCTGACTAAATCTGGAAGTTACCGGCGGACTGTCCGCTCCCCAGGGGCGGACTGTCCGCAGTTCAAAACGTGAGCACACACAGAAACCGCAGAGTTTCTGTCCCAGAAATTTCAGTAGGAGGCGGACCGTCCGCCCCCAAGGACCGGACGGTCCGCAGGTCATTTTGGGCACCCAAGACAGAACAACCAAGTTTCTGCGCCCGTTTCAGCTTTTAAAGGCGGACCGTCCGCCCCCATGGACCGGACGGTCCGCAGGTCATTTTGGACCACCCACAGAGCCAAAAACGGTTCTGTTTGAGCTCAACCGAGATAACGGCGGACCGTCCGCCACTCAAGGGCGGACCGTCCGCAGGTCTAGCGGACCGTCCGCAGGTCTATTTCCAGCAGAAATATACCTCGGTAAAACGGCCATAACTCTTAGCTCCGAAGTCCAAATTAGGTGATCTTGGACTCTATGGAAAGCTAATTCAGAGGGCTACACAACCCAACTGAATACTTGATCCAAAACACAATGGATCAAAGCAGTATTCCACTCCAAGGGACAACCTAATTTCCGGAGAAAACCGAAAAACCCTTCTTGCTTCCCAAAGTTGATCAACATCAACTCCAACTCTTTCTCCTTTGCACATGTGCCAACACCACCACGTGAACAACACCATGTGCATGTGTGTTAGCATTTCACAATCATTTTCAAAGGATTTTCACTTGATCTCACCACGCCACTCGATCCTAGCAACATCGCAATGTTAGATCGCTCAAGTGGCACTAGATGACCGATATGCAAACAAGTTTGCCCCTCTTGATAGTACGGCCATCTATCCTAAATCCGGTCATGCACTTCTCTACACAACCTTTGACCGGTGAAATGAAATGCCCTACAAGTCATACCTTTGCCTTGCGCATTCCATTTCATCTTTCCAAATATTGATGCCACACAAGCACCAAACTCCATCAAGCCTTTTGATCATCTTCATGAGTCAACACTTGGCTTGATCTTCCTTGAATGATATGATCCACTCCATGTCATCACATGACCTCTTTGGTCCATCGATCTTGACCTTGCTCGCTCTTCACCGTTGCCTCGGTCCATTGGCGCCAAATCTTGCCCAAGCTTCACCGCCTCGCGGTCCATCGCTTCAAAGCCTTGACTTGCCCTTCTCCATTGCAACCGGTCCATAAAGCCAAGCATTGTCTTGATCTTCTCCACTTTGGTCACATGACTCCATGTCATGTCTCATATGCAATGAGCTCCTCGATCACACTATATGAGCATAGCATCAATCCCTTAGCCATTTCTCCACCATGGCACATGTTGCTCATACTAGTGTCTTTGTGTGGACTAATTTCCTGTGTATCTCAACATAAACACTTATTAGTCCACCTAAGTTGTCACTCAATTACCAAAACTAAACAAGGGCCTTTCAAAGGGCTCACCTTCAGCCCTAGGATATTGAGCTTGGATAAAAGTAGTGAAAGGGGACTCATGAGGAAACAAATATTTAAGCATTAGGTAGGTAGAATTCCACCTAACCTCCATGTCCAGCTAAAACTTTCTAGACCTAACACCAGTTGCAATGCAGCAACTTTTATATGCAGCGATTTTCTGATTAAATGAATTTAAGAATGAAATTGCAGTTCTAAATGTTTCTATCAAAGGCTTGAGTGTAGTTAGGGCCTCCTTGACAATCAGATTGAGAATATGGCATGCACAACGCTGATGCAAGAACATAAAATGAATAACACTAGATGATGCAATGTCTAAATTAGATAATGCATATTCTAGTTCATCCATAACATCAAAACCAAGGTATTTAGACAGAATAGGTTTCAGTTTTTGCATGGCTGAAGCATTAGATGATGCATTGTCTAAAGTAACAGCAAACACCTTTTCAGTCAAACCATAATCAGCAAGAACAGATGCTGCACGGTCAGCAATATTTTGTACATTGTGGGACACATCAATAAGAACTAGATCAAGCACCCTCTTCTCTAGTTGCCAGTCAGAGTTTATATAGTGAGCAACAACACTTAAGTAGTCCTCTTTGGCATTACCAGACCAAATGTCAGAGGTTAGACACACAATTAACAGAAGTACTAAAAGTCTCAACAAGCTTAGCCTTGCAATCAGTGAAGTACTTCATTATTTCTCTAGTGGTGGTTTGCCTAGACACTCTAGTATATTTAGGATTATGAGAAATATTAATATATTCTTCAAAAGCCTCAGAGTCACCAAGAGAGATAGAAACATCAAGTCTAGCAGTCAGTCGAACCAGTTGAGTACAGGCAACCATGGAACAGTAGTCCCAAGTACGTATACTACCATCAGGATTAAAAGAGATTTGGGACTGAGACATGCGAGTCTTTTCATGCCTCTTAACACAAGCATCAATATGTCAGGAAAAGTGACCAGTGCCACCACTAGAGAGAGCAGGGTACACCTTAGAGCAATGCAGACACCTAGCTCCATACCTGACCATCTTACCATCGATGGTTTTGAATAGCCTCTCGAAGTCATCCTAAACAGGAGAGGTAGAGGGACGTGAGTGCTTAGCGCTGTTCCCATCTGAAGGAGGTGGAGGTGGATCCTCAGGGTCGTCGACGGTGATGGGATCATCACCACAATGGTCGAAAAAGGGCATCACGGTCCTCATGCATGTCGTCCTCGTCATCATCTCCGGCTAACCCGCACAACCGCCGCTCCTCATTCACACCCAGCTCCACCATCTCATCGTCTGAGCTGGCCATCGTCACTAGCAAGTGAACTGGTTCCTCAACGGCGGTAAAAACCAAGATTTGGGTTAGGGAAACACCAGAGAGAAGAGATCCAGCAAGATCTAGGGTTAGGGTTAAGCTCCTACCTATGCAGCCGGAGCACCAGGAACACTGGCGATGTCAATAGAGCACGGATCCAGCCCACCGGCTCTGGTTCCTCAACGGATCTCGTCTACATCTACAGAAAGAGTGACAAACAGTGAGACTGAGACACACACGCACACACACGCATAGAGAGAGCGAGAGCACCAGAGAGGATTGGAGGGAAGATGATAGTGGATTTACTCTAGATCCGGAGCACCAGAGTCCGGTGGCAGCGACGAGGCCGGCGAAGATGACGAGGAAGACAAAGGAGAGAAGGATGCTACATCGTTTGTGCGAGATCGAGATAATGGGCCTAGATGGCATGTCTGGGAGTGCCGACCCTGGGTTCCTCAGGGCAACCGCCTACCGGAGCTCGAGAAGACGAGAGGAGAGACCGAGCGAGGAGAGGGCAAGAGGCGAGAGAGGTAGAGAGCCAGAGAGGAGAGGAGCGAGCGAGCGAGCGGCGCGGCGAGGGGAGGCAAATGAATTAGGATTAGGGTGGGGAGGTTGCGGCGTGGCGCCCGCCGTTATATACCCCCTCCCCAACGGTCGGGAGGCGCGGGGAAGGGGGAGGGGGCATCAATGCTTAGGCGTGCCACCCTAAGGCCGCAGTCGAGCCGCCCCGTGCCGGCGCCTTACACGGACCGTGCTCATGCTTGGGACGCGTGCCGCGATCGTGGCCCAAGCACGGTACTGGGCTTGGCATGGGCCCGGCACTAGCCCGATGGTTCCTAGGCCGGACCGTTCTCGGGTCGCACTTTTTGGGACCGTGTCAGTGCTGGGCCAGGCCCATTTGGCCAACTATACCGTCCAAGTCCGCTCGTCCAACCAGTCGATCCGGCACCAGCACTTCCCCTCTGCCTCCCCCGCGCGCGACCCCCACCGCCAGGGGCGGAGACAAGGCGGGGCGGGCAGGGGCCTGGCCCCCTAATGATCCCGTAGCACCATTATAGCACAATTATCAAAAGTGGAAATTACTCCAGCGGCAGTCTACGGCAAGACTGTTGGCCCATCACTGCTTGGCCCCCTGATCTGGCTCCGCCCCTGCCCACCGCACCAGCTTGCTGGCGGCAGTTCGCGACTGGCGACGACCATGCTCGCCGCCGCGCTCCGTCTCGTCCAAGCGCCGAGCTGCCTGCTCTGCGCCTCCACCCGCCGCTCGATAGCGGCCTTCGCGGCGCCCCGCCCAAGCACCGGCCCGCCCGCTCCGTGGCTCCGTCTCGCCTCCACCCGCCGCTGAGCAGCCCTATTATCCGCGGCATGCCAGGAAAGAAAAAGAACGAACGCCATTACTGCTAAAACTTTGTTCCGCCCAATCCTCGAAAGGAAAAGAAAACACGCTATCCTGCAGCAGTTGATTAAAGATCGATCGATCGATCGATCAATCTTTACACAACTTCCATGGCTCATTTGATGATGTCTACCTACTCTACGCTCTGCTGTGCATCGTCGAGCAAATCTAATCTCCAAATCGATCCTAGCTTACACACGCACGCATGTACCTATCCTCTCTCTCTGCTTTGCTGGCCTCTGCATCGACGGGGATCATCACCTCGTCGCTCGTCGGCCGCTCTTTTCTTCGTGTTGTTCCCCTGGCCCTCCGGGGGATCACGATCCGCGTGACCCTCTCCGCCGGCCCCGGCCAGCGGCAGTCGCCTCGGCTCGGTCTCCCTGTATATAGCCGCCAGCGGCCGGAACCTGGGCCGCCGCCTCGCCTCCCCGTGGACGACGCCGCCGTCGCGATCCTTCCCCGCGGGATGCGGGCCAGCGCTCCTCCGAGGAGACTCCACCACCGCAGCCCTGTCATCCTTCCCCTCCACGCCGGCCGCCGTGGAGGACGCGAAGCTCTCCGGCGCGCCCTTGCCGTCCGGTTCGCCGCCGCCGCCGCCGCCGCGGCCATCCTTCCCGGCCGCAGCGACGGGCCTCGCGGCGCCCCGCCTGCGGCGGCTCTCCACCGCCGCCTCCTTGTCCTTGTTCCCGCGGCACTTGTTGACGCTGTCCGCGCTCCTGCTCTCGGACCCGCCGTCGTCGTCGTCGGCGCCGCCGCTGAGCTGGATGAGCTGCTCCGCCGCCTCCAGGTCGAGCCGGTCCGTCCCCGCCGGCGCCACCGACGTCGACCCGCCCATCACGGGCTCCTCCTGCAGCATAGCCGCCATCCGCAGGCGGGACGACGCACCACCGGAGCCGATCGATCGAGGAGAGAGGTCGTCGATCTCGCTATCTACGCAGCTGGCTGTCTGGCTAGGTCGCGTAGAATAGCGTGAGGCCGCGCGCGGTGCGGCTGCGGACGGCGTGCGTGTGGTTAAATATAGCGGGGGCGGGCGGGGCGACGGCGTGTTGGCAGGGAGAGGAGGATCAGAGACCCCGGCGGTGGTGCGTGCCAAGGAAAGACTCGGAAGGTGGCACGAAGACGCGGTGCCTTCCCCGGTTTGTAGCGAGGCTTTGCTTGGACTCGTGCGTTTGCGTTTTGCCCTGGCGCTGCCGCTGGCCGGCTAAATTTAGAAGCCTTCGCGGCTGCAAATAAACGAACACGGAACACCTTTGAGATGGATCGACCTGGACCCCGCCCACGGATTACCACTACTGCTGCCTGTTCGGATTCATATATGTGAATCTGATGTGATTTGTTTGGAAGAAAAATATAAAATTTGTATTCTACAGCACTACCTCTGTCTCTTTTTAAGTGTCGTCGTCGGTGTGCGTGCTACAAGTTGGACTTGATTTTTAAAAAAACATGCAATATTTGTATCTTTAAATAAATTTATTAAAAAATTAAATTAAAAGATCTATTTAATGATACTAATTATATATCATAAATATTAATATTATTTTATATAAAATTAATCAAAATTATTTCTCGAGAAGCGAAAACGATAGTTATTCAGAGACAGAGGAGTATATGCCAATGCCGAGAGGCAGCCATAGGAGGCCGGAAGCTTTTTCTGTTTTGGTTTTTACAGGATGCGTCGCCAGGTCTGAACTTTTTTATCTGGAACCCCATATTCGTTTTCCACGGCGACTAACCTCCGATGGTGACGCAAGCGCTGCTCTCCTCAGGTCAGCACGCGGCCACGCGCATTGGCTCGCCTTGACGGGGGGCCGTGTCGTGGCGGCATGCATTGACCTGGACCGAGGAGGGAGTGCTGCTCCCACCGGCGGCGACGGCGAAGGAGAAGGAACGAGCCCCGGCCCCCTCTCCCTCCCTGGTCGTAGCACGCCATGATGATGATCCAAAGAAAAACTTTGGAGGCAAACGCGTTCATAGGGATCAGTCGCGTCATCAAAACCCAAAAGGCAGGAGTGATCTGACTGATTTGTGCCGGCCTTCCGTCCTGAGTGCAGTCGGAGAGTCAGTCAGGGGCTTCAGGCCTCAGGACTAGCTAGGAGTTTCTTTGGTTGCTCTTGTCGATTTGCTCGGCAGTTTCTTTGGTTGCTCTTGTTACATCACCGTCTGCTGGTGATGGTGGTCAATGGTAAGACTACATAGAGCACACAGATAGGTCGTCGGCAGAGACCCGGAAAGTTGTGAGGTAGCAAGAATGGAGTTTACCATGCTCACCCAAACACGCAACGATCGGCATGCAGCAATAGGAACTTCCATGAAAACGAAAACTGGGCGCTGCTCTAGAGTTCCACACGCCCCAACACAACTGATAAACAAAGTACATTATTCAGGATTCAACAGTCTACTACACCAAATGATCTACATGGATGGACAACAGAATACCTATACATCATTTATAAACTTCTTGACTGTAACATTCCAAGCCTTGCAACTTTTTCTTAAAAAAAATGATAGTAAGATCTTGAAGCAACCAGCGAAAACTACGAAAATGAAAATCTCATCTAAGATCTGTATGCAAGGAAAAAGAAGGCGCGCACATTCTAATCGTGCACCTAGAAAACAAAACTCGGTATCTCTGACGATACCACAGCGATAGTCCCTAGTTCCCCACCTTAATCTATTGCGATAATGAGGCACCCAACTGAGACATACATGAGGAACACAGGATACAGCGCTAGGGCCTTTCTCCGTGGGTTGACAGCTGCACTCATGAACGGATATGCTGCCCAGGAGCTCCATGCCAATGTTACCAACACCACGACTATCTTTAGCATGACACTGTCATTCAGCATGCATATCAGAGCCCCGACATCAAGAGGGAACAGGCAGTATCCAAGAAGGCTGAGGCTTTGGAAGAAGATGATATGCCCACCCTGTAACAGAAATTTACAGTCATCACCAAATATATTACATTACATGTAAGGTATCCAACGATTTTATATGCACTGGCATTGTGATACATCAATAGCAAAGAGAGGTGAGCAGAGGAGGGGTGTACCAGCAGTAGAACATTGAGCGTGAGAACTATAGCGCCAGCAGCTAATACAGCAAAGGCAACTGCAAACACTTGAGACTACAAAAGCAAAAGCCAAGTAATACATCATCATACTGTATAGAAGAAGCAATAATGAACCTAACAAAAGGAGTTAATTAATATAGTTTGAATTATTAAGTCTGCAAAGAATACTATTGTTGTACTGTAGGTTAAATTTCTAATGATAGGAGGATCTAAAAAATGCAATTTGAAACAAGTTACTAGATTGCTGCAGATAGTAAAGAAGGAAATAATAGTCTTTATCGTCTTCAGGTAAAATTCACATCCAGTCGGAAGGAAAGAGCCTGCACTGGCATATTCTCAACCCATAATATGATAGCAAAATGTCCATCACTCTTAAACACTGGAGGGCGCTCCGCGCTCTGCCCATGGAAGCATTGGAAGAAAATCAGTAAGATATAGAAAAAGGTTGTTGTTGCTGGATAATAATTTCCACCTTCCAATTTTGCAGCCTGAGAAACATTACAATTTGCCACTAAATAGGAGATGGTTAGATATGATTTAGCACAAACTAACATATGTTGAAAGGGTGGTAGTATTGCTTATTAATGTTTCAATATATGAAGACCACAAGAACATATGTTGAAAGGGTGGTAGTATTGCTTATTAATGTTTCAATATATGAAGACCACAAGAACATATGTTGAAAGGCCGCTCTGTTCAACTGGCTTTTCAACCAGCCAGCCAGCAGTGTTTTTCTCTCACACCAAATCAGCATCAGCCACCAGCCAGCAGTCAACCAGCAGTACTTTTCTCTTACAATAAATCAGCACCAGCTAACAGCAACAGCCAGCCGAACAGAGTCATGCGATAAGATTGAAGAGGGCAAGAAGCACATTTTTCGAATAACAAAGAGGGCCTACAGATTGGGTGAAATGCAGCACATGAACTCGGAAGTCACGGCATTTCTCCCTCCACTCTGATCTCACCCTAGCGTACTGTTGTGATGATTCATTGGCGATTGTTGCGGTGTTCATGATGGACAGTTGGCCACTAACAAGTCTGACAAACGTGTAATTTGATAGCTGACTTGTTGGCCACTAGGCTTCACGTTGTCATTTTTCTTTGGTTTTTAGAAACAAGTATCGCGTTAGATTAATCTGCTACTTAAATACGTTTTCTCTCTGATTTCATTCGATTTCACATGGCGGAAGGAATGCAGGTAAGGAGCGTCCAGATGCGGCAAGTTGTACCTTGCCGGCGGTGGCCGACCAGGAGAGGATGAGCCCGAGCGAGACGATGAAGAAGAAGGGGCCCCAGAGGTCCCAGTCGCGCAGCGCCTTGCCCGGGTCCTCGCGGAACGGGTTGGGGAAGACGACGAGCATGAGGTTGCTGACGACGCGGTGGAGGTCGCGCCTGACGGTGTCCCAGACGGGCTCGGTGAGCGTGTGGCTGGCGGGCTCGGGCCCGCCGAACCCGTCGGAGGCGATGGGGACGGCGATGGAGCCCGAGACGACGGGGGCGGAGACGACGGAGCCCGGCACCGCGGCGGAGAACGGGAGCCTGGCGGGCGGGAGCGCGGAGGAGGAGACGGGGATGGAGGCGCGGGGCGGGGAGGCGGGCCGCGCCGCGGCGGCGGGGGCGAGGGTCTCGATCTCGTCCATGTCGGACCGCGCCGACGATGGGTGGAGGGGGTGCGACATGGCGGGCGGGCGTGGATCAGTGGAGCCGCGATCCCTCGCTCCCGGTCGGTCCCGGGGAACTACCGCCGGCAGGGCAGGCTGCGCAGGGTGGGCCAAGGAGGGGAGAGGCGAGCGGAGGAGGGGACACGTGGATCGCCGTGGGACCGGGCGGAGGGAACCGGTCGGCGAAGCGAAACGCACGGTGGCCAGCCGTATCGCGCCGTGCAGTCGTGTTTGATCGCTGATCCGTGGGGCCGGGCGGAGGGTGACCGGACCGGACGTACCACGTGGCCACAAACTGGGCATGTTTGCTCGTTGCATCCGCCGACGGCAAGCGGACAGCCGGCCTGCCGCTCGCCGTGTTTGATCGACGCTGATCCGCTGGCTTGCTCGCTGCCCGGGGATCTGCCCCGTCGGCCGGCCGTTCTTTTTCTAGTTGCATCTAAAATTCCAAAATTTTACAAAAAATTTCATCACATCAAATCTTTGAACACATACATAAAATATTAAATATAGCTAAATAAAATAATTAATTACGCAGTTTGTCTTTAATTTGCGAGATGAATTTTTTAAACCTAATTAACCCATGATCGAATAATAATTACCGAATACAAACAAAAGTACTACAATACCAAAATTTCAAAAAAAATTGTAACTAAACGAGGGCTTGGTCTCTTGTCTCGTTTTTCCCGGCCCCGGGGCAGGGACGTTCACTGCTCAGAGCCGCAGACGATTCAACAGCAGCATGAACTGCTAGGGAGCTTTTCCCATCCCTGAGGAATGGGATGCTTTCGCAAATCCAGGTGGCTGTTTGTAGGGATGATTGAGTAGTAGTTCTTTTGCTTCTCTCTACCTCTCTTAGGTTGCTTTATGTTTGATGTAAATCACAATCGCGTGTTCTAGTATGTTGCGTGAGTGCTAATCGCTTCACGTCGTTGTAAAAAACTCTGTTTTTCATCATCCTCTTAATACAATGAAACACAGTTCTGCAGCGTTTTCGAAAAAAAAAACAGCAGCACGAACAGAGCAATGTTAACAGAGAAGAAACTGCATGCATGATCCTTGTCTCAAAAGATTAATTCCACATGCATGAGTTCACATGACACCACAATAATAACAGAGCCTGATGATGAGAACTCCTTGCATCAGCCAGAAACTCAGAACCGAAGCATCTAATCTTACTATTGATTGCAGAACTCCATGCAATGGTTGTAGCTGACCGCGAAATGCAGAACACTTCAGCGCCTCGCTCACATGCCACGGGGGGCATGCAGCATCACCGCGGCGACGAGCGCACCGGCGAGCCAGCGAAGGGAGGCGCCGCCGCCCGCGGGCGCCGCCGCCGAGGAGCAGTCGGCCCAGCCCCTCGCCTCTCCGTGGGCCGGCCGCGTCCGGCCAGCGCAGCGGTAGCTCACCTCGAATCGCAGGTAGCAGCCGTAGCTGAGCACCCGCCCGCCGCGGAGCCACCCTTTCCCGGCGTCCCCGCAGGAGAGCGCCGCCTGCCACGCCGACCCCATGAGGCACCGGAGGCAGTCCGCGGGCGACGCGCGGTCCCCCGTGCACTGCGCAAGGGCGCGCACCGTCCTGCCGGGATCGTACGGGCTCCTCATCTCCCCCGCGGCGAGCGTCCGCGCCGGCTCGTCCGCGGCGCGCCGCGCCAGGTCCAGGCCCAGCCAGGCGTACGACAGGTCGGGTAGCGTGTAGTAGTAGTAGTTTACGAGGAGCTGGCCCCTGTCTCCGTCGTCGAGGTACGAACTGGGGACGTCGCCGTCGCACAGCACCTTGCGGCGGTCGTCGCCCCGCGCCGCGGAGGCGTCGGCGTCGGCGTCGGCGTAGTAGGCGAGGAAAGCACCCGTCGGACCAGGCCCCGCCGCGCCGGCCGGCGGGACCCCCGCAGACGCCGGTGATGTTCCGCGCGGCGGCGGCCAGGCACGCGTGGCAGTCCGCCGCGGAAGAGTCGTTGCCGATGCAGACCCCGCCGGGAAAGCTATTCATCGCGCGCTACCCCGTGCCAAGCTAGAAGCGCTCCTGTACATCTTCCACCTCCAGCCAGGGGAGAGGGGAGCGCCCGCCGGCGAGCTAGGAGACGGGGGAGGGGGAGGGGGTGGCCGGCGAGGGTGGTTGGTGGGGGAGCGGCCGCCAGCGACCTCGCCGGCGGCTGGGGTGGTGGAGGGCGGCGGCGGCCTTTAGATCCGGGGTTGCTGGGTGGCGGCGGCGGCGGTGGAGGCTCTATGGCCACCGGACTTAGAAGAGAAGGTGGGCGGGGGGAGAAATCGACCGCCGGTGGGCGGTGGTGTGTGGGCGAGCGGCAAAGAGGTGGGCGAGGTTGGCGCCGTTGTCATTCTTGGTGTCGGACGTCGTGCCTGAGCCGCCGCCGCCGCCGCCGCAGTCGAGCAGGAGGAAGCGGCCGTCGCCGTCGACGACGTGCTCCACGAACGCGCCAACGCCTGGTGGTGCTACGAGGAAAAGGAAGGCGAGGAGGAGGGGCGCCGAAAGGGCTGGCGACGCCATGGCGATGGCGGCCGCTGAGTGCTTGCCCGCTCGGCTCGGAGTGTTGCTTTTTGATGGCAGCGTACCCTGCTCGAAGAGGAAAAGGTGAGGCGAGCAAGCAACGACGACGAGCAATTTCGTGGAACGCATATGCATAGCCGCGTCGATCGCATGCGCTGAGGCTGAGGATGAACAGAACCGCAGTCCGCAGGTGCAGCGTCGTGGTTGCTGTGGGTGCTACGGGAAGTTTTGGCAACCTGCGAGAGGCTGACGAGACGACGACGACGACGCGTCTGGCCTGGCCTAAAAAGCCCTAAAACCGTAAGGTAGGGCACACGGGATACACGTCCTCATTGCAGTAATAGAATGCAGGAGCAGATCAAGATGGGGCAGTGCATGTGACTTGGCAGCATGTTTACACATTAGCTACTTTATCTAGTGACAGAAAGAAAGTGAATGGGGTGGGGAAGGTGCTCATCGACATTGCATTGGAGGTGATGCGGTGACGCGGCTAGAAAAACAGCCTTTGGTATTGGACCGGAACCCCCCATTAGTACCGGGTAACTGACCGGTACCGCTTGACCGGTACTAAATGGCACGTCATTTAGTACCGGTCAAGCTGCCCGGTACTAAAGGGTTTCTTTATACCTAAACTCCTTTGTGCCCAAAACATAGCTTTTCTATTTCCGCCTCTTTTTTCATTTTTCATTTTTCATTTTCATTCTTTTCTCTTTCCCACACCGTACCACCGGTTGTCACATTCAAAAAAATCACATCACAAATATTACAATCATTCTTTTCTCATTTTCTTTCTTTTTCCTTTCCCACAACACCGGTCATCACAATCAAAAAATCACATGACAATCACAAATATTACAATCACAATCATAAATTTTAGAATAATACATCTCATAATCACAAATTTAAAAAAAATCAGAAAAAGAATCTAGAGGCAGAGCAGCTCTCGGAGCTCTCGGCCCCGTGCGCCGACGGGAGGGCCGGTCGAGCCCCCGCGCGCCGCTGGAGGCCGGCCGAGCCCCCGCGTGCCGCCGGGAAGGCCGCCTGCCCCCGCGCGCCGCTGGAGGGCCGCCGTGGCCCGGCGCGGCCGCCGGAGGGCTGCCGTGGCCCGGCGTGGCAGCCCTGCCCAGCGTGGCCGCCGCCGGAGGGCCGCCGTGGCCCCGCGCGGCCGCCGCCGGAGACCGGCCTGGCCCCCCGCGCCCTGCGCGCTGACGGAGAGAGAGGGAGGAGGGAGGGAGAGAGAGGATGAGAGGACTTAGCAGGAGGAAGAAGAAAGAGATAAGAAGATGTGTAGCGTACTGGGTGGTGGTAGATATTTAATAAGGACGGTGGTGGCGGTGGAGAAATTTAGTACCGGCCGGTGTATTGGGCCGGTACTAAATGGCCGCGTCATTTTAGTACCGGCCCGAAACAAGACGATATTTAGTACCGGCCGATGCTTGGGCGGTACTAAAATGGCTTAGGAGACGTTTAAATTTGGACCCGGTACTAAAATGACTCCGGGACAATATTAGTATCGGACCAAAATATACCCGGTACTAAATGCCGCGGACGAATGAGTCATTTTCTAGTAGTGTGAGTTGAGCGCAAAGGAGCGCCGAGCGGTGGCGGCATGACCAATTTTATTTGCAGGCCATCAAAAATCCACAAACTATTTGCTATAAAGTTGGTGTTTAGAAATTAGAATGAATGCAACAAAACCAGATTCATTATTATGTGTATGTTTTACTTTTTTTTCTAAAAACTCAAAACCAGATCCACAAACAATGCATCATTTCAACATTCTAAATATATGTTCATCATTTTTATTATACTGCTTCAACTTTTTTTCAAGAAAATAAATATTGACCTAGCTAGTTATCCGAGATGTTGAGTTAGAATTCGCAGGTTGCTAAATTTATAGCTATTTCTAAAGCGAGTAAGGTTTTTCCCTCCGTCCACCAGTCGATCACGTAGAGTCATGTATTAACGCGCGGACACCTATATGTATCTGATATTTATACCAACTTTGTCCGTAGCAACGCATAAGTATAATTGCTAGTTAAGTTTAAAAGTATGAAACCAACAACCACGATTAGCTAGAGATTGAAATAAGAAAAATGAAAGCAAGAAATACACTAAATATACAGCTTGCCCCTATGTGTATTGTGCACCATTGTTAGTTGGCGCGATATAAATCATATTTTGTTATAGCTTATTCGCTAGGAGTGCGATACTGGAATCATAATATCAGAAATTAGCATAGCCCAGTGACAATCATTTGGATATTGTTTTATCTACTCCAACAGTTAATGCATCTTCGTTTGGATTTGCTTGACCTGCCTGCGGCTTGCTTCCACGTCACAAATGCGTCGATTTGATTGCCAAGCTCAAGCAGCTGCAGCCCCCTGAACGTTCAGGCTCTGTCAGCAAAATTTTTTGTGTTGAAATTTTACTAATTTGGAGTACTAAATGAAGTCTATTTATAAAATTTTTTGCATAGATGGATTGTAAATCGCGAGACGAATCTAATGGTGCTAATTAATTCATAATTAATCAATAATTAGTGGGTTGTTACTGTAGCATCACTGTTGTAAATCATAGATTAAGTAGGCTCATTAGATTCGTCTCGCGATTTACAGCCCATCTATAAAAAATTTTTATAAATAGACTTCATTTAGTATTCTATACATGTATTGAAATATGCATGTATCGAAATATTCGATGTGACGATTTTTTTTACTGTCAGAGTTTAGGAGGTGGGAATAACATGCCCTGAATTTTCCGGCGGGGCGCGTGGGCTTTCCGTATGCCAGTCTGCCACACGGGTTAGCGTCCGCGCATAGTATCCAGCGCCGGCTGCTCGCGAGGCACTGTGCCGTGGCGGTGACTTGTCAGCAGAAAACGTGCGCCCTGCGCCGGTTAAAATCTCGTTTGCTTTCTTAAAATAGCTATTACATCAAATATTCGATATCAATTTGAATGTTTATATATTAATTTAATATAAAACTAATTGTATAAATTACAATTAGAGCTCTAAACGAGTTTATAGATATAATTAATATACGATTAGCGAATGATTACACTAGCAATTAGTGATCCAATGATGAATTAATTAGATTTATCTCGTAATTAAGTTATGATTTATTAAATTAGTTTGATAATAAATCTATACTTAGTACTTCTAATTGATGTTTAAATATGTGTGATGTGATGGAACTTGTAACCAAAATCGAAAAAAATAAAGGTTTGGTTTTTGTAGCACAAGCTACTGTAGCAAACTTTGACCATTAATTACAAGTATTAAATAAAGCTAGTTTACAAAATTAACTTCACAACCCCTGCGCTATTTCGCGAGACGAATCTAATGAGACATTTGACCGTATGATTAGAAGATGGTTACTGTAGCATTATTATAGTTAATTATCGATTAATTATCATCATTAGATTCGTCGCGAAAAATTGCACCCATCTGTAAAAATTTTTGCAAATAAATTTTGTTTAATACTTTATGCATACAAGATTTTTTTGTAGCGCAAGTAGCGCGACGAAACCAAATGGAACCAAATCTGGCCAAAGCAGAGGACGAGCCTGTCACCGTCACCCTGCGAGATCTGTTCCGAGAACCCGTGCCGCAACCTTAAGGCCAGTCTCAATAAAGAGTGTCATCGCACAGTTACCAAGACTGTAAACTAAATAACTGAGTCAGAAATGACACTCCTCTTATGTCTCATAAAACTCTTTCTTCTCTTTTATCTATCACATCAACAAATTTAATATTTATGACATTCTCATAATACCTCCACTTAGACTGGAACTAGAAAGGACGCGCGGCGTTAACGCCGCGCTGGGCCATTGGTGGTCCAGCCATTTGTTTTGGCACCAAAGAACTGGTTCCTCTGTTTTGCCTGCAGGCGTGTGAACACATGGGTGTTGAAGACATTGAAGTTTAACAAAGCGGAGAAGCTCGTAGTCATCATGTAAGTGCTGTACCAATAATATGTTCCAAAGTTTTGAAAATATTTCGATACAGTGTATTTGGAAAATGATTATAATAGGAGATTATAATAGGATGCCGTAAGCGAACCACTTAAACCTGCACGGGCCGTAGGTAGATATGATGCACATTATGATTCTGATGAGGCAGGCGTTCCGAATTTTACAATCGCTTTCCGCGCTGTTTACTGCCCTGATTTTCTAATATAGGCGTCCCGGATTTGGCACAATTGTATGTGAATTTATTTAAGGCTCGGTTTGAAAGCCCCTAGATTTCCAGAATCGAGAATCCAAAATGCATCTGGGGACGCCTCTGGATTTGAGATGCAAGCTTCCCCAAGATTGCCCAATCGCCTCCCTCCTAGCTCTGATCTCCAATCGTTTCCACTTCCTACCGGCAAGCCGAGCACCTCCCCACTTCCATGGCCGACCAGGCCCCGCTTCTGGATTTCACAATCGTCTTTTCTCGCCGAACAAGAGAAGGTGCTCGCGGCCACCCGCAGTAGAGGAGGTTCCTGTCGTGTTGCGTCCGATGCGAGCCCAGGCTCCGCCCCTCCCCGACGCGGCTAATGTTCCCAGTCATCGCGCGGTAGCGCTGGCGGTGGAGGTATCCTGTTCCTTCGCTCGGGAATTTGAGGGCGGCGCCTGGGCATGGGATCGGACAAGGCTGATGCTGAAATCGAGGCCGAGGAGGCGGCGTCCGCGGCGGAGATGTTGAGTGAGGAAGAGAAAGGCAGAGGCAACGTCTGCAGAGGAGGAGGTGTCGAGGAAGGAGGGCCATAGCAGGGCAGAAAAAGAGAGCGGCGAAAGCTGCGGACTGCGGAGTAGCAGATGTCCAGCCTGCGGAGGCTCAGGGCCATCCATTCCCTTCCCCCCGCTGCCCTCTATCGCTAGATTTGGCGCGTCAGTGGGCGCAGACGGGTGTTGGGGGGGTGGGCGGGTCGGCGTCGGCGGGCGGCGGGCCACACCGGTGGTGCCGGCTGAGGAGGTCAAGGCGTGTGCGGTCGTCGTCGTCGTGCCAGTAGTGGAAGCTGCCGCGCCGGCGCCGAGTATAGAAGGAAAGGGATGCCATCTTATGCAAGTAGAGAAGATGGCCGTAGAAGCGGAGGGAGGCTTCAGGAATCAGGACTCGCCGAGAAGGGCGATAGTTGTTTATCTCGGGAAGGGCGACAATTGTTTGTCTCGGGCTTCTCAACATCCGTTCGATCTATGTCCGACGGCTCCTAGAAAATTTGATGTCGTGGCCCAATGTCAGCTCGGGAAATAAACCCAGGTTTCGATTCTTAAAAGATTCGATCCCTCGCCACCGAGCGTCGTGTCACACAGCACGAAGCCACGCCCACGAAGGAACTGGTGGGGAGAGTACCACTGGACGATCGGGCAGCCGCCAAGTACACGCGCAGAAAGGAAAGCCGCAAAGGCGCACCACAGTCCACAGCGGCCGGCCGCGCGGTTCGCGTGCGCAGGCCCGGTGCCGCAGGATCTTCCATTCCGGGGCAACTCCCCAGTCGCAGTCGCAGTCACTCCTCCCCCGCTCTCCTCGGCCCCCGACCCGAGCCGCCGGGGCGGACACACGCGGCACCCCCCGTCCGTCCGTCCGTCCAACCAACCACAGTTTCCCCCCTCGCTCCCCTTCTCCTCCTCCTCCCCAGACGGCCAGACCCGCGCCAAGCCGCCGGGAGGAAACAGAGCACAGGACAGGGCAGGGCAGGGCAGGGCAGCGGGAAGCGAGAGCCGCGCCGGCCGCCTGGTGCGCGGGCGTCTCCCCTTGTCCTCCGCTGGGCCGTGGGCCGGCGGCGCATGGCGTCGTCGCGGGTGATGGCGTCGTCGTCCCCGCCGCAGCCCGCCGGGGCCGGATCCTCCTCGGACCTCGCGCGCTTCACGAGCGGCAGCGGCATCGGATCCATGAACATGGACGACATCATCCGCAACATCTACGGCCCGGAGGCCGTCGCCGGAGGCGGGGCGGCGGAGCCCTCGCCCGCCCCGGCGGCCGCGGCCCGGCGGACGTCGGAGGAGGTGTGGAAGGAGATCTCCGCCACGGGGGGGCTCTCCGTGCCCGCGCTCCCTCCTCCCCCTCCCGCCGCCGGCGGCGGCTCCAGGGCCAGGGGCGGCGCGGCGGAGATGACGCTCGAGGATTTCCTGGCGCGGGATTCCGGCGCCAGGGCCGTCGCGGCGGCGGAGGGGAACATGGCGCTGGGGTTCCCTGTCCCCGACGGGGATGCGGCGGGGGCAGGAGCAGGCGCCGCGAGAGGGCCCAGGAAGCGGGCGCTCGTGAATCCCGCGGACCGCGCGGTGATGCAGCGCCAGAAGCGCATGATCAAGAACCGCGAGTCCGCGGCAAGGTCCAGGGACAGGAAGCAGGTGAGAGCGGGGTGAAATGTCTCTCTCGGCGTGGAGGATTTGATGCGTTTCGCGTAGTTCCGAGCTGTTCTCGGAGCAGTTTTGGTTGATACCGCGGCTGATTTTGCTGCCTTTGTTCGGTCCCGTATGCAGGCTTATGTCGCAGAGCTGGAATCGCAGGTTACGCAGCTCGAGGAGGAGCAAGCAGAACTGTTAACGGAGCAGGTATTATTCTCGGTTCTGCACTCAACAAAGCATGCCCCGGGCCGCAACTCGTTTCCGTATGCGATAACATTCCATTACATACGGGTACTGTATAAACTGGTCAGCAGGTGATCGTGATTCCATTAATCATCTTGTTAGAGCACAGTGTGCACCTGACCACCGCGATGGTAGTTGTGGGAACAAGGAAAAAAATGGAAGTGCGAATTTGTGTGACGATAGGTACTACTGTGTTTGAAATGTGAAATTATGATGCTGCTATGCACTGATAGTTGTCATAGTATTCCAAGATAATGGTACATGATCACCCAAAAAAAGGGTGTGTGTTGAGGCGGGGGGCAGGTTTTCTTGAAACTAAATATCCATCCCTCTTATTTTTGTTTCTTAAAAGCAGTGAATCTTTTACCTTTGCATTCACATGTTCCATCAATTTTTTTTTTTTAAAAATGTTGCCACCAGAGAAGGAGAAATGAGTCCTACTGTCATACATTTGATGAGTGAAATATCAAATATCTGAAAATTGATCTTCGTTTGCATTGTCATGTGATAAGATACCCTTGTCCATTAATGCATGTGTCCTAGTTTATGGATTGCTCAGAAGTTTTCTGCATAATCCTGGTTTATCTCTCTGTGCTCTTGTCTCCCCTTTGATCTTGTTTCACCATTGCTATTTTGCAGGAGGAGCGACGCCAGAAGAGGCTTAAGGAGGTAAGCTTCATTATCAATATGATTGCTTAAACACATGTTTTAGCTTACGTAAATTACTTGGCATGTATTTCACAGTCAAATTATATGCACAAAGATACCATTCTGACTCAAGAGTTTTTTTTTTCTAAATCTGAACGTATAATTTGCTTCTGCACAATCTTAGTGAGACAAAAAGAAACCTTTTGCAGCACGTAGTTCCTTGCTACATCTTTAAAAGCATGTCAGAACTGTTTTTAAAAAGTTCTTTTTGTAGTGGGCCAACTTAATTAGCCCAAATTTGTTTGCAATGCCTGGAAGGAACTCTTCTGACATCTTTGGCTGTAAATCTGAATTCTGAAGAGTATATGGCAACTGTTTTTTGCCCATTCTTTGACACGTTGCTGCATTCTCCATAGACTCAAAAAAACAAACATGTAGTTTTGCCACTGGCCTAATCTGCGACTCTGATAATGTAACATGGTGAAGCATCATAAGTTTATATCTTATGATCGTACCTTGTTAGTATCGATGGTGGTGGAGGGTGCTTTTTTCTACACAGTTCGTATACAGTACATAAGGAAAAGTAGCTTCCATTGATTGGACATGGTGTAGTCTTCATTTTATTCTTAGTCCATATATTTTTCGGTCAAACAAGATGCCGGAAGAATGGAGGAGAAGTATATTAGTACCTATCTTCAAAAACAAGGGCGATGTTCAAAGTTGTACCAACTACCGTGGGATTAACCTGATGAGCCATACGATGAAGCTCTGGGAGAGGGTTATCGAGCATCGCCTAAGAAGAGTGACAAGTGTGACCCAAAACCAGTTTGGGTTCATGCCTGTAAGGTCAACTATGGAGGCGATTTTCTTAATACGACAATTGATGGAGAGATATAGGCAGCAGAAGAAGGACTTGCACATGGTCTTTATTGACCTCGAGAAGGCGTATGACAAAGTACCGAAAAATATTATGTGGTGGGCCTTGGAGAAGCACAAAGTCCCAACTAAGTACATTAACCTCATCAAGGATATGTACAAGAATGCGACGACGTTTGTCCGGACATGTGATGGCGACACCACTGACTTTCCTATTAACATAGGCCTACACCAGGGGTCAGCTTTGAGCCCTTATTTATTTGCTTTAGTGCTGGATGAGGTCACAAGGGATATACAAGGTGAGATCCCTTGGTGTATGCTCTTTGCTGATGATGTGGTGCTAGTTGACGAGAGTAGGGCAGGGGTTAATAGGAAGTTAGAGCTGTGGAGACGCACATTAGAGTCGAAAAGGTTTAGACTTAGTAGGACCAAGAACGAGTACATGATGTGCGATTTCAGCGCGACTAGGCATGAGGGGGGAGACGTTAGTCTAGATGGGCAAGTGGTGGCCCAGAAGGATATTTTTCGGTATTTAGGATCGGTGCTACAAAAGGATGGCGACATTGATGAAGATGTTAAGCATAGAATTTCAGCTAGCTGGTTGAAATGGCGTCAAGCTTCTGGCATCCTTTGTGATAAAAGGGTGCCACAAAAGCTAAAAGGCAAATTTTATAGGACAGCAATTCGCCCGGCGATGTTATACGGTGCTGAATGTTGGCCTACAAAAAGGCGACATGTCCAGCAACTGAGTGTAGCAGAGATGCAGATGTTGCGGTGGTTTTGCGGGCACACAAGGAGGGATAGAGTCCGAAACGAAGCTATTCGGGATAGGGTCGGGGTGGCACCAATTGAGGAGAAACTTACCCAATATCGGCCGAGATGTTTTGGACATGTCCAACGGAGGCCTCCTGAGGCGCCAGTGCGTAGTGGAGTTCTTGAGCGAGTCGATAATGTAAAGAGGGGTAGAGGTAGACCTAAACTGACTTGGGATGAGTTGGTTAAGAGAGACCTTAAGAATTGGAATATCTCTAAAGAGATAGCTTTGGATAGGAGCGCTTGGAGACTCTATCAATGTGCCTGAACCATGATCTTTATTTCTTTTGGGTTTCATCTCTAGTCTACCCCAACTTGCTTGGGAAAAAAGCTATGTTGTTGTTGTTGTTGTCGTCGTCCATACATTTGTGATTTTTTGCAAATCTATGGCCATTGTTACTTTATGTAGTAACTCTGCAAATTCGAACATGCAAAAAGTGGCTGTTCCATTTGTCTAAAGAAGTTAATCTGTTTGTGCAGCTGATGGAAAGGGCATTTCCAGTCATAAGGAAAAAACTGTCTCGTGATCTTAGAAGAACCAACTCCATGGAATGGTAGAAAAATGACCCCAATCCTTGTTTCTCTTCCCTTAGAAGTTACAGATTTTTTTTCCTTTTAGATTTTTGTTTCCCCTAGTTTTCATTGGCAGCTATGTAGGAATAGCAGAAACTATTTTAGGTGACATGTGTTTAGGGTTGGGATTGTGCGTGATCAAGAAGCCACGCCATGCAGAATTTTATTTGTTGTCAGCTTGACTGTTTCCTTATGAATGGGGCTGAGTGTTGTACAAACTTGAACGATAAGATTTTGCTTAAGGGTGGAAAGTATCTTCATTGCAAAGTCAGCTACTTTTTACATATCTGATGAATATTTGATCCAAGCTGTTAGTGTTAGTCAATACTATTGCATTGAGAACGTCATGTTCAATGTACATATCTATAATTGTTCAGAGGCAAATCAATGTTTAGAGCTAATCGAATAGAAACAGAACATGTTCGTTGATTTTCCTTATGAGAACATGTTCGTTGATTTTCCTTATGCCTCACACCTGAAAATTGCCGCAGAGCACACAGTTGTGACTTGTGAACATTCCCGCCCTGCCACCGTCTGGTTCTCCTGCTGCTAGCGTTGCCTCCTGCTGGGAAAAGGCCAAATTCGCCAGAGGTCGTCATAAACTGGTGGAGTTGTCCGCCTTCAAGGCTTCAACACAAACACAATCTGAGACCAAATAGGAGTTTGGGACTAGGAGATGGAGATCAGCACAAATATGAGAGCAATCAGAGATAATCCGCAAGGGAGTCACCAGCGCAAACTATTGTTACACTAAATCGAGGTTCAGAGTGGGGATGGCTCATTGTGTCGTGCCTCAAAGACTGCAAGCACCAAAAAGTTGTGATGCACCACCGCTGCAAATCTGCAGCCTATGACCGCCAAAAAAAAAATCACCATGTTCGGCAGGCTGGAGCTGGAGTAGTGTGAGAGAAAAACACTGTTACCTGACTGGTGGCTGGAGTAATGAGAGAGAGAGTTACTATAGGGCTGGAGGCTCAATCCACCAGCCGAACAGGGTGAATTTAAAACAACAAATAGGCAACTGAGCAACGAAGATAGCTTAAGTCAAAAGATACAAAGGCCAGGCCTGTCATATTCCTTATCTGACCTGAACCAATTAATTAGTAAGGAAATTTTAATTGGGGAATACAATCCAATCTTCCATCCAAGGTACATAGTACACAGTTAATTGTTCCTTTTGTTCCATCGAGGGAAAAAACTCCTTAAAGGTGACAAACAGATCAAAGAATCCAAATTACCAGAAACAACATACACACATATATCATTTTCATGGTACAAACCCTGTTATGCTGCCAAAGATCAGCACATTTGTTATTGCTACTCCACCTTTCCACTAACACAGTAAAGGCACATAACTACATAAGATGTACCCATCTTCCTGAAACGGCAGCCATAGAGAAACAGGTCATATACAAATGTAAAAAAACAAACTGATTATATGCTCATAAAGACAATGCTAGGTACCACGTACCAGGATCCATAATCTAATGTTAGTTGATCATGTGCAAACTATAATGCACCAGAAGAGGATGAAAACAAATTAATAGAATGCTATAGTGGTTGCATAAGATAGAACAGATAGGAAAAACAGGTGGACTGTGTTGACAAGCATGCATGTTCTGGTGGACAGTATAAACAAGAGGCTTTGGCGTTCTTGCCCCTGTTTTAAGTGCCAATGGTGATTTTGCCCCTCCTTTTTGCTTTGTGCGATTTTGCCCTTGCTTTTTGAAAACAAAGCTCCAGTTTACCCCTGTTTTGTTATAAGAAATTAACAGTGTTAAATATGTAGTAAAAAGACAGATGTGCCCTATGTGATTTTGCCCTTCTACATCAAGCACCTCTAAACCATAAAAACAGGGGCAAATGGTGCCTTCATTTCAAAAAAAAATAGGGGTAACATAGCACAGTAAAAAAAAAGGTAAAATCACCATTTGACTTCGAAATAGGTGCATGAACACCTAATTTGTAATAAGATGGCTTGTATATCTAAGGTAGAGCCACAAATGAGATATTTCAATATATGAGCAATTTATGACATGCTAACATTAATTATGTTGTTAGTATGTTTATTGGCACTTGATTAGTAAGCAAACATTATCATCAATAAGAAAATAGCCATATAAGGAAGCTGAGCGTAGCTCGGTTGAGAGAGTGTATGTACACATAGACCACCAAGCTCATTTGGGTGCTTATTTCCTTTTTAATACAAAGCCACCTAGTTCCTCCTAGGCTGGCAAAGTTTTTTCTTAAATAGCCATAGAACCAACCGAATAACAAAGAGAAGGATATAGAACTCAACACCCCATAAAAAGTGAAAAAAAGGCAACACACAAAACAATGCTAAGTATGTAAATTCTGAAAAATTTAGGAAATCTCATGAAACCTTGCCCAATGGACCGAGTATTTCATGCCAACACACACTACCCAAGCCTCATGGTTTTGTGCAGCACCACGCAATCTTGAAGATGGTTATTCACCAAAGTACAAAACAAATTTTTTGAACTGCAAAGAAGAAACACAATTAAGAAAATGTGTCAAATCAATTCAGAATCAGCTATAAGGGTTTCTTTTTCTGTAATTGACAAATTAAGAAGACAGTCACAATAGCTTGTAATAAAAACACTATGAAACTACCACTTCTCTTGAGCCACCAGTATCTCGAGGTTGAAATATCCCATGGGCGATGGCTAGATTCTTGGCTGGATGGGAGAAGACTATTTCCAGCTTTATGATGCGTATTGGGAAAGAAGAAATAGTCATTTGCTAAAATGAGAAGCATGCCTAATAAGGGTCAACAGCATTCCTTCAACACAATGTAGGAACAATTTGCACTCTCAAAAACACTTTCAATGGAAAGACGTGAAGAAAATAGAAACATATGGATGGATAAGAAACAGAATTGGAGTTATCTAAGCGGGAATGAAATACTGCACCCTCAGATTTTGTAGATGCAGCATTTAATGATGGCACAAGGTATGAACTGGCAGAAAAACTGAGCAGTTCTGAAAGGATTCTTATTGCTGCTGCTGCTGGTGCTGCGGCTGCTGCTGTGCCGCCGCCGCATCCCTAATTAGACATTCAAATGAGGTAGGTAGGTAGATAGGTAGATAGGTAGATAGGTAGATAGATAGCCGGCACGGTGGCCAGCTAGCTAACTAGAGAGGGAGGGAGGGAGGGAGGGAGGGATGTGCCATCTCTGCATATTTGATTTATCATCATTGGGCAATTGTTTAAAGAGAATTGGGTCCAAGATCGCTGACATTCCACAATTCCAGTATCCTACACCAAGGAACAGAACATCAACACCCTGATTGTTTGATTAAAAAAAAGACCCTGACTGTTAAACATCAAAACAAAATGTTTATTATATTAAATAGCCCTCAGATTCAATAACCCAGTTTGGTTTGCATCAGAAGCTAATGCAGTGGGCTTCAACGCTGGCACCAGAACACATAGGAATCCGTCCAAGCAAGCTACGGTTTGTTACCAGCAGAAGAAGAAAACAATCCATTTCTGGATGGATCTGCACTTGCAATGCCAGTAGAGGGGAGGAAGCAGAGGACTCTCCAATCAAACTAACAGAAGCAAACTTGGTAGATGAAAATGTGAATATATTTATTAAAAGAAGAAACTAAAAAATGAATATATGCCAGAAAAAAGAAACAGCATGCCCTCAGATCTCACAGGTACATAATTCATCAATGGCAGAAGAGAGAGGAAGGGAGGGAGAAGATGATGGTGGAACAGGAGAGAGGAAACTAAATGCGATCTTGCATATTCACTTTTCATCATTGGGAAACACATTTTCTAAATAAATTATTAAAGATCATGCTGACATTCATTGTCCAAAAGGCCAGTCACAATTTCATAAAACTATAAATTTGGTGTGGACATAACTTCCCAAATTGGAGACCAAAAAGGGAGAATCAACTCAAAAAGAAATTTGTGTTACAAGAGGTGCAAAGCCACAAACATAGGGAAAATAATCTCAAAATTCCTAGCAAGTTACATCTTACAACAGAAGATCAGCTTCCACTTGAGTATAACACCAAGCTCTCCATAATAAACCAAATTAAAGGAGAATCTTCAACTCAAAAAGATGAATCCACATAAAAAGGTAAAGAGGATAAAAAATACCAAATTGCCAATGGTCTCACCAAATGGCCCTCAGACTATGTGGCATGCATGTAACACCATGTTTCACCAAAGGATAATGCCGTGGGTTCCAAAATTGGCACTAGAACATGTCCCAAGGGATCATTAGAATAGAAAAACGAGGATGATGATGACGATGATGATGGCGAGCATGCCGGCAGTGGCAACAAGTGGAAAGGAGGATGAAGTAGAAGAAAGAAAGAAACAGGGACAGTTCATGAACCACATGGTTGACCCATGTGTCTGTCACATCTGATACCTCAGCATGCTTCAGCGCACAGATCTTGGGAAAGCCAACACAGCACAATCCATTTCAGGATCTACAACCTTTCAAGTTTCAACTTGCATAGGTTGATCCCAACAAGCTCAAATCTGTTTCAGTCCATTATCCATCCACAAGTTTCATCATCATCCGGCCAAAAGACAAACCAAGCAGCATGATAGTAAAACTAAAAGATGGCCTAAAATAAAGGGCTAAAATCAACAATATCACTATATGCACTTATGCAGTACAGCAATACAGTTATGGGATTTATGGGTGGCGCAAGAGATGGTCAGAATCTATTAGTTCATTAAAACTCAACAAAAAACACTCATACAATAAATATTAACAGCAAAATGCAAGCCAAGCAACTATATTAGTAGTAGCAACACTATACATGAAGGATGGATGAGTACATGTTTTGATTCAAAGATGCATTTCTTGATCCATCAAATAAAGACTGCTTTTTAAAACAATGTTGTAAACCTTGGCAGCGCCAATCAGGAGATGAAAGACAAGCAGAGGATGGATACTACAAATAAACCTTGAATATCTCTGCTACATGCCACAACCCACATGCTCAAGTCCCCTCACCGAGAAGTGAGAATTGCATCAAAGCATCCTATCAACGCAATAGAACATGAACAACCTGATTGTTTTAAAGCTTGTTAACAGACACCCAAATAATCGGTGATAAAATAGATTGCGATCGGAACACCAGAATATTTATATTACCACATAGCTCATAGCCCTCAGATACAACCTTGTTGATCTCTATCAGAAGCTAATGCAGTGGGCTTCAACGCTGGCACTGAAACATGTCTCAGGGGAGTACAAGAAGAAGAAGAAGAAGAAGAAGAAGAATCCACCCAAGCTAGATAGCTAGGGTTCGTTAGCAACAGAAGAAATCAATCCAAGTCCGGATTGCAGCAGCAGTTGCAGTACCAATAGAGGGAAGGAGGAGGAGGTGACGAGCCTGCCGCAAGAGCAGTCCCACTTGTCAGTGAGAGTGTTCATCCAATCCCAGGCATCCCAAGCATGCTTCAGCACCCAGAAGACGGAGAAGCCAACACTGCATTAGCCATTTCAGAACCTCGGACCTTGCAAAAGCAAAGGGTGGCTCCGGGGAGCTCAAATCCGTAGTCCATTCATCGATCTATCCGTCCACCCGTCCATCCAGTCATCAGGCGATGGGGGGTCATCGTGATCGTCATCGGGCATGCGCAAAATCCAAGCATCGACCGCAAAAAATAGGTAGTACGAATGTACGATAAGCATAAAAATGACATATGGATCAAATCTACGCTGCGATCCCGGCCGCAGTTTTAAAACCATGGCAAAATTGAAGCAGGCGAAACCAGGGGCGGACCGAGCATATGACATGGGTGTACATGCAAACGAAATCGAAGTTAGTAGGTAATATATTGTAACTGGATTCAGATCCAAATACAAATAGTTTTGTTAGGGTTTGGGGTACTCCGTCTCGAACAGCAGAAGGAAAGAGAAGGGGCGGGCATATCTGAAGGATGCGCTCGTCGCCGGTGAAGGGCTGGGCGAAGACAGGAAAAATGGCGCCGCCGCTCGCCCAGACGTCGCCGCCAGGGAAGGAAGAGCAAGGGAGGAGAGAGTCCGAGAGAAGGGAAAGGTTCAAGAAGCAGAGGGAGAGGGAGGAGATGAACCTGAGGCCCTGAGCGGCTCCGGGAGGGCTGTCAACGAGCCGAGCTCGAGCGAGTCTGGAGGGTCCTTGATATCCTTACGGATATTATCTTTTTATAAAATTATTATCTTCTACATATTTGTGACTCATTTTTTATTTAAAGCTTTTTTTTTTGCCAAATTCACCGACGTGGCACACCAGACCAGCTGGCAAGCATGGAGTGACCCTGCGAAAAGACAATCCTACCTCTACCTTAACGAGGTATATGTTGCTCCTTCTCCTATTATATCTATGACTGGTGGAATCAGTCATCTTTTCCCACCTCCATACTCTCCTTCCTCTCACCTGCCGCCGCTGCGACATCAAGCCAGAGCGAAGGAGGAAGATGGCCGGGGTGGTGAGCCTGCCTCGACTAGAGCGCAACTACCGCTCTGCGCTCGTGCATAGCGCCGGCGGATGCCACATTATTAAGCTGGGCCGGTGTGGCTCGCATTCATATCGGATGATTGTCTACTGACATTCAACAAGCGAGATATCTTCTTTCAAGTTGATAAAAGATGATACAATTAATAATTTCATGAACTTTAGGAAGCGTAGGCCTGATAAGAAAAAATCAGGTAATCTCTTGAAACTATTGTAGGTGTGCTTATTTTATGTTTTTTCTAAGATTTAATGTACTTCTACTATTTATATTATAACATATACAAATATTGAACCTAATTGCTTACATATCGAATTGCTCGTGGATTTTTTTTTGTTATGTACTGATATTTTTAGGTTGTACCGAATACCAAATTGTATATTGAAATTTTGACATGGTATAACTTAAATTCCAATCCTAAATCTGCCACTACCTGGTTCTCTACCTTGTTGATTCTTGATTCTTTGGCGAGCACGCAAAAATGTAGCGATGGAACAAAACTAGCTGCCCTTGTTAATTCAAGAATTCATGAGAGCTAGCTGTTCATGTCCATTATTCTTACCCAGGTTTGCGTCTTTATATAGCTTTAATATAACAAAGATGGTTCATTCTTATTCTTGCAAATAATCCTGTCTTATATAATCGTAGAAGCATTATCTTATTATTTATATAACTTATCTTCTCTTTATTTTATTTTATTATTTCTTTCTTTCTTTCTATTTTTTTATTTCTTGTGCTCTCGTAAATATTTGTCTACCAGTATATAATATGTCTTTCTTTCCTTCTTGTTTATGCTCATTTTATTCTTTATTTTTCTTTCTTTTATAGACAAGTTGTGCGAGTGTTTTAGAGGTACTACTAATTGATGTATTTTTTACTGTGATTTCCCGCTTACTCCTTATCTAATGTTTTTCTGTTATTTTTTAGTTTCTCATTCCCTTCTTTTTGTCTATTTTTTCTGAACCTATCATTTTTATATTAGTTTATATTCTTCTTTTACTCTTATTATTCAACTTATCCATTTTTTTAATAGATAGTAATATTTTGTTCTATGTCCATAATGTTATTGTTTGATATGTATAATTTATTTGTTCATTTTATATTGTTTGGCTATGTTGACTTATTTGTTCACGATATTAATTTCTCATTATTTTTCTATACAATTTAATATTCATGATGTCTAAAGTTTTGTTCGTTGTACATTATTATCTATTCGTCATGTTTATTTTTTTCATAAATAATTATGTATTCATGTTGTTAAAATATTTATTCTCATAATCTAAAATTAATTATTTAGTACTAAAAATATTTTAAAAAGCAAGTGTGGTCTTGTTTCGAAGGTTCTGTCATAAAAAATCTAATGGTACAACTAAATTTAATCTGGCTGCATGTATGTCGGTGATGTCATTATTATTTGTTCTCTTCTCCATTCATGCATAGGGTCTCCTCTAGCAACGTATTTGCAAGCGCGCGCAAATATTTTTGGGCTGGTGGCCCATTTAATACCACACTTCACGTGATGGTTGTTGCAATTATCACTGGAGATTTGAATCACGAAGGCAGCAATATGCTGGGCCGAGTTGCTGGTCTGTGGGCCGTGTAAGGGACGTCGGTATAAATCGTTGTATGGTGTAATTGGTATGCAATAAATTAACAGTATCTGAATCTGTCCTCTCTTCCTCTTCTTCCTCCTCTGCTAAACCCAGCCCCTCTTCTTCCATTCCCTGCTACCCTTCATCAACCCAGAGCAGTAGGACCGTAATAGTTAGGTGGAGCATATCCAAGAGACACGGTAAAACAAATTGACTAGCTAAAAATAACCAAATTGGAGTAAAAATTCAATCCAACAATCTCTCTAAAGTCATCTGCTCGTCATCTGGGTCGCTATCCATCCCCCTCCGTGAGCTATCTATCTTTCACGAACGCCTCCGCTCGTCATCCCCTCGATCCGCGCGATTCATCTTCCTCCTGCGCGCACCCAGCTTGTCCCCGCGCTCCCTCCTTTCCGGCGCCCGCTCGCGTGCCCCGCCGCCGCCGACGCTGGCCCGGCCACCCTTCACCGGAGCCGCCCCCTCCGCTTCGCCCCGCCGCCCTCCGCCGCACCCCTCCGCACCGTGCTCCGCCCCACCGCACGCCGGACCCTTCCGCGCCGCCGCTGCCCGCCCGCATGCCACACCACTCCGCGCCGCGCTCCCTCCTTCCCGGCGCCCGCTCACGTGCCCCGCCGACGCTGGCCCGCCCACCCTTCAACAGAGCCGCCCCTCTCTGCTTCGCCCCGCCACCCTCCGCCGCACCCCTCCACACCGTGCTCCGCCCCACCGCACGCCGGACCCCTCCGCGCCGCTGCTGCCCGCCCGCATGCCGCACCACTCCGCACCGCGCTCCGCCCTACCGCGCACCGGCCCGTGCGGTGCCGAGCCATGGCGCCGCTGTTCCGCCGTGTCGTGCTTCGTCGCTTCGCCCTACTGCGCGCCGGCTCCTGTGTTGCCAAGCCACGGCACCGCTGCTCCGCCGCTCCGCCCTGCTGCGCGCCGGCTCGTGCTGTGCCGACCCACGTCTCCGCCGCCCCGCCGTGCGCAGCTCCACCCGGCCACGCTCCGCCGCTGCCTGCTGCCTGGCACGTCACTGAGCCGCTTCACCGTGTACAGGCCGCCGCGCCCTGCTGCTCCCGCCGAGCTGGAGGCCGCCAACGCTGAGGTGCAGCTCGATTCGGCGGTGGGAGAGGTCGGTGTGAGGGGCTGGGCATCGCCGCCGCCCCTTCTCATCCGGCGAGGGCTGCCGCCCCTCCTCCAGCGATGGCCGACATCGGAGTTGGAGCGCGAGGGAAGGGGAGGAAAATGTGAGCTTGGAGAGTGCAGACTGTTGGTTGCCCCATTTAAAAAAAATAAAATAACTAGCTAAATGGCTAGCTAAATAGAAATTTTGCTAGCCTAGTTTATCTCTTGGAGATGTTCATCACAAAAGCATGAGCGAAGAGCCTAAGACAAAATTATGCCGTTTCTTGTGTCGATTTGCATTACCAAACTTTTGGAATTCGCCCATGCTTCCAAAACTGACAAACTCATCGGCGTTCCGTTTGGGAAAGCCAAGGCCAGGCCCCCCTCACCCCAGTCCCCAGCCCATCATCCTCCCGCGGTTCAATCATCATGCAGGACGGACCCCGAGCACCAACAACAACGGGGAGAATCCGGCGAGCAGCGAGAACCATATCATACCACCGGCCATGATTCCCTCTCCCTCCATCGCATCGCCATCGCACCTGCCGCCATGGCTAGTGGGATTCCACCGTGCTGCCTGCGGCGCCCACCACGAATCGGCTAGAAAAGAAGAGGCAGGGAGGCACAGGCAGACAAGATCAGAATTTTTTTTGATGGGTCACCGGGGGGATCTCCACCTGAATTTCATTGAAGGGCTTTTAGGCAAGCCAAAATGCTACAGAATTTGAGATTCAGCAATTTTACAACAGCCCAACACAACACAACACCTATATCAGGGAGGAAACTTTTAGAGATCAAGAGACAAAGCCAGGACACCAGCAAGAGAGACGGCCACTGAGCGTCGATTGGAGCCACCACCGAACAGCATACTCGCCGGATACACCGCAACCATTGCACCTCCACACCACCCCTCGTAGCTACGCCGCTCCGCTGTCACCCTCCATCTGAGGATCAGGCCAACAGAGAGGGGACTAAAGGTGGCGGGAGGGGCGCAGACCAAGGCTCACTGAAAACGACAATCCCCCTTCGATGCTGATGGAGCCACCTTTGAAAGCACATCCGGGCTCCCACGTACCACCATCCAACGCCGTGCAAGGGGAGGAAACCTCACAGGGGAATGGTGGCAGAGTGGAAACACCAACCCGACATAATATTTGATGGCACCACTAGCAGGTAGAGCGCCGATGGAGCAGAGGCGCCAAATGGAGGACACCTGCGAGCCTCAACGATGACCATCCACTGCTTGTGACAGCTTTGCACCAGGACCAACACCGGGGAAAAAGAGAGCAGGCACACCGGCTTCAAGGAGGAGCAATCAGCACCGATATTTGGGTGGGACGAAAAATTCGGCATCGCCTCCAAGAAGGAGAGTGGCACCGTAGGTGTCACCGATGTCGACAAGACCAGCGTAATGTCGGATTTAAGATTCCGCTGGCGGTTTCCCGCGCCCACCCATCACCGTCAGGGATGGTTGGAGGCCATCACCGGCGACTTGCACCTCCAAACATAAAGCTACAACACACCTCAGATGGACTTGGGGAGCGCTGCGACAAAGCCTCCAACAAGGAACGCGGCACAACGAGTGTCGCCATTGCCGGCCGGCATGAAGCCAGGCGGGGATTTCTCCCAATGCTCCCGCAACCACGGCGGCACAGGAGGCGCAGTAGTTCTGAACGGCGACATCGGAGCTGGCTCACATGTGTCACAACTGCGCCGCTGAAGCCGTGCGCCATGGACGCCGAGTCCTGGGTCACGGTCGGCCACAGCAGCACCGACACAATGAGCCCCACGACCAGCCGCCGTCGCCACCCAAAAGAGGGGCAGCCACAGCAACTTGGGAACGGCGGGGCCGAGCCAGACGCTGGCCGTGAAGGGGCCAGATCTGGCCGCCGGCGTCCCGCGGAGTGGCTCCCCCCGGCGGAGCAGAGTGGGGTGGCCGGGCAGGCGCCGGGCACACTGGATCTCCGCGCTAGCGCCCTGCCTGGGAGCCGGCTCTGGGGAGGCGCTAGATCCGGCCAGGAAGGGGCCGGATCCACCCGCCGGCGACCCGCCGGACCTGCAACAGCGTGGAGCTCGCCAGCCATGGTGGCATTGAGATTGGGGTATGGCAACTCGGGGGAGAGGTGGATGCGTGGATGGAGGCCTCGCCGCCGCCGTCCCTGCGCCTGCGCGGGCTTCCGGCAGCGGCGAGGTGGACGGTCGGGAGGGGGTGCTCTGGGGAGGCGGCGGCGGCCCGCCCGGGCCGCCCCTGGGGGGCGACGCAAGCGCCAAGATCAGAAATTGCCCCACCTGAGCTACAGCGAGGTGATGCTCGCCGAGTTGCGTCGCACGAACGTGGCGCCCTCCCTTAGCCCTGGCCCGGCTAAACATTTCTGAACCCCAAGGGTTTTTATTCGATCTCCCAAACGCACACGATCAGATCAAGTGCCCAATCCTCGGAGGAGCCGGGCCGCCGCCGGAGGAAGCGGCCGACACGGACCAATCATCCTCGTGAATCATATCGAGGAGCACCGGGTCCGGTTGCCACTGCCGGTCTAGTGATGAGGCCACTTATGGCAACAATTGGCATGGCACATCAACGAGCGCTGCCCGGTAATGCGTGCGCAGCGCACTGCCACCGTCCTGGAGCCACGAGGCGCTCGTGTCAGTCGTCACCGTGTGTGCGCCGGGAATGATTGCCGGCCACCATGTACTCGGTTGTTTCTTCAGCTCACGCCGTCCGGGCAAGCAAAAGCAAGGCACACGGTTTGCTTTGTTTCCTTCCTGGAAGAAGAGTGATCGGAGGTTTGGCATCCAGTTCTGTGCATTCCAGCGCAGACGCATACGATGTGTCACAATGTTCTTTTCCTCAAATCATACCCAGACACATGCTGCTTTTTATTTATTTTTTTCTGAAATTGTACCTAGCCACATACCCTCCCTCATGCAGAAAAGAAAGCCATTCCTTCACCCGGTCACACTCATCATGGGTCCAGATCAGATGCGCCCTTTCCTCCTCCTCTATCACATCTCCTAGCCTTTTTTTTGGAGTGGTATCACATCTCCTAGCTGAACTGCTCCTTGCTGTCACTACAGAAATGTACACGCTTCCTCCACACACAAAGTGTTCAACCATATTATATAAAAGAGAAATGAAAAGCTCAACCTAAAGAAGCTGAAAGGCACAGCTTTGTGCTGAGATAAAGGGGCGCACCCATGTGCAATGATTCTCCTATCAGAGGGGCACAACCACTGCACTTGGCGCGCGGAACAAGGGTGCCCCCGCAGATCATGCCATGATGGTACATGGTGGCTGGTGACTGACCAATCGTATTGAATTGAAAGGGTTAAAAAGAGGTAGGAAGGCTCCAGCGAGCGAGACAACGGGATGCATGCGTGATGCTCGCCTTGTCCAATAATGCAGAGCACTGAGCACCCATGCACAACAGGATTGAAAACAATGTGGTCACTTTGATTCGGTGCTCCAACATGCCGCAGAACCCACACGGAAGCTGTAAACAATTCATCAAGGGAACCTTTTCACGTTAAGGGTGGAATCTGATGCAAATCACACGAATGCCACCAACCAGGGTACCGGCAGGCAGGTGAAGCATACATGCACAGAAATCCGGTTCCAAGGCTACAGCTACAGCATGAAGCAGAACACAATACAACCATGAGAGAACACAACAAAGTGCAAAAGCATCAAGCTAGAATCCTAGGGCCAAATGCATCTCTTCTTTTGTGCATTTCCAGCTCCACGTCCAGCGATTCCATGGTGTCTATCTACTCACAGGCTAATTTGGTGTCAAAGCTACTCAAACAGATTGCGAAAGCCTGGAAGGCTGAGAGCGGGTAGCGGTAGTCCATGGTGAACATATCTTTCGCTACCTTGCCAAACTGCAGAATGACTTTGTCCTGGTCAGATGGAGCAGGTTGTGATGGGGTTGGAGCCCCAGCAGCTGGGGGCTGGCTTGATGAGGCAATCAGCTGGAAATTCTTCACCGACGCGATGGTTACACGGCCGCGGAAGTTAAGGCACCAGCATTGCAACTGCTCGTGCCATCTTGGGGCCTTGTTCCGAAGCACAAGCGGCCTCTCCTTATTTTGTCCCTCTTCATCTGCAACTCTGGCACCTCCAGCAATGTCGGAAAAGCGGGCGCTGCTGAAGTCACGGACACTGCTGAAGTCACGGGAGCTGCTGAAATCCATGTATCGGCCCATGATGGATGACTTGGAGAAAGAGGTAGTGCTGCGAAAAGACTCCTCTAATGCTCGAGGCAGAATCTGCTCGGGCTGTCCAGGGACTATCCCGCCAGGCTCAACTGCGGAGGCAGGTATGGAGTGCATGACACAGTGCATCCGCCTAGGGCCCCTTGTGCCAAGAACATTTAGCTCATATGTCACCTGAGCTATGTTGTAGCTACCAGTTGGCACCTTAGGGGAGACTTTCTTGGAGTTGAATCTCCGGCTGGACCGTCCGGCATGAGGGACAACAGCCCCATTATACGGGGGCTGTGTGTCATAGATCATAAATTTTGTGCCTAGGAAGTTGGACCTGGAAAGGACAGAAACACTTCAATTAGCTTACACAATCAAATAAACTGGATAAAAGGTTTGCTATCCACATGCATTTTAATTACCTAAGTTTTCCAATATATGTGCTGCTTGATCTCGAGATGTTGTCAGCATCCATCGAGATAACATACTCTGTGCAGGTTGTTTTGCGGTTCCTTTTAGCTGATAAGAGGAACTTGCCATTCTCCGTAAGTACAGCTGGTCCCCAAAAACACACAAAAAATGAGTCAACAATGTACCAACTTTTCAAACATATGAAAAAAATGTAGCAGAAGTTTAGCCGGGCCATAAACCAAAAAAGGAAAATAATAGGCAGAACTGTTGGAAACATGCAACCAGAACAAAGTACCAGAATGAATACTTGATGATAGCAGGCATTTACCAAAATATTTTTTTGAGGCAATGCTAAAACAGTAAAGGAAGGATCTACTCGTACAAGCAAAAGAAATGTGCAACATACCAGTGCTCAGGCACAAGTAGAGATGATATGTAGACTTTGATTTATCCCGCTTTATGAAACACTGAATCATTCCATCTCGATGCCCAGGCTGTGAAGACAAGCGTTAGAGAATATCATTAATACCATGAAAGATGTAAGAATAAGCACTGGGAAATGTCATCATTAGGAACAATATCATTCCTAGAAGCATTCAGGTAATAAGGTCAAGGATTTCTTTCATTAGAGAATGTAAAGCTTACCTGCTTTAAAGAAACTGGGAAGGTAAGCTTCCCACAGAACTCTGGGCTGAGCACGATCTCCCGGCACATCTCCCTCCATGCCCGACAAACAGCAGCGCAGGATACAACATTCTTGCGATTTGGCCAGGTGCTCTCGCTGGATTCCAGCCTCCGGATCACATCCCGGAGGAGCTCGGGAGGGAGATTAGCCCAATGGCTCTCCTGGATTATGAGATCTGTATCACGGAGCTCATGCACCGTGCTCTGAGATTTGCCCCTGTGATGCCCAGTGAGTCCGGAAAGGCCTGCTATGGTCACCTCAAAGCTCCGCCTCGACAGGCTACCAAAACCATCCCGAACATCACGAACAATGCTGCGAAACGACATCTACGCCAACCAGAACAGAGCTGTAAGGCCTACAAGAACCTTGGGGCTTAGCCTGCGAATATATAGCAGGGAAGGTCTCCAACAGCCTTCCTAGTGGCTCCGCTTATGGAACAGTGGAGATCACGCCACCCCAGAGGGGATTGCTGCTTTTGGGTGTGCCTACACAGAAGCAGTCGCCGATTTGTTCCTGAGAAGAAAAGAATCTCGATGAGAAAGCGTGTGAATAATAGCATGGAATAGAGCTAGCGACATATTTATGATAGGAATAATAGACCAATTCAAAGAACAGCTCGCAACTGTTCACCACACGGGAGACAGCGAGCCTATGACTATGAGACTGAGACTGACCTAATATTACAACAGAATTTCAAGAGCCCGGCTGCGAGAGAAGGGAAAAAACATTTTAGTTTCTCAGAGAGGTCCATCACACATGAATCATTCTGGTGGCATGTTGCAACATTTCGAGAAAGGTACAGCCACCCATTGCTACGCTAGAAATTAGGCGCTCGTCGAAAGATCAAAGGGACCCCTTTTTTCCTGATTCATCGATGGACAAAGGTGGAGTGTGGGGTGAAAAGGGGAAACCTTTTACGGAACAAATCGAGTAACAAATCGACGGGCCACAGAATCTCAGAAGAGATGGGCGCGAGATCTAGCAGGTCTGCAAGCAGGGGCGGACGCAGCATACTTATTACATGTATATTGTATAAAAAATAACTGGGTCAGATCCGAACACGAATAGCTTAAAGTAGGGTTTGGGGCGCTCCGTTTCGCACGGCGGGAAGGGAAGAGAAGGGGGCGGGGCATACCTGGTGGGTTCGTCGCCGGCGAAGACGTGCCGAAGCCCAGTCGTCGCCGCCGGGAAAAGGAAGACCGGGAGAGAAGAGAGGTGAATCGGGGAGGGCGGGGGTGGGGGTCGGCGAGAGAGGTAGCGGTGAGAGGCGAACGCGCAACAGAGGGAGGAAGAGGAACGGGACGTGGGGAGTGGGTGTGGAGGCTGGGGAAGGCTCGAGACGGAGACCCGGAGCGAGCGAGGTAGACGAGCGGAGGGAGGGAGGAGGAAGGTGGGAAAGAGAGGAGGCAGCAGCAGGCGTGTGTGTTGTTTATTATCGGGAAAACTCCAATTTTCACCTTCGAGTCCGATTTCAACCTTCAAGTATAAAATCAGACAACATAGACCATCCAACTATTAAAATCGGGCAAATTTAGTCCTTAGAGTGGTTTTAAAGATGGTTTTGTATTTTCTAAAATAAATAAATAAATTAAATTAGATTTAGAAAATCAAAACTAATTCATTTTAAATCAGAAAAATATGAAACTAATACCAAAATTTTTCTAAAAATGTAACATATCTATTATTGCTCCATCTGAATCTTATTTATTAAAAATAATAGACATAACTGCAAGTAACCAAATATTATGAACATAAAAAATTAGTCACAAGTCATGTGACAATAGATATGTTACGTTTTTAGAAAATTTTTGATACCCATTTCATAATTTTTTGATTTAAAATGAATTACTTATAAATTTTTTAGTGTAAAATTGAATATTTGTAATTCTCATAAAATAGAAAACCACCTTCAAAATTACCTCAGGAGCCAAATTTATCCGGTTTTGACAGTTGGATGGTATATTTTATCCGATTTCATAATTAAAGATTGAAAATCGGATTTTTGCGATAATCCGGCCCGCTCCACGGCGGGGGTTGACCATCCCGTTACGTTCCGTTCCCTTTGGATGGAGGGAGGGGGGGAGGCGATGGCCCGCCCCGGCCGGGCTGTCCCTTTCGACTCGGTCGGCCCGGTGCCCCGAGCCACATGACGCGGGTCGGGTTTGGTGTACTCGATCCGGTGGTCCGTTCCTACCGTGGCAGGGACAGGGGCGAGCAGCTGCACGCCAACGCTAACGACTTCGCATGTCGACTCGTGCTGTACTAGTCTGTTTGGAGTGAGGTACAGCTAGTATCCCGACAGGCAAACTTATCTTTCTTTTTTTCAAAAAAATAAAACAGTTGGACTTTAAAAGCATCTTCAAGAGCGATTCTAAAATTTACTCTCTAAATTATTATTTAAAAAGTTATTTGAGTAAAAAATATTTTCCATACCTTTGTATTTTTCACAGTTTTTCTATATCTTTTGTGTAGTCTAGAGAGCCATCATTTCTCTCTATCTACGCATGAAATCCGGAATAAAAAATATCTATAGATATATCTTTGGATATTCAATTGAAAAGACTTAATTTTCAATGAAATTTCTATTTCTATAAATTAGAGAAGATATAAAGAGTTTTTTAGTGATGCTCTAAGAGCATCTCTAGGAACTCTTGTATTTTGTTAGCTAAATATGAAGATTGTACATCTTTGTAAAAAATATATAACTCCCTAATTCTATGGAGTAGTCTAAGAGACTAGCTAAAATGTGATGGCTATATTCAAAACTACATCCATGTCATCAATTTGCATCGCTTTGTTCCACACTGCGAAGTATGTAGCCGCAGCCTGCTGTTGCCAATGCCAGTGGCGCCATCTGATCCCCCACCCATCATTTCCCCTTCCTCATCCTGCAGTAATGAATGGGCTACAATGCAATCAGGTGGATAATGGATTCATAAACAAGTACGGAGAAAACATAAGAAAGCCCAAACCCCTGAACCTGGTTGTGCCATTGAGTTAGGCTGTGTTTAGTTTCCCATTTTGGAGTGCCAAAATATACTGTAGCACGCTGTAACACTTTCGTTTGTATTTGATAATTATTATCTAATCATTGACTAATTAGACTCAAAACGTTCATCTCGCAAATTAGAACCAAATTGTACAATTAGTTTTTTATTTTATTTATATTTAATATTTCATGCATGTATCGTAAGTTCGATGTGATGAGAAATTTTTTTTTGGATTTTGAATTTTTTGGGCAACTAAACACAGCCTTAGTGCGGGAGTATGCTGCTATTTCCTGTCATGCTCCCCGCTCCTGTCATTGAGCAAGCAGGCAGGCGAGTCAGAGCAGAGCGGCGGGAGGGAGCGGAGGAGTGGGCAAACCCGCGCGAGAATCACGGGAGGGCTGGATGGCGAGCGCTCAGCGCTGTGCATCTTTACCGAGCAACACCCCCGGGATACAAGACGAGGATAGAAAACGATGTGGATAGAGTTTTTGTTTGATGGGATTTTTCGGTCTTTTTTTTTTAGCAAACTCACCCAATATACCAGAGTTCTTGGAGATGCTCTTAAGCTTGGATCAGCTTAAATGCATTCATGTGGCCGAGGAGAGGAACCGAGAATCCGAGATCTTGTACGCAAGGGAACCATCTCTTATGCATAGACGCGGGTGTTTTCACCAGTTTTAGAACTAAAAAAAATGGTGATGCGGATAAAAAAATATCGTTTTCTCGATATGCTTTGACATGCACTCCGTCCGCGTGCATCTGGATGTGATGAGTGATGACAATACTCGTAAAGGAGATCATGCACACACAAGTGCGGTGCGTAAACAAAAAGAAAACGATCATTCCTCATTTGCGCATACAACGAGCTCAGATTCTATCAATTTGCATTTTTGTATTTTTGGAAGTGAATCTTCACCATTTGAAGTATTAAATGTAGACCAATCACAAAACTAATCACAAATCTTGTCTGTAAACTACGAGACGAATCTAATGAGCATAATTAATCCATCATTAGATCATGTTTACTGTAATATTACTGTAGCAATTTAGTGTCTAATCAGATCCTAATTAAACTCATTAGATTCGTCTCGCGATTTACAGTCCATTTGTGTAATGCGATTTATTTTTCGACTATATTTAATACATTATGTAAGTGATTTATAAAAATTTTACATTTTGACTTCACGAATCTAAAGAGAGCCTGAAGCTGAGAACAAGACGGACGGCCGGGCGGTGGACACCGGGCAAGAGCCGCAAGCAGTCCCAGCAGTCTCGCAGCTTTTCACCGTGGCGCGAGGCCACGACCACAAACAAAGCAACACGGGCTTCCGCCCGCTTTCCGCTGCTGCTTCTGGTCAGTTGTTCGTACGGCGCTGACGGTCGGGCGGCGCCCGGCGCGGGTGTGAAAAGCCGCGCGCGACGCCGTACTCGCCGCGGTGCTCGACCGGCAGCATCCGGCCGGCGCTCACTCATTAGCCGCGTCCGCAACCAGAAAATGGCTACTTTTCCCATTGACACCCGCCATTGAAAGCAGACCGTAAACCTGCACATAGGTGGAACGAAGGTAGCAACAAGAGAGCTTCAAATGTGACTGGAGCTAGGTGGCTTCACCTTCGCCGTTGGATGCGAATGGTGCTCGCGCGTTCTCGCCGTGTGCGGGCCGGTGCACGGGACCAGCCGGAGCCGGAGCCGCGCGGCGGGGAGACCGGCAGCCGCGTCCTGTCCGGTGTCCGCTAGCGCCTGCGCGTGGGGCGCGGCCCGACTGGCATGCGCGCAGGCTCCGCCTGGCTGGGGCGGCGCCGCGGTGTGCCCGTGCCGTCCCGGGGGTTGTCGCGCTCGGAACGAACGGAACCAGGTCAGGTCGGCCGTGCGCCGTGCGTGTACTGAACTACTGATGAGTCATGAGTGATGGCACGCGACTGGATTGTTGCCATTTTTTTTTCAATCCTCGCGATGTGCGTCCCGTGTGCTTGCTTGTGCTGTCGAAGTGGACGATCGGCTCTCCCTTCTCCGGATGGGGATGAGGGAAGGAGCGAATGCGTTTGCGTGCTACGGTAGTCTTCGAGTCAACCGGAAACGCGTGACAAAAAAAGTTTGTTTTTTAATGTTAGGTTCCAACGAAGTTGCTTGCGAGACCGAGAGAATTCCCTGTTTTCTTCTCAAAAGAAGCTGCTGCAAATGCAGTGTGACCTATCTAATGGTAGCGGTGTAGGTAGTGCAGCACTTGAAAACGGGAGTCGCATGCTGGAGTTAGCTGGAACATCTTCCACGAAATCATGCCACACAACCTCGAACCGCCCTCGTGTCACATGGACGCGATGATGCCATCTTCGAATACACCTTACACGCGGCAGCCTCTCCTCTAAAACATTCAAAAAAAAAAATCGACTGACTTGAGTGCGCCGCTAGCGATTCAGGTTTGGTGCGGCGCCGATCTTGTCTCGTGCGACTAGGATGCGGCACACGTGCGCACGGTCGCGCGATCATCGTCGACACCTGGTGACAGGTGACCTTGATACCGGCCGCGATGTGCTCCTACGTGTCCCTTGGAAAAAGAAAAAGAAAGGCTCGGAAACTGCTACCAAGTCTCAGGGGGACGTGGCATGCAATCCAAGTATCGAACGAAATAGCCAAAAACCAGAGGGGACCTAGTGTCCTAATCAGGGGCGGAGACAAGGGGGGCGGCAGGGGCCATGGCCCTCCCTAACGTTGGTGTAACTATATATAAAACCCCCTAATCTTATTGCTAATGTTGCTAATTAACAAGGTGTGGCCCCTCCTAATTATCGGCATTAGTAAATTGGCCTCCTCTATGTTTAAATCCTGGCTCCGCTCCTGGTCCTAATGCACAATGATTTGATTTAGTAGATTGGAAAGTAAGCATCCCACATCTGTCCAGTAAACCAAAATAAAAAAAAGAAGTAGCTCAATTCCATACGTTCTCCACAACAACAATAGCCGCATAACAAAAAAAAGGGGTTCAATCCCTGGCCCATACGAACCAAATTAACAAAGGAACTTCGTCCCCGAAATGGCGACGAGGAAAAAATTAACAATGAAAAACAATGAAATGGTAGGGTCGTGGCATGCCTCAAACAATCTGGAAACCAAAACCGAGACTTGCAAGAACGCCATCATTTTAGCTTGATGATTGGTTGCCATGGTGTATGGATATATATCAGGCGACGCTCGCCGGAGTCGACGCCGGGAGCTCGCCGGCCGCCTCTGTCGCCGGCGTTTCCTCCTCCTTGTCCTGATCAGAGACCTCCTTGGGAACCGCCTCCACTTCCTTCGGTTCGCCGTGCTCTTTTGTTTCAGCTGCTGTGGTCGGAGCTTCCTGCCACACGGAGGCGAGGCAGTCAGACGGGGCTCTCCAACATGGCAACATTTCCATGACACAATTTCATGGGGAAAAAAAATGAAACGGCGTAGTTTAGCAAAGAGCCACGGCCCACGTAAGTGAGAAACTATGGCCATCGAGGAGTATTATTGACTAACTGGGCCTACTTCATGCGAACCTTGTAAATCTGTAGATACTATGGGCCAGATCTTACAGAAACGGACGAAATGCAAGGGCCCATGTCTTGGAAGCACAGGCCTGTTCCAAATAAAATCTCCCTTTTCCGTTTGTGTTTACCCGGAATGGCTCCCACACTCAACTCAATTGGAAAGGGCTTGCAAGGTTTCTATGAATACCAAGAGCATATGATAACAACAAAGTTGCCAAGAGCATATGAATTTCACGAAACTTTTGACCACGATGCCCACACAAAGCAACCCATCAATTCGGGTCGGAGGGGGGGCGGAATTCGAGAGCATTTTTGCGCACCTCACTTGGTGGTGGCGCCACGACGGCCTGGCTAGCCCCTTCCGTCGCCGGGACCTCCTCGCCCTCGCGCTCCCCCTCGGCCGGCCCCGCCGGCGCCCGCGGCTCGGCCGGCTGAGGGGCGTCGTCCCCGTCGCTCGTCTTCGGCTTCGTGCCGCAGTTCCCCATCGTCTCCGCCCGTCACCCTTGCCGATGTGCTGGAAGGAAGAAAGCAACGGGCCAGGCGATGTGCTTACAAGCGACGACGGGCAAAGACGGCAGAAGGGAATGCTGCGGCGGAGGTGCTCAGAAAAGTACTTCGCGACGACGCTGTCGACGGTGTATAATAGGCAGGCAGGCAGGCAGCTGTGGCGCTCGATCAACCCCGAGTGGAAGGCCGGTCAGAGCAGGTGCAGCTGGCCAAAGCTTTGGTATCAACGATGATTTTTTTGGTTGTGTTTGTGTGTGGTGCGCGACATATGGCGCTGCGATCAGGATCACTGGCGCAGCTGGAATTATCTCGTAAGATAATATACCCGCCGGGAGCTGGGCAGTTGCCACTAATATATGGCATCGACGAGGTCTGATCTTGTTGGAAAATCGTCATGTATACAGGGATAGATAGGTGCGCAGGACGGATTCGTGGGCGTCACTACACGCGGGCTTTACTAATCACTATGCCGGGGCATCCATTCATTCGTCATGTGTTGAACAGCTCGATCGAGGGGAAAAAAATGATTTGTATACGTACGTGCTTCCTTGATGCACATAAAGCTTAAACGTGAGATAGATGCAGATTACTGGCAGAAGAAATAATTATACCTGCACATAAACGTTTAAGCAACCCGTACGTCAAGATCGCTATTTCGTGCGGATATATCCAATGCGCCCATGTATGAGTTCTTGACTACGACAACAGCTAGTACTCTAGTCTAGTACTCTTGTCGTGCAGCACGGCCATAGCGTGATCACCACCGATCACCATCGTATATATACGCTAAACCGAATGAGATTATTTATATAATATTGGTCCTAGACATTTTCATATGTAAAGAAATTCACATGTATAGATATGTGTATACATACATACATACATACATATATATATAAGTGAATTAATTTATATATGAAAACTATCTATGACAAATATTATATAAGTAACTATATATATATGTATATATTAGTGGAGATCATACACACTGAATTCCAATACATAAGTTTAATTGAAATGCAAAAGTATAATTGAAATAGAAAAAGAATTGAGAAAAGAAAAACATGAAAAAAGAGACCTTTTGTCCCGGTTGGTAACACCAACCGGGACAAAAGGGTGCGCCAGCCACGTGGGCGCTGGCTGCACCTTTTGTCCCGGTTGCCAGACCCGGGACAAAAGGGGGCAAAAGGGCACCCCCTTTTGTCCCGGACTGGCGTTCCCGGTTGGGAAACCGGGACAACAGCGGTTTCCCAACCGGGACAAATTAACGTTTTTGTAGTAGTGACTGCTCCAATAATTTCACTACGTGTCAGGATTGAATCCAAGTACATATATATTTCGTTGCGTACAACAATGTGATCTTGTACATCTCTTTTGAGGTCAAGGCTGTGCACTCTTTTTTTCCCATCATCTAAAAATGTTGTGATCCTGTACGTGAAAACCTCGGAAACGAACTAATCATCCGTATCTGTACAAGTTGGACGACGAACCTAGCTATATGTTTTCAGCATTTTTGGCTGAATTTCCCACGAAAATATCTGCGAAGCCACCTGAGACCATCCCAGGCAGCTAGAAAGATAAAGATGAATCTGCCTACCATCCACGAGAGCACTGTCATGACCCAGGCTAACTGTGGTAATGTAGTGGGCCTATGTTTGGGCTCATCAAGTGAATGGGCCAGCTTATAGATTAGAGGGAGCCAACAATACATAAAGACAGGCCACGATAGAGAAAGGCATTTGACAGATAGCGACATTGTCTTCCTCCTCAAGACTGCATTCCCGTTATCCCTTTGCTGTTCTGGATTCCTAACCCTAGTTCATGCTATTCCCTGCCTAATCTCTCCAATTCTCCTTCAAAATTGTACCCAGATTATCTATTGTACTCTTGCTATTGTGATTTGGAGGTGAAGGTTCATAACAATTGATAATCAGAGCCCTGTTCTTTGGAATCCACCAAAATTCCCCCCCCCCCCAAATTAGATCCAAGCGCTGCTGAAGTTGAGAGTCATGGGCTTGCAAGGATGGGTACCACCCCCAAGCCCACCGCGTCTACGACATGGTCGTCGGCGTCCTCGATTTCATCATCTTCACCGATGTCCCCAACCCCACCTGCGGCACCAACCTCCTGCTCGGCGGGCGCTGTGTGCGCTCAAGGCTTGGTGCGGCTGCAGGCGCTGATCTGCGGGCAGGCGGCGCGACGTCAGATGACGGCCACACTGTGGGGCCTTGAGTCCTTGATGAGGATCCCGGCCCGGCACTGCTCCAGGGTTGGCGGCCTCGACCACCCGGCGGCGCTCGACGACACCTTTCTGCTTCGCCATGGCCGGGATCTCTATGTCGCCGTGGTCCACGAGCAGCAATGGCGGCAGGTGAGCAGCAAGCGGTGGTGTCACGACCCCAAATGTAAAAACATGCTTAACATGTTAACCACATCATCATGAGCATCATTAGCGCATAATAAAGCATCTTGTGCACGTGTGTGTGGTTTTAAAATTTAATTTTGGGTACGTTTGATTTTGTGCTTGTTAAGAAAGTTCAAATTTTACTATGCAACTTGGCCTCCAAAAAATTTATTTAAATACTAGATTTCAAATTTTGATTTAAAAATATTTTTACAAGCTTTTATGACTTTCAACCGAGGCACAAAATTCAAGGAAATTTCAAAAATAGACTCTTTATTCTTTTTGTTGTGACCAAATTATAAAAGATTTTTGAGTGATTCTTGTTCCATTGTGTTCTTGGTGATTTTATCTATCTCCAGTAAAACTTTGGTGAATTTTTGAGCTCGAAAACATCTCCGTTTTGAATTTCAAACTTGTCTCCTTTCTTTTCCTCGCCCGGGCCCACCTGTCAGCCTCCTTCCCTCCCTCTCTGTTTTGCTCCGCACGCCGCGCGCGCACGCGTCGCTCGCCACCGCCGGTCAACCTCGACTTCCGTGCCACGTGTCGGCCATCCTCGCGAGCCGTGCCAACCCCTCCCTCCTCTCAGCGCCTCAAGACCCCGCACCGGCCCCGTTCCCCTCAACCCTAACCCTATCCGCTCCCCACCCGCCATGGACGCCGCGGTCCGAGCTCCGTCGCCGCCGCGGTTTGTCGCCGTCGGTGAATCTCCCATCGATTCTTCGTTGGGGAAGCATCTCCTACCCCTCCTCCTCCGATTCCGACGCTAACCCGGCCTTCTCCCTCACCGCACAGCGCCGCCGCCGCTCGCCTCGGCCCGCCGCCGCTCGTCGCCGTTGCGCTGCCGCCTTGCCGCCGCTCGTCGCCTGCATCACCGCCACCACCTCCATCCCGTGCGCACCTCCCCTGGCCGCTCCGCCCCCGCCTCCGCCGTGCCGCCTTGCGCCGCGCCGCCGCCGGCGGCACGACGTGTGCGCGCGCGTGACGCGCCACGCGTGCGTGGCCGCGTCCACGCCGCGCCGCGCTCGCCGTGGGCGCGCTCACGCCCGGGTCAAGGCCACCCGGCTGCCTTGACTTGGCCCGGGGGAGCCGCTGACCCGTGGGGCCCGCCTGTCAGCGCCTGGGCTGGCCCTGCGGGGTGCATCTAGCAATTTCTAGCGTATTTCTTTGTGCAGCAATCTTGAAAAAATTGTAGAAATTCATGTATAGCTCCAAAAATTATGAAACTTGTTTTGTTGGATTCCTCTAATTTAGATATACTCAGGAAAAATATTGTTTTGAATGTTACTTTTCTGTAGATTTATCTATAGATTTATCTTGCAAAAATGAGTTTATTGCTTATTTATTTGTGTACTGCTCTAAAAATGTCAAACCAAATTTTGTTAGACTCCTTGTGAGGTGTAGTTTTCAGTGGTACAACTTTTTCACATGTTTTCTTGCTGGTTGTTAGGGTTTTATTTCGATTTCATGCTTGCTGTCCAAAAGGTGGTTTAATATAGAACTTTTTGATGGAAAGTGAGAAAATAGTGAAACCAGTTTTGTTAGCTTTGTTTTCAAGCTTAGTTTCTATGGTAATTGTCTTGGATTTGTTTAGTTTAGTTTGCATTCTTTTTCTGATTTACTTTGTTTAGAGTGGCTTAAAACTGATATATTTATGATTAATTATAGGAAAATGATTTTGCTGCAAAACCAATTTTCATGAGTTCCTTATAATGTTCTTTGCTTGCTCAATTTAATTTGTGATTTATGCTTGCTGTATAGGTTTATTTGCTAATTCTTGATCTAGCTTTTCTGTTCGCGTGTACGATAGTGGTTGTTTGTCGTCGCGTGTGTTACGTTTGTGCATCATCGCATATGTGTCATTCATTATGCATGTCTTATCACCCTTGCATAATCTAGGGTATCACACAAATGCATGCATCTCATTTCGTGCATAGCATTTCTTGCACAATTATGGCATCATGCTAATTCAGGCATCACATTCATGCATTATAGTGACTGAACCGTCGGAGAACGAACCCGTTGAGCCTGCCGAGTCCATCGATCCTGAACCCGGAGTCCAGTTCATGGTCGACCCCGAAGTTAACCAAGGCAAGCAGCTAAGCATTTTCCTTGCACCTATTTAATCTGATTTAGTTTAGCTATCTCACCGGGTAATATTGTGTTATATATTATGTATGTATTGCATTCTTGTACCTATTTTTATGCATTCTCCTTCCTTGATTCGTTTATTCATATACTTGGCACTAGTTAGACAGTTAATAACTTAACCTGACTAGATGCTTAGCCCTGCTTAGAATACTCATTTTGCTTGCTAAAAAAGAATGGTTAGGAGTATCACACTTACCTGATTATCCTTGATCGCACTTGGGAATCTGGGGCAAGTGGAGTGCAGTATCGAGATTCGAGCGGAATGTTAGGGCTTAGAGAATGAAGTCACATGGGCATAGTCCGCTTGGATCGATTAAGGACCGAGTGGACGACGTCGGTTTTGAGCACCTTTCCGTGCTACCACATATCCAATATAATGGTACGGATAAGCCAATTACCTTCCTTGACTTGATCATTGATGTACAGTCCTAGATACGTGGCCAAGGGCTATGCAGAGAGGCTTAGAGGTGTCCCCGGGTGGACCTGCGAGTAGGAAAGTTTAGATATGTCCCCGGTGGAAACTAAGTCTCTATGCGTAAGCTAGGTGTGAAGATTTCAATGATCGAGCCATGTTGGGAACGGTTGACGCGAATACCCTCTTATCCAACTTTAGCGGGTTGGGTGAGTCGCATGGTCCTTGCGTCGTGTGGGTAAAGTAGTACACCCTTGCAAGGTTATAATCAATTCGAATTGCCGCGCTCTCGGTTATGAGCAAGCTCATTATCCCATGAACTCCTCATAGAATTTCGATTGTGGTGGGAATGGTTCATGTTGTAGTTATGATCAGTTATAGATTATATTACTCCCTTAATCAACTAAAAGTGTTTGGGGTTGGGCAAGATTAATTAATTTTGATAGGTGATAGTGTAGAGAGCTAATGCTTATGTATTAATTAGTTAACCTTAAAGCCTTTACTTGAGCCATTGCATGATCCTTGTATATGTAATCGCGTAAGTCTTGCGAGTACCTTTGTACTCAGGTTGTTTTCTAAACCTAGTTGCAGGTGAGCCCGAAGTGGTGTTCGGCCACTTCTACCCCGCCGATCTAAATGCGGGGGAGGAGTAGGTTGTTGTGGTTGTGATGGTGTCCTTGAGCAAGGCATCATTATCTTAGGTATGTTTTATCGTAATCGAACTCCGTAAGAGCATGTAAATATAATAATCTTTAAATTTCTTTATTTAGTAGATGGTTTCCGTGAGCCCAAGGCTTGTAGTGGAAGTTAGCTGAACCCTCCTATATCAAACTGGTAATTTTAAGTGTGTAAAATTGCTCTTTGTGGATCATCGGTAATGTACGCGCTTGTATAACGGTACGTGTGCTTAATTCTGGGCATGTGGCAAACACGTACCGGGACTACCGGGTTTGCTCTCGTTCTAGGTGATTTGTGTTGATTAAGTGCCTCTAAGGTGTGGATTAGCGCGTGGCGTGTCGAGAGACGGACACGTGTTAGCCTTCAACTTAAAGGATTAATCAATAATTTCACCTAAACCGAGTGCAAATTGGGCGGTTCTCACAGGTGGGACAGAAGTATCCTCTCCAAGGAGGAGATGCGCGCCGTGACGCGGAGCCGGGCGGAGGCCACCCTCAAGCGCGTTCGTGCCCTGCAGTACGCCTCCCTGCAGAGGGAGCGGCTGGGTGTGCAGCGACCGCAGCTGCCCAGGGACAAGGTGGCGGACGCGCTCCACCGGCGCTGGAGCTGACCTCGACCACCAAAGCGTCCTGCTGCAAGTCAACAACGACCCCACTGACATCCTCTCCATCCCAGAGCCATGCCGCGGGGATGCTGATCTCAAGCACCAAGACAACTTGCTGCAAGTCGACAGCGACTCCACAAATGCCATCGTCGAGTTCTTTGGCAATTTCCAGCAAGCCATCCAACTCTTCCTTGGGTGCCCAGAAGGTGTTTGATGAAAATCCGCCCCAGCAAGACGTGTTCGTGGGAGGTGTTCTTGAAACCGTGGAGCACAACCTGTTCACCGTGCTGTCCAACGATGCTTCCTCAACCACCAGCAGTTCCATCAGTAAGCCATTTGCACACATTTCTCCAACTTCGATGATGCTAGATTTTGTGGGTTTTCTTGCACATCAAGTGGTTATGGAAATGCTAAAGAAAACTGTTGTGCAAGTGCTATGCATTCAGCCACCTAGTCAATTCTCTGAGCGCTATGAGCTTGACTTGTTTTCATTGCGGCGACTCTCAAGGGTGTTTCCATGGTGCTGTGCATTTGGAGTACATATGGAAGGCAGGGACAACCAGAATCTGTGGCCTGCATTTGTACACTTTGATTGTGCAGCTTGTGATGTGTTACCAGTACCATGGCCCCCACCAATGTTGGTTAAGACTACTAGTAAAGGAGCTGATCTCCGGCCAACACCATGGCCGTCTTTCAGGTTTTGTCAAGGTCTGAAAGCTGCTGCATCACACGATATGAAGTTGTATTTAAATAGTTGGCAACAAGAAATAGCATGGCCGGTCACTCAAGGTCAGATTAATGGGGAACTCAAGTGGTGTGTTGCCCCAACAAGCTATGATATTGCAGTTCCACTGATAGGTGGTGAACTAATCATTCAGAGCAATTCTCCAGCTCAAGTTTTTGCCAAGAACAACTCCGAGCTTCCTGTGGTTGTGGTGCCAAACACAACACTACCACACCAACCCAGTTTGCATCTTTCATTTCTACTGCATGACCCACTATCACAACAAATCGGGTTTATGTGCAATCGTGTGAGCTACAAGGGCACCAATGTCTGTGATGAGCTTACAAGTGCAGGTCTGAAGCTTCCGGAAGGTGATGGAATTGTTTGGTTGTGCAGTGGAGAACCAACACTTGAACAGGTGCTACTGAAGTCAAATGGTCTGATCAATAGAGCACCTGAAACTTTGATGTTGAAATCAGTTGTTATCTTAACTATGAAACATTAGAGTTCTAGCATACATACATCTCAGAAAGTGTCATTTGGTGCTCACTGGTTATGGAGAAATTCATAGAAACTGCTGTTGTGGTCAGAAACAATTTCATGCAATGTTCTGAATTTATTTGCTGGTAGGTCTTGGCCTCAATGTGACGTGGGTTCTATGGAGTCACAAAATTCAGATCAATGTGGGTGCTACAAACAAGGATCAAGACATTCAGAATCAATATTAGTGACTAAATTGCCCTGTGAATTGCAAGAAGGTGATCAACTACCTTATCTTCTGGTTGGCTGCACTCGATAGCACACATGCATATTGGGTGGAGCTCAGTTTCAGCTACAATGATACGACAACCATGATCAGAGGTGTGAAAGGACGATGGGATCCAGGTGGTGTAAAGCATACCTTCAAGAATTTCTTCTCATCGGCTTGGGGGCAAGCCGATTTTCAAGGGAGGAGGAATGTCATGACCAGGCTACCTGTGGTAATGTAGTGGGCCTATGTTTGGGCTCATCAAGTGAATGGGCCAGCTTATGGATTAGAGGGAGCCAACAATATATAAAGACAGACCACGATAGAGAAAGGCATCGGACAGATAGCGGCATCGTCTTCCTCCTCAAGACTGCCTTCCCGTTATCCCTTTGCTGTTCTTGATTCCTAACCCTAGTTCATGCTATTCCCTGCCTAATCTCTCCAATTCTCCTTCAAAATTGTACCCAAATTACATATTGTACTCTTCCTATTGTGATTTGGAGGTGAAGGTTCATAACAAGCACGTAGGCGCAGGCATACATCTCGCCAAAGATCCTGTACGCTTTATTGCGCGACTCGATGGACCGGCTAGCCGGCAAGGTGCCCTGGCGGCGGCGTCCTCGAAGGTCTCCTCCCGCAGCGGCGACCACCATGCCCTCGCCTTTTGTCGTCGTTGCCTTTGTCACCGCCGGGAAGGAGCCATGCCAGGGGCGGAGCCCAATAAGGGCCCGTGGGTGCCCAGGCACCCCCTCCGCCTCTAAAAATCCTTTAGAGACTCTGGAAATCGGCCCTATTGGCACCCCCAAGCCCAAGACGAGGCACCCCCAGCCCACCCAACAGCTCAAGAAGCAAACACAGGCAAAAGCCAACAGCGAGCTTCCTTCCTCCGGTCGAAGACTCCCCAACCCGCGCAGGCTCCATCCGCAACTCCCCACCGGCCGGCCCGCCACGCCAACTCCAAGCCGTAGCCGTCACCGCCAGTCCGCCACTCCGCCAGCGCAGCGCCCAGGCAGGAGGCCGCCGCCCGCCCGGTGATCAAACTTTCAATGGACAATCTTATATTTTCGTTGCTAAATAATTGACCAATTTATTTTTTCTTTTTTTAGGTTCGATCATATATTTTGCTATATGAAACATCTTTTGTCAACATTTTGGACTTTTGGCTAAAGTAATCAATGTCGTGTTTATTTAATTATTTTGCTATAGACTACATTGTGACCGATGAGTGTTGTTTCCTAACATCTATTAGATTCTTGTTTAATTGAAATCTAATGAGCCTAATTAGACCATGATTAGATAATAAATTGCTACAGTAACATGTGCTAATGACAAATTAATTAGGCTCATTAGATTTGTCTCATAGTTTATGTTTAATACTTCAAATATGAAAACATTCTTTTCCAAAAACTTTACAGCCTGTATCTAAACGAGGCCTAGTTTGCGGATAGTATGTATTGACTATTGACTAAATTGGCATTGCCATTATTATTTTATTGGAATACATTTTCCTTTATTTGAATATCATATGAGTCTGATGAAGTTGGGCACCCCCCACTCATCAGCTCTAGCTTCGCCCCTGCCATGCCCCGTGCCCACCAGAAAGTTCTGGTGCGCCGGCACTGGTGACGATGGCGACGGCGAGGTGTACGCAGAATAGTAACTGATGTGAGGGAGGAGGTGCGTGTAGGGCGCGCCAGTGCTAGTCAGAACCGTAGCGCTCACCGCGGTTGGCTTCAGCGGATTCAGGGCCCGACGACCAGCAGCTGCTGCAGCTGGTTGCAGAGCGACGACGGACGATCTCAGGCGCAGAAGAGCACCAGGTGACATAGCTGATCAGTGTTGTTGGTAAATACAGGAGACGTTAGTTGTATTGTCATATATATATATATATATATATATATATATATATATATATATACAGGCTGTGTATGACATCGCTCGCCAGCTTAAGATGGTGTTTGGTTGCTAGCCACACTTTGCCACATCTAAGTTTAGGCAAATTTGACTAAGTTGATAGGTGTTTGGTTAGGCAAGATTCTTTTGAGCTCCACATGTCATAGACAAGAAAAATGTGGTGGCCAAATTCTTTGCCACACTTTTCACACTTGGCTTACCTTAAGTGTGGCAAAGTGTGGTTGGCAACCAAACAACCTCTAAAAACATACCCGATTCTGCTAATTTCGAGGAACTGGTCGCTGGCATATGGTCGTTTGGGGGTGATCATTCCTAGGTGGAATTGAACAGTGTTCTATACTTTGCCAAAAAAGAGTTGGCATAATTATTCAATCTTTATGTTTTCCTTACTTCCATTTTCATTTAACCATATATATATAGATGTCAATTTTACTAAAAGTATTACGGCTAATTATTTTTTTTTGTGGGCGATGGGTTCTAGAGATAACTAGGCGTTTGTCTCAAATGTAATCATAGAGATAGAGTGTGCAGATACATTTATAGAAATGAGTGAGCGTGTGTATGGGAGGATATGTGTGTTTGTAATGTATTTTGTGGGGAAAAGGTTAGAGATGGCATTGGAAGAGAATTCTAATAAAGGTCAAATTAATTGTATATTTATGGTTTACATATGTGCATGTTAGCACAGAATCAGCATGTCAATATTTTGAGTTATTGAAGAATGTAGTTTGCAAGTTTTTGCTTTACGGCTCCATGATTCAAGCGAGGATGACAATTACTACTATTTCTATAGCAATTAGCAAACAATGTCTCGGTCTTCATCACCGGGTAAAACATCCGGTACCAAAGTCTCTCTTTAGTATCGAGTGAAGGTTCCACCGAGTACTAAAATATTTTTGAACCAAGGATGAGGCCTGCACACGTCACGCGTGGATGGGATTCGAACTACTATCTTCGTCCTGAAATGTAAGGCATTCGAGGGTTTAAAATTTGTACCCAAATGTAAGACATCCTAGAGTTCTTTGGACAAAAGTCATAATAATCTCCTTGGCTTTGGAGCTAATTTTATAAAAAAAATCAATTGTGGTGGGCCAAGGAAGTAAAAAAAAGGTATGCTAGTCTCTTTGGTTTTGGTGTGTGCACTAAAAACAAAGCAATTGATTAACTATAAACAATGCACTAATAAAGGGTACATGCATCTTTTCTCTACCTCCATAATTTATCTGTAAAAACTCAAGATGCCCTACATTTCAAGATGGAGGGAGTATACTGTTGGCGGTCGATATCGATGATTTTCGCCGCCAACGCTCCGCATGATTTCATGAAATATAAGCCATAACCATTATTACTAATGAGTTCCACAAGTTTTGGTGCATATTTGATCTCAGGAATAATATATCCAAAATTTACCCAAAACAGACACTATTTGGATCGGGCCTTGACACTATTTGGATCGGAAGGCCCGAATCCGGCCGACCGGCATACTTTCTGTGGAATCTTGGTATGAGATTTTACCAGTATCATCCAGAGGGAGAAATCAAGCCATTCCAATGGGTAGTTTCCCAGAATGCACGAGTTGGAATCGGAAGGCTTGAACCCTTAGGCAAAACGGAAGAATTCTATGCCATGATCAGAGCACAAGATAACTACCCATCCAGCAGTGATCTCCAGCCGTTGAGGAGCGTGTCGGTGCAATGGAGGACCGAAAGGCTTCCAGAGCCAGGCCGCCCGGCCCAAACTACGTCGGTTTGACGAATAGCCTTTTGCACCGACCTCCAGAGAGCATCAGGACATCGAATCGAAGGCGGTGGACAGGTGGCGTGACTCCTAGGCCGGGCGGCCTGACTTTGTCACGCCATGTGTCCAGCCTTCGCGTGGAAGTTACGACGCCGACCTCCTTGCGTGAAGTGTAGGCGACCTCGTGATAACCGCCTTGGAAGCACTATAAAAGGGACCCCACCCCTCATTCAAGACACGGTGAATTGGAGCAAGTCCAAGGTGAAGCGTAGCGCTCCACATATCTTAGAAAATAGGGAGAGAGGTGAGGTGAGAGTCCGGAGAGGAGCCGGAGTGTCGGCCCCTCTCCAACTTTGTGCCTCCAAGGAATGAAGCTTCGATTCGAGTAATTTCCTCCTCTTTCGTCAGTATTACTTTCTCTCCTTTACTTTATTAGTACTTGAATACTTGATCTCTCTAGTTGCGGGATCCCTTGTCTGCGTAAGTAGCAAGTTCTACTTATTTGAGGTTTCTTCTTGCTTTAACGTGAGGTGGAAGTCAGTGACTCGATAGTTTAGGTGTGGTACCTAAATTTGGTTAGTTACCTTGTGTTGTGTTCCACCCCACGGAACCGCAGTGGTAGGCGGCAGGTGGTGACAGCCCTGTCCGTCCTTTGTGGTCCACCATGTTTGGGTGTTTTCATAGCAGTAGTTGCCGAAAGTATGTTGGGCCCCTTCTCACCCCTATCCGAACCCTTCGCTTAGGCCGCCGAAGCAACTAGAGTATAAGTCAAGTATTCTTGACAGGAGTAGTTAGTAGTACGATGTTAGACTACCTCTACCTATTTTATCTTGACCTCTTCACTCCCGTCATACCTCCAGGATAAACAAGAATCACTACTCAGTACACTTCTCGTTCCTCGTGGATTCGATACCCTGGAATACTCCCGGGTGAAAGCTACATCGGTATCCGTACGCTTGTGGATTTATTCTGTTAGGCTAAGGACTGCCAACATACACATCAATTGCAATTAAAATAAATATATTTCTTTTGAAGTAACCTGTGGATGACTCTTTAGTACTGAATGGTAACACCACTCGGTGTCAAAGGCTAGATATTGGTACCGGGTGGTAACAACACCCGGTACTAATGTGGGAGGACTATCAGTGTGGAGGCAGCTCGGTCAAACAGATAAGATGCGGAGAGAAGACAAAATGATTAGTCTTTGGGGAGGAGAAAGAATGGACCATCATCGGTAATAGAGGTGATAATTTGTAGGCCTGCTTAATGGTCTGAAAGTTAAAACAACACTTTTTATGGGACCATTTTCAAAGCCTAAAACTACACTTATTTTGGGACGAGGAGAGTATACCTTTAAAAATTTCCGTGTGGGAGCCTGTTTGGAGACTAGTGCTAATGCACAAAAATACTAAGCTTTAGCATTAGCACCTCCAAACAGAAATGCTAAAGTTCTGCAAACTTAAAAAATATAGGCAAAATAGAGGAAGAGCTAATAGGTTCCCATTAGCATGTGATTAGCACATGGCTCCAAATAGGATGGTGCTAAGACAACTAAACTTTAGCACTAAATTAGCTCCTCCAAATAGGACCCGAGCCACTAAATTCTATTTTTATTTACATTTAAGCTCTTACAAGTTAGAACATTTAGAAGTTCATATGTTTCGCATTTAACTCTGTCTCTAGCTATTATTGCGTTCATGTGATCGTAGCGTCTAATGCTACATTGTAATATGTTTTTATAAGCGTTTTGTTTTGATCAATGTACTATACTTAGTTGTATTTATTTTATTATTTATATGTTTCCTTTGCATAATTATCATGAAGGGAAGAAATTCTGATCTTGAACTATTAATCACCTCTTTGATTCGCCCATATAACATCATAATATAAAGTTCTATTACAATCATTACTCTTAAATGTATAAAAACACCATAAACGATACATATATTGTTATATTTTTTTTAAAAAATCATTAATCATGATAATATGATAACAATCGCATGACCTTTATTCGTAGCGCACGGTCATATTTGCTAGTACAAGTAAATAATATGATGTGAGTAATGGTCTCAATTAATGATGCTTTCAGTAGCATGATATTTTGGATTTGATCACATGAAAAACAAGCTTCTCTTGCAACTTAACTTGTATTGGTGCTTGCTACATATCTCCATTCGAACCAATTAATACAGAAACTGTATGACTAACAGCCCATGTAGGGGAAATTTTGAACTGGGCATACGTTTTGTAGAACAAACGTGTGGCACGTTTATTGGACTGGAAGATGAACAAAAATAGAAACCATCAGTTATTGAAGAACCTACATACATGTCTGCGCTTTCGGTTGAATTTATCGAGAACGTATCGACGAAGCCTCTCGAGAGCATCCTGGGTTTTCGCAACGATGAGCTCGCTTATCCTCCAGGATAAGACGTAGGCGCACAGGTAGACACCTTCGAAGATTTCGTACGCCAGGCTGCGCTCCCCTCGGTTGCGTTCCGCCGGCGCCGCCTCCTCGCCTTCCTTCGCCGGCGCCAGGCCATGGGGCTGGGGCTCAGGCTCCGCTTCGTCGCGCGCCTTCGTCCTCGCCGCCGGGCACGAGCGCTGCCCCATTCGCCGGGCACGAGCAGCGACGACGACGAGTGGTTGGTGCGGCGCCCGCAGGACGCCCTGTTCGGAACCGTACCCTTCGCCGCGATGGGTTTCAGCGGTGTCAGGACGGGGCCGGCCGGTGGCGGAGCGGCGGGTGTCACCTGCATGGCAATTCAGCAGGCAGTCGGATAAGGACGCAGCGTAGACGATTTTATTTATAGGTGGTGCTTGGAAGATTATTTAACTCGGTGATCGCAGGCTTGGTGTGCAAGTGCAACCTGGCGAAAGCTTTGGAGTTTACGACGGCCGGATTTGGTTGAATGCACATGAACTGGTCGTTGGCTTATGAATGTTTGGGGTTCTTCCTAGATTGTGTTGGTTTGTGGTTTTTGTCTATTTGCAAGGTTGTTTAACTAGTTAACTGGTCACTGAAGGTAATTTATGCTCCTAATTATCAGCTATTTGTAGTTTTTGTGAGGAAAAAGTCATAAACCGCAAAACAATTCAAAATAAATATAAAAGAAAAAGAAGGAAAACCACTCAGGAAACCATCCAGGGAGGTGTTATGTCTGGTATCGCGACTATGAGAAGTCGAAACGGATGATTTTGCTGTTTAGGGGAAACATGAATTCGTTCCAAAATTTAGGGAGTTATAAAAATGATTTTTTTTTCTTTGTTTGAAGGACAGATAAGGACGGGCCAAATTAATGAGCGAGAGCTTGGGCCCCCAGGAAGTGCGTTTTACTGGGCTCGTATGAGAACCAGCACACACACAGAAAGTTCTTCTTGGGCCAAAATTCAGGCCCGTAGAATTGACGGAAACAAGTTCGGGTTCTTGGCATGGATGATCCAACCCGACAAAGCAAAGCGCAGCGCAGCGAAGGCTTTGGTTCCGCGACCGCGACCTCGATTCGGAACGAAGCTAGGGTTTAGGCTTTCGCAGCGAATCGAGGAGGGGGGAGGGAGTAGGAGCGGCGGCGGCGATGGCGGCGGAGGAGGACATGGCGGTGAAGGAGCCGCTGGATCTGATACGGCTCAGCCTTGACGAGCGCATCTACGTCAAGCTCCGCTCCGAGCGCGAGCTCCGCGGCAAGCTCCATGTAGGTAGCGTTTCCCGTCGCCCTTCGTAGTACAGTGCTAGGCTCTGTTTGGGGGAAGCTGTTAGCGAAGAAGTAAAGATGCAGTTGCTGGTAGTTTTTAGTCATCTCGTGAGCACAGTTTGAAACACTGCATACTTTGATGCTATCAATTTTCTCTTGATGCAATCATCCAGCACAATCTATCATCGTAGACAACGATGTAAACAGCTTTGGATCTCCTGGTTAGTAGAGTTAGTGACTGTCCTACCTATGTAATTTGGAAACAATAATGATGCGTAGTATATTAGTAACAAATCATACTGACTTCTTCAGAAGTAATAAGCGGGGTTGCATAACAGCACATTCGTCAACCGGTCATCCACTGGACATTTGATCCTGTGTTTCCATTTCTTTTGTACTATGTTCCATATAACTTAGCAGCTCATATCTGCTTGTGTAATTATCATGTTTTGTCTAATATATGTATGATTTTTCTGCTGATTTGTCTGAATGCTTGTATTGGTTATGTAATGATCCACCCTGGTTTTCTGTTGCTATTGTATGCATTCTATTTTTTTTTCTTTTTTTGGTTTCTAAGTTGCCTTTATTCTTCAACCAATCTAGGCATATGATCAGCATCTCAATATGATACTTGGAGATGTCGAAGAGACAGTGACTAGTGTAGAAATTGATGATGAGACTTATGAGGAGATCGTTCGCGTAAGTATCTTTTGACTCCTTTTTTTTTCAATTACATGTTTTAGCAGCTTATTCAGGGGTTAAACTTGATTTGCAAGTTTACACATCAATTTATAATTTATCATGGGGAAATTGCAGTATCTTTGTTCGATTTGCATTAAAAATATGTGTAGAACACCTTACTGAAGATTTCATTCAAGACACAATGATCATGCCCCTATGCACCAACATTCTCACTCACATGCTTTTGGTAATGCAACATCACCAGTTTCTGCTTCATTGTGCCTAACATAATAATTACAGTACTGTTTATATGTTTTAGTTATTAGCCATATCAACAGCTAAGGGTCCGAGGTTGACAATTTAGATTGTTCTAATTGTGTCAGGTATTTTTGTGCAATTGACATTACCAAGGTCCCGGTCACTAGTCGAATTCTTGGTTAGCAGTTAATTCAAAGAATTGTTTGTCTTATTAATATACTCCATACATTTCTTCATTCACCATGCCAATATGCCAACTGATCGATTGATTTGCCTTCTCAATTCTCATATTGCTTGGCTGAGATGCAGAGTTGAAATGTCATCTGTTCCTTTTCTTCTATTTAAACCAAAAAAAAAAAACAGTAGCACCCATTCTGTGTGAAGTCTCAACCATTTGGAATGTCTTAAAGTTAGCTCTCCGTCTTTGTTTTCTCTGTTTGAACGTGGCTAATTCTACATCAATACAAACTACCAAATCAGCATTGCATCGCCCGACATTACTGCCATTGCTTCCTATTTTGGTTGTGATTAGATAACAGCATGTAACCCTATGGAGAAATAAGGTAATGTCATGGTTTTAAAGGTGTTGCCTTGGCACGTCCAGGCAGTCAAAAATTCTGGTCCATTCAGTTTGAGGGCCATCTATGGGAGGGTGACATCCCTGGTCCAAAGAAAGAACAATAGCAATCACAACCTTTCTTGGTCCTGTCTCCACTTTGTCAGAGTTATGCCATTGTTTCTTTCAAGCCAGACGTATTGTCAGTTGTGCTGTGGCAGCTTGATGAGCAGTGTCCCTGAATCCTCGCCACTTGAGTCTCCTGCGCTGGGGTGGTATAAAGGTTTCAGTGCAGTGCAAGGATTGCTTGCTGTTCGAGTCTGTTAACTGCATCTTGCGCGTCCGACTGCCTCAACTATTTACTCTGCAACTTGTTGATTGCTCTGCTGCATTGTCGATCTTCGCCAAAATAAGCACAAGATCATCTATGCATTGCTTGGCCTAGTTACTTCCTAGTACATGCACGATATGTGCATGCAAGAGTCTTGTTTTTATTTTGCCTGCAACATTACCTTGTTTCTCATTGTTACATAGCATGCTTTTAATCACTGGCGTGATAGGCCATCTTTACTAATATGACACAGTACGATGTCAATGAGGTAGATTATATTGCTCTATTATCGGAAATTAGAGCTGCTCATTATTTGCGATGTACTAGTAAACTCAGTTCATATTTGCGATGAATAAGTTAGTGATGAATTGTGCTTCTCCTTTAGCAAGCAACAGCATTTATAATTCCTGGATAAGCATCTATATGTGGATACTATTGTGACCGAATTGCCTCTGTGCACATGATATATACAGTTTATGAGAGCAACTATTTTTTTAGAAAGAAAAGAAGTTTGTTTGATCTTTTTGCGTTGGGCTATCATGTTTTATCTGGTAAAATTTGCGTGATTGATGTCGTTTGCATGATTTTATATGCCAATACAAAATGTTGTTGTCAGATACTTTGTCACTGAAGAAATATAATGTCCATCAAATTAACTATTCTTTTGTTACTTTCAGACGAGCAAACGCACTGTCCCCTTTCTTTTTGTCCGAGGAGATGGTGTAATACTGGTTTCCCCACCCTTGCGGACGGTGTGAACGTTGGGGCGGTGCATTCTGCAGTCCTACGGGGAAGTTTTATTGGGAGAAGCAAACGGCTGGTTTCTGAGATGGACAGGTTAAGACAGGAGCATTGTGCTTCAACTATGGCTGTGTATTTGAATCCACCTCCCAGTTTGGTCAGCTTAATCTTATCCTGTTATCGGCTCGGTAAAGTACGGCGAACGAGAATCACATGATCCATCGTTCCATTACTTTGTGGATTCACTGGTGTGCCAAGATGGGCGTAGGTGCACCATGGAGCGATCCTGGAACTATCCAACGACCCATTCAGTGAGGTGAGGAGCACCAAATGATACGTGGTTGCACCAATGGTTCCGGTGGGTCGACCCATTTAGCTTGCTATTGCTGGGCTCGTGCGTGCGCCACGCCTCCTCCTTCGCCTTCTCCGCTACACGCTGCCCGTACTGCCCCTGCTACAACGCCGACTCGTCTGTCTCTTCCTTCCTCGCCACGGCGTCGCCAGCCAGCGCCCGCACATGCTTGTCGAGCGGGTTAACGAGGAGCCGGAGCTCGCGGTTGCAGACGGGGCCGAGCTCCCGCAGTAGGAGGCGCTGGTCGCGGGAGTCTGCAAGGACCATACCGCACCAGGGCGCTGCCGACGGGAGGGGGCCGGCGCCGGGGATGACGCTCGCGACGGGCATGAACGGCGGCCACGGGGAGAGGCACGGCGCCTCCGCGCCAGCGGCGGCACACGGCGGTGCAACGGATGACGTCGCGCGGCGCCAGCCTACTCTGTCACCGGCATCGGGCGCGTGCGCTTGTAGCAGAGTCGAAGCCGGGAGCCGGGGACAGGGAGTGCTTATGGCAGACGACAGACGGCGGCATAGCAAGGCGCGGCGTGGTAGTTGGCGAATCGGGCGCCGCGGTGGTAGAACGGGGAATAGGAATTTGGGGATCCAATTCTTGCGGTCGCGGCCACATTGTCGAGAGACGGCGGCCGAGCCAGAGGAGGCGGCGGCATCAGGTACGTCGAAGGGGTGGGTCGAACCCCCCGATCCCTTGGTCCAATGGTTTTTGAGGCTCAGATCCAATAGGGGTCCATTAGGATTGTTTCGATGGGCTGGATCAGTGATCCATTGGTTCGATCCGCTCCACACCCATCTTTACTGGTGTGATCCTCTTCATAAGCACTTGTTTTCCGATGTGTAAATTTGAACTGACTTGACATTGATTCATGTGACCACGACCCGTCTCCCCGAATATTGAGCCTAGAGACCTAATTGAGCCCAACTGTCAGACATCATTTTTTTTTCCGTGGGGGATAAGGCCAGGCATCAATAGCAGTGGTACGACGACCAGCACTGACGAACATGTCCATCACGACTTAGTGCCCACCCCCTGTCGGGTTTCTTAGACGCCGTTTAGTTCCTAAAGTGAAAATTTTTGGGTGTCACGTTAACACTTTGATTAGATGTCGAGACGGTTTTTCGGATACTAATTAAAAAACTAATTTTAGAACTCACTTAGAAACTGCGAGACGAATTTTTTGAGGTCTTTAACCGCATCATTAGCACATGTGGGTTACTGTAGCACTTATGGCTAATTATGCACTAATTAGGCTCAAAAGATTCATCTCGTCGTGTACATCCAAACTGTGTAATTAGTTTTATTGTTTAATTATATTTAGTGCTCCATATATGTGTTCAAAAGGAAAAGCACAAATTTCGAGTTGAAAATTTTTGGGAACTAAACGCACCCTTAATAATGTGAAGCACGATCTCAGTTCTCAAAAAGGTTTAATTTCTTTATGCTTCATAATACTTTACTAATTAACCCCGCCACATGCAGGAGAAGGTACACACTGCTGATGCATTTACAGAAAAACAACCTCTTCAAAAATGCGAGATCCGAGAAGCCAAACTGCAAGCATCAGTGCGGATCGCCTGCTTTGATAATCTTTGGGTATGTTTAGTTGGTTGAAAAATTTTGGGTTGGGTGTCACATCGGATCTTTGACGGGATGTCGGAAGGGATTTTCGGACACTAATTAAAAAATGAATTTCATAACTAGCCTATACAGCGCGAGACGAATCTTTTGAGGTCTTTGACCGCGTCATTAGTACATATTAGTTACTGTAGCACTTATGGTTAATCATAATTTAATCATGAACTAATTTGGCTCAAAAGATTCGTCTCGGCGTGTCCATACAAATTGTGCAATTAGTTTTTTGTTTTATCTACGTTTAATGCAACCCAAAATTTTTGGGGTTGCAACTACATGGCCTTCAGCATTTCTGACAGGGACGCCACTAGCGCCGTTCACTACAGTATGCAGGCACGGGCCCAATGTACGGCCATCGAAGACCGGGTCGTTGTCCGCCGTAGACGACACACTGTGAGTCAAAAGAAGTGGCGTCCTGTTGTGGTCGGTGTCGTCAAAAAGCTAGCTCGGTTTACGAGGAAGTTGCCTGCCGTGGACGACTGACAAAAAAGTGGACTCCAGTTTTGGACGGTAGCTAGCTGGGAGGAGCCCCGCTCCACATGTGCACAGGAGGGACAGCTCATTCTAGCTATCCATGTGAAAAATTTTGAAATCTTTCCATGTGTTTGGTAACAACAGGTGAAAAAATGGGCCCAAGAGTGGGGTCATACGCGGGACCCACGGCGGACCGTGTTAGGCGGCCCCGTGATCTTCCCCAGCGCAAGGATGCGCCCACCCCGACGCAAACCGTATCCGGGCTCCCCCTCCCACGCCGCCGCTCCGTCCGGACGCGCCGCCACAATCCGCCGCTCCCGGCCGGCCGCCGGCCCTCCATTCCACGGATCCGCTGCCCTGCACCCACGACACACCGGATTTGGGGCCGCCGTCGAAGTCGCCAGCAACGCGCGTCAAGTTTGGGGCCGGACCGGCGGCCGGTGTTCGGCCCCGCGCCCGGCGCGCCAGCTCACGGATCAGCCACCGTCCGCCCCCATTCCTTCTCCTTCCCCGGCGCGCGGCCGTCTGCCGCCGTCGAATCCCTCCCCGGCGTTGATTTGTTGCAGATCCAGAGCCGTTAGTTTGGGAGGTATTTGATGATGTTTTGGTCTCCATCTAACTGGCCTTGTGCATGCCTGACCTGCAGTTCGCTGCAATAGTAGACTGCAGTAGCGAGCAGTAGTAATATGCGGGTCAGCAGTTGCTACATGCTGCCTGTGGTCTGCTTTCCAACAACAGATAGACTAATTACTTGTGCAATGTAATGTTAATCTTTTGATGCCCTTCGTATATGTTCAGGTTTGGGTCCCGAGAAACATGGAGAAAAGTTGAGGTATAAAGCTTTTGATGGATGGTGACAACCGACAGGTATGGTGTCTTCTGTCTGTAGGATTTCTCTTGCCCCAATTACTGGAGCATCGTGGAATTGAAATTGTAGCTAGTTCAGCCCACCAGGTTGTACCTGTTTTATCGTGTCATTTGTTTGTCCTACACTTTATCATACTTAAGAAAACAAGTACTCATGTCATGTTACTTAGGCACTTGAACAAGTATAGTAGATCCAATCTACTAATTGCATTGCTCTGATTTTCACATAAACGCTTGCGTGATTAGACCAGAAGTAGAAGCCTCCTCAGGTTGTGTTGCTGCACCATTTCTGAATTGAGTGTGAAATCTGCCTCATCATTGGGCACGTTTCATGAAAAGCTTTTTATAGTAACATGGTTTGTTTATTCACTTAGCATCTTTCAGCCATTCCTGCTGCTTTAATGTATTCAGTTCTTGACTTCCTGCTGCTTTAAAGTATATTTTAGTAAATAAACTAATAATCTGCACAATTCCTATGCAACCCGTGATTATGAAATGCAATATGGATCAGAATCAGATAATCTTTAGAGTTGTTCCTTTTCTTGTTCTTTGTCTTTGTTTGGTCTGTTTCTAATTCTAACAATATAATGCAGGAATGATCTTCGAATGCAGAATGCGGCGTGCGGGTATGGTTTGTCTGGGATCGACTACGAGGACAATGAAAAATCCATGGGCGCCTGCTGCTGCTTGTGCCGCCTCATCGATGTGTGTGTTTTTCACTTTCTATGAAAAGAAATATAGAGCTGGTTTTGATATGTACATGCTAGAAATTTTAAGAAATGATTGTTGCTTACATGGATTGTACAGATATATAAGCCTGTTTGATTGAAATTAGCTATATGTGCAAGTGATTCATTTTTTGACGGTAAGGTCCTACAAGGAAATAATTTTTGACGGATTCTTTAATCTGACAGAGCTAAATTTTTTTGTGAGTCGCCACACAAGGAAATTCTGTCAGAAAATTTATTTCTATCGGTAAACCGACAGGCAATTGTAATTTCTCTGTCATTTTATCCCTGTCGGTATTTGCTTGTCGGTTTCCCGTCAGAAATAATTTTTCGGACGGTTTTCCCCTATATCCCTGACGGTTTCAAGCACAGGGAAATTTCAGTTTGCAGTAGTGATAGTTGGTTGCCCAATATTTGTGTTTGTGGACCATATTTGTGTTGCAAAGGAAACGAATTCTATATATTATATTTGGCTGTTTATGTACCTATGTGTGTGCACTTAGCAATTTCTGAATTTTAAGGACACATAGCTGTGTGCATATAGCAATTGCATCAGTTTTCATATGTTTGGTTATGTTTGGTTTTGCCAAACATATAGGAAACTTTTCACAAAATTTTTTCTCCCTCCAAACCAAACAGGGCCCAGGAATCAAGTGGCGAGAATATGGATCGATCAAAGCCGAGAGCGCTTGCTACAGGAAGGTCGTGGTGGTTGCTGCCTCTGCTTCTTTACCTCGCCGCCATTGCTCCCGCCGGCCTACTCCAAGCTCGTGCTCAGCCCGACAGCAACGGTACGATGAGCACCACCTCATCTGGTCTCACAAATAAAGTTTTCATATCCTAGCGTAATATGTGGTGCAATGCTGCTCTATGCACGCACACACAGTGCACTGAACAAGGCAATTTTGCAAGCGCGTTTGCAGGTTTCATCACCTTAGACTGTGGTCTGCCTGGGCCGAGCTACGTGGACGGCACCACCAACCTGACATACCACCCAGATGACGCTTTCACCGACGCCGGCGAGAAACACAACATCTCGCAAACGGAGTACAAAATGCTCTTTGGATCCTTACGCAGCTTCCCTGACGGGAAGCGCAACTGCTACACCCTCCAATCCCTCACTGCCGGGAACAAGTACCTCATCCGGGCCAACTTCATGTACGGCAACTATGACGGCCTCAACAAGCCGCCCGACTTTGATCTCTACATAGGCGTCAACTTCTGGCAAACAGTGGACGGTTGGACCCAGGAAGGAGCCGCACTAACCTGGGAAGCCATCGTAACCGTGCCGGACAACTTCGTACAGGTTTGCCTGGTAAAAACCAGTGACACCACGCCGTTTATCTCCGGGCTAGAGCTAAGGCCTCTCAAGAGCTCCATGTATCCGCAAGTGAATGCGACGCAGGGGCTGTCCTTTCTTCGCAGGTACAACCTCGGCGTGACAGACAACTACGTCAGGTGAGCATATAGCTCATTCCCGAACATTTACTATAGCTAGTTTTATGGTAACTTCATTTTTTGTACTCAATTCATTCTTTTTTATTTGACGCTTTAGTATAATAACTGAACAAGGGTTATTGATTAGAGTTTCCGAGGAACCTGGGAGGTACCTGGGGGAACCTAAGGTTCCTTTTAATCTCAGCTCTTAGTTTTTATTACATAATTAATAAATAAAAAAACATTTTGGTATCTGGCCTACACTAATTTTGTATCGGTCCACCACTTAAAGTACATCTCAATAGGTATCTCCCTATTTTTAACCATTAGATCTGGACAAATGAACGATTCACATTCATTGGAAACACCATCGCAACGCTCTATTGATTATTGTCCTAGATTGTTGTAGTCTTACCGGACATTATTCTCGGAGCGTTGCTAAGTAAATGCCAATGAGGTCGGCATTTTAGTTGGGAATTCTTCATGGGTAATTTGTTTAGGTTTGTCTACATGACAATGGAGACGCTCAGCTGCCCAACAGTCCAACACACGATTTGTTTGCCCATCGGCACCACAGTTGTCTTCAACCACTAACTTGGATGACCCTTCTCTCACTCTCTTGAGCTGCATCGCCCCGTAGGCGGGATAGGGGTCTCTTTAGATTCACCCATTTGTTTTCATCATCGGAAAAGTGCAATTTATAACAGGAAATTTGTGACCGCCACTTCAATTTTTTTTTGTGTAAAAATGTATGAATATTCTTCGACCATTTGTGAAAAGTCCATAGAATATGTGTAATCAAGACAATAGAGCCCTTTCATTAACTGGCTTTATTTGAAAATGTTTGGATGGTCAGATACCCTGATGATCCATATGATAGAGTATGGTTCCCCCAGAAGATCGATGAAACTACTGTCATTTCCACGGATAAGATGGTGCAAAACTCTGACAAGGACGAATTTGAAGTTCCGTCAAAGGTGATGCAGACGGCGATCATCTCACACAATGCTTCCGACAACATTATCTTGGGATGGTCCCTCACCCCGGACCCACCACCACCAGGGTGCATCTTCATCTTGTACTTTTCTGAGATAGAGCCCCTCCCTGACAAAGCTGTACGACAGTTCTACACCAAAATTAATGACGAAGTCGGGCAAGACTACATGCCCCGGTACCTTCAATCAGGTGCCATCTTCAACAAGAACCCCCAAAGAGGCAACGGCCAGTACACTGCTACTATCAAGGCCACCGCCAGCTCAACGTTGCCGCCAATCATCAACGCCTACGAGCTTTTCTTTGTAATCTCCACGGCCAAATTTGGGACAGAATCCCAGGACGGTATGCATCAACATACACCAATATTCCCTTTTATTACAAATAAGTACTTAGCATTTTTATATAGAAAATCGCCAGCCCCAGCATTGACCACTGAATGTTACTCTTGCTTCAGCTTTTTTTTTCCCCTCGAACACGCGGGAGGACTGCGTATCAATATATTAAGAAAGAAGGAAGGGTGAAAAACCCAGTCAAAATTACAAACAAAGTGGTATCAAAACCCCCACACCCATACGCACACACCAGATCGCCTGTTCCGAAGTAAGAACAACCCAAGACCAGGGAGACCTATCAGTCTAACTGGAGGGCTGCAGGGCGAGAAGATGAGAAATCCCTCGGAGCCCCAGCTAACTCCCACATATACATATCATCCCTAATGGAGGAGAGAAGCCCATTTAGATCGGCCTGGCGTCCATCAAACACGCAGCGATTCCTGTGATTCCAGAGAGACCAAGCCACCAAGATTATAACAGAATTCAGGCCCTGCTTTGCATGATCAGCCACCCTTGTGGTCACCTGATCCCACCAGTCTTCAAAGGAATGAACATCCGACTATGGGGCTAGGCTGTGTAAACCGAGTCGCTGCAGGACAATGAACCAAATTTGGCGCGACAAGACACAAGATACCATCAAGTGGTATCCCAAGTTGCATAAATGAATGTCAAGAATTAGAAACCAGAGGGAGTATCATGAAAAAGTGTTGTAAAACACTGTAAAGTTGCATATTCCGAAACCACTCTGCAGTGTAGTATATGCTTATCCTCCCTTGTGTTGACGTGTTAATTGCCCAAGATTGTATTTTTGTTCATTTGCAAATAATAGAAAATTCTCTTTCCCAACTAAAAACTGAACGCAGCTATAGGTCCAGACTGAGTGGTCTGACTCATGCAACAGCAGATCTAAGGGGGGCGGGGTCAGAATGCAGTCGCACAAGCCCAGCCGTACTTATAGCATTTTCGTATAAATAAATCCAACTATATCATTTTTCAGCATGGTCAAAGTTTAGATATATGTTGATTGAAAATAATTTAAAAACAATACTTATTTGTGACCGGAGGAATTATGAAGCACATGAGATGAAAATACATCGTGTACAATTTAATTACAGTATCTGCCATAACGGCGATCAAGATTAAGTACCGAGTGACAAAAAATTGGACGGGTGACCCTTGCGATTCTTTCACATGGACTGGGTTAAGATGCAGGTCTGCCATTTCTGCTCGTCCAAGAATTACCAGCGTGTAAGTAGTCTTGATTTAAGCAGGTACTTGCTTAAATGGAAACTGAAAAAACTATTTGTTTGTGGATTTTGTCTAATTAATTGAACTACTGGGTATTTATTTTGCAGAAACATGTCTTTCAGCAGTCTGAACGGCGACATATCACCTACCTTCGCAAATCTCACAGCCGTCCAATACATGTAAGTGTGGGGTTTGTGATCAATTATTATGTATTTTTCCCATCTATTAATTATGTCATCTTAGTAAAATAAGACAAATATATATTTATTTTTAACTAAATACTATAGGGAAATAAGATAAACATCTTGGTATATATCTTTCAGAAACCTGTCATACAACAATCTCACAGGCACAATTCCTGACGTGCTGTCGCAGTTACCTTCACTAACAACTCTGTAAGATTACGGGATTGTCACATTCTCAATAATGTTTTCACTTTGCTTTCACAGAAATCCTCTTTTGTTTCATCAAGTTGACTCACATGAAAAGCAATTCATTTGTTTCAGTGATTTGACGGGTAACAACCTTAGTGGATCAATTCCTCCTGGACTTCGAAAAAAGATTCAAGATGGCGTCTTAAAAATAAAGTCCATTCCCTGGTTCTCTTTTTGTTCAAGCAGAAATGCTTAGCTCATGGCTGCTTGATACTAGATTAAAAGTAATTGTTGCCTCGTCTATCTATTTATTTGCAGATATGACAACAACCCAAACTTATGCACCCATGGCGATTCATGTACGACAACCAAAGAGAAGAGTAGGCTAGGCATCTACATTGCTGTTCCTGTAGCTGTGACTTTGCTGGTAGTATCAGTGATAGTACTTGTTTTCTTGCTAAAGCGAAAAAGGAAAGGTAACAAGAACTCAACAATCGTCTGCTCTAGTTATTTCCCTTCCCAATCTTGAGCGCAAAATTGAAGTTTTGCTCTCCTTCAGATGACGCGCACAGTTCGCTGCAGCTCCAGAACCGGCGGTTCACCTATAAGGAGCTGGAGATGGCCACGAAAAACTTCCGAAATGTGATCGGCCAGGGTGGCTTCGGGAAAGTCTACCATGGATCCTTGGAGGATGACACTCAGGTGGCAGTGAAGATGCCATCCAAGTCATCGCCCAAACAGGTTATGGAGCAGTTCCTCATGGAGGTAAGCATTTCTTTTTCTTCAGGCACAATTCATGTTTCTAAATTTAAATTGGCATCACAAAATTGCAATGCTTTGGAGTCTGATGACTCTGGATCTTGCATATTCAGGCTCAGATCTTAACAAGGATTCATCATAAGAATCTCATTTCCTTGATCGGATACTGCAAAGATGAGAAGCACGTGGCACTTGTCTACGAGTACATGTCTAAAGGAAACCTCGAATATCACATCAAAGGTAAGTATGTGATTTTGTACTCTAGCACGTCAATTTGAATACGGTACATGATAAAACTTCATAATGATTTTTTAGTATGGTCTGTGGCACCATTTAAAGTGCCTTTGTTCATATTAATTTCTCTCGTGCTACTCTTATGTCTCCAGAACAAAATTTAACATGGAGACAGAGAGTCCAAATAGCGCTGGAATCAGCACAAGGTACAACTTTCAAACACAGTGGACTAAAAAGAATTTGGGTTTGACGGTTTGATTTTGCTAGAAATGGAATGATGATACGCAGGGCTGGAGTATCTACATAAGGGTTGCAACCCGCCTCTCATTCACAGGGACGTCAAGACGGCCAACATTCTACTAAACGAGAAGCTGGAGGCCAAGGTCGCCGATTTTGGCATTTCAAAGGCTTTCAATCTTGACAAGTGCAGTACTTATGTGTCGACAGAAAATGTTGTTGGTACGCGAGGATACCTAGATCCAGAGTATGTGTTTGTCTCACTTAGTCTCAACATCAAAGTGGCAGGCTAGTGTATGTTTCCTTTTGTTTTTATGGCTGTTTCAATATATTATCCCCGATATGCAGATACCATGCCACAATGCGACTGACAAGGAAGAGTGACGTATTCAGCTTCGGCGTGGTGCTGCTGGAGTTGATCACGGGGAAGCCAGCAATTCTGCCTGCCCCGGATTTTATTAGTATCATCCAATGGACGTCGCGGCGCTTGAGGTGCGGCGAGATTGAGAGCGTCGTGGATGAGCGCATGAATGGCGACCATGACATCAACAGCATCTGGAAGGCAGCTAACGTTGCTCGTGACTGCACTGCACCCACTTCGACGGAGCGGCCTACCATGACCGACGTGGTTGCGCAGCTGCAGGAGTGCCTGGTGCTAGAAGAAGCCCGTGCAGGTGTTGACACTGGCAACAGCGGCGATCTCAACTCGAATTACAGCACAAATGCGAACACTGCTAATGCTAGTCAGCGTAGCGCTGCGTTTGAGATGGTGGAAATGATGGACACTGGTCCTGCCACAAGATGAAGGCTTCCTTGAAGTCTGTTTCAACCACTAGTATTTTCTTAATAAGATATTGATGGTGTGTTTTCTAGTGTATACGAGTGTCGTGCCATGGACATGTGCAGCACGATCTCAGTTCTCAAAAAGGCTTTGAACAGATCGGATGCGAGCCCGTCTTTATCCTTTTCCTTTGACATGCGGTTACGAACACTTTGCAGAGCCAGCTTTGGGTTTTCAAATGCTGGCTTTCGCGATTCGCATTCAGGTGGAACACGCGTTCTGGCTTGGGGCCGAACCCTGCTTATCCATGGCGTGACTTGGACGAGCCGAAGCGAACCCTGCTTATCCACGGCGTGACTTGGACGAGCCGAAGCGATCTGGGACCGGAGGGAGAGTCCTGTCAGATCGCCGGAGCTGCAGCCAAACAACTCGCGACGCGACGAAGAGGAAGCTTCCGACGCGACGCCAGCGCGGCACCGCATCGGCAGTCCGGCACCGTCGCCGCGGACTCCCCACGTGCCGCCTGCGCCCCAGCCGCGTCGACGGGGGCCCCACCCCTCCCCCACCACCCAAGCACCAAGGAACCACCACGCACGCCACCGCTCCGGCGCGGCGCCCGCTCCTCCCCTATTTATGCGCGCTGGCCGCTCGAGTGCTTGCCGTATCCCATTCCCATCACCCCTCACCTCCAACGTTTGCCCGGGCACGACGTGAGACGACGAGCGGCGTCGGGCGACCCAGCTAGCTGCCGCGCCGCAGCGTTCCAGTTCGTTCAGGCAGGCGGGGTCCGGAGATGAGCCACGAGAACGGAGCCGCCGCCCACGGCGAGGAGCAGGACGTGATGGCGGTGGAGCCGAAGCGCCGGGCGCCGCGGCTCAACGAGCGGATCCTCTCCTCGCTGTCGCGGAGGTCCGTCGCCGCGCACCCCTGGCACGACCTCGAGATCGGTGAGCCCATTGCCCCTCTCAATCTCTCATCGCCGATCTCTTCCTCCTCGTTGCTGCAAGATACACGAGGCGTGGCAGATCTTTTTTTTTTCCTAATCCGAGGATCAAGATCGACTGGCTGACCGGTGCGCGCGTTCCTTCCTGCAGGTCCTGAAGCTCCGGCGGTCTTCAACGTGGTAAGCATCCGGATCCCGTTTCTCCGCAGCCGAGCCAGCCAAATTTGTTGCAACCATCCTGGAGCATGATGGGCTGACTGATCCGTGATCGTTCTTCGATGAGCAGGTCGTGGAGATCACCAAGGGGAGCAAGGTCAAGTACGAGCTGGACAAGAAGACGGGGCTCATCAAGGTGGACCGGGTCCTCTACTCCTCCGTCGTGTACCCGCACAACTACGGCTTCATCCCCCGGTCGCTCTGCGAGGACAATGACCCCATGGACGTCCTCGTCCTCATGCAGGTGAGGCCGGTCGATCTCTCTCAGGCTTCATTATTTCTTCCAGGATTAGCATATACATGCCCAAATCTCCATCGTGCTCTGAGTTGTTCGCTTTTTTTTTCCTAAAAAAATTCTAACAACTGCATGCCATTGGCAACCAGGAACCAGTTCTTCCCGGCGCCTTCCTCCGGGCCCGGGCGATCGGCCTCATGCCTATGATAGATCAGGTAGGGAAATACACGAATCATTTCTACCCTGATTCCATCTCTGTGCAATTCGATTTTAAGTCGCAAGTATCTGCACCGATCTTACTGCCTGCTGTCCTACCGAAAATGTCGGAGGAACAGGGTGAGAAGGACGACAAGATCATAGCCGTCTGCGCCGACGATCCCGAGTACCGCCACTACAACGACATCAGCGAGCTCTCCCCTCACCGCCTCCAGGAGATCCGGCGCTTCTTCGAAGACTGTATGCTCGCCGTCTCACTGCTCCATGATCGCTAAACTTCTCTGATTCTCGCTGCACGCCCCCGTTCAACTGTGTTTCTTGTCCAAATCTTTCAGACAAGAAGAACGAGAACAAGGAGGTGGCCGTCAACGAGTTCCTCCCCGCTGAAGCTGCCCGCGAAGCCATCCAGTACTCCATGTAAGTACTTGCTCCTCTCTTTTTGGAGGATGACATGAAAAAATGTGTAGACATATAACGGCCGGGTTGGAGTCTGGAACTTTGGATTGGTACTGACATGATTTCTGGTGTTTTGTGCAGGGATCTGTACGGGCAGTACATTATGCAGACCTTGAGGCGGTAGTGCGTGACCCCTGTCTTTCCTCTCCCTACCGAATCTTATGCGATCTGAAGCAAAAGCACCATATATCATCACAACATTTGGAATCTGATGAACAGACAAGTCACATGAGTTGTCATGCTTGTTGATCATCTTTTTCCACAGATATTTTAGTGTGTATCTTGCTCTTTATTAGTGTTCTGGAACTTGTCCACAGTGTGGTTTGATCTATGTACTCCTCTTCTACATTTCTTACAGGACGAATAAATAAAATTAATAGTGTATCATTTCGTTGTTTCGTCGACCTGCTTCTGGCCTGCATGTCTCCATATTGCTGATGGTACAAAAACATAAGAACCGGTTACATACTTGCAGTCACTTGTTCACGTAGACATCTACAGAGTTTCAGCAGACAGCAGGATTCATACCTGGTTCTTTAGGTGGATGTCTTGGTGCACTCGTGGTATTTGGGTCCCAGTTCTGGGTGTACCTGCGAGAACGCGCGCCTTTGGGCCTCTCGTGCACCTCGCCGTCTCAATATTGAACCGCTTGAAACCTGGTGTAACCCTCTTTTGGATGTAACGTGAATCTAGTGTACCCTTCCCCTGCTGTAACTCTGACGTGCCGAGCCGGCGTTGTAACTTGTAAGACCATCTTGGGCTTTGGCCCCATGTTTAATTGAGTTCAGGTGGGCGTTCTCTGCCCCCCGTTGCTGCCTCAAAAGAAAAAAAGTTCTGGGTGTACCTCGTATTTGGATTATTGCCTACTTTTAATTTCTTTTATGTATCAAATCAATGCGCACTGCTGGCTGCCACCAGCCTTTCTCTCACTTCTAATGAGGAAAAATTACCAGCTAACCTTTCTCTCACTTCTTTTGAGGAAAAATCACCATCCAGCCTTTCTCACACTTTTTATATAGGGAAATCACTGCCTACTTTAACATTGAATTTAGCAATAAACAATTGTTTCCCCCGAAAATTTCATACTTTTTGACAGTATAGTAGTCTGATTGCCATGCAGTAGATCAATTTAAAGGATTGCTGGAGGCAATGACATATCCCATGATGAACAAGAAATCCAGAAGTAGCAACCAAGGACAATCGCACATGTCTTCATCTTTTTAATACAGTCGGCAGCTCACCTGCCACCTTTCGAAACATGTCTTCATATGTTTCCAGTTCAGATTTGATTTAGCAAGGAATCACATATATAGCAAGTAAAATGTATGTGAAACATAAGCCTCGGTTGCTTATTGACCTATACTGTGTCCGTATAGTATGGATATTTTACATTATAAGGCCAAGAAGGCAAGAACAGAACATAAATAACTGATCAATACAGTTACAATTTTCTCCCAGGAGAATGATGCACTCAGACAGACAGATCAAGCAGTGCTTGACTCTGAAGCGTACAATGCTTTGATCTCCTCAACATCATCGTAGCTCCCAAGGAATATTGGGGATCTGTCATGAAGCTTAGTAGGAGCAAGTTCAAGGGCCTGCATTATAAATTTCAGAGCAGCATTTTCAGGGATAGCATGCCAACTATTGGTAAAAATGTGGTCATGGTGCCTTTTATCATTAAGTTCAACTTGTAGATTAAAATGCACCGATATTACAGGAGGATGTATTATTTGTAGCATCAATGATTTTCAGTTTGAATTTGGGATCTGAAATTAAGATTGGAAACACACCCGCTGTTTTCCTGTGAAAGCTTGACCTCCAGCTTGTTCCATCAGGAATGACATTGGGAAGACTTCATACAGAACACTGTCATTCCACAGAACCAAGTTTACGACTTGCATCTTTATAAGCTCTTGAACTACAGTTCTAGATATACTAAGAAAAAGATTGTCAGTTTTGGTATACCGGAGTTTTCCGTTTGGGCTCTTCTGGTCTGCTGGGTACAAAAATATGCCTCCATATAGCAAGGTACGGTGGACATCAGCAACCATGCTGTGAACCATTCAGAGGACCAAAACAGCAGAATTCAACCATTTTAGTTCGACGAAAGAAAGAGTAACCGTACTCAAATAACTACATACATGCAGTTCATAACCAACAGAAAGTAAAATGCGAAATGATGACATGCATTGGTTGAGAATGAGTACCTTCCAATATATCTCAATGATTTAGGCGATGAACCATCCTGGGGAAACTTGCATTTCTCCACATACCTGAAATGTTGGCAGGAAATTTAGCCAACTTCTTAAGAAACTGCAATATCTGTAAACAAAACAAGGTCTACATACTTTTCTGTAGGCACATCCCAATTTTTAGCATTCCCTTCATTGACAGAATAGATCTTCCCTTTCTTGGGTATCTGCACAAGAAAAGAAGCATAAGTTACAGTTGTAAAAATAGAGTTTTTTTTATTATTTTACATGATCATTCTATTCGGGAAATATATTATTTTTTTGTAACCTTGATATTCGGATGAGTCAGAATGAACTCCCCAAGGGAAGGATCAAGAGTGAAACCATTGACTCCATTCCCAGTGCTCAACACAAGCTGCCATAATTCATAGGGATCTCAATTCATAAGAGCAAGCAATTCAGGAAGAAGAGTAATAAAAATACTCTCAAGGTAAAATGGATTCAGTAAACATAATTACCGTGCAGGAACTCCCGTACATGCAGTAGCCAGCAGCAAGCATGTTTGTTCCAGGTTGCAGCACATCACCCAAAGTCACATTATCCTTATCTTTGATCATGTAAATCCCGAAGATCTGTAGAACCAAACAGAACGTAACAAGTAATGACTTGTAGCAAAAAACTAGTTTAAAAAATCGACAGAGTTTTTCATTTCAGGAAAAAAAGTCCACAAAAGTCCTTATTAACTAGTGGAGTAGGGCATCGACTAATTAAAGTCTGCACTTGCAGATAAAGTATAGTATCGTCAGAAAGGTAAACATGGTCCATTTCATTGGAACTCAGATCGATGAGTACATCCTTTGCTTTCTAGCCTCTTTTGACTCACTTAGAGTGTGTTTAGTCGGTGAAAAAGTTTGAATTTTGGTACTGTAGTATATTTCATTGTTACTTGACAAATAATGTCCAATTATAGACTAATTAGGCTTAAAAGATTCAGCTCGTGATAATCAGTTAGACTGTGTAATTAGTTATTTTTTTCAACTGCATTTAATACTTCATGCATGTGTTTAAATATTCGATGTGACGGATACGGTAGAAACTTTTTTGGAACTAAACACCCCCTTACCAGTAGAATACAGCCCACAAGTAGAGGAAAAAAAATCTCAGAACAATAGTGAGAGCGATAACGACACATACTGTTCCGATGGAGACACCACAGTCGATGTTGGAGGAGCCATCCAGCGGATCGAAACAAACGCAGTACCTGAGCAGGTAGGAAACCCGTGCATGTCACAATCAGGTAAAGCAACAACAGTATGATCTCGTGAGTGTAACTACAAGTCAGAACAATTACTGACTTCCCACGGAGTGCCGGGTCGACGAATATGGCCTCCTCGTTCTCTTCAGACACAAGAACGCACTGCACGCAACAAGCCCAAAGTCAGCGCGCAAGCTTTTGTTCCCCCCGGAACATGCGAATGTCTGAGTTCAGAACTGAAGCGTTGATGATTTTTTTAATGGGGAAAACATGGGAACGTGTACGGATGTGTAGGAGAGTGCATTACGGTGCGGCCGCTGCTGACGAGCGCCTTGACAAAGACCTCGTTGGACAGCACATCGAGCTTCTTCTGCTCCTCACCCTGCAGCCGCGCTCTTGAATGTCAACGAGGGCTAAGACAAGTTAAACCAGGTGACAAAACTGTATATCACTTGGATCAGGCATGCATAAACAAGAACAAACGGCGCCACCCCGTCAGAGGCTCAGAGGGTAGTAGTGATAGCTACTAATAAAGTAATTAGTAATTCAGAGTACGCGTGTCTGCGGATGAAAGGCGGCGAATGGATCGGTGGTGAACCGAAACCGAGCGGCGGCCCGTGACCGTGAAAGCGTGCGCGCGCGTGGTGGTGCTTTGCTGTGCTTGCCTGGACGTTGGTCTCCCCGGCGAGGCCGACGAGCTTGGCGAGCCCGGCCTTGTTGACGGCGGAGGCGACGAACTTGCAGCCGAGGACGATGTGGGAGAGGAGGATGGTGAAGTCGCCGCGGGACTCCGGGTGGCGGCCCTGCTCGTTGAGCACGTGCCGCGTGATCGTCATCAGGTCCGTCCGCTGCGCCTCCGCCGCGTGGTCCATCGCCTTCCCTCTCCGCTCTCCTCCAACGGGTTTTCAGCTCTGGTGGGGGGAGGAGGGAGCCGGGAGGTGAAGTGGTGAAGGCGGGGCTACCTAGCTGGGACTGGGAGGAAGAGGAGGAGCCGCGGGATCGGTGGATGACTGCAGAAGATGGGCGGCGGTTGGGGCGCCTTGTCCTGTGGCGCGACGGCGGAACGGGGACGCACGGACTCGGTGGATGAAATAGGGGGCGGCCGGAGGACGAGGAGATGAGGCTCCACGTCTGATCTGATTCTGATCCGCATGGGTGCGGACGCCTGCCGTGGTATGCTCGGCAACGGAAGCTGACTTGTGCCACCGCGCCGCGCGGTCAAGCGAAGCGAAGCAGAGGAAGGAAGCGTTGTAACACCCCGGGTGTTAATCACCTTTGTTGGAACTAAGCATACGAATAGATCATTATTAGCACTAATTATACATACGCAAAACATAAAAGCTTATAGCATTTTAACACATAAGATTAGTTTCGAATAATGAAAATCTGAATTTTTGTTAGGTTTTGAAATTTTCTTGCAATTGCAAATTCACAAAAATTTGAACAAACTTTACCCAAATTTGGGGCTTACACGTGGGCCCACCCTGTCATCCTCTTCCATCCCCTTCCTGTGCTGCACAGGGCACGGTATGGAGGGGAGGCGTCTCCCGAAGCTCCCAGTGTGGCTATCGTGGAGGCTCTTCCTGTTTCCTGGCCAGCGACGTCACCAAATCGTCCACGGCACGGCGCTCGCTCACTACCTCGCCTCTCCCTCGCGCGTGCGTCGCCGTGGCCGCGGCGGCCACGAGCCGAGTTCACCACCGCCGCCCAGGTCACGCCAGCCTCCCCTGCTCGCGCGCGAACGCCGTCGCCGCGCGCTTGCCGCATGCCTGCGCGCCACGCGTGCCACGCCGCTGCCGCCTGCGCCGCGCCGGCCCTGCCGGTCACGCGGGTCGCGCGCCCCAGCTCCGCCTGGCCGTGACGGTGCTCGCCCCGCCTCCTTGCGCCGCGACAGCGCCTGTGCGCCGCACGCCGCCATGCACCGCCGCCGCCGCCGGCGCCTCCATGGCCGCCGCCCCTTGGCTCACCGTTGTGACCCCTCCTCCGCCCTCCTTCCCCCCCCCAAACGACCCGGGAAATCAATTCCCCTCACCGCGGTGCAGCTTCCCGGCCCGCTTGCTGCCGCCCTGGGCCACCGAAGCGCCGCCGCCGGCGAGCTACATCGCCGCCGCCCGTGGCCTCCACGGTGAACTCCTCCCTCCGCCCCTCCAATGGTTAAATCGACCATCCTGCGAGCTTCCTCACCTTCCACCGAACCTCCCCAGCCCGATCCTGCCGCTCCTACCACGCCGGAGCGCCGCCACTGCCGAGCCACACCGCCGCCGCCGCCATTGTCACGCCGACGAGCCGCCTCCGACCACCCCAGGCCTAAGGGTGGGCAAAATACCCGAAACCCGAAAACCGAACCCGAAAAACCCGAGCCCGAGCCCGAAAAACCCGAACCCGAAAAACCCGAACCCTAATTCGGGTTCCAACCCACGGTACCCGAAATTATTACGGGTAATTCGGGTACCAGATCACGGTACCCGAACTACCCGAATAACCCGAACAACTTTAAGCCCAGGTATTTTTCGAGTTCAGCTCAGCCCAGCCCAACCCACCAAGCCAGCAAGGCCCACCAGTCTCACCCCAACCCTAGCACCCTACACCCCCGTACCCAAGCCGCGAGCCGCACCCGCCCCCCACCCACGCACGAGTCACGACGCTCCCCAGACCCCAGCTCTCTCGATCCTTGCAGCATTGCCCCTGCTGCTGAGTGCTCGTGAGGGCCACATCCGCGGCCGTCTGAAGCTGCTTGGGCTGCCCAAGCTGGAGGCCGTCCGCGCGGAGGGGGAGTGCGCGTTCCCGGAGCTGCAGCGCCTGCAGACGAGGGGGTGCCCGCGGCTGAAGAGGATCCCGCTGCGGCCGGCGCGCGGGCAGCAGGGCACCGTGCGGATTGAGTGCGTCCAGGTGCCCGCCGGCCGCCACCGCCACGCCCACCGCCCGGGCGTCCGCCGGCCGCCGGCCGCCGCGCCCACGCTCCAGGGGTCCGCCGGCCATTGCCGTCGCCGCCGCGCCCACGCTCCAGGGGTTCGCCGGCCGCCGCCGCCGCCGCGCCCACGCTCCAGGGTCCGCCGGCCGCCGCCGCCGCCGCGCCCAACGCCTAGGAGCCCGCCGGTCGCCGCACAGGTGCACCCCGCCCGCCGCCATTGCCACCGCTGTGTCGTTAATTCGGGTTGTTCGAGTAAACCCGAACCCGAACCCGAATTTTCGGGTTCTTCTTTTTCCAAGCTAATTTCGGGTAGCATTTTTGGAAACCCGAAATACCCGAAACCCGAACTACCCGACCCGAAATTTTCGGGTAACCCGAACGCCCAGCCATACCCAGGCCCCACCAAGGACACCTAGAGGTAGCTCTCGACACCCACATCCTCCTCCGCCCCGGGGCCCTCGCCGCCGGCGAGCTCCCTCGCCGGGAAACGACCGGCGCCACCCTTCCCTGTTTTCCAAACCAGCCAAGGGCCTGGATGCGAACCCACAAATCTTTCTAGGGGGTTTTCTGCAAAACCCAGGGACCTAGATGCAATATTTAGTTTTGTTATTAAAATTTTGCAGTAAATTTGTAATTTTTTTAAAAAATTGTAGAAAAATCATAAATTAGAAAATGAAGATGTTTTGGAATCCTTGTTAGTAGATCTATGCAGTGGGTACATAATATGATATGTGTTAGTAGAAAAATATTGTCCTAGAATTTTATTTATACTTGTTAGGAATAAATTTATATTTGTAGTTATAGTGCTCCGTTTGCTATGAAATTTTTATAGTAGGTTAGTCATATGATGCATGTGCTGTAATAGAAGTTTTAAATTTATTGGTGCAGGTATGCATAAGTTAATGATTTAATGTTTATGCTTTAGCGTTTATTCCATTAGCCTGTGGAGAAGATTCATGATACTTAGTTCAAAAGTCATTTACAATTTATAAATCAATTTGCATATTTTCAGTGTTAGAGGAGAGGCAAATATATTCATAGATATTTTATTTCGTGTTGCATAATTGTTGAATTTAACAAAAGTGCTTAGTAAAGACTACTAGACATCATCCCAAAAACATAGGCTTTATAATTGCAGTATAAATAATGTTTTGGAACTACATACTCTGTTTTTATATTGTCATGCATATTGTGGCGCAATTTTTGTTATTTGCTAGCTTATCTTTATAACTGAATGTGGCTATTAGTAAGAATCAATGTGACTTTATTTTATTCTTACAAAACAATTGGTATAGTTTTGAAGTTGTTAGTACGATTTCTAGATAATCAATCCATGACATGTTCTCTGTCAATCATGTCGTTCAACTTCAAATTTCACGCCTTCTTGTATAACAATGCTAGGACATTTAGTATAATTGGTTTGTGTTATTTTGTGGAGTCGATGAAGGAAATAATTTATACAAGATGTGTGGTCATTGCTATCATGCTCGGCCTCATTATTTTATATACTTAATTAGTTTGATTATTACTCGATCAATGATCGTCTATGTGTGTTTAGCATATACATTGCATTAATCGGCATTCCATTTGCATGCATGTAGAATCCGTAGCTGAACACATCGTCTACGAATGGATCGTGAAGCTCAGGATCAGCGAAGCAGGATTGGGAAGGAACTTCGTGAAGACCCGGCTAAGGCCTTAATAGCATTAACACTGACCTAGTATTACCCACAGGCAAGCCACGGAGCATAACCTATTATTTTAACTTATGAAATATTATATATATTTACTTGATTATGCATTAAGTTTCTAGGCTTTGAATGAAACCCTAGTTGCATGATTCCTAAGTTCCATTGGTCGAAATACTAGTATGTGTAGGTCGGTATCCTTGCCATGCTAAAAATAGGATTCGGTAGAAGTCGAGTAATTTCCTGTTACTCGTGAGATATAGGATGTCTTTACGATTTGATTATGGAATATTGGAATATGGAGGAAAGGAAAGGAATTGGAGACCGGACAGGAACTGTCTAGCCCCGTCTGTGTCGATTGAGGACCGTACCGTTGTTGGCACTGCTGATCATGTTTGAATTGTACTAACTGCATGCCGGGAGTAGGAGGTAGTCGAAACCGGTAAGCCTAGTACTGCCTCACTTCGAAAGTACATGACTTTTCCCCACGCCTTAGGGCGAGTCGAGTAGTCGCGGAGAATTGGGATGCATGTATTTACTTTTGGCGGTTTATCGTTGAGCTCGGCTGACTATATGCTGTTGGGGCGGTCCTGTAGTTCAAGGTGGGGAGGGGAATGGTTGGCTCGTATTGTCCGACGGGGTAAATATGTGCCGTGTTGGTTAGGTCCACCTTGCAAGGTTAAATCGGATCGATTCGCCGTCAGTCGCTCTCGGATATGAGCACCTTGATCTTCGAGTCACATCATAGTAAGGAAATAAAACAAAAATGATATGATATATGTTGATGTTATTTAATCAATTATATTTCCACATTGATTGTTATAGATATGCAAATCATAGATGTGTAGCAAATTTATAGCTATAATCTGGAGCTAAAATTTTGAAATTAAGGATATACTTTTATATGCTTTTCTGCAAAACAAACTACCGGCCAGAAAATCCTTGCATGTCTAGATATGTGGGCTAAGTATATCCATAGACGGTTAAGTCTTGCTGAGTATTAGTATACTCAGAGTTTGTTATTTATCCTGTTTCAGGTATAGAAGCTAACCAGGATTCGCATCAGTGGGCTCGATGTGACGTCCTCACGTGTTCATAGTTATCGTTTTGTTTTATTGGTTCTCAATCAAATTTTCTTCTCTCGAGTCATATTCTCTTCCGCTGCTGCCATTTATTTTATGTAAATTCTAAATTTAAAGAGGTTTTTTAAATATTTATGTTGTTATCTATTTTTGTGAAATTATATCATGCTGGTACCGTCTGCGCTCACCATTATGCGAGACTTCTGGTGTGTTTCGATCGGCCTGTGGGTTGGAAACAAACTGTCAAGTTACGTCTATTTAAGCTAATGCGCCTGATGTGTTTAAATGATGGCCATTACACTTAATTAGCTGATTTAATTTGGCGGTTCTGTCACAACTTTAAATTAAGCACAAAAATAAATCGGCTAATTAAGCATAATGGCCATCGTTTGAACACATCAGGCGTATTAGCTTAATTAAGTGTGACCTGACAGTCTGTTTCCAACCCACAGACCGACCGAAACACATCAGAAGTCAAGCACGACGGCGAGCGTAGACGGTCCCAGCATGATATAATCTTACAAAAATAGTAAATAATATTAAAATATTTACAAGATGACTTTTCAAATTAAAGTTCACATAATAAAGAATAGCAGCGGAAGAGAATTTAACATGAGGAGCATTTTTAATAGATAACAAATAAAATAAATAAAATAAATCGATAACTACCGAGACGTGAAGACAGGACGCCACATCGAGTCCACCGATGTGAATCCTAGTTAGCTTCTATACCTGAAATAGGGTAAACAACAAACCCTGAGTATACTAATACTCAGCAAGACTGGGTGTTAATCACCCTTATTGGAACTAAGCATACGAATAGATCATCATTAGCACTAATTATGCATACTTAAAACATAAAAGCTCCTAGCATTTTAACACATAAGATTAGTTTCGAATAATGAAAGTCTGAATTTTTGTTTGGTTTTGAAATTTTCTTGCAATTGCAAATTCACAAAAATTTGAACAAACTTTACCCAAATTTGGAGCTTACACGTGGGCCCACATTGTCATCCTCTTCCATCCCCTTCATGTGCTGCACAGGGCACGGTATGGAGGGAGGCGTCTCCCAAAGCTCCCAGCGTGGCTGTCGTGGAGGCTCTTCCCGTTTCCTGGCCAGCGATGTTGCCAAATCGTCCATGGCAAGGCGCTCGCTCACTGCCACGCCTCTCCCGTGCGCGTGCGTCGCCGTGGCCGCCGCGGCCACGAGCCGAGTTCACCACCGCCACCCAGGCCACGCCAGCCTCCCCTGCTCGCGCGCGAACGCCGTCGCTGTGCGCTCGCTGCATGCCTGCACGCCACGAGCGCCGCGCCGCTGCCGCCTGCGCCGCGCCGGCCCTGCCGGTCAGACGGGTCGCGCGCCCTAGCTCCGCCTAGCCGTGCCGGTGCTCGCCCTGCCTCCCTGCGCCGCGACAGCACCTGTGCGCCGCACGCCGCCACGCAGCACCGCCGCCGCCGGCGCCTCCATGGCCGCCGCCCCTTGGCTCACCATCGAGACTCCTCCTCCGCCCTCCCTCACCCCCAAACGACCCGAGAAATCAATTCCCCTCACCGCGGTGCAGCTTCCCGGCCCGCTTGCTGCCGCCCTGGGCCACCGAAGCGCCGCCGCCGGCGAGCTACATCGCCGCCGCCCGTGGCCTCCACGGTGAACTCCTCCCTGCGTCCCTCCAATGGTTAAATCGACCATCCTGCTTGCTTCCTCACCTTCCACCGAACCTCCCCAGCCCGGTCCTGCCGCTCCTCCCACGCCGAAGTGCCGCCACCACCGAGCCACACCGCCACCGCCGCCATTATCATGCCGACGAGCCGCTTCCGACCACCCCAGGCCCTACCAGACACCTAGGGGTAGCTCTCGACACCCACATCCTCCTCCACTCCCGGGCCCTCACCGCCGGCGAGCTCCCTCGCCAGGAAACGGCCGGCGCCACCCTTCCGTGTTTTCCAAACCGGCCAAGGGCCTGGATGCGAAGCCCCAAATCTTTCTACAGGGTTTTCTGCAAAACCTAGGGACCTAGATGCAATATTTAGTTTTGTTATTAAAGTTTTGTAGTAAATTTGTAAATTTGTTTAAAATTGTAGAAAAATCATAAATTAGAAAATGGAGATGTTTTGGAATCCTTGTTAGTAGATCTATGCAGTGGGTACATAATATGATATGTGTTAGAAGAAAAATATTGTCCTAGAATTTTGTTTATACTTGTTAGGAATAAATTCATATTTGTAGTTATAGTGCTCCGTTTGCTATGAAATTTTTATGGTCGGTTAGTCATATGATGCATGTGCTGTAATAGAAGTTTCAAATTTATTGGTGCAGGTATGCATAAGTTAGTTATTTAATGTTTATGCTTTAGTGTTTATTCCATTAACCTGTGGAGAAGATTCATGATACTTAGTTCAAAAGTGATTTACAATTTATAAATCAATTTGCATATTTTCAGTGTTAGAGGAGAGGCAAATATATTCATAGATATTTTATTTCGTGTTGCATAATTGTTGAATTTAACAAAAGTGCTTAGTAAAGACTACTAGACATCATCCCAAAAACATAGGCTTTATAATTGCAGTATAAATAATGTTTTGGAACTACATAGTCTGTTTTTATATTGTCATGCATATTGTGGCGCAATTTTTGTTATTTACTAGCTTATCTTTATAACTGAATGTGGCTATTAGTAAGAATCAATGTGACTTTATTTTATTCTTACAAAACAATTGGTATAGTTTTGAAGTTGTTAGTACGATTTCTAGATAATCAATCCATGACATGTTCTCTGTCAATCATGTCATTCAACTTCAAATTTCACGCCTTCTTGTATAACAATGCTAGGGCATTTAGAATAATTGGTTTGTGTTATTTTGTGGAGTCGATGAAGGAAATAATTTATACAAGATGTTGTTGGTGGAGAGTGCCTCCGGAATGGACGGACACTACAACAGTGAGGAAAAGTGCGCACCAATCGAAGAGAACAGCTCCAAAACAGAAACAAGGCTTCGCACAGTTAAGCGCAACTCTCTCTGTATTCAATGTATCCCATCAATGTACAGGGGTCGGGTATTTATAGGTGACAGTTCACCTACCACCCTCCGTTATTACACTGTAATACCCCCTAACAACTATATTCCCGATATATTCTCAGGGCACAACCATATTTTTACATCACTTAGTAGATTACATCCAGGCCCCTTTCTGCCCATTGGGCCCATTACAGCCCATCGGGCCCAGGTTCGCACATCCTCGTTCGGCGAACATGATCCCTTCGCGGCTTCTGAAGTGCTCGCTCTCCTACGCCTTCCTTTGCTGGTCTTCGACTTGGCAAATGGCGCATTGGCCTTCGCCTCGCTTCGCTTGCCTTCATCTTCGCCTTTGGCGCCTTGGTCTTCGCCTCTCTTCGCTTCGCTTGCCTTCGCCTTCGCCTTTGGCGCCTTGGTCTTCGCCTCTCTTCGCTCGGCTTGCCGAGCCGGCAGAAGACCTTGTCGTGGCATTCAAGTTGTGCGCGGGCCTTCGGTCGATGGCCGAAGGTGGCGCCCCCAACAGTAGCCCCTCGGAGTCGTTGCCCATCCTTGGATGGGCAATGACTTCGACTTTTTCTCCCGAAGCGCCACTCTTCGGACTTCGACCGATCGCTTCGCGGTCCGTCGAGGCCCGAGTCTTCTCAATTTACCCCTGGCCTCGGACGGGTTCCCCCGGAAATTGAGACCTATGCGAAGCCAAGAGAAGATGAAGTGGTCGTCTTCAAGGACTTCTTTCCTGCTGGGCTTCGCTTCCCCCTCGACCCCGCTGTCGTTGACATCTTCGCTCGGTACGGCGTCTTCCTACACCACATGACCCCGAACTCTTTCGCCCGCGTCAACCTTTTCATGTGGTTGTCGAAGACCTACCGCCTCGCCCCGACCCCGGAGAACTTCACTCGGGTGATGCGGGTGCACTACCAGCCGAAGAGCATCTCCGTTCGTGGCTCTGACGGTGTCTCATCGGAGATGGAGCCCCAGTACGGGTGCTACACCTTCGCCTTTCAACATACTGCTCCCAGCCCCATTGGGGCGTCAAAGAATAAGTGGCCGGGGGACTGGTCTTCGTTCTGGTTTTACCACAAGGTGCCCCTCGACCCGGAGACGAAGCGCCACCCTTTGGTTGTTCAGAAGCTGGGAAATTTGGGCAACACCCCGAAGGTTGACGTGGCTCGCATCCCTGCGAACGAAGCCTTCATGACCGTCCTTTGTTAGGTGTCGAAAGTGCTCAGCATGCGTGACATAATAGAAGAGTTCATCGCATGCGGGTGCTTCCCCCTCAGAAAGGGCTGCACCATTTCCTCCTGGGCTCCTTCGGAAAGGGAAGTTTATGGGCTTCCGATGCCCAACTTTAGCGAAGCCTTCGGACTTCGAAAAGAACGTAAGTTTTTTTTGCGAGGATAATAAGAACTTTTATCTTTGTTTTAAGAAATAGATGTAACGGAGGTGGAGACCCACGCTAACGAGATGCTTGGACCAGTGTCCGGCAATGAATATGACTTGCTTCTGTCCAAATTTGCCGGCGCGCGAGGCAATCGGGTGTTTTCCTTCTTCGGCATCGAAGCCGCTCAGCGTGCTGCCGAAGCTCTTCTCGCTGTTCAGAAAGCAGGGGGAAAAGCTGGAGCCACCGGTGGCGTGACTGCCACACTTGAGAAGAAAAAACGGGAAAAGAGGGGCTCTAGCCCTGGCGGAGGGAAACACTCGAAGCTTCTAGATTTTCTGACGTCCTCGCCCCTTCGCTGCGCTGGGGAGTCCGAAGACAACGGGGGAGACGGAAATCTCATCACTGCTTCTTCGCCTCCCATTGCCACTCGTCCTATCGCGGCCGTCGCTCCACCGCTGAAGCCCTCACTGGCTTTAGAGTACAGTGCCATGGAGCCATACAGCGACGACGAACTCGTCCAGGAGATCCAATCTATCCTGGAGACCACGGAGCCCCATGCTAAAAACTCTGCCGCAGCCCCTTCGTCTCCGAGTTCATCATCGACGTCTTCGGATTCGTCGTCGTCGGCAAGCGGCGAGGACGTGGACGTGGAGGGGTCCGGTCCTGGTCCCCAGGGACATGCCACTGCCCCCGAGACGGCCCCGACCGTCGCTGTCGGCGAGGGCGGCCGGGTTCCTGCCGCCGGGTCTTCCAGCCGAAGGCCCGCGACGTTCACCTCGACAGAGAGCAGCGGCTACCACATAAGCACCTCGGACCCTGTTGAGGTGGCTGCCGCTCTTGGGATGCCGGAGGCGAAGCTGATCGGGGGCAACATCGTCGGCAGTCTTCGGTTCTTGAGCAGCGACCGGGAGAGGGGATTCCTCACCGAAGCCGGCTTCTCCTTCGGCTTTCCCCTTATGGAGAAGCACCTGATGTCCACCAGAGTTAGCCAAATTCTTCAAGACGTCGAAGACCTCACCTTAAAGGCCTTCGTCGCTTCGCGCTGCACCTCCCGTCAACTCAGGATTGAAAACGAACGAACTTCGCAGTTGGTGGGAATGGAGGAGCGTGTGATAGCCTTGGAAAAGGAAAAAGCTGCTCTCGAGGAGGCACTTGTTGCTGCACGTGCTGAGGCAAAGAAACATGCCGAGGCCGCCGAGGCTACTCATCGGGACGCACTTGCGCTATCAGCTCCTTCGCAGATTTGGTGCAAACTGACATTCACGTATTGCTCGCGAAGTTCGCTATTGACCCTCCGGAGATATCACAAGAGGAGAACGTCGAAGTGGCGGAGCTCTTCCGCTGGATCCGTGCCTCCTTGGCGATGGCTAGATCTGGCGCAGATTTCAAATGCGAGCTGTCCGCTACGGTTGCGGCACGTACTCTTAGTGCTGCCGTCTGCCGCTTGCTTCCAGCGGAGAGCAGTGCCTCTTCGACGGGCATCGTGAAAGCTCAGCTTCGACTTCTTCGGGACTCGTGTTTTGAATGGTCTTCGCTGGACTCCTTGCGCCCCGAAGCCCTTCATGCCCTGCCGAAGAATATCGCCAAAAATTTCGTGAAGTACTTCCATGAAAAGGGGCGGCTACTTGTTGATGTTGAGCTGGAGCGCATGAAAGATCAGGTACCACTTTGCGTTTCTCAAAGGTTCACTTTTTGTTACCGTCTTCGCTTATCGACATGCTTGATTTCTCTTAGATTCAAGAGAAGGCAAAAATCTTCGCCCGAGGGTTCCTTGGCGAGGTTGAAGCTGGCAACTTGCTCCGCGGCGCTCCCGGTGACGACAAAGACGGAGCCCCTGGCCTTGGCGAGGGCGAAGATGGCGGGGGGCAAGCAGATGATGCACCGAAGATCGGCGAGGTGTAATGACTAAAGGCCTAGTGATTTCTGTAATAGTGATTTTTGTAATAGTGTAGTATTGAAAACAGAAGTATCACTGTATCTAACGCCTTCGATGTCTGCGCAAGGCCCTGCGTTGGCCCCTGCGCGGATCATCGAAGGTACAATTCCTTGGCGCTTGAACCGCGGGAATTTTTATGTTTCTGGTTTAACTTGGGAGAAGTTCCGTGCCCGTCGCCCTTGGCTTTCATTTGATGAGTTTTGGTCTGACCGAGAACACATATATGACTATCGAAACGCCGATACATAACGTTTCTCTGCGGAATTCCAGCGCAATTCCGAAGAACACGCAAAAGTTCTATCTGAGCGCCGTCTTCGCCGTGAAATAAAACGTCTCTTGGACACTGATAGGCCTTAAGGCGCCCATGGGCCTTCTAGAGCCGAAGCTGGAGCCTGTCGAAGACGTGTTTGCTCCGCATTAATTCATGTATCATCGCCAAGGGATTTTTGACGAAGGCTCTTCTTAACGATGGGGTGTCCTCGCTTGCAGGGGTCGAATTTGAAGCCTTTCTTCGCTGGACAGTCGAAGAAATAATAGATGTTGCGGTCCGCGAAGTCATATCTGACTTGGACCGCCTTATCTTCAACGACGAAATTTCAGATGTAACTTCATGATTTAGTGCTTAGTGAAGAAATTTGTATCTTTCTTCGCTTTTGTGTGAAGTGTACACGTGCATTTTCTTCACTTATTATTGTGAAGTGTAATTTTTCCTGTAATACGAACTATTTTTTTATATACAAAGGAGTATATTTGTACTCCCAGGTTTTATCCTTCGACTGTGCAAACATGTATTTTGCGAAGTTCCACCCCCTCTTTTGCACGGGCGGGAGGATGAAAGTCATCGACGCCGCAGTCAAGCGTGTGTACATTTTACGAAGCGCCACCCCCCCTTTGCTCGACTTGCGGGGGGTAGATGAATTTTTATGCGAGATTTCGACTTTGGTTCTTTGCTCATCGACTTTCCTGCCCTGGGATCTTCGCTCATGAAGATTTTGTGTCTTCGACTTTCTGCCTTGGGCTCTTCGCTCGCAAGGACTTTTCTGCCTTAGACTTTTCGCTTATAAGGACTTTTTTGTCTTCAAATTTTTGCCTTGGGCTCTTCGCTCGCAAGGACTTCTCTGCCTTAGGCTTTTTGCTCATAAGGAATTTTATGTCTTCGAATTTCTGCCTTGGGCTCTTCGCTCGCAAGGACTTCTCTGCCTTAGGCTTTTCGCTCATAAGGACTTTTATGTCTTCGAATTTCTGCCTTGGGCTCTTCGCTCGCAAGGACTTCTCTGCCTTAGGCTGTTCGCTCATAAGGACTTTTATGTCTTCGAATTTCTGCCTTGGGCTCTTCGCTCGCAAGGACTTCTCTGCCTTAGGCTTTTCGCTCATAAGGACTTTGCTATTTAGTTGGAAGTAAAGCTAAGGGGTGCGAAGCCCCTATCCGGGATTGCGTCCCGTGCTTACTTCTTTCAAGCTTCATCGCTTGTTTTATGCACCGATGACTCCCCTCTTCGCTTGGCGAAAAGGGATAGACGCTTTGGTGCTTTCACCATATTCCTGTTCCTGAGGTTTTTCTTTTCGGGGACCTTGCTTATATTTCACAAGGGGTTACACAGGGTTCCGCCTCGTTAAAAACCTCACACCTCCGACATTCAGAGTGAACGTGCGAAGGCTTCCCCCGTGAGGAAAAGAGTACGGTCCCTTCGATACGTTGTGTGAATTTCTCGCAAACAAAAAATAAAAAATTGCGGAAATAAATACTAAACTGTTGAGCCCCTTCGGTTATTTTCTCCGTGGGCTCTTACATTGTTCCTACACATAGTACTTTTGCAGCATATCTTTATTCCTTGAGTATGGGTCTTCGATACCTTCCAGTGTGCGAAGTCTGCAGTCTTCTGGTCTCACCATGGAGGCGACAATGAATGGTCCATCCCACTTGCTATGCATCTTTCCTTTCTGTTTGGCCTTCGGGATTCTGCGAAGTACAAGATCCCCTTCTTGAATCTCCCTGGGCTTCACCTTCTTGTTCTTCCATCTTCGAGTCTCTTCTTGGTATTTGCCAAGGTTTATTGCTGCTTGCATCTTTGCTGCCTCGATTGTGTCAATTGAAGGCTTCATGTCTTCCTCTATATTGTTCATCCCTTCGGACGTCCTCCAAGATTTGAGCTTAATTTCTTCGGGCGTGACAGCTTCTTCGTCGTACAAGAGCTTGAATGGAGTAAACTTCATTGTCCTTGACTCTGTCGTATTGTGTGACCAAATTACCCTTGTTAACTCATCTATCCACTTCCCCTTCGGCAACTCAGTGATATTCTTCTTTAAGCCTGCAAAGATAATGCCGTTGGCCCTTTCCACTACGCCGTTCGATTGCGGGTGATAGACCGAAGCGAAACATAGCTTCGTCCCAAGCTGCGTGGTGAAGTATCTGAATGTGGTGCAATCAAATTGCTTGCCGTTGTCTACGGTGACTTCTTTTGGTACGCCGAAGCGGCACACAATGTTTTGCCAGAAGAACTTCTGTAAGGCTCCGGCTGTGATATCTCTGAGAGCCTTGGCTTCGACCCACTTCGAGAAATATTCTACTACGACTGCAGCATACTTGTAGTTTCCTGGCGCTGTGGGCAAAGGCCCTACTATGTCGATGCCCCATAGAGCGAGGGGCCACACCGGAGGCAATAACTGCAATTCGTCTGGTGGAAATTTGTTGTACGGTGCATGCCTTTGGCAATTTGAGCATTTTCGGACCACTTCGTGCGCGTCTGCAACCGCCGAAGGCAAATAGAAACCTTCGCGAAAGGCTTTGCCTACCAATGCCCTTGTTGCAATGTGCGAAGAGCACATGCCTGCGTGAATGTCTTCGAGCAACGTCGGCCTTCTTCACAAGAGATGCAACTCAGGAGAGGCGCGCAGACACCTCCTCGATATAGGTATCCGTTGATGATTTTGTAGTTGCGAGCACGGAGAGCCATTCTCTTTTCTTCCTTGTCATCTTCAGGGACGAAATGCCCTCGCAGATAGGCCATTATGGTTGCCCTCCAGTCTTCGCTGGTTATGGCGTTGATGAATTTTACAGGCTCTTCGGCGCAGTTGACAGAGCTCTGATTCAATGTTTCAAAGAACACATCTGGTGGCAGAGGATCTTGTTGAGCTACGGCCTTCGCCAATATATCGGCTTGCTTGTTTTGCGGTCTTGCGAAGCTCCGTATGCTGAATCCGAGGAAAAACTTCTCCATGCCTCGGACGGCTGCCAGATAATTTGACAGCTCCGGCTTTAGTGCTCTATTGGTTTTATTGATGTGTCCGGTGATTAGCTCCGAGTCGGATCTGATAGATAGCCTTCGCGCTCCCAGTGCTCTTGCCTTGCGAAGACCTAGGAGCAGGCCTTCGTATTCTGCAACATTGTTTGTGCACCCTTTGAAGTCTAGCCTTGCTGCATATTTCAATTGTGTGCCCGATGGGCCAGTGAGGATTGCCGAAGCCCCTGCCCCATCTCTCTGGTATGCCCCATCACATTCAAGCTGCCATATTGATTCTAACTTCCGTGTCTCTTGCGAAGGCGAACCTGGAGTCCAGTCTGCAATGAACTCTGCCAAGACTTGTGACTTGATTGCTGTTCTTGGGACGAAGTCAATTGTATGCTCTGCTAGTTTTGTAGCCCATTTGCCTATTCTGCCGGAGGCCTCCTTGTTTTCAAACATATCCTGAAGAGGGAACAAAGTTGGAACTTTTATCTTGTGACTCTGGAAGTAGTAGCGAAGTTTTCATGAAGCCATGACTACTGTGTAAGCCATTTTTTCCCATTTCGGAGTAAAGTAGTTTCGAGCCACTCAGGGCTTCGGAGACGAAATAGATGGGGACTTGCTTAAGTTTGCCTTCGATTAATCTCTCTTCGATGAGAGCTGCACTGACCGCGGCACCCGAAGAGGCGATGTATAGCAAGAGCTCTGCTTTCTCAGAAGGGCTGGTCATGACTGCCAGGTTTTCTATAAATGTTTTCAAGGCTTCAAACGCCTTCGCTTGCTCTTCGCCCCATTGCATGTTACCAGCTCCCTTCAGTGATTTGAAGAATGGGAGAGACTTTTCTGCCGATCTGGAGATGTGAAAGCCCTTGTTTGGTTTTGGTAATTGAGTGACAACTTAGGTGGACTAATAAGCATTTATGTTGAGATACACAGGAGATTAGTCCACACAAAGACACTAGTATGAGTAACGTGTGCCATGGAGGAGAAATGGCTAAAGGTTGATGCTATGCTCATATAGTGTGATCGAGGAGCTCATTGCATATGAGACATTACATGGAGTTATGTGACCAAAGTGGAGAAGATCAAGACAAAGTTTGGCTTGATGGACCGGTTGCAATGGAGAAGGGCAAGTCAAGGCTTTGAAGCGAGGGACCGCGAGGCGGTGAAGCTTGGGCAAGATTTAGCGCCGATGGACCAAGGCAACGGTGAAGAGCGAGCAAGGTCAAGATCGATGGACCAAAGAGGTCATGTAATGATATGGAGTGGATCATATCATTCAAGGAAGATCAAGCCAAGTGTTGACTCATGAAGATGATCAAAAGGCTTGATGGAGTTTGGTGCTTGTGTGGCATCAACATTTGGGAAGATGAAATGGAATGTGCAAGGCAAAGGTATGACTTGTAGGGCATTTCATTTCACCGGTCAAAGGTTGTGTAGAGAAGTGCATGACCGGATTTAGGATAGATGGCCGTACTATCAAGAGGGGCAAACTTGTTTGCATATCGGTCATCTAGTGCCACTTGAGCGATCTAACATTGCGATGTTGCTAGGATCGAGTGGCGTGGTGAGATCAAGTGAAAGTTCTTTGAAAATGATTGTGAAATGCTAACACACATGCACATGGTGTTGTTCACGTGGTGGTGTTGGCACATTTGCAAAGGAGAAAGAGTTGGAGTTGATGTTGATCAACTTTGGGAAGCAAGAAAGGTTTTTCGGTTTTATCTGGAAATTAGGTTGTCCCTTGGAGTGGAATACTGCTTTGATCCATTGTGTTTTGGATCAAGTATTCAGTTGGGTTGTGTAGCCCTCTGAATTAGCTTTCCATAGAATCCAAGATCACCTAATTTGGACTTCGGAGCTAAGAGTTATGGCCGTTTTACCGAGGTACATTTCTGCTGGAAATATACCTGCGGACGGTCCGCTCAAGGGGGGCGGACGGTCCGCCGTTATCTCGGATGAGCTCGAACAGAACCGTTTTTAGCTCTGTTGGTGGTCCAAAATGAACTGCGGACCGTCCGGTCCATGGGGGCGGACGGTCCGCCTTTAAAAGCTGAAACGGGCGCAGAAACTTGGTAGTTCTGTTTTGGGTGTCCAAAATGAACTGCGGACCGTCCGGTCCTTGAGGGCGGACGGTCTGCCTCCTACTGAAAATTCTGGGACAGAAACACTGCGGTTTCTGTGTGTGCTCACCTTTTGAACTGCGGACAGTCCGCCCCTGGGGAGCGGACAGTCCGCCGGTCACTTCCAGATTTAGTCAGAGACGTTTGCAAATCGGTTGGTTCGAAGTTTTGAACCGCGGACAGTCCGCCCCAGGGGCGCGGACAGTCCGCCCGGGGCTCTAACGGTCGACTCTGACACATAATCATTGCAGTTCTAGCCGTTGGGTTTGAATGGCAGACAGTCCGGTTTTTGTGAGGCGGACAGTCCGCGAAAACTCAGTTTTCACGGGATTTGAGTGTAACGGCTAGTTTGGGGCCTCCCTCTATAAATAGAGGGTGTGGCCGGCCATTTGAGGTGGCTGAGCACCTTGGGGACTTGGTGTCCATGTGTGAGAGTGCTTGAGAGCCCTCTACTCACTCTAACTTGATAGTAATCATCCGATCGAGTGAGAGAGCGATTCTAGTGCGATTGCTTTGAGAGATTGCATCGAGTGGCACTAGGTGATCGTGTTGCAAGCCGGTGTGCTTGTTACTCTTGGAGGTTGCCACCTCCTAGACGGCTTGGTGGCAAGAGGCTCCGTTGAAGCCCGCAAGAAGATTGTGCGGTGCTCCGGAGAAGAGATTGTGAGGGGTATTGTGCTCACCCCGCGGGAGCCGCGAAGAGCAACTCTAGTTGAGCGAGACGTGAAGAGCAACAAGTGGTCCGGCCGGATCATGTGCTAGAGCTCGGTGTGAGCACTCCACGTGGGAGAGTGTGACTTGAGAGTCACCACTAGCAAGAGGATCGGCGGCAACCTTGGAGCTTGTCTCAACGGGGATTAGCTTGGTGGCAACCAAGTGAACCTCGGGATAAAAATCACCGTGTCATTTTTGTCTACTCTTCTCGGTGGTTTGCATTCTCCAAATCACAAGCTTTGTATTTATATTCATCTATATCTTGTGCTTGTGTAGTTGCTCTCTAGTGATTAGTTAGCTTGTGTAGCTTGGTAATCATCTTCTGCTTATGTAGCTAGAAGTAGAGATCCTAGTGTAACTAGTTAGCTTATGTAGCTTAATTAGTTGCTCTTGCTTAGATTGTGTAGCTAAGCAAGTTGAGCTCTTGGATTTGGATTGTGTATCCTTGTCCTTGAGCATCTAGTGAGCTTAGGTTTGGCTTTGTGCTTTTGCTCATTAGAATTGTGTAGGAGCTCCCCGGTTTGTGAAGTACTAGTGCTTAGGCTTGTATGACTTGGCATTAGAACTGTTAGGAGAGCTCTTACTAGCTTGGCACTCCATTTGCTTTGTGTAAGATCTTTTTGGAGGTGCCTTAGAGTCATAGTTAGCGGGGTGAAGTCTTGGCTAAGCGAATAGTTTCAATTCCGCATAAGTTTCGGTTAGCCGGCGAAATTAGTTTTAGAAAGGACTATTCACCCCCGCCTCTAGTCCGCCATCTCGACCCTACAAGATGAATCTGTTCATCGAAGCCAATCGACCTGTCAATTTCTGAACTCCTTTCTTTGTGGTTGGCGGCTTCATCTGCTTGATTGCCTCGATCTTCTCAGGGTTCGCCTCTATACCCCTTTCTGTGATCATAAACCCAATAGCTTGCCTCTTCGAACACCGAAGACACATTTTTTAGGGTTTAGCTTTAGCCCGTGCCGGCGAAGGTTTGCAAATGTTTCGCGAAGATCTTGTATGTGATCTTCTTTTTTCTTGCTCCGAATGACCACGTCATCCACATATGCGGAGATGTTTCTGTCTAGCTGGTCCCCGAGCTCATTCTTGATCATTCTGTTAAATGTACAGCCTGCGTTGCTAAGGCCTTCTGGCATCCTGATGTAACAGTATGTCCCGAAGGGAGTAGTGAAACTAGTTTTCTCTTCGTCCTCCTTATTCATGAAAATCTGGTGATAGCCGGAGAAACAATCCATCATGCTCAGCATTTCTGAGCCGGCCGCCGCATCGACCAATGTGTCGATGCGAGGCAAAGGGTATTCATCCTTCGGACAAGCCTTATTGAGGTTGGTGAAGTCGATGCACATTCTCCATTTCCCATTCTTCTTCGGTACCATGATCACATTTGCCAGCCACTCTGGGTATTGCACCTCGCGAATGACACATGCGTCTAGCAACTTCTGCACCTCACCCTGCGCTGCTTTCTTCCTCTCTTCGGACATTGACCTCTGCCCCTGCTTTATCGGTTTTGCCTTCGGGTTGACTGTAAGCGTATGCTCAATGACTTCTCGACTGACTTCTCGCAGGTCGGATGAAGACCATGCGAAGACGTCTTGATTGTTCCTCAAGAACTGTATGAGTCTTGCCTCTTCGTGCTCCTCGAGCTCTTTGCCGATGATCACCATATGATCAGGCACATCTTCGCATAACGATACCTTCTTTGTATGTTCTGCTGGTGAGACCCCTTCGTTTTTATTATCTCTTCACTTGCCTTCGGCGACAAATGTTTTTGTGTCCTCTTCGGATGCCTCAATGGCATGCACAGTCTTGTTGGTGTTGTACGCGTTATCTTCGCACCTGCGCGCTTCTTCTTGATTGCCGTAGACGGTCACAACTCCCCCTGCCGAAGGTATCTTCATGCATAGGTACGGCTGATGGATTACAGCTGTAAACTTCACCAACGTGTTGCGGCCGAAGATGGCATTGTAGGGATAGTTGATGTCCACCACATCGAAAGTTATTGCTTCTGTTCTTTGCGTGTCCCCTTCGCCGAACGTGACGTTGAGCTCTATCTTGCCGAGGGCCTCGATTCTCTTGCCTCCGAAGCCAATGAGAGGGTACTGCGATTTCTTCAGGGCTTGCTCTGTGAACCCCATCTTGACAAAGCATTGCCATACCAAATGTCTGCGGAGCTACCATTGTCGACCAAGATCCTTCCGACATCATTCCCTACGAAGTGTACTGAATTCTTGCCGATGTTGGCTCTGATGATAAGGGGATCATTGTGAGGGTAGTATTGCAGCCGAAGATCAGAGTGTGTGAAAGTTATGGGGACATGCGACCACGGAGTTTGGAAGCATTTGCCTTCGCTCACATGAGAGACAGTTCTGAAGTATTCTTTGCGTTGCCTCTTCATCTCATGAACCGGTTCATTGGATCCTCCGGAGATGGCGTTGATGATGTTAACCATGCTGCCGGATGGTCCGTCGCCTGCTCTTTCCGATATCTGTCCTGGCTCGATCTTCGGTGGTGGGGGTAGAGGCGTGGAGCTCCTTGACCATGTGTTGGCGTACTGCGGAGCGGGTAGCATCGGCATCGACTGGTGCGAAGGTGGTGGCATGGATTGTTGCGAAGGCAATGACATTGAAGGTGTGTATGATGGGTTGTAGTTGTAAACTGGGTATGATACTGGCCAATTTGGTGTTGGGGTCCAGGTGGTTTGTGGAAGAGGAACTGGATGCGGTGGTTGCGAAGTGTAATTTACTGGTTTTGCTGATTGTGCATTTTTGCGTTCGAGCTCTGCCTTCGTTTCAATTGCGATTGGGCATTCATTGGTCCAATGACCTTGGTCCTTCCCATGGAAATAGCAAAATGGTGTTTTTTCCCTTCGGCCCCCCTTTTCTCTTCGGCCTTTCTGGTAGTGGTCTTCGCGGTTGTATCTGTCTTCGCGGTTGGACCTGTTATCATGGCTGGTCCTGTCTTTGCGGCTAGATCTTTCTTCGCGGCTAGATCTATCTTCGCGGCTAGATCTGTCTTCGTGTTGGTCTCTACCGCCCTTGTTCTTGTGGTGTCTGGTTTCACATGACTCCTCCTCGGAGACACTATTGATAGTTCTTTGCTTCGACTGGTCAGAATGCCATGGCTTCTGGTGCGACCTCTCGTTGTTTCTTGACTTCCTCTTCTCATTCATTTCTTCAAGCTTTTGCCTCTTCGCATGGTCTGATATGCAATATTCTTGCATAATCTCGAACAATTTGGTAACTGTCTTCGGCCTTCGCCGGGTTAAGTACTCCCCGCATGGGCCGAGGCTGATCCCATTGACTACTGAGTCGATGATGCTCTGGTCAGTGACGTCTGGCCCTCTTGCGCGAAGCTTTATCAAGCTCTAAATGTACTCCTGTAAAGTCATGCTTACTTGCTTCAAGTTATGGATGTCGCAGGATGTGACTTCGTCGGGTCTGACAGCTCGAAAACTTGAGCGCAACTGGGAACAAAGCTAGTTCCATGATAAAATGCTTCCTGGGGGTATGTTTGCATACCATCGCTGAGCCAATCCTCGCAGCGCAAGGACTAGTGCCTACGCCTTGCACGCTGTGCCTCCTCCAGCTGCCTCTATGGTGGCTTCGTATTTCAGTAGAAACTCTTCGGGGTCAGACTCACCATCAAACTGAGGCAGTACTGCTGGGTTGAGGCGATGTGGCCATTGTATCTCTTCCAACTCTTCGGACAATGGCGTTCTTCGTGGGTGGACCCTTCGATAATACCCTTCCTCCTCTGGCTCAGACTGGTCAGAGATCTCTTCGACTGGTATAGTCCTTGTTCGGACCCTTGCATTTCTTGGTGGGTTCGTTGCGACCGTGCCCTTCGACAGTGGCTGCGGCGGCTGCGGTGCCTGCATTTTTTTGAGCATCAGTCGTTGTGCTATGATCTTCTCTTGTAATGCCTTGCAGCAAAGTTCTTCTTCTTGCAGCTTGTTGTACTGCTCTTGCCTTTCTGCTTCAGTCGACATTATTTCCTTCCCCTTCGCCCTCGTGATGATCTGAGGCTCCGCAGATTCTTCCTGAAGAGCTTGTATCTTGGCTCTTCGCACCTCTTCGAGGTGAGCATCAACCCTTCGCATTGCAGCGATGTCTTCGGTAGAGATGCCAAGGTCCAGCAGATCGACTTCGTGTTGGCCTTCTACAATGTCTTCGACGGTGATGTCTTCGTTGCCGGTTGCGGGCTCTTGTCCGGGGGTGGCTTCGTCTTGTGGAGTTGTCATTGTTGTCGTGTCTGTCGAAGTGGTAGTAGCGTCTCCCTTCTTTTTCGCCGCCATATGGTGTGGCGTGGTGTGTCGAACCGACGGGTGGGCGCCAAACTGTTGGTGGAGAGTGCCTCCGAAATGGACGAACACTACAACAGTGAGGAAAAGTGTGCACCAATCGAAGAGAACAGCTCCGAAACGGAAACAAGGCTTTGCACAGTTAAGCGCAACTCTCTCTGTATTCAATGTGTCCCATCAATGTACAGGGGTCGGGTATTTATAGGTGACGATTCACCTACCACCCTCTGTTATTACACTGTAATACTGTAACACCCGGTTTATAAAAGGACATAAACCGAGCAATCATATACGTGCCAGGATCAAGTCACACGTATATACAACAGAATGAACAATATATCATAGCACATATCACGTAAAAAGATATAATAAAGCGAATACGAATGTTATTTATTACAATAATGACAAAATGTCTGATACAGCGGAAGCGAAGTACAAAATACGAATAAAGCTCTCCGAAGCTGAAGCAGGGCGCCACAGGGACGTCGACTGGGAGACAAACACCTAGAAGTCCTCGTAGTCCTGGTAGCGCTGGACGAACTCCCTCGTGTCGGCAGGAACTGAGCAGCAGTAGCGTAGCCAAGAGGAAAAAGTAGAGAAGAGGCAAGGGTGAGTACACAACTTGTACTCAACAAGTATAACACAAACTATGAGGCTCTAAGGTTGGCTGACTCAACTGCATTAGCTTTTAAGTGTTGGCAAGATTTTATTAAAGATATTTACTACGAGTTGATGAATTACCATTAACCCAGTTACATAGTAATTAATCAGAATTAATTAAGAAACTACTGAGAACCAAACCGAAACCAAACCACCAAGGTAACCCCGAGAAGCACCTCCCTCGTCGGAAGGAGATAACTTCACTAATCAAAAGGAGGATCTGGGCCGCTCATAACCGTGAGCACGGCTAGTATACCAGTTTTACACTCTGCAGAGGTTGCACATCTTTACCCACAAGTCGTGAGCTACGCCAGTTGTTCATCACACTTCCTTAGGTGAGATGGCCAGCGACTCACTACGAGGCCTTTAAAAAGAATCTCGTTGGTAAGGCGTAACCGCGAGAGATAGGTCGGCGACGATGGGGCCCACCTCCAGGGGTACAAGCACGTAGCACAGACCAAGCCGGAGGAGCAGGGACCATTGAAGCTTGCTACTCTTGCCCCGCAGGTAAGTTACTCCAAACCAAAAAGATCTAATTATTACGCCAAGTCTATCCCATTCTAGCCTTGTGGTAGCGCTGTTGTCCCAGGTTGTCGCTCTATGAACCAGTCCTTATGGAGAGTGGCCAACCAAGCACTAAGCACCGTGCTGGCCCCCTAAACCATGTTTCTACAAAAACCATCTTTTAACGAGACGTGAGCCACTCATCCACACAGAGGGCCACTCTCAGAATTAAGTTCAAGTAAACAATTAATCAAATTAATTAAAACGGACCAGAGTGTGTTATAGCGCAGCAACCTAGCACAACTAACCAAAATGCAACCCAAAGGCATATATAAAGGATATAAAGTGGCTAGGAAATCCTTAAGGCATACAGGATTAAAATGCAGTATGAAAATGTATTTAAAAGTGATGGGTTGTTCATGTTACACTTGCCTTCCTCGTACTGCTCTGGCTGCTGCTCAAAGTGCTCGGAAGACGGCTGCTCCGGGTACTGGTACTGGGGCTCCTCAGATGGATCAACGTCTACTCACGAACACATGGCCAAAACAATGCACGAAAATAAGCATACAAGCAAACACTAACAAAAACTAAGAAACAGTACAACAATACATGAAAACAGCGCACAAAACTACTCTAGAACTATTCTACGCGTTACAACGATCGCGTGGACAAAAAGAACGCCTAAAACGGAGCTAAAACACATTTTCTAGGCTAAAAACAAGGTTCAGGGACTAAACTGCAAGAAAACTAAGGTTCCAGGGGTTTTCTGCAAAAACTGAGGGCCTAAACGTAATTAAACCTTAGTTCTAGGGTCTAACTCACAAAAATGCCAGGGCTGGACCGCGGGTTCAAAATTTAAAGAGTTCAGGGGGCTGGGCGCTAATTCCTGGACTAATCTGCAAATACTTTTAACTAGAGGTGGACTGCGGGTTGAATTTAGGAAAACCGAGGGGCTCTTTAGCAAAATGCCAGGCCGAACCGGTATCTTCAGTTTAGGGCCGTTAGATCGCGATCTGGCGGTCCAGAACGAAGGGGTACGCCGATCTAATCTAGGGCGTCCATCCGGGATCGGGCGGTTAGGGGAGTTTGGGCGCGCGGGGAGGCGGCGCTGCTCGACGACGACCAGCTCCGCGGCGGCGCTTCGCCGGAGAACGCCGATAACAGTGTTCCGGGGCCTAATTCGACTCGGATCTGGGTCCTAGAGCTCGAGCGTGACGCGGGTAATGCACAGGTGGGTCTAGACAGGCGGTGCGGACATCGGAGAGGGTTTCTCGGCGTCGAGGCGGCTCGGCGGCGACAGAGCTCGCCGGAGAGCGATGCCTGGGCGCCTAGAGCGCGCCAGGGTCTACGAGATCTAGCGCACGGGGTCAAGGGGGACTTGGGGCGCTTACCCAGGACTCGAATCGGGCCGGAGATGGCGTGCCGGGCGCCGGCGTTGATGCAGGGCGGCGGCGTGCGCGTCGGACCGCGGGAACGGGTGCTGCAGGGGTCGGAGCAAAAGGGCAGTGGCTCAGGGAAGATCTGGGCGTCGAGGCGGAGCCGGCGCGCTGCTCGTCCAGGGCTCCGGCGTGGCGGTGTGGCGTGGCCGCGGCGGCGCGGGCTCTGCTCCGGGCGGAGCAATTCGTGGAGGCGGCGCGAGGGTTTGAGGGGGGTGTAGCGCGGCGGCTTAGGGTTCAGGGGAGCCACGGCGGTAATTATAGGGCGGCTGCGGTCAGCTTGGGTGGGCGTGCCAGGCGGATCGAGCCGCGAAGATCACGGCGGAGCCGTTCAGCGCGGGCGTCGCGGCGGAGAAGACGGGCCTGACTGGTGGGTCCAGGCCGTCAGCGGCGGGGAACGGGCGAACGGCGACTCGCGAGGCGCGGGAGGCAGCGGCTGACTGGTGGGGCGCTCGGGTAAAGGAACCGTGCCACTGGCAGGCGGGCCCGGGGAGCGGGGTGCGGGGCGCGCGCGAGCGGGCTGAGGAGGCACGCGCGAAGAGCGGGCGGGGTGCGTTGGGCCGTGCCTGGCTGGGCTGAGTGCTGGGGTGGTTTGGGCTGGGTTTGGGTTGAGTTAGTGGGCTCCCTGGGTGTGGGTTTAGGGGTTTGGGCTCCTTTTCCAATCTCTTTCCTTTTCTAAATCTAATCCTAATTCAACTCAAGACAAATGAATTCAAATTTAAATTTGAATTCACACAAGCACTCAACAAATAAAACAATGCTCCAGCATGAATGCAACGACCAAAAATCAAACCTATGATAGATTTTTAATTACTTATAGAACAAAAATTTAGATTAAATGCAAGTCTAACACAATAAACCTTAGAAAATTAAATAAAACCAATTAAATTTATTATAAATTTCTGAAATTTGAATTAGGGTGTTACAAATACCCCTTAACAACTATATTCCTGGTATATTCTTGGGGCACAACTGTATTTTTACATCACTTAGTAGATTACATCCAGGCCCCTTTCTGCCCATTGGGCCCATTACAGCCCATCGGGCCCAGGTTCGCACATCCTCGTTCGGCAAACATGATCCCTTCGCGGCTTCTGAAGTGCTCGCTCTCCTACGCCTTCCTTTGCTGGTCTTCGACTTGGCAAACAGCGCATTGGCCTTCGCCTCGCTTCGCTTGCCTTCGTCTTCGCCTTTGGCACCTTGGTCTTCGCCTCTCTTCGCTTCGCTTTCCTTCACCTTCGCCTTTGGCACCTTGGTCTTCGCCTCTCTTCGATCAGCTTCGTCTTCGCCTTTGTCTCCTTGGTCTTCACCTCTCTTCGCTCGGCTTGCCGAGCCGGCAGAAGACCTTGTCGTGGCATTCAAGTTGTGCGCGGGCCTTCGGTCGATGGCCGAAGGTGGCGCCCCCAACAGATGTGTGGTCATTGCTATCATGCTCGGCCTCATTATTTTATATACTTAATTAGTTTGATTAATACTCGATCAATGATGGTCTATGTGTGTTTAGCATATACATTGCATTAATCGGCATTCCATTTGCATTTATGTAGAATCCGTAGCCGAACACATCGTCTACGAATGGATCGTGAAGCTCAGGATCAGCAAACTTTGAAAATCCCTAGAAATTCACAGAAAAATCCTAAAAATACAAAGTAAATTTTGTTAGGTTTCTAATACTGAGATCTTTAAAAGAAAAATACCCATGCATGTCAAATGTCAGTTTTAGCCCTGCTAAATTTTACTTTGTGTTTGAGCTTGTCTATTTTGTATCTGCTGTTCTGTTGATCTAAAAATTCTGAAAATATTTTAGTAGCCTCATCTTATCATGTTTAGTCCACTGTAAAATTTTCAGATGCATGGCCTATGTTCTTGGTTGTGGATCTGTTAGTGTTGTTTTCCTTTTCTAGGGCTAAAAGAAATGTTTTTCTATCGTCATTAATTGTTGGAAAAATTTGTGAGGCATGCTTTACTACTTTTACGTTAAGCTGATTAATTTTGTTGATAGATCATGTATGCAAGTTAGGTTTTGCTTTTATTTTGCCCCTAGCTTTACTCTTTTCTTTATATAAGTGTTGTTAGTTGTTTATTTCATGCATGTGTACCTCGGCAAACAAACTTTTGTTTTAATCCATGCTCCTCTATGCAAGTTTAATAGTTGTTTTGAAGGAAACACTTCAGGCTAAAATGAGTTGATCTTTTCTTCGCATCATAAGCACTCATGCATTGCACTGTGTTCTAATTGTTGCATGGCTGTAAGGATCGATGGACCAAGAGGGGGGGTGAATTGGGCCTTTTTCAAATTCTAAAGCAAGGTAAAGCAACCTTAACCTATGCAATACTAGTAGGGCACCAATTCACCAACCGGATAACTAAGCTACCTACACAAGCTAAGAGAGATAAAAACAAAGTAAAGCCTAGCAAGGTAGAGCTAAGTTATGATCTCTAAGTCAAGCACATGAGTAAATTGCATGAAGGAAAATGCTTGAATAAAAGGAATGGACAAGAGACAACCGGATTTTTTCCCGTGGTATCGATGTGTTGGCACACACCCCTAATCCACGTTGTGACACTCTCAAAGAGTCTTGTCACCTCCCAAGTCACCGAGACGAGGGCGCTCACTAAGAGTCTCCGTTCACCATCCCGGCGTGGTGGAGATCAAGCCACGTACAATCTTCTTCTCCGGGCTCCCACAATCCTTGGCAAGCTCCGCGAGAAACACCTCGATCACCAAGATCGCCTAGGTGATGCCAATCACCAAGAGTAACAAGCTAAGGCCTTCACTTGAGCAAGAACCGATCACCAAGAACGGATGCACACTAGCTTCTCTCTACTCAAGTCCTTAATCTTGCTTCTTGATTGATTGAATGCACAAGTATGTGAATGATGAAGCTCAAGGTGGCTCTTGACTATGGTATGAGTGTTTGGATGTTGCCTGGTGTCAAGAGTGAGCGAAATGACCCATTGGAGGGGTATATATAGGCAGCTCACACAAATAGAGCCGTTGGAGAAAAGCTGCCAGAAAACTGCGTAGCGCCGGTTAATCCGACGTACCCCCCATTGTCATCGTCGGTTTAACCGGTGAATGTAAACTGCCTCTTCTGAAAACTAGCCGTTACAACTGGGGCAGATTAACCGACGTAGCATCGGTTTAACCGGTGAGTGTAGTTGTCCACTGAACCACTGAAAAACCAAGTCTCTGGACAACTGCACCGACGTTAACTCAAACCTATCGTCGGTTTAACCGGTGAGTACAACTTTTGAATTCCTCTGAAAAAACCATCTCACTGGTCAATTGCACCGACGTCTTGATTCAAACAGCGTCGGTTAATCCGGTGAATAGAACTTGAATTGCCCTGGAAAAACCAACTCTGGACTAATGCACCGACGTTAAATTCAAACACGTCGGTTTAACCGGTGTATTGAATTTGTCCAGACTCTGCTGACTTCGTTTAACCGACGTATAGAAAATTGAGAGCGTCGGTTAAACCGGTGTATAGACTTTTTCTGATTTTGTCTTTTCTGATTTGAGTCTTGAATGAAATCCAAATATTCTTGAGATATAGTTTGAGAACCACTTATTTGAACTTCTAGAAACCTGAGTGACCATAGTGTGCATCCATTTTCAAATGACCATGTCCATGCTCAAGTTACTAAGCCTTAACCCCTCTTAATAGTGCGATCACTACAAAACTATAAAACCTATACTAACCTAAGTGTCCTTCTCAACCTTGTGACACTTAGGACTAGAAAGATCCTTAGCCTTGACATATATAAGTTGAAAACCGAGATCGCCTTTTAGAATAACCGAAATTGAGGGGCCTCTTTTGACATATGACCAAATGAGCGATAATGATCTATTAAGCTGCACAAACTCATTAGTCACAATAATGGTTGTCATTAATCACCGAAACATACCTTGAGGGCCTAGATGCTTACAATCTCCCCCTTTTTGGTGATTGATGACAACACAAACATAAATAACGAGAGAGCGAGAAAGATAAAACAGGATAAACACAAGCAAACTCGAAAGCAGGACCAAAGAGCTCAAAGGCTCAAACGAAATCCATAGATATGTCTCAAAGAACGGCATACTCAAGCGACAAAAGTACATATCCATGAATTAACACCAAATGTGATACAAAGAATCAAAGTCCTGATAACTACGAGCTCTCTCTAGCTCTACCCTCCCCCTAACTCTGGTGCTCCCCCTAACACCTCTCCCCCTTTGGCATCAAAGCACCAAAAGGCGAGCTACGGGTCGTGCTGTCGTGGTACGGCGACGAAGCGGTCCGGGTCGTCGTCGTCGGACGGAGAACTCTCACCCTCGGTGACAGACGGAAGCTGCTGGTCTGGGTCTGAGCTCACTGGGGGAGTAACTGTCGTGGAGGCTCTCGTGCTGGCACTGCCTGGTAGAGGATCCGTAGAAGTCGTAACCGGGTCAGCAGAAGAAGTATCAATATCTGAAGAGGTGACTGCTGAGGCTGCCGGCTGCGTCGACTGTGGAAGCAGGGACTCCTCTACTGCTCCTCTCCCTGAAGGTGCTGCCTGAAGTGAGGAAGGGAGGGCGACCGACTGAACCGCTGACGGTGAGTCCTGAAAGAGTGTGGTCGCCGGCAGTGGTGAAAAGAGCGGACGACCGGCAGACCCAAAGAGTGCTGACATCGAGAACGTGGTCTCCGGTGTCGCTGAGGTAGCTGGAGCTGCAGTAGGAGCTGGAGGAGGAGGAGCTGGTGTGACGGCAAGCTGAGGTGCTCCAACACCCTGAAGGCCTGACTGTCCTGGCTGCTGCGGGGCGAGTCCGGTGTGAGAGTAAAGCTGTGAGATCATCCCGAACATCGCCATCATGCCCTGCTGCATCTGCTGGAACTGAGCGTCTGTCCTCTGTGAAACTCTGTCAATGAGGCCGACAAAACGCTCCTCTGTCGCTGCCCGCTCTCGGGCGGCCTCTCTCTGTATAGCAGCAATCTGGGCCTCATGGGCTCTCCTGGCCTCCTCCTGAGCAAGCCTGTCCTCTCTCTGCTGGGTCACGAGCTGCTGTAGTAGTGAAGTGAGCTCGGACGGCTGAGTCACCTGAGACTCAGAGACTGTAGCAGCTGCTGGTGACTCTGGAGCTGGCTCTCTAGACCCCCCTGCCTCGTGGTCGTGACTAGCTGGGGCTGCTGCAGGGAAGTACTCTACGTCCTCGGAGGAGTCTGACTCAAGCTCAGACCAGTGTATCTCATCATCTCCCCCGGGAAGCTGTGCCTCTGCTGCTAGGAGTGCCTCATCCTCCTCTGCCACTCGTGCCTGAACCTCCGGTGACAGTTGAGCCATCGCTGCTCTATCTGCGTGTCTACCCCTCCTCCTGTCCTGTGGAGCTGTGGGCCGGTAGACAGGGAACCTGGGAGCCTCGTCGTGACGGTAAGGGGCACTGATGGGTGACTCTGCTGGCACTATCATAGAGCATATGTAACTGATCCAGTGCGCATAGGGAAACTGTCGCACCACACCCATCCCATCAGTGATCACATCCTCGATCTCAGCCAAAATAAAGTCAACTATGTCAAAGGGCTCGTGAGTGAGGATGTGTAGAAGCAGGAGCTGCTGCAGTCCCGTAAACCCCTCTGGGTAGCCACTCCTCGGTAGCAGAGTCCTCCGGAGGGCCATGTGTACTGCGTAAGCCTCTGGGGTCAGCAAGCTTGGCACTCTGGCGTAAGAGGCTGGGAACGGCTGGCGGAAGCACTGAGTGATCGCCTCGTGAGAAGGAGCAATCCCGCCAACCATCGCCCTGCGGGGTGGATCTGAGTCCCCGTAAACCCTCTCGTGCAGCGAGACGTCGACCAGGTCAACTCCAAGAATACCAGCAATGGTCGCCCTCGACAAACCAAAGTCCTGCCCTCCAAACATGAAGTGTACAGCTCTGCGCTCGGGGGCTATCCAAGCTGTAGCGTAGAACACTCTGACCCAGTCCTCGATATAACGGTTCTGCTCCATCTCTAGCAGTCTAGGCAGACCTCTGAAGTGAGCAAAGTGTGCTCTCACATCTGCTCCCCCTGCGGCTGTCCTCAGTGAGACCCAGTCAAGAACCCTGTGCTGAAAGATCCGGTGGCCCCGCCTCTGGTAGGTCTCGTAGAAACTGGCCTGTAGCAAAGTCCAGAACCTCCTGTCGACTCTGCTGTCTCGGGTCACCGGGAACCAGACCTCCTCGTCAACACTCCACCTGAGCCTCTTGACCTTGGCCGCATTGGCTCGGGTCAAGTTCTGGAGCAGCACACCTGGCTCCAGACGCACAACAGTGTCCATACGGAACACTGCGCGCTCGGCCTCTAGGGCCTCGGCTCTACGAGCTGCTGCTGCTGCAGCTGTGGACCTGCGAGGCTCCTGTGGCTGGTGACCTCCTCGCGTCCTCGGTCCAGTGCGACGCTCGGTCGCTGGTGAAGTCTCTGCTGCTGGGGATGTCTGCCGAGTGCGGCCAGACCGTCGTAGAGTCGGTGACTCCTGTGTGCTCTGCCCCTGAGACTGCTCGGACTGCTCTGCCTCTGTATCTGAATCTGCAGCTGTATCTGACTGATCTGACTCTGCTGCTGCTGCTGTCGCTGCTCTGGTGGCCCTGGCACCTCTCACTCTGCCCATGCCCCTGCCTCTGCCTCTGCCTCTGGGGTCCTCCCTGATCTGGAACGGACGAGCGCGGCCTGATGCCTGCTCCTCGGCGGCCTTGGCCACCATCTCGGCCTTCTCGGCCTCCTTCTCTGCACGAGTCCGCTTGCGAGCGGGCTTCTCGACCACAACTTCCTTACCCTTCCTCTTCTCGCGACCCATCTCGACTGGCGGTGTGCGAAACACGAACGCGGCGCGAAAAAGGGAGCTCAGGCAAATCGTCGAGCACCTGGCGAGCTTCTGATCGGGTGCTGCTGCGGCGTGGCTGCGGCTGCGGTGTGGAGGCGTGGAGCACGGCGGCGCCCGGCAGTGGCGGCGTGGAGCGGCGTGGAGTAGCGTGGAGCGGCGGCGGCGGCGGCTACGCGCGCAGGCGGCGGCGCAGGCGCGCACGGGCGGCGCTGGGCGAGCGCGAGGGCGCGGCGGCGGCGACTTCGACGTGCAGGCGAGCGGCGGCGCGGATGGCGCACGGCGGCGCGTGGGCTGTGGCGGAGCGGCGGCGGTGGAGAGACGGCGGCGGCGCGAAGGGAAGGCGGCGGCGGCTCGAAGATGGATGCGGGCGAAACAGAGGAAAGAGAGGCGGCGGCTCGAGCACGACTCATATATGACAGGTGGGACCCGCGATTTTCCTTTACACCGGTTGATCCGACGCGTAGGGTTTGAACGCCGGTTGATTGCGTCGGTGTAGTTCACCCGAGATTCTACCAGATCTGTTTTTGAACGCCGGTTGAACCGATGCTGTCAAAAGTGACCTCGTCGGTTGATTGATCAAAACACCGGTTGATTGCTAGGTCTGATTTGTATTTATGATCACCGGTTGATCCGATGATGCGACTTTTGTATACGCCGGTTAAACGCCTGAAACTTGACTGAGCTGAGACAAACTTTAGTAACGCCGGTTAAACCGATGATGATGCTCCATTGAACGTCGGTTTAACCGGTGAAGCCAAAAACCCCACACTCAGCTCACTCTTCTATGCTAAGTCCAATAAACTTATAAAATTCAAATAAACTCAAGTTAATGGACTTGCATAGGCGACTTTACCCCTCAAAATAAATAGGATAGCACACTTGCTTAAATAAATTTCTTTTTAACCACAAGGAAAAGCCGCAAGAGAGACAAAGCGCCAAATAAAATGTATGAGCCATGTCATAGGAATATTGAAGATAGAAAGCTTCAAACTCATCATGACATTGCTCACTAGGCAATAACGCACCTAACACTTTGCTCTTTTCACTTTTCATGAATTAAGATCTTGTATATGAAAACAAGTCTCATTTTCATCAAGTGATCTCCTTTGTGACCCTTACGCATGCAATGATGATGCAAACTACAACCACATGCGAAAGTATAGTGAACATGAAGTGCACATCTATATGACAAGAAATGCATAACAAGAAATGAAGATCTACTTGTCAAGTTTGAACCCACGGGAAGCTTCTTCATGATGAGCCTTTCTACAAGCCTAGAGGAAAACAAGTGGACCACCACCTCTAGCTAAACCCTTGCTCATCACTATCTTACCATGGTTAGACAAGTGTCCTATATGTATGCATTTTTCTATATGACATGGCAACTTACATGACGTTTGCCGCATCTAACACATTAAGCTCATTCCTTAGCCTAACAAAGGTACTCTCGTCTAAAGGTTTTGTGAATATATCCGCCAATTGCTCCTCGGATCTCACACCTTGAAGGGAAATGTCCCCCTTGGCTTCGTGATCACGCAAGAAGTGATGGCGAATATCAATGTGCTTTGTGCGAGAGTGTTGAACTGGATTCTTGGCAATTTTTACGGCACTTTCATTGTCACAAAGGAGTGGGATCCTATCTAGTTTCACACCAAAGTCCAAAAGGGTTTGCTTCATATATAGGATTTGGGCACAACATGCACCGGCCGCTATATATTCCGCTTCCGCGGTGGACAAAGCCACGGAATTTTGCTTCTTACTCGACCAAGAAACTAGAGAACGCCCAAGCAAGTGGCAACCCCCGGAGGTACTCTTGCGATCCACACGGCTTCCGGCAAAATCCGAATCCGAGTATCCCAAGAGATCTAAACTAGCGCCTTTGGGGTACCACAAGCCTATGCTAGGAGTGTGCTTGAGATACCGAAGGATCCTATTCACAGCCGAAAGGTGTGACTCCTTTGGGTTAGCTTGAAAGCGGGCACACAAGCACACACTAAACATTATATCGGGCCTAGATGCGGTAAGGTAAAGCAAAGACCCTATCATAGAACGATAGAGGGATTGATCAATCGGTTTACCGTCCACATCCAAGTCGAGATGCCCATTGGTTGCCATGGGTGTCTTGATTGGCTTGCACTCATCCATCTTGAACTTCTTCAAGATATCTTTGGTATATTTTTCTTGATGGATGAATGTCCCTTCCTTCATTTGTTTGACTTGAAAACCAAGGAAGAAGGTCAATTCGCCAATCATGGACATCTCGAATTCCCTAGACATCATGGTAGCAAACTCATGGCTTAGTAAATCATTAGTTGAGCCAAAGATAATATCGTCAACATAAATTTGACAAATGAAAAGATCCCCGTTGACGTCTTTTGTGAACAACGTGGTGTCCACCCTCCCGATCTTGAAGCCTTGCATGATTAGGAAGTCACGAAGCCTCTCATACCAAGCCCTTGGAGCTTGTTTTAGCCCATAGAGTGCCTTGTGCAACCTATAAACATGGTTAGGATTCCTCGGATCTTCAAACCCGGGAGGTTGCTCAACATAAACAAGTTCGTTAATAACGCCATTTAAGAATGCACTTTTCACATCCATTTGATACAACTTAATGTTATGATGTGAAGAGTAAGCAAGAAGGATACGGATAGCTTCAAGTCTTGCGACCGGAGCAAAGGTTTCACCAAAATCCAAACCTTCGACTTGAGAAAACCCTTTTGCCACAAGTCTTGCTTTGTTGCGTATCACCACCCCATGTTCATCTTGCTTGTTCCGAAAGACCCACTTGGTGCCGATGATGTTCTTGTCTTTTGGAGGAGCTTCGAGGACCCAAACTTCATTGCGGGTGAAGTTGTTCAACTCATCTTGCATGGCCATCACCCAATCCGAGTCCTCAAGCGCTTCCTCTATGCTAGTGGGTTCAATACAAGAAACAAACGAGTGATGTTCGCAAAATGAAGCATGCTTAGAGCGAGTTCTTACTCCCTTTGATGGACTACCAATGATTTGACCAATTGGATGATCCTTGGAGATGCGACCATGCTTCACTAGCGGTACTTGCGTGGATGCTTGTTGGGGTGGATCATGTGTGACTTGTACTTGTTGTGGAACACTTTGCTCTTCTTGTTCTTGAACTTGGGGTGTTGGCGTTGGCACATCTTCTTGAGGTTGTGTATCATCTTTTTCTTGATCTTCATCCACTTGGGGCGCCGTGGAGGTGCTTGGTGTAGATGAGGAAGGTCCTCCCCCTTGATCATTGTCTTCATGCACCTCTTCCGGCTTGATATCCCCAATGGACATATTCTTCAAAGCTTCATCAATCTCCTCATCACCTACATTCTCATAGCCAACAACCTCCTCTTGGGAGCCATTAGATTCATCAAACTCCACATCACATGTTTCTTCAACTAACCCGGAGGTTTGATTGAATACTCTATATGCTTTGGAGTTTGATGCATAACCAAGAAAGAAACCTTCATCACATCTACTTTCAAACTTACCGAGCCTTTTCTTCTTATAGATGAAGCATTTGCAACCAAAGACTCGAAAGTATGATATATTTGGTTTCTTCCCGGTGATGAGCTCATATGGAGTTTTCTTGAGGAGTCGGTGAGGATATACTCGGTTGGATGCATGACACGCCGTGTTGATTGCTTCCGCCCAAAACTTCTCGGACGTGCCATAATCATCCAACATTGCTCTAGCTAGGGTGATGAGAGTCTTGTTCTTTCTTTCCACCACTCCATTTTGTTGAGGCGTGTAGGTGGCGGAAAACTCATGCTTGATGCCCTCTTCATCGCACCATTCTTCAATCTTCATGTTCTTGAATTCGGTGCCGTTGTCACTCCGGATCTTCACAATTGGGGAGTTGTACTCCCTTTGAGCTCTTCTTGCAAATGTCTTGAAGAGTTCCGGAGTTTCACCCTTATCGCCTAGAAACATAACCCAAGTGTAACGTGAAAAATCATCAACAATTACTAGGCAATAGAGGTTACCACCAATGCTCTTGTATGTAGTTGGACCAAAGAGGTCCATGTGTAGTAGCTCGAGCGGCTTGGAGGTAGACAACATCGTCTTGATGGGATGATGTGTTGCAACTTGCTTCCCGGCTTGACATGCTTTACATAGCTTGTTCTTGTCAAAGGTGACGTCCTTCAAGCCGGTGATCATCCCTCTCTTGTGGGCTTTCTTGAGGTTGCTCATGCCAATATGAGCAATTCTTCTATGCCAAAGCCACCCAAGAGAAGACTTGGTGAAGAGGCATGTCATGGTGCTTGTTTGCTTTGAGGAGAAATCCACCAAGTAAATGTTGCCATGCCTAAACCCCGTGAATACCAATGACTTGTCTTTTTCATGAGTTACTACAACACCATTCTTGTCAAAGGCACACGTTAGTCCAAGATCACACAATTGAGCAATTGAAATAAGATTAAAACTAAGTGCTTCTACAAACAAAACATTAGAAATAGATAAATCTTTAGAGATTGCTATTCTACCCAAACCTAAAACTTTTCCCCTTGAGTTATCACCATAGGTGACATGTTCATGATCGCCGGGGTCTTCAAGGGAGGTGAACATGCTATCATTGCCGGTCATATGTTGAGAGCAACCGCTATCAAGTACCCAATGTTTTCCACCGGCTTTGTAGTTCACCTACACACATGAGAATTCACTTTTGAGTTTTAGGAACCCAAACAAGCTTTGGGCCTTGCACATGTGTGACAAGAGCTTTTGGGACCCAAAGTTGCTTGGGGAGCTTCTTCTTTGACTCCTTAGTGAGTTTGCCAATGAATTTGGCCTTCACCTTACCCTTCACCTTACTCAAGAGAAAATGGTTATTTTGAAATATTGAAGAGTAATTCTTGGGTAATTTAGGAAGAGGACGTGATGGTAAAGTGCACTCCCTAGTGTGGTGCCCGGTGACTTGGCAATGTTGGCAATATGATCCAACTTCCTTGATGAAGCTAATCTTGATCTCCAGAGAAGGAGTAGTGGCTATGTTTGGCTCCGGAAATGAACCAAGACCTCTCTTGCCATAGTCACGGGCATTGTTGAAGAGAATCTCTTTGTGGATGTATTCTCCTCTTGAGAGTTTCTCCACACTACTCTTGAGGCTTGCAACTTGATCCATCAATTCCTTTTCCCTAGAAGGTGCAAGCTCGGACAAAGCATTAGTAGCATTTGCATTAATGAGTAGATCATCACATGAAGTAGAAGCATTGACCTTCTCAATAGTTTCATGAGCAAAGTTCTCAAGACTTGGGTCAATTGCTTCATAGGCAAATTCAAGTTCTTGATACTTGTGAGCCAACTCCCTATGCTCTTGTTTAAGCTTTTTGTGGCTCTCTTCAACTTGCTTAGCAAGTACAAGTGACTCATTGTGCTTTTTGAGCAAGTCATTGTACTTGCCAAGCAAATCGGAGTGGGCAAGCTCTAACTTTGCACGAGTGCTCTCAAGAATCTTGACTTTGCCCTTTTCCCTCTTGATGACGGATGTATACTCATTAATGAGGTTAGCAAACTCATTAGGGTCAAGCTCATCATCACTATCATCTTCACTCTCACATACCTTAGAGTTACCTTTGGCCATGAGGCACATTGGAGGTGGAGGTAGTGATGGTTCTTCATTTGTGAGGGCGATGGTGACTATGTCTTCTTCATCACTTGAATCTTCGCTTGATGAGACATCGGTCACCCACTCTTGTTTTTCCACCAAGAAGCTTCTCTTGGTGTGCCCTTTCTTCTTTGGGAAGAGCTTGGTCTTCTTGTCATGGCTCTTTTTCTTCCCAAGTCTCTTGTTTTTGTTCTTTCTTTCTTCTTCTTCATCATCGCTTGAATCATGGCGATGCTTGCTCTTGTGATCCTTGTTTCTTTTGTCCGGCTTGGGGCAATTTGGACGGATGTGACCTTTTTCTCCACAATTGTAGCAAATTTTGTTCTTGACATCCATTGGCCGGAACATTCCCTTCTTAGAGTCAAAGTTGAACCCCTTCTTGTTGATCTTGTCATTCAAGCGGGTGAACTTTCTCATCATAAGAGCAAGCTCTCCATCATCTTCAACATCGGATGAGCTTTCATGATGATCATCTTCTTCATTGCTTGAGCTAGAATCTTGCTTGATCATCTTGAGCTTGCGGGCTTTGTTTGCCTTGGTCTTTAGAGCAATTGATTTGCTTGAAGTTGGCTCTTCGGACATACCAAGGATACTCATCTCATGAGCGCGAATTTCGCCCACAAGTTCTCCTACTTCCATTGTGTCAAGATTCTCCTTTTGAAGCATAGCATTGATGATGTTATACTTGGGCTTCGGGAGGAGCATGAGAATCTTGCGATTGATGGAGGCACTGTCAATTTTGGATATTTCAAGTGCATTAATGTCCTTGACAATGACATTCAAGCGAGAGTACATATCATTGCAATTTTCATGAGCTAGCATTTTAAAAGAATCATACTTAGCTCTAAACAAGTGATATTTTTGTTCACGGACTTTTGTGGAGCCTTCATGAATTTCAATTAGTTCTTTCCATATATCACTTGCTAAGTCCATGCCATTAACTCTAGCAAAGACTTCCTCACTAATGGCTTCGAAAATTGCATTTCTAGCCTTAGCATTCCATTTTAATTGTTCGGTGGTGGGAGTTCCGGTGAACCCGGTCTTAGTCGCCAACCATACTTCGGGGGCAATCGCATCAAGGTATGCGGCCATGCGAACTTTCCAATAGGCAAAGTTCTTGCCCTCGAAGTGAGGCGGCGAACCACCCATCTTGGCCATAGCTCTAGGCGGTGAAGCCTAATGATCCAAATGAGCAACGAGGCTCTGATACCAATTGTAAGGATCGATGGACCAAGAGGGGGGGTGAATTGGGCCTTTTTCAAATTCTAAAGCAAGGTAAAGCAACCTTAACCTATGCAATACTAGTAGGGCACCAATTCACCAACCGGATAACTAAGCTACCTACACAAGCTAAGAGAGATAAAAACAAAGTAAAGCCTAGCAAGGTAGAGCTAAGTTATGATCTCTAAGTCAAGCACATGAGTAAATTGCATGAAGGAAAATGCTTGAATAAAAGGAATGGACAAGAGACAACCGGATTTTTTCCCGTGGTATCGATGTGTTGGCACACACCCCTAATCCACGTTGTGACACTCTCAAAGAGTCTTGTCACCTCCCAAGTCACCGAGACGAGGGCGCTCACTAAGAGTCTCCGTTCACCATCCCGGCGTGGTGGAGATCAAGCCACGTACAATCTTCTTCTCCGGGCTCCCACAATCCTTGGCAAGCTCCGCGAGAAACACCTCGATCACCAAGATCGCCTAGGTGATGCCAATCACCAAGAGTAACAAGCTAAGGCCTTCACTTGAGCAAGAACCGATCACCAAGAACGGATGCACACTAGCTTCTCTCTACTCAAGTCCTTAATCTTGCTTCTTGATTGATTGAATGCACAAGTATGTGAATGATGAAGCTCAAGGTGGCTCTTGACTATGGTATGAGTGTTTGGATGTTGCCTGGTGTCAAGAGTGAGCGAAATGACCCATTGGAGGGGTATATATAGGCAGCTCACACAAATAGAGCCGTTGGAGAAAAGCTGCCAGAAAACTGCGTAGCGCCGGTTAATCCGACGTACCCCCCATTGTCATCGTCGGTTTAACCGGTGAATGTAAACTGCCTCTTCTGAAAACTAGCCGTTACAACTGGGGCAGATTAACCGACGTAGCATCGGTTTAACCGGTGAGTGTAGTTGTCCACTGAACCACTAAAAAACCAAGTCTCTGGACAACTGCACCGACGTTAACTCAAACCTATCGTCGGTTTAACCGGTGAGTACAACTTTTGAATTCCTCTGAAAAAACCATCTCACTGGTCAATTGCACCGACGTCTTGATTCAAACAGCGTCGGTTAATCCGGTGAATAGAACTTGAATTGCCCTGGAAAAACCAACTCTGGACTAATGCACCGACGTTAAATTCAAACACGTCGGTTTAACCGGTGTATTGAATTTGTCCAGACTCTGCTGACTTCGTTTAACCGACGTATAGAAAATTGAGAGCGTCGGTTAAACCGGTGTATAGACTTTTTCTGATTTTGTCTTTTCTGATTTGAGTCTTGAATGAAATCCAAATATTCTTGAGATATAGTTTGAGAACCACTTATTTGAACTTCTAGAAACCTGAGTGACCATAGTGTGCATCCATTTTCAAATGACCATGTCCATGCTCAAGTTACTAAGCCTTAACCCCTCTTAATAGTGCGATCACTACAAAACTATAAAACCTATACTAACCTAAGTGTCCTTCTCAACCTTGTGACACTTAGGACTAGAAAGATCCTTAGCCTTGACATATATAAGTTGAAAACCGAGATCGCCTTTTAGAATAACCGAAATTGAGGGGCCTCTTTTGACATATGACCAAATGAGCGATAATGATCTATTAAGCTGCACAAACTCATTAGTCACAATAATGGTTGTCATTAATCACCGAAACATACCTTGAGGGCCTAGATGCTTACAATGGCATATTTTTATTCGTGTAGACGCCACGAACGAAGCTGTCCACGAACTAGTTGCTGAGTCGGTACAGGAGCCACGAGCAGAAGAGCAGCAGGAGGACGCCGTTGAGCACGCTCCAGAAGACCCCGTTAACCCCGCTGACCTGCAAGGCAAGCCCCGGAGCAAAACCATAATTTAAATTATTCAACGTTTATTTAAGTATTTGTGCATTTAAGTTTTAGGAGTTATATGAAACCCTAGTATGCATGTTCTCCCTAGGTGCATGTGAGTCCATACTAGTGTGCAGGTATCGTTAGCAATGCTTTGCTAAGTAGGATTCCGGTAAAAGTCGAGTGATTACTGTCACTCGCGAGATTTAGGATCTTGATTCCTTAGTTATGGCTTTGAAATGAATTGTTGAATAAAGAGAAATGGAGACCGGGTGGAAATTAGTTGGATTAATGGTATGGAATGGATGAAAAGAAATCTCCGCCCGTGTCGATTGAGGACCGTTCCGTTGTTGGCAGTGTTGACTGAGTTTGAACAGTACTAACCACATGCCGGAAGTAGGAGGTAGTCGAAACCGGTAAGCTAATTACCTGATTTGCAACGATACTTTGAATCGCGACCTGCTACTCTGAGAGTGGGATGATGGCGGGTGTTGGATTGTATGTCGCCTCCGGGTTCTCTGGGAGTTCGCCGTGAGGGACCCTTCACCCGGGTTTTGGCAGGCGTGATTCAGACGTCGGGGTGATGATGGGAACAGTTGACGTGTGTGGCCCGACGGGGTTTACGTGTGTCGTGTGAGTTAGGTCCACCTTGCAAGGTTAAATCGGATCGATTCGTCGTCTCTCTCGGTTAAGAGAACCTTGGTCACTTTGTCACATCGTAGTAAGAAAGTGGAATGAAAGAGGAATGGAAAATATTGTTTTGTGAGTTACTGAAGAATAATCTGCTCCACCATGTGTGCTCTAGATGTTTAGGCAAATTTAGTTAATACTCGCTGTACTAAATGGAGCTAAAATATTGAAAGTAAGGATTCACTTCTAGCAGCCTTTCAGCAAAAGAACTCCAGAGCCAAAAAGCCTTGCATGTCTAGGTAATGGGCTAAGTATACCCAAAGTCGGGTAAGCCTTGCTGAGTATTAGTATACTCAGGGTTGTTGTTGAACCCTTTTTAGTAGGTTGTGTCCCCGCTGACTTTGAGGAGGTGTGTGCGTCCTGGATTGGACAGCCGCTTCCTCCTGGGTGGACCGTCGTGTGGGCCCCGTCTTCCCCGTGAAGATCGGGCAAGTTGGCATCACATCGGTGGGCAGGATGTGGAGCTCACCTTGTATCATCATCGTGGTTATCGTATTGTATTTAGAACTCAGTTTTTAACCTTCCGCTGTGCTTTTGAACTCTGTCGTTTGTATTCGATTTTTTTGTAAAACCTGTGTTGTAAATTAATTTGAAGATTTCTGTATGCTGGTATCACCTGTGCTCGTCTTCGTACGGGTCTAAGTGCAATTGTGATCCTAGAGTACAGTAGTTTAATTGGGATTTTACCCGACAGCCTGTCAGGTTACACCGTTTTAAGTGCACAGTAACTTGATTAAGTATTAAGATAATGGTTAGTGCATTTAAGCCGGTTTAATTTGGACGGTGCTGCTACAGTACATGACTTTTTCCCACCCCTTAGGGCGAGTCGAGTAGTCGCGGAGAATTGGGATGCATGTATTTACTTTTGGTGGTCTCTCGTTGAGCTCGGCTGACTATACGCTGGTGGGGCGGTCCTGTAGTTCGAGGCGGGGAGGGGAATGGTTGGCTCGTATTGTCCGACGGGGCAAATATGTGCCGTGTTGGTTAGGTCCACCTTACAAGGTTAAATCTGATCGATTCGCCGTCAGTCGCTCTCAGATATAAGCACCTTGAGTCACATCGTAGTAAGGAAATGAAACGAAATGATATGATATGCGTTGATGTTATTTAATCAATTATGTTTCTACATTGATTGTTATAGATATGCAAATCATAGATGTGTAGCAAATTTATAGCTATAATCGGGAGCTAAAGTCTTGAAATTAAGGATCTACTTTTAGATGCTTTTCTGCAAAACTACCGGCCAGAAAATCCTTGCATGTCTAGATATGTGGGCTAAGTATACCCATAGACGGGTAAGTCTTGCTGAGTATTAGTATACTCAAGGTTTGTTGTTTACCCTGTTTCAGGTATAGAAGGTAACCAGGATTCGCATCAGTGAGCTCAATGTGACGTCCTCACGTGTTCATAGTTATCGTTTTGTTTTATTGGTTCTCAATCAAATTTTCTTCTCTCGGGTCATATTCTCTTCCGCTGCTGCCATTTATTTTATGTAAATTCTAAATTTAAAGCGGTTTTGTAAATATTTATGTTGTTATCTATTTTTGTGAAATTATATCATGCTGGTACCGTCTGCGCTCGCCGTTATGCGAGACTTCTGGTGTGTTTCGGTCGGCCTATGGGTTGGAAATAGACTGTCAAGTTACGTCTAATTAAGCTAATGCGTCTGATGTGTTTAAATAATAGTCATTATGCTTAATTAGGTGATTTAATTTGACGGTTCTTTCACAAACGTGGCCGGGAAACGAGGGGGAGGCCAACTGGACTGGGAGGGTGGTGACTGGGTTCCTGGTTGGATGGATCATGATGGAATGGAATGCAAACCCGATTCAGCTGGCAATTGGCAAAGGCAGCGACGGAACGAGACGGGTTTTATGGATGCGATTGCGATCCTGACCGGTTGGACGGTTGGTGGCGAAAGCTGGGCCTGCCCTCCATGCCGGTCAGATTCCCAGGCCCTGCCGGGTCCATTTCCAAGCACGCAGAGGCAGATAAGGCCTGACCCGGCCGGAATCGTGTGAAAACTGTGCGCACTTTTCTCGGATTCAAAGTTACGCACCCGATTCGGGTGGATAGGGTGACTTTTGTGGGGACTGATCGATGTCCGGAACATCAGTCATGTGTTCAGCAGCCATGGAAATGGTGCAAAAAAACGAGTCAGGCCGGGCGCCGAGCTGGTTATACTTTACAGGCTCCAAATCAGGCCTCTGATTTGGCCCTGTGATTTGGTCAGATTTGCAGTACGCAAAGGTGCAACACAAACGTGCTTACAAAAGTTTTAAAGGCCGTGTTTGGTTAGTTTTCACAAAATTACTGTAGCATCTTTGACCGCTAATTTAGAGTATTAAATGAAGTCTAATTACAAAACCACCTCCACAATTCCCTGTGTAAATCGCGAGACGAAGCTAATGAGGCCTTTGACCGCGTGATTAGAGGATGGTACTGTAGCATCACTGTAGCAAATCGTCAATTAATTACCGTCATTAGATTCAACGCGAAAAGTTACACCCATCTCTGAAAAGATTTTGCAAATAGACTATATTTAGTACTCCATGCATGCGAGATTCTCTTCTCAAGAAACATGCGCAAAAAAAAACCAAACACGGCCAAAGGTTTAATCTTGCAGGTGCAAAGCCTTACAAGCAGTCACTCCTCGGAACGATAATGCTGTCCGCACTGCGGTATGATACCCCTTCCTCCAGTGGGGAACCGACATTTTGGGACGAACCGGCTCAAGTGGGTAGAGAACAGATAGGGCTCGTTTGGCACGGCTCTTGGGAGGGCTTCACGAGCGGCTTCACGTGAAGCCCTTCCAAACGTTTGTTTCAGGACCGGCTTCACACGTGAAGCCGGTTCTGAAGCTGTCGGCGGCTTACACAGGTAAGGTGAAGCCATGAAATCGTGGCTTCACGCGGCTTACACATCAATCTAACAAGTGAAGCTGTTTTATCAAATATTTTCTAAAACGGCTCCAACTCCACCAGAGAAGCCGCTCCATCTGAGGAGCTAGAGCCGGAGCTGTTTTTGGAAGAGCCGAAACCCTGCCAAACGGGGCCAAAGATTTGCAGAGAAGAAGCGCAGCAGCAGGGCTTGCTACTGTAATGATCTGATGGAGCCATAGGCTGCTACCACTACCGGGCACTCCTTGGTCTTCTTATCATCGGCCGTTTGGACGTTTCATGGCCCGCAGGCCGCAAGCACTACTTCAGTGGTGCTGCATCATTTTGGGACTCTGGATGGATGATAGTCGACACAGTACTAGGGTGCCACCAGTTACTCCATCAACGAATAATTTCTTTTCAAAAGAAAAAACTTCAGGAGCAGTTAAGCAGCTGATTGAATCTCACAGCAGTACAGCACTTCAAGTGCCCTGGTTGTCAAGCAAAGTTAAGATATCGTTCGCGCTGCTTCAGCTGATGTCGAAACACTACGCAAATGACAGGCCACAGCGAGAACCTGTGATGCGCATTGGATAACAATCCATTGGACAACAATCAGGTACTAACATACTTACTCGGAAGCAAAGGTTCATGTTTACTTGGTCAAGCAAGAAAATGGAGTCTGCTGAGGAGTTAAATCCAAAAGCATATCAAATATTGACGTTGCTGCTGGACACTGAATTAAGCCAGGACACCTGCACGGCTGTATCCCAGTACTACTATCTGAAACAAAAATGCTTTTTTTATCACATTCTATCTCCAGCGTTTTTGCTGTGCCTCAGAAGAAAGAAACCAAGGCGCACTGAAAATAATGGCGAATGAGAAATTTCAACAGTTCAAGACATCATCAAGGCATCCTCATTGCTGCAAGTTGAGCTTGATAGTTTTGTTATAGGGTTCAGAAACATCTAAAAATTGGTGTTTCATTTGTGATGCAGTCCAACAGATACTATGACTTCCGGAATCACATAGCCCTGAACTTTACAAAAATGATTTGCTACAATGCTGCTAGTATCACTAGGTAATGAACTAGTCAACACATAGTACTAGGGTGCCACCAGTTACCCCAACGAGTAATTTCTTTTCAAAAGAAAGAACTTCAGGAGCAGTTAAGCAGCTGATTGAATCTCACAGCAGTACAGCACTTCAAGTGCCCAGGTCGTCAAGCAAAATTAAGATATCGTTCACGCTGCTTCAGCTGATCTGTCGAAACACTACGCAAATGACAGGCTACAGCGAGAACCTGTGACGCACATTGGATAGCAATCCAGAAAACAATCAGGTACTAACATACTTGGCAGCAAAGGTTTATGTTTACTTGGTCAAAAAAGAAAAATGCAGTCTGTTGAGGACTTAAATCCTAAAGCATATCGAATATTGACGTAGCTGCTGGACTCTGAATTAAGCCAGGACACCGGTACTCTACGGCTGTATCCCAGTACTACTATCTGAAACAAAAATGCTTTGTTTGATCACATTCTTTCTCCTGCGTTTTTTATGCGCCTCAGAAGAAAGAAATCAAGGTGCAGTGAAAACAATGGCGAATGAGAAATTTCAACAGTTCAAGACATCATCAAGTCATCCTCATTGCTGCAAGTTGAGCTTAATAGTTTTGTTATAGGGTTCAGAAACATCTAAAAATTGGCATTTCATTAGTGATGCAGCCCAACAGATGAGTACTGGAATCACATAGTCCTGAACTTTACAAAAATCATTTGCTACGATGCTGCTAGTATCACTAGGTAATGAACTAGTTAAGAATCTGAGACGCCCAACCAGATCCAGGTAACCTTCATGGTACAGAGCCAGGAAATTTGACATGGAGTTGATCTGGATTCTTGCTTTCAGCAAAGCAAGGTTGGTCTATTTGAACTGGGTTAACCTGAAAATTGGAAGAAGTTCCACATCTCCCAGATAAAATATTCAGCAGTCAAATTAGGGATCCAAACAGTGCTGCACGTAGCACTAGCACTACTAAAATGATCCAAGAAATTTTACAACACATAGCACTAGCACATCTACAAAATTCCAGATGTCTAGCAACTTCTGAAACCAGCGCAAATGAGAAAATCGGATGCCTCAACACATCGTGCAAAACAACCTGAAAATGCAGAAACATATCTGATGCAATCTAACACAAATAGAAATTGACAAAGGGAACACACAAAACAATTCGCCTGTCGCTTGAACCGGCTCCATGTACGTATCCACACAAACAATGAACTGAGAACAGACTCAGGATCAGGTAACTAACTTTTCCATTACTGATGATAATGAGATGGAACATCAGAAGCTACATCACACCAGAACACTACAGCCATACCACGAACAAGGAAACAACCACACCACCACGACATAACATAGATCAAGCGACTACGGAACACATCTCTACATTTCCACACATCAGGCAAGCTCTAGGCCCTCTCGCCACGGATGCGGCGCGCAAGCTGGATGTCCTTGGGCATGATGGTGACGCGCTTGGCGTGGATGGCGCAGAGGTTGGTGTCCTCGAAGAGCCCGACGAGGTAGGCCTCGGCGGCCTCCTGCAGCGCGGCGACGGCGGAGCTCTGGAAGCGGAGGTCGGTCTTGAAGTCCTGCGCGATCTCCCGCACCAGCCGCTGGAAGGGGAGCTTGCGGATCAGCAGCTCCGTGCTCTTCTGGTACTTGCGGATCTCACGGAGCGCGACGGTGCCGGGGCGGAAGCGGTGGGGCTTCTTCACCCCGCCGGTCGCCGGGGCGGACTTGCGCGCCGCCTTGGTCGCCAGCTGCTTGCGGGGCGCCTTGCCGCCGGTGGACTTCCTCGCCGTCTGCTTCGTGCGGGCCATCGGGGACGGAGAGGGTGGGCGAGGCTAGGGATTTGCTGGAGTGGAGGGCGCGAGGTTGCAGGAGGATTTGGGAATTGGAGGATTGGAGTGAGCAGGCTGCGGGGATGGGAGGTGTTTATGTAGGCGGCGGGTGGGCGGGAGGCTGGGAAATTTTCGTATTTTCGGCGGTGGTGGGCTTTGGTTTTCGGGAGGAGCGGCGCGGTTTGGAGCGTTGGATTTGACGAAGATGGATGGCTGGGATTGGTTTTGGTGGGAAGCACGCGGATCGTGGGGTTCGATCCGTGGGCGTGGTTTCCTGCGTTCTGATTGGTTTTCGTTGCGCGACGGGAGTCAGGGGACCCACACGTCAGCGTGGCGTGGGCTGGCTACTGTTGGTTCGCAGCTTCTGGGCCGAGAGGCGGCCCAGCCATACAAATGATCCGTATTTTCTGTACAAATGATCCTCTCATTTGCGAGACCGCGACTGCGACGAACACACTCGTGATATGGCATCTGGTACATCTAGGTGGAATGTTCGTAAACGCCATGAGCTGTACGAAACGAAAAGAAATCACAGGATTTTCCGGGAAATTATGCAGATTACTGTATTATTACCTCAGACTCGCATAGACATCAGCCGGAACCAAAACGCAAACTAGGTATGATACGAAACAGCAAACCAGATATATGAACAAACCATTCAATACGACACGGAGCAACACGTACTAGTGTACACGGCTACTGTTTATTTCTGTCCACTTGATACTCTGCGGCTGCCTCTTCTGCATTGCTCCAGGGCAACGGGCTGACCAGGCGGCAACCTTCTTGGATGTGCCATGTCAAGCTTCTCCCAGACACTTAGAAGCACTTCATGTGGACAATGCCGGGACCGGTTTCGTCATACTCTGCCTTGGAGATCCACATCTGTCAAAAAATTACCCAGAGTAAGAGGGGAATTGAAGTGTATGAATAGAGGAAGGAAAGGAACACACTGCAAGAAAATGTACAGCACAATCACAATACTTACTTAACTGTATTCTAATAAAACAAGCCGTAGCTGTTACCATATTCAACTCCTAGAATATTGCTAGTTTTTAGTTTTTACTCAGATGGCACTTCACTACTTCTCTGACTAACCTAGGATGCAGAGCAATATCTAAAATGCCCAGGGTGAGCACATCTATCAGCAAGCTGCTATATTTTTTTTCCTATATCCAAACTGTTATAAATTTTCATGAGAAACTGTGAGAACACTACCTGCTGAAAAGTGCTGAGAGATGCCAGTATAGAGCCACCAATCCAGACACTGTATTTCCTTTCAGGTGGCGCAATCACTTTAACCTTCATGCTGCTAGGAGCCAGGGACGTGATCTCTTTGCTCATACGATCAGCTATCCCAGGGAACATAGTAGATCCTCCACTGAGCACAACATTACCATACAAATCCTTCCTGATATCGACATCGCACTTCATGATGGAGTTGTATGTAGCTTCATGTATGCCAGGAGACTCCATGCCAACGAGAGATGGCTGGAAGAGCACCTCAGGGCACCTGAACCTTTCTGACCCAATGGTGATAACCTGGCCATCAGGCATTTCGTAGCTCTTCTCTACAGAGGAGCTGCTCCGGGCAGTTTCCAGCTCCTGCTCGTAATCAAGGGCAACATAGGCAAGCTTCTCTTTGATGTCCCTGACAATTTCACGCTCTGCACTTGTCGTGAGGGAGTAACCTCTCTCTGTGAGGATCTTCATTAGGTGATCAGTAAGGTCACGGCCGGCGAGGTCCAAACGGAGAATAGCATGAGGAAGTGTGTATCCTTCATAGATCGGAACAGTGTGGCTCACACCGTCACCAGAGTCCAGCACAATCCCTGAACACACCGAGAGAAATGGTGTCAGTACTACTTGCTGTGATCTTTTTAGTAAACATTTCCATTTCCCAGGTGACAATAATCTTACCTGTTGTTCGCCCACTAGCGTACAAGGATAGAACGGCCTGGATTGCAACATACATTGCCGGACATTCAAAGGTCTCAAACATGATCTGAGTCATCTTCTCTCTGTTGGCCTTAGGGTTGAGAGGGGCCTCGGTCAGCAGTACAGGGTGGTCTTCGGGCGCTACACGGAGCTCGTTGTAGAAGGTGTGATGCCAGATCTTCTCCATGTCATCCCAATTGTTGACGATGCCGTGCTCAATTGGGTACTTCAGTGTCAGGATACCTCTCTTCGCCTGAGCTTCATCGCCCACATAGGCATCCTTCTGGCCCATGCCAACCATGACGCCGGTATGGCGTGGCCTTCCCACGATGCTGGGAAAGACAGCTCTTGGTGCATCATCACCGGCAAAACCAGCCTGTTAATATAAAGGAGTTGATTCACAATTAGTTGATGGTAGTAGAGTTTACTGAAGAGTTTTGTGCGGGATAACAACCTTGACCATTCCAGTGCCATTGTCACACACAATAGGCTGAATATCCTCGTCGGCCATTCTCTAGTACTCTGTAACAAAGATCAATGTTCAGTACATATTCAGAGTAAACTGCAGTAACTTTGCGTAGTGGTAGGCAGGAGGACCGGTAATCAAAATAACTTTTCTACCCGTATTTAAAAGAAAAAATTCCTACAATTATCTTGTTTTAATTGTGACCTCTGTACAGGACAAAGGAGTATAACAGCCTGAAGTACCAAACATCTAAAAGTACTCGCGTGTAAACACAGATGCAGAGTCAGACAAATTCTACTCTCTGGTGATCTTAGTTTTCTAAACTAAGCAGATATCATCATCCATCGAACATAAGATTCACGAGGAACAAAGAACATCGTTTGGGGATATTTGCCGAAACAGCGAAGAATTATCCATGCACAGTTTGGCCGAGCTGCTGTTGTATGTATTCATCAAATCACTACTGCTGCACGGCAATAAACTTCAGGGCAACAGTACTAACCCTGGCAGCGAAAATCAGCGGGGAACCGTAAAGCTTCACGGCAGTGTTTCTGCTCGAAGTTAATTCCTAGAATCCTTTGTTTAATATTCCTATAAAAATAGTTCATTACTAGCTCACCCCAGGCAACAGATGGGCAGGCCTAAATATTTCAGTGCAGAGCACAGGCGTCGCCACTGCATAATCCTACAACTCAGTCGGCGCAAGAACGAGTGACTAACTAACTATCCCAGCGAATTTCTACGCCCTGCGAGGGGATCGCCCGCGCACCGAATAAACCACGAGAAATCAGCAGCGCCAGACGCGGAATCCACCCAAAAAAAAATCACCAGAGACCCGCCAATCCAAACCTGGCGAGGCGATCCGCCGGAGGAGAACCACTACGATCGAGCAGGGGGGTTGAGAATCTGAGACCGAACAAGCCGAGGGAGAGGAGAATCACCTATCCGAAGCTGCGCGCCGATCGCCCCGGCCTCCGGAGCTAGGAACGGAGGAGCCTGGAGTCTGGAGAACTCGATCGGCGGGTGACGCAAAGCCTCGCGAGCAGGCAAGCAAGAGACAAGGGAAGGAAAACGCACGGGCGGGCGGCGTGACGGGCGGGGCCGCCGGGCTCGGGGTTTATGCTACACGCCGCCGCCTTCTCGAAGACAGAAAAAAGAAGTGTGCGCTACACGCACCGCCCGTAGAAAACGGCCGGGGGCTGCGCGCCTGCGTTCGTGACGCGGACCGCGGGGTGCTAGTCCCGAACGAACCTTTATTCCACGTAACGCTAGCGGATCGGCACGTGTCGTTCCCGGTGGACACGTCCGAGGGTGTACTGTTGTGTACCGCGCCGCAGCTTGAGAGAGAGAGAGAGAGAGAGAGAGAGAGAGAGAGAGAGAGAGAGAGAGAGAGAGAGAGAGAGAGAGAGAGAGAGAGTTGAGACGTGCAGGACTCGTCGCCTGTGTTGCTGGTATGGGTCCGGCAGGGAAAAGGACCCGAAAGACGCCGCCGGTCCGGCCGCGCCGTCGCCGTCGCGAGGAACTTTCGGTGCCCAAAGCGGGTACGACCACGTCGGCGCCAGCGGAGAATTTTGGCTGCTGGGTAGGGCCCCCCGACGCCGGCAACTAGCTGCGGCCGCCGGCTACCGGCCCGTCGCTTGCGCCTGATGCCGGCCGCACTAGACAGTTTTTTCCCAAAACTTTGTCGCGGAGTTTCTCGCGCGGCACGGGGGTTGGACTTGGCAGATGGCCCAACGAGGTGGCCTTTGCTCTGCTGGTGATGTTGGGCAGTAAGGTAGAAGAGGACGATGTTGGGCTTCGGATGAAGATCAAACGTCCATCATCCTCCTCTTCTACCCTAGCACGACCCAACGCTGGCGCCTGCCCTGGCGGCCATCTTTCCTCACCTGAGCGTCGTGCAGGGTGCCAGGGTCTTGGCGAAGTGCCGCGCCGCTGCCCAGCTAGCTCGGCCCTGGGCCTGTTTGGTTCGTGTAGCAGTATAGCTGGCTCGTATATGAGAGCTAGACTCACGTGAGACATGTTGAGCCAGGATTGAAACATATGGGGGCCAATTTAGATCAGGGGGGCCACACTTTGTTAATGTACAACATTAGCAATGAGATTAGAGGATGTTATCTCCGCCCCTGAGCATATGCGACGCTTATCATGTTTGGTTGATTGTTTCTACATAGCCTGGTTGAGAAGAGATATTGTTTCATTGTCTGTATGAAAATATGATTTGTGAGATAAAAATATTATAAGATTATGTTTATGATTTTTATTTTGTACAAATATACTCTTAAAACTTTTATTTTATCTATTTGTATCTTAAACATCTTTGAAACACATTAATATCACTTAATATTTAATAATTATATGCTAATCATAATTAGTCAGATAAACAACTGCACTCAATGAGCCTAGCCCAGCAGAAAGGACCGATTCGGGCGTTTTCCCCAAATGCAGGATGTTAAGGGCTGTTTGGTTGGGAGCCACAGCTCGCCATGCCATGCACGTTCACGCCACAGAGTGTGGCAAGCATTTCAGGCACCAGAGCCACAACTCTCGCAGTTGACTATAGCATGGTAGCATTGTAGCGTGGCGTGAGCATGCATGGTTGCCGAGTTGTGGCTTCCAACCAAACACGCTCTTTGTTTGCATGCGTAGAGCCTGACTCAACCAAATGTATAGGCAACCAAATACTGGCACCCTGCATCCGCCAACCTGGTTAGGCAGATGCAGGAAACCAAACAACCCCTTTATAGATCCTCTATCATGTATGCGGTAATCTCCTCCCTATCATCCAACGTTGCAAATAGTTGTACCTACCTAACGTGTGGCCTATATCCACAAATTCTTTTCCTTTAGGTTACCATCTTTTAGCAGCAAAACTCATTCTCAATGAACTAGTTCGCTGGAGGTATAAGAGATGATAGCAGGAAGTAGGCCTGATCATCTATCGGGTCGGGTCGGGTCGAAAGAGATCATCAGGATGGATTTTTTGGCCTAGCCTGGTCCAGCATGTAGTCGGGTCGGGTCAGGTTGGGTTTGGGTCGGGTTGGGTAACATCCGATTTTTCATGTATAATTTTTAGATCGGGTTGGGTTGGGTTGGGTTTTCTTTGGGTTCGAATCAACAATTTTGGCCTGAGTCCAGCCCATACATTTATCGAGTCGGATCCGTTTGGATTTTTTCGGATGGATCGGGTCGTGTTCGTCGGGTCGTGTGGCCCATAATCGTGTAGGAGGAAAACAAGCCTAGGCTATTGATTTTAAATAGTTATTTGTGTAGGTGTAGCAGTACTAGTATTACTACTGTAATAAGTGTAGAGACTATTCCTTCTCTGTAAGGATGGTTGAAATCGGGTTACTCTTCCACTATCTGAAACAAATGAAATTTTGATGATGATTGCCATGGCTCTCAGAAATATGCTCTTCAAATTTATCTAGTATAGTGCTAAAGAGAACAAAGCCAGCGCATACATATATATATATATATATATATATATATATATATATATATATATATATATATATATATATATATATATATATATATATATATATATATATATATATAAGGGTAGGGATGGCAAAAGGTGAGATAAAATGCAAAATGGATGAAAAATCAGCCCACAATATGTTGGAATACATCGGATCCCACTAGTAGAATTTTACACCCTATCTTCACATGTAAGGTGCTACACTACCACTATAATGAATAGTCCTATTTCTTGTGGTGTTTGAATCCAGAGCTAAATTTTAGATTATTTCATATCAAAGAGAATCTTAATATTTAGAAATATTAAATAAAATCTAATTACAAAACTAATTGCAGATCTGTATTGCTTTACTAGGACTGTTTTGGGCCGGCTGAATCTGCCTTACTTTCAGCGTGGGCTTTGGAAGGGAGGTCACGGACTGTTTTGGGCCGACTTTACTCTGATACGGCTTCAATTTACTCGTCCGAATTTGCTTTGGTACGGCTAGCTAGCTAGCTAAGCTGGCTCAGAAATTTGCTTTCCCTACCTTTCTGTTTCAGTGCTGTAACAATGTCTGCTCTTTTCTATATCTATACTATAAAAATTGAAACAATTGAAACCATCTTTCATTAAGATTAGGCCCACCGTACCCCTCACAGAGATCCTACTTGTCAGATCCAAAAGTTTGACGAAAGAGGGTGGTGACCCAATTTTTAATAGAAGGAAAATGATTATACCAAAATCCTAATTCTTTTTACACCAAGCATTCATCTATCCACCTCTTGTACCCATATATTACTTTTTTTTGGCACACAATTTACTTTCCTTTTGCACATGTATTCACCTATAATTCACGACATTATTTATTTTGGAAGGATAATAATTGACATCATTGTTTTATGGAAGGACACATAATTCGCATCATTATTTTAATTGGAAGGGTAATAATTGATACCATTTTTTTATGGAAGGAAAGTAACATTTACCATTTTTTGGAAGAAAAATAAATACATCATGCATTCACACATATTTCATATTATTATACGTTTTGGAAGGATAATAATTGACATCTTTGTTTTAGGAAGGAAAAGAAAGATGTGTATTATCTTTGGAAGGAAAATAAATAACATCGTTGCTTGATGGAAGGAAAATTAAGTACGTACCTATGACATGTACATCTCCACATTTTTTTTATTTGAATGAAATAAACAACGTCTGCTCATTGGAGGAAGCGGCAGCATATCATAACATGATCCCAGGGGCCACTTGCACCAATAATCTCCTCATAACACCGTACCCAACGCGCAGATAACATCTCACAATAACATATTATTGGGATGTCCCAATACAACTTTCATAGATTATTGGGAGACATGCTTTTGCAGTTTCCTAATAATCTTAACCCAATACAACAACATATTGGAGAGCCAAAGTTCTCTCTTTATTTGAGGGGAGTTGGTGTGAGATAGTGGGACAACCCAATAATTATTAGGGAAAGAGAAAGGTATTGAGAAACTGCTGGAACATATTTTTTTTCCAATATCAACAATTTATTGGGGAAGGGGACTGGTGGAGATGCTGTTAGCTCTCAGCTCATGTTCAGCTTCGTGCCAGCGTCTCCTGTATGCAATATCAGCATATAGTCCCGGAATGACGACTTTGACGCCAAGACAAGAAAGGGAGAAGAAAAGAAGAGAAGAAAAACCTAGGGGAAAATGAACGCCGGTGTCGCAGTATCCCATATTCCCTAGTAAGCGTGACGCGTCCAAAGTGCTACTAGACCTATATTCCGCTAGGCGCTAGCACGTTTTGCGAATGTACAAGCAGGGCCCCGCGCGCGCGAGTGCTACGGCTCCACAAGGCGGGCCACGCGATCGCCGACTACGACCACGCGCACCAGCGGCAGCGGCACGACGACGGCCGGCCCGGGGCCGTCCGCCGGCTGCAGGAGCGCGGTGGTCTGGTCGAACGGCGCCTGCCTGCAGGTGGGGCACGTCGGCCGCGCCGCGAGCCACCGGTCGACGCAGCGCGCGTGGAACCCGTGGCCGCAGCGCGGCAGCACGCGCACGGCCTCCCCGCGCGCGAACGCCGCGAGGCAGATGGCGCAGTCGGACCGCGACGACCCGGCCAGCTCCCGCGCCAGCCCCGCCGAGTACGCCAGCCACGGCAGCGCCCGCACCAGCTTCGTCGCCCGCCGCGGCGGCCGATGCTGCTGCTCCTTGCCGCCGCGCCCGGGGTCGTCCAGCTGCTCCGGGGCGCCGCCGGCTCCGCCGCTGTGGAACTGGCACGCGCTGAGCGCGCACTGGAGCACGGCGCGGAGGGCGAGCGCCGCGATGAGGCCGCAAACGAGGAGCGCCAGGACGAGGATCGCGTTGGCGTTGAGGACATCAAAAGCGTCTGGCGCCGGGACCGATCGAGCTTCGTCCGGAACGGCGCCACCGGCCGTTGAGGGGGCGGACGCCGGGCTCGCGGCCGGGCCTTGCAGCTGCAGCAGGAGGAGCGGCCTCGAGTAGTGCTGCCGGGCTTCCATGGCCGGGTCGGAGCTCTCTCTCTCTCTCTCCAAGAAGTGCGTGCGCCGTGCAGTGAGAGAGTTCCTGAGCTTGTGATCTCTCATGGGAGGCGTATATATACAGGTTACGATGTGGGTTCGTGCTAGACCTTGAGGGCCGGAGGGGATAAAGCATATCTGACTGAAGTCGCTATCTTTGGCGTGATTGATTAGTAGGCGAGCTGTAAATTGTGGACGGGCTTAGTGCTGCGCTGCTATGAGTGTGTCTGTGCGCGCAAGATAAGACGCACGAAAGATTAGGGAGCTGACGCACGCAAAGATCATGGAGACAGTCAGACCGGAGCAGAAAATTCCAGGATTACCCAGTCTCAACTCTCAAACCCGTTGGACCATCTGATGGAAGAGAAGAAACCAATGCAAAACTAGCTCATATCATCACTGAATCTGTGAATCATAACCGGTTAATCTGAAATCCGAGAAATCAGGCCTTATTTGACTGCAACGGCAATTGCAAACTGAAACGAGAAATGTCAAACGAGTGTCCTTCGATTACCCTGGACGCATGACTAGGGCCGGGCATTCGGGTTACCTGAAATTTTCGGGTCGGGTAGTTCGGGTTTTAGGATTTTCGGGTTTCCAAATATGATACCCGAAATCAGTTGGGAAAAAGAAGAACCCGAAAATTCGGGTTCGGGTTCGGGTTTTACCCGAATTACCCGAAATTCTGGAACTCCACATATGCAGTATAAAATCAAATCAAATACACCCAACCATACATCCAGTTCACACGTCCAAACTGACAGTTCAAACGAAATTAACTAACACTTCACACGTCCAAACCGTGACTGTCGGGTGCCACAATTAGGGACACCCTAATTGTGGTACTAAAACCACTTTCAAAAACACAAACATATGTTAAGGCAACTGGGCCCACGAAGGCCCACGGCCTATTTCTCCCTCAGAGGAAAGGAAAGGACTCAAAGAAGTCCAGCATGTGGCCCAGCCACATCCCCCTCGGGCAGGTGGCCAATCTCCGCCTCGCTCGAGGGCCCCTCTCAGGCCCACCGAACAAACTCCGCCCCGCTCGAGGGTAGCGGATCTACCCTCCGGCGGGTCACTCATCTCCGCCTCGCTCGAGGGCTCCCCTCGGGACCCTCGACCGCGCAATCGCATTTCCGCCTCGCTCGAGGGCAGCGGACCTGCCCTCGAGCGGGTGGCCAATCTCCGCCTCGCTCGAGGACAGCGGACCTGCCCTCGAGCGGGTGGCCAATCTCCGCCTCGCTCGAGGCCATCTCTCGGCACAAGAGACAAATGGCCCCGCCGCCCAACTGACCGCCGTACGAAGGCATTAAAGGCCAGCCACTCCACCACGGCTCAAAGGGCAGGCGGCGTCAGACTGCCACTCCCGCAGTGGATGTGACCGGCGTCCCGTCCACCGACCCCGGTCACCGCTCTGCCACCCCAGTCGCTGTAGCAGTACTGTGGGCATTCAATGCGGCACAAGGCAAGTGGGCGCCGCCCCCGTTACTGTTCTGCCGACATCCATCGCCGGACCCATCTCCCGCTGGGGAAGGGGTCCGACGATGTCACGTGTCCTGCCGAGAGGGGCACTCTGCATGCGTGGGCAGGGCCCCGGACCTCTCTCTTGTGGGGTCCGGGACTTCCACGCGCCCCCGGACCTTCTAGTGCGCACGCTCGCACCCCGACCAGGGGGTCCGGGACCGTCCCACGCCATTACTACCGCTGGGACACTGCGGGACGACCGGCACAATCTTCGCAGGGCCAAGGACGAAAATCCAGGACGACAGCGACACGCACCGCCTTCCCACAGTACACTTTCTACAGTGTTCGACCACTGTACCCCGCGATTCAAGGGAGAACGACGACTTCCGCGCCCCTACACTCATGTACACCGCCTCTCCTTACAACTATAAAAGGAGAGGATGGGCTCCCCTTTCAGGGGGACGGATCTCTCCAATCAAAGGGTGGAAGCAGGCTCCCTGAACTCCCCCTCAGAGGACTCTCAGCACGACTGAGCACTCCTCTCAACCAACTCCACCTCTAGCAGAGACTTGGGAGCTTCTCTCCCTCTCTCGCCTCGCTTGTATCCCCTACTACGAGCACTTCGGGTGCAAGATAATACAGTGCCCTCGCACACCCCCTTTGCTGGACGTACGGCCCCGCGGCCGGAACCAGGATAAAACCGTGCGTTACTGTGATTGCCTCTTGCATCATCATCTGGGACGAGGAAACACGCAGCATTTACTAGTTGGGATCCAGGCCCCCGGGTCGGGACACCGACAGTTGGCACGCCAGGTAGGGGGCGCTGCGTGACATTTTCTCTCTTTCTCCCATTTGATCTCCCGGAATGGCGAGCAGATCCAACCCATACCCTATGGGCGTTTCGGATCCATTTCCAGCGGGACGCGCGGTCTCGTTCGGGAGTCTTGAGTTCAGAGCAACCGGCAACGGTTACCTCATGCAGCTCCTCTCCTCCGAATGCAACCTCATCGCTCCAACTCCGCCAGCCCGACGCAACAGGCGCTCGGGTCAGCGTTCACGACAAGCACGCACGGAGCGGCGTCGTGCGGCCCGCCACAGCTCCCCCACGTGGGTCGAGGCTGGCGTGTCGCAACTCAACATCGCGGCCAGTGGGGCAACCGTCTCATCATCGCGTGCCTCGGCGTCATCCGCGCCGGCACCATCGCTTGCGGCAGCACTAGTGCCTCCCAGGGGGGACCCGACTTCGGTGTCTTCTTTCCCCTTCGGGATGCGCAACGCCGCCACCCGCACCTTGTCAACCGTCGCTGACCTCATCGAGCATGAGGATACGCCGGGTCATCATCTTCTGCCGATCCGCAGCCTCAGCGCGTCGTCCCCTGACGAACCCTACCCCGAGACGGCGAGCTCGATCGCCGACGACGTCGACTTCTTCATGAACAACTTCACGGCCGAGGAGGCCAAGGACTACTCCGGGGTCCGCGACCCCGACGCTCTCCGCGCGTTCCAGCTGGCGACGGCCTACTGCCTCACCTGCTCCGAAGACTCCAGCGAGGGGGATTTCGATCCTTCCAGGGAATGCTTCATGGCGGACCTCGCGAACGAGCAAGACGACAATACTCCAGCCAACGACGAGGACGGCGGGGCGGACGTACGGGCAAAGCAACCGGTGGTCCCGCCCGCAGCCCCTTCCTCGTCAAGTTCAGCGGCGCGTCAAGCCCAGCTGGCGCAGCTCAACGAGCTTCAAGCCAAGCTCGACGAGCAGCGTCGGCAAACCCAGGAGCTACGCGCCGCACTCGAGCAGCAGCGTACCGTGCCTGGTGCGCACGCCCGGACGGCGGGACGTGTGGCCCGGGAGCGCATCCTGGCTGACGACAACGTCGACAAATCTCCGAAACTGCAAACGGCCGGCGAGAAACTCGTCGCTGCGGCTTATCTACTTCAAGCTATGCCTGAGCCATCGACACCTTCGGGCCGCAACCTGCGCCGCGAGGCACAGGAACTCATCGAGCAAGCTGCCGTGCAGCAGGCCGAGAGTTCTGCGTCTCGCATGCGCTCGAAGGCCCCGGAGCAGTGCGCTGGGACTGCGCACCAGGACCGTGAGGTTTATGTGCACACACCCCCCGCAGGGAAGGGCAAGGCAGTCGTAGCACCCGGTGCGAGGGCACCCCCGGTACACGAGCGCATCGGAAGAGTTCCCGTAAGGGAGCGAATCCGCGACACTCGCGGGCACGCTGGCGACGGCGACGCCCGCAACGTCATCAACGGCAGGAGGTACACCCCTCGACGGGGTGGACGCTTCGACCCTGAGCACGACAGGGGTGAGTCACCGGAGCCTCCGGGAACCCGGGTGTTCAGTCGGGAGATCCGGACCGCGCCTTTTCCCCCGCGCTTCCGACAACCCAACACCCTCGTCAAATACTCGGGCGAGACTGATCCTGCAGTCTGGCTCAACGACTACCGCCTAGCGTGCCAGCTAGGCGGCGCGACGGAAGACGCGGTCATCATCCGCAACCTCCCCCTTCATCTTGCTGACGCCACACGAACGTGGCTCGAGCACTTGCCTGCGGATCAGATCTACAGCTGGGCCGACTTGGTCCATGTCTTCGTAGGCAATTTCCAGGGCACGTACGTGCGCCCTGGGAACTCCTGGGACCTCAAAGGGTGTCGCCAGAAGCCCCGCGAATCCCTGCGTGACTACGTGCGGCGCTTCTCCAAGCAGTGCACCGAGCTCCCCAGCGTCACCCACGTCGAGGTCATTAACGCTTTCCTCGAGGGTACGACGTGCAGGAATCTGGTGCATGAGCTCACGAGAAGCCGACCCGTTAATACCAACGAGTTGTTCGACGCTGCCACCAACTTCGCCGCCGGCGAGGAGGCTGTTGGTGCCATCTTCGACGACAAATCAAGCAAGCGCAAGGACGATGCGCCCGCGGAGGGCAGCAACGTCAAGCCCAACGCCCCCGCCAAGAAACAAAAGCGGGGGAGGAAGGGAAGGAAGCCGGTCCCGCCGGACCAGCGCGGGACGGGGCAGGCAGAAGACTCCGAGGAGGCCTTCGCAGCCGCCCCGGACCGCAAAGGGCCTCGAGGCCCCCCTCGAGGCGGTGGTGGCCAGTTCGACGACATGCTTAAGAAACCGTGCCCTTACCACAAGGGCCCGGTCAACCATACTCTCGAGCAGTGCGAGATGCTCAAGAAATACTACAACCGCGTCGCGCATCGCGATGAGGACAAGAAGAAGGATGCTGGCGACAAAGGTGGAGATGACGAGTTCCCCCCAGTGGAGAACGCCTTCTTCATCTTTGGAGGAACGACGACGAATATGACTTCTCGGCAGCGCAAGCGTGAGCGCCGCGAAGTCTTTTCCGTCACCAAGGCCACGCCATCCTACCTCGACTGGTCGAAGGACACCATTGCCTTTGGCCGCGAGGACCACCCCGACTACGTCCCGCATCCGGGACGTTACCCGCTCGTTGTCGACCCCATCATCGGCAACACTCGCTTCTCCAAGGTGCTCATGGACGGAGGCAGCAGCCTCAACATCATGTACGCCCCCACCTTGGAGCTCATGGGGATCGGATTGGACAAGCTACGCCCCAGCAAGTCGCCATTCCACGGCATCGCGCCAGGGAAGCGGGTCCAACCCCTCGGCCAGATCGATCTGCCGGTCTGCTTCGGCACGGCAGCCAACTTCCGCAAGGAGGTACTCACCTTTGAGGTGGTGGGGTTTCGAGGATCCTACCATGCCATCCTCGGTCGTCCTTGCTACGCCAAGTTCATGGCCGTCCCCAACTACACCTACCTCAAGCTCAAAATGCCGGGACCAAAGGGCGTCATCACCATCGGCTCTTCGTTCGAGCACGCCTACGAGTGCGATGTCGAGTGCGTTGAGCGCGCGGAAGCTCAAGCGGAAGACGAGGCCCTCGCAGCCACCCTCGACAAAATGGCAAGCGAGGCCTTGGATTCCACACACCGACATGCCGGGAGCTTCGAACCCACCGAGGGTATCAAGAAGGTGCCCCTCGACCCGAGCCACTCCGACAACAAGGCGTTGCAGATCAGCACCACCCTCGACGACAAATAGGAAGTGGTGCTCGTCGATTTCCTCCACGCCAATGCAGATATCTTTGCGTGGAGCCCCTCGGACATGCCTGGCATACCGAGGGAGGTCGCCGAGCACTCTCTTGATGTCCGACCCAACTCCAAGCCGGTGAAGCAACGCCTGCGACGCTTCGACGAGCTCAAGCGCCGGGCGATCGGCGAGGAGTTGCAGAAACTTCTGGCGGCCGGGTTCATCAAAGAGGTATTCCATCCCGAGTGGCTCGCTAATCCAGTATTAGTAAAGAAAAAGAGTGGAAATTGGAGGATGTGCGTAGATTACACTAGTCTAAATAAGGCATGTCCGGAGGTTCCCTTTCCTTTGCCACGAATCGATCAGATTGTAGATACTACTGCGGGATGTGAGCTCTTATCCTTTCTTGATGCTTACTCCGGTTACCATCAAATCAAGATGAAAGAGTCCGACCAGCTCGCGACTTCTTTTATCACACCTTTCGGCATGTACTGCTACGTTACGATGCCCTTTGGCCTCAGAAACGCCGGAGCCACCTATCAACGGTGTATGCTCCATGTTTTCGGAGACCAGCTCGGGCGGAGCGTAGAGGCATATGTCGACGACATCATTGTCAAAACCAGGAAGGCGGACGACCTGGTTGCTGATCTCAGGATCGCATTCGATTGCCTACGAGCCAAAGGGGTAAAACTTAACCCCGAGAAGTGCGTGTTCGGGGTCCCTCGAGGCATGCTCTTGGGCTTCATTGTCTCCCAGCGGGGCATCGAACCCAACCCTGACAAAGTCTCGGCCATCACTCGGATGGGACCGATCCGAGACCTAAAGGGGGTACAGAGGGTCATGGGATGCCTAGCGTCCCTTAGCCGTTTTATCTCGCGTCTCGGCGAGAAAGGCTTGCCCCTGTATCGACTCTTGAGAAAAACCGAGCGCTTCACGTGGACCCTCGAAGCTCAAGAGGCCCTCGAAAGGCTGAAGGCATCGCTCACCCGTGCTCCCATTCTTACACCACCTACGGACGGCGAGCCCCTCTATCTATACGTGGCCGCGACGACCCAAGTGGTCAGCGCGGTGATCGTTGTGGAAAGACAAGAGGAGGGTCAAGCTCTGCCCGTCCAGCGGCCGGTGTACTATATCAGCGAGGTGTTGTCTGAGACCAAGACGCGCTATCCTCAGATTCAGAAGCTGCTCTACGCAGTAGTGCTAGCTCGACGCAAGCTGCGCCACTACTTCGAGGCTCACCCCGTCACCGTGGTCTCGTCTTTCCCCTTGGGAGAGATAGCCCGCAACCGGGAAGCCGAGGGCAGAATCGCCAAATGGTCTGTGGAGCTAATGGGAGAGACACTCACTTACGCCCCCCGCAAGGCAATTAAGTCCCAAATCTTGGCTGACTTCGTGGCTGAATGGACGGACATTCAGCTACCCCCATCACAAATCCGGGGCGAATGCTGGACTATGTACTTCGACAGGTCGGTGATGAAAACTGGAGCCGGAGCCGGCCTCCTCTTCATCTCACCTCTCGGAGAACACATGCGGTATGTAATCCGCTTGCATTTCCCTGCTTCGAACAATATGGCGGAGTATGAGGCCCTCCTCGGTGGCCTCCGCATCGCCATCGAGCTCGGCGTCAAACGCCTCGATGCGCGCGGTGACTCTCAGCTCGTCGTCGACCAAGTAATGAAGGAGTCCAGCTGTCACGACCCGAAGATGGAGGCGTATTGCAACGCAGTACGCCGCCTCGAGGACAAATTCGACGGCCTCGAGCTCAATCACGTCCCACGCAAGTACAATGAGGACGCGGACGAACTGGCCAAGATAGCTTCGGGGCGGACCACCGTCCCCCCGAACATCTTCGCTCACGACATCTCCAGGCCCACCGTCGAGTTCAAGCAACCGACGGAGGCAGGCCCCTCGTCCGCCGGACCCTCCGCCGGGAACCCCCCGGCGGACGGGGTCGAGCCCATGGATACTAACTTCGGGACAACCTCCGCGGACGAGGCCGAAGCAATGGAAGTTGACGAGGCCCCCGCTTCGCGAGACTAGCGCGTTCAGTACCTCGAATGGATGGTTCGAGGGCTCCTACCCTCGGACCGCGCTCAGGCGCGACGCCTTGCCAGGCGGGCCAAGTCCTTCGTTCTAATCGACAACGGGCTATACAAGCGTAGCCCCTCGGGTGTCCTGCAACGCTGCATCCCCATCCCCGAGGGCAAGGAGCTGATCCGCGACATCCATGCTGGCGTCTGCGGCCACCACGCCGCGCCACGCACCCTCGTGGGTAACGCGTTTCGGCAAGGCTTTTACTGGCCCACCGCGGTCGCCGACGCCACTGACGTCGTGCGGACTTGCGAGGGATGCCAGTTCTATGCCCGAAAAACACACCTCCCGGCCCATGCCCTGCTGACCATCCCCGTCACGTGGCCGTTCGCCGTGTGGGGACTGGACCTCGTCGGTCCGTTGAAGAGGGCGCCCGGGGGCTTCACCCACTTGCTGGTGGCGGTCGACAAGTTCTCCAAATGGATCGAGGCTCGACCCATCGGCAAGATCAAATCCGAGCAAGCAGTCCAATTCTTCACCGACATCATCTTCAGGTTCGGGGTCCCGAACTCGATTATCACCGACAACGGCACCCAGTTCACAGGCAAGAAGTTCTTGGCGTTCTGCGACAGCTTCCACATACGTGTGGACTGGTCAGCTGTGGCTCACCCACAGACGAACGGGCAAGTGGAGCGTGCCAATGGCATGATCCTCCAAGGACTAAAGCCGAGGATCTTCAACAAGCTGAACAAGTTCGGCCGAAGGTGGCTCACAGAGCTACCCTCGGTCATCTGGAGTCTGAGGACGACCCCGAGCAGAGCTACGGGTTTCTCTCCGTTCTTCCTCGTCTATGGCGCCGAGGCCATCCTCCCCACCGACTTGGAATACGGATCGCCAAAGCTCATGGCATATCAAGAGCAACGAAACCAGCGAGCTCGCGAAGACTCGCTGGACCAAGTGGACGAGGCTCGAGACATGGCACTCCTGCATTCCGCGCGCTACCAACAGTCCCTACGAAGGTACCAAGCGTAGAAGGTCCGGCGCCGAGACCTCAACAAAGGGGACTTGGTGCTAAGGCTTCGGCAGGACAATAAGGGCCGCCACAAGCTCTCACCTCCATGGGAAGGACCGTACATAATCGCCGAGGTACTCAAGCCCGGCACGTACAAGCTGGCCAACGAAAAAGGCGAAGTCCTCACCAACGCTTGGAATATACAACAGCTACGTCGTTTCTATCCTTAAGCATTTCAAGCAATTTCTATATTGTTCGTAATCGCATTTTCGATTTCCCGAAATAATAAGGAAGCACCCTTCACTTATCGCTTTTTGGGAACCTTCCCGACCCTCGAGGGCTCGGGCGCACACGAACATAGAGGTACGCTCGGCTTTACCCTCGGCAAAGCCGAGCCTCCCTCGGGGGCTACTACGGGGGGAACCCCCGAACGTCCCCAAAAAGTCGCCAGTGTTTTTTCGAAATATTTCCGTCTCGATCCTGAGCTTCTCGTATCCTTGGAAAAAACGGACGTGAGGCGTAAGCAACCACGGTACGGGGCTGGCCGAGTCGCGGGGCCGCCTACGCCTCCGGGATACGGCACCCCCCTCACCACCCTACGCCTACGTTGCTTATGAACGCGAACTTCCTCGCAGATGTTTATCTAAGTCGCGTACGAAGAACACGGAAATAAAGTAAAGGAACACAGGCTCGATCACACAAGGCCTCGACGGGCCACACATTCAAATTACGAAACAAAATCCTTTATATTCATAAAGTGCGATTACAAGGCATGACCATGATAAACACTAATCTATTTACATGGGCTTCGAGGCCCAACTTTCCTATAGGCATCCATACCCCCCTGCGGGTCTTCAGGGGCGTCGAATTCAGCGATGGGAGGGATGTCTGCCTCGAGCTTCTCGGCGAGGACGGTGGCGAACTCCTCTGCGGCTGCGTCGGCTTCATCCATGATGGCCGATGCGGCGTCCGCGTCAGCATCATCCGGGATGACGTACCCCGACGACACCCTCTAGAGATCCATGAGGTAATGCGTCGAGGCCACGGCGAGAGCCCGCAGGACACCGAGGCGGAAGGTGCTCTTGGCATGTTCGGCAATCCGGCCGCCTAGCGCGCGCAGGCGGCTGATCACCGAACTGCCCGAGACGGCACCCTTCCCCTCGAGCTCTTGACACACGCTCACGGCGGTCTGCTCCAGCTCAGCAAACTCCATTTGTGCCGCCGTGAGCGCGGTATGGACCGCTTCCTTCGCCGTGGTCTCGTCCGCCACCTTCTGCCTCAGCTCTGAGCAAAGGAAATCAACGTCGGTTACGAAAAGTAACAAATCAACGGAAAATCAAAGGTACTCACCCGCTATGTTCTTCTGCGCCTCCTCCCTCTGGGTACGGGCGGCCTCTTCGAGCGAGGACAAGAAGGCTTCTTTTTCCTTAAGACTAGCCCCCATGTTCTGGAGGGCCACCTCCCTCTCTTCGAGGGCCACACCCTGTTCCTGGAGGGTCCCGACGAGCGCAACCATGGCCACCTCTTTGTGGAGGAGCTCGGCCTTCTATTGCTCGAGCGTGGCACTGAGGCGCTGCAGCTCAGCGCTCTGCCCCTCCGCCTCACGAGCCCTATCCTCGAGCGCCGTCCGAAGGCGCTGCAGCTCGGCAGCTTGTGCCTCGGCCTCTTGGGCCTTCTCCTCCGCTGCCGCCCTCTGGACGTCCCGCTCACCAGCCACCCGAGCCAGCTCCTCCTCCAGCGCCCGCTGCCGCGCTCCCAGATCGGCCATTTTTGTGTTGGCATCAATGTTTTTGAGCACCAGCTCGGCGTTGTGTTGCCCGAGCTGACCTATCTGGGAGTACAGCCGGTTCATCTCGACGCTCTTTTGGCGCGAGATTTCCTTCAGCTGCTGCAAAGGGGGAGGGTGTGGGTGAGGACGCGTAAAAGCTAAAACCGAATCCGAGCAATTTTCGAGGGGAAATATTTACCTGGCTGACCTGGTAATCCGCGTTCTGATGAAGCTGATAAGCGCGGTCGAGGGCCTGCAAGATCTCGCGCCCAACGCCCATCTGCTTGTTCCAGGCCTCCTCCTCCTCCTGCTCCGTGCGAAGGAACTCTGAGGGGACACCGGACGGGACGATAACCCCGAGGTGGCTCCCCTCCGACGCCCCCGCTTCGAGCACGCCCGCGCTGGCCGACGCGAACTCGGCAATATGTGCGGCGGCGCTTGCCGCAGCAGCGGGGTCGATATCCATCGAATCCCCGTACTCCTCGCTGCTGTCTGGCAGCTCCACCACCGCCGTTGCGCCCCCCTGCGCCGTGGGCACGGGCACTATCGCGGCGGTACCCTCGTCTCGGGCCTCGGTGGGCTCCGAGATGGGGGCTCCTTCTACCGCTGGCGCCTCTTGCGCCATTTCTTCTGCGAGACCCTCGCCCTCGGCCCTCGAAGGCTCGAAGACGGGGGTCTCCTCCGCAGTTTGGCCAGCAGGGTGCTCCTGCGCGCCCCCGCCAGTTTCTCCTCCTATGTCCGGCCGGGCGGCGATATCTGCGTCGCCCTGACCGGCCTCAACATCAATGACCGCTTGGGCGGCACCACCGGCACCGCCCTGGCCGGTCTCCTCGGCGTCGGCCGCTTGAGCAGCCGCCTCGGCGCCACGGTGGCCGGCGTCACTCTGACCAGCGTCACCCTCCTTCTCCCGGGCTTGCTGCGCCGCCTGGGCCCCTCGGGCCACTGCCTCCCGTAGCCTAGCGGCTGCCGCTTCGAGATCCAATGCGGGCGGGGGCTGTCCCTCGAAGACTGCCCCGAGGGCGCCCCCCTCGTGTCAGCCCGATGGCTCGAGGCCGCCAGCACGGACGACTCCTCTCCCGCACGGCCGCGGATCAGCACATGGGGCGCAGGCGACCCCTCGCCGGCCACCGGCAAGGATGACTCCCGCGCCACACCCTCGAGGGAGAGGTTCGCCAACGACCCCCCTGCGGCCCTCGGCTCCTCTGGCGCCACGGTCGCTTCCTCTTCTTCGTCCCACAGGTAGAACGGTGGGGGGCTCGCGCCCTCCCCGTCCCCCCTCGGAACGTGGTCCTCGGCGTCCGAGGCCTCCTCCTCATCCTCCTCCGAGGACTCGGGTGTGGCGGGCTGTGCCTTCCCCTCCGCGCGAGCAAGTTTGCACGCCTTGTCGTGCCCCGCCTTTCTCTTCCTTTTCCTTTCGACCTTCGCCTCCGCCGCGTCCTTCCGCCTCTTCATCTTCTCCGCGTGGAGGCGATTGATCAGGCGCTGCTCTGGGACCGGGGGCCTCGAGGCGCCGCACCTCAAGCCCTGTAAAACACACCCGAAGAGGGGGTCAGGAAAAAGGGAACTACACGATGCACGATGAGTTCGAAGCCAAAACTTACCAAGGAAATATACCCCGGCTCGGGGCGCATCTTGATCCTCCAAAGATCCGCGGGATCTTGGGGAAACTCCGCCACCGCGTACTTAGCCCTCCAGGCGGCGTTGGTGTGGGAGAGAAGCTTGCTCGACGTCCTTGAGCCTTCGACCTTGCTCCTGGGGGTGAGCTCGTAAATCGGCAGGGCCCTCTCCACGAGGGGTATCACCCTCTGCCGGTGAAAATTCGCAATGACGGCCGCCGCTGTCAGCCCCTTCCTCGCCAAGCGTGCCAGCGCGTCGGTAAGGACCTCGAGCCTGGCTTGTTGCACTGGAGGCGACACCCCCCAGTCCCACTTCGGCGGTCGCTCCCGGAGAACTTTGTTGGTGAACTCCGGAAGCGCGCCCTTGTGGTTCCGGAGGTAGAACCACCCTCGGCTCCACCCGGAGTTGTTCGTTGTCATCTTGCTTGTGATATAAAAGTTCCTCCGGGTCGGGCGGATGTGGAACGTCAGGCCGCCGGCGCGCGCGTACCGCCTCGGCTGGTTCTGCGCGTTCTCGACGAAGAGCTCGCCGCGGAACAGATGAATCCAGAGGTCCCAGTGGACCTCGATGCCGAGGTACCCCTCGCAGACGGCGACGAAGACCGCCGCCTGCGAGATGGCATTCGGGCTGAAATTATGCAGCTCCACCTCGTAGTAGTCTCATAAGGCCCGCATGAACCTGCTGGCGGGAACGCCGAAGCCTCGCTCGTGGAGGCGCACGAAGCTCACGACATAGCCTTGCGGGGGCTTCGGCTCAGTCTCGTCCGGGCGCGGGGAAATCCACGCCGGCGCCCCCAAGTCCTGGTTCCGCGGCAACAGCCTGTCGGTGACCAGCTGCTCCAACACGGCCACGGTGGCGGAGGACTTCCCCCATGGCAAGGGCTCCTGGATGTCCGACATCTCCGAAAGTCAAGGGGGGATGGGAAAAGGAAGGCTCCGAAATGGCTAAGTCTCTTCCTCTCTCTTTCTCTTCCTCTCTCTTTCTCTTTCTCCTTTTCTCCTTCTCGCTCTAGGCTATGGGTTCAGGAGGCGACGGAGGCGGAGAAGGCGAAACAGGATGAAGGCAAATGGCCAGGTGAACCCAAAACGCCCCCTTTCTCTTCATATTTATTTACCACGGGGGGCGCACCCACCGCCACGGCCTAAATCTACCGCATTCAGTGCGGTAGATTTTGCTATCACTGACGGGTGGGCCCCACGGCCGCGGAGTCTCCCACGCGCGCGCGCGCAACAATAAATGCGGCACGGTAACCGGTGGGCGCGGCGCGACTGTTGCGCTATCCCATCCGTCAGCCGCCGCCCACGCCGCTTCGTCTGCCCGAGGCTATCGCCTGAAAGGGCGCGCCCACACCGTGCCGCACAAATCGGGCCACGCCGCCCGCTACCGGCGGAAAACCCGCGCACACGCGTGGCTCAGGACTCTGCGACGTTTTCAGATCACGACGGAATATTCCTCCATGAGGTCTCTTTACCCTCGAAGGAATCGCATTTCGAGGCCTTACTGATCAGGGGGTCGAAGCCTGGCCCTTCAGGGGGTTCGACAGGCGCCCCAGATCACCAGAGTCAGGGACTGCTGGGATGTGCCGTACAAGCTACCCTCGAACGCGGAGTTCGAGACATCCTACACAGTGTTCAAGGCCAGTCGAGGGTGCCTAGAAGGGGGATCCCATCGAGGGAGAGCATCGAGCCCTCGAACCCTACCGAATGGGTTCGAGCCCCGCCTAGCGAACCCTCGCAAGCGCTTTATGAGACGTGTCTATGGACCACGAGCCGACCCCTATCGAACGGGGCACGGACGTCCACTTGAACAACCCGCTAATAGCTCACTGAAGCAGCCATAGCTCGCGGCCCGGGCATGGGTAGCATGGTGCGCTTCACCCCCTCCTCCCTGCGGAAGGGCGACGAGGGTCGTAATTAGAGTCAAGGGTTTCCCCTGGACGCCTTCACACGGGCCTAGGCTCGAGGGCTCCTCGCACACCACGGTTCGAAACCACACCCTCGAATAAATCGACAACCATCACTTATGAAGCTCCACGCGTAAACCGAACCCACCGCTATTAGCGTACGTCCCCCTAACGGCTAAAGCTGAACGCTAGATCGCCGTACCAGCACTAAGAGTGCCGAGGCCGGCTGAAAAAGTACCGATGCCGGCTGAAAAAAATGCTGGACGGCCATCCCAGTAGAGCTACCCAGTGGGACGACGTTTGTAGCCCTTGGACGAGCACAAACGCTCCTCCAAGGCCTCGGGGGCTACACCCGCGGGTGCGCTGACGCGCCCCCGCGAAGGAGACTTCACATATATTCGAGGGTCGTGACTCTCTATACACCCCTATACCCTCGGTAATCCTCCCCGCAGAGGAGAAATGGAACTTTATTGCTCAAATGCAAGTAAAGATTACAAAGGGTCACCGGCACGAAGCCATCGAAAGATACAAACACCTTGCCACCTATGTGGCAATTTTCCCTGTCTCGGGGAGGAGCGAGCGACGAAGAAAGGCACCAAGCCCCTAGTTGACGCAGCGGCGAGGCTGCTAGGGATGTGAGAAGCGGCCCCCAGACCTCACGGGTCCAGCGGGACGCTCTCCTCGCAAGCCTTCTTCTAGCGTCTCCTCCACCGAAGACCACGCGAGGGGTCAAGCTGGCGAACAGCGCCCTCCGCACCGTCTCCCCGAGAGCAACCTTGTCACCGGGGGGGACGATGCGAAAAACAGCCGCCGGACCTGGCGCCAGCGCCCCGGTCAGGCGTCTCCATCCCCCTTCAGGCTAGGGGACATCGCAGAAGCATGACCCCACGGGCCCAATGCTCTTCTGCTGATCCCACTGAGCCTGGGGGATGGAGCGCACGCCCACTCCGGTCTTCCCCAACCGCTCGCAAGCATTCTTCTAGCACCAAAAGCCTAAAAAAGCCAGGCCACCCCATCTGGGGGCCGGTCACAAAAAGGCAAAGGAAACATTACAAGAATTGGGCAATGCTGGAAGAAAGAGCTGGGAGGTTGGAGAGGAAAGGGAACCCCACGATCCCTATTTATAGCTGCGCCGGGCGTAAAGCTTCAAGCCTGTCGAAGAGCGGTGGCTTGTATCGCCCGTGACGACACAGCGCACCACGAGCAAAAGATATCCTCGGTCCCTGCACCGAGACACGACCGAACGAAATAAAACGGAGCTGAGCCCCCGGATGCTAAGCGGTGCAGCATCGGCCCTGGCCGGATGCCCTCGAACGGCGCGCCGTAAAGCAACCAGGAACGCTGGGGCCAAGGCCCTACGTACGGGACAGCACGATGGAAGCACCAGCTGCCAAGCAGTGGGTGCCACCGTCGCCCTGGCCCCCCTCAGTGCGTGGACACGTTTCGTCCTTCAAACAAACAAACAAAAGGGCACGCGCCTCGAGCACCCTGCCCGCAGGCGCACTACCCCGTCTGACGAGTTGTCACATCCGCGGGGCCGGCGCCCAGGCGCGCCTGGCGGGGGCACGGCAGTCTCCGATCACATCGAAGGAGAAATCGCCGAAATACCCTTTGGCCAAATCCCTTGACTCGACCAAAGCCTCGGGGGCTACTGTCGGGTGCCACAATTAGGGACACCCTAATTGTGGTACTAAAACCACTTTCAAAAACACAAACATATGTTAAGGCAACTGGGCCCACGAAGGCCCACGGCCTATTTCTCCCTCAGAGGAAAGGAAAGGACTCAAAGAAGTCCAGCATGTGGCCCAGCCACATCCCCCTCGGGCAGGTGGCCAATCTCCGCCTCGCTCGAGGGCCCCTCTCAGGCCCACCGAACAAACTCCGCCCCGCTCGAGGGTAGCGGATCTACCCTCAGGCGGGTCACTCATCTCCGCCTCGCTCGAGGGCTCCCCTCGGGACCCTCGACCGCGCAATCGCATTTCCGCCTCGCTCGAGGGCAGCGGACCTGCCCTCGAGCGGGTGGCCAATCTCCGCCTCGCTCGAGGGCAGCGGACCTGCCCTCGAGCGGGTGGCCAATCTCCGCCTCGCTCGAGGACAGCGGACCTGCCCTCGAGCAGGTGGCCAATCTCCGCCTCGCTCGAGGACAGCGGACCTGCCCTCGAGCGGGTGGCCAATCTCCGCCTCGCTCGAGGCCATCTCTCGGCACAAGAGACAAATGGCCCCGCCGCCCAACTGACCGCCGTACGAAGGCATTAAAGGCCAGCCACTCCACCACGGCTCAAAGGGCAGGCGGCGTCAGACTGCCACTCCCGCAGTGGATGTGACCGGTGTCCCGTCCACCGACCCCGGTCACCGCTCTGCCACCCCAGTCGCTGTAGCAGTACTGTGGGCATTCAATGCGGCACAAGGCAAGTGGGCGCCGCCCCCGTTACTGTTCTGCCAACATCCATCGCCGGACCCATCTCCCGTTGGGGAAGGGGTCCGACGATGTCACGTGTCCTGCCGAGAGGGGCACTCTGCATGCGTGGGCAGGGCCCCGGACCTCTCTCTTGTGGGGTCCGGGACTTCCACGCGCCCCCGGACCTTCTAGTGCGCACGCTCGCACCCCGACCAGGGGGTCCGGGACCGTCCCACGCCATTACTACCGCTGGGACACTGCGGGACGACCGGCACAATCTTCGCAGGGCCAAGGACGAAAATCCAGGACGACAGCGACATGCGCCGCCTTCCCACAGTACCCTTTCTACAGTGTTCGACCACTGTACCCCGCGATTCAAGGGAGAACGACGACTTCCGCGCCCCTACACTCATGTACACCGCCTCTCCTTACAACTATAAAAGGAGAGGATGGGCTCCCCTTTCAGGGGGACGGATCTCTCCAATCAAAGGGTGGAAGCAGGCTCCCTGAACTCCCCCTCAGAGGACTCTCAGCACGACTGAGCACTCCTCTCAACCAACTCCACCTCTAGCAGAGACTTGGGAGCTTCTCTCCCTCTCTCGCCTCGCTTGTATCCCCTACTACGAGCACTTCGGGTGCAAGATAATACAGTGCCCTCGCACACCCCCTTTGCTGGACGTACGGCCCCGCGGCCGGAACCAGGATAAAACCGTGCGTTACTGTGATTGCCTCTTGCATCATCATCTGGGACGAGGAAACACGCAGCATTTACTAGTTGGGATCCAGGCCCCCGGGTCGGGACACCGACAGTGACAGTTCACACTTCACATATCACAATTAATAAACATAGTTTTGAAGCACACAAATCAAATCATAGATGAAAAAACAAATCATTTCGGGTATTTCGGGTATTTCGGGTATTTCGGGTACCGTGGCCCAATACCCGAACTACCCGTATTAATTTCGGGTACCGTGGGTTGGAACCCGGATTAGGGTTCGGGTTTTTCGGGTTCGGACTTTTCGGGTTCGGGCTCGGGTTTTTTGGGTTCGGGTATCGGGTATCGGGTTTTCTGCCCAGCCATACGCATGACAGAGCATATCCACAAAGCGAACCCGCTCGAACCAGGGGGCCGTTTAGTTCCCAAAAATTTTCACCTCTCCTTTAAACACATGTATGAAGCACTAAATGTAATTAAATAACAAAACTAATTACACAGTTTGGATGTACATGACGAGACGAATCTTTTAAGCCTAATTAGTACATGATTAGCTATAAGTGCTACAGTAACCCACATGTGCTAATGACGCGGTCAAAGGCCTCAAAAAATTCGTCTCGTGGTTTCCAAGTGAGTTCTGAAATTAGTTTTTTAATTAGTGCCCGAAAAGCCCTCCCGACATCTGGTCAAACAATCGATGTGACTTTTGATTCAAAAATTTTCACTAACTAAACACCCCCTAGAATTTCCAGGGCCAGATCTGCACCACCCCCATTTCCGAATGTGCCAACAACAACAGGACTACAGGAGCTAGCACCAACTCGCATGAGTCAATCTCCGGGGAACCGGTTCCTCTGCAGTACTGCAGAGGGACTCGGTGCCACTGACCTGCGGGCCCATGGTTCAGAGAGCACAGGTAAGTGGGAGAGTCTCCTGCAATACTGCAGAGGAGACTCATCCAATCTCCGGAGGCCGCACCCAATCGGTTCCGTCATTCCGCGACCAAAAGAACCCCTGGGGAGGTAGCGTTCGGGGATGGAGGGGCCCCGCCACCAACCGCAACTCGTCGGCGCACGGCGGGGCCGCACGTGGCCGGGGCGGCGGCCACGGCGGCGGTGACTTGTCAACGGCTGAGTGGCTCGCTCCCGCCATGTCGGTCTGCGTGGAGTCCGACGTGTCTGTTCCTGGGGGTTTTCGCGGCTCCCCGTCTCGCCCTTGCGGGCGGGCGATGCTGCTGCCCTTTTGAATCCGCGGGCCTCAAGTGGGCCGGGCTGTGCTGGCGGCGTGGAACTTGGCATGGACGACTAGGCCATGGAAGTCGGATTACAAAATTTGAATTGCAACTCAAAATGAACAGTTTAGTTTGTAAAAAAAAAGCACCCAAAACCAGTTAAGCTATAACCATCTATTCTAACGGTTGAACCACCATCAGTTTGATACTGCGTCTCTTCCAAATGTAAGAAGAGTGGATGGAAGTAAAGTTTGACTTAAAACTGAACAACAACTTCTTACATTTTTTGCAACGAAATACAATAGATTCGCTACCTGAGAGGTTTAGGAAAATATTCAGCACACTTGTGAAAATGAAAAGGTTTAGGCCTTGCAATTTCAGAATTCAGCGTCAATCATTTGCCGGAGAATGGATCAAAATACACTTAGTACATGTAGACGTAGTAGCCAAAAGCTAAACAATTTGGTCCCACAGTGATCAGGGGCGGAGCTAGCGGGGTGGGTCTAGGGGGCACCAGCCCTCCCTAGACCCCCCCCCCCCCCCCCCACAAACAATGGAGCCCCCCCTCCCCCTTGAGCCCTCCTCCATTTTTTAGGACAAAGAATGAGAAAGAAGGGGAGGAAGAAGAAAGAAAGGCAGAGGAAGAAGAAACTCAGCCCCCTGATTTATTTCTGGATCTGCCACTGCCGGTTATGGTTCATTAGTGATGGCATGGCATGATCAGGCGGTTGCAGACTTGGACTAAGGAGCATTTTGCTCCATGCTGACATTCTTGAATCTGAATCATCACGGTTATGCCATATCAGCTGAGCGGCTGAGCCTACGCAACCAGCGGTAACCTCTCGTGCACAGACACGTCAGCGCTGACAAGTGTCACTGCGGAACAGCGTGGAGCGCACAAAAGCAACCCCCCAGTCCCCACCCCCAATGCACAACAAATTAAATATATTCATTTGGACCATGACGATCATATTCTCTAGCCAGCTCGCTAAAGCATATCTCCAAGTCGACATCCGTTTCATATTGCAAGACAGAAAAAGTGGAAGAGGAAGTTGGCATGCGCATGCGAGGAAGTGCGAAGCTGTGCCACAAGTGCACGGATCCATTTGCTTCTAGCGTGTTCTTCACATCTTTCAGCCTTGCGGCCCCTTAACCATGGCCTAGCTAGTTTCTTAGTTTAAGCCAAACTTGCTCATAATGGCGTCAAAGAATCCTAGTCCGATCCATACTGATGTTTGTCACTGTTGGAATCGTGGTGAAAACAACAGAAACCAAACAAATAGTCTAAGGGTCCGAACTAGACAAGAGTGGAAAGTTCTTGTGAGTTTAAAGTGTCATTAAGAAAGAGATTATTACAACAACTGTGATTCCCGGCCCGCGGGGATCAACGCTTGATTACACAGGATGCCCCTTACAGCTGTACAATTAGCACTAACAAATGCCAACGGCCGAGGGCAAATCGGACTTTATACAGGAAGGAACAACCTATTTGGCCACGGTTACCTCTCGTTGAGGCTCTCTGCCAGGTGGGTCCTCGAATCTTCTCCGAGATCACGTCCGCCTTGTTGGATTCATCTCCCTTAGCTGGTCGATCTCTGGGCGGTTCTTGCCTTGGCCTTCGTTATCTGAGGGTGTTTATACCCAAATTTTACACTAAAAAACGTCACATCGAATATTTGGATATATGTATGGACTACTAAATAAAGTCTATTTATAAAAAAATTTACACGGATGGGTTGTAAATCACGAGACAAATCTAATGAGTCTATTTAATCCATGACTTGCAATAGTTATGCTACAGTAACCATCCGCTAATTATGAATTAATCATGAATTAATTAGGCTCATTAGATTCGTCTCGCGATTTACAACCTATCCGTGCAAAAAGTTTTATAAATATACTTCATTTAGTACTCTAAATTACCAAGATTCTTTCCAGAAATTTTTTTGGCATGGTGATCTAAACACTCGAGTCCTTGTAGGTGCCCGCTCCCCAACAATCACCACTTTGATCTTGTTTTCTACAGAGAAACTGAGGTCAGAGGCCTTCGTAGACTGTGAGTAAAACTTAGTATTTTGAGACAGGTATAGGATAAGCAATTTTACCAAGTAGTATATATTATTTTGCTTTTTCTAAAGGAAAAAACTAAGAACTTGTTGGACTTTGGTATCTTACTCCAACGAAGAAGGATAATGTTAGTATGTCAGATCATCCAATGACACTTGTGCTTCATTGTGACTTAGTACCTTTGGAACAAATATAATATTGTCCGGCCACGGCCAGCACCAAACTGGGCATCTACTCTACTGTAAAGGTCCACCATCACAGGGAAATTCTTGATTCCATTAGGCTCTAAGTCCAGGCAAATTGCCGGATACAAGTTCCATACAAATTTCTTTCAAGAAAAAAAAAAGCTCGCTACAAACTCCGGGTCTTGACACATAACACATATCAAAGTCAGAGGCCAACACACGCTCCATGGGCAGCTAAACAACTAATACTACAGACAGAGACATTACATATAACCAATCAGATCACATGACGTCTCTAGTCTGATGCACTAAACAGCCGATGGGGCTTCGACCAATCTCCTTTGAGTTTAGGGCGCCTCCCAGTACCGTCAGTTTCCAAAATGATCCCTGTCATAGTGTCATGACCAATTCTCGCTGAATGCTTCTGACTGTGAGCCACAATCGCCTCTGTTTGAATCGTCTAATGCTGCGCATCTAATATCTCCAGCCCCCACCGCCAGCACATCTCCATTTTTATCCCGGACAACGAAAACCAATCCTCCCCCTTTGGTCCCTGGAAAGAAAGCTCCGTGATGTTGGTCGTGTAGATGTCCTCTGGTGGTGCTTCCCATTTTACTTTTGGAAGCTCCCTGACATTATTTTTCTCAGCTGCTTCCAGCTTTTCAAATTCAGTACAAAAATACAACACCAAGCTCTGAATTTCTGTTGTACGGTTGTACCTTACATCCTCCCACCTTCATTAGCTTTGTTCCTAGCGACCACCATTTCCATTGAAGGATGATCACTTTCAGTTGCTCTTTCAGTCTTTCTTATCTAGTGACCATACCATGTTCAGAAATTCTTTCCAGGTCAGCATTTTACCAGCTCAATTCTGATGTGTTCCAAGTCCAATATGCGCCAACATTGTTTGCTGCACTTGCACTTAAAAAGAAATGCCCACAATGCACAGTGGACATAATGGTGTCCAGAAAACCCCAACGCCTTGGCGCATTCCTTCTCACCGGGAGAATATTATAAATTTATAATCTCCATTTAAACATATTAACTTTGTTGGGGATTTTTATCTGCCAAATCTTGTGCCATTCAAACTCACGTCTCCTGGAGCCAGAGACATCAGAACCAGAGGCATCGCAGCTAGCACTTGCATCTCTGTTTGCCAGTGCCACCTTGGATGCTGATTTTACAAAATAGAGTACCTTTGCATCAAAGTGCCATGCCGGCCATTCCTCTTCCTGATCATCAATTGGTATCCTGAGGATTTCAGTAACATCCTCCGGCCAAAAAGTTTCATGTAGTAATTGCACATCCCATTCCCCTATAATTAACTCATTCACAGTCTCCGAATTGTTTTCTCGTGAACAAAGCAGTATTTCTCAAATCTGGACACCTCAAATGCGCCTGCCAGGACTCTCAGGAATCAAATCTCCGAAGGGATACAAAAGCTGACAAGCCAAAATCACTGCTCGCTGGAATGAGCCTGCTTACCTCTCATTTTGGCAACGATCGGTCACTGGTAAACACATTCGCATTAACCAAGCAATTTGAACCATCGAATTCTTCTTCATCGGCTGCAAGCTGCGAGGCCAGGATATCCAGCACAGCAGCAAAGCCTCCCAGCTCAGGCCCCAGGTCCTCCCCGGCGACGAACTCCCTCACCACGTTGTCCACCTCGATCATGCTACACCCCGGCGTCTTCCTAGTGCTCCGTCTCCTTATCTCCTTCCTTGTGTTTGCCACGTCGCCCCACCGCTCTGCTGCGGCGTACACGTTAGCCAGCATGATGAGGTTACCCACGTCGCCGGGCTCCAGCTCGACCAGCAGCTCGGCCGCCACCATGGCAGTGTCCACGTCGCCGTGGCTGCGGCACGCACTGAGCAGCGACCCCCAGATCTTGGCGTCGGCGGGGACCGGCATGCCCCGTACAGTGTCCAGCGCGCGCTGGATTCTCCCTGACCGGCCAAGGAGATCGACTAGGCACCCGTAGTGCTCGACGCCGGGTTCGACACCGTAGCCGTCCTTCATCCGGTCCAAGTAGCGCAGGCCTTCGTCCAGGAGCCCGGCGTGGGAGCAAGCCGACAGAAGCCCCACGAAAGTGACGCCGTTTGGCCGCACCCTTCCTTCTCCATCCATGGCCTCGAACAACCTGACCGCCTCGCGCGCCCTCCCGTGCGCCGCGAGGCCGCCGATCGCCGTGCTCCACGAGATGACGTCCTTCTCGGGCATGCCGTGGAACAGCTGCAGCGCTTCGTCGATGCACCCGCACTTCGCGTACATCTCCATCAGCGCGTTGCAGATGTATGTCTTGCGCAGCATGCGGTGCCTGTCGCAGTAGGCGTATATCCACCTGCCTAGCTCGAGGGCGCCGAGTTGGGCACAGGCTGGCAGCACCGCGACGATGCTCACGTCGTCTGGCTCGAAGCCTTCCATCTGCATCAGCCTGAACACCTCGACTGCGCCGGCGAAGTCGCCGACTGCTGTGTACCCGGACACCAATGCGGTCCAGGAAACCACCGTCTTGTCAGGCATTGAATCAAATAACGCCCGTGCCTTCCTCATCTGCCCCAGCCTCGCGTGCGCTGAGATAAGCGTGTTCCAGGACACCACGTCCTTGTTCCGCATTCCATCGAACATCTTGCGCGCGAGCGACAGGTCGCCGCAGCGCGTGTACATTTCGATCAGGGAGTTCTGCACGATGTCGTGTGCCTCGCACCCGGACCTCACCACGTGCGCGTGCACCTGATTTCCCAGCTCGGTCGCCGCCAGGCCGCCGCAGGCCTTGAGCAGGAACGGGTACGTGAACCGGTCGCCGCCGGAGAATCCGCCGCTCCAAGGTAGCGGGGGGCACCTGAGCAAGCGGACGTAGACCTCGACCGCGTCGCGGTGGAGGTGGTTCTGCGCATAGGCCTTGATCATGGCGTTGTGGAGGTGGAGGTTCGGGTAGGGGACCTCGGCGAAAACTCGCGCGGCGTGCGCGGCGCGGCCGTGGGCGTTGCAGACGTGGACGATCTGGGTGGCGACGTAGCTGCTGTGCGAGAGGCACAGCCGCACGGCGAGGCCATGCGCGCGGAGGAGGTCCCGGAACGTGGCGCAGGCACGGAGCCTCGCGACGACCGCGTCCTCCAGCTGCCGCACCGCGGGGGGCGCCGCCGCCATGGCATAGACAAGCAAAGGTGTTTGAGGAATTGGGTGCCCAGGGGGTGCTTTTGTGAGCCTTTCCGCGGGAAGATTCAGATTTTGCTGCGTTTGGCACTAAACAAGGGGCAATTCTAGTAGAGGAGATATGAAAGATTTGGCTAGCCATGGCACCACAAGGTCAATGAAATTAGAAATGTGCATCGTTGGTTACATTTCTATTTCTTAGGTCCTGTTTAGTTCCAAAAAAATTTGCATAGTACCCGTCACATCGAATCTTCGGACAGATGCATAGAGCATTAAATGCAGTTGAAAAAATAACTAATTACACAATCTAACTGATTAGTACGACCTGAATCTTTTAAATCTAATTAGTTAATAATTAAACATTATTTGTCAAATAACAACCGAAATGTGCTACAGTACCAAATCCCAAACTTTTTCACCAACTAAACACATCCTTAGTAGCAATCTGGCGCCATTCTAGCCTACATTAGAACAAAATGATGTAGCTTTTGACTAAAGTAGCCGTCCAATGTTGGCATTGTACTATTTCCATTTCACATTCCTGCTTGTTCTTGTGTGAATCCCTCCTCCACTTTTGCTTCACCTTTGAGGGTTAGTTTCAAGCTCCTCTCATACACGGATGCTGCAAACCACTCCTTTTAGGGAATATCGGGTGGAAATCATAAATTTCGTGAAAACCGGTGCAAACTACGGCAAAAAAATCGTTTAAATTCACAAAAAATCCACACATGTAGATGATATGATGATACACAACCTTGTAAAAATTCTTATCCAAACTCGACTTTGTTTGTGAGATATAAAAATAACAAATTTCTAACAACACAAACAAAGTTAAGTTTGGATAAGATATTTTACAAGGTTGTGTATCATCATATCATCTACATGTGTGATTTTTTGGTGAATTTAGACGAATTTTTTGTCGTGGTTTGCACGAATTTTCACAAAAATTGCGGTTTCCACCAAATATATTTCTTTTTATGATTCTCCTCTAAAATATAATGGCATTCAGCCAACGTGGTCCTACGAGGTAGGCGTATGTCCATCTCGGAGAGAACACTTCTCGTGCTCCACACCATTCTTAAGCTCATGTAGTCACGTACTCCATACGAAAATAACTCAATAAAAAGTAAATGGTAAATTTGACCTAAAATACAAATATATAGATGATGCAAGGATTTGCGTTCATACAAAAAACTGAGGTTGAACAAAACATTTTTTTAGGTAAAGAAAAAATCCGACCTTGAATATTTACATGTGATGTTTACAACCAATCGTTATAAGAGTTCTTAAAACTATACCTCAAACGAGGATTTAAAAATACAAGAAAGAAAACTCTAAATAAAGAAAGAAATAAAAAAGACTAAGCTTCCATCGTTTTCTTTGTCCACGTTTCATCCTTGCAAAACCTTTACGCATCACCAATTCACATCTCATTTTATTAGAAACTTGATGTCCGAAACGTCTGATGCCGCAGAGGTGACTAAGTTAGATCGAAGGACTTCCAAGATGACCATTCAAAAAGAAAACAACATCAAAGATGCCATCGCCTCCTCATCCAGCAAGCCAAAGTTGGGATTTCACTTAGAGATCCATCAATATTTGCAGACACCACCATGACAATGCTTCACCTTGGAAATGACGCCTAAAGCACTGCTATTGTCGACCCAGATAGAAGGTCCGGAAGAGCTTTCACCCGGAACGCCTGCCAGCGGTACCACCGCCCCATGAGTGATGCCACAAATCGGAGCCTCCACAGGTGAGGCTGCGAGCTGAAGTTGAAACAAAACTTTAGGCAAGAAGAAACAAAAAGAGATAAAATCAGCATATGGAATTGGATCGGGTGACCTTTAGTTGTTATGCCATCCTTTCATACCTTTTACCTGCAACTCTTAACTTCCACTGGATATATAATTTGATTTCCAAAACCTTTTAACTCTAAATTGATATACTCATATACATTTCACATCATGCAGCTCTGAGCCATGGTCAAGAAATACCACTATTACCTTACCGCATAATAGCTACCCTACCACTTGGCATGGTCACTGCTCATTCATTCATGGAAGGATCCACAATCACTGTCGTGGACACCGCCTCTGGCTTGGTTAGATTTCTTTTTTTTGAACACAGTACACGCATAGACGCTCACATGTATAAGCTTCTACTTGGTGAAATCAATATCCAAAATTTCAAGATCCACCCTGCTATGCTAAATTTAATTATGGTTGGAACCAGTTAATTAGTCCAATTAACCACTATGACTTTGAAGCTCGCAAAAGATCTCATGAAAGAAGAAAAGGTCTACGACCTGCTCGGTGCAGATTGTAATAACTTTGTGATTCCATAATGAAGCTCCGGTGTTTCTCAAAAGAAAAAAGAAAGAAAGAAGAAAAGGTCCCTGCTGAAGCACTTATCGTTGTACTCGATCGAAATGAAATAGAAATCTAGCTGGTCTAATTTTTCATTGCTAATTTCCATCCGAGTGATTGTCATCAAGAACCATGGGACGCAAAAAGAATAACGTTGCCATAGTCACATCCTGGCTTGGTGAGAAAGAACGAGAAAAGCAGCCGAGTTTCAGCACAACCCAAGCCAAGCATATTAGTATTTGCTTTCCCCTTCCTTATCCCTTTCCTTGACTCCACTTTTTTTTTTCTCTCTCCCCGTGACGCTAACCTCCGTCAAAAGGCGGATTATTCCCCTTGCCGGATCCCCAATCTCGCAGGCCCAAACAAAGGTATCCAAGCCATAACATCGTCCCCAAATGGTGGATTAACCTCGTGCGTCGTGAGGCAGTTTTAGATGCGCTCGATCGCGCCGTTGACGTTCACCGATCCAATCTCCATCCCTTTTCTCCCAACGTGGACCGCGAGCGCCGCGCCGAAAAGAAGGATCGCGATTCCCCGATCGCCAAGCGCCCAAGCCTGGGGCTGCCTCGCCGTCGCCGGCGGCCGAGAGAGAGACAGAACTGCGAGTCATACATCAAAATCGTATGCAAGTCCTATTTTTTTTTTCAAAATACAATTCTAGGTGTAGGTGTAAAGACATGCCCTTCGCACATCCAAATTTTCATGCCACGCTCCCACAACTAATAAACCATCAAAATTAAAATTAAGGGCACCCACTTTCGACCTGTTCTCCGAAACGTCATTTTCCACCCGAAATTTATACCGAAGCACTAAAATCCAAAATCCAACCGGAACGGAGCACTGGAGTAGGACCCACACGCAGAAAAAAAAATCTGGAGTATACTGGCATCTTCATCCCCACCCACTTTCATTAGGGTGTATTTAGATTACTTTCTATTTTGTATTTTTGCGTTTTTAGAAGAGAATCTTTAATATTTGAAGTATTAAATATAGACTAATCACAAAACTAATTACAGATCTTGTCTGTAAACTACAAGATAAATCTAATGAGCATAATTAATCTATCATTAGAGCATATTTATTGTAGCATTACTATAACAATTTAGTGTATAATTATATCATAATTAGGCTCATTAGATTCGTCTCGCGATTTATAGTCCATTTGTATAATATAATTTATTTTTTAACTATATTTAGTACATCGTACAAGTGATTTATAAAAAAATTACATTTTGTGTTTTGGATCTTGAACAAGGCCTTAGTTTCATCCTCGCGGCGCTTGTCCTTGATGGCACGAGCCCGGGGGCCGTCCTACTCCTCCCAAAAGAAAACGTCAACACCACCACCACCCACGCCAATTGACTTTGACCGTCGACTTGCCGACGTCATCACTTCCACCATTCTTAAGGCCCGCCGCACTCTCTCTCTCTCTCTCTCCTCCCCCCGTCCCACCCAACAGCTCGCATCCGGTCGCTCGCCATGGACGCAGCCGTCGCCGCGCAGCAGGCGAGGCGCCGGATCCGGCCGCCGGAGCCGCTCGTGATGGCCGCGGCGCCGCCGACGCCGGCCGCGTTCCGGTGCCCGATCTCGCTGGAGGTGATGCGGTCGCCGGTCAGCCTCCCCACCGGCACCACGTACGACCGCGCGTCCATACAGCGGTGGCTCGATTCCGGCCACCGCACCTGCCCCGCTACGCGGCTGCCGCTGGCGTCCACCGACCTGGTCCCCAACCTGCTCCTGCGCCGCCTCATCCACCTGCACGCCGCCACGATGCCGCCGTCGCCGTCGCCCGAGGAGGTGCTGTCGCAGCTCGCGGCCGCGGACGGGGAGCCCGCGGCGGCGGAGAAGGCCGTGCGCTCGCTCGCGGCCAAGATCGCGCCGGAGAAAGGGAAGCGCGCGTCCGTCGCGTCGGCGGTCGCCGCCGATCTCGACTCCGCGGTGCCGGCGCTCCTCTCCTTCGCGAAGGGCGGGGCGGGCGCCGACGCGCGCGTGGACGCCGTGAGGATCCTGGCTACCGTGGCCCCGGAGCTGGTCGCTTATCTCACGGAGGATGGGATGGAGAAGCGCGGGAGGGTGAACATGGCGGTGGAGGCCCTGGCCGCCGTCTTGTCCGCGGCCGGAGTTGCGGAGGAGGCGAAGGATGCGCTCGTCGTTGCTCTCGTCGCCGAGGACCTGGGCCGCGTCGTGACGACGCTGCTCGGCGCGGGCGCGAACGGCGCCGCGGTCCTGGAGGCGATCCTGACGTCGCCCGCGGCGGACGCCGACGCCAAGACCGCCATCGCCGACAGGCCGGAGCTGTTCCCGGACCTCGTGCGGATCCTCCGGGACGCGGCGTCGCCGGCGGCCATCCGGTGCATGGCCGCGGCGGTGCAGGTCCGCGGCCGCCCGGCGCGCGCGTCGATGGTGCGGGCCGGGGCCATCCCCGCGCTGGCGCTGGCCGTGGCGGCCGCGCCCACGGCGGCGGCGGAGTCCGCGCTGCGGCTGCTGGCGGAGGCCGCCCGCTGCGGCGACGGCAAGGCGGCCATCGCGGCCGACGCGGCCGAGGTGGCGGCCGCCGTGATGGGGCGGATGATCCGGGTGGGCCCGGCGGGGCGGGAGGCCGCGGTGGTGGCGCTGTGGCTGTCCTGCTGCGCGGGCGGCGGGGAGCGGCGGATGCGGGAGGCCGTGGCGTCCGCGCCCGAGGCCGTGGGGAAGCTGCTGGTGGTGATGCAGGGGGACTGCGCCCCGACCACCTCGCGGATGGCCGGCGAGCTGCTGCGGGCGGTGCGGCTGGAGCAGGAGCGCAAGGGCATGGTCGCCGCCTACGACAGCCGCACCATCCATGTCATGCCGTACTGATCGGCCCGGCGGGAACGCCGTCGCCGTGCGCCTAGCTCGCAGCTGTAATGCAGTCGTAGTGGTGTAGTAGTATAGTATGTAATGTAGGGGGGTCGGAATGGGATCACCATCTGCTTTGCAAATATGCTGCTCGATTCGTATGAGGAAATCGTTGTAGAAACTCGAATAAGAACGAGAATTTCGTCGCGCAGGCAAGGCGTGCCGGATTCTGGCACCGATCTGGCTGGCTGGGGACGAAGGCACAAAGTCAAAACGAAGACAGAATGGCAGTAGCGTTTTTGCACGAGATTCTGATTTGTGTTCGTGTTGGATCAGAGTGCTGCCTTTTGTTCCCTTCTGAATTGGCAGTAGTGTTGTTCGGAATATGTTACAAAATAAAAATATCATTAGATTAGGTCATGCAATATATTCTTATACTGAATTGATTTGGTGATATAAATATTAGTAGTTTTTTGAATTCTTAGGCCGGAGGGAGGAGTACGAGTGATTAAGATGCTTATCTCTAGAGCATGTATGTTAGATCCAAATCCAATCGACAGACGCACGGGTCGAGTCAGCCATCGGTGTCACCGCCTGCCTCAACGGCATCAGGCATTTGACGGCAGTCCAAATCAAGCAAATCTAGCGGACGCGTCCGATTGTCTGCCATCTGTAACCTGGCACAGGCATTCTTGATTCATCGTAGAGTTCCTTATTTCTAGTATGATTTGTATCTGTGACAGTGGACTGCGGGTCACGGGATCGGAGCTGAGGCACCACCCAGTGGCAAGTGGAACCACCAGCCTGTGCACTGTCTTCCCCACTTGGGCAACAGGGCAGGAGCTGCTTGCGGCCCATCTTAGGACGTTGGACGTACTGTGAACTAGTGTGTCCAGGAGCTCACTGCTTCTGTTCTTTCTTTTCTTGTCCAACTGTACTGCAACCCCTATGTGGCCCTAAGCTCAGACTATTCACACTGGTCGTACTTTAAATTCATCTTTTAAAAAATATTCTTGTCTAGTCACCGAGATTCTTTTATCTATATTCAGATTTCCTGCACCTATTTATCCTCTATATTCATTCTCTATACCAATTACCATATGCGGGGTCCACACGATAGAATTCTTTTCTCTTTTTTCTCCCTCCCTCCCCTCTCTCTCCTCACTCCCTACCTCCTCTTTTTCTCCCACCCGCCCTCCCCTGTTCCGGCCCTCCTCCATCCCGCGCCGCCCTCTTCTACTCTCCGACCACCCTCTTCTCCTCCCCCCTCGCAGGGCCATGTCGGCCGTCCGGTCGAGCAAGGAGCGGTGGTCGAGCCAGTGGAGCGCGCGCGGGGCATCGCAGAGGCGGCCGAGCCAGTAGAGGCGCAAGGCGGCCTTCCTCTCCGGTGCGCGCCCCGACCTCCCTCGCCTCCCATGGTCGGCGCGGCGAGTGGTCGGGATTGGGGCTGCGGGGTCGGCCGACGTGGCGAGCGCCCGAGGTTGGGGGCAGCAGGTGCAGCAGGATCCCTCCTCCCTCCCTTCCATGGCCGTCGTGCCTCGCTCCTCTCCCTCCTCCCTCCTCCTCCCTACCTTCCATGGCCGGTCGCTCCCTTCCTCTGCCGCCCATCCCACTCGAGCCCACCGGCGGCGTCCCCTCCCCAAGCTCCTACCGCTCCTCCCTCTTGGGAAGGCCTCGCCCTACTTCAATACGGGCTTTTGCACTCCACTCGTAAACGAGCGTTAAAGCTTTTTGAGCGAGCGAGCAAAGCCTTCCAGGGGTTTCCCCCTTCCCTCACCCGAGAATTGCATTTCCGCTTCAGCTTCCCCGGTTTAGACCGGAATCCGAAGAAAGTACTAAAGATCAGGGGCGGGGCATGGCGGCTCATCCGTCCCGGCCGGCCCCTCCCTCTCTGGCCCCCTCGATTCGGCTACTTGAGGTCGATGGAGGTCCGGCGGCGGGAGCTCGACCTCGAGCGGATCTAGGCAGCGGCAGAGTCCATGGCGGGGCAGTGGAGGCCCATGCCGCGGCGGAGGCCTTGACGACGGGCGAGCGCGGGGGCCTTAGCAGATGGTGGTTCGGGCCATGGCAGCGGTGGAGGCAGAGGCCTGCGGCGGCGGTCCTCAACGGTGGTGGTTGGGATGGCGCGCCGCAAGGCCCTTGCCACGCTGTCGGATAGCGGAGCTCCTCTACTCCTCTCAGAATACCGGAGGGGCTGCCCGTCCGTAACGATAGCGGAAGGCGTAGCGTGCTCCGTTGCAGGACTTTTTCATGTAAATCGCTACTGAAGGGTGGGATAGCGTTTGCTATCCCGTACTCACTGCGAACAGCCTGAGTACAAGTCTCCGGGTCAACTGAAAGAATTCCCTTTCAGGCTATCCACACTCATATTACTCTATATCCATCCTCTAAAGAGAATATTTTTGCCTGGTCATCGAGATTCTCTACTCTATACTCAGTTTCTCCGCACTCATCCATCCTCTATATCTCTATTCTATATCAACTACCAGCAAATGGGGCCCACACGTTAGATTTACTTAATCACACTATTCGCTTCCTCCCGCCGGCCTTCCCCTCCGACTCTCTCTTTCTCCTCCCTCCCTCCGGTGCGGCAGAGCAGAGCGGAGCAGTTGTAGCAGGGCGGCCGCGGCGAGGGTGAGCGTGCGCGGTGGGGCGGCCGCGGCGAAGGCGAGCGCGCGGGGCAGAGCAGAGCGGCTGCAGCCGGGCGGCCGCGGCACAACAGAGCGGAGCGACCGCAGCGAGGATGAGTGCGTGCGGCAGAGCGTGGCGGCCGCGGCTCAGCAGAGCGGAGCGACCGCGGCGAGGGCGTGCGCACGCGGCAGAGCGGGGCATCCGCGGCGAGGGCGAGCGCGTGAGGCAGGGCGGCCGCAGTGTAGTAGAGCGGAGCAGCCGCAGCGAGGGCGAGCGCGCGCGGCGGAGCGGCGGGGCCGAGGAGTGACGCGGCGCAGGGCAGAGGCCCCCGGCGAGAGCTCGCGGCGTCCGCCCATGCACCCCGGCGGCGGAGCTCCCTACCTCGGCGGCGGGCACGCTTCCTGGCAGCACGCCGGCGCCCGCGTCGCGCCCTGCTCCGCCCTGCCGCGCGCCGCTGAGCCGCGTCGGCCGCCACCACAACGCGTCGCGCTCTGCCCGGCCACACTCCGTTCGACGCCCTGCCATGCTATGTTCGATGCCCGGCAGCAGCGCGGACCAGGGCCGCACGGCGGCGTCGAGCAGCAGCGCCGAGCTGCTGTGCACGAAGGGCGCGCCGAGCTGCTACTGCTACATCGTCCCCGCGCCGTCTTCTCTCTTTCTCTCGTAGCGCTGTGGCGGAGGAGCAAGGCGCGACGGTGAAGGAGCAAGGGAACAACGGCGGCGGAGGAGCAGGAGCACGGCTCTTCCGGCTCCGTGCACGAGGTAGCTGTGGACGGCGCGAGGTGGGGCCAAAGAAAGATAGCGGGAGGCCGCTACCACGCTGAATATAGCGAAAGTGTTTGCTCCCTGGTGGTTAGAGCATCTCCAACAGATTACTCATTTCTCATATCTTAAATATTCTCTCTCTCCATTACCAATAGCTGCTTTTATTTTTTAGGTAATGATTACTGCAGCAGATTACTAAAATTCAATCACCAATAATAGGATAGAGGGGAAATCCCCTTCATTTAGGTGAGAGAGAGAGGTGTGTTTTGGTGATTACTAAAAACTTATAAGTAATGGGGATCGGATTGGTAATCTGCTGGAGCACCTCCATCACCAAAACATCAATATTTTGGTATTGGGAAGAGGGATGAGTAATCTGTTGGAGATGCTCTTACCGTTTGTTTCCGAGTAGCCCGATGCAGAGGAAATTATGTTATGTTGGTACTGGAGGGTGGGATACAGATCCCCGGTGCAGACAGCCTCACAGTGTAAAAACCCGGCAAGCTGCAGCCAGCCAACGTAGCCAGCCAACGTGGACTTCCGTGTGAAGAGGTCGCTAGCAAGGCTGAACCGCCGTGGTACAGGACAAATTTCGTCGAGGAGGATTGGTGGAGGGGGTACCCGACAGCTCGTTCCGTCCAACCATGGGTCCATGACGGGACCCATTCTTATCTCGGACCGACGGGGACCAGAGGCGGAGCCACCACTAGGGCGAGTTAGAGCGGCCGCCCTAGGTCCCTGTGGGTGAGCTCCACATGATATCCTTGTTCCTTCGGCGAAGGAGAACCGAAGCAGCGCGGCGGCGCCTGCGGACGCGAGAACTCCAGCGTCGGCAGTCTGGGCGTCGGTGAGATTGGGCGAGCCGCGAATGTGGGCCTTGTGGGCTGCCTGGCCTCGTGAGCTACAGCCTGCGGCCAGCAGTGCCTGGTTCTGCTTCTCCCTCACGGACAAGTACGCAGAAGCCATTCGCCTACCGCCCGCCGTCTTGCCTTCCCGTCCAGCGTCTGCCCCAGCGGCCCAGCATGCAGCACCGCGCCCTCCCCCACTCCACCGCGTCTGCAGTTGCCAGTTGGCATCGCGCATCGGCAGCCGTCGGCCGCGCCGGCCCGCCGGCGGATTCCGCTTGCTCGGCGCCGCCACCGCCTGCTGCCTAGCCGCCTCCACCGCCTGGGCCCTCGGCACCCGCCGATCGCGCCGGCCGCCGGCGGATCCCCTCGGAGCACGCCGCGGGCGCCTGCAGGGTGCAGCCGGCCCGCCTCGGCGCCTCGCCCCCAGGCCCCGACCCCCGTGCAGTGCTCCTACAGTGCAACAGCAATGCAGCATTGAGCCATTGAGGATTAAGAATTTGGTCATTTGGATTGGATTTTTGGGGATTTTTAGTCATTTGGTGATGAATAGGGGAGCAGATGAAGCTGTTGTGGGTAGGGAAGATATAGGTGCAGATCAGATCGATTCAAACAACGGCGGCATTACCACCACAACGAGGCAAGCAACTTCAATTCCAGTAAGAAAGAAGCGCTATAAGAAAATAGGTATTGCCAAATGTGTGCTTCATTATTTGATTTGATTATTTATAGTCAATTGACTGATCCAATTTGTTAACTGTACAGATTTGAAAAGTTTCTTTGGTACTACTAGTAGAAACTCAGCAAGTGAAAGTAACTCGGGCCCAAGCACTCATGAAAGTGGTAATGTTGCTTCTTTGGTACTACTAGTAGAAACTCAGAAGTGACATGTATCATCGATAATTCTATCATTAAAAGGTAATATCTTGCTTTTTATTGGTTGTTTTACAGGTTTTACTCAAAACCTACATGATGTCGTTGTTAGCCAAAATTTTATGGTAGAGCTCCGCCCTATGTCCTTTCCTGAGCTGGCTTTGCCACTGACGCGGACGGCCGCTTCGTTTTCACGGCTGTGCAGTGGTAGCCGATATGGTCACCGCCTGATGACCCTGGTGCTCGTGCCGCCGGGCGACCGAGGCTCCGACGGAGACGAACTAACACGCGGTGAGGTCAACTGCAAAGTTTTGGGATTTGATTCGGCGAGGAAAGACCGAGGTGTGCTGTTTGGATCAGATGATCCTGGTCACAACCTGTGTCGTTCGCTCCCCCGTATCACAGTCTGGTCGCAGCATGTGCTCCTCGTGTATGATCTGGTCACAGCTCATGGCGATCTGCTTCGGATTTGGGACCGGATCTCTGCTCGATCCCGGGCTCGAATCGGCAGCCTCGCCCTCGCCCGAGTTTCTTTCCGGATCCGGCAGTCTGCGCGTCAATATAAGTCCAAGCCTAAACCCTACACGATCCCAGAATAGGTCCTGTCCCTCTCGGCTACATCGATCCTCCCGCGCCGCCGCCGCCGCCGCCGCCGCTGCAACAGGGAGGCGAGATGGCGCCACGAGGGCCGCCCTTCGACTTCGACCTCAACGAGCCGCCGCCGGAGGACGACGGGGCGATTGGCGCCTCTCCTGCCCGGGCGCCGGAGCCCGTGCGCGAGCCCTCGCCGAGCGATCTGCTGCCTCCGTTGCCGCACGAGACGCTGCCCTCGCCACAGCACGAGGATCCGTTGCCTCCGCCGGGGCACGATCCGCTGCGGCGGCCCGTGCCCGAGTCCTTGCCGCGCGATCCGCTGCCATCGCCGGCACCTGAGCCGTCGCCGCGCGATCCTCCGCATCTGCCGTCGCCGGTGTTAGACCTGGAGGCGCCATTGTCTCCTCTCGACGATGACGACTACGACTACGACGAGGCGGACCTGCCCCCGCCCCCGCCTCTGCCTCCGTTCGGCCTGCCCGTCGCCGCGGCGCCGGCGCTGTCGTCGTCCAGCGTGGACACGCCCCGCGCGGTTCCGGCACCCCCGAGCCGCCGCGGCGGGAGAACGTCGCGGGAGCCGTTCGGTGACGCCGCTCGGCTCTCGTCGCCCGAGGATCCGGCTCTGCGTGGCCCCTCCAGGGCGGCGAGCGGCGCGGCGCCTCCCCGCAGGTCGCGGAGCAGGCGGCACTCGTACGGCCCCCGCGACGGCGGCGCGATCTCCAAACAACGTCGCGTCGACTGCTACGACGAGGACGCCAGGTCGTCCCGGAGCGGGAGCCGCCGCTCGGAACCCGGCTCCCCGCGTCGGCACGAGCGCTCGGAACTCGCCTTCCCGCCTCTGTACGAACCGGGTGGTGGAAGGCGTGCGCCGGCGGGGCATGCCTCGCCGGGCGCGCCTCCGAGGAACCGCCGCCGCCGCCGCCGCCGGCCGCAGCACGAGTACCAGTACCCGGGCCCCATTCACAAGCAGCGGGGCCTTGGCCGGGAACAGCCGCAGGGCATTCGAGGCCACGAAAGGACACAGGCCCATCAGGGTCGTCATGGGCCTCGTGGCCCAGACGTGCCAAAGATGGGCTACTCTTCTTACGGTCCGCTATCCGGGTCGTTCGTCAGGTGGGGTTCTCCCGACGATGGCCGGCAGAGCCCGGAAAAAGACGACATCAACGGTGGGTATCACCAGCGCGGGGAAGCGCCGCCTGCTTTCAGGCCGTCCTCTCGACCGCGCGGCGGGGATAATCCGTACAATGGTCGCCGAGGCCAGGCGCAAGAACCCCCGAAGATCGGCGGGTATCAGCACGGTGGAGCGCACGGCGGGGACGGCTCATCCGGCGAACGGCAGAGCCCGTCGCGACAGCCCGTCAGCGGCGGTGCGTATCGGCAAAGGAAAAAGCCTCGTGACCAGCCGTACCATCCCTACGCACGGGACGGCGGCGCGCTCGACAGGAGCGGCGGCGGCGGCGGGCAAGCGTGGCGCGCGCCGGCGTGACAGCAAGCGGCGCACGTCCGGCGGAGGGCCTTTTCGTGGGCGGCCGTACTACGGAGATTGATGTGCGGAAGTGAATCCATGGAATCTCGAAACCGTCTCGACTCATGTTATGTTTTGGTTAGATTTTATCTGGGGCCCAAGGGACCAGTCGCCTGGCATGGAGCATCTGCTAAATTTCAGAGAGTTTTGTACTCTTCTCTCTCGGTATGGGTTTCCATTTTGCTTCGATCTCGGCCCACGGCCGTGTCGGGCAGCAGAGCCCGGCAGTCTGCTTGCCTGGACCGATCGTTGCCGACGGCAGGGTGAGCTGCCGCGGCCTGAAACCCTCGTCCAAAACCACGGGGCTTACAGCTTCATCGACGGACGAACTTGCTGGCAGTGACCTCGGCAGGCGGACCGAGTTCAGGTCAGCGGACGAGCAAGCGTGCCAAACGCCTCCCGGTGGCCACGACCACCAAGCAGGCACAGGACCTCGTAGGCGCATAGCGTCGGACATGTACAGCGAATCCCCACCGCACCACCACCATTATTCACCGGGATAGTACTGTGTCCCCGCGGCTGCGTGTCAGCGTGTGAAGCGACGCCAACGATGTGGGCGCGCCCGATGCCCTGACCGGCTGGGCGGCCAGCCGCACGCGAACTGCGGCCCCCCTCGGCCCCTCGCCGTCGCGCCGGGAGCACGACCGCCACCAACCCGTGTGGCCCCGGCACGGCCATTGGCCCGACGACAACTCTCGTGTTGTCCGCACGACATGCGTGCATGCTCATGGTCCTCGACGGCGTCTGCTAGGCTGGCGCCCAGGCCCCTCCATCCCTGGAGTCCCTGGACCCTGGATGTAGAGCAGCACTGCACGCCACTCCCTCCGCTGGCTCAGAGGCCGGCGAGCGTGCCGACGAAGCTCCGTCGAGGTCGAGGACGGACATTGCCCGGGTCGCCATCACGCGGGAAAAGATCGTCGTCCACGCCGTACGTGTTGATGATGCCCGTCTTGATTGTTTTGCAGTTTTGCTGGTGGAGCGATCTCGATTAAGAGAAGCGTCCGTCGACGGACTACAAGGGGAGTCCCAACCCAAACTCCACCATAAAGTCTTAGCCTCTTATTTATTGTGTTTTGCTGATGTGGCAATATATTTATGGAAGAGAGAGAAATCAAGACTCCAAATCTTCACGCAAATTAATAATGAATATGAGAGAGACAAGTGAGCCATATAAATTAAAGTAACACATTTGTATTGGGAAGTATAGTTTCTTGTGACGGAGTCTTTGAGGCTTAGACTCTATGAGTGGAGTCTGCATTGGGACTGCCCTGATCATCTAGCTGGCGGTTTGCATCGCCGAAGCTTGGCTTGAATGCCCCGGTTGCTTCTTAAGGAAGGTATATATCATAGGACGACCTTAAGGTCGCGTCGCCGTCCGCGCCGGCCCGCTTTGCGCTTGCGCCCATCGTCGAACTGGGCCCACATTTATGCCGCGAGAGTGAGAGGAAACCGCCTTCGTTGTTCCTTGCTGCTGAAATGTTGTCTTCCCTGGCAGTGCTGAATTGCTGATGCGTGATGGTGTCCGCGCACGTAAGTAACGCCATCAACATCTTCGATTGCAGTTTTGAAGTTTGTACATAGCTTAGCAAATCATCTCTCTGATGGGCTTTCAGAATTCAGAGCCAGTCAAGCGACGCCAGAAACACATCCTTAAAAAAAACGGCAGAAACATCCTCAGATTCTGATCTAAGCCAGACAGTGTTTGACGGCTCAACGCCCGCGGAAGCTCTTACGTGCTGGAGTCCTGAAAACTTGGGTTTTGTTTGGCATGATGTCAAAATCACCCACGGAAGATATCACTAACGTATGTAGAGACTGGGTTGATGTACACGGATCCCCCCTTCGGCCTTCCACGTAGGGGAAATCCTTTTGTAGATGCATATTGTTGCTGCGAAATTTAGACCGCTGAATGTTGCAGAGCACGGCGCGTTAAGGTCTGGGAGTTCTGCTTATCTCCTATGCAGATCCTACTATCAAGGTTCGTGGCTTACCATTCAATTTGATTTGTAGCTGAGAAGGAAAAAATAATCAGTAATTAATTAACATAGAATCTATCGGCTGGTGATAGTTTCCGAATAATTCCACAAAACATGATATCAGCCAAGGATGAGATCATCGCCTATAGAACTGTTCACATGTGATCAGTGACGGAGCGTGGAAGTAAACCAGGGGGGCGACATGGATTGGGCCGCCACCTCGGCGGCGCCGAGGAGGTCCGGCGCCTCCATGAGTCCGGCGAGCTCCGCCGCATCGTGGCCCCCGCCCCCGCCTTCCCCTCCGCTTGCGCCCGCTGCGGCGGCGAGCGCTACATGTTCTGCGGCGCTTGCGACGGCAGCCACAAGCGGTACAGCCTCAAGGGCGGCGGCGGGTTCCGCGCCTGTGCCGACTGCAACGAGAACGGGCTCGTCCGGTGCCCCGGCTGCTGCGCCCCCGCCGCCTGAGCAAGGGGACAGGCGAGGTGAGCGCGAAACAAGGGGGGCCGGGGCCCAGTTTCGCCTCCATTACCCTACGCCACTGCATGTGATAGCAAAAACCCAAAACTAAACACAAATCCAATTGCAAAGAAACACGTCCAGCTCATTAAATTCAACCATTAGTCGGATCGGACCTAACAAAACAGTGCTAACAACCAGGGTGATAAACTAAACAAAACTTGCTGATGAATCCAGTTGCAAAAGGATTTGTTCTTAATTCATGATTGTGATCGGCTAAAACAGCCAATTAATAACTCAAGCTATAGCAGGTCGAATCTAACTGATTAGATTAACTTAAATCTACCACTTAAAGATCGGACCTAACCGAGACAGTCGGAGATAGCAAAGCCAAGTTAAACAAATCGGCCGATAAAGTTGACCATAATAAGGAACGAGATTTGAATGATTTAATATGAAATGAACATCATTGGTTCTATCGGCTATTTAAAACTCTGCAAGGAAGGAATTAGGTAAGAACCGATCACTACTACAGATCATCAGTTTTGTCCCGGTTCCAAATGGCCATTTGTCCCGGTTTTGGAACCGAGATTCGGCTGCCGGGACAAAAGCCTCCAGGCTTTAGTCCCAGGTGGCAGAACCAGGACTAAATGTCCCTGACGCTAAAAGAATTTTTGCGCCCCGCGGGATTCGATCCCAAGACCTATTGCTTAGCGCATGGTTTCCTTGCCAACTCACCTAAGTAGTACATATGACTCAGTACAGAATAACTTCTTTTTGAACTATCACGTGGAGGGGCATTTTGTCCGAGTTGGTAACACCAACCGAGAAAAAAAGAGTGCTTTAGTCTGGGTTGGTGCCACCAACCGGGACAAAAGAGTCACCCTTTAGTCCGGGTTGGTGTTACCAACCGGAACAAAAGGCCCATGTCCCCTCCGCTGGCCTGGCTAGCCGTTGGACCCAGGACAAAAGCCACCTCTGGTCCCGGGTCCAAAGGCAGCCGGGACAAATGGCCTGGATCAAAGGCCTGTTCTGTAGTAGTGGATAGATCTCAACGTGCGATAAATTGTGAAGTCTAATAAAAACACATAATAGATGGGACCTAACCGAGACAGTCTTACACGTAATAAAACAGATTGATGACTTGTGAGCTCAAACTAATTAACAAGAGATAGATTGAAACAATGACAGTCTTGTTAAACTCATATGAGATCGGAAAACTTGGTAGATAAACTAAACAAAATTACAACGCTGTGCCCGTAACTAAAGTTTAGCAAATTTGGTAAGACGATGCTTATGAGCAAATTGGAGGTCCGACCTACTCCTACTTCTAGGGTTTTGATGTGGCGTCGGAAAGAGATGTGTATTGATTGACGGATGTTATTTACAAAACTCTGAGGTCTACTATTTATAGCCTGCTACTAAGACAACTAACCTGTTACGACTTAATATACTTTTTTTTAAAGAAAACAACTAAATCCACTATATTTACAAGATACTTTCCAAAAGAATCAGACTCCAAGATCTTCTGATGACGCCGTCCTCTCATCCGACTCATGCTGGCTAACCATGGAGCCGCTTTTGACCAGCCTTTGATCGCACCTTGACCATGCCTGCGCAAGAGAGTACTACCTAACTAGTAACTAGGAACCATTATTTGATGAATTGCTATCCAATTCATGTGTGATCTATGTTGTGATCTATCATGTGGTCTATGACTACTGTCCACGTCCTCGTCATCGTCTAACCAACAAGCAAATCTGAGCAGGGGTATATGTAGAATGTTGACCACACACATATATATAGTAGCTAGGACCTAGTAGGAGAGTAAGAGCCTTTATTTGATTAATTGATACTCCCTCCATATTTCTTTACTTGTTGTTAGGACAAAAAAAGTTCATTTTAGTATAAACTTGTTGTCTGAAACGACAACTAAAAGAATACGGAGGGAGTACTATGCAAGTGTGATCAATGTCCTAGATGTGGGCGATTGGCGTCCATGGTCTATGGCTGCATACGAGTCTAAGCGTTTCGGTCTCCCAGCTGCACCAGCGTCGCCCCCGGGCATATATATATATATATATATATATATATATATATATATATATATATATATATATATAACACTGCTTAGTGCTTACGATAGCTCGCAGCAGCATCTCTGCACATCCATGCAATGCTCTGGATGATCTATCAGCCCACCCGATGGAAGCACGGAGCACCCACGTGCACTCTAGCAATCGAGCAGCGATCACCGTCGCTTTCTTCATGCCTTACACGCGTGTAATAGCTCACCGACAAGCCTGTTGGCTCTCTAGTCAGTGTAGGCGTGCAGTGCTCGCACCAAGCAGTCCGAGAGTAATGGTCTGTCTGTCCTGCAACTGCCGCTGTCGTCCAACACTCCAACGCCATCGCTTATGCACTAAGGCCGTGTTTAGATCCGATGGGGGTGTAAACGTAAAAAAAAAATTCAAAGGAATTTAGGTAATTTGAAGTAATAAATGAAGTTTATTTGTAAAACTTTTTGCACAAATGAGTTGTAAATCGCGAGACGAATCTAATGATGCTAATTAATCCATGATTAATTAATAATTAGCGGATGGTACTGTAGCATCACTGTTGCAAAATCATGAATTAAGTAGGCTCATTAGATCCGTCTCGCGATTTACAGTCTAACCATGCAAAAAGTTTTGTAAATAGACTTCATTTAGTACTTCAAATTAATAAGATTCATTTGCACTTTTTTACGTTTACGGGGTAAGAACTAAACAGAACCTAAAAATATCGTCCGCTTGAGGAGAACCTGATCATATCAATTCCCCCGCCATGCCGCCGTCCTCGATCGGCTGCCGGCCGGTCCAGCCTCTAGCTTCTCCTCGGAGCACCGATTGGCCGGCCGCTGGCGTGCGCACCCCGGTTGTTCGCGGCACTAACTCGATCGCGCGCGAGCGGCCCGGCGGCGTCAGCTAGCAGAGGCGTGCAGGCCAAGCGAGATCGAGCGAGGCGAGCCTTCATCATGCCCTAATAAATAGTAATAAGATCAGCTTAACCATGGCGCCGTACGGTACGGATTGTTCTGCGGACGACGATCACCAGTGCGCAACGCATAGGAGCGGCGTGGCTTTACTTCTCGTGCTTCGATTGGACTGCTAGAAAAATCACATAAGTACCGGTCAGCAACCCCTTTATACCGGACGGCTGACCGGTACCGTTTGGCCGATACTAAATTGCGTGCCATTTAGTACCGGTCAAAACACCCGGTACTAAAGTGGACGTTAAACAGTTTTACAGTAAAAAAATAAAAAAATACCTTGAATCCCCGGGAGGCCTGCACACGCGCAACGCCGGCTGTACCGCCGGTGTCTTGGGCCGGTACTAAATAGCCCTCTACGGGTTACTTAAAAAAGAATGAATCTTCTACCTAGTCGGTGTCTTGGGCCGGTACTAAATGGCCCTCTACGTGTTACTTCAAAAGGAATGAATCTTCTACCTAGTCACATCTGGTGCACACGTGGGATGGTAATTTCTACTAAATGGCCGCGCCATTTTAGTACCGACTCAAAACACCGACCAGTACTACAAGACGATATTTAGTACCGGCCGGTACTTAAATGGCTCAGGAGCCGTTTAAATTTTGGCCCGGTACTAAAATGACCCCGGGGCAACGTTAGTACCGGACCAAAATGTGCCCGGTACTAAAGTCCACAGACGAATGAGCCATTTTCTAGTAGTGGGAGGTCATCAAGCTGATCGAGCACAGTAACCGACTTGATGCATGTAGTAACGAATCTGTTCGGCGGCTAACTTGTAATAACGAGGAATAGGTAGGGATGGTAAAGAGTCTTAATTTTTAGTCTATAATATAAGGGCTGGCTCCTAAAAGAGTTGGGTTTTAATCTTATTCAATTTTGAGCTAAAAAATTAAAAGTCAAATTGAATTGTGAAGAGAGTATTAGGACCCTGGTCTATTACCATCTCTAGAAACGGCTCGTGTCCTTCGTTTCAGGGGATGATGGTTTGTTCAAAAGAGTCTGTTTGTATATGTGTGTGCACATAGCAATGTGGTATCATGGCAGCACGTTCGCATGCATGTTGTTCGTTCCATAGAAACCAAACTGAAGCTTTAATTTCTGAAAAATGTTTCTCATGCGAGAAACCAAGTTAATTTTATTGAGCCCCTCTTCATCAGAGCAAAAATGGGGGGAACGAATCGTTTCTCCTGCAGGTTTCTGAAAATAACATGTATTGCCTGCTCCGATCCGTTTCATACACACTCACGTTTCAGCACTTGGAGAAGCGCGACTAGAAGCTACAGCACTTGGATGGCACAGTGTCATGACCAGGGTTAAAAAAACCGACCGAAACCGGTCCGGTTTCACCGGTAACCGGTCATACCGGTCCGGACCGGTTCCGGTTCTGGCTGGTACCAAACCGGTCCAAATTCAAAATTCAAATTTATATTCTAAAAAATGAAAAATTCCCAAAAAAAATTCCTAAAAATACTTCAAATTGCGATGAATCTAATGGTGTCAACTTTTTTCAAATATTCATTCATTTAGTATACTTTGCGAGCATTTGAAGTTAAACAAAAAAAACGTACATACAAAAGTATACAAATACAATGTAAAAGTAGTACAAAAGAGGGTTGGAGGGTTCATTTAGGCTAAAATATATTATACTAGTATAATTTACGGGCATTTGAATTTAAACCAAAAAAGAAAAAAAATTTGAATTTGGCCGGTTACCACTCAAATCGACCGGTTACCACTCAAACCGACCGGTAACCGGTCAAATCGGTCTGGTAAACTGCTACCGGCGGGCGGCGGTTTGAGCCCACCGGTCAGAATTTTTAACCCTGGTCATGACACATAGTCGACGACAAGTTCGCAACGATTTAATTTGATGTGGGTTATGTGAACCCGGCCAATGCAAGACCCCTCATCAAAGCCGCTAATAATTCGGTGCTTTGACTTTCTCTGCCGCGCGCTCGCACGCACGGGGACATCGTATCAAATGTGACGTGAAATGCCGCGCGCGGTATGCATGTGAGTATGTCCGTACGTATAAGAAAGGGCAACAAGATCCAGCTATGTACGTACGTACCAGCGCACGTTGGGCAAATCATGATGCCCTGGACCAGTAGTATCTCCAGGGAAACAGCTTGTACGTTTACCATCGGAGCGATGGCATGAACAGTTTGGCGTCAGGACAGAATCGTTGAAACATCAATCGTGTACCACCCACGGCCTGCCTACGTGTGTTTATTAGTACAAGAGTAGTTCAGCAGAAGAGAAGGCACACAAGCCAGACTGACCTATTACTGCCCATAAAATTTGGCACTGCTCTTTCATGTTCCTGAGGTTTTTGTTGCATGACAATTATTTTTACGCCTCCATGTTTCGTATAAAATACTCCAACTCGACATTACGGCTTAATTGGATGAAGATTATTTTTAGCGAAACACTCGACAAAAATACGATCGAATACAATTACCAGTTTTCAGTAAGTAAAAAAGATAACGGGAGTAATTAATTTAAGTCATGGGGAAAATGAACCGTACGTAAGCAACTCTGTGATACTTTAGAAATTGACACGATATTTTTTGTTAATGAATAATTAAGAATCCTGAGCATCGCAATGAATTGTAATTATCTTCAGGATATTTTTAGTAATTTGTCTTAACACGCTGTGCTGACACATACAAAAGGCTAAAAAAATGTACCGATTACATTTACTTATTAGTATTTCCTCGCATAAAATGGCTCTTGTTAGTATTTGTGCCATAACAATGCAGTTCAAAACAAGTTTTTCTTTCTGGTGAAGGAATGCAGCTTCAATTAAGTTTTTTTCTGGGAGCGAATGCAGCTTTCAATAACAGTCCTTTTCAAACAGGAACAGCAGGAGGAGGAACGAACCCACCCCTTGCCGCAACGGGCTCCTATACATCTTGTGTAAGATATATGAGCTATTCATCTTTAAAGTCCATTTGACCCAATTATCCACTGTAAATATGTTCAATATTTTGATAGTGTTAACTCAACATTTTTTTAAATAGATTCAACATTGAAAGTACTAAATCGAAATGTTGAAGGCGCTTCTTCTCCGGCGAGCAGCCTTCTTCTCCGGCGAGCTCGGCACGAGGCGGCGGCGGTGTGCGCCCGCGCGGAGGAGCGGCGACGTGCGTGGGGCGGCGGCGGCCGGCGAGCGTGCCGCGCACCTGCGCAGAGCAGCGGCGGAGCATCGGCGGCGGTGCGCTCCCGTGCGGAGCAGCGGCGGTGCGCGCCCCCGTGGAGCAGCGACGGCGGGGCAGCGCGCGGTGGCGGGGTAGGGGAGGGCCAACGCGTGGGCAGGAGAGGGCCGGCGGCGCTGTGCGAGTGCGGCGGTGCGGGTCGACGTGGGTGGCGGCGGGGGCAGGGGAGGGAGCACGGGTGAGAGGGGGGTGAGGGTGTGTTGATCCAACGGTTATAGATGGTTACACGAATCTCAAACACTGAAAGGTGAGTAAGAAAAAATCTACCGGAAGATATATAGGATCCATCGTGCCGCAACAGTCCAGTAAATGGCCGGCTCAAGAAACATCAGGCCCACGCATGGTGAACAGTTCCAGCGCCAGGGCCCATCTCTTTCGCATCAAGCCCAGTCGTGGTCGCGGCGAACGGATCGGCTTATGGATCGGGCCCACGTTGCCCGCGGACCACACGTCGGAAACGGAACGAGATCCGCTGCAGTTGAGTGCCCTGCAGTGGTGTCCCTGACACGCGGATCCCTTTCCGTCGGAAACGGTCGAGCCGGGGCGCAACAGCCTCACCGTCCGTCCGTCCCCAAGCTACAGCCGATGCCGACTCGTCCCGGACCCGTGCATCGGAAGAGGTCCGGGAGCACAGCACCGTTGGTGTGGCCAGATCCAGTCCAACCCGTCTCGATCGATCTGCGTGTGAGTGGAGCTGATTCCCTGACGATATCCAAGAGAGAGCTCTGGCTGGAATCAGCGCGAAGCAGGAGAGAGCTCCCGTGCAACCAGCTGCTTCGAGATCGAAAACGTCCCGTGCACAGCCGGGTCAACACGGCTCGGCGGTCGTTGCTTTGCCCGAAGTGCGCGGCGGTTGAGAGCGGCCGCCCATGGCTGTGTGGCCGGCCGGCGTACGTAGTCACCCCCAGCTAGCGCCCCGCCGGCCGCCTGCCCATGTGATTCCGTTGCCACCGGTCGCTCTCCCGGAGTTAACGCCCCGCGCCCCGGGCGCTGATCTTTCCACCAGCCGGCCGGAGGAGGGGGGAGCCCGACCCGTCGTCGCTGTCGCCGACCGGTGGCCGATCGGGACGCGTCGCGCCCCCACCGGCCGACCGCCAGGCGGGCGGGCGCGGGGGACGACGAGCAAAGGCCGAGCGCGCGGCGATGGTGGCGCGGGCCGCGCGATGCCAGCGGGGGACGCCGTGCCGGGGGCCGGCGGTAGGAGCCACAGGACGATGACGGGCGCGGCGCGCCAACCGCCGCGCGCCGTGCCGGGGCCGGTCGAGGGGAACGGCGCGGCCGGGCAAGCGCGCGCACGGCTATTGATTGGCCGCCCCGGCCTGCGCGCGCGGACGGAGCGAGGCTGCGCCGGCCCGTGTGTGGACCGGCGATCGAGCGAGATCGTCCCACAGGTGGCCTGTGGCATTGCTGCGCGCGGTGCCGGACGTACTCGGCTCCCGGCGCGTACGTGCTGCGTGCACTGTGCAGGTTGGCTCATGGGCAATGCGCCTGCTTGGTGGGTGGGGCTGGGTCCGGCCGGGCCGTGCACTATGCAATCAACCCGTAGCGTCGCATGATTTGGTCGATTGGTCGTGGCAACTTTTTATTCGTGTCCGATACGTGGACACGTACGTCTCATCTTCGCAATGTGCACGTGAACATCCATGTGAACACGTAGAGAGAGTGTGGCCTGCTAGCTGTATGTGTACTCGTTCCGATTGCAAGGACGACGCCCTCGGCGGCGTCGCTTGGGCATGGCTCGGCCAGCAACAATAATGTACAGTAGCTAGCTAGGCTTAGCTCCAACCGAGAAGCAAGCAAGTGTCGCTGACGTCGTCGAGCTATTGGGGTGCCGGAGCTGACGACGTCGCGGCTTGCCCGGATCGGGCACGCATCCGTAGGTGTGGCCGATCCAATGAGTGACGCGGACCTCGTGGGGGGCCACAAAGGCGGCGTTGCGTCCCGATGCGCGAACGTGCGGGGTGCATCGTAGGCTCACATCACGCCACATGTTGGCGCACCGGAATGGACGTCGACCCGATCGACCGATACGAGAGCGTGCGTACCCCGGCGTCGGCGATCCCGAGGATAGGAGTGATCAGATTACTCTCCCACACGGCGGCTACCGATCAGGCCCCGCACCTCACGCGTTGTAGCTCCGCCACGTGAGGAACCTGGACCACACGACGATGGCGGCGGCGGCGGCGGCCGGCCGGCGGCGTCCTGGGCTGCTAACCCGCCGCTGGCTGCAGGTCGAGTTCACGCCGGCGAGCGAGAGGCGACAGCGCCCGGCGCGCACCATGTGCATGCCCCTGGCGTTGCGTGCTTCGGTGGTCTCGGAGTACCTTCACACATGACCAGCGCCGATTCCGCCAAACATGCGCGCACAGCTCTAGCTTGCACTGTATTCGTCTCCATGCATACCATGGAACTGGAAGTATCTTCTTTAATACGTAGTAGTACTTACATACAGCTAGGGCGAGAGAGATGCCACAGTGTTTCATTTGCGCGCGGCTTCCTCCAAAGTCGCGGGACATTAAACCCTAGCGATCGTGACCTGATGCCGATCGACCTTAGCGCTATATAGCTAGCTTATTAGCTAGCTCACTCGCTGCTTTAAAACTCCAGCTAGATCGGCTCTCCTCTTTTACCCTCAATTTTTTTTTCTCACGACGTTCCCATCAATGCGTCGCACTACTGTTCTCTCCATCGCACGGCCGTTATCGTCACCGCACGGCGCCATTGCGGGACACCATCAACATCGCTGTAGCCGCTAAAGGGACCGCGCCGGCCAGGTCACTCGTCCATGTCCGCGATCCACAGCCACAGCCACCACAGGCATCCGTGGTGTCCATCAGCACAGGCTTGCTAGTACTGGTAGCTCGATCCCATGCACATGGACCGCCACCAACCGGAGAAAGAAGAAGGGGAGGAAACCAACTCGTCCTGCTGCCGCTCGACGCTCGCTCTCCCCCACATATATAAACACCGCCCCCATCACCCGCTCGATCGATCCTGCTCTGACGGATGAAGCTCTCCTCACCGGCATCGCGCCTCGCCGAGAGCTCCGAGATCCTCCTCCTCCCGCCGCACCGCCAGCAGCGCCGCGGCGGCATCGTCGTGGCGCGGATGTTGCCCTCCCACTGCGACGACGGCAGCGGCGCGCTGCCCTACGCGGCGGCGGGGCGGCGGGCGGCGGCGCTGCTCGACCACCGGCGGTACCGGCCCAACGTCGAGGTGGCGCCCAGCTGCCCGCGCTGCGACTCGCCCAACACCAAGTTCTGCTACTACAACAACTACAGCCTCAGCCAGCCGCGCTACTTCTGCAAGGGCTGCCGACGCTACTGGACCAAGGGCGGCTCCCTCCGCAACGTGCCCGTCGGCGGCGGGTGCCGGAAGAGCCGCCGCGGCAAGCCGGTGCGCGCCGGGCCCGTCGCCGGCGCGGTCGCGCCCGGTAGCGCTGGTGCCGCGGCGGCGGCGTTCGCGCACCGGTCGTCTTTCCACGGCACGCTGCGGCCGGATCTGCTCCTGGAAGGCATGGTCGGCAGCCCGGCCGGCGGCCTCTGCCAGCCTATGGACGCCGCCGACAAGCCGGCCGCGGTCCAGGGGTCCCCGATCGACTTGGCGTTGCTGTACGCCAAGTTCTTGAACCATCAGCCGGCGGCGGTCGAGCAGTGCGCCGCCATCCTGCCGGAATCGCTCGACACCTTGAGTGGCTCATCGAGTGACACGAACCCCAACGTCCCGCCGCCGGATCACCATCCCTTCCGGCGAGCGCAAGACGAGTTCGGCGAGCTTTCCGCGCCGGCGAGCGCGGATCCCAGAGCAGCCGCGCAGCAGTGCCCCGACGCGCGCACGGAGGTGCTTGGGGAGCTCAGCTTCAGCGTGGAGCAGAGCTGCTTCGACTCGCTCGGGTTGCCGACGGACGACGGCGATCTGATCCTGCCGTCGACGTGGCACCCGGAGGCCAAGTACGAGCCGTTCGATCCGCTGCCCGAGGACGCCATGAGCCTCCAAGGCGGCAGCTCCGGCGGGGATGATGTGTGGAGCAGTGCGTTGGCCTGCCAAGGACTGGAAGCAGCTCTCTGCAGGCCGTAATTTTAAAACTCATCATCTTTTTATGGTTACTACCGTGCTTGAGATTGTTTTTATGCATTCTTGTTTTTTTTCAGGTTTTGATCACGTTCAGGAGTAATTTATATAGATAATATATATACATGTCCAGATCATGCATATTAAGGGAAGAAGGGTATACATGTGAGATAGAATTGTAATAAAAAAAATTCGATACTTTGTTTGGTATTGCTGAACAGATCGTTGTTCCATTCCAAACTACTAGTATCTAACCGGATGTTCATATTTCATCACTTCATCCGTTCAAATTTCGTCCTCTTGTACAGAAAAACATGTAATAAGAATAGCGTGATCAATGGTATTCTGAATCTTGCAGACGCAGAAGAAGCAGAGGCTTTCGCTTGCAATGGTATGCGACACACCTTCACATCTCACTATGTTACTGATTGAAGAATCTTTTTATAGCCTCCGCATTAATCCTTTGATTAGATCACTCTATGTCATGGCCACTGAATTCATACTTGAAACTTGGATCAACTGGTACTTGTGTAATCTATGAGGGACTGTCAAAAATGCACTAGGTTTTATTAGACCGCTAACTATTCATGAGAGCTAGCATATACGTGCTTGCCATTTGGCGTGACACATGCTAACACACGTCTAAATGTCAACACAACCAAGCTAAATTAAATTAAAATTTGTTAGATGTAGCCCCATATCGAAAATTGACGGTGGGGGAGCATAACATATAAGGTGGTTCAGTCCTCACCCATCAGGTTAGTGTTTTGGGTTGAGTTAGGCCTGTGGCCTTAGTTGGTTGGGCTTTGGTGGATCTAAGTCTTGTAAGGCGTCGGCTCGTGGGTATATAACGGACATCCCATCTCATGAAAACTCCTAAAATCAACATGCATATCGCTTTGCACAACATAGTCATCATCACAAGGACACAATATGAAAAATTTTGACATGTTACAAGTCTTGGATAGATTACGAGTTCTCAAATTAGAGTACCTAAAGTTAAACATTAGGGCTATTCTCAAGAATAACTTAGAGTGTTTATCTTGGATATTAAACTTGAATTGAATGATGGAGTGAAAAGAAGTCGATCTAATAGAAAATACTTATAGTACATAGTGAAATAAATCGCAATATAAACAAGAGATGGCGTCATTGTCCATAAGACACCACCTACATAACTCGATCAGGCTTCAACAACTCAACCACTTTGCCAGCGCTGGAGAGATGACCATCTCGTTGAATATGCCCTCTAGGAACAACCGGATGAACTTAATTGCAGCGTCGGGAGTACGATGGTACTCCACAAGACTTATCTCTCTTAGTAAAACCAATGGACCATGCATTTGGCATTATCATTGGAAGTATCTCTCTCTTTCTCTCCATATGACAATGACCTTCCAAGTCTCCAAACATTCTACCAACTTTGTGTTGATACTAAATTTCAAGCGCAACCTAATTTGCATGGATTTAGAGCCATAGCTATTGCAGATTTCAAACAAGGAAGGATTTAATTTTTTAATAAATTTGACCTTCATGACGATTCCAAGAAAAAAATCTAGGAAAATTCTTTTAAATTTACTAATTGTATGGTAAGAATTTATGAAATTAATTCGAGCAACATGTTGCAATGAAACTAGGTGTATAGCCCGCGCATTTGCGCGGCTAGTGTTGAAAATTCAAAAATTTGCATGTCGTTGTATCCTTACTTAAAGATTATACTATTTTTTTTACCATACATCACCCTATTCATTATCATAAATTATGTCTTATTGTTGGTTAAAACAATTCAAATATGATCTACCTATAATAACAATTTTATTTGTTGAGCTTTAATAATATTATGCATATAATTATTCTTATTTTCGTTTTATTTTGATTGATTTTTGTTAGCTTTAGTTTTTATTAATAGTATATGTTTGTAAACATAGCTAAATGGTATTTTATATTTAATTTTTCATAATGGCATTAGTGAGTGATTTTTAATTAGGCACAGGGGTATTTTAGGCTAATTTTATCATAATGGCAGTGGTGGGTAATTTTTATTTTTCTTTTTTCTCCGAGTAACGTGGGAATTTTTAGGCCTTGAGAGCGAACGTGGAGGCTCCATTTGTTGGCCAAATAATAAGATAATAGATTTCAAGTTGTCACACAAATCATGAATTTAAATTTAGTTTTTTTTAAAATTCATATTCAAGTGCGCACAACTCAACCAGAAAACACTACTACAGAAACAATTTATAGGAGTATCCCATTTTTTTTTCTAGGGACAGCCCAAAGATAACCCGTCCCTGCAAATGGAGCAGGGTAGCATCCGACCTGCCACTGGAAATGTATTTTTAGGAGCGGGTAATTGCGATACGTGCTCCTAGAAATGGCATTTTCAGATGCGGGTGATGACATCTTCCGCCCCCTAGAAATGCATTTTTAGGGACGGATGATGGCATGACCCGTTCCTACAAATGGTCAAATGAAAAAAAATCATAATTTTTCATAGGATCTTGGATGAAGTAAACTTTATATCAAAATTATAGGGGTTGAGGAGACCTAAAATTTTGCAGTTGATAATTTTTTTATTTAAGGTTATTTAATAGTCCAAAAAATATTATAGATTCTCTAATTTTAAAATCTAGATTTTTAATTTTTTTAAACAACCTCGGATATAGAGTAGCTCCATATAAAAGTTGTAGTTGTAAGATCTAAAATTTTATAGTTTATACATTATTCATTTACGATCTTTTAGAATCACAAGATCATTTAATAGTTGTGCTCCACATGTTTAGAATTATTTGGAATCTCATGCAACTCAAGTCACACTTTAAGGTTTCCACAATCTTAACATTTATATACACTGAAATATACTTGTCTGTATTTATAGTTCATAATAACTATAGTATAAAAGTTTTACTTTTTTATTTATTTTTTTATATTTCAAAATTTAAATGAATTTTTTGAATAAAATAGAAAAACATTTCAGTGGCGGGTGTGGTGTCACCCGCCTTGTAAATGGATTTCTAGGGCAGGTGATGGTATCACTTCCTGACTTGCTCCTACAAATCAATTTCAGAATTAATATGAAAGAATAGCATACCTCATAGAGTCAGAAGTGATTGTGTAGTGTGGTGGAGAGGAGGGTGCGAGAGGCTTGAGGTAAGCGGTTCGAACCCCTGTTCATGCAATTGTGCATATTTCGTCAAAAAAATTGGACCTATATAGTAGAGGGGTTGGTGGGCTAGAATTTTTTTTCTTTTTTATTTTGATATTTATAGAGGCGAGTATGTTACCCGCTCCTGCAAATAGCTATTTGTAGCTGCGAAAATCAGCCACACACGCCCCTACAAAGGTGTTTGGCCCGCCTCTAAAAAAATATTTTTTAGCAGTGAAAACAATTATCCAGCAAATGTTTCTTACCTTGCCAACTTAATTTTCCTCCGTGTTCTCCTACTTTGGTTGCCCGAACTTCCATGCCATTTTCCTGTTGGAGGAGATCCTGACTGGTTCACACCGCGTGCTACTGGAAATGGGATGGAGATGATCTGTAGTCGCGGAACAATTCCCATCCCTCGCTCGCAATTTCGCTACTGGTGTTTGAGGCTCGATTGTGATGGACAACACTACGACAGTGCCAGCTACTCACGTCCTCTGGTACTCCTCTACACGGGCAGGGTGGTGGTTGGCTTTGGTTTGTCTCATCTAGGATGGACTCAGTGCAGTGCACTTCCCCATGTGTCGACATCAATAAAGAATTGAAAGGAGGACAAAGCAGTGCTTGCTGCATCATTTAGTCAATGCAAAATGAATCGTTACAAATTTTACAAATAAGGGTAGCAAACCTGCGTTTGAGTTCTTCTCTTATTTTATATACTCATTTTGATTAGCTTATGAGCTGAGAATGATGTAAGAACTTGACTGCACGCAGTCAATGTCGCAGAGGGCCAGATTCATGAAACATTTGTTTTTCTCCCTAAGACATGCCATCTCCATCCCAAAATTTAATATAGCAACTTTTAAATTTGATCAAAGTTGGACATATTCATTTTTGACCAATAATATCTCTAAAACTAATTATTTTTAGATACAAAAGGTTACATGTTACGATGGTTGGTTCCGGTATGAATAAACTAATATCATGATATGTTTATGTTGTCAACCTTTATAGTTCTTTTTTTTATCATCTGCAGCCAAAGTTTAAAAGGTTTGACTTGGGAAAAACCTAAAGATAGCTATATTCCGGGATGGAGGTAGTAGTTATTTGAGCATCGGATAGGATGATCATAACATATACCTCCTAATATTCACCCGTGTTGCATCTTGAATATTATCACTAGAATACTTGTAGAGGCCGAATGTTTTAATTTTATCCTTAATCTAAAAAATCACTAGATTACTTAGGACTATTGGCCTATCAAATTTATCGATTACTTTCACTCTCATGCATGAGCTAGGTATGCTCTTTTTCTAACCTCTTTGGCCGGGTAAAATTGATACTCGAAGACTTCTAGTGCCCGTGACACATCTGAAAGGGTACTTGGAATTGGAAAGCATAGATTAAGTGAATTGTGATCAATTAATGTAGCACGCTTAATGCAGCTCAATTTTCATGTAACTTCACAAGGATTTCATATCCTGAAACTTTTCAGGTTTGCAGCGTTCCGCGCTTTTGCTTGTCATCCAGCACAAATTTGGTCTTTTCTGTCTACGTTTCTACATGCTTTATCCAACAAAATATTGATGCTGACTATTTTGATAGAGGTAGAGACTTACGCGGTTGTGTGTTTGACTCTTCTTCCCGATGGGGTAAATTACCGTGCAAATACCCCCACATGTATCTAGCTAGTATATGAATGCAGGAGCGTTCGCTTAAACTGCACTGAACCATCAGGAAATACTCTACGAGGACTGGGACACAAATGCTGTGCTCAAACCACACCATGGTCATGTCTCTTTCAGCAGGGGGCACCACCACGCCACGGCCCGCACACGATGAACCACGAGCTGCTCAGAACCGCCGCGACCGGCGACAAGGCGCTCCTAGAACAGGTTCTCGGTTTGAGCAGCGACAATGGAGGCAAGCTCGAAGCTGGCTTCGGCCGGAGGTGCCTGAAAGGCGTCACCTCGGAGGGGAACACGGCGCTCCACACAGCCGCCGGCCGGGGATACATGGAGATGGAGCTCGTCCGCATCATGTGCGACGTGGACCCCTCGCTCATCAGGGCTAGGAACAACCTGCGCAACACGCCCCTGATCTGCGCCGCGAGGGCCGGGCACGTCGACGTGGTGTGCTACCTCATCGAGCGTGCCCCTGCGGCGGCGGCGGCGGCCGGCGCGTCCGGTGACGGCAAGGAACTCGGAGGGTGCGACCGCGATGCACGAGGCCATCCGGAACGGCCATGAGGCCGTCCTGGAGAAGCTCGTGTCCGCCGACGGTGGGCTGGCCGCGGTGGTGGATGGCAAGGGCTTCTCCCCGCTGTACCTGGCCGCCGCGCTAGGCCGCGCTGACATGGTTGCCGTCCTGATCGGAGGCTCGCCTCCTGAGGATGGGGTGAAATCTCCGGCGTACTACGTCGGGCCCCATGGACAGACCGCCCTGCACGCGGCGGTCCTTGTCAGTGAAGGTACTACTAAACTTATAGTCTTCTTTATTTGACATCGTACTTGCGCTATATATGGTTCCTGATGGATGTGCTGCACGCAACGCAACTGAAATGTTTCAAGAAAAGAAATGACCAAGTCACTGTGGTGCTGGGAGCCGACGCTGGCGAAGAAGAAGGTGGACAACTCCGGGAACACCGCCCTCCACCATGCGGCCTCAGCTGGAAAGATCGGAGCAGTGAAGCTGCTCCTACTCAAGGACTCCTCGCTGGCGTACATCCCCGACGTGGACGGGCTCTTCCCCGTGCACACCGCCGCGAAGATGGGCAAGATCGACGTCATCGAGCTGCTCATGGAGACGTGCCCCAACAGCGACGAGCTGCTGGACAACCGGGGGCGGAACGCCCTGCGCTGCGCCATCGAGCACAGGAAGGAGAAGGTGGTGCAGCGCATGTGCCGGAACCCGAGGTTCAGGCGGATGGTGAACGCCAGGGACGGCGCCGGGAACACGCCGCTGCACCTGGCGGTGAAGCACGGGCGCGACAGGATGGCCATGCTGCTGACGCAGGACGTGAGGGTGAACCTGAGCGTCATGAACAACGACGGCGCGACGCCGCTGGACGTGGCCATCAACGAGCTCGACCACCGGTACACGTACCCGATGAACCCGGAGGTCCTGATCGTGCAGTGCCTGGCGTGGTGCGGCGCCCACCGCAGCCTCTGTTACCCCGACACTTCACTGAAGTCACGTGTCGGTGTCGGACACGGTGTCCGATACCGATACATCCCCGATACGTGTCTCCGATATGTATCGAAGAAGTATAAGAGATTTAAATATTTAAAATAAATATTTTCGGTTTCCGACACGTTTTCGACACGTCGCCGACTCGTCCCCGACACGGGACGGCCCCAGAACAAGCGCTCGAGCCGCCGCATCCTCTCTGTTCCGCCTGCCGCGCCGCCAGGCCGTAGCCGGGCGCTAGGCCGCGGCCGAGCTCCAGGGCGCAGGGAGGAGGGAGGAAGTGCAGGGGCGCCGGCGCAGGGAGGAGGGAGGAAGTGCAGGGGCGCCGGAGGATCTCGCCGTGGAGGGAGGAGGGGCCTGCCGCCAAGCTCGAGCCCGTTCGAGCGCCGCCGTCCGCCGAGGGAGGAGTGGCCGAGCTCGAGCACCGCCGTCCGCGCCGGGGAGGGCCGAGCTCGAGCGCCGCCGTCCCACGCTCGAGCTCACCGAAGGTTTGGATCTTGTGACTAACTCATTGGAGACGAGGGAGAAGGCGAGGAGCAGGGGAGGCAAGAGGACGGGCGTGCGGCGGAGGCCCAGAAGAAGAGCCGATTGGAGGGCAGCGTCTGCTAGCTCGTCGCCGTCTGCTAGCTTGTCGCCGCCGCCGCCAGCTCGCTGTAGCGGCTCCTGTACGCTGCCGCTGTCTGCTCCACGTCGCCGTCCCTTCCTCGTACGCGGCACCATCGCCCTGCTCGCCCCATGTGCGCCGCCACTTGCCGTGCAGTCGCTAGCCAGCAATCAGCATCCTGCGGATGGGAGGAGAGCGCCAAGGCAACAGCAGCAGGGAGGGGCGAGGCACGGGAAAGGGAGGTGGAGGATGAAGGCACGAAGGGAAGAGGCAGTTCGGCTGATCTGATGAATAGTGTTCGGATGGTAGAATGAATAGTATTATGTGAGAGGAAATAAGCCGAAACAAGCCGAGAACCGATCAGCCGAACAGGCTCGAAGCTAGCACTAGCAGAGAGAGGCGGAGAGGTTCTGCATCTGGTGGTTTCTGGAGACATCGATTGGATAAGATTCGTGGGGAGAAGAGAGGCCCGGGCACGATCAGCTTCGGGTCGTGCCGTGTTTGGGCCGAGCTAAAAAATCGTGCTTCGTGTCGTGCTGTCGGGCCTCGAGCTTTTTGTACATATATAGGCGTACCCGGTTTTTAGAGATGGGGGGTTATTTAGACAGGTTTGTTGTTGAGGGTTGTATTTTAGACCGCGGCGAGAGTTGAGGGGGTAATCTGGATTCTATTTTACTTTGCTTTATGTGCTGTTGATTGCTATTTTTTATTTTTGTTTAATTTTATTTTATTTTACATATCGCAGTGTCGCTGTTTTTAGAAAAATAATGAATCGCCGTGTCCGACACGCGTGTCCGAATCGGGGTGACCTAGACCGCAGCCCGCGGCGGTGGGACAAGTGCCTGGACAAGCGCGCCGGTGGCTCCGAGAGGGAGCTCAGCAAGTACACCAGCCTGACGCAGAACCGCGCCATCGGGTCCGTGCTGATCGCGACGGTGACGTTCGGGGCGCCCTTCACCGTGCCCGCCGCCGCGGAGAGGCCGGCGTTCCGGGCCTTCGTCCTGTGCGACGCCCTGGCGTTCATGTGCTCGACGGTGGCGACGTGCCTGCTCATGTACGCGGGGCTCACCGTGCACCCCAGGTACCGCAGCCGCTACCACGTCTGGTCCTCCAACCTGCTCCACGTCGGCGTCCTGCTCGTCATCGCCACCTTCGCCTTCGGCGTGCACCTGACGCTCAGCCCACCGGGAGCGGCCGGAAGCCTGGACGCCGCCGTGTGCGCCATGGCGTGCGTGTCCGTGGTCTTCGTGCACCCGGGCACGACCTGGCGGCCCCGTGGTTCTGGCGAGGCCCATATGGGAGCGGCTCGGGCTGAAGGGGCTCCTCGGCGTGCTGCTGGGCCCGCGCCCCATCCCCTGCCAGAAGCTGCTGCTCTCGCGCATGCCCTGGCTCAACCTCTTCAAGATGCTGGCCACGCCGCTCATCCTCGCCTTGATCCTCCTCACGTTTCTCTGGGACGTGGCGTACCTGCAATCACCTGCAACTCAGAACTGCCAGGTATACTCGTTCCCTACATAATCTGACAGTATTTGATCTTGATGACAACCGCGGTGAACAGAGCATGGCTCTGGTCAACTCGTGCTTCAGATGTCAGTCTAGTTTGAAGCTAGCCAGGCCTTACAAAAATTGGGGCTCGCTTGAGCTGTGTACCAGAACCTTCAATTTTTGATTTATTCAGCAGGAGAAGCAGCCTCAGATCTTCATAAGCAGTATTCATCCACAAAATATTGTGCAACAGGTGGATACGTTTCAGACTCCAGCAGAATGAAGTACCTCTAACCAGTGGTTTACTGAGCATTTCTAAGAGCCTAGCCAAATCTCATTCTCCATATTCTCATTTAGTAATGATTCACTCTCCATATTTAACTCCAACAGACTAGCCAAATCATTCTTCCTCAAATCCACCGAGCTCACCTCCACCTCGGCTCCTCTCCCCCGCAGCCATAGCACCTCCACCTTCTCCCTCACCACCGGCAGCCGACGCCGCCACCCTCTTCCTCTTCTCTATCCATACCGGCGGCGGCGGCGGCAGTCCAGCTCCCCTCCCCCTCTGCTTTCCTCCACAGCCAGTAGAGCAGCACCGGCTCCCCTCTCCTCTACCTCCCAGCCGAAGTCCAGCAGCCATGGCACCAAAATTTAAGGGAGACACACACCCGCGCAACACCTAGCCCCGCGCGGAGGGGGCACAGGCTCGACGGTGCCGCCAGCAGGAGCTGCGCCGGCTCGACGGTGCGCGGGCGGGGCAGGGGGTGGAGCTGAGGGCCTCGACGGTGCGTCGGCGGAAGGGGGCGAGCAGCGCGGGAAAGGATCCTCTGCGGGAGGGGGAGGCCGAGACTGCAAGTGCGAGGCCTTGGCAAATATGCCTAGCGAGGGGTGGGGGTGGATTTCGAGCGGAATTGCGAGCGGAGGTAGATTATGAGCCTCCGATCCAAATACAGATAGCGAGCCTGTTGGAGATGCTCTTACGCGGAAGAGAAGAAAATCTTGCCACTAAAATGAAACTGATGACAAACAACATCAATATATTTTATAGTTCATAATTGGAATCGTGTTCCTCCATGTTGAATTCCTCATTTATTTAGTGGACCCTTTTTTTGATGCACGAAGCCTCTCGAAATTTCATTTGAGAAGTGACCGCGGCGTGCACTACATCTGCAATCTACGTAGCAGCAGGAGCCGGCTGCCGCAGCAGAAAGCGGTCCAGCGTATGGCGACCAAGCTGACCATCCAGGCCTTTCTTGAGGAAGTGCGCGAGGTACTCGTGAATGGTGATGCTCCTGTAAAGCGGTGGATCGCCGATGGGGCCGTACACCCTCGTCGACCTTATCACGTCTGCGCTGCAGAATGCCGCCACCGAAACCCTCGCCGTGCTCTTGTTCGCCAAAACCCGGTGCTCCACACTCCTGAACTTGCCGTTGCTTACAAGCTGCAATGATGTGCTCGAGAACGGGAGCAAATAAGACCGGAAGGAAGGAGCAAAACGATTTGTAGGCAAATCAACTGAGAGAGATGATGAAGAGCGATCGAGAGGATGCCTGAAGAAGGTCGCCGATGTTGATGACGAGAGCGCCGGGCATGGGAGGCACGTCCAGCCAGCCCCGGCGGCCGCCGCCGCCGTCAACGAGCACCTGGAGGCCGCCCATGCCGTCCTGGACGAGCACGGTGAGGAAAGACGCGTCGGTGTGCCTGCTGGTCCCGAGGGTGAGGTGCGGCTCCGGGCACGGCGGGTAGTAGTTGCTCGCCACGCCGACGCCCTCCGCGCAGCCCATCTCCCTCAGGTGGTCGCGGGCCAGGCCGAGGGCCTCCGACAGGAGCTCCAGCAGCCGCTCCGCCAGCTCCCGCGCCGCGCCGCTGAACTCCACCATCACGTGCCTGACGGGCTCCGGCAGCTCCTCCGGCCGCGGCGGCTCCGGCGCCACGTCGCAGAAGAGGGTGTCGCGCCAGTTGGCGGCCGGCGCCTGGAACAGGTCGAAGTTGGAGTTGAAAGTCACCTTGCGGGCGTTGCCCCTGAAGTAGTAGGGGCGCTTCGCCTCCGCGGGCGCCTCGTTGAACCGCCGCACTGCGGCCAACGTCTCGGCGAGGAGCCCACCCGGCACGCCGTGGTTGACCACCAGGAAGAACCCCACCGTCTCCGCCGCCGCCTTCACCGCGCGGACCACCTCCTCCCGCCGCGCGCACGACAGGTCGATCACCGGGATGGTCGCGGCCACGGTATCGCCGTCGGCCGCCGCCTGCTGCAGCACAGGGAGGGAGTCCGGCGCGTGGTGGAAGATGGCGGGGACGGCCGTGACGCCCGCGTCCACGAGGCCCTTCACGCCGGCCTTGGTGTCGACGAACGCCTGCAGCTCCCGCTGGCGGTCGTAGCCTCCCACGCCGCCGCCGGCTCTTGTGGCGGACATAACCGAATGATCAAAGACGCTTCGATCTTGCTCCTCTCTGCAGCAAGATCACAAGATAAGCCAAATGGTTAGGCGAGATGAGCAGAGCGCCAGTACTGATAGCTCCCATTTCCGTTTGCAATGCGAGAATTTTTCTTTCTTTCTTTCAGTATAATCCTATGGAGATTATTGGATTATAAACACGTTTCTACTAGATTCACGCGGAAGTTGTGTGTTCCAAACATGTCCCATCTCCCATCAAACTGCCGCCATTTCTAACATGTCTCAAGAACTGTATACGGGCAAAACTGAAGCTAGCTACTACCACGGCCATCGTCTTCGCCGGCTGGCAGAGACTCAGGGTCACGACAGGGGAAGGAAGAGGGCGAGGAGATGCAAGTTCTTACCTGTTGGTTGGTGGAGATGCGATGCAGCCGATGAAGAAGTTGAGCTGGTTGCCCGACCGAGGAAGGGTGATTACTAGGCTGATATTCCTATTTTAATTCGTGGCCGTATGGTTCCGTCCACATGGCCCACTGGCCTTTCGTCGCTACTATTCAGAGTCTTGTGATCTTGTCCGTCCTGGGCTCTGTTTGGTTCCGTTCTATAGTTTAGAACGGGTGAAATCTTCCCAGCATAAGCCCAGAATGAAGTTTATTTACAAAATCTCTTTAGGGATAGATGTAATTTTTCGCGATGAATCTAATGGGCTTAATTAATCGATGATTACTTATAATGATACTACAGTAACCATCCTCAAATCGCGCGGTCAAACGTCTCATTAGATTAGTCAGGGTTCCTAACGCAGGGGTTCTAGAGTTGGTTTTGTAAATTGTCTTTATTTAATATCCTTAATAAGCGGTTTGAATCGGTTCCTGACAATTTGTGGGTCCCACGAGTCACATCAGATCAAAATGGTGGTTAGACCCTGTTTGGTTTATCCACGCTACTCACGTTATAAAAAGAATCTTATGTGTATGAAGTACTAAACGAAATTTATTTGTAAAATCTCTTCACGGATGGGTGTAATTTTTCACGACGAATCTAATTACGGTAATTAATTGATGATTGACTACAGTAATACTACAGTACCAATATCTAATCGTGCGGTCGAAGGCCTCATTAGATTCATCTCGCGAAGTAGCGCAGGGGATTATGAAATTAGTTTTGTAAACTGTTTTTATTTAGTATATCTAATTATTAGTTAAAGTTTGTGCTAAGTGTGCTACTGCACAAACCAAACAGAGCCTTAATAAACTACGAGAGCAGATAAAAAACAGTGCATGCAGTATAAACAAACGTTGCCCACCCAATCAGCTGCTACCACCGTAACTCCGGCTCCCATGTCCATTTTTTTTAATCGGCGAGGAGTCGACTTCTTTCTCTCTCTTTCAGGATTCGTATTCTCCAATCGTTGCATCGACTCCTTCCGGTGCCATGTCAGATGAAGATTCGGTCATCGAAGATGGCCAAAAGCAACTTCAACAGATTGATTTTTCTCTTTTTCCTTTTCACTTTTTAACTATAAAAGAGATTTAGGAGAAAAAATTTAGCTCCAATAAATTGATTTTTCCTTTTTTTTTCTCTTTCCCTTTTCCCCTTTATTTCCCTTTCCTCTCCTCTTTTCAAAGAGGAATTCCACATTCTCCTTTTCTATCTATCTTTCCTAACTACAAGATCCACATACATAAGAAGATCTTGGCCACTCATGAATTAAAGGGGAAAGAGAAAATCAATCTGCTAGAGCACATCTTTCAAATAAACTAAAATTGTGATGAGAAATTTTTTATAAGATGAGAAAGAAAAAAAAAATAATTTGTTGAAATTGCTCTAAGAGCTTCTCTAGTGACCGAACCATGGTCCCACATGGCATGCCCAAACCGATGCATCACCACTGGAGGACCCGACTCATGGAGGAGAGAGAAGATTCGATGCATAGTTGAGAGTCGACTCTTGAAGAATAAAAAATGATTTGGCACGCACGCCCGGCCCGGCCTCTGCTTCATCTGCGCTGCAGACCTGCTTCCCTACCGCCGCTCTTGCCGGAGCCTCCGCGGACGCGCTCGCTGGTGGCGGCAACCACGCTCGCCACAACGTTCGCCGGAACCTTCGCAGCCGCGCCACCGTGCTCACTGCCTGCCGTGGTCGGCGCACCGCTTGCCGGTCGAGCTCACCGCTTGCCGCGCTCGCCAACCTCCTCGTCGCCGAGCTTGCTCGAGCCTCTGACGCCGCTTGCCGGCCTTCTCGTCGCTATGCTCGCCCAAGCCTCCATCACCATGCTCGCCGGCCTCCTCATCTCCTTGCTCGACGCCGGGCTCCCGTGAGCCTCGGCCGCCGCGCTCGCCGGCGTCCTCGTTGCCGTGCTCGCTCGAGCCTCCGCCACCGCGCTCGCTCGGGCCTCCGCCGCCGCCTGCGCATCGGCTCCCGGATCTCCGATGCGGCGAAGGCTAGCTCGATGGAAGCCATGGTCTGCTCGCGAGGGGATGAGGCCCCGTTGAGTTAATGATTTTGGGATGAAAAGTCATGGAAGCATGGTTTGTTGTTATTTGATAAATAATGTTCAATCATAAACTAATTAGGTTTAAAAAAATCATCTCGTACTAATCAGTTAGACTGTGTAATTAATTATTTTTTTTAACTATCTTTAATGCTCCATGCATGTGTTTGAAAATTCGATGTGATGATTACTATAGAAAATTTTCTGGGAAATGAACGGGTCCGAGTTCGTGGAGGAATGGGTGGAGGAAGCAGAGTTTGTGATTTCTTTTTGTTTTACGTGGGGCCATAACTATTGTGGCGCAGGAGTGGATTTCTATTTTTTTGCCTACGTGGCGCTCTCTTCTCGAGGATTCGACTCGCCACTAAGGCTGTCCTAAACATCCCGTCTTCACTCGGACATTTTAGCCGTCTTTTTCTCCCCCAAAACAAGAAAACATGACTCATTTAAGATTTCCTTTTCCCGAACAAAAAAAATTGACAAGAGCCCTATCCTCGCTTGCTGAGTCGAGTCATTGACATTGGCCTGTTTGGTTCGAGCTAGTTTTGTAGCATGCTAATAAATAGTGATATTTTGACCGCTAATTACGGTATCAAACAAAGTCAGTTTACAAAACCAACTCTAGAACCCCGCGCTAGTGACCCTGAAGAATCTAATAAGACATCTAACCGCGCGATTAGAGAATGGTTACTGTAGCACCGCTGTAGCAAATCATCGATTACTTACCGTCATTAGATTCGTCGCGAAAAGTTACACACATTTCTAAAAAAATTTTGCAAATAGATTTCATTTAGTACTTCATGCATGCGAGATTCTTTTTTCGAGAAACGTGCGTGCTAATTTTGTAGAAAGCCAAACGTGCGTGCTTGTCACAAATGCGATGGATTGAAGAGAAGAGTGTTACGACACTAGTGCAGTGCAGCTCATGGTGAATAACAGGGGCATTAGGCACTGGTGGAGCATATGAAGCCACATCAAAAGTCAGCTGAGAGAAGTTGGACTGTCAATATTACTCCTTCTCAATCCTAAAAAATTATGCTACTCCTCTTCTTCCACAAAAAAGATAGATGGTAAGAAAAATCGAGATATAGAAAAACTCACTGACAGAAAAAAATACTATTGCAATTTTGTCACAAAACAGGAAAGCAGCTCATTGTGAAATTGTCTTTTCTAGTAGGCCCGTTGTAAAGTAGAGTCGGAAGAAAAAGGGATCCCACACGTAAGCTAGAAACAACCATTTCAACCTAAGGGGTATGCTAAGAAAATAATGAAAGCTAAAGAGGGAGACATATCCCAGCAAAAATTCAAAAAACATTCTGCATCAATTACAATATGCACACTGGTAAATAGATAGAGGGAACGAAGTCAAGACGGTGGGGAGTATGTTCTACGCCCCGGTCCAATCAAGTACTTAAACTTATTGATTACCATATTCTCGGTATGTGGTAAAGATTTATTGATTACTTCACTATAAAGTTCTAATCCAACAAAACTCAACTTATATTCATGAAAGAACTCTACTAAGATTTTCTAGGCAATCGTTTATAGAGTAGTTATTAACATAACTTAGTTCATAAAGCAACTGTAGGGTTGTTTTATCTTTTATCAATATGTAGAAATATCATTTTTCTTAATTAACAATAGAATAAACATGTACTTGTTATAACTAGAGTTATACAGTGATTCTGGTGTTGAAATTTTTAAACAGTATACAACTCTAAGTGGTAATCTTACTGTAAAAATTTCAGCCCTTTGTATGTAGCAGATTAATTAAGAAAAACACATTACACAGCTACTACTAAGATCAAGATTCATTTATATAGAACAAAACATGAAAGTAATGGTGCTAAATTTTTTACTGACTACTCCTAAACTTATGTTGAGTCTACAATGAATTTATTAGATTTTATTGATCAGTGTACAGAGCATGAAAAATAAGATTATATATATCCGCATAAATCACGATTCATTTCTACCGACAGTTCCACTAAGTTTTCACGCCTCATATTTTGCCAGCATGGTCATACACTCCAAGAAAACTTCTGGTAAAAATATCAACATTTTCTATTTACATAAACTAATTATCTTGATTTAATGCATTTACTCATGGAAAAAACGACTTGAGAAAGTTCCACTGAAGTAAAAAGTTCTAAAATTTTTCTACACAATCTAGGCAGAAATATAACAACACTTTTAAAGTTCTACTTCATGAATCATTGTAGAATCAAATAAATCTATCTAAACATGGCCTAGAACAAGGTCTAAACACGAACTATAGCTACATTGGTGACATGGTCTTGAAACTTTTACACAGAACCGAGCTCCTAAAATCTAAGCCACAGTCCAAAAATCACTACCAGTTCATGCCTAGAATATGAGATATAATTAATGGCTTATTAAACTAGTTTTTATTATAGAGCTAAAAATATGCAAAAATTGAACATGGGCATGTAAATAAAGGTGTAGAGATAGTTGCAATGATTCCAAAACATTTAAGTTGTATTTTTATAATTTTTCTATGATTTTATCTACAATTTACAAGTTCACAGCTTTTGAAAACAAAAGGGAAAATAAGGACTCGCAGATAGGTCCCTGGAGTTTTGCACTGGGGACCCTAGAGAAATTAAAATTGTTGCAATGTGGCCCTTGGCCGGATTTGGTGGCGGGGATGCACTGGCCGGCCGGTGAGCGAGGGCCAGGGGGCGAGGAAGCACTAGGGGGCTGAGGCGCACCTATGGGTGGTCTTGGTAGGGGTGGAGACGGTCGGAGACGGCCGGTTGGCGTGGAGCAGAGCGCGACGGTAGGGGAGCTCAGCGCCGGTGATGCTCCGGTGAGGGAGGAGGGGTCAGGGCTAGCCGGAGAGTACCAGTGGAAGGTGGGGAAGCTAGCTAGGGGGTCGGTTCGGGCAGTGGATGATCGGAGGGGTGGGTTCCACGGTGAGGTGCGCCCGTCAGCGGCAATGGCGTGCAGCGGCGAGCTCTGAGCGCGCGAGCAGGGCCAAGTTCGGCCTTTTATAAGCGACAGAGAGGGAGGAGAGGTGAGGTGGGGTCGAGGCGAGGTACCGCTACTCATTGGATGCTCGGGGTGGTGGACAGGGCGCAACAATGGGGGGAGGGTGCACACGGGCCATTGGCCGCCGGAGCGGCGTGCAGGTAGCCATGGCCACGTGGGCGTCGTTCCATGGGCAGGCAAGATCATGGAGTGGGAGGGGAGGATCACGTGCGCTAGGGTTGGGTGAGCTGGGCAGCGGCCGAGCATGGTAGGCTGGCGGCGTCGCAGTTGGCCGTCGAGGCGGTGTGCCAGCGACGCATGCGGGCGGAGCAGAGAGGGGATCGGGCGAGCGTGCAGCGTGCAGAGGAGGAGAGGGGCTCAGGCAGCTGGTCGGGCGAGCACGACCGGCCATTGGGTGGGCATGGCGCGGTGGCCATCGGCCACCTGGCCGATGATGCATTTATTTAAAAATTTTTGGGTTCTTCATGCATGATGTTATGCTAATGATTCTAGTTTAGCAATTTAAACACCTAGGGTGTTACATTCGTGCAGGGGGCATATGTCTTGGGGCACGACGCCACGCTCATTAGCTGCCACAGGTTGTGGCGCCGAGTCCAAACGTACGGCGCCACATGCTCAGGCGCCGCGTCCTTTCATGACGGCGCCGTGATGTTTGGCACCGAATTCACTAGTCCCCTTTTCTTTTTTATTGAATTAACTAATTTATTTCTTTTTTAGTTTTGGATTTTTGAATATTTTTTTATTTGATTTGGCATTATTTAACAAGAAAAAAAGGAAAAAAGTTTGACTAATTCCTTTATATCATCAAGAACAAGAGAAAGAGCTAATATCCTGTTTGGAATTGAAATACCCTTTATGGGTGTTTTACGTAGAAATGCTATTTTTGCTTATTTTGATGATCCATGATACAGAAAAGATAAAAAGGGTTCAAGAATTGTGAAATTTAGATATAGGACCCTAGAGGAAGAATATCGGACTCGAGAGGAAGAGTATAGGACTCGAGAGGAAGACTTAGAGGATGAATATGAGAGCATAGAGAATGAACATAGGACCCGAGAGGGAGACGGCAAATATGAAATCCTAGAAGACGAATATAGGACTCTAGAGGATGAATATGAAACCCTAGAAGATGAATATGGGATCCTAGAGGACGAATATAGGACTCTAGAGAAAGACTCAGAGGAAGATTACGGTAGCCTGATTCATCGTGTCGACGTGGGTAATAACGGCGCCATGAAGTTGACCCTCAGCGCCGTGACCTTTGATGCCGTATCGAGCGTTCAGTTTTGCAAATCTTTCCGCCGGGTCTAAATGAAAAAAAAACTTTTAAAAAAGAACTAAATTGCAAAAATTATACCCGTGGAATGGCCGAAAATGGAAAATCCAAAATCCATGAAGCACTTGGCCTTGTATCCGCGGGCATCCAGCTAAGACGATAGCATTGGCCCATAGTCCAGGAAACGCCAACATTCTTACTTCATATGTTTTTTGTTTTGCGAGTTATTCCACATGTTACATACAGGCTACACAGCCAAGTTTATTTGCGGCTGGATAAGAAAATTATATCAGCAGATAAATTTTGTTGCCATTACGTACAAATGTTTCAGGCTATGAGCTACCATCAGAATGGAGTGTCCAAGGTACTCAGATCCTCTTCTTATGAGAAAAATTTAAGTATCCACTGACAGCAGAAAGGACCTCTCCAAGCTGTCATATAAACACGGTTCTTTAGAAAACACGGTTTATGAGAAAAATCTAAGTATCCACTGACAGCAGAAAGGACCTCTCCAAGCTGTCATATAAACACGGTTCTTTAGAAACCAAGTTCGATATTACGACAAGACACACAACAGTAATTTTTATCTTGATACACAACACTGGACAAGCCATACACCATACTCATACAGACATTTCCGAACGGAAACCTCACTTCAACAGAGTTTCGGAAGATTTTTAACCACAATGAACAAACAATTCATACACTTAGCAGCAGTGAAGGTCTCGGCCGATGTAAATCTTGCAGATGTTACAGAAGCAGTGCTGCATTTTAGGCAGCCGGGCTTTCTGATGGGACCACCAGCTGGTTCTCCACCGCACGGATCCTGCTGCTGGCCAGTCCTGCTGTCAGGTCCTCGACTTCCACTTTCACCACATCATGACGGTTGCCAATGTCAGCCGTGTACCTGCTGGCACAGTACACCCCGACGGCTATCACCGCCATTCCATAGATGTTTGTGGTCACCAGGCGGAACGGTGTTGAGATCACCGCAGCGAGAGGTCCACCAATGATTGAGATAGCCTGCCCGCTCTGCCCAACAACACCCCGCTCCACCACAAGGAGGCCAGTCTTGCAGTATATTGCGAAGTCCTCGCAGTTGCTCTTGAATAGGTTGTAGCACCTGAAACCATTACTCAGCAAGTATTTGGCACGGCGGATCACTGCCTCGTCAGGATCAGAGGTAGCGAGTGTGCACGTTCCACCTCGCGCTTTGGCAAGGAAGAGAGCTGGGTTGACTGCGTACTCAAAACGGTAGAGAGCACCCCCAGCCAGGAAGCAGTTGAGGCAAGAGGACACCACACCATTTGTCTCCGTGCTGGTTTCATTGTCTTCGTTGGTGCATACCGGACATGGCGTGTCGCTTCGTTTAGGTGCAGAACTCACAAGAAGAATATCAATGACAGTTCCTGTTCCAACCTCCTGGTCCCTTCCTCTTGTAAAATGAATCACCTTATCATCACCCACAAATATTCCTGTGAGAAAAGTATGGTTAACTCTGCAAAAATTTACTGCGAATGATACCTCAAACAAAAAAGGATTGTATGCATTGAAAAATGCCTCTATACGTCACTGATAGGTTTGCGTTCAGTGTTAAGATCGACATGTCAGTGACACAATGAGTGGCATATAATGGATAATATGAACATTTCATGGTGCATAAGAAATTTTCCCAATAAAATACTCAGACCATTTCCTACAAAGTCACAACAAGACTGTTACTATAGCAAGATACATAATCTGTTGTAGCAATTTCTTTTGAGAATAACTGTTGTGGCAATTTCTTTTGAGCCAAGTCATACATCTCAAATGGTGGTCAATTAAATCCAGTACATTTATCCATTGGACAAAGCACTGAAAGTTGTTTTATAACCCCCGGTTGTGGTTATTCCTTTAGGTTTTGGGGCTACATTTTCTATTTAGCCAGGGCCATGTGGTCCTTGTTTCTTTTTCCTTGATTGTAATCAGATCATTTATTCTGTCTTAACATAATAAAGGGCAGCTCTCCAAACGCTTTGAGGGAAAAAGTAATCTAATGGCGTATGCAGTTTGTATGATGGAACTGAATGACCTGATCTTGCAGCCACACTAATCAAAGCGTCTCATCTATTATCAAGTCAATCCAAGATGTTCAGTTCCAGTGCATGGATACACCATTTTGTGTAAATATTCAAAAACTTTTAGTTTGAGTAATATCAAAAAATTCGAGAATCTTATTTTATTGATGCACTTTTAAAACTATTCTACTCGCCTAAAATTTCCAGTTTAGTCCATTCAACTCCTCAAGAATTTTAGGAAATGGTAAACAAAAATAAGGAAAACAAGAAAAGCAAACAACTGCAGCAAACTTAGCCCCCCTTTGGAAGGCAAACATTTCCACGGGATTTCATCTCTTCTGTTTTGTCTAAAGTACTAGCATTTTAACCTCGGGCTTCAAATTTTGGAGGATGGTACAACAATTCATGGACAGTATCCCGAAATCATCTATGCTGATTTGATGCACAAGCCAACGACATGTGGATAGCTCACAAAATGGTTCTGGTGTGCAGGATATTTAGCGAATCAATCCCAGCCCCAAGATGCTAAAGGACCCTATTCCGAACAATATTTTCAGAGGCAATCAGTTCAAATGGGTCCCCTGCTAACCCAAAATGCCCAAAATCGGTAATGAGATACACACACATGAACTAGTTTAATCATTATTAAAAACATGAGGTTGAAGCATAACATTCAGCCACCCATTTCGCAAATTTAAGGGGTCCAAAACCTAGCCAAATCAATCTGATCCAATCATCCAATCCAAGTTTAAACACAACGGAGCGAGCAATACGAGACGAATCACCGCACCGTGATGCGCGTAGACCCAGGCGGCCCTCCATGAGTAGATGTGATCCCCCGCCTTGAGGCTCTCCTTCCCAATCCTATTCAAAGACGAGGAAAAATTTCTCAAAAGGGGGGGGGGGGGTGCTAACCGCGCACTGCAGAGATCAGACTGACCAAATGAATCTAAGAACAAAAAAAACAGAGAAGGAAGGAGTGTGAGGAATAACCTGTTGGAGAGGAGACCCATGGAGACGGGAGCCTGCTGCGGCCGGTGAGCCGCTGATTTGGGACGGCGAGCGGAGGCGGCGTAGAGGGAGAGAGGAGAGCAGAGTGGATGGAAAGGGACGGAAGCGAGGAGGTGGCTTGCGCTTTTGAGTAAAGGACAAAAAGGGGATAGCGGGTGGCCGTAGGATGCGCGAGACGACGCCGTACGCGACACCCGTAACTGCTGCTGGCTCTGGCTGGTCAAGGTCGAGGAAGTTCTTGTGGAGTTTTGCGTTGAGACCCGTATTGTTCGCCTGCGGACTGACCGTGCTTAAAAATTTAGTAGTTCGTTGCAAATTTGGCGCCGCTTGAATGGTTTCTGCAAACTTGTCACAAGTTTTTTTCCCCCAAAAAAATAGCACTCTCATTCGAGTGGTATTCCTAACAAAAACGATGTTTGAGCCAAACTGGATCATCCACGCTGACAATGATTATCTTGCTCATTGACTACGGGTAGGACATGCCGAAGACTTAACGACGAAGGTTTCCCAACTGATTGATGGTCGCTGGCTCGCCGGTCGGGTCGGCAGCACAAGCGCTGTCGGCAGGCAGGAGCCGCGGCGAAAACGCGTTTCGTTCGAGTGGGGTTCCGTTGCATAACCTGCCTGCATCGTCCGTCGCGGCGGCACGGGCAGCCGAGGAGGAGCACGCCGCCAGATACCAATGCGGGAGGGCACGTGCACGAACAGCACGGAGCAGCGGTTCAGCGAAACGGATTGCGGCCCTGTTTAGTTTTCAAAAAATTTTAAGATTCTCCGTCAAATCGAATTTTTGAACACATACATGGAATATTAATTATAGTTTAAAAAAATAACTAATTATACAGTTTAACTGTAAATGATGAGACGAATCTTTTAAGTCTAATTAGTTTAAAATTAAACACTAATTACCAAATAAAAACAAAAGTGCTACAGTAGCAAATCCCAAAAAAATTCGCCAACTAAAGACTCCAATGATTCTCACCTCGTCACTCGTCTCGAAGCAGCAAAAAAAAAAAAGTCGTGTAGTTCCCTCCAAAAAAAGAGCAGCTATGCTCCACATCCAACAAGGATTCACAACACCATCACCACATAAAAAATCACTGCAAACACCGGGACCGATGATAGACTGGGATTGACTCCGGCAGACGTAAAAAAGAAAGCGAAGCACATGCAGTCCTGGTGGAATCTGATGCGCTGCGGCGAGGAAGACGTCGGCCACCACCAGCCAAACAAGGAGGTCCGTTCCTTCCAGCTGGTCGTTTCCAGAAAGGATCCGGTTCTTTTTTACACCAAAGGTTGAGCTCTTCTTCTCAAAAAAAAGGTTGAGCTCTTCCTTCCAACAGAATAACAGATATAGATGCTTCATGCACTGGAATTGGCTGGCCTTGGCATGCGCCGATTTGGACCATCAGCTCAGCCAGATTGAAAAGCACATTCCGATTCTGGTAATCAAGATTTGTGCTTCCATGCACACTTTTTACTTGGACTAGCCAATCAAGATTTGGCCACTGGGACCACGGCGGCATGGCCAACTGTCAGTCTCAAGCACCGCGTGCCTTCTACTGCCACCACAAGAGCTTTCAGGGAAATGATTGGCTGTTTATCAACAGGCTAGCAAGATCCTGATGTTCTGAAACTGAACAGCAGCAGCAGCAGCAGCAGCAAACAGCAGTACAACACTGAACTTGGCATGCCATGGTGTACAGCACTGCATCGGAATGGGGGGTTCTTAAATAGAAAGCCTATATAAATGTACAAAACAATGTGCAATATCATTTGAAGTCGAGGGGGACTAAAACGTGCTTGTTAGATGTCCTTCAGGAAAGGGACGGAATCTTTCCAGGAATTCTTTATCATGTCAACAACTTTCATAGTGTATCTCTCATCCTCTGGATAGTAAGCGATCGGGTCATCCAGCAGCGGGGCTTCCAGATCCAGAACACCTTCCAGTGTCGCGTGCAGACAATATGCTGAGTATGTGATGTGGTAACCCCCTTCCTGGACAATCAATATCTGCCCATTGCTATGCTGATTAGCCATGCCCCTCATTATTTGCCCAATTTTCCTATAGCCTTCCATGGTCAAACACTGCCTTCCATTGGGATCAAACTGCACAAAATAGTCAAATAAATAGGTAGTAGTTTATGAGTATCATAGAGTTTAAAAGAAAGTTGCTAAAACAGCATCATCATGCCATGTAAAAAGAAACTTCATTTCTAAGGATTTGTGCAATTATAACCACCAATGCATTGCATAATATTCTGATAAACAAAAACAAGGTTGAAGTGTAAAATTAGGTCTCATCCAACAGGGGCAACCAGCGACATCTGACTTAAGAAATTCATTAAATAACTACGACTAGGAAAAAGAATAAAAGATTAAAGCAAACTGTTTCAGATTTCACTAGAAAAAAAAATGCGAGAATAGCATATCAAAATTGAGAGCTGGGTTTATGTAGTAATCGTTAAACCAAGAGTTTGACTTGGTTCAGATTAACCATACACAACTAACTCACAGCATTTTACCACATAAATACATGATTGTGTTTTTCCTGTGAAACCAGCCCTACAAGAATCTCACATATAACAAATAGGGGGACACCCATCATCTTAGGGCCTGTGTAATAAAATTAACCCCATAAGAATCTTCATACAACAGAATGGAACACGTGTCTCATCTTCGGGCCTGTGAATGTCATAAGTTAACGATGCACAGGTGCACTTGCTTTGTCATTCTCAAATGCCTCCAGAGCAATTTGGGGAGTTATCGCTAATGTTAGGAATCAAAACAGAGGAGACTAATAGAAGATGTGTAGCAGTGGAGACAAATATGAACAACTTCAGTAAAATTTGCCACACAGTAAATGAAGCAGCAATGTTCTCTATAATATAAAGAGCACCTAGCCAAATTTATTTAGCCTATAAAAATATACATTGCAGGGTTTTTTTATGTCATTCAAATTTCCTTGATGATATAACTATAGCACCTACAAAATCACCAAATGCACATATAGGAGGAAGTTATGCCAGATATATTTCCTGTATGTACATTCAGCATCACAACAGTAAGCACAAGTTGGCATGAAGATAGTTATTCCTCTTTATCATATACCTGTTGCCATTATTTGTCAACCACAACCATATCCACTAGTTGCTAACATAATCTTTACTTAGAAAAATTGACTACTATTGTAATGGATAGACTACACATATACATGGAATTGCAACAAGATTAATGGATGCAACATGTAATGTAGTAAGGAAAACACAAATGTGAACTAAACTTACCGCACTAGAATCTTGACCGACCACAAAAACCAAAAGTTGAGGCTGAAACTTATCAATCGCTGGAACAACCAACTCGTTCATCGCATATTCATACCCGGCATCTCCACTTCCATTAGGCAAAGGTATATTGAGATTGTACCCAAGCCCCTTGCCTTCACCAATCTCATCGACGGAGCCACTCTGCGGATGCGATGGACCCCATGACCCATGCCTCATGTGCAGCGAAATCGTCAGCACGTTGTCCGTGCGATAGAATCCCTCTGCTGAACCATTCCCATAGTGCACATCAATATCAACGACTGCAACCTTTGAGCGCCCGCTATCCAGAGCCAGGTGCACAGCAAGCCCGGCATTGTTCAGAAAGCAGTAGCCATCTGCACGACCGGGCTGCGCATGATGGCCAGGGGGGCGGACAAGCGCGTAGGCCAGGTTCCCGTGCCCGTCTAGTATGTGCTTCACCGCGGAGAGCGTGGTTCCGGCCGCCAGAAGCGCAGCGCCCCAGGAGCCCGGGTTCAGGAACGTGCCCTCGCAGAACTTCTTGGCTCCGTTGGCGTTCGCCTGCACGAGCTCCTCTATGTATTCTGCCAACCGCAACAAGATTTTAGAGAATATACCGTGGTGGTTGGCGATTAATTCAATCATGATTCGATAATGCAGTGGAATTGACTACAAGAAGGTCTGTGACTGTGAGGGGATTTGGGGATTGACCTGGGGAGTGGAAGGAGAGGAGCTCGGAGGCGTGGGCGGGGCGGCCGGAGTGCCAGGAGAGGAAGGGCGCGATGGGCCCGCGGCGGAGGATGGAGACCATGTTGCGAACGCGGTCGGCGTTCTCCGGGTGCTGGTCGAGCACGTCCAGGAAGCCCGGGTCGCGACCTGAGTCGAAGACGCCGCGGCCGGCGTCATGGGCCAGCATGCCCTCGTGCCAGAACACCGCCAGCTTATCTCCAGGACCCTGCGGCGACGCCTCCGGCGCCGGCGGGGAGCAGTCGGAGGCCATCGGCGGCGCGGCGCGGCGGATTTTTCCGGTGGCGGCTCCTGCTGCTCAGTTCAACTCCCCAGTCCGACTCCGGTTCCAGCAGAGTCGCCCTATCGAGACCAGGGTTTTTTTCCCGACCGGAACCGGTGCGCAAAGCGCGGTTACCGGTCTAACCGGTCCGGACGGTTGCAGTACGGCCGGTTTGAAACCTGCAACCGGCCAATTCAAAACTTCAAATTTGAATTTTAAAAAATAAAAAATTTCTAAAAAAATTCTTAAAAATACTTCAAGTTACAATGAATCTAATGGTGTCAATTTTTTTAAATATTCATTCATTTAGTATACTTTGCAGGCATGTGAAGTTCAACTAAAAAAGAAAAAGAAAAAAAAGAGCTAGCCCATTAAAGTCCACTTTGACCCGAATGCGCCGGCGACCTATTGAAGAGTCCAGAACGCACGCCGCACCCAGAACCCTACCTGCCCCCCTCCCACCGCGCGACCCCTCCGCCGCCCCTACGCTGCGACCGACGCTCGCAGCCGGTCAGCCGTCCGGAGCGCGCGGCTAGCCGGCCGGTAGCTCCGGTAAGCCGGCCCTGTCGCGGATCTACCTCCCCCCACCGCGCGACCGGCGCTCAGAGCCGGCCAGCCGCCCGGAGCGCGCGGCTAGCCGGGCGGAAGCTCCGGTAAGCCGGCTCGGCCAGCCCCAAGGTATGAACTCGAATTTTTTTACCCTATGAGTTGATTTAAAATATTTGATGATTTGTTTTAGGATTTAGGTAAGATTTAGGTGTATGACTTAGGTGTATTTAGGATTTTATACAAGGTATGAACTCAATTTATTTTTACCCTGTGAGTTGATTTAGAATATTAGATGATTTGTTTTAGGATTTAGGTAAGATTTAGGTATATGACTTAGGTGTATTTAGGATTTTATTTATGTGATTGATATATTTTTGTTGTTCATTTATGCAGATAGACAATGTTAGGAATGGGAGACAACATCGGCGTGGACGGGCCAAATTTGGCAACACTACAAGGCTGAGCTGCTTAGAGTGCGAGGTATCGCTGTGATGTCCACCGCCGAATACCAAACCGCGTCCCAAATGGGGGTCTTCCCATTCGTACGTTGAACTTTTATTGATGTGTAAAAGTGTATGCACGATTATAACTATGGTATTTGTATGCACGCTTATTACTATTGTATTTATATGCATGATTATAAATTGTTGCTTTGGTGTGGTCTTTTACATTAATATGTGCATAGCTCATGCCAAAATTTTCATTTATTTCACACCGGGGAACCACTTTAAAATCGTCGGTTTTTTTGTTTAAATCACCGGTTACCGTTCAAACCGGAGTGGTTAGCTGGCCTAACCGGGCGGCTAACCGCTAGAAACCGGTTTAACTGTCGTTTTTTTTTGGAATTTGAATTTGGTCGGTTTTTTCCGGTAACCGGTCAAACCGGTTTGTATAGCGTAACCGGTGGGCGATGATTTGATCCAGCTATCGGTAAAACAAACCCTGGTCGAGACTATAGATGGCCATGCGGCCCGTGGCCCGTTGACCCGGCCCAAGCACGGCACGGCCCGTTTCCCACCGTGCCCGGGCTAGCCCGGCCCGTGAACCGTGCCCGGGCTTGGGCCGCCACCCCAGCCCGTGGGTAGGCACGGCCCAGCACGAGAATAGCAGGCAGGCCCGATGCGGCCCGTTTACCACGGCCCCGCAGCCTGCCAGGCTCCTCCCTCCCTCCGCCCCCTCCTCTCCTCCTCATTTTTCCACCAGCACGGCAGCGCCCGCTCACCCCCTCCCCCAACTCCCTCTGCGTCTCCTCCACCGCCGTCCGCCGGTGCCGCTTCCGGCTACCCCTCCTTTCCTCCAGATCTCTACATCCAGCGCCGCTCCCTCTCCTCTCCTCTCCTCCACCTCCGACTCCGACGCCGCTCAGCCGCTCCACTTGACCGAGCCGCCGCCTCCCTCCCTCGCACTGGTGACTGCCTGACCGGCTCCCTCCCTCCGCCCCGGCGCCCCTCCCTCTGCGGCTCTGCCCCTTCCTGTGACCGGCGCCGCTCCCCCAACTCCTCTCCTCCTCCACCGGTGGCGCTCCCCAAACTCCTCTCCTCCACAGATCTGAGCGGCGGGCGGCTCCACGAGATCCCGCGCGGCGGGCGGGGCCACCAAGCTCGGCCTGCGGGGCGCCGGGGGCGGCGAGCATGGCCGGTGGGTGCAGCATCGGCGGGCATGGATGGGCGGCGGCCGCGGCGTCGGCGGGTGGCAGCAGGCACGAGCACGGTGCCTGCACCGGGCCTTTCAGGCCGGCCCGGCACGAAAGTGGCCCGTGGGCTCGTGCCTGGGCCGCCTGGGGGCCCGTGGGTAGGCACGGCACGGCCCGCGAAGCAATCAGGCCGGGCTAGGCACGGCCCGTAAAAAAACGGGCCAAGGCGGTCCCGGGCGCGGGCCGGGCCGGGCGGCCCGAATGGCCATCTATAGTCGAGACTCGAGAGTGAAAGAGAGACGAAATTGGTCCTTGCATGGGCCAAACTGGGGGGCGATGGGCCCAAAGTTTGAGAGAGGGAGCTTTGTGGGCCTTTGGTAGAGTATTTCTTTTGGGCATCTTTCTTTATTTTTCTTAAATTTTCCCCCGACGACACAAAATATAATCCTAGGCAACACTACAGCTCTGCCATCTCATCTCAGGCTGCTGCTCATGCAATGCAGCATGCCGTACTCTACCTGGCCGCAGTAAGAAAGTGTTTGTAGATCAATGCTAGACAAGTTCACTTAATGTGCGTAACGTGTGGGCAGATGGATTTTACTGCTCGTCAGTACTGTATCTCACAGTACGTAGTGCTGTAATTGTGGTTACGTGCCTGTCAGCCTGTGTTTGTCTCTCTTTTTTTCCTTTTGCTGCAGGACTGATCTGGAGGACAAACCGAAAAATTCCGGGCCCCTGCACGTGCACATCGCTACTGGTACGCCGAACCAAAAACAACCGTTCGTTCTCGTGGCAACAAGGACGTTTCTCAATAGCTTTTCGTGCCGCCGTCCCATAGGAAACCTTTTGCCATGGTGGCACCGGAGCCACGACAGTCCACACAGCTACCACCACCACCATTCTTCAGTCTTCACCACCCATGCATGACCACCGTTGAGTGCCATAACGAACTCTACCAGAAACAAAACCAAGTTCAAATTCTCTCCTAAATTTGCTTGGTGCCAATGGCGACGAGGCAGGACTGGTTTTATTTCAGGGTGCCTCCTCCACCTCCAGACAACACTGCCATCACTGGCGACAGTGCCTGGGCTAGTAGGGTCTGAAGCAAAAGCGCCTGCGATCTCGCCGCAGAGACGCTCGACGACGTCACGCTCGTGTGCAGGCAACGTGCCGCTGCTCCCCGGCGGATCGGCACCCTCTCCGTGGCCAACGCGGCCGCCGCACGTGGGGTCCCACCACCAGAGCATCTCGGCGATCGATCCAGGCAGCTGCGTCGCCACTGTTGCGGGGTGCCGGGGGTTTGGGCGCGCGTCCTGGGGCGCACACACGACCGAGATGCTGGCGCAACCAGGTTCGCTTTGGTTGGTGCAACCTGTGGCTATACGATGTGGCCCATTTCTATTGAAGCAACCCTGCTCTGCGATGAGCCCCCGTCCCGCATAGCATAGCTCCTGTCCTTGGCCCAAATTGCTCAGGTTGTCAGATCAAATTAGGGCGTCCGCAACGAGGAGCTGGAAATCGCTAGCGATTAGAAATTTAAAAAAGAAAAATAATGCACAGCAAGACAGTACTGACCGGAGTGGAAGAGAAGTCAGTGACTGTGAGCTCGTTGGGGAACGTGCAAGATAGGCGACGAGTTCGTCGCTGGCAACATAACTTTTCTCTTTCTCTCTCCATCCACGTAGGCAAATAGCTAGCGATTTCAGCCTCATTGCGGATGCCCTTAGGATCGAATCCAGATGAGTTATCGAGTCAACTGAGGTGCATGTCATGGCGCCGGTGGAGTTCAGAGTCTCCTTTTCCTGACAAGAATTGTATCAGTATAGTTCCTGTGGAGTTACTGCAAATTTCACACGTTAAATGAAGTTTGCATTTCATGCATGGCACCGGTTCAGGGTCGTCGGACCTTAATCCAAACATCAGATCTTGACCATCTGTTCCCGGACGATCCCCGCATATGAGACACGACAGGAACGCTACTCCTTCCGGACAGGCTGGCTGCACCGTGCACGGCGGCGCAGAGTACACAAGCCGCTGCACCCGCAACAGAAACGTCGCACCGCGCTGATGTTAACGAAGAACCCTCCCTGAAATCCGCCGTCGCCGTCCACTCCACATTCCTTCCCGGCGCGAGTAGGTGCCGGTAGGCCCAGCATTAGGCAGACAAGGCGATCTGTCCACAATCCCAAATCCCAGCATTATGATCGATAATCCAAATAGGTGGACAACTTTGGACTAAAGTTTAGAGGGTGTTTAGTTGGTGAAAAAGTTTGGGTTTTGGATATTATAGCACATTTCATTGTTATTTGGTAATTAATATCTAATTATGGGTTAATTAGGTTTAAAAGATTTGTCTCGTCCTAATCAGTTAAACTGTGTAATTAGTTATTTTTTAACTGTATTTAATGCTTTATGTATGTGTCCGAAGATTCGATGTGATAGGTACTGTAGATTTTTTTTTGGAACTAAACACCCCCTTAGTTTTTATCCTAACTAAAATTTAGCCTATTAGTCTATAGAACCTACCTAATTTGAACTAAATTTTAGTTTCACATATTTATGTGTTTCAAATAGTTTCGCACCTAAATATAGGTACGGACTAAAGTTATTAGTTATATAATATTTAGTCACCTAAAATTTAGTTTGGATTAAACTTTAGTTCTAGACGATCTAAACGGACGTTAATCACAACACGGGCCCGGGTCATAATTGAACCCGGTCTGAAGTACAGTACTTTACCAGCAGAAAAAGCGGATGTCGAAATCGCTCACGCAAGGCGAGCCGTCGCCGTCGTCGGATCAGGCCTCGCCTCCGACACGACCGACGGAACCCTCGCACACGCACCGCGCCCGGAAGCATCGTGATCAACGTCTTCCTAGCCCATCTTTAGTTAGGTCGCCCGATGCCTCTCCGGCTCGATCTCCGCGATGCCTCCGGCGGTTGCCGCGTCGTTCTCTTCGACCTCCGTCCCGGTTCCTTCTTCGCAGCCGGGGTGGCGTATTCCTCGCGACGCAGGGTCCGTCGAGCAGAAGCGGCCGCGATCCGGGGAGGATTTTGGAGCGTGCACTGCATGGATGGCATCGTGGCATCGTCTCAGGTACTACACGCGGGTGTCTAATCAACACTGGCAATGATACTGTCCGGCGAGCAAGAATACGGTGATTACTCACTCCAAGGGTTTTGGCCTTTGCTAGGCCGTAATTATCTCGAGACGCAAGTTTTTTTTTCTTTTTTTTGTGTGAACTTTGCACCTGTGGTCGGCGCTTCAATCTGACGGCATACCCTCAAGTGATCAAGTCGCTGTTACCTTAGTGACTGCCGCTACTCACTGCCACTGGTGCTAGTGCACGAGCACCGGCACCGGCACCGGCAGGGAGCATGGAGAATCACCAGCACGCCCCGTGGTCACCTGCAGCGCTTCTGACAGGCGGACAGGTCAATGCTTTGGTTCCAACGGAGCCCCAAACCCAGCCATGCATGACCCCATGACCCGGCCTCGGAGAGTCGGAGTTGGAGCTCTCGCCCCGGAGGCCGGAGCAGCACGCGAGCACGAGCGATCGGCACGGGAGCGTCACGTGCACCTCCGTGTTCCCGCGCCCTTTTTTTCTCGTTATCTTATCCCGGTGCTGTACTGTAGCTCGTCGTCCACCTGGGTTAACAGGAGGGAACCCCTGGATCGCCGGACCCACCTGTCATTGGCAGAAGAAGCGCCCGTATTTATTTTGGGCAGTGCCGTACTTCCTGTAGGTCAGTCTTAGTGGAGAGTGTCATCGCACGGTTGCTAAGACTGTAAACTAGGTAACCGTTCAGGAGGAGTATTACAGTGATGACACTTCTCTCACATCCCATAGTACTCAATATTCTCTTTCTTGCCATTTGCATGCTCATGACACTTCTATAACACCCACTGAAATTGGCCTCCCTACTGATCATGGTGCTGGGAATATGGGACTGGGACGGTGCAGCTCATCACTCTCATCGTGTGACGCCGCCCCTTCCTCCGGAAATTCATGATTGCCGCCCTGCAGAAAAATTACTTACTGTGACGCCGGATCTCGTGTCTCCTAGGCTGCGATCGTCGGTAGTCTAATCACTGTGCATACGGTCAGCCTTGATGATCTTGACGGGTTTGGGGTAAATGGTTTTGAGATTCTGATGCTCTGGCGCTTTTGTTGACGCTGTCATCGAAGGGAAACCGTTAAACACAAAACCGTTCTCTCTATAGAATCGTCCAATGTGATCGACTTAAAATAATAAACTGCTAAAAGTACAGTGCAGCGAGATGAACCAGCGATGCGTACACGACTACACGCATTATTCGAAAGAAATGTCAGGCAAGTTGAGATGTGCATGTGAACAATAATTTGACCACTTGTATTTTCTTTTTCCTCGGTGACAACCACTGTATAGTTGGTCATGCCAAACGACATGTAGGACAACATCAGATGCAATGTGTTCGGTGGTTTTTTTCTTGAGAAAATTATTTTTCAATTTTGTGAGGGGTGGATTACATGGCTCTGCGCCTTGGTTCAGTTCAGACATCAAATCGTTCTGTTGGATGGTTGCCGCATATTTGTAGCAAAACTAACCAGATTCATATCGTCGGTTTGTGTTTATACTAATCTGCCACGCATGATATTGCATCAACAGTTGTTGATTGGGACAAAAATAAACAAAATTAGAGAGATGAACATGCTTTTGCGCAAAACAATATGGCAACAGAGATGAAAGATGTTGTAGGACCACATTACACTATTTTTGTGAGAGAAGCTGACGTAGCAGCCCAACTAGCCTAAGGCATAGCATTGTCATGTTATGATACTCGTGCGCAAATATGTGCATCCTCTATATGTTTGTGCTTGCTTCGACATTTCATTAATGAGTAAAAAAAAAGGTAAAGCTGAAATAAATGTGACTTTGTTTTACCGTATTTCATAAAAAATGTCATATGTCTAATAAGAGAAGCTAGATGAGGCCGTGCTTTTCTTAGGGTGCGGTCTTATATTTAGTACTGCATAAATTTAGATGGCCATTAATATTTGAAATCCAACCGAAAGCTTGAGTTTATAGTATTTCAAATACAGAGTTTAAATCCAAAATTTAAAAATATGGGCCCAGGAATGGGATTCTTTTGGAAATAGTAATTACGTTCAGCATGGTGAACAGTACTTGCTGCAATTTTATAACACTATAACACATGTCACATGACAGTAATTAGTGGAAGCCCCATCCGAAAAAAAAAATGTTGGCCCCTTTAACCCAGCAGCAGCCATCTCCCTGGCTTCTGCCTTCTGCCGATGTGCCTTTATCCCCACCGCACCACCACCGCCGGCTGTTGCGGCCGCGCCGTATAAAAGCCGCCGAGCAAAACTCCGTCGCCCACGCCGCCGTTACGCCTACGCCGCACTACGCGAACCCAACAGGCAACAGCGAAATCAAATCCAGTCTCCAGAGCCGATAGGGAGCGGTAGGCGGAGCCGCGAGAGCTCCGCGGTCCGCGAGAGAGAAGAGGCGGCCGCGTCCAGGAGAGGCCGGAGATCTCGCCAGGTCGCCGGCGTCGCAGGTTCCCGCCGGAATAGGAGGAGGAGCGTCGCCGCCGCCGGCAACGAACCTGGTTTGCTCGCCGCTGGCCAATGCAGGTGGAGACCGCCGCGGTAAGCCCCCCCCCCCCCCCCCCCCCGTCTCCGTCGGCGCCGGGTCCCGGTTGGTGGGAGCAGCGTGCTGTGTGCAGCACCGCTGCGAAACCAGTAGTAAATTTGCGGCTACTGTTTTGGATAACCGACGCGCTGGATTCTCGCCGCCTAGTTCATCGATTCCCGTGGTTCAAAAACTTTCCTCTGCGCAGCATCGCTTCTCCTTTCTAATAAAAGGCACGCGTGGTGGATTTGATTGGACGCCACGTGATAGCGCGTGCGCTTTCACCAAAGCTGCTTGGCTTATTAGGTGTCTGGCCGCGTGCTTTGTTTTGCAGAGCTCGATTAGGATGTGGTGGTGTTTGAGCCTCTGTTGGGCTTGGGCAGGTGAAATGTGACTGGCTCGGGTGTTTAGAGATTGGCACACCTGTTGCGAGCTGCTGCTGCAAGACCCTGATTGTTTTGTCACGGATTGGGGCTCATGGAATCGCGCATGGATCAATACGAAATCATGGAGCAGATTGGCCGTGGAGCCTTTGGTGCTGCCATCCTTGTCAGTCACAAGATTGAAAAAAAGAAGTAAGATATAGCACCCATCCATCAGTAATTCAGTATGTAGGATACGGATGGCTTTCTCTTTTCCGTTTAGGTGACTGTATGCTTGCCTTGCAGGTATGTGTTGAAGAAAATCCGGCTTGCGAGGCAGACGGCGCGCTGTCGCAAGTCTGCCCATCAAGAGGTTGGTAAAACCTTAGGCTTTGTCTTTGATTTATTGTCTGTGCCTTGAGGAGTTAATAAGAAAAAAAGTGAATTGCAGATGGCACTGATTGCTCGGTTGCAGCACTCTTACATTGTTGAATTTAAGGAGGCTTGGGTTGAGAAGGTTTGTAAGTTCAGAAACTTGTTCTTACATTGTTTCTTCTGTTTGAACCCGTTCAACTGACAAGGTGAGTTATGCAGGGCTGTTATGTCTGCATTGTCACGGGCTATTGTGAAGGTGGAGATATGTGAGTGTGATTTAGGGCTTTGGAGATTAGCCTTTTGATTGCCACGTTATATATTGTGTTATGTCTCAGTTTGGTCTTGTTTTTCAGGGATGAGCTGATGAAGAAATCAAACGGCACTTACTTTCCTGAGGAGGTATGAGATGACTTGTCTATTTTGTTTTATAATAGAAGGCTGGCTTCTGTTACCCCTTCCCCAGAACCCACTCAAGTGGGAGCCGTCTGGCACTGGGTCTGCCCAATAGAAGGAAGGGAATCATCCACATTGTGCTCATAACTTTGAATAACTCTCAGGTATTGCTTAAATGGTTCGCTCAATTGGTACTGGCTGTAGACTACTTGCACTCGAACTATGTCTTGCATCGTGACCTCAAGGTAAGTGCAAATAAGTAGATCATCATAATTATCGATTTGTATATGCAATAGATGGTCATGCTTCTTCCTCAAACTCGCAGTGCTCCAACATATTTCTCACCAAAGATCAGGACATACGCCTTGGTTAGTTTCTCATGACAAATACAATAATGAGAGTCTTTAACTGACATGTTACGTTTGTTACTTTTATGCTTCATCATATAAGTTATAATATTATCTGATTTTTATGCAGGAGACTTTGGCTTAGCGAAGACTTTAAAGGAAGATGATCTAGCTTCATCGGTATGATCTTCCTTCATGTTTCCTTCCTTTCCAATTTGTTTCTATCTAAAAATAGTGTGCCACCATTTTTCCTGTTTATAGAAAAAATATTGATTTATTAATCACTCATATCGACATCAACACTAACAATGATGTTTGCCATGAATCATGAGTATACTCCATATACCATTTACATTGGGATTATATTTCATTTTCCCACTGAACTGGAACCATATTTCCTTATTGGAACTGGATGAGATGTGGCCTTTGAGACTTCGTCACTTCGGACGCAAGTTTCACGTTAGAGTCTAATGGAAGAAAGGAATATATTTCGGAACCTTCCTTCCTATATTTGCCTTTTGCCATGAACCATGTAAACATGCTAGTTCATTTCATGGAAAATATGGAAGTGTAATTCTTATTCTAAACTCGTGCAATAATTTTTGGCACCATGCTTTCTTAAGGTTGTCGGAACACCAAATTACATGTGCCCAGAGCTGCTAGCTGATATTCCCTATGGATTCAAGTCAGACATCTGGTCTCTTGGTATTGCATTTTACCTGGCTCAGTTCTCTTTCTAATATAAGATGTCTACACGGCTGATTATTTATTGCAAATTTCTAATTAACAAGAGTGCATTTGCATAGGGTGCTGTATGTATGAGATGGCAGCTCACCGACCCGCCTTCAAGGCATTTGTGAGTTCTTATCAGATTGTTTTTCTTACTTCACAGTGGTTACCCAGAAGTAGATTCCCTTGGTTCATATGAGTTGGAAAATTCATAAAAAATACATAAAAGATATATTGAAATGGGGGTATTCTTCAGACTGCTAAAAATTCTGATGGTCTTCCCTGATTTGCACTGCTTGCAGGATATGGCTGGACTAATAAGCAAGATAAATCGGTCTTCCATGGGTCCCTTGCCTGCCTGCTACTCAGTGTCCATGTAAGTGTACTTCTCCACATGGAGCAGGTTATGTGGAAGTTGAGCAGTTGTCCTTTGCATGTTTAAAAGTGACCTTTGGTATCCGTTGTACTAACATGGTATGCACTCTCTATATAAGCAATGCTTATTCTTGTTCCCGAAAGTAATGCTAACAGCAAACTGTTAAATGGTTCTTTGTATTTTTGGACACACCTATTGACATATTGTTAAAGGAGTCATATAAAATATACAGCTTACAAGATCTTTCTTTACTGTTGGGTACAGGAAAACATTAATCAAAAGTATGTTGAGGAAGAGTCCAGAGCATAGACCTACTGTAAGCTATTATAAAACTTAAACCTTCCAGATAACAGTTTTTCTTTCATATGAATTTTGAAAACATATATCATTTGAACAGGCATCTGAGATCCTGAAGAATCCATACCTGCAACCTTATGTTAATCAATACCGTCCTCTTTATGATGCTTCAAACACCATGCGGATGCCAGGGAAACCACTACCCACTTCACGGAGCAGTCAGAGAAGCATGTCTGACAGCCAAAGCAGTAGCATTTCTAGTAGTGACATTGACAGTACCCAGTCAAGTGACAGAAGCACATCATGTGGAACTACAAGTACTGATAGAAAGAACAATGATACTGGAAACGCTCAAGATGTGGATCAAGCTATGTCAGATGAAAAATGTTCAACACCTGAAGATCTTAGAGGCAATAAAGACAATTCTAGTGTTCAGTTTAAAAGGCAAGATTCATCTAAATCCATACATGTTGATCTCCAACCTAGAACAGAGAGTAAACAGCCAAAGATCATTGAGAAGATTATGACAACCCTTAGAGAGGAGAGCCGGCTGAGAGAAATCACCTCTCCTGTCAGAGGTGGTATAAAGCCTAGTACTGGGCTCAGCAATAATAATCAAGTGGAGCACCCATTACAGGTTTCAAGGACAAACAGTGATATGCCATGCAGTTTAAAGTCCGGCAACATTTTATCTCATGACGAACATGCAAATCAAGTTGAAGCATCACCACCCCTGAAGCAACAGGTATGAGTTTTTCTTTTTCAGTAACAAAGTCGAACTTTTCACATATATTGCTTGCTTATGTCTCCTGATACCGATCTTGCAGTCACCTATTGCTGAACATAGTCCAAAGATCAAAACTGCTGGGCCATCAACTCCTGAAGCTGCCAAACAGATCACAGAAAATGGTGCCGTAGCTTCAGGAAAAACTAAGAGCAGGACACCACCTGCTGCTAGACGCCCTAGCCCTCAGAGGCAAGCTGGAGTAGGGACACCAAGCCTCCCAGTCACAGTGGCAAGACGAGCTCATACCAAGGCCACAACAGAGAGAGAGAAAACTCCAGAACGACCATTCCGTGGCTCAGAGAATGGTCTCAGTGATCCTCCACGTAATATAATGATTTCTGCGGATCCTTCAGAAGGACAACATATGAAACTGGATGACTTACAAGCAAAATCAACAAATCTTTGGGAATTTTTCTCTGTTTCAACAAAGGAACACAACAGTGCTTGCTCAAATTCTACAGTTGGTTGTACTGAAAATATGGACAGCTCTAAACTATCTGAGCCTGATTCACCTGTCTGCTTGGTTTCACCATGTATAGGCTCTGCACCCAACACTGTCAGCGAGGAGAATGACCTAAGCATCATAACATGTTCAGAAATTAGCACCGACAAGATTATTGTGACTAATAATGGTGGTTCGACCCTGAGATGTTCTTTGGAGCCATCCTTTCTGAGTTCTGAACAAGAATTTGTTTCCAAGGATGATGTGCAATCTAACCAGCATGGAAAGAGCACCACGTCCCAAAGTGGTGAGGATAAGTTCACGGTTCAAGAACTTCTTTCATCAGGACCAGAAGCCCCTCCAATCTTATCAGTTTCAGAAGCAGTAGCTCCTTCAATTCCATTGGCACCAGAAGTTGCTCCTTCTGTTCAAGTAACAAAAGGCACACTGTCGGAGGCACCTGTTTCTCTTCAGTCATGGAAGAAACATGTAGTTTCTCATTTGAACCCTCCAGTTAATGATATTGCACAGACCATAGGACACAGCCCTTTCTGTGTTAGTGATGTGCAGCCAACACCAGAAACTGTTCAAAGAGAAGATCGGGGCACTGATATCATCAAGCTTCTGAATGTGGTACCAGAAGAAGCTGATGCAAGGAGCAGCTCATCAAACACACTGCCTCCAGCACATGCCTCATCAGTTACTGCTACATCATATGTTTCAGAAGCCAGTGCTGCTACTAAGGCGCCAGCCACCTCGGATTTGGTAAAACTGTCAGCTACCACATCAGAGACCAGCAACGGCATCAAGGAAGAGGCATCGCCCGCTAAGGAAGTACTTGATGTTACATCATTTCGGCAACGAGCTGAGGCTCTCGAAGGGCTTCTGGAGCTTTCGGCGGAGCTGCTGGAGAACCAGAGGCTGGAGGAGCTCTCCATCGTTCTCAAGCCATTTGGGAAGAACAAGGTGTCTCCACGAGAAACTGCTATCTGGCTTGCCAGGAGTTTCAAAGGGATGATGAGCGACGATGCAGGTCGGCCGTCGCCGTGAGCTCCTTTTTCTTTTTTTTTTTCATTTCCTTTTTTTGCTCGGTTGATTTCACTTGGAGCCGCTTGATCTGGTAATAGCGGTGCTCTGAGTTACTCAAACTTTACAGCTTGTGGTCTCTGTTGCCAGTTTTGCCTTTTCTGATTGCCCCATTCTTTCTGGCGTATGTTGTACATAGCCAAGAACTGTAAACAGCAATAAAGCTTTGCCTCCAGTGTGATGCAGAAAAATCATGATCCAGCTAACAGTTGATTACTGCAACTGATATGTTCACCCTTCCAGCAAACAAGGTCGGACCGGCGAGCTCGTGCCATCCGGCTGCCCCGGCCACCTTTTTTCTCAACGTCTCCAAAACCTTTGCGCCTTGTGCCTGTCTGCCTGATCATAGACCTGTGAAGTGACTCATCTGTCTTAAAAGCGCCGCCGCGGCGAGTTGTGAATCGATGCGAATTCCTGGTGTGCGTGCTAACCGCGCTGGACTCGCTCATGATTTGGGCCGTGGTGTGGTGCGATGGCCTTGGACGGCACCATCGAGCTCGGCACGGTACGTACTACGTACGAAAAGCAGATACGCACCGTGCCATCGCCGCTGGACACTGCTGCTATGGTGCAGCCGTGCAGTTTTTTCCCCTCTTCTTTTGAAATCAGCCGTGCAGTCTTACTTCGAGGAAAGAGGGAAAGTTTTCGGGCGTCTCTACTCCAAGCAAGCGAGATCGCTTCTGACTGCTTTGGGGTCATTATCATCATAGAAAGACGGTAAAAATTTCGGCTTTTGATCATCACCTGCACTGCGCTGCACGTCGAAACAAACTTGATACTCTGGCACTCTGCTGCTTGCAGCTACAGGGGCCAGCGTGCATACTACGTATAGGCAGGCCTGACGCCCGACGTTCTCTTACACACCAGTAACTCTCCTGCAGCGCGTACGTACGTGCATAAATGTACAGTGTCCTTTTCTCGAATTATTGGCCACTCCAAAGGAGCTGCCTAGCTGCTCCAGCTCCACGTAACTACTTCCCCGTCCGTAAAACAATGCAATTATAATTCAATTCTAATTTTTCAACAAGTCAAACACTTTGAACTTTAAGTAAAGTAATATAAAAGGGCAAATTTCATAACTACCCTTGTTTTCAATTCCAACTGCACCATTACCCTTCTTGTTTAGACTTTGCATATTTGCCCCCGTTTTTTGAATCTGGATCATCCGTCTGCCCACCGCCCATCGGCACTTACAGTTTTCCAAATGGGCGGCACGGCACTAGCCCGACCCGAGCACTAAGCAGCCCGGCACGATCAGGCACGATGCCTACTTCGTGCCGTGCCTCGTGCCTGGGTCGAGGCCCAAGCACGGCACTAACAGCACTTTTTCGTGCCGTGCCGTGCCCAAAGCACGACCAGGCCCGACGGGCTGCCGCCGGGATAGGCACTATCAACATGCCACAACTCAATCTCATCAGCAATTCACAGGCAAGAATAATATGATCACAGAAATAAGATAAGAGACACAAATATTTTCAAAAGTTTGAGCTGGTGCAATGGCTGTCTCATTAAAAACCTATCTAGGTAAAACTCACACCTCGTGAGAAATCCTAGATAGGGAAAAAGAATACAGCAGCGGTCTCTCCATCACCGGCAGCGGCGGCGGCATCACCGTCACCGGCATCACCATCACCATCAGCGACCTCGATAGGATCAGCAGCACTGCCAAACAACTCTTCCCAATCGGCCTCGAGATCACTCTCATCATCTCCACGCATGCCGGCCAGACGAAGGTCATCGTTGGTTCTGGTCCCTCAACGGCTTCGCGGTGGCCGGCGGCCTGCAGCAAACAGAGCAAGGTGTGAGAGTGAGACAGAGCAAAGAGGTGAGGGGGAGAGAGCACAGAGCAGAGACCAGAGATCGAGCTGAGAGACTTACCTCCTGCGAATCCGAAGCACCAGAGGTTCCTCAATGGCTTCGCGGTGGCCGGCGACTTGCAGGAGGTACAAGAAATCAAGACCATGAACCCATAAATCCAGATCTAGGGTTAGGGTTCGAACTCAGATATCTTACCTGCGAATCCGGAGCGCCAGAGCGGACGGCGAGGTCAACAAGGAATAGAGGAGACCAGAGCGGCCGTCAATGACCGCGAACAGAGGCCGAGGCCGGAGGCCCCAGCCCCCGAGTCCGGCGTGGAGGAGGAAGGGAGAGATGGGGAGGACGAGTTGTGGCGGGGAATCCAACGGTCAGGGGAGGAGCGGATCCGCGGAGGGCTGCTCGTCGCCGCCGTCGCCGAAGAGGGGCGCTGCGAGGAGGAGGTGCCGAAGTGAGAGAGCAGAGATGATCATATGAGACGAGAGACGAAGACGACAGACGAGCGGCCGACGCGGCGAGAGAGAACGGGAGGAGCGCTAGGGAACGGTCGGGAGCGCCATCCAATGGTCGGGAGGAGCGGGGGTGGGGGGCTGGGCGCTGGTAGGCCGGGCCTCTATCGGGCCGGCCCATAATCGTGTCGTGCTTTGGGCCGGCACTATGGGCCGGGGTAGCGGCCCAAGCACTATGCCCCTATCGGGCCGGGCCGGCCCGAGGCACTATGGACCGGGCCAAGGGCCGGGCTCGGGCCATGCTTTTTAGGGCCGGGCCTAGGGCCGCCCATCGTGCCCAACCCATTTGGAAAACTATACCGGCACTCGGCATAGGTCAGCACCGCGAGGGGGGGGGGTAGCATGAGGCCTATGCGGGTCCCCTCGTGGCTGCGCACCGGCACTCGGTGTAGGTTAGCACCGCGCCGGGGGGGGGAGGTAGAGGTAACGAGGTCATCATATATTGAATCATCCAAGTAAATGATGCATGTGTACCCTAATTCCTTCTAAATGCATGATGATTGCAATAGTTACTTAGACACAGGCTGCTGAGACATTTTTACTCCAATGTTTTGAAGTGCTAGTACATCACATTGAAGGGGAAATACCACCAACAGGAAAGGGGTAGAGGAAGAGCTAGAGGAAGAGGAAGAGGTGTTTCAAGGCTTGCTGCATATACTTCAACGCTTAGAAATAACATTTTGGTGTTTAAATGTGGCCTAGGCTTGTACTGTATTACTTTGGAGTGCTCAAATATGATCTAGGCATGTTTTGTCTTGTTTTGGAGTGCTCATGTGATCTGAACATGTACTCACTTGTTTTGTAGTGCTTAAAATGATGGTAACCTGTATGTTCTAGGTTGCATATGACTTAGACATGTGATCTAGATATGAAATTCAACGTGTCCCTAATGTATTTTGCGACAAAATATTACGCTTAAATGTGATCGTGATATTTGAACTCTATGATTAAATGTGATTTGGACATGGAGATGAAAATATGACCTCTGCTTTCTTTTCGGATCCAAAATATGAGTTGTGCGGTGTGATATTTGTAAAATATGATACTTCATCATTTATTTAAAGTATATGTTATCATTTGCATGTATATTTTGAAAATAAGACCGGATATGCAAATCTAGCATGCTTCTACCGTCATCCATGTCAGGGGTATTTATGTCTTTTCATATATCTGTCAAGACCATTAACCGCGCTTCACAGAACAGAGGCATACCATGTGTTATGATTCAAAAAAAAGGGGCAAACATGCAAAGTCCAAAAAAGAGGGGCAAACATGCAGTAAGAGGTGAAAACGAAGGCATTTATGCAATTATATTAGTTATAGAATATTTCTCCATTTTTATTTACATGCTGTATTAGATTTTTTAAGTTAAATTTAGCTAACTTTGTCCAAATCTATAGAAAAATAAAGCAACAACAATGCTAACCAACATATGCACTGTCAATATATTTTTCAGGTATTGTAAATGTTATTCTATAAATTTTATTAAAATTAAATAAATATAATTTAGAATAAATCTAATATGTGATCGGTATGAATTTTAAATTGCTTCTTTTATCGACGGAGGAGGAAGTACTCCGGTGGCAGTCGTACTCTGCCTCTCGCATTTCTGATTTCCCTCGGCTGCTAGCCGCTTGTCCTTACGCCAAGGGTTGGCCAACTCGCGCCAGGCTTTCGTGCCCCTGGCTGCTGCCGATTTTTACCGTGTCCTGCACAAGGCGCACGTCGTACTACTAGCAAGGACAGAATAGGTAGAGATAGAGAAAGCTGAAACCGAAATTGATTTTGCTGGTGGTACTCTGCTCCTTTTCGCAATGAAATGGGGGTAGCATATCCTTTTTTACGTTCTCTTTTGCAGGAAAATATCCTTTCACGCTTGCACACATGGCACACCCCGGATTTTACCACGGTAATCGTAACAAACTTGGATGGAGATCGATCCCGCCGGCGATAGGTCAAATCAGACGAGCCGTGGAGGGATGGAACATGGAAGGACACGCTCCCCTGCCTCGCTGCTCCTGCAACCGCTGCAACACGCCCCGAACCATCCGTTCGCTTCCACTGCACTGCACCGCCATGATTCCCAGGCTACCTCCGGCTAGCCTACGCCCCCTCCGGCTTCCCTATTTGCCACTGCCAAGGCAACATCTCTCGTCACACACCAACTCCGCAATTTACCTCCAACTGTTCACCGCGATCATGGCACACCGGCCGTCCACTCTCTCTGCGTGCTAGTCCACTCCATCACCATTTAAGCCGGGCCGCTCCCCTGCGCTCCGTCACAAGTCACGAGTCGCGCCCCACTCACGAGCTCGCGAGTCGCCGCGCCAAGCCAAGCGGGCGCCCGTTCCGGCTTCCGACGAGTGACACCGCAAGCTGAGCAGAGCGAGAAGCCAGAAGCCACACCATGTCGTCGTTGGCAGGCGGCTGGGACCGGCGTGGTGGCAGCGGCAGGCTGGGGCTGCCGCGGCAGCAGCCGCCGGTGGCGGTGGACGTCGGTTGCAACTGCCGCGGGGCGAGGCTGCTGGGCTCCCTCGTCTCCGCGCTCAAGTCCCACGCGCGCGGCGCCCTCGGCAAGGCCAAGCCGTCTCCGCACGCGCCGTCGCCGTGGTCGTCGTCGGGCGCCACCGCCACGACGGCCTTCACGCCCTCCGTCTCCGCCACCACGGCCACCTCGGCCTCCTCCGCCGCCGGCATCCTCCACTCGTGGGGCCCCGCGACGTACGCCGTCAACGCCAGCGCCCTCTACGACGGCGGCGACGGGGTTCACGACGCCGACCTCGCGAGGCGGCAGCGTCGGCGGCGGCGGAGGAGGAGCAGGAGAGCGGGGCAGGGGAGGAGGGCTGCGGCGCCGGGGGAGGAGGAGGCGGCGGCGGCGGTGGCGGTGGAGGTGGAGTCCGCGGCGCCGTACGAGGACTTCCGCGAGTCGATGGTGGCGATGGTGACGGAGAAGGAGATGTACGCGTGGGAGGACCTGAACGCGCTGCTGCACCAGTTCCTGGCGCTCAACTCGCCGCGCCACCACCCGCTCATCCTCACCGCCTTCGCCGACCTCTGGGCGCCCCGCGGCGGCCTCTTCTGCCCCCCATCCCCGTGCCTCCTCTGACTGAGCCTGCCACCTCGCTCCCAGCTCCCTCACCATCGCCCTCGCCGCCAGTAAACGCTGACGCATACGTGTTCCGAAGCTAAGCTTCGCGAGAATTGAGATGCCAGTGTCCTAGACCCTAGTACTAAGCTATACTACTTACTGTACGTAGGAAAAAAACTAGGCGCTGCTACTACTAATTAAGCTTATAGTACTACTTACTGTACGTAGGGGGAAAAAACTAGGCGCTGCTACAGTGCTACTACTATCAGGTATCAGCAGCGGCAGCGCAGTAATGTGCAAGGCTAGTGTGCATGTGACGTGATAATGGCCCGAAGTTGTTCTTATACTTGTAATTTGTACTAAGTTGTTCTTTAACCTTATCCCAGATGCATGGCGCGGGCGCGCCGCCATTTCATTTGCTGTCCGAGTTTTTCACGCTGCTCGCGTCCCGGTTACTCCGACTCTCCGAGGATACTATTATACGATGTGAAGGGGTGCGTGTCGTAGCAACAAGAGCTAGGCAAAGGCTGCGGTCTGGCGCGTCGCGTTTGTTTGCTCGCTGGCCCCTCCCTCTGTCCCTCAAGCACAGTGCTCGGCTGCCCCTCTGTGCTGCTCTGTGCTTTTTTTTTATCAGCTGCTGCTCTGTGCTACAATGCTGCGTCGTGTTTCTTTTTTCCATTTATCAGAATCTCTTGGGCGTGTTTCATACATAGGATAATTATCATCTCTCACCTATCACCTTTTACCTCTTATGCATCAAATAGGTGGGATAATTTTGGGCTAAAGTGGATTATTCCCTTAAAATCCTTAGCCCCTCCAAAGAATGATAATATGACTAATTTTCTGAAGGTCCCATAAAAAAATGAGTTCCCACACGCATTGACTCATCCACCGGTCCCCATCTCCCTTCCGACTCCATCCGCTTCGGCGCATCCTCGAGGCGCCCGCTCGTCGACGCCGCCGCCAGCTCCCACCTCGCGTCGCCTGTTCCTGACTTGCCACCATCTCTCTTCCCCGTCACCGCCGGTTCCCAACCCGCCGTCATTACCCTGCTCCGTCGCCATCGATCCCAACCCACCTTCGTCTCCTATCCACGCCGCCGCCGCCCTGACCCAACCCAGTCGCAGCAGATCGGCACCACCACCGGTAGCGTCGCACCAGATCTGCGCCGCCTACCGCCGAGGTCGACCTCCATCCGTCGGCGACCCTCCTCCTCCATCCTCATCAGCGCTAGGCCGGCTGCGAGCGTTGGGCTATGTCTCGCGTCTCCTTGGCCACGTGCTGGAGGATGTTGGCCGCGAGCGCGGGGCTGGCCGTGCGCCTGGAGGGCGGCTTGGAGCACCCCGACGGCAGATGGGGATGACCGTGGCGAGGAGCGGGAATGAGCACGAGGATGAGGGGCAGGAAGGTTACGAGCAGGGCATTTATTATGCGGGGAAGAACATTAGGCGTTCTCCAACGCCTCCCCCAAACCACCCTCCCCCCTGTGTGGGGGAGCTTTAGAGGGAGGGTGCCTCCAACGGCACCCCCTCCCCCTACGTGGGGTGGAGTTGAATCTCCCCCACGTATAGGGGGAGATTACAACTCCCTTTATATTTTAATCACGTCATTTGTTTATGATAAAAAATTTATTTGAATTTCGTAACTTGATAACAATATGTATTATAGTAGTACAAATACAGTACTATTTTTTCAGAATTTAAAAATGATAAATAAATAGTTAAAGAGTGAGGTATAGTGTATAGGGGGAATGGATATGGGGGGAATGGTTGGAGAGAAGGAGTTATAGGGGGATGAATCTTTTGGAGGGAGATAGTAAAATATAGTAAATAGTACGTTTGGGGGGAGTTGGATGGGGGGAATGGTTGGAGAAAGCCTTAGAGCGAGCAAGTATTATAAGAGAATGCAAGAAGGCTAAATGTTGAGGTGGATGAGAGAGGGGAGGAGAGAGAGGAGTGCAGTAGAGAAACGGACTGCACTCCTCTCTCTCCTCCCCCATCAACCGGCTTGGGCACAAGAACCAAGAAATTTCATGAGAGAGACAAGTGTGACCTTATATTAATAGTCAAGTGCTAACTACTATATGAGTGGGCTGAGAAGTAGGTTGTAAGGATCCTTACGGCCAGCAGCTGGCTGAATTATTAACCTTGCTCTTGGTTCATGTATCTAAACAGTCCATCTTGAACTAATTAAATATTAGTTTACCAGTTTAAGGCTAAACATTAGCCCTCAAAATTATTTCTAGGCTAAGGTTTGAATGACCCTAGTAGCCATGTTGAGGAGCAAGCAAAAACAGCTGAGGTACGTTGCTGCTGTCGACCCGTGACGGATCCACACCGTTCCCGTGCTAAGCTAACCCAGGGCCGGCGCGCGGTTCCTCACGTTCTCTAGGGGCCTTGGGACCTGGACCATGACATAACGTCAACACTCGTGGTAACATGAACATGTAAGAGTATGCTTTATTGCAATTTTTTTAGATGAAATATGCTTTATTGCAATTTTTTTAGATGAAATGTGCTTTATTGCAATTGAAACAGTAAAACCAATATATCAAAGCCACGAAATCTAAAGCAATCGGTTATACGCGATGCCGCCGTGGACACGAAATAAAAGCGTCCCTGCTACAGGGTACCGACAGACTCCATCCGCTTCGGCGCATCCTCTAGGCGCCCGCTCGTCGACGCCGCCGCCAGCTCCCACCACGCGTCGCCTGTTCCTGACTTGCCACCATCTCTCTTCCCCGTCACCGCCGGTTCCCAACCCGCCGTCATTACCCTGCTTCGTCGCCATCGATCCCAACCCACCTTCGTCTCCTATCCACGCCGCCGCCGCCCTGACCCAACCCAGTCGCAGCAGATCGGCACCACCACCGGTAGCGGTGCACCAGATCTGCGCCGCCTACCGCCGAGGTCGACCTCCATCCATCGGCGACCCTCCTCCTCCATCCTCATCAGCGCTAGGCCGGCTGCGAGCGTTGGGCTATGTCTCGCGTCTCCTTGGCCACGTGCTGGAGGATGTTGGCTGCGAGCGCGGGGCTGGCCGTGCGCCTGGAGGGCGGCTTGGAGCACCCCGACGGCGGATGGGGATGGCCGTGGCGAGGAGCGGGAATGAGCACGAGGATGAGGGGCAGGAAGGTTACGAGGAGGGCATTTATTATGCGGGGAAGAACATGAGAGCAAGAATTATAAAAGGATGCAAGAAGGCTAAATGTTGATGGGGAGGAGAGAGGGGAGGAGAGAGAAGAAACGGACTGCAAGCTTGCAGCCGGCTTGGGCACAAGAACTAAGAAATTTTGTGAGAGATACAAATGAGACCTTATATTAATAGTCAAGTGCTAACTACTATATGAGTGGGCTGAGAAGTAGGTGGTAAGGATCCTTACAGCCAGCAGCTGGCTGAATTATTAACTTTGCTCTTAATTCATGTATCTAAACAGTCCACCTTGAACTAATTAAATATTAATTTACCGGTTTAAGACTAAACATTAACCCTCAAAATTATTTCTAGGCTAAGGTTTGAAAAACCCTAGTAGTCATGTTGAGGAGCAAGCAAAAACAGCTTAGGTACGTTGCTGCTGTCGACCCGTGACGGATCCACACCGTTCCCGTGCTAAGCTAACCCAGGGCCGGCGCGCGGTTCCTCACGTTCTCTAGGGGCCCTGGGACCTGGACCATGACATAACGTCAACACTCATGGTAACATGAACATGTAAGAGTATGCTTTATTGCAATTTTTTTTAGATGAAATATGCTTTATTGCAATTGAAACAGTAAAACCAATATATCAAAGCCACGAAATCTAAAGCAATCAGTTATACGCGATGCCGCCGTGGACACGAAATAAAAGCGTCTTTGTGGACGAAACAAGCTGGCTAGGGACATATTACAACAACATATATAAATTATAAAAGTGTCCAAAAAAAAGTCAAACCCTTTGAAGTAAGTTCGATAGCCTCTAGTTATCAATTATTAATAATAGCTATTTGTGTTTTTTTAGAAAACCGGGCATATATTACATATATTTCTTAAAATTTACATCCCAATTCTTACAAAGACACCCTTGAAGAAAATAAGAACTACAACTTCGTCCTTGTAAAATCCTCCGGTCGTCCTCTATTTGTGTGTTACCCACCACTACTGCAAAAAAAGTAGTCTAAAGTAATATCCTAAATCGTTACCTATTTTCAAAACACGCAACATTTTCAATAGAACTTTGATTTGTCCCAACACGAATCACCGACGGTGGACCCGGAGCGTATACTAAGAGAACCGATCAACAACACTATATCACCGATCAAGAACGTGAAAACAGAATAAAGTTCATGTTGAATAAAAAACATATCGCAGAAAAAAAGTATCTGCTACGACCCATGCGCCTACCATTCGCTAGTGTCACTATGCACAAGTCCCGCGCGATTCCTTTCTGGCTCGCGTTGGTTGCATCACGTCCTTGGCTTAGCAATGGTGCGGCTAGGACGGTTCAGTCAGAATGTGAGATCCCCCGTCGATGACACAATAGGAGCAAGAGCTGGCCAGGGTTGTTGTCACGTACTAGTATTTTTATTTAGTGTTTATAATGCTCAGGATCTTCTGACCGTGGCTACATATGGATATATTTGCTAGTCCATATCTAAATTAACCATATAAAAATATTGTGAAGTAACCCCTGACGTGCGTGGACTGATGGATGGAATTTTGAACTCGTGAACTCACGTTCACAATTATGGCAGATCTGAATTTAAAAAAATTATGGCAGGTCAGGCGCGCGCTTGGGTCCATCAGAAAATCGAATATAAACTATCACTGATCTGAACGCACACAATGACATAGGGGTGCTAGTGGGTTAGCGCTGTGCATCTACAGACAATTGGCGACATACACACTGAGAGATAAATGGAGCTGTTTGTGTGATGGGCTTAAATCCTGCTAGGTAGTAGCTGATGGGCTTAAATTGTCATGCTGAATAGTAGATGGGTTTGGGCTCCAAATGCAGCTTGACAGAAAAAAGGGAAATTTGGATCCGTACGATTAAAAGATCTCAAAATTAGATATATATCATCGTTATCTCACTGACATGTGGGGTTCACAGGAGTCAATGACATGTGAGTCATGACGGTTGAGAGATATTTCTTGCCAATTCAATTGGCTAGAGCAGCTGGCTATAAATATTTATAGACATGAAATAGATGAGAGGAGATCTAAACATACATCATAAATAGAGAAAAAAAAATACTTACAACAATAGGTGAAAACCAGTTGTTCTAGCTTATAAGAGAATCCACAACATTGATCCGTTTATTTTTCATGTTGAAATAGAAAAATACCGAATATATAGTTCTACATATGTAACCATAAACAAAGTGTTCAAGGATCTAGTATAGACTAAATAGAGTGATCAAAACGGGCCACCAAAAAGTGAATGAAAGCCTTTCAAAAAATTATCTCCAATCCAAGAACAAGACCTATGTTTCAATAGTCATAATCATCGCATGAACACAAAATATTATAGTATATTAAAGATTAACTAGAGCAGAGTTCATATCTCTCTTGTCCACTATATTGTTCAGATAACAACAGTAGCGGTAGATGCAATTAGTGTCACCAAATACATTCTACAGATAAATCGTAGCAGATGTTGTTATTTGCTTGATTTTTATTTTTTTCTAAGCATTGATGAAATAGTTAACTATTGGCCAAATAGATAAAATACAATACATGGATTATTTCAATATTTACAAATCACTTATCTTTCTATTTTTTTCAACCAAGGAAGACTGTCACCCAATAAAAGTCATGATGCTAATCGATGCTCTCATATCATTGCTCATACCAATTCTTTGATGTGCCAACATCACTTAAGATTAGAATTGTTGTTAGTCTATAGACAAATTAATCTTGTAATGCTCCAACATATAGTGGTATGATTGTTTAAGGTACTCACATGCTTTGAATAATTTTTTCTTCAAGCTTTCCTTTATCCTCATTAGCCTCATTTTAGATAATAGTTTTGTATATGCTTTCTGGAATGATATCACTTTTGTATCCTGCTGAAAGATCCATTCTTGAATAGTTTTATTTGCCATATATAGTACTTCACTTTTGATGCCTCAGTGAATGTATGCCTTGGCAATTTTTTTTAGTGCTAGAATACTTCGCTTACTTTCAGAGTAATAAAAGTTTTTGTGAAACCCACATCTCCTTTTTTAAATTTCGTTCGTAAGATGCCAGATTATTGTCTATATCATAGAAATTTGTTTTCCATAGCTAACTGCATTTTAAAGATAGTTTTGACTACAATGTTTGAAAATGCAAACTATATTATTTTATAAGGGTCCAATATGTAGTTCGATTCATTTGAGCATAAGAACATGTACATGATTTTAGTAGCACGTGCTATACAAAGTATGATGGTATGACCTTTTGGTTTACAGTTTACTACTCTATGCTCTTTTGAACGTCTGAATTTTAATGGTCCTTTCATTTGCGTGTTTCACTACAGGTTATTGTGATTCTGAAATCGATATAGATGCAGCAATGGATAGTGAAAAGTTGTACACATGCATCCTTTTTGGTGAACATAAAAAAGTTGGACTACTCTGATTACCACTAAATCAATCATGACAACTTCATTTCTCCTCCTCTTCAGACTACTATTTCCTATTCTGAATTGCGGGATTGTGGTCATTATACCAATTTTTTATTTCTAGTTCACAAATTCTACATGCATGTAGACTTTGGTTCAGTTTGTGGTTAAGGCTCATATTTTCACTTATGTTTGAGCTACAGAATTTTGCTGCTACCAGTGCCTCTGTTCATCCATTATAATCTTTTTGTGTTTCCCTCAATTTTTAAAGAGTACATTAGTCCCATGTAGAGCATAGATTATTATTTTTAGCTTTCATTTAATATGAGCTACAAACTCGTGTCTTATTCCTGAAGTCGTGATAAAAGCTTCCTATAAGATGCAGACATCCCTGATAATCTAGTTTATTAGTTCTTCTATGCTCTATGTTCCTTTGTGTCCCTATGCTGCTACGGTTAAGGAACTTGAAATTTTACAAAATATGACAATTGGGTATCTTGCTTTGCAAGGCATCCATGGTTACTTCTGTGCTTTGTTCACTACATCACATTGTCGGTATTGTTTGTTGTTTATCAAATTACCTAACATTTTTTGTGTAAGTTGAACGAAAAGGTAAATTTCTACTTGGTTTATACTTTCTAGACTATGTGTTGATTTTTTTGCTATTACTGTAGTGAGCTTTTGAATGAGGAATCTGATGGGGCTTTCAAAGCTCCTTAAAGTTAGGGCATCCCATGGAGTTAAATCAGAGCATTCCCTTTTTTTTTAATGTGTGTTAACTTCTTCCCAAACTTTTTCAATTTTATAAACTTATTGGAGTCAACTTTCACTAATAACCCCATTGTTTAGAAAAAAATATTTTATCTCAAGTGAGATGCAGTACACAACTTACAAGTGCGGTCAATGAGTGGCAGTGTCATCTTCCAATGGATGCTGTCAGACGAGGTGAACAACGATATATTTCAAGTACACCTTAGCATTCTTCACATGCGTATAGGAGGTTTATAAGATTTGTTGGACTCAACTTACAGTCTTGCACTAATCTCATTATTTAAGCGAATCATTTGATCTCATATGAGATATTGTCATACATCTCAACGTCTACCGCACTAGAGATGAACAATGATGTTTTCGGGTGAGGTTTGCATCCGGCGCTCCTTTATTTTCCCCCTCTCACAAACCCCATGAAAAGCCAAACTAACAGCGGCGTCTTCAACCGAATAAACCCCGGCCCTCTGTTTGAAACTAGCGCGTCCCCCCGCGTGCTCCTACTCGCGCCGCTGCTGCCCACATCGCTGTTCATAACAAATCCGACACCAATGGTGAAGGGGCTACCCTTCAGCTCCCTGTTCTACACCACTAGCTCGGCCCAGGACACGCCGCCGCCGTCGCCATCGCCACCAGCAGCCGCCCCACCGGCATGGATGTGGCCCTCCTGCAAGCACCCAAGAACCCAGTCCTTCCGGACCCCGTCTGCCGCCGCCAAGACGATCGCGTCCCTCTTCCTCGACTCCGGCGAGTCGTCCTTCGCCAACTCCTCCGCGTGCACGACGCGCCGCGTGGACTGCGCGTCCGACAGCCCGTCCACCGAGTCCGCGGCCTCCGCGGCCGACGACATGGCCGACGCCATCGTCCGCGGCCTCCGCTCCGACGACCGGCTCCTCTTCGAGCCGCAGGCGCCCTCCAGCTCCATCCTCGACAAGAAGCCTCCCGCGCCCGCCGCGCGTCGGGCTCGGGCCACCTCGTCCTTCGGCGACAGCGTGGCCGTGGCGTTTGACTCCGCCGACCCGTACCGCGACTTCCGGGCGTCTATGGAGGAGATGGTGTCCGCGCACGGAGTGGGCGACTGGGAGTGGCTGGAGCGGATGCTGGCGTGGTACCTCGGCGCCAACGGCGGGGACACCCACCCCGCCATCGTCACCGCGTTCGTCGACCTCGTCGCCTCCATGGCGGGGGCCTCCGCCTCCGCCTGCCCCAGCAGCTCCTCCCGCGTCTCTTCCTTCACGCTCGCCGGTAGCGAGCCGGGCGAGAGCAGCAGCGCCGGCGGCCATTTCTCCGTCCGCCTGAGGTAAATCGGACCAGCCGCCGGCCGCCACGGCCTCATCATCGTAGCAGTTTCGTCATCATGCATGTACCACTCATGTGCCAGCGAACGTGTGTGTCTGAATGCGTGCGTTATTTATTTTTTCTTTTATCTCTCTCTCTCTCTCTCTCTCTCTCTCTCTCTCTGAACTGTGAACTGCACTAGTAGCTGATCCAGATTGATGAAGTTAACTGTCGTTGCTTAAGTCATGGACTCATGGGTCGTGCCGAAACCAGCTTGGTCCACAGTTTTTTAGCTCGTTTGTGGACTCGTACGTGGTGTGCCCCGATCGATCGATCACTAGGCAGCCAGCTATACGAGTTGTGCAAAAAAAAAAAAAACGTACATGCAGCTGCAACTAACAAGTACAGCGATGCGACGTGACCAAGGTTCAGTGCCTTCACGGAGGGATGCGCCACCGGCGAAGAATATACACGTCTTATCGTCCCGCGCAAGAGCTAGCAGGTACCCAAGTCCGGATCTTGCCGGCCGGCCGGCACGCCGCGCCCGTGCATCGGCCAGGGAGGACGACGTACGCCCGCCCGCACATGGACCGGCCCCGTAGCCCGCGGGGACCCGGCCGGCCGGCGAACGAGCGAGCTCCGCGTCCACAGGCGCCGCGCGTCGTCCGTGATCCCGGTGGGATCGGGACGAACAGGGCGGGGCGCCGGCCGGGAGCTAGCGATTATATTTTCGCCGCCGGCCCGGCGGCCTGCATGCTTGGGGCACGGTGGCATCAATCATGCCATGGCCGTGCAGAGCGCATGGTCCCCGCCGGTGCACGTGCCGCCGGGGTCGACCGGCGTCGCGCGCAGCGGGTCGTCAGCCCCAGCCCCAGCAGCTCGAATGGCCGCTCGGATGGCCGCCACTGGCTGGCTAGCTAGCGTACGCGCACGTCCCGGTTGGAGCCCGCCGGCCGCTAGCGGCGTAGCGGCGCGCCGGGGGCCGGGCGCCTCGGCCCACGGGTGGTGCTCGCCTGCGATGCGAAGGCGATGGCTCAGCTCGTGACGGGGGTTAGGCGGGTGGTCACCTGCTGTCTGCTGATGCATGCATGTAGCAAGGGTCAATCAGTTCGGAGCTCACTTGGCTCACGCCACGCCGGCGGCGACCCAGCCTGTGGTGCGGCGGCGGCGACCATTTTGCAGGCCGCCACGTCCGATCCTGCGTGGCGTTTCCAGGCGAGGATATCAGTTTTAACGGCCGGTAGCTGTGGCTCATGTGGACTCTGCTCCTCTGCCTGGTGCGGAGCTGTGGTCCACGGCGTGGCAGCTGGCCGGTTCTGTCCGGCGCCCTTAAATAGTTTGAGAGCTCGATCAGATCTCGTCTGGAAATGGCGGCACCACCACCGGCCGCGTCCATCCGCCACAGCACGGCGCCAAATGAATCTTTTGGCGCGAGCCCGTGGACCATGTACGTCGGAGCACACTAGCACTTTGGCAAGGCATATAGGCCCCCACCTGACGCCTGTTCGTATATATGTATCAACTCCAGTGCTGCTACTACTACTACTCTACTTCAGTTGCAGGCATTGAGGCATAGCGTAGCGTAGGGACATCTGCAACTGGACCTTTGCACGTTATTAGTCGGCAACGGGTACGTGTTTGTTGCATAGACAGCTGCTAATTTGGCCAGGCAGCAGCCGCCAGCAGTAGCCTTTAAATTAGACCCTTTAAATGTTAAATAGAGGTTCCTTTATTTTTAGGTTTCTAAATTTGGTTCAACTTCAACGATAGCTCTCAATTTGAATTTATAATAAAGGGTTCTCTAAAACCCCATAGAAATGAAGGGTGGAGAATGGACTTTGAAGGTCTCACCAAAATAGAGGGTCTGATGGAATATATTTTTTTTGGCTTAGCTCTCTAAATTTGTGATAGGAAGCTGTTCGGAGCGTCTGCTGGAGTTGTTCTTAGCCTGTAAGCGAGCAACGACTTGCTTAATCCAACAACATTATGCACATGACTGATTTTATTAGTTCAAAATCGACAGGTGGGAAAGAAAGTCACCGACTTGTTCGTTACTACTGCCTGGGCCAGCAGCTCTGTAGTCTGTACAAATATGCTATGCATGTGTGATTGCTACCTGCTACAAGATAGACTCAGGTACTGCGTGGCCCACCTGTACATGCACCAAGTATTACCGGCTACGCCTCTGTAGCTTTGGAGCCCTCAAACACAACATCGATTGTGCAACTTAAACACCATCTAGCATATGTATAAATCATGCTGCACAAGCACTTAAAATCATTGTTAAACTAGGTGGAGATGATAAATGCACCGATTTAGTCAATTAAAGGGTTGATTTGCATCAAATGAAACATAAGGGACTAATACTACACTTTTTAATACTTTAGGGATGAAAAATACACTTTTTTTCTCTTTTTTATTTCTTCTAGGAGCGGGTCCAAAGGTAACCGCTCCAAAAAAAGAGCGGAGCTACTATAGCAGTTGACCCGCTCCTGAAAATGCATTTCTATGGGTGGGTGATGGCGTCATCCATCTCTGTAAATGGCCACCATTTTAGCGGCGGATGACACCCTTAACCGCCCCTAAAAATAATTTTCAGAGACGGGTGATGGCATGATCCACCCTTACAAATGGTCTCACAAAAAAAATTATAACCTTTTCATATGATCAGAATGAAGATAAATTTTATATCAAAATTGTAGAGCTTGACGAGATCTAAAATTTTGTAGTTAGTAAATTTTCATTAAGATCATTTAATAATCTAAAAATTATTATAATTTCTCTAGTTTGAAAATCTACAAGTTTTGATTTGTTTTCAAACAACATCAGATATAGAGTACTTCCATATCAAAATTGTAGCGGTAAGATCTAAAATATTATAGTTTATACACTATTCATTTAAGACCATTTAGGCTCGTAAGATCCTTTACTAATTTTGTCATACATATGGCTATGACTATATAGTATCAATACATCAAGCCGTATTTTTAAGTTTCTACAATCTTAATCTTTATATAGATCGAAATATATTTGGTATATTTTTTCTGTATCTATCATTCACAATAACCATAGTGTAGAAGTTTCACTTTTTTATTTGTTGTGCTATATTTAAAGATTTAGTTGAATTTTAGAATAAAATAGAAAAACAATTTTAGGGGCGGGTATAACATCACTCGCCCCTACTAATCGATTTCAGAGTTACTATAAATGAATCTCGTAGAGTCATAAATAATTGTTTATTGTGGTGGAAAGAAGAGTGCACGCGAGGTTAGACATAAGCGATTTGAACCCGGTTTATGCAGGTGTGCATATTTTGTTTAAAAAATTGTACCTCAAAAGTAAAGGGAGTTATTGTGGTGCCGGTTAGCTAGGACATTTTTCCTTTTTCATTTTGTTGTTTTTGAGTTTTTTTAAATTTTTTAATTTTCTAAAAATTGATTTGTAAGGGTGGGTTGTGATTTCACCCGCCCCTACAGATCAATTTGTAGGAACGGGTGACGGGCTCACTCGGTCTACAAATTCAATTGTAGGGACGGGTGGCACCACAATCCGCCTCTACAAATAATCAACTTTTAGCCGTGAGAACTAGGGGTGGGTACCATACCCGTCCCTGAAAATACATTTTTACATGTCCCCGAAAATCCTTTTCATAGTAGTGTCTAGTGATGGCTTCAGGTACCTTTTAGCCACGATGCATCTTTAGATATAAGTTGTAGGTCTAGCTTACACATAATGTAGGTGTGTGCACGCGCGGGTGTGCGTGTGGTGTGAGTTCGTATGTAAGTTCGGATACTATATCTTGTACTTGAAGAAGTGAGGCATAAAAACATAGATCTTACATATTTGTTAAGAATATATGGTGTTAAATAGATACAATGCACGAAGAGCTGCAAAAGCTGATGTTAAGATCGGATCAAATAAGATAAATCCTTGTAAATACATGAAAAGCTGGCAAAGCCGAGATTGAGATTGTATAAATTATATAAAGATGGTTCACCGATCAATACTATTTTTTTTTAAAAAAAATCAGTTCGCCAGCTCTCATGGAGCCAGCTTCTCCAAATCCAAAAATTGAACAAAAAATGCAATATCAAAATTAAGATCTAATTCACAACACATCACACATCACATATCAAGATCTAATTCATAGAAGTAAGAAAGCACAAGATCTAATCCCCAATACATGAGAGTAATTCACAACATATGAGATTGACTTGATTCACATCACATATAGATTTAACAGCACAATCACAAAAGAAAAAAATCAAAAAAAGGAAGCGGCGGCGGCACGCTGTCCTCGCTGGCGCCTGGTCAGCGCCCGCGCGCCAGCTGTGCCTAGTTGGTGCCCGCGCTGGCCCCCTGGGCGGTGCGTGCACCTACGCCCCTGGCCGGTGACCGCGCCCTGGCCGGTGCCGTGCGCGCCCTGGCGGTGGCTCGCCGGCCCTGCTCGCACCGGGGAGGGAGCTGAGGGCTGGAGGGAGTGAGGAGAGATTGCAGCTGAGGAAGGGCGCGGGAGGAAGAAGATAAGGTAGAGAGAGAGGAGAGGGAGAGAAATGAGAGGAGAGGAGCCACACAACTTAGAAAAATATCGGGATGGAGAGGTCGGTCGCCTTCTTTTGTAGGGGGCGGTTGTTTGAACCGGGACGGAAGGTTATCAAATGGTCCCGGTTGCAACCTCCGACCGGGATCAATTCCTTTTGTCCCGGTTAGAGCCATTAACCGGGACAATAAGTGATTTTTAGTCCCGGTTGGTGGTTTCAACCTGGATCAAAGGCCTCTGCACCCCACGTCTGTCTGGCTAGCAGTTGGACCCGGGATAAAAGTCTCCACTGGTTCCGGGTCCAATTAATGTTAGCCGGGACAAATGTGCTGGACGAAAGGCTTGTTTTGTAGTAGTGAATGATGATGATTTTGTAGTCACTGGAGTATATTGCTCGAGTGCTAGCAAAAATTGGGAGATATATAGGAATGTGTTGGCTTGTCTCAAGAGCTTATGCTTTATTTTAACTAATCATTTTTAATATTATCACTGCTACCTCCAATTTATTCATTTCACCTGTGCTTTTTCTATTTATCTCTATACGATGTTAACTTTATGAGTATGAGCAATGTGAGGTTATAGGGTTGTGGTCTCTTGCATTATACTTTTGGCTGTGTACATTACATATTGCTCATAGGCATAAATTAGTCATCATAAGAAGTACATATAAATATAAATCCATTATAATGGTACTAAATTTATAAGCCAGGATCACCAAATTCCAAGGCTAATCGTAGATCGTAGAAGTGTCTCAATCTTACTATTACTAATTGGAGGCTCCTTTCGAGCCTTCATGTGAAGCCACCTAAGATCCTAGGTGGACACTCTGAAAAAATAGAGAAATTCTATAAATTCTCACAAAAATCAGAAACATCAGTCATCAATCCAACATCTCTAATTATGATAATCATCGGATCTGTTATCTTTTCTAATAAATTACCCACATCTGCCATTATGAAAATAGACTAAAGTAACCCCCTAAATATGTATCTAAATTACCCACCGCCATTATAAAAAAAATCTAAAGTAACCCCTAATTTTTGTGTAAATTACCCACCTATGCCATTATAAAAATAATACAAATACCTCCCTAAATTTGCATATAAATTATCCAATTGTGTCATTTTTATTACAAGTTAAATTACTCATAAATCTAAATTATATAATTACAATAATATATTAAAGTGCACTAATATAAAATTCTAAAATTACTATTTTTAATATTATTACTATATTATTTATATAAAAATACTACCCACGATATATGTCACCATATATTCATGTATGATGGAAGAGATAACAACACCAATTCACAACAAATAGTTTAACTAAACATATATTGAATACATATGGAGGTGCACAAAATAAAATCTATTGTAACTAAATAACAAAAATATATATTTTAGAGTATGTGTTAGAATATTTAATAGATGAAAAGGGTGTGAGATGGATAATTACAATTATTGATCTTATTTTTATATTAATTCTAATTAGCCCGTGCAGAAGCACGGGTTCACAGACTAGTATATAAAATTCAGAGAGTGATGTAAGATTGAATAGATGCATTTCTAAAACCGTAGATTTTTCACCTAAAAAAAGCCAGCACCAATCATGTTCACGAGTCTGCCACCACTGAATGTGGCGATTACTGAGCTACAGCCTATGCTGAAAAGAGATCGACTGCGATCGGACCATGTGAACCGTGTACTCTCACATTTCGGAACCAAAGAAGCAGCACAGGCCGGCCGAGACAGCTCCTCTTTTCTGAATGCCGCTCAGCCGCTCAGGGACTATTTACCATGATGGCCAAAACAGTTGTACGTATGCGCCCTGTGTTGCGCATTGCATTGCACATTGCATGCACCCCCCCCCCCCCCACTGTGTGATCTGCATCTGCATGCATCTGTGTGCATGCCTCGGTTACTTGCGAGAAAGTGACTGCACCTGCACGCATCTTTGATCGATGACCTGCAGGGATGAGTAACCTGGCAGTAGATCGAGCTGTGTAAAAAGCTCTCGAGCCTTTTCCCTGTGGACGACGCATGCAGCTGAAAAGTTTCATGTTTTTTTTTTAAAACGAACCAGAGTTGCCGATTATATTAAAAAAGAAGAAATAACACCTAGACTAGGCACAACAAAAAAAAACAACAACACATGCCAGTTGGATTGGGACATCAACGCAGCCACGCAACGAAAAGTTGCAGATTGGCTTCTTGTTGCTTTCTTTTTTAACGAACTTTTTTTTTGAACGAACTTCTTGTTGCTTTCTTAATTCCGAGAATTTCATGCCCTCAAATAAACCATGCATCCTTTTCGTTCCGCCTTGTTTGTATCGTGCGTGTGCTGTGCTTGCATGGAGAGCCAGCACAGAACAACAGTATAATCATCAATCATGGCAGGCAGCTGCAAGAAACGTGCTGGCGACATGCAAGGGTAAAAACTGAAAAGTTTGCTCCGCTTTCTTCTACCTCCAGCCAGACAGCGGCCATCGTCGAATCCACCCAAAAGATCATCACAGTTTCACGTGGAGTCCAGCCTTGTCTTGCGCCGCGCGTCGTCTGCAGGGGAACAGCAACCCACCAGGCTTTCATCATCAGCGCCATTGTTCTGTCTCCGCGCCATGCCATTCGAGCTTGATGCTATATATATAAATAATTTCTTTCCAACATCTTCTCCACGGCTCTCTTCCGTGCCTAATCATATCATCACTACCTTGCCCTACCAAATGCCAGGAGATCTCAGACAGAAGAACAGAACTGTGTTACAGTTACACTGCACTGGAGTCAAGTGATCAGCATTTTTACTTGGAGTACCTGTTCATTTTCCTTTTCACCGTTGCCCTTCAGCTCGTAATGAAGATCTGCGCCCTTCAGTCCCTGGGTTCGGGCACGCGCTGCGTGCTGGCCGTGCTAACCGTGCAGCTGCAGATAAAGCGAGGAGAGAGAGAGAGAGAGAGAGAGAGAGAGAGAGAGAGAGAGAGAGAGAGAGAGAGAGAGAGAGAGAGAGAGAGAGAGAGAGAGAGAGAGAGAGAGAGCAAGCGGCTGGCTATTGTCGCCATAGGCCGCCAGGCCGGCCATAGATGCAATCCAAAAGATATGGAAGCAGGTGCAGGAGCAAGCGCCCGGAGTGGGAAATGCGAGAAGGAAGAAATGCTTGTTGAGCCAGCCAGTTCTGTGCGTGACTCTGACTCTGAGCAATGACTAGTTGGCTGCTGGCCAATTTCATGTGCAATATGCAGATGCAGTGTCCTTCGCTTCGTGGTGTGCAGGTCGGGTTGCAATCTCTCAGGCATCTTTGCTGTGTTTAGGCGTGCAGCTTCGAATTGAGCGCAGTCAGGTGCGTGTGAGTATGGGTGTGACTGAGCGCGTGACCTCGGCAGCTTTGCTGTTTAGGCGTGCAGCCCAGAAGTGCAGTTCTTCAGGTGGGGAAATGGGCTCGGTGGTCCAGCTGCACCCTCGGATTTTTTTTAATTTTTATAATTTTTTCGAATTTTCAAAAATATATGCTGATTTTTTTTCAAATTTGTCATCCTGCCGCCGGTTGATCTGGCGGAATGAAGTTATCGCCGGATGAACCGGCGGTAGGTTCTTGGGCCCAATGCTTGACACTGTATCGCCGGCGGTAAATAGGCCGACGTGGGTCTGCGACTTACCACCGGATGAAACGGCGGTAGGTGAGGCCTACCACCGAATGGTCCGGCGGTAAGCGCCCCACCAGTTCAAATGGCGATAGCGGGTCACTTACCGCCGGACCATCCGGCGGTAAGCGCCCCCCTTAAAAACCGGTCGCGGTCCGGCCTGAGCCCCCTCCCCCGCGCGCTCAGCCGCCTTGACGGCGCTCGCCTTTCCCCCGCGCCGCCGCTCGTCCCCGCCGCCCGCGCGCTGCCGCTCGTCCCCGCCCCCGTCCCCGGCCGCTGCGTGGTAGGTGTGGGCCGCTGCCCGCACGCCGCCGCTCGCCCCCTCCGGCAGCTGCGCGGCAGCGGGAGGCGGCCCCACCGGCCGTTGCGCACCACCGGTGGCCAGCGGTGGTCGGTGGTCGGCTGCCCGACGCTGCGAGGAGGGCCACTGCGCTGCTTTAGTTTCAGGTACCATTTGAAATGTTTAGAAGTTCATTCGAAAAATTAGCTCCCAGATAGAATTATTAGTTAAATTAAAAATAAAAATTTAAATACGATTATTAGTTTAGATAATATTAATTTAAATATGAGTATTAGTTTAAATATTAGTGAGTTGAATTATTAGTTTAGATAATATTAGTTTAAATATGATTATTAGTTTAGATATAAATAGTTTAAATACGATTATTAGTTGAAATAGGATTATTAGTTTAAATATTAGTGAGTTGAATTATTAGTTTAGATGTTATTAATTTACATATGATTATTAGTTTAAATATTAATGAGTTGAACTTAGAATATTAGTTTGCTAGAACTATTACTAAGTTATATTATTTTAGGTACAAATACTAGGACTATTAGTACGTTACAGAAATTTTAGGGAAAAACTTAAGGTACATATTAAAAATTAATTACACACATTACTTATTTGAATGGTACATGTTTTAAAAATTAAGGTACCTATTTTAAAATTATATTGGTTTTAGATTTGAATGTCAGCGGCTCACATACATTATTTATTTAATTAAAATGTGGGTAGAAAATATTGTTAATATTTAGACTCTGGTCTGAATTTGACTTCACAAAATAATAGAAAGATTCAGTGGCGCAAATTTTGGCAGTCATGTCAGATGATTTTTATTTTCAAATATTCTATGGGTCAGGAGAAGTTAGATATGGTCCTGAAGGGGCAGATTTGACAGAGTTTAGCTCGATCACAAAAAAATTATCCAGAGCAAGAGAAAGGACTTGGATTTCAATATCCAATTGGCTATTTAAAACTTTCGGGCTTAATCGAGATGAACATGAGATCTCTGTCATGGCAGTAGTCAGTCGAAGGGAACCAGTGTTTTGGGAGCTATTACCGCTTGAAGGGACTTATGGTGGCCGCACAGATGGAGCGGGCCCATTAGAAGCTGCTTCAAATCTGGCAACGCAGCCAACGGGTCGTCGTGGCCGTCGTGTCAACAACGATGACCTTGTGTGATCGACGACGATTGTCATGTGTGTCATTCGCTATCGAGTCATGTCTTATGTTAAATTATGTAATGTTAAGAACTACTACGTGATGAACTGATTTCGTCTTGGCGTACGAATATTTGTTGTAATATGTGGCGCAATCTTATGTTGAACTTTGTTGTTGTAATTGGAAATTGAAGTTATATGTTATGTAATTTGTTGTGCATTATTTATTAGTTTATTATGTTACGCTTCATTTAGTATTTCATTTAGTATTTGTTGTATTATTTAATGTTATTATAATTAATATTATTATTTATGTTCTGAAATATTTTCTAATAAATCCTATTATGCAGGTATGGCGCACGAGGAAGGAGCCACCCCTGAGTTGCTTGATGCTCTCGTCGACAAGCGCCGTCGGTCGTACATGTCTGCGGTCCGTGGCATAAGCTTGGGGACGTTTCGGGCACGTGTGCCCATGTCGACGATGCCGATACACCGTCGCTGGGTTTCTAGGTACGGGTAACATTTGTCACATATTTTTATTATTTCGGTAACCGTTTGTTCTAACTTGATGTTTCATTTACGTGCTGCAGGCTACGCGCTTCGGGTCTTCTCCCGATTGCGCGACTTGTGGAGGGAGATATGGCAGACCCTGCACGTCGACCTTGGGACAGGGCTCCACAGTTTCAGTTCGACATGTCCCTCCTCGCAGCACTTCTCGAACGTTGGCGTCCGGAGACGCGCACGTTTCACCTCCCGGTCGGTGAGATGACCCACGTGGCGATGCTTCTGGGGTTGCCGTGTGCTGGACGAGCTGTCGGTGCAGAGGACGTGGGACTCTGGTGGCGCGACGACCTTTTGGCTCGGTTTGCCGGGGTTCAGCGCAACGACCTAGCGTTGCCATACCGGCCCTTGCCTGCGAACCACAGACACGGACCGACAAAGAGGTGGCTCCTACAGTTCAGTGTGAGTACCTAAATGTTGAATATCGGTGACAACGACACAGAAGATGATGACAACAACAATGTTGCCGTTTCATAGGAGACAATCTGTAGCGATCCATACTGCAACTGTCCTTGTCACAAGAAGGAGGGAGATTCGCCACCGCCGCCGCCGCCACTGCCACCGCCAGAAAAAAAAGGGAGGTTACTATGGCGAAGGCGCCACACAATATGCTAGGTGGCCGCACTATTAGATGTAACTTTTATTATATTCGTAGACGTGCTGTGATGTGTGTATGCCGCTTGAAGTATCGTAGAGGTAGACATGCGGCACATCACAGAGCTCATGGTACAATTATGTACGTTTCTGTATTGTTTTTATATGAGTAATGTTGTTTGAATGTCGTGGAATCTTTCAGTGTACGAGTTATTCATTCGATGTTTGGACCCAACCATTTCTGACGGATGGGACACGTCCAGGACAAAGGTCACAGCTTTCAACTGTGCAGTGCATTGATCACGAATAGACCGGTGCAATGATATGTGCACTGCCAGTACACCTATTAAGTCCGTGACAGGCTACGACACATGGGATAGGACATTGCCGCCCCATTAGGATAAGTAGCACGCTGCAGGTATAGTGTGCACTGTAGTGTGGAACTCGCACAGCAACCAGTGTCATGATAACTCGCTGCATTATTTTATGGACGTGCATGGACATAGCCCATGGACCGTGAAAGGAGATCCATAAATAAAGCCACCAGGCAGACCATGAAATTGCAGTACATTCATAGTTCAAATTGCTCCTACATAGTTTATAATACAAAATAAATATGGTAAGGCAATGGAGGCTCATGTGGTACCTGCACCTATTCCTTTCCGTAAATGTGACTATGGTAAGCCAGTGGAGGTTCACGTGGTTCGGTCGGCCTCATTGAGTCGTGCATTGGACTCGACTATGAAGTGAAGTGACATAACGTGACATTGAAAGGACGCTAATTGATTGCCCTGTCTGTCCTGCGCTGTTTCAAACGATACGAAAATAGTCTTCTCATCTTGTGACCATTTAGTGGAGGCAGTCCTGCATTCTAAGACTGTGGTCATTCTTTGTCTGGCGTGCGAGTGCAGCTGTGAGTTGTCATGTCTGTGCTTTAAGTTTAATGTGTGAAGGTTGCATTGGATTCAAATATGAATGTGTTGAACGTTGTGGCCGACATAGGATGCATACAATTGTCATTTCCCGCTGCATAGCTGCATCGGCCTCATTTAATCGTGCATTGGATTCGACTATGAAGTGAAGTGACATAAGGTCACGTTCAAAGAACGCTCAATGATTACTTTGCCTGTCCTGGCGTGCGAGTGCAGTAGTGTGCCGCAGTGAACAGACATAGCTTTTACTGTCCTGGCGTATAGCAGTGAGAGGTCGTGTCCGTGTTTAAAGTGGTATCAGTGAACGCTGTGGAGCGTGCGAGTGCTGAAGTCAGGAGCAGTGAGAGGTCGTGTCGTTGTTTAAAGTGGGATGTCGTGTGGACGACTGTGGAGCAGTGAGAGGTCGTGTCTGTGTTTAATGTGCTTGGACGATGCAGGTAGCCCTGCGTGTATAAAAGGCGAGCATGTGGTTGCTGAGAGCACATGTTTGCAATTCAGGTTGCCCATATTTTTAGTTAGCCCAAACAAATGGCTATGAGCTCCTAATTCTCCCGGGCAGCTTTCCGTCGGAAAATAGTGGTTAATTTAGGACCCTCTCCTAACGATACCAATAGATGTATTACAGATTGCAAGGTATGACCGAAAGGTGTAGAGCCACCCGATTGCTATTGCCAGATGCTTTGTGTTCTGAACATATCTCGTGATTACGAGACTTTTTACCAGAGGTATTGGTGTTGCAAGAATCTCGAGGAAGTCCAAAAAAGAGGTGCAACATTACAGGTATAGATTAATTTTTAAATATGTTTGTCGAGTGGTTTTGTTATTTTTAATAATTTTGAATCGTTTCTTATTTGCGAAAGTATGATGGTGATGACACGCATACTCATTGGTGTCATTTTCATGAGTGGATTGACACATGGATCACTCGTCATGATCAGCAATATATGGAGTGATTGAAGAAGTTGGATGAAGATGTACGCAACTGTGAGCGTGCGAAAGCAGACAGGGCGGGACGTGATAAGGGTACTGGCCATGAATGATTGATGTTGTACTGCTCTGTCTGAATAAGTAATGTAGCTGCCCGGGTAATATGTTGCGTGTTTATTTTCGGCAGCCTCTTCCGCCTGCCTATGTAATGTTGTTTGTTGGAATTATCTAAGACATGTTAGGTTTAGTCTTGGACCTCATTATCGTAGCTTGCAACAGGTCCTGACATGCCATGTCATGTGTTGTGTGCGTTGAATTATGTGGACTACTATTTTATTTGTGTTTAATGTATGAAAGGTGATTGTTTTGTTTGTTTTTATTTTGTAAAGTGGCCGACATATGGCTCATGGATTTGTCATATCTCGCTGAAAAGCTGAGTACGCTACAGTATTCAGGATCATCACGTCGGTCTGAAAAGTTTACTTGTAGACCAATACTTCTGAAAAGTCTAGTTGTAGCTCATGTTTTATGAAATGGGTACTTGTAGAAGAAAGTACACAATGTAGATTAATTAGACATTGAAATTACAAAAACAATTGCATTGGCATGTGCATGGAACACGCTAACGTTGTGTTCGAATTAGATCTAACATGTCTTAGGGATTATGAAATTCGGACATTAAATGATAGTGATCTACTGAGTGCACTGTAACACCCCTGTGTTAATCATGCTCACTAATCACGATTTATCTCGCTAATCGTGGACTCAATTCGTCGTTAGCGTTAATCGCGTTCGCTTAGTAAACTTCTACTTAGCCGTTTTCGATCTCGTTTTTGTCACCGATCCGAGTTTCAAATCAAGTTGCGCCTAAAACGAAAGTTGTAGATCTTTCCTTCTTCTACAACTTTTATTTTGGCCAAATTTCAAGTTGTTACATGAAATTTGGAGTTTCAGTTAACCAAAATCGAGTCAAAATCCTTAAATTCGATCACTGTGCTCTCCAGTGCCTTTACTGTGATGCTCGCCGGCCATACCGGCGACTGTCCTCGTCGGCGCCTCCTCCACGCGTCGGCCGTCGACGATCCTCGCACGCTGCGCTGCGCGTCCTTATCCGGTCGCGGTGCCGTCTCCGTTTTCCCCCCCTTCCATCGTCTTCTCCTTCCTCGAGCTCACGCGGAGCCGAGACGAGCTCGAGCCGCCGTCGTTCGTCGCGCCGGCCACTGCTCGCCACCCCGCCTCGATTCCACTCACCCAGAGCTGCACAACCTCACCCCGAAGCTCCTCCAGCCCTCCACGAGCTCGGCCGTGCCCTACGCCGACCGAATCGAGCCGCAGATCGCCCCGGCCGCCATTGCAGTTCACCTGAGCTTCGCCCTCTCCGTCGAGCTCCCTCCCCCGGCACTCCTTCACGCAAAACAAGTCCGTGGTGAGCTTCCCCGCAACCCTCTCCTACTCCCCGGCCTCTTTTCCCTTTGGTTCCGCGGCCTCCGGCGTCGGAACGCCGCCACGCCGCCGTGGCCGGCGCGCACCGCGGGGCTCCCCTGCGCGCGCTCGCGGGGCGCCGCTGCGAGCCGCAGTGCCGCCTGGACCCCCCTTGCCGTTGCAGCCCCGCCGCTCCGCCGATTCCGCTCCACCGGCGGAGGACACCGCGCGCCGCCGCCCTTGCCCGGCGCCGCCGCGGACCACCTGGCGCGCACGCCTCTGGGCCGCGCCGCGTGCGCTCCGCCCGACCGCCGCCCGCCCTGCGCCTCCGGCTCGACCCCGCCACAGCGCCGTCGGTCGGTCCCGCCGGCGGGGAGCGCCGCCGCGGGCTGCCCTGCCACGCCCCGCGCGTGCGGGCGCGAAGAAGAGGAGGGGGGCGAGTTGGGCCGGCGCCCACTGCCATGTGGGGCCCGGCTGTCAGCCCCCCTTTATTTATTTTCTCTTTATTTTTTAAATGGCTGAAATCTTCGAAAAATTGTGGAAAAATGCAGAGAAATCCTAAAAATGTAAACCCAATTTTGTTAAGTTTCTAAAACTGAGATCTTTAGAAGAAAAATACCCATGCAGGTCAAATGTCAGTTTTAGCCCTGTTAAACTTTACTTTGTGTTTGATCTTGTCTATTTTATTTCTGCAGTTCTGTTGATCTAAAAATTCTGAAAATATTTTAGTAGCCTCATCTTATCATGGGTAGTCCTCTGTAAAATTTTCAGATGCATGGCCTAAGTGATTGGTTGTGTATCTGTTAGTGTTTGTTTTCCTTTCCTAGGGCTAATAGAAATGTGTTTCTATATCAGTAAATGTTGGAAAAATTTGTGAGGCATGCTTTTCTGCTTTCAAGTTAAGCTGGTTAATTTTGTTGCTAGATCATGTGTGAAAGTTAGGTTTTGCTTTTATTTTGCCCTAGCTACTCTTTTCTTTGTTTTAGTGTTGTTAGTTAATTGTTTCATGCTTGCAAAGCAAGCCTCTGTTTTAATCCCTGCTACCCAAGCAAGTTTAGTAGTTTTGTGGTTGAAGGAAACACTTCAGGCTAATTTGAGTTGATCTTTTCATCGCATTAAGTGCTCATGCATTGCACCGTGTTCTAATTGTGCATGGCATATTTTTTATTCGTGTAGACGCCGCGAACGAAGTCGCCTACGAGTTGATCGCTGAGCCGGTCCAGGAGCCACGAGCAGAAGAGCCGCAGAAGGACGCCGTTGAGCCCGCTCCAGAGGTTTTCGTTAACCCCGCTGACCTGCAAGGCAAGCCCCGGAGCATAACCATAATTTAAATTATTTAATGTTTATTTAAGTATTTGTGCATTTAAGTTTTAGGAGTTGTATGAAACCCTAGTATGCATGTTCTCCCTAGGTACCTATGAGACCATACTAGTGTGCAGGTATCGTTAGCAATGCTCTGCTAAGTAGGATTTCGGTAGAAGTCGAGTGATTGCTATCACTCGCGAGTTTTAGGATCTTGTTTCTTTAACTATGGCTTTGAAATGAGTTGTTGAGTAAAGAGAAACGGAGACCGGGCGGAAATGAGTTGGATTAATGGTATAGAATGGATGAAAAGAAATCTTTCCCTGTGTCGATTGAGGACCGTTCCGTTGTTGGCAGTGTTGATCGAGGATTGAACAGTACTAACCACATACCGGAAATAGGAGGTAGTCGAAACCGGTAAGCTGTGTACCACTCTACAGCGGTGATTTGAATTCCGTCATGCTATGCTGGGCGTGGGAGTTGGCGGGTGTTGGATAGGATGCCGCCTCCGGGTTCTCCGGGAGTTCACCGCGAGGGGCCCATCACCTGGGTTTTAGCAGGCGTAGTTCAGATGCCGTGGTAATGATGGAAACGGTTGACGCGCATGACCCGACGGGGTTTACATGCGTTGTGTGAGTTAGGTCCACCTTGCAAGGTTAAATCGGATCGATTCGCCGTGACTCACGGTTATGAGAGCCTTGATCTCTTTGTCACATCGTAGTAAAGAATTGGAATGATGATGATATAATGATGGTACTCTGTAAAGATTGATATGATCAATCATGCTTGCTCTAGATGTCAGGCAAATCTAGTTGGCACTTGATAAACTTAAATTGAGCTAAAATATTGAAAGTAAGGATTCATTAGTAGTAGCCTTTCAGCAAAACAAACTCCAGAGCCAAAAAGCTTTGCATGTCTAGATAGTGGGCTAAGTATACCCAAAGTCGGGTAAGCCTGGCTGAGTATTAGTATACTCAGGGTTGTTGTTGTAAACCTTTTAAGCAGGTTGCGTTCCCGCTGACTTCGAGGAAGTCTGTGCGTCCTGGATTGGACAGCCGCTTCCTCCGGGTTGGACCGTCGAGTGGGCCCCGTCTTCCCCGTGAAGATTGGGCAGGTTGGCATCACATCGGTGGGCAGGATGTGGAGCTCACCTTATATCATTGTCGTGATTATCGTATTGTATTTCGAACTCAGTTTTAAACTTCCGCTGTGCTTTTGAACTCTGTCGTTTGTATTCGAACCTTTTTATGTAAAATCTGTGTTGTAAATTAATTTGAAGATTTCTGTATGCTGGTATCACCTGTGCTCGTCTTCGTAGGGGTCTAAGTGCAATTGTGATCCTGGAGTACAGTAGTTTAATCGGGATTTTACCCGACAGCCTGTCAGATTACACCGTTTTAAGTGCACAGTAACTTGATTAAGTATTAAGATGATAGTTAGTGCATTTAAGCCGGTTTAATTTGGACGGTGCTGCTACAGCTGGTATCAGAGCTCTAAATTGCACTGGGGTGAGTACTGGTGTGCTTAATTATGTTAAGTAACTCCTACCTTGCAATGATTTCGGGTTTTCGAAAAGTTGACGCTGGATGCGCTAAGAAATAGGATAGATAGTTCGTATGCCCTAATTATGTTATGTAAGTTAGGTGGCATCTAAGTATCTATTTATTCTAGCACTTCCAGCTTTTACTTTTTGTTAAACCTTACTTTGGTAACGACACACCTACACTAAGGTAAGCAAGGTAAGCATTCTTGTTAGTTCTTTAGAATAGCCCACGTGTTTCATACGTGCGCGGGTCCCGTATGTTGAGCATACGAGGAGGTGATAAGGCTCAATTCAAACGAGCCTGTCGCTATCTGCCGCCTGATATGGAGTGCGGATTTCATGCCGTGTGATTATGATCACGGCCATTTCGTAAGGCAATGTTACGAGATGTAAAACCTGTCATGCGGTTGGCCATGACCGTGACCCTTGGGACACGTCTACCCTTGGATGTCCCGTAAGGCGAGTGTACGGGAAGTGAATACGTTGTTATGACGTATGCAGCACTGCCCATTCAGCAGCGAACGTCTGGGTGCCATCTCTATAGTGGATGGTAATGTATGTGTGAATATGTGGAAAACTGCATATGCGTTACCCGTGTGGCGTAGGACACATGGGGGCCGTTCGTGTGTGCTGGCACGAAGGGTCCAGAAATGGATAATATATCTGTCTCTGTGTTCTTCTGCAGGAAACTAACCACGTAAGCGCGTTATAAAATCCTTGATCGTAGGAACGACTAGTCTATATATAGGGAGAGTACGTAAATGTGCCACCGATTGTCCGCGTATACCATATTTGGTACTTGTTTGGGTGAGAAACGCTAGAACGTGGCATGCATCTTGCATCTTGCATTCCTGAGTTGTTGTTTGTTTGTTACTTTCGGTAGCGCTCATAAAAATTTATTTGGATCGCCATGTTTTTACTAGGCGTTCTTCAAAAATTTATTTATGTTGCGTTGCCAAATTTAAATCTGTTTCTTTTGAAAATTGTGGCTTACGTTAGCGCTATGTGTTCTTACTGATGGCTAGCTTCACGCACGTGATCGTGGACGCTGAGGGTTGGGCGCACTCCAATGCCCTCCACACCGGCCACTTTCCTCGTTTGTTGTGGCAGATGCTCAGGGCGTTTGACTACACTTAGCCCCCACAGTACTCAGGACACGAGTCTAGCTTGCTGGGCACCGAGCGCTGTCAGATGATCGTGAAGATTCCTGCGTGCCCCGCTCGCTTGGAATGGGACTCGTGGCAGTTCACTGTCTATGGTAGGAAGCTGGCAGACTCCTGGGAGATTGTAGCTAGGAAGGCTATTAAGGAGTTCTCAGAGAAGCATAATGCAGAGGTGATAGATATTCCTTACAGTGTGTTTCCTCTGAAGGATGAGACTACTCAGGCCTATGCAGATCGGGTGAACCGCAACATGAACTACATGATGCCCAACTACAACGTCAGGACAGCCCTCTCGTTCAGCTATTCCTCAGCGTTGGTCAACATGTATGAACAGCTTCGCGAGGAAAATGCGATATGGAGGAGCAAGGCTCGAGAGGCTCACCTCCATGAGCAGCACATGATCGGTACTCAAGACAAGATCAAGACTCTGAAGGCCAAGTCCAGAGCAAGGAAGATAAGGATTCAGGAGTTGCAGGAGGAGCTGGAGAACAGGACTCAGATGGTGCAGCACCTGGAGGGGAAGCTTCCGCAGGCCCAGGAGTGGATTGAGGACGCCCAGGCTCAGGTGCAGGCAGCAGCAGAGATGGAGGCTGAGGCAGCCGAGGAGGAGCCAGAAGAAGAGGAAGAAGAAGAAGAAGAAGAAGAAGAAGAAGAAGAAGAAGAAGAAGAAGAAGAAGAAGAAGAAGAAGAAGAAGAAGAAGAAGAAGAAGAAGAAGAAGAAGAAGAAGAGGACCCTGAGGAGATCGAGGGAGTGTCTGGAGTCGAGTCGGGACCTGGGACTCCGTGAGGACGCAGCGGGATAGTGTTGATTCTCCCCTTGCAGTGTAGCCTAACTGTAGGATAGTTGGGTAGGATGACCAACCTAGTGCTCTAGGCTAACCTTGGGTTGAGGATTCTTTTGTGGCTCAGTAGTTTGAGTCATGTAGGATAACCCCTTGCTAGTGTGGTGTGTAGCCGGGTCGTGCAAGACCCTTCTTTTAGTAGTGGTGTGTTCTCGGGTCGTTTGTGAACCCTTCTCTAATGTTAGTTTGTTGCCGTAGCACGGCTTGGTAGTGTACTGAACCTTGTTTCAAATCAAGCAGCGTGGTTGCATAGTGTAAATTGCTCATGTTAATGATCTTTCTGGTTGCTGCCTTAGTTCGTTAATTACGGTGGTATGAGATTTCACCAATGAGCTGTGTTTTGGTTGTCTTCGAAGTTGAAATCTTGTTGAGGTGGTTTCAACTGAAGCAAGTTAGTTTATCTTCCCTTGGTGAACCATATCGCGAGGGGAAGGATTCATGCCGTGTGTTCATATTATATATGCACATTCTTTATTTGCTTGAATTAGTCCTGATAGCGAAATGGCTAACCAGGGGAATGATTATTTTGTAGATGGGTGATAATCATGACAATGAGAATCACGAAGCACTGCCCCAACAACCTCCCTCTTCGGCTCAAGCTGTTGCGGCTCTTATCGCTGACCGCAACGAGCAGATGGAGTTGATAAGGCAACTGGTGCAAGCCCAAGTCAATGCCGGCAGAGGTCGACACGCTCCCCCACTAGCACCAGCAGAAACTGACTATGTCAGTTTTCTGGCCACCCAGCCACCTCTGTTCCATAAGGCCGATGATCCCCTTGAGGCCGATGCTTGGATTCGCACCATTGAGGATAAGTTCAGCATCCTCAATTGCGCCGAATTGGACAAAGCCGCCTTTGCAGCACAACAGCTGAGAGGACCTGCAAAAATCTGGTGGGTCAATCACAAGGCTCTACTTTCCGCTGGTATACGTCTCACTTGGGATGAGTTTTTGGCAGCTTTTAAAGCCAATCACATCCCTACAAGTTTGATGAGGAGGAAGATGGCAGAGTTCCTAGCTCTGAAACAAGGGAACAACACCGTGCTCCAATATGCTCAGACCTTCAATCAGTTATCCCAGTATGGCGGTTTTCATGTGGATACTGATGAGAAGAAACAGGATTGTTTCAGGAGTGGACTTAGCACAAAGCTTCAGGACAAGCTAGCTCTCACCACATGCAACAACTTTACCGATCTGGTTAATAAGGCCATCACGCAAGAAGATGCCACGTTGGCACACAAAGCTGACAAGAAGAGAAAGGCACCCGCTGGATCCTCCAGCAATGCACCCCAGAGGTACAAGCTGGTTCAGACAGGGAATCAGCAAGCTTCAAACCGTCCTCCACAGCAGGGCCGATGGGTCGCTCGACCACCACAGCAACAGCAGCAGTGGGCACCTCGTTTTCTGACACAGCAGCAGAGGCCTTTAATGCTACCAGCTCCACGCCCCAACAACTACCCATGTTACAATTGTGGTAACCTGGGGCACTTTGCACGTGACTGCCGTCTGCCACCTCGGCAGAATAACTACAAGACTCCTACGCTGAGTCAAGGTTCCTGCCAGAAGGATCAGAAAAAGAAGGTTGTACCTGCCAAGACTGGTCGTGTGAACTACACCGCTCTAGAAGAAGTTCCGGAGGGCACCCAAGTGATGGCGGGTACGTTCTCCGTTAATCACGGCCATGTTACTGTGTTATTTGATTCGGGAGCATCTCATAACTTTATCAGTGAAGCATGTGTGGCACGACTTCACTTACAAGTAACATGCCTAGAGAGACCCTACATTATTCAGACACCTGGCACCCGGTTAAATGCTGGCCAAGTAGTTCGAAATGTCCCCCTTAACTTGGGTGGGAAAATTTTTCCACTCACTCCCATTGTTCTTCCAAGTCAAGGGATAGATATCATACTTGGAATGAATTGGATGAAGAAGCATGGCGTTATCATCAATACCTCTTCTCGCATCCTTCAGTTCAACTCTTCCATGTATGGTTCTATGGATATTCATCTTTCCCAGCATGCAATTCCAGCCACTGTCATATACCATCTTGAGGGAAAAATCCTAGAGGTAATTCCGGTGGTTTGTGAATACCCCGATGTGTTTCCGGAGGACTTGCCAGGTATGCCTCCCGATCGGGATATTGAGTTTGTCATTGAGTTACAACTTGGCACAGCGCCCATATCTCTAAGGCCATATAGAATGACTCCCAGTGAGTTAGCTGAATTAAAAATCCAGTTGCAAGAGTTGCTGGATAAATGCTTTATTCGACCGAGCAACTCACCTTGGGGTTGCCCGGCTCTGTTCGTAAAGAAGAAAGATCACAGGCTGAGGCTATGTGTGGATTACCGACCTCTGAATGCAGTCACCATCAAAAATAAATATCCACTTCCTCGTATTGATATTCTTTTTGATCAACTAGCTGGAGCTAAGGTATTCTCAAAAATAGATCTACGATCTGGTTATCATCAAATCAAAATCAGACCGGTGGATATACCAAAAACAGCTTTCTCTACTCGTTATGGTCTCTACGAGTATTTGGTGATGTCCTTTGGATTAACCAATGCTCCAGCTTATTTCATGTACCTCATGAATTCGGTATTCATGCCGGAGTTAGACAAGTTCGTCGTGGTCTTCATTGATGATATCTTGATCTACTCCAAGAATGAGGAAGAACATGCTCATCATCTTCACATAGTACTTCAACGTCTGAGAGAGCACCAGCTTTATGCCAAATTCAGCAAGTGTGACTTCTGGCTGAAGGAAGTGCCATTCCTCGGTCATGTCATATCTGCTGAGGGCATCTCTGTGGATCCTAGCAAAGTACACGATGTACTCGATTGGGACGCCCCAACTTCAGTCCCTGAAATTCGCAGTTTCTTGGGCTTAGCTGGGTATTATCGTCGGTTCATCCCAGAATTCTCCAGAATTGCGAAGCCGATGACTGAACTTCTTAAGAAGGGTGTCAAATTCTATTGGAGTGCCCAATGTGAGGAAGCTTTCCTGAAATTGAAAACACTTCTTACTTCAGGTCCAATCTTGGCCCAGCCAGACACTACAAAACCATTCGATGTCTACTGTGATGCCTCAGCCACAGGACTCGGTTGTGTCTTGATGCAGGAGAACCGGGTGATTGCTTATGCATCTCGATCGCCCAAGTGTCATGAAGAAAACTATCCCACTCATGATCTTGAATTAGCAGTTGTCGTCCATGCTCTGAAGATCTGGCGACACTATCTTTTAGGTTCATTGTGCAACATCTATACTGATCACAAGAGTCTCAAATACCTTTTCACTCAAGCTGATTTGAACATGCGTCAAAGGAGATGGCTTGAGTTGATTAAAGATTATGAGCTCGAAGTGCATTATCATCCTGGCAAGGCAAATGTAGTTGTCGATGCGCTGAGTCGCAAAGTTCACTGTCATTGCATTTCAGCTATACCATTAAGCGAATCCCTTTGCTTTGAAATGGAAAAGCTGAACTTAAGTATCGTACCACCTGGCACATTGGCCCATCTAGAGCTTACTCCTACTCTTCATGATATCATCATAGCAGCACAAAAGCAAGATAAAGGGGTAAAGGAAATTCAGAGAAGACTATCAGAAGGAGATCCTAAAGTGAGTTGCTTCCACCAAGATAGTGAGAATGTGCTATGGTTCAAGAACCGATTAGTGGTGCCTAAGAATTTTGAGCTCAGAAAATAAATTCTTGATGAAGCCCATACTTCACGACTGTCAATTCATCCGGGTAGCAACAAGATGTACCAAGACCTGAAGCAACGATTTTGGTGTACTCGGATGAAAAGAGAAATTGCCAAGTATGTGTCAGAGTGTGATATCTGTCGGAGGGTTAAAGCCAGTCATCTCAGACCAGCTGGAACTCTTCAACCCTTGAGTATTCCAGAATGGAAATGGGAAGATATATGTATGTATTTCATCGTCGGCTTACCTCGAACTCAAAAGGGTTACGACTCTATTTGGGTTGTGGTCGACAGGCTGACCAAGTCGGCACATTTCCTCCCAGTTAAGACGACATACTTGACCAAGCAGTATGCGGAATTGTATATTAATCGCATACTTTGTTTGCATGGTGTGCCAAAGATTATCATTTCTGATCGTGGAACTCAATTCATTGCTCGTTTTTGGGAGCAGTTACATGCTTGCTTGGGAACGCATCTTATTCGCAGCTCTGCATATCATCCTCAAACAGACGGCCAAACCGAGAGGATAAATCAAATTTTGGAGGATATGCTCCGTGCTTGCGTCCTGACCTATCCACAGAAATGGGATCAATGTTTGCCATTAGCTGAATTTTCTTATAACAATAGTTATCAAGAAAGCATCAAAATGGCACCATTTGAAGCCTTGTATGGTCGTCGATACCGTACACCTCTCAATTGGTCTGAAACCGGAGAAAGAACTATCTTTGGGCCCGACATGGTTCAAAAAGCCGAAGAACAAGTTCGTCTTATCCAAGCCAACTTAAAGATTGCACAGTCTCGGCAGAAGAGCTACGCGGATAAAAGAAGAGATCCACTCGTCTTTAAGGTCGGTGACCATGTCTATTTAAAAGTATCACCTTGGAAAGGTGTGCAAAGATTCGGAATAAAAGGAAAGTTAGCTCCCCGCTACATCGGTCCATATCCAATTGTGGAACGATGCGGTCCTGTGGCTTATCGGTTGAATCTTCCAGCGAATCTTTCTGCAGTTCATAACATCTTCCATGTGTCACAACTTAGATTGTGCCTTAGAGTTCCGACTGAAGTTGTGGAAAGTGACTCGATTCAATTAGAGTCCGATCTCACTTATCCTGAGCACCCTATCAAGATTATTGATCGCAAGGATCGAGTTACTCGTCACACAACCAACCGATTCTACAAAGTTCAATGGAGTAATCACTCCGAAGATGAAGCTACTTGGGAGAAGGAGGAATTTCTGAAATCCAAGTATCCGGAGTTTTTAAATGCTCATCCAGGTACTACATCTTCGAACCATTCCGCCTGTTTGATTTCTCTCGTGCATGAATCTCGGGATGAGATTCTTTTAAGGGGGGAAGACTGTAACACCCCTGTGTTAATCATGCTCGCTAATCATGATTTATCTCGCTAATCGTGGACTCAATTCGTCGTTAGCGTTAATCGCGTTTGCTTAGTAAACATCTACTTAGCCGTTTTCGATCTCGTTTTTGTCACCGATCCGAGTTTCAAATCAAGTTGCGCCTAAAATGAAAGTTGTAGATCTTTCCTTCTTCTACAACTTTTATTTTGGCCAAATTTCAAGTGGTTACATGAAATTTGGAGTTTCAGTTAACCAAAATCGAGTCAAAATCCTTAAATTCGATCACTGTGCTCTCCAGTGCCTTTACTGTGACGCTCGCCGGCCATACCGGCGACTGTGCTCGTCGGCGCCTCCTCCACGCGTCGGCCGTCGAAGATCCTCGCACGCCGCACTGCGCATCCTTATCTGGTCGCGGTGCCGTCTCCGTTTTCCCCCTTCCATCGTCTTCTCTTTCCTCGAGCCCACGCGGAGCCGAGACGAGCTCGAGTCGCCGTCGTTCGTCGCGCCGGCCACTGCTTGCCACCCCGCCTAGATTCCACGCACCCAGAGCTGCACAACCTCGCCCCGAAGCTCCTCCAGCCCTCCACGAGCTCGGCCGTGCCTTACGCCGACCGAATCGAGCCGCAGATCGCCCCGGCCGCCATTGCAGTTCACCCGAGCTTCGCCCTCTCCGTCGAGCTCCCTCCTCCGGCCCTCCTTCGTGCAAAACAAGTCTGTGGTGAGCTTCCCCGCAACCCTCTCCTACTCCCCGGCCTCTTTTCCCTTTGGTTCCGTGGCCTCCGGCGTTTGAATGCCGCCGCGCCGCCGTGTGCCGCCGCCGGCGCGCGCCGCGGGGCTCCCCTGCGCGCGCTCGCGGGGCGCCGCCGCGAGCCGCAGTGCCACCTGGACCCCCCTTGCCGTCGCCGCTCCGCCGATTCCGCCCCACCGGCGGAGGACGCCGCGCGCCGCCGCCCTTGCCCGGCGCCGCCGCGGACCACCTGGCGCGCGCCCCTCTGGGCCGCGCCGAGTGCGCTCCGCCCGACCGCCGCCCGCCCTGCGCCCCCGGCTCGACCCCGCCGCAGCGCCACCGGTCGGTCCCGCCGGCGGGGAGCGCCGCCGCGGGCTGCCCTGCCATGCCCCGCGCATGCGGGCGCGAAGCAGAGGAGGGGGGCGAGCTGGGCCGGCGCCCACTGCCATGTGGGGCCCGGCTATCAGCCCCCCTTTATTTATTTTCTCTTTATTTTTTAAATGGCTGAAACCTTCCAAAAATTGAAGAAAAACGCAGAAAAATCCTAAAAATGCAAACCCAATTTTGTTAGGTTTCTAAAACTGAGATCTTTAGAAGAAAAATACCCATGCAGGTCAAATGTCAGTTTTAGCCCTGCTAAACTTTACTTTGTGTTTGATCTTGTCTATTTTATTTCTGCAGTTCTGTTGATCTAAAAATTCTGAAAATATTTTAGTAGCCTCATCTTATCATGGGTAGTCCTCTGTAAAATTTTCAGATGCATGGCCTAAGTGCTTGGTTGTGGATCTGTTAGTGTTTGTTTTCCTTTCCTAGGGCTAATAGAAATGTGTTTCTATATCAGTAGATGTTGGAAAAATTTGTGAGGCATGCTTTACTGCTTTCAAGTTAAGCTGGTTAATTTTGTTCCTAGATCATGTGTGAAAGTTAGGTTTTGCTTTTATTTTGCCCTAGCTACTCTTTTCTTTGTTTTAGTGTTGTTAGTTAATTGTTTCATGCTTGCAAAGCAAGCCTCTGTTTTAATCCCTGCTACCCAAGCAAGTTTAGTAGTTTTGTGGTTGAAGGAAACACTTCAGGCTAATTTGAGTTGATCTTTTCATCGCATTAAGTGCTCATGCATTGCACCGTGTTCTAATTGTGCATGGCATATTTTTTATTCGTGTAGACGCCGCGAACGAAGTCGCCTACGAGTTGATCGCTGAGCCGGTCCAGGAGCCACGAGAAGAAGAGCCGCAGAAGGACGCCATTGAGCCCGCTCCAGAGGTTTTTGTTAACCCCGCTGACCTGCAAGGCAAGCCCCAGAGCATAACCATAATTTAAATTATTCAATGTTTATTTAAGTATTTGTGCATTTAAGTTTTAGGAGTTGTATGAAACCCAAGTATGTATGTTCTCCCTAGGTACCTATGAGACCATACTAGTGTGCAGGTATCGTTAGCAATGCTCTGCTAAGTAGGATTTCGGTAGAAGTCGAGTGATTGCTGTCACTCGCGAGTTTTAGGATCTCGTTTCTTTAGCTATGGCTTTGAAATGAGTTGTTGAGTAAAGAGAAACGGAGACCGAGCGGAAATGAGTTGGATTAATGGTATAGAATGGATGAAAAGAAATCTCCGCCTGTGTCGATTGAGGACCGTTCCGTTGTTGGCAGTGTTGATCGAGGATTGAACAGTACTAACCACATACCGGAAGTAGGAGGTAGTCGAAACCGGTAAGCTGTGTACCACTTTACAGCGGTGATTTGAATTCTGTCATGCTACGCTGGGCGTGGGAGTTGGCGGGTGTTGGATAGGATGCCGCCTCCGGGTTCTTCGGGAGTTCACCGTGAGGGGCCCATCACCTGGGTTTTAGCAGGTGTAGTTCAGATGCCGTGGTAATGATGGAAACGGTTGACGCGCGTGACCCGACGGGGTTTACATGCGTCGTGTGAGTTAGGTCCACCTTGCAAGGTTAAATCGGATCGATTCGCCGTGACTCACGGTTATGAGAGCCTTGATCTCTTTGTCACATCGTAGTAAAGAATTGGAATGATGATGATATAATGATGGTACTCTGTAAAGATTGATATGATCAATCATGCTTGCTCTAGATGTCAGGCAAATCTAGTTGGCACTTGATAAACTTAAATTGAGCTAAAATATTGAAAGTAAGGATTCATTAGTAGTAGCCTTTCAGCAAAACAAACTTCAGAGCCAAAAAGCTTTGCATGTCTAGATAGTGGGCTAAGTATACCCAAAGTCGGGTAAGCCTTGCTGAGTATTAGTATACTCAGGGTTGTTGTTGTAAACCTTTTAAGCAGGTTGCGTTCCCGCTGACTTCGAGGAAGTCTGTGCGTCCTGGATTGGACAGCCGCTTCCTCCGGGTTGGACCGTCGAGTGGGCCCCGTCTTCCCCGTGAAGATTGGGCAGGTTGGCATCACATCGGTGGGCAGGATGTGGAGCTCACCTTATATCATTGTCGTGGTTATCGTATTGTATTTCGAACTCAGTTTTAAACTTTCGCTGTGCTTTTGAACTTTGTCGTTTGTATTCGAACCTTTTTATGTAAAATCTGTGTTGTAAATTAATTTGAAGATTTCTGTATGCTGGTATCACCTGTGCTCGTCTTCGTAGGGGTCTAAGTGCAATTGTGATCCTGGAGTACAGTAGTTTAATCGGGATTTTACCCGACAGCCTATCAGGTTACACCGTTTTAAGTGCACATTAACTTGATTAAGTATTAAGATGATAGTTAGTGCATTTAAGCCGGTTTAATTTGGACGGTGCTGCTACATGCACCGAGGATACTTCCCCTTCCTAATAGCCTCGGGCCCCGCCTCCTTTGCACGGCGGGCCCTCTCTCGCTTCCTCTCCCTATCAGCTTCACGCTCCTCCGCCTGCCGATGTTCCACATCTGCGAACCTCTTCTGGATCTCTTTTTTATCTTTCTTGCATTTCTCCTCTATTTTTTCCTCTTGCAGCATTTGCTGCCACCTTTCCGCAGCCCACCTTGCTTCGTGCTCAACGTGTTCCTTAGCTTCGGTCAATTGCTCCGTGTCCAGCCACTATATGAAATCACAAAGAGGTGGTGGACTCTATTTCCAAGCCGAGTTAGATTTAACTTACTGTACTTCGAAGGCGCAAACTAGATAGTGCGAGGTGGCACCTTCGGTTTGTCCTTGCCGTAGCGCTTTAGCGGGTCGTACTCGTAGTTGTCACACTTGAAGAACCTCATGCCGAAGTCATCGCCCAAAACTTTGGACTTCATCAGCTTGCACAACGAACCGCAGAAGCACATTGGAACCTGCACTCCTTGAGGCACAGGTTCTCTAACCTTGTTCCACGGAAGATATGATGGTAGTGCGGGGATGTCTAGTGATTTCGTATGAGATGGGGTGATGTCCCTATTTATAGATGGAGGTATTTGGTCTATAGCCATGGTTCACGCAACCTGAAAAGCGCACAACTGTCAATTGACGTACGAATACATGCACACATAGTGAATGAGTGGGGGTGCAGAAGAATCCGATGCAAGCTGACAGGACATCGAAATCGTAATTGGAACTCATGAAAATATCTCATGCAAAAATATATTTTCACATTCTATTAGAGTTAAATCTAATTTGTAGTAGTTTACAAAAAGTATTTTCATAAGGTCTGCTTGCTCTACTATTTTTTTGAAATATATCTAAGCGTAATTAAAATAATTAGAGGACAGGAAATAAAAAAAAAATAATTACAAAAAAATGCCAGAGGACCTATCGCCGTTTGAAACGGCGAAATCTTAACAGTCAGCTACAGTGCGGCTATAGCCGACTGTAGCTCGGCAGTAGCTCCTTCCGCCAGTTCATCCGGCGGAAAGTAGGTACCGGCGGATCATCCGGCGGTAAGTGTGTAGGTCCACGGCCCATCTAACTTACCGTCGGTTCATCCGGCGGTAACAACCTGCCGGATGAACCGGCGGCACGGTGACAAATTTTTAAAAAAACAGCATATATTTTTGAAAAATCGAAAAAAATAATATAAAAATTAAAAAAATTCTGCACCCTCGTCCGGTTAGGCCCATCCTTCACCGAGAGGCCTGCACTGCAGGACCACCACACATGTGATGGATGATGAAGCTTAGCGAGCCTAGGCTCTCCTGAAAAGAAGCCCACGTGCATATGTGATATGTGGACTCGTGATCCGCACATTTGGAATTACCGTAGCGTGGCCGATGGACGGAGATATACGGCCTGGCCCAAAAAGAAACAGCACCACGGGGCCATTGAAAATCGATCGGTGGCCGAGCTAGCACAGAGGTGAGTGAATGCGTGGGAGATGAATGATTAACCGTCAGGGACTCAGATTGGAGAACTACAGGAGCCGCTGACCCTGCCGTAGCGATGTGCTGCTGTTTGGATTCCGTAGAACTACTACCGAGATGCAGCAGGGCAGATCGAAAAATCTTTTTCTTCCCAATAGCAGCCAGGCTTTATGATTGACCTAGATATAGAATAAACACGCGTGATGTACGTAGAAGTACATCAAGTTGTGTGACCTACGGAGTCCCTCCAGCATTTTTAAAGCGCCACTGGATACCACACAGCTAAACAAATTCAGAAGTCAATCCCTCAACCGACCTCTGAACATTCATAAGTCAGTCAGTAGTGCGGCGTCTTTTCTATCTGAACAAAATGAAAAAAAAGGGGCAAGCCTATCAGGTATATTCTCGTCTCGTCTCAATGTACACTCTCGGGAGTTGGCTTTCTCACTGTCACTGATGACTCTGTACGCATGTCATTAACTCGATCGATCCATGATGAAGAAGCGTGGCAGCTGCATCCTAATTAATCTTGTTTATGTGTACGCCGTACGCATCTCGCTGGTAAAGTACGTATATATTGAGAGGTAAAGTATACACTGCTCGATCCGGGGACTTTGGAATCTGCTGCGTTCTGCACACTGCACTACTGGCCAAGCCCATTTGCCCATGTAGACGGACCTGAATGCGTAGGTCTCTGATTACACAGTGCCAAAGTTTTAGTCCAAAATGAAGTCTTTGATTACGAGTGCTGGCGTCGTGCCGCACGACTGCAGCACTATTTCTCTGCACCATACTATAGCAAGCTAGTCCACTACTTTTTACTGGTACACGCGCGATTAGAGTCAACAGCAAGGAACTAATACATGCTTGCCCCGCAGACACCGACAAAAACCAACGGATTAACATTAACAAATAGCTAGAAGCTCACAGCATATACGATCGCGATGACCCACCAATTGTTGATCCATCCCCATGTGTACACTCCTAGCTTGTTTGCACATGCGTGTGAATTTGGAAAAATAAACGGATCGGATTAAATTTTGTGTTCACTTATATGAGTAGGTAAATAAACTTTGACAAAATAGTAAAAAGAAAAAGAAAAGAAAATTTACAGGGTGAATAGACACCAAAGTAGTAGGTAGATCAATTAGCATGCTCAAGTTGACCTGGAAGTGAAATCATCCAATCAACTTTAATTGCAAATAGCGTGATTGAACAGTTTGATAAAGTACCTCCAATTGCTTACAAAAACTCTCTTATAGATATCACCACTTAAAGTGCCTTATCGGATATTGTTTTACTGTAGCCTGGATCTTTAGGTAAAGTACTCTAGCCTGGATCTTTACCTAAAGACCTTATAGACAAACTACTAGTCTAGACAGGATAACTGGTGCTGTGCCAGTTTACTAATAATAAGTACTACAAATTATTCTCTCTATTTACAAATAGATATGTCGCCATATTTCTTTAAAATAAACTTGGACCACCAAAAAACACGTAAGTGTTATAGAATTTTTCTGAAAATATTTTTATCTTCTAATAATTTTGACTAGCATATGCTAAGGAAAATATGTAGAAGAACTCCCATGATGCCACTGAAAATAATCCGAAAATCCTCACTTTTTCCTTCATAAAAAAGTTCGCATCCCTCTTACTTCACTAAAAAAGTTTCTAATCCTCCATGTGCAATACGCATGGGACAGAAGTGGAAATAAAATTTTATCCACGTGCTGTGGCACATGAAGGGGTAATAAATTTAGTTTTAAGTGGCACATTGAGAATTTTGATGGCTTTAATTAAGTCATAGCTATGTTGAAAGCTACTACTCCTCCGTTCCAAATTGGAGACCTTTTTAGATACATAATTTATGTGGTTGTTTAAACATTTTTAGATATATAGTTTTTACTATACACACAGATATATTGTCTAAATAATTAACAATTTGGATCGAAGCGCCATGTGATCCAGTAAAATATGGCAGTGTAAAAAAGAAACCGAGATAATTAAATGTACTCTACTCCGTATTTACTAGTATTTAGTACCCGTACCCGCAGACATGTGTATTGAGAACTATTGACTGCAGATAGATACCAGTATTAAGATACGTACCACCATCACATTAACGCGCGCTCCGTACCTGTGCCACCCTACAATTTCCACAAGATCGAGAAACACTGGCAGTTTCGCGCTACAATCCTAGCGCTAGAAGAGAATCTTTCCCGCATAGAGGACTGAATGAAGTCTATTTGCAAAACCTTTTTATGGATGGGTGTAACTTTTCGTGACGAATCTAATGACATTAATTAATCGCTGATTTGCTATAGTTATACTACAGTAATCATTCTCTAATCGCGCGATCAAAGGCCTCATTAGATTCTTCAGGGTCACTAGCGCGGGGGTTCTGCAGTTGGTTTTGTAAACTGCCTTTATTTGACACTGTAATTAGCGGTCAAACTGTCACTATTTACTCACTAACACGCTGCAAACCAAACGGGGCCACTGCCACCACTACTCCCCCGGCCGTCGCCCACAATGTTCATCTGGGGAACCCTTAACTCCCTCACCATCCGATTTCTCGACCCAATTAATACATTAAATCCCCAACCACAGGAAAGAGAATGGGATCAGTGAGAGAGAGCTTAATTACTAGCATCAGAGAGCTGAGTTGAGATCGGTAGTGGCGTAGTGCTGCTGGGGCAGCCAGCTAGCTGCAGGGAGGGAAGCAACAGGGATCTAAATGCTGCTGCTCGTGGCAATAAAGAAAACCATCACCTCCTCCACCTCAACTGCGCGTGGCAGCGGCACCCTCCTCGAGCCCTCGCCCGTTATATAACGCGAACGGGAGTTGCACCACCGCACCACAACTACCCAGGCACACGCTACCGAGCTGGCCTGCTTCCACTCCGGCAGCACCAGCAACGGCTGACCAGGAGGAAGGAGTACTGGAGTAGTACGCGTGCGCGCGTGCGAGACAGCGAGAGCTAGAGTGCCTTCGCCGGCCGCCTTCACCCAGGCACCCAGCTAGCTAGCTAGGAGTGGCGGCGTCAGTTGTTGGGCGGCGGTGGTCAGCGCGCGGCCGGGCTTGGTGATCATCGATCGGAAGATGAGTAGGAACAACGGCAAGGTCGGGTCCAAGCTGCAGGAGCTGCGGCTGAGCCTGTCGTCGCGGTCGCGCGGGGGCGCGTCGTCGGGGGGCGGCGCGACCGGCGGCCAGGGCGGCGGGGCCTCGCCGAGGCGGCTGTCGTCGTCGTCGTCCTCGACCGCGTCCCCGCCGAGCTCGTGCGTGTCGTCGGAGGGAAGCCCCGAGGCCGCCGGCGCGCCGCCGATGATCCTGGCGGGGTGCCCCCGGTGCATGATGTACGTGATGCTGTCGCGGGAGGACCCCCGGTGCCCCAAGTGCCACAGCACCGTGCTCCTCGACTTCAACGACGGCGCCAAGAGCAAGGGCAGGCGCGGCTGATCTGACGCCGGCGCGCGCCACCGGAGCCATGCGCTCGCCGTGGCCGGCCAGGTAGCGGCGGAGTGCTGCCGCGACCATCATCGTCAATCTTAGTAGTACCAACTATCAAGTTACAAGTTGTGAGTCCATATTCGAGTTCGATGAGAAAAAAGGAATTATTGCGTAGACCCGTTCTTCCATGGACCAGGCATAGTATATGGGAGGTATCCAAGCTCGCGTGTCGGACATCGGGGGTGCCAATGGAACGGGTCTAGGTAATAATTTCGTGTCCCTCTCTACAGTCCAGCCCTGTCCCTGTGCGTGTGTGTGTGTGATCCCTGCTGTTGGTGGTGCAGAGGACGTGCGTGTCAAGTGTGTGCGTGTCGTACGTGGTGAAAGTGAGGCCTGTTTGTTTAGTTCAAGCGCAATTTTTTTTGTTGGAATCTTACTAATTTGAAATACTAAATGGAGTCTATTTATAAAACTTTTTGCACAGATGGGTTGTAAATCGCGAGACGAATCTAATGATGCTAATTAATCCATGATTAATCAATAATTAGCGGATGGTTACTGTAGCATCACTGTTGCATATCATAAATTAAATAGGCTCATTAGATTTATCTCGCGATTTATAGCCCATATATGCAAAAAGTTTTGTAAATAGACTTCATTTAGAACTCTATGCATGTGTCAAAACATTCGATGTGACGGTTTTTTTGCGTTTACAGGGTTTATGGGGTGGGAACTAAACAGGGCCTGAAAGTGATGCGGCGGTCTGTACGGGGCAATACGTACCGGTAAGGATTAAGATTTTGTCTCGGAGATTTTATGGGGGCGTAACAGCAACTCTAGTGGAGTGACTAAAATTTATTTTAGTCACTCACTTTTCAAGTTTAGTCACTCAAAATGTAGTGTCTACTCCAGCAATACCGACTAAATAGACTTCTAAATAGACTAAAAGAAAGAAAAATGGTGGGTCCTACTTTTGGTAACCTAAGTAGAAGGTGATCAAATTGAGAAGGTGGGAGAGGAAATTTAATCACTTATCATTTTAGTCACCCAAATAGAGACTCTGCTGGATGAAAATTTGAACAAAATGGTTAAAATGTGAGTTTGATCACCCAAATAGGAGCTACCGCTGGATTTGCTCTCCTGTCCAGTCCTCCTGACGGCACGCAGCGAAGCGATGGACAACTTGCAGTTGCAGACGCATTAGGGCATGGCTTATAAGCCAGCCGACTGCCGGCGACAACGCATGGCCTCACGGTGGTGGGTCCTGCTGATTCAACCAATAACAGTAGTGGCAGAGCTTCTCCGCCCGCTTGAGCAGGCGTCTAGCACATCGCCCGCCTCCTTCTTCTCATATGCCACTTCAGCTCTCCGCCGGCTTTCCGCCCACTATACCTGCTCTTACTCTCCATCACCTTCGCCTTCCATACAGCGCGCGCACAGCAGAGACGGCTCTGCTGCACAGGAAACCTGGCAGGAGCATGCAGCTATACAGCTAGCGTTCGCGTGAGCTAGCACGTACGCGTACGCGTACTATGCGGCAGCAAGTACGTAAATACGTGGAATCTTGTGTGACGAACTGATCATCTGCGTCGTCGTAGCACGGCTCGTACAACTGGCCATTTGTGATTCGTACATGAAAGGCAATGCTCGTAACTTCATCTGAGTTCGATCAGTACGCAGTACGCCTTCCATTTCAAATTATAAGTCATTCCAAGAATTTTGGAGAGTCAAATCATCTCAAAATTTGACTAAAATTACAGAGAAAAACACAAAAATTTATGACATTAAATAGGTATATTATGAAAATATAGCTAACAAAGAATCTAATGATACTTAATTGATATTATAAATGTTACTATCTTGTTACATAAATTTGGTCAAATTTGAAAAATTTTGACTCTCCAAAATTCTTGGAATGACCTATAATTTGAAACGGAGGGAGTAGTATATAGATGTAGAAAGTTGAGACAACTTGCCGACGAGAATCGTTCTTTATTTCCAGATTTTTTTCGAGACGGGTTCACCCCATTTCCATTACGCAGCAACGGAAATACAAATGTTCAGACAAGAGTTGAAGGGAGAAGAGGGAAGGGGGAAGTTTAACCCGTCAACCTTCAGGATTGCATAACCTGATTCAGGTTATGGGACCTGTCAACATTACAAAACAAACTAACCTCCCGGGATTCTCAAGAGAGTAAGGAGTTCGACCACAGTTTAATACTCCGGACCAGCACTAGCAGAAACTTGAAAAGACTAGACAGCACCCGCACGATCACACATCATCTTCAGCCGCATCATCCTCGCTCTTGTCATCTTCAGTCACAGCAGGGAGAATCCTTGGAACGCTATCTGGTTGCACCGCCACAGCCCGATGAACACACGCTAGCAGGGCCTTGACGCCTTCCAGGATTTTACCTTGCATCTCCTGTGGATAGAGCCCTGCCCAGTAAGACATAAAGGAGCAAGTATGATAAATAATCTCGACTGGGTGTTTGATGGTTTTAGAGTCAAAACATGCTTTATTGCGGCATTTCCAAATTGCCCAGCTGACAGCAGCGAAGATGAAGTGGTGAACTAAGCCACCGTGGGGCAAATATTTTTTGATCCAGCCAGCAAATCCTCCGACATTGCCCGGCAGCTCATGAGCACCCAAACAAATTGCTATAAAATCCCAATTCACCTTAGCTATAGGACATAGGAAGAAAAGATGATCCACTGACTCAACTTGAGAGCAGAATGAACATGTAGGATCACCAGGCCATTTTTTCTTGAGCAAATTATCCTTTGTTAGAATGACTTTGTTCTCAAGAAGCCAGGTAAAGATTTTGATTTTGTAGGGCAACTTAGATTTCCAGATATGTTTAAAATATCTCCTAGAATGGCCACAAGACATATGGTCATAAACAGATTTAGTGGTGAAAAGACCTTTGCTATTCCATTTCCATGCAACCATATCAAGACTATTTGCAAAGTGGTAAGAAAGACAGTGTTAACCAGATTTAGCCATTGATCAAAAAGAAAAGGTGGAAGCCATCTGTTAAAGGACAGTTGTCCCTCCAACCTTAAGAACTCAAACACAGTAACCTCTTGGTTAGAGCAAAGATCAAAAAGTACAGAGTGTACTACACTCAATGGTTTGTTATCTAACCAGGAGTCTAACCAGAAAAGAGTGTTCTTCCCATTCTTGATGTGAATGGTCCTCCCTTTTAGATAAAACTGCTTGACCTTCAGCAAGTCAGTCCAGATGAAAGAATCATTCAGTCTGTGATGCACAACACCAATGGGTTTTCCATGAAGATATTTCGCTTGGATTATCTCTTGCCAAATTCCAGATTCATGTTCCAGCCTCCACCACCATTTGCAGAGTAAACTAATATTCACACTACAAGAAATATGAGTATCCGTGACGAAAATCTAAATGACGAAAAACGAAAATGTCATAGAATAGCTGCCATTCTGTGACGATTTAAGCAATATCGTCACTAATCTAAGGTAGACGAGTACCTTAATGACGAACATGAATTTTCGTCACAAAAGATGCAACAATCAATGACGATATGACAAATTTGTCGTCAAATATCAAATAGTTAGTGACGTTTTTGTTTCATGATAAATGTAGGTTCGTCACTAAATACCAAACATCATAAACTTATTCTTCATTTAGCCTTCTAGGGAGAGTACACCTTTGAAGTCCTAGTCTTCCCTCTCAATATGATTAAGAGCTAACATTACTTCTTCACACTAAAATATAACAAAACCTTATTTCATATGTTTGCTTATATAAAAAAGACTATTAATAGTTTTACTCAATAATACTATTTTCAAAAGGACACACTTCTTTCATATGTGTGCGAGCAACGACGAGCAATAGCGGCTACTCTAGGATGGTAGGGATGGTTACGGTGCATGCATCTTTTTTAAGGTCTCAAAAAAGTTTTAAAAATGAAACGAAAGAGGTAATCCCATTTAGTGTTAACTGACAGCGTACATTCATAGTTATCATATTGACTAGCAAGCTACATTGATACAAGGACCCTGTTCGGAGAAATAGCCGAGAGTTATTTTGAGGGCTAAAGTTTAACTCAAGAAAATAGCCCTTAAATGAAATAGCCCTCCTGTTTGGCTCCCTTTTGGCTAAAAAATAACCCATAGATCCAAACACACCAAGGTGATTATTAGTTCAATTTTTTTATTAGTATTTTTCACTAGGTCTATTTGATAGAATCATTTAATTTGTTAGTAGTTCAATATTTTTGTGATACAAGGTGATTATTAGTTCAAATATTTTTTAATAGCAAAATTCTTAGGCAAAATATGAGTCCCATATTATTTTCAGATAAAAAGGCCAGACATACTACATTCGGCACCTAAAATTTTGGCGGCCAAACTTTTATTTTGAAAGTTTTGGCGGCCAACCTTCCATCCGTCAGAACTGAAAATACCCCCGCTATCTCCTGCGCGCGCGCGGCCTTCAAAATTTGGAATCCAAGCGCTCCTGTCCACACGTTCCATTCTTATCCCTTCGTCTCTCCCTCGTCTGTTCTCTCTCCCTCCTCAGTACCAAGAACCAAGCACCACACACCACCAGCACCAAGAACCAAGCGCCTGGCCTATTCCCCAAGTTCCATGCGTAGCGCCGCTGCGCCGGCGCACGCAGCGGGGTGATGCCCTCTGCCTGCCTCGTCGCTCTGGCCTCCATCACCGCCAGCCTCAGCCTGTTGCGCAGCACAGCATGCGAGCGGACTACGGCGAGGTGCGCACACTGCTTGCTGGGGCCATATGCAGCGGCAAGAATGGGTACACGGCCGGGCTCCCGGAGTACTCGCACGCCATGGCGGATGGCTACATTGGGCGCAAGGAACGCCGCCGAGCAGGTGCTCAACTTCTCCCAATCCCCCCAATCCATTGCAACTAATTTCGATCTTTAATTTAGATCCAGTTTCTTTCTTGGCTCATGAGTCACGATATGCTCTCTCCCTGTGACAGGATTTGGAGTTCGGGTCATGTCCAATCCAAGCTGCCCTTGACTTTGTCCACGATTCAAGCACCGCCGGCAGCTTATAGGTAACAATCACTCCATTCGCCCCAAATCTCTATTGCTTCTTTCACTGAGATGCCATATGTGCGTGAGATGCCCCAAATCTTAGGAATTCATAGATGCATTTCCTTAATCTCCTCTCTGATGACTGAAAGAAATTTCACATATTAGTTAAAAGGCATCATTAATGTGACATGTCGTGAAGCTAGATGTTCTGTCAAGCCAATTGGCTTCCATTGATTTACTTCAGTTGAAGCTTATCTCATCTGAAAATCAATTTATGTGACTTCTATACAGCTTTTCATGTCCTTAATTAGAGTAGATATCTTTTTTTTTCAAAGGAGCGGTGGATTGTGAAACCATGTTACAGCTATATTGTGGTTTCTTGTCTTTTCACGTATCTAAACAGGCAACTGATTCATGTTTGTGTGAGCAGGGAAAACCATGCAGAGTGTCGACATTCACATGGTCAACATCAGTGGTCAACCATGTTTGCGTTAGCTGCACACTGGAATCAACTACGGCAAACGATGATTGCGGCCACCATCTTTAGGATCAATTTGTTCACACTGTCTTTTTTGTGTATATTTATTTGTATATGGTGGTGAATACTTGTGACCAAGTGCTGGTCTTGTATAAGTAAAAGAATTCTAGGATGATTGTCTAATATATATATATATATTTATTCTTTTGAATGGTTTTCATTTGTCATCTACGTGTATTTGGATAACCTTTTATGACAATGTGGAGATATTTTCGTCACAGAATAGCTATGTATGCAGAGGATTTGTGATGCTTTGGTGATATTGGATGATAAAAAATATCGTCATAGAATGTATAAATTTAGTGATGATAATGTAATCGTCATAAAATACATTACATGATGTTATAGAAATTGTCATAAAGTATGTTTTAATGACGATAAGTGAATCGTCACAAACTAGTTCCATTCTATGACGATTTTGTGAAGAACGTCACCAATACAATTTTGTGACGGTCGTTCTGTGACGATTCTCATGACGCAGGCTAAATGTCACTATTAAGCTTCTATGACGAAAACCCATTTTTTTGTGACGATAATGGATCATCATGGATAGTCAAATCTCTTGTAGTGTCATTTTGGTAAATCCTTTATTCCTAAGCCACCATCTTTTTTACTTAAAGTGATGGTGCTCCATCTGATTAAATGGTATTTTCTCTTAGTGCCCCCTCCCTGCCAAAAGAAGCTTCTCCTTTGTCTATCAAGATTTTGAATAATGGTTTTAGAGAATAAGTACATGGACATATGGTATATGAAAGTGCTTGTTAGGCTAGAATTGATCATAGTAGCCCTGCCAGCTATGGACAGGGAGATGCCCCTCCAAATTGAGAGTTTTTTTTCTCATTTTTCTCTTGTAAGGGAATCCAGTCCTTAATGTGCAGTTTTGAAGGACTGACAGGAACCCCGAGATATCTGATGGGGAATTCACCAGCTTGACAATTAAAAAGATCCATGTATATCTGGAGCTTGTCATCATCCCCGTTGAAAACGAGAACAACGCTTGGAGTTGTCGATCGCTACAGCTACAGCTTGAGACCATGACATCTCTCCGGCCAATTCCCACGGAGAAGGAAAGCGAAAGGAGAGGAAGAATGCGGCGAGATCGAGCAGCCTTGGCGATCGATGCATCTGCATGCGATGCTCGGAAGCAGCAGCAGCTTGCAGACGATGCTGCTGGCTGCCTAGCTCGGCTCGATCGGTGGTTAGCTTGAGAGTGGGGGGAGACTATTGCGGATTAACTCGCTTTTAAACCGGGCATAAATGCCCGAGTAATTGGGGACAGCGGAGTGCATGCCGCAATAAGATGAGCGGGGGCCGGCCGGAGCGAGGGATTCCTTCCTCCTCTCGTCGTCTCCGGGTGTCAGGGCGATTGGCATCATGCATGGTACTCCGTCCCAAAATAAGTTCACATCTCGTACTTCGAGGAGTCAAACACTTTAAAATTTGACCAAATATATATTAAAAGTTATTAACAATTATAATACTAAACAAATATTATTAGATTAATCACATCATGTATTTTTATGACAAATTTGGTTAGAGAGACAAATGTTAATATTATTTTTTATATATACAGTTAAATTTAAAATTTATTGATTTCTCGAAATACGAGATGATCACTTATTTTAGAACGGAAGGAGTAGTACTACTACACATAAGCCACCACGCACAGTTCATTGCCAACCCTGTCGCTTCAATGCGTTGATGCGAGGGGAGGGGGAGGGGGATCCCGTCCCGGCGGCGATCGAATCGAATTGAAGCTCTCTGCTGCCTCCAGCCTGCAGCCACGTAAATGCGGCGAATTGACGCATCATACTACACGGCAGCGGGGATCGCCAATCCACGCTATAGCCCCCCAGGCCATGCCTCCGTCGATCTCCGCTATAGATGTGCAAACGTGCAGCCCGATCCGACACTGTACTAACATTATTTGACACTAACACTATTCGGCACACACTACTTGACACTAATCTTTAGTCGTGCAGTGCCGTGCGGCACTATGTGCTAGCCACTCGGACCAGACACTACACTATAGGCACTTAACCGTGCCGTGTCGTGCCGGTGGCACGGTTAGCATGCCGTGCTAGTGCCGGCCCATGCACTACCACCACAAAAAGACTCAAAACAATCAAAATTCGGGTTTGGAGACGGATTCGAGGAGACTGGAGATGGGAGAGGAGGATGGGACTAGAAGGGAAAGAAGTCCTGCGGTAGTGCCGGGCCGGACCGACGATGGAGGCGCAATGCAGCTTCACCGGCCGGATCGCGGCTCCAATTTAGATCTGACAGCTGAGGACCAGAAGAGAAGGGGAGTCGAGAGCAGGAGGACGACGGTGTAGCACAGGAGCAAGACTAAATGGTTCAGGACAACGATCATCGGTGGCCGGCGGCGCAGATCGGCGGCCGGAGCAGGAGAGGCGAGCGAGAGGCGGGAGGTGAGCGTGAGAGGCGTCGTTCGTGGCATATATACGTCGGTCGCTGTAATGGGTCTTAAGTGGGCTCCCGGTCCAATAAATTTGTAAGACTAACGACTAGTAGATTAGGTCTAAGGGCTAATATCAAATAGGTACCGTGCCAGTCCATTATCCGTGTCGTGCCCGTGCCAGCACTGCGTGCTGGGGTTACGGCCCACGCACTATACTACGCCCGTGTCGTGCTGGTATTGACACTAAACTCACCGTATCGTTCCGTGTTCGTGTCGTATTTTTTAGTGCCGTTTTCCGTGCCGTCCATCTGACTCCCATTTGGACATCTATAATCTCCGCATGCGGCTCTTCATGATCGGAGCGCGCGGCACTGTTGGAGTCAACAAAGCAGCAACAGTACTGTGCGATAGCAGCACAAGGAACACAAGTTTTATGTGTATGGACATGCATGTTAGCATGTATATTTGTTTTGAAGAAAAATGAACACAACTGCAGAAAGAGAAAGATAAGAAAGCCATTGCAGTTTCTTGCCCTTATTTATTAGATCGTCGAGCATGCTCGGCCTTCTAGCTAGTCTCATGAAGACTAGTCCAAGAATCATGCATCCAGATATATAGGAGGACACTGGTGTAGCTCGAGACTGACGACGTTCCATGCTATAGCAACCTAGAACCCTACTTTCAGGCAGAACTGCATTCCTCAACATCCAAGTGACGATGGCAAACGACAGTCCGCGTCATCGACAGCGTTAATATCTTACTATCGCTGATGCGCATGCATTCATGCTTGCAGCTGTGCAGGGGTATGCCGCAACAATGCGAGGGATCGGGAAGATGAGTAGCATCCAGATCTAATAGTCTAATACAAATCCACATCCCGCCTGTGACATCAAGCTGGGGTGCAGCAAGCTAAGGGCGCAGTGCAATCAAGGGCGTCGACCAACCACTCTCGCCCTTTAAAAACCATCATGTGGATGCCCTACATACTCCGATCCTAGCTAAAAGATCAGCTCGTAAACTCGTCGGAATTTAAGGCCACATAGTGCCCAGAGGGAGGAATTAAACATGCATACATGGTTTGTGTGTGTGTGCGCGCGCGCCCATATGAATAAGAAGAGCTGTCGCGTTGCCAATTGCCATGGCCAGGGTTTACAGCTCTGGCCTAGTTGTTCGTCCCACTGGTGGAACACAATATCTACAAATAAATATAATCAAACCCGGGCGGCGGAACTGTTTTGGGGACAACGACCCTGATGGATAGTCGATCGAGGATGTGAGCTCGATCAGTTCATCGCATCATGATAAGCCATGAAGGGAGAAAATGGTAAAGGCCTTAATTAAGTGGTCGTTCATCACCAGAAGTTATGCTTTGTGGGTGCGATCACAACTCAGCACAACTGTCGTGCGTAGTTGGTACGCTAGCTAGTATCAACAGCTTGCAGATTTATTTGCTGCTCAGTTCATGTATTATGAGTTCATCAATTTAATGGCCCCTGTGTACGGAGTACATGTTTACGTAGGCCTCCGATTTTTTTTTTGAATAAATTGTGGGAGCTCCGCTTTGTCGTTTAAGGTAGAGAAAGCAGAGTTCACAAATTAAAGCTTACAGGAGCGATATTACACAATAAGGGAAAAAAAACTCAAACACAAACACAGAACTAAAGAAACTATCCATTAAACAAAGTTAGCTCTGGCTTCCTGCAGGCAAGGGTCCTGCAATGTACTTCGGCTTTGATCACGTAGGCCTCCGCTGACTATCCATCTCTCGCATTTGGCGTGTTAATTTGGAATCATACACTAAATTACAAGCCCAGCAGTTTCCATAGAAAACTAGCAAGGTGACCCGCGCATTTGCGCGGCTAGTATTTGTTGACACCCAAAATTGGCACGGTTAAGTTTTTCTAGACAATCTGGGCAGATCGGTCAGACCTCTCATAGAAACCGGTCAGACCGGTCTAGAAAAGTTTGTCAAATTGTCAATTGGACTGCACCATTGAGTAGATCTCGTCGAGACGATCGAAATGCATATATAGAACGTCCAATTTGGTGTCCGGATGAGGGAGTTATGCCTCCCTGAAGACCTGCACCCCAGTTAGACCGATCTAGAGTGGTCAGACCGGTCCAGAGACCGGTCAGACTGGTCCGAAATACCCAATCTGAGTTAGGAGTTGTATTTTGACACGGGATTTGATAAGGTTCCGACTCCTAACGGGTACAGACCTCCCCACCCTATATATATATATATATATATATATATATATATATATATATATATATATATATATATATATATATATATATATATATATATATATATATGAAGGGCCACGGCCGATTGAGGGTAATCCCAATCGATTCAACAACTCGTACTTTACTTTTTATCTCCAAACCCTAGCTTTTCCAACCCCATCTGCTGTTCTTCGTTCGTCTTGACGGCATTCGAGGATGTTCTGAGTGGCCTGCCGACCTCAGAGCAACTATAGATCCACGAGCTCCGACGGGGTCACTCCCCAGCTCGAGATCCTAGGTTTTCGCCGTCTCCCTAGAGCACCGGTCTGACCAGTCCGCATATCCGGTCTGACCAGTCTACGCAAAGAGGCTGCTGGTGTTGATCGTTTTGATGATTTTGCTGTGCGTTCTAGCACATTCGAGTGTGTGATCGGATTTTGCGTCAACACACTTTTTGGCGACTCCGCTGGGGAACGATTAATCTGGTTATTCAAAAACCGATCTAATCTATTCTCTAGAAAAAATGGACGTCATCACCGACCTCGACGAAGGCAACATCTCCACATCTATCGAGGAACTCAGCGAGGAGGAGCGCCAAGATTACTTGGTGGTCAGAGAGCACTTCAAAGCACAATTCTTGAAGGGATTCAAGAAAAATCCGCAAGGCCTGGTCACGAGGGTTCAAGACTTCGTGATGCCCTCCTTCACGCTCAAGAATAAGCAAGTCGAGGTAATAAGCGATGTAGGCACTTCATCTTCCGACTTGTTTAGACAATTATCATCTATTGTGGATCAGAGGATTGCTGATATATATAAGCCTATGAATGATTTAAAAGATCAATTAGACATTATGAAAAAAAGGCAAATCTGTAGATGATAATTGTGCTTTCCAAATTGTTAATTCATCGGCTACGCCAGCATCTGCCCAAGAAGCATCGTATGCCATGCCGATGAACTACTATAAAGGGCAAACACTACCACCGCGAGCATCACAGCCAAACATGGCTAGACCGGTCGGACCGGTCCAACAGACCGGTGCATCGGTGGTCAGCCCAGTAACCTCTACACCGAACACGTCTGCTCCTTTCTCGGCAACCCTTAGCCGAATCAATGAGATGACAAATTGTGTGCAGCCTTCTCCTTCACAAGAATCTGGTTCTTCACATGAACCGATTTTTGTTAATGTACATGGAAATTCTTCGGGGCATGCACCGATAAGTTCGGTTCAGACGATGGTACAAGATGATCCTATAGAGCATCGTCTTACTTCTGTAGCACAAGCATCCACGAGTGGTAGATGCGAAGCCGATCACGTTAGGGTAAAAGAGGATCCGGCTAGTGCGATGAAAACTAAATTCGGTGTGGATATAGGTAATTCTACATTATACCAAAAGCCATATCCCGCTGAATTTGATTTGGTTTCTTTTCTTGCTGGTTGGTGTGTTCCTAATTTTGTGAAATTTAGTGTTGATGATAATAGAACACCTTGGGAGCACATTGACCAATATATATTATAATTGGGAATAGCTGGTTTCCATGATGATTTGCGCATTCGCTTATTTTCATTATCGTTGACTGGAACCGTTTTTTCTTGGTTTTATTCATTGGCCCCGAATTCTATTCAATCTTGGAATTAGTTGGAACGTAAGTTTCATGATCGTTTTTATAATGGGGACAATGAGGCTAAGCTGTCAGATTTGACATCGGTTAGACAAGGCCAAGATGAGCCTGCTTCGGATTACTTCTGAAGATTTAAAGATATCAAAAACTGATGTTTCAATTTAACAATTTCTGAAAAGGAATTGGCTGATTTGGCTTTTGGTGGTTTGCGTTCTTATTTGAAAAAAGAACTTGAGGGCTTTGAGTACCACACTGTTAATTATTTGCAAATCAAAGTCTTGGGTTTGGAATTTAGGCTCCAGAACGTAAAAGATGCCCATAATACTCATCGGTCCACACATATTGATTGTAAATCTGATTCGGACGATGAGAAAAAGGAAGTTGCTGAATTCATATGGCCATCAGAAGCTGCGCCATGTTCTTGTTCATCTCTTAAGCCGATTCCAAAAAATCGGCAAGAACAAGTTCGTTTCACATTTGATGTTTCTAAATGTGATCGTATATTCGATGAATTGCTTAGAAGTGGAAACATCAAGTTGTCTCATGCCATACCGCCGCTTGAGGAGCTAAAGTGGCATGTATATTGCAAGTGGCATAATACTTTTTTTCATGCAATTAATGATTGCAATATCTTTCGTCGAAAAATCCAATCGACCGTTAATGAAGGACGATTGGCAATGCATGAGGTGAAAGATGACAAGGCGTCATTCCCTGTCCCTGTGGTTGATTTGGATAATGTCAAGGTACTCATTCGACCGGAACAAACTGAAGGAGCAAAAGGAAAAAATGTTATCATTGGTGAGCCAAGGCCCAAAAATGTCAATGACAAAATTCAGGCTAAGGAAGTGACGATGGAGGAAGATCATTGTTAAAGCTTCAAGACCGGGGGGGGGGGGGCAAAAAAGTTCCTCCCAAAAGACGAGTCGGCCTGCAACCTAGGCACGACTGGTCAGACTGGTCGCCTCAACCGGTCAAACCGGTCAGGCAAAAAGCCGACCCAGAACTTTCAAGTCTAAGCGCCCGAAAGAAGGTACTAGGAAGATTAATGAATCAAAGGTGCAAGGGAGTTTTACAAAGCAGAAGCTCACCTTTGCTCAGCTACTGAACAAGTACACAAAGGCCGTTCGAAAAGATCGGCCATCAAACAAAGAACCAAGTTCACCTCCGCATCAAGGAAAGCGTTCTTCTCCTAGGGGAGAATCCATCAAGCGTAGGGGTGATAGCACTACAGTGTTCCCTCCTCAGAAGGTGTATGCTACTATGCCGTGGGCGTCACCGGCATTGGGTTTTTCTTGTCCTGCATGGGGGCATCAAGGAATTTGGATGCATTGTTATCTGATGCTATACCCACCATCTCACCACAGGCAGGAGGATCGCAGAAGGCCTGTGTTTGGCAAGGTTTCACGACCAGTGCAAGACCGATTGGGACCCCACCGATCAGGTCAGAGGCGGCGGCCTGCACCGGTCAGACCGGTAGCCATTGACCGGTCAGACTTGTCTCATCAGAGGCCGGGCAAGGTTCATTCTCCAAGACAGATTTATCGTGTCAAGGAGAAGAATGAAGAGGTACAACCCACTATTTATCCAGAGAAAGCTAAAACCGATGATGTTGTGCAAATCGGCAGTATCAAAGTTGTTGTCAGTGATGCGGGTACAAGACCGACGATTTTTAGTAAATCGGTCAATCCTTCTGTCCAGAGGCCGATCATGGATAATGATCATAAGGCCAGCAGCAGTAATTCAACATCAAAGTACTTTCAACCAAGGTGGTGTCCTCCAGGGTTGACTCGTACTCAAAGAAGGAAACTGCAGCGTCTACGTGCTCAGGAGAAGGAATAGGAGTTCAAGAGACTGAGGGACAAACAATTAAACAACTACAGACCTATGGTCCCTCAGGGCAAAGTATGGAGGGTCAAAATAGTTGACCAGCTAGCACAACCGGTCGAACTGCCTCAGGCGACCGGTCTGACCGGTACAAGCGACCGGTCTGACCGCCTGGAGCTACCGGTCAGACCGGTTGTGGTTGCATCAAAGCAGAAAGCCGAATTGGCAACGCCCGTTTCGGCTCCTTGTGATGGAGAAACACCGCTAGCATCCTTGGCACAAGGCAATGAGGAGCTAGTGGATCATGAGATTACACCAAAAGCACAGCAATATGGAGCTCAACGACATTTAAGAGCTCGAGGGGCAAAATATTGGCAGGTGATAATTCACCTAATGAAGTTTCTATTCAATAAATCAGTTTGCAAGGGGCGCTCAAGACTTTGATTATGTATTTGAGGTCTTGAGCTGGTTGAAAATTGCAACATCAGCAGATAAAAGCCGAATTAGAAGTTTTTCAATTCGAGCTAGAAAATTGGCAAACTATTTGTAATGAGGCATTGTTGGCGCTCCTTAAGTATGCATTTTATCCACTGTTTAACTTTGATAATGGCATGAATTTAATATCAAAATCATTAACCATCCTAACCTCGGGCCAATTATTGGTCATTTTCGCGTTTGCACATATATTTTGGAGGTACTTCGTTTTTGCAGGTTTTTGACCAATTTTGGAGCATGAAATGACGAGGCCCACGATCACGCGATGACACGAAGAAAGACGAAGGCCAAAGCCCGAACAAGGGATCGAAGGCCATGATGATTAGAGGCCCATTCATGCACATCCACCCTCCAATGAAGCCCAAAGGACAAAGCCCACAAGATAAGATTGAGATACTTTGGGGCTAAGCAAAGCAAAGAGATATTTTAAGAACGATTTTTCATCCTATCCTTTTTCCTCGAAGAAATCTCGAAGATAACGACGTCTAATGGGGTGCAATCGTGAAATGCATAAACTCTAAAAGATTCCAGGAGACTTGGGGAGAAAGAAGGACACGAGACGGCGAATGAATGAGCCAGGCCGGCCGGCATAGGCCCATTGGGCCGGCCGGCCCAGCCCTTTTTAAGTCGGTTCGGCCTCCCCTTTGACCTAGGGCTCCCTGAGGCTATTTAAAGACCCCTCCCCAAGGTTCACGGAGAGATCAATTTGGGAGACGACGCCAAGGAGCAGAGAAGATAGAGGGACACCTCTCGGAGAGCCGAGGGTCGTGCTAGTTGTCTAGGGGATTCCCTAGCCGACGTGGGAACCTTGCAAGGAAGACCACGTCGGAGTTCTGGAGCTAGGATCATCAAGATCAAGGAGGGCCCCGGTTGTGATCTTGTGATGTACAATCATTCATGGTGAAGTTATTTGTGATTCCGAATGTTTAGCGACCATGTTCTCTCTTTCGATTTCGTTCTTTTCTTTGGGTTTGTTTCATCCTAGATCTATTATCGAGATAGATCGCTTAGCATGATCTTGTAGTCATGGTGGCTAGAGGTTCATGGCGGAACTACCAAAGGGGGTTCGACTTGCTTCAGGGTACTTTTGTCGAAAGGGGTGGCGTCGTGACAGGCCGTTGCCACTAGGTAGGTGGGGTATCGAGGGATCGGATTGGAGATTTTGAGTTTAAAGATGTTTTTCATTGAGACTAGAACATTTGGCGCGCGATGCGCACCCTACCATTTAAACAATCAAATATAAGTAAATAAAAGGTAATAAAATGTGCAATTAAACATAAGTGGGATAAAATCAACACAAAATCAAAGTATAGGGTAATATACATCGTTAATATGCAAACATTTGAACAATGTGGGTGCAACATCCATCATAGGTGATAGGTGTCTCATATCCGGCGTGTTGGCCGGCACTCGTCGCTGTTCTGTGCTTGAGCTCATGCTGGAGCATGTTGCCGCACCGCCCTCTAGCCACCAGCCGGGACCGACCCACCACGATGCGCCCCTGTTGCCTTGTCTGCCACCGCTCCAGGCCACAACGGCTTGTGCTGCGTCTGAGCTGGGATGTCGTGCCCGGTGTCGGCCGGACCACACTACAACGACGTCCAAGCTCAAGGCGCGCACAATGCTCATCAGCTTTTCCCGGCCGATACATGAACTACAGACGGATTCATCACAAGATAGATATTTCGCTAGCATAGTTCAGTTAAGGTCTTTCTTACTGTGAACCTTTCAATGAACGAACAGACTCCAGTTCACAAATTTATAAGTTCAAGCTGAGTCCAACTCCTACATATTATGCTCTTTTATGGCCTAAATAATTGACCCCTTTGTTCCTACGACCTTTTGCTACATGTAAATTATAATCTGATTTGATCTCATGCATAGATTGGAACAGTTGTCAAGCTAAGTGCATAGATTGGCTCTACAAATCTGATTGGTTGGAACAGTTGACAAGTTAAATGCATAGATGACTTACTTTAGTCAACCAATAATTCATTGGTTCTCCATGTGACACAATGTTCAATCAACAGTACAGGTTGTAAAGAAGCAAATTTAATAATAAACATATATATAAAGGAAAGCATGATGTGCTACAGTGCTAGGTTACCATTGGAGCTTGATATCATGTCATGACATCATCTTGTGATTCTTCTATCTTGGAGTTTGCCGTCGGTCTTGACCTCTTGATGCTGCTAGAAGACAATGCTCAAATTAGAAAAGAAGAAAAGAAAGAAGAGCTCCAGAAAATCACAGTTAGCTTGATCAAGTTTCCTTCTTTTTTCAATCACCTCAGTGGTGCTCTAAAAATCTGATTGGAACAGGAGGAAAAGACATACTGTCAACGCCATCTGTGGAATCAATTCCATTTGTATGCATATACATACACTGGATTTATTGGGCAATAAGCAAATGATGATCCAATTGCAAATTAGTTCTCTAATTTTTAAATTACTTACCATAGCATTATCCAAGAACTTTTATCTGTACTTGTTTGCGGTATGGATAAAAAACTTGTCATGCTCTTTTGCAGGTATAATTCCATCCTAAAGGGAAACCTGTCGCATAAACCAAATACAATCAGTTACAATACAGTATAAGAGGAAAACTCTAAAATATAATAGAATATCAGCAGGCAAAAGAATGATTCGATAGGGCAGGAATGATCATAGATTGTATCACAGAAACAAGTCTAATCTCACACCTCTCACCCAAGGTTTGGGGAAACAGAATTAATCATGAAAATGATCAAGCTAACATCAAGTACACTATCGATCTAGAAGTAAAACGGTAACTTAGGCCAATTGCCACTAAGCTAGAAATTGTAAAGTCAATTATTGATGTTTGTTTTGAGTTTTTGACCATGTTTAGCTCAGCTAGCTTTAGAAGGACATGCATTGATTAACCTAACAGTCCTGAGTTTCCTCATAGCATAAACTTCAAGTTCATCTAGATTTACATATACTGACGAAAAACTCATGCATCACCACAGCTCCTTAGGTATGTTGACGAATAGACTAAGTTATATATAACATCATTACTGCAATGCAGAAGCAAATGGCAACTGCATGAAAATGCACTACTGTCCCCAGCAGAAAACTCACGCTTTTGTGGGCAGTTGTTACAGGCTAACAGTAACTAATAATAGTATGAATACAAGTAATGCCCCACAGGAACGGGTATCAACTCAGTATACCATCGTCAAGACTTGATTCAAAGTATTTTGGGGAGTTTCACACCCAGCCGCCACAAAGACAAACACCTACAATCATCCAACGAAAGAAGTTAAGCAACAGAAGCAGGAGAGCATTCTTATGTTCTGTCTGGATAGGATTGAGATCAAGTGAGTTTTTATTTCAACAACGCATTATTATAATGGATTTATGATGGAAAATTTCCATTATATTTTCCACAGTATCATTGCATGAGAACAGAAAACTGATATAAATTACACTTACCCCAGAAATCAAAGGCACAAATTCTCACATGATCTTGGACACTAAAGAGACAAGTACTTCCAGTTCTTGAGGATTTTTTATTCCCGTTACTTTTCAATTTCCAGTAAATCCTATATTTCAGTAGACCTTGTATAAGCTGATACCATACTTTTTAGTAGACTAAAGGGAATGAAGAACTCCAAATACACATTACCTATTTTGTGTTCCACGTGAACAGAGACGAAAGGTCCGCCGAGATGCTCAGCGTCATGCTAACCTGAAAAACAACAAAGACACCAGTTGTAACAAATTCGTGGTATAAGCAATCTCTTGCTGGTTTTGGTCAATTTGCAGAGCACAAAAGGGTGCGGAGATCAGTTACCTTGTCATTGCCGTTTGCCTCATTCTGGAACCAATTTATTTTGAGTTGAAATGAACGGCGTCGCGTAAGCACGACAAATGAATTCGGACAAGGGCGGACGAGCTAATTGTCTTGAGTCTACAGGGCAGATCGAGCAGTCCACACTCGCCGCAACAAATCAATCACCAACAAGGAGGCGGAGACCCCCCGGCACGCACAAGGCGGGTGTGGGTCGGCGACGGACGATCGACGACGACGAGGTCGCAGCGATGTCGATTCCACCGAGGGCGAGGGCGAGGGAACGGATCGGCGGCGCCATTTCGATTCCACCGAGGGCGAGGGCGTAGGAGAGGGCGATGGAGTGGGTCTGCGACGAGGGGGCGCGGGTGAGGTAAGGGTTGTGGATCCGGCCGCGCGCCTCCTCGACGAGCCGCCGGTTGCCGTAGGTCTTCTTTAGGCAGTGCTGCAGCTCGGCGGAAGCTCCGCCAGCGCCTCTATGAGCCACGCTCGCGCCGCCGCTAGCTGCGCGTCCGCCGCCGCCTCCCTCCGCCGCAGCACCCCCCCGCCGCTGCCCACGCCGGCTGCGATCAAGTCTGCTAGCTCCATGGCTGATCGCGCTGTGAGCAGGTCTGATGGCTCCATGGCGTCCCGTGCCATGCGGAGGGGTGAGGTGGGGCGCCGCCGGGGTAGAGAGAGAGGAGGGGTTGGGGGAGAGGGCGGCGTAGATCCGCCGTGGGAGCTGGCGGCGGCGGAGGAGAGCAGGAGGAGCGTCGGAGGGGAGGGGCGACGGAGACGGGCGGGAGGGAGAAGGGGAGGCGGCGGCTGGAGGAGGGAGAGAGCAGAGATGGAGAGAGAGGGCGGTGGTGGGGAGCAGGGGAGGGAGGGAGAGGGCGTTAGGGTTCGGGCAGCGTGAGGGGATTATTGCAAAAACCTTCTGCGGGGGTTTTCCATAAAAACGACAGAATTCTTGAGTTTCTTCTTCTTCGTGGCGAAATAAATATTAGTTTGAGGGTCTATCCAGAAAATATGCAAACGTGGGTAGGGATAAGCTAGATTTAGTCGTGATTTTTGAGAAGTATGATGACTTTTTTGCAAAATGTCCAAAACAAGGGTTGTGTGCCACGCGTCGCCTTTTTTCCGTCGGTTGCGGGGAGGAGAGCAAACAGGAGCAGGTTTTAATCAACCTGATTCACATCTATCTTACTTCACTACATCTAGCTGGAACTACAACATATGCATGATCTAGGTGATCTAGATTGGTTATCTCTAACTTCCTCTTGCTACCTTCGGTGTTTGTCGTTTTTAATAGATTAGATTCGTTTTACACCACATCAACACAAAGGAATTTCTATGTTAGTAGATTGTTTCTTGTCTCTTTGTTCACATCTATCTTACTTCACTACATCTAGCTGGAACTACAACATATGCATGATCTAGGTGATCTAGATTGGTTATCTCTAACTTCCTCTTGCTACCTTCAGTGTTTGTCATTTTTAATAGATTAGATTCGTTTTACACCACATCAACACAAAGGAATTTCTATGTTAGTAGATTGTTTCTTGTCTCTTTGGTTCCGTGGATTGATATACCTTGGGGGAATACTCTGAGGGAAAAGCTACACGAAACTGTGCGCTTGCAGTATACAAATCGGGGGCGCTAAGGAGCGTCAACAGGCATATTGATGCTCTTACTTCTATTCTTTGGTTAGAGAATGAAACCGAATTTACTTGGGGGGCAGAACAACAAGAGGCCTTTGAAAATGTCAAGGTTTATCTGTCTTCACCACCTGTGCTCTAGGTGCCTAGGAGAGAGGTTCCTTTCAGGTTTTATGTGATTGTTAAAGACAAGGTCATTGGGGTTGTTTTGACTCAAGAAACCGAAGACAAGGAGTATACCATCACTTATATAAGCCGATGACTTATTGATGTGGAGACAATGTATACTTTTACTGAGAAGTTATGTTTGTCTCTCTATTATGCTTGTACCAAATTGAGGCATTATCTACTATCTAGTACTTGCATAATAGTATGTCAAACCGATGTACTCAAGCGTATGTTACAAAAGCTGATTTTAAGTGGTAGAATCGGCAAGTGGACTTATGGTTTAGTTGAATATGATTTGGCTTGTGAACCCTTGAAATCTATGAGAGGCCAAATCATAGCGAATTTCATTATTAAACATCGGTTTAATGATAAGCATGATTTGGATGTCGGCTATGCTACTTGCACACCATGGAAATTATATTTCGATGGATCGGTTTGTGATGATGGTCAAGAAATTGGTGCTGCTCTTATTTCTCTTAATGGTGCTGTTTTGAGTTCTCAAACCGATCAAAAGAGGATTGCACAAATAGTCAAGTTGAGTATGAAGCGCTCTTATTTGGCTTGGAATTTCTGCAATCTATGGGCATGAAATATGGCCTTCGGTGATTCATTTCTGGTGGTGCAGCAAGTATTCAAGGTACGCTGATGATACAATGGATATTTAAATGCATATCTTGACAAGTGCCTCGATATTATTTCTTTCTTTGATGAATTTGTTATAAGATTTATACCCAGGGAAGAGAATGGACATGCTATTACTCTAGCTAAGCAAGTATCTGGCTAAGCAATTGTGAAGAAATATTTTCATATTCGAAAGCTCGATGCAACCGGTTTGATCGCCCATACTACTGGAAACACCAATTCGGCTATGAAAGGTGATTCATCACTAATGCCGAAGACCAAGACTGAAAGGGTTCATATAATCTCCTATCTAAAGATCCTGGTCGTGGTGCAGAAAGGGATATTCGGCGGATGACACTCAAATATGTTTTATTCGACGATAAGCTCTATCGCTGAACAGCCGAATATTTATTTCTTAAATGTTTGAACTCGGATCAGGCCAGAGTTGCCATGAGGAAAGTTTATGAAGACGTTTGTGGTACACATCAGTCGGATCCCGGAATGAAGTGGTTGTTTGACAGAGCCGGTTTGTATTAGTTTATCATGAACTTTGATTGTTTGTAGCAGTATAATGGGTGTGAAGAATGTCAGTGGTTTGCCCGCTGTGTTGATACATCCTATTATCAGACCATGGTCGTTCCAAGGTTGAAGATTGAAGTCCATTATCAGATTAATCCTCTATCTTCAAAGAGGCACTGCTTCGTGTTAATTGCTACATATTATTTTACTAAATGGACCGAAACAGTTTCTTTGAAGGACATAATTCACAGCCGAGATTGTATATGCTCTGGCTTATCTCATTTACACAAGATGACATGGCCGATATATGATATCGTCCTTGAAAGCAAGACATGATTGGTGCGTAGGTGCTTCTCATTGTTCAAGTGTATTTTTGGGCTTGGAGATATGTTTCTTGGTACGCAAGCTTTACCAAAAAACAGGGGGGCATATGTTGACACCCAAAATTGGCACGATTAAGGTTTTCTGGACAATCTGGGAAGACCGGTCAGACCTCTCATAGAAACTGGTCAGACCGGTCTAGAAAAGTTTGTCAAATTGTCAATTAGACTGCACCATTGCGTAGATCTCATCGAGACGATCGAAATGCATATATAGAACGTCTAATTTAGAGTCCGGATGAGAGAGTTATGCCTCCCGAAAGACCTGCACCCCGGTCTGACCGGTCAGACTGGTCCAGAGTGGTCAGACCGATCCGAAACGCCCAATCCGAGTTAGGAGTTGTATTTTGACACAAGATTTGATAGGGTTCCGACTCCTAACGGGTACAGACCTCCCCACCCTATATATATGAAGGGCCACTGCCGATTGAGGGTAATCCCAATCGATTCAACAACTCGTACCTTACTTTTTATCTCCAAACCCTAGCTTTTCCAACCCCATCTGCTGTTCTTCGTTCGTCTCGACGGCGTTTGAGGATGTTCTGAGTGGCCTGCCGACCTCAGATCAACCCTAGATCCACGAGCTCCGACGGGGTCCCTCCCGAGCTCGAGATCCTGGTTTTCGCCGTCTCCCTGGAGCACCGGTCTGATCGGTCCGCATATCCGGTCTGACCGGTCTGCGCAGAGAGGCTGCTGGTGTTGATCATTTTGACGATCTTGCTGCGCGTTCTAGCGCATTTGAGTGTGACCGGATTTTGCGTCAACAGTATTGATATTCTAAATATATTATATATTTTTTATCTAATTATTATTCATAAACTTAAATCTTTCTCATCATATGCTACTTGTTTCAATAATCAAGAGTGCTTAATAATAATATAATCGTGAAGGTGCATTTGAGATTTTGGTAATATAATAAGATATGCGTGTGGTAAAATATGTTAATTATTTGTGTAGCTAGTATTCTATATGTATGCACGATGTGTAGCTTGATATGCAAAACGATGTATAGATTTATATTTATAAATAAAAATATACTTTAATGGCACTGGTGGGTAATTTATAAACATATATATGGGTCTTTTAGGCTAATTTTTTTGTAATGGCAGTGGTGGGTAATTTTAGTTTCTTTTTTCTCTCCGATTAACGTGGGAATTTCTAGGCCTTGTGAGCGAACGTGTAGGCTCCGTTTGTTGGTCAAATAATAAGATAATAGATAATAGATGTTAGGCTTCGGTAAATAGAGGAAACATTTCCCTTTCCTTATTGCCTTTATTTTTATGTTTAGTATTTTAGTTTTTTTGTAATTTTTCTGCATAATTGGAACCTGAAGTTTACATGCATAGCCCCTCAAAAAAAGTTTACATACATGCAGCCAAAGTAGCTTTTGACAGGCGTTTAAAAATTTCAAGCAAATTTTATGGAAGCTAATTAACCTTGTATGATATCTGCCCCATAAATGGTGCTTGTGCACTGTATATATATATTTTTTGCGGATAGTGCACTGTATATTTTTTCCCCTCAAGCCACATAAGCAATATTTGGCGCTCATATTACGCTTGTGCAAATAACACATCTTATTTTCTCTCAAAAGAAAGAAAGTCTACCCATTAATCTAAAAAAAAGAAAGAAAATGTACATATGCAACCACCCAATACCCCAAGAAAAAAAGAGAGGAGAGAAAGAAATCAAGCGAAGGCTAACACGGGATAAATAAAGGGAAGTGGCCGTGCAGTGAATGGGTCTTGAATTGGGCACAGCCTTTCAGTAAATGGACTTTAGAGTTCCATACGAAACCTGACCTTGGAATCAGGCCAAAATCGATGCTGTTAGGCCACGTCATCCGAATTTACGGATCGTCCTATCACAGCTCACTATTTTCTCAACCGTCGAACTCGAGCTTGCGTCCCGCGTGTTTCGAGTATTCCAGACCCTTCGCTTCGCGCGATCTTTCCCGTCTCAGCAGCGCCTTCCGTGTCATCAGCCTCCCACGAGGCCACGACTGTAATGACCGATCGGTGCCGCTGCCCCCAACCACAGCACCAGCAGTCGCCGTCCGCAGATCGTTCAGCAGGCAGGCCCTGCAGCTAGGGTTGAAAACGGACGGAATTATTCCCGTTCCGACTCGTTCTGTTTTCTATTTTTATCCGTCCGTTTTCGTATTTGTGGAATCCCATTTTCGTATTTACGGAATCCCGTTTTCGTATTTACGGAAGTAGAAATGAGGTTTCTCCATCCGTTTCCGAGGAATCCCGTTTTTACATGGAATTGGCCCGTATTTATTCCGTTTTTCATTCCGTTTTTAATCTACATAAAATATATCTAAAAATTGATATGTTCAAAAACATACCAATCACTAAGTATGCATATTAACATGTTAACACATGTCATACTAGTGAATATTAGACCAATAACTTTGTACGTGTATATTATTTTGTGACTTTGTTAATGTATACTCGAGAATATTTGATCGTGTTATTCTTTCCGGCTCAACATCCGTATTGGTTCGTTTCCGTACTTCCGCATAACCCGATCCTGTTTTCGTACCTGTATTTTCCGAACCTGATCCCGTTTCCGCCAAAAAATATAGAAACAGAAGTAGAAATAGTTTTTTTCCATCGGTTTCCGTCCGTTTTCATCACTACCTGCCGCCCCTGCGCCGTTGCCGGTCGCTCCCATGCCCCTCGTCACACAGCTCTTGTTTTACCAAATGGTAGGCTTGAGAAAGATGGATCGAAGGACCACCACGCGGTGCCATGGTGCATGCTATGCTCCGCCGCCACCCTGCATAGCGGCCCCGCGGGGAGCAGGCAAGATGGGGCAGTGTTGCGCCGCATGTAGAGGATGTCACGAGCGCTAGAGGTGCTTCCTGGAGCTTTGGACGCGTTCGCGACGGCGCTCCCTCACTTCCAATGCCGCACAACTGTCTTCGCCACCGGTGTCCTCCTCTCCAAGCACCATGGCGCTAGCCTCAGTTACATACCACCGAGCGGCTTGTCCGGCAATGGCAACTAATGGCTGCACGACCACCTCCACCCTATCGCTCTTGATCGTAGATGGCGATTGCTTCTACCTTTGCCGGCAGTAAAACGCTCAGCACGTGTTCGACAAAATGCCCAGTCCCTGTTGAACGTGTTTTTCTTTTGTTGCAATCTAAAGCATAACAACACTGGCTATAAAGAGGTCGTTGTCAGGTGCACATAGCATACTTGACCAAGTGCTGCCGGTTTACAGCCCACTAATCATGTTCAATATCTTTACCATCATGCAAGGATCAACATATAAATTGCAAACTATAAGTATTTGTAGGATATGATGGCATTTCTAATCGGCACCTCATGGATATTACTGATTGTAAATTTAATCTGTCCACAAACCATCACATTGTTTTGTTGCATACTTACATGTATCTCTTTTACATCTAACACCGGCTATAAAAAGGTAAAAACAAGTATTACATCTACCATGATAACAATGACCAGAAGCGGCAAAGCCGCGCACAGTTTCTAGTACTCTCCTATTCGGGCCAGCTAGCTGAGCTGGGCTCGCTCGTGGTCGTCCTCGCGACCTCGCGATAAAACATCTCGGCGCCGGCGCAGTCCCAGTCTCTGAGATGCACCCCGAGTCTGCAAACAAAACAGGGCAGTCCCCGTACCAGGCGCCGGTGCAGAAGGGTGCCGGGATCCTGGACGGACCGCGCCGCACCTCCCCAGCGGTTCCGTACGTGCCCTTTGCTCCCGAACACGGGACCGCGCACGACCGGAGCCGCGGATCCTGCGACGACGATCGAGCAACCGCGCACGGCCTCGTCGCTCGCTGGTCTGGTCGCTGCACGGCACGGCGCCCTTTGTCCGTAGCCACAGCCCACTGCGAGTGTCAGGTTAGGGCAGCTGTGTATGAGCGAGATTACCACGGGCGGGGACGGGAGGACGACCGGCTGGGCGCGAATGCGGCCACCTGGTGAGAATTTGCCGCAGATAAATCTGCCTGGCTGGTGGTGCCTGGCCAGCAGTGTAGTAGTGGTGCTGCCGCTGACGGTGGGGCCGGGGGGAGGGGAGCGGCGTGAATGGCATTGACTTGCCATGGCTGTCGCGAGTAAATGGAGGCGCGTCACACTGGTCTTGAGTCGTCTGCGCTTGTTGCCCGCCGCGCGAGCGGAGCCGGAGCAGCGCCATGTGCCGCTCTTTATGCGCCCCCGGCAGGAGGCCAGCCAGGACCTTAATTCCCCAAGGAGACGACCGACTTGATGGTCGATGCCGGCGGGGGGCGGCTATCCGCGGCGCTCGGCACGGCCGCCGCCGACCGCACTTGCGGCCGTGCGCCCTGCCGGCGTTCTGCTCTGCTGTTCAGGGGCACCTTGGACGAACAAAGCACGCACGATGATCGGGAGGGACAGAGGGAATATTTGTTCCCGTCGCGCGAGTCAGTGTGGGCTGCAAAACAAGACCGCTCTCTAAGGCCGCGCAGAACGTGACCATTAGAGCCCAGCTCACAACACGCGAATACTTCTCCTCTCGCAACCTCACAACTGTATGGGCCGCGGCCCAATAAATTTATGTAAATGACATACATACATAAAAATAAGTCATCCTAGAAATTTTAGGATAAATTAACAAGAAAGTAAAAACACTTATGTTTACCTCTATTTATCACTCATATTTAGCATCAACTGATTCTTGTATGCTCATGCACTTTTTAAAAAGGATGCACTTTATAAATAGGATAAGATGACTTTTTTTTAGAATAAATTTTAAATCCTAGAATGACTTGTTTTTTGGACGGAGGGAGTATATTCTCAACCACCAGTACTTCCTATGCTATTTATTTTAGGTTTAGGGTAGTATTTTCACATGCGTTCAACCATTTACCCACAGGGGTTATATCTTAGCCTCTAGTTTAGTTGGGGATAGTTTTTGGGAGGAAAATGCGAGTTTGGATTGGAAAAATTGTTTGTTTGGTGGGAGTCTTAAATCACTTGTTTGTTTGGTAACAATAAGAGTTTTAGCAGAGCGGGGAATGGAGATATGGAGTTAATGGGGCTACCTCCCATGATAATGTACCATGTGGAGGGTGGTAATTGGATAGCATTTGTGTTCTAAGTGGAAGATTGATGCATCCCAGCCATTCATCCCGAGTCCTGATTTATAAACCCATGAACCAAACAAGGGATGAGAGTTGTATCTTAAACATTCCATCTTCATTCTCATCACAAGCTAGGCAAATGTTGAGATGAAAAGCCATTTCCTACACAAAATGCCTTACGTCAATCGATGAGGAAGATGCGAACATCATCATGAGTTGAGGCGAAGGGTCTCTAGTGGTAGGGATATCAAAAGTAGGATAGCGGCACCAACAATATTCTTAATTATAAGAGATATTTTTTCCACCATTGAGGTGGAGTTGTCACTCACATCAATACCTGCTACATCCTCTTCTAGCAAATAGATATAAGTGACGGGGATACTGCAGGAGAAGGGTGAAAGGTTCCATGAGTGGCCCAAGTGGAGGAGGATGCGGGTGATGATCGAGCAAGAGATACATAGCAACATTTCAAGGAGCTACAACTCAAGTTGCCACACAAGTAGGTGTTTATGGTGAGTGCTCGAGTTATAGGAGCATGCTAGAGTGGGAGGGGAGAGTGGGTAGAGAGAGGAAAAATGAGTCATTTTGCATCATTGTGCCATTTCAGTTGTTTGCCTAATTACCATATATGTTGACTGGAACAAGCACCATTGGTGAGTATGCATCAACTTGTGGTTCCCTCCAACAACAGATGAAGTATCATTAGGAGGATAGCATCTAACTGAGCACCCTCTAAGAGGATGGCAAAAAATTAAGTGTCCTTTCGATCATAGTTAGGTTATAGGCGTGCGCGCGCGCGCGCACACACATACATACATGTGGATGTTGCATTCTTCTCTCAAACTGAAAAAATGAAACCTCTAAATCTCGCAAAACCACATATAAAATATGCACACATGTGTGTTCATGCATATGGTGTGCATTGTTGAGCTTTCCAATCTATTTTAGTTTGTGTAGAGGTAAACATTTATGTATTTGTGTCATAGAGTAGTTTGCCTTAGAATAAACCAAAATACCTTGCATTTGGTGATGGAGGAAGTACTAGTTATACAAGTTAGGTATGTTTGTGATCTGATGATGTATTATGTCATTAGAATATATATTTCGAATATACTTTGCCATATTATGTGATGAAGGATTGTAGCACAATGATTCCAACTTTGTGAGTGTAGGCATGGCAATGATGTCATTTACATGAAATAAACAACAAGTGTGTCATGTCCTAGTAAAAGCTTAAGGTCTGCCACCTGAAGATACAAACCTTTTTCCTAACTCCCACACCATTTAGGCAACTTTTTACACAAAGAAGGGATGATAGTTCCCACTATAATATATAATATTATACAAACTTGTTGTATTGATAGGCTATTTCTAAATTTTGAGCTTGTCGGTCATAACTTGTTCATAATTGGAGTTGCCAAAAAGAGCACCCGTGGTGCTTATTTGTCTTAGAGACCTCATCCTAATATGGGGTGATCATATCATACTCACCTTAGTTACCTTTGGGTACACTGGTATGCAAGGTGTACAAAGGGGTTGCACCAATCCGGAGCATCATTATATTATTTCATGGTAGTCATATATGTTCTTGTACTATCATCTTTAGACCAGGACTAATCCAACGTTCCAAGATTGAAAAGGTCATACAATGAAATTGGTCAATACATTACCTTGCAATAATTTATGTGATGCATGACAAGCATACATGATTTGAATATTGCTTGGAGTGTAATACATAGTAGATAGTCAACGGGGTTAACTTGATAAGGGGATGTGACTCAGCAAGTTCTTAGCAACATAGTTCAAGCATGCTTGCAAAGTCTACTAACTTTTCAATTTTTTTGTGACTAATACACAATGTACAAAATAGACCGCTATTAGTTTTTTAGGAGATCTACCGCTATGCTATACAATATTTGTCTGCTATGTCCGCTAAAGAGGTTTTTACAGGATTTAGTGGTAATAAATGTCTGCTATACCCACTATAGCCCGCTATTAGTTTTTTAGGAGATCTACTGCTACGCTATCCAATATTTATTTGCTATGTCTGCAAAAGAGATTTTTACAGGATTTAGTAGTAATAAATGTCCGCTAAAGATGTAGTCAAAAGAAATTAAGAATCAATATACTAGGGTGGATCATAGACAAAGCAGCATGAGCATAGTTGGGCAGTCAAGAGATGTGTTGAGTCCATTTTAGAGTTAGACCAATGATGCTTCTTGTTTTGTATGTAATTATTGACTATTTTATCATTCTGCTAAATGATTTAGCTTTCGCTATAGCTCTTTTAGCTTTTTGGAAGGGTTTTCGCTAAATACCTTAGCCCACTATTTTTTACATTGCTAATACATATGATGCACATCATTATGGCGTTTATGCTTTTCCACATGCTGTAAAACATTATGCTGACACTGTGAACCTAGATAGAGTAACATTTAGCCTATGAAACAAAGAACAAGTGTTTTACATCCTTGTGAATTATAAATCCACTGTTAAAAACATCCTCTTAATGAGTCTTATTCCTACTTGACCTAGATAGCCATTAACACTAGGTTCATTTGTAATGGTGGTCTTGTCAATAAAATTTTTCATTGACTCAAATAAGATTGCAATATAGAGATTTAGGTAGCACCTAAAATAAGAGGAGATTATCATAAGCATACAACTCATCTAACATTCCAAGATACAATTATCAGTCATAGCTGGTTTCTTTTACATCTCTGAACATGCCAAAAACAACAACCATGTGAACTCGTACCACTTCTTCATTTCATGATTGTTATAAAGATTGTGCAGCTTTGAATGCCCCAAATTGATGGCCATTATATGGTGTCTATCTGATCAATGTTGATTTAGCAAGTTCTGAGCCATGTGACAAGGCATGCTTAACATATATTCCCACAAGTTTATCCATGACTATGATCCTACAATGCACCATGTCATCAACCATATAAATCGCATGAAAAACTTACCAAGAGGATTTGGACCAATCTGAAGGTCCAAGCTAAATTGGCCAAAAGCGATAGCGGCTTGTTCCTGGCGTAGTACATGCCGAAACAAAAGTTGCGTGAGCTAGCTTGTTGCGTTTCAAACAAACTTGTGCAACTTTGGGTGCCAAAAGGAGTGCATGCACCAAAGAAGGTGGCTATTGGATGTGTCACTTTTGATGTGGAATGCCTTTGCAGATTCTAGCCACGTGTTGTTCAAGCGTGTACATAAGTCTACCAGTCAGTTTAGATATTGTTGTGATCCGAAGATGCACCACATCATCGGGCTACTTTGAACATGTTGCCATGTCATATGATGTGGGATTGTGGCACATACCGGTAATGCTAACTTTTGAAGCATCAAATCATGCCAAATTAAGAACAAAGTGTGCGTAGAAAGTCCCTAAAAAAGTATAAGCTCATCCATCGTGAAAGATGCAAACTTTTTTCTCGCAACTCCCACTCCATTTAGAACGCCATTGAAAACGAATTTGAGATACTATTCCCATTATATTTTTGGTTAATTTTAGTTAGATTGCAAGATAGAATAGAGCGGGGAAGGCAAATTTGCTACGAACAACTCATTCTAAAATTTTTTAAGCTATGTTGCCATGTCATATGCTGTTGTATAATATCATTAGGATATATATTTATAATATACCTTTGCCATGGTATGTGATGAAGGATTGTAGCAAAATGATTCCAACTTTAGGAGTGTAGTCATGGCAATGATGTCATTTACATGAAATAACAACAAGTGTCCTAATGTTTCTAATGTTTGATCAGCACAGATATGGAAAACTTCTTATATTGATCAGCTCTTTCTAATGTTTGAGCTACACTTGTTGGTCACAACTTGTTCATAATTGGAGTTGCCAAAAAAAGCTTTCATGTATGCTTACTTGGCTTAGAGACCTCATCCTAATATGGGGTGATCATATCATACTCACCTTAGTGACTTTTGGGTACACTGGTATTCATAGTGTACAAAGGAGTTGCACCAATCCAAAGCATCATTATATTATTTCATAGTACTCATATATGTTCGTGTAGCTATCATCTTTAGACCAGGACTAATCCAATGTCTAAACTTGAAAGGTCATACGTGAAATTGGTCAATACATGTCCTTGCAATATTATTTCCTAGTTTATATGATGCATGACAAGGATACATGATTTGAATATTGGTTGTAGTGTGCCACATAGTAGATTGTCAGTAGGGTTAAGTTGATAATAGATGTGACTTGGTAAGTTATTAACAACATAGTTCAAGCATGCTTGCATAGTCTACTAGCTCTTTAGTTTTCTCTGTGACACATACATATGATGCACCGGTTATTATGGTTTTTATGCTTTTCTGCATGCTATCCAATTATACTATGTATGTAGCATCTTGCCAACACTATGAATCTAGACAAAGTAACATTCGGTCTATGAAACAAAGAACAAGTAAAACTTACATCCTTGCAAATTATAAATCCACTGCTAATAACATAAAAACATCCTTTTACCGAGTCTTATTCCTACTCGACCTAGATAGCCATTTAACACAAGGTTCATTTACAATGGTGGTCTTGTCAATAAAATTCTTTATTGATTCAAATAAGATTGCAATATACAGATTTAGGTAGCACCTAAGATAAGAGAATATTATCATAACGTCCAACTAATCTAATATTCCAAGCTACACTTATCAGTCACAGCTGGTTTCTTTTACATCAACAAACATGCCAAAAATAACAACCATGTGAACTTGTACCACTCCCTCATTTCATGATTGTTAGAAAGATTGTGCAACTTTGAATGCCCATGAGAGGTGGACCAAGTTGCATGGCCAGTATATGATGTCTATCTGATCAATGTTGATTTAGCAAGTTCTGAGCCATGTGACAAGGCATGCCTAACATATTGCCACAAGTTTATCCATGACTGTGACCCTACAATGCACCATGTCATCAACCATATAAATCGCATGAAAAACTTACAAAGAGGATTTGGACCGATCTGAAGATCCTAGCTAAATTGGCCAAAAGTGATAGTGGCTTGTTTCTGGCGTAGTACATGCCGAAACAAAATAGTTGCGTGAGCTAGCTTGTGGCGTTTCAAACAAACTTGTGCAACTTTGGGTGCCAAAAGGAGTGCATGCACCAAAGAAGGTGACTACTGGAAGTGTTACTTTTGATGTGGAATGCCTTGGCAGATTCTAGCCACACGTGTTGTTCAAGCATGTACATAAGTCTACTAGTCCTGTCAGTTTAGATATGTATTGTTGTGATCCGACGATGCACCACATCATCGGTCTACTTTGAACATGTTGCCATGTCATATGATGTGGGATTGTGGCACATACCGGTAATGCTAACTTTTGAATCATCAAATCACGCCAAATTAAGAACAAGTGTGCGTAGCAAGTCCCTAAAAATGTGTAAGGTCATCCATCGTGAAAGATGCGAACTTTTTTCTCGCAACTCCCACTCCATCTAGAACGTCATTAAAAACGAATTTGTAATACTAGTCCCATTATATTTTCGGTTAACTTGGGTTAGATTGCAAGGTAGAACAGAGCGAGGGAGGCAAATTTGCTACGAACAACCGGCTCATTCTAAAACTTTAAGCTAAACTTATTGGTGGCAATGCAAGTTTTGCATCACTCGGCGCTAGTAGAGATCGACATCTAATTGATGAGCATGCCATGTGAAAATCCCTCAAAATTCTTTCATGTTGTCATCAGTCTGTGGCACTGCACGCTGGTCTTAAATTCTTTCATCTTTGTCTGTCCGATTTATGTGCTGGACTCTCAAAATTGTCAGGGGTAATAGCCATACGCAGTGAAAATGCACACAACCACAATTTATTCCATTATACCAGTACCGCTTAATACAAGTTCCAGACGCTAGCTAGCTAGATTCCAACCACTGGCTTAATTTTGCCCACACATCTACGACCACAGGGACGGCTGTTTTCTTTTTTCCCGTCTCGCATCCGGTAGCCTGGGCTGGATCTTGCTTGCCGATTGTGCTTGTTGTGCTCACGGCCACGACCCGATCACGGGGTGGTGATGTCGTGGATGCTCTTGCGCTTGGAGTCGCCGCGGCTGCCGGCGCTGGCCTGGCGGATGAAGTACTTCTGCGCGTGGCTGGCCACCTGCGTCGGCGTGCGCGTCTTCACCGACCACCGCGAGATGTTGCGCCAGTCGCCGCGCCCGTACTTCTCGAGCCCTTCCAGAAACAGCCTGCAGAGAGAGACGCACAAAAAAAAATTCAGCCGGGCCTACCACCACCAACCTGCCTGCGAGAACTGAGAAAGATCTGGTGGGCCAGGTGGAGCGGATCGGACGTGGGGAGATGGGCCCAGGAGAAGGCGACAAGAAGAGGAAAGAAAAAGGACAATCGGATTCTGGCGACGGGATGGCGGCGCGCGTACCTGTGCTCCTCCTCGGTCCAGGGCACGCCGCGGCGGCGCTCGTCACCGCCCCCGGCACCCCCGCGGCCGCGGCCCCCGCCGGCGGCGGCGTCCTCGTCCCAGGAGTCCGGGGCCTCGACCATGCCGCGCTCGATGAGGTCGACGTCGGTCAGCAGCGCTTGGTAGTGGTCCCAGGCCTCCTGCGCGGTGCGCCCCGGCAGCCACGACGCCACCAGCGTCCAGCGGTTCGGCACGTGCTCCGGGAACGTCACCAGCGCGCCCTCGAAGACCTTGTCCTCCGCCTTGGTCCACGGCCTGCTGCTCGGCGCCGCCCACGCCGCCGCCGCGGACGACGACTGCCCGCTCACGCCGTAGTAGAAGGCCATTGCCGCTGCGCGCGCCTCGTGACTGGCTGGGCGGAGCTCTCGCCGGATCGCTGGAGTGAGAGGGAGCGCGGGCGTTACAAGTCACACCGGGCTAAGCTAGGCAGGGCGGCTGCTCGCGCTCGCGCTGTGGTTGTTGGATCTTGGCTCCGGGCGGAGGCGAGGGGCGCCTTTTATAGATTTGGAGATGGGCGGGGCCGGCGGGGCGCGATGCCATTCTGTGCGCCGGGCACACGTTTTGGGCGTGAGAGGGAGCGCCATGGCTTGGCAGAGGATAAGCGCACGCGTTGCAAGCGCCGCCGGCCACACCAGATGGTGATTAAGTGCGCTGATTAGCTGGTGGCTTAGAGTAAAGGTGCCGAGGAAGGGATCAAGGGAATTATCTGATGTGTTGCTAGTGTAACATCCAGCCACGCGGACAGTTCGCTAGGGAGCGGCGGACGGTCCGCCAGAGTAACACCCAGATATTTATTCTGGTTGTGGGACCCGCCTGTCATATCTTCTCTTCTCCTCCTCACGATGACCAGAGGCGAGCTCCGCTTGAGCGCTCGCGCCGCCGTCGCCCCCTTCCGTCGATCTCCCTCCTCCGGCCACCATACTTCGATTCCTCGCGCGAGAATCTTCCCCGGCACCTCCTCCACCTTCCCCAACCCCCAGCCCGGCTTCTCCCCGGCCGGAATCGCTCCAACCACCACCGGTCACCATTGGAGCCTCTTGGAGCTTTGCTCCACCGTCGATCCGCCTCTCCGGTCGTCCTCCGCCCGAATCGACCCCGGAATGGATTCGTGGTGAGTTATTTGTACTCCCCAGCCTTTTTCCCCTTCCGTTGTGGGCCGCCGGCGCCGGAGAATAGCCGCCGCCGCCGCGGCGCTTGCTGTCGCCTGTTGCGCGGTGTCAAAAGATAGGAACTGCGGACGGTCCGCCTAGGAGGGCCGGACAGTCCGCAGGTCAAGTAGAAGTTGTCCAGAGACGATGTTGTCTTTGGTGTTTTCATAGAATTGAAATGCGGACGGTCCGCTATTGGAGAGCGGACAGTCCGCCGTAGAGCTCGAATTTGTCCAGAGACTATGTTGTCTCTGGAGGGGTTCGCAAGGTTGAACTGCGGACGGTCCGCTATTGTAGAGCGGACAGTCCGCCGTAGAGTCTAGAGTTTTGCCCAGAGACGTTGTCGTCTCTGGTGGATTGACAGAGTGAACTGCAGGCGGTCCGCCAAGGAGGGCCGGACGGTCCGCAATAGAGATTAAAATTTTGCCCAGAAGCGTCGTTGCCTCTGGTGGTATTGCAGAGTTAAACTGCAGACAGTCCGCTATGTTGGAGCGGACGGTCCGCCGTATAGATTGAAATTTGTCCAGAGAGGTTGTTGGTTCTGGTGGGTCGGCAGAGTTGTACTGCGGACGGTCCGCCACTTGGGCGCGGACAGTCTGCCGGGCATTCCAGTTGAAGTATAGTAGTTGCATTATTGAGCTGCAATCAATTATTTCATTTTGCATTCGTGTAGCATCCGCCGTTGAGAACGTCGTGTATGAGGTGATAGCGGCGCCACAGGAGCAGCCGGAGCAAGCCTAGGAGGAGAGGCGTGAGAACCTGGCCCAAGGCCCGTCTGACTCTAGCTCTGAGCAGCAGCCCGCAGGCAAGCCCCGGTGCACATTCGATTATTTCAAATTATGACACCTTTATATGTCTCTATTATTTGTGCATTAGGTTTAGGAATTGTTTGAAACCCTAGTTGCATGATCTCTAGGTCTCCTTGAGTTATACTAAATATGTATAGGACGATAGAGGTGCTATGCTTAATGGGTTCCAGTAGAAGACGAGTGCACTACTGCCACTCATGAGATATAAGATGATTAGAAGTCGAGTAATTTCTGGTTACTCGCGAGATATATGATCTATGGCTATTTCAGTACATATATATTGAGTATGATTTGAGATAAATGGATAATGTGAGACCGGACGGGGAAATGATGACAATGTATAGGTATGGCAGCAGGACAGGGTTCCTGGTTGTCTTAGCCCCGTCTGTGTCGATTAAGGCCCGACCATTGTCGGCAGTGCTGATCGGGGATTGAATTGTACTAGCCGCATGCCGGGAGTATGAGGTAGTCGAAACCGGTAAGCCGAGTACTGCCTCACCTCGAAAGTACAGGAATCCATCTCACCTCCTGGGTAGTCGAGTAGTCGCGGAGAAATGGGGATGCATATGTTTACTTTTGGTGGTCTCATGTTGAGCTCGGCTGACCATATGATGGTGGGGCGGTCCTGTAGTTCGAGGCGGGGAGGGGAAAGGTCGGTGCGTGGGGTCCGACGGGGCTTTTGCGTGCCGTGTTGGTTAGGTCCACCTTGCAAGGTTAAATCGGATCGATTTGCCGTGTCTCGCGGTTATGAGGGCCTTGATCTCCTTGTCGCCTCATAGAAATGAATTAGAAATGTTAGTGATAAATGATGGAACTACTTTGAATCATTATTGTAATGCTCCAACATGATTGTTGTAGATAGGCCAACATTAGATGAGAGTCTTTCTATATAGAACCTGTGGCTAAAACATTGAAAGTAAGGATCCAACTATAGATGCTTTTCTGCAAAACAACTCACTTGCCAGAAAGCCGTGCATGTCTAAATAGGGGCTATGTATACCCATGGTTGGGTAAGCCTTGCTGAGTATTAGTATACTCATGGTTTGTTGCCACAATTATTTCAGGACACCCGGATGTCGACTTCTGTCTATGCTGCGTTAAGTTCATCCGTCGTGATGCAGAGGGATGGGAGGTTGTGGAGCCCGACGCTTAGTTAGGGATCTCCTCGGGTACTCTTTGGTAGTTGTAGATCATTTCCTCTATTCGGACCTTATTTTCGGTATTGTAAAGTTTATAGGCTATGTATGTATCCAAACTTGGTTTGTAAAACTCAAGGTCGAGTCTTATGTATATTGTTGTGTTTTCAAATATGTGTCGTGCTTGTACCATATGCGCTCACCTTCACGTGAGACTATCGGTGATGTTTCGATCGGGACGTGGGCTGAGAAAGGGCTGTCAAATTAAGCCGTTAAGCTAATGCACCCGATGTGTTCAAATGACGGCCATTACACTTAATTAGAATTTTAATTTGGCAGTTCCGTCACAGCTAGTAAGTAGGCTAGGGACGGTTCAAGATGGCAATCATATTTGACGAGTCAACGTTATTAATTGTTGCTAGTTTGCTTGAGCTCGTCCACACCATTTTTGGCTTCTTTGTGCGATTGTCAATTGGCCTGAATGTTGCAAGCACACAAATACTTCGTTAGTGTTTTGATTTTCTTTTCTCTTGCTACCAGCAAGACGAGTAGCTACAAATCACCAAGTTCGAGGTGCACTTTGTCTCTTGTGATGTCGCTCTCGTCTTGTATTGTTTTGTGAAAAAAAATATAAGACGAGAGAGACATCACAAGAGACAAAGAGTTTGTTTGGTTGCTATCTTGGAGAACCTGCCTGCACCAGGCAGGTTGATCCGATTGTGGACAATCAAAATCAGACGCCTGGCATAGGCAGTTTTCCCAGGATCCTATCCAAACATGCCTAAAGTGTACCTCGAACTTGGTGATTTGTATAACATGAACTTAAGCCAAAAATACAATCTTGTTAAACCTGCTCTCAGGAGGATGAAGATGAGTCACGGTCTCACTGATGCCTTGACGGAATGGCAGCCGGTAAAGCAGGGAGCTAGGAGGGAAGAATCTGGTTGGAGTTTTTGTTAGTAGTTGTTGGTTTGTTGAGTTTCCTCTTTCGGTACACGCACTGTGGACTGGCGTTGAACGGAAGCTGAAAGTGGAATATAGCCATTGCTGTTGATTTGGGTTTGTGTGTTGGGCATTTTCCCCCCCTCAACTAGCACAGACACAATGGTAATTGATATCATACTCATGTAAATATTGCTGAATTATATGTTTACTTTTGGAATTAAAATATCTTCGAAATTGCCTAATTATGCAACACGACATATAAATAGTTGGTAACTGAGGCTGCATACCAATAAATTGTTGCTAATAAACGGTTCTCCAAGTGTTAAGAAGTGCATAGGTTCTCGATGCCATAAGAAGTGCATGATACACTTTCCTTTCCTTTGCATGCCATGCTCGGATAATAATAAATTAACAAACGACGGACCCTTCTGTCGTGATGCCTGTGCTAGCGCTAAGCCGTGCAGGGGATCGAATTGATCTCTAATTCCTATCAGCTTGGATAGAGGTGTAAATTGGTGATCCTTAGGTGCAACTCTAATTTCTTTTGATTCAAAATTTTGTGCTATTTTGAAATTTCAATTTGAAAAATGAGCATAATAAATATTTGAATTAAAAAAGATTGGAGGTAATGGCGAACCCAGTACTAGGGCTACTAGGGCTATGGCACTAGCCTTAGCCCTTAATTACAGTGGACAAAATACTATTTTTTCTATATCCAAACACAAATAGCTGATGTCTAATGTAATATGGCTCTAGTCTTTGGTAAATTATGGGTCCGCTCCTAGTTTGGGGTGCATTTAAGGTCACCAATTTTCACTCTAAGTGTGAACCATCAGATCTTGAGTTGACAAAATCATTATACACCTCCTTGTTGAGAGGTATTTCACCAGACACCTATATACTCGGTAAAGAAGTCAAACTTGAACGGGCAGGTTCCGCCGTAAAAATCCTGATCAACTCTCGCAAAGAGGAGCGATTTAACAGTGTTGAACCATGCATCCATTCTGCTCGTGTGTATAGAATAATGCATTCCTTTGCTCACTGATGCGCGTCACACATACGCTGACGATGCTCTCTGCCATAGTGCCATCCTGGGCCGTTCGACGCTCTGTTTCCGCAAGTTGGATCGATAGCTCTGCTCCCATGCAAACGATCGCGTCCAGAATCCGTATCTCCGCAACACTTTTAGAGAGAAGAGAATTTCTAGATTTGAGGCGCACCCAAAATTCCGTGCCGCTCTTGTACTTTGCAACCTCCAGAGATTCCCTCGAACGGCAGCAGCGGTCGGTAGGCATGCCAAGGATTTCAAGTAAAGATTTGATGCGCAGCAGCCCTGGATGCAGCAGCAGCAGCGGCCGGCGGCTTTTGGAACATGCTCTGGATGGATCCAGGACCGGACCGGGGGACGGGGAGGAGCCGCTGATCGGGCGTTTTCACACCGCGAAAGCGCCATCCACCCGCCGGTCGACCAGTCGTTTTCGCGCCCTCTGCTCGATCTGCTGCTGCCCGGATCCAATCCAAGGTCCAAGCTAGTAGGACACCAACACCGTGAAGAAGGCCGACGAGCCACACACACGCGCTTTTTTCTTTTTTATATTAAAAAAAATCAAAATTTTCAAAAATATATGTCCGTTTTGAAAAATTTCAAAAATACCCCCGGTCGCCCCCCATAGGGCGACAGGTCCTAAGTGAATTTTTTTTGAAATTCGCAACAAGGTCCCTGGGCAAAAAAAAAATGCAAGGGGGCCTGTCGCCCACCCAACGGGTGACAGGGGCCTGTCGCCCGTTGGGGGGGGGTCGACAGGGTCCCCTCCCCCCTATATAAGCCCTGGCCGCCATTTCCGTTGTCATTTGAGGCTAAAAATTCATGAAAAAAGAGAGGGGTGAGGAGAAGAAAAGCGGCGAAGCTCTGCCGAATTGCGTAGTTGTGATCTACCGGTAACTTCCGTATGAATCCATTGATATTGTATAACAATTTAATTTAATTAGCGGATTAGCTGAATTAGATTTGGTGCTTTAGAACACTCGTTTAATATTACAATTTCAGTACTATTACAGACTTGTTTTTAAATTAATTATGAATTAGAATAGAATTATGAAAGTACCTTATTGATATTGCAGCATAAGGCAATGACTGCCTCCAATTGTGGAGGATTTTCATGGACCGAAGAAAAATCTAGTATAATACTTGATATCATGACCCATCTTGTTATCAGTAAGAAGTTGGATCCGTTAGTGGATGGTACGATAGAGATGGTGTTGTCCAAAGTAGTAGAGTTTAAAGATTTCACATTATTTCGAGGTATTACGACGCAAGATGTAAAGGGACACCTGCTAGAACGTCGGAAGATATACATGAGAGTATGTGAACTTGCGAATCATCCTAATATCATTGGACTCTTACAAAGTTCTTGTAAGATATGGATGCGGCCAGAGGTGCATGAGATGCACATTAAGATAACTCTCATTCAGTTGTAATCCCGTCCGTCATTTCGAATCCATATTTATGAAACAGTAACATTATTTTTTAATTATATGCTAGGATTACCCCGAGGACACGGAGTTGATTAACAAAACGATATCAAATTTCCGTAAATTGGTATGTATCTTCGGTGGACTTATGCCGCAAACTAGACGAAAGAGGTGGATAAGATCTTCGGGTGATAGTACTTGGCCTGCACAAGAACAGATGCCCGGAGGTTCGTCGAGTCATACTTCAACACCTCAACCACCAACTTGTGTTAACTGGGATGACGACATGTATGACTTCATGCCCCCCAAACCATGGCCTCGAACACATGATGTTCCTCCCTCTTTACATGAACCTAGAATCAGAAAAGAGACAAAGGGAAAGGCAAGAGGTTCGTCAAGTCATGTTGCACCACCTGCAGCACAAACTTGTGTTAACTGGGATGACGACATGGATGACTTCATGCCCCCCAAACCATGGCCTCCAACACATGATGTTCCTCCCCCTGTACATAAACGTAGATCTAGAAAAGAGAGAAAGGGAAAGGCAAGAGGTTTATCGAGCCATACTACACCACCTGCAGCACCACCATCTGTCAACTGGGATGACGACCTAGATGATTTCATGTCATGATCTGTAACATATGTTGTTCATCGGTTTAAGATGTATTCGTATTTAATATTGTTAATATTGTATTATGCTTGTATGTATATCTCGTACCTAACTTAGCCCTCTGCTGGGCACGGACATGGCACTGGGAGCTTTTCATGTCACTAGAATACTAAAAAGCACACATTTAATTAATATAACGATAAGAACTAAGAACTAAAAAATATATTACATAATGTGAACCATCAAATTTTACATCATAATACAACGATAATGAAACACACATCACACATGCAGTGGCATGGCAGAACCCGTTGCAAACTACGGTAAACAGATTCCGGACTAACCTAACATGCCTTAGGTAATTTAAAAAAAAAACAGAACAAACACAACGATGCAGCATGTCACTAGCACTAGGGTATTCCTAGTTGCCGTAACCCTACGTAGCAAACTGTGTTGAGCCTTCTCCGCAGTATCCACCCATTGCAGGTGGTGCAGGCGGTGGTGCCGGAGGCGCAGGGCCCTTCTTCTTATGACAAGGGCAGTTGCAGTAAGGAATAGTGCATGGTTCATCCTGTGAGCCGGCAGCATTGCTGGTATCATCAACTTCGTCGTCTTTGTTACCCTCGCTCACTTCCTCATAATGGTTCACCTTGCATTCCAGATCAAAGATCTTTATCTGGAGGTACTCGATGAACTCCTGAACAGAATCAATTGGTGCAGGATCGACCCAACTAGTAAAACCACAGTTTTCTAGAGCATCGGAAGACTGCAAAAAAAATTTCATGTAAGGTGTCTCATTGAAGAAAAAGAAATGAAACAACCGAGTATTACCCATGCGTGTGGACATTTAAAGAAACGCCGACCGCCATCCATCCAGTCGGTGCACATCTGCACTAAGCAGTCCTCACCATGTCTGCATTTTGGCCACGGTTCTTTATGGTTATCGTATTGTCGAAGAAGAGTTTCATTGGTAAATTCACTCTTTTGCTGGGGCGGAAACTCAAACACTGGTTCCGGAAAGGAATCAGGTCCAAGAGGCCCCTCCCATATTATGGGGTCTCCCTTTCTTCCCCCTTTTCCTTTGCCAAAACCGTAGTAATTCTTCCCGCTAGACCCACCTCTAGACATTGGGTATACAATGAGCTTTGGTGTTTGAGTGCTGCTGGGAGTTCACAAACTTCGGAGTATTTATAGGCGCACAATGGTCTGATACCCGGAGTGTGCAGTGTAAATACATCTAAAAAGCCTACATGACAACACAGTGAAGAGGCTAGATGACCTAACACTGAAAAGGCTAGATTCGATTCTCGAAATGACTACTCGATGCATATCTGTGCAGCCACTTACATATGGAACCAAAACTCCTTTCCAGAGGTTTATCTATGGCGCTAGATGTGCACTTAAAGGCAGAAAGATCTACTCCATTTGGCCCATACAAAACATTGTAGTCACCATAAAATACTTGAAACTGCATCTTGCTCGACATATCTGTATATCACATAATACTTATCGAGTTATACTCTTTACTTCACTACCTTATTCAATAATCCGTAAAAACTAAGTATGAAATTCAACTACAACGTATAAGTATTCATAACTACGTGATGACACTCAAATTCTATACTACATATGCCAAATTCTATTCTAAATCATAATTAATTTATAAACACGTCTCTAATAGTACTGCAATTGTAATAATAAATGCGTAGTACTAATTTTCTAAACTAATTTACTACTACGTAACTACAAACTGAAGTATCATTAAACTCCTACTTAAATGATTCTACTACATCACCAATTAAATTAAATTACTCACCCCTACTCAAATTACTCCTACTTAAATGCGTACTACTTAAATGGAAAAATATATAAACTAAATGTACTAACCTGCAGATCACAAGTGCTGAATCCGGCAGGGCTTCGCCACTTCCCTTTTCCTCACCCCTCTCTTTTTTCTGGATTTTTGGTGGAATTTTCGGGCTCAAATGAGGAGGGATGGGGGGTTGGATGCTTATATAAGGGGGTACCCCGGTCGCCCGCGGGGGGGGGGGGGGGGGGGGGGCGACAGGCCCCCTTGCTGTGCCCGTGGGCGGGCCCCAGTGGTCGCCCGAGGGGGGCCGACAGGCCCCCCTGTCGCCCGTGGGGGGGGAGGGGGGGGCGACAGGCAAACTTTTTTTTCCAGGGACCTCGTTGCAAATTTAAAGAAAAAAATTACACTTAGGGCCTGTCGCCCTATGGGGGGGGGGGCGACCGGGGGGTATTTTTGAAAATTTTCAAAACAGACATATATTTTTGAAATTTTGATTTTTTTTTAAATATAAAAAAGAAAAAACGGCCGCACACACGCTGGGTGCGCAGGCCCGATGGCTTGACCATGATCCACCAGAGCTCCAGCGATTTTTTCTTTTTATATTTAAAAAAAATCAAAATTTCAAAAATATATGTCCGTTTTGAAAATTTTCGAAAATATACCCTGGTCACCCTTGGTGGGGGGGGGGACAGGCCCTAAATGTAATTTTTTTCTTCAAATTTGCAACGACGTCCCTGGCCGGGGGGCGCGTGGGGACAGGGGGCCTGTCGTCCCCCCACGGGCGACAGGAGGGGGGCCTGTCGCCCCCCTCGGGCGACAGGGGCCTGTTATCGCCATAAATTAACAGGATTAATTTATGGGCCGAAAGCAAGATGTGCTTAAAGCAGAAAACTGAAGAAGACTTGTAAATCGGCTCCTGCGTGAGCATCTAGGCCACATGGGCAATGTATCTTTAGATTTAGTTCAATGTTAGAGATAGAGTCCGATCGGGACAAGATTAGTTTAGATTGTTTCCCAAGTCTCCGGACTATAAATATGTATCCTTTGTTATTCGTAAAAAAGAGCGTCATCACGACTCGCAAACAACAACTCTCGGCGCATCGCCACCCCTAATCCTAGGGTTTCATCCAAGTAAGTGCCATGCTGCCCTGATCGCTTCTTGCGATCAGGGCAGTATTGTTCTTGCTTTTACCTTGGTATTACTCGTACTGAGGTGTTTTTAATGGCGAGTAGTATTAGTTATCCTGATGTTCGTAGCATGGCTTTTAGTAGATCTGTTGTGCTTCGTTGCTTATCATCTACGAATATCATGTTGTCTCTGTGCAGTCACGTTTCAATCTCATGCTAGTTCTTGTCGCATAGAATTAGTTGCACAGAGGCAACACCCTACTTCTTTTATGTCTAGTAGATCTGATCTGTTATGGTTTGCTCTTATCTTAAGAGTTGGCGTAATATCTGCTAGGTTAGGCCTTGCAAACGGATTGGATGATCCGGTGGTGTAATAGATGCTTTATCTTAGCCTTGATAGGGATTGTTCCGGGAATCGGCTCTTGCTAGTTCTTAGGCCTCTGTTTTGGGTTGTGGTTTAGTTGTCTGTTATGTTCATTAGGCCTAGTCACGTGTAGGATGTTCCGATCTAGCAGTGAAGCTGTTACCATCGTGGATTAGATCAATTAGATTTATTTGAAGCAGTTTTATAGTTATTTGCTTTATTTATCATATCTGGATACAATCAGATCCCATCTGACACCGGGACTCGATCGGCTCTTTAAAGCTAATGCAAGAGTCGTCCCGGGGAGCCGACCACGGCTCGGACTTACGTTTACACGTGTCTTTGTATGCAGGAAACTGTTTGGAGCACGTCTGCACCTTCCTGATCGGGTATAGGTTAGGTAGCACGCCCGGTTTTCACACATCCTCCGGGCGCGTGACGGAATTGCGGGCCGTCGACGAGGGAGCAGTGCCTGCCAGCGCCCCAGCAACCTCCCGGCTCTTCGTGTTGCCCGTCGCTGCTCGCCGGTGGGTTTCGACTGACAACACATTCTGGCACGCCCGGTGGGAGACTTCTCGGCAACAACGTCCACTGCAACAATGACTGGAGCTCAAGATCAAGAACCTGCTCCCAAGCCCGTCACGTATGAAGAGCTTCCTCCTGAACACAAGAAGAAGTATGATGAGATGAAAGCTCTGCTGGAAGCCGATCTCATCGGCTCTTTTGAGAAGACTCGCAACCATGGCATCAGGTGGAAGGGGTTCTCACCAGAAGGCGCTCTTGACAATGTAGATCTGTCTGTACCATCTGAAGAGCGCTCCAGAGCCCTGCGTCAGGAGATGAACTACATGGTGGCCCATGCGCTTCATCGGCACTCTCAGAGCCTGATGAACGAACTCGAGCGCATGGCGCATCGCGTCATCCAGGAGATAATCAAGAACCAGTACTCTCCATTGGGGCCAACCCTGGGGAGTCACACAGAGGAAGCTGCACTGCATTCTAGGCCGCAACTGCCATTCTCATTTGCAGCTCCCAGATCACAGAGCTCGCCGATCTACGTCGTCCACAAGATCGGCGGTGATCCTGGAGAAGGCCAGTTCCTCACCGAGCCACCCAAGGAGATTCCGCACAGCTACACGTGCGCCTACATTCCTAACAGCGTCAGTCCAGCACGCTCGGTGCAGATGGTGAACCCAGGAGCTTCTGGAGCAGACGCAGAAAAACAAGCGTGGCTGGCAAAGTACGCTACTGGGCCGAGTGCTGAGCCATCGGCCCCAGGAGTTCTTAGTGTGGAGCAGGTCAGTGCAATACAGAGAGACCAGTTCGGCATCCTGCCCAAGAGGAAAGCGATCGGCTATTCCAAGCCGTATCCAAGCGACTATGACTTGATCCCACTGCCACCCAAGTATCGGCTTCCTGAGTTCACCAAGTTCAACAGGTCAGATGGAGCCAGCTCCATCGAGCATGTGAGCCGATACTTAACGCAGCTTGGGATGATCTCAGTGTCGGATCTGTTGAGGGTCTGGTTCTTTGGCCAATCCCTTACAGGCCCAGCTTTTGGATGGTATGCATCACTGGCTTCGGATTCGATTCGGACTTGGAGGCAGCTTGAAGATCAATTCCATACCCAGTACCATTCGGAGGCTGCTGAAGCTGGAATTGCCGACCTCGCCCAGGTCAGGCAAAAGCGAGGGGAGACTGTGTCGGAATACATACAGCGCTTCAGGGAGGTCAAGAACCGATGCTACTCGTTGCGCATCACAGAGAAGGAGGCAGTCGATCTGGCTGTCCTGGGACTCGCTAAGCCGATCAAGGATGCGGCTTTTCAGTTGGAGTTCACATCTCTGGCGCACCTGGTGCAGAAGCTTACAGCATACGAGCATTATTATCCTGAGCTGTACCAGGACAAGTTCAAGCGCCATGTAAACATGGCACAGGCGGAAGAATCTGACGACTCTGGCGAGGAGCAAGAAGTAGCCGTGGCAGAGTGGACTCGGGGGGGGGGGGGGCAAACCCTGTCCCGTGCAAGTGGGTCAAACAGCAGGGGCTTGTGAAGGGCTTCAACTTCGACGTGACCATGGCGGAGCAGATATTTGATCTGCTCCTCAAAGAAAAACAGCTGAAGTTCCCAGAGAATGACAAGTTGCCGACGGCCCAAGAGCTGCAGGGAAGACTGTACTGCAAATGGCACCACTCGTTCACTCATTCCACGGGTGAGTGCAAGGAGCTACGTCGTCAGATACAATCGGCTATCAAGCAAGGCCGATTAATCCTGGCTCAACACACGATGAAGGTTGACACCAAGCCCTTCCCGCAAGCTAACATGGTGGAGCTGTCAGCTTTCGGATCCGAGAGCCAGGACTTGGCATTCCAGATCAACATGGTGGGACCCATGCGCCGCCATGATAAGCAGAGGAGAGAGGCCGCTTCTGGCAAATAGCCGCAAGATGAACGTGAGCTGGAACAGCGACATGTGACTGAAGAGCAGGTGCGCCACATCCGCAATCAGCTTCCAGCTTCTAATCGGCTTCTGGAAAAATACCAGTACCAGTACCAATTGCGACGCCGATATGAATCGGAAGAAGATGAGTATGAGCACCGCTCAGGAAGGACATTGGGGAGACGACAGGCTATACGCGACCACTGGCATTGCCCGTTCTTCAGGTACTGTTGGAATTCCGGCATGAGCCGATTGCCTACTATAGATGATTGCTTGGAGTGCAGGCCTTGAGGACACCAGCAGGACAAGACATCAGTGTTCCGGCGCTTGGGGCCCGGAACACGTCATGATGACCGTATGAAGAGGCCAACCAGGGGCGATTCCGAGCAAGAAGAAGAAGAAGACATGTACCATCGCCCACGATGGTGTCCTGACGGGCTTAATCGGTCGCAGAAGCGCAGAGTACAGCGCTTGCGCAATCTGGAAGAGGCAGAAGCAAAGTACCTCGACGTGCTAAGGAAGGCGCGTCCGGATCTCGCGGAGCAAGTTAGGCGACCGCAAAGGGAGGAGAGGCGCCCTCCAAGAAAAGAGTGGCACCCCAAGCCGACAAAAGCCGATGAGAAGCCATCGGCTGATGTGAACATGGTGTTCGTGCTCCCATCGGAGTTTCGAGCACCCCAACCGGAAGAATCGGCCATCGCACAGTTGGATCTGGGCCCACAGCCGATCATCTTCGAGAAGCCCAAGGAGAAGAGCTACAAGCACCTAAAGGGGTTATATCTCAAGGGCTTCATCAACGGCAAGCCTGTGAACAGGATGTTGGTCGACACTGGTGCCGCAGTCAACCTGATGCCATACTCTGTGCTGCGCCGATTGGGTCGTTCTTCTGCCGATCTGATCAAGACCAATGTGATGCTTAATGACTTTAATGGATAGCCATCAGAGGCGATGTGGAACTGAAAGTGGGCCGCAAGACTGTACCAACATCGTTCTTCATCGTTAACAGCAAGAGTACATACACAGTGCTGCTTGGAAGGGACTGGATTCATGCCAACTGTTGTATCCCTTCCACAATGCATCAGTACCTCGTCCAATGGGATGGCGATGAAGTAGAAGTGGTCCCTGCAGACAATTCCAGCGAGGTCTCGGTCGCAGATATGAACGCCTGGGATGCGGAAGGACAAGAGCCGATCTCTGGGATCGCCCTGGAAGACTGTGATCGGATTGAGGCGACAAAAAACGGACTGAGGCTGGTCTTATCCACTGGCCTCACAGAATAGATGCATCCCGGCAAGCCACGGGGTGTAATAGAAATAGAGAGGCCGATCCCAGCGATCGGCCCCAAAAAATAGAAAAATTCTGTTTGTGGTCGGAATTGTTACATCATGTACACATGATGGCCTGCTCTGGCAGTTGGCCACTCATTGACTATTTGGCTCTGAGTGATAATAGAAGTATAGAAGCGGCCAGCCCGTGCGGTTGGCCAAATAATGTTTCTTGTCATCTCCCTGTATTTGCCGCTGATCTTGTGGATAGTGAAAACTCGCTTGCGTTCGCAGCTGATTTTTCAGACGACGGCAAACTCTGATACGGGTTCACATCAGCTGATGATTTGGAAGAGATTGACATCGGTCCTGGGGATAAGCCACGGCCGACATTTATCAGCAAGAAGTTGGATCCGGCTTTGCGAGAGGAGATGATTGCACTGCTAAAAAAATACCGGGATTGCTTTGCATGGGACTACACCGAGATGCCCGGACTGGATAGAAGCATAGTCGAGCATCGGCTCCCGCTCAAGAAAGGGTTTCGGCCATTTCAGCAACGAGCACGTCAGATGAAGGCCGAAGTCCTAGAAGAAGTTAAGAAAGAGGTGGAGAAGATGCTGGATGCTGGGTTTATCAGGCCATGCCGATATGCAGAATGGATCTCTAGCGTGGTACCGGTACAAAAGAAGGATGGCTGATGGCGTGTTTGCGTCGATTTTAGAGATCTCAACAGAGCAACACCAAAGGACGAATACCAGATGCCTGTTGCAGAAACATTGATCAACGCAGCTGCTGGCCACAAAATGATGAGTTTTATGGATGGCAATGCTGGTTACAACCAGATCTTCATGGCCCCAGAGGACGTGAACAAGACTACGTTCAGAGTGCCAGGTGCAGTTGGCTTGTTCGAGTACTTGGTTATGACCTTCGGGCTGAAAAATGCCGGTGCAACGTACGAACGTGCTATGAATTACATTTTTCATGATCTCATCGGCAAGCTGGTAGAGATTTATATTGATGATGTCGTGGTAAAAGTCCAAATCAGCTGCGGGGCATTTAGAAGATCTGCGTCAAGTTTTGGAGCGGACTCGGAGGTTTGGGCTCAAAATGAACCCAAAGAAGTGCGCTTTCGGTGTGTCGGCCGGTCAGTTTCTGGGATTCCTGGTGCATGAACGGGGAATCGAGATCGGCCTAAAGAGTCAAGAAGCTGTAAAGATGATGAAGCCACCTACTACAAAGAAGGAGTTGCAGAAACTCATCGGTAAAATTAATTTTATCAGGCGATTTATTTCTAATCTGTCCGGACGTATTGAGCCGTTTATGGGGTTAGTAAAGATCAAATCCGATGACGACTTTCGCTGGTGGGCAGAACAGTAACAAGCTTTCGATGAAATCAAGGAATATTTGTCAAAGCCTCCAGTATTGGTTCTTCCTCAGCAAGATAGGCCGTTCTATGTGTACCTATCCGTGGGTGACACTTCCATTGCTTCGGTGCTAGTCCAGAAGCATGACAGCCAAGAGAGGGTGGTTTTCTACCTCAGCAGACGCATGTTAGACGCCGAGACCAGGTATCCTGATATCGAGAAGCTTTGTCTTTGCTTATACTTTACATTTATGAAGCTTCGCCATATTTTGCTCTCGGCGGAAACAATTGTCATATGCAAATCGGATGTCATAAAGCATATGTTGTCGGCCCCTGTCCTTAAAGGCTGACTTGGAAAATGGATGTTTGCATTGTCAGAGTTCGATATCCGGTACCAGCCTGCAAAAGCAGTCAAAGGACAAGCACTGGCGGATCTTGTTGCGGATAGGATTAGCACTGATATTGCTGCATTATTTATTCGTGCTTGGGCTATGTTCTTTGACGGATCGGTTTGTGATGATGGGTGCGGTGTGGGAATTCTGTTGGTGTCGCCTCGTGGGGCGACTTACTCCTTCTCCATCAGAATGACTGCCCCGTGCACCAATAATCTGGTAGAATATGAAGCTGTTCGCAAAGGGATGGAATTGCTTCTCGAAGCCGGTGCAGAAGCGGTGGAAATTTTTGGAGATTCGAAACTGGTGATTTCTCAGCTCACGGAGGAATATAGGTGTGAGAGCGAGGCTCTTTTCCCGATATGGATGCAGTGCCGTGAGTTGATGTCACGATTCAGGTACATCAATTTCCACTGGATGCGCAGGACTCTGAACAATGAAGCCAATGATTTGGCACAGATGGCTTCTGGCTACAAGGAGACAGCCGATGGAGTCGAGGTGGAGGTTCAGTTTCTCGAACCCGGAGATTGGAGAGCCGATATCTTCAATTACTTGAAGGATTCAGCTCGGGGGGCACCCAGAAGGATAAGACTCAAGGCCATGAAGTATGTTCTGATAGGGGATGACATGTTCTATAGGACCTTGGAAGGACTACTACTTAAATGTCTGGGACCTTCAGAGTCAAATCGGCTCTTGCATGAGGTTCATGAAGGAGCCTGCGGTACTCACCAATCGGCTCATAAGATGAAGTGGCTGATTAGGCGATCGGGTTATTACTGGCCCAGTATGCTGGAAGATTGTTTCAAATATTATAAAGGATGTCAGGCATGTCAGAAGTTTGGCAAAATTCAGATAGTGCCAGCGTCAGTGATGAATCCGATCATCAAACCGTGGCCATTCAGAGGTTGGGGCATGGACATGATCGGACAAATCAACCCGTCGTCCAGTAAGGGTCACCAATGGGTTTTAGCTGCCACAGATTATTTCACAAAGTGGGTAGAGGCAGTGCCCATGAGGTCGGTAGCATCGAGAGATGTGATCAGCTTTGTCAAAGAGCACATCATTCACAGATTTGGGATCCCTCAGACCATTACGACCGATGGAGGATCGGTCTTTATATCAGAGGAATTCAGAAAGTTTGCCGATGACATGGGGATTAAGCTGATCAGATCATCTCCATATTATGCCCAAGCTAATGGACAGGCTGAAGCATCCAACCAGAGCCTCATCAAGCTCATAAAAAGAAAGAAAGATGAATATCCTAGGGGCTGGCATGAGGTGTTGTCAGAAGCTTTGTGGGCTTATCGTATTTCATGTCATGGGTCCACCAAGACGTCGCCGTACCATCTAGTCTTTGGCCAGGATGCTGTGCTACTGTGGGAGATCACGGCCGGATCAAGGCGTGTTGAGTTTCAGAATGGTCTATCTGCTGAACAGTATGCAGCCTTGATGAATGACAACGTGGAGGACCTAACGGAACTAAGACTTTGGTCGTTGGAAAAGATCAAAGAAAATAAGGCTAAAGTCGCCCGTGCATACAACAAGAAGGTCAAGCCTAAGGATTTCCAGGTGGGAGACTTGGTTTGGGAGGCATTATTGCCGTTGGGAACTAAAGATAAAAAGTTCGGTAAATGGTCTCCAACTTGGCATGGGCCGTACAAGGTTGATCAGGTTTTGCCTGGGAATGCGTACATGCTCGAGGAATTGGACGGCGTCAAGTTTCCTATTGCTGTCAATGGACAGCATCTGAAGAAGTATTTCCCGAGAATGTGGAAAGGCGAGTAACGAAAAGCTGATGAGATCCATCTGGCTGCAGTGTAATAGGCCAACACGTTAAGTTGGCCGGTAAAAAAAAACGAAAAGCCGATGAGATCCATCGGCTGCAGTGTAATAGGCCAACACGTTGAGTTGGCCGGTAAAAAAAATAATATGATGATGGCAGGCCAACACGTTGAGTTGGCCGGTAAAAAAAAATTTGATGATAGGCCAACACATTGAGTTGGCCGGTAAAGAAAAAGTGCATATGAGAAGTAAGATAGCCGATGTGTAACCATCGACTTAAGATGTTTTCAAGCAAGTACAAGTTTCAGGTTAACATGCAATACTAATTGTCTCTTGAGCCTATCTACTGGTTCAGGAATTCTTCTATGGCGTGGATGGCTTCAGTACGGACGGCATCTGCTCGTGCTACAATCGCTTCGTCATCCTTGTCATTACCTGAAACTATCTGCCGACTTAAGGTGCTGATCTCTGCAAACTCTGCTTGTATCTGCTCAGATATTTTCTGGGTTTCTTGTTTGGAGTTTGCAATGGAAGTTTCCTCGGCCTGGATGAGTTCCTTGGTAGTGCGGACTTTTTGTTCGAGTTCCGACAGTTCTTTCTTCAGGAGGTCGAGTCGATTCATGTTGGCAGACACATCAGCTTTGATATCTAGAGTTGCTTTCTTCTGGTTAAGGGCCTTGCACTTTTGGGTAATGTCAGCATTCAGAGAAGCTTGGGAGCGACGTGCTTCCATTCTTTGTTGTGCTTTACTCACTTCTATCCGAAAGAATGAAAGGTTGCTTGCTGACCAGAGCTTGATTTGCAATGGCTCCGGGAGTTGGGATTCTATTTGCTTGAATATGTTCTTTGTCTTGCTGGAATCGTTAACTAGAGCAGTGATCGGAGCAGATAGAAGATCCTTGATAAGTTGAAGCTGATGTGCCAAGTTAGCCGATTGTTGCAGAGAAGATGTCTCTGCTCCAGGGGTAGTCAGGCCCATTGATGCAGGGTCAAAGGAAAGCAAACCTGAAATATAGAAACTCTATGGGCATATCTGGAGTTAGTGCAAGATGCATTTATGGAGTTATCGGCTGGTTCAGAATTGGTTTTGTAATGTTATCTGTTCTGAAGAAGTGTTGGGCGGTTCAGAAGCAATCGTCTTATCAGAGCTGGTGTTGATGTCAAGAGCATTTACTGCATCGGCTTGTTCCTCGCTTGCATCCGACAGTGCATCAGGAGTTGCAGCCATCTCATGTTGATTCGGATTGGGGATGTCTTCAGCTGCATCCTGAACATAGAACTACAGTCAACCGGAGTATACGTATACGAAATAAAAAAAAGGGGTTTTGGAAAGATGAGTTACCTGGTTGGTGTTGGACTCTGATGGACTTGGGGATGCTGGTGCTGGTTTCTTGACCACTCGCCTTGTGATCATCTTCCTTTTCTTGGTCAAGACTCGGGGGGCAACGATTGCAGAAGTTTGTCTTCGCTTGGAAGCCGACTGAAGTAAGTCTGGCTGAACAGTCATTATCACTTTCTTCGTTGGTGGTGATCCTTTGCAAAAGAGTACATCAGGAGCAGTTGGAAGAAAGTGGAATGGCTCCCCAGTGCTGGTCGTAGGTTCTGGACCATCTTGTCGCTGCAAGCAGGGTGGGTTAGAATTAGACAGATGCAAAGGATGGAGGACTTAGAAGGATGAATGCATAAATTTAGTACCTCTTCCTCGGGGATTGCATATTCAAGGTCGATTTGCTGCAGTCGAGGACCTAAAGCTTTTCTGAAGACGTGAGTCTTACACATCTTCCACCAGGTATCAAAGCCGATTGATGAAGAAGTGAAGGACAGATCGGCTGGTATTGGAATGTGGAGATTGTCAAACATGTTGTAGCATCTCGAGCTGGTGAGACCATCAGGCAGATCGGCTCTGCTCTCCACGAAGTGGTGAATATGGAAGTGGGGAGGGACCTGTCCTAGGCCAAATTGCTGAGCTGCTATAACTAGTTGGTAAGATTCGTAACCTGGCTTGATAATTCTGTTAGAAGTGCTGATGCCAATAGGAAGGAAACCGGGTCGAATCATCAAAGAATATAGATGCCGAGTGCTGTCGTCATCGGCAAAGTTATCTAATCTGAAGGCAGTGGGGTTCTCAAAGGATTCATATTCAGTAAACGGGAAGTAGAGAGGATTGTCTAGTCCTTTGTAGAAGACTCTAAACCAGTTTGTTGCATCTGTTGAATTCAGTTTTCTGCCAGGGAGACTTAACAAAGCTTGGCCGTAACTAGTACATCTGATTGGTTTGCCACTTTCATCGGGGAAAGAGTTCTTGGTCAGGCCTTGTAAGTTGGGAATATGATGTTGGAAGTACAGTTGTGCCCATAACTGAATGAACCGCCAAGGGCCTCCAGTTCTCAGTTTCTTTTTATTAAGCAAGTTAGATGTCATCAAGTGGAGATATCTGTAAATTTCTCCAAGGAAGAGTTTGCCTAGGCCGGTGTGATTACCATGGGCCAGGTGGTAGGCCAAGGGGAGATAGTTCTTAGTTGGAGCTAAGGAAGGGCCATAGAAGATGAAGTGCTCTAGCCAAAGATTTAAGAAGGCTGTGTGTTCCTTAGTCACTGGACTTTTTTGTTTTCATGTGCTGACTCATATAAGTACCCCAGTTTGTGTAGTTGACTTTGGAAGAAAGTTTAAAGGGGACTTCTGCCATTTTGTGAGCAGCAGGATTAGGAGAGCTAATGTCTAGTCCAGTGATCATGGTGATGTCTAGCAGAGTAGGGGTCATGGGGCCATGACCAAAAAGGAAATAATTCAGAGCATCAGACCAGAAATAGCCGATGGTTTTCAGAAGATTTTCAACTTTGTCAAGGGGTGACAGTGATAGGCTAAGTGCATCGGCTATGTTCAAATCTTGCCACATGGGCATGTAGGCTTTTGCTACTCTGTTATACCATGTAATCCAGCTCTCGGGTGGATTAGGCCAGGCTCTTAAGCAGTCGGCCCAGAGGTTCAGGTCGATGTTTTGACTCACAAAAGGGATCCTATTTGCTTCACAAGAGATCAAATCTATGGGGTTTTCATGGGTTTGTGGGCCAAGACAGAAAGATTTTGGATTGCAGGGATGCGGTAGAAGGATGTCTGACACCTGAAGTTCAGAAATTCAGAAGTATGTGTATGGTGTCATGTTTCAAAGTTTCAGTTTCAGAAGCTTAGTAAGCTGAAGAAAACTAAAGGATTAGGCCGAATATTACCTTCAGGCCGTGGATTGCCGCATCGTTAATTGCAGAGCTTGTCGTTTGAGCTACAGAATCTGCCATGGTCAGATCTGTTGACTTAGGGTTTGATTGCTATAGGCTCTGATTCGAATTCCGGCTGTTTGGAGAGTTCTTGCTCGGATTTGTAGAGCTTGGTTTTCGAATTGTGCTCGGATTCAAGAGTTCGTTTCAAGTTGGAAGTGTTACTCTATTCCTGTGCGGGTTGCTTCTAGTTTGAATTTCGTCGGCTCTTGGATATTTATGGAAGCCTGATGCGTTGCCATCGGCTTTTGGGAAAGCAAATATTAGGCATACATAATTTAGGGGAGCTGATTTCATTAATGGAAAGTCCATTACAAGGAAAGCCGATCGTTACAAAGGAATTAATCCTTCGGCTTTATGATTCTACCCCTACAATGCTACCTACATCTACTAGTCGTAGGTGTCTGAACTCCTACGGCGCTTCGGGTTTCGCGACGGTGCGTCTCCACCATCGTCGTCGTCATCATCGCCGTCGTCGCCGCTGCTGCTGCCATCGTCCTCGGCGCTGCTGCTGCTTCGCCCGCCGCTGCTGTTGCTTCCCTCTTCGCTTCCCTCCATGGGGGCTTTGAGTAACTGGTGGGGGTTTCCTCCTGCCGCCGTGTCATCGCTGGAAGAAGAGCCGATCTCTTCGAAGGAGTCGGCTCCTTCCCAGGAGAAGGCGTCGTCTTCACTGCTCTCCAGTTCCTCTTGGAAGAGGAACTGGAGGTCTTCCTCTCCTTCAGTCATGGGCTCGTCCTCCTCGGAGGCGACCCCGAAGTCGAACTCCTCTGCATCCTAGTGTAGAGGAGCCAGCGCCTCATAGGCTGCTGTTGGGTCCCATTCAGGGGTCGGCTCTCGGCTCTCTGAAGTAGGATCAATGGAGGAGGCGGAGAGGGAAGAAGAGGAAGAGGGAGAAGAGGAAGAACAGGAATCTCCAAAGGAGTTGGAGCCAGAGGAAGAAGAGATGGCCATGGCTAGTGAAGGATTGGGGTTTCTGTGCTACTAGCTCTAGGAGGAAGAAGGAGTTTACTGTGGAGAAGAGCCGATTCGGGCGAGATTAAATAGTGAAAAGATGGAAGACGGATCGACAGTTTTCACGTTCTACGAGAAGCTCGTTGCAGAGACGTTGCGTCTTCCTTGGTGGTTGCAGTATGTTTAATGAGCATTAACGGGAAGATGAAGCGACGGATTGGTTTTGGAACTATCATTGCCAAAACCAGGGAGGCATGTGTTATCGCCATAAATTAACAGGATTAATTTATGGGCCGAAAGCAAGATGGGCTTAAAGCAGAAGACTGAAGAAGACTTGTAAATCGACTCCTGCGTGAGCATCTGGGCCACATGGGCTATGTATCTTTAGATTTAGTTAAAGGTTAGAGATAGAGTCCGATCGGGCATTTTCACACCGCGAAAGCGCCATCCACCCGCCAGTCGACCAGTCGTTTTCGCGCCCTCTGCTCGATCTGCTGCTGCCCGGATCCAATCCAAGGTCCAAGCTAGTAGGACACCAACACCGTGAAGAAGGCCGACAAGCCAAACACACGCGCTTTTTTTTATATTTAAAAAAAAATCAAAATTTCAAAAATATATGTCCGTTTTGAAAATTTTCAAAAATACCCCCGGTCGCCCCCCATAGGGCGACAGGTCCTAAGTGAATTTTTTTTTGAAATTCGCAACAAGGTCCCTGGGCAAAAAAAATGCAAGGGGGCCTGTCGCCCCCCCCAACGGGCGACAGGGGCCTGTCGCCCGTTGGGGGGGGGGGCGACAGGGTCCCCTCCCCCCTATATAAGCCCTGGCCGCCATTCGCCGCCATTCCCGTTGTCATTTGAGGCTAAAAATTCATGAAAAAAGAGAGGGGTGAGGAGAAGAAAAGCGGCGATGCTCTGCCGAATTGCGTAGTTGTGATCTACCGGTAACTTCCGTATGAATCCATTGATATTGTATAACAATTTAATTTAATTAGCGGATTAGCTGAATTAGATTTGGTGCTTTAGAACACTCGTTTAGTATTACAATTTCAGTACTATTACAGACTTGTTTTTAAATTAATTATGAATTAGAATAGAATTATGAATGTACCTTATTGATATTGCAGCATAAGGCAATGACTGCCTCCAATTGTGGAGGATTTTCATGGACCGAAGAAAAATCTAGTATAATACTTGATATCATGACCCATCTTGTTATCAGTAAGAAGTTGGATCCGTTAGCGGATGGTACGATAGAGATGGTGTTGTCCAAAGTAGTAGAGTTTAAAGATTTCACATTATTTCGAGGTATTACGACGCAAGATGTAAAGGGACACCTGCTAGAACGTCGGAAGATATACATGAGAGTATGTGAACTTGCGAATCATCCTAATATCATTGGACTCTTACAAAGTTCTTGTAAGATATGGATGCGGCCAGAGGTGCATGAGATGCACATTAAGATAACTCTCATTCAGTTGTAATCCCGTCCGTCATTTCGAATCCATATTTATGAAACAGTAACATTATTTTTTAATTATATGCTAGGATTACCCCGAGGACACGGAGTTGATTAACAAAACGATATCAAATTTCCGTAAATTGGTATGTATCTTCGGTGGACTTATGCCGCAAACTAGACGAAGGAGGTGGATAAGATCTTCGGGTGATAGTACTTGGCCTGCGCAAGAACAGATGCCCGGAGGTTCGTCGAGTCATGCTTCAGCACCTCAACCACCAACTTGTGTTAACTGGGATGACGACATGGATGACTTCATGCCCCCCAAACCATGGCCTCGAACACATGATGTTCCTCCCTCTTTACATGAACCTAGAATCAGAAAAGAGACAAAGGGAAAGGCAAGAGGTTCGTCAAGTCATGTTGCACCACCTGCAGCACAAACTTGTGTTAACTGGGATGACGACATGGATGACTTCATGCCCCCCAAACCATGGCCTCCAACACATGATGTTCCTCCCCCTGTACATGAATGTAGATCTAGAAAAGAGAGAAAGGGAAAGGCAAGAGGTTTATCGAGCCATACTACACCACCTGCAGCACCACCATCTGTCAACTGGGATGACGACCTAGATGATTTCATGTCATGATCTGTAACATATGTTGTTCATCGGTTTAAGATGTATTCGTATTTAATATTGTTAATGTTGTATTATGCTTGTATGTATGTCTCGTACCTAACTTAGCCCTCTGCTGGGCACGGACATGGCACTGGGAGCTTTTCATGTCACTAGAATACTAAAAAGCACACATTTAATTAATATAACGATAAGAACTAAGAACTAAAAAATGCATTACATAATGTGAACCATCAAATTTTACATCATAATACAACGATAATGAAACACACATCACACATGCAGTGGCATGGCAGAACCCGTTGCAAACTATGGTAAACAGATTCCGGAGTAACCTAACATGCCTTTGGTAATTTAAAAAAAAACAGAACAAACACAACGATGCAGCATGTCACTAGCACTAGGGTATTCCTAGTAGCCGTAACCCCACGTAGCAAACTGCGTTGAGCCTTCTCCGCAGTATCCACCCATTGCAGGTGGTGCAGGCGGTGGTGCCGGAGGCGCAGGGCCCTTCTTCTTGTGACAAGGGCAGTTGCAGTAAGGAATAGTGCATGGTTCATCCTGTGAGCCGGCAGCATTGCTGGTATCATCAACTTCGTCGTCTTTGTTACCCTCGCTCACTTCCTCATAATGGTTCACCTTGCATTCCAGATCAAAGATCTTTATCTGGAGGTACTCGATGAACTCCTGAACAGAATCAATTGGTGCAGGATCGACCCAACTAGTAAAACCACAGTTTTCTAGAGCATCGGAAGACTGCAAAAAAATTTCATGTAAGGTGTCTCATTGAAGAAAAAGAAATAAAACAACCGAGTATTACCCATGCGTGTGGACATTTAAAGAAACGCCGACCGCCATCCATCCAGTCGGTGCACATCTGCACTAAGAAGTCCTCACCATGTCTGCATTTTGGCCACGGTTCTTTATGGTTATCGTATTGTCGAAGAAGAGTTTCATTGGTAAATTCACTCTTTTGCTGTGGCGGAAACTCAAACACTGGTTCCGGAAAGGAATCAGGTCCAAGAGGCCCCTCCCATATTATGGGGTCTCCCTTTCTTCCCCCTTTTCCTTTGCCAAAACCGTAGTAATTCTTCCCGCTAGACCCACCTCTAGACATTGGGTATACAATGAGCTTTGGTGTTTGAGTGCTGCTGGGAGTTCACAAACTTCGGAGTATTTATAGGCGCACAATGGTCTGATACCCGGAGTGTGCAGTGTAAATACACCTAAAAAGCCTACATGACAACACAGTGAAGAGGCTAGATGACCTAACACTGAAAAGGCTAGATTCGATTCTCGAAATGACTACTCGATGCATATCTGTGCAGCCACTTACATATGGAACCAAAACTCCTTTCCAGAGGTTTATCTATGGCGCTAGATGTGCACTTAAAGGCAGAAAGATCTACTCCATTTGGCCCATACAAAACATTGTAGTCACCATAAAATACTTGAAACTGCATCTTGCTCGACATATCTGTATATCACATAATACTTATCGAGTTATACTCTTTACTTCACTACCTTATTCAATAATCCGTAAAAACTAAGTATGAAATTCAACTACAACGTATAAGTATTCATAACTACGTGATGACACTCAAATTCTATACTACATATGCCAAATTCTATTCTAAATCATAATTAATTTATAAACACGTCTCTAATAGTACTGCAATTGTAATAATAAATGCGTAGTACTAATTTTCTAAACTAATTTACTACTACGTAACTACAAACTGAAGTATCATTAAACTCCTACTTAAATGATTCTACTACATCACTAATTAAATTAAATTACTCACCCCTACTCAAATTACTCCTACTTAAATGCGTACTACTTAAATGGAAAAATATATAAACTAAATGTACTAACCTGCAGATCACAAGTGCTGAATCCGGCAGGGCTTCGCCGCTTCCCTTCTCCTCACCCCTCTCTTTTTTTCTGGATTTTTGGTGGAATTTTCGGGCTCAAATGAGGAGGGATGGGGGGTTGGATGCTTATATAAGGGGGGTACCCCGGTTGTCCGGGGGGGGGGGGGCGACAGGCCCCCTGCTGCGCCCGTGGGCGGGCCCCAGTGGTCGCCCGAGGGGGGGGCGACAGGCCCCCCTGTCGCCCGTGGGGGGGGGGCGACAGGCGCCCTTTTTTCCAGGGACCTCGTTGCAAATTTAAAGAAAAAAATTACATTTAGGGCCTATCGCCCTATGGGGGGGGGCGACCGGGGGGTATTTCTGAAAATTTTCAAAACAGACATATATTTTTGAAATTTTGATTTTTTTAAATATAAAAAAGAAAAAACGGCCACACACACGCTGGGTGCGCAGGCCCGATGGCTTGACCATGATCCACCAGAGCTCCAGCGATTTTTTCTTTTTATATTTAAAAAAAATCAAAATTTCAAAAATATATGTCCGTTTTGAAAATTTTCGAAAGTATACCCTGGTCACCCTTGGTGGGGGGGGGGGGGGGGGCGACAGGCCCTAAATGTAATTTTTTTCTTCAAATTTGCAACGACGTCCCTGGCCGGGGGGTGCGTGGGGACAGGGGGGCCTGTCGTCCCCCCCACGGGCGACAGGAGTGGGGCCTGTCGCCCCCCTCGGGCGACAGGGGCCTGTTATCGCCATAAATTAACAGGATTAATTTATGGGCCGAAAGCAGGATGAGCTTAAAGCAGAAGACTGAAGAAGACTTGTAAATCGGCTCCTGCGTGAGCATCTAGGCCACATGGGCAATGTATCTTTAGATTTAGTTCAAGGTTAGAGATAGAGTCCGATCGGGACAAGATTAGTTTAGATTGTTTCCCAAGTCTCCGGACTATAAATATGTATCCTTTGTTATTCGTAAAAAAGAGCGTCATCACGACTCGCAAACAATAACTCTCGGCGCATCGCCACCCCTAATCCTAGGGTTTCATCCAAGTAAGTGCCATGCTGCCCTGATCGCTTCTTGCGATCAGGGCAGTATTGTTCTTGCTTTTACCTTGGTATTACTCGTACTGAAGTGTTTTTAATGGCGAGTAGTATTAGTTATCCTGATGTTCGTAGCATGGCTTTTAGTAGATCAGTTGTGCTTCGTTGCTTATCATCTACGAATATCATGTTGTCTCTGTGCAGTCACGTTTCAATCTCATGCTAGTTCTTGTCGCATAGAATTAGTTGCACAGAGGCAACACCCTGCTTCTTTTATATCTAGTAGATCTGATCTGTTATGGTTTGCTCTTATCTTAAGAGTTGGCGTAATATCTGCTAGGTTAGGCCTTGCAAACGGATTGGATGATCCGGTGGTGTAATAGATGCTTTATCTTAGCCTTGATAGGGATTGTTCCGGGAATCGGCTCTTGCTAGTTCTTAGGCCTCTGTTTTGGGTTGTGGTTTAGTTGTCTGTTATGTTCATTAGGCCTAGTCACGTGTAGGATGTTCCGATCAAGCAGTGAAGCTGTTACCATCGTGGATTAGATCAATTAGATTTATTTGAAGCAGTTTTATAGTTATTTGCTTTATTTATCATATCTGGATACAATCAGATCCCATCTGACACCGGGACTCGATCGGCTCTTTAAAGCCGATGCAAGAGTCGTCCCGGGGAGCCGACCACGGCTCGGACTTACGTTTACACGTGTCTTTGTATGCAGGAAACTGTTTGGAGCACGTCTACACCTTCCTGATCGGGTATAGGTTAGGTGGCACGCCCGGTTTTCACACATCCTCCGGGCGCGTGACGGAATTGCGGGCCGTCGACGAGGGAGCAGTGCCTGCCAGCGCCCCAGCAACCTCCCGGCTCTTCATGTTGCCCATCGCTGCTCGCCGGTGGGTAATTGATCATCCGTGCCAATACCATCAATCTTGATATCACCCTTGTTCACATGATCTCTAAGAAAATGATGGCGGATATCAATATGCTTGGTTCTTGAATGTTGAACCGGATTAGTAGCAATCTTCACGGCACTTTCATTATCACATAACAAGAGAATTTCATCAAATTTCACACCATAGTCAAGAAGAGTTTGCTTCATCCATAAGAATTGTGCACAACAACTTCCGGCTGAAATATATTCTGCTTTGGCGGTTGAAAGAGCCACGGAATTTTGCTTCTTTGATGACCAAGATACAAGAGATCTTCCAAGAAATTGACAACCACCGGAAGTGCTCTTCCTATCAACCTTGCACCCCGCATAATCTGAATCCGAGAATCCAACCAAATCAAAATGAGCACCCTTGGGATACCATAAACCAATATTAGGAGAATATTTCAAGTATCTCAAGATCCTTTTGATGGCGGTTAAATGACATTCTCTAGGTGCGGCTTGAAATCGTGCACACATGCAAACACTAAACATGATGTCGGGCCTAGATGCAGTCAAATAAAGCAAACTATCAATCATAGAACAATAAAGCTTTTAGTCAACCGTTTTACCTTCCTCATCTAGGTCGAGATGCCCATTGGTGGCCATAGGAGTCTTGATTTGTTTTGCATCTTCCATACCAAATTTCTTCAAGATATCCTTCACATATTTTGATTGACACACAAAGGTGCCTTCCTTGAGTTGCTTGATTTTAAGTCCAAGAAAGAAACTCAATTCACCAATCATGGACATCTCAAATTCCCTAGACATCATTTCACCAAATTCCTCACAAAAACTTGGGTTAGTTGAACCAAAAACAATATCATCAACATAAATTTGACAAACAAACAAATCTTTACCAATATCTTTAGTGAACAAAGTAGTATCAATCTTACCAATTTTGAAGCCCTTAGATATAAGAAAATCCCTCAATCTTTCATACCAAGCTAGTGGAGCTTGCTTAAGACCATAAAGAACTTTAGAGAGCTTATATACATGATTTGGCTTCTTTGGATCTTCAAAACCGGGAGGTTGCTCAACAAAAACAAGTTCACTAATCTTGCCATTCAAGAAAGCACTTTTCACATCCATTTGAAAAAAGTTTTATGTTGTGAGAGCAAGCATAAGTTAATAAAATTCTAATAGCTTCTAATCTAGCAACGGGAGCGAAAGTTTCACCGAAATCCAAACCTTCGACTTGAGTGAAGCCTTGAGCTACCAATCTTGCCTTGTTTCTCACAACCATTCCATCTTCATTTTGCTTGTTTCTAAAGACCTATTTAGTGCCAATAACATTATAATTCTTGGGCCTCTCAACTAGATCCCAAACTTGATTCCGGGTGAAATTATTTAATTCTTCATGCATAGCATTCACCCAATCCGGGTCTTTCAATGCTTCATCTACACGATTAGGTTCAAGAAAAGATACAAAAGAATAATGTTCACAAAATGAAGCAATGCGAGATCGAGTTTGGACACCCTTACTAATATCACCCATGATTTGATCCACCGGGTGATCCTTTGCAAGAGTATGATGAATTCTTTGAGGAACAATGGGTTCTTGAGTTGATGAAGAAGGTGCACTAGATGAACCAACTTGATCTTGTACTTGAGAATCATCATTACTTGAATCTTGTACAATTTGTTGTGCTTGATCATTTGAGATAGAAGTTGAAGGATTAACTCTAATAGAGATAGAAGGACCATCTTCATCTTCATCTTCATCTTCTTCTCTTGGTCTAACATCACCAATTGACATATTTTTCATTGCATTTCTCAAACCTTCACTTCTCACATCATCAAGATTTTCTTGTTCATTATGAGAACCATTTGTTTCATCAAACTCAACATCATATGCTTCTTCAACAATGCCATGAGTTTTGTTGTAGACCCAATAAGCCTTACTACAAGATGAATATCCAAGAAGAAAACCCTCATCACATTTGCTTTGAAACTTTGATAACCGAGTTCCCTTCTTGAGAATATAGCATTTGCAACCAAACACTCTAAAATATGAGATATTTGGCTTTCTTCCAATGAGCAACTCATATGGAGTCTTGTTATGAAATCTATGGCAATACAATCTATTAGAGGCATGACAAGCCATGTTGATTGCTTCGGCCCAAAAGCTATCTGAAACATTGTATTCGGAGAGCATTGATCTTGCCATATCAATCAAGGTTCTATTTTTCCTCTCAACAAGACCATTTTGTTCCGGAGTGTACTTGGTTGAGAATTCATGCTTGATTCCTTTCTCATCACACCATTCCTCAACTCTTGTGTTTCTAAACTCACTTCCATTGTCACTCCTCACTTTCTTCACCTTGAGCTCAAATTCATTTTCGGCCCTTGTGAAGAATTTCTTGAATGTGTCATATGTATCGGCCTTGTCATGAAGAAAGAAAACCCATGTATATCTTGAGTAATCACCCACTACCACAAGATAATAGCAATTCCCACCAATACTTCTATATGTTGTAGGACCAAATAAATCCATATGCAATAATTCCAATGGTCTCTCGGTTGACATGACGCTCTTAGTGGGATGAGTATTTCCAACTTGCTTTCCGGCTTGACATGCACTACATAACTTATCTTTTTCAAACTTCACATTCTTCAAGCCAACTACTAAATCATGCTTCAAAAGTCGGTTGAGTTGCTTCATGCCAACATGACCAAGCCTTCTATGCCATAACCAACCCAAGGATGATTGAGTGAACAAGCAAGTAGACAAGTTTGCCTCTTTGGTAGCAAAATCCACAAGATATACATCCTCATGTCTAAATCCTGTAAAGATGTGATCTTTTCCATCCAAGCTAGTCACTACCACATCATCTTTAGTGAAACTACACTTATATCCAAAATCACAAAGTTGAGTGACCGCTAAGAGATTAAACTTGAGAGAATCAACCAACAATACTTTTGAAAGAGAAAGATCGCTTGAGATAGGAATTGTACTAACTCCTTTGACTTTGCCCCAGCTATTGTCACCAAAGATGATGTCACTATAGCCACCCACATTCTCATCTAGAGAGGAAAACATCATTGGATCTCCGGTCATGTGTTGAGTGCATCCACTATCAAGCACCCAATGTCTTCCTCCGGACTTGTAATTCACCTTTGCACCACCCTTTGCCATAAGACAATGTGGTGTAGAGAAGAGTGATGGAGCCTCCTTGATGGCAATCCCGGCAACTCCCTTGGATGGCTTGTCGCCATCACCATCATCATCATCATCGGAGCTTGCATCGGAATCCCATTCAACAAAATAAGCTTGGCCATTTTTCTTCTTCTTGATGAACTTCTTCTTCTTTTCATCATTTTTCTTATCCTTGTTCTTGTTTGGACAATTGACAATGATATGACCTACTTCACCACATTGGAAGCAAGTCTTGTCCACAAAAGGATTTTTTCTTGATGATTGACCTCTCTTGCCAAAGTTCTTCTTGCTCATCATTCTATTGAATCTCTTGACAAAGAGAGCCATCTCCTCATCTGATTCTTCTTCTTGGCACCCATTTTCTTCTTCATTTTTGCTATCTTGAGCTTTGAATGCCACACTTTTCTTTTTCACATCAATTTCTCCACCATGAGCTTCATCTTGAGATTTCTTGAACATGTCACGGGTGAGAATTTCTCCCAATATTTGTGTGGGAGTTGCGGTCTTCACATTTGACCTTACAAGTAAGGTCACAATTGTGTCATATCTTTCCGAAAGACATCTAAGAAACTTGTGGTTGAAATCCCCATCCGGTACCTCAAATCCAAGTCCCTTGAGGTCATTCACAATGTCATTTAACCGGTTGAACATCTCAGCTATACTCTCATCCTTCTGCAAGATAAATTCACTAAAATTGCCCTTAAGCAAATATAACTTGGCCTCCTTCACACTAGATGTGCCCTCATAAATTTCCATGAGCTTCTTCCATATGTCATTTGCATTTGTGAGACTCTTGACTCTATTAAATTCAGTCACATCAAGAGCACTAAAGAGCACATTAACCCCTTGATCATTTAGTGTCTCATTTTCCACATCTAGGGGTGTCAAACTCTTTGGGTCCAAAATGACATATCCATCACTTACTACTCTCCATAGCTTTCTACTCATGGCTTTGAGATGAGCCGACATCCTAGTCTTCCAATAATCAAAATTGTTCCCATCAAAGAACGGTGGCTTCCCAACATGAATCCCATGATCACTAGTCATTGTTCTACTCCAAGATGGTTAAATCCGTAATTAATGGAGTACTTAGCTCTGGTACCACTTGTAGGATCAAGAACACCGACTAGAGGGGGGTGAATAGGCGGTTTAAAATCTAAAGCCAACAACACTAGAGAAATTTAATTAGTAACAAAGGAAAGCCCTATGTCATGCTATTACTATCTCTAGATGGGTTTGCAACCTAGGGTGACAAGATACAAAATAAGCTTTAGTAAAGTAAATTGCTCAAAGTAAAAACAAGAATTAAAGTGAGCAAGAGAAGTAACCAAGCTTGACACAAGAATTTATCCCGTGGTGTCCATGACTTGCCGGTCACCCCTAATCCACGTTGAGGTGGATTCCAAGAATCAACCGCTCCTCTATCAAGAACCTCTTGATCTTGAGCCGGCTTGAATCAAGGAACCGTTCCCCACCTCGATTCTACTAGAGTTGCTCTTCACCACTCCGGTGAGGTGATTACAAGACCTCTCACAACCGAAATCGGGGCTCCTCAACAATCTCCTTGGAGGTGCTCCACGAAATCCTCTTCTCCAAGCCGTCTAGGGAGCGGCAACTCCCAAGAGTAACAAATTGATGACGCTTGCTTGAAGTTTCCCTAATGCCACAAAGCTCAAACTCTTGATGCAATGCACTAGGAAGCTCTCACACCCTCAAGAATGCAATCTCTATGCAAGTGTGTGTGAGAGAGGGATGCCTTAGCTCTATGATGTCAAGTATGCAGTCCAAATAGCTAAGTGAGCTACCCAATGGCCGGGCATTGGGTATATATAGACACCCCTTCAAAAACTAGCCGTTACACTCTTTTCTGTGAAGTCGCGGACCGTCCGCGTTTCAAAAACTGGACTGTCCGCCGTTATAAATCAGTGAGTCAGAGTGCATTTAATGCGTGTCAGAACTAGCCGTTAAGCCCTGGCGGACCGTCCGCGCTCCAGGTGCGGACCGTCCACAGTGAGTGTTCCACACCACCAGAGACGAACATCGTCTCTGGTACAATTTTGAAATTAGCCTGCGGACCGTTCGCGCCTCAGGAGCGGACCATCCGCAGTTCATCCTTGAAAAACCACCAGAGACAACAATGTCTCTGGTACAAATTGTCAAAAAGCCGGCGGACCGTCCGCGCCCCAGGGGCGAACCGTCCGCCGTACATATCATAAGCCCAACTAGAGAAAACACCCTCTCTGGTACAATTTGAGTTAGAGCTACGGACCGTCCGCCCACCTGGGCCGGACTGTCCGCCAGTCACCTCTAAAAACCACCAGAGCCAAACATGCTCTCTGGAACGATTACGGACCGTCCGCGCCCCAGGGGGCGGACTGTCCGCGCTTGTGCAGTCAGCTCTCAAACTTGTTCTTTTTCAAATCTTTTCAAAACGTCGTTAGCCCTCATGCATGCACCTAGATATTTTGAGCAAAATGGCACTAAAGACCCGTCAAGCATGAGTACACAACCCCTCTTGATAGTACGGCTATCTATCCAATAAATCCGGTCATTTTTCATCCACTAAACGCCTTGTGACCGGTAAAATGCAAAGCCCTATTTTATACCTTTGCCTTGAGCCCGAGCTTTGCTCATCATCTCCAAAACTCCATACGTTCACAACCAAATCTCTTTCATTCGTGGATCAACCTATACTCATTATCTCAAACGAAATCGTTAATCCACAAACTGTTTTGAAAATATATGTCCGTTTTGAAAAATTTCAAAAACATACCCCGGTCGCCCTATGGGGGGGCGACAGGCCCTAAATGTAATTTTTTCTTCAAATTTGCAGCAAGGTCCCTGGCCAGGGGCGCGCGGGTGCAATAGAGGGCCTGTCGCCCCCCCACGGGCGACAGGGGGGGCCTGTCGCCCCCCTGCGGGCGACCGGGTCTTACCCCCCTATATAAGCATCCTACCCCCATTCCCTCCTCATTTGAGCCAAAAATTCCACTAAAAATCCAGAAAAAAAGAGAGAGGTGAGGAGAAGGGAAGCGGCGAAGCCCTGCCGGATTGCGCACTTGTGATCTGCAGGTTAGTACATTTAGCTTATGTATTTTTTCCATTGGTATTATAGAGTAATTTAATTTAATTAGTGCTATAGTATAACCATTTAAGTAGGAGTTTAATGATACTTTAGTTACGTAGTAGTAAATTAGTTTAGAAAATTAGTACTACGCATTTATTATTACAATTGCAGTACTATTAGAGACATGTTTATAAATTAATTACGATTTAGAATAGAATTTCGCATATGCAGTATAGAATTTGAGTGTCATCACGTAGTTATGAATACTTATATGTTGTAGTTGAAATGCATACTTAGTTTTTACGGATTATTGACTAAGGTAGTGAAGTAAAGAGTATAACTCGATAAGTATTCTGTGATATACAGATATGTCGAGCAAGATGCAGTTTCAAGTATTTTATGGTGACTACAATGTTTTGTATGGGCCAAATGGAGTAGACCTTTCTGCCTTTAAGTGCACATCTAGCGCCATAGATAAACCTCTGGAAAGGAGTTTTGGTTCCATATGTAAGTGGCTGCAGCGTGGGTTCCGTGTTGATCCATTGACACATGTGATGACCGTCCAGTCTCTTGTTAATTGGGAGGTAGAAAGTGATTTATGGGAATTGATGATGATACACAGCACTGATGACTGGCAGAAGTACATGCAAGCAGCTCTAGAGCGTGGGTGGCCTCTGGCCATTCTTGTTCAAATCCGGGAGAAGACACAAAATGAAATCCAACATGGTGCAGATCAAGCAACTCCGAGTATTCGAATAGAGACCAACTATGTTGAGCAAGATGAGTCAGAAGAGATAGAGAACAAAAACATCGGACCATAGGGCCTTGCTGATGAGGGAGAGAGGATACATAGCATTGTGGACGAGATGGAGGCAGAAGACCAAACCGCAATAGAGATGGAAGAATATGAGGGCTCATCTGATGACGAGCAGTACTCATTGCCAACAGAGTGGAAGGAGCATGGTTTTGGCAATCATGTCGCAGAAGACGTACGAAATCAGGAGTGAGAGTACAGAGGGAATGAGGTAGTGCAAGGTGCAATATATCCAAACATTGAAGCCGTAAAAGATGCTGTGAGACTATGGACAATATCATTGAAACGAGAATTTAGAGTCGTAAAGTCTGGCAGTAAAGAATATGAAGTGAAGTGTGTGAATGATGGATGTCCATGGCGAGTACATGCATTCAATGGAAAATGGAAGTCGAACTGGAAATGTTCCATTGTGACAGAGCACACTTGTTTGCTGTCAGAAGTTCTTCCCTCGCATCGCAATATATCATGCGACTTCGTTGCAAAGCAAATATATGGGTTGGTTATGGACAACCTAAATTATGAGCCAAAAATGATTATTCGACACATTGAGCAGACTTACCAGTACACCATTAGTTATTTGAAGGCATGGCGGGCTAAACAAAGGGTGTTCGAGATGCGGTTCGGCACATACGAGGCATCATATGATAACCTAACTCGTATGTTATCCCAGGTTGCTGCTAGAAATCCTAGAAGCTTTTATGACACATACCTCGTACCAGCCGTGACTAGGGGGCAAAGTATTCTGCAACGAGCCTTCTTTTGCCTAGGTGCCTGTGTTAGGGCATTTCAGTGTTGTCTTCCGGTGATCTGCATTGATGGCACATTTCTGACTGGAAGGTATAAAGGTCAGATACTCACCGCAATCGGGGTAGATTGCAACAACCAAATAGTTCCGCTCGCATTTCCATTTGTTGAGAATGAGAACTTAGACAGTTGGTATTGGTTCCTTGAACGAGTGAAGGTTCATGTTGTTGCTGCACGTCCAGATGTGTGCCTTATTAGTGATAGGCATGCAGGTCTGCTGCAATCAATACTGAAATTGCAACGTGGAACTGCGACAACGCCTCCATTGTGGCCCGATGTCCAAAACAGGTGGTGCATTAGGCATATGGGTGCAAACTTCTATGACCACTTCAAGAACAAGGATCTTAAGAATATGTTTAAGAGGTTGTGCATCCAAAATCAACAGAGAAAATTCAATGCATTATGGCAGATGCTTGATCAGTTGACTGCAGAGCTAGTGAAGGTAAGGGCATCAGGAGCAAGCATGAGTCAGGCTGCAGAGGCTAGGGATTCAATTGAGAAGCCATTTTCACACTGGATTCGAGGTGCACCTAAGGAGAAATGGTCATTCCTTTATGATTCTAACGGAATACGGTATGATATTCAGACAACGAACCATGCAGAGTGTTTCAATATGGTTATGCGTTCTTGTCGTGCATTTCCTCTTGTGGGAATTGTTGAGTTCATCATGTATGGGTGCATAAAGTATTTCAGATAGCATTACACGGCTGCAAGCATAAACATCAGCTACCCCCAAATTTAGTTTTGCACAAGAGTGACACAATATATGCAACAGAAGATTGAAAAGGCCAAACTGCACCGCGTCATATCGACAGGTACAATGGAGCATATATTTGAGGTTCTATGCAAGGATAGAACTAGTCGTGGTATCCGTAGAGATAGGGTGGTACATGAGAGTTTGATTACAGTAGATGGCAAAGCCTTCTGCTCGTGCATGAAGCCTAAGTTATTGCATTTGCCATGCTCGCATCTCATTGCGGCATGTGCAGAGTCTGGGTTGCAACCAGGAGTATTTGTTTCACCTTACTTCAGCAAGAAAACAGCTGTATCCACCTGGGGACATGAGGTATACGGGATTGGAATAGTGGGACCTTTCATTCAAGATAATGAGAATAAGATGTTCATTCCTGATCCAGCCACTAAGAAAGGCAAAGGCCGGCGTCAGACGCATCGTATTCGGAATGGTATGGACGAGTCCGAAGCAAGCAGGGCACAAAAGCGTTGCAGCCAATGTGAAGCATTGGGTCACAACTACAAGAAGTGTCCTCAGAATGCACTTCACGATGTTGTTGACGTCGGTCCTTCCGAAAATCCCAGAGATGGAGCACCTCCTACGTTCAGACGACCATCAGCGAGAATTGCTCGTGGAAGGCACTCGGTGTCATGATCCACCAGTGTGCAGTTTGTACCTATATACTAATCGTGCGTGGAGTTTGTATCAAACATATCTGTAATATGTAGTAATCGTGTGTCTAGTTTGTATGGAACAAATCTGTAATGTATAAATATCGTGCGTAGAGTTTGTATCGAACCTATCTGTAATATGTAGTAATCGTGCGTGGAGTTTGTATCGAACCTATCTGTAATGTATAAATATTACGCGTCCAGTTTGTATGGAACATATATGTACCTCTGTGTTCTCATATATTTTTGAATGCAGGTATGGAGATGGACTCCTTGCGAGACCCAGTTATCGACTCGAGCCACAGGTCTTACTTTGCAGCAGTTGAGCACCGAGCCCTAGAGGTGCTACGTCCTCGTCCACCCGGGGAGGCGATCTCTATACACCACGATTGGGTTGACAGGTATGTAATGAAATATTATTGTTTATCACTTATGTATTCGTCGGTATTCCTTTGTTTCGACAATTTTGTTTATTGCAGGTTACGTGAGTCCGGTCTACTGACTCTGGGCCATCTTGTCGAGGGTGGGCCTATTCAGCTTGACCGATCCCTCCTGACAGCGCTCGTTGACAGATGGAGGCCGGAGACACACACGTTCCACCTCCCGTGTAGGGAGATGGCTCCTACGCTGCAGGACGTGGCCTACCTCCTCGGCCTCTCTATCGTCGGGGAGGCTGCAGGTCCGCGTGTGGTGGCAGCCTCGTGGAAGGATGACCTGGAGGCCCGTTTTGCCCTGGTTGACCGCGTGGAAGAAGCAGGTCCGATCGACCCGCACCCGCGAGCAGCAGGTCCTTCGAAGACCTGGTTCCTACAATTTACAGTACGTATTCATTGCATATTTAAGTTTAATTGTTACAATTCACATGTTGCATTGTCAGTTGAAACCATTAATCTTAATTGTTTATGCAGCCTGCCCTGTTGGCTGCGGATGCAGACGAGTATAGTGTGACCAGATCGCTGGAGGTGTACCTACTTTGGTTGTTTGGTTACATCATGTTCAACAACACTCATGGCAACTCGGTCGATAGGATTCTCCTTCCGTATGCACGGGAGATTGCGGATGGGGACGAGGACGTACCGGCCTACAGCTGGGGTGAGGCGGTACTTGCAGCCACTTACCGTGGACTCTGCGACGGCTGCATGAAGACACATGGGAACGCTATCCTGGTGGGGTGCCCACTACTACTACAACTTTGGTCTTACGAGAGGCTAGCGGTTGGTCGGCCCATCGTCAGCCACGAGCCATACCACGAGGCCATGTACGGCGACGAGGAGGACGACAGGCCCACTATGGGAACTCTGTGGATCTGGCGTTATGTACGTTCGCAACAAATCTAATTTTGTTATTCATTGTTACATGATGCATTAGCGCACCTTTAATTTTACTTATTCGGACTGCAGAGGTCCTGGGCGCATGCGCAGGTTAGACGCACATATCCTGAGTTTGTTTCGGAGCTCGACATGCTGACGCCCGAGGATGTTGTCTGGGAGCCTTACAACTCTGAGGCTGTGGCTACCCGTGCACCAGCAGGCCTGTGGTTTACTACAGCCGTCCTGGTTTACGACATCGCGGTTGAGGCATATTGCCCCTGGAGAGTCAGGAGACAGTTTGGGCAGCGCCAGGAGTTTCCGGTGCCCACCGCGTTGGAGCGTGTCAGTCGCCAGGACCATAGGTAATTATGAATGAACTTGGCTCATACATTCGTGTCGAATTTAACGATTCTTCGTGGTCCACTTTTGTAGGTTGTCAAGGAGTGGCTTGCCGTACTCTGATGATTGGCTCACCAAGATGCAGCCGTGGGTGGACCAATGGGATAGCTATGGACCGCTTATTTGTATCCGATGTTTATGATTGTGGTAGTTTACTTGTCATTTGTTTCTATAGATACTATTGATGTGAACTTGTTATATTTGTGGGTTCCATAATGCTCGTGAAATAAGGGAAGTTCTTGTGAATTTTTTCCGTGATTTAATGAAGGACAAGTTAGGTGCGGTAGGAGTTAGCGGCCGAGATCCCACCGACGATGATGACGACTACCGTATACAGTGTAAACTTCGTGACATGCTCGAATAGCTCAAAATAGGGACCATAGTGTATCTAGCTGCGAGTACGAGATCACAGGTTGCCACTGCTCAGCACGGCGATCACGGGTTTCCCACATGTCGCATTGTTTGCCCAGACATACGTGACAAAAGATGTGACAACACGGCAACCACACCAGCTCACCTTCAAAGCAGTCTCTCTAGCGAGGAGAACGGACTTGTCATTCTACATCGAAGGTCTGTGGCGTGTAGTGGGGAAGGCGGCATCTAGGCGCGATCGGCCGAGCGGCAGCAATGCAGTGCTGTTTGTCTGCATGCACTTAGATGCTCTACATGCACAGAGATGCATCGAGTAATCAGTTCGAGAATCGAATCTAGACTTTTCAGTGTTAGGTCAGCTAGCCTCTTCACTATGTTGTCATGTAGGCTTTTCAGATGCATTTACACTCCACACTCCGGGTATCAGACCTTTGTGCACCTATAAATACTCCGAAGTTTGTGAACTCCCAGCAGCACTCAAACACCAAAGCTCATTGTATACCCAATGTCTAGAGGTGGGTCTAGCGGGAAGAATTACTACGGTTTTGGGAAAGGAAAAGAGGGAAGAAATGGATAAGCATAGAGTGAATTTACCAATGAAACTCCTCTTCGTCAATACGATAAGCGTAGAGAACCGTGGCCAAAATGCAGACATGGTGAGGACTGCTTAGTGCAAATGTGCACCGACGGGATGGATAGCGGTCGGCGTTTCTTTAAATGTCCACACGCATGGGTAATACTCAGTTGTTTCATTTCTTTATCTTCAATGAGACACCTTACATGAAATTTGTTTTGCAGTCTTCCGATGCTCCAAAAAACTGTGGTTTTACTAGGTGGGTCGATCCTGCACCAATTGATTCAGTTCAGGAGTTCATCGAGTACCTCCAGATAAAGATTTTTGATCTGGAATGCAAGGTGAACCATTATGAGGAAGTGAGCGAGGGTAACAAAGATGACGAAGATTATGATACCAGCAATGCTGCCAGTTCACAGGATAAACCATGCACTATTCCTTACTGCAACTGCCCTTGTCACAAGAAGAAGGGCCCTGCGCCTCCGGTACCACCGCCTGCACCACCTGCAATGGGTGGATACTGCGGAGTAGAATCAACGCAGTTTGCTACGTGGGGGTACGGCTACTAGGACAACCCTAGTGCTAGTGACATGCTGCATCGTTGTGTTTGTGTGGCAGCCCCACCTAAATTAATCCGGCTTAAGTGCGCTATACATCACCGAAACGGTAACTAGGGTTAACACGCACTTAAAATGGAGTAATCCGGCAGTGCTGTCGGGTAAAATCTCGATTAAACCACTTGAACAGGATCGACAAAGCAGTCCAGAGAATGCAACATTCCACAAATTTTACAGCACAGAGTATGAAATTGTATTAATATTACAAACCAAGTTTGAATTTATAAAAGTACAACAGAGTTTAAGTTTGACGGAAAACGAACGATAGTCTAGGGACGAAACAAGACGTCATGATGAAGCCCGTACATGACGTCAGCCACATCCTCAGATGTACCACCTGAAAAACAAAGCCACAAGCACGGCTGAGTATACTAATACTCAGCAAGGCTTACCCGACTAAGGGTATACTTAGCCCTTTATCTAGACATGCAAGGCTTTTGGCTTGAGGGGTTTGTTTTGCCGAAAAGCAATAAAGAGTAGATCCTTAATTTCAGGTTTTAGCTTTCAAATTCTAGTTCAATTAACCAGCCTAGGTGAGCATCTATCCAATAGCATACATGGTGGGAAAAAATTATCTTTCATCATCCAACCAACCATATTCATCATCATCATCATCTTTCACTTTTTACTGTATGTGGCAAAAGGGTTAAGCAGTCCCAAACCGTGGGAAGTGGACGATTCGAATCGAATTTGTTAACTTGGCCAGGCAGACCTAACACACACGCATGGGGATCGACATCTCGATTTGCCCACGCGACTTTTCCCCTTTCTTTCCGGGTTGTGGATCAGAGTCACCCACTTCGAGTACAAGAATACACGCCACAGTACGTCGGGTCGTGAGCCTTCTTGCACCCGCATGTGGCCGCATGAGAACAACGTTCAAAGTGGGTGAGGGAGAAGTCCACTCGCCGGGCCGATCAGGTACTTAAGCTTACAAATTACCATATTTCTCGGCATGTGGTTAGTACGTTCAAAAGCTTAACCACCACTACCACACACTGCGGCCTTATCCGTTTTCACTAAACATACGGGGTATCACAAGTAGCACAACCCTGCCCGTGAGCCTTATAGTTGTAGTATGTAGTAGACATTCAACTCCTATAATTCTTGCGAGTGACAGAAAATCACTCGACTTCTACCGAACCATTAGCCTAGCCAACTAGCGACCTACACATACTAGTGTTCAAGCATAGGTACCTAGGATCATGCAGCTAAGGTTCCAAGCAACTCCTGTAAACTTAAATGCGCAAGTAGATAGGAATAATAATAAGTTGCATAAATTTAAAATATATAGGACATGCTCCGGGGCTTTCCTAGGATTAACACTAGGTCATTGTTAGTTAGAGGCTTCTGGAGTCGGGTTCGGGTTCTCCACGGCGTCTGCGAAGTTCACTCAAGCTTCTCCTGGACCTTCTTCGGCTTCAGGCACCAGCTCGTACGTTCCGTCTGGTATGTTCGTCGGCTCTATATGAATGCATATGTATGAATTGAAGATAAAGCATTTATTTCTTGACATAGATGGAGATCAATCAAACTCAAGTTGGAGGGTGCTACTACTTTCTTTTTCATCCAGTTGGGCAGTCATTTATAGAGTAGGAATTTTATCTATACTAACTCATAAAAGAGCTAGTTGTGTTGTTTTTCTTTTATATAAGTACAGAAAAAACATTTCTACCTAAAAATAATTCTCTAGGCTAGGGAATGTAAGTGCTGGTAATGATATTTGAACTAAAGATTGGATTCCTTAAGATGAGCTTGCTATAAAATTTTCAGAACTAGAAGAGCTATACAACAGACATGAGAAATAAGATTCCTTTCTAAAGCATGTATAAGATAAATTTATAAAGAGTAAACTATTAAGTTTCAGAAGCTCAACATTTGCAGGCATGCTCAGATATTCAATTAAGGTCTACAGTAAAAATATCTGATTTTTCCCTGCATAAACCTATTTTTCACTAATTAATGCAATCCTCCTTAATAAAAATCACTTGGGCAAGTTGGGCTCAACTAAAGATTCTCAAACTTTTTCTGTAGTAATTAGGAACCAAATTAAAGGTACTGTAAAAGTTTCAACTCATGAAACACAGTAGACAACTTGAAGAAATAAAACTATTTCAATTAGGCACAAAACAAGATTTCATTAAAACTATAGCTAAGCATGAGAAATGACCATGAAATTTTTATAGTAACACTAAAATCACATGTATATTCTACCATAAAAATTTCACAGCATGACTTGGCTTCAAACATCAGTTAGTAAAAAGGTAAGAACAACTAGTCTTTTATGCACTATTAAACATAAATCTATTTTTGTAGCAAAAATTTCTAACTAAGACATGTCATATTATGGTTCCAGATTGTAGAGATTTTAATAAGGATTCCAAAAGGTATTTATTTACTATTTAAGGATTTTTCTACGATTTTTAATTGAATTTCTAAGTTTACTGCAAAAATTTAAAAACAAAACTAATATTATGTATGGGTCCCTAGAATCTCGCACTGGGAGCCCTGGAAAGATTTGGGGCTCGCAATCGGGTCCCTGGCCGGAGAACAGAGCAGGGGGCGGCGGTTCCCGGCCGGAATCCGGCGGATCCGCTCGCCGGCGGCGAGGGAAAAGAGGGGGAGGGGCACAAGGAAGGGGAGAGGGACCTTAGGCGACGTTCGGGTGGCGCCGAGGCGGACGGGGGCGGGCCGGCCGTGGAGCTCTGCTCCAGGAGGCGGCGGCGGGCGGCGGCGGCGCCGCGCTGGTGAGGAAACAGGGGCACGGAGGGGTCGGCGAGCACCGTTGGAGGGCGTGGAAGCTGTTGGGCGGGTCGGTTCGTGAGGTTGGAGGCCGGATGAGGGGTCTCCGCAGTACCGCAAAGGCGGTGGCGGTGCTAGGCCATGGCGGCGGCTCGCCGGTGAGGCAGGGAGAGGATGGCTGGGCTCGGGAGCTTCTCTGGAGCGAGAGGGTTCCGTTCCCGGGGTCAATTGGAGCCGAGAGAGGGCGGAGGTGGAAGCTCGATAGCGCAGGGACGGCCGGCGGCCATGGCGGCGAGCAGCGGCAGGCGGCGGCGCCCCCCTAGGCAGGGGAGGGCTCGGCCCTTGGCTCTGCAGCAGGGAGCGGAGGTTGAGGGGGTTGAGGCTCGGCACTGCGTCTAGGGGAGGTGCACTTGGGCTGGGAGCCTGGGACGACGGCAAAGGCACGACGGCGAGCGGCGCACGGCGTCGGCGTGTCGAGCAGAGAGGCGTCGAGGGCGCGTGGTACGCTCGCGCAGCGCCAGGGAGGGCTGGTTTTTCAACGAAAATGGGGGCGCAAAGGCGGGTTTGGCCGAGGGCTCGGCGCGTGGCCAACGGCGCCGGCGTGCGGCAGCAAACGCCGTCGTCACGGCGAGAACAGAGAGGGTGGAGTGAGGGGATGGCAGGTGATGGCAGGTCTGTAAATAAAACAAAGTTCAAAACTTTATTTTGTAAACTCAGTTTTTCTCTATTTTCTTGACCTCAAATGAAAAACTTTTGAATACCAGACTTGCTCAAAATTCCGAGATCTACAACTTTTGTTTTAGGAAAAATTTCATTTGAGGCTTCGTTTGAAAGATAAAATTTGAAACTTGAGTACATTTGAAAAGATACTATATGCTTCGAAATTCAAATTTTTCTCTCATTTTTGTGCGGCAACTCGAAAAACTTTGAACACGAAAGTTGTTCATCTATTGAAAACCTACCACTTTATTTTTGGACAAAAATTCATTTGAGCTATATTTTAGAAATTATTTTCAAAATATATTTGTTTAAAATTTGAAAGATTGTTTAAAACCTCGAATACTATGGTTCATTTGACCTGTCATTTTATGTGCAAAATTTCATATATACATAAACACACATACATACACATGCATATTCATACGTTCACATATATTATTTTCCAAAAGAAATACATAGTTTGAGTTTTTCTTGCTTATTAAGCATGAAATCATATTTAATATTTCTTGCTTAGCATCTTAAAACTCTGGGATGTCACAGCCTACCCCCCTTAAAAAGAATCTCGTCCCGAGATTCTAAATGATAGACTCTCGAGGGAAGAGGAGCAGACCAAGCATCAAAGCCAGCAGGACAAAGTCACATTAAAGAATATTGATGTTGACGATATGATCCTTTGCAGATAAGGATTAAGAACTTAGAGAAAGTTTAGGAAACAAAGTATGGTATTATGAGTGGGAGGGATTAACTGTGCCACTGTGTGAACTAATCAAATGTTTTTCCACACTAAAAAGCTTCAGGGCTTCAGTTTTTGCAGCAAGAGTTTGTGGATAATATATGTGAACACAATCACCGTCAAAGTTGGCTGGAAAGGACCGGTGGACCATTCTAGTACTAACATATAGCAAAATTTTGCAGAGAAGAGAGGATCTAAGTCCTGGAAGAATCAATTTCTCAATCTGGTGATGAATCTAGATAGAAAAGAGATCAAGGTGAGTTTTTGCTCAAGGACATTCTTGCTCAAACTGATGATTAAATTAAGCAGTATGATGCGAGATGCATATGCTCGATGACCATGAGAATGATGCATCCTCTAGATATATGATTGCAATGCTGGTGCAATGCAATGACGAAATGTTTTATACGCAATTGAAATGGTGCTTATGACATGACGCAATTGCCATGATGCTGACCCAATTTTGCATACACTCTGATGCAACGATGATGATGCTCTTAATGGATGCATGTATGAGATACACACGCATGATGCACATATGGATAAGTTGATGAAGCACATAGTGCAATGCGCATACCGTATCTATTTTCCCGCGACTAAAACTCGTTAGCCCTATACCCGTGAGTAAGGATTAGAAGTTAGGACACTAATAAGGTTGCATAGAAAGGGATTGCAGTGAGTTACGTCACACATACCTAGACACCAGCGCGCTCCTAGTAGCTCAATCATGTGGCTGCAGCGCACACGAGAGTCTAGGTTCCGTCGCGGCATCAAGGTCACATGACTAAACACCATCACAAGAGAAATCAAGAGTGGCAACCCAATAGTGCCAGCAACGGCAAGATAGGTTAGAGGGAACGGAAGACAACCCACGATGTTATACTCGGACGCATTCCCGTTAAGCAATCTACGGATTCCCGATGATGATGCAAGACCATGCATTGACCAATGATGTGAAGTGATGTTAATGCATGACTGTTACAATAATGACCATATAAAAAAATATTATTGTCATGAATTTTTTTTAAAAAAATTTATACAAAATTAACTGAGCAATAATGAAAAATATAGGATTCAGATGTGGAAATCAAAATAGCCAGCAAGATCAGGCATAACATCAAGAGGAATAGAATGATTATTGATGGGGTTTTGTTAACAAACATCATGGCTTAGCCAGGGAGCCATGAAGGAAAAAGGAACAATGGTTTTGATAGGAATAGATTCAACGCATTGATCAAGGGTTGGATCGATTGACAGGTTAAGATTAACTGTATGGTTCACGCAAGACCCAAAGCCACTAACTTACAAAAGGACCTTCTCAACTCAAGATTGAACTAGCATATTATGTCGGTCGCATTACTACAATAGAAAACCTAGGAGGACATTCAGGTAAAAGCAACACATTTTAGTAAAACAACATAACAAAAAAAATGATCAACCAAACCAAGATATGCCATGATGCATGCACGTCCTATACGTCCTCACAAAACAAAACAACTGCCAAATAGCTTTGGACTTACGGGGTTAGCGCCGGTGGCTTGTCACAAATTATGTCTCTCCCTATATATATAACTAGCCGAATGATATTCGTTCTTAACCTATCGCAATCGGGGTTAGCGTACCTGCAAAAAATTAACAACATATATATATATATTCACGACTGGACCCTTCGTGCCAGCACTCACGAACGGCCCCCATGTGTCCTATGCCACATGGGTAACGCATCTGCAGTTGCCCACATATTCAACCATACATTACCGTTCACCATAGAAACGGCAACCATACAATTTCCGCGGTATGGCCAACGTTAACATACGCCACCGAGATAGCGTATTCACAAGTTCCTTTACTCCCAATATAATCGACTGATGGTCGGTATATTGACAGCAGCTCAAGTAGGCCACTGCTTGAGCACAGCGTTCGGTTCGCATCACCGACGGGAAGGTCAGACTCCCTCAGCTGACTGAGTATACTTTACTCCCAATATAGTCAACCGATAGTTGATATATTGGCAGCACCTCAAGTAAGCCACTGCTTGAGGGCAGCGTTCGGCTCGCATCACCAACGGGAAGGTCAGACTCCCTCAGCTGACTGAGGATCCTTACCTTCTTACCTTAGCGTAGGTGCGTCGTTACATAATTTAAAGGTTGATTGTGCACAAAAGTAAGGTTTGACAGAAATGTAAAGTGCTGGAAGTTAGATATAACTAAACCATAAATAGATAGCCACCTAGCAATACTCCCATAATTTCCCTAGGGCTTTATGAACTATGCACAATCCTTAACGGACCAACGCGTTTGCAAACGCGATTTTTGTGGTCAAGTTTTAAGAAAATAGATTTTTAAGGTTTGTTACACTCTCTGAAGTATGCTTTGCAGCTCTGATACAAGTTGTGGCAGCCCTGCCTAAATTAATCCGGCTTAAGTGCACTAACCATCACCGAAACGGTAACTAGGGTTAACACGCACTTAAAATGGAGTAATCCGGCAGTGCTGTCGGGTAAAATCCCGATTAAACCACTTGAACAGGATCGACAAAGCAGTCCAGAGAATGCAACATTAAACAAATTTTATAGCACAGAGTATGAAATTGAATTAATATTACAAACCAAGTTTGAATTTATAAAAGTACAACAGAGTTTAAGTTTGACGGAAAACGAACGATAGTCAAGCGACGAAACAAGACGTCATGATGAAGCCCGTACATGACGTTAGCCACATCTTCAGATGTACCACCTGAAAAACAAAGCCACAAGCAAGGCTGAGTATACTAATACTCAGCAAGGATTACCCGACTAAGGGTATACTTAGCCCTTTATCTAGATATGCAAGGCTTTTGGCTTGAGGGGTTTGTTTTGCCAAAAAGCAGTAAAGAGTAGATCCTTAATTTCAGGTTTTAGCTTCAAATTCTAGTTCAATTATCCAGTCTAGGTGAGCATCTATCCAATAGCATACATGGTGGGAAACAATTATCTTTCATCATCCAACCAACCATATTCATCATCATCATCATCTTTCACTTTTTACTCTATGTGGCAAAAGGGTTAAGCAGTCCCAAACCGTGGGAAGCGGACGATTCGAATGGAATATGTTAACCTGGCCAGGTAGACCTAACACACACGCATGGGTATCGACATCTCGCTTCGCCCACGCGACTTTTCCCCTTTCTTTCCGGGTTATGGATCAGGGTCACCCACTTCGAGTACAAGAATACACGCCACAGTACGTCGGGTCGTGAGCCTTCTTGCACCCGCATGTGGCCGCATGAGAACAACGTTCAAAGAGGGTGAGGGAGAAGTCCACTCGCCGGGCCGATCAGGTACTTAAGCTTACCGATTACCATATTTCTCGGCATGTGGTTAGTACGTTCAAAAGCTTAACCACCACTACCACACACTGCGGCCTTATCCATTTTCACTAAACAGACGGGGTATCACAAGTACCACAACCCACCCGTGAGCCTTATAGTTGTAGTATGTAGTAGACATTCAACTCCTATAATTCTCGCGAGTGACAGAAAATCACTCGACTTCTACCGAACCATTAGCCTAGTACTAGTGTTCAAGCATAGGTATCTAGGATCATGCAGCTAAGGTTCCAAGCAACTCCTGTAAACTTAAATGTGCAAGTTGATAGGAATAATAATAAGTAGCATAAATTTAAAATATATAGGACATGCTCCGGGACTTGCCTGGGATTAACACTAGGTCATTGTTAGTTAGAGGCTTCTGGAGTCGGGTTCGGGTTCTCCACGGCGTCTGCGAAGTTCGCTCGAGCTTCTCCTAGACCTTCTTCGGCTTCAGGCACCAGCTCGTACGTTCCGTCTGGTATGTTCGTCGGCTCTATATGAATGCATATGTATGAAATGAAGATAAAGCATTTATTTCTTGACATAGATGGAGATCAACCAAACTCAAGTTGGAGGGTGCTACTACTTTCTTTTTCATCCAGTTGGGCAGTCATTTATAGAGTAGGAATTTTATCTATACTAACTCATAAAAGAGCTGGTTGTGTTGTTTTTCTTTTATATAGGTACAGAAAAAGCATTTCTACCTAAAAATAATTCTCCAGGCTAGGGAATGTAAGTGCTGGTAATGATATTTTAACTGAAGATTGGATTCCTTAAGATGAGCTTGCTATAAAATTTTCAGAACTAGAAGAGCTATACAATAGACATGAGAAATAAGATTCCTTTCTAAAGCATGTGTAAGATAAATTTATACAGAGTAAACTATTAAGTTTCAGAAGCTCAACATTTGCAGGCATGCTCAGATATTCAATTAAGGTCTACAGTAAAAATATTTGATTTTTCCCTGCATAAACCTATTTTTCACTAATTAATGCAATCCTCCTTAATAAAAATCACTTGGGCAAGTTGGGCTCAACTAAAGATTCTCAAACTTTTTCTATAGTAATTAGGAACCAAATTAAAGGTACTGTAAAAGTTTCAACTCATGAAACACAGTAGACAACTTGAAGAAATAAAACTATTTCAACTAGGCACAAAACAAGATTTCATTAAAACTATAGCTAAGCATGAGAAATGACCATGAAATTTTTATAGTAACACTAAAATCACATGTATATTCTACCATAAAAATTTCATAGCATGACTTGGCTTCAAACATCAGTTAGTAAAAAGGTAAGAACAACTAGTCTTTTATGCACTATTAAACATAAATCTATTTTTGTAGCAAAAATTTCTAACTAAGTCATGTCATATTATGGTTCCAGATTGTAGAGATTTTAATAAGTATTCCAAAAAGTATTTATTTACTATTTTAGGATTTTTCTACGATTTTTAATTGAATTTCTAAGTTTACTGCAAAAATTTAAAAACAAAACTAATATTACGTATGGGTCCCTAGAATCTCGCACTTGGAGCCCTGGAAAGATTTGGGGCTTGCAATCGGGTCCCTGGCCGGAGAACAGAGCAGGGGGCGGCGGTTCCCGGCCGGAATCCGGCGGATTCGCTCGCCGGCGACGATGGAAAAGAGGGGGAGGGGCACAAGGAATGGGAGAGGGACCTTAGGCGACGTTCGGGTGGTGACGAGGCGGACGGGGGCGGGCCGGCCTTGGAGCTCTGCTCTAGGCGGCAGCGGCGGGTGGCGGCGGCGCCGCTCTGGTGAGGAAACAGGGGCGCGGAGGGGTCGGCGAGCACCGTTGGAGGGCGTGGAAGCTGTTGGGCGGGTCAGTTCGTGAGGTTGGAGGCCGGAGGAGGGGTCTCCGCAGTACCACAGAGGCGGTGGCGGCGCTAGGCCATGGCGGCTGCTCGCCGCTGATGCAGGGAGAGGATGGCCGGGCTCGGGAGCTTATTTGGAGCGAGAGGGTTCCGTTCCCGGGGTCAATTGGAGCCGGGAGAGGGCGGAGGTGGAAGCTCGACGGCGCAGGGACGGCCGGCGGCCATGGCGGCGAGCAGCGGCGGGCGGCGGCGCCCCCTGGGCAGGAGAGGGCTCGGCCCTTGGCTCTGCAGCAGGGAGCGGAGGGTGAAGGGGTTGAGGCTCGGCACTGCATCTAGGGGAGGTGCACTTTGGCTGGGAGGCTGGGGCGACGGCAAAGGCACGACGGCGAGCGGCGCACGGCGTCGGCGTGTCGAGCAGAGAGGCGTCGAGGACGCGTGGCACGCTCGCACAGCGCCAGGGAGGGCTGGTTTTTCAACGAAAACGGGGGCGCGAAGGCGGGTTTGGCTGAGGGCTCGGCGCGTGGCCAACGGTGCCGGCGTGCGGCGGCAAACGCCGTCGTCACGACGAGAACAGAGAGGGAGGAGTGAGGGGATGGAGGTGATGGCAGGTCTGTAAATAAAACAAAGTTCAAAACTTTATTTTGTAAACTCAATTTTTCTCTATTTTCTTGACCTCAAATGAAAAACTTTTGAATACCAAACTTGCTCAAAATTTCGAGATCTACAACTTTCGTTTTAGTCAAAATTTCATTTGAGGCTTCGTTTGAAAGATAAAATTTGAAACTTGAGTACATTTGAAAAGATACTATATGCTTCGAAGTTCAAATTTTTCTCCCATTTTTTGCGGCAACTCGAAAAACTTTAAACACGAAAATTGTTCGTCTATTGAAAACCTACCACTTTGGTTTTGGACAAAAATTCATTTGAGCTATATTTTAGTAATTATTTTCAAAACATATTTGTTTAAAATTTGAAAGATTGTTTAAAACCTCGAATACTATGATTCATTTGACCTGTCATTTTATGTGCAAAATTTCATATACACATAAACACACATACATACACATGCATATTCATACATTCACATATATTATTTTCCAAAAGAAATACATAATTTGAGTTTTCTTGCTTATTAAGCATGAAATCATATTTAATATTTCTTGCTTAGCATCTTAAAACTCTGGAATGTCACAGTTTGTTGTGTTTTTTTAAATTACCTAAGGCATGTTAGGTTAGTCCAGAATCTGTTCACCGTAGTTTGCAACGGGTTCTGCCATGCCACTACATGTGTGATGTGTGTTTCATTACCATTGTATTATGATGTAAACTTGATGGTTCACATTATGTAATGCATTTCTTAGTTCTTATTTCTTATCGTTATATTAATTAAATGTGTGATTTTTTGTATTCTAGTGACATGAAAAGCTCCGAAAATATTAAGAACAAGTTCAAAGATTTCATAGATTCCCGGCTACAACTGTAAATTAATGGTAAAAGTTACAACACACAGAGTCAAGCTCTCAACTGAAAACATAAACAACTAATTGCAGTGGCATGTGCACGCGACAAGGTAATTTCTTGTTGCATCTAAACCTACCATGCCTTATGGAATGTAAAATGCCGGGATTACATGGTACTACTCTACTGAGTGCACCAAGGATATTTGCCCTTCCTAATTGCTTCGGGCCCGGCCTTCTTCGCACGGCGTGCCCTCTCTCGCTTTCTCTCCCTGTCAGCTTCACGTTCCGCCGCCGCCTTACGATCCACCTCCTCCATCCTCTTGCAGATCTCTTCTTGCTCTTTCTTGCGCTTCTCCTCTTGCTGTTCCTCGTGCTTCATTCGGCGCCAATGTTCTGCAGCCCACCTTGCTTGTTGTTCCACAAAGTCCTTTGCCTGCTGCGACTGCATGGCGTCGAACCACTGCATAAAATCACAAAGAGGCGGAGGAGACTTTGTCCAACAAAAATTAGAATCATAACTCAATGTTAGGTCACAAAGAAAAATAGTGTCTGTTGTCCTGCTACCTTGGCCCGGTCTTTGCCGTAGCGCTTAGGTGGATCATATTCATAGTTCTCACACATAAAGAACCTCATGCCGTAGTCATCTCCTAAAACCTCAGATTGCATGAACTTGCATAACGAACCGCAGAAGCACATTGGCACATCAATTCCTTCGGGTACAGTTGCTTCACACTTGCTCCACGGAATGTAGGTTGATCCTGACGAATACATTGGCGCTATAGTAAGGTGCGCCAAATGACGAACAATGATTTCAATAATGCACCAATCGTATACCAAATCGATGCGTGAAAATATAGGTACTGTCATAATTCTATTGCCTTATGCTGCAATATCAATAAGGTACTGTCATAATTCTATTCTAATTCATAATTAATTTAAAAACAAGTCTGTAATAGTACAGAAATTGTAATACTAAACGAGTGTTCTAAAGCACCAAATCTAATTCAGTTAATCCGCTAATTAAATTAAATTGTTATATAATATCAACAGATTCATACGGAAGTTACTGGTAGATCATAAGTGCGGAATTCGGCAGAGCTTCGCCACTTTTCTTCTCCTCACCCCTCTCTTTTTTTCTGAATTTTTAGTGCAATTTTTGGGCTCAAATGAGAAGGAAATGGAGGCCAAGTCTTATATAGGATGGGAGACCCCCGTCGCCCTGGGGGGCTGTCGCCTCTAGCGGGCGACAGGCCCCTGTCGCCCGGGGTGGCGACAGGCCCCCTCCCCCCGGCCAAGGGCCTCTTTGCAAATTCAAAAAAAAATTTACATTAGGGTCCTGTCGCCCGTTGCTTGGGCGACAGGACCCCTGCCGCCCCTGAGCCGGGTGACCGAGGGTATTTTCAAAAATTTTCAAAATGGATATATATTTTTGAAATTTTTATTATTTTTAAATATAAAAAAGAAAAAGACGTGCTGACGCTCGGACCGGGCCCGCCTCTGGCCCCATCGACTATCGGATCCCAGTCGGCGGCCGTGGGCCTCGCGGGCCAAGGCACCACCGTACCTCGCGGATAAGATCGCAGCCCATTCTATAATCGGGGCACCCCAGCCTTTTTCCTCTTTTAATCACCATCCAAAACAAAATGTCACGTCACGCTCATCATCATCAGTGTCATCGGCCACACAATAAGCAAAGGCGCCCGCTTTTGTTAGTTAGTTAAGCTTAGCTCCCGCGTCATCTCCTTCGCAATCTCCGTATGAGATAACAAGTCCCGATCCTTTTTCTTCCTCCTGATTCGCGGCACGCGCCCGTCCGCCCTCTCGGCCGCCGCACTTGTTTAGCTTTTCCGCTTCGGCCGGCGTCGGGGGCCTACGCCGACGTGTGCGGCGGTGCGCCCTGGACGGCGGGCGAATGGCCGGCGAGGCCCGCGGTTTAGCCCGGCGGCCGATGCTGATGCCGATGCCGCCGCCGCCACTTGTCTAGCCGAGCGAGAAAGCGCTATTCCTTTTCTCCTTGAGGGCATGCGCGCGCGATACGGGAGCGAGCGCTCGGGGCACGCCGGCTGATCTGTATCCTCGCCGAAAAAGAAGCCTGCAAATCCAGGCGAAAGCTGCGTGCCGACTGCCGACACTGTAGTACTGTACCGCTTGCGCCGGCGGAACCCAGGAATCGGGGTGCCGTCGGCTTCCTTCCTTTCCTCTCACCTTCACGTCCACCCGATCTCTGCTCGCGCCCCGGCTTGGAATCTGGATGACTAGATGAGCCGAGCTTTTTCCGTCACCGATCGCCGCCTTTCGTCGATGCCATCGCCACTGCCAGGCCCGCGGTTTCTCCTTCGCGCTCCAGTCTGAAACTCCGAAAGATCGCTCGGGATACGGATTCGGTCGAAGGTGAGGTGAAGGTTCGCGCGCGTCGTGCAGGTTCCGTTCGGCGCCGTACGCGTGAGTGAGCTTGGTCTCGCTTGGCCGGTCGGAACCTGATTCCTTGACTAGACATAGGACCCCCGGATATTGTTCTGATTCCGGAATCCTAATTTATTTTTATTTTTTGCGAAAGGAATCCTGAATTCCTGAAAGATCGAAATCCGGTGACTGTTTGGGGAGCTGCGTGTTGCGACGCGGTTAGGCTGTGATTGCGCGCCGGGCTGGACCTTTTCTTCGAGGACGATGGGCTGGACTAGTTTTCTTGCAGGCCCAATATCTGTGATTATAAATGGCCCAGTTCAGTAGCCTATTCAATCCAAAGCACCGTCCAAACGTGTTTACGGGAACATACTACAGGTGCCGTTTAGTGCAGCTATTTTAGCCCTGCTAATGGGTTGGGTTGAAATGGGTTTTATGGGGTGAGTTTTGAAATAGAGTGTGTTTGGATGATTTAAAATGGGTTGTATTAGTTAATGGGGTGGGTCGGGGCGGGTTCTATATAAATGCGGGTTGAGGCGGGTTGGGTGGGTTGAAATGGATATTTTTTACAAAATAGTATAACTATATATAAATGTGGGTTCCACGTGAGAACGGGACTCTGAAATTAAAACCACGTGTTTATATCAGAAAATTTTATCGAAATTGACTGAATTTTGTTGGAGATGACTCAGTACGACTGGCAGCTATTTTGTGCAAAGCAGTGTGGCTAGAACTACCTGTGGGCCCCACATGAAGAGCCGGACCCTGGAATTAAAACCTCGCGTTCACACTATAAAATTTTATCGAAATTGACTGAAATTTGTTGGAGATGACTCAGTACGACTAGCAGCTACTCTGTGCAAAGCAGCGTGGCTAGAACTACACGTGGCCTCCACATCAAGAGCCGGACCCTAGAATTAAAACCTCGCGTTCACACTATAAAATTTTATCGAAATTGACTGAAATTTGTTGGAGATAACTCAGTACGACTGGCAGCAACTCTGTGCAAAGCAGCGTGGATAGAACTACACATGGGCTCCACATCAAGAGCCGGACCCTAGAATTAAAATCTCGCGTTCACACTATAAAATTTTATCAAAATTAACTGAAATTTGTTGGAGAAGACTCAGTACGACTGGCAGCTACTCTGTGCAAAGTAGCGTGACTAGAACTACACGTGGGCTCCACATCAAGAGCCGGACCCTGGAATTAAAACCTCGCGTTCACACTATAAAATTTTATCGAAATTGACTGAAATTTTTAGAGATGAGTCAATATGACTGACAAATACTCTGTGCAAAGTAGTGTGGTTAGACATATATGTGGTCCCCACATTAAGTGTAGAACCACAAAATTCCTCTGCATAGTAGAACCCATGGGTTTTTATGGGTTACCCGCTTATAATGGGGCGGGTTGGTTAGAGTTGATAAATTAAATAATTGGGTTGGGTGGGATTGGGTATCTAAATATGTTAATTTTGGGTGGGGTTGGGTATGGGGCGGGTTCCAACCCATTAGCAGGACTAAGCTATTTGTAATGCATAAATGGGATTCATTGCCGTCCTCGAATGCCTTCTCTCCCCTCAAATCACATGTCCATGTAATTCTTTACATCCTACTCATGGCCACAGGCAACTTGAACTAGGGCCCTCCATAGCAAACAAGTCGAAGACTCGGTGACTCACTGTGCCGGCTAATCACATGGCCAATCTAATTCATCACCCATTCTTAGCAAAAAATTACTGCCGGCTGCCGCCTCTACTTTTTTCTATGCTTTCATTCATTTTTTTAGAAAAGAGAAACTTTATTAATTTCAAGTTTGATACATCGAGGTGATACATCGTCTTGAAATATTTTCGGCCTCTGCCATAATGACACACAACCCTACAAATTTTTTTGATTGAAACTAAGCACACTAATGTGTCCGGGCAAAAAAAGTCTTTGGCCACCTGGGCCAAAAAATGTGACGCCGCCACAAGCATGTCCTGCGAAGAAGGCTGTTGTAGGACAGTGCTCGGCGCCGCGCTCGCCGCTGCCCGTGTGGTCTCGTCGTCCCTGTGCCGCCGCGAATCACACCGCCGCAGCACCAAGCGCCATTAAAGCTCGGTGCAGAGCTTGCTCCGCCGGCCACCACCGCGGCCCCCTCGCCTCCGCCCTCGTCCGGCCTATAAATAGAGCTCCCCGCGAAGCTCTCAGCCACCTCGACTTTGCCAACCCCCGTGCGCCCCCTCTCCACAGCCGCAGCTCCGCCGCCACAGCCGCCAGGACTGGCCACCGCCCGCTCCCGTCGTCTCGCCTCCTCGCGTCGCCCCGGCCCCGATCCCCCGCAGCTCCCTCTCCCTTTTCCCCTAGGCCCGACCGCCGCCTTGCCCCCAGGGCCGCCGGCCCAGCGCCGCCGCGCCCTCCCCTGCCCCTCCTCTGTTCATGGCGAGAGGAGGAAGAAAGGAGGCAATTTTGCCCCCAGCCCCCTCCTTTTCTGCCTATTTGATTAAGAGTCCCCCCTTTCGTATGCCACTTTTGCAGAAAGGCCCTTTTACTTTTATTTATTCAGGGAACTAGCCTCCAACATATAAACTTAATATTAAATAGACCCCTACACCTTTCTAGTATGCACCAAATATTTCTAGAAATTACAACCAAGTCCTTTTCTATTCCTAAACTATTTACAAACAGGTCCCTGACTTCTCATTTAACCCCTAAACCTCTCTGTAACCTATCATTTCATGCGCCAAACAACCTCCGATCGACCTGAAACTTTACCACGCCATTCCTAACATAGTTTTGGCCATGCCATTAGGAAACCGCTCAAAAATATTATTTCTATCCCCATATCTTAAATTGTTTCCAATTCGAGCTCATTTTATTTTTATGCTTGCTTATGTTGTTTGTCGGTTGTGCTATTTCCGCTGCGTATGACGAAGTAGAACTGATTCTAGAGGAGAAACCAGAGGAGCCGGGAGATCAGGAAACCACCACCGCCGCCGCGTACGAAAGCGAAGGCAAGTCTCATCGATCCCTTACGTTGACTATGATTGATCCCAAGTAAGGTTAAATATAAAATTTGCTAGACTTAGGGATTGCATGAGACGATACACCGAGGGATTGAGAGAAAGCATTGACTGAAGCCATGTTGCATATCAATTTACTGTCAGACTGGCATATTATCAGACCTTGTTAATTGATGAAACTGGAATGGGAATGAGACCAAGGCAGTGTGGAATGTGTTGGAGCATGCGCTACCGTGGTGGTAGACTTGCGACCAAGCTTTGTCGTGGTGCCATCTCACCTAACCTACTTTCAGTATGACAACATGATCTTGTATGGGTAAGCCTTAGCCTAATCCCATTGGCTAACCTGATAGTTGTCCGAGGTGGATATGTTTTGGGGTGAGACCTGGATTGGTCCAGACCCGGGGGTTTGTGGGCAACTAGTCGGGGTTGAGCCACGACTGGGTGTCGGCTATGACGGAGCCGTCTCTGGACAGTGAAGTGCGTGTGGGTAAAGCGTACAACCTCTGCAGAGTGTACAATCCATTCGAATGGCCCGTGTCCTCGGTCTGGACAGGTTATGGTGTGGACATCTCAACTAGTTGAGCCACCTAGCCCCTGAGATGGATGACTGTTTGGGTTACCTTTAATTCTACATTTGTTATTTATTCTGGTTGATTAATGGACCTTTGCATATTAATCTGTAACTCCCTCCCCGTAAGGGTGAGGTGGGACTTGCTGAGTACTTTCGTACTCAACCCTTGTTGACTATTTTTTTTAGAGGATCCTGACTTTGTGCCTGAAGATTACGAGTAGATCGTGTCCGCACCCAAGCTGATCGAGTGGAGCTATGATGGACGAAAAGCTAGTCTTGCATGTCGTTATGCTACTCGTTATCCTATGGTTATTTGCAGTAGCTTTGTGTTGCCACTTTACTCCTCGTGTACGGGTTGAATAAAGCTCTGTATGACTTTGGACTCCAGTTGATGTAACATGTATTGTACCGGAGACTTGCTTCGGTTATTAATACATGATTTAGCCTCGATCTTTGGGGTCGGGGCGCTTCAGCTCGGTGCTATTGTTTTGGTCTTTTGGTCAACTGAATATTTAATTGTATGAATTTTCTTTTATTGTCAACTTAATTAATGTACTTGTAGCCCTAGAAACAATTTTATGTTTATGAAATTCGCTAATTACTATGTTTTTGTGCATATATTACTTGTATTTTTCATGATTTAGTAGTAAACCGCTATTTGCCATTGCCCGCTATAGCTTCCGCTATAGCCACTTAGCCTCGAAAAAAAATGCGCCGCTATTTGGCATAGCCCACTATTTAAAACCATGCTATGGACCGAATTGATGAGTGTCAATCTACCTCCACTTGAAAGGATTTTCCCTTTCCAACTACTAAAACGTTGCTCAAATCTTTTTTTGGATCCTAACCTAATCATTATTAGACAACTTTCTATAGTGGATCGGAATGCCTAAGTATCTGATTGGAAAGTTTTCTGAGTTGCAACCAAACAGTTCCATGTAATGGTTTTTGTAGTTCTTATCTTTGCCAAAGCAGAAAATTTCATTTTTGTGAAAATTGATTTTAAGACTAGATAACTGCTCAAAAGAGCAAAGGATGTTCTTCATGTTTTGAGCTTGTTCCAAATTATGGTCCATGAAAAATATTGTGTCATTAGCGTACTGTAGCATAGAAAGCCCATCTTCGATTAGGTGCGACACCACTCCATGTACCTGATCATTGGCTTTGGCTCTGTTGATGAAAAGTGTGACCATATCTGCTACTATATTGAATAGGATGGGTGAGAGTGGATCTCCCTGTCTCAGCCCTTAATGTTTGAAAGTAGGGACTAATCTCATCATTGACATTAATCGCCACGCTACCGCCTGAGATGAGTGACTTAATCAACTCAATCCATTTGGGTGAAAAGTCTTTCAACCGAAGCATTTACATTAAGAAGTTCCACTTTATTTTATCGTAAGACTTTTTGAAATCTATTTTGAAGATAACCCCACTCAAATTATTTCGATGTAACTCATGTATGGTTTCGTGTAGAACCACGACTCCCTCTAAAACGTTCCGGCCACGCATAAAAGTTGTTTGTGTAGGACTGACAGGCCCGGCCCTGAGGGGGGTCGAGCTGTGCAGCCGCCCCGGGCCCCCAAAACGTAGGGGCCTCCTAAGGTAACACGCATACATATATACGTATACTTGTAAATGGGCTAGGTTCACACGACAAGCAAGAAGCAACGCTAGAAAGCCTACAAGCTAATCACGCAGTCATGCTTGTCTAATTGGCAATTGTGTACCACGCTGCCAGCCTACTCATCGATTCCTTGAATTCTCATTGTCGTTGTTCATTCACTCACCCTGATTGGATTCCAATCTCACTGCCCGTAACTCGTAAATCATCTGATAGACTGATACTAGCCCCTTCATTGATCCTTCGTCTTTGAAGTCAGAATTCATCTATTAGCATCTACCCTCTATATCTACGTGTGATAATTATCTTTTTGAAAATTTCAGAGCCCTCATGTCATCTAGAAGACACCCATCAAAGTTAAAACTATTGAAGAATTATTTCAGGTCCGTAATATCTCAAAAAAGATTAAATGGTTTGGCCACTTTATGCATTGAGAATAAATTATTGGTAGATCAACACTAATGCCATCATCGATGATTTCACATTGAGAAATGCTAAAAGAAATTTTAAGCTAATGTGTATAAATTGTATGATATAAATGTTGCTTTGGACACTTTAAAGTGTTTTTGACTACTACTGTTATTGTTATTATTAGTTCATAGTATTGTTAGGGGGGCCTCTCTTTTTAGTTACGCCCCGGGCCACCAAAAACTCAGGACCGGGCCTGAGGACTGATTAGGTGATCTGCCACTGAATTAATACGGCCCGCGGCCACTTTTGTGCAGATCTTAAAGTTGACATTCAACAGGTAGCTGGGTCTGTATTGTTAGATTTTATTTGCTTCTTGGGTTTTTGGCAATAAGGTTATGATACCAAAATTGAGACTGAAAAAAAGCAGGTCACCAAAGTGCTGATCATGGAACATATTCTTCAGGTCACTTTTGACGACTTCCTAAAAATGCTGGTAGAACTCAGCAGGGAAGTCATTCAGACCTGGTGCTTTGTTGTGTTCTATGTCAAAAATTGCATCCTATTCAGTTAAAAATACTTTCATTCATAGTCTGCTATTGCTATAGGTGAGAGGCTTAATCCTATTCCCCGACGTCCCCGTACACCGTACTCCCATCATTTCGTTATGTGCGTCCCTTGTGCCTTGAATCACAAACAACTAACCCAGCAACCGCTTGTCACCACGTGGTTGCAGGAAGCAGTCCCCTGCAGTACTGCTGTGACCCTGTTTGTTTCCGGAGATTTTTTTTAGTCTCTATCACATCGAAGAGAATCTTATTATTTATGGGTATCAAATAAAATATATTTATAGAACCTTTTTGACATATGAGTGCTAATTCTCGAGACGAATCTAATGAGTCTAATTAATCTATCATTTGCTACAGTGATGCTACAATAACCATCCACTAATCATGGATTAATATACCTCAATAGATTCATCTCGCAATTTAGCCCTAAGGTTCTGCAGTTGGTTTTGTAATTAGACTTTATTTAATATTTATAAATACCAAGATTCTCTTTGATATGACATGGTCTAAAGTTTAGCCCATGGAACCACGCAGACATATAGTCACTGCCCAACCGCCCAGCCCCGACCCAACCTGCCTGTGCTACTGGAAAACGGACTATCGGTCCAGGGCAAAAGTACTGCAACGGCACCTGGTACTTTTAGTATGGACTGATAGATTGAGATGTCTATTGAGAACTTTTGGTACCCGATCAACGCTCAACCCAATGTCAACCAATGATAAAAAAACGGCACCACATCATGCCACAGCCAGGGACCAATGAAGGAGACACGTTTTAGTCCTAAGTGATAGCGCGCACCGAGACTATAAGGTGAGTTTCAACACAGGTGGAAATACAAAAAGATGGCTGGCCTCTTCCTCCTCTATATTTCTAAGTCCCTGGCCGTCGGTTCCTCTCTCTTATCTCTCTACCCCTCTTATTTCTCTACCTCTCATCTCCCTCTACCTTATCCTCTGGAGCGCATAGCCAGTCGGCCGCTGCCGCCACCGCTATCGTGGGGCGCGAGGGACGCAGCCGCCGCCGCTGCGGGAGCCGACCGTGGGAGCTGGCTACTGCGGGAACTGGCTGTGGGAGCCGTGGTGGGCCTATGTGCGTGGGCAGCTGGCCGCCGCTGGGGTGTGCGTGGTGGGCCGCCACTGCTGTGCCACGCGGGAGCTGCCAGGCACACGGGCAGCTGGCCACGGGCCACCATCGCCGCCGCGGGAGCCGACCGTGGTTGTTTTTTCCTTTTCTTTTTAAACTCTTTTAAAATAGACACTACTACATAAACTATTTTTAGGGGGCAGTTGATGGGGTGACCCGCACCAAAAAATGCATTTTTAGGGGCGGGTCTATTGCTACAGTAATTCCGCTCCATTTGTAGCGACAGGTCAAATTTTGATCCGCCCCTGAAACATTCAGGACGTTGCTACATATCGTTTTTGTAGTAGTGAGAGATGGACGTGGGATTGTATCTATCTTGTGAACGATTTTTTGAATGATTTGCCGGATCTGTTAGAAATCTAGGCAATTTTATGTTTAATTTATTTCATAAATATGACGCAAACAAGAAATGCATGATCATGATATCATATATGTGCTTATCAAAGGAATTCATCGTCAAAGTCATCATGAACATGAAACTAGTGCTAACCAGCAAAGCATGACATGTGAAAACTCTCAAATAAAGTATGTCAATCACAGTGTTTATGCTAATCACAAAGATTGCAATTTTGAGAATAAGATTAGCATACCCAGCGGCAGAGCCGGAAGCACCCGAAAGCGACATGGTGCTTTGTTGTTGTAGTCGTCCCGCTCGATGCAGTGCAGAGATGTTGCAGTGACGATCACGCTTGTTTGCCTAGCGCCGGGAAGAAGTCATACCGCGCCGTCGCCCGAACAGGAAGGAGTTGACGTCGCCGCCGGGAACAGGAATAGAAGCGAGTAGTCGTGCCACCGCCGACACTCCCGAAAAACGTGATTGCCGTCCTCACACGAGCAGGCGAACTCACGGACAGCAGCATTTCGGAGGCCTACTCTTTCGGTGCTCGTGCGTGCAAGAACCGGAATGGGGCAGCAGGAACGCAGCACAACGGTGGAGCTTTGTGTGTTGTACGTCTGGAAGACAGAGAAAGGATGCCTCTCTATAGGCCCCAGGCGTAACCTTTGGCTGCTCAAGTTAATGCCATCAAAAGGCACCGTGAAATGCCTTTGGCTGCCCAGCTTAATGCCATGAAAACTAGTAACTCCCAGCCATTGAAATGTTCGTTACTAGTCGCTAACCACGGGTCAGTTAATAGTCATCAAATTGTGATCCAAAATGACAACACCCTTCTCAACTTCCAATGCGGTACCGTTACAATTGTAACTACCCCAAAATCATGTGCCTTGGGATTTATTGATTATTTTTAATAGGCATTTGGCCCATTAATTCTATCAATCCCCTCCAAATTCCATGACACATGTTCAGTTCCACCATTGTTTAGATATACCGGTGTTTCGATGGAGACCTGGTTATGGTTGAACATCCACCTAGAGCATGAGCTATACTTGATCACAACTGAACAATGGACTATGCCTTGAATTGACAGTTTTGTGCGAACAAGCTTCACTCAAGCCCTTAACCGATACTAGACTGCAAACTGCATCCCCTCTGTTTGGAGCATATAAGTCGTACTCCCGTGCCTTTCATGAGACTCTAGAGATTACCCGATCTCATAGACTATGACTAGTAGTCGAACTCATATAGGTGTGTTCCTTTTAGGATGTCCTGTAGGACAACATCCCTGCTTTACCAAGCCAATCGGATCACATTAAGAGTTTAATCAACGTCCCTAACAGTATTGGAGAGACGGTGCATCTCAAATGAGCTAGACTTTATTCTAAGGAGTCTCTCCCTCAGCCATCCACTAGTTTGTTTCGCCATCCTAATTCACGGGATCTCCTATCACAAAGGACAGGTTACCACTATGGAATGGCTTCAAGTGGGTCTCAAGCCCAACTCCCTCGATGCACCTTTTATCACATTGCGTGATAGACCCTTAGTAAATTGATCTGCCAGATTATTAGATGTATGGACATAGTCCAATGATATTACTCCGAAGTTTCTCAACTTTCTGACAGTCTTCAGGCGCCTTTTCACATGCCTTATAGACTTCATATTGTCCTTAGAACTGTTTACCTTTGTTATTACAGTTTGATTGTCATAGTTTATGGATATAGCCGGTATAGGTTTCTCTACAATTGGCAAATCCATAAGGAGCTCACGTAGCCACTCGGCTTCAGCGCCCGCAGTATCCAATGCCGTCAGTTCTGCTTCCATTGTAGACTTCGTTAAGATAGTCTGTTTGCAAGACTTCCAGGAAACAGTGCCACCTCCAAGCAGGAACACATATCCACTTGTGGCATACAACTCATCAGCATCAGAAATGCAATTAGCATCATAATAACCTTCTAGTACCCTTGGATACCCAGTAAAGTGAATGCCATAACTCATTGTGTCTTTTAGATAGCATAGTACTCTCTCAAGAGCAACCCAGTAAATATCACTCGGATTTGACACAAACCGGCTTAGTTTGCTCATAGCAAACGAGATATCAGGTCTGCTTGCACTAGCCAAATACATGAGAGAACTAATTATTTGTGAATATCTCAATTGGTGTCTTGCAATTTTTCAGTTTTTCCTCAAAATCACGCTTGGGTCGTAAGGAGTTGGAGCTGGTACACAGTCATCTACCCAAAACGATTTAACACATTTTTCACATAGTGGGACTGCACAAGAGTAACCGCACCATTTTCTTCTTTTCTCAATAGCTTAATGTTAAGAATAACATCAGCCTCACCCAAGTCTTTCATCTCAAAATTCTTAGACATAAAATTTTTCACTTCTTTGATGACTTCAATATTATTCTCGAATATTAAAATATCATCCACATATAAGCACAAAATGACACCATTACCTCCACCGAACCGATAATACACACATTTATCAGCTTCATTCACCACAAAGCCGACTGATGTTAAAGTTTTATCAAATTTCTCATGCCACTGCTTAGGGGCTTACTTTAGGCCATACAAGGATTTTAGCAGCTTACAAACCTTACCCTCTTGATCTTTTGCCATAAATCCATCAGGCTGATCCATATAAATCTCTTCCTCAAGCTCTCCATTTAAGAAAGTTGTCTTAACATCCATCTGATGAATGAGAAGACCGTGTGAGGCATCCAAGGATATTAGCACATGTATGGTCGTCAGTCGGGCAACTGGTGAGTAAGTATCAAAGTAATCTTCTCCTTCCTTTTGTGTATAGCCATTAGCCACCAGCCTTGCCTTGTACTTCTCAACAGTACCATCAGGTCTCATTTTCTTTTTGAACACCCATTTACACCCCACAGGTTTACATCCATAAGGATGATCAACCACTTCCCAAGTCTCGTTAGACATAATAGAATCCATCTCACTTTGCACTGCTTCCTTCCATAAGTCAGCATCAATGGATAAATATGCCTCAGCAATGGTTGTAGGAGTGTCTTCCGCAAAGTATATAATAAAGTCCTCACCAAAGGATTTTACAACCCTTTGTCTCTTGCTCTTTCGAGGGACTGTATTATTATCCTCCACAGGTGTTTCCATATGAGTTTCAAAATCATCATTATTTATCGGTTCATGGACATCCTCAAAAGAAATAGAATCATGACTAGAAGTGCTAGGTGTATTTTTCATGGGAAATTCATTTTCAAAAAATATTATGTCTCTCGATTCCATGATAGTACCTTCAATCATATCTGGTATTTTGGAGTTTATTATTAAAAATCTATAACTCATGCTGTGTATAGCATAACCAAGAAAAACACAATCAACGGTTTTGGGTCCAAGTTTTCGCTTCTTGTTAATTGGCACATTCACCTTTGCCAAATAACCCCATGTTCATAGATAAGAGAGATTTAATCTCTTTTTCTCCCATTCCTCGAATGGTGTAATTTCTTTGTTCTTTGTGGGCACCCTATTCAGGACATGACACGCTGTCAAAATCGCCTCACCCCACCATTCCTTAGGTAGTCCCGCAGTTTCTAACATGGCGTTAATCAAATCAGTTATAGTTAGTATGGTTCTTTCTCTCAGCAATCCCATTGGATTGTGGTGAGTATGGTAGTGTCCTCTCATGAATAATTCCCTGCGCCGCGCAAAACTCAAAAAATTCATTTGAAAAATAGTTTAATTTTCTTTTTAAGTTGGTTTTCTACCTCAGCCTTATAGATTTTAAAATAATACAACGCTTCATCCTTTGTTTTCAATAGATACAGGTAGCAAAATCTAGTGCAATCATCTATAAGCGTCATGAAAAATTTCTTGCCACCTTTGGTCAATATTCCATTCATCTCACAAATATCTGAATGAATTAATTCAAGCGGTGCCAACTCTCTTGCCGCAGCAGCCTTGTGAGGCTTGCGAGGTTGTTTTGCTTCAACACACACATGACACTTTGAATTTTTGACCACATCAAATTTAGGAATTAAATTCAAAATAGCTAAGCAGGACATGCAGCCAACGTTAACATGACATAATCTCGAATGCCAAATATTAGTCTCAACATTATTAACCACATTGTTCACAGACTTAAAGCAAGTATCAACCAAAGACAAGCGGAACAAGCCTCCGCTCTCATAGCCTTTTCCAACAAAAGTTTCATACTTAGAAATAGCACATTTATTAGATTCAAATACTAGCTTATAACCATCATGACAGAGTAAGAAGCCACTAATCAAGTTCTTCTTTATTGAGGGGACATGATGTACGTTCTTGAGCTGCACGGTCTTTCCCGAAGTAAGTTTCAAATCGACCGTACCAACACCATGAATAGCTGCACGCGCTCCATTCCCCATCAGCAAGGAGGCAGCCCGCCCGACCTGGTAAAAAGAAAACAAGTAAAAGTCAGCACATACATGAATATTTGCACCGGTATCAACCCACCAATCAGTTGAATAACAAACTGAAAATGCAGAAGGTAAAAATTTACCATACCCAGAAGTAGCTACTTCAGTCTCAACGGTGTTAACTGATTTCTGTGCAGGTGGCTTCCACTTAGCCTCCGGACACTCTCTCGCAAAATGCCCAGTCTTGCCACAGGTGAAACAGTTTATCTTTTCCTTGGTCATCATTTTCCCTTTTTTGAAAGAAGTGGAGGGCTTTTGCTTAAGATCTTGCTAAAATTTCTTTTTATGTGGTTTGGGACGACTCTTTTGCACCACATGTGCGCTAGAACTCCCCTCAACGACTTTCTTGCCTTTAACATCTTTTGCTCTAGCCTTGTCCTCAACATCAAGAGTCCCAACAAGCTCAACAGTGCTAAACTCTTGCCTCTTATGTTTGAGAGACGTTGCAAAGTCAGTCCATGATTGTGGCAGCTTTGCAATCATGCAACCTGCCACAAACTTATCAGGGAGCGCACACCCAAATAGCTCAAGTTCCTTCACCAGTGTCTGTATCTCATGAGCCTGTTCGACCACCGGACGGTTCTCAACCATCCGATAGTCATGGAACTGCTCCATGACGTACAGCTCAGAACCTATGTCAGAAATGCCATAACGGGCCTCAAGTGCATCCCAAATAGCCTTACCAGTCGGAACCTATATATATGCATCAATGAGAGAATCTCCAATGACGCTCAGCAAGCCAGCCTTACAAATGGTGTCATCATGATCGAACTGACGTTGCTCATCAACGGTCCGACAGTAGCAGGCATCTCAGTCACCACATAAAAGCAACGCATAGAGGTCAACCATAGAATAGTTTTTTGGCGCCATCTCTTGTAGTGAGTGCCCTCAAACGGCGGTGGTTTCAACAAACCCGCAAAGCCAACATATGAAAATTGCCTAAAATCACGTTTTTGGATTGTTAGCAATCTAGGCAATTTCATGTTTAATTTATTTCATAAATATGATGCAAATAAGAAATGCATGATCATGATATCATATATGTGCTTATCAAAGGAATTCATCATCAAAGTCATCATGAACATGAAACTAGTGCTAACCAGCAAAGCATGACATGTGAAAACTCTCAAATAAAGCATGTCAATCACAGTGTTTATGCTAATCACAAAGATTGCAATTTTGAGAATAAGATTAGCATACCCAGCGGCAGAGCCGGAAGAACCCGAAAGCGACATGGTGCTTTGTTGTTATAGTCGTCCCGCTCGATGCAGTGCAGAGATGTTGTAGTGACGATCACGCTCGTTCGCCTAGCGCCGGGAAGAAGTCGTACCGCGCCGTCGCCCGAACAGGAAGGAGTTGACGTCGCCGCCGGGAATAGGAATAGAAGCGAGTAGTCGTGCCGCCGCCGACACTCCCGAAAAACGTGATTGCCGTCCTCACCCGAGCAGGCGAACTCACGGACATCAGCGTTTCGGAGGCCTACTCTTTCGGTTCTCGTGCGCGCAAGAACCGGAATGGGGCAGCAGGAACGTAGCACAACGGTGGAGCTTTGTGTGTTGTATGTCTGGAAGGCAGAGAAAGGATGACTCTCTATAGGCCCCAGGCGTGACCTTTGGCTGCTCAAGTTAATGCCATCAAAAGGCACCGTGAAAGGCCTTCGGCTGCCCAGCTTAATGCCATGAAAACTAGTAACTCCCGGCCATTGAAATGTCCATTACTAGTCACTAACCACGGGTCAGTTAATAGTCATCAAATTGTGATCCAAAATGACAACACCCTTCTCAACTTCCAATGCGGTACCGTTACAATTCTAACTACCCCAAAATCATGTGCCTTGGGATTTATTGATTATTTTTAATAGGCATTTGGCCCATTAATTCTAACAGGATCTATAGATTTTGTATTGGTAGATTCAAAATTTTGTGGTTGTTTTTCCGAATGATTGTTAGCATTACTAGTGAGGATGTGAGGGGAATAGAAGAGGATGCTGGATGCGAGGGAACGGACGTGGCGGCCGTTGGTACCGGTTGGTTCCAACCGGTATCAAAGGAGGCCTTAGGCACCAGATGGTTTACCCGGTGTCCTAACGGCCACATTCGGTTTCGGTTTCGTAGTACCGATTGCTTATTTTCAACCGGCAACGATAACCCTTTTCCAGTAGTGCGGGCTACCTGCAGCAGCCCCTCCCACTTCCCCGCGCTTCGTCCGTGTCCGTGCACTTTGACACTAACACGACCTCTACGTCAGCTATGCGTGGTCCCTTTCTAGCCTTCCAAAACCGTGTTGGTCATAGGGATGACTTTTCATGCTTGTATATGAGCATATTTTGAAGAAAAAGAATACTTTGCAAATATATATTTTGGTCGCCATTTATCATGCAGGATTAACAATATTTATGAGGAACTCATGTTATATATTGGTTAGTTGAAAGAGCCTGACGCTGTGGGTTGAACGTATGACTTTATATATGACCTATAGTTAAACCTTTCCAATTCGAGTTATCAGTTCTTGACTGATACCAGTATATGTTCCTTTTCTTCGACAGGTTCTTCCAATGTTTTCTTGAACTTCCCATTTTGAGTTCGTCTTATATGAAACATATTAGTATGTTTTAAAAAATGTTATTGATGATGCTTCAACATTTCCTAACATTTTCAATCATATTAAGTTTTTTAAGGATCAATAATAGATATATAGAGTAGGTATATATCGTTCCAAATTCATTTGGTTCTGATAATGCGTGGCAATGAAGTTTTGATTCATCAGCATGACAGCATTGCCAGCAATAATGATGAAACGGACGGGGAATATGTTTAGCTTCTTTCTCTGCATAGTTCCACGGATAGTCAATTTGAGAATTGATATCCAGCTATTTGTCGTTTTGGGCACGTTTGGTCCAATTCAACATTTTAAGATGTCACCATCACTGCAATCAGCACTACAGACCCGAGGAGGAAGGACAGTACAAAATAACGAAAAAGGTTTTTGGTGTGCATGCATGGCCAAGACACAAGTGGCATGCAATCTATTGTTCTTTTATTTAAAACAATTTGCATACTGAATTGCATGCATCAAGGACAAGTTCAGCAAACCAGAATTGACTGGCTTATCTCAAGTCCCATTCTGCCATTTTGGCACTTTTTTTTACAAAACACTTTGGTACAAATTTTAAGCTCGTATAAACTTAGGTTAGATAGGTGAATTGAATGTACATTAAGGTCTTCTAAATTAGCCACCTACTGCTTCGAATTTATTTTGCAGTAGACAAAAGAATTCTAAAATCATGTAGTTCTAAAGAAAACTCCGAAAAGTATGTAAAACACTCGTTCATATTTTTTCCCTTTTCGATCTCCCACCGAAATAATTTTTCTGTATCAAAGCCAGTCGTAGTCCAGGAACCACAACCGGAGACCACGAGTTCGCCGTGTGCCCGAGGCACACGGCGAAGGCCCGTAGGCACACGGCGAAGACTTTGCCGACGGTGGCCGACGGCAAAGCGCCGACGGCAGCCACGGGGACGGCAAAGACCTTGTTTGCCGTGTGCCAAAAGTCGGGCACACGGCACACCTTTTCGCCGTGTGTATATATAGGCGCACGCCGTGTGTATAATCTAAACAAGTCTAAATATGTAGGTCCCCTAAATCGTTAAGTGAGTAATGTAAGTCATAATCTCTAAGTATAAAGTTCTCTAAATATCTAATACTTCAAAAGAAACTAAAGGGTTTTTAAGATACTCACCAGAGGAGTAGTAGGAGCAGGAGCCACAGGGAAGACTGGGATGGGATTACCCATTTGGACAGAAAGACTTCGAATATAGTTGTACATCTGGGCCATCTCGGCCGCCTGCTTCTGCTCGTTCTCTTGTCGTATCGTCCTCTCTTCGGCCAACGCCGCCTCGTACGCCGCCTGTTGCGCTTGTATTTGGTGCTACAATAGTCCATGACAATGTTACAATACAAAGCAAATATATGTACAAAACGAAAGAACTATGAATAAATAAGAAATAACCTGAAGTTCCTGCACTTGGAGTTGCGACGCGGACAGCCGTGGGCGTATGGCCGGGCTATTGGCCATGCTCCTCGCTCGAATCTGGGAAAAGGTGGGAGTGCTGGCCGTGTCTACAAGGCCATCGCCAATGTAGTAACGCCCATGTTTCTTGCCTCCTCTCACCCTCATAATGACTTCTCCATCAATGGGCTGGGTCCTCGAATCCCAGTCTGGCCCATGGACCTGTCTTCCCATCTCTGTGTACGCCTGGATACGACTGTGGACAGACGAGTTGCTGTACGCCGAGGGCGGGTCGTCAGGGTTGTAGGTGACGTTGGATGTCGCCTTGCCCTTGCGGGCCAGAGCCCATCCCACGAACGGGTTGCACTCCTGGCCTTCATGTGAGGACGACTGTGAAAAAGGAAGAAGTTGATTACAAATTATGCTGAATTGAACATTAGATTAGAGAAATGAGTCTGTGTAGTGTGTACCCATCTAGCCCTGTACTCGTCGTTGTTGAAGCTGCCTTGATGGTGCGCTGGACCTAGCATCAGCAATCGCCGCTGCCGGCCAGCGTCGTGCAAAGCCTGCCACTCGGGGTCGAACCACTTGTCCACTATGCGCTCCCAGCACATGGTGTCATTACGACACCACCACGCAGGAACCTGCACGTGATCAAATGCATGACATGTAAGAAGAGAGACATTTAACGATGTTTTTCATCTTACAATAAATTTGAACTTACCTGTAAATATTGCTCTCGGGTCAGCTTCAAATCCCTCGCCTCAGTCTTCCCGATCTTCTGCTTTAGGAAATGTGCACAATAGTTGATGACGCACTGGACTTGCGCCTCATAATGCATGTCCTTCACGAGTTTAACGCATCGATTGTGAGCCACAATCGCCGCCCGCTCCTCGTATCCCTCGTCACACCTGTAAAAATCCTGCATATAAATACGATGGATCATGTCATTATTAAAAAAATGTTCAATGAATGTGATGTATTGACCATTTTTTGCCGGGGAAACTTACCCAAAGCTCGGCCTTTACCTGCTCTGCCTTGTTCTCAAAGGCTCTGCCGCTCCGATCCAACTGATCGTTGTTGGCGGCGATGTAGTGGTCCCACGTCCAGGCCGGCTCGTACCGTCCTTGATAGTGGACCAGGCCTGGGAAGTGGTCCCTGCACAAAAGACCCAGGATGCCGTTGACCTTGCGTTTGTGAGCACCGCCACTGAGGACAGTCCAACTCCTGCAAAAGTGATTAAGAGAAAATATTAGTTTGTACCGTGATTTTCGAGTTAGGAAATGAAAAAGTAGTAATAACATGTCAAATTACTTACATATCCCCGCTCGGTCGAATCAGCGGGCGCAAGGCAACAGGTATCGGCCTATCTGGGAGTCGCGAAGGACCTCGCAACCAGACAGCTGGCGTAGAGGTATCCTCGGCCGTGTCCTCCTCAGACGACTCCCCCCTCCTCCTCCTGCGCGTCCGCCTGCCACTCCTCCTCCTCCCGCTCCTGCTCCTGGTCCTGGGCAGGCTCCTCCTCCTCCTCCTCCTCCTCCTCCTCCTCCTCCTCCTCCTCCTCCTCCTCCTCCTGAGATGGTGGTACAGGCGAAGGCTCTCGACGCCTCCTGCCTCCACCCTTCCCTCGACCCCTCTTGGGTCCACCCTTCCCTTGACCCTTGCCTCGCCCCAACCCGGAACTCCTATCGGAGCCCTCACCAGCATCCGAGTGTGGCATCATTCTTCTGTACAGTGAGGCGACCGATCGTTGAAGTCCGCCGCCCGGCATCTTTCCTCAATCACCTGCAATTAAAAATAGTAAACCAATCAGTACATATATACAAAACGATCTTATAAAGAGAAAGAAAATACATGCGACCTAATTAGAAAGTAACATTAATAAATCAATTAGTACGGATCATACATGTATTAGAAATAATCATCTTCATCGGGATTAGCTGGATCATATGTCTCATCATCACTATCACACAAGTCAAGAAGTTCAAGCCCGTGCTCTAACGGTGGAATTTCATCCTCATTGTCATTGCCTAATTGTAATCGCTCAAGTAATTCTAGGTCCTTCGCATTACGAACCTCCTCACCTGCGTCCTCGTCATCAACCATTTCATCATCGTGTACTTCCATTTCAATCACTCCGGTTAAGTCTATCTCAAAATGTCCTTCAAGCCCATCTTCTTGAAAGAATTCCCTGTCATATGTGTTTGGGTCTATGTTGTAATCCTCATTATTTGGAATAGGTACTTTACCGTGTGGTGATACCTTGTACACAACATCCCAACCCATAAGGTGATCGTCAGTTTTGCACAGATATGAGAGATAATAAACTTGCGTGGCTTGTTGAGCCATAATATACACATCGTCTCCTGGATACACTGATGACTGGCGAATTTCGACTAGGCCGAGATGAGGGGTCTGTCGCACTTCGTTAGGATCAAACCAATGGCATTTGAATATGACAAGCTTAAGAGGTTTGCAACCATGAAATGTGAGTTCATAGATTTCTTCAATTATGCCATAATACTCGACCCCATCAAGGGTTGTCGTACAAACTCCGGAATTTGTTGTTCTTCGATTGGGCCGACTTTGCTCGTGGCTTCTTGGGTGAAAGCGATATCCATTAATGTCATAACCGAAATATGACAAGACCCTATAGGCACAACCATTGGCAACCTGTCTCAACTCGGGACACATAGACACATCATTTTGGGTCTGCAGGTAGAAGCATGATGATTTGTCATACTATTCGCACGGATAAGAAACTTCAAATGTCTAACAAACATGATGGTTTGTTATACCTTGTGCTTGAACCAAGAAATGAAATCGGGGGCTCTTTGTCCCGCACCGGATTTAAGAAGGATGTCAACTTCCTGCGGGGTTGGATCTCTTCGGCGATGCCAGAATTGTTGAGTAAATTCCCTATATAAACGAGAGGTAAAGGGGGTTGGATGCAGAATAGTTAATACTCGAGGAAATAGTTTGTTGAGAACTTACTGTATGTACGGCTCGACTTCCACTAGGTTCGTCAACACATACATCATGATAGTGCGCAACTCTTCATTGAGCAAGGCCTTAGGAGTCGCACCACTTGCACTTCCAAGTTGCCCTTTGAATAGGCTGAGGTTTGTTTCATTTTTGGCTTCATTGTAACGAGTGAGTGGATTGTGCACGCTTGGAAGGGTTTCACTATAGTATTTTGTTGTGTAGTTCGAGACCTCATCCAGAATGTATGCTTCTGCAATTGAAGCTTCTATTTTGCATTTATTTTTGCATTTATTTTTGCATTTGGTTCGAAGGATTTTTTGTTGTCTCTCAATCGAGTAGCACCAACGTCCCTGAACAGGCCCCCATCCGTGCCTCATACGGGAGGTGCAAAATCATATGCTGCATCGGATTGAAGAAGCCGGGTGGAAAAAATTTCTCCAACTTACAAAGCAACACAGGGGCCAATTTTTCCATTTGTTCAACTACAGCCCGAGACAACTACTTAGCACATAGCTGGCAGAAGAAATTGCTTAACTCCGCCAACACTTGCCAGACATGGTCAGGGAGATAGCCTCGAACCATCACTGGAAGAAGCCGCTCAATCCATATGTGGTAGTCATGACTCTTCAGCCCATTGATTCGCATAGTAGATAAGTTCACCCCTCTCCTTAGATTCGTTGCATACCCATCGGGGAACATTAAAGTCTGGAACCATTCTAGTACTTCTTTCCTTTGGTGCTTCTTCAGGACGAATTCAGCTGCAGGCTTTTTCCATTTCTTACCATCTTTGGGTGGCGGAATATTCAGTTTTGGTCTATCGTATAAACTAGCTTGATCCACTCGGGCCTTAACATTGTCCTTTGTTTTATCAAGAATGTCCATGATTGTACCCCAGAGTGCCTCAGCAATATTTTTTCCGAGTGCATCATATCAATGTTATGAGGAAGAAGAAGATCATCCATGTAGGGGAGCCTTCACAGGCCCAACTTCTGAGTCCAGGCATGTTCTTCGCCATAACCCACAAAACCACCACCTTCTTTAACCCTCAGCGACTGTAACCACTCACGAACCGTGGCACTTGACATCATCTGCGGTGGAGGTTCATCGACCACGACGCCTTTCGTAAAGTTCTTGATGTCATGTCGGAATGGATGGTCAATAGGGAGGAATTGTCGGTGCTTGCTGAACGAAGAATACTTGCCACCCTTCGCCAACCAGATGAACCTCATAGCTGCCTTGCATACTGGGCAAGGGAACTTCCCGTGCACACACCAGCCGCAGAATATCGCATATGCTGGCAAGTCATGCAGGGAGTACATGTACCACACTCGCATTTTGAAGTTTATCTTTGTAGCTCGGTCATATGTCCATACACCTTCCTCCCAAGCATGGAGCAAATCATCAATAAGAGGCTCCATATACACACTTATATTATCCCCCGGATATCTAGGAATTATCAATGATAAGAATATGTTCTGCCATTGAAAGATAACTCCAGGGGGGAGGTTGAGGGGGATAACAAACACGGGCCAACAACTGTATGGGGCAGCCGTCATTCCATAAGGATTGAATCCATTTGTTGCCAATGCAACACGTATATTTCGAGCCTCCAGAGCTTTCATTGTGTGACGCCTGTCAAAATGTTTCCATGCTTCACCATCGGATGGATGTATCATCTTCTCAGGACGGTAGCGTTTGCCGTTTTTGTGCCATCTCATCTGTTTTGCTGAATCCTCGGTCATGAATAGGCGTTGGATTCTCGGTATGAATGGAAGGTACCATACGATTTTCACGGGGATTTTGAGCTGTTTCTTTTGACCATCACCAGAATCTACCTCCAGCCACCGAGATGATTTACATTTTGTACAGTAATTTGCGTCTGCATGTTCTTTCCTAAACAATATGCATCCCTTCGGACAAGCATGTATTTTCTCATATGGCATCTTAAGACTACGAAGAAGTTTTTGTGCCTCGTACATGCTCTTTGGAAGAATGTGTCCTTCCAGAAGCAGACTACCAAAAACCGTCAACATTTTGTCGAAACCACCTCGACTAATGCCACACTCAGACTTTAGGGCCAGTATGCGTGCAATAGCATCGAACTGAGAAACATTGGTATGCTGGTGAAGTGGTTTTTGTGCCGCAGACAACATGTCGTAATACTGCTTTGCCGTAGGCTCTGGCGGTTCCTCTCTAGGTCCTTCGAAGTGTGCTTCATGAAAGTCTGCTAACATGTCTGCGCAACCGGCATCAGCATCATAATCATCAATGTGTTGTCTGACTACCTCTTCTCTCGCACGATGGGCTTCACTATGGCAGATCCACCGGGTATAGTTTTCCACAAACCCATTTTTGATAATATGTTTATCCATAGTGAGTTATGATTGATGTATCCTATTTTGACACTTGGTGCATGGACACGGCATTCTACTCTGTCCTCTATCAAATGCCTTTTCCAAAAAGTCATTGACCTTTAGAGCAAACTCAATATACTCTTGTTCGCTCTGCCAGCCCTTGTACATCCACTCACGGTCATCCATCCTTTAACATACGAGCGAGAAATTTAAAAATCGATTTCATATACACGATATCTAACAAACTCTAATAGGTGAAGATAGGTCCTAATCCCACCCGATGATGCGTAGATATGGTTGGTTTCCATGATCCACTCCTAGCCGAGACAGAATTTCGGTAGCACATCCCCGCTGCTCTCCAAATACACGTCCTGTCAAGGAGATTGTGTATCCGGAGAACAACAGGGAGGTGATGTCGAAACTGTGGCACGGATCAGAGTTGACCATGAAAACTAACCATATCTACGCACCCTTGAGCTGTCCAAATGACGTGGACAATTCGAAACACATACGGTTCCATATATGCAAAGAGCTGCATATTTCGAACCGTATCTCTTTCGAACGGGAGACGCCTAGGTTACGTGAAGCACAAACAAGATAAGTAAATGAAAGTCTGTGATGACTCACCTAACTGTCCTGCAAAGTGATGAGTCAAGAACGGTGCCACAACCTCTCCTAAAAAACAACTACATAGTATCAATAATTGAACATTTCAGTTTCAAATTCTGCAAAAATAAAACAGCACAGTGGTCGACAACCAACAAATATGCCTCAGATATGTTCCCATTCATTTGACCTTGAACTTGAAGCATAAGAAACCTAAAATAAATTCATGACTACCATTAAAACATGTGACACATCCAACCCAATCTTAACATCATCGCATCCGAGTTGTTGCTTGGGCATGGATGTGTCACATGGTTTTATGACAACCATGATAAGCATATCCATAGAATAGAAATAACACACTTCGACTAACACTCATGCTCAAGCTCAAGGTCAATATATATATATATATATATATCATCACAGGCAATACAATTTTCTATCCAAAATTTGTAAGTAATTTCTAATTTAAATGAACAAAGAGAGAGGGGTTGAGAATGCACTCACAGAGGGCGCCGACGGCCGGCCGGGACAGGGCAGGGCAGCGGCACGGCCGGGACAGGGCAAGGCAGTAGGGGCCGCGCCGGGACAGGGCTGTGGCAGGGGGCCCGCGCCAGGGAGAGGCGCACCGGGGCGGGGCGGCGGCGGGCAGGGTCCGCGCCGGGAGTCCACACCAGGGCAGGGCGGCGGCAGGGCGGGGCCGCGCCGGGGTGGCCGTGCCTGCGTGCCGCGGCATCAGGGTGGGGCCGCGGCGGAGCGTCGGGGCGGGGGCGTCGGAGCGGCGACGTCAGGGCGGGGATGGCGCGTCGGGGCGGGGCCGCGGCAGCGCGTCGGGGCTGGCCAGGGCAGTAGGGGGCCGGGGCGGGGCAGGGCTGCGGCGGAGCGTCGGGGCGGGGCCGCGGTTGCGCGTCGGGGCGGGGGCGGCGGGGCGACACCGGTGAGAGTGAGAGAGTGTGTGTGAGAGAGTCACGCAGCGGTCTGAAAGCACCTAGTGTAGGAGACTTCGCCGTGTGCCAGATCCAGGGCACACGGCGAAGTAATGAGTTCGCCGTGTGCCAGATCCCAGGCACACGGCGAACACAGCATTTCTATATTTCATGTGAATGAAACTTGTAAGCATTTCTATATTTCATGTGAATGAAACTCGTATTCTTTTAAATTTTTCAATGTCATTTTGGAAATTTGTTTTGAAATTGAAAACAAGACCTTAAAGTTCACTAAAGAACATGAATATAATTTTTTCACTCATGTTAAATCATTATTTCATGTACTAATAGTTCAAATTCATTTTATATCAATTAAAGTTGTATAAATGCAGTTAATACGTTAAAATTATTAAACAGATCCAAAAAAATGCAAAAAAATTAACATGAAGTCATTTATGTTCTCTATTGCCTATATAAAAAGTGTAGAAACCAAATTCAAATTTGAACGTGTTTGCCCCTACAAACTTAACCGCGTCTTTCTCCGTTACCCAGATCTTCTTCGGGAAAGTTTGAGTTTATAAACAGCGTACGTGACAAACACGTGCGGAACTCCCTCAATTTTTTACCATAGATTCTATGTATGATAGCATAAGAAATCGACAAATCTCATAATTTTCAGACTTTGTTTGAATTTTTTAAAATTTTACAACTATTCGGTTCTACGTTCACGAGAACTTTTTGTGAACACCATTTTCGAAATGACAATGTCAACTATGACATGAGGTCTTACTATGCACTCAGAAACACAAATATCATTTTTCCAAAAAAAATCTTCTATTATTTTATGTACTTGCAGTTCAAAATTTGACTCATCCGAAAAAATTGTTTAACATATACACAATTTTTATATATAGTGAACATTACGACAAAAAATACCAAACTTTAATACAGAGTACCAAGCAATGTCTCTGCAGTGTAGAAAAAGTTTCGAGTTTGAAAATTCAAAATTTTCAAACTGTTTGCCGTGTGCTAAGAAAAAGCACATGGCGAAGTGTCTTGTTTACCGTGTGCCAAGCTGTAGCAAACGACGAAGTGGCCTGTTTGCCGTGTGCCCCATGCGGCACACGGCAAAGTTGAGCGACGTCAACCTCCGTCGCCCCTCCGTCCACCTCCGTTCGCCACCTCCGCACGTGAGTGGCACGTGCACGAGGTTTGCCGTGTGTTTTGAGGACGGCACACGGCAAAAATATTAATATGCCGTGTGTTTGATTTTTGTAGTGTGTTCCTTGGGCTGGCACACGGCAAAGAGGCAATTTTGCCGTGTGCATGGGGTTTGCCGTGTGTTTTATTTTGGGCGCACGGCAAAGTGGTTGTTTGCCGTGTGCCCGTCTTTTAGCACACAGCAAACTATTTGGCACACGGCATATTAGCCGTTTCCGGTAGTGAACTCCGACCAGTAGGCCATGTCGTCGTTGAGCACTTTTGTACCTCTTCTTTGCAAAATGTTTTGGTACAAATTTTAAGCTCATATAAACTTATGTTCTACAAATACACACAAGGGCGAAGCTATGTAGTGATTAGGGGGGTGCAAATGCACCCCTGTAAAATGGAAAAACAGTGCTTAATTATATCCAAATTTTCATCATATTTGCACCCTCGATAACTCAACTCTATGCAACCACACTCCCTACAATTTGCTCTAGCTTTGTCGCTGAATACACAAATGAATTGCATATACATTTATGTATATCCTAAAATTAGCCACCTACTGCTTCGAATTTATTTTGCAGTAGGCAAAAGAATTTAAAAAATCATAGTGTCGTTCTAAACTGAAGAAAACTCCAAATTAAAACTACTGAAACGAGCCCATTCAGTGTTTTTTTCCTTTTCATGATCTCCCCACCGAAATGAATTTCAAGTATATATCAAAGCCAGTCGTATTCCAGGATCTCTGACCAGTAGGCCATGTCGTCGTTGAGCCCCTCATCGGTGCCTCTCTGTCCAAGTAGTTGCTGCGTCGAGCCGTCGCCGTCGCTTGGCGCAGCCCTTTTCCTCTTCCGACCCATTTCCTCCCCGTTAGCCAACGCAGCCGCAGCTATCCGGTTCTCGCTGCCACCGCCGGCCGCGGCTGCGGCGCTCGGCCGGCGGTCGAACTGCCGCGGGCACCCGGATTCGGTGTAGAGCCGGCACAGGGTGAACTCGCCCCTCGTCTGCAGAAACGAATAGAAACAGCAATCACCTTTCAGCATTTCTCGTGTGTCTACAGTAAACAGATTGCGATAACGAGGCACTAAGCTAATAAGGCAGGTTACGGTTTGGACTCTTGTCGGCCGCGGCGCGGCAGATGGAGAGCCATCGCGGCTTACCTGGAAGGCATGGCTCGGCGCCGGAACGCCGGCGGCGTCCTCGTCTTCGACCTCTAGAGCCTTGTACTCGTTGAGCTTCCACTTGGTCTTGGCCCCGGCCGGCGCGCGGCCGCGGTAGAACACCATGGTCTTCTTGGTCCCGATGGAGCGGCCGTCGGCGGCGTAGACCAGCCCCGGGGTGCCCGCCGCCTTCCAGTACCCCGACGGCGTGGTCCGGTTCGGCCGGCCGCCCCGGGCCTCGCGCTCCTGCCGCGGGCAGAAGTAGAACCACGGCTCCGCGGCCCCGGAGAACGCGCCGCGGTGCGCCTCTGCATGGATGCGACCGAACCATCGTTAGCCAACCAAGCAACCAAGGAAATGCGCTCTCCAATCCATCGACCGAGCGCCGTCGTCTCCGCGATCGACGTGCCTGGGAGCTGCCATGGATCGAGGGCGCAGACGTCGGCGACGGGGATGACGCGCTCGATGTCGCCTTGGCGGACGCCGTCGAGCTTGTTCCGGAGGTAGAAGCAGAGGAGCTCCTCCTCCGTGGGGTAGAAGCGGAACCCGGGGGGCAGCTCGTCGGCCATGGCGGAGTGATCTCGGTTCGCTCGTCGAGGTGTGCGGAGTGATCTCGGTTCGCTCGTCGAGGTGTTGGGGTCTCTCCGACTCCAAGAACTGAGTGAGAACACGCATGGTAGGTAGCATCAGGGTTATATAGGAGCCACGCTGGATGCGCGTTATCGTTGGCTAGAGTTGACAGGCGATCGCACGCTGCGCGCTTGATTGCGAAGAATTTTCCCTCTCGTGCTGTGGAAAACCGGGAGTGGGGGTTGCATGGTGCGCTACTGCGACGTGCGTTGTGTAGTGGGTGGAGGACTGGGTCAGTCTTCTTCTTATCCTACTACTTTGCTCACTTTTTTATTGTTGAAGTTGGCCAGTTGAGTGTTTTTATTCCATCCTCATTCTGCTTTGGCCTTTGGGTATTGAAAACTACGTGCTAGTAGTAATTTGGTTGCTTTCATCGTCTGAAAAGCCCTTAGCTTGCTACTAAACATAAGTGGATATGTGGGAATTAAACATTTAAAAACCACCCTTTAGATTCCTGGCTGCTAATGAATCGATATAAATTAACATGCCCACCAATCAAACATGTTCATTACCATCTTGTGTACACATGCATATGAAATTTATCATTTTCACATGTATTAGATTTGAACTTATACATGGCTTTTAAATGAATTAACACAAGAACAATAGAGCGCGCGCCTCTGCAAGAGCATGTGACACCTCAAACTGATCGTGACATATAGCCGCTTATCCCTTTCTTTGGGTATCCCTAATATTGATACCCGACAGTAAGGAAGCTACTCGCGAGGTTGGAGGTCGTGGTTTTGAATCCTCACAGCCAATACACATAATTACACGTGAAAAATTAGCATAGCACGGCATTTGATACCGAGCTAGTGATACCGGTCGGTATTAGAAGTCGATCGTCCGGCAGTGCTTTGCCCTTTTTGAAAAAAAAAATCCGCTCATCACTCATTTAATTTCTCGACATGTTCGATGATCCAAAGAAACATATGTGATCTGCTGTCTAATCAAACGAGATCCTGCTAATGATAACACGGATTATGTTTGAATTAAGTGCTGATATCACAAAAAGGGACACCCAAGGATGCAACTCGTTGACCGTGGAAATTAACCGTCACGCATTTGGTCCCAATTAGGTTGTGAATGTGAGATGGGATGATAGAAAAATTAACGGAGCTGGATGTGGAAATCAGCACACTTTGTTTACCTTTTCATGTCTGTCCAACAAGTGTTGGAAGCTTGACAAATTCTTTGGGGAAAATGGTGGCAGCTGACTTTTGCAAAACAGTCAGCGACTCAAAGCCTTGCGTCAGATGGTAATTCCTGTTACCATGCTTCTGCATTTGGTTGTTGCTTTACCATGGAGAATTTTTTTCTTCTTTTGAATTTGGTGCCGGACGACCATTCTAAACTGTTCAGCGTTGGACCTCTTCATGTGGTGCTGAGCTGGCAAAAGTTACTCTCAGAAGAGCAAAAACCAGGATGTACTGAAAACGTTTCGCTGACAGCGAGGTGCCGTTCGTTAGTCCAACCAAGAGTGTGTTGTTGAGCACAAACCTTCCTTCAGTGGCCAGCTCGTTCACCGGCTGCCCGGATCAGCGAAACGCGTGAGGGCGGTCTCTGTAAAACTGCGCACTTTTGGATGTACTTTGTCGATGGAACTGGAACTCTGGGCCCAAAAAGGTCCACGCGCTACCACAACCGGTTCGCTTTCTTTCTTCTCTGGTACGGTGTTTTAACAGGTCAGACATGGATGGTCCGAATCAAGGTACGTGTGGAACACCGCGCTTGTTGCTGCCTGTTCCCCAACAGCCACACGAAGCGCTAGGGCAAACCCAAGTTTTGGCTGTGGTTACATGGGTTGGCGCTCGTTGGATTTTCAATTTCGTCCTAAAGTTTGGTGAAAATTAGATATTAGTGTCACTTTTTCTATAGTATTCCACAGTTGTTTTCTTGGTTGCCAACACATAGGTTTTTTTGGCTGTCGGATCTAGCTCATCATATATCATGTTTAAGTTTTTGCGGTAAAAAACAATAATGTTTTGTTGACATCTCATCCAGTTCCCTCTCACCCAAAGTTCTATGCCTAGAACGTTATTGTTGAAATTAATAGGTGTGTATAACCTGGTAATTCATGATATGACTACTTAAAAGTTAAAACAATTTTAAGTAGTCATAACATAAATTACCAGTTTATTAGTTAAGATATTTTCAACTTCGGTCCACACATGTATTCATGGGTATTCTGTTGAATACCCAAAATTTTTAGCAAACAAAAAATTTTATCACTGTGTATAACATGTGTATGATGAATTATAAAATCAAATAACACCACAAAACAGACTTCCCAATTGCATTTTGCATCTTGGACTCAATTGGTCCACTACTCCTCCTCCATGTCGAGTTCTGGTGGCCCAGCTGGTTGTGCAGGTGGCACACTGGCGGCAGACCTGACCGGCGTCGTGCAGGCGCAGCTGCGCAGGCGGAGGCCAGGCACCCAGGCGGCACACCAGCAGCACTGTGACAGTCTTCCTCTTCGGAACTTGGATTTTTGTACACTATTTATTTCACATGGAGCAACTTGGATATATGTTGATCATTTAATACATCTATTATATCCATGTCAAACAATTTCAAATTATGATAAATGGTATAATTTGTATTTAATTTTGTGCTATGAATATATATTTTAGTCCTTTGAACATTTTGAATACCCAAACCTTAAATCGTGAACCCGCCCTTGGTCATAGCATGAATTACCATTTTATAGGCCCCTGTCAATTTCAACAGTCAGATATAGATACATTTGAGTTTCATGAGGAACAAAATTTTGACTCACACAAAAAATATTCTAATTGGCTAGGAGCGCCCGAAGACATGAGGCTCCGCGCAGGGTTTCAGAAACCGTCCGGGAACCGCCGGTTTCCGGGATTTTTTCCCGTTACCGGTCCGGTCCGAGACAGTAAACCAGGTCCGGTTTTTTATATTTTAGGCTTCTAAATCCAAAAATACAAAAGTAAATTTTTTGTGCTACTGTTCCGGTTCTGAACAGTACCACCGGTTTTTTAAACCCTGGCTCCGCGTCCGCCAGACTGCCACGTAGCAGCAGCAGCCAATTCTGCAGTTGGTACCGCCGTCGCCGTCGCCTGGACCCGCCGCACGACGACCCCCCTCTTGTCCCGTCGCGCGCCCGTCCTGCTCCCTCGCTCGCTGTCGCTCGCCATCGCCACTCGGGCGCGCGCGCGACAGCCAGCCACCGAGCCGAGCGCGTACGACGACCCCCGCCACATCGCGCTCGGATCACCGCGCGACGCAGTCATCCGCTCGCAAGTACGCAGCCTTTTCGCCCTTTTCTTCCTCCCGGTCGCGCCCCTACACGGCCTACTCCACCCATTGCATCGGCATCATTGATCATCCCATCCGGATAGCCACCGGGCAACAGCTCACTCCTGGACGCGGTCACCGGGCCCCGGTCACCGGGCGCGGGCCCAGATCGACGCCCCGCCGGCACCGCAGCGTACCACCACTCCGGCCGTTGTCGGAGTCGGAGCCGGCGGTCGTTCGCCGTGGACGAGCGCGTCGGCGGTCGGTCTCCCCTCCGGCGATGCCGGCTGCCGCTGTCTCTCTCGCCGGGCATATGCTAGCTGTAGCTAGGTTGAGAGTAACTGACGATCTGACCATCGTGCGTCAGTGCGTGCGTGTGACCCGGTCTACGGATTGCGCTCTGCTCGCTGCTCCTCTCTCTAGGGGAGTTCGGTCCGGAGCCGGATCAAACCACCAGCTCGCTAGCTGGATTTGATGTCGATGTAAGTACCTGCCTGCCATCCACGGAAGAGATCGTTGTCTCGCTCGTCGTCAGTGGCGCAGGGACGCAGGCAGGCAGGCAGGCTCCCGTGTTGTCCGGCGACTGCTGCGTCAACGGGGAGGAGCACAACTGGCAGTTGTATGCGTCAAGCGGCAGACCCCGGGAATCTTGACCGCCGTGTTTGGTTTGTGGTAAACAAAAATTTCATGAAAATTTTCCGGCTCTTTGACCACTAATTAGGGATATTAAATAAAGTTTAATCACAAAACAACCTCTACAATTATAGTACAGTAGCAATTACTGTAGCTAATGAGTTTTTAATCGTGTGATTAGAGGATGATTAGATGCCGTTATTGTAGCATCGTTGTAGCCGATAATGGTGGAGCTTATCGCATTAGATTCGTCTCGAAAAGTTACACACATCCGTAAAAAGATTTCACAAATAATTTTCGTTTAGTACTTCATGCATAGATTCGTCTTTTTGTAAAAAAAATTTCGTGAAGTCATCCAAACACGGCCGAAGCGTGGAAAAACAGAGAATGCTGCTAGCAGTGCCTGGATGGCGACCGTACTATTCTATTCTCGACAGCTTCACGTCCTGGAGCGAATTCGGACTGGCTGTCGTCATGGGCTTACGTACTCGTGTGGGTTCTCCAAGAACTATGGCTTTTTTTTTTGGGTAAAAGAGAGCATTATTGTTTAGCGGAGAGGATTACAATCGTTTTTGATTAGGTCATGTACGCACGCAGGCGCTCGACCTAACTGTTGGCAGCCAAAATTGGCAAATACCGAAGCCGACCGGTCATACCGGTCTGGATCTGTGCAGTCCGAGTAAAATTAGGTTTGTATTTTGGAATCCGTTTGTAACTCAATTTGGAATGGGTATGTCTTTCCCGACCTATAAATATAAAGGGCACGGCCGATTGAGGTCTTTCTACCCAATCGAATCAATCAATTTATAATTTTCATATTTTTGTTCAAACTCTAACTTTTTCAATTTCGTGTTATTCTTTGCTCGTCTCGACGGCGTTCAAGGGTGTCTTAGGTGGCCTGTCGACCTCAAGACAACCCTAGATCTTCGAGTTCCGACGGGGTCCCTCCCGATCTTGAGGTTTTAGGTCTCGCAGGATTTTCTACGTCCAACCGGTCTGACCGGTTGGCGCGACCGGTCGCCGGGTTTTCTCACTGCTGTTCTGATCGTTGTGATCCGCGCGTTCTAGCACTTTTGTGTTGACTAGAACTGCGTCAACGTACTTTTTAGCGACTCTGCTGGGGACAGATCTACATCCATCGGTTTCAATGGCCGGCGAAAAGCCTGACCCCTCCAAGGTAGATTCAACTCCCGTTGACATCAAGTATGAAGACATACCTGAGGAGAGCCGCAAGCAATTCGAGGCTGCACTCCAGAAGGAGCAAGAGGAAGCTAAGAAGAGACTGCTGGCATGCTTTGGGAAGACTCGGCAAGGCGTGTTCGAGAAGGACAAGTTCTTCATGCCTACATTCGCGCCACCATCGCCAAACCCATCTACTACGGCTACAGCTACTGGTTTATCTGCTTCCACTCCAAGCGAGGTAAGTTTTACCTTCGATTCCATTAAACAGTTTGCCGAGGGTTTTCTGGGTAGATTCGAACAGTCCCAAAAGCTTACACAAGATTTACTTTTCGATTTGAGTCTCCAAAACAAGGGTAAGAAACCTGTCAATGATTATTCTAATTTCTCCCCTAATCCTAGTCTTTCGGCCGCACCAACAGAGAATTATCAGTATGGTATGCCGCCGAATTTCTTCGCGGGACAGACACCCCCGCCAGGCTCAGTTCGACCATCTAGGACCGAACCGGTCAGATCGGTCACTCCGACCGGTCAGACCGGTGCCTCGGCGGGCGGACCAGTCAGACCAGTGCCATGGTGCTCGGTTCTGCGTCACAGCCACAACTTGCGCCTCTTCCTACTTCGGCTGATTATAGCATGGAGCAAGAATTGGCGGATTTTGTGCCGCCGTATACGACAAAGTCATACGGTGAACACCCTTCTCCTCTGTCGTTGCCAAAGATGTTTGGGGTGATTGGCTTAATGCCAATCCACAATATGCCGCACAAACGATGTCCACTACTGATCCCGCGACACATCATTTCAGCCAAATATCTACCGGCAACTATGAGGCCGATCTTGCTAGGATGAAGGAAGATCTGGCCGATATGCTTAAAGAAAAATTTGGTTTTGTTGCGGGTAAGAGTCGACTATATCGTAGGCCATATGTTGATGCTTTCGATTTAATTCCTTACCCTGCTGGTTGGCGTGTTCCTGATTTTGTCAAGTTTAGCGGTGATGATAACCGATCCACTTGGGAGCATATTAGCTGATATATCGCTCAACGTGGAGAAGCTGGTTCTAGCAAGTCTTTGCGTGTTCGCATGTTTTCTTTGTCTTTGACTGGAACGGATTTCGCTTGGTTTTCGTCGTTAGCCCCTAACTAGATTCGTTCTTGGGACGAATTAGAGCAAAAATTTCACGATCACTTTTATAGTGGGGATAACGAAACTAAGTTAACGGATTTGACATCGGTTAGACAGGGTAGAGATGAATCTATCCATGAGTACTTTAAAAGATTTAAAGATATTAAAAACCGATGTTTTAATTTATCACTTTCTGAAAAAGATTTGGTTGATTTGGCTCTTGCGGGTTTACGTTCTAGTTATAGAGAAAAGCTTGACGGTTCGAGTTTTTATTCTATAAATCAGCTTCAGCCAAGGGCTTTAAGCCAAGAAACAAAGTTTAAAAAAAACAGATACCTACAGGTTCCATCGTTCAAACACACATATTGTTGAATATGATTCCGATTCATCGGACGATGATGATAAAGAGGTATATGCCGCCTGAATTTGGTTGGCCCGCCTCGGCCAAACCATCTACTTGCACATCTCTCAAGCCGACTCAAAGAAATCGGCAAGAGGAGATGAAGTTTACTTTCGATGTGTCCAAGTGCGATCGTATTTTTGATGAGTTATTACGACTTGGGCATTTGAAAATTACTCATGTTATACTGCCGCTTGAGGAGCTAAAGCGGCGTGCTTATTGCAAATTTCATAATTATTCATCTCATGCCACTAATTATTGTAATGTGTTTCGTCGACATATACAATCTGCCATAAATGAAGGACGATTGGCCTTTCCGGAGATGAGGATAGATAAAGCTCCATTCCCAGTTCACACCATTGATCTCAACAATGCAAAGGTGCTGATTCGGCCGGATCAAGCCGAAGGGGCAAAAGACAAGAATGTGTGATCATTGGTGATGATAGGCCGTTGACTGTTGATAACAAGATTCTGGCCAGGGAGGTGATTTTGGAGAAGACTCCTGATGGGAAGAAGAATATGAGGATCATACTTAAACCTCGCATGCTCGGGGGCAAGGAGATTCTTCTTCAGGCGACCGGTCTGCTGTTCAGCCAAGACCGGTCAGACCGGTTTCTCCGACCGGTCAGACCGCCCTGGTGGTCAGCCCCGGACAATCAGGCCCAAGCGTCCTGAAGTGGGTACATGGAAGACTAATCAGCCAAAGGTGCAGGGCAGGCTTGCAAATCAGAAGCCCACCTTTGGTCAGCTGTTGAACAAGTACTCAAAGGCCGTTCGAAATGATCTGCCCCTAAAAAAGAGATCGAGGTCACCTCCGTGTCAAGGCGCACCTTCATCTCCTAGGGGAGAATCAAGCAAGCGCAGGGGTGATGTGGTTCCTTTGTTCCCTTCTCTGCAGATACAGCCGATGTATGCTACTATGTCATGGGCTCCACCGGCGTCGGATTCTCATTTTCCTGCGTGGGAGAACGGGGGATTTTGGGTGCAATGTTATCCAATGCCGTATCCACCACACTTCCAGGGGGAGGGAAGCTCCAGAGGACCTGTATTTGGCAGGTTGAAGCAGCCGGTTCACGACAAATTGGGACAGCACCAATCTGGTCAGGGGCAGAACCCCAGACCGGTCAGACCAGTCCACCCTGACCGGTCAGACCGGACTCAGCAGAGGCCGGCCCAAGTTCGTCCAGTTTGCCAAGAGTATCGCATCAAGGAGAAGAAAGACGAACCAGAGCCAATGAGGTAGATTATGAGAAAGCTCCAGCTATTGATGTTGTGCAAGTTGAGGATGGTAAGAACAAGATCCAAGATGCACAAAAGGGGCCGGTGATTGTGGAGAAACCGGTCAATGTTTCTCAGAAGCTTGTGTTGGCCAATGATCATGAGGCCAGCAGCAGCAACCTCATGGACCAAGACAAAAAGAAGTTCTTCCAACCTAGGTGGTGCCCGCTGGGGTTGACACATACTCAGAAGAGGATGCTGCAGCGTCTTCGCTGCCAAGAATAGATGGAAAAAGAGACAGAGAAGATGAGGGATGAACAGTTCGACAAGTACAGACCAAGGATCCCTCAAAACAAGGTGTGGTAGGTCAAGGCAGTTGACCAGCTTATAGGACTGGTCGAACTGCTCCAGCCGGCCGGTCTGACCGGTGTCCCGGACCGGTCTAATCGCTCAGAGCAACCGGTCAGACCGGTTGACCCTGAGCCCCAGCAGAAAGCCGAAGCGAGTATTCGCACTTCGGCTCTTGGCGCATCAGAGGTTCTAGCGGCTCCTTCTACAGCAGAGGACGAGGGGTTCGTGGATTATGAAGCTTCTCCGAAACGCATGAACATGGAGATCAATATTGTGCATTTTTCTGATGATTACTGGGCGATTCCAGAGGAGGAGGCTGGTCATCTGGACTTTGGGCCGTGAGAAGCTATTTTTCAGAAGCCCAAAGATTCGGATAATTACTTGAAGGCTCTCTACTTGAGGGGGCATATCAACGGGAAGCCAGTTTCTCATATACTTGTGGACAGTGGGGCAATTGTGAACTTGATGCCTTATTCACTTTACAAGAAGCTTGGCAGGACAGACGAAGAACTGAACAAGACGAACATGACGGTCAACAGCGTTGGAGAAGGTGATCTCATTGGTGCCAAGGGGGTTGCTTCGATCGAGTTGACCGTTGGAAGCAAGACAATTGCGACGGTGTTCTTCGTCTCCAAGGTGCAAGGTAACTTTAACCTCATACTTGGACGTGATTGGATTCATGCCAATCAATGTGTACCATCTTACTTGCATCAGTTTCTTATTCAGTGGATCTGTGATGAAGTTGAGGTTGTGCATGGTGATACCTCTTCTTTCATTGGTGCCGCCGATTCTGAGCTCATTGGTGCACATGATCACATCAAGTGCTTATCGGGCCTGGACTTGACCGATTACGACTTGATCAGTTGCACCAAGGAAGGTTTTGTGACTGCAATCCTAAAGCAGATGGAGAATTGTCTACATTTACATCTATGATGCAGCAAGGCGATAATACAGAGCCAACCAGTCAGACCGCTACCTCTGACCGGTCAGACCGGTCCAGTGCAGACTGGCTGCAGCATCGCATCGAGCACTATCGGGACAAGGCAAACTGATGAGGACATCTCTTCCATTAATACAACCACACCTGTTACACAGCAAGGACCTTTAACTCGAGCAAGAGCACGACAACTCAATTATCAGGTAAAGTCGTTTCGTGCTGTCCAAACAAGTTCTTCCATGAATGGGGTACTACTAAATCCTTGTGATGATTTTCTTATGCTTAGGAACTTGGGAGTTGAACCAGATTGGAGGGAGAGCAAACACGACAAGAAAGCGAGTGTGGATGATCAAATCGGACCATACCAGTTCAGAGCTCCAGGCAGGGGCAACTTTGGAAGGCCATAACTCTTAGCTCCGAATATTGTTTGAAGCCCATGAGTACTTGTTGGAAAGCTCTTGAAGTCTATTTTTAGATGGATCCAACTTTTATGACAAAATTCTAAAGGAGCTAAGCAGAATCGCCAAAACGACATTCAGTCTTCCAGTCTTGGGCTGAGGCCCTTGTATCTAGTTCGGCCCACTAGGGGCCCTTTCTAAGTTAGGGTTTACACACCCCCCCCCCCCCACACCTCTTGGCTTCCCCCTCACCTATAAAAACCACCAGCAGCCGTCATTTGAGAGCTGGGTTTTGTTTTCATGAACTAGCATTTGCTACTTCTCCTAGAGCGCGTGAGCTAATCCAGCCGCCCGTCTCCTTGTATTCGGAACCCCACTTTCGTTCAATCCAGGCTAAGTTCTTGTTATTTCCCTTGCGATTTCAGTCCTTGTTCACTTGTTCTTGCGAGTTCTTTGATTTGCTTGCAGGTTCAAGGTTGTTCTTGGTACAGCAAGAACAACACAAATCGGAGGCGGTGTAACTGTCGCTAAGACAGGGCGCAGCCCTTGTGGTGTTTTAGTCGGGTAGCACAACGTCGATCCTCCCCAAATCGAGTTATCCCCCCCACCCGCACTCTCATCGAAAGATCGGGAACAAACCCCAGCGGGTTCTATCATGTGGTATCAGAGCATGGTATTTCAGTGAGAGATTCTACCCATCCTTTACCTATAGTCCAAAAAGATTCACAAAAACAAGTTAGATCTGAAAATCCCAACAACAAGTTTGAGCCTTTGCTGTTCTACCTAGTTCTTTGCTTGTTGAGTTTTCAGTTGTATTGTTTGGACTAGTTGCTGGTTCTTAGTGGTTTAATCTTTAGAGTTTTGAGTTCTGATCACGCTTTAGTCACCACGGAATCCACCAAATGCTTTCATTTTTTCCGTTGTTGTTTCTGCCACTACGAATCCATCTTCCCAAATCTGAGCATTGGAAGAAAACAGTCCTATATCTTGTGTTGCATGTCCGATTCAAGTGTTTAAATATAATCTGGAAAGCTTATCTTGTGTTCTTTCCAACGGATCTAATCTTGCTTCTAAATTCCTTCTGAGCGCTTCGCAGTAGCGCTTGAGATTCGCGACCTGATGTCTGAAACTCGAGATGTTCATCTGATTTCAAAGGAGCTGTGTGAAGTAATACCTTTGTTTGGGTAGTAGTGATACTGAAAAAAGGGAGTTGTAGCCCTGAAAAAAAGGAAATAAATAAAGAAAGAAAAAAGAAAAAAAAAGAGAAAAAAAAGAGAAGGGGGTAGAAGTTGTTGTTTCTTTGCTGCTTTGGTGTGTGACAACGCTTGTGTTCAGGCTCACGTCTCTAGCTTGATTTACCCCTAGGTCCAGCATAGGACCATCAATGAATGATTATTCAACTTTCTTTGACTAACGTGGTGCTAGCTGTACCTTGATTTGTTTTCTTTACAGCCGCCTATAGCTCCACAGATTATCTACTAGATCACAAGGTTGTGCCTATGTAACCATTTGTGTTGTTCTTGCTGGCCGCCAACCCCTCCTGTTCAGCAAGTTGAGAATTAGTAAGAATTTGTGTAACAAGTTGAGAGAGAGGGCCTCAAATTAATCACCTCTAGCTGTAGGGAATTTGTTCTACTTCACTTATTCCTATTTGCTCTTGTGCTTTTACCATGGCAGGTTTGGGGAATGAAGACTAGGATGACGGAGGACCGCTTACACCTCGTACCAAGGGCATCACGCAGCATTTTCGACAACAAGTGAGGCAGTACACCGAGGGGATTGATAATGATTTGCAGGTGACAAATGAGAAGATTGGGCAAATGGAGGCCGCGTAGATTTCCAACAACACCAAGCTTGCATGGTTGGAGGCAATGGTTGGTCACGTGGACAAGAGTCTCGTTGCTCTTCTGAGGCGCTTTGATGAATTCAACGCGAAGACGAATGATCAGCATAGAAGACATGGCCAAGAGAAAGAGGACGGCGCTGAAAATTCAGGTGCTGATTATGCTGCTGACACCGAGGTTGAGGATCAAGGTCAGCGACGTCTACGCCGTAATTGTAGAGGTATGGGTGGACAGCGTCCACATGAGGTACAGAACAATGACACTGCTTTTAGTAAGATAAAATTTAAGATACCCTCTTTTGATGGTAAATATGATCCTGATGCTTATCTTACTTGGGACATGGCTGTTGAACAAAAGTTTACTTGTCATAACTTTCCTGAAAATGCATGTGTTAGGGCTGCAACAAGTGAATTCACTGATTTTGCTTACGTTTGGTGGATAGAGCATGGCAAGAAAAATCCTAATAATATGCCACAAACTTGGGATGCTTTGAAACGGGTCATGAGGGCTAGAGGGCTAGATTTGTTCCATACTATGCACGTAATCTATTACATCAGCTGCAACAATTAAAATAGGGTACTAAAAGTGTAGAAGAATACTATCAAGAGCTGCAAATGGGTATGCTACGCTGCAATTTAGAGGAGGATGTGGAACCTGCTATGGCTAGATTTTTGGGTGGCTTAAACCGGAAAATTCAGGACATCCTTGCTATAAAGAGTACACTAACATAACCCGTTTGTTCCATCTTGCTTGTAAAGCTGAAAGGGAGGTGCAGTGATGACGTGCTAGCATCAAGACTAATGTTTCTGCAGGGAAGAATTTTTCTGTGCAGCCCCGCTTATCTGTTGCACCGGCTGGACATGTTGCTGCACCATATTCGTCATCGAGCCGTTCAGCACCCTCCCTCCCCAGCAAAAAGCCTCGTGACTGCCCCGCAAATTCAGCAAGCAAGACTACCCTGAAACCGGCTGCAACTACTTCATCAGTGGCTTCAACCGGTAGAACAAGGGACGTTCAATGTCACCGGTGCAAGGGGTTTGTACATGTCATGCGTGACTGCCCAAGTAAATGTGTTTTGATTGTAAAAAATGATGGTGAGTACTCCTCTGCTAGTGAACTTGATGAAGATACACTTGCACTTCTTGTGACTGACCATGCAGGTAGTGAGGAGTGTCCAAAAGAACATATTAATGCATGTGCAGCCGACCGCTATGAGAGCCTCATTGTGCAGCATGTGCTGAGCGCGCAAATGGAGAAGGCGGAGCAGAATCAGCGGCATATATTGTTTCAAACAAAGTGTGTCATCAAAGAGCGTTCGTGCCATGTGATCATCGACGGAGGTAGCTGCAACAACTTGGCTAGCAGCGACATGGTGGAGAAGCTTGCACTTACCACCCAACCGCACCCACATGTATATTGCATTCAATGGCTGAATAATAGTGGTAAGGCAAATGTAACTAAACTTGTGCGAATCAATTTTGCCAATGGATCCTATAAAGATATTGTTGAATGTGATGTTGTACCAATGCAAGCATGTAGTATTTTGCTAGGAAGGCCATGGCAATTTGATAAAGATTCTATGCATCATGGTAGATCAAATCAGTATTCCTTCCTATACAATGATAAAAAGATTGTGTTGCATCCAATGTCTCCTGAAGCGATTTTAAAAGATGAATTTACTAGAGCTAGTAGAATGAAGAATCAGGAACAAGCTAAAAGTGAAAATCAGATTGTGGCAAACGAACTTGAGAAGCACAAAAAGAGAAGTGACAAATCTGTTCATGATAATAAAAATGAGATCAAGCTGAAAGGGGCATGTTTCATTGCTACTAAATCTGATTTGGATGAGATTGATGCTACCACCACTATTTGCTATGCCTTGATTTGCAAACAAATGTTGTTTTCACTTGAGGACATACCTCTTTCCTTGCCTCCTGTTGTCACTAACCTTTTGCAGGAGTTTGCGGATGTTTTCCCAAAGGAGGTGCCCTCGGGGCTGCCACCAATTCGTGGGATTGAGCACCAGATTGACCTTATTCCTGGGGCCTCCTTGCCTAACCGTGCACCATACAGGACAAATCCAAAAGAGACTAAAGAGATTCAGCGCCAGTGCAAGAATTGCTCGACAAATGTTATGTGCGTGAGTCCCTTAGCCCTTGTGCTGTTCCCGTGCTTTTAGTTCCTAAGAAAGATGGGTCATGGCGCATGTGTGTGGATTGTAGAGCGATAAACAATATCACAATCAGATATTGTCATCCTATTCCTAGGTTAGATGATATGCTTGATGAATTGAGCGGTTCAATTGTGTTCTCTAAAATTGATTTGCGTTGTGGATACCACCAGATCCGCATGAAGCTAGGAGATTAATGGAAAACCGCATTTAAAACTAAGTTCGGCTTGTATGAATGGTTGGTCATGCCTTTTGGGCTCACTAATGCACCTAGCACTTTCATGAGATTGATGAATGAAGTTTTACGCGCTTTTATTGGCAGATTTCTGGTAGTATATTTTGATGACATTCTAATCTATAGTAAATCACTAGAAGACCATCTTGATCATTTGCGTGCTGTCTTTGATGCTCTATGTGATGCACGCTTGTTTGGTAACCTTGAGAAGTGCACCTTTTGCACAGATCGAGTATCTTTTCTTGGCTATGTTGTGACACCGCAGGGAGTTGAAGTTGATCAAGCAAAGGTTGAAGCCATTCACAGCTGGCCGGTTCCCACAACGGTCACCCAAGTGCAAAGCTTCCTAGGACTCGCTAGATTTTATCGTCGCTTTGTGAAGGACTTCAGCACCATTGCAGCCCCGCTGCATGAACTCACCAAGAAGAGTACGATATTCACATGGGCTGCAACGCATCAGAATGCTTTTGACATGCTGAAAGATAAGTTAACACATGCACCATTACTCCAACTCCTCGATTTCAGCAAAACCTTTGAGCTTGAATGTGATGCTAGTGGGATTGGTTTGGGAGGTGTGCTGCTGCAAGAGGGCAAACATGTAGCATATTTTAGTGAGAAATTGAGTGGGCCTAGTTTGAACTATTCTACTTATGATAAGGAATTGCTTGCTTTAGTTCGAACTTTGAAAACTTGGCAGCACTATTTATGGCCTAAAGAGTTTGTTATACATTCTGATCATGAGTCCTTGAAACACATTCGCAGCCAAGCAAAACTGAATCATAGACATGATAAATGGGTTGAATTCATTGAATCTTTTCCTTATGTCATCAAACACAAGAAAGGGAAAGAGAATGTCATTGCTGATGCTTTGTCTAGGCGTTACACAATGTTGTCCCAACTTGATTGCAAAATTTTTGGCTTGGAAACGATTAAAGCACAATATGCTCATGATGATGACTTCAAGGATGTGATACTGAATTGCAAGGAGGGGAAAACTTGGAATCAATTTTTTCTAGCTGATGGGTTTGTTTTTAGGTCTAACAAGCTATGCACTCCAGCTAGCTCCGTGTGTTTGCTATTGTTGCAGGAAGCGCATGGAGGAGGGCTAATGGGACACTTTGGTGTGAAGTCATTTCTTTTGGCCCAAGATGAGGAGAGAAATGGAGAGGTTCGTTGCTCGCTGCACCACATGCCAAAAAGCTAAGTCATGTCTTAATCCTCACGGTTTATACATACCTCTTCCTGTTCCAAGTGCAACTTGAGAAGATATTTCTATGGACTTTGTTTTAGGATTGCCTAGAACAAAGAAGGGGAGGGATAGTGTGTTTGTTGTTGTGGATAGATTTTTGAAAATGGCCCATTTCATACCATGTCATAAGAGTGATGATGCTACACATGTTGCTGATTTGTTCTTTCGTGAAATTATTCATTTGCATGGAGTGCCAAACACCATAGTTTCTGATCGTGATGCAAAAATTATTAGTCATTTTTGGATAACTTTGTGGGCCAAGCTGGGAACTAAGATTTTGTTTTCCACTACTTGTCATTCCCAAACTGATGGACAAACTGAAGTTGTGAATAGAACTCTATCAACCATGCTTAGGGCCATTTTGAAAAAGAACATAAAAATGTGGGAAGAGTGTTTGCCTCATGTTGAGTTTGCTTATAATCGATCACAACATTCTACTACTAAGAAATGCCCTTTTGAGATTATTTATGGTTTTATGCCTCGTGTCCCAATTGATTTGTTGCCTGTTCCGACTTCGGATAGACTGAATTTTGATGCTAACCAATGTGCTGAGCTGATGTTAAAAGTGCATGAAACCACAAAACAAAATATAGAACAAATGAATGCTAAGTATAAACTTTCTAGTAGCAAAGGAAAGAAGCATGTTACTTTTGAACCAAGTGATTTAGTTTGGCTCCATTTGAGAAAGGATAGGTTCCCTGATTTATGAAAGTCGAAACTAATGCCTAGAGCCGATGGTCCTTTTAAAGTGTTAGAGAGGATTAATGATAATGCATACAAACTTGAGCTGCCCGCAAATTTTGGGGTCAGCCCCACATTTAACATTGCAGATTTGAAGCCATATTTGGGAGAAGAGGATGAATTTGAGTCGAGGATGACTCAAATGCAAGAAGGGGAGGATGATGAGGATATCTCTTCCATTAATACAACCACACCTGCTACACAGCAAGGACCTTTAACTCGAGCAAGAGCACGACAACTCAATTATCAGGTAAAGTCATTTCTTGCTATCCAAACAAGTTCTTCCATGAATGGGGTACTACTAAATCCTTGTGATGATTTTCTTATGCTTAGGAACTTGGGACTTGAACCAGATTGGAGGGAGAGCAAACACGACAAGAAAGCGAGTGTGGATGATCAAATCGGACCATACCAGTTCGGAGCTCTAGGCAGGGGCAATTTTGGAAGGCCATAACTCTTAGCTCTGAATATTGTTTGAATCCCATGAGTACTTGTTGGAAAGCTCTTGAAGTCTATTTTCAGATGGATCCAACTTCATGGCGAAATTCTAAAGGAGCTAAGAAGAATCGCCAAAACGACGTTCAGTCTTCCAGTCTTGGGCTGAGGCCCTTGTATCTAGTTCGGCCCACTAGGGGCCCTTTCTAAGTTAGGGTTTACCCCCCCCCCCATGCCTATTGGCTGCCCCCTCACCTATAAAAACCACCAACAGCCGTCATTTGAGAGCTGGGTTTTGTTTTCATGAACTAGCACTTGCTACTTCTCCTGGAGCGCGCGTGCTGATCCAGCCGCCCATCTCCTTGTATTCGGAACCCCACTTTCGTTCAATCCAGGCTGAGTTCTTGTTATTTCCCTTGCGATTTCAGTCCTTGTTCACTTGTTCTTGCGAGTTCTTTGATTTGCTTGCAGGTTCAAGGTTGTTCTTGGTACAACAAGAATAACACAAATCGGAGGCGGTGTAACTGTCGCTAAGACGCAGCGCAGCCCTTGTGGTGTTGTAGTCGGGCAGCACAACGTTGATCCTCCACAAATCGAGTTATCCCCCCCCACTCTCATCGAAAGATCGGGAACAAACCCCAACGGGTTCTATCATGAACGATATGTGCGAGACCATTGAAGACTTCGGTGATTTTGATAAGTTAGGCCAAGGTTTTATATTGGCTGATCCTTTAGAAAAGGTAGATATTGGAGATGGTTCTATTCCTAGGCCAACTTTTGTAAATGCAAACTTATCGGATCATTATAAAGCCTATTTAATAGTTATTAAAAGAATATATCGATTGTTTTGCATGGGAATATTCTGAGATGACTGGTTTGAGTCGTGATTTTGTTGAGCATCGGCTGCCGATTAAGGCCGATTTTAGAACTTATAAATAACCTTCTAGGCGTTTTAATCCTGTTATGTATGACTGAATAAAAGAAGAAATCAATCGTTTGTTAGATGCTGGATTTATTTAGTCTTGTCATTATGCGGAGTAGATCTTGTTGGCATTTGTTAACGCAAATAGATAAATCTACAAGCGCACGGATGCCATTGTAGCTTTCACCCAAGAATATTCTAGGGTATCGTATTTATCCTCAGGGAAGCAATGGTTAAAGAAGTTGATAGATAGCCATCACGTAACTGCTAGCTAGTATACCGACTAGACTATTATGGGGTAAGAGAAGGAATAGGAAGTTTGGATAAGTGACACACACAGGAGAACTCCAGGTTAAGATAGCAAAGCAGAAAAGCAGAGCTAGGAGGTCAACGAGAGAGGTCAAGGTTCTTATTTACTTCTCCATTACTACGGTTCTACTCTAATTCACACCAAAGGGGTGAACTAAGCAAAGGTCAAACAAAGCGATCACACCTTAGCACATCGGGGCGACGGTACCTTTCCAATCCTCGACAAGACTGGGAAGGGGTGATCGGGGTCAGGTTGCCAACAGCCCTACAAAACACCAACCCGAATGTGGTGGAATACAAAGGCCTGGTCGGAGCTGTCACCTCCGGGGCTACCACAACTATCCGTGGGGTTGGGCGCAACCTCAGGTAACCGAAAGTATAGACACCACGTCTACACTATCGATTACTACTCTAGCCACAATTGACAACCAGAGCATTCGGTCGAACGGAGATCCCGTGCCAAAATATAAACACTACACTTAACCATGCTTAACTAACACACTATGGTAAGAAATAGATAACCATAAAGACATTTCAGTAAATAGAGAAGAATAAGATAAAGCACTTGAGTCTTACAAAGGGGCCAAGACAAGATTTGCCAGACCGCCGAGGGCTCCTCCGAAACCTTGCACTACTCTCCCTAACTCCCAACTCCAACTAGTACTACTCTACTACATCTTGTAATGGTGGTGTTGCTCCTTGGTGGTGTGTGTTGGAGTGGAGGTGTGGGTGTCCATTTATAGCTCTTCCAAGGCGGTGCTAAAGCTAGCGCGTGCACTTCACGTAGGTAGGTCGGCAGCTTAGCTTCCACGTGAAAGATGGGCTCGAGGTGTGACAAAGTGAGGCCGGCCGGCCTCCCCTAGGCCGGCCGGCCTGGGATCTCCGCCAAATCTGCACCGCCTTTTCGTAGACGCTCTTGATCACTCCTGGAGGTCGGTAGTGGTTGCGTCGGGTTGAGGCATGACAGTTAGTAAGCCGGCCAGCCTCTCCTAGGCTGGCCGGCCTGGGATTGGCTCCTCTCAGCCTTGCTTTGCACCAACGTGTCCACCGACGATTGTGTGTTCCTGTTCGAGTTGGTTTGGGTCTTGATACTTAGTTTGGTCACTTTGGAAACCCATTGGAGGGACATATGAGGCCTTTCAGTCATAGTTTCACTTTTGGCTTGCCTCCCATGTGTTAAGGGACCATTGGTGAGTCCCTAATGGTCCTGTGGCAAGGGAGGATGTGTTTGGCAAAGGTGTCGGGCCGGCCGGCCTAGGTGAGGCCGGCCGGCCTGTAGCCTCTGCACAACACGTGTCCGAAACTTGTAATTTGCATAACTTTTTGCGTCTGGACTCCAAATTGGGTGAACCAAATGTCCAATTCGATCATCTCGACGTGCTCTTCAACATAGCAATGTCAAATTTGGCATTTGACAATGTTTATAATGGTGTCATCTTATATCCATGTTTCACCATCCTTGTAGATGCTCCAATTAGTGTTGTTTCTTGCATATTCTGGGCATAATCCTGCAAAACATCTCAAACCACCAAAACTCATGGAATTCGTTAGTAATAACTCCTACCACTACTATTTGTTGTTCATTCTTCATGTCTTTCTGCAGGAATTGACGGCATATATTTTGCACTTAAGGACCGTCAACAAATCTCTAACATTGTGCCCGTTGAGAAGAAAGATTCAGGCAAGATTAGGGTGTGCATTAATTTTAGAGATCTTAATAAAGCTATTCCTAAAGATGAATATCCTATGCCTATAGCCGATATGTTAATCAATGAGGCTTATGGACATCGTGTTATCAGTTTTCTTGATGGTAATGTGGGTTACAATCAAATATTCATGGCCGAAGAAGATACGTCTAAAATGGCTTTTAGATGTCCTGGTTTCGTTGGTTTATTTGAGTGGGTTGTTATGACTTTTGGATTGAAAAATGCTGGTGCTACTTATCAAAGAGCTATGAATTTGATCTTTCATGATTTGCTTGGCATTATATTAGAAGTTTATATTGATGATATTGTGATTAAATCGGCCAGCTTGAGTTATCATTTGGCTAATTTAAGACTTGCTCTTGAGAGGATGCGACAGTATGGATTGAAGATTCCGCTCAAATGTGCTTTTGGTGTATCGACTGGGAAGTTTTTGGGCTTCATTATTCATGAGAAAGGCATAGAGATTGATTCAAAGAGAATTGAAGCCATGAAAAAAAGTAGAGGCTCCTGCTTGCAAAAAGGACTTGCAAAAGTTTCTGGGCAAAGTAAATTTCTTAAGGAGGTTTATATCTAATTTGTCCGGAAAGATAGATGTTTTTACTCCTATTCTTCGGTTGAAAGATGAAGCTAATTTTACTTGGGGGGCAGAACAGCAAGAAGCTTTTGATAAAATCAAGAAGTATTTGTCTTCACCACCGGTTCTCAAGGCGCCTAAGAGAGTTGTTTCTTTTAGGCTTTATGTGGCTGCGGAAGATAAGGTTATTGGTGCTGTTTTGACTCAAAAAACCGAAGGAAAAGAGTATATTATATTATTATCACATATATTGGCCGGCGGCTTATTGATGCAGAAATAAGGTATACATTTATTGAAAAAGTGTGCTTATCATTATATTATGCTTGTACCAAGTTGAGGCATTATCTTTTATCAAGTACTTGCATAGTTACTTGTCAAGCCGATGTTATTAAGCATATGCTACAAAAGCCGATTTTGAGTGGTAGAATCGGAAAGTGGGCTTGTGCACTTGTTGAATATGATTTGGCCTATGAGTGTTTAGGAGCTGTTAGAGGCCAAATTATAGCGGATTTGATTGTTGAACATCGGATTAATGATGAGCATGATTTGGAAGTCGGCTATGTTACTTGCACACCATAGAAGTTGTTCTTTGATGGATCGGCTGGTGATGATGGTCAAGGAATTGGTGCCGTTCTGATCTCTCCGAGTGGTACTATTTTTGAGTTCTCAAACCGATTGGAAGAAGAGCGCACGAATAACCAAGTTGAGTACGAAGCACTTCTATTTGGCTTGAAATTCTTGGAATCAATGGGTGTTAAATATGTGGAAGCTTATGGTGATTCACTTCTGGTGGTGCAGCAAGTATCGGTATGCCAATGCTATAACGGATCTTTAAATACATATCTTGATAGATGCATTGATATTATCTCTTACTTTGATGAGTTTGTAATCCGACATAAGAAGGCAAATGCTCTGGCTCAGCAAGCATTGGCTATAATGTTACCAAAAAATATTTTAACATGAGGAAGTCGATGCGAGCAAAAGCCGAGTTACTAGTTCTGGACGAACCGGTCAGACCGGATGCTCCGACCGGTCTGACTGCTGAAAACAGCAAGTCGGCCGATTCTTCTGTTTGCAAAGAGAAGGCCGGGGTTGCTGATTGGAGGGTACCTATTGTGACATATTTAAAGGACCCTGGTCATGGTGCAAAAAGGAATATTTGGCATTTAAATATATTTTGATCGACGATGAGCTTTATCGTCGGACCGCCGAAGATGTGCTTCTCAAGTGCTTAGATTCTGATCAGGCCCGTGTTGCTATGGGAGAAGTTCATGAAGGTATCTGTGGTACACATCAATCGGCTCCTAAAATGAAGTGGTTGCTTAGGAGAGCCGGTTTTTATTGGCCAACTATAATGGCAGATTGTTTCAGGTATTACAAAGGGTGTGAAGAATGTCAGCGATTTGGTAATATTCAGTTAGTGCCTGTTGCGTTATTACATTCTATTATCAAGCCATGACCATTCAGAGGTTGGGGGTTGGATTTCATTGGTCAAATTAATCCCTCTTCTTCAAAGGGACATCGCTTCGTATTGGTTGCTACGGATTATTTTACTAAATGGACCGAAGCAGTTCCTTTGAAGAATATGACATATCGGAAGATAATTGAGTTTATTACAGAGCATATTATTCATAGATTCGGTATTCCTCAAACTTTGACAACGGATCAAGGTTCTTCTTTTATTTCAAAAGAGGTACGTGATTTTGCGGAATCTTATAAGATCAAAATAATCAATTCATCCCCCATACTATGCTCAGGGCAATGGTCATGCCGAGTCTAGTAATAAGATCTTGATAATGCTCATCAAGAAGAAGATAGAAGAAAATCCCAGGGGGTGGCATGAGGTATTATCTGAAGCATTGTGGGCGCATCGTATATCTAGACATGGTGCTACTAATGTTACTTCTTTTAAGTTTGTATATGGTCAAGAGGCTGTTTTGTCCGTTGAGGTGAATCTGGACGCTTATAGATTGGCTAAACAAAATGACCTTACTGTTGTTGATTACTATGACTTGATGATGGATAATATCGATGAAGTAAGCGATAAGCGGTTGTAAGATTTGAAGGAAATTGATAAGGACAAGCTTCGGGTGGATAGAGCTTACAACAAGAAGGTAAGAGTAAAATCTTTTCAGGTTGGTGAGCTGGTTTGGAAAACTATATTGCCTCTTGGGACAAAGAGCAACAAGTTCGGCAAGTAGTCGCCAAGTTGGGAAGGAGCATACAAGATCATCAAGGTTATCTTCGGTAATTCTTATATGGTGGAGACGATGCAAGGAGAACGTCTTCCAAGGGCTCTTAATGAAAGATACTTGAAGAAATATTATCCCAGCGTGTGGCAAGATGCTTAAAGACGAAGACGGCTGGTATAGAATATCGCCCTTAGCATTATTTTTAGCCTTGTATTTTCTGTGTAAATCTATGTATCTAGGCTAGTTTCTGGTACTTGCTTTTTGGCTTGCAAAGCTCACCAAAAAAGCAGAGGGCATATGTTGGCAGCCAAAATTGGCAAACACCGAGGCAAACCGGTCTGACCGGTTGGGCCGACCGCTCAGACCGGTCTGGGTCTGTGCAGTATGAGTAGAGTTAGGTTTGTATTTTGAAATCCATTTGTAACTCAATTTGGAAGGGGTACGTCTTCCCCGGCCTATAAATATAAAGGCAACGACCGATTGAGGTCCTTCTACCCAATCGAATCAATCAATTTACAATTTTCCTATTTTTCTTCAAACCCTAGTTTTTCCAATCTCGTGTTGTTCTTTGCTCGTCTCGACGGCGTTCAAGGGCGTCTTGGGTGGTCTGCCGACTTTAACACAATCCTAGATCTTCGAGCTCCGACGGGGTCCCTCCCGAGCTAGGTTCTAGGTCTCGCGGGATTTTCTGCGTCCAATCGGTCTGACCGGTCGCCGGGTTTTCTCGCTGTTGTTCTCATCGTTGCGATCCGCGAGTTCTAGCGCTTGTGTGTTGACCAGAACTGCATCAACACTAACCAAACTGCTGAATGAGTGTTTCTCCGAGCTAAAGCAGCTAATTCATGAGCAACAATATTACACTCTCTCTTTACCTTGGCTATTCGCCATTCTACCAGTAACCGTGCTTGATCTTTTGCCTCCGATAGGACGAAGCTGAGCGTAGATCGGTCTTTCTTGGCCTCCATTGCGTGTGCAATTCTCGCACAGTCCGTCTCGACAATGACCGATCCTTGAGCCCATTGGGCAGCCAGCCGAAAACCCTCTAAACATGCCTGCTCTTCCGCCGCCTCCGCATTGTGACATCTAAAGAGGGCACGCCAGGCTGTAAAAATGACTTGCCCTCAGCTGTCCCTTGGAACCACGCCGGCACCTGCTTTCCTGTCCTGGGCGACGAAAGAGCCATCAAAATTCACTTTGATCCAGCCTGAGGGGGGAGGCTCCCAGGCAGTCCTTCCCAGCGGTTTTGAACCAGACTTGCTGGATTTTGCCTTCCCTGAAACTACAGAGGGACACTTCCCTTTGGCCGAGCACTTGCCATTGGAGATCGAGATATCAGTGAGTGTGGACTGCATAGAGATCAGAGAGAACACTGCTTCTGGGATACTCGTGGATCCTGCCTGATAGGTAATGTTGTTGTGGACAGACCATGTCTTCCATAGTAGCAACTTGACGAGATCGCGCACTTCTTCTGAACATCCATCAAGTAGCAGTAGCAGCCAGTCCGGTCCAGTATACCGGAACTGTTCCTCATCCGGCAACGGCCAGTGCTCACGCATAGCATGCCGTAGGTCTTGTGCTCGGGCGCAAGTGACTGTAGCATGGTAGCTTGTCTCCGGTTCGCGATCACAGAGTGGACAAATGTCATTTGCCACTAGTGTCTGATGTTCTTTGCCCGTTGTGTTGGCAGGATGTCTCTGGCCAGTTTCCACATGAAGACATTAACTTTTGGCGGCCCCATCCCACTCCATATACACGACCACAGCTTCCTTGATCCATCTGGAGCAGAGCTTGAAGATGTCGCACTCTGTCCTTGCTTGATTTTCAGGGCCAGGTTGTATGCACAACTTACTGTAAATAAGCCAGTTTTCTCCCAATGCCACGCAATGAAATCCTCCATCCGCCTGGCCGGGATTTTAATTTTAGCAAGTTCCTCTACATCAGCAGGATTGAACACATGGATAAGTTTGTCAAAGTCCCAGTCCTTCCCCTCTGAATCCAACAGCTCAGACACCCAACGGAGTTTGCATCTGCCTGGTCGAGTTGATACTTTCAGCGAGATTTCCCAAGGTATCCACGGGTCTCACCAAATCTTGATCTGGCTGCCATCCCCAACTCTCCAAATGATTCCTTGCTTGAGTAGCTCAAGGCCATGCGTAATGGCTTGCCATGTCGGAGATGTCTTGGATGAAAATGCCGTGTCCACTATGTTGCCCCTTGGGAAGTATTTTGCCTTAAGTAGCCGTGCGCATAAACTTTCAGGGACTGAATCAGGCGCCAAGCCTGTCGAGCCAGCAAGGCTTGGTTAAAAAGCCGTAGGTCCTTGAACCCCATACCACCACAGCATTTCTTAAGGACCAATTCCTCCCAAGCTATCCATGCAGTTTTCCGTTTACCATTCTCTGCACCCCACCAAAAGTCACGAATGATGTTGGTAAGGTCGTCACATAAGCCCAACGGTAGCTTAAAGACGCTCATGCTGTAGGTTGGTAGCGCTTGGGCTACTGCTTTGATCAAGATTTCTTTAGCAGCAATAGACATATGTTTTTCAGTGTAATCCCGTAGTCGTTTGCTTAGGCGTTCCTTCAGGTGCTGGAACCGCTCACCTTTCATTCTTCCAATCGGAGTGGGTAATCCTAGGTATTTCGCATCAAACACCAATCTATCAATTTGGAGTATGTGTCTGACATACGACTGCAGGATCTCTTTGATTACCATTGCTTGCTCCGGCACAGATTTGAAAAAGAGGAGCGTATCATCGGCAAAAAGGAGGTGCGATATGCCAGGAGCATTCCTGCAGACTTTCAGCTCCTGCAACGCGCCTGTGCTAACCCTGTTTTGGATAAAAGTAGATAATCCGTTAGCCACAAACAGAAATAAGTAGGGCGAAAGAGGATCACCTTGCCATAGACCTCGAGTTGGTGCAAAGGGCGCCGACATGGCACCATTGAAACGAACTGTATAATGAACCGAAGTGACACATGTCATGACTCGGTCCACCCAAGAACTCTGAAAGCCCAGTTTCAGTAAAGCATTGCGAAGAAAGCACCGTTCTACTCTATCGTAGGCCTCGGTTAAATCCAACTTGTACGCACAAAACTCACTTCGTTCTCCGGCATTTGAATTAATAGCATGTAAACACTAAAAAAGGCACTCTGGTTTGGGGATATCAGATCTTGCAGAAGTGGTCTCAGCCGGTTAACTATGCATTTTGACACCACCTTGTAAATGACATTACAAAGACTTATTGGTCTAAAGTCCTTGAGGAAATCAAAAATTACTTTGTTGGTGACATGAACAAGCCAAGTCAAAATTGCTTTGTTGGTGTTTAAGCTCATCATAAATATTATGCTAGAAATAAATCGAAAATGTTGGCTTCGCCAATTTTGTAGAGTCATTGATTCGAGTCTCCAACTTAGAATGTTTATACGACTAATTATTCTTTCTACATCAGATAACATATCTCTCCATAGGGTGGCTCCTGTTGCGACCTAGTTAATCTCAAGATATGCTTGCTCAATCTCTCTTAATAATAAAATTATAGGTTCAGATGAGGGTGTGTGTATGTGTGTTTTATGGTATTATAATAAACACAAGTTATCAAAGCTTATTTTAATTTTGAATTACAAAGATTTTCGAAATTTTCATAAGGTGATAGTTTGGCCGAGTGGTTAAGGCGCCAGATTTAGGCTCTGGTCCGGAAGGGCGTGGGTTCAAATCCCACAGCTGTCAGTATTTCCACTTTTACAAATCCCTTTTAACATAAACAACTAATCATTGTTTCGTTCTTTCATTTTTTAGGCTTAACGCTTAATCCTGGATTAGGACCTACGTCATCTTTTCTTTTTGTGCGAGAAAGGCCTACATCATCACAAACAAATTATCATAGACGAACAGAAAAGCCACATTTTGATTCGTTCTTCCTTAGCCCATCAACCAGTAATCGTATGATGCAATTAGCATTAAACCTATGATGAACAACATTCAATAAAAAATTCTATCCTAGAATATTATTAGTTTTAGTATAAATTTGCCTGAAAATTTTACTATTTTTAAGTTTAACCATGCTTTTACCTATGAACGGTCAAAATAACAATTGTATGTTATAGCTTACGCACCTGAATTGTCGTGGTAGTGAGCTTTGGGCACACCTGAATTGCGGCACCTATAAATTTATCATTTCGGTGGTAACATTGAATTTGCACATGGCGGTAATTTTTTTTTTCAGTTGTGACTGGATTTGTGTGGCGACAGATTTGTGATTGTTTTCTCTGCTCTGATTGCAGTGATCTCTTTTGTTAATTTCGCAACTTTATCATGCCAATCAAATCTGGCGGCAACACCCTGAAGCACTGCATGATAGTGCAATTTTTTTGCTTAATTGGCGGTACAATAGAAACTTTGTGATCGACGGACATGACATTTTTATAGAAGTTTTGAAAACATTTTGGAGCTAGATAGCTTTTCGTTGGCAATCAATTTTGAAGTTTACTACGATCTCAGCATCTCAAAGTCAGAACATTGCACAGCAGATTCCTTTTGGAAGTTGAATTTTCTTATGATCGGGCAGGTTATGATCTGGCAAGGCTCACTGAAAAATGAACTATGTGAAAGAGTGTGTAGCCTAGTGGTTACACGTGTCTCGGCAGGGTCGTGGTAGACAATGTTCCATCAACAACGAAGTGCTTGTGGTGACTTCGTCAATCTTAAGTATTTGCAGGCTCAATCTTCGAAGACGCTCATAGAGGTAGAGTTTGCGCTTGTGCGTTCATAGGGGTGAGATTGTGTATGTTGTTAGTTTCTAAGTTGTACTGTGTAATCTAAAAAAAGATTGAACTATGTTGTCCAGCATTGACACCACAATCTGAAAAAAATTGTTTTGAACGAATAACACTCGACGAGTGCTTTTCTATTGATATAGCAGAAAAAATATAAGATTATATCCCTAGGAAGACATAACCAAGCAAACAAAAAAAGAAAAAAACACGAAAAATAACACCGGCGGGTTGGATTGGGACATCAACACGTACTGAAAAAGACTCAACTCAAACCACTCAGGCTAGTTTGATTGGGACATCGACGAAAGCCGCACAACGCATCTCCATGAGACAACTCTGTCCGGTTGGATTAGGATATTGACACGGACATCAAACAACAACCCCGCCCCATCGGGAGTGGCACCCACCAATATTCACGCTCACGTAATCGCCGAAACCTCGTCGACAAGAAACCGACAGAAGCAGACTGCACCACAACAAGAAGGCTACCTCCCTACGGGACCCTCCGCCGTAGTGCCGTTGCAACACCATACTCCACCTAATAAAGTGAGACCACCAAATCCGTACCTCTCACAGGTTGCCTCACAGTTGCCACCATGATAACACAACATGTGGGGGGCCTCACTACATCCGCTTTTGGACTCCACCTCGCTCTCATCGTCTAGAAGAAACACCAAATGTGGAGATCTCGCCACGCCCTCCACAGTACTCCATGACGGATCCATTTCTAAAGTCATAATCAAGATGACGAGCAATGTTGCCCCGCTTCCCTAGAACTCTATCAACAACCGAGCTGTCATCACAGGTCGACACCTCCTTGCTTCACCTGCCATAAAACCTCTGCTACCATGCTAGCAAGCCAAATAAGTCGCTTGCGCCAACTTCCAACGATGTACCACACCAGATAGTCAAGCCAAGCTAAGCAACCCACCATGGTTTGTTGCAAACCAAGTCGTCCCATGATGTTGATGCCGCAAGCGTCGTCCTCCGAATTGTCCCACGCTGCACTGACCATTGCCAAGCAGGCACTACCAAGAACTATGTGACAATCTCTGGCCGCTACCATAACCATGGACGCCTCCACATGGGCATAGCAACACCCATCCAGCTTGCCACGCGGCTAATGTTGGGTGAGTACCACGAGCAGGGATTCATGAAACCCCCCGTTTAGAGATTCGGCTAGGGGCTGAACATGCTGATCTCCTTGGACAACACAGATGGTGAGCACAGAGAGATTTTACCCAGGTTCAGCCCAGAGGATAATAGGCCTATGCCCTGCTTGTCCGTATATTTTGTGGTTGTGTATGAATCAGAGAATACATGGGGAGGGAGATCGTCCTTGAGCTCCCCCCCCCCCGGTCTCCTCTTTTATAATCCAAGAGGAATCCCCACGTCAGTTTGTATACAGACAGGGGCGGGCCCAAAGTAATTTTAAAGGTATTCAAGTGAATACGCATTATTTTTAGCAAACAGACTTGTATATATAATATATTCTGCATATATAATAAAAAAATAAAAAATATGGTATATCAGGCCTCTCGTCTCTCCTCTCACCCAGACCAAAAAACGGAACACCTCCACCTCCCCTGGTCCCTTTCGCAACCAGATGGTTCACAGGGCCCACACGGCTAGAAGCGAAGCTTGCCTGATCGAGCCGTGTGGGCTAGACCCCTAACCAAACCTCCCGTCTCCACAGCTGAGCCCGAGTCTAAGCGACCACTTAGGAAACCTAGACCGCCAGGCACTGGTAGGCGACGAAGGACTTCAGCCAGCCGCGGACACAGGGCGGATACCGGGGGTGGACACTCAAGATGGCAACGGGTACAGAATACCCACAAATCCGCGGATACCGAATCCGTTGGGCGCGGATTCGGGTTTGGGTTTGTACTTGCGAGCACGGGCACGGGTACAACTTCAAACCCAACGGGTATTTGCTAACGAATTTCAAAATTTGATATCCGAACCCGCAAACCCGCAAATCCGCTAACATGTGGGCCCAAATACATATGTATATAAAAGAGCTTCTAGGGTTTCTTTGGCACCGGCTCCACCATCCACTCTCTGGTTCCCAGCCGCCACACAGAATCCCACCCCGAGTCGCAAACCCGGCGCCCCAACCCCTTGACACTGGCTCTCCCTGGCGGGCTCCCCCTCCAGGCGCTCCTCCTCCGGCCGTCGCTCTCCCTGGCGGGCTCGACGTCTCGGCGGCCAGGTGTCCAAAGCTCCGGCCGCCGCTCCGCCAGGCGGATCTCGAAGCTCCGGCCGCTGCTCTGCCAGGCGGATCCCGAAGCTCCAGCCGCCGCTCCGCTAGGCCACCGCCGGCCGACGCTCCTCCAGCACCCGAAGCTCCGGTCACTGCTCCGCCAGACGGATCCCGAAGCTCCGGCCACCACTCCGCAAGCGGATCCCGAAGCTCCGGCCGCCGCTCCGCCAGGCGACGCAACCAGGCGGCCAAGCCCCCGACGCCAGCAGTCCAGTGCCTTGCTCTTCGTCGCGGGTAGACGGGCGTGCCCGCGGGTACGCGGCTATCCGCGGACAACGGGTACGGGTCTAGGTGTCTACCTGTTGCGGGTTGCGGGCGCGGGTGCGGGCATGGGTTTTGGCTTGCGAGTGTGGGTTTCTGAAGTTAGTATCCACACGGATTTTATCCGTTGCCATCTATAGTGGACACCAATGAGATGTGTGCAGGCTAGGTTGAGCTCTGCATAGCAGCCGACAGCCTAGTGCAGGAACGACGCTCGGCGGTGCCACGCCCAAGTGCCAAGATCGTGCACGGCCCAGGGCAGTCTCCACTAGTTGTGGGTATGCTCGCGCACAGCCAGGGACCCAGGGCAACAGCACCGCAGCAAGCCGCAGTACAACAAAAGTTTTGGGGCAAAATAGATATTTTGGTCCCTCAACTTTATCCTGAGGGTCAAGTTCATCCCTCAACTTTCAAATTGGCCAATATAGTCCCTCAACTTTTGTTTTAAGATCAAACTCATCCTTACATTGATATTATGCTCCATAATAACATGAGATAAATGCAAAAGTTTTTTTTATCCTTGGTTTCTTTTTACCCTCCTCAATTTAGTGTTACCCTTCTCTCAACTTTCCACAACATTTTTTAAGGTAGTACGTAGTTATGCAATGTAGCTTTAATTGTACTCTCCATGAGTCTGCAATACAATATGATGTATGCGTAAATAAAATTCTCTATTCCAAACTAAACACTTTGTGATGTTCAGCTCCTAAATGAAGTTAGAAGGGGAAGGAGCCAATTTGACCTTTTGCAAACTATTTTTGCAACCGTTGAATTCTCGTGATTTTTTGATAAATTGATAGTAATGTAGTGACCAAAATGTTTGTGGTAAATTGAAAGTGAATTTGTGCTTTGACCGTTAAATCGGGCGAGATGCCCCGCCGCCGCCATCCTAGAGGCCCATGCGGGCTTCCAGATGCCCCTCCGGCGGCGGCAAAGGAACGGGAGAAGAGGACGGGTGGTGACGGCGCGGTCTTCAGTCGCCGCCCGAGTCACCCGAGCGGAGACGACGCGGGGGCTGGGTCTTCTCTTGCAGCTCCCTGAAAAAATAGAAATAACATTGATATGCTTGTAGGATATGCTTCAGCTAGCTTTCCCTTCTCAAGGAGCTAAACCTGCCATATACAAATTTAGAAATGAAAAAAAAACTAATTGGAAAACAGCGAAGGTGAAATAGATTCTGAAGTACCTTGGTCCATGGGCATGTCAGGCAGAATGGCAGATGATGGAGGTAATAATAAGGCCGTCGGTTATAGGTCCTTGGTCATGTCAGGCAGTAAGGAAGTGCAGGAGGCGGCAGCCCTGGTCATGCGCGGCTGCAGAAGAATAATCTTCCGTTCATCCTGCTTTAGGGCACATTGGATCCGGCAGCTACCTATTGTTTAGATTCCAAAATTTTACACTAAAAAACATCACATCAAATATTTGGGCACATGCATAAAGTATTAAATAAAATTTATTTGTAAAACTTTTTTCACGGATGGGTTGTAAATCGCGAGATGAATCTAATGAGCCTACTTAATCCATAATTTACAACAGTGATGCTACAATAACCATCCGCTAATTATGAATTAATCATGGATTAATTAGGCTCATTAGATTCGTCTCGCAATTTACAATGCAAAAAGTTTTGTAAATAAACTTTATTTAGTGCTCAAAAATAATAATATTCTCTTCCAAAAATTTAAGCCAAAAAAAATCTGAACACAGCGCCTCAACCGCTCGTCTGCGAATTGGGGAGGGAATCGACAGCTCGGCTACTCAACAGTTTACTGATGCAACATTTGCATGGATCGGAGTTCGTCCGATCAGTGTCCCTTGGTTAACTGACGGTAGTTGCATTTACTTCCATTGATGGCCTGGATCATGTTGGGGTGGGAGGAGGAACTGATCGGTGGGAGTGCTAGGGGGAGGGGAGATGAGGAGGCCAGGAGGAAGTGGAGGACATCGCTGTGCTTTGTTCGAACCATGGAGCTACGTAAATGGTCAGGAACTCTCAGCAGGATGAAGCGAACGAAGGGAACAATCTGATGGGCATGGGCTTGCTCTTTTTAAGTTTTAAGTGACGTGATTCGCTCTATTAATCTGTACGAAAAAGTTCAAGCCATCTAAATCGACGTCCAAAAGCAAAATTCAAATTTAAACGAAGAATAAAGGCCCCCGGCCAGCTGCACGCCGGTGAACAACACCACCAGAACAATCCGTTTCGATTTTTCCGCGTGGTGACTGACGAGACATTCAAAGGACACAGCTCAGATCAGAAAACCAGGATTTGAATGCACCATCAACGCCTTCCATATTCTTGCCACCATCAAATGCTTTCCATTCTGCGGATCGAGCTGGCGTATAAAGTGGACACGATGCAGCGACGGTGCGGCAGCTCCAGCCAGTCTCTTCACCCTCACCCTGACACCTCTTGTGATCTTGTCTTGGTTGCAACAAGCACACCTCCGTCGAAGCTACGTCGGTGCAGAGGGCTCCGATCCATGGCACTGTTGCCGAGAGGTTGGTTGGCCTTCATGCCCCTGCTGCTCCTGGCCGCGGTGATCGCTGCCATTGCCGTGCCGGCCGTGGCAGCGACGGGCACGGAGTGGGCCAACGAGGAGCACCACCGAGGACGCCGCTCCCATAGGGCCCCGGCGGCTGCGCCAGCCGAGCCGCCGTCCACCGAGAGGCTGTACCCTTCCCATGGCCCGGCACCGGCGCCTGGCGGGACGTCAGGAGGCGCCCGCCCCGGCTCCCGAGGCAGGGGACCACAGTGACGGTGCAGCCGCCGTGCCGGTCGCGTGGCCGGTCGCTCTCCTGGCCGCCGCCGGCGTGGCCGCAGTGATGATGGTCTGAATTCAGCATGGATCGATAATTCGATATGAATCTTGTCGTATGGCACTGAGGGATAGAACCGGAGATAGTAATTCTGCTGTTGCAAGTGTCAAGTGTTTACCATTTCCTCTTCAATGCGTTCGTATTTATAAATTGTGTGTGATGTCCTATGGATAATCTGCTCGTGTTATCTTTGTTTGTATTGGAGTATCTGCCATGCGAGAGATGTTTTCTTGCACCTTGTGTTTCTCAGAAATTGATTCAGAAACGGTCTTTCAGACAGAAGAAATGGATTCAGAAATCCCTGATTACTAGTGATTGTCTGATCAGTTTCTGCTCTGGACATTACGTAGATAACATGCCTGCGTGCCTGACCACCTCAAGACCTCAACTGGAAGTCTTTGAGCAGTGCAACAGTGCAGATGTCAGCTTGTCAAGATCTAAAAAATATATCTGAGCATCAAAATTTAAAAGAGGAACATACGACAGGCTGATTGAGTGAATGAAGTTAATTTGCTAAACGAATCATAAAACATCCACACACTGGCACTAGCAAAAAAAAAACATCCCCACACTGGCGCGATGGCATGACAAATTTGAATGGTGTCCCAGAAATCAGCCAACCCACAGTCCAGAACAAAAAAAAAGAAAGAGGAAAAATCTATTTATGAGGGGTAAGAAAAATCAATTTAGGGCCATTCAACTATAGGAGAGTTTGGTTTGGCCATGAAACTCCAAAATTCAGATATTTTTAACCATCCAGCCATCACAACCGTTCATATTTAACTATTTAGTTGTTTTGATAGGCAGTTTCTCTTACATGAACGACATAAGGTAGTTGGACAGGTACTCTTTCTTTTTTGAGTAAATTGCACTCACCCTACAACAACTTGGCAGGTGGGTGCAAATTGGTCCAACAACTTGTAAAATGCTCAATTTAGTACAATAACTTGACAACTGGGTGCAGATTGATCCAACAACTTAGAAAATGCTTAATTTAGTGCAATAACTTGGTAAATTGGTGTCAGACCCGGGGCAGCGGGACAGCTTATAGGCATGGAATGTTCTAGAATAAGGGACGACGTATGGATGTACCTTACCTCTTTTTGTAACTACCCGAATAGGCGTAGAACTAGCTGTAGTACAAGGAAACCACCCGACCAGGTTATAGTAGGACTCCAACAGTACTCAGCTAGGACTTTCTATGTAATCGTGTCCCCCCAGAGTATATAAGGGCGGGTAGGGACCCCCTCAAAATAGAACAACACCTAAGGCAATACAAGTAACCACACAGAACGTAGGGTATTACGCACTTCGCGGCCCGAATCTGTCTAAATCTTTGTGTTTTTTGTACCATCGAATTTCAGAGCTAGTCGATCTCTAGCCTACAATCGTACTGCTAAGGGTATCCCTGACCAGGCTTAGCGGCTAAACACAGACAGCTGGTGCGCCAGGTAGGGGATTCGGCGAGTACATCAGAAAATTTGATGGCCGAATCAATCGACGTCAACACCGTGCCTGAAGGCACAACACTCGTCTTCGGTTCTTAAGCCTGTACGACTGATGGATCGGACGGCTTCTCTGGCCACCTGTTCCCCTGTAAGGAACCAGAGGCGAAACTCGACGACCCAACCGCCGGGACAGATGATGCTCCCAGACTCGAAGGAAATCAAGCTATACTTGAACTCGATTCGGAAAACATCGGGAACATGCCGACTCTAACTCACTCAAACGGGCCAGCCGAGTCCGACATAAATCCGAATTCCGAAAATTTTCACTTTTCTCAAAATTTGGGAAAATATGTGGCTTATTTCGAGTCAATCAAACGCCCTAAGATCTCCAACTCAGAACTACTCGATGGAGTATATCGAGCTTCACGATCAATCGAGGGGTGTATTAAACTTGCAGAATCTGCTCTGGGCTCATCCAAGACACGACAAAACCCAGGAATCTCGAACCCTCAGGACTCCCTAACGGGTGACATATTCTCTGGGATCGATCGAGTTGATTCCTCACTCATCGACTGTATTAACACTGTTGAGAGTACCCTACAACACAAAAATCAGGATTCAGTAGGAAAATCTTGCGGGAAACCCGAGAAGGTAATCCCCCAGCTTGAACGGATGGGACCGCCTCTCTCAGGGAAACCCCAAGATCCCTCACTACAACCTGTTCTCAAGTGGACTCCCAAACCAACCGACGTCTCTGATCCTCTACTTGATCAGGACTTCGACGAGTTCATGGAAAGTCTTGACAACCTCGAACCGTATAATGATCTTGAGGATTGGTCAGACAACGTCGACTTGTTCATGGATGCCATGTCCCAACTACCACACATGGCTAACATCCTCTCGGAAGAAGCCAAGCTCAAGAAGCAAGGAGAAACTTCCAAAACCCCAGAAAAGTCCAGCGAGTCAATATTCGACAAGCCATGGACAAAAGAGCTAGAAGGACTAACTCCTACCAAATCTTGGCTACATTGGATGAATGAGAACGCTCTCCGAATGGAGATGGGCATCCCGCTCCTCGCTCACCCAAAACACACATACTCAAAAATAGATGGCCTAAGAGCATCTCCAACCGGCCTCCTCAAATTAGGCCCCTATTCCCACTTTTGAGAGGCCTGCTCAAAATTTGTTGGGCCAAAATCAGAGCCCAACTCCAGCACAAGCCCCCAGGTCGGCCTGCAAATCAACGGGTCCCACTGTCAGATATTCTCCCCCAAGCCCCTTCGGCCGCGCCCCAGGCGAAATACACGCCGCCGCGTCCTCGGCCGGCCTCCATCCAGCGCCTACGTCGTGCGTGGCCCCGGCCTCTGTGTCATCGTGGCCGCCGCAACCTCCCCACCGGACACTCCATCCACACCGACGCCTCCCTCGACCCTCACCGCCGTCGTATTTGTTGGTCGCTGCCCTCACCCAGTAGGTCGAGCCGGCGTCGTCGACGACTCCGAGCTCCACAACAGCGTCTCCGTGCTGCCCGCCGCTAGTTAACGCGCTCGGCTGCTGCTCCCGGCGCCGCGTGCTCCCGGCGCCTCTGTGCTCTCGTGTCAGCTGCTGCTCGGCCTCCATGCTCCCGGTGCCACGTCGGCAAGAATGTCGTGCTGTTCGGGAGGAAGCTGTGCTGTTTGGGAAGAAGAAGCAGCAGCACGACGAGAAGAAGCCGGAGCTGCTGGAGCTCGATTTGCCCCCCACGGCCGTCCCCTCCTTCGATTACAACTTCACTGCAACTGAAAATTAGTTAAAGGTGACCTTTTGTTTCTGAACATTATTATGCAAATGTCCATTGTGAGTTGTTTTTTCGATCTGCATGTGTGTCATTATCGACTGGACTATGCATGTGTTAGAAACTCTGTCTAGTTCAAGAACATGTACCAACAGAGCAACATCATTGTGAGAGTTGCATCGCAGTATGTCTCCAGCCATATGCTGCCGGAGATGGTGCGGGACGGCGGCGCGTATCGATCCATGGCGCTGGAGATGGCGCGGGATCCGCTGGAGAAGCCGGATCCGGGAGCGGGAGAAGAGGAAGAGGAAGGAAGGGAGGAAGAGAAGGGGATGGCAGCGGCGGGCGGCGCAAGGGCGGGAAGGCAACGGCGAACGGCGCAGGGGCGGAGGTGGCGGGCGGTGCAGGGGCGAGACCGATGCGGGAGATGAGATTGGTGGGACCCACGTGAATAGAGGCTCAATAGGAGGCCTGTATTTTTGGGGGCTTGTGAGTAGAATTTGGAGGCCCATGCAAAATAAGAGCCCAAGTAGGAGGCTCACTGGAATTGTGATTTTGGGCCAAACTCCTAAAATTTAGAGTAGGGGTCCAAATGAGGGCCTGAGCTGGAGATGCTCTAACCAGTTCCGACTCCGAAGGCTCCTACGATTCGGAAGATGAGCTGGACAATCTAATCCAGTATAGTAAAGAAGTCGAATCCAATTCGACTACGAACTCCAAAACCGACCAGAATTCCTTGCCAAACTTGGTCATATATGCGACACCGGCAGGGCGGACGATGCGTCTGGGAGAGCCGGGGCTCAATAGTCGATCCGTCAGGATCACTGGTCCTCAGATCGACGAGCTCCCATTCCAGGAGAGCGTTCCGTTAGCTCCACCGGAAAGCATAGAAGATCAAGACATCAAGAATCTCTGTCACGAAATCCTCATGGTGCGCATCTCCGAGCTCCACAAATCAGATGATGATTCAATGGAGCGCCTCAACCTCGACGACTACAATTCTGATGACTACGGCGAGTACCTCTCCGACAACATGGAGACCACTCCCACAACCATCACTGAAGTTAAGACTACCATCAAGCAAGACCCGCCCTTAGCTCCACCAGCCGTGACGGTTACCGTCCAGCTGGAAGACAAGCCTGTGGCGGAGGATCTCTACGAACGCTGCCGCGTACGCAATCAAAAGCGGGCGTTTAGGTGCCAACGCGTCGCCAACCGTCGCCAAGAACAGCAGGGCGACAACTACGACTACTCCAATGGTGGTCTCCGCAACGTGGTCAACATCGGGCGTGATGCACGCAATGTGATCATCTCAAGAAAAAAGGAGCGTGAGGAAATTGAGGCTTCAGGGCTTGGCGGCTAAACACCGACAATTGGTGCATTCACAGTCCAAACCTTACACGACAATGTGTTTGCTAACGTCAGGTCACAATAAACAGTAAACAGTATATTCACGTGAGAATGTATTATTTGACCATAAATTTTCATGTCGCAATGGATGCCAATAATTTTATTCTCAGAATAAATTAATTATGATTTTATTAAAAATAATATATTATTTAACCGCCATTACAACAGCAACATATTAAGCACAGTAGATGAACGTCAATAATTCTTAAATTTAATAAATGGAAATTATTGATGGTGTAATTCTAAAAAAAATTATTAGTTCAAATTCAATCAAATTTTAGAATTACACCATTAGCATCACTGAAACACTGAAGTCGATAAGAGAGACCCTGAAACCTTAGGTTTCTCCTGCGCTCATATATTCAAAGATGCTCTTGTTTGTTTCTGTTTATTACTTTATTTAGCTCATTTTCCATTCTAACGAATATAAGAGGCTTTAAGAATATATGTACCAAGCTCATAAAAGGTATCAATAGTTTGTATCAATATATTGATTTTTGAGCTTAACAGTGCATATAATCAAACATATCGAAAACTGTGAGGGTGATTTTTTTCAAAATTGAATATCAAATTAAATAGTTTTAATCAAAATTAAATCACTATACAAAAATAATTACATAAAGACATAACATTAATTTCTAAACACTGAGGGTTCTTATCTTGGCCAAATATAATGCCATCCTGGTGCCGCACAAAAATCAATGGTCCAATAATACTTAAAAATTTAGTAAAATATATGAGCGGTCCTCGAACTTGTCTTAAGGTGCCATCTAGGTCCCTAAACTCTCAAAATGCATTTTCATATCCTTAACTTGTTCCAAGGTGTCATATAGGTCCCTAATATCTGAAAATGCATTTTTTAGGTCCATAAACTTGTCTCGTTGTGTCATGCAGGTCTCTAAACTCTCAATATGTCATTTTTAATTAAATATAAATGTTGTTTTTCTACTTTGAGTTAATGAAAAGTTCTTTTGCTACTTTAAATTTAATAAAAAATTGCTATTTTAATTTTTATTGAGAATGAGAACAAATTATCTTAATAAACTTATACAAAGCACATGCAAAATATAAAATAATTAGAAGAAAATATTCAGAATTAGCATTGATATCTCCATGTTAAACATGAAAACTATACATCGTTGATATCAATTGATCTAGATTAACCCACGATGTATGATTAATAAGCAGCTAATTCAGAATTAAAATGATCTTAGTGGTAAGATTTGTAAATGAATTGACTGGAAAAAATAGCTTAATAAACTATCCATTTTGAACACAATTAATTAATGGTAATTTTTAGGGATTTGAAAATTCACTATGAGAGTTTAGGGACCGAAATGATATAGTAAGACAAGTTTGAGGACCTAAAGATGCATCTCGAGAGTTTAGGGACTCGAATGACACCTCCGGACAAGTTTAGGGATCTAAAAATACATTTTGAGAATTTAGAGATCTAGATGACACTTTGAGACAAGTTCGAGGACCGGCCATGTATTTTACTCTTAATAATTTGTCCTAACGACGTGAATATACTCTTTATCCAGACCTTGCATTAGTTACATTGTTGTGTAATGTTTGGACTACGAATGCACCTATTTACCAAGTTATCGCATTAAATTGGGCATTTTACAAGTTTTTGGATCGATTTGCAGTCACCTGTCAAGTTATTGCATTAAATTGAGCATTTTACAAGTTGTTGGACTAATTTGCACTCACCTGACAAGTTGTTGTATGATGGGTTGTTGACAGCCTTCTTTTTTCCTCCCCCCACCCCACCCCACACACACCACCACTCGTGGCCGTCAGCGCCGATACTTGTTATGGGATGGTGGCCCTCCCTTCCCCTTAGCGATGGAGGTTGCTCCATGCGGTGCCCAGTGCCACCATAGGCTCGCCGTCACAGTTGGAGGTGGCGGGCTGGATCTGAGCCGAAGATCGCCGGTTTTAACTTACCATAACTCATCGGTGGTGAGGTTTCCGGCGAGGGAGTCAGCACCAGTAGCATCTACTCGACGAGGCGAATCCGTTTAGTGTGTTGACAATGCACTAATCAAGGGGGAGATTGAGGAACGAGAGTACTCTATCCTGCCTGTGATGAGTGAATTGTCAACCGTGCGGTGTGATCGTGCGCTTGGTCTTTGGATTGCAGGTACACGGGCGTCGAGTGTCGACGGGGAGCTGCCGTGGAGGTGCTGTGGCCGATGGACCGTGCGGTGGACGGCGGTGAAGGGCATCCGGGACCGGAGCTCGGACCGGGCGGCAGCTGTGGCGTCCACTCCTGGATCGAGGGCGCAAGCGGCGACGGAAGGCGGGTTTCTTGGTTTGCGCCACAAAACCAAGGAGGCGGACGGCGGTTGAAGACGCCAAGTCGTGGAGGCACGGGCGTCGGTCTCGGGACTGACGGAGGCGACGGGCGTCGACGGCGTCTAGGGCCTCGCTGCGGGCGAGGAGGTGACGGGCGTCGGGCGGCGTCTAGGGCCCTCAGAAGGCCGAGGCGGGAACGGCGTCTAGGGCCACGGCGTGGAGGCGGGAATCTTCCCGCGCGTGAGGTTTTGGCGGTTTTCTCAAAACCGGCCACCTACCCGGGTTTCGCGGACCCTCCAAAACCGCGGACTGGATCTTCATCAAGACGGCGGCATCGCAGAGAAGACTTCGTTTCGAAGAAAGAACCTCGGCCGTCGGATGAGATCGTTGTACAGGGGGTGCTGCAGGCCAACCGGTCTGACCGGTCCCTGGCACCGGTCTGACCGGTCCCGTGGGTATAAATACCCCTTCACTTGTCTTAGGTTAAGTGCGGCTTTTGTAATCTGTTCGTGGACTCTCTGTTTCTCCAGGCCGCTGCCCCTGCGTCTCCCTCCCTCTGTTCCTCTCGTTTGAGTTGATTTTGTCCATGGATTGTTGAAACCTTGTAAGGGATTTGATTGGGAAAGGAGGCCATATCCTCCTCGTGCCCTCTGGGCTTTTGATTTGATTCAATCCCCTGGTTTTGTGCCTTATGCAATGGATTTTCGATTTCTTTTTTGGCACACTTGATTGAGAGGAGGCCTTGAGTTCTTTGCTATGATTCCTGTGCTCCCAACTCTGATCTAAACCCTCTGGAATCACTGGCGTGTTCGAATTCGAGTTCTTGAGTGTTTGAGAAAACCCCAATCCCTTTTGATCTTCCCATAATTCTCACGATTCGTTGATCCTTGGGGCGAGATCTTTTGGGGATATGCTCACGGGGTAGGGGCGAAGCAATCCCCCAAGTTTCGTCGGATTTCGTGGTCGTTTGCTCAGGATTCACCATTTGAATCAAATTTCTCGGGGGTTTTCTGGGTGCTACCGGTCAGACCGGTAGGCACGACCGGTCAGACCGGTACAGCGCACCGGTCAGACCGGTCCAGGCAGATCAGTTCTGCAGCTTTCCTAATTCGCTTCTGTTTTGCTTCGTGGGTTCGCTCGCTCGTTCGAGGCCTTTTGTGTTGGGTTAGCTTTTCAATAGTTACCCCAAACTTTGGTCAGAATGCTTGAGGGCTTGGGCGATTTTGGGACATAGGCCGACGGTTTGAATTTCGGAAGAAATTTTGATCGGCTCCCATTCACCCCCCCCCCCCTCTGGTCGCCGGCTTCGGTCCCACAATTGGTATCAGAGCTCGGTTGAGGTTTTCAGTACCTTAACCGGTTCGAAAACCACTCGGCGACCATGGCGAGTCTTGGTAAGATCCCGGTGTTTTCCGGCGAGGATTATGCCTACTGAAAGGTTCGCATGAGAGCCTTCCTGCAGAGCATGGGAGCCGATGTCTGGGAGATTACCAAGAAACCAGCCCTACGAGGTGCTGGCTGTTCGGACCACGCCTCTTCAGGTGACCCAGCACGAGGCTAACGCCAAGGCTGTCAATGCCTTGTTCGCTGGCATTTCTCGTGCGGAGTTCTCACGCGTCCAGGGTTTTCAGGAAGCCCACAAGATTTGGACGTGTCTTGAGAACTACCACGAGGGTACACCTCAGGTGAAGGCCAGACTGTTCGAGACTCACCGGTGTGAGTATGAGAACTTCACACAGGAGCCGGGTGAGAGCATTGACCTGATGTTCAGTCGTTTTCAGTCGATTGTGAACAAGGTCAATGCGAACAGATCTGTTGGTGCCCTTGAGTACACAGAGCACGAGAAGGCCCTTAAGTTGCTTTATGCACTTGATCGCTCTGTGTGGGATCTCAAGGTGAACACCATCATTGAGTCTGCTGGCTATGAGACTCTGACGGTGAACGAGCTTTTCAGCAAGCTCAAGGCCACGGAGGTGGATAACCAGACACGAGCCAAGCTCAATGGTGCCCCTCCTTCCAAGAGCGTCGCTCTTGTGACTGGCCCAGGTGGATCGAGCTCTAACGCTAACTCTGCTCTTGGCTTTTCTCTTGCCTCTTTGCCTTCTGTTTCAGATGAGCAGCTGGAGACGTTGGGCGACGACGATTTGTGCCTCCTCATCAGCAAGTTCCAGCGCGTCTACCACAACAGGCAGAGGAAGAAGAACCCCGGGTGCTACAACTGCGGCGATCTGAACCACTTCGTCGCCGATTGCCCCAAGAAGTCCGGCGGTGGCTAGAACAATTCCTTCGACTACTACCGCCACCGCGACCGCGACGAGGGAGGCTCCAACAAGGAGCGTCGGTGCCACAAGCACCGCAGTCGTGACCGGGGAGGACGCTTCGACAAGGAGTCGCTCAAGAAGCGCTTCTAGTACAAGGCCAAGAAGCGGGAGAAGGCCTTCCTGGCGCAGCTCAGCGACCTCGATAAGAGCTCCGACACCGACCGCTCTTCTTCACCGACCTCCGACGACGATGACAAGAAGAAGAAGAAGCGGGACAAGGAAGCCACCGGCTTCATCGGCCTTTGCTTGGCGGCCGGTCGGCGCAAGAGCTTCTGCACCATGGCGGGCGAAGCCAATGGTGCCCGTGCGTCTTCGGGTGGACACGCTACACCGACGCACTCCGGCTCTTCTCCTGGATCCGAGAGCGATTCAGAGGTAAACTCCACGATCGACCTGCTTGATACAGAGGTTAGGGAGTTGTACGCCGCTCTCGACAACCAGAAGAGGCTGCTTAAGGAAGCAGCTAGAGAGCGTAGAAAGCTTAGGGCTGAGCTGGCTTGTGCTAAGGAGAAGTCTAGTGAGGATGAGTGCGCTGGCTGCATATCTCACATGAATGATCTTGTTGCTCTCCGTGCCAAGCATGATGAGAACGTCGCGAACTTAGATGTTGCTAAGACTTCGCTTTCTGACGTGTCTCATGAGCTAGCCAAGGCCAAGCATGAGCTTGAACTTGTCAAGGACGCTCCCATTGTTAGTGATGTGCTTGAATGCGATGAGTGTCCTATCTTCAAGTCAGATCTAGCTTCTTTGCAGTCCAAGTTTGCTACTGTTGTTTGTGAACTAGAGGAGCTTAGATCTAGGCCTGCTTTGCTTGGCGCTTGTAAGCTTTGTCCCACGCTTAGGTTGGAGCTAGAGGAGAAGAACGCTTTGATCAAGTCTTTTGGAAAGACTAAGGTCGTAGAGTCTAGCCCACCTATTGACTGCTCTGTTTGCCCTGGTTTGATTACTGATTTAGATAGTCTTGCGGTAGAGAAAGCCAACCTGGAGAATGAGAATACCTATCTTAGGGTGATTCTGAGTTGGGTTTCTAGCAGTGAGCCGCAGTTGGGCATGATGATTAAGCAGTTCAAGCGTGGTGATGGGTTTGGGGTCGGTTACACATACACAAAGTCAGACTTTGACAGGTTGTATGGTAAGATTGGCAAGGCTGCTAGAAACACTGCTAGCATGAGCACGCAGCCTTCGCTTGTTGACCCCGCGGATGGTGTGCTTAAAGAACCACCGAAAGCACCTCCACAGAAGCAAGTTTGGGTTCCAAAGCCCAATGAGCTGAGGAATTCCCTCGACACGCTCCCTGCTGCCACAGCCCAGGTTGCCCAGAAGAAGAGGGATGCTCCTCCCCGTCCGCAGGCTAGGCCTCCACCTCCCAAGCGTGAGGTGAGGTACCACTGCGAGTTCTGTGACAGGGAAGGTCACCTGGAGGAGTTTTGCCTCAGGAGGAAGCGGGCTGTGAGGAGAGAGCAGGAGAGACGGAACGCGGACATGTACTCTGCTCGGGTGCATGGTCCTTCTCGGCGTGGTGATAGGCGAGATGCTAGGGCGCGCCGTGTAGGTGGAGGTCAGGGAGACGGTGGTGGTCACCGTGCTCCAGCAGGTGGTCGCTTTGCTGGCCGTGCTCCTGGTCGTTTTCAGTACGGCTATGGACCACGAGACCGAGGCTTTGGAGGAGATTTTGAGGCTCCATGCTTTCCTCGCGGTGGTGTTCGTCAGTCACGCGGTAGACCGGATGGGGGATACGCTTTGTCTGGTTTTGCTAACCCTTCTGTAGAGCAAATGGCTCGACACTAGTTTGCTTCTCACTTTGCTAACCCCAGTGTTGAGACATTTGCTCACCCTTTGTCTCACTACTGATGTGCAGGTCGGAGGCTTGGAGAACAGGTGGATCATGGACTCCGGTTGTTCGCGCCACATGACCGGAAATCACAAATGGTTCTCCAGCCTCACCCCGATGCGCTCAAAGGAGTACATTGTGTTCGGGGATAATGGAAGAGGAAAGGTACGTGGACTTGGCGTTGTTCGGGTTTCTGATCACTTCACCCTGAGAGAAGTTGCTTTGGTTTCGAATCTTGGATTTAATTTGCTTTCGGTTTCGCAACTTCTTGATGAGGGGTTTGAGGTTCGCTTCAAAGAGAGATGTTCACGTGTTTTGGATTCCAGGGGAGATTTGGTTTGCCGGATTACACCTCATGATCGAGTTTTCTTGGTTGACTTCTCTGGAACTCCTTTTGGCCCTTCTCAATTCTTGATGGCTGGTCCTTCTTCTGATTTGTGGAAGTGGCATAGGAGACTAGGACATTTGAGCTTCGATTTGTTGTCGAGACTGAGCTCACTTGGCCTGATCCAAGGATTGCCCAAATTGAAGTTTGAAAAGGACCTTGTTTGCCATCCGTGTCGCCACGGGAAGATGATTGACACTTCACATCCGCCTGTTAATCAGGTGATGACCTCTCACCCTAGAGAGTTGCTACACATGGACACTGTCGGTCCTTCCAGGGTGATGTCTGTTGGTGGGAAGTGGTACGTGCTTGTGATTGTGGACGACTTTTCTCGCTATTCTTGGGTCTTTTTCATGAGAACCAAGGATGAGGTTTTCGAGTTTGTTCGAGACTTGATCTTGAGGTTGAAAAACGAGCTACCCCAGGCCATGCGAGCGATCCGCTCTGACAATGGCACAGAATTCAAAAACGCTCATTTTGACGCCTTTTGCAGTGATCAAGGGCTCGAACACCAGTATTCTTCTCCCTACACTCCACAGCAGAATGGAGTTGTAAAGCGGAAGAATCGGACGCTGGTTGAGATGGCGAGGACGATGCTCGATGAGCATAGGACTCCTCGCAAATACTGGGCTGAGGCGGTTAACACCGCTTGTTACGTGTCCAACCGCATTTTCTTGCGTGCTTTCATGCACAGGACTTCTTATGAGTTGCGGTTTGGACGCCAGCCCCGTGTTGACCATCTCAGAGTTTTCGGTTGCCGGTGCTTTGTGCTGAAAGATGGAAATCTTGATAAGTTTGAGTCTCGCTCGTCTGACGGTGTCTTTCTCGGTTATGCTTCTCACTCTAGAGCGTACCGTGTGCTGATTATTGATACTAACATCGTCAGAGAGACTTGTGAAGTCACTTTCGACGAGACTGCACCGTGCAATTCTTCTGTCTTTGAAGTGGCAGGAGATGATGAGCTCGGCACCTCCATCTTTGAAGATGAGGAGGAAGAAGCTGCAGATGGCGAGGCTGAGGCTACCACGCGGGCTGTGGACCCGGCTATCTCTGCTACGAGCTCGGACGATGACGACGGCCCCGATCCGACTACGTCTACTTCACGGGGGCTGTTCGAGGAGGTGACTCAGGCTTCACCAGCTGCACCTGAGGAGGCACCAGCTTTGGTTGAGGAGGAGGCGACTTCGACATGGGAAGCACCGCGACACATTCAGCGCCGCCATCCACCTCAACAGATGCTAGGTGATCTCAACGAGCGAGTCACCAGGTCCAAGGTAACAAGTATCGCTGGCTTTGTTCATTCAGCGTTTGTTGCCTCTTTTGAGCCCAAAGATATTGGACACGCTCTTTCTGATTCTAATTGGGTCAATGCCATGCATGAGGAACTTAAAAATTTTGAAAGAAACCAAGTTTGGGTTTTAGTCGAGCCTCCACCTGCTTATAATCCCATCGGAACGAAGTGGGTTTTCAAAAACAAGCAGGGTGAGGATGGTTTGGTTGTTCGAAATAAGGCTCGTCTTGTTGCCCAGGGGTTTTGCCAAAAAGAGGGTATTGATTTTGAGGAAACCTTTGCTCCTGTTGCTCGTTTGGAAGCTATTCGAATCTTTCTTGCATTTGCTGCTTCCAAGGGTTTTAAAGTTTTCCAAATAGATGTTAAATCTGCCTTCTTAAATGGTTTTATCGAAGAAGAGGTTTATGTAAAGCAAGCCCCTGGTTTTGAAAATCCCAAGTTTCCAAACCGTGTTTATAAACTTCAGAAAGCTCTTTATGGTTTGAAACAGGTACCTAGAGCTTGGTATGATAGATTGAAAACCTTTTTGCTGGCTCAGGGCTTTAAAATGGGATGTGTTGATAAGACTTTGTTCCTCATGCGATCTGGCACTGATTTCCTTTTGGTTCAGATATACGTGGATGATATTATCTTTGGTGGCTCTTCTCACGCTCTTGTCTCCAAGTTTTCTGAGCAGATGTCCAGGGAGTTCGAGATGAGCATGATGGGTGAGTTGCAGTTCTTCCTCGGGCTGCAGATCAAGCAAACTCCTCAGGGCACTTTTGTCCATCAAGCCAAGTACACTAGAGACTTGCTGCGGAAATTCGACATGAGTGACTTGTCTCCTGAGCCGACTCCGATCAGCACATCTACGGCGCTTGATGAGGACTTGGACGGCGAGGCGGTGGACCAGAAGGAGTACAGGAGCATGATCGGCTCTCTCCTGTACCTGACAGCGACGCGACCGGACATCCAGTTCGGCGTCTGCCTCTACACGCGGTATCAGGCTTCGCCGCGCACCTCCCACAGGCAGGTGGGGAAACGCATCTTCAGGTATTTGAAATTCACCCCTGAATTTGGTCTTTGGTATTCTGCGGATTCTTCTCTGGTTTTGGTGGGCTTTTCTGATGCCGATTTCGGTGGGTGTCGGTTGGATCGCAAGTCGACATCCGGCACTTGTCAATTTCTCGGTACATCTTTGGTGTCTTGGTCCTCTCGCAAGCAGGCTAGCGTAGCGCTTTCTTCCATAGAAGCTGAGTATGTTGCCGCTGCTAGCTGCTGCTCCTAGATACTTTGGATGAAACAAACCTTGCAGGATTATGGCTTGAGTTTCGGTAGGGTTCCCATCTTTGTAGACAACATGTCAGCCATTAGCATTGCAAAGAACCCTGTCCTACACTCCAGAACCAAGCACATAGACATCCGATTCCATTTCCTGCGAGACAACCATGAGAAAGGACACATAGACTTGATCCATGTCCCATCTGAGAGGCAAACTGCAGATATCCTCACCAAACCGCTAGTGCAGGACACTTTTGCTCGCTTGCGAGGGGAGCTTGGGGTTTGTTACCCCTTTTGATTGCTGACTTCTCTTTGGTTAGCTTTGTAGATTTTATTTGCTTCTCTTTGTTTTCTAGGTTTGGTAGTTGCATTGTGCATATGCATTGTACATGTTTGCATTTTGCATTGTCTCACTTGCACTAGCATTCTTGTATACATTGCTATGATCTTCTAGTGCCTGCTAGTGTGAGTTGATAAACTTGATCATGTATAGCTTGCTCCATTGTGTATATGACATCATCTGAGTTAAGCTATTTTGATTTGAAAATCTGAAAACATGATCACCCTGTCTTGGCTACTAGCATGTTAGGGCGTGTTGATATGCTTTGCTATCTTATTCATGCTAGTGTGGCCTTTCGTTCAGCAATTCATACTTGAAATGATCTAAATTTGATAAAATTGCTTGAACTGTTCTTGAAATGGATGGAAAAGATCCAGGTGGGATTGCTTGTCGCACTGATCGAGCTTTCGGGACAGCTCACTTTGCACTTGTGAGAACCCGGGCAAGGCTGTGCATGACTGAAACGAGTGCTTTAAGCTTCTGATTGTCTTTTGGCATAGGCTTGGCCTCGTTGCTAAGTAAAGCATGACAAGCTTTCAACCCCTGGCACTTGGAATTGCTTGATATAAAAAATTGATTGAAAAGTGAATGTTGGCAACTTGTTTTGGCTGTTTTGGCTCACCTGTATGAGTATGAGTAGCACTACTTTTCATTCCCTACTTGTTAGTGCTAGATCATGGGTGATGCTTTTATTTCTCATAAACTGAACTTGCCTAGCTCTAGACTGATATGATATACCCTGTTGAGCTAGATGCAGGTCTTGTTTTTGGATGCACACGTGCTTGTGACTAGATGTTGTTCATATCCTTGTATCCCTGAATGCTTTCACTTACACCTCCTGCATTGCATTCATTGCATAGCATCTGTTCAGGGGGAGTCTCAGCTTCAGGGGGAGATTTAGGTCTTTTTAGACTTGATGTGTGCATGTGCCAACAAGGGGGAGAATTTTTGAGAGAAGTGATCGAACAAGGGGGAGACTTGTTTGATTTTTGAAAAACTTGTTGTGCACAGGGCTTTGAGAGTGCATCATTTTGGGAGAGTTGCACATGTGAGAGGGAAAAACTTTGCTTGTGGAGTTTCTGCTTTGGTTTTGGCTCCTGGTTTTCTCGTTTTCCCTCTGCTGCTTGCATGACTGCGTCGAGCGTTACCTCTGTCTTTGAGGAGTCATGTTTTGGCTTTTGATCGATTGCGTCGAGCCGTTGCCCTTGTCTTAGGGGATCGATCTGTGCTTGAGTAAGTGACTGTTCTTGCCTTTCTGAGCTTTTTGTCACTTGCTTGGGTTCTTCGCTTTCTTGCTTCTCTTCTTTTCACTTCTCTTGGTTCGTTTGTGCTGTGTTGACAATGCACTAATCAAGGGGGAGATTGAGGAACGAGAGTACTCTATCCTGCCTGTGATGAGTGAATTATCAACCGTGCGGTGTGATCGTGCGCTTGGTCTTTGGATTGCAGGTACACGGGCGTCGAGTGTCGACGGGGAGCTGCCGTGGAGGTGCTGTGGCCGATGGACCGTGCGGTGGACGGCGGTGAAGGGCAGCCGGGACCGGAGCTCGGACCGGGCGGCAGCTGTGGCGTCCACTCCTGGATCGAGGGCGCAAGCGGCGACGGAAGGCGGGTTTCTTGGTTTGCGCCACAAAACCAAGGAGGCGGACGGCGGTTGAAGACGCCAAGTCGTGGAGGCACGAGCGTCGGTCTCGGGACTGACGGAGGCGACGGGCGTCGACGGCGTCTAGGGCCTCGCTGCGGGCGAGGAGGTGACGGGCGTCGGGCGGCGTCTAGGGCCGTCAGAAGGCCGAGGCGGGAACGGCGTCTAGGGCCACGGCGTGGAGGCGGGAATCTTCCCGCGCGTGAGGTTTTGGCGGTTTTCTCAAAACCGGCCACCTACCCGGGTTTCGCGGACCCTCCAAAACCGCGGACTGGATCTTCATCAAGACGGCGGCATCGCGGAGAAGACTTCGTTTCGAAGAAAGAACCTCGGCCGTCGGATGAGATCGTTGTACAGGGGGTGCTGCAGGCCAACCGGTCTGACCGGTCCCTGGCACCGGTCTGACCGGTCTGACCGGTCCAGCGTACCGGTCTGACCGGTCCCGTGGGTATAAATACCCCTTCACTTGTGTTAGGTTAAGTGCAGCTTTTGTAATCTGTTCGTGGACTCTCTGTTTCTCCAGGCCGCCGCCCCTGCGTCTCCCTCCCTCTGTTCCTCTCGTTTGAGTTGATTTTGTCCATGGATTGTTGAAACCTTGTAAGGGATTTGATTGGGAAAGGAGGCCATATCCTCCTCATGCCCTCTGGGCTTTTGATTTGATTCAATCCCCTGGTTTTGTGCCTTGTGCAATGGATTTTCGATTTCTTTTTTGGCACACTTGATTGAGAGGAGGCCTTGAGTTCTTTGCTGTGATTCCCGTGCTCCCAACTCTGATCTAAACCCTCTGGAATCACTGGCGTGTTCGAATTCGAGTTCTTGAGTGTTTGAGAAAACCCCAATCCCTTTTGATCTCCCCATAATTCTCACGATTCGTTGATCCTTGGGGCGAGATCTTTTGGGGATATGCTCACGGGGTAGGGGCGAAGCAATCCCCCAAGTTTCGTCGGATTTCGTGGTCGTTTGCTCAGGATTCACCGTTTGAATCAAATTTCTCGGGGGTTTCTGGGTGCTACCGGTCAGACCGGTAGGCACGACCGGTCAGACCGGTCCAGCGCACCGGTCAGACCGGTCCAGCGCACCGGTCAGACTGGTCCAGGCAGATCAGTTCTGCAGCTTTCCCAATTCGCTTCCGTTTTGTTTCGTGGGTTCACTCGCTCGTTCGAGGCCTTTTGTGTTGGGTTAGCTTTTCAATAGTTACCCTAAACTTTGGTCAGAACGCTTGACGGCTTGAGCGATTTTGGGACATAGGCCGACGGTTTGAATTTCGGAAGAAATTTTGATCGGCTCCCATTCACCCCCCCTCTGGTCGCCGGCTTCGGTCCCACACAGACAATCTCCCATCCTAACCCACTTTCAGTGTGACTCCGACGATCCTACGTCTCAGTGACCCACCCAACCCCAAAAACTTCACAAAAAAAAGACATGCTCCGCGCAATGCTTTGTCTTGTAGTATAACTCTTGTGCTTCTTTTTGCATCAACAAAGATCTGCCGATGATAAATTTTAGTGAACAAAAAACACTGGTACCGATAAGTTTTCCCTGACTAATCGTGCCTAAAGCAACTCTTTTGGTTATGTAACATACAGTTAGTTACTATAACATTAAGGTTAGAAGCATCCCTGTCGATCCAATCTGCAGTGGAACCAGAAGGGTAGCTAAAACTAGCTTCCAATTTCTTCCTGGATGATCTCTGCTGCAACATTCCTGACACTCTCGCGGAAGGCTACAAACCCTGAACCAGTTGTAAAGCCTGAACCATCAACATCTTGCTCTTCGATAAGGTAGCTCTCAAACAATGTTGAATCATCTTTCCCTCCATGGATGAATGTAAGCTTTGGTGTAATACACCTGTCCTGCTTCAATCTATTAATCGTTGTTCTCAACAGACCTGCAAGGTATGTGCACAGAAAATAGGTTGAAATAAACAAGTACTAGTGCTTCTATGCTCAAAACATGCATAACAAAATGCAAAATAATGTACTCACAATCTCGGGGTGGAGGAAAAGCGATTGAAGGATCAGCAGTTGGTGAATAGTAAACAATAAGGTTGGTAAAAGCATCCAGGAGGAATATTGGGCTCTCGCTCATTATTAGAGCAGCACGGCTCAAAGTGTGCCGTGGGAATGCTTGCTTGTCAGGTGAGGAATATGATATCAAAACTGGATATATAGCTTTAGCTAGAGAAGATGGCTCCAGTGCACTGCAAAAACAGTCAAGTAAAAAAATGAGGGTATCTGTTCACATCAATCGACGGTAAGGCGAAGAGATTGTTGCAACAGGAATAATTTATGAAAGTTTGTTCTTAAAGTGAGAACTCAATACATGAAATATTTCTTAGACATTAGTTTCGTAAAATAACAAATAATAATCTAACTAAACGAACACTATTTGAGACAATGTTAGCAAAAATTTAGTGTAAGAAAGATTATGAACCTGAAAAGGCATTGTAAATATATCCTGTAATCTGGGTGTACGCCTTCTTCGTGCAAGCGAAGAAGAGGACTTCTCAGTAATGCAAACACGAGTTGTGGTAACATTTGCAACTGTGGGCACTGTGAGAAGTCAACATCGATGCTCGATGGTGGAGCTCGAGCATCAGAGCTAAGGGCCTCATTATACCGGGCTGCGAGGAGGGCTAGCCAAGCATGCACTTGTTGTCTTCCTTCTCTAACCCCTTTATCCAAGGACTCTAAAATAACCTGGAGACAAGTGCGTAAGAAAAGAATTAGTGGATGACCATGTCAACTAGTGAAAGGGTACAGCTCAATCTTAAATGAGGAAAAATATAGTATTTTCATTGTGTTTATCAAAGGTGAATGTTCACTAATGTACAAAGATCTATAATAAGTGATTAATTTGATACCTCTTTTCGAAAGAAAATAACATCCAGAAGATATAATGGCTAATAAAAGTGACAACAGGAGAATCTTCCATACAGAAGCTTCACTATTCCCCTTACCAAATAAATTCAATCTTGATATCACAATATCACATCACTTCTTAATCTACCAACACATATTGTGATTAACCTCTTCTCTTCACGTGCTACAAGCTTTTTTTTCTATTTCAGTTCATCAATAGACAACTTCTAGAGGAAACAATGCCTGATTTAAACAAAAATTGAGCTTGACTATATGTATCTGGGGAAAAACAGGGTTACCTTATGAACAAGGATATGCAGCACAACCTCTGGATCTACACTGTCATAAATTTCACTGATATTCCTAGCAGGGCGGTACTGCAATGTTCTTAATCTCAACCGCCTCTTTAAACAAAACTTGTAGCTGCAAAGATATAACATTAGAATAAGACAAATGAGTTTGACTTGGATGCAAACAGGAAAGCAGCAAAATTAACATGGAAGAGGGCATGTTAATATGATTCATTTTGTGTACTAGTTGTGTAAACATGATGATCAGTTTGATAAAACATACTTGCTGATATCTGATAGTGATAGCACGAAGCAAACCCTGTTTTAAAAAACGTTTTAAAACTACGTTTAATCTTGATTAAACTCTAAACTTTGGTCTAGCGTTGCGTTTAATCACAGTGTCGTTTAATTACAAAAGATGTTTAATCTACGTTTAATCACAAAAAACTCTAAATCATAGGCTAGCGTTCACCTAGCGTCTAGCGTTTTTTAAAACCTTGGAAGCAAATGCAAGAAACCAGAAAGTTACTAGTTGAAAAGTCTGAATCTTAATTGATGGTGCAAAGCTGAAGGCATGTAACAAATTATACTGCATAGATAATGAAAATAGAACAGTGAATTGAGCAATATCAAACTGTTGATACTCCATGATCTATGCAATCGTTTTATTAATGGTTTTAGGCTGTATCTAGACAAGTAATGCTTGAGCTATCCTTTCTGCTGAATATGAACATAAGTGTCAATTTCTTTCCCATATGTACCTTGCAGATAATTGTGATTCATTGCCTGATGTTTCCTCAACAGGTTCAATCACACTGTACTGAAAGGCGATCTGTATAACAGCAGGGTCGGTGTGCCTGTAAATGTAAATCACAATATTTAACCACCGCTAACGAGTACAAAAGATCCTCATCAAGTTAACAGGTCCAGCAAGACGACGACGACAACAACAACAACAACAACATAGCCTTTTTTCCCAAGCAAGTTGGGGTAGGCTAGAGATGAAACCCGAAAGAAATAAGTTCAAGATTCAGGCACATTGATAGCTAGTCTCCAAGCGCTCCTATCCAAAGCTATCTCTTTAGAGATATTCCAATTCTTAAGGTCTCTCTTAACCGATTCATCCCACGTCAGTTTAGGTCTACCTCTACCCCTCTTTACATTATCGACCCGCTCAAGAACCCCATTACGCACCGGCGCCTCAGGAGGCCTTCGTTGGACATGTCCAAACCATCTCAGCCGATGCCGGGTAAGTTTCTCCTCAATTGGTGCCACTCCGACCCTATCCCGAATAACTTCGTTCCGGACTCTATCCCTCTTTGTGTGCCCGCAAAACCACCGCAACATCCGCATCTCTGCTACACTCAGTTGCTGGACATGTCGCCTTTTTGTAGGCCAACATTCAGCACCGTATAGCATCGCCGGACGAATTGCTGTCCTATAGAATTTGCCTTTTAACTTTTGTGGCACCCTCTTGTCACAAAGGATGCCAGAAGCTTGTCGCCATTTCAACCAGCCAGCTGAAATTCTATGCCTAACATCTTCATCAATGTCGCCATCCTTTTGTAACACCGATCCTAAATACCGAAAAGTATCCTTCTGGACCACCACTTGTCCATCTAGACTAACGTCTCCCCCCTCATGCCTAATCGCGCTGAAATCGCACATCATGTACTCGGTCTTGGTCCTACTAAGTCTGAACTCTTTCGACTCTAACGTGCGTCTCCACAGCTCTATCTAACTTCCTATTAACCCCTGCCCTACTCTCGTCAACTAGCACCACATCATCAGCAAAGAGCATACATCAAGGGATCTCACCTTGTATATCCCTTGTGACCTCATCCATCACTAAAGCAAATAAATAAGGGCTCACTGCTGACCCCTGGTGTAGGCCTATGTTAATAGGAAAGTCAGTGGTGTTACCATCACATGTCCGGACAAACGTCGTCGCATCCTTGTACATGTCCTTAATGAGGGTAATGTACTTAGTTGGGACTTTGTGCTTCTCCAAGGCCCACCACATGACATTTCTCGGTACTTTGTCATATGCCTTCTCAAGGTCAATGAAGACTATGTGCAAGTCCTTCTTCTGCTCCCTATATCTCTCCATCAATTGTCGTATTAAGAAAATCGCCTCCATGTTGACCTTCCAGGCATGAACCCAAATTGGTTTTGGGTCACACTTGTCACTCTTCTTAGGCGATGCTCGATAACCCTCTCCCAAAGCTTCATCGTATGGCTCATCAGCTTAATCCCACAGTAGTTAGTACAATTTTGAACATCGCCCTTGTTTTTGAAGATAGGTACTAATATACTTCTCCTCCATTCTTCCGGCATCTTGTTTGACCGAAAAATGAGATTAAAAAGCTTAGTTAACCATACTATTGCTCTATCTCCTAGGCATCTCCACACCTCAATGGGTATACCATCAGGACCCATCGCTTTACCTCCCTTCATCCTCTTCAAAGCCTCCCCGATCTCTACCTCCTGAATTCTCCTCACAAAACGTCTGTTGGTATCGTCAAAAGAGTCATCTAACTCAAGGGTAGGGCCCTCACTCTCCCCATTAAACAACTTGTCGAAGTACTCTCTCCATCTATCCATGATGTCCTCATCCTTCACTAGCAGTCGATCTGTCCCATCCTTAATGCATTTGATTTGGTTGATGTCTCTTGTCTTCCGCTCGCGGATCCTAGCCATCCTATAAATGTCCTTCTCCCCTTCTTTCGTGCCTAGCCGCTGATACAGGTCATCATACGCCTTACCCTTTGCTACACTCACAGCTCGCTTTGCAACCCTCTTCGCTAATTTATAGCCCTCGATGTTGGCTGCACTCTTGTCAAGGTGGAGGCGCTTAACAGGTCCAGCAAGACAAGAAAAAAAATCATATTATTATTATTCAGGGAAGCCTAACTATGCTTTCATGTACATACATTTGAGGAAAACAAGGGCTGCTTTTTGCAGAGTTGTCATTTGATGCAAGGCTTTCCTACAGGTAACATTTTTCAACTGTGAGATATTATGATGTTCACAGAAATTTGCCTTTTCACACTGTTAACCGGGAGGGACATCTAATTTCACAAAATGGAGCAAACTAAAAAGTTAGCTGCAGTGAGAAAATTCTAATTCCGGTAGCTTCTTTCCCAGTTCCAATAGCAGCATTAACATGGCTTGTGCTGAAACATAAGTTTGCAAGAATCTTTACAGTGTCCATATTACTATATTAGTAAATTGCACAAATTTCATTAGTAGAGGACCATAAGATGTTTGCAGATAAGAAAGTCAACGCGCTTAATTTTTGTGTTTTTCTCCTTAAGGAGAGAATAAAATATCTTTCTTTAACAAATACATCATTTAGTAGTCAGTAACCAACCATAGGGTCAAGTTAAAATATGATATACCTGGAGAAACCGTCGTTATGAACAAAGTCAAAGTCATATGCATAAGTGGCAAATGAATCACAGCAGATGATGTGTTGCACATTTTCATATTGAGGGTCAGGGAAGAAATGCCCATACTGTGAGAAGGATGGGTGAGTTAGAACTGGCAACATGTGTACAAGGGGTAGACTGAACATAAGTAGCTTGACTGCTTACAGAATTGCCTGGTTCGAAATCTGAAGATGTTCTCAGTCTTAGAACGCAGCCAAATGCATATGGTCGGCTTAGCAGGCGGTATCTGTTAGTGAAATAGCAAGAAAAGGAAGAAAAGATCATTCATATTAATTTGGAAGTTTGCAATTGGAATATTACGAGTGGAACAGAAGTAAAACATTCATTCAATCAAGCATACATGTCTTGGGGAAGTGTTGAATCATCAGTATTTGCATAGAGAAATAATGATCCACCACTTTCAATACTCAAAAACTTCAGTGAAGCCAAATCAGTGTACTCATCAGTTACAGCAAATATGTCTATGCATACTCCTGCTTGAACAGCAACAGCTGCCTGTTTCAAATTTTCAATAAGATCAATAATCAATATGGTAGAGACAGTGAAGCAATTAGTGACTTTTGACTCATGCTTACTAGGTCTCTGTAGAAAGGTATCTGTTCAGGGAGCAATGCAAGGTCAGCATCTACCCCCTTACTAGCATACTGCTCCCCAAATCTCCTGGTGTCTAGCAGACCAGCTCCATAATCAGGTGCACCAGACAGAAAAGCAAACACCCGAGCTGCTCTCCATTACAAGGGACAAATGTAAATTAGGCATAAAAATAGTATGTACTAAATTATATGCAAAGTTGCAAGCAAACAGCTTATGAAAGAAATTGTCTGATCAACACCAGATATCCACAAGGAAAGCAAAGTATGTGGACCTACCCAAAGCAAAAGTAGAACCATATTCTGAACTTAGATAGTCAATTAAAGCAGACATGGCTGTTCCAAAGCCTCGTCCACCAAGCAAAACAGTATCCTCCTCCTGTCCACCAAGCAAAACAGTATCCTCCTCCTGCCCCGACGCAGCACCTCGCTCCCATGAAGATGTAGGTCGCAGTGTCTCCAGGGCAGCAGTGATTCGATCCTTGCATGTGTCAACCTGCAAATAAATTATCTTACCATTAGACAAGCTCAGATTGTCTAAATTGCTTTTTAGTTCAATTGATAGTTTTGTAACATACTGGGGCTAAAAAAGCAAGTAGGGGCATGGCATCTTCAAGGGCAACAGGAAGACCATCTTCCTCTATGTCCGGTGGAATAAAAGCATTTTTCACGACTGGAATCGGACCTTGGACATCATACAGCCCAATCTTGTGGCTGAAAGTCATAAGCCCAAATAGGGAGCCCGGAATAAGAGCTGTTGCATGGTGAAAACCAATGAAGAAGAATCAAACTGAACTGAATTCACAAATAACACAATAATTCAAGGAACCATAACACAGGAAGTTTAAAATGTTCAGAATTCAATTACCTTCTAGGGCAGCCAGAAGCGCACTCTTGATGAGTTCCAGGAACTCTTCAGAACCTGATTATTTCAGACAATGCGACAGTCAAGTGACATATTACTTTGTAGCTCATAACACAAGATCAATAAACTATTTGCCGACACATAACATAATGTTTGATCTATGTGCGATGAGCCATCATGTATCTACAAACCTAACCACATAATGTAGCTGTTTTTGGTTGGTTTGAAATGGAAATAAAATTGTAAATTGAGAAATGTCTGTTCACTATATTTTGTTCCATCTATTCAGAAATTGCATTTAATTTTTCGGACTAGTTGGGTTTCCTTCTTTGGTCATATATGATCCAGAATTCACATGTAAGGTAGCTTCCCATCACTGCAACGGGCGGAAATTCCATGATCGGGGGGCGTACTGAGAAAGGACTGCACTTACATGCGAGATCCACTGCGGCCACATAAACAGGCCGCGCCTGCACGCCGTCTCCTCCACCCTCCGCCTCATCCACTGCAGGAATTGAATCCCCACATGTCAAGCTTCATCCCACATGACCCGCGCAGGCAGCTGCAAGTAGCAGTACCTGGGATCTCGAGGTCGACGAAAGAGGAGTTGAGCTCGGGGCACGCGTCGGGGTGCTGGAACCGGCGCGCGGTGTCGTCGTCGAATCCGTTGAGCGTGCCGCAGAGCGCGCAGGACCAGCCCCACCGCTCCAGATCGCAGTGGCTGCTGAAGTAGGCCCAGCAGTGCTCGCAGCGCGGGACGCGGTCGCCGCCGGAGCCGGTGGTCGGGGGCTGGCCGCGCTCGTCGGCGGCGGCGAAGGGCGTCACGGCGACGCCCCACTGGACGGCACACGACTCCAGCGCCTCCAGCGTGGCCGGGAAGCGGGAGACCGTCGCGCGCACCGCCATAGCCGCGGCAGGGTGGGGGCGGCCGAGAGCCCGAGCTTCCGGTTGGGCTCGCTCGGCGCGGCGGGGGTGGGGACGGGGGACGGGGACGACCAGGCGGAGAAGGCGAGGGGCGCGCGACTCGTCGAGTCGCGCCTGCTGCAGTCTGACGGGGCTTGGACGCGGTGATGGATTTCTGGGATTCTACGCTGGTCTCAGAGATGATCTCGATCGTTCGTTTGCAATCGGACGCTATGTCGGGGTTTAAATTACGTCACGACGATAGCCCAGAAATGTTTTCATCCCCTTCTCCTAGCGCTAGCGTGACTGAAAAAAAAAGCATTTTTTCCCGGGGGGGGGGGGGGGGGGGGGGGGTTGTGGAGGGACGAGAGGTGACCTCATGGGAAGACAAACGGGCCCCCACTTTCGTCGATGAAACCAGCCCACTTATACGGAAACCGGAAGGTCCAATATGATATCAGCCCAGAAGAGATTCTTGATGGGCCTATAGCCCCGATCTCACGCGCGACGCCAGGGTGGAACCTATATATCTTCCAAAAGTTTTTTTCTAATCATCTTCCAATGTTTGAGATTCGTACAAATCAACTGCAACCCTTGGATCCCACCTAAACCCTAATCCCCACCTCCTTCCTTCTCCCTCCTCCCTCTCACTGCCCACCGCCACCTACCGCCGGGGGCTGCCCCGCGGCCGTGTGCCGCCGCCCCGCGACCCCGACGGCCGTGCGCCGCCGCGCCCCTGGCCCGGACAACCCCCGTGCCTGCGGCCCCGCCGCCACCTGCCGCCGGGGGCTGCCCCGCGGCAGTGCGACGCCGCCCCGCGGCCCCGACGTCCCGGCGTCGCCGCTCCCCTGGTCTGGACAACCGCCGCGCCTGCGGCCCCGCCATCGTCCCCCGCGTCGCCGCCCGCCTGCTCCGAGCACCCTACCGCCTGCTGCACGCCACCGCCTGCTCCGCCGCCACCTCCTCCTGCTCCGCCGCGAGTCTACTCCGCCGCCGCCAGCTCCGCCACCGCGCCCGCGTCGCCGTCTCGCCGGGCCGCCGCCACCGGCCGCCGGCGTCGGAGAAGATGGTGGGGTTCAACATTTTCGAAGTATTAGTTCAACATTTTTAAAATTGTAGTTCAACATTTTCAGAATGCTAATTCAACATTTTTTCAGTAAAATGTTGAATACACTGTTAGATGGGCCTTAGTGGGCTTTATAGGTGAGTTGCTTAGCCATCTTCCACAAGATACATAGGGAACCCTCCCCCCGACGCCAGATCGAAGGCAGCAAAACTAATTTGATTGAGTGGGTATGATAGCCCAACCGTTTTTCATTTAAAAAACCGACTTTCCGATCCCAAAATCTGGGAGCGTCAGCGATGGGGATTTTTTTTACTCATAGAGGAAAATGCGCCCCACGCGGGATTTGAATCCCAAACATGTGGAGTGCTGCAAGAGTGCTTTGACCGGCTGATCTAGCATCCTTTGGCAGCTCAAAGGTAGTAGGTGGCTGCAACTATGCAATACTTTTGCTTTCTCAAGAAATAGAAACAAAATATAGGACTATGAGTACAAAGGGCAAGAAACATGGGGAGAACAAGTGCAAAGCTCCGTGAAACATAAGTCAACTCAGCAAGCAAGCCCGACCGATCTTATAAATCACGTCGAAGAGCAGCGACAATGCAAAGAAACTGAGTAGAACATTCACCAAACCACAATGAAGAGCTTATAAAAAAGGGCAAACAAAAACTTAAGAAGAAGGATAAACTAAAAGGAGGAGTGAGTAGTAGCATAAGGTGAGACGGCGAGCACAAAGCGTAATGATGGCATGAGGGAAGGTTATACATTCTGAGACTTCCACTACATAATTGCTAGTGATGACATAAGAACAAGACATAAGGTATCACCTTGTATATTCGTTGCTTTCACCTTCCCTTTCCCTCTAACCCCTCTCGGCCCCCTCGTCGTCCTAGGGCGACTCGAGTGGTGCCGTCACCTTTTATCCGCCGCTTCCACCTTCCCTTCCCCTCTGACCCGCCGCCGCCGCCGAAGCTCACCGGCGGAAGTCCGTTCGGCCATAATGAGGGCGGCGGCGGGTGGAACAGCACAACCTCCCCCACCCTCTTCTCTCTTGCATTTCTGCCAAAAAGCTTTCTATAATAACCATTAATGTACTCTCTAGTGTTCTCCTCTCCTTCAATTACTCCTTCTTGCTCTAATATGAGAATCCTTGTTTTTCTTCTTTTCCCGTTTGCCACCATCTGGAAGTACTTGGTGTTGTTATCCCCTTCCAACAAATCTCGTGTTTTTGCCCTTTGAAACCATTTGATTTCCTCTTCCCTCAGCAAATGAGCTAGTCTATCTTCAAGACATTGCTTAAAATCCAGTTCCTGCTGGCTTAACAACCTGTTTTCAGCTTCTTTATCGAGCCAATCAGCCTTTCTGATCAACTCCTATTTTTCCTTTTTATATGCACCATTCATATTAATTGCCCAACCTCTTAGAAACTGTCTCAAACTTCAAATCTTGTTTTGTCATTTCTGCATGGAAGTTCTGCCCCTCTTCTCTTTTTCCAGATCTTGGACACCAATTCAAAAAACCCTTCCCTCAACAGCCATCCTAGTTCAAACTTAAACATAGGTTGTTTTTTGACCGACTCCTATTCTCCACTATCAAGCAATAGAGGAGTATGGTCTGAAATCTCTCTAGTTAGGGCAACCACTGTGGCTAATGGAAAAGTGTTGCTCCCATACAGTGCTCATTGGAACCTGATCCAACTTTTCATATGTTGCGTTAGGTAAAGAATTAGCCCCAGTAAACTTTCAACCAGACATCTCTAATTCTCTTAGGTCCAATCCATCTATGATAACATTGAACAAGAAGGGCCATTTTGCATCAAATCTGGAATTGTTTTTCTCACTAGGATTCCTAATGATATTGAAATCTCCTCCTACTAGTAAAGGTAACTTCTATTTTCTGCAGGTTTAAACCAATTTTGTAAGGAAATTCTCCTTAAAGTTGGGTTGTGCTGCCCCATAAACAGTCACCAAAACCCACTGGAAATTGTCCTTTTTTTTTACTTTTAAGTCTGAACTTCACAAAATAATCCCCATCCTCAATACCACCGATTTCCAGCTCCTCTAGATTTACCCCAACTAGGATGCCTCCTGACCTACCATGAGGTTCAGTCCAATGCCATATGAAATTTTTTTCACCACACATGCCATTAAGCATTTTTTTTGACGTGGAGGCACCCTCCATTTCCATTATAGAACGGAAATATCACAGTACACAGAAGTGCATACAGAGAAATAAAGCAGGAATAGAAACAGTTTAAGGGCGCGCACCGGGCTGACATTCAACCCCTACCATGCCTGCTAACAGAAAAGATAGAGCCCCAGGGTTCCCAGGGAAGGATCTCGCAACAAAGCGAACAAGTACTTAGAGCAGGTTTAAACATAAAGCCACATAACAAGTACATGCCATTAAGCATTGATTGGCTAAAATCTTTCTTTCCTGTCTCCATGGTTATAAAATCCAATTTCTTTTCTATAGTTGTATCAGCTAGAAATTTACTTTTAGCCAAGTCACTAAGACCGATTACACCAAAAGAATTTTTGAACAGATTTATTCTACAAGTCCATTTTTTTCAATGGCTTAGCATTTGACTTGTATTCTTTCTTTCCACTCTTCAGAGTTGGCTTTGTTAAGGAATTATCCTCATCAAATACCTCCTCTAAGAGTTCTCCGTACAATTCTTTTAAATCACACTTTTCTAATTCTTCTATACTATCATCATTCTCCTCTTCAAGAAAATCTAATTCTACTAGTTCATTTACCCCCAAAAGTCCTATATAGCTTTTGTTGTCAAAAGCTACCTTACAAAGAGAATGCACTAACTCAGGTTGAGCTCAAATGCCCAACTGCAAAAAATTGGAAGACACAACATCTTTATCTACACAAAACAAAGACTGCGTAAGGTTGTTATCTGCTGATTCCAGATTTTTTGCTGCAGTCCTTCTCTTTGCTTTCTTCAGCCAGTCTTGGACTTGCTCGAGTTGGTGACACTACAGCTTCAGAAATTGCTGCCACCACTGGAATGCTCTTCCCCATCTCATTTTTGCTCAATTCTTCAGAATTTGGCTCTTTAAAGATTTGACCTCCATGTGTTACTTTTTTTTTCTGAACCCCTTAGTACTAACTATTGTTTGTTCAATTTCAAAACTGTTTGGCGGCACCTTTCTTATTTTTTTTTCATAACGCTCTTCTTGGGTGCTTTTTTTTGGCCACGTTATCAGGCGCGGACTAGTCGCTTTTTCACTATTTTTTTGACTGTCTTCTTAGCGCCTGATTTTCAGAATGTAGATCAGTCTCCTTCTCCAGCCTATCTCCACCATCCGACCCACACCACTCTACTTCCTCCCCCCCCCCCCATTACTTCATCTTGTTCTGCTATTACCTCGTCTGCTAATTCTCCCACGGTTTTGCTGACAACTTCATCAAGAATTTCATTAGCTTGCGCCTCGTGTACCACCAATTTCTTTAAGGGTAGTATATTAGTGCACATATGTACAAACCCAATTTCATTCCTAAGAGGTGAGAATTTCTTTCCACATCCTACTTAGGCTGTTTGGATTCTCGGCTCACCTAGGCCATTCAACTCTTCACTTAGTCTGACTTGGTAGATAGCTCAGTTAGCACTCCTCAGGTTTTGGGTTTGACTTCCGGGGGAGTGAATTTCAAGCTGAGGTTAAAAAAATCCCCTCGCTGGTAGAGGAGCTAGGGTTCGGGAGGTATGAGACACCTTTTCTGGTGTCTTTCTAAAAAAAATGGAACTAGTGGCTGTGATTGAGTTTGTACAAATGCACTTTTTAGTTAGAATTTTTTGTCAATGGTGAGAGAAACAAATATTCCGTCATCTGCAAAAGGCTATAATTGAACAAATCCCACAGAACTATCTGATGATAGACTGTTTCTAATACAATAAGATGAATGTATAATACAGTGAAAGAACAGAACTAAACAACCACTCCAAGTCACATGCTCGTTGTATCTATATAACCAATATTGGTACTTCTACAGTTCTATTCCATACTGTCAAAATTTTACAGCGGTTTGACTGATTTTCCTGAACAGTTGCATAGAAATGATGATGGTACATCCGCCTTCTCCTTCCTCTATATAGGACTAGTTACAATCTTCCAATCCAATCAATCAACTGATGAAAAGAACAAAAAATCTTGCTAACCTGCATATACAAATACAAAGTAGATAAGCAAACTCGCTCCAGCATGATGAGCTTAATTACCAAACCGAGTGTTGTACGCTGAATGGAATACTGTCTTTTCATTTTGAAAAGGTAGGTAGCGTGGAACTCTAGGAAAATGCCCTCATCTCAAGGTTTGGCGACAACAGCGAGCGCTCAACAACAACGGGCTCCAGATTTTGCCAAAGGAACTGTTGCTTCTGAAAAGTGGCCATCAGATGGAAGCATGCTGCAGCCATGCGTGTTTCCTTTCGTGACAATGCCTATTCGATTCTTTTCGAGATGATGCGAGCAAGGGCGGTCCTCTTTGGTTGGTCGGTTTAGAGCTGTCAGAGCATGGACAGCGCAAGAACCGATCAACCACCGGCCTGCCTCCCTGGGGAATAGGCTAACCGAAGACATCCGTGGCATTGGCAGTGGCAGGCCGCCGGAGGCAAAAACGGCCGAACACATATATGTTGCCTCCAGGGCAGGATGACCGACCACCTAACATCATGGCAGACAGGTTGACAAACTAGCTACTCGGTTCCATGGCTTAAACCTTTTTGTTCCCCTCAAAAACCAGGTTTTGTATGATGATGTGTGGAATCTACTTAGGATAATCTTTCTACTTCTAGTCAGAGTTTTGAAAATCGGTACTCGACCTCGTACCTTCTTGATTCTTAAACAGTTGTGCAGCCTGACGAGTACGTAGGAGCACCAGTTCCTTGTACACAGTTTTTGTAAATTGGGCTCTACACAACGTAGCAGTAGACTTGTTCCAAAACATTGCTCTTGTACAATAGTACGATACTACATAGTATTTGTTGTTTGCTATGTAAAGATAAAGATACTTTCAAGTAACTGCTACGCCTACGTCCATAAATAACAAGCCCATAAAGATACCTTCTTGATTCTTAGAAAGGCTAGCTACCGGAATAATCCCGGACATAACTGAACAGTTGAGAAAACAACTTTAGAAAGTAAAAACTATCTGAAGAGGAATACTATCCAGATAAGCTTACCTCAAAGTCAGATTATGGGCTTTGGTTACTAGTATGATGTCCGATGCAAGCACAAATGGGTTAGTCGCAAATCTTCTCGCACAATACTGGTGTAGATCATAGGAAAAAGCCGGCGAGTAGGACAACAACCGCCATCAGAAATGTAGTCTGCAAGCAGTGAACACAACGAGTAAGAAAGAAGAAGAAGCTCCTCGTACGGCGATGTTACGTTATCTACCGTCTTTTTTTATTTCTTTCAGATAATCTTTTTCTGTAAAAAACCTATTAATCGTGTGTGAAATTATGCGACTGAATTTGGATTCAGAGTTTTGTCACCCAGAGTTTAATTTCTTACCGTCGGCTTGGAAGAAGAGGAGAACGTCGGCGACGGGCTGAAGGATGCTCCGTTGAACCCGAGGTTGTACACCGGCGTGCCGTTGGGGTAAAACAGCCCGTAGTTCCTCTCCGACGCCGGCCCGGGCTTCATGTCCTCGTTGAAGAGCGCGAACACGAACACATCGATGGGGACGTCCGGCTTGAGCGGCGTGCCCTGGCCCATGGCGATCCTCTTCATCAGGTTCCCGTTGTACGCCGCGGCGTTGGCCACGGTCGCGCCCACCTCGTCGCCGTCGCCCTTGGACGGCCACCCGGTCTCGGAGATCCTGACGGTGAGATCCGTGTGCCCCATGGCCTTCATGGCCGCGTAGACGGCATCGATCTGGGCGTAGAGCATGTTGTCGTAGGTGAGGTTGGTGTTGGGGTCGACCACGCCGGGGTTGGGCTCGAAGAGCACGTACGGCAGCGACACGCTGCCGGGGCTCGCCTTGTAGGCGAAGAAGGGGTAGGCGTTGATGAGGAACGGCGAGCGGACCTCGGCGTGGAAGTTGAGGATGGGCTGGATGTACTGCGCGAGCTCCTCCCGGAACACGCCCGACGACGGCGGGTAGCTGCTGGCGAGGATGTTGACGGAGTGCGCCGTCGAGACGTTCACCTGGCCGGCGAGGCCCAGGTCGGACACGGCCTGGTGCATGGCCTGCATGGCCGGGAGGAGGTTTTGCATGGCGACCGTGTCCTTGCCGGAGAGCACCTCGTTGCCGACGGTGATGCAGGTGATGCGCGTGCTCGGGATGAACGGCTGCACGTGCTGCGCCACCCAGGCGCGGGCCTTGCCCGCGTCGGTCAGGTTCTGGAGGTCCTCGTTGCCGACGATGAACTCCACGCCCGTGCCGGCGAAGGCCGTGAGCACGGCCGGGTCGGCGTCGTAGAGCTTGACGCGGTTGACGTTGAGCGACTGCAGGAGGCCCGACACCTGCGCCGGGTGCGGGAGGTTGTTCGCGATCTGGCCGTAGTTGATCCCGAACTTGAGCGGCGCCGCCGTCGCCGCCGATACAACGTCGATGGCTGCAGTCAGGGACGGAGAATCAAATTTTCAGATTCAGGAAGAGGCTCAAAATGGCAAAAAAAAAATTACGTAGACTATTGACACAAGAGAAATTTTACAATGATTGATAAAAATAGAAGCCGTTCATCTGATAAAATCCTACGATGATGAAGATAAGAAGTACTAATGATAAAGTACCTGGTACTTCCAAAATATAGGATCAAGTTCCAAAAGTGGGACCGAATACTAATTTAATTTAGTTTTTATAAATACTTTTTCATAGACTAACGGCTAGAAAAAAGTTTAAGATAAAAATACCTGAAAATAACCATTGGTACTTTACAATCATCGTAAAAGAGCTCTTGACACAATTGCTGAAGAAAGAACTGCTTGTATATTATTGAGATATTTTTTTGAAAAGCTTCATTTTGAGATATTTGTAATTGCATCCTAGCTAGTGATAATTAGGTCGGCAACAGATACTGCTGGCATGCTGGAAAACAAAGCAAAATTTAGGGGGAAATTAAATGCGGTTCACTTTCACACATGAACTGGCTTGCGATGCTCATTGGTAGGACGGGCGTCGTTTTCCGAATAAAACGTGCACAGATCGGACGATATCGATCAGCAGCCGGCAGAAAATTTCAAGCAGATGTCAAAATCAGGCATACGTGATTCCAGCGAAGGGTCGCCGTATGACGTGGAAATTTAATTGTTCTCTCTGTCAAACACACGTCGGACCAGCCGGCTGAAAATCAAAACCAAATAAGAAACACACGAAAACGACCTCGCGGCGCAGCCAATGCCCCAGGCCATTTGCAGAAGAAAAGATCGAGCAGCTGCCTTGCTGCATGACACAGGAAGGATGGTCTCATCTCATCTCATCTCTTTTGTGCTAGAAAGATTCAGAAAGGAAAAAATGAAACAAGATTCTGCGATATCGTCCTTCACAGGAAGGGAACTGAACTCGAGGGCCTTCCAACTTAACTGAAACGATACGGGGAAGAAACCGGCAAAAGAAAAAGGAGTGCAATCAAGGACCAAGAGGCGACGAACGCATCTACCGCAGTAGCGACGCCATGAACGGGGAGAGGAGGCAAGGAGCTAGAACCCGTACCTGAGACTGCGAGGAGCGAGAGCAGGAGGACGCGCACGGCCACGGCGTGGAGCCCCGCCGGCGCCATGGCTCGTCTCGGGGCGCTCTCCCTCTCCCTCGGACCTCGGGCCTAGGGGCGGCGGGGCGGGCGCGCTCGCATTAAGTCGCGCGGTTCTCTCCTGCGTCGGGCCGTGTCGTCGCGCTACCTGTGCCTGCCCTTTATAGTAGAGCAGAGTCACCACAGCGTACGCCGTGTGCTCGTCTGTAAACGCACGGATACAGACACTTCCTATCTACATCTATACTATACCAAATACTAATTTGCAAGTTGCAAGGCTCCAGGCTCACATAAGGACGGGACGCGTCGGTTTCAGATCGTCCCTGATACGGCCTGCCGCGGTGCCGCTTGCCTCTCGCGGCCAGCCAAAACAGGAAGGCACTTGCGACTGCGAGGCTCCATTGGAGATTTTCCAGATGTTCCAAATCCAAACAGGATTTTCGTTTCAGGGAAACGGTCCTAAAATAGGAGGGGGGAGGTCTTTACGGGGACGGGACGGCGGCGAGCTCGCTCGTGCCGTCGTGCACGCCGGAGCGCCGCCTTCCTCCGGCTGCCGCACGTGCACGGCGCGTTGCCTGCTGCGCCTTCCTGCCGTGGCATCGCCGGGTGCAGCTTCGTCGAGGGGTTTTTGTTTTTTCTAATCAGCGGACGCGCGCCAGGAAGCTTGCTAGCGCCCGATTTCCGACAGCCCACTAAGTTTCATTTTCAGGAAACTTTTTTCATGCACAATTTTCTAGTTTTGAAACCTTATAATTTATGCACAAAAATTTTACATATAATTTTTTTTCCAAACAACTGGTCAGGGAATATTTTGCAGCAAACTTTCGTGATACACAAAACTTTTACTTATAACTTCTTTCAATCAACTTTTCAGAAGATATTTCACGATATACAACTTACATGCATAACTTTTTTAGAAAACTTGTCGGATGATATTTTTTAGCATAACTCCCACGATAATATTATTAGAAAAACTTCTCGCACAACTTTTATGCATAAGTTCACTATCCAACTTCCCATGAAAATACTGAAAAAAGGAACTTAGTTTAACAGCAGAACTCAAGGAACACCTTAGAAAAAGAAAATAAAACAAATGTTACTAATACATGTGCATGAGAATAAATATATTGGAAAGTAAAAGGAAAAATGAAAAAAAATAAAAGGTAACACTTGCTATTATGTAATATAAAGGGAAAAAATAGAAAAGAAAAAAAGAAAACAAATTAATACCTGGCTGTCTGTCACGTGGGTGGGGCCGATAGCTCCGTCGTTGCGTAGTGGCTCTGGAATCGCGCGCCAGGAAGCGCCCCAATGCGCGACTGCGGAATTGGATTCCGCTTCGTCGAGTGTGCTTTGGTGCCGGCGGCGCGCAGGCAGGGGGGGCTGGTCGTGGTCGCTGACCAAATATTTAAGCTTCCACGTCAGCCGGTCACACCTGACCGCGACCCTGACACTGAAAGATTGGCTCGTCTGATCTCAGTTTCTTGATCCTTTTTGTGGACGCCAGCATGATTGGCAGGACAAATTATCTTCTCTGGCTCATTGGGTATGCAAACATATTGCAGAAATAAACGTGGTTACTGAAGTCTGAATGCTATTGCGAATGTTGAACGTTCAAGGACAAACACGTGCGACGTTCAAGGATCAACAAGTCCAGTTTCTGAATCTTATCGAATACTATTCCCGAATTTGCTTGCTCGAGTTCCCGTCAAAAATTGTTTGCATGAGGGGCAAAAAGTCCGCCTTGCTTCAAAAGGGCACGTGCGTCGTTGGATTTCAAATGCAAAATTTTATAAAAGAGAACTCCTACAGCATGCATGTTTCATGCTCATTGTTAATGGTTCACGATCGGATGCGTCGCCTCGCCGCACCCTGACAACGGTCGGCAACAAGGAGGCGCGTTAATGCTGATCGACTATATTGCTACTGCACTGATATTCACCGAGTCGCAGGCCGTGCCCATGTACGAACAATTCATATCCAGTTCCAACCCAGGAAAACATTCTATGATCCAGGTAGTTAGGATAGTTGAGCTAAATAACATAGCACACAGGAATACCGACAGCAGTAAGCAGATCCATGCCCTGCATCTGAGCTCTGAACTTACCTTCTGAAAAACTAAAGCTGACAGAATTTTTTAGGGAAAAAGAACTCTACGGTAGGCAACAGCCGACCTGAACTTTGCCATCAAAATGGGATAAAGTTTTATACCTAGTAGGATTTGCGAAGTTTGACAGAGGACGGAGGGAGGAGAGTATTATATCATCGCAAGAAAACGTGGACAGTGAGAACAAAGAATGTAATGAATATGAGCATTCAGACTTTCAGAGCTTCAACATTCAGACTTCGGAAAGGAGCTATCATCCATCCAACGAACCAAGGGGACAACGTACAATAAAAACGAAAAAAAATATATGTACGGATAATTATGATAATATACAGTGCCAAATTCTGTTTTGACATTCAGCACAGCAAGCAGACCAGTATGCATAGAGGACAAGGCAAAATTTGCCACTGGAAGGTATCTGCAATTTAACTTGAGAAAACATCATTTTTCCCCCCTTCCCATAGCGTGCAAGTTTTGCCATTGCAGTTTGAACAACACTTGCAGTTTGGACTGCAAAACCATGTTCAATTATTGTCACACAACTCGTACGAGCCATTCATGTCAGAGCAATTCCAACTTAGGTCTTCTTTAGTTGTAAAATTCAAAATTCCAAAACTATCACATTGAAAGAGAATCTTACCTGCGTGGAGTATTAAATCTAGACGAAATAAAAAACGAATTGCATAGTTTGCTTGTAAATTGCGAGACGAATCTAATGAGCCTAATTAAGCTATGATTAGACACTTAATCTCTACAGTAAACATGTGCTAATAATAGATTAATTAATTTTAATAAATTCATCTCGTAGTTTACAGACGAGTTCTGTAATTAGTTTTGTGATTAATCTATGTTTAATACTTCAAATGTACAAGAATTTCATTTCAAACTAAACGAGACCTATGGAGAACGCATATGGCCAGGGTAGCCTGAATCAAGGTGTCAGATAAACAGCCAACGTGCACAGCTGGGTAATAACATATCGCAGAGGACAAACAGTAACCAGATGCAGATCCATGTCCTGCATCTCTGCTCTGAATCTCTGAAGTCATATTCTGTGAATCTCTGAAGTCACATTCTGAAAACCTGAAGCTGCAGGAAATAGTGAGGGACTGTTTGAGCAGGCTTTCAGAGGTTCAACATAGAACTCCACTTCAGGAAAGGAGCTGCTATGCGTTTGTTTTTTGTTTTTTGTTTTTTTGTTTTTGTTTTTTGTTTTGTGAAAAGAAAGAGCTGCTACGTGTCCAAACAATGCAATGGCGCTAAAATAAAATTGAAAACTATTTCCAAATAATGGTGATAATACAGTGCGAACTTCTTGTGTCACATTCAGCTTGAAGACAGGCCAATATTTTGACACTACTCTGAAAGAAATCTACAATTTAACTTCAAACATCAATTTTGCTGCAATTTAACTTCAAACATCAATTGTAACTTAGATCATAATGTGCACTTTTCGCCATTGCTGCTCAAAAAATACTTGCAGTTTGAATTTCAGAATCACGTTACAACAATTATTGTCACAGCTCATATGGCACGATCTCAACGAAACAGATGTTCAACAGTAGACATCAAGAGCTATCCCTTCCCCCACAACAATCGTCTCTACCATGGCATGGCAACCCATGGTCTCAGCCACTGCGCCGCCATTGAAGCTCACTGACGCACGAGCACTCTAGTACAGCTCCTCCTCCTTGTGGGTGTGGATGACGCAGTCCGCCTTGGGGTAGGAGATGCAGGTGAGGAGGTACCCCTCGGCCATCTGGTTCTCGTCGAGGAACGAGCCCTCCGACTGGTCGACCTCGCCGTCCGACATCTTGCCCGCGCAGGTGGAGCAGGACCCGGCGCGGCAGGAGAAGGGCAGCTCCACGCCGGCGTTCTCGGCCGCCTCGAGTATGTAGGTGTCCTCGGGGGCCTCGAACTCGTGCTCCACCCCGTCCGGCCCGACCAGCTTCACCTTGTGCACGGCCGCCGCGGAGGCCACGAACCTGCCGGAGAGCCGCGGCCCAGGCGCGCGGGCCGCCTGCCTCGCGAAGCCGACGGAGGGAGGGGCCCTGGCCGCCGGAGCGGCGGTCCGGAGGCTCGCCCCGCATTTGGGGACGGACAATCTCGGGGCGGTGGCAGCCGACATCTTGCTTGGCCCGGTGATCACCGTGGATTACTGGCGAGAGAGCGCATGAGAAATGATTACCACTGGATCATAATGAATTGACGAAGTGCTGGAAAAATACGGAGAAATGCAGATGGAATCTCAGAAATCCGTGTAACATCTATGCAATTACCACCAGTTCCTACATTTAACTACTCGATGTGACGACGCAATAACGCTATGGAGTGGAAAATCAAACCCAGCAACAGGGAGGGATCCGGCGGGCAGGCGGGCAAGTGCGGAACTGCCGCTACGCGGGGCCGAGGCGGGAGCGCGAGGGTCGCGTCACATCAGACAACGCGATCTACGACTACGACGGCTACGCCCTACGCGCGCGCGATCAAGGTGGCGGGTCGGTGGACGCGTACCTCCTCCCGACGATGCGGAGCGGTGGTCGAGGGCCGGGGCGCGGCGGAGGCCGGATTCTAGACGAGGCGGGGCGGCGGGGGACTGGATCGCGAGGTGAGGAGGTAGGAGTAGTCGGGACGATGGATGCGGCAGAGCACGCGCTCGGCGGCTTTAATAAGGGCAGCTTCCACTGGTCCGCCTGCCCGCCCGCGGCTCGGCGGCTGGCTGGGTGGCTGCCTGGCTCCGACCCCAACCCAACTGGCCGCGGCCGCGGCCGCGACGCCTCTGCTCTGCTCTGGGCCGTGGGTCGGCGCGCGGCTGGCAGGTCGGGCGAAAGGCCGTGTTGGGTTTGCGAAGCCGACCACGAGAAGCTGCTTAATTTGCGGGCGTGATGGTGGTGGCCTGGTGGGGTTTGGGCGATCAGGGCGGCTGCTTCGCGGGATGGGGCGCCTCTTGGTGGGGATCAGGGGACGGGATCGGTGCAGACAGCCGGAGCAGGTCTTACTGACACGAGGGGCCCATAGAGCTTAGGGTTTAGGCGATCAGTGATCAGGATCATCGAACTCTGAACTGAACTCGAGTACGACGGTTTCCCTTGGATTCAGACACGAAATCAGATGCGTGAATTTGGTAGGAGCCGAGCATCCACCTGATCGTATCATTCGTAGCAATAATTCACTAACTGGAGGCACAGATTGTGCTGAACTGAAGTTCGGCAAACATTGTTTTTGGACACTACTCCACATTCTATAGACGTGTTTAGTTATATCTTATATGTTGTATAGTTCATGTTATAACATTTGAATAAGGCTCAGAATCTCATATACAAATTCAGATAGAGACGATAACTGGACTCTCAAATCACGTCCACAATTTATATTAGTTTCCCAATAAAACATTTCGGATACTTCGAACTGCTTAGCTCTTTCTCAGTTCCATCTTTAAGATCAAATTCTTCCTAGGTAGCCATAAGTAGATGCGAGTCTTATTCCAGAAAAGGAAAAAAAAATAAGGGGAGAAACGAGTTTTTTTTACCTTTTTCAATTCACAACGAAGAAAAGCTTCTTTTGGATGTTCTTTTGGTATCGACAAACTTGTACTTGTTCTCCTACATATCACTGTATGATTGCGACTTGCGAGAGTTGACGGCCGCAGAATGGCACAACAGCACGGTGAACATATGCAGACACCCCCGAAAGGCCGTCCTAGCTCCATAGATCTGATGTAGTCAAACCAAAGCGGGAACAATAGGAGAGTTCCAGGTCCATAAGAAACCGAATTTAATACAATATCCCAGGTGGGGGCAGTTACAACGTACAAACCAGGTACAACACACTGAATCATTTTGATTCAATTCAGCCTTCCCTTCCATATCAAAATAATACACAAGGAAATTGCTCCCCATAAAATCTACACTCCAAATTCAATCTCGCTGATCTGGCAACCTTTAGTTATACCAGTAGGACGAGTACGAGTGAACACTACAATAGATCATGTCGCACAGTTTATAAAAGACATGGATTAGTGTTTTTTTTTCAAGTGTTGATGACAGGTCACGCTAATCACAAGCGACCACATCTATCAACTGCACAAAGATTTTTTTTTTCAAACCTGTGTCTGCTCTTGTAAAGAAAAACCTTTGTCTGCATGACATGACAATTTGGAGCACAGCATTGAGATGGCTTCAAAAGAATTATGGATCCTTCTCCATCAGAAACCATCACACAGCACAGCATATGATTGGTAGAGTACACCATGGACCGCGGTAATACATACATAACATAACAGCAACCAAAACTGGATTCACAGTCACCTCACATGGGATACCAGCAAGCCTGCATGAAGATCACCTCAGATAAGTGGGAGGGCAGATCTCAAGAAAATTATCCTGGCCCAATGTCAGTTAGATCAACAACAGAAAAGATTATCAGTGACAAAGAGTTTGCTAACCATTTAGCAGTAAAAGAACATTAAACACATAAAATGGCATTTCAAGAATCACAGAGAGAGTTCACACTAATTTCTTACTGTTCCATGTTGTCTTAGTTAAAGAAATAGCTAACATTATGCTATGAATCGTATGCAAAATGGATCTCGATTGTTGAGAATGTATTCTCAACACTGGACCTTTCATTTCCAGTAATCCAGATTTCAGGAAAGTTATCAGTTACCAATAATTGATGCTATAGCTATACTTTCATGACGGATGAATACCAAGAGAAATAAGGTTTTCATTCTTCGGTTTTCTTCAGGTATTCAACTATGAACAACTGACTTAAATTTTTTGTCAAACTAAATATCCTTTTGTTCCAAAAACAATATTAACAATCATAAGAGTCAAATTCTCAAAAGGAGCAGATGGCTGATGGAAGAAAGAAACTCACAGAGAATAGCTAGTGCAAATAGTACTGCTGTCACCAAACGAATCTGAGGACGATTACGATCTGTAAAATACTCAGATCTACTTAATCTCCTCTTGATGACCTCTGGCCAGAAATACATAACCTGCAAGAATTATGACTATAAAGTTATTACATGTGAACATTAGTGTATAGCAAATTTATTTGAAGCACCAACAAACTTTTAGCCTAAAACAGTACCAAGATTACAATATCCAGAAAATCAGAGGATGAAATAAATGATTAAAGAAGAGTGACATACCCTTCCAGACTGAGGTATATTGAAGGAAGGTAGTGTGTTTCCATTTCTCAAGCTATCCATATCTTCTCCATCCTTCCTCCTCTTTGTAAAGCTTTCACGAGACCGCTTTGTAAACCATAAGTTTCTTATAAAGCTACGGTATTGCCTACTGAGTTTGTTTTTGTCGAAGAGCCTCCTACCTACAGAATCATCAGTGTCCAAACTATACATACTACTATTGTTATGACCCCCTTCACATGCATTTTCTCCACATGAAGATTTAAGCTTGCCTGCTCCCTCCACATCTTTTTCTGAATTCCTGTGTTCATATGCTCTATGTTCTTGGGTGGAATGATAGCCATTTACCAAAGGTACATGGTCGAGCTTAAGCTCAACAATTTCATCTGTACCAGTGGAATTATACACATGGTCATCCTTGCTGGTACCAGAAAGAAAGGATGCCAATCCATCTCCATCATATTCACTCGAGTATAAATGTTTTGGAGTTCTATTAGAACTGAGGCTAAGATCCTCCAAACTTTCTTCCACCTGAGAAATCTGCTCCGCTATAGCTCTAATGAATTGTCTAAATTTTAAGATTGCATTTTCTCTTGACTTTGACTTGTCAGAGAATGCAGCTGCATTTACCTCCCTCTCAAATTGCTCCAGCTGCAAGTTACAAGAGCAAAGGCCTCAGGAGAAATAGAGATACAAATGGATGTTCTAAAACATAGTCAAATCATACAGGGCTGAGAGTGGTTGAAGACTCTATATGGAAAGCTTGACTGTTTGAACCTGCCATTTGGTAGTTCCAAGAGCAGTAATCACATCTCTCTCATACTGCATCGGAGCATGAAACTTTGCATCTGAAGTACCATCCTGCATAACTTTCCTTTCATGCAGGAGCAGGCGGTAGACACCCTCCATCCTATACACCAACCAAAATGATGCGCTATCAGTACCATCAGAAAGCTGCGCATTACTTATTATTTTGTAGAATGTAATAAGAAAGACCTTCAATTTGGACACTTAAACTGCTTAGAGACAATTTGCGGTTGTAAATCCACCCTGCGCTTTGAATCTAGCCATTTGCAGAAATCTTTACGAGTTCCAGAAACAGTTTGCTGTTATATGTTCTAAAGAGATGCTTCTAACTAACCAATCAATCCGAATCTAGCAAAAAAAAAACATAGCAATGCGAAGCCTAAGTACGAGTACTGTTCAAGATTTAACACAAATAACTTCAAGGTTGCATTAAGTGGACTGTACTTCGCCAAGATAAAACAGATAATCTGCACATTTCTTCCTAGTTCCTACTTCCTACTAGAAAAGGCATATACACATTAATTGTAAGCTCCCAGAAGGCACCACATTAACTTAAGTGAAAATCCATAAGTTTGTACATAAGAAAGTTCCAAATCTAGTCAGAACAAAATCTTCAGCCCTTGAGAAGACTGAGAAATCGCTATTCGTCTTCTACAGCCTTTCAGATGCATGAGCCAGGGTGCTGATAACAAAGCTAGTTTAGCGAAAAACATAAGCTAAAATGAGACTTGCACAAGCTAAATTCATGCTAACACTTGCCCGAGGTTTCACCAACAGATAGAAAGAACAGATTCAAGCCACTTCTCCCTGAACTGCTCCACCTCAATCATGAAAACGTTTGAATGCTTCTAGGGCACCTTTTATGCAGCCAAACTCGCATATTCCCATAACTTATTATGAAGAGCAGCCATGAGAGTTTAGGTAACGGCCATCCATGCAAACATAAAATCCTGGGCCTAGCTTATCGGTCTAAAACTATAATCCGCAAACAATTATAAACGAGCAGAAGAAAGGAGCTGTCCCGTCCAGAACCAGGCAACGAATTCCCCGAAATGGCCACTAATCTCACAAGGTTACGGCTACGAACGCGCGTATCCGGAGCCAAGCAGTAGATCAAGGCGGGAAAGCAGGGAGAGCCGGTACCTGTCGGCGGAGTCCTGCACGCACTCGGCGGCGGGGAAGAGCGGATCCGACTCCCACCGGCCGAAGCCCTCCGCCATGGAGCGGGATCCGGTCCGGCCCGCCGCCCGCGCGGACTCCAGACGGCGAGGAGGGGAAGCGCGAGGCGCGCTGCGACGAGGAGAGCGCGCGAGGGGAGGAATGCGTGCGTTGTGGATTTGGTGCTCGTTTTTGGAGTGGGGGGGAATTCGTTTCGTTGGTGGCGCTTCTCGCGGTTCCGTTGCGCCTCCTCCTGGCTTGTTCCTCTTTCGGAGGCCTTTCCCCTTCTGGGTTGGTGGTTCACGAACAGGTTGTGCTTCAGGTTATCTTGCAAAATGGCTCGAGAATAAGTTGCGAATTCTGTCTACAGGCTCGGTGTACCAAATCAGAGGGTTTGTCTTTTTTCTTCTCTAAAAATATGCAGGAGAGCTACGTATCATTTGCATTAAGAAGAAATAGATTGTTCAAAGTTTATAAGAAGAAAACAGAGGGTTTATCCATATCGTACGACTGACTTTGTTAAATTTTTATATGGAATTACAAATATGCTCATATGTTGCAACCGCCCATGATCTTGTATTTTGGAAATATTATATGATTGTGTGGACGGCTCTTACTGGTGTTGATGTTGTGTTGTCGACGTGTGAACTTACGCCCTGATCGAAGACCCAGCAGTCCCATGTAGCGCTTTAGCTGCGCCATCGCGCGTGAGGCGCGACCAGCGTGAGCCAGAAAAGGATTTTATTATGTTTCCGCGTTCTTTATTGTATTCAAGCCTGTTTAGAGTACAAGACGATTCGGGTCTACCTACCTATCAGTGACGCGAGTTAGATCAAGCTAAAATTTTTAGTAAAAATGTTACATGCTTTAAAAACAGATAAAAATAAAGATTAGACAACGATCCACTTAGAAGGCAGGCCCAGGATTTGGAATTTGGGTATTCAACATTTTCAAAGAATAATTCTTTTTTCATACAACCGTGCGCTACGTAGTTCCTAGAACCGCAAGCCGCTTGCATATCATCGCAAGCAATTGTCATCCGATATGCCGCTAGAATTCGCTACCACCGGCCAGAAGCGAGAAAAGGATGCAGCCACGCGGGAAGTGGGAAGTGGAATTGGGATGGGTAGGGTGGAGACCTAGGGTCAGTGGTGGTTCGAAGTCACGGCTGGGCCGTCGCGAGGAGAAGAGGCCATTTGAGCCAACGAGGCAAAATGAGATTAGAAAATGTCGTGGTGTGCAAACCCACAGCCGTGTGCGCGTAATGCACCCGCCTAAGTCTAGAGGGTGAGTACTCGAGGGTTAACTAGGACTAGTTCGATCTCGCTGGAAGAACATGATGAACACAGCAGGTTTAGAGTGGTTCGGGCCGCCGGAGCATAATACCCTACGTCCACTGTGTGTTATATTACTTGTGTCTACTTAGCCTCGAGAGAGTCTGGAAAGACTTTGTGTGTGCAGCGAGTGCCTCCCTTTTATATATCAAGAGAGGCGCGTACATGATCGTTGGGTCCCCGACAGGTGGGCCCAATCGATGTAGTATTAAATAACATACTGTTCATACATTATGGCGTTGCAGGCGAATGGGATCTCATTCCTGGATTTCCTTGCCTGCCCGCGGGATTCCTCCGTCCAGCATATCCATGCGCTGTCTTGTCAAAACGGCGCCAGGCGTAGCTTGCAGCGTTGCCTGCAGCGTAGCTGAACGGGCCGTGTACCTTGCGGTGTAGGTGGCATGATGGAAAAGTGTCGTGCCGCCGTATCCATTTAATGCGGCAGACGAGCTCTGCGCGGATGCGGCGCATGCGGCTGCAATGTGTACCTCGGTAATACGCGGTCTACAGTGAGACCTGACAAAGGCTGCCCCGCGTGCCGCGGCGGCAGAGCACGCCTCAACCTCCCGCATTGAATGCGGCGGGTGGGCGAGTCTTCCAGTGGAAGACCCGCGCCCGCGCCCGTGCCTGCGGAACACGTGGCGGCTCCGGACCCCCCGGCGGTATGTTGGTTCTACGCGCGTGGGAGGTCCGGATGGACGCGGGAGGCGGCTGTTGGCTCGGAGCTTCCCCTCCTCGAGGACACGTGGCGTCTCCGGACCCGCCCCAGAGCGGGGAGCGGGTCCGGGGCCGTTGGCCCGGTGAGGTAAGAGCCTGACCCGTGAGGCCCGGCTGCTCCGCCCCTTATGGCGTAGTTACGGATGACTACGCGAGTCCTGACTTGCTGCAGTAGGAGTGGGTATCCCTGCTACAGGGTACTGACAGAAAACCTATTTTGTAATGTTAGAATCATCTCTAAGATACGTCCTAAAGGCTATTTTAGTTACCAACTTAGAATTTTTAGTGAAAAACTTTCTCCAGAAGTACTCTAAAAAAATCAATCTCTCGAGGTAGCAACATCCTAAATCATCTCTCTCCCTTGTAAATCCGTGAAACAGAAATATTCCACGCTCTATGTCATGATTCAAACAATAGAATATCTGGTATAAGAAAACTACCACGGGACACATAATACTTGATATCCGGTATAAAAAATTACCATGGGGACACGATAATACAATACAGGGAGAAAATATTTAGAGTGACCCTCTACGTAAGGATATAGAGAGTTAGAGACTATAATTTAAGCATTCTTTTGGAGATGCTCTTATTTTCTATTTTTTGATACATACATATATGTTGTATAGTATGTATATAAATTTTTTAACAAAAAATTTTGGGTATTCAACTGAATACTCATGCATCAATAGTAGGCCCGCCTCTGGATCCACTATCTCTCATTTAGCACCAGAATTACCCGTATCTTCTTATAATTTCTGGTCTCGATCACATTTCCATATCCCACAGGCTACAAATGCTACCGTGTTTAGTTAACTACATTAGCTCGTTTGAGAATTTTTGTGAAACGAGGACAAATGCGGCCCAAGCCGAAGCACGAATTTTTCACGTTATCCAAGTCAGCAATATGATGACTCATAGTCCCGTATGCACCAAGATATGAACGAATAGATCCTCCCGAATCCAATAATTAATAAATCAATCAATCAATATCTCTGGTAATCGAGTTTTAGACAAACACACACACACGATGACACGAGGAACAATAGGATATCTAGTAATCGACTCTGTTCGCTGTTTGGCTCCTCCAGCCAGCCAACAGTAGTTTTCTCTCACATCGCTCCAGCACCAACCTCCAACCACCAGCCAGCCAACAGTATTTTTCTCTCATACCACTCCAGCACCAGCACAGCGAACAGAGTGAAAGAAAATCAGAGATAATCCTTCACACGGAACATTATAGTATGCTCTCTGGTGCAGACTTATTCATAGCTCTTATGGAGTTCAAATTGATCCTCATCTACTGCAGGTCCAGAAGCATAGAAGCCCGGCCCAATCTACTCAGGCGGCCTCTAGTTTGCACAGAGTCAGGGTTCCAACATCTGATCTAACACTACAGTAAACAACCAATATCTTGCTACAAAAGAGACCTAGAAACGGAAGCTGCAAGATACCAAACTACCAAAAAGAGGTGGGAAACCATGATAAAGAAGAGCAATGAACCAAACTACTGTAGCACGTGTTCAGACTCGCGGAAACCCTGAACGGCCTTTCCTCTGCAGGAACTCTGGGATCTGCAATCCTGGACCTTCCTCCTGGGAAGTGGGAGAAAACCAACCCGAGTGACGGCGGTTGCTGTCTCCAGCCTGAGCATGAACATTCATGAGAATACAGAAACGAAATAGGCATAAAGTAGGCAAATGATGCAATACGTGCCTGCGAAGATTGATTCTCACTTTCCTCCTGGCGTTTGAATCCAGTTGCAATCAGAGTTATGCTCACCTGAATAGTGTGTATCATGTTATTGGCAAGGACACGGGATCAAGTTACCATTGAGATCTTAACGGCCTCTAAATTAAAGTTGTGATGCATAAAATATTTTTCACCAAAAAGTGAAAACATTGTAATTCGATGACTTACTTGGCCAGTGTATGATGGATCTATAACAGAGCCAAAAATCAAATTTGCACCAGGGTCAACAAGATCGTAGATTACTTCAGCTGCCGCGTTCACCTGTACAAGACGATGGCCAGTGTGGTTTAGCCCGAATGTATTCTAACAATTACAGGGGGCATCTGACAGTTCAGTGATAAATATATGAGTAAATGTTACCTCTGTCAAGGTTAGATCATTCCCTCCAGTGATATTCCATACAATTCCAGTAGCTCTCTCAATACCAATATCAAGTAGAGGAGACTGTATGGCATTAAGTGCGGCATCTCTGGCTCGGGTCTTACCTGCAGATAGGTCAATAGAATTGGCAGGAGTGAGTTGGTTGTCAGTGTGTCAGTGGCCAGTGGGGGACAAGTTACAGATGCTTAGAAATGCAAAGACAACATTATAGGATGATCTCAAACAAACAACACAATTGTATTTGATTCTGAAAAAAATATGTTATGCTGAATTCTGAAATTTAACCTGTTGCTGTTCCAATGCCCATCAATGATGAACCTGCATCTGACATAACTGACCGAACATCAGCAAAGTCCACATTCACCAAACCTGGCACCTGCAAAGCAAAGAAGGTAGAAGCGACATGCTTAGCCATGTAGATCACATGTAATTGTTATACAAGTGAATATTTTGATGAAACTTATGTTTAAAATGTTTCAATTTCCAGACTCAAGAGTTTTCAACAATGGCATGTTAAGCATGATGCTGCAAAGTAGAACACTCAGGAAGAAACCAAGTGCACAATAATGTCAATTTACTTTCACTCTGTTGCTAGTAATGCAAATGGATAATATAAAAACGAAGTGGATAATAAGGCTTCTGTTTGAAGACCTGCACTAGCAGGCATGTCGACTTGCATTCATATGCCTTATCAGGAGAGCACAAGGTAATTAGAGGACATAAAAAAGTGTTTGTACTTAAAATATGGTCAATAAGATGTAAGAACTATTATCTTTAGCATAGTTTTTATATAGTATCAGCAATTGCACAGCTGTCTAGTATACATAATATTTTCAATCACAGGAGTGTTTGCAAGGAACATGAATGGAATTATTCTAAGAAAAGAGTAGGATATATAATATATCATGAAGCATATTCTCTTACAGTGATTATATCTGAGATCCCACAGACACCTTGCCGAAGGATATCATCTGCCAAATTGAATGCTTCTGTCACAGGAGTATTTGGGGATGCAGCAGTGAGTAACTTGTCATTTGGAATTACGATCAGTGTATCAACATTGCTTCTCAATGATGCAATTCCTTCTTGTGCTTGAAGAGCTCGCCTTCTTCCCTCGAATGAAAATGGGGTTGTCACGATTCCAACAGTTAATATACCCATGGACTTAGCAATCCCTGCAATAATAGGTGCCCCACCAGTTCCTGTCCCACCTCCCATTCCGGCCTGCAAAATGAATTTTGAGGATCAAATTCAAGGTTACCGTATTCTCTCAACGAAACGATAGGTATCATTAGTTCTATCAAATGAAAATATTATTTGATAAAACTGAAAAGAGTGTGTTATGCTATAGTGATATGTACTTACCGTCACAAAAACCATATCAGCACCAGAAACTGCTTGTTCTACCAACTCCTGGCTTTCCTTGGCTGCGTTCATGCCGATTTCTGGGTTCCCACCAGCACCAAGACCACGTGTCAGTTCCAGGCCAATCTGTAACCTATTTTCTGGGTCAATGGGCGATATCCGCATAGCCTGAAAATCAGTGTTCACGATCCAGAATTCTACGCCCTTCATGGAGCTTTCAATCATCCTGTTCACAGCATTAGAGCCACCACCTCCAACGCCAATGACTTTAATCCTGGGCTCATTGTAGCGGTAAGAGGCAGGAGCATCTACCAATCTTTCAGCTGCAGTGTCAATACCCTGCCCCTTGCTGGATACAGTAGCTGCACCATTATCCTCTCCATAGAGCAAGGAGATCTCAGGGTGAATGTCATATAAGGTATCCTTGGTACGCCGTGGCCCCACTCGACGGGAGTTTGCAGAGCACTCCAGTCGAGAAGAGCGATATGGACCACTAGAAAACCACTTGTTTCTCTGAAAAATTCTTGCACTTTCACCAAGAAGTGCCTTCCTAACATTTTTTCGGTGAAATGCCTAATGGGCATTGGCAATTGGAAACACTGGAAAAGACTAGCTGTGCTGCCATCCTTTGCTCTAAACCAAAATTTTGCTTGCACTGGTGAATGTAGCCTCCGATGCCTCAACAAATTCGCCTTCAAACTAGCTAGACACAAGAATATTAGCTGCATTCGGTTTTTGGTTTGTAAATGTAGCCAAAACAATGGAATACTAGCTGCATTTTGTTGCTGACTATAAAATGATACCAAATTTAGAAGAGAACACAGAAATAGGTTGCAGCCACATTAGTCCCAGAACTGGGGCAAACCAACAGTTCCAAGCCAACTTGGTGGCAACTGGCAATCTAATTTGGCCACTGTTTGGTTGGATTATAGTCGACACTTCAGAATTCAGATTTTAAAATGAGATGCACTTTCAGAGGAATGGAAAATATGAACTAACAATATACAACAACAAAATGGAATGTAGGTAAATTATATATCCATGAAATGAAATGGATCTGGAAAAATACGCTCAATCTGAGGCCAATGCATTAGGAATTACGACAGCCACCTGATCTTACCCTACTAGATGGTGGAAGCCCGCAAGGAGTATATTATTTCAAAGACAGGTTTAATCGGGGGGAAACACCAAGCCGTCAAAGATTTCAAGAATAACCCCCCCCCCCCCCCTCCGAAACCTCATCCAGGAAAACTATTTCCCCCAAGAATTGCTAGGCACGAAGGCAGGGGCGCATCTAGTGTAGGAGGGGCGTACCCGACGAAGACCTGGCGTAGGATGGCGTCGCTGGCCCAGTCGTCGGTGCTCGCCCAGTTGTCGCCGTCAAGGAGAGGGGGCGGGCCGGCTGTGAACGGGCCAAGGGGAAGTCGGCTCTGTTTGTTTCGTTCCGTTAGCTAGGCACGCGAAGCGGGCGCGGATTCCCGTCGCTTCGGCGACAAATTTGTGAGTTGAAGCAACCGCCGCCGCGCCGATAATAATGGGCTGCTCCGTCTGCTTTTTTATTTCTCAGCCCATTTGCAGTGAGCTTTTGTTTGCAGCGGAGAAGTGTGGCTGTGCTTTCTTACTCTTTGTTTTTTTTTCCTGCATCACTTGGCTGTGCTTTTTAGCTTTGATTCGATTAGGGGGAGCACGGATCAAGATTGGACAATCTTCAATCTCTAGCATACAACATGTTTTCTGCTTGTATTTCTCACAACTTTTGTTTTGTATTTCCTTACTATTAGCCGAGGGGTAATTTGGTTATAAATTATTGTATCTGTCCTAAACCCAATAATACAAAACATTGGATATGTACTTTGATATCTGTAACCCTTGCTGAGCATTACGAAAACGTTCGTACATTTCTAGGAAACCGAATTTCTAATGGTATGCGTATGAGGGAGGTGGGCGCGACCATGTGAGTTTGAGGCTGCAGTGCGTCTATATGGGTTGTACTTTAAAAGGGAAAGGTGCGTCAGAACTGCCCAAATTATAAATGTGCTAACCATCTTTTATAAAAGTGATACAAGTTAATACGCATTTTAAACGGATTAATCCGGCAGCGCTATCGGGTAAAATCCCGATAAAATGACTTATGCGTCGATCAAACCCAAAGCTTGTAGAACACTTGCACGAAGGCAAGTCCATAGATTACAACATTCCAAAATTTAATACATCTCAGAGTACACCATAATTTTATTAAAAAACCAGTTCAAATTTAGAAAATACTCTTGAACATAAAAGAAATCATCATAGTTCTTTATTGCAGCGGAAATAAAACAATAGACTAGCGTCGAATCATGACGTCATGATGAAGCCTGTACATGACATCAACCATAGCCTCAAATGTAACACCTGAAAGGAAAGCCACAAGCAAGGCTGAGTATACTAATACTCAGCAAGATTTACCCGTCAACGGATATAACTTAGTCCACTTATCTAGACATGCAAGGCTTTTTGGCTGGAGGGATTTGTTTTGCCGAAAAAGCGACTAATAGTAAGTTCTTACTTTCAGATTTTAGTTTTCATAATTCTAATTCAATTAACCATTCTAAGTAAACATCTATCTCTAATTATTCATATTGGAAAACAATTAATCATCCATCAATATTCATCATCACAATCATGTTCCATTCTTACTCTATGTAGCAGAAGTGTTAAGCAGTTTCATTAACCGTGAGCGGCGGCCGATTCGAATTGAGTTCTTAACCTTGCAAGGTAAACCTAGCACACACGTATGGAGAATGAAGTCACCCACTCAACATTTCCCCTTTCTTTCCAATCTGTGGATCCGGGTCACCCCCTCGACTACAGAGTAAGTCTACTCTAGTAGCCGCATGGCGCAACCACCCTAAACAAGTTCAGAAGAGGATGAATGATCGTTCCACTTGCCGGTCCAATCAGGTACTTAAACTTACCGATTACCATATTTCTCGGCATGTGGCTAGTATTTTCAAACGCTTAATAACCACTACCACACACTGCGGCCTTAGTACTTTTTTACTAAACCGACGGGGTCTCAACCATAAATATCATCCCATGACCCCGCCCATAATCCTTATGATTGCAGTATGTAGTAGGCATTAAATTCCTATAATCTCGTGAGTGACAGGAAATCCTCGACTTTTACCGGTCCTATTAGCAAAGCATCTAGTCGGTTTAACCCTGGGTAATCAATATATGGGAACCTAGGCTCATGCATGTAAGGTTTCAGTAAACTCCTGTAAACTTAAATGTGCAGATAAATAAATTACAACATGAATAGCATATATTTGAAAATAATGGTGTCGGTGTCCCGACCCGGGGGCCTGGATCCCAACTAGTAAATGCTGCGTGTTTCCTCGTCCCAGATGATGGTGCAAGAGGCAATCACAATAACGCACAGATTATCCTGGTTCCGGCCGTGGGGCCGTACGTCCAGCAGAGGGGGTGTGCGAGGGCACTGTATTATCTTGCACCCGGGGTGCTTGCAGTAGGGGATACAAGCGGGGCGAGAGTGGGAGGAAAGCTCCCAAGTCTCTGCTAGAAGTGGAGTTAGTTGAGATGAGTACTCAATCGTGCTGAAAGTTCTGAAAGGGGAAGTTCAGGGAGCCTGCTTCCACCCTTCGATTGGAGAGATCCCTCTCCCCCTCTTTCTCAAAAGGAAGCCCATCCTCTCCTTTTATAGTTGTAAGGAGAGGCGGTGTACATGAGTGTAGGGGCGCGGAAGTCGTCGTTCTCCTTGAATCGCGGGGTACAGTGGTCGAACACTGTAGAAAGTGTACTGTGGGAAGGCGGCGCGTGTCGCTGTCGTCCTGGATTTTCGTCCTTGGTCCCGTGGAGATGGCGGCGGCCGTCCTGTAGTGTACCAGTGGTAGTAATGGCGTGGGACGGTCCCGGACCCCCTGGCCGGAGTGCGGGTGTGCACATTAGAAGGTCCGGGAGCGCGTAGAAGTCCCGGACCCCACGAGGGGGAGGTCCGGGGTCGCGCCCGTGCGTGCTGAGTGCCCCTCTTGGCAGGACACGTGACATCGTCGGACCCCTTCCCCAGCGGGAGATGGGTCCGGCGATGGATGTCGGCAGAACAGTAACGGGGGCGGCGCCAACTTGCCTCGTGCCGCATTGAATGCCCACAGTACTGCTACAGCGACTGGGGTGGCAGAGCGGTGACCGGGGTCGGTGGACGGGACGCCGGTCACATCCACTGCGGGAGTGGCAGTCTGACGCCGCCTGCCCTTTGAGCCGTGGTGGAGTGGCTGGCTTTTAATGCCTTCGTACGGCGGTCGGTTGGGCGGCGGGGCCATTTGTCTCTTGTGCCGAGAGATGGCCTCGAGCGAGGCGGAGATTGGCCACCCGCTCGAGGGCAGGTCCGCTGTCCTCGAGCGAGGCGGAGATTGGCCACCCGCTCGAGGGCAGGTCCGCTGTCCTCGAGCGAGGTGGAGATGCGATTGCGCGGTCGAGGGTCCCGAGGGGAGCCTTCGAGCGAGGTGGAGATGAGTGACCCGCCTGAGGGTAGATCCGCTACCCTCGAGCGGGGCGGAGTTTGTTTGGTGGGCCTGAGAGGGGCCCTCGAGCGAGGCGGAGATTGGCCACCTGCCCGAGGGGGATGTGGCTGGGCCACATGCTGGACTTCTTTGAGTCCTTTCCTTTCCTCTGAGGGAGAAATAGGCCGTGGGCCTTCGTGGGCCCAGTTGCCTTAACATATGTTTGTGTTTTTGAAAGTGGTTTTAGTACCTCAATTAGGGTGTCCCTAATTGTGGCACCCGACAGTAGCCCCCGAGGCTTTGGTCGAGTCAAGGGATTCGGCCAAAGGGTATTTCGGCGATCTCTCCTTCGATGTGATCGGAGACTGCCGTGCCCCCGCCAGGCACGCCTGGGCGCCGGCCCCGCGGATGTGACAACTCATCAGACGGGGTAGTGCGCCTGCGGGCAGGGTGCTCGAGGCGCGTGCCCTTTTGTTTGTTTGTTTGAAGGACGAAACGTGTCCACGCACTGAGGGGGGCCAGGGCGACGGTGGCACCCGCTGCTTGGCAGCTGGTGCTTCCGTCGTGCTGTCCCGTACGTAGGGCCTTGGCCCCAGCGTTCCTGGTTGCTTTACGGCGCGCCGTTCGAGGGCATCCGGCCAGGGCCGATGCTGCACCGCTTAGCATCCGGGGGGCTCAGCTCCGCTTTATTTCGTTCGGTCGTGTCTCGGTGCAGGGACCGAGGATATCTTTTGCTCGTGGTGCGCTGTGTCGTCACGGGCGATACAAGCCACCGCTCTTCGACAGGCTTGAAGCTTTACGCCCGGCGCAGTTATAAATAGGGATCGTGGGGTTCCCTTTCCTCTCCAACCTCCCAGCCCTTTCTTCCAGCATTGCCCAATTCTTGTAATGTTTCCTTTGCCTTTTTGTGACCGCCCCCCAGATGGGGTGGCCTGGCTTTTTTAGGCTTTTGGTGCTAGAAGAATGCTTGCGAGCGGTTGGGGAAGACCGGAGTGGGCGTGCGCACCATCCCTCAGCTTCAGTGGGATCAGCGGAAGAGCATTGGGCCCGTGGGGTCCTGCTCCTGCAATGTCCCCTAGCCTGAAGGGGGATGGAGACGCCTGACCGGGGCGCTGGCGCCAGGTCCGGCGGCTGTTTTTCGCATCGTCCCCCCCGGTGACAAGGTTGCTCTCGGGGAGACGGTGCGGAGGGCGCTGTTCGCCAGCTTGACCCCCCGCGTGGTCTTCGGTGGAGGAGACGCTAGAAGAAGGCTTGCGAGGAGAGCGTCCCGCTGGACCCGTGAGGTCTGGGGGCCGCTTCTCGCATCCCTAGCAGCCTCGCCGCTGCGTCAACTAGGGGCTTGGTGCCTTTCTTCGTCGCTCGCTCCTCCCCAAGACAGGGAAAATTGCCACATAGGTGGCAAGGTGTTTGTATCTTTCGATGGCTTCGCGCCGGTGACCCTTTGTAATCTTTACTTGCATTTGAACAATAAAGTTCCCTTTCTCCTCTGCGGGGAGGATTACCGAGGGTATAGGGGTGTATAGAGAGTCACGACCCTCGAATATGTGTGAACTGCGGGGAGGATTACCGAGGGTATAGGGGTGTATAGAGAGTCACGACCCTCGAATATGTGTGAAGTCACCTTCGCGGGGGCGCGTCAGCGCACCCGCGGGTGTAGCCCCCGAGGCCTTGGAGGAGAGTTTGTGCTCGTCCAAGGGCTATAAACGTTGTCCCGCTGGGTAGCTCTACTGGGATGGCCGTCCAGCGTCTTTTTCAGCCGGCATCAGCACTTTTTCAGCCGGCCCCGGCACTCTTAGTGCTGGTACGGCGATCTGGCGTTCAGCTTTAGCTGTTAGGGGGACGTACGCTAATAGCGGTGGGTTCGGTTTACGCGTGGAGCTTCATAAGTGATGGTTGTCGATTTATTCGAGGGTGTGGTTTTGAACCATGGTGTGCGAGGAGCCCCCCGAGCCTGGGCCCGTGTGAAGGCGTTCGGGGGAACCCTCGACTTTAATTACGACCCTCGTCGCCCTTTCGCAGGGAGGAGGGGTGAAGCGCACCATGCTACCCATGCCCGGGCCGCGAGCTATGGCTGCTTCAGTGAGCTATTAGCGGGTTGTTCAAGCGGACGTCCGTGCCCCGTTCGATAGGGGTCGGCTCGTGGTCCGTAGACACGTCTCATAAAGCGCTCGCGAGGGTTCGCTAGGCGGGGCTCGAACCCATTCGGTAGGGTTCGAGGGCTCGATGCTCTCCCTCGATGGGATCCCCCTTCTAGGCACCCTCGACTGGCCTTGAACACTGTGTAGGATGTCTCGAACTCCGCGTTCAAGGGTAGCTTGTACGGCACATCCCAGCAGTTCCTGACTCTGGTGATCTGGGGCGCCTGTCGAACCCCCTGAAGGGCCAGGCTTCTGTCGAACCCCCTGTCGAACCCCCTGTCGAACCCCCTGAAGGGCCAGGCTGCGACCCCCTGAATATTCCTTCGAGGGTAAAGAGACCTCATGGAGGAATATTCCGTCGTGATTTGAAAACGTCGCAGAGTCCTGAGCCACGCGTGTGCGCGGGTTTTCCGCCGGTAGCGGGCGGCGTGGCCCGATTTGTGCGGCACGGTGTGGGCGCGCCCTTTCAGGCGACAGCCTCGGGCAGACAAAGCGGCGTGGGCGGCGGCTGACGGATGGGATAGCGCAACAGTCGCGCCGCGCCCGCCGGTTACCGTGCCGCATTTATTGCTGCGTGCACGCGTGGGAGACTCCGCGGCCGTGGGGCCCACCCATCAGTGATAGCAAAATCTACCGCACTGAATGCGGTAGATTTAGGCCGTGGCGGTGGGTGCGCCCCCCGTGGTAAGTAAATATGAAGAGAAAGGGGGCGTTTTGGGTTCACCTGTCCATTTGCCTCCATCCAGCTTCGCCTTCGCCTTCGCCTTTTCCGCCTCCGTTGCTTCCTGAACCCGTAGCCAAGAGCGAGAAGGAGAAAGGAGAAAGAGAGAGAGAGAGAGACTTAGCCACTTCGGAGCCTTCCTTTTCCCATCCCCCCTTGACTTTCGGAGATGTCGGACATCCAGGAGCCCTTGCCATGGGGGAAGTCCTCCGCCACCGTGGCCGTGTTGGAGCAGCTGGTCGCCGACAGGCTGTTGCCACGGAACCTGGACTTGGGGGCGCCGGCGTGGATTTCCCCGCGCCCGGACGAGACCGAGCCGAAGCCCCCACAAGGCTATGTCGTGAGCTTCGTGCGCCTCCACGAGCGAGGCTTCGGCGTTCCCGCCAGCAGGTTCATGCGGGCCTTATGCGACTACTACGAGGTGGAGCTGCATAATTTCAGCCCGAATGCCATCTCGCAGGCGGCAGTCTTCGTCGCCGTCTGCGAGGGGTACCTCGGCATCGAGGTCCACTGGGACCTCTGGATTCATCTGTTCCGCGGCGAGCTCTTCGTCGAGAACGCGCGGAACCAGCCGAGGCGGTACGCGCGCGCCGGCGGCCTGACGTTCCACATCTGCCCGACCCGGAGGAACTTTTATATCACAAGCAAGATGACGACGAACAACTTCGGGTGGAGCCGAGGGTGGTTCTACCTCCGGAACCACAAGGGCGCGCTTCCGGAGTTCACCAACAAAGTTCTCCGGGAGCGACCGCCGAAGTGGGACTGGGGGGTGTCGCCTCCAGCGCAACAAGCCAGGCTCGAGGTCCTTACCGACGCGCTGGCGCGCTTGGCGAGGAAGGGGCTGACAGCGGCGGCCGTCATCGCGAATTTTCACCGGCAGAGGGTGATCCCCCTCGTGGAGAGGGCCCTGCCGATTTACGAGCTCACCCCCGGGAGCAAGGTCGAAGGCTCAAGGACGTCGAGCAAGCTTCTCTCCCACACCAACGCCGCCCGGAGGGCTAAGCACGCGGTGGCGGAGTTTCCCCAAGATCCCGCGGATCTTTGGAGGATCAAGATGCGCCCCGAGCCGGGGTATATTTCCTTGGTAAGTTTTGGCTTCGAACTCGTCGTGCGTCGTGTAGTTCCCTTTTTCCTGACCCCCTCTTCGGGTGTGTTTTACAGGGTTTGAGGTGCGGCGCCTCGAGGCCCCCGGTCCCAGAGCAGCGCCTGATCAATCGCCTCCACGCGGAGAAGATGAAGAGGCGGAAGTACGCGGCGGAGGCGAAGGTCGAAAGGAAAAGGAAGAGAAAGGCGGGGCATGACAAGGCGTGCAAGCTTGCTCGCACGGAGGGGAAGGCATAGCCCGCCACACCCGAGTCCTCGGAGGAGGATGAGGAGGAGGCCTCGGACGCCGAGGACCACGTTCTGAGGGGGGACGGGGAGGGCGCGAGCCCCCCACCGTTCTACCTGTGGGACGAAGAAGAGGAAGCGACTGTGGCGCCAGAGGAGCCGAGGGCCGCAGGGGGGTCGTTGGCGAACCTCTCCCTCGAGGGTGTGGCGCGGGAGTCATCCTTGCCGGCGGCCGGCGAGGAGTCGCCTGCGCCCCAAGTGCTAATCCATGGCCACGGGGCTGCGGCGGGAGAGGAGTCGTCCGCGCTGGCAGCCTCGAGGGACCGGGCTGACACGAGGGGGGCGGCTTCGGGGCAGCCTTCGAGGGACAGCTCGATGCCCCGAGTCCGGAAGACCGCCACGAGGAAGCGGAGTATGAGTGCTCGATCTGGGTAAGCATTTTAGATTCCGTGTTTTGTTATGCATTTGGTAGACTTCTCGATCCTGCTTAACTTGCGTCTCTTGATTTCCAGCTCCGGGGCCGTTCCCAAGGATGCAGTGCGGCTTGCCCCGGTCAAGGATCTCAAGACCGGGCCTCGCAGTACTCCACACACGGCGCCGCAGCCCCCGCCCATCATGGATCTCGAGGCGGCGGCCGCTAGGCTACGGGAGGCCGTGGCCCGAGGGGCTCAGGCGGCTCAGCGAGCCCGGGAGGAGGAGGGTAACGCCGGTCAGAGCGACGCCGGCCAGCGTGGTGCCGGGGCGGCCGCTCCGGCGGCCGACGCTAAGGAGACAGGCCCGGGCGGTGCCGGTGGCGCCGCCCAAACGGCTATTGGACTTGAAGCCGGTCAGGGCGACGCGGACAGCGCTGCCCGCCCGGCCACAGAAGGAGAAACTGGCGGGGGCGCGCAGGAGCGCCCTGCCGGTCAAGCAGCCGAGGAGACCCTCGTCTTCGAGCCCTCGAGGGCCGAGGATGAGGGCCTCACGGAGGACATGGCGCAAGAGGCGCCAGGGGTAGAAGGAGCCCCCATCTCGGAGCCCACCGAGGCCCGGGACGAGGGTACCGTCGCAATAGTGCCCGTGCCAATGGCGCAGGAGGGCGCGACGGCGGTGGTGGAGCTGCCGGACAGCAGCGGGGAGTACGGGGACTCAATGGATATCGACCCCGCTGCTGCGGCGAGCGCCGCCGCCCACATCGTCGAGTTCGCGTCGGCTAGTGCGGGCGTGTTCGAAGCGGGGGCGTCTGAGGGGAGCCACCTCGGGGTGATCGTCCCGTCCGGTGTCCCCTCAGAGTTCCTTCGCAAGGAGCAGGAGGAGGAGGAGGCCTGGAACAAGCAGATGGGCGTCGGGCGCGAGATCTTGCAGGCCCTCGACCGCGCCTATCAGCTTCATCAGAATGCAGGTTACCAGGTCAGCCAGGTAAGTATTTCCCCCGGAAGTTGCTTCGGATTGGTTTTAAATTTTCGCGCGTCTTCACCCACGCCGTCCCCCTTTGCAGCAGCTGAGGGAATTCTCGCGCGAGAAGAGCGCCGAGATGAACCGGCTGTACTCCTAGATAGGCCAGCTCGGGCAACACAACGCCGAGCTGGTGCTCAAAAACATCGATGCCAACACAAAAATGGCCGATCTGGGAGCGCGTCAGCGGGCGCTGGAGGAGGAGCTGGCTCGGGTGGCTGGTGAGCGGGACGTCTAGAGGGCGGCAGCGGAGGAGAAGGCCCAAGAGTCCGAGGCACAAGCTGCCGAGCTGCAGCGCCTTCGGACGGCGCTCGAGGATAGGGCTCGTGAGGCGGAGGGGCAGAGCGCTGAGCTGCAGCGCCTCAGTGCCACGCTCGAGCAACAGAAGGCCGAGCTCCTCCACAAAGAGGTGGCCATGGTTGCGCTCGCCGGGACCCTCCAGGAACAGGGTGTGGCCCTCGAAGAGAGGGAGGTGGCCCTCCAGAACATGGGGGCTAGCCTTAAGGAAAAAGAAGCCTTCTTGTCCTCGCTCGAAGAGGCCGCCCGTACCCAGAGGGAGGAGGCGCAGAAGAACATAGCGGGTGAGTACCTTTGATTTTCTGTTGATTTGTTACTTTTCGTAACTGACGTTGATTTCCTTTGCTCAGAGCTGAGGCAGAAGGTGGCGGACGAGACCACGGCGAAGGAAGCGGTCCATACCGCGCTCACGGCGGCACAAATGGAGTTTGCTGAGCTGGAGCAGACCGCCGTGAGCGTGTGTCAAGAGCTCGAGGGGGAGGGTGCCATCTCGGGCAGTTCGGTGATCAGCCGCCTGCGCGCGCTAGGCGGCCGGATTGCCGAACATGCCAAGAGCACCTTCCGCCTCGGTGTCCTGCGGGCTCTCGCCGTGGCCTCGACGCATTACCTCATGGATCTCCAGAGGGTGTCGTCGGGGTACGTCGTCCCGGATGATGCTGACGCGGACGCCGCATCGGCCATCATGGATGAAGCCGACGCAGCCGCAGAGGAGTTCGCCACCGTCCTCGCCGAGAAGCTCGAGGCGGACATCCCTCCCATCGCCGAATTCGACACTCCTGAAGACCCGCAAGGGGGGGATGGTAGCCTGTAGGACAATTGGGCCTCGATGCCCATGTAAATAGATTAGTGTTTATCATGGTCATGCCTTGTAATCGCACTTTATGGATATAAAGGATTTTGTTTCGTAATTTGAATGTGTGGCCCGTCGAGGCCTTGTGTGATCGAGCCTGTGTTCCTTTACTTTATTTCCGTGTTCTTCGTACGCGACTTAGATAAACATCTGCGAGGAAGTTCGCGTTCATAAGCAACATAGGCGTAGGGTGGTGAGGGGGGTGCCATATCCCGGAGGCGTAGGCGGCCCCGCGACTCGGCCAGCCCCGTACCGTGGTTGCTTACGCCTCACGTCCGTTTTTTCCAAGGATACGAGAAGCTCAGGATCGAGACGGAAATATTTCGAAAAAACACTGGCGACTTTTTGGGGACGTTCGGGGGTTCCCCCCCGTAGTAGCCCCCGAGGGAGGCTCGGCTTTGCCGAGGGTAAAGCCGAGCGTACCTCTATGTTCGTGTGCGCCCGAGCCCTCGAGGGTCGGGAAGGTTCCCAAAAAGCGATAAGTGAAGGGTGCTTCCTTATTATTTCGGGAAATCGAAAATGCGATTACGAACAATATAGAAATTGCTTAAAATGCTTAGGGATAGAAACGACGTAGCTGTTGTATATTCCAAGCGTTGGTGAGGACTTCGCTTTTTTCGTTGGCCAGCTTGTACGTGCCGGGCTTGAGTACCTCGGCGATTATGTACGGTCCTTCCCATGGAGGTGAGAGCTTGTGGCGGCCCTTGTTGTCCTGCCGAAGCCTTAGCCCCAAGTCCCCTTTGTTGAGGTCTCGGCGCCGGGCCTTCTGCGCTTGGTACCTTCGTAGGGACTGTTGGTAGCGCGCGGAATGCAGGAGTGCCATGTCTCGAGCCTCGTCCACTTGGTCCAGCGAGTCTTCGCGAGCTCGCTGGTTTCGTTGCTCTTGATATGCCATGAGCCTTGGCGATCCATATTCCAAGTCGGTGGGGAGGATGGCCTCGGCGCCATAGACGAGGAAGAACGGAGAGAAACCCGTAGCTCTGCTCGGGGTCGTCCTCAGACTCCAGATGACCGAGGGTAGCTCTGTGAGCCACCTTCGGCCGAACTTGTTCAGCTTGTTGAAGATCCTCGGCTTTAGTCCTTGGAGGATCATGCCATTGGCACGCTCCACTTGCCCGTTCGTCTGTGGGTGAGCCACAGCTGACCAGTCCACACGTATGTGGAAGCTGTCGCAGAACGCCAAGAACTTCTTGCCTGTGAACTGGGTGCCGTTGTCGGTGATAATCGAGTTCGGGACCCCAAACCTGAAGACGATGTCGGTGAAGAATTGGACTGCTTGCTCGGATTTGATCTTGCCGATGGGTCGAGCCTCGATCCATTTGGAGAACTTGTCGACCGCCACCAGCAAGTGGGTGAAGCCCCCGGGCGCCCTCTTCAACGGACCGACGAGGTCCAGTCCCCACACGGCGAACGGCCACGTGACGGGGATGGTCTGCAGGGCATGGGCCGGGAGGTGTGTTTTTCGGGCATAGAACTGGCATCCCTCGCAAGTCCGCATGACGTCAGTGGCGTCGGCGACCGCGGTGGGCCAGTAAAAGCCTTGCCGAAACGCGTTACCCACGAGGGTGCGTGGCGCGGCGTGGTGGCTGCAGACGCCAGCATGGATGTCGCGGATCAGCTCCTTGCCCTCGGGGATGGGGATGCAACGTTGCAGGACACCCGAGGGGCTACGCTTGTATAGCCCGTTGTCGATTAGAACGAAGGACTTGGCCCGCCTGGCAAGGCGTCGCGCCTGAGCGCGGTCCGAGGGTAGGAGCCCTCGAACCATCCATTCGAGGTACTGAACGCGCCAGTCTCGCGAAGCGGGGGCCTCGTCAACTTCCATTGCTTCGGCCTCGTCCGCGGAGGTTGTCCCGAAGTTAGTATCCATGGGCCCGACCCCGTCCGCCGGGGGGTTCCCGTCGGAGGGTCCGGCGGACGAGGGGCCTGCCTCCGTCGGTTGCTTGAACTCGACGGTGGGCCTGGAGATGTCGTGAGCGAAGATGTTCGGGGGGACGGTGGTCCGCCCCGAAGCTATCTTGGCCAGTTCGTCCGCGTCCTCATTGTACTTGCGTGGGACGTGATTGAGCTCGAGGCCGTCGAATTTGTCCTCGAGGCGGCGTACTGCGTTGCAATACGCCTCCATCTTTGGGTCGTGACAGCTGGACTCCTTCATTACTTGGTCGACGACGAGCTGAGAGTCACCGCGCGCATCGAGGCGTTTGACGCTGAGCTCGATGGCGATGCGGAGGCCACCGAGGAGGGCCTCATATTCCGCCATATTGTTCGAAGCAGGGAAATGCAAGCGGATTACATACCGCATGTGTTCTCCGAGAGGTGAGATGAAGAGGAGGCCGGCTCCGGCTCCAGTTTTCATCACCGACCCGTCGAAGTACATAGTCCAGCATTCGCCCCGGATTTGTGATGGGGGTAGCTGAATGTCCGTCCATTCAGCCACGAAGTCAGCCAAGATTTGGGACTTAATTGCCTTGCGGGGGGCGTAAGTGAGTGTCTCTCCCATTAGCTCCACAGACCATTTGGCGATTCTGCCCTCGGCTTCTCGGTTGCGGGCTATCTCTCCCAAGGGGAAAGATGAGACCACGGTGACGGGGTGAGCCTCGAAGTAGTGGCGCAGCTTGCGTCGAGCTAGCACTACTGCGTAGAGCAGCTTCTGAATCTGAGGATAGCGCGTCTTGGTCTCATACAACACCTCGCTGATATAGTACACCGGCCGCTGGACGGGCAGAGCTTGGCCCTCCTCTTGTCTTTCCACAACGATCACCGCGCTGACCACTTGGGTCGTCGCGGCTACGTATAGATAGAGGGGCTCGCCGTCCGTAGGTGGTTTAAGAATGGGAGCACGGGTGAGCGATGCCTTCAGCCTTTCGAGGGCCTCTTGAGCTTCGGGGGTCCACGTGAAGCGCTCGGTTTTCCTCAAGAGTCGATACAGGGGCAAGCCTTTCTCGCCGAGACGCGAGATAAAACGGCTAAGGGACGCTAGGCATCCCATGACCCTATGTACCCCCTTTAGGTCTCGGATCGGTCCCATCCGAGTGATGGCCGTGACTTTGTCAGGGTTGGGTTCGATGCCCCGCTGGGAGACAATGAAGCCCAAGAGCATGCCTCGAGGGACCCCGAACACGCACTTCTCGGGGTTAAGTTTTACCCCTTTGGCTCGTAGGCAATCGAATGCGATCCTGAGATCAGCAACCAGGTCGTCTGCCTTCCTGGTTTTGACAACGATGTCGTCGACATATGCCTCTACGCTCCGCCCGAGCTGGTCTCCGAAAACGTGGAGCATACACCGTTGATAGGTGGCTCCGGCGTTCCTGAGGCCAAAGGGCATCGTAACGTAGCAGTACATGCCGAAAGGTGTGATAAAAGAAGTCGCGAGCTGGTCGGACTCTTTCATCTTGATTTGATGGTAACCGGAGTAAGCATCAAGAAAGGATAAGAGCTCACATCCCGCAGTAGTATCTACAATCTGATCGATTCGTGGCAAAGGAAAGGGAACCTTCGGACATGCCTTATTTAGACTAGTGTAATCTACGCACATCCTCCAATTTCCACTCTTTTTCTTTACTAATACTGGATTAGCGAGCCACTCGGGATGGAATACCTCTTTGATGAACCCGGCCGCCAGAAGTTTCTGCAACTCCTCGCCGATCGCCCGGCGCTTGAGCTCGTCGAAGCGTCGCAGGCGTTGCTTCACCGGCTTGGAGTTGGGTCGGACATCAAGAGAGTGCTCGGCGACCTCCCTCGGTATGCCAGGCATGTCCGAGGGGCTCCACGCAAAGATATCAGCGTTGGCGCGGAGGAAATCGACGAGCACCACTTCCTATTCGTCGTCGAGGGTGGCGCTGATCTGCAACGCCTTGTTGTCGGAGTGGCTCGGGTCGAGGGGCACCTTCTTGATACCCTCGGTGGGTTCGAAGCTCCCGGTATGTCAGTGTGTGGAATCCAAGGCCTCGCTTGCCATTTTGTCGAGGGTGGCTGCGAGGGCCTCGTCTTCCGCTTGAGCTTCCGCACGCTCAACGCACTCGACGTCGCACTCGTAGGCGTGCTCGAACGAAGAGCCGATGGTGATGACGCCCTTTGGTCCCGGCATTTTGAGCTTGAGGTAGGTGTAGTTGGGGACGGCCATGAACTTGGCGTAGCAAGGACGACCGAGGATGGCATGGTAGGATCCTCGAAACCCCACCACCTCAAAGGTGAGTACCTCCTTGCGGAAGTTGGCTGCCGTGCCGAAGCAGACCGGCAGATCGATCTGGCCGAGGGGTTGGACCCGCTTCCCCGGCGCGACGCCGTGGAATGGCGACTTGCTGGGGCGTAGCTTGTCCAATCCGATCCCCATGAGCTCCAAGGTGGGGGCGTACATGATGTTGAGGCTGCTGCCTCCGTCCATGAGCACCTTGGAGAAGCGAGTGTTGCCGATGATGGGGTCGACAACGAGCGGGTAACGTCCCGGATGCGGGACGTAGTCGGGGTGGTCCTCGCGGCCAAAGGCAATGGTGTCCTTCGACCAGTCGAGGTAGGATGGCGTGGCCTTGGTGACGGAAAAGACTTCGCGGCGCTCACGCTTGCGCTGCCGAGAAGTCATATTCGTCGTCGTTCCTCCAAAGATGAAGAAGGCATTCTCCACTGGGGGGAACTCGTCATCTCCACCTTTGTCGCCAGCATCCTTCTTCTTGTCCTCATCGCGATGCGCGACGCGGTTGTAGTATTTCTTGAGCATCTCGCACTGCTCGAGAGTATGGTTGACCGGGCCCTTGTGGTAAGGGCACGGTTTCTTAAGCATGTCGTCGAACTGGCCACCACCGCCTCGAGGGGGGCCTCGAGGCCCTTTGCGGTCCGGGGCGGCTGCGAAGGCCTCCTCGGAGTCTTCTGCCTGCCCCGTCCCGCGCTGGTCCGGCGGGACCGGCTTCCTTCCCTTCCTCCCCCGCTTTTGTTTCTTGGCGGGGGCGTTGGGCTTGACGTTGCTGCCCTCCGCGGGCGCATCGTCCTTGCGCTTGCTTGATTTGTCGTCGAAGATGGCACCAACAGCCTCCTCACCGGCGGCGAAGTTGGTGGCAGCGTCGAACAACTCGTTGGTATTAACGGGTCGGCTTCTCGCGAGCTCATGCACCATATTCCTGCACGTCGTACCCTCGAGGAAAGCGTTAATGACCTCGACGTGGGTGACGCTGGGGAGCTCGGTGCACTGCTTGGAGAAGCGCCGCACGTAGTCACGCAGGGATTCGCGGGGCTTCTGGCGACACCCTTTGAGGTCCCAGGAGTTCCCAGGGCGCACGTACGTGCCCTGGAAATTGCCTACGAAGACATGGACCAAGTCGGCCCAGCTGTAGATCTGATCCGCAGGCAAGTGCTCGAGCCACGTTCGTGTGGCGTCAGCAAGATGAAGGGGGAGGTTGCGGATGATGACCGCGTCTTCCGTCGCGCCGCCTAGCTGGCACGCTAGGCGGTAGTCGTTGAGCCAGACTGCAGGATCAGTGTCGCCCGAGTATTTGACGAGGGTGTTGGGTTGTCGGAAGCGCGGGGGAAAAGGCGCGGTCCGGATCTCCCGACTGAACACCCGGGTGCCCGGAGGCTCCGGTGACTCACCCCTGTCGTGCTCAGGGTCGAAGCGTCCACCCCGTCAAGGGGTGTACCTCCTGCCGTTGATGACGTTGCGGGCGTCGCCGTCGCCAGCGTGCCCGCGAGTGTCGCGGATTCGCTCCCTTACGGGAACTCTTCCGATGCGCTCGTGTACCGGGGGTGCCCTCGCACCGGGTGCTACGGCTGCCTTGCCCTTCCCTGCTGGGGGTGTGTGCACAAAAACCTCACGGTCCTGGTGCGCAGTCCCAGCGCACTGCTCCGGGGCCTTCGAGCGCATGCGAGACGCAGAACTCTCGGCCTGCTGCACGGCAGCTTGCTCGATGAGTTCCTGTGCCTCGCGGCGCAGGTTGCGGCCCGAAGGTGTCGATGGCTCAGGCATAGCTTGAAGTAGATAAGCCGCAGCGACGAGTTTCTCGCCGGCCGTTTGCAGTTCCGGAGATTTGTCGACGTTGTCGTCAGCCAGGATGCGCTCCCGGGCCACACGTCCCGCCGTCCGGGCGTGCGCACCAGGCACGGTACGCTGCTGCTCGAGTGCGGCGCGTAGCTCCTGGGTTTGCCGACGCTGCTCGTCGAGCTTGGCTTGAAGCTCGTTGAGCTGCGCCAGCTGGGCTTGACGCGCCGCTGAACTTGACGAGGAAGGGGCTGCGGGCGGGACCACCGGTTGCTTTGCCCGTACGTCCGCCCCGCCGTCCTCGTCGTTGGCTGGAGTATTGTCGTCTTGCTCGTTCGCGAGGTCCGCCATGAAGCATTCCCTGGAAGGATCGAAATCCCCCTCGCTGGAGTCTTCGGAGCAGGTGAGGCAGTAGGCCGTCGCCAGCTGGAACGCGCGGAGAGCGTCGGGGTCGCGGACCCCGGAGTAGTCCTCGGCCTCCTCGGCCGTGAAGTTGTTCATGAAGAAGTCGACGTCGTCGGCGATCGAGCTCGCCGTCTCGGGGTAGGGTTCGTCAGGGGACGACGCGCTGAGGCTGCGGATCGGCAGAAGATGATGACCCGGCGTATCCTCATGCTCGATGAGGTCAGCGACGGTTGACAAGGCGCGGGTGGCGGCGTTGCGCATCCCGAAGGGGAAAGAAGACACCGAAGTCGGGTCCCCCCTGGGAGGCACTAGTGCTGCCGCAGGCGATGGTGCCGGCACGGATGACGCCGAGGCACGCGATGATGAGACGGTTGCCCCACTGGCCGCGATGTTGAGTTGCGACACGCCAGCCTCGACCCACGTGGGGGAGCTGTGGCGGGCCGCACGACGCCGCTCCGTGCGTGCTTGTCGTGAACGTTGACCCGAGCGCCTGTTGCGTCGGGCTGGCGGAGTCGGAGCGATGAGGTTGCGTTCGGAGGAGAGGAGCTGCATGAGGTAACCGTTGCCGGTTGCTCTGAACTCAAGACTCCCGAACGAGACCGCGCGTCCCGCTGGAAACGGATCCGAAACGCCCATAGGGTATGGGTTGGATCTGCTCGCCATTCCGGGAGATCAAATGGGAGAAAGAGAGAAAATGTCACGCAGCTCCCCTACCTGGCGCGCCAACTGTCGGTGTCCCGACCCGGGGGCCTGGATCCCAACTAGTAAATGCTGCGTGTTTCCTCGTCCCAGATGATGGTGCAAGAGGCAATCACAATAACGCACAGATTATCCTGGTTCCGGCCGTGGGGCCGTACGTCCAGCAGAGGGGGTGTGCGAGGGCACTGTATTATCTTGCACCCGGGGTGCTTGCAGTAGGGGATACAAGCGGGGCGAGAGTGGGAGGAAAGCTCCCAAGTCTCTGCTAGAAGTGGAGTTAGTTGAGATGAGTACTCAATCGTGCTGAAAGTTCTGAAAGGGGAAGTTCAGGGAGCCTGCTTCCACCCTTCGATTGGAGAGATCCCTCTCCCCCTCTTTCTCAAAAGGAAGCCCATCCTCTCCTTTTATAGTTGTAAGGAGAGGCGGTGTACATGAGTGTAGGGGCGCGGAAGTCGTCGTTCTCCTTGAATCGCGGGGTACAGTGGTCGAACACTGTAGAAAGTGTACTGTGGGAAGGCGGCGCGTGTCGCTGTCGTCCTGGATTTTCGTCCTTGGTCCCGTGGAGATGGCGGCGGCCGTCCTGTAGTGTACCAGTGGTAGTAATGGCGTGGGACGGTCCCGGACCCCCTGGCCGGAGTGCGGGTGTGCACATTAGAAGGTCCGGGAGCGCGTAGAAGTCCCGGACCCCACGAGGGGGAGGTCCGGGGTCGCGCCCGTGCGTGCTGAGTGCCCCTCTTGGCAGGACACGTGACATCGTCGGACCCCTTCCCCAGCGGGAGATGGGTCCGGCGATGGATGTCGGCAGAACAGTAACGGGGGCGGCGCCAACTTGCGTCGTGCCGCATTGAATGCCCACAGTACTGCTACAGCGACTGGGGTGGCAGAGCGGTGACCGGGGTCGGTGGACGGGACGCCGGTCACATCCACTGCGGGAGTGGCAGTCTGACGCCGCCTGCCCTTTGAGCCGTGGTGGAGTGGCTGGCTTTTAATGCCTTCGTACGGCGGTCGGTTGGGCGGCGGGGCCATTTGTCTCTTGTGCCGAGAGATGGCCTCGAGCGAGGCGGAGATTGGCCACCCGCTCGAGGGCAGGTCCGCTGTCCTCGAGCGAGGCGGAGATTGGCCACCCGCTCGAGGGCAGGTCCGCTGTCCTCGAGCGAGGTGGAGATGCGATTGCGCGGTCGAGGGTCCCGAGGGGAGCCTTCGAGCGAGGTGGAGATGAGTGACCCGCCTGAGGGTAGATCCGCTACCCTCGAGCGGGGCGGAGTTTGTTTGGTGGGCCTGAGAGGGGCCCTCGAGCGAGGCGGAGATTGGCCACCTGCCCGAGGGGGATGTGGCTGGGCCACATGCTGGACTTCTTTGAGTCCTTTCCTTTCCTCTGAGGGAGAAATAGGCCGTGGGCCTTCGTGGGCCCAGTTGCCTTAACATATGTTTGTGTTTTTGAAAGTGGTTTTAGTACCTCAATTAGGGTGTCCCTAATTGTGGCACCCGACAAATGGGTATTTAAATGCACTGGGCTTGCCTTCCTGGGCAATGTTAGCCTTGGGCTCTTCCGAACATTGGTTCGAGTCTTCAACAACTTCAGTTAGATTATCTTGAGCTTTATGTAGTTCGTTCTCGGACTCCGGCATCAACTCGTTCGTTCTGTCAATGCGAGTTGTCGTCTCTATATGAATGCGAAGTTAACGAGTTACAACGTGGTACAAAATTACATTCTTTGCTTCACGATAAAGTTGTAGCATAAGTTTTATTATGAAATCTCTTAATTACATTTTCTTGGACAATCGTTTATAGAGTAGTAATAAACTTCTTTTAAACTCATGAAGCAAGTTGGGTTTGTCATATTTGTCTTTTGTCATTTTTCACATAGAAAGTGAGTTCATTTACTATCATTACTTAGGAAATGTTTATGGTGCTGAAATTTTTATGCAAGAAACAAAACTTAATAACAAGCTTACTGTAAAAATTTCAGCCATTTTTATTAAGCATATTAAACATGAAAAATAGAATACACAGATTCTGCTATAAACAAGATTCATTTCTACAGAACACAATATGATAGTAATGGTTCTCAAAATTTTACAAAGTGTTCCAGATGTCTTAATGAGCATACTTTCAATTTTTAATAATTTTCCTAAGCATAAACAGGAGCAATAAATTTGACAAACTTAAATCACATATAGCAAAACTAAAATATACAAAGAGTTCTAGAGTGTTTCTGGGTCTCAAATTTTTACTACAGCCTACTTTAAGTATGGGCATGCTTCAGTAAAACTTTCAGCATTTTTATATAGTAGGATATTTAGTATTGCATTTACTTAATTTAGCATATGCATATTTATTTGAGCTAGTTATTGTTAAGTAAAGAATTCCAAAATCTTTTTTGTAGCATCTACATACTGATAACATGATTGTGCGCAAGTTTTATGAGTAAATACAGAACATAGCCACCAGGAGAAAATACACAAATTAAACCTAGTGATTTCATGAGCAGTTAATATTTCTAGTTCTACTCAATATTTGACCCTCAAACTTGGCATGCAGGTTCATCTTCTCAAAAAAAGTAATGGTAAATAGTTCAGATTTTTCTAAGCACCAGAACTATTTATCATGAAATAGCACTATTACTTGTGTATTAAATGAAAGCCAAAGCTAAACAGTTGTAATGGGTTTCAAACTTTTACCACATTGTTCTTTTAGTATCTTAAGTGCACTGGAAAAGTTTCATTTGAAAAATACCAAGTAGAACATCAAGAACAAAAATATAGCATTTATTACTAACCAAGAGCAAGATCTGAATGAAACCTATAGCTACAGTTATTTTCTGGGCCTTCAAATTTTACACAAAGCTATATATATGGTGCAAAGTATCTAGCTGCCAAAAATCACTTATAGTTGATGAGTGAAACTCCTAGAACATTTAGGAGCTATTTAATTTAATCTTTAACATAGATTAAAACAGAAGCAGAAACTGAACATGTGAGTGTAACAAAATTGTAGGTTTCGTTCCAATGATTCCAAAACATCTTAGATTGTATTTTTTTTGATTTTTCTATGAATTGTTGTTGATTTTACAAGTTTGCAGCTCAGAGTTCATGCATATTTTGCCGTTTCACCCCTGGAAATCAGTTTTTCTATTACATTTAGGTCCTTGGCCGGAGTTTACAGAACAGAGGAGCGGCGGCAGCCGTGTTTCCGGTGAGGAGGATCGCCGGCGGCGAGGGTTAGGGTGGGGGGAAAGGTAGAGGGGACTGAACCGTACCTCTTGGTGTCCTTGGTTCGCGGGGAGGAGATCCGAGGCGGCGGCGTCACAAGAGCAGGCGGCCGGCGGCAATCCGTGCCGCCACGGCGGTTCACCGGCGGTGCTGGGAAGGGGCTTTCGGACTGGGGAGGTTCAGTGTGGGGTGGAGAAGGTCGTGGGGTGCTCAATTCTTGGCAATGGGGGCGGAGGGGCGGCGCCACTGCGGGGCGGAGCTCGCCGGCGTTCATGGAGGGCGGCGGCGGGTCTGGGCGCAGGGAAGGGTGTTGCTCGTCCTTTTATAGGCGTGGGTGAGAGGAGGAGGGTGAGCTGGGGCTCCTTAGCTACGAAGGAACGACTGGGATAGGGAGGGCAGGGGTGTGGCGCTGCGGACGGCCATCCTCGGCGTGCACGCAGGGAGACGGCGCCGCGTGGTGAGGCCGAGTGACGTCGGGGTTGCCGGTCTGGGGAAAACCAGGGGCGTCGAGGCGGGTTTGGCTGGGGGCACGGCGAGTGGCCGGCCAGGTGGCCGCGCCGGCGTACGGATGCCGACCGTAGGCAGAGAACAGGGAGGAGGAAACGTAGAAGATGAAGACAGGGGCAAACTCGTAAATAGAGAAAAGTTCAGGGTTCCTATCTGAAAATTAAATTTTTCTCCCACTTGTGGGCCTCAAATGAAAAACTTTTCAATATCAATTTTGTTCAGTTTTTCGAGATCTACAACTTTTGTTTCGGTCACTTTTCCATTTGAACAATGGTTTGTGTGTTATTTTAAAACTTTGAGATGACTTACTTATTAAGGAACTTGTCATGATTTTTTGTCACTTTTACTCCTGGTGTCCAATTAGACTTTTGTTTAACATGACATGGTGAATGTGTCTAAAAACTTTTAAGGACTCATTTGATTTGGTTTGAAAGTTACAAATACTTTACGCATGCACAACAAAACATATATATATATATATATATATATATATATATATATATATATATATATATATATATATATATATATATGAATTGTTCTAGTTTGTTAATCACGATTCGGTGTTCATTATGCATGATATAATATTTAAAAATTCTTGCTTAGAATTTTAAAACTCTGGGATGTCACAAAAGGTACCTCAGCGTTTCAGAAATAGCCAAAGATAAAAATTACTTTTATTAGGCGGAGATGATATATATGATGATCATGCTTGCCTCGTGTCTTTCTGCATTATCTTTAGACAATGCAAAGAAAGTTACTGGTTCAGCCTGCTAAAACAGGAGGAGTCTCTCTACAAGCATATCTGCAACAACACCTTTCACTACTTGGAAACTTGATACATGTTGTTGATAAAATATTGGTAAACCCTGATGAAACACATAATTGCTTGCACTTGTCAGGAGTGCATCTTGGCTGACGTAAACATTGACCTGCAATATAAAAATAACAATGATCAAAGTGGAATAGGAGTCAGCACGTAAAATTATATTATAAGACAAAAATAGTTAAAGTACCTGCACATGATGTACCGCCTCCTCGACCGAAGCAGTGCGACACGGCCAACGCCATGATCACGGTGGCCACTACTAACAGGCATTGTGCCTTTGGTTTTGAGAAGCGCCATAAGATGAGAGACCTTGTTTCTAACTCCTTTATCTATTCAATAGCTTGATGATTTGGATGTGACACTTCTTTTTGGCCATGCTTATATAGAGGTGGATGGATGAAGAAAATAAAATCTAGAAAAGATAATTAATTCTTGATGTCATGCTTCTTGGGGGAATATTTGGCTGTCATTCATTTGATGCCTCTTATTGCAATACTAAATTATCTAATGGAAAAATTAAGTATTGCTTAATATGGTTCTTTTTGGGATAAAGTATTGCTTAATATGGTGATTTTTGGGGGTATATTTCGCTGTCATTCATTTGATGCCTCTTATAGTAATACTTAATTATCTAATGGAAAAAATTAAGTGTTGCTTAATATGTTTTTTTGGATAAAGTATTGCTTAATATGGTGAGTGCTATCACCTTCATTTTATATTCTATTGCTCAATAGAGGTTGTTCAATGATGGTTTATGGCGGGTCGACTTGATGTCACGTTTCTTGGGGTATATGTGGCTGTCGATCATTTGATGCTTCTTATTGCAATACTTAGTTATCTATTGGCAAACAATTAAGTATTGCTAAACTAGCAAGATGGCCTCCGCAAATAGTGCGGGTGGCTAGGTTTTTTTATATTACTATATATAATTTTACAACAAAATAAATTATTGCAAATAGTTTGGTTTAGTCATGTTATTTATTTCTCTTGCTCTAATGGCAGTACGGCACAAATCCAATTATCATGAAAACTTTTTCATCATCATAGAACCATATCTTTTGGAAACATAAATGTAAAAGAAAACAAAATGCTTTTGTATAATATATATAAATATTTATATTTTAATAAGATTATATTGGATTATTTTTGGACTAGCAATGTACATTTTTTACGGCGATAAATTATCTTTAGAGTTATAGAAAAATATCTAACCGAGTGACTGAGTGTGAACCACCAGAAATATATACGTAATTTAATTTTGAATTTGCATTGAAATCTTAATGAGAAGTGGATGCATCCCCTTTAGTTTTCATCGTATCCAAATATTTTTTATTTTGTATATTCTCCATTCTAACCGTCCCAAAATAAGTGCAATTATAGAGTTCAAAATTTGTCCCACAAAAAATGGTAACTTTGACCTACCTACCACAAACGACAAGACAATTTCCGGAACATTCTCCCAAAAGACAACTAACACCTCCTCCACTCACCACAAAAGACAAAGGGTATTTTGGTAATTTTACACCTAATATTGGTTTGTGTGCTTGGTCCTAGAATTGCATTTATTTTGGGACGGAGGGAGTATACCACAACACTATTGCATTTATGCTCCTGGAGGGGATGCTGAGGTGGTAAGCAGCCATGGCTTGAGAGAGGGGCATCAAACAGAAGGGGAGAGGATAATGGAGAAGAAGAAAAGGGTTCAGTGATTAGCATGTGACTAATGAACGTCCAACCCATAGGATGTTAAATGCATTACCTTTTTTTTAAAAAAAGAAGATAGTGCACTCGTACTAGTTAAATTTGCAATTTCTTTAAAAAGAAGATAGTGCAGTAACACTAGTTAAATTTGTGAGACTATGATTTCTCTATGGTTCGGTTAGGTCGATCGTGCCGATATAGTTGTGTCAGGGATCAGCTGCCAGAATAGGCCGATGACAAGCAAGAGGCCAGTAAGCCCAAGACAAGATACGGAACAACTAGTGCTTGTGTGCACATACTTGGGCCCAGCCCATGTCTATAATAGTGTTCCAAGCGAGAGGAGAGGGATATGAGACAATGGATGAACTAAGCAACTACTTCTTCTTCCTCCTCAAGAGTCAAGACATAGCGGCCCTTGTGCTGTTTGCAGTTCTGTTCCTATGGTATGAGTTTCTCTAGCATTGCATTGAGCTATGGAAAAGTGAGAATATTAATAACAACAATTTACAAAACAAGTTGAAATATTGATAAAGTTTTTTACTTACATCCTCATGCCATTTGCTATGCATCTTCGGAGGATATATTTTTTGGCGAACATTCATTCGTGGGGTGGTTCTACCCGGGCATGGTAGCGGTGAAGCGACACTCTAGCTTGGGGTTTGGTGGTGACTGACAGCTGATAAGCGAGCGAAAGAGGAGAGAGCGGAGTAGAAGAGTCGAAGACGGAGATCGGGGAGGGGGAAGGGTGGTAGACTTCGACCGCGCCCTGCCAAAACACTCTCCAACCCCCTTGTCTCCATCTTCGACTCTTCCATTCCGCTCTTGTCAGTGTTTTACCGTCACGGCTACCTAGGGATACCCTTAGGTAGAGAGATGATCGTGGGGGATTGCCGAGATCTAGAACATAATGGTGCAAGCAACACAAGGGTTTAGACAGGTTCGGGCCGTAGATGTTGCGTAATACCCTTATGTTGCTTGCACCATCGTGTTCTTGATCTCGGCGATCCCCCACGATCATCTCTCTACCTAAGGGTATCTCTAGGTAGACGTGATGGTAAAACACTGACAAGAGCAGAGTAGAAGAGTCGAAGATGGAGACAAGGGGGTTGGAGAGTGTTTTGGCGGGGCGCGGTCGAAGTCGAGTCCCCGAGGCGTGGGCTGGCTCGTGTCACTCACTTCATAGATAAGTGGATGGGTGGATGGGCCGCAGAGAGAGTGGGCTGATTTGGAATGTGGTGGCGGGAGAGAAGCCAAGCCCAAAGCTGCTGATTCAGTTCGGGCCTCTATCTCTTCTCTTGTAAGATTGTCTCTTCTCTAGTAAGATGAGCGGCCATGTCGCGGGAATCGATTGAGTTTCTCAGCACTAATGAAATGAACGGGTTGAATCTGAAGAAAAAAATCATAGAATACCCAAAGGATTTGTTCCTTGCTTTATATAGTTACTACTATACTAGCAGAAATGCTCGTGCGTTGCTACGAATTCTCATTCTCTTCATGGAGTCATAATATTTTCTAAAGCTATACTTAATGCAATTTAACCTCTTGCGCCTTCACAATTTTTTCTGTAACGAGAGAATATAAATCCTTCCGTACCAGACAAAGAAAACAAACAACCTAAGTATTATGGTAAAAAAAATACTTGGGGTTGCAATTGTGTGGAATATGGTTGTGAACTCATTTTTTCAAACAAAATGATAAACACCTAATACAGAAAGGTAAGTTTGACTCACATATTGAGCTCAGAATTGCTGCAATATTCCTACAATCTTTACTAACTTTTCTTCTTCTCCTTCGCAAAATTCCACACAAGGAAAAATGAATGATGTGGATAAGTTGACTCAAGGAAAAAAGTTAAAAGTTTTATAGCAGGTACTAACTTGACAAAACATTATTAAGAAATATAGCGGTCCTAGATGTACATAAATTATGAGAAGCACCCAAAGATCCACCAAGCTGCAGGTCCACCAGATCCTCCCTCCATCGAATCAAGCAACAGCTCGTGCTCATAAATTTGCCTACACGATTCTTTCCCTCAAAAACCAAAGCAGCACAACAAGCAGCTGCACGCCATGTCTCTTCTCTCCTTCAGAATCCAAGAAAATAGCCTTACAAGCACCAGTTTTTCTCCCTGCTCTGAATCTCCACCTAGTAAACCACATCAGCAGCTTATCCATTGATCTCATCCAAGCCAGAGCAGAGCACGCTTTCTATTTCTGCAAACTAGAAAAACAGGCGGCAGACTATCCTTCTCCCTGATCTTGTTCCTTTAGTCCTTCTGCAGATCCTCAGCGCTACTCGTCCTCCATCTGTATAGTCAATAAGTTTACGAGTCAGATTAAAGTAGTTTAGATTGTAGATTGTATATAAAAAGGAGCAGAGAAGCAGATCCTCATGGTCGGAGGAGATGGAGGACCTGGAGTGCAGGAGGACGGGCGGAGGGGAACGAAGCTGCACGACATGGGATCTCATCCCGGCGTCCACCGCTTCCCGTCACTCCCACCTTGCGCCACCCTAGCTCACGCTACCACCCGCCCCTGCCGCAACCCGTCCGTCCGCCGACCGCTACACGCCGCACCCCATAGCTCCCAAGCAGAGGCCCAGCCGATGCCTGGGTGGAGGGGCATAGCCGGGATGCCGGAGGTGCGGGGTGCGTGCCTGAGGCGCTGCCGCATCGCGTGCGAGCGCAGGAGGATGGGCAGAGGGGAAAGAAACCTCACAACGAGCGATCTGCTCGTGCGAGCACGGCAACGCGGGAGGAGGGGGTCCACCTGTCTGAAAACTGGACATGGGGGCATGAAGCCGCGCGGGGTCTGGTGTGCGAGCGCAGGACGATCGGGTCAACTGTCTATAACTAGACTAGCAACTCCAACTCATCTCTTATTTTTAGCCCCCTATTCCACTTGTCTCTCATCCTATTTCTCTCTCATATTTCACAATGAACTCCAACAGACTTCTCATACTTACTCCCATACCTCGAACTCTCTCATTTTTTTATTCATATCAAGTAACTACTATGATAATTATTTTGAATTACCGTTTTATTTTTGCACGATTTATTTGCAACGGCTAGATTTCGAACAGCTATTTTTCGAACAGCCTGTTTTCCGAGGATATCAAATACAAATTGCAAAAACATTGCATATATCAATTCCTCTGTTGAATCTGCACAAGAAAATGGGCTTCTGTTTTCTTCTCTTCTCTACCCACTATCTCTCTCTGTTGAAGCACAACAGGTGGACGAGTAGCACACAGGAGCCGGCCACGAGCACGAGAGCGAGTCGTGCTTGCTCCCCTCCCCAACTTCCCTCCCCTTCAATGAGTAGCACAGCAGCACCGCAGGCAGCAATGAGCCCTGCTTGCTCCTCTCCCCTCCATGAGCAGCACAGCATGCAGCGACGAGCACAGGCCGCAGATCCTCACCCCAACCTCCATCGACCATGCGGATCCAAGCCAAGCAGCTGCAGTGTGCCCTCCCACCACCTCTCGCCGCGGGCGCCGCGTCCAGACCCGCGCGCTGGCCGGAATCGGTCCTCCCTCCCTCCCAGACCTCCCGCCCCCTATCTTGGCCGCCGGGGCCGGCGCGACTGAAGAAAAATGGAGACTATGGGAGGTGCGCACTTGGAGGGAGCGATGTGCGTGCCGGTGTGGGAAGGGGGCGGTCGTTGCTCCTCGCCCCAGATGAGAGTCCAGACCAGAGCTCCTAGATGTAAGAGGTCGGACCTCTCGATGAGAGGTCTTCTATCCTTAGTAAGCCGATGAGAGGTGGGTTGGAGATGTTTTTGGTGTTTCTCTCTCCTAAATGCAGGATAGGAGGTCTGATGAGAGGTGGGTTGGAGTTGCTCTAAGTTCCTATGTTAGGGCACCGGCATCTGCTATCGCATCCTCCAGGATGCGGATAGCAGACGAAGGCGCTGCAGCAGGGACGCTACCGCGTCCGCGGCGGTAGCGGATGGAGGTTGTTCCTCCAAATTAAGCAGAGTAGCGGATGTGTGCTACACCCGCTTCGGTCCCACTTCGCCTTCGACGCCAACTGCTACGCACGTGGAGCCGTGGAACCCGTGCACCGGCCTCTCCGCGCTGGTGCACCGTTGCTACTTCGTCTCGCCGCGCTGTCCGCACCCCTTCCTTCCGCCGGACGCAGCTGGTCCCCGAGCTCCGTCGGCCGTAGCTCGTTCGCGATCTCCTACGCCGCCGTCGCGAGCTCCGCCACTACCCCTGATCCACCGTCCCGCGCCGCGCTTCCCGACGGCTCCATCTGCGGCTCCGCCTCGCGCTTTCGGCTTCGCCCCACGCTACTCCTCGCCACCTCCGCCCTACGTCGCACCGCTCCTTGGCCCTGCGTCGCACCGCACACCTCGGCCTCCGCGCCGCATCGCTACCATCCTGTCGCTGCCGCTTCACCGTGCCGGCCTCGTCTGCGCGTCGCCCCACCACTGCCGTCCACGCACCGTCCCGCCGCGCGGAGGCCTCACGTGCGCACGGGTGGAGGGAGCCAAGGAGGGCAGGTGCGGCCCGGCGCTCGTCGGGGGAGGGAGCAGAGGAGGACAGGGGAGGGAGGCAGGGAGGGCAGGTGTGGCCCCGCGTCGCACCTCCGCCCTGCGCCTCACCGCTACTCAGCCCTGTGTTGTGCCGCGCACCTCAGCCTCCACGTCGAGCCGCTGCCATCCCGCGCTGGCCTCGTGTGCGCATCGTCTTGCCACAGCTGGCCTCGCGCCGTCCCGCCGCGCGACGGCCTCGCGTGCGCGCCGGTAGAGGGAGTCGGGTAGGGCAGATGTGGCCCCGCTGTAAGCATCTAGGCCCTCTAGGTATGTTTCGGTGATTAATGACAACCATTATTGTGACTAATGAGTTTGTGCAGCTTAATGAATCATTATCGCTCATTTGGTCATATGTTAAAGAGGCCCCTCAATTTCATTATTCAAAAAGGCGATCTCGGTATTCATCTCAAATTTATAACAAGACTAAGGATCTTTCTAGTCCTAAGTGTCGCAAGGTTGAGAAGGACACTTAGATTAGTATAGGTTTTGTAGTTTTATAGAGGTCGCACTATTAAGAGGGGTTAAGGCCAAGTAACTTGAGCATGGACATGGTCAATCAAAAATGGATGCACACTATGGTCACTCAGGTTCCTAGAAGTTCAAATAAGTGGTTTTCAACTTATATCTCAAGAATATTTGGATTTCATTCAAGACTCAAATCAGAAAAGGCAAAATCAGAAAAAGTCTATACACCGGTTTAACCGACACCTCCAATTTTCTATACGTCGGTTAAACGCAGTTAGCAGAGTCTGGACAAGTACATACACCGGTTAAACCAACGATATTTGAAATTAACGTCGGTGCAGTTGTCCAGAACATTGGTTTTCCAGGTGTTTCAAGTTATATACACCGGTTAAACCGACGATGTTTGAAATTAACGTCGGTGCATTAGCCCAGAGAGTTGGTTTTTTCCAGGGATTTTAGAAGTTATACTCACCGGTTAAACCGACGATGGATTTGGGTTAACGTCAGTGCAGTTGTCCAGAGAGTTGATTTTTCAGTTGATCAGTGTACAACTACACTCACCGGTTAAACCGATGATACGTTGGTTAATCTGCCCGAGTTGTAATGGCTAGTTTTCCAAATGGGCAGTTTACATTCATCGGTTAAACCGATGCTGACAATTAGAGGATCGTCGGATTAACCGGCGTTAAGTACTTTTCTGGCAGCTTTTCTCCAACGGCTCTATTCGTGTGAGCTGCCTATATATACCCCTCCAATGGGTCATTTTGAACACTCTTGACACCAGGCAACATTCATACACTCATACTATTGTTGAGAGCCACCTTGAGCTTCATCTTCCACATATTTGTTCATTCAATCATCCAAGAAGCAAGACTAAGGATTTGAGTAGAGAGAAGCTTGTGTGCATCTGTTCTTGGTGATCGGTTCTTACTCAAGTGAAGGCCCTAGCTTGTTACTCTTGGTGATTGGCAGCACCTAGGCGATCATGGTGATTGAGGAGTTTCTTCCAGAGCTTGCCAATGATTGTGGGAGCTCGAAGAAGTTTGTACGTGGCTTGAGCTCCACCACGCCGGGATGGTGAACGGAGACTCTTAGTGAGCGCCCTCGTCTCGATGACATGGGAGGCGACAAGACTCTTAGTGAGTGTCACAACGTGGATTAGGGGTGTGTGCCAACACATCGACACCACGGGAAAAAATCCGGTTGTCTCTTGCCCTCTCTTTACTTTCAAGCACTTACTTTCATGCAATTATTCATGTGCTTGACCTTAGAGATCATAACTTAGCTCTACCTTACTTAGTTCCATATCTTGTTGTATCTTTGATAGCTTGTGTAGTTTGCTTAGTTAGCTGGTTGGTGAATTGAGCCGTACTAGTATTGCATAGGTTAAGGTTGCTTTAATTTGTTTTAGAAATTTGAAAAAGGCCCAATTCACCCCCTCTTGGTCCATCGATCCTTACAATTGGTATCAGAGCCTCGTTGCTCATTTGGATCATTATGCCTCACCGCCTAGAGCTATGGCCAAGATGGGTGGTTCGCCACCTCACTTCGAGGCCAAGAACTTTGCTTTTTGGAAAGTTCGCATGGCCGCATATCTTGATGCGATTGCCCCCGAAGTGTGGTTAGCAACTAAGACCGGGTTCACCGGAAATCCCACCCCCGAACAACTAAAGTGGAATGCAAAGGCTAGAAATGCAATTTTCGAAGCCATTAGTGAGGAAGTCTTTGCTAGAGTAAATGGCATGGACTTGGCAAGTGATATTTAGAAAGAGCTAATTGAAATTCATGAAGGCTCCATAAAAGTTCGTGAGCAAAAATATCACTTGTATAGAGCTAAGTATGATTCCTTTAAGATGCTAGCTCATGAAAATTGCAATGATATGTATTCTCGCTTGAATGTCATTGTCAAGGACATTAATGCTCTTGAAGTATCTAAAATTGACAGTGGCTCCATCAACCGCAAGATTCTCATGCTCCTTCCGAAGCCCAAGTACAACATCATCAATGCTATGCTTCAAAAGGAGAATCTTGATATGATGAAAGTGGGAGAGGTTGTGGGCGAAATTCGCGCTCATGAAATTGGTATCCTTGGTATGTCCGAATAGCCAACTACAAGCAAAACAATCGCTCTCAAAACCAAGGCCAACAAGCACCGCAAGCTCAAGATGATCAAGCAAGAATCAAACTCAAGCAATGAAGAAGAAGATCATCATGAAAGCTCATCCGATGATGAAGAAGATGGAGAACTTGCTCTCATGATGAGAAAGTTCACACGCTTGAGTGACAAGATAAACAAGAAGGGTTACAACTTTGACCATAAAAGAAGGATGTTCTGGCCAAGGGAAGATGTCAAGCACAAAACATGCTACAAATTGTGGAGAAAAAGGCAACATCTCTCCCGATTGCCCCAAGCCGGACAAGAGAAAGAAGGACAACAAGAGCAAGCATCACCATGATTAAAGCGATGATGATGAAGATGAAAAGAAGAACAAGAACAAGAAACTTGGGAAGAAGAGCCATGACAAGAAGACCAAGCGCTTCCCAAAGAAGAAAGGCCACACCAAGAGAAGTTTCTTGGTGAAAAAACAAGAATGGGTGACCGATGTCTCATCAAGTGAAGATTCAAGTGATGAAGAAGACATCGTCACCATCGCCCTCACCAATGAAGAACCACCGCTACCTCCACCTCCCATGTGCCTCATGGCCAAAGGTAACTCTAAGGTATGTGAGAGTGAAGATGATAGTGATGATGAGCTTGACCCTTATGAGTTTACTAACCTCATTAATGAGTATACATCCGTTATCAAGAGAGAAAAGGGCAAAGTCAAGCTTCTTGAGAGCACTCATGCCAAGTTAGAGCTTGCCCACTCCGATTTGCTTGGCAAGTACAATGACTTGCTCAAAAAGCACAATGAGTCACTTGTACTTGCTAAGCAAGTTGAAGAGAGCCACAAAAAGCTTAAACAAGAGCATAGGGAGTTGTCTCACAAATATTAAGAACTTGAATTTGCCTATGAAGCTATTGACCCAAGTCTTGAGAACTCTTTCAATGAAAATATTGAAAAGGTCAATGCTTCTACTTCATGTGATGACCTACTCATTAATGCAAGTGCTACTAATATTGTGCCTGAGCTTGCTCCTTCTAGGGAAAAGGAATTGATGGATCAAGTGGCAAGCCTCAAGAGTAGTGTGGAGAAGCTCTCACGAGGAGAATACATCCACAAGGAAATTATCTTCAACAATGCTCGTGACTATGGCAAGAGAGGTCTTGGTTCATTTCCGGAGCCAAATCAAGGCACTACTCCTTCTCCGAAGATCAAGACTAGCTTCATCAAGAAAGTTGGTTCATATTGCCAACATTGCCATGCCACCGGGCACCACACTAGGGAGTGCACCTTACCATCACGCCCTCTTCCCACTTTACCAAAGAATTACTCATTAATGTTTCAAAATAACCATTTTCTTTTGAGTAAAGTAAAGGGCAAGGCGAATGCCAAATTCATTGACAAAATCACTAAGGTGTCAAAGAAGAAGCTCCCCAAGCAACTTTAGGTTCCAAAAGCTCTTGTCACACATGTGCAAGGCCCAAAGCTTGTTTGGGTTCTAAAAACTCAAAAGTGAAATTCTCATGTGTGTAGGTGAACTACAAAGCCGGTGGAAAATATTGGGTACTTGATAGCGGTTGCTCTCAACACATGACCGGCAATGATAGCATGTTCATCTCTCTTGAAGACCCCGGCGATCATGAACATGTCACCTATGGTGATAACTCAAGGGGAAAAATTTTAGGTTTGGGTAGAATAGCAATTTCAAAAGATTTATCTTTTTCTAATGTCGTGTTTGTAGAAGCACTTAGTTTTAATCTTATTTCAATTGCTCAATTATGTGATCTTGGACTAACGTGTACCTTTGACAAGAATGGTGTTGTAGTAACCCTTGAAGAAGACAAGTCATTGGTATTCACGGGGTTTAGGCATGACAACATTTACTTGGTGGATTTCTCTTCAAAGCAAACAAGCTCCATGACATGCCTATTCACCAAGTCGTCGCTTGGGTGGCTTTGGCATAGAAGAATTGCTCATATTGGCATGAGCAACCTCAAGAAAGCCCACAAGAGAGGGTTGATCACCGGCTTGAAGGACGTCACATTTGACAAGAACAAATTATGTAAAGCATGTCAAGCCGGAAAGCAAGTTGCAACACATCATCCCATCAAGATGATGTTGTCTACCTCCAAGCCGCTCGAGCTACTACACATGGATCTCTTTGGTCCAACTACATACAAGAGCATTGGTGGTAACCTCTATTGCCTAGTAATCGTTGATGATTTTTCACGTTATACTTGGGTCATGTTTCTAGGCGATAAGAGTGAAACTCCAGAAGTCTTCAAGACATTTGTAAGAAGAGCTCAAAGGGAGTACAACTCCCCAATTGTGAAGATCCGGAGTGACAACGGCACCGAGTTCAAGAATATGAAGATTGAAGAATGGTGCGATGAAGAAGGCATCAAGCATGAGTTCTCCGCCACCTACACGCCTCAACAAAATGGAGTGGTAGAAAGAAAGAACAAAACTCTAATCACTCTAGCAAGAGCAATGTTGGATGATTATGGCACATCCGAGAAGTTTTGGGCGGAAGGAATCAATACGGCTTGCCATGTATCCAACCGAGTGTATCCCCACCGACTCCTCAAGAAAACTCCATATGAGCTCATCACCTGGAAGAAACCAAATATATCCTACTTTCGAGTCTTTGGTTGCAAATGCTTCATCTATAAGAAGAAAATGCTCGGTAAGTTTGAGAGTAGATGTGATGAAGGATTCTTTCTTGGTTATGCATCAAACTACAAGGCATATAGAGTATTCAATCAAACCTCCGGGTTAGTTGAAGAAACATGTGATGTGGAGTTTGATGAATCTAATGGCTCCCAAGAGGAGGTTGTTGGCTATGACAATGTAGGTGATGAGGAGATTGATGAAGCTTTGAAGAAGATGTCCATTGGGGATATCAAGTCGGAAGAGGTGTATGAAGGCAATGATCAAGGGGGAGGACCTTCCTCATCTACACCAAGCACCTCCATGGCACCCCAAGTGGATGAAGATCGAGAAAAAGATGATCCACAATCTCAAGAAAATGTGCCAACGTCAACACCCCAAGTCCAAGAACAAGAAGAGGAAAATGTTCCACCACAAGCACAAGTCACCCATGATCCACTTCAACAAACATCCACGCATGAACCGCCAGTGAAGCATGGTCGCATCTCCAAGGATCATCCAATTGGTCAAATCATTGGTAGTCCTTCCAAGGGAGTAAGAACTCGCTCTAAGCATGTCTCATTTTGCGAACATTACTCGTTTGTTTCTTGTATTGAACCCACTAGCATAGAGGAAGTGCTTGAGAACTCAGATTGGGTGATGGCCATGCAAGAAGAATTGAACAACTTCACCCGTAATGAAGTTTGGGTCCTCGAAGCTCCTCCGAAAAACAAGAACATCATCGGCACCAAGTGGGTCTTCCAAAACAAGCAAGATGAACATGGGGTGGTGATACGCAATAAAGCAAGACTTGTGGCAAAAGGGTTTTCTCAAGTCGAAGGTTTGGATTTTGGTGAAACTTTTACTCCAGTCGCAAGACTTGAAGCTATCCGCATCCTTCTTACTTATTCTTCACATCATAATATCAAGTTATATCAAATAGATGTGAAAAGTGCATTCTTAAATGGCATTATTAACGAACTTGTTTATGTTGAGCAACCTCCCGGGTTTGAAGATCCGAGGAATCATAACCATGTTTATAGGTTGCACAAGGCACTCTATGGGCTCAAACAAGCTCCAAGGGCTTGGTATGAGAGGCTTCGTGACTTCCTAATCATGCAAGGCTTCAAGATCGAGAGGGTGGACACCATATTGTTCACAAAAGACGTCAACGGGGATCTTTTCATTTGTCAAATTTATGTTGACGATATTATCTTTGGCTCAACTAATGAATTACTAAGCCATGAGTTTGCTACCATGATGTCTAGGGAATTCGAGATGTCCATGATCGGCGAATTGACCATCTTCCTTGGTTTTCAAGTCAAACAATTGAAGGAAGGGACGTTCATCCATCAAGAAAAATATACTAAAGATATCTTGAAGAAGTTCAAGATGGATGAATGCAAGCCGATCAAGACACCCATGGCAACCAATGGGCATCTCGACTTGGATGTGGACGGTAAACTGGTTGATCAATCCCTCTATCATTCTATGATAGGGTCTTTGCTTTACCTTACCGCATCTAGGCCCGATATAATGTTTAGTGTGTGCTTGTGTGCCCGCTTTCAAGCAAACCCAAAGGAATCACACATCTCGGCTGTGAATAGAATCCTTCGATATCTCAAGCACACCCCAAGCATAGGCTTGTGGTACCCCAAAGGCGCTAGCTTAGATCTCTTGGGATACTCGGATTCGGATTTTGCTGGAAGCCGTGTGGATCGCAAGAGTACCTCCAGGGGTTGCCACTTGCTTGGGCGTTCTCTAGTTTCTTGGTCAAGTAAGAAGCAAAATTCCGTGGCTTTGTCCACCGCGGAAGCGGAATATATTGCGGCCGGTGCATGTTGTGCCCAAATCCTATATATGATGCAAACGCTTTTGGACTTTGGTGTGAAACTAGATAGGATTCCACTCCTTTGTGACAATGAAAGTGCTGTAAAAATTGCCAAAAATCTGGTTCAACACTCTCGCACAAAGCACATTGATATTCGCCATCACTTCTTGCGTGATCACGAAGCTAAAGGAGACATATCTCTTCAAGGTGTGAGATCCGAGGAGCAATTGGCGGATATATTCACAAAACCATTAGACGAGAGTACATTTGTTAGGCTAAGAAATGAGCTTAATGTATTAGATGCGGCAAACGTCATGTAAGTTGCCATGTCATATAGAAAAATGCATACATATAGGACACTTGTCTAACCATGGTAAGATAGTGATGAGCATGGGTTTAGCTAGAGGTGGTGGTCCACTTGTTTTCCTCTAGGCTTGTAGAAAGGCTCATCATGAAGAAGCTTCCCGTGGGTTCAAACTTGACAAGTAGAGCTTAAATTCTTGTTATGCGTTTCTTGTCATATAGATGTGTACTTCATGTTTACTATTCTTTCGCATATGATTTTAGCTTGCACCATCATTGCATGCGTAAGGGTCACAAAGGAGATCACTTGATGAAAATGAGACTTGTTTCATATGCAAGATCTTAATTCATGAAAAGTGAAAAGAGCAAAGTGTTAGGTGCGTTATTGCCTAGTGAGTCATGTCATGATGAGTTTGAAGCTCTCTATCTTCAATAGTCCTATGACAAGGCTCATACATTTTATTTGGCGCTTTGTCTCGCTTTGCGGCTTTTCCTTGTATTCGAAAAGAAAAACTATTAAGCTAGTGTGCTATCCTAAGTATTTTGAGGGGTAAAGTCGCCTATGCAAGTCCTTTAACTTGAGTTTAGTTGAATTTTATAAATTTATTGGACTTAGCATAGGAGAGTGAGCTGAGTGAAGGTTTTTCGGGTTCACCAGTTAAACCGACGCTTAATGGAACAACACCATCGGTTTAACTGGCGTTACTAAGTTGTGTCTCAGCTCAGTCAAAACTAGGCGTTCAACCGGCGTATGCATATGTCAGATCATCGGATCAACCGGTGAACATAACACTGATCTGACCTAACAAATCAACCGGTGATAGCAGCGTTCAACCGGCGAGTTCAAAATACATATCATCGGTTCAACCGGCGTTCAGATGGGTTTCTGCTGGAGTCTCGGGTGAACTGAACCGATGCAATCAACCGGCATTCTAAACCTAAGCATCGGTTTAACCGGCGTTAAGGAAAATCACGGGGCCCACTTGTCATATATATTTCTTGCCCGCGCCGCCGGCCTCTGTTTCCCTTTCTCTCTTCACGCCGCCGCGGCCTCGCTCGCCGACTTCATGCCGCCGCTTGCGCACGCTCACGCTGCCGCTCGCTGCACGTGCCGCCTACACACCGCCGGCCCGAGCCACCGCCACCGCGCCCACACCGCAGTGCATCCTGCACCGCTCGCCTGCGCCGCCCGCACGCGCGCCACCGCCTGCACCGCCCGCCTGTGCTGCTCGCTGCGCCACTGCCCGTGCGCCACCACGCCACCGCCACACTCAGAACCACCGCTCCCGCACCACTCACCGCCCACGCAGCAGCGCCTCACGCTGCAGCAGCAGTCGCTCAGTGCGCGCAAGGTGTTCGACGTATTGCCTGATCGAGATGGGTCGCGAGAAGAGGAAGAGAAAGGAGGTTGTGGTCGAGAAGCCCGTTCGCAAGCGGACCCGTGCAGAGAGGGAGGCCGAGAGGGCCGAGATGGTGGCCAAGGCTGCCGAGGAGCAAGCGTCAGGCCGTGCCCGTCCATTCGCGATCAGGGAGCAGCCCAGCAGGGGCAGGGGCAGAGGCCGAGGTATGGGCAAGGTCCGAGGTGCCAGGGCCACCAGGGCCACTACACAGCAGACAGAGGGTGATTCGTCTGAGGGGGAGCTAGCAGCTGTAGAGTCAGATGCAGATTCAGAGGCAGCACAGTCAGAGCAGTCTCAGGGAGAGAGTACTCAGGGGTCACCGACTCCACGACGTTCTGGCCGCACTCGGCGGACGTCCCCAGCAGCAGAGACTTTGCCAGCGACCGAGCGTCGCACTGGACCGAGGACGCGAGGAGGTCACCAGCCGCAGGAGCCTCGCAGGTCCACAGCTGCAGCAGCAACTCGCAGAGCCGAGGCCCTAGAGGCCGAGCACGCAGTGTTCCGTATGGACACTGCTGTGCGTCTGGAGCCAGGTGTACTGCTCCAGAACTTGACCAAGGCCAATGCGGCGAAGGTCAAGAGGCTCAGGTGGAGTATAGCAGAGGAGGACTGGTTCCCCGTGACACGAGACAGTAGGGTTGACCGTAGGTTCTGGATGCTCCTTCAGGACAGTTTCTACGAGACCTATCAGAGGCGGGGACACAGGATCTTTCCGCACAGGGTGCTCGACTGGGTTTCACTGAGGACAGACGCAGGGGGAGCAGATGTTAGAGAGCACTTTGCACACTTCCGAGGTCTGCCCAGGCTACTTCAGATGGAGCAGAACAGATATATTGAGGACTGGGTCAGAGTGTTCTATGCCACAGCCTGGATAGCTTCCGAGCGCAGAGCCGTGCACTTCGTGTTTGGAGGCCAGGTCTTTGGTTTGTCGAGGGCGACCATAGCAGGGATCCTTGGAGTCAACTTGGTCGATGTCTCCCTGCACGAGAGGGTATACGGAGATGCAGATCCACCGCGCAGGGCGATGATTGGCGGGAGTGCACCTTCTCACGAGGCGATCTCTCAGTGTTTCCGCCAGCCGCTTCCAGCCTCGTACACCAGAGTCCTTAGTTTGCTGACCCCAGAGGCGTATGCAGTTCACATGGCACTCCGGAGGACCTTGCTACCGAGGAGTGGCTACCCAGAGGGGTTCACAGGTCTGCAGCAGCTGCTACTTCTACACATACTCACTCACGAGCCTTTTGACATTGTCGACTTAATTTTGGCTGAGATCGAGGATATGATCACTGACGGGATGGGTGTTGTACGTCAGTTTCCTTATGATCACTGGATCAGTTACATCTGTTCTATGATTGTGCCAGCTGAGTCACCCGTCAGTGTAGTTTACCGTCAGGATGAGGCCCCCAGGTTCCCAGTCTACCGTCCCACAGAACCACAGCACAGGAGGAGGGGCAGATAGGCAGACAGAGCCGCTATGGCACGGCTGTCACCTGAGGTGCAGGCCCGAGTGGCACTGGAGGACGAGGCACTTCTAGCAGCAGAGGCACAGCTTCCCGGAGGAGATGATGAGATACACTGGTCTGCGCTTGAGTCAGACTCCTCCGAGGATGACGAGTACTTTCCTGTAGCACCAGCCAGTCATGACCACGAGGCAGGAGGGTCCAGAGAGCCAGCTTCTTCGTCACTAGCAGCTGCTACTGTCTCAGAGTCCCAGGTGACTTAGCCGTCCGAGTTCACATCTCTTCTTCAGCAGCTTGTCACTCAGCAGAGAGAGGATCGGATAGCACAGGAGGAGGCCAGGAGAGCCCATGAGGCTCATCTTGCAGCCATTCAGAGGGAGGCTGCCCGAGAGCGTGCTGCAGCCGAGGAGTGTTTTGTCGGGCTCATTGACCGAGTTTCACAGAGGACAGACGCTCAGTTCCAGCAGATGCAGCAGGGTTATGATGGCGATGTTCGGGATGATCACACAGCTTTACACTCACACCAGACTCGCCCCGCAGCAGCCAGGACTTCAGGGTGTTGGAGCACCTCAGCTTGCAGTCACTCCAGCTCTAGCCCCTACTGCAGCCCTAGCTACTTCGGCGACACCGGAGACCATGTTCTCGATGTTCGCACTCCTTGGGTCTGCCGGTCGTCCTCTTTTCTCGCCACTGCCAGCGACTACGCTCTTTCAGGACTCACCATCAGCGGTTCAGTCAGTCGCCCTCCCCGTCATACCACAGACACTTCCTTCAGGGGGAGGAGGAGAGGAGTCTATACTTCCGCAGACGACACAGCCGGCAGCCTCAGCAGTCATGACTTTAGATATTGACACTTCTTCTGCTGACCCGGTTACCACTTCTACGGACCCTCTCCTAGGCAGTGCTAGCACGAGAGCCTCCACGACAGCTACACCCCCAGTCAGCTCAGACCAGCAACTCCCGACCGTCACCGAGGGTTCTCCGTCCGACGACGACGACAACGATCCGAACCGCTTCCTCGCCGTACCGCGACAGCCGGACCCGTAGCTCGCCTTTTTGGTGCTTTGATGCCAAAGGGGGAGAGAGTTAGGGGGATTTGGAGTCAGGGGGAGGGTAGAGCTAGAGAGAGCTCGTAGTTATAGGACTTTGATGTTTTATATCTCTTTGATGTTAGTTCATGGATATGTACATTTGACTCTTGAGTATGCTGTGCTTTGAGACATATCTATGGATTCCGTTTGAGCCGTTGAGCTCCTTGGTTCTCTTTCGAGTTTGCTTGAGTTTCTCCTGTATTATCTTTCTCGCTCTCTCATTATTATTTATGTTTGTGTTGTCATCAATCACCAAAAAGGGGGAGATTGTAAGCATCTAGGCCCTCTAGGTATGTTTCGGTGATTAACGACAACCATTATTGTGACTAATGAGTTTGTGCAGCTTAATGAATCATTATCGCTCATTTGGTCATATGTTAAAGAGGCCCCTCAATTTCATTATTCAAAAAGGCGATCTCGGTATTCAACTCAAATTTATAACAAGACTAAGGATCTTTCTAGTCCTAAGTGTCGCAAGGTTGAGAAGGACACTTAGATTAGTATAGGTTTTATAGTTTTATAGAGGTCGCACTATTAAGAGGGGTTAAGGCCATGTAACTTGAGCATGGATATGGTCAATCAAAAATGGATGCACACTATGGTCACTCAGGTTCCTAGAAGTTCAAATAAGTGGTTTTCAACTTATATCTCAAGAATATTTGGATTTCATTCAAGACTCAAATCAGAAAAGGCAAAATCAGAAAAAGTCTATACACCGGTTTAACCGACACCTCCAATTTTCTATACGTCGGTTAAACGCAGTTAGCAGAGTCTGGACAAGTACATACACCGGTTAAACCGACGATATTTGAAATTAACGTCGGTGCAGTTGTCCAGAACATTGGTTTTCCAGGTGTTTCAAGTTATATACACTGGTTAAACCGACGATGTTTGAAATTAACGTCGGTGCATTTGCCCAGAGAGTTTGTTTTTTCCAGGGATTTTAGAAGTTATACTCACCGGTTAAACCGACGATGGATTTGGGTTAACGTCAGTGCAGTTGTCCAGAGAGTTGATTTTTCAGTTGATCAGTGTACAACTACACTCACCGGTTAAACCGATGATACGTCGGTTAATCTGCCCGAGTTGTAATGGCTAGTTTTCCAAATGGGCAGTTTACATTCATCGGTTAAACCGATGCTGACAATTAGAGGATCGTCGGATTAACCGGCGTTAAGTACTTTTCTGGCAGCTTTTCTCCAACGGCTCTATTCGTGTGAGCTGCCTATATATACCCCTCCAATGGGTCATTTTGAACTCTCTTGACACCAGGCAACATTCATACACTCATACTATTGTTGAGAGCCACCTGGAGCTTCATCTTCCACACATTTGTTCATTCAATCATCCAAGAAGCAAGACTAAGGACTTGAGTAGAGAGAAGCTTGTGTGCATCCATTCTTGGTGATCGGTTCTTGCTCAAGTGAAGGCCCTAGCTTGTTACTCTTGGTGATTGGTAGCACCTAGGCGATCTTGGTGATTGAGGTGTTTCTTCCGGAACTTGCCAAGGATTGTGGGAGCTCGAAGAAGTTTGTACGTGGCTTAAGCTCCACCACACCGGGATGGTGAACGGAGACTCTTAGTGAGTGTCACAACGTGGATTAGGGGTGTGTGCCAACACATCGACACCACGGGAAAAAATCTGGTTGTCTCTTGCCCTCTCTTTACTTTCAAGCACTTACTTTCATGCAATTATTCATGTGCTTGACCTTAGAGATCATAACTTAGCTCTACCTTGCTTAGTTCCATATCTTATTGTATCTTTGATAGCTTGTGTAGTTTGCTTAGTTAGCTGGTTGGTGAATTGAGCCGTACTAGTATTGCATAGGTTAAGGTTGCTTTAATTTGTTTTAGAAATTTGAAAAAGGCCCAATTCACCCCCCTCTTGGTCCATTGATTCTTACACCCGCGCTAGGCGGCGGTGGGAGCAGAGGAAGAGGAGGCGGCGAGCGAGGCGAAGGGGGCGGCGGCAAGCGAGGTGGAGGTTGGTGGCCCGAGGCGGAGCGTGGCTCCGAGCGCGGTGGCCATGGTGGGTCCGATGGCGGCACACGTGTAGGGAGAGGAGGGGGGAGAGGACGCCGGAGGGAGCAGTGGCGCACACATGAGCAGAGGGAGCGGCCATGGCGGGAGCGGCGGCGAAGCCCAGAGGCGAGTGCGGAGGCGGAGCACTCGATTGAGCACGGCGGTGCATGGAGAGAGAAGGGAGGGAGAGAGAGGTTGAAAAATAAAAAGAAAATTGATGCATGGGTCCAATTGATTGGTAGTTGATATAGAGGATGGATATAGAGTATGAATGTGATCTGTAAAACTGTGTATAGTGAAGAGAATATTGATGGCTAGGAAGGAATATTCCTTTTAGAGGATGAAAATAGAGGATAATGAGTGTGGATAGCCTTAGACATTCAGGGATTAGTGTAAGTGCATTTGGCCCCTAAGTGGGTTTTGATGATAATGATATGTACAATTAAGGAGCTAATGCGTTTATTGAGTTATGAGCAGGATTTAAAATTATTGAAATTGAAATGAGCTAGTGTCGACGCCATATTCGCTAAAGGATCGATGCATGAGCTTCATTGAGGATTTTTATTAAATTCTATTTTGAATTTGAGTATAGGAAGCACCGCACTATTAAGAGGGACGCGAAACGATATTATGGAAATGCTAAAGTGTTTAGAATAGAAGCTAACAACCCAATACAAGACACCACACACTCACGGGCACTTAAACCAGAAAATTCAGTAGGGGTCGGAAACTTCCGACCCCTATCGGAGTGCCCAGATTGTTTCTGAGAAAACCCTCTTGGCCTGCTGAAAATTAACTGGTCGGAAGTTCCGACCCTGTGTTAGAAGTTCCGACAAGCACATAACCTATCAGCAACGGCTAGTTTTTGAGGGGCTTCTATAAATACCCCCTCACCCCTTTCAATTTGTGCTGCTGACTCTTCCCAACCAAAACACATTCTCAAGCTTTCAAAACCTCTCTCCGCTCCCTCCAAGTGCTAATTCTTGAGTGAATCCAAACAAGGGCTTGGGTGTGACCTTGAGTTCTTGACAAGAGTGAGCAGCCAAGTTCTTTTCAAGGCGCTAGAAGCATCTCCATTCTTTTGATTCGCGTTTGTTACTCTTGGAGCTTGCTCCTAAATAGTTCGGCGTCGCCCGTGGAGCGTCCTCTCGTGTGTGAGCATCCCGGGAAGTTTGTATTACCCCGTCCTTTGTGGACAAGAGATAGTAAGTACTCAATCCTCCTAAGTGGTGGTTTGGTTGGGGATAAGGGTTATCGGGCAACCCGGCTCTTTGTGAGCTCCTCAATGGAGACGTAGCTCTTTTTGTGGGAGTGAACTTCGGGAGCAAATTTCGTGTCTATTGCTTTACTTGTTCATATTTTGTTCTTGTTGACCTAAGACATAATTTGCCCCGATCTACTTTGTTGAGTTGTTCTAGTGCACGAGATCACTTGCAGGGTTATCCACTACACATCGGTGAACCTTTGATTCAAACAGGGATTTTGATTTCATATTTAATTTTAAATTTCGTTCAAACCTTAGTGTTGGGTCGGAACTTCCTTCACAGGGTCGGAAGTTCTGATAGGACTATTTATTGCAAAGAATTTTTCAAGTTTTGCAGGTTCGCCGATTCACCCCTCTCTAGGCATCACCAAGATCCTTTCAATTGGTATCAGAGCCTAATCTCTTTATTAAGACTTAACTGCTAAGGGATACAATGCCTCAAAGTGGGGACGGCACCGACGCTGCCGAAATTGCTGCGCAAGATGTGGCGACCATTCCGCCGGTCGTCAGTACCGGAGCTGCCGGAAGCTCCTACAACCCCTTCTCCGGAAGCCAGCCTCCCTCCATCTGTGATGCGGCATAAAGCCAAGAATCAAGCTCAAGTGATGAGGATGAAGGCGAGATGTCGAAAGCAAAAAGGAGAAGAGAAGAAAAGATGAAAGCCAAGATTGAGAAGAAGGTAAGGAAGTTGATGAAGAAAAGAATCAACGAAGAAAAGGAGAAGCACCCTTTCTTCGGCATGCATCAAGTTCCTCACAACTATGAGCAACAACAATATTCCTCTTCTCAATTTCAACCCATCCACTTGGGGACGTGCTCCGTACTTTGATGGTACGGGCTATTCCAAGTGGGCATTTGATATGAAAATGCACCTCTACGGGCTTCACCCTTCGGTATGAGAGGTTGTGTGTGTAGGTGTGACTCCACCTGTCAATGGTGTGCCCACAGCCGAACAAGCACAAGATTACTTCCGCAATGTGCAAGCTGTGAGAGTCATCACCGGCTCCCTATGTATCCAAGTGTTCAACAAAGTTCGCAATGTTGAGATTGCAAAGAAAATTTGGGATACATTGAAGGAAGCTCATTAGGGAACGGATCAAGTCCAAGAAGGCAAAATGGATTTGTTGCAAGGAGAACTTAAGCACTTCGTCATGAGTGATGATGAGACCGTGACTCAAATGTATGAGAGGCTCATGGATCTTGTTTCGAATATTGCTGCTCTTGGGAGCACCGAATGGGTTGATCATAAGGTTACAAAGAAGTCGCTTAGAGTTTTCACTCCAAGAAATCCAACTCTTGCAACAATGATTAGAAGTGATCCAAAATTCAAGACCATGATACCAAATCAACTTCTTGGTGAGATTTTTCATCAAGAATTAGTTTCGAGAGATGTGGCAAAATCACATAGCCACAGAGTGACCAAGAGCGTTGCACTCAATGCAACCCCAAGTATTCCGGTTGAATCAAGCTCCAAGGACCTCAAGTCAACCAAAGATGATTCAAGTGATGAGGGATCAACCGATGAAGAAATGACACTTGTCATGGGAAATTTCAAGAAGTTCACAAAGAAGAAATTTCAGAAGAAGGATGGCTATGACAAGAAGAAGCCAAACCATAGAAGATACTATGAGTGCAAGGAATTGGACTACTACATTGCCGATTCCCCAAAGCTCAAGAACAAGGAGAAGGAAAAGAAGAAGTACAAGGAGAAGAGCAAGGACTTCAAGAAAAGATATCAAGGTCGTGCTCATGTTGGTGAAGAATGGGAGTCAAATCATGAAGGCTCCGACAAGGAAGAAATGACATCTCTTGCCATACCCAAGACCACAAGACGACTCTTCAACAACATCTCCGATGATGCGGATGACACTCACATTTGCCTCATGGCAAGAGACAACAAGGTACAAGCAACATCCTCCTCCTCTTCTCATCCTTCCTCTATATCAAGTAGTGTAGAAAATAATTTTGAGAATAAAGAAAAACAACATGAAGCTTATATGATCAAATAATTTAGTAAGAAAGGTTTTAAAGAAAATAAAAGGCTTTGTTTTAGAGAAGTCCCTTGCCGAAGAAAAAGATAAAATAGAGAAGTTATCCATTGATTTGTCTTTGGCAAATGACTCTAACAAGAGGTTGATGAAGGAGAACACCATGGCTAGTGATTCTCTAGATTCCCTAAAGACCACTAATGGTGAACTTCAAGATAGTTTTTCAAGCTTGACGGTCAAATACAAAGACCTTGAAGTAAACTATAATGTTATTTGGGAAAGTACAAAAACCAATTCCAAGGCAATTCTTGGCTCTAATGTTTCCACAAGTAATGGTTGCTCCAAATGTCATAAAATTGATATACAAGCTTGTGTTACTAACTTGGCAAAGCTAGAAGAGTTGGCCAAAGCCAAGGATGGTGAAATCAAGAGGCTCAACATGATAGTAAAAAATGGTTATGAAGGATGATAGTTATCCTATCATACATGATGGGCTTGGTCATTACAAGGGAGCAAAGGTAAATGAGAGAAAGGTGGTCAAAGGCAAGGAAGTCATTTTTTCACCAAGGGTGGTAATCTTGGTGAATTAATGGACATAGCACATGAAGTGACCCCCTTGATCTCTCCCTATTCTAATACTAAAGAGGAGAATCATAGAACTCTAGTATTCTACTAGAGATTCTATGTGCTTGGTATTTAGAGTGGCACCCGTTCGCCACTTTGTTCTCAACTATTCCGATTCCAGCAAACGGAGGCCGTTAGGTCAAAGCCGTAGCGTGAATAAGAAAGTAGAAGCTCCCATCAAGCACAAGAACACCATGCATGGGCCTTCACCAAGCTATACAACGGATTACATGGTGATAATGGACCACAATGATAAAATCGTGGTCTTGTATGTTGGTGCCTACACAAAGAAGAAGATTCTAAGGAGTGTGTGGGTTCTAAAAATTTATCCATCTAACCTAGGACCCAAATCTATTTGGGTACCTAAATTCCAAACATAATTTGTCTTGTAGGAATATTCCTCCGGTGGCACTGCTTGGTTGCTTGATAGTGGATGCTCAAATCATATGACCGGAGAGAAGAATTTGTTCACCTCAATTAAATGTGACAAATTCCAAAGGAAAAAATTGTCTTTGGAGATAATAGCAAGGGTGAGGTAATTGGATTGGGAAAGTTTGCTCTAGCTCATGACAATTCAATTACAAATGTTTTTCTTGTTGAAACTTTGGGCTACAATTGTCTCTTTACTAATGAGGGTGTGACTGTCTTTAGAAGGGACAATTCCTCTATTGCTTTATGGGTCAATTAAAGGGCAAAGTCTATATTGTGGACTTTTCAATGAAAAAGGTTGAGCCCAAGACTTGTATGGTGGCAAAGTCCGACATGGGTTGGCTATGGCACTGCCGACTTGCCCATGTTGGAATGAGGAACTTGGCCAAACTTCAAAAGGAAGGGCACAACCTAGGACTAACAATTGTTGTTTTTTAGAAAGATAGGTTGTGTAGCGCATGCCAAGCCGGGAAGCAAGTTGGTGCTCTACATCCCACCAAGAACATGCTAACTTCAACAAGGCCTCTAAAGTTTCTACACATGGATTTGTTTGGAACCATCACTTATATAAGCATTGGCGGTAACAAATATGGCCTTATAATTGCTAATCATTTTTCCCGCTTCATTTGGGTGTTCTTTTTGCAAGATAAGAGTGAAGCTCAAGGGATAGTCAAGAAATTCGTTAGAAGAGCCCAAAATGAATATGAATTGAAGATCAAGAATGTTAGAAGTGACAATGGCTCAAAATTCTGGAATACAAATGTTGAAGGATTTCTTGATGAAGAAGGAATCAAGCATGAATTCTCTGCTCCATAGACTCCACAATAAAATTGCATTGTGGAAAGGAAGAATAGAACTTTGATAGAACCCGCAAGAACCATGCTTGATAAGTACAAGAACCCCGATAGTTTTTGGGCCGAAGCAATCAACACCGCTTGCCATGCAATCAACCGCCTCTGCATCCACAAGTATTTGGGCAAGACTCCATACGAGATAATCACTGGTAACAAAACTAAGGTGCACTACTTTAGATTTTTTGGTTGTAAGTGTTTCATACTTAACAAGAAAACCAAAACTTCAAAGTTTGCACCAAAGGTAGATGAAGGTTTCCTACTTGGTTATGGTATTAATGAACATGCCTATCGTGTTTTCAACAAAACCACCGGTTGTGTTGAAGTCACGATAGACGTGAAATTTGATGAATCCAACGACTCTCAAGTAGAGCAAGTTAATAAGAACCTTGTAGATATGTAGAACATCTTGATCTCAATGAAGATGGAAAGGCTGTGGATAAAAAGGTATATCGCTCCATGATTGGATCTCTTCTTTACCTTTGTGCATCTAGGCCCAATATTATGCTTAGTGTGTGCATGTGTGCAAGGTTTCAAGCTAATCCGAAAGAATGCCATTTGATGTCGGTTAAGAGAATTTTAAGATACTTAGTTTTCACTCCTAATCTTGGCTTGTGGTATCCCAAAGGCTCATCTTTCGACTTACTTGGCTATTCCGATTCGGATTATGCTGGTTGCAAGGTAGATCGAAAGAGCACTACGAGGACTTGTCAATTCCTTGGTCGGTCCTTGGTAGCATGGAGCTCTAAGAAGCAAAATTCGGTCGCTTTGTCCACGGCGGAGGCTGAATATGTCACTGCCGGTGCGTGTTGTGCACAACTCTTGTGGATGAAGCAAACTTTGAGTGACTTTGGTTGTCATTTTAGTGCGATTCCTCTCCTGTGTGACAACGAGAGTGCAATAAAACTAGCTAACAACCCGGTGCAACACTCCTGAACAAAGCACATAGATATAAGACATCAGTTCTTACGGGATCATGAGGCTAAGGGAGATATTGCTTTACGACATGTAAGCACTGACGGGCAACTTGCCGATATCTTTACTAAGCCTCTAGATGAGTCAAGGTTTTGTACTTTGAGAAGTGAACTAAACATCTTTGACTCTCGTAACCTAGCTTGAACCTTTGCATACACTTGTGTGTTGATAGACTAAGTGTTTTTCAAAATGAAAAGATCTTAAGAATTTCAAAATTGTGTGGATCTTTATTTTATTTAAAAAGTTTGGATTTTTCACTTTACTTGCTTGAGATCATTGTTCTTATTGATTGATTGTCGGCTGATCTCAAGTCAAGTAATCTTGTCTCACACCATTAGATCTTTCATCAAAATCTATCATATCAAGTCCAAATTCATATAGATCGAATCCCCTCTTTGCCATATCCGCTCAGCTTCAGGGGGAGCCGGAGTCTCCGGCCCAGGGCCCGAAAACTCCGGACTATCCAGATACTCCGGCCCTTCGGCCGGATACTCCGGATTGTGAATTTCTCATATATATACCGCGGGGGTCGGGGTGAACCGTTCATTCTCTTTTTCTTCTACCGCCGGCGCCGCCCCTTTATCGCTCCTCCTTCACTCTCGCCCTAGGGGAGATCTCTATCTTCCCACCACTCAAAGCCCGTGAATCTTTGAAGGAAGGATCTTCTCCTCTCTAGAATCTCCGGGGAGGCTTCAGATTTGAAGTTCCCACGCTCTCAACGGTCTCAAAAGGTACTATGAACTTCGAATCATACGATCTCTCAATGCCATAGGTTTCTAGGAATGATCTTTAGGGCATCTCTTCCTAGCATGTGTAGGATCTTGTGTCTCAAATTTCATACTTATCCCATGGCAAAATCCTTGATTTTTGAAACCTAGGGTTTCGGAGGTGCTTTGTCCGGATACTCCGGATATAGACCCAGATACTCCGGACCCTCTGGCCGGAGTCTCCGAGGCTATGCCTGGAGTCTCCGGACTATTCACATCTTTTGCACACCTGTGTCCTTCCAAAATGTGACAACCCGAAAAATTTACCAAATAAATCACACGCTAAAAATAATTTTCAAAATTCTTTTTCATCGTTGAGCTCAATTAACCCTAAACCCTAATACCTTCGCAAAAACTTTCGCCGTCCCAACACCCGATTTCTTTCGTCGCTTCACCTTTTCTTCTCCCTTTTTCCGCCGACCGAACCTCGCTCTCTGTCTCTTTTACCTCGCCGCCTTTCCATTACGCGTCACTCGGCTGCCTGTCGTCCGCACGCGATCGCCGACCGCGAATCCCGCCGGCGTGCTCTCTCTCTCTCTCTTCCATTTTTCTTTTTCCTTTCCCTTTTTCCTTTCTCCCTCCTTCTCCTTTCTTCTACCTCCTTCTCTGCTCCCCGGCCACGCGGACGCGCGCGCCCGCCCAAGCCCGACCGCCTGCCCACGCGCGCACGCCTTCCCCTGGCCCGAACACCCCCTGGGCCGTGCGAACGCACGCGCGCACCACCGTGCCTCCCTCTGCCCGCGCCGCGCGAGCCGCTGCTGCGTGCGCACACGCTCGCCGCGCTCGGCACGCCGAGCTGCGCACGCCGCGACACCCGCTAGCCCGTGCACGCGCCGCGCGCCCCGCCTTCCCTGCACCGCCCACGCGCGTCATGCGTTCCACGCGGCCGCGCCGCTCACCGCACCGCCCGGGCACCGCCATCGCCTCCCTGTGCCGCCTCGCCGCTTGCGCCGCCACACTGCAGAGCACAGCACGCCGCCACGCCGCTCGCGCTGCTCTGCTCGACGCCGAGCCCCGCAGCCGGCACCTTCACGTGCTTGCGCGCTGCTAGGACCGGCCCGAGCCATCGCGTCGTCCTGAGCCGCCGCGAATTGCGCCGCCGCCGCGTCACGACACCAAACCGCCATTAATGGCGCCCCGCACTGCTCGCCGACCTCCACCCACGCCCCGCCAAGCTCCACCGCCTTGCCACGCCTATAAGTCGGCCTTCCTCCTCGCCTCCGAGCCCCACGGCCGCCTCTACCGTCACACAGCATCCTCCCGAGCTCCCAATGCCGCCACCGCCCACCCTAGCCACCGAGCCCCGCCGGCCACCGCGGAGCTGCCTCCTCGCTCCACCTCTACCCAAGGTAAGGGGCGCACCGGGATCCCCTCGACTCCCCTCCCCTTTTCCCCCAGCTCCGTGCCACCGTCGAGCCTTGCTGTGGCGCCACCACGGCCGCCGTCGCCTGCCGCCGCCCGCCGCCGTGGCCAAGCTCCCACGGGCCACCTCCGCTCGAGCCGCGGCCGGGAATCAACTTCCCGTGGCGCCCTCTCTCTTTCCCCCACTCCTCGGACCGCCACCGATCCCCCAGGGCCGCCGGCCCGGGCCGCCGTCACCGCCCTCTCCCCCTCCCCTATTTTGGTCGCGGGAGAGAGGAAGGAGAAGGGCAATTTCGCCCATACCCCCGTGCACTTTTCTATTTTTAATTAAGAGTCCCTCCACCCTTTGGCCTTTTGCAAAAGAAGACCTCCTTTATCATTTTATTCAAATAAACCCATTCACCATAAACTTAATTATAAATATGCCCCTACACTTTTCCAGAGTGACTCTGATGCTTTCTAAAATTACAACCAAGCCCCTGTTATCTCAAAAATAATTACGAACACGTCCCTGGATCCTTATTTAACCCTAAACCCCTCTCTGACCTATCATTTTATGCACCAAACAATCTCCGATCGACCTGAAACTTTACCACGCCAATCCTAACATAGTTTTGGCCATGCAATTAGGGAACCGCGCAAAAATATTACTCCTATCTCCATATCTTAATTGTTTCCGATTCGAGCTCAATGATAAAACCTTTATTTCTTTTTCTGAATTGTGTGTTTGTTTGTATACATCGTAGATCACGGTGTGAACGAGGGAGAACCCGTTGACGAGCAGTACTGCGAGAAAGTGAACGAGGACTAGTTTCACGATCCCGAACCCGAAGGGCAGCACCTCGATCAGGACTCCCCGGAAGGCTTTGAAGACGGCAAGTTCAATCCCGCCCTTTGATGCATATTTTTTACTTGTTTTTATAAACACAACCTACTGGCTTATTTTATAAAATTGCATATGTTTTACCTGTTGAAAACATGGTTGGATAGCCACCCCTTGATTTGTTATAACCATTCCTTGACCACCTAGATTAATATCTGAATGTGATTTGTTTGGACGTTAATCGCTGCTAGAGCGCTTAGGACCTTAAACACGATACAACTCATTTTATAAAAGGAAAATGCGTGAGTGTGTGGGAAGGGAAAAATGTGGAATTTTCGAAAGATAAGTTTAGACAGGATGGATGGCACTTCTGTGTGATTTGCCAAATGGTGTGCTCGTGCCTGTGTGGTTGAGCAAGGAAGGGAGATATCCATCTTGTCAAAATTAAGGACCGAGTTGGTGTGTCATCTCACCTAACTCCACTATCGTGCAAACCACTCGACCGTTGAATGGGCAACGGCTTAGCATAAACCCCACTAGTTAGTCTGATAGCCATCAGGAGAGCTGAGAGCAACGGGTGATCAAGGAGAAGGGATTAGCTCTGTGTGACTTATGCCCCGGTTAAAACCTCTGTGATAGGTCAATGACCCCTTGGTGGATCCCGTGATGGCTAGTCAGGTCTAGCTAAGGTGGGTAATGGCTTTGTTGGGATCTGCACCGACACTATGGTGATCGTGCTGTGGTACCCCGCTTGTGGTTAAAGTTGCACACCTCTGCAGAGTTAAAATCTATTCGAATAGCCATGCCCACGGTACTGGGCGAGTTACGGTGTAGTCACATAACTAGTGTTTCTTCTGGGAATGGACGGATTGGCGTGAGTTGTTTTGGAAAAGTGCCCAGCAGTTGTGCCGTGTGCTACGGTGGATGAGGAGTCCGGTTGCAACTTAAAACTGGGATCATGTGTGGATCAACACTACGTGTTATTTGGTACAAGAAAACTTGCTGAGTATGTTTGTACTCACCCCATTCTTAATTTTTTACAGAGGAAGATCTAGACTTCGTCCCCGAAGACGTTGAGTAGAGGTTCCGTCCTGCACCCAACCTTGCCTGTGGATAGAGTCACCCGCAGGAAGTTCCGTATGACGCAAGACTCTGATGACCCCCTCTTCGTAGTTAATATCATTGTGTGGGTGTTAGTTGTTATCCTCGCGATAGTGGCGCTTCACTGCCCACTTCCGCGTAGAGTTGTACGGTGATGTACCATCTGATATAATAAAAGTGTTATCAACCTCCTGGGACTGATATTGTATCACTTTTAAGTCTTCTCTTATGAGGGGACACTTCAGGTGGTATCAGAGCCATAGGTTGGCCGTAGGACACGACCCTTAGGATCGGGACCCTTTTTTAGGCATTTTCACATAAGGACTTTTCCTTGCTTAATCCTTCTTTCACACAAGTACTCACCCCTGGTTCTTGCCCTGTTCCAGATGGCTGACAATGGATGGAGTGGCGGAATCTGCCACGCAGAGCCCGGCCTTCCTAAGTTGCTGCTGCTCGGCCTGGAACGCATCAGAGTAGTGGACCCACCAGAGTACGTCTACCGGGAGTACGACTCCAGGGGCACTCTTCGGTGCGACATGATGATCTTCGTAGGAAAAAGCACCCGCTACCCTGACGTGGACCCCTGGTTCATCTCCACCACTGGCTTTCGCTTCCCTGACACCTACCGAAAGGCCGCCCGAAAAGCCCTGCGACGTCTACGTGTGGTCTACAAGCATCATATCCAGCGGACTTCTATGGGATTTTTCCCGCCTACGGAAGGAAGAGGGTGCTCATGGATTGCCCAGATGAGAGGACTTGGGAGAGAAGAAGAAGACCTAGAAGATATGATCTCCCACCTATCTATCTACCTCACCGGCCTGGATGAGCTCTACCGCGAACAGGCGGTACAACTGAAGCACCAAATCTACAGGGCAGAAAAGGCAACCCAAGAACTGGAAGAACAACGGACAAGAGCCGCACGCGCCGAGTATTCCCTAGCCGCTCTCCAAGAACAATTGCAAAAGTACGAGGCTCACAGAAGAATAGGCGGGTGGATAGAAGAAGAACCCGAAGAAACCCATTGGGATAGGGGTACTCAGACCGAAGATGATATGATGGAACAGTGTCTTCCACCAAAGAAATGCCCTATCTAGACCGAAGAAGAGTCCCCATGATAGGAGTAGCACTCCAAGCTAGAACTCATATTCTAATAATCGTGTATCCATGAAATCTGTATCCCACCATGTTGTAATAATAAATACCATATATTCCCCCTTGTACCTAAATACTTGTGCAAAACGTGTTCACTCTATCCTTGCTTTCAGATGGCTGAGGAAGGATGGACCCAGGGCTTTTGCCAAGCCGCACCTGGCTTCCCCAGCCTCTTGTCCAATGCCCTGGAAAGCCTTGGTGTTACGGAACGCCCAAGGTACTACAGCAGAGAGTACGAGCATCATGGTACCCTCTGCTGCAGGGTGATCCTGGTCATTGCCAGAAGTGACCGCTATCCCGACATCCAGCCATGGCGAGTGACCGCCACAGGGTTTAGGTACCAGGACACCTATCCCTTGGCCGTAAGGAAGGCGCTCCGTTATCTATGCTGGATTTTTGAAAGACACCTCGCCCCCACACCAATGAGGTTCTTCCCGCCGGCCATCAGGACCCCAGTTTGGGAAGCTCGCATGAGAAGTCTGGAATGGCGCCGCCATGAAGAAGACCCCCTGTACCAAGTGGCTACCTACCTAGCCTTACTTGGATCAGCTCTTTGACGAGCAAGCCAGCATCCTGAGGGAGCAGACCCATCGAGCTGAACAAGCAGACCTCGCGGTGAGACTGCAACAGATACGGGCAGCCCAAGCCGAGGCAAGAGCCGCAGCTGCGATCAGCAGCGAAGCGGTTGCCCAGGAGAGCCTCAGGCAGGCCCAGGACCAGCGTATGCAAGAATGGACTAGAAGTGGGATGCCAGTTCCGGCAATTGGGGAAGACCATGTTCTACTCGGGACGCCCGTCATAGGATGGGGACCACTCTTGAGAACCCCACAAGCCCCACCCAAGAACCCTGAAAGGTCTACTGCTGCCATTGAAAGAGAAGCTGCTACGTAACCCTTGGAAAATGGAAACTTAGAGGACGACGAGCAAGGACTACTCGCACACTCCGCCCCTGAAGAAGGCTCAGCCCGCGAGTAGAATATCCGATACCATCCTAGTGTTGTACCCTCCCAGCCCCCTTGGCTTAAGTTGTACCCTTAAGTGTGAACCTGTACCCGGACGTATAGTACGCGTTGTAGTCTTGCCCCCGTGTTGTAGCCTCCCTTGCAGTAATAAAGTTGTGTGTGCTTGTTGTTGCTTGTTGTGTGCATGTTGGTAGACTGTGTGCTTTTCGGCAGAAGATAGGTTCTGCCTTTTCAAAAATACAAATTAAACAACTTAAACGTCATGTAATTCTAATCCCAATCTCACAAAGGCTCTCCCCGATGTACAGATGGCTTCCCGAAGCGGTACGAGGGCCTCCCGCAATCGGACCCTTGCAGCCGCTGATGCAGGAGTACAGCCTAATGGACAGAACCCTCCTCAGGAAGATCAGGAAGTGAGCCAGAACAGAGGAGAAAATCAAGGAGAAGTGCCACTACCACCACCCCTCGGGGACCTTGCACAGATAATACACAACCAGACCCTCATACTGGAAACACTGGCCAATGCTCTCGGAAACACAATTCAGGGTCCACGAGAGCAGACCATGAATGACAAGCTGACAGCTTTTCTGAGGACCAAGCCACCCACCTTTGCCGGATCCAGCAACCCCTTAGATGCAGATGACTGGCTATGTGTAATTTAGAGGAAGCTCAAGCCGTTTGAATGCCAAGATCGAGACAAGGTTCTTCTGGCAGCCCACCAACTCTCCGGGACTGCCTTAGCCTGGTGGGAGAATTACTGCGCCACTGCCGAAGATGCTTCCACCATCACTTGGAAGGAATTCGTGAAGGAGTTCCGCCGCTATCATATCCCCTCGGCCACCATGAAGTGCAAGGCGGATGAGTTCTGCGCACTGCAGCAAGGAAGCATGTCGGTGGAAGAATACACCCATCAGTTCATGGAATTGGCCCGATATGCACCATAGGAAGTGGACGATGATGAAAAGAAGCAGGACATGTTCAAGAAGGGATTGAACCCCGAACTCTGGACCTTGCTTACCCCTCAGATCTACCCAAACTTCAACACTCTGATGAACAAGGCCATTCTCACAGAAAGGGCCAAAGCGCAAGTTTTTGGAAAGCAAGGCCCGCCAGCAGGACCGCTTCCAGAAACCAAGGAATTCCAGCTATATGGCACCAAGATATCAGGCCCCAATGCAGTATAGGACCTAGTCTCAGGTGACAGGCCCACATGCCTCTAACACACAATTCAGGGGCCAGAACACCATAAAGGCCACGCAGAGCAATGCAAGCCAGGTCACCACCAACAACAGCAATGCTAGGGCCTGTTTCAACTGCCAAGAGACAGGACATTTCATTGCGCCCATATGCCAAGAACAAGCCTGCTACATTAGCCTTCTCCAACACGGTGAATGGACCAAGGCCAGTTCTGTCAGGTGCCAACCGAGTGCCCATCCGCAGCAGCAACAACAGTCAGCAGATGAGGCAGCCCCAGCAGTCATTTGGACGGGCCCGCGTCAACCACATCAACGCGCAGGAGGCTCAAGGAGCTTAGGGCGTAGTGCTCGGTGAGTACCTAGTCAGCTCAGCTCTTGCAACAGTACTATTTGATTCTGGAGCATCACACTCGTTCATATCCTCAAGTTTTGTGGAAAAGCACAATATACCTACAGTACTACTAAAAACACCCCTATTAACTCGGACGCCTGGAGGTGACATCAAGTGTCAACTAGGTTGTCTACGGGTAAGGATCTATTTAAGTGGGGTAGAATTTCTAGCAGACCTACTAGTACTTAAGTCTAAGGGAATAGACGTGATCCTTGGAATGGACTGGTTAAGCCGACACAATGGTCTCATAGGTTGTACTGACAAAGTGGTACACCTAACGAACCCAGAAGGAGTACGAGTGACCTGCCATACCCGGGGAAGTGGATCTGACCCAATGGTGTTTAGCATGGAAGCCAAGTCCTTGGAGGAAGTCCCGGTAGTAAATGAATATCCAGTTGTTTTCCCTGAAGAACTTCCCGGAATGCCACCAGATAGAGATATAGAGTTTGTCATCGACCTTGTCCCGGGAACCTCCCCTATAGCCAAGAGACCCTATAGGATGACAGCTTCTGAATTGGCAGAATTAAAGAAGCAACTGGAGGAATTACAACGAATTGGCTTCATCAGGCCAAGCTCGTCGCCTTGGGGAGCCCCAGTCCTATTTGTCAAGAAGAAGGACGGGAGTATGAGATTGTGTGTAGATTACCGGGCGCTGAACGAAGTTACCATAAAAAATAAGTACCCCCTCCCCAGGATTGATGACCTTTTTGATCAACTAAAAGGGGCCAAGTACTTCTCCAAAATTGATCTGAGGTCAGGATATTTTCAGCTCAAGATTAGAGAAAGTGACATTCCAAAGACAGCTTTTGTCACCCGTTACGGGCAGTTTGAGTTTACGGTGATGTCTTTTGGACTCACCAATGCACCTGCATATTTCATGAACCTCATGAACAAGGTATTTATGGACGAGTTAGATAAGTTTGTCGTAGTCTTTATCGACGACATACTTATTTACTCAAAGAGTGTCCAGGAGCACGAGCAACATCTAAGGGTATTTTTGGAAAAGTTGAGAGCAAACAAACTCTATGCAAAATTCAGCAAGTGTGAATTTTGGCTAGAGAAAGTGGCTTTTCTTGGACATATTCTGACCGCAGAAGGAGTAGCAGTCGACCTTGAGAAAGTCGAAGCGGTTTCCAATTGGCAGCAACCAACTAATGTTAGTGAAATCAGAAGCTTTCTTGGATTAGCTGGGTATTATCGAAGATTTATTGAGGGATTCTCCAGGATAGCCCGGCCCATGATGGGACTACTTAAGAAGGAAAAGAAGTTCGTCTGGACAGAGTCCTGCGAAAGAAGTTTTCAGGAATTGAAGCGAAGATTGACAACCGCTCCAGTACTAACACTACCACACATTCATCGGGACTTTGTCATCTATTGTGATGCATCCCGACAAGGATTAGGATGTGTCCTCATGCAGGGCGGTAAGGTAGTGGTTTATGCTTCCCGACAGCTCAGGCCTCATGAATAGAATTACCCAACACATGATCTATAGTTTGCAGTCGTAGTGCATGCCCTCAAGATTTGGAGGCATTATCTAATTGGAAATAAGTGCGAGATCTATACCGACCATAAGAGTTTGAAGTATATTTTCACCCAACCAGACTTGAACTTAAGACAAAGAAGGTGGTTAGAACTGGTTAAGGATTATAATGTGGAAATTCATTACCACCCTGGCAAAGCTAATGTGGTAGCCGATGCCTTAAGCTGGAAATCTTATGGACCCAAGGATGCCCATCTGCAGGAAGAAATGGCACGATTGAATGTGCACATTGTCCCTCGAGGTTCCATTCGCAAGATGAGCGTTCAACCTACTCTGGAGGATAAAATCAGAAAGACCCAAAGTTCGGACAAGGACTTGATGGAAATTCGAATGCAGAATGGAGAAAATAAGGCACCGGATTTTAGAGTGGATAATGAGGGAATCTTATGGTATAAAACTAGAATTTATGTGCCCCAGAAAGGAGACTTCCGACAAATAATCATGGATGAAGCCCATAACTCGGCCTACTCCATCCACCCAGGATCCACCAAAATGTATATGGATTTAAAACAAAAATATTGGTGGAAAGGAATGAAGGCGGATATTGCACGATTTGTCGCCCATTGTGATACGTGCCAAAGGATCAAGGCCGAACATCAGAAGCCAGCAGGATTGTTGCAACCCCTACCCATCCCGGTTTGGAAATGGGATGAGATAGGAATGGATTTTGTAGTAGGTTTGCCCAGAACACAGAAAGGACCTGACTCCATATGGGTAATAGTGGACCGACTCACTAAAGCGGCTCATTTCATACCCGTACGGACCAATTACGGTGGAGAGAAGCAAGCCAAGCTTTATGTGGAAAACATAGTAAAGTTGCATGGTGTGCCTAGCAGAATCGTTTCAGATAGAGGGACCCAATTCACCTCTAGGTTTTGGAAAAGTTTACATAAAGCCATGGGCACCAAATTAGACTTCAGCTCCGCCAACCACCCACCAACGGATGGTCAAACAGAAAGGGTAAATCAGATCATGGAAGATATGTTGAGAGCATGCATCCTTACCTATGGCAAGGACTGGGAGCAGAGTTTACCCTATGCGGAATTTTCATACAACAACGGTTATCAAGTGAGTTTAGGCATGTCACTATTTGAAGCTCTTTATGGAAGAAAATGCAGAACTCCCCTAATGTGGTCAGAAGTTGGAGAACGTGCCCTAGTCGGACCCGCACTCATAAAGGAAGCAGAAGAAAGAGTGGCCGAGATTAGAGAAAAGCTGAAGGCCACCCAGTCTCGACAAAAGAGCTACGCAGACAAGAAGAGACGAGAAATAAGCTTCAACCCGGGAGAGTTCGTCTACCTTAAAGTTTCACCTATTTGGGGAACTCGAAGATTTCAGGTACAAGGAAAGTTGGCCCCTCGGTACATTGGACCATACCAAGTTTTGAAGAAAGTCGGAGCCGCAGCATACCGTCTGGAGCTACCAGAAGAAATGTCAGATATACACCCAGTGTTTCATGTCTCACAACTAAGAAAATGTTTGAGGGTACCTGAGAAAGAGCATGTGCCAGAAGAAGAAATAGATCTACAAACAAACCCTAGCCATATCCTTTATTTACCCTGTGCATTATATTCTGTTGTACACACCCCCGTGGGTGTGGTTGGACTTGCTAAGTACGTTTGTACTCACCCCATTCTTAATTTTTTACAGAGGAAGATCTAGACTTCGTCCCCGAAGACGTTGAGTAGAGGTTCCGTTCTGCACCCAACCTTGCCTGTGGATAGAGTCACCCGCAGGAAGTTCCGTATGGCGCAAGACTCTGATGACCCCCTCTTCGTAGTTAATATCGTTGTGTGGGTGTTAGTTGTTATCCTCACAATAGTGGCGCTTCACTGCCCACTTCCGTGTAGAGTTGTACGGTGATGTACCATCTGATGTAATAAAAGTGTTATCAGCCTCCTGGGACTGATATTGTATCACTTTTAAGTCTTCTCTTATGAGGGGACGCTTCACAAAACCTGTCCAATCTTGATCTTGATTGTATTCATATCTTTTAGGCATATTGAGGTTGTGTGCTAGATAAACAGAAGAGGCAGCTGGGCAAAGGAGAAAAAAGTGTCGCCATGATCCCAGATCTCAAGATGATGTCCCTCCTCCAAATCCACCTCAACGGGAATTGCATACTCGTCGTCGTCCCGGCAAGGAACCCGCCGGGAGCAGCTCCCAAGCTAAGGAGCCAAGGAAAGCTCCATATATCATGCAAGGCAGACTAGCTCCTCCTCCATCTCGTGCCAATCCAACAAAGCAAGGAATAGCTCATGATATCTGTCCTCGCACTCCACCTCGTCTGCAAGTGGAATACGCACCTGAGCAACGATCCTATCCAGGGTGTCCAAGACTTGCAAGACCCCAACTTGTACATGGATTCGCAATAGAAATGGCCAGAAACTATTACAAGCAGGATGTGGCTCTTAGGGAAGCCCACAAGAAAGATGTATACAAATATGAGAATTGTGAGGGGCTTGAAAGGCGTTTTTGGTGCAAACTACATGAAGACTTCTATGCCTCAGTTGTGATGAGAAAGTCCAGTGCACCCATTGTGCCATGCAAGTATGTGGATTGGAAGTACTATGAGGATATGAATGACCCCTTTTTCAATGAAACCATTGCAAAGTGCAAGGAAATGGGGTTGTATGACATCATGGGTTTTAGGTATAATTGGAATGAGGAGATCTTGGCACAGTTTCACTCCTATCTATACTATGATGAAAGACAGGTGGCTTTCTTCTAGACCACTGAGGGAGAGAAGTATGGAGTGGACTACATGAAATTTTCTAGGATCCTTGGTCTCGGGTCAAAGGATGAGGAGCGTGATCCTATTCATGTTGAGCAACAACTCAAGCCATATCAGCTGCCAACGCTATTCTTCAACCCTTACTGGGCTCAAAAAGGAAATGCAAGCACCCTCTTTCCAGTCTATTATACAATGAATCAATTCTTTAGGGCCACCATTGATGCAAAGGATAGAGATCCAGCAGCGCTCAGGTACTATGCGGTTAATCTTCTAGCTCACACTATGCCTGGTGGCAAACCCTTTTGCATCATGGACTTTATTTAGAATGAGCTGAGAAGGACCATGGTTCAGGCAAAGAAGTCTCTCTCTGTTGCACCATACATCATGTACATGATTGAGAGAGTCACAAAGGTTACTTTCCAGAAGACATGCAAGCATGAGCCACTTCACATTCATGCCCACTCTGGTGATGCACCTCCGCTTCCTCCACTTCATGCCGGTGCAACGAGGAACCCAAGACTTGATCCTGCACCATCCTCTTTGGGTGTCTCTTCTTCTTCTCGTCATGGTCATCACAACTCCTTTATGAAGAGAGCCCTCTGCAGTTTGTTTGGGATGTGCAGGAACATTGCACATGATGTTCATGAGAACACTAGGTCAATCAATGAGATCAGAGGTCATCTAGGACTTCCTTTGAATGCACACCGTGACTTACCAGAGTTTGATGATCCATTTGCTGAGTGGGACGCTACTGATGAGGCTGCTATTGCTGCTGCTCATGCTCTGCTTCCTCATGCTCGTCGTCAAGCTCATTCTCCTCGTCGCTGCGCTACTGCTTCTTGTTCTCGTGCACCTCCTAGTGGCCAAGAGATCTTTGATGAAGATGAGGAGACCGAAGAAGAAGAGCACATCAACTACCGCGAGCACGCCGACTCTGATGAAGATGAGGCCACCTCCAAGGACACCACCCACGATGATGATGAGTAGAAGACCTTGCTTCTGCTTTTCATTCCCTTTTTGGCACTTGATGACAAAGGGGGAGTGAAAATGCCATTTATGTACTCATTTGAGCATGTATCACACTTAATGGTCGTTTTCATTCCCTTTCGAACTCTTGTGATCGTTTGTAAGGACTATGTGGTGTGGGAACTTTTGTAATGAGTCCTACTCTGTGCTTAGTTGTCATCTTTAACTTTGTTCTAAGGAAATTTGTGTTAGTTTGAGCCATATTCACTTGATGTGATGACTGTTTCTCTGTGTTTTGTGCAAGGGGGCCGGATACTCCGGGCTACAGGTCGGTTCTCTGGACTTCTTGGTCCGGAGTCTCTGGGCTCCTAGCCGGAGTCTCCGAGTCCTACTGCCAAAACACAATTTCCTTTGTGTGGATATCATGTCATTTGCGTTACACTTTATTTTTTTTTGCACTCACCAGCTCACCCCACTGTAAAACATATAAGAGTTGCTGGTTCTCTTGATATATATGCCAATTGTTGACATGTTAAGTCAAATTTAAAATTCAAAGTTCATGGCATATATTAAGGGGGAGCTCTTATATGCTAGATATTTACTGCTTTATAATTATCAAATGAGCTACATGTGGGTTGTCATCAATCACCAAAAAAGGGGGAGATTGAAAGTGATCTAGGCCCCTAAGTGGGTTTTGGTGGTTAATGACAAAACACATGTACATTTAATGGTGTAATTGAGCAAGTGTGCAGGTGATGAGTTTGAATAGGTAGATCAAGTGACCATGCATGACCCCTCGAAAAGGGAATGAAAAAGGCGGTGTTCAAGCATACTCAAGAAATTAGTTTTTATATTTAAAATTTGAGTATAGGAACACCGTACTATCAAGAGGGACTTGGTTCAAAGGTTTTTGATCTGGAACTAGTGCTCAAGAGAACCTAGAAAAACATGTGTGAGCCACAGACACCACTCAAAAGAGCAAATCTTGAGAGTTTGTCCTGTCTGACCCGGATTCTCCGGGTATAGGGCCGGATTCTCCGGACCCTGCTGCCCGGAGCCTCCGGATGTCCGATCCAGAGAGAAAAGTGCTACTGGCCTGGAGTTTCCGGGCTTATACCTTTAGTCTCCGGGTAACCCTGACCCAACGGCTAGTTTTTTGGCGGAGAGGTATAAATACCCCTCCATACCCTTTCAACCAGTACTCTTGCCAAGTTTATGAACTGAACACACACCTAAGCAAAAGAAAGATCTCACACTCCCGTTTCTCTATCCTTGAGCGATTCCATTGGGAGATTTGAGTGAGAGTCAAGCAAGAGCAAGGATTCGTGCTAGTGAGCCTCATTCTCATCTCTTGAGCATTTGGTTTTGGTCAAGCCCGCGGATTTCAAGTTTGTTACTCTTGGAGCCTTGTGCTCCTAGACGGCTAGGCGTGCTTGTGATTGCTCTACTGCGATTGTGAGCAACTCAAGAAGTTTGTAAGCTTCATTCCTCTCCGAGAAATCCATAGTAAGTGACCTTGGGCTTGAGAGGTGATCTCGCCCTTGCGAGATGAGTTTAGGGGTTCTTGAGTGCCATCTCTTCAACCCTTCCTCAACGGAGACGTAGCACCTTCGGGTTTGAACTTCGGGAAACAAATATCTGTCTCTCTTGTGTTGTTCTACTTGATTTCTTTGCTATTTGCTTGTGAGAACACGTTTCTAGGGTTTGAGCTCGATCTACTCATATACAAGTTTCTAGTGCGAACCAACCTATGAATCTTCACTTCTAGGAACCCATGGTACTTATATCTTTGCTCGATCTACTTTTCATACATAGATTCTAGCTGTTTACTTTCAGTAATTTCATACCCGGAGTCTCTGGGTAAGAGCTCTGGATACTCCGAACTCAAAACCCGGAGTTTCCGGGCTTAGTCTGTGACTGACAGATTTAAAGTGTCTTTTTAGCTATATATTGCCTATTCACCCCCCTCTAGGCATCTTAAAGGTCCTTTCACATTCAACGGGGTCATCCCGTTGACAATATACTTGGGAGTATTCGAAGAGGGGTAACTACTCGTTCACGTTTGGCTATATTTTGTGAGCATTACTCTTTTGTCTCCTCTTTGGAACCTCTTAAGGTAGAAGAAGCACTTGATGATCTGGATTGGGTGATGGCAATGCAAGAAGAATTGAATAACTTCACAAGAAATGAAGTATGAGAATTGGTGGAACGCCCCAAGCAAAATGTGATCGGCACCAAGTGGGTCTTTAGAAACAAACAAGGTGAACATGGTGTTGTCACAAGAAACAAGGCAAGGTTAGTTGCACAAGGTTTTACCCAAATTAAAGGTTTGTATTTTGGTAAAACCTATGCACCCGTAGCTAGACTTCAGTCAATTCGAATATTATTAGCCTATGCTACTCACCATGATTTTAAGCTTTATCAAATGGATGTGAAGAGTGCATTTTTGAATGGCCCCCTATCTGAGTTGGTGTACGTTGAACAACTGCCGGGTTTTGAAGACCCAAAGCATCCAAATCATGTGTACAAGATCCATAAGGCGCTCTATGGGCTTAAGCAAGCTCCTAGAGTATGGTATGAATGTCTTAAGGATTTTCTTCTCAAGAACGGTTTTGAAATGGGCAAAACCGATTCTACTCTCTTTACTCACAAAATCAATAATGATATATTTGTATGCCAAATAGATACCGATGACATTATATTTGGTTCAACTGACCAAAAGTTTTGTGAAGAGTTTAGTAGGATCATGACCAGGAGGTTTGAAATGTCCATGATGGGTGAATTGAAGTTCTTCCTTGGGTTTCAAATCAAGCAAATGAAGGAACACACTTTCATATGTCAAACCAAATATGTCAAGGATATGCTCAAGAAGTTTGACATGAGTGATGCAAAACCAATCAAGATACCCATGGCTATAACTGGTCATCTCGATCTTAATGAAGAAGGGAAATCGGTCGATCAAAAGGTATATCACTCCATGATTGGCTCTCTTCTTTATCTTTGTGCATCTATGCCCGATATTATGCTTAGTGTATGCATGTGTGCAAGATTTCAAGTCAATCCTAAGGAATGTCACCTAGTGGTTGTTAAGAGAATTTTGAGATATTTGGTACACACTCCTAACCTTGGCTTGTGGTATCCCAAAGGCTCCACTTTGGATCTACTTGGCTATTCCGATTTGGATTATGCCGGTTGCAAAGTAGATAGAAAGAGTATAACGGGGACGTGTCAATTCCTTGGACGTTCCCTAGTATCTTGGATTTCCAAGAATCATATTTCGGTAGCTTTATCCACCACCGAAGCCGAATATGTGGCAGTGGGTGCTTGTTGTGCTCAACTTTTGTGGATGAAGCGTACCTTGAGTGACTTCGATTGTGAGTTTAGCAAGATTCCACTCTTGTGTGATAATGAGAGTGCTATCAAACTAGCAAACAATCCAGTACAACACTCTTGAACAAAGCACATAGATATAAGACATCATTTCTTACAGGATCATGAGACTAAAGGGGATATTTCTTTACGTTATGTAAGCACCGAACGATAACTTGCCGATATCTTTACCAAGTCTCTAGATGAGCAAAGATTTTGTGCTTTGAGGAGTGAACTAAATATCTTGGATTCTCATAACGTGGCTTCACTTGTTGACATACTTGATTGTCGCCTAGATAAGGAAAATGATTTTATTTGGGTGAGTTTTCTTGAAAAATCTTTGATTTTGATCTATAGATCAAGCTTGACTCATGTGACCATTGTTATGTATTGTTGTTTGCGCCTGGTCACGCTTGAATCAAGTTGTCTTACATGTCTACAAGCAATTCCAATCAAATTCTCAGTTCAAAACTCATCTCAAAATCATATTTATTGGGCTATTTTTCTGAGCATCGGAACTTTTGATCTTGGATCGAAACTTCCGATCCGCATCGGAAGTCTCTGGAGTCTTCCGACAAGGGGCTCTTGGCCACCTGGAAATTACCTGTCGGAACTTCCGACCCCCCATCGGAAGTCCCGGCATTCCTCCGATAAAGGGTCCTCGGGAAAACATTCCTAGCCTCATCGGAACTTCCAACCCTGTGTCGGAACTTCTAATGAGCACCTGAACTATATATACCCCCCAACGGTCAGCCTCAAACCTTAACTTTATTCTCCACTGCCGCCCCCACTCTTTTCTCTCTCATTTGCGGCGATCTAAAGATTCAACAGTGGGATTTTGAAGCTTTGTGATTCTTTGGACTTCCTGAGCATCGGAGACTCCGATCCCCTTCATCTTTCCTCCGATCCGCATGGGAAATGCTAGAGGTAATTCATTCAAATTTCCCGTGGCCCGATCTCTAAATGTAGAAGGTTTTAGATGGGTTCCTTTAGGGGATAGGCTCCTAGTACCTCCTAGAATGCATGTCTAAAGTTTAGTTTCCTCGGCGGCCTCTGCTTCGACACCGCCGACGTGCACGCGCGGGACCTGCCGGACGGGCCGCTTGCGATGCAGTGGTACAGGCTCGAGGGCGGGTGCGGTACGACCGTGCCAGGATGGTGGGCGCGTGGCTGCAGCAGAAGGTCGGCGATGTCGCGACGCAGGCGGAGAGGCTGCAGGCGCTCGTGCCGTGGCGCGACCCGCGCGCCACGGGGATGTTCGTCGCGCTGTGCGTCCTCGTGGCCATGGTCCTGTACATGGTGCCGATGAAGATGGTGGCCGTGATCGCTGGGTTCTACTACCTCCGACATCCGATGTTCCGGGACCGGATGCCGGCGCAGGTGATCAACTTCTTCCGGCGGCTGCCTTCCATGTCTGAACGAATCATGTAGGAGCAAGCAAGCAGGAGTTACGTGGCATCAGGAGGCCACTGACAGTAAGGGACGCGCCGACTTCTGGAGAGCCGAGAGATCACATAGGAAGTAATGGGGTAATTATGCAGTACCAGTTGTGCTCTTTTTTTTTGTGAAATCTATACAGCGGGGGAGACCCCCACCGTAGTACCAGTTGTACTTTAGCAGCAACATGTTAATGTTTGTCTTCTAATTTCCATGCATGAACAGAATAAGGCAATTTTCTTTCAATGTATACTATTTACACTTTGTTTGCATTTCACTGCTAGATAAAATGCGTTCATGAATGAGTGTGGACTGCCCAGATAAAGTTCACTTTTGCCACAATAGTGAAATAAATGGTACTAAAACCTAAAAGTCAAATTGTTGCAAGCTTTTCTTATTAATTAAACAGATGCTATAATTTTGCTATATGTTCCATAATGCAAGTGCTAAACAAAGATTTTCAGCTTACTACCGACATAAAGAACCAAAAGGCAAAATATGTTTTCATGGATTTAGAAAGCATGTTCTTAACTACTTCTAAAGCAAAGAATAAGCAGAATCAGACCATCAGTGTGCTCAATGGCTCTCTATAACCAAACACAATGACAACAGTATGACGAAGGTAGACATGTGCCACTCAAAAGTCATTTTTATTAAAGCATAAATGTACAATCATAATGTAGTAAGCAATTGTGATCATTGCCTTTCATAATGCATTGCAGCATGAGTAGGAAAAGAGCATAGCCCACTGTAAATTTGAAAGCAGCTTGACTTAGTCAATTACTAACATTTGATACTGTATATTATCGTGAATTGAATTGTACAGTTAGTAAGGTATATACTATGCGGGCTGTAGTTTGAAAGCAACTTGTGCTATGATTTTACAACAGATACCTTACTCTTTATTTATTTAGCTTGCGCCATCCATTTATGAAGTTCTTCAGAAATTTCACAATCTAACTTGACAGAATTCATTATAAGTTATAAGAAAGCTCTAGTTTCCTTAGGGGGTGTTTAGTTCCCAAATTTTTTTTATCCCCGATCTTTCAAGCTGCTGTAAACTCTTGTCATCAATATAACCATGCTAGAAACTGTGATTAGACAATACATTTTTTTCTCTACTGTTAGCCTACACATGTCACAAAAATTGATTACTTCAACCAGAGATGAGTAAAGAGTAATTGCTAAATGCAGACAATATAAGTCGAAGCAGTAGATGGCATATTATTTAGGCAATTGGTTGAGCGCCTCACGTCATCAATATAACCATGCTAGAAACTGTGATTAGACACATATTTTTCTCTACTGTTAGCTTACACATGTCACATGATATTGTAAACTAAAAAATGAAGATTTAACGAACAGCAGCAAGCAGTCCTCTATCATCAGCTTGAAAAAGGCATAAAACATGACTTGATCCAGTATTTTCCCTTGCAATTAAAATTGCTAAAGCAATCTCAAGCTCAATCAACTATGCAATCTAACAACCAATCAATTTGAACAAGTGAATCAAGGATTGCTCACCTGCGTTGCCGCTGCTCCTTCCTGAATCTGCTGTCGGCTGCTCTGCGCGGGTAGGGAGAGGGGAGCCGCGGCGGCGTGGGTAGGGGTGGGGACGACGGCGGAGCTGGGAGTGCGGGAGGCGACGGAGGGCAGTGAGAGTGGAGGAGAAGGTGGCTGCGCGGGGGAGGGCAGGGAGTCCGCCGCGGCAGGCGACGGCGAGGGGTAGGGGAGGCCGCCGCGGCAGGCGACGGCAGGGCGGCGGCGGCGGCGGCCACGGTGGTGTAGCAGAGGGCAGGGCGGCGGCGGCGTGCGAGGGCAGAGCGAGGGGACGGCGGCATGCAAGAGGGCGAGGGCGCGGGCGGAGGGCGGCGGCGTGCGATGCATGAGGGTGCGGGCGGGAGGGTGGGTTTTTTTAATGCGCAATGACCATACTACCCTTTGACGAATTAAAACAACCAAAATAGTTATTTTGCGTAGACGTTGGGAGGCGTTGCGAAGTATTTCCAAGCATTGACCATAAGCGATAGTAATGGGTATCCAGAATTCCCTAACTGCCTACTTCTTCCTGTTCGCAATACTGCACATTTCCACTGTTACTTATTAAGTTTTGTCTACCATTCTTTGATATTAGTTGTCTCATACTTTGAGAAGGAACATTTCTGTTGTTGGAGAATGGGAAAAGGTTTGAGCTAGCCAAAGGATTCAGATCTGCGCAGACCTCAGGAGCTTTCCAGCGAGTATAAATGCACCTTCAATTTGCCACACCATTCTTCTTTCAAATATACTTGGCCCTAGCTTTTATCCAAAGGGTTATGCACTAATAAGTTAAATAACAGGCAACTTGGTTGCAACATATATTCTCCTAACCCATATCATTTCCAAACAGAAGGCTGTGTGGAAACGTCTAAGTTTCTCTTCAAGGAAAATACTGTATAGTATTGGTGCATGAGGCAGTGATATTGACCAATGAACTGAAGTTATGGTTTCGTGGATAATGTCTAACAAACCCTTTTTCCCTGCAGCCAAAATAGCCTTGCAAGGATTCTAATTTCTCAAGTCAAACAAACCCTTGGCTCCCAAAAATGTTCTTGCAAGGATTTTCATTTCCAGATAGAAATGTGAATGTAAATCTTGCATTTTCAGTGTCTTGTGGTTTCTCTTCGCACCTCCACCTCCCAAGTGATTCTTTACTGAGTACTTGCTGGTCCCAGAGGGGGAGGTCAGAGGGCAGACAATGAGATGAAAGTTGCTTGCAAGAAGTAGGGGACAGAAATCCTGAGAAAGACCTAGCACATCCCTCCTCGGCCCTCATTTTCTCTCATGCCAATGACACAAGATCCTTCTTTAGACCACAGTAGTGGTATATGAAACCACAAGGGGGATTCGAGTTACCACTGTCTGAGAAGACTAACAAGAAAGGAAAGCAACGGTCTACCACATGGTATTTATATATGCCCTTCATTGTCTGGTCCATTCTTGACTATATCAAACATGAAGATTTGCTGAGATGCATATGTCATATGTGTGAGCATAGCTCAGTAAGTAGCTCACTCGTCTCTCTTTGCAGCTGAGGTCCTCATGGCGTAAGGTGACAAGAGTTCGTGGTGGATGATAAGTGATCGTGGTAGAGCTCCACCATTCAGCCAAGCGCTTGCATGTGGAATCCAAAGCCATGGTCCTGCTGCGCGACCTGCCAACTTCTTGTACACTGCTTCTCCACTTAAGTCTATACCTCATTCGCTCTCTTTCTAGTTGCTACTACTAGTAAATGCAAAGACAACACATATAAAGCTCTTTCTTGCACCTGTTAGTTTTCATTTTTCAAACCTTTCACTTTGCTATAAAATATTGTTTCCCATATTCTCCTTTCTAACTATCTTTACAACAAACTCTCCTATATAAATCCAGAACTTCCTCTCATTGGATTACACCTCTTCCCACAAACCAAATAGTTTCTTAATGCCTAAGGCCTTGATCCTATAAGTGATCTTACCTTACTGCTCCTCCTTTTAGCCCTCATCCTTATCTGTACACCTCTGACCCTCACTTTCAGTCACTGCCTTTACATTTGCTGACAAGTTGGTTTTTATCTGCTTTGCCTTCTATAGTATATGGTTGCCATTGGTTCTGAACGCTGTGCACTGTTGCTTGGTCCTGGGAGTTGCAACCTTCAGCTACTGCTTACTTTGGTGAGTTGGAGGAGGCCCTTATCCATGGCACTTGTACTTCTATTGATCGTACCGTCATAAGAAATGATGTGGACACAGAGGCCTTGTTAGATCTTTATCCGTAAATTCCGTAAACATAAAAAAAAACGTCACATCGAATGTTTTGACACATGTATGAAGTACTAACTGAAGTCTATTTATAAAACTTTTTTGCATTGATGGGCTGTAAATCACGAGACGAATCTAATGAGCCTACTTAATCTATGATTTGCAACAGTGATGCTACAGTAATTATTCGCTAATTATGGATTACTCATGGATTAATTAGTATCATTAGATTCGTCTCGTGATTTACAGCCTATCTGTGCAAAAAAATTTATAAATAGACTTTATTTAGAACTTCAAATTAGCAAGATTTTTTTACAAAATTTTTACATGTAAACAACTAAACAAGCCCAGAGTTTACGAGTAAGAATACCTTTTTCTCTATAAATCCCTATCCTTTAGAACAACCTTAACCACCTCCTAGAAGGGCTTCTTTCTTTTGCCTTCCCTCTCCACAACACCAGTACCACCACAGTAGATAAGCACAGGCAGCATGCCTTGGCTTTTGCCTCGCCGAGCACAGACGAGCCATGACCAGATGCAAGTGGGAGACAGCACAAATTGTGTGATCCCAAAGGCTGCAGTGCCCCACCCCTCACTCCTCTCTTCTATCTGTGTCCAATTTTGCAGCCTCTTGGAGGGGAGAGAGCGCGGTTGAATTGAGAAGACCTTTGATTCCATTTGCATGTATGCAGCAGCAGGATTCCTTGCAGCTAGGCCCCCCACACTGGAGATCTTCCCTTCATGGCCAATGAGTCATCTACAGCAGCCATACAGTGTAAGCACTGGTTCTGTTTCATCATTTACAGTGGCCTACAGTTTCTTACTGACCACATCGGACAAAGGTGTTCTTGGTCAATTAACTGCTCACTGCCTTGTTCTGTCGGCCCCTCTTTGATTAATTGCTGCAACAGGGTAACTCGCTCTCAGTAGGGAGCACCACTGACTCGAGCTCAGATCAGAACACTATGCCGCAGGCCGAGTTGGTCTCCTCAGGGAGCATAAGGGCTGACTATGGGCAGAAGGAACCGAGCGTTAGCTCGGGCGGTGGGCACTCCTGTGGAGGCCACCTGTCCTGAGTTCGAGCGTCGCTCGACTCAGGATTTCCACCGGGTACTGTAGCGTGTGTGGGGGTGTGTGTGCGAGGTGGTGTGAGTGCTGCAGTATGACGTGTTTCGAGACTACTCGGACAGTTAACGTGGACGCCCGAAATTTTACATGACTCTCTAGTGCTCCTGGGCGCTTCAAAAAAAATATGGGCAGCAACAGGATGTTTTAATGGTCACTGTTGATGACTACAACTACGAGCAGGGACTAGGAACTGCTGCAACCACTGCTCCAATCTTTCAGCAGCATACAGAATGCCAAGAGAAGGTAATAGTGACATAGTAATACTATGCTTTGTTGTGTTCATGGATTACACTATAAGGATTCTGGAGAAATTAAAGAAGCTTTATAGCCATTGTAGTTTTTGGTGAAGCATGTTTTCTGGGGAACCATTTAGAAAAAAAAAATCTTTTTTTGAAAGTTTCAACTAGTTTAAAGGTAGAACTTTTTTACAATACTTGGAGAGGCGTTAGGAGGCATTTCATGTGTCTATAATTTGTGGACCCATATGAGGAAAGACGTTGGGAGGTATCAATAAGGAGGCGTCGGGAGGTATTACATGTGTCTATGGTCGGTGGGCCCATGTATGTTGTAATGCCTCTCAACACCTCCCAATACCTTCGAAATTAAGAGGATTAGAAATTAGTGGTAATTCCTTTTCTGTAGTTATTTTTTGTAATCAAGGATAAAAGGGTAAATTCAGAACTATAGTGAGATGAATATTTCTTTTAAAGAGAAAAGATTTCATTCTTTATTAGGGTTTGAGTTCCTTCATCAGTCCCGCCTCGCCTCCGGGGACACCCTCGGCGGCCTGGGGCCCCACGCCTACACCGCCGCCAAGAATGCCATTGTCGGCCTCACCAAGAACACCGCCTGCGAGCTCGGCGCGCATGGCATCCGCGTCAACTGCGTCTCCCCCTTCAGTGTCGCCACGCCCATGCTCATCAACGCCTGGCGCCAGGGCCACAACGCCAGTGACGCCAACCTCGACATCACCGTTCCCAGCGACAAGGAGGTGGTTAGGGGACTCGCCACTCTCAAGGGCAACACGCTTAGACCCAGGGACAACGCCGAAGCGGTGCTCTTCCTAGCTAGCGACGAGTCTAGATACATCTCCGGCCACAACCTCATCGTGGACGACGGCGTCACCACCTCAAGAAACCTCATCGGGTTGTGAACACGATTTTCATCCCATTGCAGCGCTAATTTGTTATTAGAGAGAGAGAGATTGTTAAATTAGGAGCCGGTGCATCTGTACTCGAAGTGAATTCATTTGGAGCTTGAACATTTGAGCATTGCATTTGAATTTTTGCTGGTCATTGAATTCATCTGTCAAAATTCCAATTGAAAGGATGATTTTGCAGTAAGAGATTCTTCAGTTCAATACAATACTTCGGTCATTCCATCCTATGTTTAGACCAGGATAGTTCTCGTCGTCATAAAGCTCTTCTCAATGAGGATGAATACTTATGAAGAAAATAATCACCATTATATGGCTCCAGTCACTCAAGGCATAAAATCTGAATACGGGGAAGCTGAGAAGCCTTTGTTGCAAAAAAAAATTATATACAACAATTTATTTGAAATTGAAGATGCACTTTAAAGAGTTTGAAGTGATAACAATTCAATCTTTGAATTATGTCCTGATTGTTTTCTGAAGTATAGCATCAGTTGCATTGTCTATAGAAGTTGTGGCCTAATTGAGAACTAAGATGCGGTATCTTCTCAAAAGTGCACGTCCCAAATAGAAGAGTTGCCTTTGACCCATGCTCCAGTTCGACCCATCTTCAACATCTATACATCAAGATGTCTGTTAGTACAACATCCAAGATAATTGAAGTATTATGTTACCCAAGGAAAAAAAAGACACCATCCCTAAAAACTTCTTTAAGCACTGAAAGTTGAGCTCCCCAGCCAATAAGTGTTATATCACTGCCTTTCCTAATCACCTTAAGTATATAACTTGCATAAGTACTTTGACTTAATGATGCCCAATAGTCCAGTGTATGTAACGAACATGGCCCCATTTAGGCCATTTCGAGTGATTTTGGTGATCGTATGACAACGTAATCAATGGGACTAACGTGTTTGTCAAGTGTATCTCATTAGGTCCCTAGAAGGAAGTAAAAAGCCCTAGCAAAGCAAAACACGAAGAAAGAACTCAAAGAAAGATTGAATTGGACGAGTTCTGCTGTTTCTAGTTGCACCAGATGATCCGAACCAGGAGCACCGGAGTATCCGGTCAGCATCAGATAAACCGATGCAGTGGCATCGGTGCAATTTGCATTACTTGTGGAGGCCACGTGGAGAAAACTCAGGCGCACCGGATAAACCGACGCCTTAGGGTCGGACTATCCGACCAAACCAGCCGGGTTATCTGACGCGTGTCAAGGTACCGTCGGAGCAAGCCTCTGGTGATTCTTCAGAGAGCATGTTTCTCGAGTTGGAAATCATGCTGTGGGATCGGATGATCCGACGTGTTTGAGTCTGAGCGTCGGAGTAATGGTCAGTGGAAATGATCAAGTGCCGTTGGGATGGAATTCAAGTATGTTAGTTGGACCGGATGATCCGACGCAGTTCGGATTAAAGCGTCGGTCTATCCGACTCATGCAAAGACAGCAGTTTGAAAGCCTAACGGCTACTCTGGCCTGTGAGTGATCGGATCATCCGAACCTACCAGGTCGGATTATCCGACGCCCTACGCAGAAAGTGATCAACGGCTCTTTAAACGGCTACTTCGTTTGGAGGGCTATATATATGGGTTCCCCGGTCATTTGAAATTTGCTGGAGTTCAGTGAAGACCTAGACACATTGAAGAACATCTCCAAGCCAACCCAAGAGCAAAGTGATCAAATCCTTTAGGTTTAGCACATCCTTGTAAGTGAGAGTGCTAGGATAGCTCATGAGTGAGTGTAGTAGCAAGGTGTTGTACCTTGTGGCTGGTTCTTGAGTGAGCCAACAAGAAGATCTCGGTGAGCCGGCCATCCTTGGAGTCTTGGTGACTCGCCGGCACATCAACGACCCTCCGGCTTGGTGTGGAGCGGCGTCGACAAGCTTTGTGCGGGGGGACGTGGAGACCCCCTTCCTTGGTGGAGAAGCTCCTTAATGGAACCTGGGGCCAAGGTGACCGTGAGTGTTCACGGAAGAGACTTGGTGGCCGAGAAGCAATACTCTTTGTGAGTGCTTCAACAATGTGGATGTAGGTGTGCCTTTGTGGCTAACCCACTACTACAGAAACGCTGATTTGTCCCATTTGGGAAACCTCTGTTGTCCCAATTTCCCAACCGGGAACGCCAGGCCGGGACAAAACGGGGTGCCCTTTTGTCCCGGGTCTGGCAACCGGGACAAAAAAGCACCCTTTTGTCCCGGTTGGTAACACCAACGGGGACAAAAGGTGCTGCCAGCGCCACGTGCCTGGCGCACCCTTTTGTCCCGGTTGGTGTTACCAACCGGGCCAAAAGGTCCATTTTTTTCTATTCCTCTTTTCTCAATTGTTTTTCTATTTCGATTATACTTTTACATTTCAATTAAACTTATGTATTGGAATTCAGTGTGTAAGATCTCCACTAATATATACATATATATAGTTACTTATATAATATTTGTCCTAGATAGTTTCCATATATAAACATATATATACACATATATATTAATGAATATATAATACATACATACTCATAAATAGAAATATAATACACACACATATATATTTACATCGGTATATTCGTTCTTTATTATATATATACATGTATATTATCATATTTGCTGCGATTGTCAATATTAGATAGTCCATCATAGTAGAATTCGACTTTTGGATCGAGGACTTGCTCAACAATAAATCCAGACAATTGTTCTTGAATCGCCATAATCTTTTCCTCCGGTATGAGTTTATCGCGCATCTCCTCGACCTATGGAAAAAGGGGATAATTAATTTCGACTTATTAAAATACGAGTTCAAATATTAACAAGTTTTTTACTTACTTCCTCCTCCCAATCTGTCCAGGCCCTTGGAGGACCTACCAGACCATGGATGTTCTCGCATACATAGTATGCGCATAAATTAGTGTCTTGTTTCTACCTCATACACTTTAAGAGAGAAGAAATTATCAGGTATTTACATGAATATATAATAAAACTAATGAATCATGCAACGAATCATCCAAGTGCGTACCGCAAAATCTGTCTTGATCTTTAATTCCTTGTCAAATTTGTCTGGATGATTTTTAGCGAATTGTTTCCAAATCCTGTGCATGATTAGAACAATTATAGTCAAGTAACAAAGTGATTCAAATTATCGGTCATCGATGGAGTAGTGGTAGAATTACTTTTTCATCATGTTAAGAAGATTTTTGTATTGTTCTGGATTTCTCCTCAATGAGTCCATAACCACGAGTAGGCTCTTCTCGGGAATTATGACAATTAGGACCCAGTGTTCACTGCAAGATTATACGGAGACAGTTCTTGGTAGTTAAGGTTTAAACAATTCGATTACAGAATAGAAAGAGTTAGACGGAAGGAATCACTCACGCAAAGTTGTAAGGAAACAATATCATTTGCTTGTTGTGATGAACGCTTATGTACTTGAACAAGTTTTGGAATAGCTCATCGGAAGTGTCGCGTAGAATCCTCCAATTACAAGTAATTGGGTCGATGAAGCCGAGGTGAGAGTATCCCTTTCTCCTGCAAGTTTGTATCTCCATTCTACATGATACCAAATAAATCAAGGGATCAGTATGTTGAGATCATGCAAAACAATACGTAAGGAGAGTAAAATACTTACAGAACCCACAAACCGACCATAGAGATGTCGAGGTCCTCCTGATGGAATAGTTGGTAAATTTCTTCCCAGTTTATCCATATAATGGCCTCCCCCGTAAGAAATCATCATCTTTAATCTTTGCGCCCTGCATGAAGATGCAATCGGCCATCGCACGCATGTAGTGCTGGTGCAGCTTATACATTTGCGTTGGAAGCACGGACACTACTTTGGGGGGTACAAGATATTTGCCCAGCTCATACGTCCATTTGACGACCACATCGGCCTTTGGAATATCTTCTCCCCCTGCAATCTGAGCCGCCGTCAGGTTTGATTTTTTAAAAAATATAACAAAGTGTTGTTGTTGCGTCGTCTGTCCCACTACGAGAGGCTCTATTGATTGTTTCTTTTGGGCTATGAGCTGTGGAACGTCGGACGATGATGACTTTGATTGTCTCTTCTTTTTCTCAGTAGTTTTGATAATTGTGCGTTCGTAGTCTGAAGGGGGATCTTTCGGAATGAATTTTCTCTTATTTGCTTCGCATATTCCCTTAAAAAATTTCAAATCTATCGGATTTATCACTTTCTTGGGCTCCGGCTCCGGCTTCGGCTTGAAGTGCTCTTTAACTCTTTCTTGAGTTATCCGATCGCATTCTTCAAGGCTCATGTCCCAGGGTTTAATAGGAGACTCCTTGGTTTTCTTCTTCTTTTTCTTCTTCTTTGGAGGCTCCTTAGCCGGTGCAGCTACCTTCTTTGCCGGCGGCTGTTTCTGCTTCTTTGCCGGCGGCGGAGGGGGTGACCATGGAGGTGACGGTGACGCTTGAGTATTCATCGGCGCTTGAGATGATGGTGATGGAGAATGTGCCGGTGAACCTTGCTGAGACAGTGCTGCCGTTGGGGGGTTTTGCGGAGATGATGGCCTTGGAGAGGCATGCTGAGATGCCGGTCTTGGTGTTCGATCATCCGACTTTAGGACAATGTAGCGCTTATCCCATAGGATGTAGCCATGAATGGCTTCTGCTAGTGTCCTCTCCCCATCGCCTCCAGGAATATCAAGCTCGAGCGTCTCCCAACCCTGGCACACCTGCTTCACGCCAACTCTTGTATATCCTGCCGGAATTTGCTGCCCGTAGTATACGTCGCCTGGTTGGGTTGGCATGGCTGTACCGTACGCAACAGTGAACATTAAGTTCTTAATGGCAGTCTGCAGGTCACAAGGTGTCCGCTGGGTCATCTCATCCACTGGAAATCACTGCGGGGCTGTCGCTTCAACTGCGGCCTGGATCCCCGTTGGCTTGACGGCGACGTCTGTAGAAGCGCAGCTGCTTTTCCGCTGAGAAATATTATCGGCTGCGACATTAGGCTCTGGAGGCACCGTTTGCGCTTGCTGTTGCTGGCTCATTGCTATGGCCACTTGGCGTTGAACCTCTTCCTCCCGTCTTTGATCGTGTGACATGAGCCGTTCCTCTAGCCTTCGCAAGTGCTCCCGCTCATCATTCTTTCTTCTTTGTCGGCTTCTATATGATTCAATGTAATCCCTGAACCCATACTTCTACGGAACCACGCCTTTGCCTCTTGTGCGGCCCGGATGCTCTGGATTCCCAAGGGCGTAAGTCAGCTCGTCCCTCTCTCTATTCGGCTGGAATGTTCCCTCGGCCGCTGCTTGTATGGCCTCCTGTAGTCTCTGGGCTGCTAGCTGGATCTTTGGCCCATAGATGCAGTCCCCAGTCAATGGGTCCAAGCTTCCCCCGTGACCATAAAACCAGGTCCTTGACCTTTCAGGCCAGTTCATGGTCGCAGGTTGGATGCCTCTGTCAAGCAGATCCTGCTCCATCTTCTCCCATTTGGGTATCGAAAGCTTGTAGCCTCCTTGGCCTAGAGTGTGATGGTACACTTTCTTCAAGGCGTTGTCTTTGGCCTTCTACACCTTCTGAAGCCCAAGCTCTGAAGACTTGTATTCCACAAATGCATCCCAGTGACCCCTGAGCTTTTCGAGCTCGCCGGTAAATACGGGTGTGGTCCCGGTCTTGATATATTTTTTCGTCAAAATTTTCTTGAATGATTGCAGCTATTCGGCCATCTTACTCAGGGTCCAGCGCTTGCATATCTCTTCGGATTCAGCTGGAACCGTGAAGTTTTTCCTAAGCTCCCGCCAGCACCATTCTTTTTCTCTTTCGGGTACCTCATCCCGTTCCTCGCTTGGATTGGAAGCTTTCCAGAGCCTAAAGCTGATCGGGATGTGGTCCCTGACAATACATCCGAATTGTCTTATGAATTTTTGGCGGCAGATTCTGGAGCGATCGGTTCGGCATCTGGACCAACTTCCGTTATAATGAACCGCCCTTCCAATTTTTTTGTCGGGCCTCGCTTCGTCTTTTTCTGCTGTGACGACGATCCAGACGGCTATAAAAAAACATTCATAGTATTCATATAGATTCAGATGAAAATATGATTTTCACTACAAATAAGTATAGTTGTGATATGTACATTAGCACTTTGTTCACCAGCAGTGTCATCCTAAATAGATGGTGGCTCAATTCCATCACCGGACATATTTAAATATATGTCGGTATTGCTGCCATCATCAGCTTGTTCAGGGACATCTCCTTTACCTTCGGCAATCATATTCAATAGGAACTATTCGTCTTCCGCGTCTGTGTGTCGTGGGTCCATCGTAACTAAAATATGAATACAAATAAAACCCTTAAAATTCTCTAAATAATCCACATATTTGCGAGCATTTGACTAAGTACCGATCGATGGACGAGGTCGAGTAATATTCTCTAAGTAATTCAAGAAATAAACTTGAAATATTCTATATATGAAATATTCAAGACGTTTTTTCACTAAGTACCGATCGATGGATGAGGTCGAGAAATATTCTCTAAGTAATTCAAGAAATATAAAAGAAATATTCTATCGATAATTTCACTAAGTACTGATCGATGGATGAGGTCGAGAAATATTCTCTAAGTAATTCAAAAAATATACACGAAATATTATATCTATAATTTCACTAAGTATCGACAGTGAAATATTCTAGACGGTTTTTTCACTAAGTACCGATCGATGGACGAGGTCGAGTAATATTCTCTAAGTAATTCAAGAAATAAACTTGAAATATTCTATATATGAAATATTCTAGATGGTTTTTTCACTAAGTACCGATCGATGGATGAGGTCGAGAAATATTCTCTAAGTAATTCAAGAAATATAAAAGAAATATTCTATCGATAATTTCACTAAGTACCAATTGATGGATGAGGTCGAGAAATATTCTCTAAGTAATTCAAAAAAATATACACGAAATATTCTATCTATAATTTCACTAAGTATCGACCGTGAAATATTCTAGATGGTTTTTTCACTAAGTACCGATCGATGGACGAGGTCGAGTAATATTCTCTAAGTAATTCAAGAAATAAACTTGAAATCATCTATATATGAAATATTCTAGACGATTTTTTCACTAAGTACCGATCGATGGATGAGGTCGAGAAATATTCTCTAAGTAATTCAAGAAATATAAAAGAAATATTCTATCGATAATTTCACTAAGTACCGATCGATGGATGAGGTTGAGAAATATTCTCTAAGTAATTCAAAAAATATACACGAAATATTCTATCTATAATTTCACTAAGTATCGACCGTGAAATATTCTAGATGGTTTTTTCACTAAGTACCGATAGATGGACGAGGTCGAGTAATATTCTCTAAGTGATTCAAGAAATAAACTTGAAATCATCTATATATGAAATATTCTAGATGGTTTTTTCACTAAGTAACGATCGATAGATGAAGTCGAGAAATATTCTCTAAGTAATTCAAGAAATATACATGAAATATTTAAAAGAAATTTAAACTCACTTTACACATACATACATACACATTCATACATTTAAAAATTTGTAAATATACCTTAATTTACACAACAAATTATGATTTCACTCTAAACAACAAATTATGATTTCACTCAAAATAATATAATTTCAAAAGTAATTAACACCCTAATTGTCATCAAAATTAAACAAATTAACAAATAATCTATATTTTACAACATAATTTCTAAACAAATAATCCATATTTTCAAATTTAAACAAATAATCCATATTTAAACCAATTTCTAAACAAATTTAAACAAATAATCCACATTAGGGTTAGGGCGGCGCCGGCCGGGCGCTGCAGTGGTAGGGCCAGGGCAGCGCGCGGCGCACGTACGGCGAGGGCGCGCACAGGTGACGGCGGGGCGAGCCGGAGCACACGTCGGGCAGGCGTGGCCGGAGCCGGATGCGAGGGGCGAGGACACGCCGAGGCGGAGCCGGAGCCCTGAAGCGAGGGCCGAGGACGACACGCCGGCGATGGGGATGACGACGCGGCGGTGGAGTACACGAAGTCGGGGAGGAGGAGGACGACGGTGTGCTCGGGGAGCACGCGGGGCTCTGGGCGCTGGCATGAGGTCGGCGGCGCTCGGGGACGTTGGGCTCACGTGGCGGGGGCCGGGCCGGGATGCCGGACGTCGACGGCGGCGGCGCTCTCAGGGATGACGGCGTTCGGGGACGTTGGGCTCGCGCGGCGGGGCTCTAGGCGGCGACGTCGACGGCGGCGGTGCTCGGGGACGTTGGGCTCCCACGATGGGGGGAGCAGGGGACGGCGGCGGCACTAGGCGCAGATCAAGAAACCAAGTGTTTGGGGGGGAGGGCGAAGGAGGAAGGAAATATATGGGGGGCTTTTGTCCCGGGTGAAGCCACGACCCAGGACAAAAGGCCCTTTTATCCCGGGTGGTGGCTTCACCCGGGACAAAAGGGCCTTTTGTCCCGGGTCGAGGCTCCACCCGGGACAAAAGGTGTTTTTGGGCGGGCCGGGAAAATTCCCAGCCCGCGGCCCACCTTTAGTCCCGGGTGGATCTATCACTCGGGAGAAAAGGGGCCCGTTTTCCCTCATTCCCGCCAAATCTTATGTTTGTTTTTGTTTCTTTTTACTTCTCTTTTAAAATAGGCTTTCATTTGTTAATTCAGTTAATAAATTTTGATTCCAAAAATTATGGAACAAAATTTCTTATCTCTATATAAACTTGATACACGCAACAAAAATAATTAATTTTCATTCAAGTGTTGGGTCAACGAAATATCTAACTTTTTTGAAATTATATTTGTTATTTTGACCATGCAAAAATATATTAGGTGAACAAATTTTTTCAAACTGTTGCTTTTCGATAGAAAGTGGATTCTATCACGATATTAACATTTAAAAATTGAATTTTACATAAAATTAAGCAATTTCATGATATTAATGAGTAGTGTGTGAGTTTGAGAGATAGTGTGTGTGTTAGTGAGATTGTGTGTGTTAGTGAGAGAGTATAGTGTGTTAATGTGAATGTAATTTCATGAAATAAATAAAATTAGTTGAGTAATCCATTATTGAATGAAAATTATAATTGAGTCTGGTAATTAAGTGAAAAATATAAAAAATGATATATATATAACACATAAAGTATAATTGTACAGTACATATATAATAAAAGTATTCGAATTGCGATTACTTTTTTATACAATAATATAAAATGATTCAAATACATGAAGGATTAGCGGTAACAGACTTTCTCTTCTCAAATGTCCCTTGATTATGATCACGGCGCAAGTATGGAGCATCATCATTGGCTAGCAGGATGCATGGATCAGCATTTACTTCGAAAGGTGGAATGGCAACAAAATTATTATATTTTTCTGCCAAGTCTGTCTTGTCCTCCACTCCAACGATGTTTCTCTTTCCTGATAGAACTATGTGCCGCTTAGCCTCATCCTTTTGCTTGTTTATCCCCTTCTTTGGCTTGCTGGACATGTCCTTAATGTAGAAAACCTGAGCGACATCCTGGGCTAGGACAAATGGCTCGTCTCTATACCCAAGATTGTTGAGATCAACTATTGTCATCCCATACTCATCTTTTGTTACCCCTCCTCCAGATAGCTTAACCCATTGGCAACGAAATAGAGGCACCTTAAAATTGGGACCGTAATCCAGCTCTCATATCTCTTCAATGTAGCCATAATATGTGTCCTTTTTTCCATTATTGTCCGTGGCATCCATAAGAACACCGCTGTTTTAATTGGTACTCTTTTTATCTTAGGCTATCGTATAAAATGTGTTTCCATTTATCTCGTACCCTTGGTATGTTAAGATATTCCAAGATGGTCCCCTAGCCAATAAGAACAGCTGTTCACTTATATCCATGTAATGCATTAGATGCTTCCGCAACCAGTTGCAGAAAGTGTTCATGGGCTCACGTGTAATCCATGCCTCAGACTTTTCCGGGAATTTGGAGAGCAGAATTTTCTTGTGTTCCTCGATATATGGGTCAACCAAGGATGATTGTTGAAGAACCGTATAATGCGCTTTCTTGAATGAGAAATCATCTGTGCAGACATAAGATTTCTTTCCTAATGTACCCTTTCCAGTTAGTCTCCCCTCATATCGCGATTCAGGGACTCCAATCGGTTTATGGTCATCAATAAAGTCAACACAAAAGTCAATGACCTCCTCAGTTCCGTAGGCACTGGCGATGCTTCCTTCTGGACGAGCTCGATTACGAACACATTTCTTGAGTACCCCCATGAACCTTTCGAATGGGAACATGTTGTGTAGAAATACTGGTCCGATGATATCAATCTCTTTCACAAGGTGCACTAGAAGATGTGTCATGATGTTGAAGAAAGATAGTGGAAATATCAGCTCAAAGCCAACAAGACATTGCACCACATCATTTTGCAGCTTTATCAAATTCTCCGGGTCAATTATCTTCTGAGAAACTGCGTTGAGGAAGGCACATAGCTTCACTATGGTTAACTGGACGTTATCAGGCAGAATCCCCCGCAGCACAACCGGAAGATGTTCGGTCATAAGCACATGGCAGTCACGGTACTTGAGATTTGTAAATTTCTTCTCTGCCAAATTTAAGATTCCTTTTATATTGGATGAGTATCCAGATGGAACATTTATACTGCTCAAGCAGTCAAACATGGTTTCTTTCTCTTCCTTGCTAAGAGTATAGCTGGCAGGACTTAAGTATTGTCGTCCATTATCTCGTTGTTGTGGATGTAAGGCATCTCGTTCTTCCATACGTTGCAATTCTTGACGTGCTTCTACTGTATCTTTTGTCTTTCCATACACTCCCAAGAATGCTATCAGGTTGACGCAAAAATTCTTCATGAGGTGCATCACATCAATTGCATGACGAACATCTAAGACTTCCCAATATGGTAGCTCCCAAAATATAGATTTCTTCTTCCACATGCGTGTCATTCCGTTTTCGTTCGGAACAGGTTGGCTACCAGATCCCTTTCCAAAAATAACTTCTAGATCTTTTACCATGTTGAAGACGTCTTTACCACTACGGTGCATCGGTTTTGTTCGGTGGTCCGCTTGGCCTTTGAAATGCTTGCCCTTCTTTTGTACCGCATGCCTGATGGGAAGAAACTGACGATAACCCATGTATACAACCTTCTTACAGTGAGTCAACCATATATTATCGGTATCATCTAAACAGTGTGTGCATGCTTTGTATCCCTTGTTCGAATGTCCTGACAAGTTACTAAGAGCAGGCCAGTCATTGATCGTTATGAACAGCAATGCTCGTAGGTTGAAGTTTTCCTGTTTGTATTCGTCCCACATCCATACACCTTCATCGCCCCATAGCAATAAGAGTTCTTCGACCAATGGTCTTAGGTACACATCAATGTCATTTCCGGGCGGCTTTGGACCCGGGATAAGCACTGGCATCGTGATGAACTTTCGTTTCATGCAGAGCCATGGTGGAAGATTGTACATACAAAGAGTCACAGGCCAAGTGCTATGACCACTGCTCATCTCACCAAAAGGATTCATGTCATCCGTACTCAAACCGAACCTTATGTTTCTCGCATCCAAATCAAATTCAGGGTACGTTCTATCTATTTTTCTCCACTACGACCCATCAGCGGGGTGCCTCAACATCGAGTCTTTCTTGCGTTCCTCTTTGTGCCATCGCATCAACTTAGCATTATTTTTATTTCTAAACAGACGCTTCAAATGTGGGATTCTAGGTGAATACCACATGACCTTCGCAGGAACTCTCTTCCAGGGAGGCTCCCCCTCGGCACCTCCAGGATCATTTTTTCTAATCTTGTAATGCAATGCACTGCATACGGGACATGCATCCAAATTCTCATACTCGCCTCGGTAGAGGATGCAGTCATTGGGGATACATGTATCTTTTGCACTTCCAATCCTAAAGGGCAAACAAGTTGTTTGGCTTCATACGTTGTGGTAGGCAATTCGTTGTCCTTAGGAAGCATTTTTTTAACAAGTTTGAGTAATTCACCAAATCCCTTGTCGGATACACCATTTGTCGCCTTCCATTGCAGCAACTCCAAGGTGGTGCCAAGTTTCTTCAATCCATTTTGACAATCTGGGTACAACAACTTACGGTGGTCCTCTAACAACTTCTGGAATTTCAACCTCTCTGTTTCACTCTCATAGTCTGCCTGCACATTGTGCAATGCCTGCCCCAGATCGTCGCTGGGATCATTTTCTGCTACATCTACTTCGGGCTCTTCCATGGGAACATCGTCATCGAATGCACTGATTCCAGCATTCCCGAGAAAGTGGTCGTCAAAATCTTCTTCTTCATTATCTTCCATGGTGACCCCCTGTTCTCCGTGTTTCGTCCAACAAACATACTTCTCCATGAAACCATTTGCGAAAATGTGGCTGTGTAGGATTCTTGAAGATGAGTAATCCTTGTTATTATTGCAATGAACACACGGGCAGCACATAAAACCATTTTGCTTGTTTGCCTCAGCCACAGACAAAAAATAATGCAGGCCGTCAATGAATTCTTTCGAACGTCGGTCAGCATTGTACATCCATTGCCGGTCCATCTGCATTTTAAAGAAATCGATTTGAATTCTTTACACGTATCGAATAAATAAAATATATCAAACCTAAATTAAACTAAATGTAACATAACATGAATAATTAAAAGATATGCAATATCCATCATACATCTTGATTAATTAAAAGGAGTACTTAATCCATTACAGAACTTAACAAAGGAGTACTCAACATGAAACTTAAAAATTCGGACAACAACACATAGGTTTTCAACCGTCCTTGCGTTGGAACGCAGAATGCTCTAACAGATTTCTTGCTGGCGCAGAAGAAGATGGCGGAGCTGAAACCTCCGAGTTTGGTGGTGACGAACCGTAACACCACAATAAATCCTCAAGATCAAACGGAGGTTCCTCGCCCCTTGCCATGCATTCTCTATATTCTTTTTCCAAATAACGGAGCGCTGCCCTATGAAAAGCACTAGGTTTTTTGGACCGACCACCTACTCGAGTTGTGCCCTTCTCTCCAGAAGGACAGCGATCACCCCCACCGACGCCACTCCCTCCAGCTGCTGAAGCCATATTTTACTGAAAAATACCTTTATTTTCCACAAAATTATAAATTCTTACCATTACAATGCAAACATTATTTACTACTACAATTACAATGATCAGATTAATAACTCTTGCAAATAACAATGAAATCATATAAAAAATATACAAATAATCCATCACTAGAGTGTGAGCATGAACGAATGCAACACTAGAGTGTCAAAATAATCCAATCATAATACAAAAAATTCTAATATACTCATTTCATTTATTCATTCATGAATACAAAAATCAACTATCTACAATATGGTCATATATACAAGTACATCGCATGAAGTGTCTACACTCATTCTAAAAATTTCTACTATCCACATACTCATCTAAATCTAAAAGAAAATCACACCTACATATGCAATCTAAATGTCCAAGAAATGAGCTAGCTACACATTTTCTCTATTTCTAAAGTATGAAATGAGCTATACAAGCCAAGAAAGAAGAGAAAAACAAGCCCCAAACCTTTAGCGTCGATGGATGGACGGGAGAATCAAAGATCTTTTCACAAATGTGGTGAAGAAATGAGCAAGAACTCCCCTCTCCCGAGCCAAGAACAGTAAGAACAAGTGAGCTGAATGGCTCGGGCGGGGGGAGAGGGAAGGGGATAAGGGAGCCAAGGAGTTTTGTCTCGGTTGGAGACAACAACCGGGACAAAGAGGGGGGCCTTTTATCCCGGTTGGTGGCTCCAACCGGGACAAAAGGCCCCTGCCCCCCCCCCCCCCCCGCGCTGGCCAGGCTAGCCGTTAGACCCGGGACAAAAGCTACCTATTGTCCCGGGCCCAAAGGCTGTCGGGACAAATGGCCTGGAACCAAGGCCTGTTTTGTAGTAGTGACCGAACCACAGGATAAATCCTCATGTCACAAGAGTTTGCATTCTCTCTTCCCTCTTTAAGCTTTCGCATTTACCTATTGCCATCCTTGTTTGCCTTTACTTTCTAGAGTAGAATCTTGATAGGATTGGCTATAGGTTGCATAACTCTTTTGGGATGAGGGTTTTCACACTAGTTGAACACTAGTTGCACATCTAGATAGTTTGATCTTAGTTTAATTTATGTGCAAGTAGTTGGAGCTTGAGGTTAAGGTTTTTAGTTTGCCTAATTCACCCACTCCCCCTCTTAGGCTACGAGCACCCGATTCCTTTCAATTAGTATTAGAGCCGAGACTCATACCTCTCACAAAGGAAGCCAATTCCATTGGCAATTTGTGTGACCGGCTCATAGGATCGGTATTAGGCTTCACCTCCTAGTGAGTTAGCTCATTGGGGAAGGGATGGATTCTTTAGGACCTCCTCCATGGTTCGATGGCACGGGCTTCCAACGATGGAAGATTTTAATGGAATCACATCTCCAAGCTAAGGGCCTAAATGTTTGGAGAGTAACTAGTGAAGGCATGAAAAGCAAAGGTCAACAAGAGAAACAATTTGATGCTAATGCAAAATGTGTAATCTGAAGTTCCCTTGATGATAAAATTTTCAATCGTGTGTTTGCTTGTGAAAATGCTAAGGATCTTTGGAAAACTATCAAGGAGAACCATGAGGGCACAAAGGATGTGGCAAACGGAAGATATCATGCTCTCATTGATAGATTAAATAGCTTCAAGCAATTTGATCATGAAAATGTCGAATCTATGTACTCACGGTTGAATGTTCTTGTGAATGAGATTAACTCTTTAGATGTGAAGAAAATTGATGATTTAGAGCTCATTCGCAAGATCCTTCATTCTCTTCGAAGGCCGGACTATGATTTGGTGACAACCATTCTCTATGAGAAAGAGCTCACAACAATGACACCAAATGAAGTCCTCAACAAGGTGACCGCCCATGAGCTTCACAACGACATCAAGCCAAGAGCCCCACCTTCTTCACCAACTCATAGCGCTCTCACAAGCAAGCAAGAAAGGTTGTTGAAGAAGATGGCAATCAAGCAAAGCTCAAGTGAAGAGGAAGAAAGCCAATGCTCCTCAAGTGATGAAGATGTCATGTCCCCCAAGCTTTTCAAGCAAGTGAAAATCATGAACAAGAGCTTGAAGAAAATCAATTCAATGGGGTATATAGTTTTCCTCAAAGATGGGCCTCACCACCAACATATGAAGGTTGCGAGGAGATTCAAGAAGAAGAAAGAGAAGAAGCCCAAGGAAGAAGCCTTTGTTGCTCTTGGTGAATGGACAAGTGGTGGTGAAGAATCAAGCACAAGCTCAAGTGATGAGTCAAACAAGACCTTCACCACCCGCTTCAACACGGGCACGGCTTCATCATCCAATATATGCCTTATGGCTAAAGGTATGGAAAGTGATGTAAGTGATGATGACTCTGACTCTCTTTCCTATGAAGAACTTCTTGACTTAGTACATGAGCGCCAAAGAGTAATTAAGAAACAATCTAAAAAATATGATGCTCTTAATGATCTTAATGCTACCCTTGCTACAAATTATGATAATTTGATGTGCAAACTCCAATTGCTTAGCAAGGAGCATGAAGAGCTCAAATTAAAAATTGAGAGCATCACTAAAGAAACTAATGACTCTTTGGAAACTTCTAACTCTTGCAACAAGAAATGCCATGAGAATGGTTTTGTAGAATCATGTGATGACCTCATAGCAAAGGAAAATGATGAGCTCAAGCAAGAGGTAGAAAGGCTCATAAAGGACTTGGCTAGATTGAAGGGCAAAGGCATAGATAGCAATGTCCAACCTTCTCAAGATAACCGTGAAGACATGATGAAGAAGCTTGAGAAGGGGTCCACCGTGACTTGCTCAAAGTGCAATCAAGAAGGCCACAAGTCCGACAAGTGCTCTCAACCAAAGAAGAAGCTTCCGGATGAGAAGAACAAGAAGAAAATTATAATCAAGAGTTCTCTCATCTACACCAAGCCCAACCGGAAGAACAAGAGCAAAAGCACCACCTATATGATCAAGAAGAAGGACAATGGCAAAGTGGTTGCTCACAAGGTTGGGAAGAAGGATTGGAGTTGGAACCGCTCCATTTGGGTGCCCAAGGAAGTCATCACCAACATGACGGGGCCTCAAATGGTGTGGGTTTCAAAGGATACTTGAAGTCCAAGGATCAGCTTCGGGGGATTTGGAGGCTTGGCTTACAAGATGATGAGAAGGTTCAAGCAAAAGAAGCTAAGCTCACAACTTGGACATTTGGTGCCCAAGTCCCCCATAAGGTAATGGTAGCTAGATTTCAATTCAAGCATCATGTAGCTCCATTATTTTTGCTAGAATGTTTGCTTTGCATTTCCTAGTGCTACTTATGGTGGGTTGCTTATGTCTTGCTCTAATCCATGATCAACCTACATGGTTTGATAAGTGTGTAGAAAGCTACACAAGATCACCCTTCATGGTACTTAGGCTTCATGAGGTATGTATTTCATTTTTGTACCATGAACACAAGCTATAGGGTAAACTTCTCATTGTTGTCATAAACAATGTGCATACATTTGTTTGGTGATTCAAACACTAAATGCACATATTTAGGGAGAGTTCATCCTATGGTTTGTGATTTTGGAGACTAATGTGTTTGTAAGTTTATCTTTTGTAGTCTTCTTTCCGGAGTTAACATTCTAAGAGAATGTTGTTCACGCTCAATGTGAATTAACTACTCTATAAGAGTGATTAGATAAAATAGTATACTTTCATGCATATTGAGCCATGCTCTATTGAACTTAAATTTCCATATCTAAGTTCATAGGCTATGTGCTCATATATTTGTTCACCTTGGAGTACCCAAGTGCCTCCCACTCATCTTCTTTCAAATGGTACAACTAAGGTAACTAAGTTATCCCCCGGAGGTATGCAAGGTTCAAAACTCTTTCAATTGGCATCTTTATCATTTCTATATCCTTTAGAGCTACCTCCGTGCATGATATGATCTAAGCTTTCTTGGTCTAAATACCTAGTTGTGCACTTGATTTTCACATTATCATTTTGTGCACATACTTATAGAAAGCTTAGCTCATATCATGCAAGTTTCATGGTTTGTGATCCACCCTAGTAATCATTCAAGTGGTATCTTCATCGATATCATACACATGGATCATGACTCATGGATCTAACTCCCTAGGCTACTAACTTTTCCCTTTGAGCTCTATTATTTTGCAAGGCCTTTTTAGGTTATTTGACTCCAAAGGGGGAGAAATGTGGCTCAAAGCAAGTATCTCCCAAAGGAGGATGATGTCTTCCAAATGGGGGAGAAATATGGGGAGAAGCAAAAGGGAAAATCATGGATTTAGGGGAGTCCAAGTCGACTTTGGATGGTGGTAAGCATCCAAGCAAGTGTAAGTGGTTCAATTTGTTAATCTTTGCAAATTTATGCTTGCTTTGATTGTGTTGTCATCAATCACCAAAAGGGGGAGATTGTAACGAACATGGCCCCATTTAGGCTATTTCGAGTGATTTTGATGATCGTATGACAACGCAATCAATGAGACTAATGTGTTTGTAAGTGTATCTCATCAGGTCCCTAGAATGAAGTAAAAAGCCATAGCAAAACAAAACACGAAGAAAGAACTCAAAGAAAGATTGAATTGGACGAGTTCTACTGTTTCTAGTTGCACCAGATGATCCGAACCAGGACCACCGGAGTATCCGGTCAGCACCGGATAAACTGACGCAGTGGCATCGGTGCAATTTGCACTACTTGTGGAGGCCAGGTGGAGAAAACTCAGGCGCACCGGATAAACCGACGCCTTAGGGTTGGACTATCTGACCAAACCAGCCGGGTTATCTGACGCATGTCAAGGTACCGTCGGAGCAAGCCTCGGGTGATTCTGCAGAGAGCATGTTTCTCAAATTGGAAATCATGCTGTGGGATCGGATGATCCGACGTGTTTGAGTCTGAGCGTCGGAGTAATGGTCAGTGGAAATGATCAAGTGCCGTTGGGATGGAATTCAAATATGTTAGTTGGACCGGATGTTCCGACGCAGTTCAGATTAAAGCGTCGGTCTATCCGACTCGTGCAAAGACAACAGTTTGAAAGCCTAACGACTACTCTGGTCTGTGAGTGATCGGATCATCCGAACCTACCAGGTCGGATTATCCGACGCCCTACACAGAAAGTGATCAACGGCTCTTAAATGGCTACTTCGTTTGGAGGGCTATATATATGGGTTTCCCCGGTCATTTGAAGTTTGCTGGAGTTCAGTGAAGACCTAGACACATTGAAGAACATCTCCAAGCCAACCTAAGAGCAAAGTGATCAAATCCTTTAGGTTTAGCACATCCTTGTAAGTGAGAGTGCTAGGATAGCTCATGAGTGAGTGTAGTAGCAAGGTGTTGTACCTTGTGGCTGGTTCTTGAGCGAGCCAACAAGAAGATCTCGGTGAGCCGGCCATCCTTGGAGTCTTGGTGACTCGCCGGCACGTCAACGACCCTCCGGCTTGGTGTGGAGTGGCGTCGACAAACTTTGTGCGGGGGACGTGGAGACCCCCTTTGTTGGTGGAGAAGCTCCTTAGTGGAACCCGGGGCAAAGGTGACCGTGAGTGTTCACGAAAGAGTCTTGGTGGCCGAGAACCAATACTCTTTGTGAGTGCTTCAACAACGTGGATGTAGGTGTGCCTTTGTGGCTAACCGAACCACGGGATAAATCCTCGTGTCACAAGAGTTTGCATTCTCTCATCCCTCTTTAAGCATCTGTATTTACTTATTGCAATCCTTGTTTGCCTTTACTTTCTAGAGTAGAATCTTGATAGGATTGGCTATAGGTTGCATAACTCTTTTGGGATGAGGATTTTCACACTAGTTGAACACTAGTTGCACATCTAGATAGCTTGATCTTAGTTTAATTTATGTGCAAGTAGTTGGAGCTTGATGTTAAGGTTTTTAGTTTGCCTAATTCACCCCCTCCCCCTCTTAGGCTACGTGCACCCGATTCCTTTTGGTGTTAATGAGATAGAAATATACTCACTTCTGCCTGAGATAAGGGCAGCATATAATCCTCCTCAGGTACTTCATCAACAGCCAAACGATGCAGCCACTAGAGGAAAACAGGAGAGGTAGTTTTAGTCTCTGCAAAGCACAGCAGATATTCAGATGCAGCTGTTATAGAATTTGAGCATTTAAGGTTTCTCCACCTTTGGCTCAAAAAATACAACTGGATTTGGATCTCTAATGCTAGCCAACAGTAATCCCTTAGCCTCGCGTGGACAACTTGAAAACTTCACGTTCTTAGTAGGATGGAACATGGTAAAATGTATTCTTTTGGGGCCCATTTTTTTATTTGAGAAACAAGTAACTTCTCAGCCTGATTTCGCTACTGAATTTTCTGATACTACAGAGAAATTGGCATAAGCATCAGCAAATGCTCCAAGCAAAAGGTTCACATGTTCACATAGCGGCATATTGAACACTCTGTTCCTGCCAAAGCGATCGGCGAGCCCCGTTGTGCAGCAAAACACGCCACCGAAACCCACATCCTCTCCGAAGACATAAGCATTGTCAGAAATGAAAATCATCTTCAGCTGGCTAAACTGTGCGCATAGCACCCTTGGGTACGGTGAATTGCAACTTTGGAAGGGAGGGGATTTCACTCGAAAAGTGAATCGGAATATTCGATGTTCAGGTGTGTTAATCGAGATGATATCTAACTGAAACTGGACGAACAGAGGAGTGGATCGAGACGCCGTCGGCGGCGGCCTCACTCACCGCGGGTCGGTTTCGAGGGCAATGTGGAGCGCCTGGTTGACGGCCGTGAACAGGTTCACCGCCTTCCCTCCTCCTCCGGCTCCCCCTCCTTCGGCTCCACGCGCCGCCGCCCCCGCACTCCTGCCGGAAGGGCGGCGGCAGCCTGCAAGGCAGAGGGCGAGGGCGCGGCAGCGTGCGAGCCAGAGGGCGAGGGTGCGGCGACAGTGGCTGCTGTTCGAGTGGGTGACTGCTGGGTTAAGTTGCGCAATGATCATACTGCCCTTTGATGAATAAAATCAACCAAAAAAACTATTTTTTGTAGGCGTTAGGAGGTATTGGGAGGCGTTAGAAAGCATTTCCGAGCATTGTAAAAGGTCTCTTAAAGGTACGGTTTTGAACTGCAGTCATGCCTTTAAATAGAGAAGTTCTTTTGTTTTTTGTGAAGTATATCATACTATTTTCCCTGAAGGAATAGTAGGGAATATCATTAAAATTTGGTAATAACAAATATCATCTTCAAATTTATTCAGAGAAAAAAAAAGAAAACAAAGAAACTACATATGATAGTCATGCTGGTACCCCCTTCTGCCTCCGTGGGACCTTTGAGGCTGGGATGGATAGAATCATAGTAGCAGCACGCTGTGACATTCTTGAATTGTACATTGGGAAAACAACAAAAATAGTTATAGATGCTCGTCTGATTGTTTGTCATTGAGCTGATGGACATACTGGAATGGAGGGGCAAACAGGTAAGAGCTGCTATCTAAAATCGATAGTGTAGTAACGCCCAACAGGAGATTTAGCTCCAATAATGTATTGTCTTCTTGATGTTGACTAGGTATCTTACTGTATAACTAGCATTGCTCCCTGTTCTAACTCATCTTTTTGGTGTGCTGGTGCAGAGGAAGCATGGAACCACAAGGAAAGATGGCAAGCTGCTAGACGCCAAGGTACATATATATGGTTGCATTTGATAACAATTTATGCACCTGCAGGTTTGCCGAACTTTTACTTAAACTTTTCTAAATTTTAGACCGAAAGACGATTGGCTCAGAACCGAGAAGCTGCAAGAAAGAGCAGACTGAGAAAAAAAGGTGGAAACGGACAATTCAAAAAAATTATATTAGCTGGAACCATGCCTAACAATAATGTACGACTTCTGCAGGCCTATGTGCAGCAATTAGAGACAAGTCGGATTAGGCTTCAGCAAATCGAGCAAGGCCTATGTTCACAGGTTCAAATCCTCTGTCTAGTGTCTAGGACTAGGAGCCACAGGCTGAGGAACGAGAGTACTCTATCCTGCCTGTGATGAGTGAATTGTCAACCGTGCGGTGTGATCGTGCGCTTGGTCTTTGGATTGCAGGTACACGGGCGTCGAGTGTCGACGGAGAGTTGCCGTGGAGGAGCTCTGGACGGGCGGCAGCTGTGGCATCCACTCCTAGATCGAGGGCGCAACCGGCGACGGAAGGCGGATTTCTTGGTTTGCGCCACAAAACCAAGCAGGCGGATAGCGGTTGAAGACGCCAAGTCGTGGAGGCACGGGCGTCGGTCTCGGGACTGACGGAGGCGACGGGTGTCGACGGCGTCTAGGGCCTCGCTGCGGGCGAGGAGGGGACGGGCGTCGGGCGGCGTCTAGGGCCGTCAGAAGGCCGAGGCGGGAACGGCGTCTAGGGCCACAGCGTGGAGGCGGGAATCTTCCCGCGCGAGGAGTTTTGGCGGTTTTCTCAAAACCGGCCACCGACCCGGGTTTCGCGGACCCTCCAAAACCGCGGACCGAAACTTCGTCGACGTGGCGGCATCGCAGCAAAGACTTCGAGTCGAAGAAAGAAACTCCGCCGTCGATCGAGGCTGTACAGCGGGCTGCTGCAGACCCGACCGGTCTGACCGGTCCCATGGACCGGTCTGACCGGTCTGGCCGCAGCAGCTGGGTATAAATACCCCCACCAGCCTGTGGCTGGTTGAGTCTCTTGAGTCTTTTTGTATTCTCTTCGTTTTTCCTTCTCCCTCCCCTGCTCTAGGTTAGGGCCAAGGACTCCAATGCAAAAGATGGTTAGATTATAGCTAATCTCTCAAATCTAGAGGGTGGATGATGGGCGGATGGCTCTAGCTTTGTATAGGTGAATTCCTCTGAAATTTATGAATGAAATCTTGTTGAGATTCACATTTGTGTGCTGAGTTCTCGTCCTCTCCCTTCTCTTTTGCGTTTTGGACTTGATTTCTCCTCTTTTGGGATGTTTCGTGTTTAGAGGAATCAAGCACGTGGATTTGTGTTTTGACGAACACATTGTGACGATTCTGATCTATTTAGCCTAGTGCCAAAACCCCTAAAATCGCGAGTTCTCACGAATTGGAGATTTTGAGTTTTTGAGAAAACCCCAATCCTCGTTGATTTTCCCTCGATTTCTCACGATCTGTTAATCTTTTGGGAAAGATCTCTTGGGGTTATGTTCATGGAGTAGATGCGAAGCTATCCTCCAAGTTTCATCGAATTTAGACTTCGTTTGCTCGAGATTTGACATTTGGAGCTTTTGTTGGCGGGCTGTCTGGGAGCGACCGGCCTGACCGGTCTGAGTAACTGGTCTGACCGGTCTGGAATTTGAATTCCCAGCCCGACCGGTCTGACCGGTCTGTGCTACCGGTCTGACCGGTCTCTGCAGTCCAGTTCTGCGTTTTGACTTGGTTTGCTTCCGCATAGTTCCCTAGGACGTTGTTGCTCAGAGATAGCTAGTCCATAGCTATTCTCTTATTTCCTAGGTTCGAGGAGTTGTGGTGATTTTTGGGATATAGGCCGACGGATCGATTTCGAAAGAAATTTTGATCGGCTCCCATTCACCCCCCTCTGGTCGCCGGTTTCGGTCCCTCACAGGCCCGGGCATCAAGATTTTGATCTCATTTTCATAGTGTTGCCATTACCTGGAATGGTTTTCAGGGCATGTTCCCAGGAGGAGGCAGCGCATCCGGAGCTACAAGTTCTGGTAACCATCACCTCCAGCCGCTCAGAACAAAGCCTCACCCACTTTAACATTTCATATCTAGTACTGTATGTCATTGCAGGCGCTGTGATGTTCGACAAGGAGTACGCCCGATGGCTAGAAGATGACAGCAAGCTCATGACGGAGCTCCAGGGCATTCAGCAGGCTCAAAATCTCGACGCAGACCTTGGGGCCATTGTTGAAGAGTGCGTGCGGCACTACGACGAGCTGTTCCACCTGAGGGCTATGCTTGCAAGGTCCGACGTGTTCCACCTGATGACTGGCTTGTGGGCGACGACGGCTGAGCGATGCTTCCTCTGGATGGGCGGGTTCCGTCCTTCTGAAATCCTCAAGGTGTAAAAAGTGCCAACTTTTTACCCAAATCACCAGCACAATTTTATCAGGGCAATGCTAGTTGCTGAGTCTTTGATCTTCTCCGTGGTTTCACGTGATCAGATGCTGATCCCTCAGCTCGATCCACTTACGGAGCAGCAGCTGCTGGGGATGTGCAAGTGCAACCTGCAACGGTCATCGGAGCAGACCGAGGAGGCGCTCGTGCAGGGGCTCCAGCAGCTGCACCGGTCGCTGGCGGATGCGGTGGGCGCGAGTGCTCTCATCGACGACGGCGCAAGTGTTGGCAACTACACCGCTCTCATGGCCCTAGCACTTGACAGGCTCGACACCCTCGAGAGCTTTTATCGCCACGTTAGTTCTTATGCTTTCATGGTCATGCAACATTTCTTTTTTCTGAAACGTGGTCCCGCAACGAACCTTATTAGATCCGTGTAGCCTAACTATAACTAACCACGTTTCTTACTACTATGAGTAGAAATCCAATGTTGTGCAGAGGAAACACAGCCAAACATACACTTATTTGAAGATAATTTTTTGGGAGAAGTCCAATTACACCCTCAAACTAACGCAGAAGTTCAATTTTCAAAATTGCAACTACAAAACTAGATAACATAGGCTATCCAACTATTAAAACCGACCAAATTTGGCCCTTGGGATGGTTTTCAAAATGGTTTTGTATTTTTTTTAAAAAATTAAAAATTTCTAATTAGCTCTAAAAAAATAAAGACTAATTCATTTTGAATCAAAAAATTATGAAACTAGTAACAAATTTTTCTAAAAATGTAACCTATTTATTATTGCTCTATTTAAATCTTGGTTATTTAAAAATAATAGACAAAATTACAAGCAACTAAATATTATGAAAATAAAAAATTGGATCTAAATAACTAAAAAGTATCATACCAATAAATAGGTTGCATTTTTAGAAAAAAAATTAACCATTTTGTACTTTTTGATTTAAAAATGAATTACCTATGAATTTTTTAGTTTAAATTTGAATATTTTTAATTCTCACAAAATAGAAAACTACATTCAAAACCATCTAAAGGGCCAAATTTACCCGATTTCAACAGTTGGATGGTCTTTGATATCCGGTTTTGTAGTTAAAAGTTGAAATTCGGACTTTTGTGATAGTTCAAGGGTGTAAATCAAATTTTTCCCTAATTTTTTCATAGGTATTTGAAGAAAAAATTTGATTGCAAGTAAAGTAACTGATATTATTGTTCAAATGCTAACATTAATCTGGTTGATATTTTTCGAATGTTAACACTAATTAATCTGGTTGTAAAATGTTGCCTTTCTTGCTGGAGAGCAGAAAGGTATACAATTATCTAAGAACGAAGTAACGTGGCCAACTTTGTGTGCTTAGCCGTCTAAACATGCGGATAGACATCATTAGCACTTTCCGACTCATAACTAATCTGTATATGTGCACGATCTGTCCCTTTCTGCGTCCCTGACTCCCTGGTATATATACCTTGATGCTTTTCTCGAGGAATTGATATCTAATATTATATATCTAAGCAAGGTTCTTTTTAGTCACACAAAACAAATGTATGAACACTACTAGAAAACAATACATTTGTCCCTGCATATTAGTACCAGATGCATTTTGGCCCGGTACTAAAGGTCAATTTAGTATCGGGCGGTACGCACAGTGTCCTGAGAGTCGAATAGTACCGGCTGAAAACACCACTGGCGTCGAGAGCTAACTATTTAGTACCGGCTGGTGGTTCCAGCCGGTACTAAATGCCACCCAAAATATTTAGTACCGGATAGAATTTACACCCGGTAAAAAAAATACTCTACTAGTACCGGACAAATCCTCCACCCGGTACTAACACACCCAAAAATATATGCCCGGACGAGTGGGCCTTTATCTATTCATCCTCTTCCATTCTCCCTTTTCCCTATCTATTATGTCTTTCCTTCTCCTTCTGTCCTCAATCGAGCAGCCGACCGGAGCAGGCGAGGGAGCTCACCAGGCGAGCGCCCCAGGCCACTCGCGGCCCGGCGGCGGCGGAGGACACGCGTGCGGGCGCGGGCGCGGCCAGGCGGCGGACACGCGCGGGCGGCGGCCGCGCGGAGCTCCTCCGGCGCGGCGACCCCAGCCAGTCGCGGCCACGCGCGCGGGGTGGCATGGCCCGGCGGCGGCGGAGCATGCGGCTGCGGGGAGCTCCTCCGGCGCGGCGCCCCCCGGCCAGTCGCGGCGACGCGCGCGGGTAGGCGTTGCCCGGCGGCGGCGGCGGACACGGTGGATGCGATGCGCGCCGGCGGCGGCGGACATGGTGGATGCGATGCGCGCCGGCGCCGGCGGAGTCGCGGAGATGCGCGCCGGCAGCGGCGGCGGAGATGCGCGCCGGCAACCATGCGACGGCGGCTGGTGGTGGCTCGCTGTATAATTTTTGTTGCAATTTTCCCGCTGTATAATTTTTCTTGCAATTTTTCCCGATGTATAATCTTGAATGTTGTAATCTAAGTGAAGTTTTTCCGGCTTCTCACCCTTTCTACTCTCAGTTTTATTTCCACCCCCATTTGCTCATCTTTTTTCTCTATTCTTGAGGAACAGAGACGAAGCTGACAATGATGGTGGTAAAAAAATGAGAGGAGAGAGAAAGGGGTGAGGACCAGGAGAAGCCATTTAATTTTGTTTGCGCGGAAATTTTTTAGTACTGGTTCGTGTTTTCTGACCGGTACTAAATGTGTGATTTATTACCGGTCAGCCTGACCGGTACTAAATGCAAACACATTTAGTACCGATCAGATGGTACCGGGCCGGGGACCAGTATTAACCGGGTTTCCCGCCCGGTACTAATGGCTATTATTCTAGCAGTGGCAGTATGCTCGTAGAGGATGAGCACCGATCGCTTTCTAAGTGTCGGGTACCACGATTAGGGACACCCTAATCGGGGTACTAAGATCACTTTGAAAACGCAAACACATGTTAGGCGACTGAGCCCACAAAGGCCCACGGCCTGCTTCTCATCCGGAAAAAAGGAAAGGACTCAAAGAAGCCCAGCGTGCGGCCCATTCGCATCCCCCTCGAACCCGTGGGACGATCTCCGCCTCACTCGAGGGTCCCTGTCGAGACCCCTTGACTGTGCCCCGCATCTCCGACTCGCTCGAGGGTAGCGAACCTACCCTCGAGCGGGCAAAACATCTCCACCTCGCTCGAGGCCACCTCTCGGCATAAGGGACAAACGGCCCCGCCACTCAACCACTCGCCGTACGGAGGCATTAAAAGCCAGCCACTCCTCCACGGCTCCCAGGACGGGCAGCGTCGGGCCGCCATTCCCACAGTGGTTGTGACCGGGGTCTCATCCGCCGACTTCAGTCACCGCCCCGCCATACCGGATGCTATAGCAACACTGTGGGACCTGCAACGCGAGAGAAGACAGGCTCGGCACTGCTCCCGATTACTATTCTGCCTACACCGACCGTCCGGATCCGCCTCCCGCTGGGGAAGGGGTCCGGCGACGTCACGTGTCCTTCAGAAAGGGGCGCTCAGCACGCACGCACGGAGTCCCCCGGACCTCCCCCTCGAGGAGTCTGGGACCTCCGCGCGTCCCCCGGACCTCCTAGTGTGCACGCCCGCACTCCGACCAGGGGGTCCGGGGCCGCCGCGCATCCCTCTACCGCCACCGCTGGTGCATACAGGCCTCTAGTCCGCAGGGCCCACCGAACGGCACTGCGCCGTATATAGAAGACCATACATCAGCGACAACCACGCCGCCTGCAGGGGCTGGCAGGACGACCGGCGCAATCTTCGCAGGACCAAGGACGATATCCAGGACACCTGCAACGCCTGACGCCATGCCCTACAGTGTACTTTCTACAGTATCCGACCACTGTACCCCGCGATTCGGGGGAATACGACGACTTCCACGCCCCCACTCATGTGCGCTGCCCCTCCTTGTGACTATAAAAGGAGGAGGCGGGCTACCTTGAGACTGGCTCACTCTCTCACGCTCAGGCACACTCTCTCTCTCAGAGGACGCTCGGACGCTCCCAGACGAGATCCATCATCACTTACGCTCTGGCATCCCTATTCGCCACGTTCAACCCCGCTTCTAGCAGAGACCTGGGAGCTTCTCTCCCTCTCTTGCCTCGCTTGTATCCCCTACTACATGCACTCCGGGTGCAAGATAATACAGTGCCCTCGCACACCCCCTTTGCTGGACGTACGGCCCTGCGGCCGAAACCAGGATAATCCGTGCGTTACTGTGTTGCCTCTTGCATCATCATCTGGGACGAGGAATCACGCAGCATTTACTAGTTGGGATCCGGCCCCCCGGGTCGGGACACCGACAGTTGGCGCTCCAGGTAGGGGCAGCTGCGTGACATTTTTTCTCTCTTGTTCCGATTTTGATCTCCAGGGATGGCGGGCAGATCCAACCCATACCCCATGGGTGTTTCGGATCTGCTCCTAGCGGGATTCATGATCTGGTTCGGGAGTCTCGAGTTCAGAGCGACTGGCAATGGTTACCTCATGCGGCTCCTCTCGCCCAGACGCAACCCCATCACCCCGACTTCACTAGCCCGGCACAACAGGCGTTCGGGTCAGCGTTCGCGACAAGCACGCGCGGAGCGGCGTCGTGCGGCACGCCACAGCTCCCCCACGTGGGTCGAGGCTGGCATGTCGCAACTCAGCATCATGGCCAACGGGGCCACTGTTTCGTCATCACGTGCCTCGGCGCCATCTGCGCCGGCAACATCACCTGTTGCGGCACCAGTGTCTCTCAGGGGGGCTCGACCTCGCCTTCGCCCTTCCCCTTTGGGATGCGCAACACTGCCGCTCGCACCTACACCTCTTCGATCAGCACTAACTTCACCGAGTATGAGGATCTACCGAGTCATCATCTTCTATCGATCTGCAATCTCATCGCATCGTCTCCTGACGAACTCTACGCCGAAACGGCGAGCTCGATCGCCGACGACGTCAACTTCTTCATGAACAACTTCACGGACGAGGAGGCCGAGGACTACTCCGGGGTTTGCGACCAAGACGCTCTCCGCTCTTTCCAGCTGGCGACGGCTTACTGCCTCACCTGCTCTGAAGACTCCAGCGAGGGGGATTTTGATCCTTCCCGGGAGTGCTTCATGGTCCAACTCGCGGACGGGCAAGACGACAACGCCCCGGGTGACGACGGGAATGGCGGGGCGGACGTGCATGCGAATCCACCGGTGGTGCCACCTACAGCCCCTTCTTCTTCTTCAAGCTCGGCGGCGCGGCAAGCACAGCTGGCGCAGCTCAAGGAGCTTCAGGCCAAGCTTGACGAGCAGCGTCAGCAAACTCAGGAGCTGTGCACCGCACTCGAGCAGCAGTGTTCCGCGCGTGGCGCACATGCCCAGGCGGCGGGACGCGTTGCCCGGGAGCGCATCCTGGCGGACGACAACGTCGACAAACCCCCCAAACTGAAGACGGCCGGCAAAAAACTCGTCGCTGCGGCCTATCTACTCCAAGCTATGCCCGAACCTTCGACGCCTTCGGGCCGCAACCTGCGCCGCGAGGCGCAGGAGCTCATCGAGCAAGCTGCCGTGCAGCAGGCCGAGAGTTCTGTGTCTCGTATGCGCTCAAAAGCCCCGGAGCAGCCTGGTGGGACTGCGCACCAGCACCGCGAGGTCTCTGTGCACGCACCACCAGCAGGAAAGGGCAAGGCAGCCGTAGCGCCCGGTGCGAAGGCACCCTCAGTGCACGAGCGCATCGACAGAGTTCCCGTAAGGGAGCAAATCCGTGACACGCGCGGGCATGTCGGTGATGGCGATGCCCGCAACATCATCGACGGTAGGAGGTACACCCCTCGACGGGGTGGACGCTTCGACCCCAAGCACGACAGGGGTGAGTCACCTAAGCCTCCGGGCACCCGTGTGTTCAGCCGGGAAATTCGGACCGCTTCCTTTCCCCCGCGATTTCGACAACCCAGCACCCTCGTCAAGTACTCGGTCGAGACCGACCCTGCAGTCTGGCTCAATGATTACCGCCTAGCGTGCCAGCTAGGCGGCGCGACGGAGGATGTGGTCATCATCCGCAACCTTCCTCTTCACCTTGCCGATGCCACACGAACGTGGCTCGAGCATCTGCCTGCGGATCAGATCCACAACTGGGCCGACTTGGTCCAGATCTTCGTGGGCAATTTCCAGGGCACATACGTGCGCCCTGGGAACTCCTGGGACCTCAAGGGGTGCCGCCAAAAGCCCAACGAGTCCCTGCGCAACTACATGCGACGCTTCTCCAAGCGATGCATCGAGCTCCCCAGCGTCACCCACGTCGAGGTCATCAACGCCTTCCTCGAGGGCACGATGTGCAGGAACCTGGTGCATGAGCTCGTGAGAAGCCGTCCGATCAACACCAACGAGCTGTTCGACGCTGCCACCAACTACGCCGCCGGCGAAGAAGCTGTTGGTGCCATCTTCGACGACAAGCCTAGCAAGCGCAAGGACGATGCGCCCGCGGAGGGCAGCAACGTCAAGCCCAACGCCCCCGCCAAGAAACAGAAGCGGGGGAGGAAGGGAAAAAAGCCGGTCCCACCGAACCAGCGCGGTTCGGGGCAGGCAGAGGACTCCGAGGAGGCCTTCGCTGCTGCCCCGGACCGCAAAGGACCTCGAGGCCCCCTCGAGGCGGTGTTGGCCAGTTCGACGACATGCTTAAGAAGCCGTGCCCTTACCACAAGGGCCCGGTCAACCATACCCTCGAGCAGTGCGAAATGCTCAAGAAGTATTACAACCGCGTCGCGCATCACGACGAAGACAAGAAGAAGGATGCGGGCGACAAAGGTGGAGGTGACGAGTTCCCCCAGTGGAGAACGACAAACATGACATATCGGCAACGCAAGCGTGAGCGCCGGGAAGTTTTCTCCGTCACCAAGGCCACGCCATCCTACCTTGACTGGTCGAAGGACACCATTTCCTTTGGCTGCGAGGACCACCCCGACTACGTCCCGCATCCGGGGCGGTATCCGCTAGTTGTCGATCCCATCATCGGCAACACCCGCTTCTCCAAGGTGCTCATGGACGGAGGCAGCAGCCTCAACATCATGTACGCCCACACCTTGGAGCTCATGGGGATCGGACTGGACAAGCTTCGCCCCAGCAAGTCGCCATTCCATGGCGTTGCGCTGGGGAAGCGCGTCCAACCCCTCGGCCAGATCGATCTGCTTGTATGCTTCGGTACAGCAGTTAACTTCCGCAAAGGAGGTACTCACTTTGGAGGTGGTGGGGTTTCGAGGATCCTATCATGCCATCCTTTGTCGTCCTTGCTACGCCAAGTTCATGGCCATCCCCAACTACACCTACCTCAAGCTCAAGATGCCGGGTCCAAAGGGCGTCATCACCATCGGCTCTTCGTTCGAGCACGCCTACGAATGCGACGTCGAGTGCGTTGAGCGCGCGGAGGCTCAAGCAGAGGACGAGGCTCTCGCAGCCACCCTCGACAAAATGGCAAGCGAGGCCTTGGACTCCACGCACCGACACGCCGGGAGCTTCGAACCCGCCGAGGGTATCAAGAAGGTGCCCCTTGACCCGAGCCACCCCAACGACAAGGCGTTGCAGATTAGCGCCACCCTCGACAGCAAATAGGAAGTGGTGCTCGTCGATTTCCTCCGCGCCAACGCAGACATCTTTGCGTGGAGCCCCTCGGATATGCCTGGCATACCGAGGGAGGTCGCTGAGCACTCCCTTGATGTCCGACCCAACTCCAAGCCGGTGAAGCAGCGCTTGCGACGCTTCGACGAGCTCAAGCGCCGGGCGATCGGCGAGGAGTTGCAGAAACTTCTGGCGGCCGGATTCATCAAGGAGGTATTCCATCCCGAGTGGCTAGCTAATCCAGTATTAGTGAAGAAAAAGAGTGGAAACTGGAGGTTGTGTGTAGATTACACTAGTTTAAATAAGACATGTCCGAAGGTTCCCTTTCCTTTGCCACAAGTTGATCAGATTGTAGATTCTACTGCGGGATGCGAACTTCTATCCTTTCTTGATGCCTACTCCGGTTACCACCAAATCAAGATGAAAGAGTCCAACCAGCTCGCGACTTCTTTTATCACACCTTTCGGCATGTACTGCTACGTTACGATGCCCTTCGGCCTCAGAAATGCCGGAGCTACATACCAGCGGTGTATGCTCCACGTTTTCGGAGAGCATCTCGGGCGCAGCGTAGAGGCATATGTCGATGACATCGTTGTAAAATCCAGGAAGGCGGACGACCTGGTTGCCGATCTCAGGATCACATTCGATTGCCTGCGGGCCAAAGGGGTAAAACTTAACCCCGAGAAGTGCGTGTTCGGGGTGCCTCGAGGTATGCTCTTGGGCTTCATTGTCTCCCAGCGGGGCATCGAACCCAACCCTGACAAAGTCTCGGCCATCACTCGGATGGGACCAATCCGAGACCAAAAGGGGGTACAGACGGTCAAGGGATGCCTAGCGTCCCTTAGCCGGTTCATCTCGCGTCTCGGCGAGAAAAGCTTACCCCTGTATCGACTCTTGAGGAAAACTAAATGCTTCACGTGGACCCCCGAAGCCCAAGAAGCCCTCAAAAGGCTGAAGGCATCGCTCACTCGCGCCCCCATTCTCACACCACCCACGGACGGTGAGCCCCTCTACCTGTACGTAGCTGCGACGACCCAAGTGGTTAGCGCGGTGATCGTGGTCGAAAGACAAGAGGAGGGCCATGCTCTGCCCGTCCAACGGCCGGTGTACTACATCAGTGAAGTGTTGTCTGAAACTAAGACACGCTATCCGCAGATTCAGAAGCTGCTCTACGCTGTGGTTTTGGCTCGGTGCAAGCTGCGCCACTACTTCAAGGCCCATCCCGTCACCGTGGTGTCATATTTTCCTTTGGGAGAGATAGCCAGCAACCGGGAAGCCGAGGGTACAATTGCCAAGTGGTCTGTGGAGCTGATGGGAGAAACTCTCACCTACGCCCCCCGCAAAGCGATCAAGTCCCAAATCTTGGCCGACTTTGTGGCTGAATGGACGGACATTCAGCTACCCCCACCACAAATCTAGGGCGAATGCTGGACTATGTTTTTCGAAGGGTCGGTGATGAAAATCGGCGCCGGTGCCGGCCTCCTCTTCATCTCACCCCTCGGAGAACACATGCGGTACGTGATACGCTTGCATTTCCCTGCTTCGAATAACATGGCAGAGTATGAGGCCCTCCTCGGTGGCCTCCGCATCGCCATCGAGCTCGGCGTCAAATGCCTCGATGCGTGCGGCGACTCTCAACTCGTCATCGACCAAGTGATGAAGGAATCAAGCTACCACGACCCAAAGATGGAGGCGTAATGCAATGCAGTGCGCCACCTCGAATACAAGTTCGACGGCCTAGAGCTCAATCATGTCCCGCGCAAGTACAACGAGGATGCCGATGAATTAGCCAAGATCGCGTCGGGGCGAACCACTGTCCCCCCGAACATCTTCGCTCGCGACATCACCAAGCCCTCTGTCGAGTTCAAGGATCCGACGGAGCCAGGCCCCTCGTCCGCTGGGCCCTCCGGCGGGAACCCCCCGGCGGACGACGTCGAGCCCATGGACATTGACTTCGGGACTACCTCCGCGGATGAGGCCGAGGCAATGGAAGTTGATGAGGCCCCCACTTCGCATGATTGGCGCGTCCAGTATCTCGACTGGATGATTCGAATGGTCTTACCCTCGAACCATGCTCAGGCACGGCGCCTCGCCAGGCGGGCCAAGTCCTTCATCCTAATCGACAACGTGCTATACAAGAGCAGTCCCTCGGGCGTCATGCAGCGATGCATCCCCGTCCCCGAGGGCAAGGAGCTGATCCGCGACATCCACGCCGGCATCTGCGGCCATCACGTTGCGCCGCGCACCCTCGTGGGTAACGTGTTTCGGCAAGGTTTCTATTGGCCCACCGCGGTCGCCGACGCCACTGACGTCGTGCGGACCTGCGAGGGTTGCCAGTTCTACGCTCGAAAGATACACCTCCCGGCCCATGCTCTGCAGACCATCCCCATCACGTGGCTGTTTGCCGTGTGGGGACTGGACTTCGTCGGTCCGCTGCAGAAGGCGCCCGGGGGCTTCACCCACTTGCTGGTGGCGGTCGACAAATTCTCCAAGTGGATCGAGGCTCGACCCATCAGCAAGATCAAATCCGAGCAAGCGGTTTTGTTCTTCACCGACATCGTCTTCAGGTTCGGGGACCCGAATTCGATCATCACCGACAATGGCACCCAATTCACAGGCAAGAAGTTCTTGACGTTCTGCGACGATTTCCACATACGTGTGGACTGGTCGGCTGTGGCACACCCACAGACAAATGGGGAAGTGGAGCATGCCAATGGCATGATCCTCCAAGGACTGAAGCCAAGGATCTTCAACAAGTTGAACAAGTTCGGCCGGAGGTGGCTCACGGAGCTACCCTCGGTCATTTGGAGCCTGAGGACAACCCCAAGCAGAGCCACAGGCTTTTCCCCATTCTTCCTCGTCTATGGTGCCAAAGCCATACTCCCCACTGACTTGGAGTACGGATCGCCAAGGCTCAAGGCATACCAAGAGCAACAAAACCAGCGAGCTCGCGAAGACTCGCTGGACCAAGTGGACAAGGCTCGAGACGTGGCGCTCCTCCACTCTGCGCGCTACCAGCAGTCCTTACGAAGGTATCAAGCGCAGAGGGTCCGGCGTCGAGACCTCAACGAAGGGGCCTTGGTGCTGAGGCTTTGACAAGACAGCAGGGGCCGCCACAAGCTCTCACCACCATGGGAAGGACCGTACATAATCATCGAGGTGCTCAAACCCGGCACGTACAAGCTGGCAAACGACAAAGGCGAAGTCCTCACCAACGCTTGGAACATACAACAGCTACGTCGCTTCTATCCTTAGAATTTCAAACTTTTCGTACATTGTTTGTGTCCGCATTTTCAATTTCCCGAAATAATAAAGAAGTACGATTTGCTTGTTTATGTTTGGGAACCTTCCGGACCCTTGAGGGCTCGGATGCGCATGAACATTGAGGTACGCTTGGCTTTACCCTCGGCAAAGCCAAGCCTCCCTCGGGGGCTACTACGGGGGTAACCCCCGAACGTCCCCAAAAAATCACCAATGTTTTTTTGAAATATTTCCGTCTCGCCCCTAAGTTTCTCGTATCCTTGGAAAAAACGGACGCGAGGCGTAAGCAACTACGGTACGGGGCCGGCCGAGTCGTGGGGCCGCATACGCCTCCGGGATACGGCACCCCCTCACCACCCTACGCCTACGTTGCTTATGAACGCAAAATTCCTCGCAGACATTTATCTAAGTCGCATACGAGAACATGGAAATAAAGTAAAGAAACATAGGCTCGAACACACAAGGCCTCGATGGGCCACACAGTCGATTCAACAAAAATCTCTTATACTCATAAGGTACGATTACAAAGTGCGACTACAATAATCACTAATCCATTACACGGGCTTCGAGGCCCAGTTTTCCTACAGGCTACCATCCCCCCTTGCGGGTCTTCAGTGGCATCGAACTCGGCGATGGGAGGGATGTCTGCCTCGAGCTTCTTGGCGAGGGCGGTGGCGAACTCCTCCGCGGCTGCGTCGGCTTCGTCCATGATGGCCGACGCGGCGTCCGCATCAGCATCATCGGGAACGACGTACCCCGACGACACCCTCTGGAGATCCATGAGGTAGTGTGTCGAGGCCACGGCGAGGGCCTGCAGGACACCGAGACGGAAGGTGCTCTTGGCGTGTTCGGCAATCCGGCCGCCTAGCACGCACAGGCGGCTGATCACCGAACTGCCCGAGACAGCACCCTCCCCGTCGAGCTCTTGACACACGCTGATGGTGGTTTGCTCCAGCTCAGAAAACTCCATCTGTGCCACCATGAGCGTAGTGTGGACCGCTTCCTTTGCCGCGGACTCGTCCGCCACTTTCTGCCTCAGCTCTGGACAAAGGAAATCAATGTAAGCTACGAAAAGATACAAATCGACGAAAACTCGAAGGTACCCACCGGTGATGTTCCTCTGTGCCTCCTCCTTCTGGGTCCGAGCGGCCTCTTCGAGCGAGGACAAGGAGGCTTCCTTCTCCCTAAGAGCGGCCCCCACGTTCTGGAGGGCCACCTCCTTCCCCTCGAGGGCCTCGCCCATTTCCCGGAGGGTCCCGGTGAGCGCAGCTACGGCCACCTCCTTGTGGAGAAGCTCGGTCTTTTGCTGCTCGAGCGATGCCCCGAGGCGCTGAAGCTCGGCGCTCTGCGCCTCGGCTTCCCGAGTCTTCTCCTCGAGCACCGTCCGGAGGCGTTGTAGCTCGGCAGCTTGCGCCTTGGCCTCCCAGGCCTTCTGCTCCGCTGCCGCCCTCTAGACGTCCCGCTGACCGGCAACCTGCGCCAGTTCCTCCTCCAGCGCCTGCTGACACGCTCCCAGATCCGACATTCTCGTGTTGGCCTCGATGTTCTTGAGCACCAGCTCGGCGTTGTGCTGGCCGAGCTGGCTCATCTGGGAGTACATCCAGGTCATCTCGGCGCTCTTATCGCGCGAGATGTCCCTCAGCCGCTGCAAGAGGAAGGGCATGGGTGAAGACGCGTTAAAGTTAAACCGAATCCGAGCAATTTTCGAGGGAATATTTACCTGGCTGACCTGGTAATCCGCATTCTGATGGAGCTGGAAGGCGCGGTCAAGGGCTTGCAAGATCTCGCGATCAACGCTCATCTACGCGTTCTAGGCCTCCTCCTCCTCTTGCTCCTTGCGGAGAAACTCCGAGGGGGGCCCAGACGGGACGATCGCCCCGTGATGGGGCCCCTCGGACATCCCCACCTCGAGCACACCCGCACTGGCCGATGCGAACTCGGCAATGTGCGTGGCGGCGCTTGCCGCAGCAGCGGGGTCGATGTCCATCGAGTCCCCGTATTCTTCAATGCCGTCCGGCAGCTCCACCACCACCGCCGCGCTCCCTTGCGCCATTGGCGCGGGCAACACCACGACGGTGCCCTCGTCCCGGGCCTCGGTGGGCTCCGAGACGGGGGCTCCTTCCACCCCTGGCGCCTCTTGCGCCGTCTCTTCCTCTGCGACGCCCTCGCCCTCGGCCCTCGGGGGCTCGAGGACGAGGGTCTCCTCCTCTGTTTGGTCGGCAGGGCGCTCCTGCGCGCCCCCGCCGGTCTCTCCTCCTGTGTCCGGTCGGGCGGCGCTAGCCGCATTGCCCTGACCGGCCTCGACTTCAGTAACTACCAGGGCACAGCCGTCCACGCCACCCCGACCGGTCTCCTCGGCGTCGGCAGCCTGAGCGGCTGCTTCGGCACCGCTCTGGCCGGCGTCGCCCTCCTCCTCCTGTGCCCGAGCTTGTTGCGCCACCTGGGCCCCTCGAGCCATGGCCTCCCGTAGCTTCGTGGCCGCCGCCTCGAGGTCCACGGCAGGCAGGGGTTGCGGCGCCGTGTGTGGCGTGCTGCGTGCCCCGGTCTTAAGGGCCTTAGCCGGGGCAAGCCGCACCGCATCCTTGGCGACGGCCCCGGGGCTGAAAATCGAGGAACTCAAGTTGAGGACAACAGGATCGAGGAATCCACCAAATACGCAACAAAAACGAAACCCAAGTTTACTTACCCGGATCGAGCGCTCATGCTTCGCTTCCTCGTGGCGCTTCTTCGGGCCCGAGGCACCATACCGCGCCCTCGAAGATTGCCCCGAGGGCGCCCCCCTCGTGCCGGCCTGGAGACTCGAGGCTGCCGGCGCGGAAGACTCCGCGCCCGCCGCAGCCTCGTTGCCACGGATCAGCACCTGGGGCGCGGGCGTCTCCTCACCGATTGCCAGAGGCGACGGCTCCCGCTCCGCACCCTTGAGGGATGGGCCTGATGATGGCTCCGCCACGACCCTCGTCTCTTCTGTCGCTGCCGGCTCCCCCTCGTCATCATCCCACAGGTAGAACGGTGGGGGACTCGCAACCTCTGCCGCCTCATCGCCCCTCAGAGTGTGGTCCTCGGCGCCCGAGGCCTCCTCCTCGTCCTCCTACGAGGACTAGGGCATGGCGGGCCGCGTATTCCCCTCCACGCGAGCAAGCTTGCATGCCTTGTCATGCTTCGCTTTCCTTTTTCTCTTCCTCTCAACCTTCGCCTCTGCCGCGTCCTTCCGCCTTTTCATCTTCTCTGCGTGGAGACGGTTGATCAGGCGTTGTTCCGGGACCGGGGGCTTCGAGGTGCCGCACCTCAACCCCTGCAAAGCACGTCCGAGATGGAGTCAGGAAAAGGGGGCTACACAACACACAGCGGGCTCGAAATTAAAACTTACCAGAGAAATGTACCCCGTCTCGGGGCGCATCTTGATCCTCCAAAGATCCTCGGGATTTTGGGGGAACTCCAACACCGCATACTTTTCTCTCCGGGCGGCGGTGTTGCGGGAAAGCAGCTTGAACGATGTCCTCGAGCCCTCCACCTGGCTCCCGGGGGTGAGCTGGAAAATCGGCAGGGCCCTCTCCACGAGAGGGATCACCCTCTGCCGGTGGAAGTTCGCGATGACGGCTGCCGCCGTCAACCCCTTCCTCGCCAGGTGCGCCAGCGCGTCGGTGAGGACTTCGAGCTTGTCCTGTTGCGCTGGGGGCGACACCCCCCAATCCCACTTCACTGGTCGCTCCCGGAGCACCCTATTGGTGAACGCCGGGAGCGCGCTACGGTAGTTCTGAAGGTAGAACCACCCTCGGCTCCACCCGGCGTTGTTTGTCGTCATCTTGCTGTGGATGTAGAGGTTCCTCCGGGAGTGATGCACGTGGAACGTCAGGCCGCCGGCGCGCGCGAACCGTCTCGGTTAGCCCCGGCCGCTCTCGACGAAGAGTTCGCCGCGGAACAGGTGGATCCAGAGATCCCAGTGCACCTCTATCCCAAGGTACCCCTCGCAGACGGCGACGAAGACCGCCTCCTGCGAGATGGCGTTGTGGCTGAAGTTGTGCAGCTCCGCTCCGTAATAGTCGCACAACGCCCTCATAAATCTGCTGACGGGGACACCGAAGCCTCGCTCGTGAAGGCGCACGAACTCACGACATAGCCTTGCAGGGGCTTCGGCTCGGTCTCATCCGAATGCGGGGAAATCCACGCCGGCGCCCCCGAGTCGGTGATCCGCGGCAGCAGCCGGTCGGCGACCAACTGCTCCAGGACCGCCACGGTGGCGGAGGACTTCCCCCATGGCAAAGGCTCCTGGATGTCCAACATTCCTTCAATTCGAGGGGGAATGTGGGAGTGAAGGCTCTGGGATGGCTAAGGTGCGCTTTCTCTCCCTCTCCTTCCTCTTCCTCCTTTCGCTCTTGGCTACGGGCTCAGGATGCAGGGGAGGCGGGGAAGGCAAAGTGGGATGGAGGCAAATAGCCAGGTGAGGCCAAACAACCCCCTTCTCTTCGTTTTTATTCACCACGACGGGCGGACTTTCCGCCACGACCCAAATCTACCGCATTGAATACGGTATAGTTCGCTGTCGCTGACGGCTGGGCCCCACGACCGCGGAGTCTCCCACGCCCGCACGCGGCAATAACTGCAGCATGGTAACCGGCGGGCGCGGAGTGACTGTCGCACTGTCCCATCCGCCAGCCGCCGCCCACGCCGCTTCACCTACTCGAGGCTGTCGCCTGAAAAGGCGCGCCCACACCGCACCGCACAAATCGGGCCACGTCGCCCACCACCAGCGGGAGACCCGCGCGCGTGACTCACGACTCTGCGTCGTTTTCGAATCAAGACGGAATATTCCTTCAGGGGTCCCTTTACCCTCGAAGGAATCACATTTCGATGCCTTACTGATCAGGGGTTCAAAGCCTGGCCTTTCGTAGGTTCGACAGGCGCCCCAGATCACCAGAGTCAGGGACTGTAGGGATGTGCCATACAAGCTACCCTCGAACGCAGAGTTCAAGACATCCTACGCAGTGTTCAAGGCCAGTCGAGGGTGCCTAGAAGGGGATCCCATCGAGGGAGAACATCGAGCCCTCGGACCCTATCGAATGGGTCCGAGCACGCCTAGCGAACCTTCGCGAGTGCTTTATGTGACGTGTCTATGGACCACGAGCCGACCCTTATCGAACGGGGCACGGACATCCGCTTGAACTACCCGCTAATAGCTCATCGAAGCAGCCATTGCTTGCGGCCCGGGCATGGGTAGCACGGTGCGCTTCACCCCTCCTCCCTGCAGAAGGGCGACGAGGGTCGTAATCAAAGTCGAGGGTTCCCCTGAACGCCTTCACGCAGGCTTGGGCTCGGGGGCTCCTCGCACACCACGGTTCCGATCTCACCCTCAAATAAGTCGACGACTCCCAACTACGAAGCTCCACGTGTGTAACCAAATCCTCCGCTATTTACGTGCGCTCTCCCGACGGATATGCTGAATGCCGGGTCATCGTTCCAGCACTGAGAATACCGAGGCCGGCTGAAAGAGTGCCGATGCCTGCTGAAAGACGTTGGACGGCCACCCCGGTGAGGCAACCCAGTGGGACAACATTTATTGCCCTTGGATGAGCACAAACTCTCCTCCAAGGCCTCGGGGGCTACACCCGCGGGTGCGCTGACGCGCCCCCGCGAAGGAGACTTCACGCATTTTCGAGGGTCCTAACTCTCTGAACACCCCTATACCCTCGATTATCCTCCCCGTATAAGAGAAAGGGGACTTTATTGCTCAAATACAAATAAAGATTACAAAGGGTTACCGGCACGAAGCCGTCGAAAGATACAAACACATTGCCACCTACGTGGCAATTTTCCCTGTCTTGGGGAGGAACGGGTGACGAAGAAAGGCACCGAGTCCCTGGCTGACGCAACGGCCAGGCTACTAGGGATGCGAGGAGCAGCCCCCAGGCCGCACGGGTCCAGCGGGATGCTCTCTTCGCAAGCCTTCTTCTAGCGTCTCCTCCACCGAAGACTACGCGGGGGGTCGAGCTGGCGGACAGCACCCTTCGCACCGTCTCCCCGAGAGCAACCTTGTTGCCGGGGGGGACGATGCGAAGAATAGCCACTGGACCTGGCGCCAGCGCCACGGTCAGGCGTCTCCATCCCCCTTCAGGCTAGGGGACATCGCAGGAGCAGGACCCCACGGGCCCAATGCTCTTCTGCGGATCCCACTTAAGCTGAGGGGTGGTGCGCACGCCCACTCCGGTCTTCCCCCACCGCTCGCAAGCATTCTTCTGGCACCAAGGCCTAAAAAAGCCAGGCCACCCCATCTGGGGGCCGGCCACGAAAGGCTAAAGAAAACATTAAGACTTGGGTAATGCTAGAAGACAGAGCTGGGAGGTTGGAGAGGAAAGGGAACCCCATGACCCCTATTTATAGCCGCGTCGGGCTCCAAGCTTCAGGCCTGTCAAAGGGCAAGGGTTTGGACTGCCCGCGATGACGTGCCACTCCACGAGCAAAGGATGTCCTCGGTTACTGCATCGAGACGCGACTGAACGAAATAAAGCGAAGCTGAGCCCCTGGACGCTAGGCGGCACAGCATCGGCTCAGGCCGACCGCCCTCGAACGGCACGCCGCAAGGCAACCAGGGAAGGCAGGGCCCAGGCCCTGAGTGCGGGATAGCGCGACGAAAGCACCAGCTGCCTAGCAGCAGGCGCCGTCGTCACCCTGGCCCCCCTCAACACGCGGACACGTCTTGTCCTTGAAAACAAACAAACAAAGAGGCGCGCGCCTCGAAGTACTTCCCCCGTGCGTGCACTACCCCGACCGGCGTGTTCCGACATCCGCCAGGCTGGCGCTCCGGTGCGTCTGGCGGGTGCGTGGCATTGACTGATCACGTCAAGGGGGAAATCGCCGAATCACCCTTTGGCCGAATCCATTGACTCGACCAAAGCCTCGGGGGCTACTATCGGGTACCACGATTAGGGACACCCTAATCGGGGTACTAAGATCACTTTGAAAACACAAACACATGTTAGGCGACTGAGCCCACGAAGGCCCACGGCCTGCTTCCCATCCGGAAAAAAGGAAAGGACTCAAAGAAGCCCAGCGTGCGGCCCATTCGCATCCCTCTCGAACCCATGGGATGATCTCTGCCTCGCTCGAGGGTCCCTGTCGAGACCCCTCGACTGCGCCCCGCATCTCCGACTCGCTCGAGGGTAGCGAACCTACCCTCGAGCAGGCAAAACATCTCCGCCTCGCTCGAGGCCACCTCTCGGCATAAGGGACAAACGGCCCCGCCGCTCAACCACTCGCCGTACGGAGGCATTAAAAGCTAGCCACTCCTCCACGGCTCCCAGGACGGGCGGCGTCGGGCCGCCATTCCCACAGTGGATGTGACCGGGGTCTCATCCGCCGACTTCAATCACCGCCCTGCCATACCGGATGCTGTAGCAACACTGTAGGACCTGCAACGCGAGACAAGACAGGCTCGGCACTGCTCCCGATTACTATTCTGCCTACACCGACCGTCCGGACCCGCCTCCTGCTGGGAAAGGGGTCCAGCGACGTCACGTGTCCTTCAAAAAGGGGCGCTCAGCACGCACGGACGGAGTCCCCCGGACCTCCCCCCTCGAGGAGTCTGGGACCTCCGCGTGTCCCCCGGACCTCCTAGTGTGCACGCCCGCACTCCGACCAGGGGGTCCGGGGCCGCCGCGCGTCCCGCTACCGCCACCGCTGGTGCATACACGCCACCGCGCCGTATATAGAAGACCATACATCAGTGACGACCACGCCGCCTGTAGGGGCTGGCAGGACGACCGGCGCAATCTTCGCAGGACCAAGGACGATATCCAGGACACCTGCCACGTCTGACGCCATGCCCTATAGTGTACTTTCTACAGTATCCGACCACTGTACCCCGCGATTCGGGGGAATACGACGACTTTCATGCCCCTACTCATATGCGCCACCCCTCCTTGTGACTATAAAAGGAGGAGGCGGGCTACCTTGAGACTGGCTCACTCTCTCACGCTCAGACACACTCTCTCTCTCTCTCAGAGGACGCTCGGACGCTCCCAGACGAGATCCATCATCACTTACGCTCTGGCATCCCTATTCGCCATGTTCAACCCCGCTTCTAGCAGAGACCTGGGAGCTTCTCTCCCTCTCTCGCCTCGCTTGTATCCCCTACTACAAGCACTCCGGGTGCAAGATAATACAGTGCCCTCGCACACCCCCTTTGCTGGACGTACGGCCCCGCGGCCGGAACCAGGATAAACCGTGCGTTACTGTGTTGCCTCTTGCATCATCATCTGGGACGAGAAATCACGCAACATTTACTAGTTGGCATCCGGCCCCCGGGTCGGGACACCGACACTAAGCAAATCCATCCGAGGCCCTGTTTGTTTTACATTTTCTACTGGCGCTGCAAAAAGAATTTTGCATGCATGATGTCCTAAACAAAGTTTATTTGCATTTTTTTTACAGATGGGTGCAATTTTACGCGACGAATATAATGACAGTAATTAATTCATAATTGGCTACATTGATGTTACAATAATTATTCTCTAATCGTGTGGTCAAAGACTTCATTAAATTCGTCTCGTGAAGTAGCGCAGGGGTTGTGAAGTTAGTTTTGTGAACTGACTTTATTTAATACCTCTAATTAATAGTCAAAATTTGCTACAGTAGCTTGTGCTAATCAAAACTTATGCTACTTAAGCCAAACAAGGCCCGAATATGGCCGTCTATCTTTTGGTTTCATAGTGTAAAACAGTGATCTCCCGTGCTCCTATTTCTGGCCACATCTCTCGTCTGGTGGGCCTCCCTTGTAAGTATTTCGTCGGTCGCGATTGCCGGTGGACAATCTGAGGCAGCAGACCTTGCAGCAAATGCGGCGGCTCCTGACCACCCGGCAGGCGGCGCGGTGCTTCCTCTCCGTCGGCGAGTACCGCCGCCGCCTGCGCGCCCTCAGCTCCGTCTGGGCTTCCCGTCCCCGCGAGTAAGACTACCGACCTGTCTAGCTCAGTCATGAACTCGATCAGCGTTCGGCACGTCAGTCTCATCCTTGGCAATGGCACTGCCTTCTCGGCATGCAGGAGCTTCGTTGCGGCAGCGGAGAACGCCAGCCCTACAGGGACGCCCGGGCAAGCCATCCATCCGTAGAGCAACCACACATCCAGTTCTCCGGCCGGCTTCTGATTTTCTGAAGGTTCCCTTCCCTGCCTCTCCGGTAGCAGGGCGCGGATTCTGCCGTCGTCTGGGCCGGCGAGGGGGCAGATTGTGATAATGCTTTGCTTTGCTTTGCTCTGCTCTGTGGTTCACATAGTATTCGGTGGCATCACTTCGGAAAGAATATAGAGAGAGCTGTGATCTTGCTTTGGCTTGCTTTTGTTCTTCGGCTCGTTCGGCTGGCTGGTGGCTGGTAGCTGGGCTGATTTGGCGTGAGAGAAAAATACTGTTGGATGGCTGGCTGGCTGGTGGCTGGGCTGATTTTACGTGAGAGAAAAACACTGTGCTGGCTGGCTGAACCAGCCAGCCGAACAAGGCCTCTTGAACTGCGCCAAAGGCTTCCGCTTTCGCAAAAAAAAAAAAAAAGCGCCAAAGCGAGACGGAGATTAAAGAAAAGCAGAGACGTGCTGCGCTCGGCGCCTGATGTGTTCTGCTGGTAGAAGTTCAAGTTCCGTTCCGGGAGGATTATTAAACAAACAATCTGAGAGCGTGACCGCCCAGGCCGCACCAACGAACCATATCCGTTTGACCGTTTCGCGGAACATCGAACAGGATTTGCCTAATCTAAACAGGCGGTGTCGATTTAGAAAACGATGATCGGCGATGATCGAGTAGTTTAGTTTGCATTTGCCCTTCTTTTCTTTGCCGGTGTGCGACGGTGGTGCGCGACGTGTCGAAGGGAGCGCGGCTTTTTGTTGCACGCTTCGCACCTGGTGATGGAGAAAGCGTGAGGGTGCGCGGCGACCGAACAGAAAGAACCCGCTGGCCTAATCCCAGCAGGTCGGCACGCAAACGGTACACTTCGAAAGTTCGAATTGTGACCCAGCGTTTTCTTTCTTCTTTCTTTGCTTCGACGGGAAAGTGTGACCCAAGTCAAGGTATATATATATATGAAGGCGAAGTATGTAAGAAATTAACCAACCAAGCGTGATGCAAGCTGCAGGCTGCAAGAGTTGTCATGTCAGATTTGTGACAAGTTTTCTGTGTTATTAGTCACGCTCTAATGCGTGCTTTCATGGCTTCCTGCGTGTGTGGCGTTGATCAGGAATTAGCTTTTCCTTCTTTTTAATCCTCTTATCAGGGAGGGAGAGGGAGAGGGAGAGAGAGAGACATTGCCACGGCTCACGAATCCTACGAAGCTGCGACATCTACCGGCCTGTTTTCAAGCTGGGCTGTTGATCCAAGACCGTGGCCCCTTCCCAGCTCCCGCTACAACCCACACAAGCAAGAAAGGGCCAAGCCACCGTGCCCAACAACCCTATGAGCCCAACAACAAAATACAGACCAGCCCAACAACCAATCATAAGAAAATGTTCTAGAAAATGTAATGTTAAATGTGATATTACAACCGAACATGCGGGGACGTAGGTATAATGTTACCTGTCATTTGAAGGAGCCATTCGCGTAATCTTCAGGTTGTGCTATGTCTGAACCGGAAAAATGCAACTCCTAACATGCGGTACTCCCTCCGCCTCCAAAACAAGTACAACTCTTACTTTCCAAAAAATCAAACAATTTCAAATTTGATCAGATTATATAAAAGGTTACTAACACTTATATCACTAAATTTATTATGAAAATATATTATATAATTGATTTAATGATATTTATTGTGTTACATAATATTATGGGAAATTTGTCTGTGGCACATCCTCAAATGGTGATTTTGTGCACAGCACGCTCCATTCTTTGATTTTGTGCACAGCACACTGTGATTTTGTATTTTTGTCTCCAACACACCGCAGCACATAAAAGGACTTCTTTGCCCTTGCAAAAACTGGGCTCACCTGTCAGCTCTCTCACTCTCCTCCTTCTGCCGGAGCTGCAGCTGCCCACGCCACCGGGCTGCCCCTGCTCCGGGCGCGGCTGAGCACCCGAGGCGGCTCCGTCCACCGCTGCCGCCCGCGGATCCGCCATGGGAAGGGGAGGGACTGGGAGGAGGCGGATCCACGCCGCCGGCCCCTGCGCTGGCTCGCCTGCTCCAGCTCCGCCTGGCGGCCGGCGCGTGGGTCAGCTCCATGTGGGGAGCTGGAGCTCCGGCGGGCGCGGGCCTCCCTGCTTCGCCACCGAAGCCGGCGCGTGAGGGAGCGGAGAGGGGCGATGCGCTCGTGGCCATGCGCTCGCCGGCGCCACAAAGAGGGGGCCCTGCAGGCCGGGGAGGATGAGGAGCTCGCGGGGCCCTGCACGCCGCCCCGAGCTTTGCCGACTTCCCGGGCGGCCGTCCGCCGCCGGCGAGGGAGAGGATAGAGGGGGGCACCGTCCGTCCACCCGCTGCTCCACCCTACCCGCTGCCCCGGCGAGCTCCAAGACCGGCGTGCCTCGCGGGGAGAGGGAGCAGAGGAGGGGCGGCGCGGCCCTGCGGCTCGCTGGAGGTCGCCGGGGGCCTGCCTCGCCGAGCACCGTGCTCACCTCGCCTGCCTTGCCGCGTGCCGCTCCTACCGAGGCCCCGCCACGCCCGCACCTTGTTCAGAGGGGAAGGAGGAAGAAGGTGAGGGAGAGAGCTAACGGGTGAGCCCAGTTTTTGCATGGGCAAAGAAGTCATTTTATGTGATGCGGTGTGTTGGAGACAAAAACATAAAATCACAGTGTGCTGTGCACAAAATCAAAAAATGGAGTGTGATGTGCACAAAATCACCATTTGGGGATGTGCCAGACAAATTTCCATAATTGTTTCTGTCAAAAACTAATTGTTTTTGTCGCCACCTCCGCACGTACCCGTCCGTATACCCACCCATAGTTTCAGTTTCCAAACTGGACCGGCCACCACGGCCCGTTCGCCACGCGGCCCGCGCCGCATGCCGCCACGGCCTCCTCGCCCTCCCGCCGCTCGGCGCCGCACACCGCCACGGCCTCCTCCCCATCCTGTCGCTCGGCGCCGCACGTCGCCACGGCCTGCACCCCCTCCTGGCGCTCGCCGCGCGACCGATGGCGTTCGCCGGCCTCCCCCCTCCTGCCGCTCGCTGTGCGCCCGATGGCGCTCGCCGCCGCATCGGCCTCCTCCCTCTTCCGCCGTCGCCCGGCCTTGCGGCACGGCACTGCAGTCTCCGACGAGGACGGTCCGTCGACGCAGCATGATCCGCGCGTGCTCAGGTGGCTACTCTCCGAGGGGCTGGCCGCCAGCGCCGACGAGGACGGCCGAGCGGTGCAGCAGGAGCCCGCGGCCTGGACCGTCGCGATGGAGCGGTGGTTCGCGTGGATAGACGTCGAGGTCACCTCCGCCGGTGAGTGCGCCAGCTGTCAGGCCCGACGAGCAGAGCGGAGCGCATCGAGGACGCGCCGCCTGGATCGGCGCCGGGGTCGGCGTGGGGCGTCGCGGTGGTCTTCGCGCGGGTGTGGAGCAACGAGGCGCAGCTGCTGCCGTTCGTCAAGCTGTACGCCTTTCTCGGGTGGCACTTGCTGCTGGAGTACCAGTGGATTCGACTCGTGGAATCATGCTCTTCCGCCGCTCATCCGCTGCTAGCGCCCGCGCAGCTCCGCTTCACGCCGACCGCACCCTGGCTCCGCTCCGCATCGGCTCCCTGCTCGCGCTCAGCTTGTGGGCTTGTGGCCTGCACAGGAGGGAGCTAGAGGAGGATGCCCGGATGTCGTGCGGTGGGAGCGATGCTAATGGGTACCCGAAACTCGAAACTCGATGGGTTTTTACTTTATTAGGATACGGGTTTGGGTTAACTTTTAGACCCGTGAATTTATTAATGGGCACAAAATTCTATCCATTGGGTTTATGGGCATGGATTTGTTCCTGTAATATCCGAACCCGTGAACCCATGGGTTTTTTAAACCCGATTCAACATAGAGCAATGTCATTTTATTTCGTGAGTTTATAACAAATATAACATCCCTTTTCCCTCAATTCATATTTTAGTGAACCCTTAAGTGGTAGTGAACATAGATTTCTTACTCATAATACGTGACAAATGATGTTTAGTTTGTTAGTGAACATAGATTTTTACTCATAATACGCTACAAATGATGCTTATTATGTTAAATTTATTGATCATAAAAAAATTTGTATAGTAAAGTGTAGACCCACGGGTAACCCGTGGGTACCCGCTAACCCGATGAGTTTGGGTTTGGGCAAAATTCTAAACCCGTCACGGGTATAAGTTTTTCAATGGGTTCAAATATTTTTCATGGGTTTGGGTTTGGTACGGCAAAACCCGATAGATTTAGACCCATTACCATCCCTATGCGGTGGGGGAGGCGAGAGGGGACCAGGGCCGGCTCATAGTATTCAATGGCCTCAGGGCGAGCCCGATACTATGGGCCCTTTAGCCCAACTATTTTTATTTGTGATGAAAAATAGAAATTAATCAATAATAATATCAATATTACAAACTAAAATGACATAATATAAAATTAGAAATATCTGCAACCTGCTAGAGCGCTAGTGTTAGCGCCAAGGTAGCAAATGCTCGCGCAGGCCGTGGTGCCACAACATCAGTCGGCCTGTGCATGAGTGCGTCGGACTCCGGTCTCCGGTGTCGGTGTCTGGTGGAGAAGGAGAACACCCGATGCCGGCCCCGGGCAAAAGCAGATGAAAACGAAACGGCGAACTTCGAGTTGCGATCGCGGTGCGGAAGGGCGGAAGTTCAGAAGACCAGGCGCTACTCGGACCCGAGTGGATGTTAGTCAAGATGGGCCGAAAATAAGAAGTTAGGTTGGTCTAATATATCAACTCATGGTAAATATAAAAAAATTGAAATATTTTTTTAATATGGAATAATTTTTATATTGCTAGAACAACAAATTGTTTCAGCATATGTGTGGTAGTTTGACTGCCAGTCACACATGTGACTCCTAATATTTACAAGAAGGTCTGCGTGCCCAGCTACGTGTCTAACTGCTTGCTCGTATACTTCGAGTTGGACTAAACAATACTACCTACAACATACTAGATGTTAGCCCCCCCCCCCCTCCCCCGTGGCCCCGGGCCGTCGCCCCGGTTGCCCTCCCCCTTAGCCGGCCCTGGAGGAGACACTCGCACTCTCTGCTCTGCGAAAGTGTAGAGAATAGAGTAGGTAGCCCGGGAGCCAGAGGGAGAGAAGTGTGTGCAAGAGAGTGCCGAGTGATGATCGAAATATTTTTTTTATGAGAAAGAGAGAAGATAAGTGTGAAAGAGAGAATTAGAAGAGATACATAGAGATTAGAGATAGATGATAGAGAAATACGGTGGTCCAAAATCTAATAGAGTAAATAAAACTGGTGATAAACTATTGTTATTTCGAATGTTGGGTCGTTCCATAGTTGAATACATATAGTGATAAACTAAGAGTTCAATAAATGTCCTGGTTCCATAATTATTAGGATAAATTAAAAAGCTCTTTTATTGTATCAGTGTTTGCTAATGCAGCAAAGTTATTGTTTTGTTCAGAAAGTTGAAGTGGTGATTTTGATAAGAATCAATACTACTTCATAGCACAAAGGTCGGATTATTGCTTTGCTCAACCTCTTGACCAACAGTCTATAATCTTTCTAAATACCTTTATTTTTCACGTGCCTTCGCGACATGCCATTGTCCACATCAAAAATGTATTATGCTCTTGTGCTTTGCCTGTGACGCATTGCTTGTGAGACAGTAATTACCTCTATTTATTTCTTCAAAATCGAAAACATCAAAGTAGAAACTATTTAGATTTTACCTAGAGAATCTTTAAATAATCATTAATTTCACGTTATGTTATGAAAGATATTTTTAAGTTTTAACTTATTCACTTAAATGAGGTCACCACAGCTCATGATATTATTTTTTAATTATTATTGTTATCATCAATCATATTAATATAAGAGCACGTGCGGCACGCACGGGCCACCTTGCTAGTAAATCTTAAGGATTGTCAACCGTGCTCGTGCTCCTCCTCATCTGCCCGAGTTATTACATCACAAGGAAAAACATCACACTCGTCGGTGGGTGTTGTTTTGATTTTATATTATTAAGAAGAACTTAGTCAGAAGATCTAAAACGAACTTGGTCAGATCTCTGAGTAGCTCGTGTAGAGAAGGCGGGGATTTTTAAGGCTTGCTTGAGCAGTGGGCTGGGTTCCGGGGCGGGGCACCGATGCTCTCTTGAAAGTTCACAGAGGGCTAATACAGTTTCGGCTCTGCCTCCTCTGGTGGAGTGGCTTCTTGGATGCAGCGGCGGGCCTAGAACTTCAAATTTAGATATTCAAAAGTTCAAGATGCAAAGCAAAATGACTATTTTATACTAATTATTAATATATATATATTTAGTTATACCTTTAAATACTATAGATTAGCAAAAATAATTGGTATTCAATGAATACTATTGAAGACCAATTAGGCCCGCCCCTGCTTGGATGGAGTTAGAACTGTTTTGAAAAATATTTGGCAAAACAATTTCTCTTTTCCAGCTTTGCTTCTACCGAATGAAAGCCGTCTATGAAGCTAGTGAAGCCACGATTTTGCTACTTCACCATACCAGTTGGAGTCGAAAACGGCTTCATGACCAACTTCATCACTAAAGCCGGTCCAGAAAAACATATTTGGGAGGGCTTCAGCTGAAACCGGAGCTGGAGCTGCTTTTGAAGCCCTAGCCCTCCCAAACAAGTCCTAAATCTGGAAACGGATGGTGAAATTTTTTTCGCTGACGTGGCCTCACAGTTTGCCTCGCCGAAATACTATTGCGAGACGCGAGCTGGCAGGAAAATGGTTATTCCTAGGCCACATATCCTCTGGGCTATATATATGCAAAGGTCTTAGGGTCCATTTGGTTGGCTGCATAAGCCCCAGCCAGACTCTAGATATGCAGTCAGGGAATGTTTGGATGGCGCCCTGGGAAACCTGCCTAGGCCAGGCATCGCATCCAGGCGGTCGATTTCGTTGGCCTGGGGCTCGGATCGCTGCCTGGCGGCAGCTGCTTGGTCCAGGGTTGCATCCAAACTGATCCTCAGTGCTTATTTGGTTAGCTGTATAAGCCCCTTAGCCAGGCCCAACTTATGCAACTTGGACCCCTTAGCCTGGCTAGCTGGAAATGCAGGATTCGAGCTTCTCCCCGGAGCCAGGCTTGGCTTAGTTTGGGGCCAGCTTCTCGTTACCTCCTCATTTGCCCACCGGTGTTCCCCGACCTCTGCTCCTCCTCCAGCATGGGCGAGCTCGGGCAATGGCGAGGCGGACGACGCCGTGATTCGCCGGGAAGCTCGCAGATCCTGGAGGCGGGTCGCGGTTGCTGCTGTGGCGGCCACCCGCAGGCGGATCTAGAGTTAGCACGAGCAGCGAGGTCGGTGGCTCGCGGCATCGGGAAGTGCGGCGCTCGTCGCGTCGGAGCTCGGAGCCAAAGGCTTGCAGCGCGTCTTGCTCCCAACAGCTGATTCTCCCTGTAGAGGATGCGCGAGCTCGGGGATGGCGCGAAGATGGGGATGCTCGCCATGCTCGCGAGCTCTGGGATGGCGCGAGCTCCTCCGCATCTTCTTCCCCCTCCTCTCCGCTCCAGTTCCTTCTCTGCCGCCTGTCGTGTCGCGCCAGCGCCGACGATGCCGATGGGCCCTGCACGCGCGCGCCGCCGCCATCGTGCTCCGGCAGCTCAGCAGGCTCTTCACCTGCTCCTAAGACGACGAGGACAACGCCGCGACCTTCTTCGTCGGCTGCTGTGGCCTCAGTGATGCTGCTACTAGGCGTGGTGGTTATTCTTGCCCGTGCTGTGCTCTGAAGGTCGTGCCCGTGCTGTACTGGCCGGTGCCTGCCTTGGTGGCCGTAAAACCTGAGGAAGGGAGCAGCAGGGTGTGTGCTTGGATGTGGCTGGGAGGAGGACAGAGAACAACGATGGAGGTGCCTGCTGTGCTCTGAGGTATTCGACGAAATGCTTCTATGGGGTAAACTTACCCTTGTTCATCCGTGGTGATTCTATCTAAGAAATGCAACCAACCAAACACCAACTCACCGTAGCCAGGCTCATATTCGTAGGCAACCAAACACATGTTGGTCGGCTATCCAGAACCAGGCCTGGCCTGCCCAAGCTACATTTGCTGGCCAGGCTCCAATCAGCCAACAAACCAAACAGACCTTTAGTGCATCTCCAACCCACAGACATCTGTCGTCTGCAAGTTTTGGGAATTAGCAACACAGACAACTTAGCAGACAGCTCCTCCAATCCACAGACAGTTGCTATCTATTTGGCTGTTTAATGCTTAGAATATAGCCTATGATCAACCATGAATACCGTTTGTATAGACTATTGTGTGACTATGTACCATATGAATAAAAAAGTATTTGAACTCTCAATATTTGACCACTTTGAAAAATATTGCATCATAGTATATTAGAATGCACTCCAATTCAGTTGATCAATGCATTCAGTTTAGAGAAAAAAAGATTGACATGCATGAACAGATCAAGGAATGGCTGTCAGGTACAGATCAGGTCATGGATAGAACAGGTAATGCAAGAACAGCAAGAAACGCTAATCGTCGGCGGCTCTCCAACGCGAGGGATTGTTGTCTGCTGCGTCTTGGAGAACTCGCCCGGGCCGTCGACTCGTGCGAAGACGATGCCGCCGTCGACTCGCAAAAACGAGGGCGTTTTTGCAAAAATGATTGCAAATCGACGGTAAAACGACGCGCGATGGAGGTGCCCGTGCCCTTAGGCTCCTCGCTCAAGCCGACCCAACTTGAATTTGGATTCCAAATCAGCCCGCGCACTGCCTCCCATGCACAGTCCCACAGAGTTATTACGGTCCCGGCGCACTAGGCTCTACCGCCTGGCGCCCGCAACGCACGCACTACCGTCCAGGCGTCTTCCAAGTTACAACGCCGCTCGCGGTCGCCGGTCGCGGACGCGGTGTCCAAGGCAAAAGCTGCCTTTGCGCTCGTCGCCGCACGCGGGCGGGACCGGCAGTCCGCCCACTCCCCTGTTGATCCGTCGTCTGAGTCTCGCAGAGCGGAACCGGCCGCAAACTAGCCCACCGCAGGGCGGGCCGTCCAGCACTCTCCGGCTGGCTGAACGAAGCCGACGACGACGAGTCGCCCAACGCCAACGGTGACCACGCCGCGCGCCACCGGCGCTCGCGAGTTTGACGTACGCTCGCCCCGATCGCGCCCGCTGGCTCTCGCGTCCGTCGTCGTCACCGCGCGCGCTCGTTTTTCTCAGGTCGTCCACCCAGAAACGCCACCGCCGCGCACGGTATTGCGACCTCCACTCCGAAAAGAGCCAGGGAGGCTAGAGCTCAGCCCACTTCCAGTTCTAGCTCCTACTCAGACGACGACGACGACGATTCAGCGCTGCCCCGGCCGCCCGGCCGGACCCCCTGCCTTTTGGATGCACACGCTAAGCTCGCCGGGCGCGGTGTGGTGTGCGCGTGCGCTCATGTCAAAGGGGCTGACTGCTGTTTCGCATTGTGGCACGGTGGTGGTTATGTGCCTTTTTGACGAAGTCTGTATATATGTGGCTTGTTGAATTCTAAGTAAAGCGGTTAAAGCTGCACCTGGTGACGACCGACGACTTGAATATCGCGCGCCTTGCCATGATGAAAATTGGAAGTTCAGGTTCAAAGTAGCTTGGATTTTTGGACAAGCTCCATCGAGGTGATCGCCGACTGTGGCAAATGAATTGCGGGGGTCTGGTGTGCTTCCTTTTCCTATTATTACTACCTGGTTGAAATGGTTGGCGCATGCCTCGGCTTGAGGGTTGAGTTGACAAACACAAAAATAAAGCCGTCTTTTTTTTTTCTGTGTTAAGGCTTGAGTGAGCCTCTCACACATGAGGATGCATGTAGATTAATATGTATTAGGGCTACAAGTTTTGCATTGAATCTTGAGAAGTAGCACCACTAAATAAAACATGGGAAAATTCAATTTTCACCCTCGAACTAGCACGATAATTCGATTTTCAACTTTTAACTACAAAAGATGATAAGAATCATTCAACTATCAAAACCAGACAATTTCACCCTTTGGATGGTTTTAAAAGTGGTTATGTATTTTCTGAAAAATTAAAAATTCTAGTTAGATCTAAAAATTAAAACTAATTAATTTTATATTAGAAAAATATGAAACTAGCACCAAAATTTTTTCTAAAAATGTATATTACTATTGTGCTCTATTTGAATTTTATTTATTCCAAAAAAATAATCATAACTCAAAAACTAGGAATACAAAAAATTATATCCAAATAACTTATTAATAGAGTACTAACATAGAGGTATTTTTAGGAAAATATTGGTGCCTGATACTTATTTAAATTGAATTAGTTAAAAAAAGTTTTAGTTTAAACTTCAATATTTAATACCCATAAAATTATAAATCATCTTTGAAATTAGTTATAGGCCAAATTTGTCCGGTTTCAACAATTAGATGGTTCTCGTTATCTCATTTTGTGGGTGAAGATTGAAAATCGTGCTTTTATGATGATTGCAGAGTTTAAACTAGATGTTTTCCAATAAAATAATTCTATCGCCATACTATATTTGACCTTTGAAATTTGAAAGAGACCTTTCATATTTGCTAGCACGTGTAATTAGCAGTCAAGTTGTCACATAGTCATATTTTCCAAAATAGTATATCCAAATTAAAAGCTGACTGCACCACTTTGTTCCTTGCGGTGAAATCTTCAAACAAGACACACTTGGATGATTTTTTGTGTGGAATATTTTTTTTGAACGTGATTACTTTTTAAAGATGAAACAATTGTTCCAGCAATATAAAAAGAATGTTCCACCTTATGTGATAGTTTGACTACTAGTCACATGTGTGACTCCTAATATTTAGGTTTCATAGGAGGGTAGTTGCTGAAGTATTAGTGAATTGTCTATCTTCTCCTATAGTCCTATCACAATAAATTTTTTTAACTTGAACTAGCCGGTGCCACATGCAATTATCCTTAGATAAGTATGGTCCAAGCCTCAAAGGCTGTGGATCATGCTCTGGAGTCCTACAAGCTAAAATGCCAAATTAAAGAAATACGTGCGTGTAACATGTGTATATATGCCTCCCCCTAAAAAATAAAAATAAAAAATCAATGACTACACATATGCATAGTGTGGTACTTTGAGCTCAGAATGGATGATCTACTACTCTACTCGGCATGTACCTTGTCGTTGGAAAGGGACGCAAATGCGCTTTAATTTCCAGTTCCTACTATCATCGATTCATCTCCAGTAAAAAAAAAAAAAGCGAGGCTTGGCCGATTCTCGCCGAACCGGCCGGCTGCTGGTAGGCACACGGTTTAGAGTAATTTCCACACAGCGCAGCTAGCTGGACAGATAGGCCGCTGCGCTCAATTAGTCGATTTTGACTCTCTCGGCCGCGCACCACATTCCCCAAAACCTAGTACCTCCCCCCTTGCGGCAAGCCAGGCATACCCCACACCCGCAGCAGCAGTGACTAGTGACTAGTGAGTGAGCACCTACCCTCCAGGCCCCAGGGGCTGTCGTGCTCTAGGCACCAACAGCAGATGCCCAGATTTTGCTGCTCCCGCCGTTCACACGCGGCCACGCGGCTCCGCCCGGCCCTCGCTTATTACCTCGCGCGTGCGTCGGCAAGCTGATCGAGCCCTTGAGCCCTTCCAACCTCCAAAGGGCCGCGCGCCGCGGCGCCGGAAAAGGGCATCGATCATATAAGGAGGAGAGCAACACCAGCGGCGCACCACCCTCTCCATCTCCATCTCCCTTTCCCTCTCTGCCGGCCTCGATCGGCTCAGCATCAGCTCCCCCGGCCCGCCCGTTAGTTCCTCCTTCTCCCATCCTGGCCGTGACACGCACGCCTTGACATCGATCGACGACGACTCTAGCCTCGCTCGCTCGTTCCTTCCTTCCTCTCCGCACCACCAAACCCGGCACGACGACACCCGCCGGCCGGCCCAGATATAAAGCAGCGCGGACTTGTGCGGCCGAGAGAGGCACACCGTTCGACGCGACGTGTGTAGAGCGAGCGAGGGAGCAAGGTGATCGATCTATGGTGCTGAGGGCTTGTGCAATGGAGGGCGCGGCGGGCAGTTTCGGCGTGCCGTACTACGAGTGGCTCAAGCCGCGGTCGTCGTCGCCACCGTTGCCGTCGTCCTCCTCGTCGACGTCCTCGACGCTCTCAACGCCGTCGATCGACCACTCAGCCGTCGTCGATGGCCAGGAGCGCGACGCCATGACGTGCCTGCCGCTTCTGGGGAGGCTCGAAGGGAGGGCGACGACTCCTGATCGTGGCCCAAACCCCGTCAAGCAGGAAGAGCTGGTGACGAGCGATATCACTGGTACCACCGGCGCGCGGGGGGAGGCCGCCGTCGGTGTTGTTGACCTGAACATCGGCCTGCCGGCGATCGGCGGCTACAGCTCCGAGGAGGCGCCCATGGACGAGGAAGACGACGAGGAGGAGGATTTCGAGGAGGAGGAAGAGGACGAGAAGCCAAGGAAGTGCAAGGAGGAGGAAGCGGGAGACCAGCAAGCGAACAGTACTGAGATGGCGGTGGAGTCCGTCGAGGGAGCCGAGCCGGAGTACCCCCGAGTGGACGGGGACGATGGCGTCAGGGGCTTCATGGACAGCCGCGGCCGGCGGTACTGGATCCCGACGCCGGCGCAGATACTCGTCGGCCCGGTGCAGTTCATCTGCCAGGTGTGCAGCAAGACATTCAACAGATACAACAACATGCAGGTGATCCATCGATCTTCTGTCTCGTCTGATCGACCTTTATTTGTACACATATCATCTGGACACACACGGTTTCCATTGCTTTCTCATCGATCCTTCTCTAATTTCCTCATCCGCAAGCAGGATCAGTTTCTGTGTTTTTAAATTTCTGCGGGTGCTTTCAAGTACGTACGTACGCGTGCTACTACTTGACTTCGTTTAAACTATTCGTTCGATTAGTTAGCGCTCCAAACTGAGGGGGAAAGAAATGCATGATTTGGAATCTAAAGATTCTAAAATTACCCCAGCTGGGCCTAATAATTGAAGCATATGGATCATGCATATTCCAAAGAAATTTGTTCAAGTATTCTGATTGGGAAAGGGGCCAGTACCTATTCTTGTTTCATTTAGGTCGCTGAAAAAAAAGGTCTAGAACATGCGAGGTGGATACAAATGGGTTACTTTTTGATTGGTGTGCCTTTGTAAAGTGTGAACTGAACTGAACTTGCATGCAGGCAGGCATGGTATACACAAATGCCTCTTGCATGCACATGCTTTTTTTGCTGAGGCCTTGTTTAGTTGCATATTGTAAAGTTTTTGAAAAGTCATTTTTTTATATTTAAAGTACTAAATATAGACTAATCACAAAATAAATTATAGAACTAGTCCGTAAATCGCGAGATGAATCTAATGAGCCTAATTAATCTGTCATTAAAGGTTGTTTACTGTAGCATTAATGTAACAATGTAGCATCTAATTACGGCCTAATTAGGTTCATTAGATTCGTCTCGCGATTTACAAGCAAACTGTGCAATACATTTTTTATTTCGTCTAGATTTAAGTCTCCATGCAGGTGCCGGAAAAAAAATTGGAATTTTGAACTTTGCAACTAAACAAGGGGTGAATGACCTAGCAACTAGCTAGCTAGCTAGCTACCAAGTGTTCAATGTGTGCCCGCAAGGAATCAAAAGGAAAAGGACGATGGAATTAACTGATTTAACCCCACACAACGACGCTGTGCCGACATACTATGCTTCATTTCACCCACATTTTTCCCTTCATTTTCTCCAACATGATGACAAGGACGCAAGCAAAACGGTCTAGCTATGCTAGTGTTGCAGGAGAACATATTCCTTGTTTACTTCACGTACGTCGATTTTTTTAAAACTCTTTTTAAAGTTTCTTTTTAGCTCTTTTTAATGTTTCTCAACGCCGGTAGAATGATGGACGATGGTCGATCTTCTTCATGCATGTGTTGTCTCGTTATTTGCAGATGCACATGTGGGGCCACGGCCGCGAGTACCGGAAGGGCCCGGAGTCGCTCAAGGGCACGCAGGCGGCGACGCTGGCGCTGCTCAAGCTGCCGTGCTACTGCTGCGCGCCCGGGTGCCGCAACGGCGTGGCGCACCCGCGCGCGCGCCCGCTCAAGGACTTCCGCACGCTGCAGACGCACTACAAGCGCAAGCACGGCGACAAGCGCTTCGGCTGCCGCCGCTGCGGCAAGCCCTTCGCCGTCAAGGGCGACTGGCGCACGCACGAGAAGAACTGCGGCAAGCGCTGGTTCTGCGCCTGCGGCTCCGACTTCAAGCACAAGCGCTCCCTCAACGACCACGTCCGCTCCTTCGGCGGCGGCCACCTCCCCGTCGCGCTCGACCAGGCGGCGGCGGCCGCCGTGCCGCCGATCAAGCCCAAGGAGCGGATCATACGCTTCGGCCAGGCGGCGGCGCCGTGGAACGGAGCCCACGCGGCCCAGGCATGACTGCAACAAGTTGACATCTATCATCAGCACGCATAGAGAGATCGAATAGAGTTACGTACATCGATTGGAACAGAAGAGGATTACATATGCATATATACTACTGCTCGGAGGCGTACATAGTAGGCAATAAGACTCTGGAGAACGAGGTTGCTTTGGAGGCTGTGAAGTAGATGAATTTTCTTCCGAAGGAGACGAGAGCTTCAGAGACTGGTATGGTTAATGTCTCTAGCTATAGTTCATCAATTTGCAAGGGAGAAAATTTCTCAGCTTCACATGCCGATATTTAGGCAACCTTGTACCAATGTATCATGCACGCATGCATGATTTGATTCTATATGAAATCTAGCACACGTGTTAATTATTATTAGTTTAACTACACCCTATGGATGGATTTTATATTCAATGGTGTAACTCATTCGCAGAATTATCCGGTGCTTGACTTACTTTTACGTGAGTTTCATCTTTCTCGTGCAACTTACCTTACCATCACCTGTTTCTCGTATCTCATATAACAAAAATTATCGTCAACTTAATAGCAAAGGAATTATGCAGGGGTGGTAATATAAAGGACCTAAAAATTTAGCCTCTAGATAATTGAAGGACCGGACCTAAAAAGAGTCAAGCTCTTATTTTATAATATTTTGAGCTAAAAATACATAACAGCCAAGTTGGATTGAGAAGAGAGATCTAGAGCCATGATCCATTACCACTCCTACTGTTACGTAATTGGAAGGTAAAAGAATTCTCTGCTTTTCACTTTCAAGGTGTAAAAAACTACCGTATTAATTTAAGTAAGAGAAATAAAGGAAAGTAAACACGTACATCTTGATAAATTATATTACCTACCAACGTCCCTATACCTTCTTCACTATATTACCCATCACTACCTATATTAAAAAGGGAAAAATTCAGTTTACACTCTTGAACTATCGCAAAAGTTCAATTTTCAACCTTAAACTACAAAACCGGATAAGATACACCATCCAACTATCAAAACCAGGCAAAATTGGTCTTTGGGTGGTTTCAATTTTATGAAAATTAAAAATATTTAAATTTAAACTAAAAAGCATAATTAATTCATTTTAAATAAAAAATACGAACAAAATTTTCCTAAAAATGTAACCTATATATTGGCACTGTACTTGTCAATTTTTTAATCCATTATTTAGTTCATAGTATTTGGTTGCTTGTAGTTATGCCTATTATTTTTTAATAAATAAGATTCAAATAGAGCAATAATAGATAGATTACATTTTTATAAAAAAATTGAAACTAGTTTCATATTTCTATTTTAAAATGAATTAGCTTTGATTTTATAGATCTCATTAGAATTTTTTATTTTTTTCTTAAACATACAAAACCACTTTCGAAATCACCCTAAGGGTCAAATTTGTCCGGTTTCAATAGTTGTTGAAAATCAAACTTTTGTTATAGTTAAGGGTGTAAACCGGACTTTTCTCTATTAAAAATGAAGCCAAAGTTCTTGCAAACAATCCAGCACAATTTGAATGCATGTACTAAGAGTTTGAGTTGCATGGATCGATCCTGAAGAACTACTAGACACCACAATGTCGACCAAATGACAGATGGGCGAAGTAATAAGATGTGTTTACTGTGTAATTTTGCATCCTCGTACTGCGGATGCCAATGGAACCCTTGAACTGCGGATGAGGACACGTAAGTGAAATGGTGCCAGGGGATACATATATATGGGTTCTTGCATCAGCCTTGAATCCTATAAATAGAGATCGTGCGTATATTCTTTAGTCTCACCGGGAAAACCCACCACTACAACACTGTTGGATCTAAATCAAACGGCGGTTAAGAAGGTAACTTCAGGATTATGCAAGATCTGCTAGTTGCTGCATTCTGTTAGGTGTTCTTTATGGCATGCATGTGTGAACAGAGGCTGTACGTACTAACATGAGTAGGGTTAGCTATTAGCATACCTACAGTTAGTTTGTTGCTTAATTAATCCTACGACAAGAGCACTATCAACTGTTTAGTTTCTGCCCGCAACCGCTATTATATTAGAATACTCCTAATTCCATTAAAAAAAGGCACAAAATCTGAATGGAGGCTGCAGATCAGGGGTGGGTGTGTAGAATCTTGACTAGTTTGTTTATCATACCAAGTGTGTCTATACATAGGGACCCTGGGCTAATTAGCTAGAGGGCGAGGAGGGGATGTATCTGCTAATAGCTACTCCTACTTTTTATCTTTCCTCCTGTCCCGTGGGCGCGCACGCTTGCTTGTACTTATATTCATTGAATTCACGAGTAAACTAAGGTGCAAGTTTTTCAACGCTCGATCGATCGCAAAGGCACATGTGTCGCAAGCAAGCAAAGCTAGACGACGCAAATAAAGCCAGTCAAGAAAACGACAGAATGCGTTGCACGCTCGCAGATTAGACAGGTGTGCGCATATATTAATCAAAGGATAATCCACGCAGTGGACTTGACTTATTTGCTCGATGGATCATCAGCTATATATAGATCGATCCGAGGGCTAATAATAAACTATGAGATTTTCGTGCAGGGAAAATTGGTTACTCGGGCATGCAGGATGCATGGGCGTGTGCCTTTTTTGGCCTCAAAGTCGTGTGCAGGATAGGTCATCATGTACTAGCTAGCTAGCCCTTTTCGACCAAGTCCAAATTTCGGACTCCTGGGATTGGACGAGCAGCTATGAAGATGATGAAGCACAGATCGATCACACGCCTTGATCTGTTCCAACCTTGACGTAGCTAGTGTGCATCTAAGTGGGGTGGTAGAAAGCACCCAGATGGAGAGAGAAAATAAAGCTGCTGGTGCTGGGTCGAGCGAGCCGAGAGAGACTCGACGGAGATAAATAACCTAAATGAGCTAGCTGGTGCGCCTGCAATTGGGCGATGGCCGTGGATATGTATGTGTGTATATACAAATCCGGCATGCTGGCACGTCATCTTCTATGCGCACGTACGTAGGCACGTCGACGCTAGCTCCTAGTTCATCTTGCATGCATGCCCGGATGCCCCGCACAGCTAGGTGGAAGCACGGCGTGACGACGTGTCCGCCGCCGCCGCCGCACACACGTACGCCGTGCGCCAGGAATATCCTCGGCCTCCGTGCGTGCGTGACAGCGTGAGCAAACCAGGCAGGCACGCGATAGGCAGATGCGCGCTGCCGGCCGAGGAAAAGCTAGCTAGTGGAGTGGAGGACTCTCGGTGAGGTTCCGAAGGTCTGAACGCTCCCGGCGACGACGACGCGCGCGCGCACGGCGCAGCCGAACGAGGGGGAATGTCAAAAAGGCGGCGGCCGGGCGGGGCCGGAGATTCACGCGCCGCGAGAGCGAGAGACCTGTCGATCGAGACGGCAGCATCCGCCCGCGCCGCGAGCGCGACGCGCGCGCGGTGTGCCCCGCGGTTCGCGGTAAGAGCGCGTGCGCGGGGGATCGGAATATGCGCGCGTCAGCGCCACCGCCACCGCCGCGCGCCACCTGAGTTTGTCGGCCGGCACGCCCGGTGCCCGTTTCCCATTGTCGATCGATCAGCCCCCTTCACCTTCAGCAGTCTTGGCAAAACCATCGTGCGAGAGCACAGGCGGCGGCCGAGAGCTGCAGGAATGCATTTGATCGAGCCCATGCTGCGCACCCTAATCACTATGCTTATGCTTTCGTCAGTATATTAATGCAGGAGCTAGCCAGGTCGGAGACGGAAGGAGAGAAACTAAATGAGATAAGCTTGAGCTAACAATAAGCTAGACTACTATACTGAAATCAGTAATCCCACCGAGGACAGAAAGCGCGACAAGGCAAGTCATCAGCAGCAACTACCACCGGCCGGGGGTTCGGCCGCCACGAGAAGCAAGCTACCAGCAATGGACGGCCCAGCTTTTCCCATGGATAGAGATCGATCACACCACTGCAGCATCAGCGAACCTCAAAGCTCCTCGGATAGCTGCTGGATTCCGCCGGTCCGTTTCATTCCCTACCGCTTGCCACCCCCCCCCCCCCCCCCCCCCCCCGATGCAAAGGAAAGCATCTATCTACACATATCATCAAGGCACTCCGACGGCATCTGACGTACATAGGACGCGCGCGCGGCCGCCGGCCCGGCGAGGCTAGCGAGCGAGCGAGCGGCGCGCGCGCACGCCTCGCTGTCTCTCCCGCTTCCGCGCGCGCACCACACCTCTCGCCATCCGTCGGGCGTCATCAGCTTCCCTGCAGGCCTCCGTCCCCCCACTCCCCATCCACATGCATGCGCTCCATGTCATGCCAACAAGTTGCCAATGCGATTGCCAGTGTCCCTGTCACCAGACGCAAACGTGATTCCGGCAGTGACCCTAACATAACTAAACAAACATATGGCCCTGGCCTGCGTCATCACCGGATACATTCAGAGTTTTTCTTGTAAGCGTCGATCTCGATCGATTGTTATTGGGACTGGCCGGGACAGGCAAGCAGTTTCTTGGGAAGTCGAGGCGTGTGGTGCGCTCCCTCCGATCGACTGACGCGAGCAGGGCACGCCGCGCCGCGCCGCGACGCATGCACGCCGGCCGCCGCCCCGCGCGCGGCAGTCTGGCTGATGACGGGGACGATCATGTCGGGCTCAGCTCATTAGTTAAACTGCTGTGGGAGTTTTATAATGGCGGTGCACTCTTGGGGTTAGATGATTAGTCCTTCCTAGCTTGTCTAATAATCATTCTGTCCATGCCCGCCTTGCGTCAGAGACCACAAATGATGCAGGATTAGGCCGCTAACCTCCGAGCTCGAGCTTATCCGGTGTGAACGGCGCCGCCAGCGGTCGCGAGGGTACGGTAGCTAGCTATCTGTGCCATCCGCGCCACGGGGCGGGGAGTTTGCATTGACCGCCCACCACACGCGCCACACGGATATCGGAGGATCCCGGAAATGGACATGGCATCATCGATCTGCGTCCCGTACGTTCTCAGTTTCTCATCTAGTCTCGCGCGAAGAATCCAAGATCCGCACAAACCCGGCCTAGCTGATGTGTGCGAAACCTTAACAAAAGGGAGCAGGTGCGCGTGCGCGATGACCCGTGGACGGCTATTTTGGCGCGCGCGCACGTACGCACGCATGTCCTGCTAGCTCCGTCCTGTCCTGCACGTTCAAAGGACCTCGCTCCTCGCATTATGTAATGACCAGCAAGCAGCATGTTCGCCGCTTTTTTCCGCGTTCAACAATCTCGCCGGAGCGTACGCGATACCAGTAATAGCAGGGCCGTCTCCAGGATTTGGAGGCTCGTGTGCGAAACACAAATGGGAGCCCTAAAATATATGAAATCATATCTAATAGAAACAAGGCATGTACTTTCACTAAATAATAGAACTTCAATATATATAATTCATATAGTATTTAGCAGTCTATCAAATGATTATTGATAAACAAGTCAACATAGTAGTGTAGTGACCTCACATTCCATGAAAAAGCATCATCCGTCTAGTGTTTGTTGAAATGAAAGCCTCAATTATATCTTCATAATTAATCTTCTCCAAGACATCAATTTCAAGTGCAATCGTCGTTAGCCCATTGAGTCGTTCTTGTGTCATAGTTGAACGCAAGACATCAACAACTAGGATACCTACTGGATAGAAATTTGGAAATTAGGAAGTAACAACAAAACTAGGTTAAAAGTTTAAAGCTCGGTGCCAAGTGCTCACCTCAAATGTCAAATGCGGCGCAGCGAGGCGCGGGCGCGCGGCGATGGCGTGCAGCGGTGCCGGTGCAGGCGACGTGACTAGCGAGCTGGCGACTGGAGCAGCGACGGCGTGACGCGGTGAGCCGGCGATAGCGCGGCCGGGGGCGCGGCGACCGGCGATAGAACGGACGGACGTCGAGCGGAGGGACGAGCGCTGCCGCTGCGGTCACGTCGATCGGTCGAAGGAAAGGAAGCATCGGCGATGGACCTCTTTGCAAATTGCAAAAAAAAAATTACATTAGGGTCCTGTCGCCCGTGGCTTGGGCGCCAGGACCCCTGTCGCCCCCCATAGGGCGACAGATGGGTATTTTTGAAATATTTCAAAATGGATATATATTTTTGAAATTTTGATTTTTTTAATATAAAAAAGAAAAAAGTCCTCCCGGCTGGGCCATCGGCTTGTTACGGCACTAGCGGGCCTTTCTGGGCCCACTGGACGCAGGCCTGATGGTGTGGGCCCAATAAGTTGACACTTCCCGTATGTCGACCATATTTTCGTGGGCACACAGAGATCCGATCCGCTCACTAGACTAGAATAAGTGGTCAAATGTTGGGTCTATCTCCTGGGGCCCAGTAGTTCGGCTGTAATTAAAGAAAGAACCCACCAAGAGACTAACTAATTAATGCATACGTGGGGCCTTCGTGCTAGAGTGGAAGCAGGCCTGTGGAAGGAAGGCAAGTGAATGGGCCACTCTGCTTCTTTGGCCGACGGTTCGTGTGCTGCTATGGGCCTTGACACTATCGATTTGGGGGGCCTCCATTTTTTGAGGCCGTGCAGCTGCTCACTTCGCACATGGCCTTCGACGGCCCTAAGTAATACTCCATCCGTTCCAAATTATAAGTCATTCCAAGAATCTTGCAGAGTCAAACTATATCAAAGTTTGACCAAAATTATAGAGAGAAACATAAAGATTTATGACATCAAATAGGTACACTATGAAAATATAGCTAACAAAAAATCTAATAATATTTAATTAGTATCATAAATGTTATTGTCGTGTTATATAATTTTGGTCAAACTTTAAAAACTTTGACTCTCCAAAATTTTTGAAATGACTTATAATTTGGAACGGAGGGAGCAGCATATTGAGCCGTGGGCATGGAGGCGATCGGGTCGCGGCGGCGCGGCGGGCGGTTGGTGCGTGCGTGCGATGGTACGCGCACCGGCTAGTGTGTTGACCGAAGAAGAATTGGGCGGCCAGTAGTGTTCTGATTCTGCAGCTAGCTAGGCGCGTATCCCAGTCTCGAGAAGCTGATTTGATTTGGAGTGTAGGTGTAGGTGTAGGTGCGTGCATCTGCTGCTGTGAGAGCGATAGGCTGGCTACCGCAGCTTGACCGCGCGCGCGCAACATCCAACATGGTCGTCGACGGTCGATGTCTGAATGTCTGACTGCAGCTGAAATTGCTGCTAGAAGAACTGAACACTGCTGGAACGAAACGGGTAATAAAGCAAGCAGTACCGCGAAACCCAGTGTGCTGATTACTGAACTCGTTCCGCCTAAATTCTAAGGACTCCAGATACCGATCGAAGGTAGGAACTTGCTGCACTTTGCCTGTAAGAACTGAAGTGCGGAGCAGCGTTACTGAGATGGACGTGTTTGAAAAAACACACCTGCCACCTTCGTGTACTTTCAGATCCAGACACAGGGAATAGTGTTTCCCCTTCAGAATTCTTTTTTTTTGAAACGGAAACGCATTCCATAGTGACCTGTATTATACCAAGCAGCATACGTGTACAAGACCCAGACGATACAGGCACCTACTAGAAACATACAGAGGGAACAGCTGTCCATGCACATTTGCACAAAAGACCCTAAAGAAAAAGAAAAATACAACGAAGTCCTGTAGATCTTTTGCACTTGCATTGGCCACCAGTCGTCGCCGACGCCGTCGCCTTCCTCCGCCGTGACCATGGCCAGCACCAGAGCAAGACGACATGGACACCGAGACCAAAAGGAACCCCATCGCTGCAAAGCTTTGACACGAGCCGCAGTAGAGGAGAACGAAGAAAGCGCATCGGCCGGGGACACACCCCGAGCTCCTTTGGCCATGGATCCGCCCTCCCCGCCGGCGAACGGCAAGAAAAGAGAAGCGGTCCACCCACCCTGCAAACCTCAACCCCACAGCCAACCCTCTGCATCCTGCCGGCGACCTCCAAGCCATACCTGGATGAAGAGTCGCGGCCATGTCTCCTACCTCGGAATCTCCAAGAACCGGAAGCAACCTCGCGGCAGCAAGGCACCCAGCTCCGTCAGACCCCGCCCTCACCAGCCCCTCGCCGACGCCGGAGAAAGCGCCACCGAGACGATGGAGGAGCCGGAGGGACTTATTCCGCCGCGCCGCCGCCGTCACCGCCTCGCCGACGGCGCCCGGAAACCTAAACCTAGATGACCTAGGACCTACTCTACACCACCAGACAAGGAGACGTAGATCCCCCACACATCCGAGGCTCAAAAAGCCGCCGGAGATGGAGGGGATCGGCGTTCCCGCCGGCGGGAGCACGGGTCGCCGCCCTCTCGCCTCTCTCAACTGTAGCGCTCGGGAGAGTTCGAGAGAGAGACTTGCTAGCAGTACCACATTTTGCCCCGAGGAGAGGGGTTTAGGGACGCTCCCCTTCAGAATTCTGATATCGATAGTTGCATTAAATCGTCGCGCGACAATTAAGAAACGATTGTGGGCCGCAAGGTCGACTTACAAAGTTCGTTTTATTTTGGCCCATTGTTCCATGGAGGACAACAAGGTCCATTGCAGCAGCCAAAAGGATGCTGTTATAACGCGGGCCACATACAGCCAACCTCGCGGCCTGGCCTCCTGGTATAAAATATTAATATCTCTGAGTCCTACTTCTCAATGTACGGCCGTGTTTGGTTGGCGGTGAATTTTTTTTTAAAAAATTTCGGCTCTTTGACCATTAATTAGGGGTATGAAATAAAGTCTAATTACAAAACCATATCCACAATTATAGTACTGTAGCTAATGAGGACTCTGACCGTATGATTGGACGATGATTATGCGTTGTTACTGTAGCATTACTGTAGCCGATCATAGTGGAACTTGGCTCATTAGATTCGCCTCGAAAAGTTACACTCATATGTGAAAAGGTTTCACAAATAAACTTTGTTTAGTACTCCATGCATACATTCATCTTTTTGTGAAAAAAATTTCATAAACTCATCCAAACACGGCCCAGGGTGGACGGGCTGCCACTTTCTATAATTAGGTCTATCAATTTATTGCAGTTTTTTAAAGATGCAAATTCGTGACAGCTTTGGCTACAGTAACTCAAAAAACAACCACAAAAAAAAACTCAAAAAACAAACCTGTTGCAAGGAAAAGAATCGAGTTTTATTTTTTATTTGTGCACATTTTATTAAGATAGACTTCAGCTTTGGTTAAGCCTCTTAAAATGGATTTTTAAAAAAAAGTAATAGTACTTTAATGAAAAATTACGAAAATAACTATTGAAAAGGAAAAATTGCAAATCTAGTAGTCTGTCAGCTACCCAATAGCCGACAAGGGACCTGTTGGCCTTTGAACAGCCGACAGACTGCTATCAGTCCGTGAACAACCGATTAGTGAGCCACATTGGCACCCACCGGTCCACGTTGGCAGCAGTATGGGCAGTCGGCGCCGGTTAGGATCCTGCCGTATGGGGCGTCGTTGGCTCCATGTTAGCCGACTGGCCTGTCGACCGCCGGTGCTTGCCACGCGCGGTAGCGGCTGCTGCGGCAGCGGTTGGGGCCGACGGCGCGGATGATGCAGGCGCCGATGAGAAAGCGACGACCTAGCAGGAGGCGACGCGCTCACAGGAGCAGCGCTGCAGGTACTCGCAGCTTCGTCATGCACACGCACGTCTGTCTGCTTCAGCTTCATCATGCACGCGTGCATCCGCCCATTGCCGGACGGAGAAGACAAGATTAGCCGAGTCCCTGATGAAGCTCCTCGTGGGTGTACCGCGGAGGGATAGGAGCAAAGATTTTTTTTATGTGCATGCACCAAGCGCGGAGGGATAGGATCAGAAATGTCGAATCTTTTGGAAGGATGCTTACGGGGTTGAGGGTGCTGTGCTTCTTGATCTCCTCTAGGAACGCGGACTGCTCGTTGGAGAGACGAAGCTTCTTGCGCGCGGCGGACGTGCCCTCATCACTCGCGCGGGACGACTGGCTCTCCATGCCGAGTCCTGGTTGTCGTTCTCCAACACCACGAACGCCGCTCGCTGCCGCCGACGTCTCCCGATTCATGTCGAACTCACACGAGGAGCGGTGAACTGGCCTATCGGCCCGTCAAGAGCCAATAGCTCTATCGGCTATTTGGCAGCCGATATCGGCCTGCCAAAAGCCGACACCCCTAGTCGGCGTCGATAACCTACGGAGCCGCGGGGCTGACCGCCCACGTTGGCTGCCACGAGGGCTGTCGGCCTTCTAGGAGCCGATAAGACCTTTGTCGGCTATTGGATAGCCGACAGACTAATAGATTTGTAATTTTTCTTTTTCAATAATTATTTCCGCAATTTTTTATTAAAATACTATTTTTTTTAAAAAAAAAATCCTTAAAACGAGAAGTTGGGATGCATAGAACATTAGAACTCATAATGGTTGAAGACAGTAGAGAAAGTTAGGAAATGGTTTATCTCGCCATCTAAAATGGTTTATTTGGAATACCACGAATTTGGGTATCAATTCGTGATTGCCAACGTGACCCATTGGCGGGGACTGAGGCGGTCCCTTACTCCCGCAGCAAATCAGCAACTGGCTCTGCATACTGCACTGGATCCGTCCTTTCTGAGTTCCTGACCGGTGGCTGCTGCATCACATCTGAAGGAGATCTCTTTCTGAAGGTGTAGCAATCCCCAATGGCATGGGTGACAGTGTCATCTTTCATGACCTACCTACAACCAACCAGCACAGCAGTCTAGCAAAGCCGTCTGGCACGTGGATTAGTTGATCTCACGTGCCCCATCTACCAGGCCTGCGCTCCACCTTCCATTCTTCTGCACCGTCTCTTCCTTTGAATTTTAGCAGGCATACAAATGTGTGATTCTGCGACAGTTAATTGGAGGCTTCTGTGCCAGCTCCAGCTGTGCTCAGACCCATGGGGGTCAAGAGGAAGCCAGGAAGGCCGTATGGGGCCTACTGCTCGTGCTCCTCGCCTCCTCGGCCAGATCATCTCCTCCGTTGCTGTCTCAAGCTTCGCCTCCTCCCTCATTGCTAATCTTGGTACGTACTCATTTTTTTCCATTCCTCTCATTGGGCTGATACAAACAAACAAAATTATTAACGATAGTACTTGATACCCCCTCCGATACAAGGTGCATTTTTATTTGACTCGGTCCTTAAAGCTGTACTTTGACCATTGCTTTTTCAGAAAATATATCATTTACTGCTATAAAACCAATATGAACATTCAAAATAAGAATCTAGTTGTATGATGACTATGCACCAATATGAACATTTTTAACAAGGGTATGATTTTGAACTAAACACCTAAACTAACATTATCTTGTTGCAGTTGTGAAGGCATACCAGTACTCATACTTTACCAGTATAACCTTTCTGATTGTTTCACTGTTGTATGGGTCATCTACTTACCTGGTACGTCCTGGGCACAAGGTATTCTTTGTGGCAGTTTGTGGGGGCAGGGGCATGTGTCGTTGGGGCCTTTGCGCTCCTTTCAGATGCAAAATCTCTAGATGGGAAAAATCAGGATCTTTCTTTGTGAAATCCATGTATTCTCATCTTTGCTCTGATGAGGTTGGTTTATACTTTAAGGGTATCTGGAAAGCTAAGTTGCCTTTGAAAATTAAAATATGGATGTGGCTTATAAATCACAATGCAATTCTTACAAAGGATAACTTGCTTAAAAAAAATTGGTCGGGTGATCCGACCTGTGCCTTCGGTAATGAAACGGAAACAATTCCCCACATATTCTTTGAATGTCCAATGGCAAAGTATATCTAGAGCATGGTAGCTCATGTCCTAGGAGCTAGATGTCGGCCTACTACCTCTTTTGAACAGTTTTGGATCTGGATATGCGTGGTCCTAAAAGAAGGAAAAAATTTCACATGGTTTGTCTCTCAGCTATCTGCTGGGCGATTTGGCTCACTAGAAATAATTTCTCCTTCGAAGGGAAGATAATTAGATCTCCTACGGAGATCATTTGCTTAGCAAGCTCTTTTATCTCATATTGCGCAGGTTTTCAAAAGGGAAACGACAAGGAAGCTCTGGAGATTGGCGCAGAGACCCTCAAGCAGACGGCCTTGTACTTTCATCAACAACGCCAAGACAGCAACTGTATGATGCTTCCCTGCTGAGTCCGTCAAAGTGGAGGAATTGGAGGGCGCTGCTGGTTCTGCAATCTGATTAGTGCTTTGGATAGTTTTCTGTCAGGCCTCTCTCAGGTCCTGCTTCTCTAGTTTAGCTTTGTTCCTGCTGCTACTTTCAGTGTTTCCTATGAACTGGGTTGGGTTTTTGCTGGAGTTCCCCACCTGGCTGGGAAGTGGTTTCCGTTTGTTGTGACTTGGGAGCTGTAAAACAGTGCTACTTCTTCGTTCGGTACCTTCCCGTTGCAATTTTGTTGCTCATGGTAATGAAATTCGGGATCACCCACGTTGGAAAAAAAAGGAGGTGACTACTTAAAACATCATGGCACTTGGCAGTACATACTGAATCATTTTAAGAAGTATATATAATTTGAGTTATACTGAAAAATTCACAGTAGCAGTAGGAAATGATGTTTCTACCGTCTTCCTTAAAAATAAAGCATGGCAGATGAATGATTCAGGATACGACAATGAGTTAGCATTTCCTTCAAAAGAAAAAGTTAGTATTTAAGAATAGCAATAGAGCGGGTGCAAATGTAAACATGACTATATGAATATCCTGGACTAAAATCGACATTCCAATTTCCATGGCAAGGCTACATGATTGCTAACATGTCTTAAAAAAATCTTGATTTTCTTCGGATCCCAGTAAAATACCAGGGATGCCCTTGTTATTGCCGGGACAGTTTGCTATGCATTTAACAATGTCGGACTGATGGGAATAAGCCTTGTACTGTCAGTCTTTGTAGTTGGCAGCAGCAGATGGTCCTTGCATGATCAAGCTGCAGAGCATGTGGGTGGTTTTTCGGCATCTAGGACAGTAGCATCTTAAAGGACAGCATCTAGGACAGTAGCATCTTAGAGGACAACATCTTAGACTAGTTTGGCATATGCCTTGGCTGCCTGCAGCTGGCTGCCTATAAATATGTAACCACCTCTCCCGTGGAGAGCATGACATTGTGTGAGATCGTGCGAGTAATAAACTAGAAAATTCCCAACTCCTAGTGTCATCCTCTCTCGAAGAGAGTAATGGTTCAGATTCTTACAACTGGTATCCGAGACGTAATATCCTGTAGCCAAAACAATTCCTGCTCAATCCCCTCCCAAGCACCCCTTAGCTCCGAGCTGGTTCCAGTCAACAGCAGCAGGAACAACCCCTATTTCCAGCCAACAGCAAGCACTTCAGCAGTCCCTGCTCACCCTTCCTCACCTGAGCAGGAGAGCAGCAGCTCGTCAGGAGTTGTTTCTTCCCCACGCAGCACCCCCTAGCAACGCGCCATGTCCGCAGGATGCTATCGGCCCTCGGTCGCCTCGAGTGTGCGGCACCGGGAGGAGACCGAGCTCGCCGCGATAGAGGAACGCGAGCGAACAGCGGCGGAGACCACTGCGACGGCGGCGACGGCGGCAAGGCTGGCAGCAGCAAGGGCGGAAGTGGAAGCAGCATGAGTGGCGGATGCAGCGCGTGCGGTGGCAGTAGAGCTCGTGGCTCTGCGCGGTAGTAGCATCAGCAGCTCTGTCTCGGCCGCCGGCAACACTGATGCGGAGCTCAGGGTGGTTAGAGAGGCGGTGCGAGAGCGGACGGCGCAGTGGACGGCCACGCAATCCCGCGGGCGCAGCGGCGGCAGCCCGGATGGATGCGGGCAGCGGCGGCAACTGGGTTGACGGAAAGCGCGGCCTTCACAGGCGGCGCGGCTCTACCTCCCCGAATCGGCGCCGTGGCTACCATGGGTCCAGGCCATGGTCAGGGACATCGGTCCCGGCGGTGGGTGGCCTACCCTCACCAAGACCAACTACGTCGAGTGGGCCGCGGTGATGAGGGTGAGGCTCCAAGTGCGACACATGTGGGAGGCAGTCCGGTATGGCTGAAAGGACCTCGGATGTCGCCTAGAGGGAGGGTGAATAGGTGTTCAACAAATTCTGCAAATTTCAACACTTCAACACACTATCAGCACACTGACCGGTCAGACCGGTCAGGCAGACCGGTCAGACCGGTCCAACACTTAGAAAGCAGAACAAAATCACAAACCGGTCAGACCAGTTGGAGTGACCGGTCAGACCGGTCACACGCAGAACCTGCACAAATATCAGAGTTTCTCCCCTCCTCGAGCTCTAGCACAAATACAACCTGGTGTAGTATTCCTGCAAGTGATTATAAATGTGTTGCAAGTCCTGCACACACAGAAACATCACACCAAAGTAGATCGATACGGAATTACAAAAACAAAGCTAGAACTCAAAGTAACGAGGCAAACCACAAAGGAGACATAAGGATTTATTTCCTGAAGTTTAGATTCACCCAAGTGAATCCTACATCTCTGTTGAGGAACTCGTTGGGCTGAGTCTCTTTCAACTCGATCCCGTGAGTTGGGTCTCTTTCAACCACTCCTCCTTTCCACTATCTTGATCCTTTCCACCAAGGGGGCAAGATCACGCCCGCACAGACTTGCCGCTACTCACCACACCATCGGGAGCTAGCCGACGACGCCTAGCCATCTAGGAGGCAAACCTCCAAGAGTAACAAATGCAAACTTGAAAGCTTTGACGAACCAAGAGTGCTCAAACTATGGTTTCTCTCTGCAGCTCGAAATGGAGCTCTAACAATGGTTTCTCTCTGCAGCTCGAAATGGAGCTCTCACAATGCTCAACAATCCCACACACGCTCAATCTCTCAACCCAACCAAAGAATATGAAATCTAGTTGGCTCAACTCACAAAGAGTGTTGGGGAGAGCTTGCTGGTCAAGAAAATAACTTTGGGAAGCTCAAGAATGCCAGGGAACCAGCCGCCCTCAAAGGAGAGGGCTGAGGGGTATAAATACCCCACTTTCAAAAACTAGTCGTTGCTCTGTCAGTACAGACCGGCCAGACCGGTCTGTTCAAAAACTAGCCGTTACACCTTGGACCGGTCAGACTGGTCCGGGCCAGAGAAGCCCAAACCCAGGTTTAGGTGCTCCACTTGGTCCACCAAGTTGACACTTGATCATCCAGGTAGCACAAAGTAAGTTCTTAAGGGTTTTCTCTCAGGATTCTCATTTGGGTGACCTATGAGCACTTTTGACCGTGTCAAATAATCAATGTTGCATCCCTCTTGATAGTACGGTATACCTACACTCAAGATTAAATCTAAAACACATTTCATCCACTTGAGTCTTGAATCACTTCATCTTTGCCATACTTTGATTTTCTCGAACTTGGGATTCCAACATTGCATAATCTTCTCTTTTGAGCAAATCCATACTTGAGCTAGTGACTTAGAGTCCCAATATCTTTGCAAATCTATCCTTGGATCCTCAAGTCACTCTGATAAGATATTTGATGCATGCATCGCTTCTCACAATAAGGCTTGGATATGATTCTTCGAACACCCCACGTATACTAGCACTTCACCTTAGCATTTCGCACACATGGTGAGCCGTCGCTCCACCAAAGCTTGCTTAGTCCCTCGCACTAGTGATCTCGGTTGGTTTCTTCATCACTTACCCTTGCCATGTTGAGTTAAGCTTTGCACACCGACAATGAATTCCATATTCTATTCTCATATCTTCATTTCTTTGTCTTGCGTTGTAATCATGAATGATAACCATATTTCACGCATTGCAAGCTTTCATAAATAAGACCAATATATCTAGCTCACAAGTGTATGTCTCTTTTTATTTTTATTAACCCATGAAGCCTTGCAATAATGCTTTCAACAATTTGTACTTCAAATGTGCCAAGCCATGAATAAAGACCATTTGATAATATTTCATGAATACTTGTCTCTTGCTTTCCTTCATAATATTCTTGACTTTCAACAATAAGCTTATCTTTTATTTGATTCTTTTTCACATGAGTCAATGCATAAATGATATACAAATAAGTCCATGCTCATGATATCTCAAATAAAGTGTTAGTCCTTTAATCATATTTGTCATTCAATTCACCAAAACCCATTTGGGGCCTTGATGCACTTTCAACGGCGATGTCGGCTACGATGAGGATCCACGGGCGCTGGATGCCCTCATCGCTGCAGTCCCATCCGAGATGCAGTTCACGCTTTCCAAAAAGTGGACTACCAAGGAGGCCTGGGACGCCATCGCGGCGGCACGCATCGGCAGCGACCGCGCCCACATGACTACGCTGCAGGCACTTCGCAAGGAGTGGGAGAACCTGGCCTTCAAGCCATGTTAGGACGTGGATGACTTTGCTCTCCATCTCAACACTCTGCTACAGAAGATGGTGCAGTTCGGCGACAACACCTACGATGAGGAGAGAGCTGTCGAGAAGCTATTTCGGTGCGTCCCCGAGAAGTACAGGCAGATCAAGGAACTCTATCATCAGCTTGGGACAGCTGGAAGAGCACGGCTCGCGCATTGAGATCAAGGACGGAGTCATGAGGATTTGGGATCGCCATCCTCGCCTTCTTGTCAAGGTAACCAGAGGCGCAAGTCGACTCTACGTCCTTGATGTGCAGGTAGCACAACTCCTCTGCCTAGTTGCTCGTCGGGATGACGAGGCGTGGTAGTGGCACGAGCGCTTCGGGCACCTTCACTTCGAGGCCCTGAAGCGGCTTAGTGCCAAGGAGATTGTGTGGGGCCTGCCATGCCTCAACCATGTGGAGCAGCTCTATGACGTCTGCGTGTTGATGAAGCAGAGGCGACTCCCTTTCCCCCAGCTAGCGAGCTTTCGAGCCAAGGATCGGCTCGAGCTCGTGCACGGGGACTTATGTGGCTCGGGGACACCGACCACATCGGGAGGACGATGCTACTTCCTACTGCTCATCGACGACCTCTCCCGCATGTGGGTGATGGTCCTCGGCAGCAAGGGAGAAGCTGTGGATGCCATCACACGCACACAGGCTGCTGTGGAGGTGGAGTGCGGCCGCAAGCTGTGCACCGCCAACGGTGGCGAATTCACGGCGACTGAATTCGTGTCGTACTGCGCTGATGAGGGCATTCAGCGCCACTACTCCGCCGTACAGTCCGCAGCAGAACGACGTCGTCCTCAATCACTCCTTCGTGTGGTGATGACTGGGGAGAGGCGGTGGTGATGGCCGTTTACATCCTCAACCACTCTCCTACCAAGGCGCTCGATGGCAGGACATAATACGAGGCATGGCATGGGCACAAGCCGGCGGTCTCCCACTTGCGGGTCTTCGGCTGCCTCGCATTCGCCAAGGAGCTTGGCCACATCGGCAAGCTCGACGACAGGAGCACTCCGGGAGTGTTCATCGGCTATGTGAAGGGCTCGAAGGCCTACCGCATTCTTGACCCGAAGACACAGCGTGTGTGCACGATGCGCGGTGTTGTGTTTGACGAAGGGCGAGGATGGGTGTGGGACAAGGCGGTGGACGATAGCTTGGCTCTGACGTACAATTACTTCATTGTCGAGTACGTCCACTTCGAGGGAGCTAGGGGAGTAGGCAGCTCTTCTTCACCGAGCGTGCCTACCCTAGTCCCCGAGCCTCCACCGACTTCGGCGCTTGCTACACCGGCAACACCACGCTCTTTAGCCACGACTCTAGCTGCGACGAGCTCCTCGCCTACACCACCACAGCCGGCCTCGCCACGCACTCCGGCACTGATAGCCACCCCTCCGGGCACGTCTACTCCAACACTAGCTCGTGTTGAGCACAGCCCGGTGGAGTTTGCTACTCCTCTCTCTCACGACGAGGAGCGCATTGACATGTACCACGATAGCGAGTCGTTGCTGTATCATACGATGGAGGACCTTCTCGGCGACCAGCCGGTGCCGGGACTGGTGCCTCACGACCTGGAGGCGCAGTTGCACCTTGCGTGCGATGACGGCGAGCCCCGATCTTTCGCTGAGGCCGAGGGACACGTGGCATGGCGTGCCGCGATGCAGTCGGAGATGGACGCGGTTGAGAAGAACTGCACTTGGGAGCGGGAGCTTGCTGACCTCCCCTGGTGGTCACCGTGCGACCACTCTTAAGTGGGTGTTCAAGCTGAAGAGGGATGAAGCTAGCGCCATCATCAAGCACAAGGCTCGCTTGGTGGCACGAGGCTTCGTGCAACAGGAGGGGGTCGACTTCGACGATGCCTTCGCCCCCGTGGCACGGATGGAGTCCGTGCGACTCCTCCTTGCGCTGGCTGCCCAGGAGGGCTGGCGCGTCCATCACATGGACGTCAAGTCGGCGTTTCTCAACGGCGACTTGAAGGAGGAGGTCTACGTGCACCAACCGCCGGGATTCGCAATCCCCGGCAAGGAAGGCATGGTGCTACGCCTGCGCAAGGCCCTCTACGGCTTGCGGCAGGCACCGAGGGCGTGGAATGCCAAGTTGGATTCCATGCTCAAGGGGATGGGCTTCGAGCAAAGCCCGCACGAGGCGGTCATCTACCGGCGGGGCAATGGAGGAAATGCCCTGCTGGTGATCACTGGCACCAAGGATGCGGAGGTGGCGGCGTTCAAGGAAGAGATGAAGGCCACCTTCTAGATGAGTGACCTGGGGCCTCTCTCCTTCTACCTGGGGATCGAGGTGCACCAGGACGACTCCGGGATCACGCTTCGACAGACCGCCTACGCCAAGCGCATCGTTGAGCTAGCTGGGCTCACCGACTGCAACCCAGCTCTCACTCCGATGGAGGAGAGGCTGAAGCTGAGCCGCGACAGCACGACGGATGAGGTGCAGTACCGGCATCTTGTGGGGAGCCTTCGCTACTTCGCCCACACACAGTCGGACTTGGCGTTCTCCGTCGGCTACGTTAGTCGATTCATGCAACGACCGACGACGGAGCATCAGCAGGCTGTGAAGAGGATCATCCCCTACATTGCAGGGACTCTCGGCCATGATCTCCACTACCCGAGGTGCCTTGGGGCAGCACACTTCGTCGCGTACAGCAACAGCGACCACGCCGGCGACATCGACACCAGCAAGAGCACGAGCGAGATCCTCTTCTTCCTTGGCAAGTGCCTCGTTAGGTGGCAGTCGGTCAAGCAACAGGTGGTGGCCCTGTCCAACTGCGAGGCTGAGTACATAGCGGCCTCCACCTCTTCGACTTAGGCGCTCTGGCTCGCTCGACTGCTTGGTGATCTTCTCGGCAGAGACACTGAAGCGGTGGAGCTCAGGGTGGACAACAAGTCCGCTCTGGCCCTGGCAAAGAATCTTGTTTTCCACGAACGGAGCAAGCACATCCGGGTCAAGTACCACTTCATCCAAGGCTTCTTGGAGGAAGGGAGTATCAAGATGAGCTACATCAACACCAAGGACCAGCTTGCGAATTTGCTCACCAAGCCCCTTGGGAGGATCAAGTTCCTTGAGCTTTGCTCCAGGATGGGGATGGTCCAGCTTTCCCACAAGACGACACATAAGACTTAGGGAGAGAATGATGGGAATAAGCCTTGTACTGTCGGTCTTTGAGGTTGGCAGCAACACATGGTCCTTGCATGGTCAAGCTGCAGCATGTGGGTGGTTTTTTAGCATCTAGGATAGTAGCATCTTAGATGACAGCATCTAGGACAGGAGCATATTAGAGGACAACATCTTAGACCACTTTTAGACTAGCATCTTAGACTAGTTGAGCATATGCCTTGGCTGCCTATAAATATGTAACCACCTCTCCCGTGGAGAGCATGGCATTGTGTGAGGTTGTGTGAGTAATAAACCAGAAAATTCCCAACTCCTAGTGTCATCCTCTCTCGATGAGAGTAACGTTCAGATTCTTACACGGACAGGTTAGTTATGCATTGCATATCTTTGCTGCTACCATGTAGATATCAATTATCAACAATATTTTCACACATTTTACTTTTTAACTGGATATTTTCTCAGATTTCTAATAAGCGTGCCTATTTCCTTGTATGTGCAGGAATACTGTGTCAAGAACAAAGATCGAGTTGAAGTTGTCGCAATGCTTGGACTCTTTGGATCGCTAGTCAGTGTAGTTCAGATGTATACTCTTCATAATTCATTCCTGGCTACAGACTGGTAAATCAAACTGGTATATGATCCATTGCTATGCTATCTATGAATTTGCTCGCTTTGACACAGTTAAAATATAACCAAAATGTTGTGAAACAAACCTACTAATTTTTAAAATATATTTATGTTACCTTTAACCTGATAAACCTTAGATTTCTATTTGAAAGGAAGAGCCTAGAAGCCATTACTTGGTCATCAACGAGGTAAGAAAGTACTCCTTATAATGGCAGCTCTTCTATCTGCTATATACCTTCTTTTTTGTTTTGACAGGAGTTCCGTCATACACCTTATTAACTAACTGGAAACTCACTCCCAACTTTTCTTTTCTTTTGTTTTATTTCCAGATAAGTCTATTTGCAGGGGCAAATTTTACTTTCTGCTCCGTTACACCTTTTGTTATTAAAGTTAAGTATCTCAAACATGTTAGGGATGTTTTTTTTAAAAAAATTGAGAGAACGATGTTTTAAATTATGTCCTGTCAAGTGATTGAATTATTTGAACAAATAAATAATAAAGAAAAGATGTTTCAATAGTATTGGCTACAATAGAGTATCAGCTAAAAGGACTCTCTTTTTGTTGTTTCACAGAAGTACAGTACAACAATAACCAACATTGTTCAACCTTTCCCTCTTAACATCTGACATGTGGGCAGTTGCTATTCAAATTTTATTCTACCATCAGCAAATGAAAATGTCTGAACCCAGATACTTGTGCCAGATTATGACATATTACCCAATAAGCTTATGTACCTTAGGTGCAACCTACAGATAAATTGGCTGTACTACATAGCATTCACAGATGTGAACATTGGATTGATCATCTACTCAATGAAGTAAGTTTGTTCAAACCTTCCTAGATCATTTTGTAAATCATCTACTCAGGCTTGCAGAAACCTAACAGAATTACTTGGATGTAATCTATGAAATGAGAGTTCTTCATATGTCAAACAAGCGAGTATAGAAGCAGCAGCACAGGATTAGCAACTTCAAGATGAGGATAATTTAACAGAAAGTGGTTCTAATTCAGGAAGACAAGAAAGGACACATAATGATGAAATTGATATCTGTTAAGGGATCAATGACATCTCCTTGATAACAGATATTTTCATCCCAAATCAATATGGCAACATAAATCAGCAGAGTATAATGCTGCTCGGTTCATGTATAGGCAAAACTGTTAATATCTCAAGCAACCAAGGCAATTTGGATGCAGAAGTAAATTGATTTTTATATTATTGTTCCTTATACTCAACGTTTTGTTCCTGTACCATTATTGTCTCGCAAAATATTTCCTCGATTAATTTACAATATGCATTACATACCAAAGCTTCTCGCAATGCAAGGGTAGAGTGATGAACTCTGGGGGCCAACGAAACTGCTGTAACTGGCCCGGGTTCAGCCAATGTACTCTTCTTTGAGATGAAATCAGAGGGACCGTCCATCCCTCTTATAGTCTTATCGAGTTATTTAATTTTATTTTTTACAGTATGCATTGGATAAAACGTGCTTTCTGACTAAGAACTTAAGAACCTGCCACAGATTTTGGACTAAAAAACAGTGGAATAGCAATAAATTGGGAAAAAGATAGAGAGAATTCCCAGTGTCAACTTTGAAAATTGACACCTCCATGGTAATTAGAATAACACTGAACAAGATAGTGGCTATTAGACTGCCATGAATGAGACAAAAAAAATATATTTTTTTTAAAATAGCAATAGCTGACAAACTTTGATGGTGCACAAAAGGAGGGGAGGGATTTTAAGTAATTTGTGATTCAAAATCTCTCTCAGAATCCTACATATACGTGGTTCATTGTAAAATGCTGCGGAAAGTATAACTGTAGAAGCTTTTGGCATGCAGTACGACTTAAGAGGTAAATGGGCATGTGCAAAATGTCCAGTAGAATGATCAGAACATTATTTACCCTCTAAAAACAATTACTTTATTTCAGTGATTGTGACTGAAATGGAGTTATCAATTACTGGAGATCATAGATATGTGCCAAAATAAACCTGAATCAAATAGTCTTAGCAAGAAAATATATACACAGAGAGTGTATCAGAAAAAGGTAGAACCTAATATGAATTGAAGGTGGAAACGAAAGTAAGTTAAAGCATCAACCTTATGTTCAGTCTGCGGATTACTTCCCCAAAGAAGTGCAGCTTGCATCCAAATGATGCACCTGCACATACATCAATGACGACAATTACATCAGCTTCCTTCAAGGACGGTTGCAACCTGTCTTCAGACATCAGATATTATGAAAACCAACGCTGCCTTGGGTGTTCGGACGCAACACCAACTGAAGTAAACACAATAATGTCTTTTCCAGAGTTCCAGGCAACACTTCCTATGCACTTCTGCAGATGCTGAGGTGTTGTGTGGCAAGCAGCCGATGGCCCAGTTCATGCGACCGTGCACAGATGGTAGCCACGGCGTCATTCCGTTGAACAGATGGTGCGCGCGCTCGAGCTTGCGAACCGGAAGCAACGCTTCCGCGAAGGTCAGATTGGTGGACCTGTGGTACAGCGCCGTCGCAAGTCGCAACCGGTCAATGCCACCATCCCAGCAACCCTGCGCTGCACCGCCGTCGTTCGCAACCTCCAACACGGGCTAGCGCAGCCCGTCACATTCGCTCCTCCGCCATTGGCCCGTTACTCCAGCTTACAGTGAGCCATCCGCCCATCCGCAGCCGCAGGGCGCAGGCGAATCCCTTCCGTGCCGCCCACCTTCTACAGTTCTACTAGGATCTTCGGTGGCATCCCCACCGCTAGATCCGCTCCTATGGTTAGTGGCTCACCCATTGTCCTTTGCTACTCATCCGCTCCAAAGGGGAAAATTCGAGTATGCCCTCCTCTTTCTTTTTTTGGACCTGCTTGCCTCCCATGATCCCATCTAGTAGGATCTAGTAGCCCTGTACATGGTCCGGTTATAAACCAGCCAACAGTGGAACCAGCCCACTTCTGAAGGCTCGTGGCTGGAGTCTGGTTCTGAACTTCATAAATTCTTTGTCAGCTTAAAACTTGACTGATGATTCATATACTTAACTATAAAAAATGTTGCTAGTGTTTTCCACATTTTTTTAACTTCTGTAATAATGAAAGTGCATCTAGGCCCCTTAAATAATTTTGTTGATTTTTGTCAATAACAATTTGGGGATATGATGGTTTCAAGAAAGTGTGTGCAAGAATAAAATGAGAAAATCAAGAAGAAGATGAAAAGAAGGTCCCCAATTTCAAAATAAATATGGTGGATTCTATCGGAGATTTAATTTTAATTTTCGATTTGAATTTGAGTATAGGTTCACCGTACTATCAAGGGGGACGCATTTGAATGAATTTTAGGTTGTTAAAATGTTTCATTTGAGATGACATATTTGAGAGAAAACACTCACAAAACACTCCTCTGCACAAAGTTTCTGCACAGGGTCGGATGATCCGGGGGTTACCACGGATGATCCGGTCAAACAGTGTTGGTCAGTTCTGCGCAAGTCCGGATGATCCGGCCTTAGCCCGGATGATCTGGACTTGGACATTTGTGAGCACCTGGTAGTGCCAGGCCGGATGATCCGGCCCTACACCGGATGATCCGGACCTGGAAGTTCAAGTGTGTGTTTTTGGCCTATTCTGTTCCTACCCCGGATGATCCGAGGTTACTCCGGATGATCCGGGAACCACCAGAAAACACACAACGATCACTTTCGGGGGTGGGAGTATATATACCCCTTCACCCCCTTCATTTACTCCTCTCTCACTCCCCGGCCAACCACGCCTTCAAAGCATTCATTCCTTCACTTCTCTCCATCCTAGAGCTTGATTCTTGTAAGAAAACACCTAGGGATTGAGAGGAAGTGAGATTCGAGGTGTGATTTGAGAGCACTCCGTGGGCTAGCACTTGTTCATCTCAAGAAGCACTTGAAGCAACCTTTGATTCGTCGATTCACGTTTGTTACTCTTGGAGCTTGGCTCCTAGACGGTTAGAGGTGCCGGTGAGCTTCCATTCTCTTGTGGTTGAGCCCCGGAAGTTTGTATTACCCCATCCTTCGTGGACATTTACTAGTAAGCTACTCAATCCTCTTGTGTGGTTGATTGAGTGAGAGAAAGGGTTATAGGGCAACCCTGCTCTTTGTGAGCACCTCAACGGAGACGTAGCTCCTTTGTGGAGTGAACTTCGGGATAAATCTTGTGTCCATTTCATTTATTATTGTATTTATTATTCTTGAGCTAATCTTCACTTGATCTACTCGTTAGTTGCATTTCTCTTGTGCTAAACTGGTTCACAGGCTTAGTTACTTTATTTGTCAATATTGTATTCAAAGAGAATCGTCAAAAGCCAAGTAAATTTCAAATCTCATGCAAGATTTTTTTTCCTTGTCGGATCATCCGAACCTACGCCGGATCATCCGGGCCTGACAAGGACCGGATCATCCGACATAGGGCCGGATCATCCGGACCTGAACTGTTTCTATCAAGTTTTTCAGGAAATTTTTAAACAGTCCAATTCAACCCCCCTCTAGACCTAGTGTCGATCCTTTCAAATAAGTTGTGGAATCACAAACTTGTATTCTAATCAGGGGAATTTTCATCCATACCACCACTTTAGTGGCACTTTTCTTCTAAACCATTAGTCTAGTCAAGAATCTGCATAGGGTGGGGTTAGAGTCAGATGCTTCATCCCCTCAAGGAATATATCATGAACTTGATAAGAAAATTTGGGAAATGGAAAGAAGCCATTTTCTTGATAAAACTATGCCTAAGAGCACAGTAGAAGGTACCTCCAGCCAGATAAGCACTAGAAATGTAGTCCTGACCTGATTGCATAATTTCTTCTTACAAATAGCATGATATTTTTATTAAACTGCAGAGCATCGAACTCGTCATTATTCTGACAGCAAAGCAGGCTGAAATAGAAGGATAATGCAGAAATAGGACTAAAATAATGTCAAGCAGTTGCATCATGAGCATATTCCATTCTTCTGTGAGGGTGCGAAGGTCCTTTTCAGTGCCCCCATTATGTCCATCCATCATATCAATGTTACCTCACCGCAAAGCATCATTTTGGCTCATGAATCCTGATCCTCAGTGGTACTCTGAAGATATACACAAACTTCGGAGTTAAGACAGTTGTTGATGTATTAGAAAAGATGAGTGCCATGATATAAGCCGATGAAGAGATTCCCTCGTGAAATAGTAGAGGAGCTAGTGTTTAATTTTTCATGATTTGGATCTATCAACCGTATATTTTTTTCAGTAGTACGACTTTAAAACATTAACAGGGAATATTGATGAAACAAAACTCTCCATGCACTGAAGTCTACCGATCTAGTGACACTCCGAAAAACACGTGCTCGTCATCTAAAAAACAGAAAAACACGCATTCATTAAAAAAAACTCTCCAAACAGAATTTCCAAACGATGAATAAAATCAAAGCAAAAAAAAAGTATATTAGACTACAGTAAGACGGGGGGCACTGACTGCTCATAGCAAAACTGACTCCATATTTGGTTATTTCTGTTGCTATACGTGTCCGCATGCAATTGATGTCTGGTCTATAACTGTGCCCGCATGCTTGATTGTTTGGACGCAGCAGCAACTGTACCTGCATCAGATCCGCCGTTTTCTCCATCCAGACCGGTGGCTGCTGCATCATACTATCAGACCGACCCTCTTCTTTTCTAATCCTAATCTGAAAATCATGCCAAATCTGAAATTATAAGTCAGCATTTCCTTTTCAGAAGCTGTAACAATCATCAGCTGTACGGAGCACGTGGCCAACGATGACGCCCTGCAAGTTGCAGGGGACATTTCAGGCCGTGAAGCACGAGACATGTATGGTGTCGCGATGGGACAAGCACGGTGAGCCAATGGCAAGATCCAGACCACACCCTCTATCGTTTGCAGAAAATCAATTGAGCGGGCACATGATGCCCCTAACTACCCGGCGGTTAGTTTATTGCACGCGGTCCATCTGCCAGTCCCGCACTGCTCTCCACCTATCGTTCTTCTTCTTCGGTCTCCTCCCCTCTTTGTTCACCGGCGACCCGCCGTATAAATCCTGCTTCTGCAACTGATCTGATCCGAGGCTTCCGTGCTCGGGCTCATGGAGTTCAAGAGGAAGGATGTATGGGGCCTGCTGCTCGTGCTGCTCCTCGGCCAGCTCGTCGCCTTCTCCATGGCCGCCTCAAGCTTCACCTCCTCCCTCATCGCCAATCTTGGTACTCGATCTTTCATCCTTTTCACTGGACTGATACATAGACATAGAATTGACGAAATACTTGATAACTGTTATCTGGATATGGATAATATGTGCTCATTGCCATGTAAAATGTCCGTGTAGGAGTTGATGCACCACTCACACAGTCTTTCTTCGGATACCTGCTGCTGACCTTAGTTTATGTACCAATCGTCCTGCATCGACGGCAGAAGCTGCAAGTAAGCATGGCTGCCTCGGAGTCAACTCTGGAAACTGTTGGTCTGCTGCAACTCATAGCTCTTACTGTTTTGAGTACTCTTGTTCTGCAGATTGCTTGGTACTGGTACCTAGCACTGGCGTTCATTGATGTACAGGGCAACTATCTTGGTGAGTACAGGCACCACACAGACACACTGAGTCCAAGGAAGTTCTTCTTACTACAACTGATAACCGTCTAAAAACAATATGCTGTAGTTGTGAAGGCATACCAATACTCCTACATCACCAGTGTAACTTTGTTGGATTGTTGGACTGTTGTATGGGTCATCATACTCACCTGGTACGCACTGGGCACAAGGTATTCTTTCTTGCAGTTTGTAGGGGCAGGGACATGTGTGGCAGGGCTTGCCCTTGTGCTCCTTTCAGATGCGGAATCAACAGGGGAGCCAGGTAAGATACTTGAAGCATCTTAACAGTCAAATTAGAAAATCAACTACGACACCTCAAGAACAATGCCACTATGGTTCAGATGTATCTTCCTCCAAAATTCTTAGGAGCCAGATTTAAATTTTTCGAGCCAGGAAATTAGAATTGCAGTTATATAGGAAAGTTCATGGTATTAGTAGAACAAATCCAGTATAGCAATTTAGTGGTGGTTAATAATATGATGACAATAAAACATGTGTGTAGTAAGCATAGATTTATGAATGAATTTAAATGGCGTTTATGTTTTAACAAAAAAGCTGGAGCACTGCTCAATCCTATAAGAGGAAAAGCAAGCGGGGTTTTACATCTCCTGTAAATGAGTGAAATCTACTTTCCAGTTTCCATAGCAGAGCTCGATGAATATTTATACTGTATGGAAACTTTAATTTTCTGCAGATCCAAGTAAAATACCACTTCTGGGGGATGCCCTTGTTATTGCCGGGACAGTTTTTTTTGCATTTAGTAATGTTGGGGAGGTTAGTTCACCTTATGTGTACCTGCTGCTATCGGCAACAGTTTCACATTTCTAATAGGCATTCCATTTTCCTTGTATGTGTAGGAATACTGTGTCAAGAAGAAAGATCGAGTTGAAGTTGTTGCAATGCTTGGACTCTTTGGGTTGCTTATCAGTATGGTTCAGATGTATCCTCCAAAAATTCTTAGATTTATTGTGGGTTACAGACCAGTAGAGCAAACTGGCACGGTTCATTAGCTATGCCATCTATAAAATTGCTCTCTTTTAAATGGTTAAACTATCACTGCAATTTTCCTGGAACAAAAAATTATTGTCTATGATTCTTTATTGATGTTGGAGACCAGTAGAGCAGACTAGCATGATCCATTGAATGCATTTATATATTTTCTATCTTTTGCAAAGTTAAACTATCAGTCTTTCACCATAATTTTCGTGGAACGAATGTTGTTCACCATATGATCTACATTCATGTTAACCTTAACCTGATAAACTTTTAGACTTGTATTTGAAAGGAAGAGCCTAGAAGCAGTTACATGGTCTCCAACAATGGTAAGAAAAGTACATTTTATCGTGAAACTATTTTATCTGCATACACCTTTTTGAATTAATTACTTGGAAACTCACTACTGCTTTTGTCTTTATATTTTCCAGATAAGTCTCTTTGCAGGATTTGCAGTGGCAATTTTCATATTCTACACAATTACTCCTTTCGTTCTTAAGGTTAAGATCTCTAACATGTTACTAATGACCTCCACAAGTAGGGAAAAGAGAAACTTGGGCCCTATCAAGTGGTCGTGAGTTATTTAAATAAATAAAAATAAAGCAAAGCGGTCTTTAACCATACTGTCTCACTAAAAAAGTAAAAAGTATCAGCTAGAGAAAAGGCCCACTTATTGTTAATTCACAGTCCAATAATAATTTGGCCCTTTTATTTCCTGTATGCCCTTTTCAAGATGAGTGGAGCAACATTGTTCAACCTTTCACTGTTAACATCTGACATGTGGGCAGTTGCCATTCGAGTTCTATTCTACCATCAACAGGTGATCTTTTAATTAACCCAGAATACTTCTCCCAGATTATAACATATTAGCCAATATACTCATATACTTCAGATGCAATGCAGATAAACTGGTTGTACTATCTAGCATTCACAGTTGTGGCCGTTGGATTAATCGTCTACTCGTTGAAGTAAGTTTGTTCAAACCTACCTAGATCAGTTTGCAGATATGTCACTCCCGGTTGCAGAAACCTAACAAATTTGCTTACTTGTGATCTATGAAGTGAAAGTTCTTCAGATAATGAAACAGCTGCAAGTGCAGAAGCAGCAGCCCAATATCATCAGCTTCAAAGTGAGGATGATTCAACAGGAAGTGGACAAAATTCAGGTATCCAAGAAAGGACACATAAGGAAGAACTTCACATCTGTTAGTAGGTCAATGTATAAAGACACCTCCTTGTTAATAGATAGACCTGTACCCGATTCGATATGGCTATTAGTGACAACAGATATATGCAGAGTAAACGGTTGCTCAATTCATGTATAGGCAAATGCATTATTAGCTCAAGTGAAAAAATCAGGATGTGGGAATCAGAATTACTTTTTTCTACACCTCAATCCAGCAAACAATTTACAATGTATAAAAAATATAGGTTCAAAATAATCTTTTAACTAAGGGTTTGCGAACCCATCACATCTAGCTTGCTAGAAGGGTCACAGCAGTGTGAGAAAATATAATGGGAGATATGGCAATTAAAGTAGTATTGAACAAGAGCATGTTAAATATATATGGAGGCAGAAAACTTATTTCTGAGTAATGTTCATTTTCTTAAAATCTAGGAAAAGTAGCTAAAATGGATGTGTTGAAAAGAATTGGTTAAACTTCAGTTGAACTATCAGAATATCATCTGGACAGTAAAATATTGACTGAACAATTTCAACCTTATGGTGGTTGGAATTTATAACACAGGAGCCGAAACTGACAATTAAATATCAAATTATGCCACAAGCAGACATTGACAACTAAAGTATCAAACAAAGTAAAAAAATCATTAACAGAAAACAAACATTGACAACTAAACAGAGTATACCTTACAAAGTATCTGGTGAAGATGTAGTTGATTACCCTCAATGGCCGATTGGCCATGACTGACAACGGAAGCCATATAACAGTGCTAAGCTGTAAGCCAAAAGCGTAATATTCAAATGATCTTCCAGCAATAAAGTATAGATACAGTCATAGTCTCAGAGAGAGAATGCTAGAAGCTGAACTGGACACAAATTGAGGGGAATTCCAGACTATGAATAAAGCATTAGACATACATCCAGTGTTAACCCCATCCATGGCGGAAGATGGTGGATGTGAGGTCAAATCGATGTGGCCGACAGCTGATGTCCTTTTACCGAGTATCTCTTGCAGCTTAACCATGCTTGGTGTCCGCCAAACGATTTGGATAGATCAGATGGGGGGTTGCAAGATTCGAAGAGCAGGCAGGCAATCTCAGAGACAGTGCCGGCGATCTGTTCGGAGAAGGTTCCTCTTCCAATACTGTGACGATGACGGCCGATGTGCGCCATTTGTTGGATGTCTTGCGGCTGAAATAGCTGGAGGTCTCGTCGGGTGTTGGTGGAGTTCTTTGCGTCTTGATCCAAGGACCGTAGCGTTAAATTTGATGTTTCCCAGGGTCTTGCATGCATTTTCTCCGGATGAGTGGTGTGGACTTCCTTGTAAATCTTTCTTCCTCCAGGGTTCTTGATGTAAAAGTTGGGTTTTAATATATGGGTTCCAGCCCCTTCGCCAAAAAAAAACCTTCGTTCTGCCACCGGATGCGACAGCAACAGAACGTCTCAACCTGACGAGTGACGACACAAGGCAACGCCGCCTTTGGCCTGTGCTCGCTTGGATAGGCTAAAGCCTGGAGTATGCCCACCCGGTCACCCCAGCTCAGGCGACTGAGCACAACTGCACTTCACATACAGCAATACAGGCACAAGACCAGCCACTACGTCGTCATTCATTCCATCGAACAGGTGGTACGTGCGCCGGCGTTAGCAAACTGCGAGCAATGGCCAGTTGGCCAATCAAGCAGTCAGGCGGCCTACGATGCCTTGGCCCTTGCCGTACCTCAACCCCGTCACCATGCGTCCTCATCACATGCCCTTCGTCGGCGACCTCCGCTCACCGTGGCGTTGCTTGTGGTCTTTGCACCTCCGCCACAACGCGGTTTTATTATTTTTTTTATTTTTTAATTTCGTTTTTATAAAAAATATATTTTCATTCTCGATATTTACAGAAATATATCTCAGCCGCTCCGCTGCCGGGCGGCCGGCACCTAGTCGCTCCGCTGCCGGGCGCCAGGGGCTTTTCTGCAAAAGTTTTCGCGGAAAATTTGCGCGTGGGCCCCTGGAGGACAGGCCGGCCGGCAGCCGGCCGGCCTAAGGGGCCGGCCGCCCGGCAGTGGAGCGGCAGGCCCCGGCCGCCCGGCAGCAGGGCGACCAGCTCCCACAAGTTATATATAAGGGTTGGCGGGTCCCCCACCCCTCATTTGTATCACTAAAATTCCAGAAAAAAAAAGAAAAGAGAGGAAGGGAGGGAGAGAGACGAAGCACTGCCGGATTTTCAAGCCGGCGATTGCAGGTAACCAAAATTCTTATACGCTTTACAAACAGTTTATGTTGTAATTATTTTTGTTGACACAGTATATTAGCAATCAGTTTAATACAAGCGTTGATACAGTACATGACGTCCTCAGAATCCACCTACATTCCATGGAGTAAGGTGATGGCAACAGTCCCCCAAATAGTCCAGGTGCCTATGTACTTTTGCGGATCCTTGTGCAAGCTAATGAAATCAAGGGTTTTGGGGGACGACTTTGGCATGAGGTTCTTCATGTGCGAGAATTACGAGTATGACCCTCCCAAGCATTACGGCAAGGATCGAGGAAAGGTACTACAAAACACTATTAGAGTTTGCCACTTTCAGATCTGGTAATGACTTCTAACATGATTTGGGGAAAGACTCCACCGCCTCTATGTGATTTCGTGCAGTGGTTAGACACCGAGCAATCTCAGCATGATAAGGACCACGTTGAGCGTCAAGCAAGGTGGGCTGCACAAAGGTGGCAACGAATGCTGCAAGAAAGACCAGAAAGGGATTCAAAAGAGGATTGCAGAAGTGGAACGTCAGAAGGCAGAGGAACGTGAAGCTGATAGGGAGAGGAAGCGAGAGAGAGTCCGTCGTGCTAAGGAAGCAGGGCCTGAAGCTATTAGGAAGGGAAAATATCCCCGGTGCACTCAATAAAGCACCACCATGTAATTCCGGCATTTTACATTTCCTAAGGCATGTTAGGTTTACTCACAACACGAGGTTATCGTGTTGCACATGCCACTGCTTTTCATTGTTCAAGTATCTATTAGTACGAACGTTTTAGGCCTCTGCTTTGTAATCGTAGCATTGTTTACAAAATTGTATTGCAAACCGAAAATTTATGGTTCGTAACTACCATTCTATATTCAGTACACTACATTCAGTGAGCAATCTAATTCAATCAACCTACACATTTAGAACTGCAACCAAGAAATCTTACTACACAAATACATTCGTAATGTTACATACTACCATCTGATTCAAATACATATCCATACATAACGAAATGAATTATCACATACATGTGGGAATATATATCCATACATCTGGTTCAAATACATATCCACACATAACGAAATCTAAACGCGACGGGCTCCAAAATCCGGAGGCAATCCATCGGTGGGATTTCCAGAAGGTCCAACCTCAGCACCAGCATTATCTTCATGCATTTTAGGGCACTTCTTGTAAGTGTGACCGTCTGCTCCACACAGATTGCATCGTTTTTTCTTCTTTCCTGCCTCAGACTCATCCATTCCGTTACGGATATGAAGTGTCTGCCGTCGACCTACCCCTCTCCTAGCATCTGGATTGAGAATGTACATTGGAGAGATATTTGCTGTAGTGAATGATTCCAGACTGCTTATGCCATATATCTCATGGCCCCAAGTGTGCGCAGCGGTTTCTTTTCTGTAATATTCTGAAACAAAAACCCCAGGTTCTAACCCATATTGCCTCTGTTCGGCTGGTCACCAACTACAGGATTTCTTTCTCATATTCCTCCAGCTCCAGTCTCCAGCTCCAGCCTGCCGAACAGTATTTTTCTCTCACACCACTCCAGCTCCAACCTCCAGCTCCAGCCTGCCGAACATGGTGATTCTGAATATGCCGCAATGACATGGGAGCATGGTAAGTGAAGAAGCTGTGGCTTCTTACATCTGTAAAACACCTTGCCTTTCGGCGTTATCAAGCAATCCGGAATGTAGGTGGATTCTTAAGATGCCATGTACTGTATCAACACATGTATCAAACTGATTGCTAATATACTGTTTCAACAAAAATAATTACAACATAAACTATTTGTAAAGTATAGAAGAATTTTGGTTACCTGCAGTCGCCGGCTTGAAAATCCGGTAGGGCTTCGCCTCTCTCGCTCCCTCCCTCTCTTTTTTTTTCTGAAATTTTAGTGATGTAAATGAGTGGTGGGGGTCCAGCCAACCCTTATATATAACTTGTGGGAGCTGGTCGCCCCGCTGCCGGGCGGCCTGTCCTCCAGGGGGCCGCGCGCAAATTTTCCGCGAAAACTTTTGCAGAAAAGCCCCTGCCACCCGGCAGTGGGGCGACCAGGTGCCGCCGCTCGGCAGCGGGGCGGCCGGGTATATTTCTGTAAATTTCGAGAACGAAAATATATTTTTATAAAAAACGAAATTAAAAAATAAAAAATAAAAAAACCGCCGCCACAACTCCAGCAATGCGTTCCTACGTACAGTCCTCCTTGAGGGATAGTATTTGTTTGTGGGCCTCAAGTCCACCACGAAAAGGGCTTTAAACTTTGACCCATTGGGCTCACTGCAATACAAGGTCCATTTTGCCAACAAAGAACAAAACAGGCCACTTTGATGCGAGTATAAAACCTAACACGGGCCGCGCGTAGGGGTTTGGCGGCGTGGTAATTCTCTGGTAGGCCCTTCCATCGAATAGGTAGCGCGTGTTGGCGTTAATGAGCCGCGCGGGCTATACATCGCGCGTGTCGCAGAACGGCGATCCGCACGTACCACTCTTGGGTTGGATTCGGCCCAATAATATTTAGATGGAGCACCAGCTCATTCTTTTTCCTTCACATTTTGTCTTTTATTTTTCCTTCCGTTATTTTTCACCTTTTTAACATATTTTCTTCTTTCTTCTTTCCCCCCTTTTATTTTTAGTTTCTTCCTTGAATTTTATGTTGATTTATTCCACCAAAATTTATTTCACTTTGTAGATTAAATTGTTCTGTGATGTTGACTCATTTGTTCGTATTGTAGATCAAATTATTTCATGATGTTAGCTTATTCGTTCGTGATATCCATTTTTAAAATCTATCATATTCAATAAAATATTCATGATGTATAATATTCTGGTCGTTGTATATTATTATGTGTTTGTTGTATTTAATTTTTTATTCATAAAAATAATTATTTGTTCCCAGGATTCTTCTTTTATATGCATTTGTGGAACCTCTTTCCTATTTAGCTGACAATATGCATGTACGAACTATTGTTTGTTCGTCGAGTTTAATATTTTGTTTGCAAAGAGATATGATTTGTTCGTAGTAGTTCATAAATTCGAGCTTTATTAAAAAAAGTCTAAAAATGAAATTTTCCAAATATAGTTTAGTGTAGTCTTGTTTTGAAGATATTGACGCAAGAAATACGATGCTGCAATCAGAATTTAATTTGGACATTCCTCTAAAATTTATAGATTGTTTTGTTCCAAATATATTTGCATATGGATGATGTCATTGTTTTGTTTTATCTGCATGCATACACATATCTTTCCCTCTCCAAATGCAAACTCAGATTTATTAGGTTGGAATGCGGCACACCACGCGTGACCTGTCACCTTAAGTGTATACAACCAAGCCCACAGGACGTGCCGTGAAATACTGCACCATGGAATCTAATGATATACGAATACGAAGAAAACGTGGAATAAAACGTGGAATAAGTTTCAAGAACACATTTTCGTTGCAATTTATCCCTTCGGCTGATATAAGAACCAAGAGAGTTAGGGAGTCTTTAGTTCGGAAGCGAGCTGGAACCAAGCCGTCGTTCTATCCCTTGTTCAAGAGTGTTTTTTTTTTTTAAAAAAATGTTAGGATTGATCTAACAAAACTTAACTTAGCCAAAATCAAAAATCCAAAGTAGATCACACCTAGTACAAGATCTAATGTGGAATGGTAGGGTTCGGCTTATACCGGCGATCGTGGTGTCCATGGCATCGGTGGAAGTCGGTGTAGTTGTCACGTCGTCGATGGCGTGGGCGCTGTCGGGGATGTAGCGCAGACGCTCCTTCAGCATCCTCTCGGGGTAGCGGCGGCCTTCAGGTCGCCACCGGCACTGCCCCGTTCGAGGTACTCGAGCTTCTGAGCCTTCCAGCGCTCTTAGCGATCGGTAATTGTGGAAAATGATGAGTGTGTCAACCTTGGGGTTTCTCCTCTCTTATTTATAAGCACTGTAGGCCCAGGGCCGAGCCCGTGTAAACTTAGGTTTTGCCTCCCGATAACGGCAAAAATGGACTGGGTTTGTTCTATTGTTTCCTAGTCTCATAGGGCGAGTACCCCTTTTCCTCTCGATTCTGTTGATGACCGAGGTCAACCAAAAAACAAACCCAACAATCTTCCCCTTAACCGAAGGTCAACAACTTATTCTTAACTTAAACTTAATGTTTATTCGGTCACTAATTTATACTTAACTTAAACTAAAATCCATCCTCCGTAAATCAGCAAGTACCAGACCAATGCATCGTCAGCAGCACAACTGCATACTGGGATAACATTACTCATAGCCTTACTGAAAAACTTTGTCAAGACTCTTATTCTTATCTGGGGAAATTTTAATGGCCCTGAAGCAGGACCTGATCTAAGGTACCAACCAAATCCATACCTAGGACATGTTTCTGAAAGAGGGATGGTGATAAACCTTTCGTGAGCGGATCCGCAATATTTGTTGTAGTACTTATATGCTCAATCTTAATTGTGCGGTCCCGGTTTCTATCTTTCACGACACGATACTTGAGGTCAATGTGCTTAGAAGCACCAGACAACTTATCGTTTGCGCAAAAGAATACTGCAGATTGATTATCGCAGTGCATTGTGATACGTCTCGAGATACTATCCACAATTCTTAATGCCGGAATAAAATTCTTAAGCCACACTGCCTGTCCTGTTGCATCATAACATGCCACAAATTCAGCTTGCATCGTAGATGCAGCAGTTACACCTTGCTTACCACTTCTCCATGAAATTGCTCCCCCTGCCAGAGTGAAGATATATCCAGAAGTGGATTTTCTATCATCTTCATCACCAGCAAGATCAACATCAGTGTAACATACAGCCTCAAAATTGCCTGTCCTCTTATATGTGAGCATGTAGTCTTTAGTGCCCTGGCAATATCTTAACGCCTTCTTGACACTACCCAGTGAGCCCATCCTGGATTTGACCGATATCTACTAAAAACTCCGGTTGCAAATACCAAATCTGGACGCGTACAGACTTGTGCATACATCAAACTTCCGACAGCTGATGCATAAGGAACGTTGTTCATTCTTTCTCTTTCTAAGTCATTCTTACTCTTTCTAAGTCATTCTTAGGGCATTGCGCTTGATTAAACTTATCGCCCTTTTGAATAGGAACAGGTGAAGTGTTGCACTTATCCATGTTATATCTCTTAAGCATTTTCTCAATATAAGCTTTCTGAGATAACCCTAGTACTCTTTGGGCTCTATCTCGGTGTATCTCAATGCCAAGAACATATGAGGCTTCACCAAGATCCTTCATATTGAAGTTGGATAAAAGAAAATTCTTAGTCTCATGCAACATATTCTTATCGTTGCACGCTAATAGTATGTCATCTACATACAGTACTTGAATTATTAATTTTCCGCCCTTAACTTTGACATAGATACAACTCCACATCATTCTCCTTAAATCCGAATTTCTTAATGACCTTATGGAATTTAAGGTTCCACTGCCTAGACGCTTGCTTAAGTCCATAAATAGATTTTTTTAATTTGCATCCCATATGTTCCTTACCCTTTATGGCAAAACCTTCTGGCTGTGCCATAAAGATTGTTTCATTTAAGTCTCCATTTAAGAATGCAGTCTTAACATCCATCTGATGTAGCTCCATATCAAAATAGGCTACTAATGCCATGACGATAATAAATTAATCTTTGGTAGACACGGGAGAAAATGTCTCATTATAATCAATTTCTTCCTTCTGTGTAAACCCTTTTGCTACGAGCCTAGCTTTGAATCGTTCGACCTTCCCTTTGGAATCATGTTTGGTTTTGTAGACCCATTTACAGCCTACTAGTTTGACTCCATCGGAAATTTCTACTAAATCCCATACTTTATTAGTACTCATAGATCTTAACTCATCTTTCATGGCCTCAATCTATTTAGTGGAATTCTCACTTGACACTGCCTGCCTGAATGTGGCAGGGTCATTTATATTCCCGATATCATATATGTCCTCACTTAAGTATGTCTCATAATAATCAGGAATAGCTTATCTCTTTTCCCGTTGCGACCTTCTTACTGGTTCAATCGCAACTGGTTGAGGAATTGGTTGAGGAATTTGATTTTGTGGTGCAGGTTGCGCCTGGTCCTCAACCATTTGCTCCATGTTTTCCTGCTGAGCAGCAGTAGATGGCATGACGCCACTTACCTGAACAGGAGGGATGACTGGTGGTACAAACTGATATACTTCTGTGGGCTCTTGGATCACTGAATCAGGAAGCTCAACCCGTAGTTCTTCGAGACTCACTTCCCTCCTTGGAAAACTCCCACTAATTCCTGAGTCCTCTAAGAACACAGCCAGTCTAGTTTCTACGAACTTAGTGTGACGACCAGAACAGTAGAATCGCTACCCCTTAGACTTTTCTGGGTATCCAATGAAGTGGCAGCTTACCGTCTTAGAATCTAATTTCTTTTGCTGTGGATCAAATAACTTTGCTTCAGCAGGACAGCCCCACACTTTTAAATAATTAAGTGATGGTTTCCTCCCATTCCACAACTCAAAAGGTGTCTTGGGAACTGACTTAAATGGAACTCGATTAAGTATGTGAGCAGCTATTTTTAATGCTTCCATCCACAGCTCCACAGGCAAGCTAGAATAACTGAGCATGCTCCGTACCATATCAAGCAGCGTACAGTCTCGTCGCTCAGCAACTCCATTTTGCTGTGGTTCGCCTGGCATAGAGTTCTGAGCTCTTATGCCATTTTCTTCTAAGTACTTAGCGAATGGTCCCTTAATCTGACCATATTGAGCGTATTTTCCATAATATTCATCTCCCCGGTCTGATCTTACATTTTTAATGGAAGTGTTGTGCTGTTTCTCAACTTTCGCCTTATAAATCTTAAATATTTCTAAAACGTATGAACGCTTATGGATGGGGTAAATATGTCCATAATAGGAATAATCATCAGTGAATGTTATAAAAGAATCATAATAATCTACCGATGTTACTAAGAGAGGGCCATAGATGTCTGTGTGAATTATTTCTAATACGCCTGTACTCCTAGTCGCTCCTTTCTTAATAGTCTTAGCATATTTTCCCTTAATGCACTGCTCTGAATCTGAAAAGTCTAATTCCTGAAGTATCTCATATTTAATGAGACCCTCCATTCTCTCCCTCGAAATGTGGCCAATGCGACAATGCCACAATTTCGAAGAAGTCTCATTATCGCACTTACGCTTATGCATCGCATCACAAACATTCATTACATAATAATTATCATCAAGAGAGAGCAAATAAAGATCGCCTTGCAAATGACCAAGGCTGACACTAATATTATGAAATTTAATGTTGCAAACCGAGTTGCCAAACTCACACACATGTCCTGATTTATCTAAACGCGAAACGGAAATAATATTTCTCTTTAAATTAGGAACATAAAGGACATAATCTAAATTAAGCTGGAAGCCGCCTGGCAACTTTAAGGAGAAGCTTCCAACGCCTTCGACTTCAACTATGTTCCCATCAGCCACTCTTAGGGTTCGCTCCCCCCTTCTTATAGTTCGGATCGAACGGAATACCTGTAACGAATTAGAAATATGCAAAGTGGCACCTGAGTCAATTAACCAAGTTTTAGGGGATAAATGTGCTAAGAACAACTCATTAATGAAAGAAACAACATCAAATTTAATATTACCTTTCTGTTTCAACCATTCCTTAAAGCCTGGACAACTCTTTTGAAGATGCTTGGGTGAAGCACAGAATGAACACAACATCTTTCCGCCTTGAGACTGCTTGCCTTGCTTGAACTTGTTGTTGTTCCTGGGACCAAAGTTCTAGTTCCCTTTCTTCTTATGCTTTTTTCTGGCCTTGCTTGCTGCTACCTGACTCATCCTGGTTCTTAGGAAGATTGTCATTGATGTTCATGTGATGGACTATGTTCGCCACATCCTTCATCTTCTCAGTCCTAAGCCTCTCTTCTTCCTCAACACAGTAACTGATTAGCTCACTGATAGACCAAATGGCCTTGTTGGTGTTGTAACTAATCATAAAAGCATTGTACTATGAGGGAAGCGAGGTCATGATGAAGTGAACAAGAAAACCATCTGAGATCTCCATCTGCATCTCCTTAAGCCTGTTGGCCATGTCACACATGTTGAGAATGTGCTGCCTGATGCAAGTCTTACCATCATACCGAGAGGCCACTAACTTCATGATGAGAGTGCTTGCATAAGTCTTAAATGAACTCTTGAAGTTTTCCTCAATCTTTGCCAGAAAGGCCTTAGCACTCAAATCTGCTCCCAGTGCATCCTTAGTGGGGATGGCGCCCTTAATCCCAGCACTGATGGTCTGAGACATGACCATGATCGCCATACGGTCTGACCTTGCCCACTTTTCCAGACCAGCGGAAGTCTGTCTTGCAGCAACAGCAGGCTTATCCTCCCTTGATGCCAAATCAAGATCATTCCAAGCCAAGCACGTCATGACCTTGCCCTTCCAGTCAGGAAAATTCGATCCATTGAGCGGCTCAATGTTGTTCAGGTAGGAGGCCACATCATTGACATTTGTCACTGAAAATCAAAGAAAACTTATCTTAGTAATCATATACAATGAAATGCAAATAAAAGCATGGTAATAATCCTACGGTGGTCTGATTAACATCACGCAATTAAAATTTCAATTTGCATCACCGGTGGGGAAAACAAACGAAATTTTGTCTTAATACTTATGATTAAACAACGGTAGTCAGAAATAATCACAAGTTTACTCTAAATAAATTTCTCGGTGGTTCCATTTATTTAGTGGCATCTCAAAACATAGTGGTAGAATAAACTTATAAACATGAAATAAACACCAACTACTTAAAATTACTCATGCGATAACTTAACTGAATTTAATGCAGGAATTAAATTGAGCTTAATACTTAAAAGGGGCTGGAAAACTGAAAATCGGCCCGAAAACGAAAATGGCCCAGGAGCAGCCCGCGGACGCGCCGCGCCCTCAACCAGCCAGCGCGCCCAGCAAATGGCCCATGTGCGCGCGCACGGCCCAACAAAGAAAATGGCGCAGCCCAGCTCAGCGGCTCAGCGGATGCGGCGGCACAGCGCCATGCGCTCCCCCCACCCCCCGGAGTCGATCTGCGCCGTCGATACTGATCCGACGGCTGACAACGGTTTGGGTAGGCTTTAAAAGGCCGAAAAAATCGGAAGAGGGGAAACCCTAACTCATTTCTTCCCCTTCCCCTTCCGCGAGCGGCTCACCTCAGGGCGGCTGCCGGTGGCGCCGCCGCCCGCTCCTTGTCTGACTGGCCAGAGCTCCGTGGGCCCTCTCTGTGGCACCGTGTGCGTCTTGTGCGCGGGCCGCCGAGGGGCTCCGCCGGGGCTCGATGGCCGACGGCGGTGTGAGCTCATGCGCCGCAAGGAGGAGGCCGGTACGGCTCAGCGGAGGGACGCCGACGTGCACGCGCAGCGGCAACTGATGCCGCACGTGGACACCAGAGGTGGAGTCCCATTTTCTTATTTTATTTAAATCTTATGTAGGGTTAGGGTTTGGGGATTCGGTGGGGATTTGGGATTGAGTTTTGCTTTTGATCTGAGATTTCCCCCTTTCCCTCTTGTAATTGCTGCGAAAAGCTGATAAAAACTTGCGGGTTTTGGGCTGGGATGACTAATTCGTGACTGATGCTTACACTAAAACATGAAGAACACCTAGAAAACTTAACAGATCTAGAGCTCTAGGCATGCTAACATTACTGACTTAAGTAAATATTGACTAGAAACATATATGCATGATTTGAAACTTAACTGAGTAGAATAAAACATGAAATGGATCATGCACAAATAGATCTACACCTTTGAACCGAACCTAATCTTAGGGTTTTGTCTAGGGGATCTAGATCGGATTAGCAGAGGCGACTGATACCAATTGTTAGTATTGATCTAACAAAACTTAACTTAGCCAGGATCACTAATCCAAAGTAGATCACACCTAGTACAAGATCTAATGCGGAATGGTAGGGTTCGGCTTATACTGGAGGTCGTGGTGTCCATGGCGCCGGTGGAAGTCGGTGTAGTCGTCACGTCGTCGATGGCGTGGGCGTTGTCAGGGATGTAGCGTAGACGCTCCTTCAGCATCCTCTCGGGGTAGCGGCGGCCTTCAGGTCGCCACTGGCACTGCCCCAGTCGAGGTACTCGAGCTTCTGAGCCTTCCAGCGCTCTTAGCGATCGGTGGTGGTGGAAAATGATGAGTGTGTCAACCTTGGGGTTTCTCCTCTCTTATTTATAAGCACTGTAGGCCCAGGGCCGAGCCCGTGTAGGCATAGGTTTTGCCTCCCGATCAGGGTAAAAACGGACTGGGTTTGTTCTATGTTTCCTAGTCTCACGGGGTGAGTACCCCTTTTCCTCTCGGTTCTGTTGATGACCGAGGTCAACCAAAAAACAAACCCAACAAAAAAAACGTGGTTCAAGAGTGTAGGGATAGAGCCATCCTAGCAAGGGAATATTCGCTTATGATTCACATTTCGATTTCGACGGCGCAAGCCGCGAGATGCCTTGCGCCGCCAGCCCATGCTTGACGAGGTGAAGCTCCAGGTGCGTGCGGGCGAATGGCCCCGGCAAGGTTCGACTCGAGGACGTCGTGGGCGAACCGTTCCGGCGAGGCTTGACTCGAGAACGGCGCGGGCGAGTGGCTCGGGCTTCATCTCCGGCGAGGCGAAGCTTCGGACCGGCGGTAGGCGCCAGCAAGCCGGGGATGTGAGGGCTGCATCAGCAAGCGGCAGCGGTCGGCGATAGCGTCAATAAGCGGGAGGTGTGGGGTGGCATCAGCACAGGGCAGTGGGCGGCACAAGGGGGCATTGGCTTGGCCGCACCAGCTCGAGCCGACGAGCCGCATCGGCCCACAGTCCACAGACGGTGGCGTCACTGCCATGGCTGCTCGTGGCGAGGCGTATGTATGCTGCGGGATGCAGGGCATCAGCGGGAGCGGTGGAGGCAGCAGGCCTGGGCATTCGGTTCCTCCCGAACCGATCGGTTCGGTTCTTCGGGTTTTGTACAAGTTCGGTACCTAAGAATCAGAGACCGATCGGTTCTTTACAGGAATAGGCACCGAGGAAGTTCGGTTTCGGTAAGTTCGGTTCGGTTTCGGTTATTACCGAACTTACCGAGTCCACTGGAGAGGGTGCTGCCACCGCACCTCGCTGGGCGCCGCCGCGCCGTCCCGCGCCCCCCGTCGTCGATCCGCCGCCGCCGCGCCGTCCCGCGGGCCCCGTCGTCGATCCGCCGCCGCCGCGCCGTCCCGTCGTCGATCCGTCGTCGATCCGCCGCCGCTGCGCCGTCCCGCGGCCCCCCACCGTCGATCCGCCTCCGCCGCGCCGTCCCGCGGCCCCCACCGTCGATCCGCCGCCGCCGAACCGTTTCGTGGCTGCATGCTGCTGCCGTTGCTCTTGCGGCCGCGAGGTCGAGCCAGGAGGGAGGGAGGGAGGGAGGCGCAGGGAGGCAAGGGCCCGCCGCCGTCGGAGGTCAGGGCCGTGGGGCGCGGATGCGTGGCCGTGCGGCCGAGCGGGGCGAGGCGGGGGCCAGGCGACTGCGGGGGCTGGCGTGGCGGCGTGGTCGAGCAGTCGAGCGGGCGGGGTGGCCGCCTGGGTGCGCGCGGGTTGGGGGGAGTCAGGCGGCTGAGGTGGGGATGACTCGGGGTAGGGTTTGTAGTTGGGCCGGATTGGGCCTTGGATAGACTAGTTGGACTAAATTTGTGTGGGCTCGGTTCTTCGGTTAACCGAACTTAAGAACCGAAGAACCGAGTAAAATTCGGTTCCTCAGAACCAGGAACCGAAGCAGAACCAAATTTCCTCGGTTCCGGTTCTTTCGGTTCCGGTTCTCGGTATTTACGGTTCGGTTCTCGGTTATATTTGCCCACCCCGAGGAGGCAGACGCGGACGGGGCAGCAGGCAAGCACGCGGAAGAACAGGGTGCCAGATGGACCCCACAGTGATAGTAGCTAACGGATCCCACTCCATGTCTCCTCCTACAATAGCTCGTCTGGCTTGTTAGCCAGCCAACCAGCACTACTATTCTCTTATACTAATTTAGCACCAACCACCAGCTACCAATCAGTCAGCAGTACAGTTCTCTCATAACAAATCAGCACCAGCTACAGCCAAACGAACACAGCGAATATGCTGATGATACTATCCTCTTTATGGACCATAACCTGGAGACTATTCTTTGTGCTTTTGAGCAGCTATCGAGTCTCAAAATTAATTTCCATAAGAGTGAAATTTTCTGCTTTGGCGAAGCGAAAAATTGCGAAAGTTAGTACATGGAATCGTTTGGTTGTAATCCACGATCTTTCCCTATCCGATACTTAGGTATTCCGATTCATTATAGAAATTGTTTAATAGCGACTGGCTGAAGATTCAAAAACGGTTTGAAAAATGTCTCAGTAGTTGGAAAGGTAAACACCTTTCAACTGGAGGTCGTTTAACTCCCATTAATTCTGTTCTTAGCACTTACCCATGTACTCCCTCCATCCCAAAAAAATAAGTCATCCTAAGAATTCTAGGACAACTTAACAAGAAGGTAAAATGACCACATTTGTCCCTATATATTATCCATATTTGCCAATAAGTGATTCTTGCATGGGCATGCACTTTCTAAATAGAGTAGGATGCCTTGTTTTCTGGGACAAATTTTGAATCCTAGGGTGACTTGTTTTTTGGGACGGAGGGAGTACATGATGTCCTTCTTTAAAATCCTAAAAGGGGTTCGTAAAAAGCTGGACTATTTTCGATCTAGATTTTTTTACAAAGTAACAAGCATAAAAGAAAGTATCGACTAGCAAAGTGGGACATCTTGTGTCAACCCAAGGATCAAGGGGGACTAGGATTCACAATTTTAAATTAAAGTACATAGTTTTACTCAGTAAGTGGCTATACTTATAGATGATAATTGGCAGCAGATCTTACGCAATAAATAACTATAGTCTAAGCCGTTGGAATAGACCCAATGGAAGAGCGGAGATTCACATTTCTGGGCAAGCCTGATGAAGATAAAACGAGATTTTCTAAGATTCAGAACATTCGTTATAAAGGATGGGTCTCAAGTAAGATTCTGGGAAGATTCTTGGTTAGGAAATAGTCCTTTATGCGATCCATACCCACAACTTTATAATATAGTCAGGAAAAAGCAGGATACGGTGGCTGATGTACTAAGTACATAGATCCCGAACGTCTTCTAGCGTAGAGATCTAATTGGCAATAAGCTGGTGATGCGGAACAATCTTGTCTCACGGCTACCAATTATTGCTCTCAGCCAAGAAAGAAATGACTTTAAATGGAATTTAGACTAGACAGGTATTTTTTTGCTAAAATCACATTATCTGGGTTTAATCAATCAAAATATTTCCAACCTAAATAAGAGAATATGGAAATTAAAAGCCCCACTCAAGATAAAAATATTCCTCTGGTATCTTAGACGAGGCGTTATTCTTACAAAAGATAATTTTGCAAAACGTAATTCAACCAACAGTGTGTTTCTTTCATAAAAATGAAACGATGCAACATTTGTTTTTTGACTGCCAATTTGCGAGCGGTCTATGCAGCCTGGGGTATACCAAAACCTTATAATATGCAAAGAATGTTTGGGAGCTGGCTCAATGGAATTCATAAAGAATATAAGCCACTAGTACTTCAAGGCGCGACAATCTTGTGTTGGTCTGTTTGGCTATACAGAAATGTTGTGGTGTTCGATAACAAAAAAATCTTCCTTTTTGCAGGTTATCTACTCAACTACGCACTGGCTCCATACTTGGGCTATCCTTCAGAAGCATACTTTGCAGGACAAACTTGTAGCGGCTTCTCATTTCTTGGCACAGGTGGCCAAGGTTTTTTTTGCCCGAGCACATGGATGGCGGTCAATCTTAGGACTGACAGTCATTAGTGTGGAAGGATATATATCAAACTCTGTTTAAGTTGTGGGTCGTTCAGACAGAGGTCCGAAAAATTTCAAAACTATGTATCACCTTGATGTATTGTGCTTGAAATCAATAAAATTTCCTTTTTCCAAAAAAAATGTCTCTTCATCCTTCGAACCAAATGCGAAATAGAACCATTTCATCCTCTACCAGACACTCGTATCATCCCTAAAATCTAGGATAGATATCCGTCACAATCAAACGCTAGGATGATTTGATTTCAACAGCAGGATGAAACAATAAATGTTAAATTGCAACATCAACTTATGACCAAGACAAAGAAATTCAAATGTCATCGCTATAGAGCTCTATTCTTTAGAGGGAACATCTAACACATGGGAGGCTAGATCTAAGGCAAGGCACGTATAAAGAGTGCCCAACGTACCTAATATTCTTTTAAAGTAATCTGACATACTCATCATTATATAATAACATAATTTATGGATACCACGAGGGCCGTTTGGATCCTAGCTAAGGTGGATCCAACCCTCACACATCAAAAGAAGTTAACTTTTTGGCCAACTTGAGGATATTTTGGACCTTTGTACGATTCTTTAGATTAAGCCCCACCTAGAAGAAATTTGGAGGAGAAATCTTGCAATCAAGCTAGGATACGTTTTTGTTCCTCTTTGCTACTACTGATTTTACTGTTCTTGGTGACTGCGAGTCCTAAAGCTTAAACTTGTTTATTAGCGGCCGCTAGATCTAGGCTAGCTTTCTTTTGTTAGAGCATCTCCAATAGTTTGGCAAATAGAATTGGCATCTTTGATTTTTAGTAAAAATGTTTAAAACACCCCTCCAATAATTTGGCAAACGATTTGGTAAAATATGTCAACTTGGCAAAAAATCTTCCCTCACCGCGCATATATGGCAATTTGGAAAAGGGCTTGGCAAATCCTCTCCCTACTTGCATGCTGCGTACTGACCACGAAAATAAAGTCTTCTCCCTGCTTGGATGCTGTCTATTGCCTTTTTTTATTTTGCCAAGTCCGAAATAGTAAACTATTGGAGAGGAACTGTCTTTTTACTTGGCAAATAGTTTTGAGAGTTGGCAAATCACAAGATTTGCCAAGTAGAATATGACAAACTTTTGAAGATGCTCTTACGCATCTTTACATAAGGTTCAAGGGTATAACTTAGAAAAGAGTGGGCAAATTGCTGCAGTCCATTTTCACTTCGCATGGCGAAAGATAACAGCCATTTGACATGCATCACCACTGACCACCTGCAAGCCTGTCGTCAGCCCACCAACCAGTATGGCATCATAAATTGTATTATTCCGCTCTTTTTAAAGACCCCAGAAAGATGCTAGGTCGCCTTTTTAAAGCAGTACAACGTATTCTCTCTTGTCTTCGTTCTAACTATGAGCTGGCTTGTTTTGTTTTGCTCTGAGGGCAGGAGTTCCTGAGTTGGAGGCCACTGTAAACTGGTGTTCCCAGTTAGGCAGTTACTCTCCTAGTCTCCTGCACCCTCTCTCTGAAGCTCTCATAAATTTGGCCCATGCCCGTTGTCTAAATTCTGACCTGAGGCTTTCCTGGATCGCGCTCAGGCTCATGGAGGTCAAGAGGGATACATGGAGGTTGTTGTTCTCGCTCTTCCTCGGTCAGATAGTCTCCTTCTCCTTGGCCATCAGCAGCTTTACCACCTCTGTCATCAGCAATCTCGGTAAATTGCAAACATCTTTTTGTATCGAGTGTATGCATAGTTATTTGATAAAATGCAGGCTTCTTCTATCAATAGAGATAAATGCAGGCATCACTTTCAGGAGTTGACGCACCACTGGCACAATCATTCCTCGTATACATGTTGTTAGCTCTGGTCTACGGAACGATTCTCCTGCACCGACGACAAAAACTGCTTGTAAGTTTGTAAGAGAAGCTGTCTAACAGTGTAAGAATGGAATTTGAACATTTAGTGGCTCATTACTCACTGATCTTTTCACACGTATTGCAGATACCATGGTATTGGTACCTAGCCCTTGTCTTCATCGATGTTCAGGGAAACTTTCTTTGTGAGTAGATTGGAAAAGGAAACAGTTTGAACTTTGAATTGCCGATTGGCAGTAGGCAATAGCTTCATGTGAAACAAGAAAATTATGGCTGCAAATCATTGTGAACTTGTGTTGCAGCTATCAGGGCATACCAGTATTCATACATCACCAGCATAAACTTGTTGGACTGTTGGACTATTCCCTGGGTCATGCTCCTCACCAGGTTTGCACTAGGCACAAGATATTCTTTTTGGCAATTTGTAGGAGCAGGCACTTGCATGGCAGGACTCTCCCTGGTACTCCTCTCAGATTCAAATTCGCCAGATGTTCAAGGTAAGTAGGCAGCTGCATGTTCAGAATGTCAGTAACAGATTAAGAAATTCATGACTACAGATTTAACAGTGGGATCAACTGTACTAATGCCAACAAAATCATTTAAAGGAGGATGGAAAGATAAAAAGTTTCCTTTATGAACATTATGGGCAGTCTATGAAAATCTTGAGCATAGCTCACTTTTCTGCAGATGCAAGTAAAAGGCCACTTCTCGGGGATGTTCTTATCATTGCTGCCACATTTTGTTTTGCGTTTAGCAATGTTGGGGAGGTTAGAAACGTCATTCCACATCTGCTGCTATCACCAATATACTTGTTGATTTCTAATGGTTTGTAAAATGAATTGTGCAGGAATACTGTGTCAAGAAGAAAGACCGAATTGAATTCATTGCAATGCTTGGGATCTTTGGGGTGCTTGTCACAGGAATTCAGATGTATCCTTTCCATCATATCAGTACTGAACTAGCATGATTCATTGACCATCCTAACTGTTGACTTGTTTTTGTTAGAGAAACAGTTCTATCCACTTTGGGGGTGAAAAATCACTGCATGTTCATGAAGTAAAGTTTAATGTTACCCTATTAACTAGCATAAACCACAGATCTCTTTTTGAGAGGAAGAACCTAGAGACAATTAACTGGTCTCCAACAATGGTGAGAAAACTAGGCCCTTCGACCTACCAAACTGTTTAATGTTCCATAGACCTTTTTGATCGATCAGCAAGAAGAATCACACCCTCTTTTTTGACATTGTTCCAGATCAGTCTTTTCACAGGATTTGTTATAGCAGCTTTTGTGTTCTGCACCATTAGTTCTTTTGTTCTTAAGGTTAACCTTCTCGAACCAGTTCAGATCTACTCTATGGACATTTTCACTCAATGTTACTCATCACCAAGTAAAAGTTCAGATGGCTCTTTCATGGCCATTTAACAGCGTAGTAGTAACTTAGCTTTCTGGCAAACTTCGCAGATGAGTGGATCAACTATGTTTAACCTCTCACTCTTAACAACTGACATATGGGCGGTCGCCATTCGAATTTTCTTCTATCATCAGAAGGTAAAGTTGTGTCCAATTCCAAATGTTTAGGAAAAGACATGTTGGCTCTATTACTGCTCTGACATCTTATGTGTACACCACAGGTACATTGGCTCTACTACTTAGCATTTGCAGTTGTAGCCATGGGACTGATCATCTACTCACTGAAGTAAGTAGGATTCAATTTCCTGGAAACAATCACACGTAATGCAGTCAAGGAACTCAAACCTAATATACCTTATTTTCTGATCTATGAAGTGATAGTTCTTCAGATGACGAGACAGCTGCAAGTACAACAGAAACAACAACTCAGTATGAACAACTTTCAAGTGAGGAGACGGGTGGTGCCAATCTTGACTGGCAGAACAGAAAACATCAGGATGATGATCACACCTGTCAGGCACCTCAAGACAATGGGATAGATCTTGTATAAGACGATAAGACCTGATAAGGGGTCAAGTAACCTCCTGGGAATAAACAGAAATTGTGTTGACTAAATCAGATACCATATTAGAATATATGTGGAGGGTATGCAAAGTAGAAGGTTCCAGTTTTTGTTTTGGTCTAATTTTCTAATTGTTGTGTAACGAAAAATGTTGAAGAACATGATGAAGGTTCCATTTTTTGTTTTCTTTTAGAGTTAAATACACCAGCGGCCCTCGATCTTGTCCTGAGGTGCCACTTAGGTCCACAAACTTGCAAAATCGAAATCTGGGACCCTGAACTTGTTAAGTTGTGCCACTTAGATCCATACCTCTTGACATGACGCCACGTGGCATGAATATATGCAAAAAAACCCTCCAAAATTGATATCTTCTACCTTCACCCCCTCCCATCCGTTCTCTCTCTTTCTCTCTCCCGATGCCTCCCCTGCTTCCTCCGCCAGTGTGTGGAGCTCGCCGCCGCCCCCTGCCTCGTCGCCTTCCACAGGAGCTCGCGGCTGCCGCGGAAGTCGCCGCCCCCTGGAGCTCGTGGCCGCCGCCCCTGGAGCTTGCGAACTCCGCGCTCGCCGCCGCCCTTAGAGTTCGCGGCCTCCGCGGCCGCCGCCCCTGGCTTGCCGCTTCCTCTGCTCGGTCTCGAGCCGGTGGCACGGCGGAGCAGGGGCCCCACCCCGTCGGCGCAGCGGGAAGAATTGGTGGCGGCGGCGCATCCAGCTGGACATCGTGGAGCACCCCGGCGCCGCCGGGCTCGGCACTGGAGGCGGCGGGTCGGCGTCCTTCTTCAAGCCGTGGTGCGAGCAGACGCCGGGCAGCGGCAGCGGGCACGACAGCTCGGGAAGGGGCGGCGCTCCTGCTCTTCTACGCCGTGGCGCTCGCGGAGGCGTCGCTCTTCCTGTTCGAGAAGGCCTACAGGACATGGAAGGTCTCCGTCCGGAAGTTGCTCCGCCAGGTGAGCGCCGAGTGCAAGCTGGGCGCGTACGGGCTCGTCTCGCTCACGCGCTCCGTCTCACCGGCGAGCACGAGGCTCGACCTCGCGCCTCGGCTCTGCTATGCTCTGCGGCGGTGGGCGGGCAGTGACGCGCGTCCCCGACGAGCGGCCACGTGCACGACCGCCGCGTTGTCGGCGAGCTGCCGCGCACGCACGACCGCCGCGTCGCCGCCACGCGCGGCTCCGCATGCCGCGGCCGCGCCCCGCCGCCGCGCGTGGCTCCGTCAGCCTCGTCGAGCTCCGCCAACCGCGGTCGGGTCCCGCCGCCGCCCACGTCTCCGCCGGCCGCGGTCGCGCCCCGTCACGCCCACGAGCTCGCCGCTGCGGTCGCCCTCGTCAAGCTCCGCCGGCCATGGTCGGGCCCCACCGCCGCCCGCAGCTCCGCCGGCTGCTATCGTGCCCCGGCCGCTGCCGGCACCGTGCGCATCACCACGCCGCGGCCCCAGTGCGCGCCCTGAATGGGCGCCGCCACTCCTCGGCCGGCGACCCCCGGCTTCACGGAGATGGACCCCGCCACCACGCCGTCGACGCAGATGGCGCGGTACCACGGGCGGGCCTCGTCCACGTGCTCGTAGGCGTCGCGGAGATGGACCCCGCCGCCGGGGCTCCTCCCTGCTCGAGCTCCATGCCGTCCCTCAACACCTCGAGCTCCGTGGCTCCGCGCCGCTAAGCGGGCCCCGCCTCCGCGGCTCCGGACCACGACGGTGGCTGCGGCACCGTGCCTCGTCTCGTGCCGCAGGGGCCGCCGTGCCGTGCTGTGCGTTGCTGGGGCGGCCGTGGAGGCCAGTGGCTCGCAGAGGCCGGCGTGCGGCGTGTGTGGTAGCCCTGCCTCCTCACTATCTCTCCCTCAAGGATGCGAAGGTAGAAGATAATAAAACTTAAGGTTTTTTTGCAAATATTCATGCCCCCTGAAGGGGTATGGACCTAAGTGGCATAACTTAACAAGTTCAGGGTGCCAAATTTCGATTTTGCAAGTTCGTGGACCCAAGTGGCACCTGGGGACAAGTTCGAGGGCCGCTGGTGTATTTAACTCTTTCTTTTTTTTGAACATTTTAAACTCTAATGATTTGAAACCAGAAACTTGACACACATTCACATGAAAGCTAAGCACCCCTTATCAGTGTGGTCTACAAGGTAAAACTTTGACCAACAATTTATATGGGAGTTCTTTTACAATAATTGTAAAGTACCAATGGGTACTTTCAGGTACTTTTAACTTGAACTTTTTTCTAACTGTTGATCTATAGGGAGTATTTATAAAAATTAAATTGAATTAGTATTAGGTCATACTTTTTGGTACTTGGTCCCACATTTTGGAAGCACTAGGTACTTTATCCTAGTTACTTCCTACCTTCACCACCGTAGGATTTTATCAGATGGAGGGCTCCTATTTTTTTCCATCATTGTAAATTTTCTCTTTCTATGGAAATATAACATTTCAAAGAAAGATAGTTAATTGTTACATGTCATGGTCTATCTAGTAACATATATCTTACACTGTCAACCTATGTAAGTTTTGTTTATTAATAGTCAAAATTTAAAAGGTTTGACCTATAGGAATCCCAAAACGACATGTATTTTGATTCAGAGGGATCATAAAATATTAAATAGTTACTAACAGGAAGGCCGGTTATCACTGGTTCTGCAATATTGAAAACCAATTTGGATATCAGAAAAGTCAGAAAAGGAATATTTTAGGCATACTGCTCAATGAACAAGTAATGCATGTTTAAACATGGGAACAGTTAAAAACGTGCAGTAAACAGTTTGTAAGTTTTTGCCATTTCCAGATTTCCTGATTGACCATGTAAGCGTTCAAATTATACCTGCATAAGAAGTGACCATCTTCAAATGCCTTTAAGATCACTGAAATATTTCTACATGAAGTGTTCAGTCAATGATTTAAATCCACCTGCATATAGGCGCTGTTATTGAAATGGTCTACATAAACCGATGCTTTAGATGTTTCTAAATATGCCCTTCTCATAGAACAGCACATCATTGTGCAAAATTAAGTGCAGAACACTAAAGACAGCATTACTGTTCAAGCTGCTTGTATGCCCTGAGACAGTCCGAAGATGAAGCTAAGATGAGAATGGAAACAAAATACACATCAACCTCTAGACATTTGTTTACCATTCTTATCAATGGTAAAAAAATGTCTATCTTGCATGACTATTCTTGCTCTGGAAAGGAAAAAAATAGTGACTCACTTGATGCAGAGGATCTAGGGCCTCCTTTCCATTGATCATTAAGGGCAACATCTTCTTATAGCAGTAGTGAAAATCGTTGAATATAACAATAAAGAATTCGAATATTGTGGAAGGACTCTCCGTGTGTGCACCACAGCACCACTATAGATTACTAGGTCAACCGCGCGCTACTCCGCGCCCATTTGGAAATGTGGAGAAAATAGGTCAACCGCGCGCTACGCTGTGCCCATTTGGAAATGTGGAGAAAATAATTGATATGTTGATGGTTACATATGTGTATAGAGCAAAAAGAGAGGTACAATAGAGAGCGTGGTAATGGACTAATGGACTGATTGTTGCGTATGGACCAAAAGAATCAGAGCTGGGCTAGGATGATATTACTTAAAGGATGGGATTGGATAGAATAAAACTAATTATTTGAAGGGCTGGATAAGAATCGGGCCAACTATTTAATTAAATAGGGTTGGATTGGGGTTTGGGCAGGATCACGACCCATTCCCAGGGCTACCTGCACTCATCCATACTCTATATCTCATCCTTTATCTCAGCTCCCAGCTCACGGACCCACATGTCATACACTATATAATTTTTTACCCCACCCACCCCCACTACCCCGTCGACTCCACCCTCTCTCTCCCTCCGCCCCTTTCTCTCCCCAGGGCGGCGGCCACTCCAAGCCCCCAGGCCGGCGGCGGCCCTCCAAGCCCCCCTCGCCGGAGCGCGACCCCCTCCCCTGGCTCCCCTCTGCCGGCGAGCGGCCCGGCCTCCCCCTCCTGCTTCTCCTCCTCCCCGACGGCTCTCTCTGCGCCCCTCCTACCCGGAGGCTCGCCTGCCCCGTCCGCTGTCCTCCCTCCCCGGATCCTGTGCGCGCAGGACCGGCCTCGGAAGATCCTGAGCCATGGCGCGCGGAGCTGGTGGCAGCGGGCTGGATCCCTCCTCGTCCCTCGCCGGGGCATCTCTGTTCGGCGGCGAGGCCTCTCTATTCGGCGGCGGCGGCTCGAGCACAAGATCTGGCGGCGGCGGCACGAGCACAGGGTGGAGCGGTGCTGCGAACGGCCCGCGCGGCATCGGCTCCTCGTGGCGCCCCTCCCCTCCTCACTCCCCGAAGCCGCGGAGCTGTGCGGCGCGGAGGCGAGACTGAGCCTGCGCGCGGCGCGGCGGGACCGGCCAGGCAGCCCGCACGCGGGCGGACGGCGCGGCGCGCGAGCGGCCGCGCCCGAGAGGAGCGGGCGTGTCGGCGGGCCTCGAGCGGCCAACGCGCGGCGGAGCAAGGGCAGCCGGCCGGCGAGCATGCAGAGCAAGGGCGGACGGCGGTGCGGCCTCGAGCGTGGCAACGGCTGCGCGGCGGAGGCCCTCGCGGGGCGCGGCAGGCGAGTGGCCGAGCGGGCCGTGGAGGAGAGCCAAGCGGCCCCCAGTAGGCCCCACAGGAGCGCGGGGCCTGGGAATCGATGGCCTGCGTCGGTCTTCTCCTCCCGTGCACGTGTCGATCCGTGAGTGGAACGAAGCGCTCCAGGAGCACTCCGAAGCCTCCGTTTCCAGGGTGTATAGAAGATAGAGTATTTGATTGTATATGCAGCTACACATACTAAAAAAAGAAAAAAAAACTATAAAACTACGGAAGTACAAGTGCACGGTTGAAGTACATATAAAGCAATCCGTGGTAGCCAACCAATTCCAAACAATCATTGTAGACCAGCGGGAACAAATACGTCTTCAAGTTCAGAAGTTTCATTTTGGTCAACAATTCATAAAAGGCAACAATTCCGCAATCACCCTTGCTGAGTGCTGGCACCTCCACGAAGCCACATAGACTTATTTCACTTGCTATCTCTACTGAAGATAGAAACAAGCATTTCGGATGTCGAGGAAAATTACAGCACTGCAATTGCGACAGCAACAGTAGTTATTATCTGAGGTATCTTAGCATTCAGGCCTCGTTGAACTTGAAGACACAATCATAAAGTCTTGCTCCTAAAAATTGCGCGACTTCAGGATGCTTAACCTGAAACGTAAGGCAACAATGTTTGCAAACTCCTATCATAATCTGCAACTAGTTGGCATTATCCTATAAATAACATGACAGCAGGGGGGGGGGGGGACGTACCATTCCAATCTTGATCGAGTCACATTTCATTTGTGCATATAGGTTAGTTTCGATTGCTCTTCCCTACAACACAAACAGCCAGGAATTCAGTGAGTCTGTTGAACAAAGACATTCAAATGCACAAGGACGTCAATAGCTTACCATGCCTTCTAGGACAACCAGATCAGCATCATTTGCCATAAAGGCAAGTTCTGGTGACACACTAGACAAATCAATAACCTGAATCAACAGTAATTATTTAGTATCAAAGATAATGCCAGAGTGAGGCCACCACAATGGAAGGTCTAGCAAGGTTCGATAGATTCTTACAGGCAGATCGTTACCAGAGTTGGCAACAAGCAGGTTGGATGCATCCACACTTGCTAGCTTTCCATCTGCATCCTCGAGCTTAAAAACAATTGCAAAGACAAGAGTCAGATGCTTGCATCAGAGATTATTTACAACCTGTCTCCTGCTCACCTTGTTTATAATCTCAATCAGCTCTGGATAGGTGAAGTCATTGATCGAAGGCATGTTGTTAGCAGCAAGTATCACCTGCAGTAACCAATGTTAGCAATTTATTTATTATACTAATAGAAAAAATCATAAAACTAATCAAATATTCAAATATATACAACAGCACCATCAAGCATCCAAGAGTTGTATGCAGAAGAAGACAAGGAAATTTGCTAGGAAAGAGGCAGCAAATCTGCTAGGAAAGTGTCAGCCTTCCTTAAAAACCGAAGCCTGCATGTACACAGGTGCTGCATTCTAGCTAGAAACCCCAAGAACCTTGCTCTCTTTCGCACATGTCACACAAGGCAAAGAGGCAAAGTTGGCATGAATACACGCCTCAACACACAAATAGCACATGTCCAGTACCCATTGTTCACCCATCACATTATTGTGAATTCTAAAAATGCAATTTTCCATATTAGCTCTTATAGTCGGAAGAATTCTAGCTTGGTCGACAGTTCTGAACAAGCCCCACCAAGTTGGAACAAAAGATAACATATGCCTCCTTTTTAGTAGAGGCAGGAGTACTTAACAAAGCTGACAAGGTTCAGAGTCTCTCTCTCCTGTCAAGTGCTTCTTTAGACTCCGCAAGTCAAAAATGTCTTAAAATGTTTTTCCAAGGTCTTTGGGATGTTTTAATTCATTTAAATTCCTTATATGCCAAAGTTTCTTAGATTACATGTGTGCCCGCTGCTATACATTAAAAAAGGGAAAAATTCAATTTTCACCCTCGAACTATGGCAAAAGTCTGATTTTCAACCTTCAACTACGAAACCGAACAACATAGGTCATCCAACTATCAAAACCGGGCAAATTTGGCCCTTGGGGTGGTTTTGCATTTTCTAAAAAAATTAAATAAATCTAGTTAGATTTAAAAAATCAAAACTAATTCACTTTAAATTAGAAAAATATCAAACTAGTACCAATTTTTTTTCTAAAAATGTAACCTATCTATTATTGCTCCATTTGAATCTTAGTTATTAAAAATAATAGGCATAACTGCAAGTAGACAAATATTATGAACATAAAAAAAATTAAATCTGAATAGCTCACAAGTCATGTGATAATAGATAGGTTACATTTTTAGAAAAATTTTGATACCCATTTCATAATTTTTTGACTTAAAATGAATTACTTATAAATTTTTTAGTGTAAAATTGAATATTTTTAATTCTCACAAAATGGGAAACCACCTTCAAAACCACCCCAGGGGCCAAATTTGTTTGGTTTTGACAGTTGGATGGCCTATGTTGTCCGGTTTCGTAGTTGAAGGTTGAAAATCAGACTTTTGCGATAGTTGGAGAGTGTAAACCGGACTTTTCCCATTAAAAAATGAAATCAGCCTAGAACCTAAAACTCCACCTAGCGCTAGGGCAATCAGGTAAGAAATACCTCCAGCCCCAGCCATACCTCACAGCTGCATTTCCTCTCTAGCAAGTAACAAGGCTCCAGCAAGGATTGGCGAGTTGCCATGAAATATACACCGATTGCGAGGTTTCCAAAGCGCCAAGGCCCTATAATTGTGACGGAGTTAAGGCGTTGACAGGCCAGACTACATCACTAGTCCTGGACCACTAGTCATCTAAGGATGCCCCTCCAGGCTGTGGAGAGTGGAGAGAGGGTCAGGCTGACCCGCTGCAGCAAGTTGAACTACCAGCTCGCAAAAACACAGGTGGCAGGTGGCATGGAGATGATGGATAGTCTCTTCCTCCTAATCGCATGGGGGGCACATTGTTAAGCAACACAAATAACATATATTGTAGTGTTCTTCCATTCATATAGAAAAGGCAATTTCATATAGTTGAAATTGATTGCAGGTGTTGGTGTATATGTGAGCCCATGTATAGAGGCCCATGTATAGGATCTATATATCCCACCCTTCTAGTGTTTGGAGGAATATAAGCCATTATTCTCTCATATTCTCTCTCTTGCATGCTATCAGCCTAGCATGGCCGCGGCCGCCGCCGCCTCCATGGCCGGCCGGCCGCCGGCGCCGCCCCTCCCTTCCCTCCCCTCTCTTCCTTTCCCTCTGCTCTGGGCGCGGGCTCCTCTGCCCTGGCCGCGCCGCCCGCTGCTGTGTCGGCGCCGCCGCCGTGCGCGTGGCAGGGCCTGCGCGCCGCTGCCGCCCAGGAACCCGAGGCCTGGGACGCGCCGCCGCCGCATCTGGGCGCGAGCTCCCCTGCTCTGGGCGCGGGCTCCTCTGCCCTGGCCGCGCCGCCCGCTGGCCCGCGCGCCGCCGCCGGCTAGGAACCCGCGGCCTGGGACGCGCCGCCGCCGGATCCGCGGTTTGAGACGCGCCGCCGCGTGGATCCCGCGACCGCCCTCGCCGCTGCTGCAGCAAGGCCGCAGGCTCCTTGGGCCGCCGGGCAGGCCGCCGCGGATCCCGCGGCCACCCTCGCCAATGCTGCTGCAGGGCCGCTGGCGCTGGCTCCTTGGGCCGCCGCGCAGGTCCCCCTCGCCGCTGCTGCTACAGGGCAGCTGGCGCTGGCTCCTTGGGCCGCCGCGCAGGACGGGGCGGGCCTGGCTGCCCCTGCTGCAGCCGCTCCTGCCCCTGCTGCTACCCCCGCGGGTGCGGTCGCCGCCGAGCTGCAGCGCGCGCTGGCTGTCGCGCGCGCACTCCAGCAGGCCGCGGCGCCGCCGGCGTGGCAGCACCCGCACGGCCTCGACGCGGGCCGCCCGTCCCCCTCCCCCTGGCCGCACGCCGCCGTCCCTACTCGGCCTCCCTACGCCGCCGCGGGCGCCGAGGACACCGCGGGCGCCGCTGCACTCGCCGCGGGCGCCACTGCCATCGCCGCCGACTCGGCTGCAGCCACCGCCGCCGCCCTGGGCGCGGGCGCCGCGGCCGTGGGCGCACCCAGCGCCGCCGCCTACGGCGCGGGGGCTGCGGGCGCGGTCGTGCCAGCCGCCGCCGCCGTCACCGCCCGCCTCGCGGCCGCCCTGTCCGCCATGCACGCCGCGCAGGCTGTCGCGCCCAGGGACCCCGCGCGAGCCGCTGCCTCCCTCGCCGCCGCGTGACCTGCGTTCGGGATGCCCCCCGCAGACGCGCCGTTCGCCGCCGCCGCCTTCAGCGGGCAACCGATCGCCGCCGGCGCTGCTACGGCCGAAACTGATCTCGCCGCGGCCCTTCTCGCCGCCAGGACCCACCAGGCTCCGCCCTCTGGATCTGGATCCCGGACCGACCCCCTCCTTGTTGCTCCTCTCTCGGGGTGTTCAGCTGCGTATGTCTTGTCCGTATACCTCTCCTCAGAACGGCAAGGCTAAGCGGATGATTCGCACGACGAACGACGTCGTGCGCACCCTTCTGATCCAGGCATCTCTGCCCCCGCGCTTCTGGGCCGAGAGCCTCCACACTGCCACCTACTTGCTTAACCGTCTTCCGTCCACTGCTTCTTCTGCTCCCACTCCACACCACTCCCTCTTCGGTACCCCTCCTCGCTACGACCACCTTCGGGTCTTCGTGTGTGCGTGTTACCCTAACACCTCCGCCACCGCTTCTCACAAGCTGGCGCCCCGCTCGACTCGTTGTGTGTTCCTTGGATACTCCCCTGACCACAAGGGGTACCGATGTTTTGACCTCACCTCTCGCCGCGTCCTGATCTCCCGACACGTCATCTTTGACGAGTCGGATTTCCCCTACTCCACACCTCCTCCTGGCCCTGAGTTGGAGTCTCTGTTTCCGACTGACCCGGTGGTTCAGCCACCGTTACATGTCTGCCATTTCCCTGCAGGTTTTCCCGGTGCACCGGCACCGCTTCCGGTGACCCCTGCAGCGCCACGCGCGGCCCCCGGACCTCCTGTCGTGCCGTGCGCGGCCCCGGTGCCTCCACCCGCACCTGCGCGGTACGTTCAGCCGGTGCAGGTGTACCAGCGTCGTTCGGCGCCGGCACCGGCGCCGCCGCGGTACGCTCAGCTGGTGCAGGTGTGCCGGCGTCGGTCGGCGCCGACACCGGCGCCGCCTACGGCTCCGAAGGCTCCTGCGACGCCTACACCGGAGCCATCGCCGCCTCCGCCGCCTCGCTCTCGAGTCGAGCCGGCGGTGTACCACCCGCCCGTCGTCCATCGGGATCCTCGACATGTCCATCCCATGGTGACTCGGCGGATGGCGTCTCAGGCTGCGACTCTCTCCGCCACCGAGGGAGAGCCGCTGGTCTCTCCGGTACCCTCCTCTGTCCGCGACGCCTTGGCGGATCCTCACTGATGTCGCGCGATAGAAGAGGAGTACGCGGCTCTTCTTGCTAACCAGACGTGGGACCTCGTGCCGCGTCCGTCTGGTGGCAATGTGGTCACAGGCAAGTGGATCTGGACGCATAAGCGTCGGGCTGACGGCACACTAGAGCGCTATAAGGCTCGCTGGGTTCTCCGGGGTTTCACCCAGCGGCCTGGTGTGGACTATGATGAGACCTTCAGCCCAGTGGTGAAGCCTACTACCGTACGCACGGTCCTCTCGCTTGCGCTCTCGCGCTCCTGGCCTGTGCACCAGCTGGACGTGAAAAATGTGTTTCTTCACGGCACTCTGTCAGAGACTGTCTACTGCTCTCAGCCAGCGGGATTTGTGGACTCAAGTTGTCCGGATATGGTCTGCCGACTCAATAAGTTTCTCTATGGTCTGAAGCAGGCTCCTCGGGCTTGGTACTCTCGGTTCGCCACGTTCTTGCTGACATTGGGATTAACCGAGGCCAAGTCTGACATGTCTCTCTTCATCTACCGCAGTGGGGATGAGACTGCATATCTGCTGCTCTATGTCGATGACATTGTGCTCACAGCCTCCAGTCAGCAGTTGCTTCAGAGTATCATCTCCTCTCTGCAGCAGTAGTTTGCTATAAAGGATCTGGGTGAGCTCCACCACTTCTTGGGCGTCACTGTTGAGCCTCGCCCGTCTGGCCTTCTCCTTCACCAGTGGCAGTACGCACTCGATATTCTGGAGCGGGCTGGGATGACTGATTGCAAGCCCTGCTCTACTCCTGTCGACACTCAGGCGAAGCTGTCTGCTGATCTGGGTGATCCGGTGGCTGATCCTACTGCCTACCGGAGTCTGACTGGCGCTTTGCAGTACCTCACCTTCACCAGGCCGGACCTCACCTACGCTGTTCAGCAGGTCTGTCTCCATATGCATGATCCCCGGGAGTCGCACCTTGCTGCGCTGAAGCGTCTCCTCCGCGGCACTGTGGACCTCGGCCTGGTGCTTCACCGCTCGTCCTCTGCTGAGCTGGTGGTCTACACCGACGCTGACTGGGCTGGCTGCCCGGACACTCGTCTCTCCACTTCCGGCTACGCTGTCTTCCTGGGCGGCAACCTGGTCTCCTGGTCGTCCAAGCGGCAGCCAGTTGTCTCCCGCTCCAGTGCTGAGGCGGAGTACCGGGCCGTCGCTAACGGCGTGGCCGAGGCGTCCTGGCTACGACAGCTCTTGGCGGAGCTCCACAGCCCGCTCGCCAAGAGCACGTTCGTCTACTGCGGCAACGTCAGCGCCGTGTATCTCTCCACCAACCCCGTCCAGCATCAGTGGACGAAGCATGTGGAGATCGACCTACACTTCGTGCGCGACAGAGTCTACATCGGCGATGTTCGGGTACTCTATGTCCCGACTACCTCCCAGTTTGCTGACATCTTCAACAAGGGACTGCCCTCCTCGACCTTCTCGGAGTTTCGCTCCAGCCTCAACGTAGCTGGTGGCTAGTTGTGGCTGGGAGGTATTTGCCCTTTTGTACTCTATTTGTAATTTCTTCTTGTCCAGTCTTGAACACCGCTGCGCCGGTAGTTCAGACTGCGGGGGGGTGTTGGTGTATATGTGAGCCCATGTCTAGAGGCCCATGTATATGATCTATATATCCCACCCTTCTAGAGTTTGGAGGAATACAAGCCATTATTCTCTCCTATTCTCTCTCTTGCAGCAGGCTAATAAGCTGTATTATTAGCTGTATTAATTTTTTCTTGGATATTAAGAATAAAGCGCCAATCATCTGTGGAAGAAAATCTTAATCAATAGTAAACTATTCAAAAATAAACAAAAATACTTGATACAGTTACAGGTACGCAGAAGACAGTTGTAAGCAAACCAAACTGGGAGAAAATTACTTCGTAAATAACTGCTTTAAATACAACAGTGCGGAAACAGGATGCACTCCATAGTATTTCTCTGAAATTTATAAAACTGGCGATATTAGGTCACTGTAGTGGCTGCTTAGAAGATTTATGGTAGAATTTTTATAACTTCCAGAAAAAGCTGGTTTTAAAGCTGATAGTCATAAACAGATGGCTTCATTTGGACGGTACAACTAACATTTTGTCTCCAGTGCCCACTGGCTTAGCTGCACAAACATCATCCTTCAGTTTTTTCTTTTTTCATGCTCACTCAGATTGGTTTCTCAGGACCCTAATGAGAATACATATGATTATTGAGTCTACTAGGATCATCTCTGATCGACAGTTAGTTTTCCTAACGCACAAGAAGCAGAAAACGCTACCACTGTCTTCTGCTTAGAAACTGGATACCAGAAACAGTTTAGTTAAAAACTGCTGTAGTCACTTTTATTAAAATACATATTTTTGCTTTTATGAAAACAAGTTTAATTACACATGAATTAGTTGGAGGGTGCAAATGTTTAAGTGGTTGTTAGAGTGAAACTGGTATTTGAAAATCAGGCTTTTCTAAAAGTCAAGATAAAAAAACCATGTAGTTTGTCATGTTGTGCAACTGCAACACTGCTACTTTTTGAGAACAGAGCTCCTAGGAGCTAAAGTATCCAAGCAGGTCCTGAGACTTCAAATATGACGACATGAAAAACTTGCCAGGTTGAATAATTCATGCAAGTTATTGGACAGCTTAAAAGTAGCCCTACAGTACCAGTCGATTCACAATGTGATTTCAAAAAATAAAAGGTGATGTGCTTTCATTATATTTCAGAGGCCATAGGCTCATAGCTAGAGTTCAATATGATTTGTTTTACAAATTTTAATTTCAACATTATTAAAACTTGTAAAGTTAGTAATGTGTTCTAAAGTGAAAATTTCTGATTGAAACAGAAAGGTAATAGGCCAAACCTTATCCAGGACTTCCAGGGATCAGTCCTACTCTAAGAATATCACAAAAGCAGAATGAAAGAGTTAATACAAACCATTGGGCCACGTTGGAACAACTCCCTCGCAAATGGTAATATTCCCAAGATAACATCAGCACCAGAGTTATCGACAAAGATAGCTGCCTACAACATTTCATAGAAAAGGACTTAGATACATATATACTTATGTTGTAAAATATTTCATCATTATTACGATGATGTACAGTCTCTAAAAATTACTTTTATTGTAGAAATATAAAATTATAATATATGAAACGCTGTGCACCAAATGGGCTTCACCCGGAGTTGATGTGTATCCAGAGTTTCTACTAAATACTATCAATACTAGATACATGAATTACAAATCACTAACATCTCTGCAATGTGCAGAAAAATAAAACCCATTCGAGAAATTAGTTACTAGAGGCTGTTGAATGTTAAATTCCACAGGAAACAATTCAATTCGCAAATCAGGGAGCTTTTCCTTCACTAGAAATGGACCTTAATAACTTGAGGGTCAACCGTTAAACAGTACTCACTATGCTTTGCTATGTTTATCCATGGCATCGGGAGAATATCTTTCATAATGTTTGTCCATTGAGAATAACAGGAGTGTAGATGTTGCAGTGTTTCTACATTCTACCCCTCATTAAATACTTCCAAAGAAGAGAATTAGTTGTACTGTGTTAGCTAATAGGAAGTTAGAGCTGTGGAGACGCACGTTAGAGTTGAAAAGGTTCAAACTTAGTAGGACCAAGACCGAGTACATGATGTGCGATTTCAGCGCGACTAGGCATGAGGGGGGAGACGTTAGTCTAGATGGGCAAGTGGTGGTCCTGAAGGATACTTTTCGGTATTTAGGATCGGTGCTACAAAAGGATGGCGACATTGATGAAGATGTTAGGTATAGAATTTCAGCTGGCTGGTTGAAATGGCGGCAAGCTTCTGGCATCCTTTGTGACAAGAGGGTGCCACAAAAGCTAAAAGGCAAATTCTATAGGACAACAATTCGTCCGGCGATGTTATACGGTGCTGAATGTTGGCCTACAAAAAGGCGACATGTCCAGCAACTGAGTGTAGCAGAGATGCGGATGTTGCGGTGGTTTTGCGGGCACACAAGGAGGGATAAAGTCCGGAACGAAGTTATTCGGGATAGGGTCGGGGTGGCACCAATTGAGGAGAAACTTACCCAGCATCGGCTGAGATGGTTTGGACATGTCCAACGAAGGCCTCCTGAGGCGCCGGTGCATAATGGTGTTCTTGAGCGGGTCGATAATGTAAAGAGGGGTAGAGGTAAACCTAAACTGACGTGGGATGAGTCGGTTAAGAGAGACCTTAAGGATTGGAATATCTCTAAAGAGATAGCTTTGGATAGGAGCGCTTGGAGACTAGCTATCAATGTGCCTGAACCTTGAACTTATTTCTTTCGGGTTTCATCTCTAGCCTACCCCAACTTGCTTGGGAAAAAAGGTTATGTTGTTGTTGTTGTGATATTTCCTTGGTTAATGCACATTGTGTACTCTAGAGTCTAGGCAAACGTAGTTTAAGGAGGGAGTAATAACTAGGCCAGTAACAGTTACCAACCTTAAGATTGCCATGGAACCAGAACAGCAGTGGCTTATATGGTTGCAAGCTTCAAATATTTTTGTAAAGATGAATCATAAGATGATGATAGTATGTTAAAAAGGAGCCAAACAGTACACAATCATATTTACTGTTTACATGTGTATTGTACATCTGTGCATAAACTGTGATGCTGAGACCATAACAAAATAGGCAATTACATATGTGGCATCCAGGTTGACACGTAGCAATAAAATTAGACAGCAATAAAAGAATACCTTTTCCCATGATTTCTTGGCCCATTTGCTCTTAAAAGCATCAAGGTCATCAATAACCCAAGGTCGAGATACAAGATTTTGGCAACTTGCCAAGAACGACATGCCATCTTTTGCAAAAACTTCTGCAAGCTTCAAAATACAAGAAAAAAAGAGTTATTAGAAGTCCATGCATGTAACAGTTTCGTGGAATACAGAAGAAAGAGCATTTGTTTAACAGTATAAATGTTACTATTTTAAGAGGACTTGAAAGAAAAAAATATCAAGATGGCTTTGTTGATTCTACATATGAGATACGACGTAATGTTGCTAGAGCTTCCACATAACAACAATAACAGAAAACCAACAGTGGAGGTTCCACAATAAGTGAAGCCCAAAAAGAAACTCAACACACCTGTGCAGATCCTAGATCAAAAATATTTCCAGCTAAGATTCCCCGGATCAAGTTCTCAACTTTTTTTTCCATCATCTTCAATTTCGTCATTTCGCTGAACAACACCCTCAAACAGTGACATAGCCTTGGCATTCTCCTCATCCTACTTATGATAAAACAATAAGGGAGCATAGCAAATTACAATCACCTAAAAGTTATCAGAACAATTTGACCAAAAGAAGTAAGAACTACAACAGGAATTTGACATGAGTTACAATATTGCAGTACCAATCGCCTGTTGAACCACATCTGCATGAGTAACAGTTCCAACAAACCCCAGCACTGATATTCCTGCTTTATGCCTCTACAAGCCTCAAAAACATTATTTCTAGGCTTGTAGAAATCTGACAACCAGAGTCAATTTACCAGTGATGTTCAAAGGGCAATATCACCAGAGTATTGCATCCACAGCCAATTTGTTCTGAGTCCATTTACCAGAAATCGCCACAGGAGCAGATCCCTGAACTGAAGTGGTGGAACCTGCTGCAATCTCGCATTACAATCTTCCTATCCTCAATTATGGAGATCATTTTCATCACCGTGTGGCAGTCCCCACACACCCGCAGGTTTTTGACAATTTGAAGGGGTGTCCCTGGTGGGGTAGCTATCAAGCCAAAGGCAAGGGCTAGCCGCTCACTGTGCATAGCCAATATGGCTTCTTTCTGCTCTTCGGCCATTTCATGAAGCACAAAGCTTGTGTCAGGACAATAGCCTTCTTTCTTCAACCTAGCTGTTATTGCCTTGAGCTTTGCATATATCTGTTCTGATAAAGGATGTGACTTGTCTGAAGCTATAAAGGAATGAACTTTGTTCTTGATCTGAATCCAGCTGAACCCAGCTTCTTTCTTCACCTTTCTAGTGTCCATGAGTTTCCTCACTACATCCTTCTCTTTCCACTTCCCGGCAGCTGAATAAATGTTGGAGAGAAGCACATATGTAGCTGAGTCAAGAGGTTCAAATGACAGCAGCTTCTCTGCAGCCAACTTTCCAAGCTCAACATTCTTGTGAACTCTACAAGCACTTAGCAATGTCCGCCATAGCATTGGACCTGCTGGGAATGGCATGCCTTCTATGAGGTTCATTGTTTCATCCAGCTTGCCAGCACGGCTATAGAGATCCACCATGCACGTGTAATGATCCATGGTTGGAGTAATCTCGTAGTCCCTGATCATCGAGTCAAAGTGTTGCCGGCCTTCTTCGATAAGACCAGCATGAGCGCATCCCATGATCACTGCAAGGAATGTGACACCATCCATCTCAATGCCCTCAACTTCCATCTGCCGAAATATATCAAGGGCTTTTTGGCTGTAACCATGATGTGCATACCCTGATATCATTGAGTTCCATGACACTAAATCTCTATCTCTTTGCCTCTCAAAGACACTCTGAGCACTCTCGATGCTCCCTTTCCTTGCATACATGCTGATAAGTGCGCTGCTGACACAGATTGCATCCTGGCATCTGTGTTTTATTGAAATAGCATGGAACTGTCTACCCAGGTCAACACCGGCAGTAGGACTAGCACAAGCGTCAATGGCACTAGAGATTGTGAACTCATTTGGCTTCACACCATGCATGGACATCTTGATGAATACATTTGTGGCACCATCGCAATCACCAGCTCGGGCATAGCAAGTCAACATTGCAGACCATGTAACAACATCCTTCTGGTCAATCATTTCGAATATAGAAAGGGCTTCTTCAGTGCTGCAAAGTTTCGAGTAAGAGTGCAGAAGTGCAGTTCCAACAGTTGTCGAACTCTGATAGTTTGTCTTTATCACCTGAGCATGAATTTGGGGAGGCAAGCTGGCCACTGATGCTGTCAGCATTGTCGAGTAGGTGAACTCATTTGGAGCAACACCATCTTCTCTCATTCTGCTAAAATGAGCAGCTGCAAGAGGTATATCACCATTCTGAATGCACCCATAGATCATAGCAGTCCATGAAACAACATTTTTAGATTCTGGCATCGACGAGAATATGCTTAAAGCATTATCCAATTCACCACATTTGCTATAGGCATCCATGAGGGCTGTCAATACATTGCCATACGAATGAAATCCACGTTTCAGAACACTGCTGTGGTGTTGTTGTGCCAAGCTAAGCTGTTTGAGATTTGCACATAATTTGATCACAGTTGAGTACGTCGCGTGTGTAAGCTTGGCAATACTAGATCGTGAATCAAGGAACAGCTGCAGCGCTTCCAGTTCACGCTTGTTCAACAAAAGGCCAGCCATCAATATGTTCCACGACACCACGTCCCTAATCTCCATCCCGCAAAACAGGGCCTTGGCTTGTTCAATCAGTCCACACTTTGCGTACATGTTCATCAACGAGTTGCATATAAAGACAGTTGAGCAGCAACCAAACTTAATTGATTGAGCATGCACGCACCTCCCGATATCAACGGCTCCCTGGCTGGCCACCACAGAGAAAACACTAGCAAATGTGAACTGATTGGGCCAGACCCCTTCTGCGCGCATCCTGAAGAAGAGCGCCATGACATCCAAATGCGCCCCGGCTTGCATGTACCCATTGAGCAACGACGTCCACGTGACGACGTTCCTCTCGCTCTCGGGAATCCCCTCGAACACCTTACTCCCATCCTCGACGCAGCGGCACTTCATGTACATGTCAACAAGCGATGTGCCCACGCTGACGTCGCCGAGATCATGGCCGCACTTCACGCACAGGCCGTGCAGCTGTTCCCCGAGACCGAGAGCTCTATCTGGCACTGAACTGCATACCTTAAGGACGCACGACAGCGCGGCGGCTCCAACGCGTCCACCGTGGCGCCGGTGCACATCCACGAAGTGGCCCAGCGCCTGGCGGGCAAGCCCCCGCCGGGCGTAGTCAAAGAGGGCGCGGTCGGAGCCCGCCACTGCATCCCGGCTGGAAATTTCGTCGAACGCCTTGCGGGCACCGGGAGCGTCGCGGAGATTGACGATGTCACCCGGCAGGCCGGAGCAGGCGGACGTGGCTAGCGGCTTCGTAGACTGTTTCCGTGTGAAGGTCGCTGCGTTCTTCCCGCGGAGAAATGGGAGAGGAGTTCGTGGCTTCATGCTTCTCTCAGCTTCACTAAGGACGGATCATGTATGTGAGCAGATGGCCCGGAGATGGAGAAGAGTTTGGTTCGTCTCAGCTCAGGTGGTATACGGTGTGCGACGGCACGACGTGACTGGACGCACTGGAGGCTCCGTGCATGTGCACCCGGACGACGAGGTCACGGCAGGGGGCAGATGCGGCGGCCGGCCGGCGGCGAATGTCAGGGTGGATCATCCGTTTCCAAATTATAAGTCATTTCAAAAATCTTGAAGAGTCAAATCGTCTCAAAGTTTGACCAAAATTATAGAGAGAAACATACAAATTTATGACATCAAATAGGTATACTATGAAAATATAGCTAACAAAGACTCTAATGATACTTAATTGCTATCATAAATATTGTTATTTTGTTATATAAATTTGGTCAAACTTGAGAAATTTTGACTCTCTAAGATTCTTGAAATGACTTATAATTTGAAACGGATGGAGTACAAAAAAGTGATCCAAAAGCCTCTCCTTCTTCCTCTCTTTTCTATCTGCCTCGGTATCCCTCTCTCTCCATTAGGCATCTTTGCCAAGCGATTCCCACTCGCCATCTGCCTCCCGTGTGTTGTCCCCACCCCTCCTCTGTGCTGTCCCCACCCCTCCCCGCCCCTCTGCACCCGCGCGATCTCCACTCTCGTCCCGCATGCCCTCTCCCACCCCTTTGCTCCTCTCCCTGTTGGAGCTGAGATCATAGGTGAGACCAAGAAGGACAAAGAAGGGGAAAGGAAGGGGATGATGAGTGGGACCCATGCGTTAGTGTGTGGATGGAGAGAGTTGAAGGAAATGGAGAGTCTGTTGGAGTAAATAACTTGGTATGAAGAGAAATTTTTTAGAGAGTCAAATGAGAGTTTTTTTAAGAAAAGAGTCAAATTAGAGTTAAATGGAGAGATAAAATTAGCTAATTTTTTTGAGATGTTGTGTGTAGCTGTATTTCTAGTTTTCTACCACCCACCACTCCATGTCTCGTTCGTTGCGACTTGTGACTTGTGACAATCAAGTAAACCTGGTGTTGTTTTTCCCAAATGTACCAGAGATCAAACCCCATGATGATTTAAGTGGTGCCGTCGTATGTGTCTCACTAATACTATGTCATGTGTGTGTGAACAAACAGGCAAGCGTCTGACTTTATATCTGGCTATGTGAATAATGGTTGCTTTGTTTTTTCACAATATATTTGTTTGGTACTTTCTCTGGTCCAAATTATAGGTTGAGGTAGTACTATTTTTTGTAAACTTGGATAAAGTTAGATAAGATCTTCAAAAGAGAAGTTTACCGCATGAAGCGTATACTACTGTAAAATGGTTACCAGCATGTCATATGCTAGTCAGCAGGCTGATGGCACTTTCCATGGCATCTTCTTTTCCAATAGTGGCTGCCCCGGGTGGCAAACAACCAATCATGCAAATACGCAAATTGCTCCGCAACCGCAAGGCACCGAGACACGCCGGCCCGGGAGCAATCGATTGCTGCCTCAGCTCAGCTGAAATCCCTGCACTGCACGGCAACCGGACTAGCCCCTCATCAGGAGCCTCTCAGCACCCCGGCCCGGCTCCGTACGGCGTGACGGCGACACCCTCGTGGCCGCTTCCGGTGCCGGCAGCAGCTGCGGCTGGCGGCGCACCACGTCCCACATCCGGGAAGAGCGCATGCCTCCAACCCGACCGGCCGGGGCGAGCCCACGGTCCACTGTTCCGCGGTCAACCGCGGGGGTCGTCGCCGCCCCCAGCGGACAGCGCCGCCTCGTACCGTCACCGCTCACCAGACGCTGTCCCCGGCAGACGCCGCCGATCGAGCAGCAGCGAGGCGAGGCGTCACCGTCCTCGGATCCCGGTCGCGGGACGCGACCTCGAGCGCGCGAAGACGTCGTGGATGTCGCTGGTTTTCCGGCTCCCCGCTGGCCGTTGCACCCGCTGTTTCATTTCATCCCGGCGACCCGGCCGGCCCTGTTCACGAACGGCTAGCAGCTCATCGGAGCAAGCAAAGCAACCCGCCCCAGGCGGCGTCATGTGTCCGCACGTACGGGCGCTGTCTGTCCCTCGGCGGAACACGAAGTCGCTCCGGGATCACGCATTTCGCTCTCCGTGAGGCCGGCGCACTGGCCACGGGGCGGATCGATGTGGCGTGTTCCATCTGCTCTGAATTATGTGAAACTGCGAAGCCATTTGCCTCCTTGTTGTCGAGCTGCTGCATTCGTTGTTCCTGTCGACGGGGCCGGCCGGCCGGCGGTCGTCGCACGAGGTCTGTTGCGTTGCTGTGCAGATGCCAAAGCGCATCTCATCTGATATCGATTCAGGCGCACAGTTACTGCATCAAGGCTTAAGTGATTCCATGCCCGTCACCGGTCACCCTCGTGCAGAGGAAATACTGTATCTGAAAGTGGTGTCAACGACAGCGCGTTGTCTGCTTTCGGATGACAGCGAGTCTGCGTCCTGCGAGTGCGAAGCGGTGGTGGAGAGGGTAAACGCTGTAGTTTCGAGAGTTGCTAATCATATTTTGTCACACTTTAAGTGAGATAAATGGGTCAAAAAATTTGACCACCACACCTTTCACATCTGAGGGAATCTTGCATACTTTTTTTTTTTGCCTATGGCACGTAGAGCCTAAAAGAATTTTACCTAAATTTAATTACTAACCAAACACCTACCGACTTAATTAAATTTAGCTAAAATTAAGTGTGGCAAAGTATAGGTAGTAACCAAACATCTCCGATTTTCAGAGGTTGGCAATTCGCTCTCACAATGGACACGCCACTACTCAGTCCTCAGCTCGGAGTAGATTTTTTTTAGTCGGAACTGCAGGCCCCTATCTATCTGTGACCACTCGTGGACCGGACCGGACCGGACCGGACCGGAGCTGATTTGTAGCGTATACATCATGGTTACTGCTTTGCTGCCGCATCGCGTCGCTTACTGATGTTACCTAACGAAAGCTTCGTTGCGTCCGGAGGATCACTACGCGTGCAGGATAGATCTGAGCATCGGCTGGCCCACTCACCAAGAAGTGATGAACTGTAAACGTCTCCTGCTTATATGTATGTACAGTGACGCATTTCTGCAAATACCAAGCAGTAACCAAAACTATGCCCTAGTCAATGACAACTACTGCGTGCTTATACAAGTTACAACGACGTTCACCTGGGAGGATATATACCTGATAACTAGTAAGGTGACCCGAGGATTTGCGCGGCTAATATTGATATTCTAAATATATTTTATATTTTTTATATAACTATTATTCATAAACTTAAATCTTTCTCGTCACATGCTACTTGCTTCAGTAATCAAAAGTGCTTCTCTGTTGCTACTGCAGTGGTGCCTCCTTTTACCGACATCTTTCTTTGTCAGTGATCTGGCCTCATGGCAAGCGCACAATGCTAATTTTGTCATGACTGCCTATCTCCTCAATCTTAGCTACTACCATTCGCTAGTAGTAGTAACATATTTTTTATCTGCTAGCCCTTACAGTAATATTGTCCACTGCTCAGTTCAACTGACTCAGTTGTTCTTTTGCTAGCTTTCCTATTTTATGATTCTCTTGATCGTTTGTTGCTACTATGTTTAGTTATGTCGTCTGTTGCATGGCGCCATGCCTCCATGATCTAGTTTCTGTTGGGGAACAATCTATCCAAATTTTTTTCTTTTTGGAAGCCAACAAATCTCCATAGTGCAGAGCACAAGATTCTGCTCAGAATTTCAGCAATCTATGTTCATGTTCATGTCTGATGAGCTTACTATACCAATTATGGCCTGATCGATATTGCCCTGATTCCTGATATGCTTGTAGTGTTAATATTTTTTGAACTTGTGGTGTTAATTATGAGGTGCGGTAGTGTCTTGTAGCAATGTCGGCAACAAACCTTTGGAGTAATGTCAAGGACCCTCCCTCGGCAAGGACATGGATGCAGGAGGATTGCGAAAAGGAATTAGGTTGGACGTGCAGTGGCTTTGTGCTTGCATTGGGTCTGCGGACATGCACGTTCAGACATCACCAGTAGGCAGTAGGTGATGGACAGTCTCCAGACTCCACGAAGAATGGAGAAGTTTGTGTCACGGCGCTTATTTTGCTCTTAGCCTCCAATTCTATGATCCTCATCGCTGGCCCAACTTTAGCCATCCTCTCATCATAATCACTGCAGATCAGGTGGTAGTCTAATATAGTGCAAAGCCTATAATTATTTTACTTATTTTGACTAATAATAATATAATCGCGAAGGTGCATTTGTGATTTTGGTAATATAATAAGATATACGTGTGGTAAAATATGTTAATTGTTTGTGTAGCTAGTATCCTATAGGTATGCACGATATGTAGCTTGATATGCAAAACGATGGATAGATTTATATTTATAAATAGAAATATATTTCAATGGCACTGGTGGGTAATTTATAAACATGTATATGGGTATTTTAGGCTAATTTTTTTTAATGGCAGTGGTGGGTAATTTTTTTATTTTCTTCTATTAACGTGAGAATTTCTATGTCTTGAAAGCGAACGTGAATGCTCTATTTGTTGACCAAATAATAAGATAATAGATTGCACCGAGGCTGCAGCCAACCTAGTAGCTGGGCTAGCCGTCACTGTTCACGGTGCCTAGGATATCTAATACACACCTAGGATTAGGGGGCTGTGCGTGAGCTCATCTCTGATTGGCGTTTTTTTGGTGGCAACAAGAGGTACCGGTACGGTGTGGGTCGTTAGCTGTAGGGAGCAGGAAAAGAACGCATCCCCGGTACGAATTGCACCAGCACATCGCTGTGTGCCGTCCAGTCCAATGGATGCGGCAACGAGCCCGGTCGCGTCAGGAAAGCAGCGTCTGATGGCAAAGATCGATCATGACCTGTCGCCATTGGGTTGGCGCGCAAGCTCGTCCACCTGACTGCTATCCATCACCGATTATTTCCCTCCCTCCCCTGGAGCTGGAGCAAGAGATCAGGTGAGAATGAAGTGTGTGATGCAACTGCATGCACCGTACCTCTCCCGTTCCTCCGTTCCATTCGTGCAGCTAGCTTAGCTTGTGTCATGCTCACTGGGTGCTGAAATCAGATGACGCAGATGGATCATCACACGCACTCGCTGGTTGCACTGATTCAACTACTCAAGGCGCTCTGCCGGATAACAAATCGCCCTCCCATCCAAAGCTTACACGATGATGAGCAGGCATCGGGCGAGTTGTTCGAGAGCAATGCCGTTCCGATTTTTCGTGGTTGTTCTTGCAGTTGTGTTTTGGTCGTATAAGGTTGTGTTTTTCCTGAATGCGTCTTTGATTTGGTGGTTGATCGTCCTCAAGCTTATGACAGAAGGATTAAACGTGGTTCAACCGAGATAAGGAATCCAGTAAGCTCGTTCATTCTGGATTTAGAGTGCATCGATTTAGTCAGATGGTTTGAGGATGAGTTTAGCAGGGCGTCAAATTTCGCCATATCTATAGATGGTTGTAGTTTTTGTTTTGTTGATGTAGCAAGTTTGCACCTAGCTACTAGAGTGTGTTTCTCTGCTTTATCTCCTGGTCAAAGTTTTCCATAATGCTCATCGTCACAAAAATGATAGACTAGTTAGTGGATTATTGCTGCTGTGTACTTCTATTCCAACGTCGTGAAGGATGCCGATTCTTCTCTTCGTTTCTCTCATGTGCGCAGCTTTTTTTTTTTCTTTTTTGTGTAACTGGAGCATACTGTTTACTCCCGCTTTATTCAATGAATGGCATCTGCGTTTTCAAATAATAATAATAAAAAAATTACTCGTAGCACTCAAGCGCTCACTTTTCACAACGCGTGGAATTTTATTTCCATTGCTCGCCGTACGTTCTGCACTGCAAACAGAGACTGAAGGCAACAAGGTCAACAGATATTATCCCCCAGAAAAGGTATTTCGGTGGAACATTCACCCGTCAACTTCCCCCGCCTACCAATCATATATATACAGAAACTTTGGAGTGACTGCTAGCTACATACTCCGCTCTGTCCACTATAATTCTAATTTTTAAGACAGATTAGTGGTACCGTGAAAAAACTCTCATACCCTCATTCATTTGCTATATGCAGTTAGTTTTGGCATACATATCAAATCTAACCGTACTATTTGTGTGATTTTTTTTCAACACGGAATTGTACTTTTTGTGGGACTGAGGAAGAATGTGCATTTCATAGTATTTCTTTACCATTCGTTGATTCCTTTTGGCCTCTCAAAGACTGAAAAGGGTGCCGTGATCGAGTGATTCCATAATGGCTCAAGTTGGTATAATGGCATCTTATCTTTGTATTACTGACCCGTAGTGGTGAAGCTAGACCAAATTGGAGGAGGTGTGGTTGCCTCAGTGGGTGCATAAAGTTGAGTAATAGGGATGCAAATATGGTGAAAATTTGAAAATAATCACTATTTTTCTATTTTTTGGGTGCATTAGCACCCCCCTAATGATTATGTAGCTCCACATTGCTAAGTGGAGACTCCTTTGAAATCTTCACGTGAAGCCACCTAGGATTTTAGGTGGACACTCTAAAAAACTTGACAACTCTGTCATTAGATCTATTATTTTCTCTAATAAATTACCCACCTCTATTATTATGAAAATAGACTAAAGTGATCCCCTAAATATGTATCTAAATTAACCACCTTTGCTATTATAGAATTTTTTTAAAATAACCTCTAATCTTCATGTAAATTACCCACATATGTCATTATAAAAATAATACAAATAACCCCTAAATTTACATATAAATTATCCAATTATTTTCATTATTAAAAGTTAAGGTAATCCCTAAATCTGAATCTAAATTATATAGTTATAACAAAAATATTAAAGTGTACCACTATAAAATTGTAAATTACTATTTCTATCATTATTAATATATTAATTATATTATTATTTATATAAAAATAGTACCCACGATATGTGTCATCATGTGTTCATGTATTATGAAAGATCGATAAGAATATATATACTAATTCACAAACAAACGGTTCAATCAAATATATATCAAACACACATGAAGATGTGATGCAAAATGAAATCTTTTGTAACTAGATAATAATAAATATGTATTTTAGAGTATGTGTTAGAATATTTGATAGATGAAAAATGACGAGAGAGATAGACAAATATAATTATTAGCTGTAAGACTTACTGTTATGTTCCCGCACAGGCTGATAGGCTAGTGTAATGTAATGCTGGAGTAGTACCCATTCTTCCAAGGATTAATAAGGCCCTGAAGGCCTCAACCTGATCCTGCGGATATTTCACTCGTTTTGAGCAGAACAGCAATGGCCTGGGTGCAAGGTTGCTGCGCATCAGCGTCGCACAGCGGGATGGCGCTCGATCTCCACGACCATGAGATCGAGGACTTGTGAATCTGCGATGTGTTTGCGAAGGAGAGATAACGTTTGGATGTGACTGATAGTTGGTGCTGATTTATTATGAGAGAATAATATTGCTAACTGTCTGGTAGCTGGTGGCTGGTGCTGATTTAATATGAGAGAATAGTACTGCTAGTTGATTGGCTGACAAGCCGAGCAAACACAATGATTAGATAAAAAGGAAAAATAAAAGGGAAATACAATCATCTCCTTGTAGTTTTCAGTGGTTGGTACCTAGCGGCAAGTGTCTCAGGCCCGTTTAGTCTAAAAAAATTCATACAGTACCCGTCACATTGAATCTTCAGACACATGCATAAAGCATTAAATGCAATTAAAAAAATAACTAATTACACAGTCTAACTAATTATCACGAGATGATCTTTTAAATCTGATTAGTCCATAATTAGATATTATTTGTCAAGTAACAACGAAATATGCTACAGTCCCAAAACCCAAATTTTTTCATCAACTAACACACCCTCAGAAAAATGGAGAGAGGGGTAAAGAAAGAGTGACCTAGATCCTACTCCAAATCACACACGCAATCATAGTCTCGGTAGGCCCCTGCTAGGTACATCAGTACATGTGCCTGTGCTTATCAGCGGAAGGAAAATAATTGCACCCATATGATTTTTCAGACAGGACTTCGCGAAAATAATAAAAAATAGTGATTATTCAAACAGGAAGAAAAGTCGCAAAGACGACGTCCAATCCCATGATGCGTTTTGCATATTCAACCCTGACATGATCCACAGTAGAAACCGTCAGTCCCTGTGCTAACTTTTCACTACATAACTGAAATGGCTGTCTACTCCCCCCAAGTCAAATTTGGGTAAAATGATTTTGCGTGTCTAAATAAAAAAGCATATATATGCTCTAACCATTTGTTGGTGACGAAACATGATGATACGACTCCTGATCTACCAAGGTTAAAATTCTGACACCTTAGGGGGTTAAGGTACGCTGGAAGTGACGTTAATATGTATTAGCTTGTGCCATCTAAATAATTGAGAAAACATGCGAACAAATCTATTGAATCAGACATATTGTTGTCCGGGGACACATCATGCCTATCAATTACGATTTGAACCCGGTGAGCATGCTAAAAGGAACTATAAGATCCCTTGCAATTCTCATTTTTAATTTCTCAGAGCTTCGAAGTTCGTCGTCTCCTCGTGGGGGCGGTACTCGTGCCCATGCTGCGTGCGTTCCCTGGTCGACACGTATGGAGCCCCTCATTTCCCACACGTGCCACGGATTTTTCCTTTCCCGATCACAAGTCCTTATCCGCACAGTTCCGCGACCCTATCCAGCTGACGGCGCTCGCTCTGCGCGTAGCGTAGCCGAGTGCGCCACCCCCGCTCCCCCTGCTCCCTGTCTGCTCGTGAGCCCACTGGCGAAACATGCCGATTCGGCACGTGTGCCCGCGCCCCCGCGGCAACGCCGCATCGGGGCGGTGGACGAACACGAACCCCGCGGCCCGCGCGGGAGCCCGCTGGTCCCGGCCTCGTCAGATCAGATGCCCGCGCGCGTCAGTGCGGCGGCTGTTCACGCGCAGGCGGCGCCATGGCCACGGGCCGCGCCCCGTGCGGCAGAGCCCTGCGCTGCGCGCGCGGGCCGCGGGGCTGGTGGCTGGCGCGGCGGGCGCGTCGTGCGCGGGGGGACGCAACGTGCGGCGGCATGGTCCTCGGCGTGGGAGTGGGACGGGGAGCGGAGGGGGATGACGGTGCGCGCAAGCGGACACGGGATCGGACCCCACGGCCAGGGGCGGAGACAGGGGCCTGGCCTCCATGATCTCCAAATTTACACTAGAAATTTAAATTTTGATTAAATTTTTATATAAATTTGTATGATTAGTCCCTCTTAATAATGAAAAAAAATCAAATTCCTGAAATTTAAATTTTGATTAAATTTTTATATAAATTTGTATGATTAGCCTCTCCTAATAATGAAAAAATCAATTTCCTGGCTCCGCCCCTCCCACGGCGGCATGTCGACCGAGGAACATCCGCCCAGAGTGGCGCGGCAGCCTTCGGGTGGCGGTGGCCCGCGGCGCCCTCGGCACGGTGCGTGCACTGCATGCATGATAAGGATGACTGATTGGCCTGGCGAGCTGATTGGCCTGGCGAGCTGATTGGCCTAGCTCGGTCCCTCGATCGCTCTGCGCGTGTCCTGGGGCTAGCTGAGCTCTTTCGTGCAGGTGGTGTGTCGTGTCCGCTAGCTCGGTGCGGTGCTCACCCGCCGGTACGACGTGCTAGCTTGGCCTTATTTAGATTCCAAAATGCAAAATATAAAATTTTTATAAATCACTTTTATGATGTACTAAATATAGTCAAAATAAATCGCATTACACAAATGAACTATAAATCGCGAAATGAATCTAATGAACATAATTAGGACGTGATTGGACACCAAATTACTACAGTAATACTATAGTAAACAAACTCTAATGATTGATTAATTAGCCTCATTAGATTCGTCTCGTAGTTTACAGACAAAATCTGTAATTAGTTTTGTGATTAGTCTACATTTAATACTTTAAATATTGAAGATTCTCTTCAAAAACACAAAAATATAAAATACAAAGTGAACTATGCCGGGCTCTGGCCCGATTGGCGACTCGTGAGCTTTGCCGGCAGTACTGCGATTCCTTGCCTCGTCCTTGGTGCAGCACGAGAAACACGTTTACACGGGCACGGGGGAGCCCGCTGAGAGCCTCTTTGCTGTCTGTCCATCGAGAGGATCGGACGGACCAGCTAGGGAGCTGTACGCGACGTCCGTTTGCATAGGTGATTCGTCGTTCCGTAGGCCTGACATGTTGGTTTTTGTATCGTATATGCAGACTGGAATTGCCCGTCCTTGATGTGAGTTGTGAGATCTGGAGAGTGAATCGATAGGACTTGGTTCTTTGCAGCTCCATAGTCACTGTCACTGTGAGGTCAGTTTCTGTACTCCCCTAGTCCACTCTCTGGACGGAGTGAAGCTCAGCCAGTTGTCATCGGGCAAACAAGTGACTCATCCATCAGAGCCTAGCTAGATACCATTTTCATAATGAATCAGCCTATATAGTCGGTCGATAGTCAAATTTATGCTACTTCGACTATCATAAATACAAAATAATAGTATTCCGTGCCCAAAACACGACGCACCTAGTCATTCACCCATATTTTTGTTTTAATCAAATAGTGGATAATGTTTGCAATAAAACATTAATTTTGATGGCTAGCTAGTACACATACGAATAGGAACTCAAGCCGAACTTGACCGATGTTACCAGAATTTTCTCAAAAATAGATCCATTTGATTAGGCCATGTCAATGATGTCATGGACCAAAAGGGGTTAGTAAAGGATTTCAAACAATTTCTACAATATTTCTTCTTCTTCTCTTGCCACAATAAATACGTACAAACAGAGCTACTTTTCACCACTTGTGCTTCTGGATGTCGGAATCATAGGTCATGGAGATAAATGATTGGTTGGCGATCATCATGATGTTTCTGCATTACTGTTGGAAGGAGATAACCGTTAGGAATCTGTTTCACATGGTAGCATTGACAATGACTTACTAGATGTATTATGCGCATGACAACAATATATATTTTTAGGGACAGCTCGGCAACAATTATGGCAGGCAGAAGAAAGCCTTAACACTAGAGCCCTCCTCGTCACACACCTCGTATATGTTTTTAGACAGCTAGTCCAGCACTGATTAGTTCAGATGACTCATCATCATGTTATTCTTGGTTTGTGGAGACCAACTAAGCTGAAATATAAAACGCCTGTAGTCGTTAGAAAATTAAGGAGATGAATCAAGGAGCTCAAAGATCACTAGCAATGTGAAAGCACAGCTACACTACTTTCGGTAGAATACTCCCTCCAATTATGAAAGAGTGACACCTTTTGTTACGTGTAATCAACATGTTTAAACTTTGAAAATCATATTGCTAGATTTGTTTGTCTTGCAAAAAAAATTTGTAACATTGCACGGTTGCTATATTCATAAGCAATTAGTGATCAAACCGTGTTTTGATGACTGTACAGATGTCTAAAACTCTACGTAGTGACACTATTTGTGATTGCAGAGAATAGATGTCGCTTCATTCCGTTCATTTTTTAATGAAATCTATGAGCCTTATAATGAATACAAATTTAGCGCTCAAGCAACTATATATGGAAATTGACCTTTGGCCTTAGGTTTTGTGTTTGCAACATTCTTACATGCCATGCTTAGGCTACTTCTAGTGCATAGTATCATAATGTTCTATCCAATACTAACACATCACTAAAACGATACTATATAGCTATAATACATCCAACTCATTGCACCATGCTGTCGTTTTTTTATGAGCTCTCATAACAATTAATTTTGATGGTGTACATCATGAGAGCAGATATGGAACATTTAATTTTGTCCAACAAATATTTGATGTCGTGTCATCAAAGGTGTGCATATCTTGCCCAAGGTACTACTTCATTCTCTCTTCTGTTACTCTGTTTGAATCACCTACGACTAAAGTTTAGTATGGACTAAACTTAAGGAGACTAAATATTTGTTGGGATCCATGGACTAAACTTTAGGTGGGAAACCATTTGACAGATAAATGGGTGAAACTAAACTTTAATTCCAATTAGGTGGGTTCTAGACTAATGGACTAATAAACTTTAGTTGAGATGAAATAACAAAACTTTAGTCCACCGGTTTGGATCATCCCTAATCCAAACAGAATCTTAATTCTTTGCTAAATTGCCAAAAGAAAATATGTGACACCTAATAAATGTGTATATACAGTACTATCCATCGAGAGTAACTGGCCTTTTGTCAGCAAAGCAGGAGCTCTCTACGACTCTGCCTATCTATTTGATAGGATCCTTTCAAAAACAAAATGTTTGATGGGGGAAGATGCATATTTGGCTGCGTTAGTACTAGCAAGTCAACTTATGTCAGCTGGCTGAGGGGGTGTTTAGTTAACCAAAAATTTTGGTCCAAAGGTCGCATCGAATATTTGACCAGAGATGACGGAAGAGGTTTTCGGGCACGGGCACTATTTAAAAAACTAATTTCAGGACTCGCTTGGAAACCGCGAGACGAATCTTTTGATACATTTGACCGCATCATTAGCACATGTGGGTTACTGTAGCACTTATGGCTAATTATGCACTAATTAGGCTAAAAAGATTTGTCTCGTCGTGTACATCCAAATTGTGCAATTAGTTTTATTTTTTTAACTATATTTAATACTCCATGCATATGTTTAAAGATGAGGCAAAAAATTTTGGGTGAAATTTTTTTTAACTAAACGGGGCCTGAATAAATGCAGTCTCTTCATGGTTTCTCGGATCGGTTGTGACAGAATATAAATTATAGTGTCAATTAAAGCACAGACACTAAATCAATCACATGGTGAGAGAGAGAGGCCTAATAATTGAATTTTCTGATAAACAAATTATCTTCTTTTCCCTAAGACGTTCTTGCTGATCAGGACCAAAAGGGCCAAAATTCGTAATTTCGCTTTGAACTCATATTGCAGAAGTAGAATTTTGCCCTAGTAACAAGAATATAGTTGAATTAAATTGTTACGTTTTTTTTTGTGGAATTTGGTCCATTTATGGATCATTCAGGAAAACTCCAAAGCACACGCGCGGTACGGAGCAACCGAGGTCTCGTCAAACCCGCGGAGCGATTTCCACCTCGCTCGAGGGTAGCGACCTACCCACGAGCGGCTCGAGCCGAGGCCTCCAGCAGCGAGCAAGGGAGCGTACTCCTCCACGCTCGAGGGCTCGAGCCGAGGCCTCCAGCAGCGAGCAAGCGAGCGTACTCCGCCACGCTCGAGGGCTCGAGCCGAGGCCTCCAGCAGCGAGCTCAATCTCCGCCTCGCTCGAGGGTAGCGATTTACCCTCGAGCGGCTCGAGCCGAGGCCTCCAGCAGCGCGCTTAATCTCCGCCTCGCTCGAGGGTAGCGACCTACCCTCGAGTGGCTCGAGACCTCCTCGGCCGAGACGTGTCTATCACATATGAACTGTTGTGCACTGATTATGTGCTAATCAATGCCCGGTTAATGCTATAATTCCTAGTAAATTGGCATGATCATCCTGAATGTGTTTTAATGTCGTTTATGGGCATAATCAAAGTGATAACGGCTCTTTGAGGGCAGCCGCGCCTATATGAGTGGACAGGAAACATTCAGGTTACGGTCACTCAATTTTCCCTACCATTTTCACTTCCTGCTGTGCTGTGTCGTCGAGCAGCTAGATCTCGCCGGCCCTTCCCTTGGCGTGCACTGAGGAGATGGGTGAGCGGTATCTCCGAACCCTTGCCGTTGTGAAGCCTGCACGAGGGACGGCAATAAGGTTTCTGGGCAGCGCAACTGTGCGACCGCTCGAGCCTGTTCGACTACGTTCTGCGCTGCTACAATCTGCACTGCATCGTCTCTTCACGAGGACGGAGCGCTGATCGGTAAGAGTAATATAATTTAACATGAGTATGTGTCGGTTCGTTTTGCTCAATCAGTTTACAATTATGCTTGAGATAGCAGTAGCATTGTTTTTTACTTTATTGCCTCAAATTGAAATCTGGTATCTTTAAACGCATATTTCCAACTGTCCAGAAACTTTATTAATGCATTTATTGTAATTCAGTAATGGCTGGTCCTTCCGATGCAATGAAACCTGAGAGGTTTGCCGGTGGTAACTTCCATAGATGGCAGACTTGAGTCAAATTTGGGCTCATGTCTATGGAACTGTGGTGGATGATCCATCCAGTTATGCCATTCACGATTGAGTAGACCGCGGCGTTTGCAGGTGATAGTGATAAGGCGCTTGGATGTATCCTATCCCTGCTGTCAGATCAGTTGTACGATCTGTACATGGATTACACAAACCCTATAGAGTTGTGGGATGCACTTGAGCGCAAATTTGCAGTCTCAGAAGGTGGTCGCTTACTCTATACTTGTGAGCAGTTCTATGACTTCAGCATTGATGCTGCAAAGTCGATAGTTGCACAGGCACATGAGATGCTGCTACTGGTTGGGGAGATTGCAAGTTTGGGCTGTCCTTAGCCGGACAGATTTGTGGCAACGGGCATTATTGCCAAACTCCCTGCATCTTGGAGGGATTTTGCCACAACCCTAAAACACAAATGAGAGGATATCTCCACCGAGAATCTGATTATAGCTCTCGATGTGGAAGAGAAGGCAAGGGCAAAGGATGCTCCAGGAACATCCGCTCAAGGTGCAAGTGCAAACATCATAGTGAACAAGCCCACCTACAAGGGTAAGGGAAAGGGTAAGATGAACTATGGTGGAAAGCCCAAGAAAACCACTAACTTCAAGAGAAAATCTGAGAAGGATGAAAAGGTCAGAGAAGTTTTGTGTGCGGCAAAGAAGGGCATCTTGCGAAGAACTGCCGCTACCGCAAGGACCGAGATGATGGCAAGCCTAACAAGAAGGTGAACGTCACCATAGGCAACGGTGATGAGGCCGGTAGATCTCGGTATGGTAATTTTCCAGTTGTATTTTCGGCAATTCAATCTACAGATTGGTGGGTTGATACTGGTGCGAATATACATGTATGCTCTGACATATCCTTGTTTACTTCTTACCAGGGAGAGCGGTCTTCCTCCATCTTGATGGGAAACGGATCTGCTGCGCCTGTTCTTGGTGTTGGTACAGTCGAACTGAAGCTAAGTTCAGAGAAGATTGCCCACTTGAAGAACGTGCAGCATGCTCCGTCAATAAACAGGAACCTCATTAGCGTGTCCTTGCTTTATCGAGATGGTTTTAAGTTAGTGTTTGAATCCAATAAAGTTGTAATATCTAAATTCGAGAATTTTGTTAGTAAAGGCTATGAGAGTGGAGGCTTGTTCCGCTTAAATACTGTTGATCCAAATTTCCATTTCGATTTGAATATTGCATCCATGAATAAAATTTGTGAGTCCAATGTGTGGCACTCTCGTTTCTGTCATATCAATTTTGACACCATTGCTAGACTATCCCGATTAGAGTTAATTCCAAAATTGGAAGTAGTCAAATGATCAAAATGCTCATCATGTGTGCAAGCAAAACAACCTCGAAAACCTTTCAAGGGTTTAGAGGAGAAGAGAGACTTGGCACCATTAGATCTTATTCATTCAGATCTATGCGAGATGAATGGATTGTTGACTAGAGGAGGCAAGAGATATTTCATGACTTTAATAGATGATGCTACACGTTATTGCTATATTTACTTGCTGAAAACAAAAGATGAAGCTTTTCACTACTTTAAAATTTTTAAGGCTAAGATTGAGAACCAAATTGAGAGAAAAATCAAGCGTTTACATGATTATCGTGGAGGAGAATATATCTCCAATGAGTTCTCTCAATTCTGTGCTGAACATGGTATAATCCATGAGGTCACACCACCATACTCACCTCAATCAAATGGGGTGGCTGAGAGGAAAAATCGGACACTTACAGACTTGGTAAATGCAATGTTAGAGAGTTCTAGTATGTCTTATGAATGGTGGGGGAAGCTATTTTGACAGCAAACTTTGTCCTTAATCGAGTTGTGATAAAAAATAAAGATACCACTCCATATGAGGGATGGAAAGGGCGAAAGTCTAATGTCAATTTTCTGCGTACGTGGGGTTGTTTGGCGAAAGTCAATATACCAGCACCGAAAAAAGAAAGGTTGGACCCAAGACGGTTGATTGTGTGTTTTTGGGTTACGCACAAAACAACACGGCTTATAGATTTCTAGTTGTAAAATCAGATTCTCCTGATGTGAGCGTTTACACAATCATGGAGTCACATGATGTTTCATTCTTTGAGGATATTTATCCCATGAAAACAGCGAGTAATAGTGAAACTCAGATTTGCAATCAATCTGAAACAATTGCTCCACCAGAACTAAATAGTGAACCATTTTCATCTGACGAAGATAATGATAAAGTCGATGATGCTCCACGCAGAAGTAAGAGACAAAGGGTTATGAAATTCTTTGGTGATGACTTTATTGTTTATCTTGTGGATGACGTGCCAAAAACACTTCCAGAGGCTTATGCATCTCCTGATGCAGAGTATTGGAAAGAGGCAGTCCATAGTTAGATGGACTCCATCATGTCCAATGGGACTTGGGAGATCACTGATTGTCCAAGCGGGTGCAAACCAGTTGGATGCAAGTGGATTTTTAAAAAGAAAATTAGACCTAATGGTACTATTGAAAAGTATAAGGCAAGGCTTGTAGCCAAGGGTTATACACAAAAGGAAGGAGATGATTTCTTTGATACCTACTCTCCAGTAGCTCGGATTGCAACAATTAGAGTACTGCTTGTGTTAGCAGTTTACTATGGTTTACATGTCCATCAAATAGATGTAAAAACAGCTTTCCTTTATGGAGAGTTGGAGGAAAAAATATATATGGAGCAACCGGATGGCTTTGTTGTTCATGGAGAGGAGAACAAAGTGTGCAGATTAATAAAATCCTTATATGGCCTAAAGCAAGCACCTAAACAGTGGCACGAAAAATTCGACACCACTTTAACATCTGCAGGATTTAGCGTGAACGAGGCAGTTAAGTGTGTGTACTACCGTTATAGTGGGGTGAAGGTGTTATATTGTGCTTGTATGTCGATGACATACTTATATTTGGGACCAGCACTGCTGTGATTGATGAGATCAAATCTTTCCTATCTCAGTATTTTGATATGAAAGACTTAGGTCCAGCAGATGTAATTTTGAATATTAAATTGATGAAAAATGAGAATGGGATTACACGGAGTCAATCCCATTATACGGAGAAGGTCCTTAGCCGCTTTGGCTTTGCAGACTGTAAAGTCGCTCCTACTCCCTATGACGCAAGTGTAAAACTTCAAAAATTCGAAGGACAGGGAAGAAATCAATTGAGATATTCTCAAATAATTGGATCCCTTATGTACTTGGCTGGTGCGACCAGACCAGACATCTCCTATGCTGTGGGTAAACTGAGCCGGTTCACATCAAACCCAGGAGATGATCATTGGAAAGCACTCGGGCGAGTGTGTCGTTATCTGAGAGGTACTTTAGATTATGGAATTCACTACTCGGGATACCCACTTGTGTTAGAGGGGTATAGTGATTCCAATTGGATCTCAGATGCGGACGAGATCAAAGCTACTAGTGGCTATGTATTCACTCTAGCGGGTGTTGCAGTTGCGTGGAGGTCCTGCAAACAAACAGTCTTGACAAAATCAATGGCTGAAGCAGAACTTGTAGCACTGGAGACTGCCACTAGTGAGGCTGAATGGCTTAGAGAGCTGCTTATGGACTTGCCTTTGCTTGAGAAGCCGGTACCACCCATCCTAATGTATTTTGATAACCAATCAATGCTAGCTCAGGTTATGAATACAAATGATAATTCTAAGTCCAACAAGCATATTAATCGGAGGCTTAAAACTGTCAGAAAAATGAGGAACTCCGGTGTTATAGCTGTGAGCTATGTGAAAACTGAAAATAATCTAGTAGACCCTTTCATAAAGGGATTATCACGGAATGTGATTTCTGTGATGTCTAAGGACATGGGTATGAGGCCCATTTGAGTATGTTACACCACAATGGTAACCTATCCTATGTGATCGGAGATCCCGTGAAGTAGAGAATAGGGAAAACAAGTTGATGGTGTAACTCAAATAGTACATTAAAAATAATAAAAATGTACCCATGTCCAAATGACAACTATAATACTCTTTATTGCTTGGAAGGATGGCATTAAGCCTTAATGTTCCCCATTGAAAAGATATCAGCCAGCAGGATATTCTTGAAGAGGAACACCTACGTGAGTCTAACTGTAGGTCGCAGTTCTTGAGACAGGGCGCTCTCATTGAAAACTCACTACAAGATATGATTTAAGGATCACCGGGGTGTTCGACCCTAGAGGGGGAGGGGATGAATAGGGTCGCTAATCGCTTTTTAACTTAGGGCTCAAACTACTTGCATAAGATAAACCTAACACGTCCTATACATGCTAGTTATGACTAAGATTTATCTATGCTACTCTCTACTTACCCCTAAAAGACTTGCAACCTAGCCAATCCTAATCAAACTAACTAGGAAAGTAAAGGTACGCAAGATAGAGTAAATGCGGAAACATAAAGCAGTAAGTAAAGAGGTAAGTGCAAGAGGGATGCAAACTCCCGAGTAGACACGGTCATGTAACGTGGTTCGGCACAAACGCCTACGTCCACGGGACACCGAGGCTCTTCCAATCACCGTCTTGCACTTCGCCACCAAGGCGATGCCGGCAAGCAAAGGCAAGTGCCCCTAAGACACCGAGTCTCGTGCACCACCACCGTCTCTCTCGGTCACTCGGCCGTAATCCACTACAGAGCTTCTCCACCAAGGAGGGGGCCTCCTCTTCCCCCGCACAAAGTGTCGTTGCCACTCCACACCAAGACGGAGGGTCACACGACGGATCACAAGTTGCTTGCCGCAGCAAGACTTCTCTCAAGGGAGCTCTCGCATGAACTAATCCCTATTACAAGCACTAAGCACTCTCACAAGTGTGCTTAAGCCTATATGATGTACAATGAAGCTCTATGGTGGTTGGAGATGTTCTTGGGTGTGTGTGGGATGTCCAGCAACTCCAGCACACTTCAAATGGCCGGGGTGAGGCGTATATATAGGCCACCAAGTCTTGTAGCCGTTGCTCCAACTGTCAGCTGAAAATCTGCGTATCACCGGAAGAACCGATGCCTCTGGCAGGGGTAGCGTCGGTTCTTCCGGTCACTCATAAACCGAAGTAGCCGTTGAAGTCCTGACAGCTGATGCAGTGACCACCGGTTGAACCGATGCTTTGTTCCGATGTATCACCGGTTCATCGGGTGCTTAAGAATCTTCTCCTGACAGCTGACGTCATTACACCGATGGTATGCACCGATGCTTCACCGGTTCAACCGGTGTTGAAGAATCTTCTCCTGGGGTCTTGACATCGTCTCTGGAACATAGGACGCCCAATGCACTGATGCCCCCCTTTTTGACCCGTCGGTTCAACCGGTGCCTATAGGCTGACTTGGCTTTGATTCCCTTCTGCACCAAACTTCATAGTGCCGGTTCTTCCGACAAGCGTCGGATGCACTGATGCTTAGGCATCGGTTCTTTGTCATCACTTGAACCTAAAAGCCTGAGAATGATCATCTTAACAATCATATTAGTCCAAGTGTTGTGTTGTCATTCGATCACCAAAATCACTTGAAATGGCATAAATGGTGTCATGTTCCTTACATATGGGAGCAGACCATTAACGCTCCGGTTAGGCGAAGTTGTTTTGGCAGCCTAGTATCAGTTGTGATTTTAGGTGAAGTCTGACCACGTATGACTGAGAATTCAAGGCCTAGTCCATTCTTCAGTTGTGGGAAGATGAATCTTGTTATTCTAGGTATTAGTTCAACCCGTACGGGACTCGTACCGAAAGACTGGTATATTAACGATGATACAACATAGTGATCCTTTTGTCCTTCATTTCTTACTTTGGAATTGGTGGGGGATTGTTGGAATTTGGTCCATTTATGGAATATTCAGGAGAATTCCAAAGAACACGCGCAGTATGGAGTAACCAAGGCCTCGTCAAACCCGCGGAGCGATTTCCGCCTCGTTCGAGGGTAGCGACCTACCCACGAGCGGCTCGAGCCGAGGCCTCCAGCAGCGAGCAAAAGAGCGTACTCCGCCACGCTCGAGGGCTCGAGCCGAGGCCACCAGGAGCGAGCAAGAGAGTGTACTCCGCCACGCTCGAGGACTCGAGCCGAGGCCTCCAGCAGCGAGCTCAATCTCCGCCTCGCTCGAGGGTAGCGATTTACCCTCGAGCGGCTCGAGCCGAGGCCTCCAGTAGCGCGCTTAATCTCCGCCTCGCTCGAGGGTAGCGACCTACCCTCGAGTGGCTCGAGACCTCCTCGGCCGAGACGTCTCTCACATATGAACCGTTGTACACTAATTAGGTGCTAATCAATGCCCGGTTAATACTATAATTCCTAGTAAATTGGCATGATCATCCTGAATGTGTTTTAATGTCATTTATGGGCGTAATCAAAGTGATAACGGCTCTTTGAGGGCAGCCGCGCCTATATGAGTGGACAGGAAACATTCAGGTTACGGTCACTCAATTTTCCCTACCATTTTCACTTCCTGCTGTGCTGTGTCGTCGAGCTGCTAGATCTCGCCGGCCGTTCTCTTGGCGTGCACTGAGGAGAAGGGTGAGCGGTATCTCCAAACCCTTGCCGTTGTGAAGCCTGCACGAGGGACGGCAATAAGGTTTCTGGGCAGCGCAACTGCGCGACCGCTCGAGCCTGTTCGACTACGTTCTGCGCTGCTACAATCTGCACTGCATCGTCTCTTCACGAGGACGGAGCGCTGATCGATAAGAGTAATCGAATTTAACATGAGTATGTGTCGGTTCGTTTTGCTCAATCAATTTACAATTATGCTTGAGATAGCAGTAACATTGTTTTTATTTTATTGCCTCAAATTGAAATCTGGTATCTTTAAACGCATATTTTTAATATTTTTTTGCCTACCAGAAGTTTGGCTAGTTACAATAGGCAACACTATGGTCAAACAACACCGCGGCCAAGTTTTGGCACGTGGAAATGACATCATAACTTGATCGGATACCGTTCAAAAAAAAAACTTGATCGGATAACGGGAATTGTAAATTTGTTACCTAGTAGCTTTCATAACCTAATGGGTTACCCCTACTCTAGCTAGTGGCCATACCGCCATAGTGAAGCAAGAAATAAGCTAACTTTCTTTAGAAATGACTGTGTACATATGGGCACGACGATGCAAAAGGCCATAACATTGTCCTTCATCAAAGATACCCACGTAGCTCAATTGCTTACTTGTATGATGTTCAAGTTCTATTTTACATGAATTTGGAAAACTAGATATAATTACTCTAATAATAGTACGTCAGTTCCTCATTGTCCTATATATATCAGGTAACATTTTTTAGAAAACAAAAAAAAAGAGTTTTCCAGCCTCTGCGGCTGCACACAGCTAAGGTTTACAAAATTATCAACTCAAAAACAGATCATAAATTATAAGGAAAAGCGCACGGACTAAAGAAATAAATCAAAAGTGGAGTCTATATTATTACTTATCTATTGATTTTTAGCGAAGATACCCAAAGCGACGACCTCCAACGCTTTACTTGCAGGACACAAATATGAGCCTGTAGTTCGTCACGCTGTTACAAGGACAAAAATCATAGTCAATTCACCCCCTTGAAGACAACCTTCGTTAAAGAGGAATACCTTTTTTCCCCCTCAAAAACCAAGTCGTTACATGCGCACCAAATAGCCCAGGTTAATAGCAGGGATCCCATAAAAATTAATGTGTCATTTTTATCTTATGCATGCCAACCAAGTAGCTATAAGAACAATTTGTCAAATAAATTTTGCACCATCAGATCACAGAAAAAAAGGGATGTTTGATTGTTTCATTGCAATTACAAAAACAATATTTTTTATTCCCAGATCAGTTCCGCTTTGTTAAATTATATCAGGTTAAAATAATACCTAACTGAAGGTACCAAATGAAAATCTTTAATTTTAGCGGAATCTTCTTATATCTGGAAACATGTCGGTCTTGATGTACAAAATCTTTGTCCATAGTGTAAGCATCGACCAGACGAATTTGGACGCCCTGAGGCAGGGGCGGAGCTGCGTGGTTGCGTCGGGGTTAGCCGACCCGACGGATTTCTACAAAATCAATGAAAATCACTGTTCTTGGTCATGGGCGCGGAGCTACGATTTTTAACTGTTTTAAAACTTTGCTACCCGGTATAAAACGGCGCGCTCTGAGACTGTCACAGCACACCCGCGCGAGCACTCAGCACACGAGCCTAGAGCGCAGCTCCTCAGACGCACACGCGCGAGAACAGAGCAACGGGGGAGAGCCCAGCAGCAGCAGGTGGAACTGCTCTTGGTCATGGGCGCGGACGCAGCCGCGCTGCACGTCGCGGCCCACGCCCTGGCGAGCTCCCTGCAGCCGCAGGTGGTGGCCGCCGTCTTCTTCGCCTCGGCCGCGTGCACGGTGGCCCTGGCCGTCCTCCTGGCGTCGCTGCGGCTGCGGCCGCCGTGGTGGTGCGCGTGCGCGGTGTGCGAGGCGTACGTGACGGCGTCGTGGGCGGGGGAGTTCGACAACCTCTGCGACTGGTACGCGCACCTCCTGCGCCGCGCGCCGGGGCGGACCGTGCACGTGCACGTGCTCGGCAACGTGCTCACCGCCAACCCGGCCACCGTCGACCACATGCTGCGTGGCCGCTTCGACAACTACCCCAAGGGCGCCCCCTTCTCCGCCATCCTCGCCGACTTCCTCGGCCGCGGGATATTCAACGTCGACGGCGACTCGTGGCTCTTCCAGCGCAAGCTCGCCGCGGCCGAGCTCGCGTCCCCGGCGCTGCGCTGCTTCGCGGCGGGCGTCGTAGCCTCCGAGCTGCGGTGCCGCCTCATCCCTCTGCTTCACTCCGCATCTTCCAGCGGCGGCGGCGAGAAGCTGCTTGACCTCCAGGACGTCTTCCGTCGCTTTGCCTTCGACTGCATATGCAGGATCTCTTTCGGCCTCGACCCCGGCTGCCTCGAGCTCTCGCTGCCCATGTCCGCGTTCGCGGACGCCTTCGACACCGCCTCCATGCTCTCTGCACGCCGCGCGACGGCGCCCGTGCACGTGTTCTGGAAGCTGAAGCGGTTGTTCAACGTCGGGGAGGAGCGGGAACTCCGCGACGCGATCCGCCTCGTCGACACGCTCGCCGCGGAGGTGATCCGGCAGCGCCGGAAGCTCGGCACCGCCGCCTCGGGGGACGACCTCCTGTCGCGCTTCATGGGCTCTATCAGCGACGACAAGTACCTCCGCGACATCGTCGTGAGCTTCATGCTCGCCGGCCGCGACACCGTCGCCTCTGGTCTCACCGCCTTCTTCTTGCTGCTGTCCGATCACCCCGACGTCGCCACCGCGATCCGGGACGAGGTCTCCCGCGTCGCCGGAGGCAGAGACGGCCACACCGCGGCCGCCACCTCCGACACCGAGAAGCTCAAGGACATGCACTACGTGCACGCGGCGCTGTACGAGTGCATGCGGCTGTTCCCGCCGGTGCAGTTCGACTCCAAGTTCGCCGCCGGCGACGACACGCTCCCGGACGGCACGTTCGTCGCCAGGGGCACCCGGGTAACCTACCACGCCTACGCCATGGGCCGCATGGACTCCGTCTGGGGCCCCGACTGCGCCGAGTTCCGTCCGGAGCGCTGGCTTCGCGACGGCCGGTTCGTGCCGGAGAGCCCCTACCGGTACCCGGTCTTCCAGGGCGGCGTGCGTGTCTGCGTCGGCAAGGAGCTCGCCATCATGGAGATGAAGTTCGTCGTCGTCTCCGTCGTGCAGAGCTTCGACATCGAGGCGGTCGGCCGTAGCTCCCACCGGCCCAAGTTCGCACCTGGCCTCACCGCCACATTCGCTGGGGGCGTGCCGGTGAGAGTGCGCCGGCGAGCCCGTGCCAGCGCTCTCCGACCACCAAGCTAGCGCCACCACACGGCACGCGCGACTTGCTGGCCGTACTCTTCTGCTTTGAAGCAGAGGATTAGATTACATTCTTGACGCCGTGATCTATGTGTTATTCGCGTCGACCCCGCTGCTTGGCGAGTGCGCTGGGTTCTTGCCTCCACTGGAGCCCGGAGATTCCCCCGGAGACACAGCGGATTAGTCTAATCTGATGCCCGACGGCACTTGTTCTCGCAGATGGGAAAAAGGGGCGGCTTAAAGTCGACTCTGCATGTCAGCATGTGTGCTATTCTTTCCAACTTCAAAGCAGAACTGTTGAAAAGAAAAATTGCAGATTCAAAGTTGCAGAATGCACATCTAGATGTTCTTCCTCGTGGGCATTTTCTATGAGGGAAGCTTGAGCAATTATTACACACATCTTATTATTTTAGTTGTCTGAATTTTTAACAGTTTATGGCACATACTCCATTCAACGTCGCAGATGTTGTTCTCTGATGTCCTACACATCCTTATTTCCTCGTGAACATGTTATCCAAAAGAACTCGTCGTGAACAAAAATATGACATATATTTTTCACCATTGACTTTTGTTCAAACTTTGAGTAACAATATTTATTTAATTAATTGGTCAAAAAGTAAAATAAATACCACTAGATCTATTACTAAATATGCTTTACGCGTGCCTTGTATATATGTTTATCTATTCGCATCATATTTATAGAAAAGATAAATATTAAAGAAATGACAAGGTGGACGGCCATAAACATTTAAGCATGAAGTTAATATCTATTAATAATCCTAAACTGACTTATCTTTTTTTATGTGTTATTGACTGATCTTTAGGGATGTGTTACACACGTGACAAAAATGAATATGTGCAAACGAGGTATCAGGTACTCATATCATTTTGTTAAAGAAAAGGGGTAAAGATTTGAACTCAAGATCTCAACTACAACGTTGTTTAAAGCATGCTTAGAGATTATTAGTATTTTGCATACAAAAAGGAAACACATTACAAATATCTCTTTCGAGAGTCGGCAAATATAATGCCTAGAAATGTACCTTGAGCATTTAGCACAAAAATGCACTGCATTCTTTACATGCATATGCAGTGACTAAAAAAATTCACATAGGAATGCTTATAATTCGACATATGCGGAGGAGATTTCTAACCTACGGTGCACTTCAGTTCTGCTGCCGCTACCACCACTACTATCACAATCTGCCCATCCGGATCCACTCCAACATTTCAACTTGCATAAAGATCAAACTTTTGACTGATCCACTCCGCTTGCATTTCAATATGATCTGCATTCAGCATTTGGCTTAATTAGATCTTCATAATAAAATAAAGCAAAATATTTTGAAATGTACATTTTTTGTGGAGGCGTTTTCAGCTTTTTGAGTAAAAGTCAACAAGTATATATATATATATATATATATATATATATATAGAGAGAGAGAGAGAGAGAGAGAGAGAGAGATTAACTCTAGAAAGGAAGAGAAAATGCGCTCACCCTACTAACAACATCGATTGCTCAACATGAAGGAAAGAGAAAGGTGAGCGAGAAGGCAAGCTAGCTTTCATTGAAGAGTCTGAGTAAAAAAAAAAGCTTTCATTGAAGAGTCATACTATAGCTGAAAATGAGGCACTTTTCATAATATGCAAGCATTAGTACAAAAAAGAAAGAAAGAGATACTTATTGCACCGGTACTATGAATCTAACTTTGGAAATCGCCTTTATTTACTATCTCCAACCATTACAGACGTTCTAACGAACGAGCTGCACAGATCTTGTAACTTTTGTGGAGAGACATAGTTATCTGGCCTGGATCCGTAAATGGGATAATAGGAAGGAGAAACGCTTGCCGCATCCTATGCATGAGCCAGAGGGAAACAGTGCACATGCGCCTGGGCCTCATGCTGTTGGATCCTATGTACCTTCTAAGTGCGATATAGTTCCTCCTCAATGAACTCTCCCATGCCAAAGTTAACTAATAGTTGGCATATGATATGATGATCGATGGCCATGTGCTCCGTCCAATCGTTGAAGAATCTATCGTTCATCCCCACAACTCGTTTTTCTCTAGAGATGTTGAGGTCGGGAAGCAAGCTCACGTTTTGTTTCGCTGGGAAGAAAATTGCGAGAAAAATATACCATCGTTCATCATGCATGCATGTGCTGGGTACCACATTCTTATGGGGGTATTTAACTTTTTACCATCATTACGAAAGGCACCTCCTCAGATAGCATCATACCAAATGACACTACAATTTTACCACGCTACAGTGCCGAATGCATACATATTTGCCACATTCGCTAACGTGGCACGCCATCGAGGCTGTCCAGCGTGGATCGGAGGGAGCGGGAGGTGTGAAATGACCTCTGCTACCCCTAGATGGTCCTTCCCTTTCTTCCCATGGCGGCAGTTCAGCTCCCGTTCACGCCGCGGCGGGGCCAGCGGCGAGGAGGAGGTCAACGAGCCCTCCTCCAGCGTGCAGGTGGGGCGGTTCTCGGGCTCCGTCTTGCCGTACGCCGTCCGCGCGCCGGCGCTCTAACGCTTGTGCGATCTTCAGGGCGGTGAGAGAGGGGGGAGGCTGCGCGGCTCCCCGGTGCTAGGTGTTGCGCCAGCTCCACGCCGCCATCCTCCAACGCGGCGCGCCCAATGCCTACGACGGGGCCGCCACCCAATGCCTGCGACGGGGCCGCCGCCAGCCGCAGCCCGGCCGTCATCAGCCTCCCGCCGGCGCCCGTCAGCGTGAGCCCCGTCAGGAGGAGCATGGCGCCGGACACGAGCAGCGCCAGGAAGCCCACCACCTGCGTCGAGTTGGGCGCGTGGGTCTGCACCCACCGCAGCAGCGTCGCCGACAGCGAGTGTCACAGAACCGTCCAAATAATACTGATCAAGTGCAATAATTAATAACTTAAGCTTAAACCACAGCTTCTGCACTCAACCAGTACACCCAGACTGCCTGCTGTAACCAGGATCGATTACACGGTAACTCTCGACAAAAGACGAGCACAAGTGATTATAACCAAAAGCAGAGTTCAAAATAATTTTACAAGAAGAGTTTAACACATGCTTCAGAAATAATTTACAACAAAGTTTTACAATCCAGGGTTTACAATCCAAATCTCAGAGTTCAACACAGCGGAAGTAAAACAGAGACCCAAAATACAATACGATAACTGCCAACGACGACAAAAGACGAGCTTCACATCTTACCCACTGATGTGAGGCCAATCTGCCCGTACTTCACGGAGAAGGCGGAACCCACTCGATAGTCCAACCCGGAGGAAGAGGCTGATCACTCCAAGACGCGTAGATCTCCTCAAAATCTTCCGGAACACAGCCTGCTCAGAAGGGTTGCAACCAAAACCCTGAGTACTCTAATACTCAGCAAGACTTACCCGTATATGGGTATACTTAGCCCATTACCTATACATGCAAAGCTCTTTGGCTCTGGAGTTGTTTTGCGGAAAAGCTACTAATATTGAGTCCTTACTTTCAATATTTTAGCTCCAATTGATTTGACAGCTACAAACTAGGTTCGCCTATTTCTCTAGAGTATACATGGTTGATCATATTATCTTTTAGTAACATACAACTCAACATTTCCATTCCAGTCTCATTCCACTTCTTTACTACGATATGACAGAGAGATCAAGGTTCTCATATCCGCGAGTCACGGCGAATCGATCCGATTTAACCATGCAAGGTGGACCTAACTCACACGCCAAGTGCGACCCCGCCAAGTCACACCGAGCAACCATTCCCACGATTACCCCGAAGCCTGAATCAAGCCCGCCAGCACCCGGATGATGAGCCCCACACAGCGAACACCCGGTGAACCCGTGGACGACTACACCATCCGTCATCCCTACCCAGCACTGCAGGTCGAGAATCAGAGATCGACACAATTTAGGTAATTAGCTTACCCATTTCGACTACCTCCTACTCCCGGCATGTGGTTAGTACTGTTCAATCCTCGATCAGTAGTGCCAACAACGGTACGGTCCTCAATCGACACAGGCGGAGGCTCAACTTTTCTTTAATCCATAACCATGTCCAACCTTTCCTCCGCCCGGTCTCCATTCTCATTCTTACAGTAACATGCTCACTTCTCTTACTGAAGTAACCACCTATATCTCGCGGGTGACCGGAAATCACCCGTCTTCTACCGGGTTTTATTCAGGCGTAGCAGTGCTATCGATCTGCCCACACTAGTTGAGACATTGGATAACTTAGAGATTATGCATCTAGAGTTCCATACAACTCCTAGAAACTTAATGGACAAGTACATAATTAATAACATTGCATAAAGTTTAAGTAAGGGTTATGCTCCGGGGCTTGCCTTGCAGGTCAGCAGGGTTAGTAACGTCTTCCGGAGCTTGCTCAACTGCTTCCTCGATCTGCTGCTCTCCTGCTGGTGGCTCCTAGACCGGCTCAGCAACTAGCTCGTAGGCTACCTCGGTATCAGCGGCTACACGAGTAAAATATGCTATGCATGAGATGCATAAAAAGAAAGGCAATGTAATGTAAAGCAATACTTCCAAAAGAATGCGCGGCCAAAACTGGAAACAACCTTCTTAGCTATGGTTCAAGGATGGTGCAGTGCTGAAAGTAATTTTAGTCCTTAATTACTTTTAGCCTGAAGTGTCTCCAGCAAAGAAGACGAGAGGGTACAATTAATCAGATGAGGCTTAACTCTGGAATGGATCAGAAATGTTCTAAACTAGCGACTATCAAACAAGCATAGGCAAAACCACCTAGCAAAAGAGTGTGAACTACCCATCTCATGATTCTAACAGATAGAGCATGAAATTCTGGAACTATAGGAACTGGTTTTGACTTTTTAGGATTTTTCTACGAATTTCTATGAATTGTGGGAGTTTCAGCACACAAGATTGAACAGTGGACCGGTTAGACCGGTCCACTACACAGGTCAGACCGGACTAGACCAGTCCAACTGGTCTTGCCTAGCGGTTAGACCGCTCCCAGGCGGCGCCAGCTGCAGAGCAGAGCTCTGCTTAGCGCGGCGGCCCGGCGGCAGCGTTCCCGCCGGTGAGGGGCACGATGGCGGCAAGGGTGGGAAGGAACACGATCCACAGAGGAAGGCGGTGCCCGTGCGTGCGGCAGCAACACAGGAGCTCACTCCAGGGCGGCGGGCGACGAGCAGTCGGCGGCGCACAGCTATTGCGGCGGCGCTGCACGTTCCCGGGGGTGGTGGCGCGAGAAGGAAAGGATAAAGGGTTCGGGTAGGACGAGTAGGCCACGGGGAAGCTCACCGCTACCTGGAATCGGTTCGAGGAGGGGCGGAGAATGGGCGTCCATGAGAGGGCGGAGCTCCGGCGGTCGGGTTTCGGGTGGTCGGCGGCGGCGGCTTCGATTCCGGCCGGGTAACGGCCCAATCGAGGTCGGGGCGGGGCTGTGGAGGTGCGGGGTGAGGTGGAGCGACTCGAGGAGGGCTCGGCTCGAAGAACGGCGGTTGACGGCAACGGAATGGTCGGCACGGCGAGCGGCGGCGCGAGGAAGGGTACGACGAAAGCAAAACGGGATTGGCTACTGGAACGGCCGCAGAGGCTTAAGCGGTGCTGGAACTCGCCGGAGAGGCGACGCGTGGCGGCGCCGGCACTGTCGCCGCCGCTTAAGCAGAACAGGGGAGACGACCGGTCTAACCGGTCCCATCCAGACATGATCAATAATTCCAAATTCCACTTTTAACTGCCCAAAACTCAAAATTTTCTATTGAAACTTGAAATTCGGCCAAAATAGAAGTTATAGAGGAAGTATACAACTTTGCTTTTGGAAAATTGATTCGAGGTTTAGTTTAGAGAGAAAATCTTGAGCCAAGTGACTAATAGCAAAACTCACTAAAGAAGCTGAAACCTGTTAATGACCCCTCAAGTTCATGATTAGCAGATTAAGCACGAGATTAACACCGGGTGTTACAGGGAGTCCGGCCGCTCGCCGTGCGCGTGGACGTGCTGCTGCCGGTCCGCCATGCTCGCATCGCGAGGCGTGCGTGCTCAACCTCGCGCTCAACACCATGCACATCTGCGGCATCCGCGAACTCCGCCGGCGCACCTGCCGCGCCGAACGCCGAGCAGAGCAGAGGAGAGCTGCGGCCAAGAAGCAGAGCACGCCATCGCCCCTCTCTAGGTCCCCTGCTCAGTTCGTTGCGGATTTGCTTGCTGTGCCGTGGCGTAATCAATTGAAACCGGTTCAATTTCGGCCGGCTGGCGTACGCCCATCCCCTGCGCTCGCCGTCGCCGGGCGTCGTCGCCATGGGAAGGGAAGGGGAGGTCCATCCCAGGGTAGCAGAGGTCATTTCACACCTCCCGCTCCCTCCGATTCACGCTGGACAGTCTCGATGGCGTGCCACGTCAGCAAATGTGGTAAATATGTATGCATTCGGCACTGTAGCGTGGTAAAATTATAGTGCCATTTGGTATGATACTATATGAGGAGGTGCCTTTTGTAATGAAACCAATCCGCCTTGTTGCGATGTGGAGGTGGCACACAGACTCGAACTAATTGACCCTCTATGTGAATTGATGCTCAATTTTATTTCAAAAAAATAGAGTTGATGCTCAAACTTTTGTGTAGTCGTGACCTTTAATTTTAGCGCGATATCGGCCTTCCTATCACTGCTCTAAGTCTTTAACAAAGAAATAATAATAAATACCTCCGCGTGTCGTATTACTAGCGAAACTCTCCGAGTAATAGATCAACCCATCACCCCTTTCCATGCGCGACATGCATGATGTTGTATTAGAGACCGTACGTGTCATCACTATCAGAAATTGACCCTTAAAAAATATCTGAAATCGAACCCAATAGAACAATTACAATATCCAAATTTGTGATTTTGTTCAATCTTATTGTTACTAATTGGATGCTCCTTTTAATCCTCCACATGAAGCCACCTAGATTCCTAGATAGACACTCTAAAATCTAGAGAAATTTTAGAAATTCTTATACAAATCAGAGACATCCGGCCATCAATCCAATAACTCTACCTAATAGTTATTGGATCTTAAATCTTTTCTAATAAATTATCCACCTTTAACATTAGAGCATCTCCAGCAATGACCCTCAAATCAGATCTTACTTCTTGAGTAAGGGCTTCCTCTATTTTTTAAAGGCTAGATTTTTAACGTCAACTTCGTCAGCAGTGGCCAATAAATCTCATCCTCTTCTTTTGATCTAAAGAGTGAGATCTATTTATCAATGGACAGGAGACTCCTTAGAGACCCTCCGGAAATAGAGGGTGGAGAAAAATATTTGGAGGCCTTCCCAAAAAGGGGCTTTAGTAGAGGGTCTCCTAGAGTTATAGTTGGCCATCCGGCCCAAGGCCCGTGGGCCGGCCCACGGCCCGACTTTTTGGCCCGGTATGAGCCTGGCCCGACACAATTTTAATCGGGCCTGGGCCGGGCCGGCACGAGCGTCGGCCCGTGCCTGGCCGCTCCCTCGGCCCGTAGGCCCGGCCGGCCCGGCACGATTAACCACCGGCCTGATAGAGGCACGCAGGCCGGCCCGAGCATGAAAGGCCTGCTAAGGCCCATGAGCCTGATTAACTTCGTGTATATATATATTTGAATGTGTATGTGTGAATAAAAGTGTTTGAATTTAAGAATGTGTTAAGGTTTCAATAATTTTTTTTTCAAATTTGAAATTTTGAGATAATTCTGCATTAAAAGAGTGGTTAAATGGCTATATGGGCTCACGGGCCGCCCCGCCCCGCGAAGCCCGTATAGGATATCGGGCCGGCCCGGCCCGGCACATATAAACATTCGGGCAAATCGGGCTGGGCCTAATCATGCCGGGCCGAGTTGGGCCCGGGCCGTGCCGGGGTGGGCGGCCCGATTTGCCACCTATACATGGAGTGTGTTTTTTTATTCCACCCTCTAATTTAAGATGAGATGTTATTTAGAGAATCTGCTGGAGTTGTTATAAAAATAGACTAAACTAATCCTATAAACATGTTTCTAAATTACCTTTTTTATTATAAACTATCTAAAATAATAATTCTAATCTTAGTGTAAATTACCCACCTATACCATTATAAAGATAATGCGCATACCCTAAATTTGCATGTAAATTATCCAATCACATCACTATTAAAAGTTAAAGTAATCCCTAAAGCTGAATCTAAATTATATAATTATAACAAAAAGTTAAAGTGCATCAATATAAAATTTTGAATTACTATTTCTATCATTATTAATATATTTGTTATATAAAAATAGTACCCGCGATATATGTCACCATGTATTCATGTACAAGGAAATAGATAAAAATACCAATTCACAAATAAATGGTTCAGTTAAATGTATATCAAGCATACATGAAGGTGTGATGATGAATAAAATCTGTTGCAACTTGATAATAATAAATATGCATTTTACAGTATGTGTTAGAATATTTAGTAGATGAAAGAGGACGTAAGATAGATAATTGTAATTATAGATATAAATTTATTTTTATATTAATTCTAATTATGATGGGTTAGTTATCTAAACTAGACAACTATGCCCGTGTGTTGCTACGGATAGAGTTGATACAAGTATCGGATATCTATAGTTGTTTGTTCGTTAAATTGTAGGATCTTGGTAATCGAGTTGTGGACATAGAGGTGGTCCGACTGGCATACAGGAGGACCTAAGGTCCACATGGAAATGATACAAGACGGAGCAAACCAAAAATTTAGATAGACCAAACAAAAAATTTAGATGGAAATCTTACTCGCTTCAGAAATAGATATAGATATAGATTTATGATTTTCTATCCCACCATGAAAAAAAGCTACGCGCCTTTCCTTTTCTATATTTCCCTTCCCATGAGGCAGGTTACATGAGGTGGGTCTTAATCCATCTCGTATGCGAGTTCGACTAGTCTTTCGTCAATCGGAATTCTCATCGGAAGCAGACAAACCAATCGGAGTCATAATCAGATCACAGACAAATCAATTGGAATCTCAATCGGATTCCGGAAAATCAATGTCTCGCATAATCACAATATGATGACAACACAGAGTGAACAAACACAAAATTAATGATACTATGTAGATCTATTATATTATCATAGCAACGTATAGATATTACGCTAGTAGATATAGATTTGTGATTTTCTATCCCACCACGGAAAAAAAGCTACGCGCCTTTCCTTTTCTATATTTCCCTTCCCATGCTGCAGGTTACGTGAGGGCTAATTAACAAATCGATCTTCAGGAGGCCACTCGAACATTGTCGAGAGCCGCGGCCGGCTGTTTTTTTTAAGTAAAATGCACCGGGTTCCTTAAACTAGTTGGTCTGTTCTATTTAGGTTCATGAACTTCGAAAATACATTTTTAGGTCCACGATTTATTCAAGTGTGTCACTTGAGATCCAAAACGCCTCTGACCAGCGTTGACTGCCTACGTGGGCCGCCACATCTGAACCAATGTGGGCACTGGCCGCCACGCGTGCCTCGCCGGCTCCTGCGTCGCCGCTGCGCATTGACCTGTCATCAGCGAGCGGCGAGGCAGCAAGAGAGGCGAGCGGGGGCAGGGATGGCGCGCGCATGGCCCGTGTGGGGTGCGGCGAGCCTCCCTGGCGGGGCGTAGGATGGGTAACGGCGGCGAGGAGGCAGCCCGACGGAGGAGGGTGGCGGTAGGCGGAGCTTCAACACCGGAAGGTCTGCACGACGAAGCCAAGGGGCGGGTGAGGGCTCAAATTGGTAGAGGGGAGGGAGGAGGAGCTGTGGGTGCGAAAAATTGATGAATGTCTCACCGGAGCAGGGCCGGCTCTTGGGCCATGCGGCGGAGGCGACCGCCGGGGGCCCACGAAGGAGGGGGGCCCAACAACTAATATACAGCTAGGCAGTCGTCGTGCGACTGTGCGAGACGAGGGTGCTGCGCCTAGCTCCTACCCCTCATCGTCGTCACCCTGCTGTGCCTGCAACCTGCAAGGTCCTGCGTCCCTGCCCGATCCTGTGCTCGCTTGCTCGTTGCTCCCGTCGCCACGTCCATGTTCCTTTCTTCGTGATTGTTGATTGGTAATTCCTATTAAATATGCTTTATCTAGTGTCTTAGATATTTAGTTCTTTCCAATTCCAGCCGAGGTAGCGAGTCAGTGACCATGACTTGCTTTCTAACTAGGTCTTAGATGTTTCCCAAGAAACAATTGTCACGTGCTCAAATATCTTGGACAACATTGATCTAGATACGATTCTTAATGATTTCGCATCAAGAAATGCACGAAGGAGCTTTTTTGTGAAGGACTGAAATATTGTTGATGAAGTCACAGGGTTTAGCTATTATTTGAGGTAATCATACTCGTTTTATTTTCTACTCTTTTGGTTTGTATTATAGACATTGTTCTTCAAAATTTATATATAATATTAGTATTATTATCTATTTTATTATGTTAAAAAAATTATTTAATCTAAGGGGCCCTAAAGCGTGGCTCGCTCCGGGGCACTAAAAATCCTAGAGCCGGCCCTGCACCGGAGAGGACGAATCGATGGTGGCCGGCGTCGGGGAAGGAGCTCGTGGCGGCGGCAATGGAGGAATTGAAGGAATTTTGGGGGCTAGAGTTTGGGGCCGGGACTGGTGGAGCACTTGAAGGAGGAGGGGAAGGGCAAACGGGCGGAGGCGGCCATGCGCACGAGCATGGCTACGTACCTCGTCGACCTCACCATCGGCACGCCGCCGCTCGTGCTCACAGCCTGTAGGAAGAGCAGCCGGAGCCGTTGCTCTGTGCTGCCGCCGCTCGCCACGCGCTCGATTAGCTGGGGATCCGCCGCCGCAGCACCGCACCGCGGCCGAGGAAGCATCACCGCCGGGTGGGGAGAGCCCGCACGTGCCGGGAAGGACCCAAGCCGCCACCTCCTCAGCCCATTGCCAGGATCCGAGCGCCTACTCGTGGCAGGAAGCGCGCCCCTGCAAGCCCGCGAGTCGCACCGGCCGTTCCGCCTCCTGCACGCCGCCGATCCTGTGTCGGCCCGCCTTGCCGCCGCCTGGTTTCGCACAAGCCTCCCCAGCTCCTTGCGCACGCCGCTCCTCTGTTGCAGGCCCGCGCCGCCTCCCGCCGCTCTCGCTCCTCCACGCCGCGCCCCGGCCACCGCTCCTGGGCCTCCCCCTCGAGCGGAGCTGGGGTCCGCCGGAGCAGGAGGGAGGGGAGCTGTGGTTCGTCGGAGGGGAGCTGGGCAGGACGCCGGAGCAGCAGTGAGCGGCGGCGAAGCACGCGAGGCGGCCAGTGGCCACGTTGGATCAGACGTGGCGGTCCATGTAGGCAGTCAACACTGGTCAGAGGCATTTTGGACCTTAAGTGACACACTTGAATAGATTGTGGACCTAAAAATGCATTTTCGAAGTTCATATACCTAAACAGGACATGTCAACTAGTTTAAGAACCCCAGTGCATTTTACTCTTTTTTTTTTTTATCGCACGCCTCTTCCCCGTACAGGGACCGGCAAGCTCCGTCGGGTAGCCAGTCGGTTCGTCTGATTAATGATCGCATGGCTTAGAGCAAGACTTATAACACCATCCGCTTGCCAGCGGAAGCGAGCTCCAGCTCAGCTGGAGATTGCCTTTTTTTCAGCAGCTGTAGCACGAAAGCGACGGCAGCCAATAGAAAACAGACGTGCTTTTTTTATTCAACAGCTGTAGCACGAAAGCGACGACAGCTAATAGAAAACGGACGGAGCGAAGTTGACAGGCTCAAACAGTGCTTCCGCCGGCTGAATGCGGGCGTCTCGTCGGACGCCCGCTGCCTTCTCTCTCATACCTTCTCTTTCATCCACGTCGCCATTTCGCCTGCTCGGCGCTCACCATAATACCTGCTCTTATATAAAAGGGATGGCAACCCTCCCGGATTTGCTTCGGAGGGCGAACGAATCTTTCATAGATCTGCGGCGGGATTTCTTTCCATTTTTTGACGATCGTGACGCTGCCGCTGCCGGCCGCCGTGGCTACACCTGCCGCAGCGGACAAAAGCACAGGTGTGAGTGTGAGATGCCATCTCACACGTCCATGGATCATCATGTAGACTGTAGAGTATAAAAAAAATACCAACTATATGTAAAGTGATGGTACTAGATAGTTTACAAATAAAACTCCATCAGTGCGTGGCCGGGCTGCAAGATTCGCGCTGGATCGACTTGTTTAGTATGACTAGAAAACTCGCAATAATACTGCCTGGTGTGTGGGTGACCTCGTCGCTGCCTTTCGCACCGAACACACAAAACCAACTCACAGCCGGTACTGGCCTTCACCTGACGCCCTGATCCTGTGTGCTCCGGTCCATTGAAACGCGACGATGGTGGGTCCTGTGTGGAACTGAAAAAAAAAGTAGGGCAGCTTTTCCAGAACACGTGGTGTCGGGTGGAGCGGTGGAAGGTATAGATCGATCGCGCGGAACAGAAAGCGTCTGCGCTCCATCCGCGCCGCTAATGTGCGATCAGGCGTAGGAACGAAGCCTGCGAATGCTCTCCGGCCTCGCTCGCACAGGCGCGGCGGCACTAATAGCGCTGTGTTGTACAAGTGCGTTGCCCTACGTCGCTCTGAGTGCTCGTCGTTGTGTCCACGGGAGCAGCGGACCACGAGGGCCCGGCGATCCTCATGCGCGAGGCCGAGGCGCGCGAGATCGTTTTCCTCCATCGCAGCGCTTGCAGGTGTGGCACGTGAGGCCTGAACAACAAAGAGCAGCAACTGCAGCATCCTGCATCCATTAATCCTGATAGCGGAGGCCGTGCGCTCGCCAACGGACTGGAGCGCGTCTTTGTGACAGAATCGTCAAATTAAAACTCTAATTAAGTTTAATGGCTATCATTTGAACACATCGGGCGCATTAGCTTAACGGTTTAATTTGGCGATCCTTTCTCAACCCACGGCCCGATCGAAACCTCACCGGTAGTCCCACGCGAAGGTGGGCGCAGATGGTACAAGCACAGCATATTACTTGAAAATATAAACTCAATGAAAACGAAACAATAAGTTTTACAAACCGAGTTCAAATATATGAAATTAATTTACAAAACTTTACAATAGATGGTCTGAAGTTCGAAATCAAAAGATCCTACATCTATTCTAACTATCACCAGTTCTGATCCTTCTCAACCGGTCGGACCGGTTCACCCAACCGGTCGGACCGGTCGGCACCCTTCTGCCGCCTCCATCGGTCAGACCGGTCCCACGGGCCGATCAGACCGGTCTGCGCAAAACAGAGAGGCTGAACACTCTGCCCTCGTGTGTACAACCCGACAATCCCCTAACCTAAGGGTCTCGCTCCACCACCTCCCACCCCTCTGCATCCCGGCGGATGAACTTGACACAGCAGGGGCAGAAGTCGATGTCCGGATGCCCTGAAATAATATTTGTGCCAACAAACCCTGAGTATACTAATACTCAGCAAGGCTTACCCAACCAGTGGGTATAACTTAGCCCACATACCTAGACATGCACAGCTTTTGGCTGGTGGTTTGTTTTGCAGAAATAGCAATTAGAGGTGCATCCTTACTTTCAATGTTTTATCCGCATATTTTATATAGATAGACTCTCACTAATGTTTGACTATCTACACACGCATGTTGGAGCATCCAATTTAAGATTCAGGATAGTATCCATTTTTATATCTCTAATACCCTAACACATTTGCTACGAGGTGACAAAGAGATCAAGACCCTCATATCCGCGAGACACGGCGAATCGATCCGATTTAACCTTGCAAGGTGGACCTAACCAACACGGCACGCAAAAGCCCCGTCGGACTCCACGCACCAACCTTTCCCCTCCCCGCCTCGAACTACAGGAACCAGCCCAACGACATATGGTCAGCCGAGCTCAACGTGAGACCACCAAAAGTAAACATATGCATCCCAATTCTCCGCGACTACTCGACTCGCCCCAGGAGTTGGGTGCGGGTTCCTGTACTTTCGAAGCAAAGCAGTACTCGGCTTACCGATTTCGACTACCTCCTACTCCCGGTATGCGGTTAGTACTGTTCAATCCCCGATCAGCACTACCACAATGACTGGTCCTTAATCGACACGGGCGGGGCTAAGACACCTAGGAACCCTGTCCTGCTGCCAAACCTAATATCATCATCCCCGCCCGGTCTCACATCTCCATATCCATTTCCAATCCATTTCTCAAATACTAAAGTATAAAGATAATAATGTATCTCACGAGTAACCGGCAATTACTCGGCTTCTAAAGTTTCCTGTGTCTCGCGAGTGACACGTAGTCACCCGACTTCTACCGGTCTTATTTAGCATGGCACCGCTATCGACCTAAACATACTAGTAAAAACTCAAGGAAACCTAGGGATCATGCAGCTAGGGTTCTAATCAATTCCTAATACGTAATGCACAAGTAATAGATAAAACATATACATAGTGAATCATAATTTAAAATTAATAGGACATGCACCGGGGCTTGGCTTGCGTCTGCTGCTCAACACTAGGGTGAGATGAGCCTTGGGCCTGCTCCCCACGATCCTCCTCCTGCGGGGCTTGCCCCTGCGGCTCCTTCAGTGGCGGCGTCTATACGTATGCATATAATATGAGAATGTATGCAGTATAATTTGAAACTTTGAAATAAACCTTAACCGATCACAAATACTGCTAACCGAACAACCCGACGTTCATAACCCAGCAAAAACCAGAATATCCGGATTTCAATCCGGAATATCAGGAATTTCCGGAGTATCCGGATTAATACCCAGAGTTTCCGGGTTTCACACAGTTTTCGCCTCCAAAACTGAAACTCTGATTTCTAGCAAAACCAACCTCAAAAATCGAAACCCTTCTAGACCCTAGTAGAGGGATTCATAAGAAGACGATTGACCGGAGGAAATCGATTTAAACCCCCTAGAACAAGGGACTTGCCAAACCCTAGCTTATTTACCTTGGGGTGAGCTCTTCCTTGCACCAAGAGTAGAGAGAGAAGGAGTACGGGCTCCCTTGCCAAACCCAAGCCGCCCAGGGAAGGAGTACGCGGGAGAGAGGATCCACCACCCAATTGAAGCTCCCTTGGGCCTTGGATCAAGAGTAGAGGGAGGGTTTTTGGTCTCTAGGGTTTGGGGTGATTGAGAGCACGGGAGAGAGTGAGAGAGGAGACTGAGGAGAGTGAATAACGGTTTATAACATTTCGAAACAGTCATCATACCCAAAACTCGTGATATAGCATTTCAGGTCCGGACTATCCGGAAGAATATCCGGAGTATCCGGGTAAATCCGGAGTTTCCGGATGAAATACCGGAGTATCCGGATATTTTCGGAAGTTCCGGGTCCCAATCCGGAAGTTCCGGTTTTCTCTGGCTCCAGAATTTGAAAACTAAGCTTGGATCCGTTTCCGACTCGATTTGTAACGGAACGTCTTAAGTCACTAATTAGCTAATTAAATCCCAAGTTTAACACTCGGGTGTTACAGTCTTGCTCACGCCACCAGCGTGCGCATGCAGCGTAGGACTCGGCCGCCACACGCCCTGCACGCGCGCATCGCCCGCGTCCCCAGTGCACGCCTGGAACCGTCGGCATGCCCTGACTGTGTACAATCATCGGTGTATACCAGTATATGTACCCTTTGAGAGATCGATGGAAGCTTAGCGGTTGTTCTTTCCATCTCTATCTCCTCTTTCAAATCCGAAGCCTAGCGAGGCAGCATGGCGCCGAGTGGACCGACCGAAATCAACAAATGCCTTCCGTGGAGGAGCTCGCGTGTAGTCCGACTGATTGGTGACTCGTAAAGCTAGGGACGAGTCACACTGTAATGAGATGCCGGTCCGATTCGAATAAATGGCATTCCGCGTAATCAATTTCGAGTACAAAATAGCATTCTCATCATGTCAATTTATCGGTCGATCTACTCATTTATAGTAATGTAATATTGGAGTCACTGCGGCCTACACCACTGCAAAAACAATTTGTAGGGGCGGGCCCAAATGCATTTTAAGGGGCGGACCGCGTAACCGCCTCTGCTTTTCGCAACTAAAAATGGCGGTTTGCAGGGGCGGGTACAAGGGTCGCCCCTGTAAATACATTTTCTAGGGGCGGGTGACCGCCCCACCCGCCCCTGAAAATGAATTAACAGAGGCGGGTGGGTGTGTCACCCGCCCTAGAAAACCATTTGCAGGAGCGGGTGACTCCCCCACCCGCCCCTAAAAATCATTTTTCATATTAATCCAAAAAATCGTTTAAATCAGAAAATATAGTAAACAATATCAAAAAAGCTGAAATTTATACCATATGTGTATTACTAAGATAGAAGTCCATACTAGGGGCGAAAATTACGTGTCCATACATTACATCCGCACGGTAAATGATAGAAGTCCATACATTACAACAAACATAACATTCAATCCATACAACTAGCTACTAGTTCTTACTACCACATAAAAAGCAAAATGATACAAGCACACATTGTGGAACAAGAGTCTCACGGCGGAGACTGCGGGGTTGCTCCATGGGTACGACAGAGGATGGGCACGTAGTCGTGGCATCAGGCACAACTTTCTTGAGTGCTTGCCGCTTCTAGTGTCTCCTCATCTTTGTAATTATTATTCTCCGAAGCTGTAAAAGAGTTGTGTTAGCAAAACGACAGCTGGTGTAGTTATTTTATTTTAGTTGGATAGTTGTATATGTAAGGATTGGAGTAATAACTGTACCATAGTAATTCTTCGTCTTCGTCATGGTTGGATTCTTCCTGGTCGTCCTCCGCAACATCCATTGGCTGTGTGTGATCCGATGGTGTGCTCGGTGGTGTCTCCACTACTTCGGTGGAACCAGATCCCTGTTTCTCTTGAGGAGGCGAATCTTCTTCTTCAATCAGATCTGCATGAGAATGCGCATGAGGTATTGCAGTTTACGGATTGTTTTGGTACTAAAGTATGTAGTTAGGGGCAATGTATAGACAAGTTGAACCATACATAATTGCAGACGACGTGCTTCATGTCCACCTTCTTGTCTAAAAGAACCCGCACCATGGTAACCTTGGGGTTGCGGGTACAGTGTGCATCGTTGTGTAAAGTTGCTCGATGCTGCAGGGAAGAGTGACAATTGTTAGATGGAACAGTTCCACATTAATCGAGCAAAGGTCTTTTGTTACTGCAGTTACCGTTCGTGCTCGCGGCTAACTGGATTGCCGTTGAGGCACTCGGTGGAAGAACATCAGCACGAATTCAAATTGGTTATATGCTCAAGTAGGAACCCCCTCCTGTCTGAACTCTGCGGACGACTACATGTACAACACTAGGTATAGCATTCCTTGGAGCGAATGTGCGCCCTGATTGAGAAATCCACTTGCCTCGTATTGATGTCGTGAAGGTTACATATGTTCGCGAAGATTCTATGTAATATTGCAGGACACTGCAAAAATATTTGTGGTGGCAATCCAGATATGAGAAGACTAAGTGGTACGTTATTTCCTTGTGGACGTTGTTGTCTACCTTCTATCTGGTGCTCTACTGGAATAGACTCATCCAAGAATAAAGTAGTGGAACCATAGTCGGGTGTCCATCCTAGGATCGCAAAGACATGGTTCTCAATGTGCATGTATGGACAGCTCATGATGCAAGTGGCTTCTTCGAATGATCGGGTTAGCAGCACATAATCGCCGAACAAAAGTAAGACATTCTCTAGCGGAAGCTCTATCCTAGTGTTTTCCCTTAACATTCACAGTAGCTCTCGGCGACTGATAGAACGGGGGACTTCTACTTGAATATACGGGCATGGAGGAAACTTAGTAACTATTAAGAGGCCGGCAAAAACCTGGGCGTGCAAGTTGAACTCATGTTCCTCAAAGATTGTCAAGTGTTCATAGTTGACATGTGCCATCGGTTGGTCCCCTGAGAATGGGGTGGCGGGGAGATGGCGGGGAGGCGGCACGGGGAGGAGTTGGCGTGGAGGCGGTGGGAGGCGTCACGGAGAGGAGGTGGCGGGGAGGCAGGGGCGGAGGAGGTGGCGGGGAGGCGGGGCGGAGGAGGTGGCGGGGAGGAAGCACAGGGAGGAGGCGGACGCGGCGGTGAGGAGAGGTAGCGAGGAGGCGGCGGCGGAGGGAGCGGCGCGGGAGCGGAGGGGGCAACGCGGCGGAGGGAGCGGCGCGGGAGCGGAGGGGGCAACGCGGCGGAGGCGGTGGAGCGGCGCGGGGGCAGAGGGGGGGCGAGAAGGAGGCAGGCCAGCGGGGGTGGAGGCGGCGGCACGGAGGAGGCGGGCATGGCGGAGGCGACGGAGGGAGCGCACACTGGATCTAAGCTAGGGAGCGGCGGAGGGGGCGGCGCGGGGTTGGCGGCGGGGGAGCGGCGGCGGACGGTGCGGCGGCGGACGGAGCGCCGGGGGGAGCACATAAAATTTTGGTAGCCTTCCGGCGTCTTCTCGCTCGTGCCAGGGGATTGTGAAAATTTTTCTAAGTCCTTAGATATTTATAGGAGCCCGATGTGTAGGGGCGGGTGGGCGCATCACCCGCCGCTACAAACATATTTCAAGGGGGATCCGGGGCGACGACCGCCCCTGCAAATCTTTTTGTAGGGGCAGGTGGTGGCATGACCCGCCCTACAGATAGATTTGTAGGGGCGGTCGGCGGCCACCCCCGCCCCTAAAAATAGTTTTCGAAATTTATTCCAGAAATTCTTTCAAATCAGAAAATATAGTAAACATTATCAAAACATGCTGAAATTTTTACCATACGCGTATTTTGATGTGTAAAACACATCAAAATTAATAAATCTACATTGAATTGTATGTGATAAGAAAATATGTTCAAACGCTAGCCTCTACTAAGTCACTACTCTCTCATACAATTTAAGAGCAACTTTATCCTTTCCACACATTCAAACAATAAAAAGTCTGAATTGTACTTTTGGTATTTTTCACCAGAGGCATAGGTTGTTATACGCTAAAGGTAAAAATTTCACATTTTTTATATGTCGTTTGCTATTTTTTTAGAATTAAATGATTTCTCAGAAACAATTGTGAAAATAATTGTAGGGGCGGGCGTGGGCGTCACCCGCCCCTACAAAGATATTTCTAGGGGCGGTCCCCGGCATCACCCGCCCCTACAAATCAGTTTTTAGGGGCGGGTGATGCCCCAGCCCTCCCCTAAAAATAGTTTTCAAAATTTATTTCGGAAATTCTTTTAAATCTAAAAATATAGTAAACATTATCAAAACATGCTGAATTTTTTATCATACGCGTATTTTGATGTGTAAAACACAGCAAAATTAATAAATCTATATTGCACTGTATGTAATAAGAAAATATGTTCAAACGTTAGCCTCTACTATGTCGCTGCAATTTAAGAGCAACTTTATCCTTTCCACACATTCAAACAATAAAAAGTTTGAATTGTACTTTCGGTATTTTTCACCAGAGACATAGGTTGTTATACGCTAATGGTGAAAATTTCACGTTTTTTACATGTCGTTTGCTATTTTTTAGGATTAAATGATTTTTCAAAAACAATTGAGAAAACATTTGTAGGGGCGGGCGTGGGCGTTACCAGGGGCGGACTGCGGCTTTGCCCGCCCCTACAAATTTGTAGGGGCGGGTGAAGCCGCCGCCCGTCCCTACAAATTTGTTTCCATATATATATATATATATAGATATATATATATATACATATTGGACTTGTCTTTTTTTCTTTGTTTTCAGAGAGCTCGAGGGTAACCTGCCGCTGTCGCTGCCGCCGCCGCCGCCCGACCCCCCCTTCGCCTCCAGCGCCGTCGCCCTCCCCGCCCGCGGCCACTTCCGCCGCGCACCCTCTCCCGCGCCCGACCCGCCGCGTCGTTCCTTCGCCCTCCATGACCGCCGCCCGCACACCTCCTCCCCCTGCCCTGCCAAACCCACACCTCCTCCGCCGCCCATCGTCGCGCTCATCTAGCGCCCGCGATCCTGATCTTCAGCTTCGGATCTGAGCTAAGGTGTGATTCTTGATTTACTTTTAATGTTTTTTATGTATAACATTGGCTAGTAAGTAAAATTAGATATTTAATTTGAGAATAATAAATGTAGTTAGTGCAAATAAATTAACTAATTAGTTTGGCAATAAGAAATTTAGTTAGTGAAATTCGATATTTAGTTTGAGAATAGGAAATGTAGTTATTGGAATTAGCTAACTAGTTTGAGAATAAGAAATGTAGTTATTGAAATTAGCTAATTAGTTAGACAATAATAAATATAGTTATTGTAATTTTTCTATGAAGGCATATGGCAAGTGGTGGCTTTGGTCGTGGTGTGCCGCATCAGGATTACTCTCTGTCGCTAGCTCGCCCTCCTGTCATTATTTTCAGCAGAGTCAACAGGGCTAGACCGAGGCCATGTTCTCAATAGAACATTACAGCTCCAAGTATAGTAAGACCCATCTTTTGAGTATAAGCCTTTTTTTGGCTTGATTAATAAGAATGGTTGATACTTATTAATGTTTTGTTGCTTCTAATGCAGCGGATCGATTATTTTAAATGGCTTACTAAAGTACTACAATGTCTAGGTGGTACACCTCTACAGGTGGAGACCACAGAATGCCTACAATTCAAGAAAATGACAATCTCTTTCGAGATACCATTAAGACAAGATCTAGGTACCATAATGGCAATAGTGGCTAGTGGGAAGGATTCACCAGTTCAGATGACTTATGAAAGAACTACCATAAAAGCATGCCATCTGGAACTTGAGAGCTATGGTTATCTGATTCCAGATTTGTCATGGTTTAAAATCAAAGCACTTCGACGGAATCAACATGATATTGTAAGTATTTGTGAGAGCCTTTCACGAGAAAATCTACATGACATAGTAAGTTAATTTTGTTAATTTAAAGAATTATGATAGTTTCTACATGACATAGTATGTGAATTTTGTTAATCAAAACACTTTTGTAAATTTTTATTCCACCTCCATTGCAGGATATATTTGGTAACACCTTTCCGGTGATGAGTTTAGAAGAAATTTTATGTCAAGCCGTGGAGCAGTTGGGTTATTACTCCACTGAGGAGGGACCGATAGAGACAAGGGAATGTCTCTACCAGGGTTCTTTTCAATTTCGAACCATGCCAGATCCTACCGCAGAACCAATGTTCACCATCTACGGCAAAGCACTTCCTCGTAGAAGTGAAGCAAAGGACATTGCACTTATCCGTGCATTGATTTTCATTGACGATACCCTGGGGTACAAGATTGGCGATGTTAAATATGTTGACTTCCTGTTGCTTCGGAATAATATTCGTTAGATGATGTAATGTAGGCATGCAATTCAACTTTTGTTAACTCTTCTATCTCTATGTGTAGTTTGTGAGTTGTGACTATGTATTGCACACTATTCGTGTAGATGTGAACTTATGTTAAATCTTTGGATGATGAGCCAATGCGTCTCCCAAAACCAATGGTTGGTTTTAATTTGTCGACCGGGTTAAGGTCAGTGAACAACATATTGCTATCTGGACTGGCTATTGGCCCACCATACTTCTAGAATTTGTAGACTCAAAGTACAATATTTCATCCCTTCCATCTTATCAAAAAGTGGTGGCCCTCATGGGATCCAAGACGGCAATTCAACTGTCTTCAGACTTGTATGGCTAGTGCTAAGTTGTTAGAGAGGATTCGCCTAGCCCTAACAAATTGTGAAGATCCACCTCCAGTAAGAGTTCAAAAGTATGTGCTCTCCACAGGCTTGGTATTCACATGAACTATGACTAATCCACACCATCGAGATCTAAATGAAGCGAGAGGCAAAGATAGGTTCATTGGATAAAAAAAACAAAAAAAACTTACAACCATTTATAGGGGCGGACCGGGGGAGGAGGGGTTGAGCCGCCCCTACAAATGGTGTTTCTAGGGGCGGCTCACCCCACCGGCCGCCCCTATAAATGGCGTCCAAGCCGCCCCTACAAATGGTGTTTCTAGGGGCCGGTGGATTGCTACAGTATCTATGGTTATTTATAGCAACAACAACAACAACAATAACATAGCCTTTTTTCCCAAGCAAGTTGGGGTAGGTTAGAGATGAAACCCGAAAGAAATAAGTTCAAGGTTCAGGCACATTGATAGTTAGTCTCCAAACACTCCTATCCAAAGCTATCTCTTTAGAGATATTCCAATCCTTAAGGTCTCTCTTAACCGACTCATCCCACGTCAGTTTAGGTCTACCTCTACACCTCTTTACATTGTCGACCCGCTCAAGAACCCCATTACGCACCGGCGCCTCAGGAGGCCTTCGTTGGACATGTCCAAACCATCTCAGCCGATGCTGGGTAAGTTTCTCCTCAATTGGTGCCACTCCGACCCTATCCCGAATAACTTCGTTCCGGACTCTATCCCTCCTTGTGTGCCCGCAAAACCACCGCAACATCCACATCTCTGCTATACTCAATTGCTGGACATGTCGCCTTTTTGTTGGCCAACATTCAGCACCGTATAGCATCGCCGGGCGAATTGCTGTCCTATAGAATTTGTCTTTTTAGCTTTTGTGGCACCCTCTTGTCACAAAGGATGCCAGAAGCTTGCCGCCATTTCAACCAGCCAGCTGAAATTCTATTCCTAACATCTTCATCAATGTCGCCATCCTTTTGTAGCACCGATCCTAAATACCGAAAAGTATCCTTCTGGACCACCACTTGTCCATCTAGACTAACGTTTCCCCCCTCATGCCTAGTCGCGCTGAAATCGCACATCATGTACTCGGTCTTGGTCCTACTAAGTCTGAACCCTTTCGACTCTAACGTGCGTCTCCACAGCTCTAACTTTCTATTAACCACTGCCCTACTGTCATCAACTAGTACCACATCATCAGCAAAGAGCATACACCAATGGATCTCACCTTGTATATCCCTTGTGACCCCATCCATCACTAAAGCAAATAAATAAGGGCTCAATGCTGACCCCTGGTGTAGGCCTATGTTAATAGGAAAGTCGGTGGTGTTGCCATCACATGTCCGGACAAACGTCGTCGCATCCTTATACATATCCTTAATGAGGGTAATGTACTTAGTTGGGACTTTGTGCTTCTCCAAGGCCCACCACATGACATTTCTCGGTACTTTGTCATATGCCTTCTCAAGGTCAATGAAGACCATGTGCAAGTTCTTCTTCTGTTCCTTATATCTCTCCATCAATTGTCGTATTAAGAAAATCGCCTCCATGGTTGACCTTCCAGGCATGAACCCAAATTGGTTTTGGGTCACACTTGTCACTCTTCTTAGGCGATGCTCGATAACCCTCTCCCAAAACTTCATCGTATGGCTCATCAGCTTAATCCCACGGTAGTTAGTACAACTTTGAACATCACCCTTGTTTTTGAAGATATGTACTAATATACTTCTCCTCCATTCTTCCGGCATCTTGTTTGACCGAATTTAGGTTCGTCTCTAAAAAACCGGGCGTCGCTACAAATCGATTTTGATCGATTTTGCAGTAGTGCTATGTGGTCGTGTGTGACGAGGGACGAAGAATGGAGCGCGGTAGTGCTCGGGTTGGGCACGATGGCGGCACATGATTACACCGAAATGATGGCGGTTGTGAGTGGGCGATTTGCTTTCTCCGCGCCGTCAAACAGGATTTCTCAGGGCCGAGGTTTAGGCAACGTGCGTAATGCGCCGCGCCATGGGACGGAGAACCCATCTTGCTTTTCCTCGTCACGCGATCGTGGCGCTGTTCGCTTGCTCTCGGGGTGCTCGTTCCATCTGATCTGGTTAAGGTTTTCCAACTGGAAGCCCCTGCTAGCAAAAGCAACTTTTATGTGTCAGCGGGTGGAATGTAATCGATTGCCTTTATCTTTGTTTCTTTCTCTCTGGTATGGGAACATGGATTGTTCATTCCTTCGTGCTGGTTCATTTTTCGGGCCGAGGAAGGGGTCTTGATGAATACGGAATGCAACAGGACAGCAAACGGAGATCCCTTTTCTATATGAGAAGGTCTTTTACTCTCTCTTTTCCAGAGGACGTAGCAAATGGAGTAGTGCTTTTTTTCTAGAGGAAAGGAGTTGTGTGATTTTAAGGAGCTTTGTGATTTCGACTGAAAGAAGTAGAAAAGGAGGACCGCCTGGTGTGCTAGCTCTAAGGCCCAAGATGAGTCTAACAATTCCTAGGCCCAAGTCGTGAATCGTGGGCTTTTGTGGCCTGTGTGTGTGGGCTTCCCGTCTCATTATCCGTCAATCGTGGCGGAGGCCCAAGATGAGTCTAACACTTCTTAGGCCCAGACGGGTTATATATAAAGAGGAGAATGTCAGGGAGACGCTAGACTCCAAACTTTTCTGCTCCCCTCCGCCGCCGCACTGCCGCAGGCTTTCATCCGCTTCTTCGGCTTGCTTCGACGCTCGAGGTAAGCGTGCTTAACATTTATTTTTCCTTTTGTTACGAATGATTTCCTGTGTAATCTTGATGGATTGGGATCTTTGAGTAGAGGTCTTTGTTCTGCACCTGCTCAAGTCCCCCTGATGCGAGAACTGTTTCGAGGTTGCCATTATAAAAATTATGTTGGCGGTTGGAATTGGACTGTACGATTTGCTTAATTGTCATATAGGGAGGTATTCGATATCTAGGGTTGGAGGTATTCGATATCTAGGGTGTTTTGATGAGATCATGAGAGCAAGGATTTTTTTAGGTGAAATTTGGAATTCAATTCGAATATGGACCAGCGGCGGATCTAGATTTAAAAATTTGGTGTACATGACTTCTAAAAATATTTGCTGCTCAGCTAGAAAATTAGATTGTCCTTGTACTTGCTCTCTCATTCCTGGGAGTCCAAGGGTATCAGATCTTGAAACTGGTTTTTCTTTCGTTCCCCTAGCAGGAAGTAGTTTGATAGCGAGTTCACCTTACTTAACCATATTTTAAATAAAAGTTATTATAGTTAGTTTGAAAATATATATTATTCTAAAGCTAAAATTCATTACTTAAATATATACATTCAGTCCCTCTTTAGGTAATAGCTTCTCAAGATCTGATAATAAAAATTTCACATGTCTTTGTATATGGTCGTGTATGGTCGTCTAGTACTTTAGTTATAGCTTATGTTAGAGCATCTCTAAGAGTTTCTTACATTTTTTCCCAAACTTTTGTTTGCCAACTCACTAAATAGATATGAGGAGGTAACAAAAATTATCACAAATAGTTCTCTATTTTTACTTCAAAAAAGAGAAATTGTGGCGCGAGAAACGTGTAATCCTATCGTCGTGCATCTGGTTTTCCTTCTGCCGCCACCCCTCCTTGACTGTCTGTCGCCGCCTGCACTTGGCCTCCTGGAGCCTGTCTCCTGCCGCACCTCCTTGACATGCCGCCGCCCCTCCTGATCAGCAGTCCAACGCGCCAGAAATTCAGCAGCCCTCCGCGTAAACAGCTGCCCTCCCTGATCGGTGCCCAAACGCATCAGAAATTCAGCTAGGGCAGAAGGTTTTTCTCCATTGCTGCTAGGAAATCGCTTTTGCAAAGATAATTGGATTCGTCATCTTCCAATGATGATGCTGATTATTTCATCTTGTTAGCAACTCGAATTGTGCAAACTTTTTCCAACGAAAAAGGAAGATGGGGAGGTTTTGTCCATGGCCATCAATTTCTGTATAGAGATCGAGAAGGCATCCATAGAAGGATGTTTCAAGATTATTTCGGTGGAAGGTTCGTGCACATTCACCCCGATATGGGTTCTGCGGTTGACCGGGCGGAGCGCTCCGTGCGGTCGACGCACTCCCCGTGCACATGACCAGTGGGTCACATACGACAGTTATATCCGCGTCATTCCCTTCACAGCCCCACTCTCATCTTATTTTTTCCCCTAACTTTCATGTATTCTAATTTTTATCTTCAACTTTTTTATTTTTATATCTTAAAAATTTACGCCAAAACATTTATTTTCAATTTCTCTATCTCAAAACTTTTTTTGTTTCTAAATTTTTTCTTGTAGAAAATTTTGCACAACGACTTTTCTTTCCAAAATTTATCAATCTCAAAATATTTATCTCTAATTGTTCCCCTTTCCCTTTTTCTTTTCCTTGGCTAGTCCAATGACTATGTTTATTCCCGAAATTTGTATTCCAAACTAGGTAATAAATTTATGCTTCTAAAATTTTTTGCTTCTAATTTTTTCTCCAAAATTTATTTTTAAATCTTTATCCCCCAAGTTTAATCTTTAGTTTTTGCTTCTGAATTTTTGTTCCCCAACTTTTTCTCCCAAATTTTGTTTTTCAAAAAAAATTTCTCCTGAAATTTTTGTCCACATTATTTTTTTTTTGAAGTTTCCTCCATTCCTCTTAATGGACGCCCGCAAAATAAATTAGTTCACTACAGTTCCCAACCTAAAGCTGGCACTTAATCACCGAACACACAAACAACAGTTATTACGGAGGGCTCTCAAATTGGACAGCAGTTATTACGGAGGGCTCTCAAATCGACCGTACGGAGGACTCCGGACGGTCGCCCGTAAATTAGATTAGCCCCCCATTCACTTAGCCCCACATTCACTTGTGCTTGGTTGAAAATATCTAGCTCATTCATGTATTTATTTAGTTTGATTTGTTTTCTGCAGGTATAGGACTGTAGGTATAGGATGAATAGGGAGCTTTTCTTACGCATAATGAATGCGGTAGAATCATATGGTGACTCCTTTGTGCAAAAATGGAATGCCGCCAATGTAGCTAGACTGAGTTGCTTCCAAAAAGTGACTGCAGCATTCCGTATGCTTACTTATGGAGTTCCAGCTGATGCGGCAAATGAGTATGTTCGCATTGGAGAAAGTACGGTACTTGAGAGCATGCGGAGGTTTGTGACGGTAGTAGTTGATATCTTTGAAGATGAATACCTGAGATCGCCTAATGAGGCTGACATGGCACGCTTACTTGCACTAGGAGAACAAAGAGGGTTTCCTGGTATGCTAGGGTCCATTGACTGTATGCATTGGGCATGGAAGAATTGTCCAGTAGCTTTGCAGGGTCAGTACAAAGAGGCATGTTGAAAAGCCCACAATTATTTTAGAGGATGTTGCTTCTCAGGATTTATGGATATGGCATGCCTTTTTCGGTATGCCTGGTTCGCATGATGATATCAATGTCCTACATCGGTTTCATCTGTTTGCGAAGCTTGCAGAGGGTACAGCTCCTGAGATGAACTATAGCATTAATGGGCATGATTACACAATGTGATATATTTAGCTGATGGTATATATCCATCATGGGCTACTTTTGATAAGTCCATCTCTCAGCCAATGGGAAACAAAAAAAATATTTTGCAAAAGCACAGGAAGCTGCAAGGATGGATGTAGAAAGAGCTTTTGGAGTTCTTCAATCAAGGTTCGCCATTGTTCGAGGGCCAGGTCGTGTGTGGGACACAAAGACTCTAGGAAACATCATGAAAGTTTGTGTCATTATGCACAATATGATCATCGAGGACTGAGGGAGCCATTGACAATGTGGAGCCTTCTCATGAGAGTAATCGAACCATTGAGGAATTTATCGATGCACATAAAAGGATCAGAGACAACGAAACCCATCACCAATTAAAAGAAGACCTCATTGAGCACATGTGGCAGCATTTTTCAGATAATATTAGTATCTTTGTAATATTTTATTTCTAATAGTTCGATTCAATGATCAATGAATTGCTTCTGTACTGAAGCACTATTTTATTCAGTAATCAAGCACTATTTTATTTACTTGTACTAATGCAGTAGCTAGCAAGAACTCTTGATCCACTTGAATGTTCTGATCGATCAATCCTGCAACGCAGCATAATTGTTTCTCTCTTAACTGATTATGTTGAACTAAAACAATTAAAAATCTAATATAAGCTAATCACAAATCACAATCACACAAGTGCAAACAGATAACGATTTAGTATGTGAAAACAGAGAATCCAAACGGACAAGTACATCTGAGTTCAAACTAAATGACATTAAACTATTTCTAATTGGATAGGCGACGAGCAACGATCTTCGCTTGCATAATCTGACAGTACTGCAACTGCGTCGGGGTCAGTGAGGATGAGGTCATACCGTCATATCCATTGACATAATCTTGTCTTCCTTATCCATGAGGTCCGCCTCCACCTTTTTTCCTCTAAAGATAGACGATTCTTCTCTAGATTTAGCGAAGCCAAGTATCTTTCCTCTTTCTACTTTTCTTTCTCCCTATCAAAATCCTCCTTCTTTGCCCACATCCTGTCCAAAGCCTCCATACAAGCCTCACCACCTTCTCGCTTCAGAGCTTCTTTTGCTTTCTTCTGACTGGGCGGCCTCTTTTCTGCATCTTCTTGTACAAAGTGCACCTTCTACTTGTGCTTGCACAGGTGCACGTCATTTACTTGTGCTCCTGTCTGTTGCCTCGGAGTGGACTGTGCGTGCACCTTCTACTTCTTGTTTTTGTTCCTCTTATCTTGCTCGGCCAGCTCCCTTCTCTTTGCCTTCCACTTGTCTTCATCCTTCAACTTGTTCCAACAGTGGATTAGAGTGAATGACTTGTTCTCTTGGTCTATTCCCTTGTACATCTCTGCTACATCAGATATCCAAAAAGGAATATAAATACTTGTCAATGTGGTTTCCTTAACATACGAATGAAATGGGGAAATTATAGAAATACAATTACCTTGTCCTTAATGGTTGCCCACTTTGATTCCTACCCTCTATTGCTACATAACATCCACATAATTTGTTCACTTGACTCAAAATAGTCACCCACCGATGCATAATGGAACTCTCCGATTGTCGGTGTCCCGACCCAGGGGGCCCTGATCACAACTAGTAAATGCGGCGTGCTTCCTCGTCCCAGATGATGATGCAAGAGGCAACACAGTAACGCGCGGTTTATCCTGGTTCCGGCCGCGGGGCCGTACGTCCAGCAAAGGGGATGTGTGAGGGCACTGTATTATCTTGCACCCGGAGCGCTTGTAGCAGGGGATACAAGCAAGGCGAGAGAGGGAGGGAAGCCCCCAAGTCTCTGCTAGAAGTGGAGTCGGCTCAGATGAGTGCTCAGTAGTCCCTGAACGTCCTCTTGGAAAAGAGAAACCAGAGAGAGAGACTAACCAGCCAGCAGCAGCCCCGGCTAAAGGAAGCCCGCCCCCTCCTTTTATAGTCACAAGGAGGGGCGGGGTACATGAGTGGGGGCATAGAAGTCGTCGTTTTCCCCTGAATCGCGGGGTACAGTGGTTGGATACTGTAGGAAGTACACTGTGGGAAGGCGGCGCGCGTCGCTGTCGTCCTGGATTTCGTCCTTGGTTCTGCGAGAATCGCGCCGGTCGTCCTGCAGTGTCCCTGTAGGCGGCGTGGTCGTCGCTGATGTATGGTCTCTTATATACAGTGCGGTGGCATTCGGTGGGCCCTACGGATTAGGGTCCTGCATGCACTAGCGGCAGTGGTAGTGGGGCGCGCGGCGGCCCTGGACCACCTGGTCGGAGTGCGGGCGTGCACACTAGGTGGTCCGGGGGACGCGCGGAGGTCCCGGACTCCACAAGGGGGGAGGTCCGGGGCCCCGCCCGTGCATGCTGAGTGCCCCTCTCGGAAGGACACGTGACATCGCCGGACCCCTTCCCCGGCGGGGAGGTGAGTCCGGATGGTTGGTGTCTGCAGAATGGTACGGGAGCAGTGCCGGGCCTATCTTGTCCCATATCACTGGTCCCACAGTGTTGCTATAGCAACTGGGGCGGTGGAGCGGTGACCGAAGTCAGCGGATGGGACCCCGGTCACATCCACTGTGGGAGTGGCAGTCTGACGCCGCCCGTCCTTTGAGCCGTGGCGGAGTGGCTGGCCTTTAATGCCTTCGTACGGTGGTCGGTTGGGCGGCGGGGCCGTTTGTCCCTTGTGCCGAGAGACGGCCTCGAGCGAGGCGGAGATGAGTCACCCGCTCGAGGGTAGATCCGCTACCCTCGAGCGAGGCGGAGGTGTGCTGCGCGGTCGAGGGTCCCGAGGGGAGCCCTCGAGCGAGGCGGAAAATGAGTCACCCGCTCGAGGGTAGGTCCGCTACCCTCGAGCGAGGCGGAGATCGTTTTCGCGGTTTCGAGGGGGATGCGAATGGGCCATATGCTAGGCTTCTTTGAGTCATTTCCTTTCTTCCGATGGGAAGCAGGCCGTGGGCCTTCGTGGGCCCAGTTGCCTTAACAGGTGTTTGTGTTTTTAAAAGCGATCTTAGTACCCCGATTAGGGTGCCCCTAATCGTGGTACCCGACAGTAGCCCCCGAGGCTTTGGTCGAGTCAATGGATTCGACCAAAGGGTGATTCGGCGATTTCCCCTTTGACGTGATCGGTCAATGCCGCGCATCCGCCAGACGCGCCTGAGCGCCAGTCCGGCGGATGTGACAACACGCCGGTCGGGGTAGTACGCCCGCGGGGGGAGTACTTCGAGGCGCGCGCCTCTTTATTTGTTTGAAGGACAAGACGTGTCCGCGCGCTGAGGGAGCCCAGGGCGACGGTGGCGTCTGCTGCTCGGCAGCTGGTGCTCCCATCGCGCTGTCACGCACGTAGAGCCTTGGCCCCGACATTCCTGGTTGCTTTGCGGCATGCCGTTCGAGGGCAACCGGCCAGAGCCGACACCGCCCCGCTTAGCGTCCAGGGGCTCAGCTCCGCTTTATTTCGTTTGGTCGTGTCTCGGCGCGGGGACCGAGGACATCCTTTGCTCGTGGAGCGCCACTTCGTCACGGGCGATACAAGCCTCCGCTCTTTGATAAGCTTGAAGCTTTGTGCCCGGCGCAGCTATAAATAGGGGTCGTGGGGTTCCCTTTCTTCTCCAACCTCCCAGCTCTTTCTTCCAGTATCGCCCTAATTTTGTAATGTTTTCTCTGCCCTTTTATGGCCGGCCCCCAGATGGGGTGGCCTGGCTTTTTTTTTCCAGGCTTTTGGCGCTAGAAGAAAGCTTGCGAGCGGTGGAGGAAGACTGGAGTGGGCGTGCGCACCATCCCTCAGCTTCAGTGGGATCAGCAGAAGAGCATTGGGCCTATGGGGTCCTGCTCCTACGATGTCCCCTAGCCTGAAGGGGGATGGTGACGCCTGACCGTGGCGCTGGCGCCAAGTCCGGCGGCTGTTTTTCGCATCGTCCCCCCCCCCCGGCGACAAGGTTGCTCTCGGGGAGACGGTGCGGAGGGCGCTGTCCGCCAGCTCGACCCCCCGCGTGGTCTTCGGTGGAGGAGATGCTAGAAGAAGGCTTGCGAGGAGAGCGTCCCGCTGGACCCGTGAGGTCTGGGGGCTGCTTCTCGCATCCCTAGCAGCCTGGCCGTTGCGTCAGCCAAGGGCTCGGTGCCTTTCTTCGTCACTCGTTCCTCCCCAAGACAGGGAAAATTGCCACATAGGTGGCAATGTGTTTGTATCTTCCGATGGCTTCGCGCCGGTAACCCTTTGTAATCTTTATTTGCATTTGAGCAATAAAGTCCCCTTTCTCCTCTACGGGGAGGATTACCGAGGGTATAGGGGTGTACATAGAGTTACGACCCTCGAATATGTGTGAAGTCTCCTTCGCGGGGGCGCGTCAGCGCACCCGCGGGTGTAGCCCCCGAGGCCTTGGAGGAGTGTTTGTGCTCGTTCAAGGGCTACAAACGTTGTCCCACTGGGTAGCTTTACTGGGATGGCCGTCTAGCGTCTTTTTCAGCCGGCATCGACACTTTTTCAGCCGGCCTCGGCACTCTCAGTGCTGGTACAGCGACCCGGCGTTCAGCTTAGCCATTAGGGGAACATACGCTAATAGCGGGGGGGGGGGGTTCGGTTATACACGTGGAGCTTCATAAGTGACGGTTGTCGATTTATTCGAGGGTGCGGTTTTGAACCGTGGTGTGCGAGGAGCCCCTGAGCCCAGGCCCGTATGAAGGCGTTCAGGGGAACCCTCGACTTTGATTACGACCCTCGTCGCCCTTCCGCAGGGAGGAGGGGTGAAGCGCACCATGCTACCCATGCCCGGGCCGTGAGCTATGGCTGCTTTAGTGAGCTATTAGCGGGATGTTCAAGCGGACGTCCGTGCCCCGTTCGATAAGGGTCGGCTCGTGGTCCATAGACACGTCACATAGAGCACTTGCGAAGGTTCGCTAGGCGGGGCTCGGACCCATTCGATAGGGTCCGAGGGCTCGATGCTCTCCCTCGATGGTATCCCCCTTCTAGGCACCCTCGACTGGCCTTGAACACTGCGTAGGATGTCTCGAACTTCACATTCGAGGGTAGATTGTACGGCACATCCCTGTAGTCCCTGACTCTGGTGATCTGGGGCGCCTGTCGAACCCCCTGAAGGGCCAGGCTTCGAACCCCTGATCAGTAAGGCCTCGAAATGCGGTTCCTTCGAGAGTAAAGAGACCCCTTGAAGGAATATTCCGTCGTGATTCGGAAACGACGCAGAGTCGCGAGTCATGCGCGCGGGTCTTACGCTGGTGGTGGGCGACGTGGCCGATCTGTGACCTGGCGCGCCAACTGTCGGTGTCCCGAACCAGGGGGCCCGGATCCCAACCAGTAAATGCGGCGTGCTTCCTCGTCCTAGATGATGATGCAAGAGGCAACACAGTAACGCGCGGTTTATCCTGGTTCCGGGCCGCGGGGTTGTACGTCCAGCAAAGGGGATGTGCGAGGGCACTGTATTATCTTGCACCCGGAGCGCTTGTAGCAGGGGATACAAGCAAGGCGAGAGAGGGAGGGAAGCCCCCAAGTCTCTGCTAGAAGTGGAGTCGGCTCAGATAAGTGCTCAGTAGTCCCTGAACGTCCTCTTGGAAAAGAGAAACCAGAGAGAGAGAGAGATTAACCAGCCAGCAGCAGCCCCGGCTAAAGGAAGCCCGCCCCCTCCTTTTATAGTCACAAGGAGGGGCGGGGTACATGAGTGGGGGTATAGAAGTCGTCGTTTTCCCCTGAATCGCGGGGTACAGTGGTTGGATACTGTAGGAAGTACACTGTGGGAAGGCGGCGCGCGTCGCTCTCGTCCTGGATTTCATCCTTGGTTCTGCGAGGATCGCGCCGGTCGTCCTGCAGTGTCCCTGTAGGCGGCGTGGTCGTCGCTGATGTATGGTCTTTTATATACGGCGCGGTGGCATTCGGTGGTCCCTACGGATTAGGGTCCTGCATGCACCAGCGGCAGTGGTAGCGGGGCGCGCGGCGGCCCTGGACCCCCTGGTCGGAGTGCGGGAGTGCACACTAGGAGGTCCGGGGGTCGCGCGGAGGTCCCGGACTCCACAAGGGGGCAGGTGAGTCCGGATGGTTGGTGTCGGCAGAATGGTACGGGAGCAGTGCCGGGCCTGTCTTGTCCCGTATCACTGGTCCCACAGTGTTGCTATAGCAACTGGGGCGGCGGAGCGGTGACCGAAGTCAGCGGATGGGACCCCGGTCACATCCACTGTGGGAGTGGCAGTCTGACGCCGCCCGTCCTTTGAGCCGTGGCGGAGTGGCTGGCCTTTAATGCCTTCTTACGGCGGTCAGTTGGGCGGCGGGGTCGTTTGTCCCTTGTGCCGAGAGACGGCCTCGAGCGAGGCGGAGATGAGTCACCCGCTCGAGGGTAGATCCGCTACCCTCGAGCAAGGCGGAGGTGTGCTGCGCGGTCGAGGGTCCCGAGGGGAGCCCTCGAGCGAGGCGGAAAATGAGTCACCCGCTCGAGGGTAGGTCCGCTACCCTCGAGCGAGGCGGAGATCGTTTTCGCGGGTTCGAGGGGTATGCGAATGGGCCGCATGCTGGGCTTCTTTGAGTCCTTTCCTTTCTTCCGGATGGGAAGCAGGCCGTGGGCCTTCGTGGGCCCAGTTGCCTTAATAGGTGTTTGTGTTTTTAAAGCGATCTTAGTACCCCGATTAGGGTGCCCCTAATCGTGGTACCCGACACCGATCTTAAAAAATAGTCGTCTTGTTCTTCTCAAAGTAAGCATGGATCCACTCCAAAAAGTTCATTTAGATTGATTAGCTCCATGGACAGGATCTTTGCTCATATTAAGCCAAGCAGAGACCACCACTAAATCCTTCTTCAGGTCAAATTTTTTTGACCTCTTCGAGTTTGGCCTTGAACTGCGAGGGCATGGAGCAACAGCACCGCCTTCCATATCAATTCCTTGTACTTCAGTAGCCGTCTCCTCAATTTGTTGGGTCTCATTTGTCTGAAGGAAAATTTAGATCCTCCAAACCAGAAAACATCTTGATCTCTCTGGACCATGTTTGTCCAAAACAAATCATTGGACATTTGATCCATCCTAAAAAAAAATCATGAAATCAACATTGTCGAAAACTATGTACAATACAATGAGAAATACATGCAAGGGTTCAAAGAACATTGTCAGAATTCAATCATTGTCCCTTTTTAACAAATAAAAGTTCTGTTGTATTGATAAAATAAAATTTTCATCATTGATACAATGTTTTTCTTTATAGTATATCCGGGAATAAAAAATTCAGAAACTATCAAAGGGTTACACTGCTATCTCCACCTGCCGGTGCTCCCCAGCAGGCCGACCATGGCAGGGCGCTAGGCGTTGCGCGCCAGGCACAGCAGATGCATGGCGCGGGGTCCTAGGCGCTAGGCGCTAGGCGCATGGCGGCAGATTCATGCGGCAGGAGCAGTGCAGAGCAGGGCGGCTAGGCATGGCAGCAGATGCTTATGGCAGGAGCAGTGTAGAGCAGGGCACAGGGCGCCAACAGCGGCAGCATGCAAAAAACCAACAAGATGGATCGGATGATCGTACCTAGGACGGCGACGGCTTGTTTCCTCGACAACGATGGCGCAAACAATGGCGACGCGACGGAGGGCGGCACTGAAGAAAAATAGGTCGCGAGGAGCCCATCGGGAGTCACTGAGGGGTGCGCATCTTTACACACAAAGATGAGCAATATGCTAATTGTTAGAAGATGAGAAATTAGGATAGTGCACTATTGGAGAGGGGTTTTTTTCCTTTTTTCTAGAAAAAACAAAGATGGAGAGGGGTAAGAAACTCTTGGAGATGCTCTTAGTTGTTACATAGCTAGCACATAAGTCTTCGGGTCAGAATCTCCATCAAATTGTGGCAGAACAACTGCATATTGAAGCGTCGCGGCCACCGAACTTCATTTAATCCTGCTGACAACAGTGACTTGGGGCCTTCGTGATGTCGGCCATGGTAGTGACGTCTGCGGCGATACTCGCCTTCTTCCTCATCTTCGGACTCAAGGTATTGTGAGTCCTCTTCGACTGTGATGACTTGTGGTCGCTCCCTCAGAGGTTCTTGGCTTCGTGCCGGGCCTCTTGTTTTTGTGTTGCTGCCTCTTCAGGCTGCTCGTATGCAGCTTGCATCTGCTCCAGCATTCCCCTCTTCTCTTGGATCTTCTGCTGCATCAGCTGCCATCGGAGCTCCTCCTCCTTGAGCCACTTGTATTGCTCTTCGACTTCGGCATTGGAGAGCGCGCGCTCTTTGCCCTTGAGGGGCCGAAGGGCCTACTGCTTGGGTCGCTCGGCGCGCCCTTGAAAGGATCTTGGTGATGCCTAGAGGGGGGAGGGTGAATAGGCGAATCTGAAAAACCTTAAAATTCTTCGCAGCGGATTAGTCTGTAGGAACTTTCGACCCTATGAAGGAAGTCCCGACAAGGATAATAATTTGAACGAATTCAAAAGTTTTTAGAGAAACCTAGAATTGTGTTTGAACTAAAAGTTCACAAATGTGTCCTAGAGCAACCTGCAAGCGATCATATACAAAGAAACACTACACAAACGTAGATTGGGACGAAACATGCACAAAGGTCAACTAAAACAAGACATGAATATGAAGAACAAGTGACACACGATTTGTTCCCGAAGTTCACTCCCACAAAGGAAGCTACGTCTTCGCAGAGGAGCTCACAAAGAGTCAGGTTGCCCTATAACCCTTTTCCTCACCCAATCAACCACTTAGGAGGATTGAATACTTACTAGTTCTTGTCCACAAAGGATGGGGTGATACATGTTACAGAAACTTTATTTGATCTCATCAAACCAGCTGTTACAATGGAGGCCATGAAACATAGTTAAGACAATGGTAACAACCATTGTTAAGGCTAGGCTAACAGCCATTTTCATGACAATAAAACATCTTTATTGCTACTGTTATACAGTGAATGAAAGGGTTACAATTCCTGAATTTAGTGACCTTGTAAATCTCCCTATATATTGTAATCCTTGAGATCAATGAGATTGAGTTTTTCACCATACATTTTGTCTCCACAAAATTCTGTCCTAACATGTTATCAGCACCTGCACTAATGAGAACAACCCTTGTTGTTCCTCCTTCGTCTCTACGTCGATCAATCGATCAATACAACTTTTATCTTTTTATTTTCTTTTGCCCTAGCTTTTCCAATCTACTACTTGTTGTTCCTCTTTCGTCTCTACGTCGATTGAGGGCGTTCTAGGTGGCCTGCCTACCCTAGAACAACCCTACGTGCACCTGCCCCGACGGGTCTTCCCGGGCTAATGTTCGTAGGTTTTTCGTCGTTCTCGCCGGTGGTGACCGGTCTGACCGCTCGCCATAACCGGTCTGACCGGTCTACTCAGGAAGCGCTGCAGCGAGCTCTTCCTCGCACCGCACGTTCGAGTGTGTCTGTGTGTTGATCCCGAAAGGCTTCAACAGAATCATATCCATCAGGATCTGAAAATGGAATACATGTATGAGGAGGATCCACGTGCTTTATGGACAGCTCTCAAAAATCGATATGAACAACACAAAGCACTTATCCTCCCCGAGGCAACGCATGAGTGGAACCACTTACATCTACAGGATTTCAAATCTGTAGGCGAGTTCAACCACGCTGTTCATAAAATTTGCTCTAAGCTCTGGTTTTGTAAGAAAGAGCCTTCTGAAGCGGATAAAATTGAAAAGACTTTGTCTACAATGCTCCTGTCAGAAAGGATTCTAACTCAACAATACCGTGAGAAGAATTTCACAGTATATTCTTCACTCATACAAACATTGAAACAGGCAGAAAAGTACCATGAGCTCACTGTATGAAACTCAAATCAGCGCCCATTGGGTACTGCACCACTGCCTGAAGTACATGAAAATGTGAAGAATAATGGTTCCAACAGGAACCAACAATCTGGAAATTCCTCATCAAAGGACAAACAAAAAAGAGCCAGAAAGCCACGTGTTAATGTCCAAAAGGGGAAAGGCATTTCTAAGTCCAAAACTGATAATAGCAACAAGACCGCCTGCTACAGGTGTGGCTGCTATAATCATGTTACTAAGAAATGCAGGACCCCTAAGCATCTTGTTGAACTATTCATGAAGTCCATGGGTCGTACACAGAACACCCAGAAGCATGAAGCACACTTCGTTTCTCAAGTGCTGGAGCCTAAAGCTATGGAACCCATCCCTCAAAGAGCGGGACCAAGCAACACCAAGACTCCGCCAACTGACGAAGGCTCTCTGGACATCGACGACATGCTCGTGGATTTCTAGACCAATGACATCTTTGGAGACCTCAAATAGGCTCCATAGCTTCATATATAAATTTGCAGAAGTATTATTGTAATAAAGACGTGATGTTGCCACTTTTTCATTGTAATAATGCAAATGCTATCTTAATATTTTTTTCTTATGTGATAAATATTTTGCAATAATTATATTTATATGTACTTTCTCAAGAAGGGAATGGACCAACCCGGCCCTAGCCTTGGACCCGACCCCATGGCCTCGAGGCCGATTCTAAGGGTCATGGGCCGACCCATTTCTCCTATATGTTATGGCCTTGATGGCCCATTTGGTATTATGGGTCGACCCAAATATTTTTATATAATCCTAAACCATGAATACTATCAACACTTTTAGAAAAGATAAAATTCAAGATTAAAATATATCACACTATTAAGATAGTTAGCAATGCATCAAATTAAATATGTTTACTAGCGATCCATGATTTTAGTCTTTATCCATTTTCACTTCCAACTTATGATATTCCTCACTATATTTTGAAGTATATAGAATCTAACAACTTATGACCAGTTGTATTTATTCAAAAGAATGAAGAAAACCAATAAATCAAATAAAAAAATATTAATATGACAAGTGGGTTGACCCATAATACCTATTGGGTCAATAGGTTCCGCCCCTATTGACCCATTTTGAAATTTAGGGTCGGCCCCTATAACCCATCGACTTTAGTTTTGTGGGTCGGGTCAACTACCCAATGGGTCGACCGACCCATTTCCATCCATAGTACTTTCTATATTTTGCATTTATTCTTATTAATTTTAATTCTGCATTATATAAATTGTTACGGGAGTCAATCCAATGGAAGAAGAGATGTGCCTAGTGGATAGTTGTACCACTAACACTATACTTTGGGAAGTCAAAATTTTCCAAACTCTCACCAAGAGAGAAGGACAAGTTTTGATCATCGCTGGACGCGATGCTATGATCGTTGGCTCCAGCAGGGCCACTTTCATACTTCCAATGGGTACTCAAATTCATATCGAGGAGGCATTACTATATCCCGATTCAACACGTACCCTACTAAGTTATAGAGATATCTGGAAAAATAGAATTCATGTGGAAACATATGAAAAACATAATGAGGAGTTCCTCATCTTCACAAAAGATACCGGATATGGCAAACAAACACTTGAAAAAGTGTGTTCTCTCCCGTCTGGATTGTACTACACATACATCAAACCCGTACCACATTTTGCATACAAAGTGATTTTTCAGAATGTTGATACATTCAAAACTTGGCATGAACGCCTTGGCCATCCTGGCATTGGGATGATGAGAAAAATCATGAGTAATTCTAGTGGACATGGTATGAGCGACAGAAAATTTCCAAAATCCTTAGATTTTGTGTGCACCTCATGTGCAACTGGGAAATTAATTTGGAGACCCTCACATCTCAAAATAAAGGCTGAACCACTAAAGTTTCTTGAACGCATTCAAGGTGACATTTGTGGCCCCATTCAACCTTTGTCTGGACCATTCAGGTACTTTATGGTTCTAATAGATGCATCCACACGATGGTCTCATGTGTGTCTATTATCGACACGGAACCATGCTTTCGCAAAATTGATTGCACAAGTCATCAGACTTAGAGCAAGTCAACCTAAACACCAGATAAAATCAATCAGATTGGACAATGCTGCAAAATTTTCTTCCAAGGCCTTCAATGATTATTGTATGGCTTTAGGAATTGAAGTACAACATTCTGTACCATATGTTCACACTTAGAATGGTTTAGCTGAATCTCTTATCAAGAGAATAAAGCTCATTGCCAGACTATTATTGCAAAATTGTAACTTACCAACCTCATATTGGGGTCACGCTGTTTTACACACTGGTGACTTAATACAATTGCGCCCAACTGCATACCATATAGCTTCCCCGCTGCAATTGGTTCGTGGTGATCCTCCTAGTATTTCCCATATGCGGAAATTCGGTTGCGCTGTATACGTACCGATCTCACCACCAAAGCGTACATCAATGGGCCTTCACAGGAAAATATGAATCTATGTGGGGTATTTATCTCCGTCGATCATTAAATACCTGGAGCCCCTTGCAGGGGATTTGCTCACAGCCCGGTACGCTGACTGTATCTTCAATGAAGAACATTTCTTGGCATTAGGGGGAGAATTCAAGTACCACACTGAATGCCCGAAAATAAATTGGGATGCCTTAGACACCCTAAAGGAGGATCCTCGTACCACGGAATCTGAATTACAAGTTCAAAGGATCATTAATTTGCAGAATGCTGCAAATAATTTGCCAGACTCATTTACTGTGAGTAAAGGTGTCACAAAATCATATATTCTTGCAAGGAATGTGCTGAAAAGAGTAGAGGTACCAAATAAAACTATTCAACTCCCTATCTCAAAATAGAGTGGAGGAAGTACGGCAAACCCTCGCAAGCGCACGAGGAAACAGGGGAAATAATCCTCTGGCACAGTAAATGAAACTCAACCTCAAGTTGACAGACACCAAGTGGATTTACCCAATCCACCTCCCACATCAACAGTGCACTCAATTTCTGATGATGGGACATAGGAAAGCCCTGACGCTGTCGTATTGGGAAATACCGAACCGTCAAATGGGGTACATGAAATTTCCACAAACTATGTTGATTCTGGATAATCATTCGATCGTAAGACTACAATTGTCGACATATACTTTGCCTCATCAATTGTAGAAACCATCCAAAATGATCCAGATCCAAAATCCATGGTAGAGCGTAAAAAACGCTCAGACTGGAACAAATGGAAGGAAGCAATTGAAGAAGAGTTAGCCTCGCTCAATAAAAGAGAGGTATTCTCATCAGTGATACCTACACCTCCAAAAACCTTCCCTGTGGGTTTTAAATGGGTTTTCGTCCGGAAGCGGAACGAGAACAATGAGGTGGTGAGATATAAGGCGAGGCTTGTAGCACAAGGGTTCACGCAGAGACCTGGCATTGATTTCAATGAAACATATTCTCTAGTTATGAGTGGAATTACGTTCCGATATTTGATTTCGCTGGCAACTCAAAAACGTCTATCTATGCAGTTGATGGATGTCGTGACAGCATATTTATATGGGCCACTAGATTCGGATATGTATATATATATATATATATATATATATATATATATATATATATATATATATATATATATATATATATATATATATATGAAGGTCCCTGATGGGATCCCAATACCGAATAAAAGCGCAAATCACAATATGTAATGTGTAAAGCTCAAAAGATCACTCTATGGTCTTAAGCAGTCGGGAAGGATGTGGTACAACCGGCTGAGTGAGTATCTTTTGCAAAAAGGTTACTCCAATAATGATGATTGCCCGTGCGTCTTCATCAAAAGATCCTCCACGGGATTTTGCATTATATCAGTGTATGTAGATGATTTGAATATCATTGGCAACACACAAGATATTGATGTAGCCCGCAAACATCTTAAGATGGAATTTGAGATGAAGGATTTGGGTAAAACCAAATTTTTCTTAGGTTTGCAAATCGAGCACCTTCACTCAGGAATTTTAGTGCACCAATTTGTCTATATCCAGAAACTATTGGAGAAATTCAATATGGACAAAGCATATCCAAATAAGACTCCTATGGTTGTTCGATCCCTTGATAAAGAAAAGGACATTTTCCGACCACGGGAAGAAGGAGAAGAGACATTAGGGTCAGAATATCCTTATCTTAGTCTCATCGGAGCACTCATGTACCTTGCAAACAGTACCAGGCCTGACATTGTATTTGCAGTGAATCTGTTAGCAATACATAGTGCTGCCCCGACTAAGCGTCATTGGACCGGAGCAAAACAAATCCTTAGATACCTAAATGATACTAAGGATCTTGGCTTATTCTTTCAGAAAACTGATGATCCTAGCTTAGTTGGATACATTGATGCTGGCTATTTGTCTGATCCCCACAATGCCAGATCGCAGACAGGTTTTGTGTTCCTTCACGGAGGAACTGCTATATCATGGAAGTCATCTAAACAATATATCATGGAATTCATCTAAACAAACCTTAGTGGCTACATCTACAAATCATTCTGAGATTATTGCACTATTTGAGACATCACGTGAATGCGTGTGGCTCCGCAGAATGATAAACCACATTGAGAAATCTTGTGGTATTGATTCCTTAGAATCACCTACCATTATCTATGAAGATAATGCCACTTGTATTACACAGATGCAAAAAGGCTACATCAAAAGCAATATCACCAAACATATTGCTCCTAAATTGTTTTATCCCCATGAGCTTCAGCAAAGTGGAGAGATAAACATCTTACAAACAAAGTCTTGTGATAATTTGGTAGATCTCTTTACCAAGTCTCTACCTACTTCCTTATTCGAGAAATGTGTCAAGGGAATTGGTATGAGACGGCTCAGAGACTTGCAAGCTTCAGGGGGAGACTCTCTGAATGATGAACCTTATTAAACACTTCACATTGCACTCTTTTCTTTTATGAGTTTTTACCATCAGATTTTCTCATACAAAGTTTTTAATGAGACAATGTTCAATGCAAGCATATGCCTTATCTTATGTTTTCCCCATAGGGGTTTTTCTAGAGATAAAATCAAGGCATATATATTACTCCCTAAACCTTGCAGGTTTATGACAGAGTAATATTCAAACATATTATTCCTAATTTTTTCCCACAAGGTTTTTAAAAGGAATTTAAGCACATGTTGATCTCAAGATGGATTCGATCAAAAGGGGGAGTGTTACGGAAACTTTATTTGATCTCATCAAACCAGCTGTTACAATGGAGGCCATGAAACATAGTTAAGACAATGGTAACAACCATTGTTAAGGCTAGGCTAACAGCCATTTTCATGACAATAAAACATCTTTGTTGCTGTTGTTACACAGTGAATGAAAGGGTTGCAATTCCTGAATTTAGTGACCTTGTAAATCTCCCTATATATTGTAATCCTTGAGATCAATGAGATTGAGTTTTTCACCATACATTTTGTCTCCACAAAATTCTGTCCTAACAATACAAACTTCCCGGGGCGCTCACACACGAGAGGGCGCTCCACGGGTGACGCCGAACCGTCTAGGAGCAAGCTCCAAGAGTAACAAACGCGAATAGGACGAATGGAGATGCTCTTAGTGCACTTGAAATGGTGATGGCTGCTCACACAAGTCAAAGCTCAAGATCACACTCAAATCTTGCTCTCATCCAAGCCCTAGCTCGAATCAACTCAAGGATTAGCTCTTGGAGGGAGTGGAGATAGGTTTTGGAAGCTCAAGAGTGTGTTCAAGTCGGGAGAAGCAGCAGCAAATGAATGGGGGGCTGAGGGGGTATAAATACCCGAGCCCCAAAAACTAGTCGTTACTAGGCCTTTTATGCATTTATCGGAATTTCCGACCAATTAGATAGAAAATTGCCCGAGAGCCCTTTGCCGGAACTAACACAGGAGTTCCGATCTGACCCCACGTTGGAACATCCGACGCAGTCATTATCTGCAGGCCGAGAGCATTTTTATGAAAATAATCGAGAACTTCTGAGGTGGGTCGGAACTTCCGACCCCTACAAATTTTGCAGGTACAAAACTGTGGAGTGTGTGTAACTTGAATGTTTTTTTTTTGTTAGAACTTATAAGCATTTTAGCATCTCCACACTACCTTTCCGCGTCCCTCTTAATAGTACGGTGATCCTATACTCAATTTCAAAATAGAAAATTATAACAGATCCTCGTTGAAGCTCATCCACCATCTCTTTAGCAAATATGGCGTCGTTAATTGCTCTTTTTCATTTCAATGATTTTAGATCCTGCTCATAGCTTCATAAACATGTTAGTTCCTTTATTGTGCGTGTCATTATCATCAAAACCCACTTAGGGGGGCCAAATGCACTTACAATCTCCCCCTTTTTGGTGATTGATGACAACACGATTAAGACTTCAAGATATTCAATAAAATCATTTAAATCCAATGATATAATTGAGCTCCACCTAAATTTGTGCATGAATTCAAATATTTTCAAAGAACGGCCTGAAATGCCATTTGCACAAATTTAAGAATCTCTCTTCTATGTCATTGCAAAAAAGTGGGGTGCATAGTGTCAATAAAAAGACCGTGATGCATATGGCATGTCAAATTACACACATAAAAGTGAAAATAAGCAATACATCATGACATAAGCATGCATCACAATTATGTCAAGTTCAAGCCACACTAACATAGTACGAACAAAGTCTTGCAAATCAAAGTTTCACCTGGCACGCCACAAGTCTCACACATAACACAAATACGGTCTTACAAGTCCTCAAGCATCTAGATAGATAAAGTGGCTGATATGATACAAGATGAGACAAATGACAAATGATAAAGCAAGTCGCTTGCTCATGAATATCACTCCCCCTTTGGCATCAAGTGCCAAAAAGGAGAGGGCTCTACTCGTCGTCGTCGCCTCCATTGCCGCCATCCTCATCGGTAGGAGTGTCCGAGACAGGAACATCGTCCTTGTCATCATCTCTAAGTCACCATGAGGGCCCACCCATTTCCTCCCAAGGATCATAGAAAGCCGGTGGTGGAGGAAAATCCATGGGCGCCCTAAGCGGTGAGTATGGCATGTCGTTCTTGGCCATGATCTCCTTCTGACGAGCCTCAATCTTGAGGAGCTGCTCATCCACATGCTTCTTGTGGGCATGAATCTCCTGTGCGTTGTGTTTTGCCACATTGAAACAAGCGAATAAGCCTTGAGGTAGAAACTGAAGAATCCCCTTCTTCTGGAGTACAGTGTGAAGCTTCACGAGGCCCATGAGAGCTAGAAGGACCAGCAAGAGAAGGATCAGCTGGGTCAGATGGTGCATCGGCATTAGGTGAAGCAGGTGGAGCATGAGCACCAATCTTGAGCAGCCTATCCAAAGTGCCCTTGCTAGGCCTATACACCTGATGGCTCTTATCTGTCATAATGTCCAGTCCTATCACTTCTATGATCATTTGAAAAATGTAAGGGGCATAGTGACATCCCTTCTTTGGCGAGATTGAGCATATGATGATCTCTTCCCAAATGAAATCAAACACACTAAACTCAGGCTGATTTGGATCCAATCTAGCAAAAAGGTTCCTGGACATGTTGGAGATCTTGTCTGAGTTGCTGGCCTTTGGTGTAACAGTGTAGCAGAGGAGTTGGTTGAGCATCTTATAATATGGAATGAGTCCTGAAGTAGCACCAAACACAATAGGCCCATATGCCCTATCATACATATAACGCATAGCATCATCTGCTACCACGTTCTCATCATGGATCTTTGGCCTCTCAAGATCAATGCCAGGAAAGCCAAGAATAGCTGCAAACTGAGTATATCCCACTGAGAAGGGTTTTCATTGAAGGCTCCAATGAAGAGTCTTGCGCTCTCTATCAAAGTGAAGTATGGCATAAAACTGAGCAATCACCTCATCATTCCAATTGCAGTTAAAGTCCATGATTGCATGCATATGCATCCTTCCACAAGCTGCAATGGCTTCACTGACAACCGGTATCTCTAGATCCTCCAAGTGTTGCCAATCAATAGACTTCATCTCAGTAATAGGCTTGGACTTGGTCATGATAACTGTCTCATACCAATCCGCCTGAAACCACAGCCATAACCTCTGATCACCCTGCATCTCCTTATGATAGTCTCTTGGATTGGCATATCTAAGGTTATAGAAATTGTACTTGCCCTTGTTGTAATTCTTCATCCTATGACCATGATATGAGGGATGCATGCACCTAGTAGGTCTGTTGATACAAAGGATCTTCTACTCTAAGTACTGCAATGACTCTCCTTCATCATCATCTCCTTGGGAACTAGGTGTAGATGCTCTCTTCATGCGAGCCCTTGAGCCTTGACCCGAAGTGGCTTGAAGGTCAGGGCGTCCTCTCCCATGAGCACATTTGGGCACCTTAGTTGCCACGGCCTTTCTCTTTGGCTGAACTCGAGCGGGAGGAACATCATGAGTCTCCTCAGAATCTGAGGATGAGGACTCAATCTCTAGAGATGTAGCTCTGGCCTTACCTCGCTTGTCACGCGCCATCTGACATGATTGGAATGAATATTAGGATGGTACGGGAATTTTGGATTAGGAGACATGCAATGAAACAGGGCTAATTGTGCAAAAAAATGTGCCTGTCGGAACTTCCGATAGAGCACGAACAAGAACCGTAAACCTAGGATCATGAGTTCTAGGTGGCACTAGAAGCCTATCCCCTAAAGGAATACATTGAGAGATTTGGTGATGGGAAGTTTGAATGGATTACCTTGATCTTTTCCCGTGCGGATCGGAGGAAAGATGGAGGGGATTGGAGTCTCCGGCGCTTGGGGAATCCAATCCACACACGACCAATGAAATGTCACAGTCCAAATGCCAAATCACCACAAGGGTTTGAGAGAGGAAAGGCACGGGCGGCGGTGGCTTTTGAGACAAATGAGTTAGGGTTTGGGTAACGGTTCAAGGAGTATATATAGGATCGAGCCTTGTCGGAACTTCCGACGCGGCTCAAAACTATTTTCCCCAGAACCCCTGGACAAAAGTTATGGGGAACTTTCGTGGGGGGTCGGAACTTCCGACGATACGTCAGAAGTTCCAATGAAATTAAAGAGAATGGCCGAGAGGGTTCGGTCGGAAGTAACCAGGAATTTCCGATGCTGGTCGGAAGTTCCGACGGCGTGTCGGAAGTTCTGACCAGGTGATTTTGGCACCAGTGAAGAAATATTTCAAGATTGAATGAACTTGTAGATTTTGATAGGAATTGCTTGTGAACATATAAGACAACTTGATTTAACATGATCAGCCACAAACAACAATACAATACAATGATCACAAGAATCAAGCCTTGATCCAAAGATCAAAATCCAAGTTTTTCAAGAAAACTCATGCACATAAATTCAATTTTCCTATCTAGGCAACAAGCAAGTATGTTCAACAAGTCATGCCAAGTTACGAGAATCCAAGATATTCAGTTCACTCCTCGAAGCACAAAACCTTTGCTCATCTAGAGACTTAGTGAAAATATCGGCAAGTTGTCGTTCAGTGCTCACATGACGTAAAGCAATATCTCCCTTAGCCTCATGATCCTGTAAGAAATGGTGTCTTATATCTATGTGTTTTGTTCGGGAGTGTTGCACCGGATTGTTGGCTAGCTTGATGGTACTCTCATTATCACACAAGAGCGGAATCTAACTAAACCCACAACCAAAGTCACTGAAGCTACGCTTCATCCACAAAAGTTGGGCACAACAAGCACCCGCTGCAACATATTTGGCTTCGGTAGTGGATAAAGCTACCAAGTTTTGTTTCGTAGAACTCCAAGATATTAGAGAACGGCCAAGAAATTGACATGTCCCCGTTGTACTCTTCCTATCTACTTTGCAACTGGCATAATCAGAATCAGAATAGCCAAGTAGATCGAAAGTGGAGCTTTTGGGATACCACAAGCCAAGGTTAGGAGTGTGTACCAAATATCTCAAAATTCTCTTAACAGCCACTAGGTGACATTCCTTAGGATTGGCTTTGCACACATGCACACACTAAGCATAATACCGAGCCTAGATGCACAAAGGTAAAGAAGAAAGTCAATCATGGCGCGATATATTTTTTGATCCACCGACTTCCCTTCTTCATTGAGATCAAGATGTCCATTTATAGCCATGGGTGTCTTGATTGGCTTTGCATCACTCATGTCAAACTTCTTGAGCATATTCTTGACATACTTGGTTTGACATATAAATTCATTTGTTTGATTTGAAACCTAAGGAAGAACTTCAATTCACCCATTATAGACATTTCAAATCTCTTGGTCATGATCCTACTAAACTCCTCACATAACTTTTGGTCAGTTGAGCCAAATAGAATGTCATCGATATATATTTGGCACACAAATATATCATTATCAACTTTGTGAGTAAAGAGAGTAGAATCGGCTTTGTCCATTTCAAAACCGTTCTTGAGAAGAAAATCATTAAGGTATTCATACCATGCTCTAGGAGCTTGCTTAAGCCCATAGAGCATCTTATGGAGGTTGTACACATGATTTGGACGCTTGGAATCTTCAAAATTCGGCGGTTGTTCAATATACACCAACTCGGATAGGGGGCCATTCAAAAATGCATCATGTCCATTTGGTAAAGCTTGAAATCATAGTGAGTAGCATAGGCTAATAATATTCGAATTGTCTCAAGCCTAGCTACGGGTGCATATGTTTCACTAAAACCTAAACCTTCAATTTGGGTGAAACCTTGTGCAACTAACCTTGCCTTGTTTCTTGTGACGACACCATGTTTATCTTGTTTGTTTCTAAAGACTCACTTGGTGCTAATCACGTTTTGCTTGGGGTGTTCCACCAATTCCCAAACTTCATTTCTTGTGAAGTTATTCAATTCTTCTTGCATGGCCATTACCCAATCCGAATCATCAAGTGCTTCATCTATCTTAAGAGGTTCCAAAGAGGAGACAAACGAGTAATGCTCACAAAATGTAGCTAAATGTGAACGAGTAGTTACCCCTGTTCGAATACTCCCAAGTATATTGTCAACGAGATGATCCCGTTGAATGCTTTGATGAACTCTTGGGTGTGGCACTTGAGATTGAGGTTGAATTGGTCCACCATCATCATCATTTTCATCTCTAGGTGTTTCTTCTTGAGTTGCTTCCCCTTGTGCTCCCCCTTGATCATTGCCTCGATCTTGATCGTCGCCAAGAGCTTGACTTTGATCTTGAGGGACTTGAGAGCTTGGTGGTTCAACTCTTGTTGTTGATGATGGTTGATCCTTGTTGCTTTCCTCAATTGGGGCTTGAGTGCTTGATTCATGTGGTCGCACTTCACCCAAGCCCATCCTCATGATTGATACACTTGGTGGCTCCTCCAAAGCTACAAGGTTCTTATCAACTTGCTCTACTTGAGAGCCATTGGATTCATCAAATTTCACGTCTATCCTGACTTCAACGCAACTAGTGGTTTTGTTGAAAACACGATAGGCATGTTCGTTAGTACCATAACAAAGTAGAAAACCTTCATCTACTTTTGGTGCTGTAAGGATCGATGGACCAAGAGGGGGGGTGAATTGGGCCTTTTTCAAAATTCTAAAGCAATAAAACAACCTTAACCTATGCAAGGCTAGTAAGGCTCAATTCACCAACCGGCTAAACAAAGCAAACTACACAAGCTAACAAAGATATGAAACTAAGCAAGGTAGAGCTAAGCTATGATCTCTAGGGTCAAGCACATGAAAGAAAGCATGAAAGTAAGTGCTTGAAATGAAAGAGAGTGCAAGAGACAACCGGATTTTTCCCGTGGTGTCGATGTGTTGGCACACACCCCTAATCCACGTTGTGACACTCACTAAGAGTCTTGTCACCTCCCATGTCACCGAGACTTGGGCGCTCACTAAGAGTCTCCGTTCACCATCCCGGCGTGGTGGAGCTCAAACCACGTACAATCTTCTTCTCCGGGCTCCCACAATCCTTGGCAAGCTCCGCGAGAAACACTTCGATCACCAAGATCGTCTAGGTGCTGCCAAACACCAAGAGTAACAAGTTCCTAAGCCTTCACTTGACCTACACTCAGTTGGCCCTAGCTCAAGCACACTTGCTACACTTGCAATGGATGAGTTCTTCAAGGTTGAAGCACAAACTAAGCACTAGATCTTCTCTCTTTTGCTCAAAGCTCTTTCTCTTCTTCTCAAGGGTGGCCTCAGGTTTTCAAGGTGTCAAAGGCAACTGAAATGAACCAGGGGGTACCCTTATATAGAGTGGAGGAGGTCACATAGCCGTTGGAGGTTTTCTGCAGAAAAACCGTGACCACCGGAAGAACCGACGGTATAGAAAATATGGGCATCGGTTCAACCGGTCTCTCTGTGTCAAAGAAGTAGCCGTTGGAGTTCTGACACAGTATCCACGCTTGTGTCATTGCACCGGTGCATGCTCCGTAGTGGCATCGGTTCAACCGGTGCTGAAGAGGTTCGCTAATCAACTCAAACAAGCGTTCTGGAACAAAGTACATCCAATGCACCGGTGCTTTGTTTCTGAACCATCGGTTCAACCGGTGCTGAAGAGAAGTTGGAGTCCATCAAACATGCTCTCTGGAACAAAGGACTTTCATTGCACCGGTGCTTTGATTTCGGAGCGTCAGTTCAACCGGTGCTGAAGAGAGGTTGGAATCCATCAAAACATGCTCTCTGGAACAAAGGACTTTCATTGCACCGGTGCTTATCTTCTTGACCATCGGTTCAACCGGTGCTTTACTTGATATCTGCCTTCATCCAGAGAAGATGGACCGACAGGGCATCGGTCCTTCCGCCATGCATCGGATGCTCCGATGCTTGTTCACCGGTTCAACCGGTGCTACTGATTTTCTTTGTTTTCAGCTGTTTTGACTTGGATTCGAATGTGACTTTGATTGTTTCTTCTTCCAAGAGTTGCGTTGACTTCTATTGACCATCTTTTGCTGTTTTTGAGAGAGTGTGTAATATGTCTAGGGCCAACTCAAGTTTGATCAAGCTACTAACTCATGAACCCCTCTTAATAGTGCGATCACTACAAAACTATAAAATCTATACTAACCTAAGTGTCCTTCTCAACCTTGTGACACTTAGGACTAGAAAGATCCTTAGCCTTGACAAATATAAGTTAAAAACCGAGATCGCCTTTTTGAATGACCGAAATTGAGGGGCCTCTTTTGACATATGACCAAATGAGCGATAATGATTTATTAAGCTGCACAAACTCATTAGTCACAATAATGGTTGTCATTAATCACCGAAACATACCTTGAGGGCCTAGATGCTTACAATCTCCCCCTTTTTGGTGATTGATGACAACACAACCATAAATAACGAGAGAGCGAGAAAGATAAAGCAAGATAAACACAAGCGAACTCGAAAAGAAGGACCAAAGAGCTCAACGGCTCAAACGAAATTCATAGATATGTCTCAAGGCACGGCAAACTCAAGCGACAAATGTACATATCCATGAATTAACACCAAATGTGATACAAAGAATCAAAGTCCTGATAACTACGAGCTCTCTCTCTAGCTCTACCCTCCCCCTAACTCTCTACCCTCCCCCTAACACCTCTCCCCCTTTGGCAACAAAGCACCAAAAAGGAAGGCGATCTAATCCTGAGCAGGAGAAGGCGGGGTCTTCCGGCTGGGTCCGGTGGAGAACTGAGCGGCGGAGTCGTCGGCGTCGTCGTCTGTCCAGTCGTTGTCGACCGAAGAAGACTTCTGCTCGACCGGAGTCGTCGGAGCAGCAGAAGTGGCTGGAGTAGCGGTAGGAGCTGGCGCGGCGACGATCGTGGAGTCCGTCGGAGGAGCAGACGTGACGGAAGTCAGGTCTGGCTGAGTGGGGCGCACGACAGACGGACGAAGCACCTCGGGCTGAGAAGGAGAGTCGAACGTGAGTGACTGAGCCGAGGGGTGCTGGAGCTGGTGTAGGATCTGCTGCTGTCTATGAAACTCTGCACGCTGCTCGGCTGTCCAGACACTAGGCTGTGGAGCAGGAGCCGGGGCAGCAGTAGGAACAGGACTGGCAAACAACCCGGTCGGTAGAAGTGGTGACACCGGGAAAGATGACAAGGGTGTCTGCATGAATCCGCCAGCAGGTGGAGGAGGAGCAGTGGGGTCGAACTGGAGCTGCTGGGGTGTAGGGAGCTGAGGCTCAGGCAGTCCAGTGTGTCGGTACAGCTGACCGAAGCATCCCGAGAAGAAGGTAAACATCTGCTGCTGGATCTGGGACTGCTGCTGAAGCTGTAACCTCATGGCCTCCTGCTGCTGTCGAATTCCCTCAAGCACCAGAGTCTGGGCCTCCTGCTGGCGAGCCTGCTCGGCCTGCATGCTCAGCTGAGCTGCTGCAAATCTGTCCTGCTGATCTGAGAGCCGAGTAAGAATAGCAGCGAGTGCATCTGGCTGAGTGACCTGAGCGGTGGAGACTGGAGGAGCGGGGGCTCGTGCTGCACCAGAAGATCCTGCCTCATCATCATGAGCTCCTCGAGGGACGGTAACAGTGGGAATGAAGTCCTCGTCATCCTCCGAGTCCTCTGAATCAGTGATCAGGTAGTGTGGGAGCTGGGCCTCTGCAGCTGCTAGTGAAGCGTCCTCGGCTGCTGTCGGATCATCTGCAACTCTGCCCTCAGCCAAGAAACGCTCATCCAGAACCCGCTGTGCTCGGCGCTGGCCTCTCGAGCCACGACGACCGTCTCGAGGAGTAGCTGGTGAGTAAAAACTGAACTGTGTCCTCGAGTGCTCCAGCTCATCCATATGCTCATTCTGACTTAGCTGAGCCAGAATCCAACAGATCCAATGAGCAAACGGATGCCGACGGTGAACTGTCATGCCATCCAGAATCACATCCTCTAGCTCGCAGATAAAGAAGTCGACTAGGTCAAAGTCGCGACCTGTCATGATATAAAGTAGAAGCCACTGCTGCAGAGCTGTGATCCCCTCGTTGTATCCAATCCGAAACAACAAGCTCTTCCTCAAGGCTAGATGGATAGTGTGTGCCATGGGAGTCAGCCTGTCCGGAGTCCTCGGTGTGCCAGGTAGGAAAGGCTGCTGAAACAGAACACTGATCTCCTCATCAGATGGAACGTGAGACTCGTGAGGACGTCGAGGAGGTACCGTGCTGCCATAAGCCTGATAGTGTATGAAGTGTGGCTCCTCGGCAATCTGAACTCCAAGATAGGTAGCCAGTCGTGCTCGGGTCAAGCGATAGTGCCTTTCCTGGAACATGAAGTCTATAAACTGCCGGTCCTCCTCAATAAACAGAGTGGCGTAGAAGACTCGAACCCACTCTCGAATATACCTGGACCTCTCACTGAGTAGAGCAGGCAATCCAACATATCTCTCAAAGAGAGGAAGCACTGGAGTCCCACCTGCTGCTACACGCATAGCTACCCAGTGGAGCATCTTGTGCTCACTAATCTTGATGTCCAACTGGCAGTAGGTGTGGTAAAAAGACTCCTGAAGCAGAGTGTAAAAACGACGATCAACTCCGACATCCCTCTGCTCGGGAAACCACTGCTCTGGGGTCACATAACGCAATCTCTTGACCCTCGGTCCTGGAATACCCCTGAGATCGAACAACTCAACCTCGGGCAGCTCCTCACCACTGTCCTGACCACCTGTCTGAGTCTGACTGTCGGTGTGCTGCTGCGGTGCTTGACCTGCTCCCCTCTGAGTGCCACCACCTCGAGTCCGTGGACGTGAGCGGGACTCAGGTGTGGCCTGAGCTGTCTGAGTACGTCCTGAGCGACGTAACTGCTGCTGTGGCTCCCCCTGAGCCTGAGGCTCTCTGATCCTGAGTGAGCCCTGCCTGTCAGCTGCATCTGCCACTGCCTCGGCCTGCTCTCGCTCGCGGTCCTCACGGGTGCGCTTCTTCTTTTTCTGCACAACCATCTTGCTCTTGCCCTTCTTGTCACCAGCCATCTGACATAGAGAGTCAAAACAAAGTTTTGATTTGAGCCTATGACGTGAAATCTAGTGGATAGCAGCCTTGATATCGATGACACGCTAAAGGATTTAAAAGATATCTATGTGAGCATGTGCAAAGATAAGTGACAAGATTCTTGTGTGTGTGATCAAGGCAATGATATATGTAAACATGTGTGCAAAGGATGATGTAACAAAGGAAATTCACTTTGCAACAAGGTGTAAAGGTCATACCCTTGCAGATCAGGGAAGAAATCGAAGAAAAAACCTAAGAGGCAATTTCTCGAGCACCTTGAGTGCGCCTGATCAAGGGGTGTAGGGAGTGAGACAGAGCCCTTGCTGCGGCTCGAGTAGGGCAAAGGAGCAGGGGAACGCGCGTGCGGAGGTGCTGCGAAGCGGCGGCGCTGCACGTGGAAGGCGACGGCGCGCGGTGCGGGCGGCGCAGGGCGGCGCAGGGCGGCGCAGCGTGGCGCGGGCACAGGCGCGGCGCGTGCGCGAGCGCTGGCGCGTGGCGCGGCGGCGAAGTTGGGCAGGAGCGGCGCGCGTGCGGCAGTGGAGGGGCGTCGCGGGAGTGGCGGCGGCGAAGCGGCGTACGGGCGCGGGGTGCAGGGCGGCAGTTTCGCGAGGAGGAAGAGGAACAGGAGCGAGACTGACGCGTGGGCCCGTGGAAGGATTAAGTGAAAACAGAACGGACGGGCCCGCCAACCCTAAGCACCGGAAGGTCCGATGGTGCAGAGAAAAGACCGTCGGTGTAATCACCGGTGTAAGTTTGACCAGATCTGAACGAGATTGAAACGTGGTCAGAAGGGCACCGGAAGATCCGCCACTGAGGCACCGGAACATCCGATTGGCGTCGGTGTATCTGCAGGAGTAAGATCCAGAGGCTATGCAAGGCCCATTTACTCCACGCAGTAGCACCGGTTGAACCGATGCTGAAGCGTCGGTTCATCCGCCATACATCGGAAGCACCGGTGAGCCATCGGAGTAACGGCCGGAGGTTGTTCCAGAGGCGTTGCAGAAACCTAGCCACGAAGACTTAAGCACCGGTTGAACCGATGAGATGAAAAACACGGCGTCGGTTTAACCGGTGGTTAAAGAAATTTTCTGCTGAACCACAAACTCTACTTCTGATCCAAAAACTCAAAGCCAAAGCCATAAACACTCAGTTTTGGATCATTTTCGAGAGACAACCTCACCCCTCAAACACTCAAACTAAATGCCCGCAAGCTTTTATAATAACTTAGGCAAATTAAGAACCAAGCGAGGTTTAAACACAAAAACCAAATGTATGAGCCACTTTGCCTATGAATTTAGAGATTTAAACTTTAAGTTCGATAGGACGTGACTCAATAGGCATGAAAGCACAACATTGATCTTATCACTCTTGTGGAGATGATATATCATATTTAGCATGAATATCTTTCTCGAAGTGTGATTTGCTCCCTTGTGATGCTACTAACGTGATGCAATGCCAATGCAAAGCGTGAAATTAAACATGGATGCATTCTATATGACAAGCACATGCATTGCAAAATTTAAATCTATCTTGTCAAGTTTGAACCCTCGTCAAGCTTCTTCATGATGAACCATTCTTCATGCCATGAGCAAAACCAAGACCACCGGCTCATGCAAGACCCATGTTCATCACTATCTTGACAAGGTTAGACAAGCCCCTAGCACATGTACATATGAAATGCATCTATATGACAAGGCAATTATATGACGTTAGAAGCATCTAGAACGTTAAGCTCACTCCTTAGCCTAACAAAAGTACTCTCGTCTAAAGGTTTTGTGAATATATCCGCCAATTGCTCCTCGGATCTCACACCTTGTAGAGATATATCTCCTTTGGCTTCGTGATCACGCAAGAAGTGGTGGCGAATATCAATGTGCTTTGTGCGAGAGTGTTGAACCGGATTTTTGGCAATTTTTACGGCACTTTCATTATCACAAAGGAGCGGGATCCTATCTAGTTTCACACCAAAGTCCAAAAGGGTTTGCTTCATATATAGGATTTGAGCACAACATGCACCGGCCGCTATATATTCCGCTTCCGCGGTGGACAAAGCCACGGAATTTTGCTTCTTACTCGACCAAGAAACTAGAGAACGCCCAAGCAAGTGGCAACCCCCGGAGGTACTCTTGCGATCCACACGGCTTCCGGCAAAATCCGAATCCGAGTATCCCAAGAGATCTAAACTAGCGCCTTTGGGGTACCACAAGCCTATGCTAGGGGTGTGCTTGAGATACCGAAGGATCCTATTCACAGCCGAAAGGTGTGACTCCTTTGGGTTAGCTTGAAAGCGGGCACACAAGCACACACTAAACATTATATCGGGCCTAGATGCGGTAAGGTAAAGCAAAGACCCTATCATTGAACGATAGAGGGATTGATCAACCGGTTTACCGTCCACATCCAAGTCGAGATGCCCATTGGTTGCCATGGGTGTCTTGATTGGCTTGCACTCATCCATCTTGAACTTCTTCAAGATATCTTTAGTATATTTTTCTTGATGGATGAATGTCCCTTCCTTCATTTGTTTGACTTGAAAACCAAGGAAGAAGGTCAATTCGCCAATCATGGACATCTCGAATTCCCTAGACATCATGGTAGCAAACTCATGGCTTAGTAAATCATTAGTTGAGCCAAAGATAATATCGTCAACATAAATTTGACAAATGAAAAGATCCCCGTTGACGTCTTTTGTGAACAACGTGGTGTCCACCCTCCCGATCTTGAAGCCTTGCATGATTAGGAAGTCACGAAGCCTCTCATACCAAGCCCTTGGAGTTTGTTTTAGCCCATAGAGTGCCTTGTGCAACCTATAAACATGGTTAGGATTCCTCGGATCTTCAAACCCGGGAGGTTGCTCAACATAAACAAGTTCGTTAATAACGCCATTTAAGAATGCACTTTTCACATCCATTTGATACAACTTAATGTTATGATGTGAAGAGTAAGCAAGAAGGATACGGATAGCTTCAAGTCTTGCGACCGGAGCAAAGGTTTCACCAAAATCCAAACCTTCGACTTGAGAAAACCCTTTTGCCACAAGTCTTGCTTTGTTGCGTATCACCACCCCATGTTCATCTTGCTTGTTTCGAAAGACCCACTTGGTGCCGATGATGTTCTTGTCTTTTGGAGGAGCTTCGAGGACCCAAACTTCATTGCGGGTGAAGTTGTTCAATTCTTCTTGCATGGCCATCACCCAATCCGAGTCCTCAAGTGCTTCCTCTATGCTAGTGGGTTCAATACAAGAAACAAACGAGTGATGTTCACAAAATGAAGCATGCTTAGAGCGAGTTCTTACTCCCTTTGAAGGACTACCAATGATTTGACCAATTGGATGATCCTTGGAGATGCGACCATGCTTCACTAGCGGTATTTGCGTGGATGCTTGTTGGGGTGGATCTTGTGTGACTTGTGCTTGTTGTGGAACACTTTGCTCTTCTTGCTCTTGGACTTGGGGTGTTGGTGTTGGCACATCTTCTTGAGGTAGTGGATCATCTTTTTCTTGATCTTTATCCACTTGGGGTGCCTTGGAGGTGCTTGGTGTAGATGAGGAAGGTCCTCCCCCTTGATCATTGCCTTTATGCACCTCTTCCGGCTTGATATCCCCAATGGACATATTCTTCAAAGCTTCATCAATCTCTTCATCACCTACATTTTCATAGCCAACAACCTCCTCTTGGGAGCCATTAGATTCATCAAACTCCACATCACATGTTTCTTCAACTAACCCGGAGGTTTGATTGAATACTCTATATGCTTTGGAGTTTGATGCATAACCAAGAAAGAAACCTTCATCACATCTACTTTCAAACTTACCGAGCCTTTTCTTCTTATAGATGAAGCATTTGCAACCAAAGACTCGAAAGTATGATATATTTGGTTTCTTCCCGGTGATGAGCTCATATGGAGTTTTCTTGAGGAGTCGGTGAGGATATACTCGGTTGGATGCATGACACGCCGTGTTGATTGCTTCCGCCCAAAACTTCTCGGACGTGCCATAATCATCCAACATTGCTCTAGCTAGGGTGATGAGAGTCTTGTTCTTTCTTTCCACCACTCCATTTTGTTGAGGCGTGTAGGTGGCGGAAAACTCATGCTTGATGCCCTCTTCATCGCACCATTCTTCAATCTTCATGTTCTTGAACTCGGTGCCGTTGTCACTCCGGATCTTCACAATTGGGGAGTTGTACTCCCTTTGAGCTCTTCTTGCAAAGGTCTTGAAGATTTCCGGAGTTTCACCCTTATCGCCACCAATGCTCTTGTATGTAGTTGGACCAAAGAGATCCATGTGAAGTAGCTCGAGCGGCTTGGAGGTAGACAACATCGTCTTGATGGGATGATGTGTTGCAACTTGCTTCCCGGCTTGACATGCTTTACATAGCTTGTTCTTGTCAAACGTGACATCCTTCAAGCCGGTGATCATCCCTCTCTTGTGGGCTTTCTTGAGGTTGCTCATGCCAATATGAGCAATTCTTCTATGCCAAAGCCACCCAAGAGAAGACTTGGTGAAGAGGCATGTCATGGTACTTGTTTGCTTTGAAGAGAAATCCACCAAGTAAATGTTGCCATGCCTAAACCCCGTGAATACCAATGACTTGTCTTTTTCATGAGTTACTACAACACCATTCTTGTCAAAGGCACACGTTAGTCCAAGATCACACAATTGAGCAATTGAAATAAGATTAAAACTAAGTGCTTCTACAAACAAGACATTAGAAATGGATAAATCTTTAGAGATAGCTATTCTACCCAAACCTAAAACTTTTCCCCTTGAGTTATCACCATAGGTGACATGTTCATGATCGCCGGGGTCTTCAAGAGAGGTGAACATGCTATCATTGCCGGTCATGTGTTGAGAGCAACCGCTATCAAGTACCCAATGTTTTCCACCGGCTTTGTAGTTCACCTACACACATGAGAATTCACTTTTGAGTTTTGGGAACCCAAACAAGCTTTGGGCCTTGCATATGTGTGACAAGAGCTTTTGGGACCCAAAGTTGCTTGGGGAGCTTTTTCTTTGACTCCTTAGTGAGTTTGCCAATAAACTTGGCCTTCACCTTGCCCTTCACTTTACTCAAGAGAAAATGGTTATTTTGAAACATTGAAGAGTAATTCTTGGGTAAATTAGGAAGAGGACGTGATGGTAAAGTGCACTCCCTAGTGTGGTGCCCGGTAACTTGGCAATGTTGGCAATATGATCCAACTTCCTTGATGAAGCTAATCTTGATCTCCGGAGAAGGAGTAGTGCCTTGATTTGGCTCCGGAAATGAACCAAGACCTCTCTTGCCATAGTCACGTGCATTGTTGAAGAGAATTTCCTTGTGGATGTATTCTCCTCTTGAGAGCTTCTCCACACTACTCTTGAGGCTTGCCACTTGATCCATCAATTCCTTTTCCCTAGAAGGTACAAGCTTGGGCAAAGCATTAGTGGCATTTGCATTAATGAGTAGGTCATCACATGAAGTAGAAGCATTGACCTTCTCAATAGTTTCATGAGCAAAGTTCTCAAGACTTGGGTCAATTGCTTCATAGGCAAATTCAAGTTCTTGATATTTGTGAGCTAACTCCCTATGCTCTTGTTTAAGCTTTTTGTGGCTCTCTTCAACTTGCTTAGCAAGTACAAGTGACTCATTGTGCTTTTTGAGCAAGTCATTGTACTTGCCAAGCAAGTCGGAGTGGGCAAGCTCTAACTTGGCATGAGTGCTCTCAAGAATCTTGACTTTGCCCTTTTCCCTCTTGATGACGGATGTGTACTCATTAATGAGATTAGTGAATTCATAAGGATCAAGCTCTTCATCACTTTCATCTTCACTATCTACCTCACATACCTTGGTGTTACCTTTTGCCATGAGGCACATTGGAGGTGGAGGTAGTGATGGTTCTTCATTTGTGAGGGCGATGGTGACTATGTCTTCTTCATCACTTGAATCTTCGCTTGATGAGACATCGGTCACCCATTCTTGTTTTTCCACCAAGAAGCTTCTCTTGGTGTGCCCTTTCTTCTTTGGGAAGAGCTTGGTCTTCTTGTCATGGCTCTTCTTCTTCCCAAGCTTCTTGTTCTTGTTCTTCTTCTCATCTTCTTCATCATCACTTGAATCATGGCGATGTTTGCCTTTGTTGTCCTTCTTCCTTTTGTCCGGCTTGGGGCAATCGGGAGAGATGTGGCCTTTTTCTCCACAATTATAGCAAGTTTTGTTCTTGACATCTCCCCATGGCCGGAACATTCTTCTTTTGGGGTCAAAGTTGAAACCCTTCTTGTTGATCTTGTCATTCAAGCGTGTGAACTTCCTCATCATGAGAGCAAGTTCTCCATCATCTTCTTCATCGGATGAGCTCTCATGATGATCCTCTTCTTCATTGCTTGAGCTTGATTCTTGCTTGACCATCTTGAGCTTGCGGAATTTGTTAGCCTTGGTTTTGAGAGCAATTGACTTGCTTGTTGTTGACTCTTCGGTCATACCAAGGATACTCATTTCATGAGCGCGAATTTCGCCCACAAGCTCTCCCACTTCCATTGTATCAAGATTCTCCTTTTGAAGCATAGCATTGATAATGTTGTACTTGGGCTTCGGAAGGAGCATGAGAATCTTGTGGTTGATGGAGCCACTGTCAATTTTGGAAACTTCAAGAGCATTAATGTCCTTGACAATGACATTCAAGCGGGAATACATATCATTGCAATTTTCATGAGCAAGCATTTTAAAAGAATCATATTTTGCTCTAAACAAGTGATATTTTTGTTCACGGACTTTTGTGGAGCCTTCATGAATTTCAATTAGCTCTTTCCATATATCGCTTGCTAAGTCCATGCCATTTACTCTAGCAAAGACTTCCTCACTAATGGCTTCGAAAATTGCATTTCTAGCCTTTGCATTCCATTTTAATTGCTCCGTGGTGGGAGTTCCGGTGAACCCGGTCTTTGTTGCCAACCACACTTCGGGGGCAATCGCATCAAGGTATGCGGCCATACGAACTTTCCAATAGGCAAAGTTCTTGCCCTCGAAGTGAGGCGGCGAACCTCCCATCTTGGCCATAGCTCTAGGCGGTGAAGCATAATGATCCAAATGAGCAACGAGGCTCTGATACCAATTGTAAGGATCGATGGACCAAGAGGGGGGGTGAATTGGGCCTTTTTCAAAATTCTAAAGCAATAAAACAACCTTAACCTATGCAAGGCTAGTAAGGCTCAATTCACCAACCGGCTAAACAAAGCAAACTACACAAGCTAACAAAGATATGAAACTAAGCAAGGTAGAGCTAAGCTATGATCTCTAGGGTCAAGCACATGAAAGAAAGCATGAAAGTAAGTGCTTGAAATGAAAGAGAGTGCAAGAGACAACCGGATTTTTCCCGTGGTGTCGATGTGTTGGCACACACCCCTAATCCACGTTGTGACACTCACTAAGAGTCTTGTCACCTCCCATGTCACCGAGACTTGGGCGCTCACTAGGAGTCTCCGTTCACCATCCCGGCGTGGTGGAGCTCAAACCACGTACAATCTTCTTCTCCGGGCTCCCACAATCCTTGGCAAGCTCCGCGAGAAACACTTCGATCACCAAGATCGTCTAGGTGCTGCCAAACACCAAGAGTAACAAGTTCCTAAGCCTTCACTTGACCTACACTCAGTTGGCCCTAGCTCAAGCACACTTGCTACACTTGCAATGGATGAGTTCTTCAAGGTTGAAGCACAAACTAAGCACTAGATCTTCTCTCTTTTGCTCAAAGCTCTTTCTCTTCTTCTCAAGGGTGGCCTCAGGTTTTCAAGGTGTCAAAGGCAACTGAAATGAACCAGGGGGTACCCTTATATAGAGTGGAGGAGGTCACATAGCCGTTGGAGGTTTTCTGCAGAAAAACCGTGACCACCGGAAGAACCGACGGTATAGAAAATATGGGCATCGGTTCAACCGGTCTCTCTGTGTCAAAGAAGTAGCCGTTGGAGTTCTGACACAGTATCCACGCTTGCGTCATTGCACCGGTGCATGCTCCGTAGTGGCATCGGTTCAACCGGTGCTGAAGAGGTTCGCTAATCAACTCAAACAAGCGTTCTGGAACAAAGTACATCCAATGCACCGGTGCTTTGTTTCTGAACCATCGGTTCAACCGGTGCTGAAGAGAAGTTGGAGTCCATCAAACATGCTCTCTGGAACAAAGGACTTTCATTGCACCGGTGCTTTGATTTCGGAGCGTCGGTTCAACCGGTGCTGAAGAGAGGTTGGAATCCATCAAAACATGCTCTCTGGAACAAAGGACTTTCATTGCACCGGTGCTTATCTTCTTGACCATCGGTTCAACCGGTGCTTTACTTGATATCTGCCTTCATCCAGAGAAGATGGACCGACAGGGCATCGGTCCTTCCGCCATGCATCGGATGCTCCGATGCTTGTTCACCGGTTCAACCGGTGCTACTGATTTTCTTTGTTTTCAGCTGTTTTGACTTGGATTCGAATGTGACTTTGATTGTTTCTTCTTCCAAGAGTTGCGTTGACTTCTATTGACCATCTTTTGCTGTTTTTGAGAGAGTGTGTAATATGTCTAGGGCCAACTCAAGTTTGATCAAGCTACTAACTCATGAACCCCTCTTAATAGTGCGATCACTACAAAACTATAAAATCTATACTAACCTAAGTGTCCTTCTCAACCTTGTGACACTTAGGACTAGAAAGATCCTTAGCCTTGACAAATATAAGTTAAAAACCGAGATCGCCTTTTTGAATGACCGAAATTGAGGGGCCTCTTTTGACATATGACCAAATGAGCGATAATGATTTATTAAGCTGCACAAACTCATTAGTCACAATAATGGTTGTCATTAATCACCGAAACATACCTTGAGGGCCTAGATGCTTACAGGTGCAAACTTTGAGGTTTTGATTTTCTTGTTAAGTATGAAACACTTACAACCAAAAACTCGAAAATAGTGCACCTTAGATTTGTTACAGGTGATTATCTCATATGGAGCTTTGCCCAAGTACTTGTGGATGTAGAGGCGATTGCTTGCATGGCAAGCGGTGTTGATTGTTTCGGCCCAAAAGCTATTCGGGGTCTTATACTCATCAAGCATGGTTGTTGCGGTCTCAATCAAGATTCTATTCTTCCTCTCCACAATGCCATTTTATTGTGGAGTATATGGAGCGGAGAATTCATGCTTGATTCCTTCTTCATCAAGAAATTCTTCAATATTTATATTTCGAAATTCCAAGCCATTGTCACTTCTAATATTCTTGGTCTTCAATTCATATTCATTTTGAGCTCTCCAAATGAATTTCTTGACTATCCCTTGAACTTCACTTTTATCTTGCAAAAAGAAAACCCAAGTGAAGCGGGAAAAATCATCAATAACTACAAGACCATATTTGCTACCGCCAATGCTTATATAAGCGATAGGTCCAAACAAATCCATGTGTGGAAGCTTCAAGGGCCTTGTGGAAGTTAGGATATTCTTGGTGGGATGTGGCACCAACTTGCTTTCCGGCTTGGCATGCACTACATAGCCTATCTTTCTCAAAAACAACATTGGTTAGTCCTAGGATGTGCCCTTTTTTTTGAAGCTTGGCCAAGTTCCTCGTTCCAACACGGGCTAGTCGGCAGTGCCGTAGCCAACCCATGTCGGATTTTTCCACCATACAAGTCTTGGGCTCAACTTTTTCCATTGAAAAGTCCACAATATAGACTTTGCCATTTAATTGACCCGTAAAGGCAATAGAGGAGTTCTCCCTTCTAAAGACGGTCACACCCTCGTTAATAAAAAGACAATTGTAGCCCATTCCACAAAGTTGTGAAACCGACAACAAGTTGTACCCCCAAGTTTCAACAAGAAAAACATTGGTAATTGAATTGTCATGAGCGAGAGCAATCTTAGCCAAACCAATTACATCACCCTTGCTATTATCTCCAAAGACGATGGTTTCTTTTGGAATTTTGTCATATTCAATTGAGGTGAACAAATTCTTCTCACTGGTCATATGATTCGAGCATCCACTATCAAGAAACAAAGCGGTGCCACTGGAGGAACATTTCTACAAAATAAATTATACTTGGAATTTAGGTACCCAAATAGATTTGGGTCCTTGTAGGTTAGATGGATACATTTTTGGAACCCACGCACTCCTTAGAATCTTCTTCTTTGTGTAGGCAACAACATACTTGACCATAATTTTACTATTGTGGTCTATTGTCACCATGTAATCCCTTGTATAGCTTGGTGATGGCTCATACAAGATGCTCTTGTGCTTGATGGGAGCTTCCACCTTACTCTTGGCTAGAGTAGAGATCAAGGGCGTCACTCCATGTGCTATGTCTATTAATTCACCAATATTACCACCCTTGGTGAAAGAAAGGAATTTCTTGTCTTTGGCCACCTTTCTCTCGTTTACCTTTGCTCCCTTGAAATGACCAAGCCCATTTTTTATGGTAGAATATCTACCATCCTTGTAAATGACTTTGGGCTTGGGCTTCACATTACCTTCATAGCCATTTTTGACTATCATGTTGAGCCCCTTGATCTCACCATTCTTGGCTTTGACTAATCTATCTATACTATAAAAGATGAAACTTTATAATATATTTTTGCCAATATTGACCCATCTATACCTCTCATGAAATATCTCTTAATGGCCCATGTGGAAAGACTGGATGCTTCAACCAGGGTGGACCGAATAAACACTGTTTGCGGGGTGATTCCGCCTCTTATCGTTTTTGTTTTCTCACCGAGCCTCTCACTTACCCGCCCGCATACCCACACCCACAGTTTCCTGATTTGCGCCGCCGGATGCCCGCCAGTGCCCGATTTTGCGCCGCAATCACCGCCTTCACCCAGCGAGCGCTCGATTTGCGCCGCCGGAGACACCGCCAGCCTCCTCCCAATCTCCTCCTCCCTGCGCGCTCGCCTCCTCCCAGTCTCCTCCCCTCCGCAGAGCCCATCCCTCCCGCCGCCGCCTCTCCGCAGCCTCCCCTCCTCTTGCTCCTTGCTCGGGAGGCCGGGTCCCGCTGCCGCTCGCTCGGGGACGCCTCGCCGCCGCTCGTCGTCGTAGATCCGCCGCCGGCGCCCTGCGCGGGCCTTCGCCGCCGGTCCTTGAGAGTAGGGGAGGCCGGAGCTCGCCCGCGGCGGCGCTGCTCGCCCGCGCCGGCCGCGGCGCGGTCTCCAGTCGCCGCGCCGTCCACGTGCCGCCGGCCCCCATCCCCGGCCGCCGTCCGCGACGCCGCGACGTCCGCTCGCCGCCACTGCGCCGTCCTCGGCATCGCTGTTCCGCGCCGCCGCTTCGTCCCCGGCGTCGGCGTCGTCGCTTCCTCCTCCTCTTCCTCCTCCGCGCCATCCTCAAGGCACCTGCGGCGCCGCAACTTCGCAAAGGAGGAAGCCTGTGCCCCAGCCCCGATTTGATGGCCAACAGCAACCTCCCGCGCCTGATCATCAAGGTCGGTGTCCGATCTGATCTACCCGGCGCAGATCTCTTGCCGCCTCCAATCCGATTCGTTGCGCTCTTGCTTGTTCTGGATGACCACTTTTTGCCTGCTGTGCGGTTGGATTTGTGCAGGAGCTTAACAGATTGTGGCTCTCAAATCGTTGTTGATAGGACACAGGAAGTTCACTCATTCTTTGCTTGCGTGGGATGCACAGATCAGGGAGGTGCTTCTCTAGCAGTTTAGCATGTATGTGGCTGGCATTCCAACGGTTGTTATGGCATTCCATCAGTCCACTACAAGGGTCGCCAGGGAGACTACTACATTCTCGTGAGTTTAAAGTTAGTTATTAACTGCAAAATGTATCCAAACTTTCTTGGAAAAATTATTTAATCAGGATTCTAATATTTCAGGTAATGGATATGCTTGGTTCTAGCCTCTGGGATGTTTGGAATTCTGTAGGACAGGCGTAAGTATCTTGTCAATCTTCTTACCTTGTTCATATGCTTTCTTACTCTCTATTGATATCAACATCTCTAACAGGATGTCTCCTCATATTGTTGCTTGTATTGCTGTTGAGGCCATAACAATTCTTGAGAACATCTCTAACTAAATGCATTTGATAATCATCCTAAGATGCATCAATTTTACAATGCTTTTGATGCTAACAGTCACATGGTCTCCTATCATTGTTAGCTTTGTGCATGGCGATGTGAAACAGAGAACTTTTTGCTTGGTCAGCCTGGGTCACCTAATGAAAAGAAGCTTTTCCTGATTGATCTTGCTTTAGGTACCCGATTGTTCAAAATAATTTCATATCTATGTGAAGATTGTTGTCTCACATTCTTGAGACGCTATGACCTTTGCCATGGCTATTTGCAAGCTTGTAAAAACTTCCATTGCACTTTTCGTCATCATTTTTTTTTGGGTCCTTTCATCCCATCTCTGATTTTGAGGTTTACTAATCAATGCACTGTTTGCTGCAATTCAGGATTTTTGTAATGCGTTCAGGGACTAACCGTTCGAAAATAGCATAATGGAGAGGAAAGGAATTAAACCTCTAACATTGTAGGCCACCATATATTCTCTGCTGTGATACAATGCTTAGTGAGCAATAAACCGCTTTCTTTGTCTGAGCTGTCATCACGTTTGCTAGCTCTCACATAGTCAACAAATGAGAACAAAGGGTTTTCAGAGTAGCTGGCTGACAGAACCATGGTGAGACTGATTCCCTGTTCTGGTATCTTTTATTGTCATTGGGTTCCCTATTTTGCTTCTTTTCAGGAGAATCATCCAAGGGATTTAACTTACAGTTTGGTAGTATAAATATGAATGCACTACCAGTATGACTTTGTTACCCTTTTTCTTCTATAGCTCTGAAAGCTTACAAAATTTAAGTTACCTTTTGCTTTCTACCTGCATCTAATTTAAATAAAATTTTTGTATAGCAATTTCCTGCTAGAACAAGCTCACTAATCCCCTACCATCCAGGTCCTTGTGGTAGCTTTCTCCTCTGTACATTGGTTTATGTTCAAAGATGGGTATGTTGATACTGGTGAGTCCATCTTTGAATTATGGACTTTTTGCATGCTTCGGGATACAACAACTTCATTTCCTTTTGTATAGCTTTTAATTTAACCCATGGTTTTTATGGCGTCGCCATGGCGTCGCCTTGTCGTCTGGGCGATTTCTGAATCGCGGCGTCCAGCCCGCCATGACTTTCTGGCGTATGGCGTCGCCTCGTGAAGAAAGGCGTCGCCATGGCGTCCGACGGACGCCACGCCGGGCAGGAAGTCACGCGCTCGCAAGAAAAACGGCGGGAAAAGACGCGTGGGAAGGGGCAGGCGCGAGGTGCGCGCACGGGAATGGCAGGGGCGAGGCGCGCGCGCGGGAAATCGCGGGGGTATAGCCCGCGCGGGCAAGCCGCAGGCCCCTACCGCGCCAATTGAGAGAGAAGGGAAGAGAGGAGAGGGGGGAAGAGAGGAGGGGGCCGGCGGGGGGGGGGGGGGGGGGGAGCTACAATCCGGCGGCGCGGCTCCTCCACCAGCCACTCCCGCTTCCACGACTGCTACTCCATGCCTCCACAGCCTCCAATCGGAGCTCCGCCCGGCCGTCGATTGGAGCAAATTGTGGCTGCCTGGCGGGTTCCCCTGCTCCTCTTCACGTGGCTCTGCCCCTTTGCTTCCTCTGCTGGTACGCCCTCCCTAGCTGCATCACATGGACGCAGGTTCCTTTTCCTCTGCTCTGCTGTAGTGCTTGATTGGTGCTCTGCTCTGCTTCTGGTTCCTCTGCTCGATTGGTGCTCTGCTCTGCTCTCCTGCAGTGTTGTTAATCTGATATATATAAGTAGATAGCTTGTGTGAATGTGTGGTGTGTGCCTGTCTGCCTGATGCCTGCGCTTGTTGTTCAGTTAAAAATGCCTAATCGCTTAAGTTTGTGCTGCTCAATTCTAAATGGGGATATGTGTATGGCGTCGCCTCGCCGCACGCCTTATTCGCCTAGGCGTCCAGAAAGGGGTGGGTCGCCGCGCCTCGCTTTACCGCCGTAAAAACCATGATTTAACCTTCATACAAAATAACCGTATCTTTTTGTTCTAGGCATGCCAGTAGTGCAGACCATTTTACTATTAAAGAGCCAGAGGTCCCTCTCTTGCCTAAGATGGTCGGGATTGGCTCAAGGTCTCACAGTTGTTGCTCAAGTTCAGCAGACTATTCATATTGGGTGGCCAACTCTTAAGGTAAGTGCGACCATACAATAACCATAGATTACATTGTATCTCTATGTTTTATATTACTCTAATCCTTTTTATTAGTGGAGAAGAATATGCAGCAGAGGAGAATCCCAAGCAATCAAGATCTCTACTGGCTTTTCCAATATAACCAACAGTTTAGCTCATGCTGGTTATTATGTAGGATCTCTAGCACAGCCTTCAGTTTCATTTTGGAGGTTTGTATATAACAATTGCACCGAATTCTTTTATTTCAGGAACTCACTGATAGCATGAACGTCGAATTTTGTTGGTATAAGCTATTAGGTGGCGTGTACTTTGAGATTTGGAAGCGGGTGGACAAGCTATAAAGGCTATTAATTTGCACTATTTTCTGCACAACTAAGCAACTATGGAATGCTGGTTTCTTGTGTTGACTAGTAGGATGTACGAGCGACACGCACGTGTTTAAAGAATAATGTTGCGAAAAAACAATCACACTAAATTTTTACTTTTACTCACTTTAAATTGAGTATCCGTTTCACTCCTTTTCCCCGCTAGGATCGGAAATCCTATATTTTTCATATCCATACGAGTAAAAGGAAAAAAACCTATGAATCTTTCATGCTGCTCTAGCTAATTGCCCACCCCTTTCAACGTGTGATTTCTATGTTATGTATGGCCGTACCTATTTTCACGATCCACGATACAGAAAAGATAAAAGGGGTTCAGGTTTTTTTAAGTGATCTACTCTCTTTTGACATAAGATAGAGGATCGTTTAATTGTAGCAAGAGTGCGAAAAATCGAGCGGTTCTTATCATAAGCATTTTTTGTGGCAGAAGTTTTTATCGGTTCCCCAGGAAAGTATGTTGGTCTTTATTAATATTTTATTCCAAAATACCCAGCAACCGATCCAAACATTTTAGAATTTTGTAGACATTTTTAATGAACAAACGTGAACCTTCATACATATGATGGGTCATCCTACAAAAAATTGTTGTCAGCATTATCATTAGAAACTACACCCTGACTTGTCTAATTTGTCTTGTGATGCATCCATGCCATTGTCTATTCTCCAACCTACGGGCAATAGAAAGCTTAACTTTGCAACCCCAATATCAACTGACACTGCATTTACAATAAATTTTTAAACCTAAAAAACAAACTTTATATTTCAATGAACAAACTTTTTTGCAGAATAGATAATTATTAATGTTAAGAAAATATAATTACAGATAGGAGTCTTCACGCACTATGGAAGATAGAAGAAAAAAAAAAGGCAAACTCTAACTCATGCTCTAGCTGTCGCCTTTCCTCGAGGGGGCACTAAGGATATGTGCCAACGTTGGTCCAGGCAAACACCCTCCCATAATGCAGTAGCATCAGCCTCCTTTGGGTCCCTCCCATTCGATTATTATCCTGCAAATAAATAGGATCTTGTAACTTGTAGGTAGAGTAATATACTATATCTATCGTAAAGAATCGTTCTATATAATCAATTTTGAAGTTAAAATATATTCAGATAAGTTCATGTAAGCTAGTTTTTCCATATAGTTTATTCATACCATGGTCCCAGATTTCTCTGAAAAGCTAGTGCTACGAAATTTGAATTGGGCTATAATCAATTAGATCAAATTAATTTCATGCACTTCTTTCTGACAAATAACTATATCGTGTACACACAAGGGCCAAAACCAATTATTCCCTGGCACAGGTTCAAGCAATACAATCTTGAAGGCGACAGATCGATTCTTAGCCACAATATAAATGTCTACAGTATGTGGTTGATGCATAACTTTCTGGACTTACATTCTAATAGAAGTAATTGCATAAATTCAGATCGGATGGAGAAAGTAATTGCATCTTCTAATAGAAGTTTTTAAATATTTCATTGTCACCAAGTCCATGTTTGCAACTCCAAACATCATGTGATGTGAACTAACCAGAAATGGTGACCTATGTATCGTTAGGCCAGCGGGATATAAGACATCAATACATATCCAGGAACAGAAAAGTCAGTCAATATATAGACAGAGTTTCAACAGATATGACACAATTGTCAAATTCATGAAGCAACAATGGTCCTACAATAGTAACCATTACTCACCTATGCTTCAGAAAGACCATTGTTCTAGAAAAGCCATAACGTGCAGGATCCATCAACCGGTAGTTTTCCCACTCCTTGATGAGCTTAGTCTGCACCCATAATGCAAACACCAAGTTAAGATAGAAACGAACCAAAATCAGAATGGGCCATATAAATTGTTTGGAAACTTAAATAACCAAAAATCAAGTCTGGAAACTTACAGTTTGTTTTTATGCAATTAGCCACCATTTATGAAATACAAATTGATGGATCAACCGAAGAACCATATCTTAGTTTGGAAAGAACCATACACGTACAATGCAAGTATATAAAGAAAACATGTTTGCTCGATCGTCAATATTTCAAACACAAGAATATATCTAGATTCTTCCTACAGGGCAAGCTAGCAGGCCCGACCAAGCATGCTTCTCTGCTGCTTATATTAGTAGATCAATTGAAAATACAAAAAAGCTTCATGTATCCTGAATTCAAATATCCTATCCATAAAGAAAAGGAAAAATATAACAAAGCAAGGTGAGACTAAAAAATTATTTATTCACACATAAATTCATATCTCTCTTTTATTAAAAATATTACTATCTTATTTTGCCCTCCCAAGTCCCAATTGCAACAGCATCAGAGCTGCCATACCTGCCGCCATGGCCCCTCATGCCTCCACGGATGACACAATATGAATATTTCTCACTTCAACACATTGGAGCAAAGCTCTTGCTTCTATATACAGAAAAGGAGGAGGATGCTCAAATCTGACCATAGTATTCCAATCATACATATACGAGGCTCAGCTTCTAATATATGAGGAATATTCTTCTTCATGACAACAAACTATTGACATAAAATAAATGAACATCCAAATAATTTAAAGAAATTTAGTAAGGCTTAACTTGTAACCAGGTATCTTTCTGCATATAAAAGAATAGCTTAAAATAATGACTTCCAATACACAAAAAAATACAGAGTAGAAAACACATTTTTCAAGTCATGGCTACCAAATGGCACAAGGCATACCATATTTCTTTCTGAGTTGATTAGACTTGCTGGGATTTGTTGGTAGTACTTAAAGCTGCAATTGGAAAGCATTACTGTTATTCTTATCAGCGCCTCCCCGATGCTATCGACCATTAGTGAATGAGGTTTCAGATTTCAGTCGCAAGTGTTAGGATCTACTAACCTGCCATCCTGAGAAGTCTGAACCAGACTTCTTTGCTGAATAGGCAATGCAGAATAAGTGTTCCACTGTCTCTGTCTTGACCACATGAAGCACAATCACTTTGTCCTAAAAACCATGCTTGTGCAGCCTCACCACTGTCCACTGTCTACAAAGCAGTAGAAGCCAAAAAAAAAAAACGCTTGGCTGGAACTCTTGTTCTCTAAATAAAATCTATTGATGAAGGGCCAGAGGTCAGCACAATGTCGAGGAGGATATCACAAGGAGCAAACTCAGCACAGCATTTGGATTGATGCAAGGTGACTACATCCTGGAAGCTATGTGTCAGCTATGTAGTCCCTGCAATCCTAGAATAATTTTAACAGGCTGCTATCTGCTGCCACAAAGCTTACAGAAAGCTGCTATTCGCAAATAGCAGTCTCTAAGACATTAGAGTTTGTCCCAAGATAAATAAGATCGAGAGTTAGCAGCTAGCTGCAAAAACAAGACAAAAAGAAAAAGGGCGACCATCGAACTTACAATGACATCAAGTAGCAGCTAAAACAATTTAGATGGCTCAATAACTTCCAAGGAATCAAAGATGCTCTCCCTGCAAGATTAAATTGCTCCATAATTATTTACAAGTGATATCAAGATTCAACACAATAACTTGTCAATGTATTTTCTGCTCACACTGCTAATCTTCATCATATATTGGAGTCTGTTCAACGGCAGGTATAGGTTTTGCAGCCTCCCACAAGTTTCCCTCTGGATAACAAAGCCACCTCAAAATAAAACATTTAGGAAACATGGTTATAGCACAGGTGAGAGACGGAGATAGTTTTATCAGTTATCACCTTTTGTTTGCATCTATCACTTAACCGCCCACGTCTAGATGAGCCTTCCCCTACAGTGGTACTGTTTGCAGCACAGTCTTCAGACCAATCAAGTGGAGAGTGCCATCTAACGAAATCTTCCAGGACACATCGTGGATTTGCTGCCTATCATGGAAAAGGAATTTCTTGTTTAGGAAGTTTAGTCTAACAGCTTTGCATTCTCTGCGATGAAAATCTTTAAACTTGCCTTAAAAGACCCAGTGCATCCTGAGCCAATATAGATTACATACACCTGAGCCGGTGAGGCCTGTACCTAGAATTCTGTCAGTAATCAGGTAATAATTCTTGAACCAGTAAGTTAGGCTAAAGACCTAGTGCTCTACATTTGAAAAAAAATAAAACCTAAATTCGGGCTCCTTTTCATTACCAAATAATTAATTTGAACAATTAGTTTCACATTAGTAACTCTAGTTTTAAATTATTAGGCCCATCACATTATATAAACAAAGCCCATAAATGCAACCTAAGAATAAACATAATTGATGCCAAGAGCAGTATCAACATAATTGATGGAGAGCTGAATCAAGAGTTTTTAAAATGTTAATTTCTAAAAATGATAAGAGCAGTATCCTCAATGTTTTATTTACTATCCTGGCTATATGTTCTAGCAAACATATTGGTTCTACTTATACTAATAGTTTGCAGATAAGAAGTTTATACATATCTACATATAGCAATCATACAGTTAGAAAATGTAGTGCTCCCATTCCTCACCAACATGAGCACGACCTTGATATCTTTTCTTGAAGTCCTTGCTCTTCTCCCTGTACTTCTTCTCTTCCTTCTCCTTGTTCTTGAGCTTTGGGCAATCGACAATGTAGTGGCCCAACTCCTTGCACTCATAGCATCTTCTATGGTTTGGCTTTTTCTTGTCATAGCCATCCTTCTTATGAAATTTCTTCTTCATGAACTTCTTGAAAATCCTCATGACAAGCGTCATCTCTTCATCGGTTGATCCCTCATCACTTGAATCTTCTTTGGTTGACTTGAGGGCCTTGGACCTTGATTCAACCGGAATGCTTGGAGTTGCATTGAGTGCAATACTCTTGGTCACTTTGTGGCTAAGTGATTTTGCCACATCCCTCTCAACTAGTTCTTAATGGAGAATTTCACTAAGAAGTTGATTTGGTGTCTTGGTCTTAAATTTTGAATCTCTTCTAATCATTGTTGCAAGAGTAGGATTTCTTGGGGTGAATGCTCTGAGCAACTTCTTTGTGACCTTGTGGTCATCCCATTCGGTGTTTCCAAGAGCGGCAATGTCCGAAACAAGAACCATGAGCCTCTCATACATTTGAGTCACGGTCTCATCGTCATTCATGACGAAGTGCTCAAGTTCTCCTTGCAACAAATCCATCTTACCTTCACGGACTTCTTCGCAAATCTCATGAGCTTCCCTCAATGTATCCCAAATCTTCTTCGCAATCTCGACATTGCAGACTTTGTTGAATTCTTGGATACAAAGTGAACCGGTGATAGCTCTTACGGCTTGCGCATTGTGAAAGTAGTCTTGTGCTTGTTCGGCCGTAGGCACACCATTGACAGATGGAATCACACCTACACACACAACCTCCCATATCAAAGGGTGAAGCCCGTAGAGGTGCATTTTCACTTGGAATAGTCCATCCCATCAAAGTATGGAGCACGTCCCAAGTGGATATATTGAAATTGAGAAGAGGAATATTGTTGTTGCTCGTAGTTGTAAGGACTTGACGCATGCCGAAGAAAGGGTGCTTCTTCTTCTCATCCTTGATTCTCTTCTTCATCAACTTCCTTGCCTTCTTCTCAATCTTGGCCTTCATCTTTTCTTTTCTTCTTCTCCTTGCTTCCGACATCTCACCTTCATCCTCATCACTTAAGCTTGATTCATCGCTTGATGCCGCATCATGGATGGAGGGAGGCTGGCTTCCGAAGAAGGGGTTGTAGGAGCTACCGGGAGCTGCTACATTTATGACCGGTGCAATGGGCGCCACATCTTGCGCAGCAACTTCGGTGGCTTCGGCACCGTCCCCGCTTTGAGACATCGAAATCCCTTAGCGGTTAAACCTTAATCAAGAGATTAGGCTCTGATACAAATTCAAAGGATCTTGGTGATGCCTAGAGGGGGGGGTGAATAGGCGAACCTGAAAAACCTTAAAATTCTTCACAGCGGATTAGTCTGTCGGAACAGCCGACCCTATGAAGGAAGTTCCGACAAGGATAATAATTTGAACGAATTCAAAAGTTTTCAGAGAAAACTAGAATTGTGTTTAAACTTAAAGTTCACAAATGTGTCCTAAAGCAACCTACAAGTGATCTTATACAAAGAAACACTACACAAACGTAGATCGGGACGAAACATGCACAAAGGTCAACTAAAACAAGATATGAATATGAATATGAAGAACAAGTGACACACGATTTGTTCCCGAAGTTCACTCCCACAAAGGAAGTTACGTCTCCGTTGAGGAGCTCACAAAGAGTCGGGTTGCGCTATAACCCTTTTCCTCACCAATCAATCACTTAGGAGGATTGAGTACTTACTAGCTCTTGTCCACAAAGGACGGGGTGATACAAACTTCCCGGGGCGCTCACACACGAGAGGGTGCTCCACGGACGACGCCGAACCGTCTAGAAGCAAGCTCCGAGAGTAACAAACGCGAATAGGATGAATGGAGATGCTCTTAGTACACTTGAGATGGTGATGGCTGCTCACACAAGTCAAAGCTCAAGCTCACACTCAAATCTTGCTCTCATCCAAGCCCTAGCTCGGATCAACTCAAGGATTAGCTCTTGGAGGGAGTGGAGAGAGGTTTTGGAAGCTCAAGATTGTGTTCAAGTTGGGAGAAGCAGCAGTAAATGAATGGGGGCTGAGGGGGTATAAATACCCAAGTCCCAAATGCTAGCCGTTACTGGGCGTTTTATGCATTTATCGGAACTTTCGACCAGTTAGATAGAAAATTGCCCGAGAGCCCTTTGCCGGAACTAACACAGGAGTTCCGAGGGGGGGGGGGGTCGGAACTTCCGACCCCACGTCGGAACATCCGACGCTGTCATTATCTGCAGGCCGAGAGCATTTTTACGGAAATAACTGGGAACTTCCGAGGGAGGTCGGAACTTCCGACCTCATGTCGGAACTTCCGACCCCTACAAATTTTGCAGGGAGAAAACTGTGGAGTGTGTGTGACTCGAATGTTTTTTTTGTTAGAACTTCTAAGCATTCTAGCATCTCCACACTATCTTTCCGCGTCCCTCTTAATAGTACGGTGATCCTATACTCAAATTCAAAATAGAAAATTATAACAGATCCTCTTTGAAGCTCATCCACCTCTCTTTAGCAAATATGGCGTCATTAATTGCTCTTTTTCATTTCTATGATTTTAGATCCTGCTCATAGCTTCATAAACACGTTAGTTCCTTAATTGTGCGTGTCATTATCATCAAAACCCACTTAGGGGCCAAATGCACTTACATTCCTATCTTGGGCTTCGATGACGCGGGCTTCAATCCTTCACATGGCTTCCAAGTCTCGTGGGGGATTCCCAAATCATGGAGATTGACTTCGAACTCACCCTCCGCTACATGTTCGACGGAGATGTCTACGTTGTTGGAGTTTCTGTTTTGTTGTGGTATGATAGCGTTTTCTAGAGACATCGGAACATCCATTGAAGTGTCTCCATTTCCCTTCTTCTTCGCTGCCTTGTGGTGTGTTGGAATGATACGCAAGTGTGCTCCAAAAACTGTTGGTGGAGAGTGTCTCCAGGAATTGCCAGACTCCACAACAGCCTCGGTAGTGCGGTGAAGAACTCAAGATCTGACAAATTACCTTCAGACAGGAGTCTAGAATTGTATTAACTATGCATTCAATGTCCCATCCACGACAGTTACACGGTATTTATAGGGTTAGGTACAACCACCACTCGACAAATTACACTAGAGCTCTTCCTCAATAGCTATATTCCTGGAATATCCTAGGGCCACACGGCCCTTGCGCTTCTACGCCTTGCTTTAAGCTCAGCAGCCCCCGAACACGACTAGGTCTTCGGGGAGGGGCTTCGCTCTCAGGCCTTCGTCCAACGCCTGTTCTGCCTTGGTCTGCGAGCGCAGGCCTCCACTTGTCTCCTCCGCCTCACGTGTCTTTGTCCCACGATCGAAGCCCCGGTCTTCGACATTCTTCGGCCGCTGTCTCTGATCTTCTGGCTGTTGGCCCGAAGGTCCCTTCAGTCCTTCGGTCGGATGATCCTTCGGGCCGTTGGGCCGAAGGTGGCGTCTCTTCAGTTCTTGTGTTGGACGATCCTTCGGGCCGTTGGGCCAAAGGTGGCATCCCAACACTCTTTTAATACTTATTGCTTTTTAAATTCTTAATTTGCATGCATGTGGGAACATCATGTCGTTGTCCTTTTTGCATGCAAGCTGCGTTGATTTGCGGAATCACCAAAGCAGTCCATATCAGCAACAGTTCTAAATATAGCCCTTAACACCGGCACCTGCAGTCCATCCGCTTCAGGTGATGATCAAGCGATATATAACCACGATCCAGCAGCTCGGCCATTGATGGAGCCATGCCGAGCGAGACAACAAGCAAATGGGGGCAATGATGGTTGCCAAGAGAACGTATCCAGTGCTCCAGGTCATTCAAGTGCTCCCGTGCCCCCTTGTGACGTTAGTCGTTGGATGATGAATTAGGGGACCAAAAAAAACATTTTGCAGCCACATCCATTGGTACTTTTTCATTATCCTCCTCAGCTTTTGTTCCCCAGAACAAATTAGTCCTCGTCCTTCCTCAGCTAGTCAGCTTCCTACTGCAACCTGTTAGATTCATAAACTCTCAGTTTCTGTACAAGATCGTGACTAGCCATACAAATCGGGTATGGGGAACATATTCTGAGTAGTAAACAAGTGTTCATCCCTAATCTACAAGAGAGAGAAAGACAGAGGGAGAGAAAGGTGTAGGAGGCGCAGACCGTCGGAGGTGGTGGATCCGGTCGTCGTGATGGCGGAGAGAGACCGCTGGCGGAGCTTCCCGTCAAGCAGAGGACGTCGTGGTGGCAGTGGCGGAGCTTCCCGTCGGCCACGCGCTTCCCCAGATCGGATCGGGACGTGGGAGAGGGAAGTGGCGGTCATCTTGGGTGTCTGTGCCCCGACCCCTCTCCCGTTCTTTATAGCACGGGCGACGGGGGCCCACCAGCCATATGGGCTGGACACCCCCGATCAGGGTGTGATCAAGAGGCACGGCCCGATCTTTGGATTTGGCCCTGGAGATCAACTCCAACATTCTCCCCCTTGATCTCTCATTGTTCTTATTTTTGTTCTGTATCTGAGTTGGTCCATCTCATTGCAGATCAGTGTATAGGGCGTGCCTCGTCATGAAAGTTATTACCATCAGATTAACAGCCACAATCACCTTTCCGGTCTGAAATAGAGTCTTATTCTAGGGCCTTCTTTGTCCAGGAATTATAGGCTTTCCCTTAAACCCATGCCAGCTAAGTGTTCTCTGAACACTTTGGGTGGTAGGCCTTTTGTAAACGGATCCGCTAACATCTTGCTTGTTCTGACATGTTCTAGACAAATCGTTTGATCCTGGACCTGCTCCATAACAACATAAAACTTAATGTCGATGTGTTTGGCAGCACCACTCGACTTGTTGTTATGAGCACAAAATACTGCAGACTCGTTGCCGCAGTATAATTTCAGTGGTTTTTCTACGCTGTCGACCACTTTCTATTCGGGAACTAATTTCTTAAGCCATGTGACCTGCCCTGAGGCCTCATAACATGCTACGAATTCAGCATACATCGTGGATGATGCTGTGACTGACTGCTTGGAGCTTTTCCACGATATCGCTCCCTTTTGCAAGAGTGAAGATAGGACGTGGATTTTCTATCATCCGCACCTCCTGCAAAGTCTGATTCTGAATATCCTTCTATTTCTAAAGATTCTGATTTTCTATATGTCAGCATGAGGCCTGTTGTACCCTAAACATAGCGTAAAGCTTTCTTTACCATTTTTCAGTGCTCTATGTCTGGATCACTCTTTTATCTGCCAAGTATCCCGATAACAAAACTCAAGTCTGGGCGTGTGCACACTTGCGCATACTGTAAGCTTCCGACAACTGAAGCATAAGGCACTGTCTTCATTTGTTCGAGCTCGTACTTGTTCTTGAGACACTGATGTTTTCCGAAACTGTCACCCTTGACTATTGGAGCAGGTGTGGGTTTACTCTTATGCATACCATATTTCTTTAATATCTTTTCTAGGTATGCTTTCTGTGATAATGCCAACACCCCATTTCTTCTGTCTCGATGAATCTCAATTCCTAAAACGAATGAAGGTTCACCGAGATCTTTCATATCAAACTTCGAGGAAAAGAATTTCTTTGTCTCTTGTAGTAGATCGACATCACTGCTAGCTAGCAGAATGTCATCCATATACAGGACGAGGAAAATGAATTTCCCATTCTTGAACTTTGCATAAATGCAATTGTCCTCTTTATTTTCTTCAAATCCAAACTTTCTTATTGTTTCATCAAATTTCAAATACCACTGCCTTGAGGCTTGCATCAAGCCATAAACCGATTTCTTTAGGCGGCATCCTAAGTTTTCTTTGCCTTCCACGACAAAATCTTTCAGTTGTGCCATGTAGACATTTTCATATAAATCCCCGTTCAGGAATGCCGTCTTCACATCCATCTAATGTAATTCTAGATCATGATGTGCCACTAAGGCCATGATTATTCTGAAAGAATCTTTACATGAGACCGAGAAAAAAGTCTCATTATGATTTATCCCTTCTCCTTGCGTAAAGCCTTTCGCCATAAATTGTGGTTTAAATCTTTCTATGTTCTCTTTGGAGTCACATTTCGTCTTGTAGACCCATTTGCAGCTTACTGTTTTGACTCCTTTAGGAATTTCTTCTAAGTCCCAAACTTCATTGGCACTCATAGATTTCATTTCATCTTCCATGGCTGTAGTCCATTTGGATGAATTCATGCTTCTCATGGCTTCTTCAAAAGAGGTGGGATCATCCTCCATTTGAATTTCTTCGCTATTATAGATTTAATAGTCATCAGAAATAGCTGGTTTTCTAATTCTTTGTGGCCTACTCGGGTCCACTGCAACTGATATTTCTTGCACAGGAGGCTGTTGTTGCTCCTTTTCATCTATGGCAACGGGTTCTATTTGATCCTGAAGAACAGGGTCCTCATTTACATTTGTTGCCACGTCAGGAGAACTAACAACAGGCGTCGACTCTGCAGTTTCCTGCTCTATTGGTGCCGCAACCACAAGCAACGAGAAATAAGGCTCTTGAGTCATCGGAGTGGGAACGAATACCCACTTCTCTTCAAGATCAATTTTTCTGGCTACCATGCTCCCCCTGATCATCTGATTTTCTAAGAAGGTAGCATGTCTTGTTTCTATAAACTTCATGTGTCTGTCGGGATAGTAGAAACGATATCCCTTAGACTTTTCTGGATGGCCAATAAAATGGCAACTGACTGTCTTGGGATCTAGTTTCCCAATGTTTGGATTAAATACCTTAGCCTCAGCTGGACAGCCTCACACACGAAAGTGATTAAGCGAGGGTTCTCTTCCTGCCCATAATTCATACGGTGTTTTCAGCACCGACTTACTTGGCACACGATTAACAATGTAGATAGCGGTTTTTAACACCTCCATCCACAAGTTAATCGGTAGTGTGGAGTAGCTCATCATACTTCTAATCATATCCATGAGGGTACGATTTTTCTTTCTGCTACTCCATTCTGCTGAGGCTCGCTCGGTGTAGAATACTGGGCAACTATACCATTTTCCATAAGGAACCTCGCAAAAAGGTTCAGGAACTTGGTCATATGGGGTGTGCCGACCGTAGTACTCCGCCCCACGGTCGGATCTTACTATCTTGATCTTTAAATCATGTTGATTTTCTATTTCTGCTTTAAATATCTCGAATTTGTCCAATGCTTCCAATCGTTCTTTTGTTTCTTAGCAAATTTTCTTTAATGCAATCAATACATTGTTCTAATTCTGAAAATTCCAATGGCGGAAGAATTGATGCTTTCACTAAGCACTCTATTCTCCCCCTCGAAATATGGACTAAACGATAGTGCCATAATTTCGACGAGATTGCATCAATTCGATTGCATTTCTTTGTAACATTCTCTTATGAGGAAGAATTCTTATTCTTAGAACTTGCAACATTGACATTCTCTGATAATGAAAATAAGTATATCTTGTCTTGTCGGAAGGCAAGACCAACACATTCTTTATTAAACTGTATTTCACACTTACCATCACCAAAACAACTTTTCATATTCCTTCTAATTTGTACTAGGTGGGAAAAGTTTCTTATTATTTTGATAGTTCTTGTTTTTCTGCTGAACATAGAAGACAAGCTCACCTCCATTGGCGGCCTTTGAGTCTATCCACTTTTGATTGCACATGGTGAACAGTTTCTCAACGTTCCTATTTTCTGGCTGAGTGTTATAATTGACATGAAAAGTTGAAAAGTCTTTGGGAATAGACTTGAACACCAGCTGAATAACAAAGGCATCTGGAAGAGACATGTTCATTGTCTTAAGCTTGTTTGCCATGTGGCTCATTTCTAGAATATATTCTCTTATTCCACCGCCAGCATATTTCTTGGTCATAAGCTGCTCAGACAAAGTGGCAGCATAAGCCTAGGAAGAGTCGGTGAACTGACTCTTCACTATTGCTAGATACTCTGTAGCGGTGGCACAATCTGGGATTTCCATTCTTATTCCATCTGAAATGGAACCTCTGATAATCATTAGGCACTTGCGGTTTGAAATATACCAACGTGCCTGCTGAATATCCCATTTTTCAAGCAATGTCATGGTCTTTCTCTCGAATGGCCCATGCATCATCTGCTTCGTTCTGAGCCTTTACTGGGTTTTCTGGTTCTTCTGGTGCTGGCATTATGATGGCTGAATCTATATTAGCCATCGTCAGAGCAATTCGTAACTTCTGAAAATCATTTCCCATAGTTCTGGCCATTTAATTCTGGAATGGCGTTCACATATGACATAGCATTGGATCACAAAATTCAGGAATTTGAGTACAAATTCAAGATAACAATAATGGCATGTTTAAATTTAACTTTGGTCAAAATTCAAACATACAATATTCTGTGCATCAAATCTAAAACACCTTTGGGCAGAGATAGAAAAAATGCATAAAATTTCTGGACTAAATTATAATATTGTAACATCAACTTTGGTAAGAAATTATAATATCATAATTCACAAAATTCTATGTTCAAGGCAAAAAATTCTATATTCAAAATTCAAATTCACAATATTCTGTGCATTAAGTCTAAATCACCTTTGGGCAGAGATAGAGAAAATACATAAAATTTCTGTACACAATTATAATATTGCAATATCAACTTTGGTCAGAAATTACAATATCATAATTTACAAAATTTCTGAATTAAAAAAAATGAAATTCTATATGCCTCTATATTAATTATCCTGTTGGTTCAAATTAACATAGAGACAAAATAATTCTTTGCAGCGGAAACATCTAAAATTCTTAATATTCAGAAGCATATTTCGTAATTTTCTGCTCTATAAATAATACACATTGGTACATTTATTTACAGAGTTTAAATTCTAATGAAATTCATCAAAGAATTCATATTCAAAAGGCTTCTGAAAATAAAAGAAAAAATGTTTCTTGTACTGTTCATTGGGCCCGCAGCCACTTTTGGCCCAAAACCTTAGCTGCGCGGCCTCTTCCCCGCGCCCAGGCCACAACCTGGGCCTGGGCCGGGAATCTGGCCACCCGCCGGCTCCCTCTTGGGCCGGTTGTGGCCCGCTTGGCCGGCGACCGCGCCCTGGCCGTCGAATCGAATCCGACGGCTGGGAGCCGCCCTCGGCGGAGCAAAACCCGGAGCCGACCGGCGATCCAGGAAACCCTAGCCATTATTTCTCCTCCCCCGTCTTTCTCGCCGCAGTTAACGGCGGCGCCGCCGGTGGTGGCCGGTGCCGGGGAGAGGCTGCGCCGACACGGCCTAACGCCGCCGAGCCGCCCTTCTTTCTTTTCTTCCCACGTCCTTCCCCTTTTTCCGGATCTGGGCCGACGGCTCTCGGAGCGACGGTGACGCCGGCGGCAGCCGGCGCCAGGGAAGGCGGCGGCGCTGCCGCGGCTGCCTCGCCGGCGCGCGCGCGGCCGTCGAGGTGGCCGCGGGCGGCACCCCTGTTCTGCAGAGCGCCCCCTCCCGCATGCGCAATGGCGAGCGGCGGCCGCCTGTTCTGCACCGCACGCCGGCGAGCGGCGGCGGCCGAGAGAGGTAAGTTCCCGCGGTGTTCTCTGTTCTTGGTTCTGCGGTTGATCTAGGGTTAGGGATCTTGAATTTTCTTTTCTTTTCGAGGTCGATTTCGCCTCTGATTCTTCGATTCGTGATCAATTCTGGATTTCTTTCTTAGATTCTTCCCCAAAACTACCCGATCTATGCACTAGATCGTCTGATACCAATGTTAGATTCATAAACTCTCAGTTTCTGTACAAGATCGTGACTAGCCATACAAATCGGGTATGGGGAACATATTCTGAGTAGTAAACAAGTGTTCATCCCTAATCTACAAGAGAGAGAAAGACAGAGGGAGAGATAGGTGTAGGAGGCGCAGACTGTCGGAGGTGGTGGATCCGGTCGTCATGATGGCGGAGAGAGACCGCTGGCGGAGCTTCCCGTCAAGCAGTGGACGTCGTGGTGGCAGTGGCGGAGCTTCCCGTCGGCCACGCGCTTCCCCAGATCGGATCGGGACGTGGGAGAGGGAAGTGGCGGTCATCTTGGGTGTCTGTGCCCCGACCCCTCTCCCGTTCTTTATAGCACGGGCGACGGGGGCCCACCAGCCATATGGGCTGGACACCCCCGATCAGGGTGTGATCAAGAGGCACGGCCCGATCTTTGGATCGGGCCTTGGAGATCAACTCCAACACAACCATGGCGCCAGCCGCCGCCGCAGCCATGGTGAATATCACCTCTCGGTGCTCCGTGCCCCCTTGTGACGTTAGTCGTTGGATGATGAATTAGGGGACCAAAAAAAACATTTTGTAGCCACATCCATTGGTACTTTTTCATTATGCTCCTCAGCTTTTGTTCCCCAGAACAAATTAGCCCTCGTCCTTCCTCAGCTAGTCAGCTTCCTACTGCAACCATGGCGCCAGCCGCCGCCGCAGCCATGGTGAATATCACCTCTCGGTGCTCCGTGCCCCCTTGTGACGTTAGTCGTTGGATGATGAATTAGGGGGCCAAAAAAAAACATTTTGCAGCCACATCCATTGGTACTTTTTCATTATGCTCCTCAGCTTTTGTTCCCCAGAACAAATTAGTCCTCGTCCTTCCTCAGCTAGTCAGCTTCCTACTGCCACCATGGCGCCAGCCGCCGCTGCAGCCATGGTGAATATCACCTCTCGGTGCTCCGGCCTCAGGCCGCTCTACATCAACGCTTCTCCCCCAACACCACGTGGGCTCCCATCCGGCCATCCCGGACATACTGTTGGGTTTTGCAGCAGCGGTGGATGCTCAACCTCATACCGCGCGAGGATGCACAGCAAGTTGGTTGTAATTTGAATTATATATTGTTATGTACAGCAAGTCTCTGTACCGAGCAACATCATTGATATTGAACTCCTTTGCGACAAACTTATAGTGACACCTGTTTATTTTGCCATGTCTCTCATTCTGGTATTGAACTCTCAAGCCAACAATTTCTAATAATATTTAGTTTATGCCAAAAAGTGAGAAAGCAACTCTGAGGGTTTAGTTAGGTTTTAGATAGCATACCATGTACCTCTGCAATTGGTTCCTCCAATCCAAATATATATATCAATTCAATAACAGATACAACCAGTTTGCATTCGTCTTGCTTAGCATTCCTTGTCAGGCAAGAGAGGGTCTTTTGTGTTTACATCTCTGCACATGTATGTGTTTTCTTCTTCTTAATATATAAGCAAGCGTTGCCAGATCTACTAAGTGAAGAAGTTCAGATACAAACATGATCTTAACACGGAGGGAGCATGGCATATTTGCTTACTGATTTCTTTATATAGAATGGGAAAAAGAAGTACGACGTGTCAACATAGTAAGTATGTTAGTATCTACTTATTATAATACCTATTTGTTGGAGCAATGGAACAGTGATGAATACATTTATCCAAACTGAATATCTGTTAAATAGCAATTCTGCAAGCAGTGGCGTATCTATCTACTGTTTGAAGTTACGGTGGTTTGTTCCAGGTCCAATGAGACACTTTTTTGAATATCATAAATGTTCGTGAAAGAGAGATGCAATTTCTCCATATTTCTTCGTATTTCAGCAATTCTGCAATGCAATCGTACAATTGCACATATTCACACAACAATTTATAAATCTGATGCAATCCTACATTCCTACATAGCTACCAGTGTGCAACCCACCAAAAAAGTCAAAAATTACTGAATTGGTACCTTTCAATGTTGCCTGCTCCCTGCTGCTGCTCCTCGGCTTGCTGCTGGGCTGATGGCGGTGGGCGCTGGGTTGTTGGCTGCTTCACTCCACTACTCCAGTACGTGAAGCCAATGATCGAGTGCGCCACCGCGCTCTGCGCTGACGAGGCGGCCGACCACTGCCGGATGGACCCCGCTCGGCTGCATTTCCCTCCCGGCCTCCACGCAGGCTCACTCCTCCCTCCCTAGCTCACGTCGTCGACAGCCCGGTTCCAATCACCGAATCGTCGACATCCTCGCGCCCTGGCACGGTGTTGCGTTGGTGCAGCACCAGTACGTGGAGCCGGCAAGTCGAGAACAAATCGATCTGGTTTTCAACTCTATGCTGCTGTTTGATGGGGCTGCCAGTAGATCGGTTGGCGAACAAATGACAAGAACATGAAGAAATATGCTCAGATTGGGGAAGAAGACTGTAACAGAAGTTAGTCTTTTTTCATCAAATTGACCTTTTTCTAAAACTATTTTTAAAAGTAGACAACTGGAAAAACTATTTCCAAATCTGACCCACTCATGACGCGCCAATTGAGTTGGCGCAGAGCATAACTTTAAACACGCCAAAGTCGTTGGCGTTATATTCCCGTCGTTGAATGTCCATGTGGTATGTTGACCCGGTCAAAATCTGACATGGTCCATACCCGCGCCAAATGCATTGGCGCAGTGTCCGCCCTCATAACGGGTCGTTTCCCATTTATTGTGGGCCCGTAGTCCAAAATGACTGTGCCAGGGTCATCGGCGCAGAGGTTGTGAAATCCTAACCCGGTGGTATTTGGCGTGGGTCCTACTTACCCCTTTACCCAACCCATCTTTGGCGGCGGCGGAGGCGACCCGGCGCGAAGCAGTGCTTCTGGCCAGGGCAGGAGCCCGAGGACCCCGGCTGCCTGAGCTGGCGCGTCATGGTGGAGGCCAAGGCCAACAACGCCCGGGGGTGGCGCACGGTGCCCGCGCAGTGCATCGGCTACGTCAAGGGGTACATGACACGGGGCCAGTACCTCAGGGCCCTGGCCGGCGTCATGAGCAGGCGTCAGGCTACGCCGACCAGATCGCCGCCGACGCCGGCGCCGACCCCGACGGCCTCGACGCTTGGGTCTCCAACCTCCCCTACTACGAGACCAAGCAGTTCGGGTACGCCGTACGCGCGGCCGCTGCCTCCCCTGTTCTTGCATCTCGATCGCCACCGATCAGACGATGATGATTCAGAAATGTCTCCTTCCATCCAATCCAGGGCGTACGATCCGTCGGCCTTCAAGGCGTGGGCGAGCAAGGAGGCATGCCCGGGGATACCCCCGGTGCTCGGGCTGTTCATGGCGCTGCTGGACAAGGGCTTCAAGGTCTTCCTCCTCTCCGGGCGGGACGAGGAGACGCTGCCCCCTGCACGGACGGGAACCTGGAAGCAGAGGGCTTCTCCGGGTACGAGAGGCTCATCATGAGGTACGAGCACGACGCAGCCACTGTAAGCTTTGGCACCTGTAGTGCGGTCCTGATGTGGACGGCTGAGCATTCAGATTCTCCGCCAAATAGGAAAAGGCTGGACGGTGCTCCTTTTGCCGTCAAGAACGTCATCCGGATTATTTATGGAAAAATCGCACCCACAATTTGCTCATCTTAAATGGCATGACCCATGTCGGCGGCGTGCAGGACCCCGGAGTATCGAGGGCAGAGCTCGTCGGTGTTCAAGTCGGCGATGAGGAAGCAGCTCGTGGACGAAGGCTACAGGATCCGCGGGAACGTCGGGGACCAGTGGAGCGACCTGCAGGGCGACTGCGCCGGCGACCGCGTGTTCGAGATACCCAATCCCATGTACTTCGTCCCCTGAGGCGATTTTTTTTTCCAGCCTTGACCTGCCTGACTGAATTCATCAGGAATTCAGGATAAAAAAACTATGTAGTGGAACAAAACGTTGTGTAAACGGATGGCTAATGTGGAAAAAGCACAGGCCGTAAAGCAGATATAATCGACGATGACGAAGAACAAGATCACTTCTCCTTTTACTCCAACAACATTAACGCCAAAACATTTGGCGCGGAACTACAGCCACGCCAAACACCACGGGGTTTAGGGTTTCACAATGTCCGCGCCAATAACCCTGGCGCGGTTAGTATGGACTCCGAGCCCACAACAAATGGGAAAGTGAGCCGTTATGGGGGCGGACATCCGCGCCACTACATTTGGCGTGGTAGGGACCACGTCAGATTTTGACCTGGTCAAAATGTCAGGTGGACATTCAACGACGGGAATAAAACGCCAACGACCTTGGCGTGTTATAAGTTAAGTTCCACGCCAACTCAATTGGCGCGGGATGGGTGTGTCAGATTTGAAAATAGTTTTCCGAGCGGTCTATTTTTGAAAATAGAACTAAGAAAAAAAGGTCAATTTGGCGAAAAAAGACCAGAAGTTATGTCTAAAATGCAATCCATACTTTCTTGAGGGGGCTGGGTACATAATAGCCATTATCACTTGTTGTTCCTCCTTCATATTGTCCATCCCTCCCCCATCCGTCGGTTCCAAAACGCACGGAGCCTATGAGAGGCTGGGAGCATAGGGTACGTTCTCTGGTGGCCAAGACCGTGAGCAGCGAGGCTCAGAGATTTGAAATGGGAGTGATAGCCATGGCCAGAAATAAAGGTGCTAGATAAGACAAGGGGAAAGAACCAAAAAAAAGAAAAAAAAAGTATCACGCGTTATAGTCCATGGCCAAAAAATGACGAGTGGATGCCGCTCCATGGTAGTATAACGTTGGATGTACTCTTTCTGTTCTAAATTATAGAACATTTTAACTTTTCTAAATAACTAGACATATAACCCGCGCATTTGCGCAGCTAGTACTGAAAATTCAAAAATATGCATGTCATTGTACCTTTACTTAAAGATTATACTATTTTTTTTACCATACATCACCCTGTTTATTATTGTAAATTATGTCTTGGTTTAAAAAATAATCTACCTATAATAAAATTTTGATTTGTTGAGCTTTAATAATAGAATGCATATAATCATTCTTATTTTGGTTTTATTTTGATTGATTGTTGTTAGCTTTAGTTTTTATTAATAGTATATGTTTATAATTGATACATAACTAAATTGTATTTTATATTTATTTTCCTATAATGCCATTGGTGGGTGATTTTTAACTACGCACAAGGGGTATTTTAGCCTAATTTTTATTATAATGGCAGTGGTGGGTAATTTTTATTTTTTTATTTTTCTCCGATTAACGTGGGAATTTCTAGGCCTTGAGAGCGAACGTGGAGGCTCCGTTTGTTGGCCAAATAATAAGATAATAGCTTTTTCTATTGATTTAGACATAACGTATGTATCTAGAAAGCCAAGATGATGAATAATTGTGAACCAAGAGAGTATTTACATTTGAAATGTAAATTACATGGCTTGGCTATTAACAAGCTTAGTCCATTCTCGCAGAAGGATTTTTCTCGCAGTTTTTTAAAGTGCCACGTCATCTTTAAAAAAATTTGGTTTGATGGATGAAACAAGACCCTCAATGCACACAGTTTTATTTCATGATTTCGTAGGTTGGGCATAACATTTAACTGTGAGGTATGGCATTGGATGGATTCATATGGAATAAAACTCCTTAACTTTGAATGCAAGTTTCAATAACTTTCTTAGTCCTAGAAATAGTTTTTGTGCATACCCAATATTAAAAAATTTATCTCTCTTCGTAATTACTTACCATGTCATCATAGATGCTGGTGCATTAACCTATTATTATGGTGTATGTGTCGGGTACCATGATTAGGGGCACCCTAACCAGGGGACTAAATCGCCCTTAAAACGCAAAACACGGCCCACGAAGGCATACAACCTCTTTCCAAATCCGGAGGAAAGGAAGGGACTCAAAGAAGCCCAATCCACGGCTCATGTACACAGTGCGGCCCCTCCGAGCCCCCTCGAACCCGCGGGGCAATCTCTGCCTCGCTCGAGAGCCTCCCGCCGGGACCCTCGACAAGCGCCTCACGTTTCCGCTTCGCTCGAGGGTAATGAGCCTACCCTTGAGAGAGCGTACTGACTCCGCCTCGCTCGAGGGTAGGGAGCCTACCCTCGGGGGAGCGGATCGTCTCCGCCTCGCTCGAGGCCACCCCTCGATGGAAAGGACAAGCGGCCCTTCCACTCACCCGCCCGCCATACGGAGGCATTAAATGCCAACCACTCTGCCGCAGCTCCCGGATCAGACGGCGTCAGGCCTCCACTCCGCACAGTAGCTGTGACCAGGGTCTTATACGCCAACTCCGGTCACTGCTCAGGCCATCCCTGGCGCTGTGGCGACACTGTGGGAAGCTGCAACGCTGTGCGAGACGTGCTCGGCACTGCTCCAACTATTGTGCTACCAAATCCCCGTACTTCCCTTGTACTTTCCCCTCCACGGAACCCTCGAACGGCATGGGCACGGCCCTCGAAAGCGGCCCCGACCTTGACCAGGGTAGGACCCCCGCCTGCAGGACCCTCGGAGCGCCGCCCCGTCGAACGCGGGACGGTACTCTCCACAGGGACCACCACGCCACCTGCTGGAGCTGCTAGGACGCCGGCGCGATCTCCGCAGGGCCAAAGACGATGCCCAGGATGACTGCCACGCCAGGCGCCATACCCCACAGTGTACTTTCTACAGTGCTCGACCACTGCACCCCCACGATTCGGGGAAAAGACGACGACTTCTCCTCCCTCCTGTAAATGTACACCGCCCCTCCTTGTGTCTATAAAAAGGGGAGGTGGTCACTATCCTCTCCAAGGGGGATCGGGGGTATTCTACGCACTCAGCACAACTCACAAGAGCACACACGCTCTTCTGAGCCCCGATATTGGCACTCGCCTCAATCAACTCCTCCACTAGCAGAGACCTGGGAACTTTCCTCTCTCTCTCGCCTCGCTTATACCCACTACTACAGGCACCTTGGTGCAAGACAGTACAGTGCACTGGCACACCCCTTTGCTGGACGTACGGCCCCGCGGCCGAAACCAGGATAAACCCGTGAGTTACTGTGTCGCCTCTTGCATCAACATCTGGGACTAGGGATACACATCATCATCACTAGTTGGTGCCAGGCCATCAGGTCAGGACACCGACTGTTGGCGCGCCAAGTAGGGGCCGTTGCGTGATATTTCTCTTTTGTTCCCATTTGATCTCCAGGGATGGCGAGCAGATCCAACCCATTTCCCATGGGCGCCTTGGATCCGCTCCCAGCGGGATACGAGATTTGGTTCGGGAGTCTTGAGTTCGGGGCAACCGACAACGGTTACCTCATGGAGCTCCTCTCGCCCAGATGCAACCCCGACACTCCGACTTCACCAGCCCGGCGCAACAGGCGCTCGGGCCAGCGCTCGCGACAAGCGCGCATGGAGTGGCGCAGGGCAGCACGCCTCAACTCCCCCACGTGGATTGAGGTTGGCATGTCGCAGCTCAGCGTCGCGGCCGACGGAGCCACCACTTCGTCATCACGTGCTCCGGCGCCATCTGCGCCGGCACCAACATCGACTGCCGCCCCAGTGCCTCCCAGGGAGGGCGCGACTGCGCCGTCGCCCTTCCCCTTCGGGATGCGCAACGCTGCCACCTACGCCTCTTCATCTAGTATCAACTTCACCGAGTACGAGGATCTGCCGGGTCATCACCTCCTCTCGATCCACAACCTCATCGCGTCATCTCCTGACGACTCCTACCCCGAGATGGCGGGCTCGATCGCCGACGACATCAACTTCTTCATGGACAACTTCACGGCCGAGGAGGCCGAGGACTACTCCGGGGTCCGTGACCTCGACGTTTTCCGCTCGTTCTAGCTCGCGGCGGCGTATTGCCTCACCTGCTCCGAGGACTCCAGCGAGGGGGATTACGATCCCACTCGGACGTGCTTCATGGTCGAGCTCGCGGACGAGCAAATCGATGATGGTCTGGGCAATGACGGGAACGGTGGGGCAGACGCGCAGGCAAACCAAGCGGTGGTGCTTGCCGTGACCCCTTCTTCTTCTTCAAGCTCGGCGGCGCGGCAGGCACAGCTGGCGCAACTTAAGGAATTTCAAGCCAAGCTCGACGAGTAGCGCCAGTAGACACAGGACCTGCGCACCGCACTCGAGCAGCAGCGCACCGCGCGTGGCGCACATGCCCAGGCGGCGGGGCGCGTCGCCCGGGAGCGGATCCTAGCCGACGACAACATCAACAAACCACCGGAACTGAAAACGGCCGGCGAGCCATCGATGACATCGGGTCGCAACCTGCGCCGTGAGGAACAGGTGCTCATCGAGCAGGCTGCGGTGCAGCAGGCTGAGAGCTCCGCGTCTCGAATGCGTTCAGCGGCACCGGCAAAGTCCGGTAGGCCTGCACAGCAGGACCGCGAGGCTTCGGTGCACACTCCACCAGGAGGGAAGGGAAAGGCAGCCGCAGCGGACAGTGCGAAAGCACCCTCGGTGCATGACCGTATCGGAAGGTCTCCCGCAAGGGAGTGACTCCATTATACGCGCGGACACGCCGGCGACGGCGATGCCCGTAACATCATCAATGGCAGCAAGTGTGTTCAGAGGTGGTCGCTTCAACCCCGAGCACGACAAGGGCGAGTCACTTGAGCCTCCGGGCACCTGTGTGTTCAGCCGGGAGATTCGTACCGCTCCCTTTCTCCCTCGCTTTCGACAGCCCACCACCCTCGTCAAGTACTCGGGAGAGACCGATCCCGCGGTCTGGCTCAACGACTACCGCCTGGCATGCCAGCTGGGCTGTGCGACGGACGACGCGGTCATCATCCGCAGCCTCCCCCTTCACCTCACCAATGCCACACGAACATGGCTCGAGCACTTGCCCACGGACCAGATCCACGACTGGGCCGACCTAGTCAAGATCTTCGTGGGCAACTTCTACGGCACTTACGTGCGCCCTGAGAACTCCTGGGACCTCAAAGGGTGTCGACAGAAGCAAAATGAGTCCCTGCGCGACTACGTGCGGCGCTTCTCCAAGCAATGCACCGAGCTCCCCAGCGTCACCCACGTCGAGGTCATCAACGCCTTCCTCGAAGGCACGACGTGCAAGAACTTGGTGCACGAGCTTGCGCGAAGCCGTTCCGCCAGTACCAACAAGCTGTTCGATGCTGCCACCAACTACGCCACCAGCGAGGAGGCAGTTGGTGCCATCTTTGACGGCAAGGCGAACAAGCGCAAGGAAGATGCGCCCGCAGAGGGCAGCAGCGCCAAAACCAATGCCCCCACCAAGAAGCAAAAGCAGGGGAAGAAAGGAAAGAAGCTAGCCCCACCGAACCAGCGTGGATCGGGACAGGCGGAGGACTCCGACGAGGCCTTCGTCGCTGCCCCGGACCACAAACAACCTCGAGGCCCCCTTGAGGCGGTGGTGGCCTGTTCGACGACATGCTCAAGAAGCCTCGCCCTTACCAGAAGGGCTCGGTCAACCACACCCTCGAGCAATGTGAGATGCTCCGGAAGTACTACAACTGCGTCGCGAATCGCGACGAGGACAAGAAGAAGGATGCTGGCGACAAAGATGGAGACGACGAGTTCCCCCCCCGATGGAGAACGCCTTCTTCATCTTTTGAGGGCCGATAACGAACATGACCTCTCGGCAGCGCAAGCGTGAGCGTCGGGAAGTCTTTTCCATCACCAAGGCCACGCCATCCTACCTCGACTGGTCGGAGGACACCATTTCCTTCGGCCGCAAGGACCACCCCGACTACGTCCCACAGCCGGGACGCTATCCACTTATTGTCGAACCCATCATCGGCAATACCCGCTTCTCCAAGGTGCTCATGGACGGAGGCAGCAACCTCAACATCATGTACGCCCACACTTTGGAGCTCATGGGGATTGGACTGGACAAGCTCCGCCCCAGCAAGTCGCCGTTCCACGGGGTGGCGCCGGGGAAGCGAGTCCAACCCCTCGGCCAGATCGACCTACCCGTCTGCTTCGGCACGGCAGCCAACTTCCGCAAGGAAGTGCTCACCTTTGAGGTGGTAGGGTTCCGGGGAGCCTACCACGCCATCCTTGGCCGTCCCTGCTTTTCCAAGTTCATGGCCATCCCCAACTACACCTACCTCAAGCTGAAGATGCTGGGCCCGAAGGGTGTCATCACCATCGGCTCCTCGTTCGAGCACGCCTACGAGTGCAACGTCGAGTGCATCGAGCACGCTGAGGCTCTGGCGCTCGACAAGGTCCTCGCCGCGCAGCTGCAAGGAATGGCCGAGGAGGCCATGGATTCCAAGCAGCGGCACGCGGGCACCTTCGAGACTGCCGAGGGCACCAAGGACGTCCCACTCAACCTGAAGACCCTCGATGGCAAGACGCTGAAGATCAGCGCCATGCTCAGCAGCAAATAGGAAGTGGTGCTCGTCGACTTTCTCTGCGCCAACGCTGACATCTTCGCGTGGAGCCCCTCGGACATGCCTGGCATCCCGAGGGAGGTCGCCGAGCACTCCCTTGATATCCTGCCGAACTCCAAGCCGGTCAAGCAACGCCTGCGGCTCTTCGACGAGCTCAAGCAACGGGCGATCGGCGAGGAGGTGCACAAGCTCCTGGAAGCCAGATTCATCAAGGAGGTATTCCATCACGAGTGGCTAGCTAATACTGTATTAGTTAAGAAAAAGAGTGGGAAATGAAGGATGTGTGTAGACTACACTAGTTTAAATAAAGTATGTCCTAAAGTTCCCTTTCCTTTACCACGTATTGATCAAATCGTTGATTCAACTGCGGGATGCGAACTTTTGTCCTTTCTTGATGCATATTCCGGTTATCATCAAATCAAAATGAAAGAGTCCGACCAGCTCGCGACTTCTTTTATTGCCTCTTTTGGCATGTACTGCTACGTCACGATGCCCTTTGGCCTTAGAAATGCTGGAGCTACGTACCAACGGTGCATGCTCCACATGTTTAGAGATCATATAGGGTGGACCGTAGAGGCATATGTCGATGACATCGTGTAAAATCCAGGAAGGCGGACGACCTGGTAGCCGATCACAGGATCACGTTTGATTGCCTTAGGGCTAAGGGGGTGAAGCTCAACCCCGAAAAGTGTGTGTTTGGAGTCCCTCGGGGCATGATCTTGGGCTTCATTGTCTCCCAGCGGGGCATTGAACCCAACCTGAGAAAGTCTCGGCCATCACTCGGATGGGACCGATCCGAGACCTAAAGGGGGTACAGAGGGTCATGGGATGCCTAGCGTCCCTTAGCCGATTCATCTCGCGTCTTGGCGAGAAAGGCTTGCCCCTGTATCGACTCCTGAGGAAGTCCGAACGCTTCTCATGGACCCCCGAGGCCCAGGAGGCCCTCGACAAACTCAAGGCATCGCTTACGAGCGCTCCGATCCTAACACCACCAGTGGACAGTGAGCCCCTCTACCTATATGTGGCAGCCACGACTCAGGTCGTCAGCGTGGCTATCATTGTGGAACGACAAGAGGAGGGACACGCTCTGCCTGTCCAGAGGCCGGTGTACTTCATTAGTGAAGTGTTGTCTGAAACCAAGACACGGTATCCACAGATCCAGAAACTGCTCTATGCAGTGATCTTGGCTTGGCGCAAGCTGCGCCACTACTTCGTGGCCCACCCCGTCACCGTGGTCTCATCTTTCCCCCTCGGGGAAATAGTCCACAACCGGGAGGTCATGGGTAGGACAGCCAAGTGGTCAGTGGAGCTAATGGGAGAGACCCTCACCCATGCACCTCGCAAGGTGGTCAAATCCCAGATCTTGGCAGATTTCATAGCCGAGTGGACCGACACTCAGCTGCCCCCACCCCAGATTCAAGCCGAATGTTGGCTCATGTACTTCAACGGGTCGGTGATGAAGACCGGCGCAGGCGTGCGCCTGCTCTTCATCTCACCCCTCGGAGAGCACATGCGCTACGTGGTGCGTTTGCACTTCCCGGCATCCAACAACATGGCAGAGTACGAGGCCCTCCTTTGTGGCCTCCGCATCGCCATCGAACTCGGCATCAAGCGTCTCGACGTCCGGGGGGACTCCCAGCTCATCACCGACCAGGTGATGAAGGAGGCAAGCTGCCACGACGAGAAAATGGAGGCGTACTGCAACACAGTGTGTTGCCTCGAGGACAAGTTCGAAAATGGAGGCGTACTGCGAACGAAAATGGCGAAGTCTTCACCAATGCCTGGAACATACAGCAGCTACGTCGCTTCTATCCTTAAAATTCCAAGCTATTTGTACATCGCTTGTACTCGTATTTAAAATTTCCCAAAGCAATAAAGGAGTATGCTTTACTTATTTTTCTTTGGGAACTCTCCGAACCCTCGGGGGCTCAGATGCGCACGAACACTGAGGTACGCTCGGCTTTACCCTCGGTAAAGCCAAGCCTCCCTCGGGGGCTACTACGGGGGGATCCCCCGAACGTCCCCAAAAATCGCCAATGTTTTTTCGAAAAATTTCCGCTCGTGTACTTAGAAAGGTAGACGCAAGGCGTAAGTGACTAAGGAACGGGATCGGTCGAGCCGCGGGACCGCCTACGCCTCCGGGATACGGCATCCCCACTCACCTCCCTACGCCTAAGTCACTTATGAATGACAACTTCCTCGCTGAAGCCTATCTAAGACGCATACGAGAACACGGGGGTTAAGTAGCAAAAAACGAAGGCTCGAACGCACAAGGCCTCGATGGGCCACACTGTCGATTTACAATAATGAATTTCTTAAATCCAGAAGTACAATTACGACAAGTACTAACTTGTTACATGGGCTCCGAGGCCCAGACTTCCTACAGGTTATCCTCCCCCACCCCTTGCGGGTCTTCAACGGCATCGAATTCAGCTATGGGGGGATGTCAGCTTCAAGCTTCCCGGCCAGGACGGTGGCAAACTCCTCGACGGTGGTGTCGGCGTCGTCCATGATGGCCGACGCAGTGTCCGGGCTGGCATCGGTCGGAACAACATACCCCGACGACACCCTCTTGAGGTCCATGATGTAGTGCGTCAAGGCCACGGCGAGGGCTCGTAGGACACCAAGGCGGAAAGTGCTCTTGGCGTGCTCGGCGATCCGGCCACCTAGCGCTCGCAGGCGGCTGGCCACCGAGCTACCAGATTGGGCACCGCTCCCCTCGAGCTCCTAACACATGGCCACGGCGGTCCGCACCAATTCGGCGTATTCGTCTTGTGCCGCCGTGAACGCCGTGTTGGCAGCTTCCTTCATCGCGGTCTCGTTCGCCACCACCTTCTTCAGCTCTGAACATGGGAACCAAGATAAGTTGTGATAAAAAAAGAATCGAACAACAACGAAACCCCAGATACTTACCCGCGATAGCTCCCTGTGCCTCTTCCTGCTGGACCCTCACGCCTTCCTCGAGCGCGGACAAGGAGTCATCCTTCTCCTTGAGGGCAGCCTCCGCGTTCTGGAGGGCCACGACCTTTTCCTCGAGGGCTTTGCCCTTTTCCTCGAGAGTCCTGGTGAGTGTGGCAACAGTCGCCCTCTCATGTTGGAGCTCGTTCTCCTTCCGTTGGAGCTAGGCCTCCTTCGCTTCAAGGGCTTGCTCCTTCTCCTCGAGCGCTGCTATGGATTGCCGCAGCTCGGCCTCACGTGCCTTGGCCTCCTGGGCCTTCTGGTCGGCTGCGGCTTGCAGGGCGTCGCGCTCACCGGTGGCTCGGGCCAGCTCCTGCTCCAGCTCGCGGATGCGTGCCTCCAGGGTGTCACTTGGTCAGCTCGTGCGTTGGCCTCCTCCAGTCGCGTGACCAGGGTGTCATTGTGCAAGCCAAGCCAGTGCACCCTGGAGTGCAGCCGCGTCAGCTTCTTGTTCTTCTCCCTCGACATGGACAACAGTTGCTGTAAATAGGGAGGCGTGTGAAGAGACATGAGAGGAAAGAAAACTCACAATATCGAAAGTGGACGAATAGAACACTTACGCTACTGGAATCGTGGTACGCCTTCGAAAAGAGATCCACGATCCGAGAAAGCCCCTCCTCGATCTGGCCTCCGACGGCCATATGGTTGCGCCAGATGTTACCCTCCTCCTGCTCGGCATCGGCAATATCCGAGGGAACGACGTGGGCTCGCCAGTCATCTCCTTCTTGCTCGGTCTGGGTAGGCTCCGAGGGACTCTGGACTGAACAATCGCCCAGTTGCCCTCGTCGCTGGCGCCCCTGGCGCCGACTCCTCCTCCGTAACACCCTCGACCCCAGCCCTCGGGGGCTCGAGGATGAGGGTCTCCCCCTCTCTCTGGCCGGCGGGGCGCTCCTGCGCATCCCCACCAGCTCCTCCTTCTGCGACCGGCTGGGCGGCGCTATCCGCGTCGCCCCGACCGGCCTCGACTTCGGTGCCCGGCCGGGCGGCATCACCCGCGCCGCTCCGGCCGGCCTCCTTCTCGATGTTAGCCCGAGTGGCCAATACAAAGACGCTCTGGCCGGTGTCGCCCCCACCCTCCAGCGCACGGGCCAGCTGGGGCTCTAGGGTCCCCTGAGCCGTCGCCTCTTGGAGCTTCGCGGCCTCCACCACTATATCCACTACGGGCAGAGGCTGCGGTGCCGTTTGCGGCGTTGCGTGCGCCTTGGTCTTGAGAGCCTTGGTTGGTGCAAGCCGGGCCGCATTCCTGGCGATGGCCCCGGAGCTAGGCAATCGAGGAAGAAACATTGGAGTCAGCAGAACTGGAGGGTCGAGCAAGAATGAAAACAAAGTCAAGATCACTTACTCCGACCGGGCGCTCATGCTGCGCTTGCCTGTGCCGCTCCTCCGGGCCTGCGGCATGCTGACGCCTCCTGATGATTGGCCCGAGGGCGCCACCCTCGGGCCGGCCTGGCGCCTCGAGGCCGTCTGCGCGGGAGTCCCCGCGCTCGCCGCGGACCCCCCGCCGCCCGTCGCAGGCACGGGTGTCCTCTCGCTCGCTGCTGGTGAGGGCGACCTTTGGTTCGCCCCCGGCGTTGATGCCCTTGGCCCCGCCACTCGCGTGGACGACCTCCCGCCCGCTGCCAACACGGGCGACCTCCATCCCACCATCGGCGTGGGCGATCTCTGCTCCACCCTCGCAGGGGGCGGATCCACCAACGATCCCAGCGTGAGCCTCGCCTGGCCCAACGTCACCGTCGAGCCCTCGCCGCCAACCCCTCAATAAGCCGGCGGGGAGCCCGCGCCCGTCACCGCCTCGTCGTCGTCCGAGAAATTGAGCTCCACGTCCGAGGAGTCCTCCTCCTCGGTGGACTCGGGCGTGGCAGGCCGCGGCCTTCCATCCGTGAGTGCAATCTTGCACTCCTTCTCATTCTTCTCCTTCCTCTCCCTCTTCCCAGTGGCGGCCTGCTTCGCCGCATCCTTCTTCTTCTTCACCGCCTCTCCGTGCAGGCAGTTGGCTTCGCGTTCCTCCGGGACCAGGGGCTTCGAGACATGGCGCTTGTGGCTCACCCCCCTGCAAACGCAACCAAGTTAGGATCAAGGAGCGGGGAGAGGAGTATTACAAATCGACAACAAATTGAAACTTAAACTCACCACAGAAATGTACCCCGTCTCGGGGCGCATCTTGATCTCCCAGAGATCGTCTGGGTTATCGGGGAACTTCGCCACTACACTTTTCGCCCTCCGTGCAGCGACATCCTGGGGGAGCAGCACGTTCGACGTCCTCGATCCCGCGTACGGGGCCACAGGGGTGAGGTCGAAAATTGGCAGGTTCCTCTCCGTGAGAGGAATCACCTTCTACTGATGAAAGTTTGCGATAACGGCCGCCGCCATCAGCCCCTTCCTCGCCAGACGTTGCAACACGTTGGTGAGCACCTCGAGCCTGGCCTGATGCGTTGGGGGCGATACCCCCCAGTTCCACTTCTACGGCCTCTCCCGGAGCACCTTGTTGGTGAACGCCGGGAGCCAGTTGCCGAAGTTGCGCAGGTAAAACCACCCCCGGGTCCACCCGATGTTATTGGTGGTCATCTTGCTAGGGATGTACAGGTGTGACCTGTACCCGCGCACATGAAGCATGAGGCCGCCGGCGTGAGTGTACCTCTTTGGCTGACCCCGCACGTTCTCGATGAAGAGCTTGCCGTGGAACAGGTGGATCCATAGATCCCAGTGCGCTTCATTCCCCAGATACCCCTCGCAGACGGTGACGAAGACCGCCGCTTGCGAGATGGAGTTGGGGTCGAAATTGTGCAACTCTACCCCATAGTAGTCGCACAGCGCACGCATAAATCTGCTGACGAGGATGTCGAATCCCCGCTCGTGGAGCCGCACAAGGCTCACGACGTAGCCGTCGGGGGGATTCGGCTCGGCCTCCTCCGGCCGCGGGGAATCCATGCCGGCTACTCCGAGTTGTTGTTCACCGGAAGTAGCCTCTCTGCGACCAGCTACTCCAAAATTGCCGCGGTGGCGGTGGACTTCCCCCATGGCAACGGCTCTTGAACATCCGACATCGCTTTGAACCGCCGAGGAATGCGGGGAAGCAAGCTCCACAATGGCTAAGGTGCGCTCTTGCTCTCTCCTTCTTCTTCCTCCTCTTGCTCTCAGCTCTGGGCTCTGGACGCAGGGGAGGCGGAGAAGGCAGGGGAGACGAAGGCAAGATGGCCAGGTGAGCCCCGACGATCCCCCTTTCCCGCTTTTATCCATCAAGGCGGGCGGATTTGCTGTCGCAGCCCGAATCCACCGCATTAAATGCGGTAGATTTTGCCATCGCCGACAGCCGGGCCCCACGGCCGCGGAGCCCCCCACGCGCACACTTGGCAATAGTTACAGCGCGGTAACCGAAGGGCGTGGCGCGACCGTAGCACTGTTTCATCCGTCAGCCACCGCCCACGCCTCTCCGCCTACCCGAGGCAGCCGCTTGAAAAGGCGTGCCCGCACAACCTGCGCATACTGGGCCACGTCTCCCACGACCAGCGGGAGACTCGCGCGCACAACCGGCGACTCCGCGCCGTTTTAGCGAACCGTTACGGTATATTCCCCCCGAAGATTCCTTACCGTCGAAGGAAATCAATCTCGAGGCCTTACTGATCAGGGGTTCGAAGCCTGGCCTGTGAAGGTTCGACAGGTGCCCCAGATCACCAGAGTCAGGGACTGCATGGATGTGCCGTACAAGCTACCCTCGAATGCGGAGTTCGAGACATCCTACGCAGTGTTCAAGGCCAGTAGATGGTGCCTAGCAGGGGGATCCCATCGAGGGAGAGCATCGAGCCCTCGGACCCTATCGAATAGGTCCGAGCCCCGCCTAGCGAACCTTTGTGAGCACTTTATGTGACGTGTCCACAGACCACAAGCCGACCCTTATCGAATGGGGCACGGACGTCCACTTGAACCACCCGATAACAGCTCACCGAAGCAACCATGGCTCGCGGCCCGGGCATGGGTAGCATGGCGCGTTTCACCCCTCCTCCCTGCGGATGGGCGACAAGGGTCGTATCAAAGTCAAGGGACCCCTGAATGCCTTTTCGCAGGTCGGGGCTTGGGGGCTCCTCGCACATCGCAGCACCCTCGAATGAGTCGACAACCATCGATTGTGAAGTTCCACGTGTTTAGCCAAACCCCCCACTCTTAACGCGCGTGCCTGCCAGATGGTTCAACAGGACTCCGAGTCGCTGTGCCAGCACAAAAAATGCCGAGGCCGGCTGAAAGCAACGCCGAGGCCGGCTGAAAAAGACGCTGGACGGCCACCCCAGTTAAGCAACCATGCAGGGCAACGTTTATAGCCCTTGGATGAGTGCAAGCACTGCTCCAAGGCCTCGGGGGCTACATCCGTGGGTGCGCTGACGCGCTCCCACAGAGGAAACTTCACACATTCAAGGATCAAATCCCCCGCAGACCAGCTCGAATGCCCTCATCAGCACGACGGCGACATCCCCAGTGGCAGCGCCATGGTGCTCGAGGCGACTATGATCTGCATAGACAACTTGGAGTGGCCTCCTCATTGCTTCTCCAACGAAAAACCCCTACCTTGGGTCAATCTCCTCCTACAATGCTCTCCGGAGCACCGTCGCGCCCCCGCTGGGCAGACTAAGATACCCACGGTCAGCGCCCGAGTCACGCCCTCGAAGGGCTAAGCCTCCGCAGGGCTGATGCTCACCCCTACAAAGGCTCGGGGGCTACTGTCGGGTACCATGATTAGGGGCACCCTAACCATGGGACTAAATTGCCCTTAAAATGTAAAACACGGCCCACGAAGGCTTACAGCCTCTTTCCAAATCCGGAGGAAAGGAAAGGACTCAAAGAAGCCCAATCCACAGCCCATGTACACAGTGCGGCCCCTCTGAGCCCCCTCGAACCCGCGGGGCAATCTCCGCCTCGCTGGAGAGCCTCCCGCCGGGACCCTCGACAAACGCCTCACGTTTCCGCTTCGCTCGAGGGTAGTGAGCCTACCCTCAAGAGAGCGTACTGACTCCGCCTCGCTCGAGGGTAGGGAACCTACCCTCGGGGGAGCGGATCATCTCCGCCTCGTTCGAGGCCTGTGACATCCCAAAAAATTACCAAATCACATCACGTGCTAAATAATTACAAAATCTCTTTCCAATCGTTGAGCCCAATCCATTCAAAATCGTTTCCCTGCCCGATCTCCCGAAAAACCGGTCCCGACACCCGAATCCAATAGCTGTCCCGTCTCTCTGTTCCTCCTCATCCCGCGTGCCATGCTCGACTGGCACGCGTGCGCAACCGGCCGTGGTCACCACCGCGAAATCCGCCGAGCGATCTCTCTTTTCTCTCTCTCTCTCTTTCCCCTTTTTCTTTTTCTTTTTCTCCATTTCTTCTTTTTCTTTTCCTTTTTCTATTTTTCTTTCCCCTCCCTCACTATCCTCTTCTCCCCTCTCCTCTGCCGCACGCTCCCGAGTGCCACACCGCTCGCCTGCCACCGCCCCCACCCCGGCCTGTGCCACCGCCACGCCCCGCTCCCGTCCACGCGCACACGCGCACCCCTGCTCCCGGCCGTCCTAATCCGGAGGGGATAGAACCCCCTTGGCTCCCTCTCCCTTTCCCTCTAGCTCCGGCCGCCGCCAGGCCCTACAGCGCCGCCACCGCGCCGGCCAGAGACGGCCTCCGCCCGCCGCCATGGCTCCCCTCCCTACGGGCCTCCTCCCTCGAAATCGAGGGGGGGGATCGAACCCCCGCGCCTCCATGCCCCTTTTCCCCCTACTCCCATCCGCCACCATGGCCCAGGGCCGCCGGCCTGGCGCCGCCAGCGACCGCCCCTCCCCTCCTCTGTTTCCCGTGGAGGGAGGAGGGAGAAGGTGGCTTTTTGCTACAAAACCCCCTGCCTTTTTCTCTATTTGTTTAAGAGCCCTCCCACCCATTAGCCTTTTTGCAAATTAAACCCTTCCCTTTATTATATTCAAAAAAATAAATCCTTCCCTCATATAAGCATATTTCTAAATAAACCCCTGACCTTTTTCAAAATAACTCGGATAATTTCTAAAATACCAATCAAGCCCCTACCTCCTCAAAAATAATTACAAACAGGTCCCTGACTCCTAATTTAACCCCTAAACCTTTATACCTATCATTTCATGCGCCAAACAATCTCCGATCGACCTGAAACTTTACCACGCCAATCCTAACATAGTCTTGGCCATGCCATTAGGAAACCGTCCAAAAATGTTGCTCCTATCTCCATATCTTAACTGTTCCTGATTTGAGCTCAACGATAAAACTTTTATTTCTTTTTCTTGATTGTGTGTTTGTTTGTATGCGTCATATATCACGGTGTGAATGAGGGAGAACCCGTCGATGAGCAGTACTGCGAGCAAGCGAACGAGGACTAGTTCCGCGACCTCGAACCTGAAGGACAGTACCTCGATCAGGACTTCCCGGAAGGCTTTAAAGACGGCAAGTACAATCCCGCCATTTGATGCATGTTTTGTCCTAGTTTTTATAAACACAACCCATTGGCCTATTTTATAGAATTGCATGTATTTTGCCTGCTAAAAACATGGTTGGATAACCACCCCTTGATTTGTTATAACCATTCCTTGACCACCTAGATTAATGTCTGAATGTGATTTGTTTGGACGTTAATCGCTGCTAGAGCGATTAGGACCTTAAATACCATTTGTTTTATAAAAGGAAAATGTGTGAGTGTGTGGGAAGGGAAAAATGTGGAATTTTGAAAGATGAGAGTAAACGAGATGGATGGCACTTCTGTGTGAATTGCCGAATGGTGTGCTCGTGCCTGTGTGGCAGAGCAAGGGAGGGAGATATCCATCTTGTCACAACTAAGGACCGAGTTGGTGTGTCATCTCACCTAACTCCATTATCGTGCAAACCACTCGACCGTTGAATGGGCAACGGCTTAGCATAAACCCCACTAGTTAGTCCGATAGCCATCAGGAGAGCTGAGAGCAACGGGTGATCGAGGAGAAGGGATTAGTTCTGTGTGACGTATGCCCCGGTTAAAACCTGTGTGATAGGTCAATGACCCCTTGGTGAATCCCGTGGTGGCTAGTCAGGTCTAGCTAAGGTGGGTAATGGCTTTGTTGGGATCTGCACCGACACTAAGGTGATCGAGTTGTGGTACCCCGCTTGTGGGTAAAGTTGCATATCTCTGCAGTGTTAAAATCTATTCGAATAGCCGTGCCCACGGTACTGGGCGAGTTACGGTGTGGTCACATAACTAGTATTTCTTCTAGGAATGGATGGGTTGGTGTGAGTTGTTTTGGGAAAGGTGTCCGGCAGTCGTGCCGTGTGCTACGGTGGATGAGGAGTCTGGTAGCAACTTAAAACTGGGATCCTGTGTGGATCAACACTACGTGTTACTTGGTATAAGAAAACTTGCCTTGAAAATCCTTTCTTTCAAATGAACCCCTGCATCAAAATTAGCTTTCCGCAAATAAAACCCTAGCCTCATCCTTGATTTACCCTGTGCATTATATTCTGTTGTACCCCCCCCCCCCGTGGGTGTAGTTGGACTTGCTGAGTACGTTTGTACTCACCCCATTCTTAATTTTTACAGAGGAAGATCCAGACTTCGTCCCCGAAGATGTTGAGTAGAGGTTCCATCCTGCACCCAACCTTGCCTGTGGATAGGGTCACCCACAGGAAGTTCCGTATGGCACAAGACTCTGATGACCCCCTCTTTGTAGTTAATATCGTTGTGTGGGTGTTAGTTGTTATCTTCGCGATAGTGGCGCTTCACTGCCCACTTTCGCGTAGAGTTGTACGGTGATGTACCATCTGATGTAATAAAAGTGTTATCAGCCTCCTGGGACTGATATTGTATCACTTTTAAGTCTTCTCTTATGAGCGGATGCTTCAGGTGGTATCAGAGCCGTAGGTTGGCCGTAGGACGCGACCCTTAGGATCGAGACCCTTTTTCAGGCCTTTTCACATGAGGACTTTTCCTTGCTTAATCCTTCTTTCACACAAGTATTCACCGCTGGTTCTTTCCCTATTCCAGATGGATGATAATGGATGGAGTGGCGGAATCTGCCACGCAGAGCCCGGCCTTCCTAAGTTACTGCTGCTCAGCCTGGAACGCATCGGAGTTGTGGACCCACCAGAGTACGTTTACCAGGAGTACGACTCCAGGGGCACTCTTCGGTGCAACATGATGATCTTCGTAGGAAAAAGCACCCGCTACCCTGACGTGGACCCCTGGTTCATCTCCACCACTGGCTTTCGCTTCCCTGACACCTACCGAAAGGCCGCCCAAAAAGCCCTGCGACGTCTACGTGTGGTCTACAAGCATCATCTCCAGCGGACTTCTATGGGATTTTTCCCGCCTACGGAAGGAAGAGGGCACTCATGGATTGCCCGGATGAGAGGACTTGGGAGAGAAGAAGAAGACCTAGAAGATACGGTCTCCCACCTATCCATCTACCTCACCGGCCTGGATGAGCTCTACCGCGAACAAGCGGCACAACTGAAGCACCAAATACACAGGGCAGAAAAGGCAACCCAAGAACTGGAAGAACAACAGACAAGAGCCGCACGCGCCGAGTATTCCCTAGCCGCTCTCCAAGCCCAATGGCAAGAGTACGAGGCTCGCAGTGGAATAGGTGGGTGGATAGAAGAAGAACCCGAAGAAACCCATTGGGATAGGGGTACTCAGACCGAAGATGATGTCATGGAACAGTGTCTTCCACCAAAGAAATGCATTATCCAGACCGAAGAAGCGTCCCCATGATAAGAGTAGCACTCTGAGCTAGAACTCGTATTCTAATAATCATGTATCCATGAAATCTGTATCCCACCATGTTGTAATAATAAATACCATCTATTCCCCCTTGTACCTAAATACTTGTGCAAAACGTGTTCACTCTATCTTTGCTTTCAAATGGCTGAGGAAGGATGGACCCAGGGCTTTTGCCAAGCCGCACCTGGCTTCTCCAGCCTCTTGACCAATGCCCTGGAAAGACTTGGCGTTACGGAACGCCCAAGGTACTATAGCAGAGAGTACGAGCATCATGGTACCCTCCGCTGCAGGGTGATCCTAGTCATCGCCAGAAGTGACTGCTACCCCGACATCTAGCCATGGCGAGTGACCACCATAGGGTTTAGGCACCAGGACACCTATCCCTTGGCCGTCAGGAAGGCGCTCCGTTATCTATGACGGATTTTTGAAAGACACCTCGCCCCCACATCAATGAGGTTATTCCCGCCGGCCATCAGGACCCCAGTTTGGGAAGCTCGCATGAGAAGTCTGGAACGGCGCCACCATGAAGAAGACCCCCTGTACCAAGTGGCTACTTACCTAGCCTCCTTGGATCAGCTCTTTGATGAGCAAGCCAACATTCTGAGAGAGCAGACCCATCGAGCCGAGCAAGCAGAGCTCGCGGTAAGACTGCAGCAGATCTGGGCAGCCCAAGCCGAGGCAAGAGCCGCAGCCGCGGTCAGCAGCGAAGCGGTTGCTCAGGAGAGCCTCAGGCAAGCCTGAGACCGGCGTATGCAAGAATGGTCCAGAAGCGGAATGCCAGTCCCGGCAATTGGGGAAGACCATATTCTACTCGGGACACCCGTCATTGGATGGGGACCACTCTTGAGAACCCCACAAGCCCCACCCGAGAACCCTGAAAGGTCTACTGCCGCCGTTGAAAGAGAAGCTGTTACGCAACCCTTGGAAAATGAAAACCTAGAGGACGGCGAGCAAGGACTACTCGCACACTCTGCCCTAGAAGAAGGCTCGCCCTGCGAGTAGAATGTCAGATGCCATCCTAGTGTTGTACCCTCCCAGCCCCCTTGGCTTAAGTTGTACCCTTAAGTGTGAACCTGTACCCGGACGTGTAGTACGCGCTTTAGTCTTGTCCCCGTGTTGTACCCTCCCTTGCAGTAATAAAGATGTTTGCGCTTGTTGGTTGCTAAGTTTGTGTGCTTGTTAGTTTGTGTGCTTTTCGGCAGAAGGTAGATTCTGCATTTTCGAAAATACGAATTAAACAACTTAAACATCACGTAATTCTAATCCCAATCTCACAAAGGCTATCCCCGATCTACAGATGGCTTCCCGAAGCGGTACGAGGGCCTCCCGCAACCGGACCCCTGCAGCCGCTGATGCAGGAGTACAGCCTAATGGGCAGAACCCTCCTCAGGAAGAACAGGAAGTGAGCCAGAACAGAGGGGAAAATCAAGAAGTGCCACTGCCACCACCACCACCCCTCGGGGACCTGACACAGATAATACGCAACCAGACCCTCATACTGGAAACGCTGGCCAATGCCCTCATCAACAAGCGGCCACGAGAGCAGACCATGAATGACAAGCTGACAGCTTTTCTAAGGACCAAGCCACCCACCTTTGCTGGATCCAGCAACCCCTTGGATGCAGATGACTGGCTACGTGTAATTCAGAGGAAGCTCGAGCCGTTTGAATGCCAAGATCGAGACAAGGTTCTTCTGGCAGCCCACCAACTCACCGGGACTGCCTTAGCCTTGTGGGAGAATTACTGTGCTGCTGCCGAAGATGCTTCCACCATCACTTGGAAGGAATTTGTGAAGGAGTTCCGCCGCTGTCATATCCCCTCGGCCACCATGAAGCGCAAGGCGGATGAATTCCGCGCACTGCAGCAAATAAGCATGTCGGTGGAAGAATACACCCATCAGTTCATGGAATTGGCCCGATATGCACCAGAGGAAGTGGACGATGATGAAAAGAAGCAAGACATGTTCACGAAGGGATTGAACCCCGAACTCCGAACCTTGCTTACCCCTCATATCTACGCAGACATCAACACTCTGATGAACAAGGTCATTCTCACAGAAAGGGCCAAAGCGGATGAAAAGAAGGATAACAAGCGCAAGTTTTTTGAAAGCAAGGCCCGCCAGCAGGACCGCTTCCAGAAACCAAGGAATTCCAGCTATATGGCACCAAGATATCAGGCCCACATGCCTCTAACACACAGTTCAGGAGCCAGAACACCATGAAGGCCCCGCAGAGCAATGCAAGCCAGGTCACCACCAACAACAGTAATGCTAGGGCCTGTTTTAACTGCCGTGAGACAGGGCATTTCATTGCCAACTGCCCATATGCCAAGAACAAGCCTGCTACATCAGCCTTCTCCAACACGGTGAATGGACCAAGGCCAGTTCTGTCAGGTGCCAACCGAGTGCCCATCCGCAACAACAACAACACCAACAACAACAGTCAGCAGATGAGGCAGCCCCATCAGTCATTTGGACGAGCCTGCGTCAACCACATCAACGCGCAGGAGGCTCAAGGAGCTCAGGGCGTAGTGCTCGGTGAGTACCTAGTCAGCTCAGCTCTTGCAATAGTACTATTTGATTCTGGAGCATCACACTCGTTCATATCCTCAAGTTTTGTGGAAAAGCACAATATACCTACAGTACTACTAAAAACACCCCTATTAACCTGGACGCCTGGAGGTGACATCAAGTGTCAACTAGGTTGTCTACGGGTAAGGATCAATTTAAGTGGGGTAGAATTTCTAGCAGACCTAGTAGTACTTAAGTCTAAGGGAATAGACATGATCATTGGATTGGACTGGTTAAGCCGACACAATGGTCTCATAGGTTGTACTGACAAAGTGGTACACCTAACGAACCCAGAAGGAGTACGAGTGACCTGCCATACCTGGGGAAGTGGATCTGACCCAATGGTGTTTAGCATGGAAGCCAAGTCCTTGGAAGAAGTCCCGGTAGTAAACGAATATCCAGATGTTTTCCCTGAAGAACTTCCCGGAATGCCACCAGATAGGGATATAGAGTTTGTCATCGACCTTGTCCCGGGAACCTCTCCTATAGCTAAGAGGCCCTATAGGATGGCAGCTTCTGAATTGATAGAATTAAAAAAGCAACTGGAGGAATTACAACGAATTGGCTTCATCAGGCCAAGCTCGTTGCCTTGGGGAGCCCCAGTCCTATTTGTCAAGAAGAAGGACGGGAGTATGAGGTTGTGTGTAGATTACCGGGCGCTGAACGAAGTTACCATCAAGAATAAGTACCCCCTCCCAGGATTGATGACCTTTTCGATCAACTAAAAGGGGCCAAGTACTTCTCCAAGATCGATCTGAGGTTAGGATATTTTCAGCTCAAGATTAGAGAAAGCGACATTCCAAAGACAGCTTTTGTCACCCGTTACGGGTAGTTTGAGTTTACGGTGATGTCTTTTGGACTCACCAATGCACCTGCATATTTCATGAACCTCATGAATAGGGTGTTTATGGATGAGTTAGATAAGTTTGTCGTAGTCTTTATCTTCGACATACTTATTTACTCGAAGAGTGTCTAGGAGCACGAGCAACATCTGAGGGTAGTTTTGGAAAAGTTGAGAGCAAACAAACTCTATGCAAAATTCAGCAAGTGTGAATTTTGGCTAGAAAAAGTGGCTTTTCTTGGACATATTCTGACCGCAGAAGGAGTAGCAGTCGACCCTGAGAAAGTCGAAGCACTTTCCAATTTGCAGCAGCCAACTAATGTTAGTGAAATCAGAAGCTTTCTTGGATTAGCTGGGTATTATCGAAGATTTATTGAGGGATTCTCCAGGATAGCCCAGCCCATGACGGAACTACTTAAGAAGGAAAAGAAGTTCGTCTGGACAGAGTCCTGCGAAAGAAGTTTTCAGGAATTGAAGCGAAGGTTGACAACCGCTCCGGTACTGACCCTACCGGACATTCATCGGGATTTTGTCATTTATTTTGATGCATCCCGACAAGGATTAGGGTGTGTACTGATGCAAGACGGGAAAGTTGTTCCATACGCTTCCCGCCAACTCAGGCCTCATGAGCAGAATTACCCAACACATGATCTGGAGTTTGCAGCCGTAGTGCATGCCCTCAAGATTTGGAGACATTATCTAATTGGAAATAAGTGTGAGATCTACACCGACCATAAGAGTTTGAAGTATATTTTCACCCAACCAGACTTGAACTTAAGACAAAGAAGGTGGTTAGAACTGGTTAAGGATTATAATGTGGAAATTTATTACCACCCTGGCAAAGCTAATGTGGTAGCCGATGCCTTAAGCCGGAAATCTTATGGACCCAAGGATGCCCATCTGCAGGAAGAAATGGCATGATTGAATGTGCATATTGTCCCTCGAGGTTCCATTCACAAGATGAGCATTCAACCAACTCTGGAGGATAAAATCAGAAAGGCCCAAAGTTCAGACAAGGACTTGATGGAAATCCGAATGCAGACTGGAGAAAATAAGGCACCGGATTTTAGAGTGGATAATGAGGGAACCTTATGGTATAAAACTAGAATTTGTGTGCCCTAGAAAGGAGACTTCCGACAAATAATCTTGGATGAAACCCATAACTCGGCCTACTCCATCCACCCAGGATCCATCAAAATGTATATGGATTTAAAACAAAAATATTGGTGGAAAGGAATGAAGGCGGATATTGCACGATTTGTCGCCCATTGTGATACGTGTCAAAGGATCAAGGCCGAACATCAGAAGCCAGCAGGATTGTTACAACCCCTACCCATCCCGGTTTGGAAATAGGATGAGATAGGAATGGACTTTGTAGTGGGCTTGCCCAGAACACAGAAAGGACATGACTCCATATGGGTAATAGTGGACCGACTCACCAAAGCGGCTCATTTCATACCCGTGCGGACCAATTACGGTGGGGAAAAGCTAGCTAAGCTTTATGTGGAAAACATAGTAAAGTTGTATGGTGTGCCTAGAAGAATTATATCAGATAGAGGGACCCAATTCACCTCTAGGTTTTGGAAAAGTTTGCATAAAGCCATGGGCACTAAATTGGATTTCAGCTCCGCCTATCACCAGCAAACGGATGGCCAGACAGAAAGGGTGAATCAGATTATGGAGGATATGTTGAGAGCATGTGTCCTTACCTATGGCAAGGATTGGGAGCAGAGTTTACCCTATGCAGAATTTTCATACAACAACGGTTATCAAGCGAGTTTAGGCATGCCACCATTTGAAGCACTTTAAGGGAGAAAATGCAGAACTCCCCTGATGTGGTCAGAAGTTGGAGAACATGCCCTAGTTGGACCCGCACTCATAAGAGAAGCCGAAGAAAGAGTGGCCGAAATTAGAGAAAAACTGAAGGCCACCCAGTCTCGATAGAAGAGCTACACAGACAAGAAGAGTCGAGAAATAAGCTTCCACCCGGGAGAGTTCATCTACCTTAAAGTTTCACCTATTCGGGGAACTCGAAGATTTCAAGTACAAGGAAAGCTGGCCCCTTGGTACATTGGACCGTACCAAGTTCTGAAGAAAGTCGAAGCCGTAGCATACCGACTGGAGCTACCAGAAGGAATGTCAGATATACACCCTGTGTTCCATGTGTCTCAGTTAAGGAGATGTTTGAGAGTAACGGAGAAAGAGCAAGTGCCAGAAGAAGAGATAGATCTACAGACAGACCTTCGGTACCAGGAAGTACCTGTCAAGATTTTGGACACTATCACTAGGAGAACAAGAAACTCCGAAGTACGGATTTACAGAGTTCAGTGGAGCAGACACGGAGTAGAAGAAGGTACATGGGAGCGTGAAGATGCCTTGAAGAACAAATTTCCCCATCGGTTTAGGAGCCAGCCGAATCTCGAGGACGAGATTCATTTTAAGTGGGGTAGGATTGTGACATCCCGAAAAATTACCAAATCAAATCACACGCTAAATAATTTCAAAATCTCTTTTCAATCGTTGAGCTCAATCCATTCAAAATCGTTTCCCTGCCCGATCTCCCGAAAAATCGGTCCCGACACCCGAATCCAACAGCTGTTCCGTCTCTCTGTTCCTCCTCGTCCCACGTGACATGCCCGACCGGTGCGCGTGCGCGACCGGCCGCGGTCACCGCCGTTAAATCCGCTGAGCGATCTCTCTTTTCTCTCTCTCTTTCCCCTTTTTCTTTTTCTTTTTCTCCATTTCTTCTTTTTCTTTTCCTTTTTCCATTTTTCTTTCCCCTCCCTCTCTCTCCCCTTCTCCCCTCTCCTCTGCCACGCGCTCCCAAGCGCCGCACTGCTCGCCAGCCACCGCCTCCACCCTGACCTGCGCCACCGCCACGCCCTGCTCCTGTCCACGCGCACACGTGCACTCCTGCTCCCAGCCATCCCCATGCGTGACATGCGCACGCACGCCCCTGCCCACGCGTGCCTCACGCGGCCGCGCCACCCACCATGCCGCTCGCAGCTCGACGCCGGCCGCCCCCTGCCACCCCGCCTCACCGAGCTGCCGTGCCGCTCGCCTACCTCGACGCCCGGACTCCCACGACCGCCAGCGAGTAGGGCCACGTGCGTGCCCCGTCCTCGCCACCGGCCACTCCTGTGCGCGCCCATGCGCAGCACGCGCGGCACTGCTCGCCGCACCGCCCGCCGTCAAACATAGCGCCGCCTGCCCCGCTCGCCGCCCCTGCCCGAGCTGTCCCATCACCCTGCGACTGCCTCGCCGCCCGTGCGCCGCTCCGCGACACTCGCAAGCAGCCGAACGCCATTAAGGCGCCCCGCTGAGCTCGCCGGCCGCCACCACCGCCTCGCTCATCCTCCACCGACCTACTCCGCCTATAAAGAGGCTCCCCGTGCAGCTCATCTCCCCCACGACCTCCACCACCGCTCCAAGCTCCCTCCAAAAGCTCCCACCGCCACCATCGCCATTGCCGCCGCCTCCAGGACGCCGACCACCGCGGAGCCCCCCTCCTCGCCATGCCCCAGCCCGAGCCAAGGTAGGGGATAGAACCCCCTTGGCTCCCTCTCCCATTTCCCGCTAGCTCCGGCCGCCGCCAGGCCCTACAGCGTTGCCACCGCGCCGGCCAGAGACGGCCTCCGCCCGCCACCATGCTCCCCTCCCTGTGGGCCTCCTCCCTCGAAATCGAGGGGGGGAATCGAACCCCCGCGCCTCCATGCCCCTTTCCCCCCTCCTCCCATCCGCCACCATGGCTCAGGGCCGCCGGCCAGGCGCCACCGGCGACCACCCCTCCCCTCCTCTGTTTCCCGTGGAGGGAGGAGGGAGAAGGTGGCTTTTTGCCACAAAACCCCTTGCCTTTTTCTCTATTTGTTTAAGAGCCCTCCCACCCATTAGCCTTTTTGCAAATTAAATCCTTCCCTTTATTATATTCAAAAAAATAAATCCTTCCCTCATATAAACATATTTCTAAATAAACCCCTGACCCTTTTCAGAATAACCCGGATAATTTCTAAAATACCAATCAAGCCCCTGCCTCCTCAAAAATAATTACAAACAGGTCCCTGACTCCTTATTTAACCCATAAACCTTTATATAACCTATCATTTCATGCGCCAAACAATCTCCGATCGACCTGAAACTTTACCACGCCAATCCTAACATAGTCTTGGCCATGCCATTAGGAAACCACCCAAAAATGTTGCTCCTATCTCCATATCTTAATTGTTCCCGATTCGAGCTCAACGATAGAACTTTTATTTCTTTTTCTTGATTGTGTGTTTGTTTGTATGCGTCATAGATCACAGTGTGAACGAGGGAGAACCCGTCGATGAGCAGTACTGTGAGCAAGCGAACAAGGACCAGTTCCACGACCCCGAACCCGAAGGACAGTACCTCGATCAGGACTTCCCGGAAGGCTTTGAAGACGGCAAGTTCAATCCCGCCCTTTGATGCATGTTTTGTCCTAGTTTTTATAAACACAACCCATTGGCCTATTTTATAAAATTGCATGTGTTTTGCCTACTGAAAACATGGTTGGATAGCCACCCCTTGATTTGTTATAACCATTCCTTGGCCACCTAGATTAATGTCTGAATGTGATTTGTTTGGACGTTAATCGCTGCTAGAGAGCTTAGGACCTTAAACACCATTTGTTCTATAAAAGGAAAATGTGTGAGTGTGTGGGAAGGGAAAATGTGGAATTTCGAAAGATGAGAGTAGACGAGATGGATGGCACTTCTGTGTGAATTGCCGAATGGTGTGCTCGTGCCTGTGTGGCAGAGCAAGGGAGGGAGATATCCATCTTGTCACAACTAAGGACCGAGTTGGTGTGTCATCTCACCTAACTCCATTATCGTGCAAACCACTCGACCGTTGAATGGGCAACGGCTTAGCATAAACCCCACTAGTTAGTCCGATAGCCATCAGGAGAGCTGAGAGCAACGGGTGATCGAGGAGAAGGGATTAGTTCTGTGTGACGTATGCCCCGGTTAAAACCTGTGTGATAGGTCAATGACCCCTTGGTGAATCCCGTGGTGGCTAGTCAGGTCTAGCTAAGGTGGGTAATGGCTTTGTTGGGATCTGCACCGATACTAAGGTGATCGAGTTGCGGTACCCCGCTTGTGGGTAAAGTTGCACACCTCTGCAGAGTTAAAATCTATTCGAATAGCCATGCCCACAGTACTGAGCGAGTTACGGTGTGGTCACATAACTAGTATTTCTTCTGGGAATGGATGGGTTGGCGTTAGTTGTTTTGGGAAAGGTGTCCGGCAGTCGTGCAGTGTGCTACGGCGGATGAGGAGTCCGGTAGAAACTTAAAACTGGGATCCTGTGTGGATCAACACTACGTGTTACTTGGTACAAGAAAACTTGCCTTGAAAATCCTTTATTTCAAATGAACCCCTGCATCAAAATTAGCTTTCCGCAAATAAAACCCTAGCCTCATCCTTGATTTACCCTGTGCATTATTTTCTTTTGTACCCCCCCCCCCCCCGTGGGTGTGGTTGGACTTGCTGAGTATGTTTGTACTCACCTCTTAATTTTTACAAAGGAAGATCCAGACTTCGTCCCCGAAGACGTTGAGTAGAGGTTCCGTCCTGTACCCAACCTTACCTGTGGATAGGGTCACCCGCAGGAAGTTCCGTATGGCGCAAGACTCTGATGACCCCCTCTTCATAGTTAATATCGTTGTGTGGGTGTTAGTTGTTATCCTCGGGATAGTGGCGCTTCACTGCCCACTTCCGCGTAGAGTTGTACGGTGATGTACCATCTGATGTAATAAAAGTGTTATCAGCCTTTTGGGACTGATATTGTATCACTTTTAAGTCTTCTCTTATGAGGGGACGCTTCAAGGCCACCCCTCGACGGAAAGGACAAGCAGCCCTTTCGCTCACCCGCCCGCCGTACGGAGGCATTAAATGCCAACCACTCCGCCGCAGCTCCCGGATCAGACGGCGTCAGGCCTCCACTCCGCACAGTAGCTGTGACCAGGGTCTTATCCGCCAACTCCGATCACTGCTCAGGCCATCCCTGGCGCTGTGGTGACACTGTGGGAAGCTGCAACGCTGTGCGAGATGTGCTCGGCACTGCTCCAACTACTGTGCTGCCAAATCCCCATACTTCCCTTGTACTTTCCCCTCCACGGAACCCTCGAACGGCATGGGCACGGCCCTAGGAAGTGGCCCCGACCTTGACCAGGGTAGGACCCCCGCCTGCAGGACCCTCAGAGAGCCGCCCCGTCGAACGCGGGATGGTACTCTCCACAGGGACCGCCATGCCACCCGCTGGAGCTGCTAGGATGCCGGCGCGATCTCCGCAGGTCCAAGGACGACGCCCAGGACGACTGCCACGCCAGGCGTCATACCCCACAGTGTACTTTCTACAGTGCTCGACCACTGCACCCCCGCGATTCGGGGAAAAGATGACGACTTCTCCTCCCTCCTGTACATGTACACTGCTCCTCCTTGTGTCTATAAAAGGGGGAGGCGGTCACTATCCTCTCCAAGGGGGATCGGGGCTATTCAAGAGCACACACGCTCTTCTGAGCCCCGATATTGGCACTCGCCTCAATCAACTCCTCCACTAGCAGAGACCAGGGAGCTTTCCTCCCTCTTTGCCTCGCTTGTACCCCCTACTATAGGCACCTCGGTGCAAGACAGTACAGTGCACTCGCACACCCCTTTGCTGGACGTACGGCCCCGCGGCCGGAACCAGGATAAACCCGTGCGTTACTGTGTCGCCTCTTGCATCAACATCTGGGACTAGGGACACGCAGCATCATCACTAGTTGGTGCCAGGCCATCGAGTCAGGACACCGACAGTATGAAACTGTATGGATCTTTTCATTCCCTTTTTCTACATTTGATGACGAAGGGGGAGTGAAAATGACATTTTTGTACTCATTTGGGCTTGTATCAAACTTAATGTCATTTTTGTCTAGCTTAAACAATCTCATTTGTGTAAAGACTATATGGTGTAAGAACAACTTTTAATGTGTGCTACTCTGTGCTTGGATTTCATATTTGAAGTTGTTTCTAAGGAAAATTTGTTAGTTTGTATCTTGTGGATGACATGGAGCCTGTTGTTTCTTTTCAGTGTTCAGCACAGCAGGTATGGACTCTTTGGGCTACAGGCCGGATACTCCGGACTCCATGTCCAGAGTCTCCAGACATATACTCGGAGTGTTCGGGTTTTGTTGCTGACACTAGTTTCAATTGTGTGTATATCCTGTCATATGCATCACATATTTTTCTAGCACACACATGCTCACCCCAATGTAAAACATATAAAGAGTCTCCATGTATTTTTCTTCTTTTGCCAACTATAACATTTGATAAGTCAAATTGAAATTCAAGTTCATGGCATACATTAAGGGGCAGCTCTTTATATGCTAGTACTTTACATACTTTTTGTTTATCAAATGCAGTACATGTGAATTGTCATCAATCATTAAAAAGAGGGAGATTGAAAGATACCTAGACCCCTTAGTGGGTTTTGGTGTTTGGGTAACAAAACACATGTATGTTTAATCTCGTTCATCTAGCATGTGTGCAGGTGTTAAAGTTGAATAAGCGAAACAAATGATGAAGCACGTCCCCTAAAAAGGAAATGAAAAGCGGTATCTAGAATTGACTTGAAGAATAGTATTTTATTTTGAATTTGAGTATAGGAACGTTGTACTATCAAGAGGGACTTTGATTTGTAGGTGTTAATATGGAACTAGTTCTCAAGAAATCCTTTTTCAAATCCATGAGAGCCAAAAACATCACATATAGTGTCTAATGTGGGTGTCTCTGTAAAAATCCAGAGTATCCGGACATATGTCCAGAGTCTCCGGATTGGGGTCCGGATGCGTGAACTTTTCAATGGCGGACGGTCCGCCCCTAGGGAGCGGACGGTCCGTGAGCTTTTCCAGTTTTAGTCAGCGACGTTCGAATGCCCAAACATTTCAATGGCAGACAGTCCGCCCCTTAGGTGTGAACGGTCCGCGAGTCCTTTCCGGGTGTTCGAACATTTGGCCCGGAGTCTCCGAACTTGGGATTGGATGTCTGAACCTTTGGTCCGGACTCCGGACTATCCGGGCTTTTACCCGGAGCCTCCGGATACCCTTTGATCAATGGCTAGTTCTTTGTGTGAGAGAATATAAATAACGCTCACTACCCTTCAGCCTCTCTCTCTTACCCATTTCGAACCGAACACACTCACAAGCCAAGAAAGATCTCTCTCACTCCCTCTCTTCCATTCTTGAGTGATTTTTTTGAGGGATTCAAGTGAGATTGTTGTAAGAGTAAAGAATTGTCCTAGTGAGCTTCCATTCCATTCTTTGAGCACGTCTCCGTCAAGCTGGTGGATTCAAGTTTGTTAATCTTGGAGCTTTGAGCTCCTATACGGTTAGGCGTGCTTGTGAGTGCTCAACTGAGATTGTGAGCATCACAAAAAGTTTGTAATCTTCATTCCTCTTGCAGGAACTCAATGAGTGATCTCGGGCTTTAGCATTGGTCTCGCCCTTAGGTGAGGAGCATAGGGGTTCTTGAATTCTTCTCAACGGACACGTAGCACTTAGGGTGTGAACTTTGGGAAACAAATCATTGTTCATTTGTGTCACTTTAACTTGAGTTCTTGGTTATTTGCTTGTGAGACTAATCTTTTAGGGTTTGAGGCCGATCAACGTATACACGAGTTTCTAGCAAGAACCAACCGGTGAGGAACAACTCTAAGGAACCCCTGATACTTGTAAATTTACTAGATCTACTTTTCTTGTTGGTCATCTTATTGCTTTCCTTTCGATCATTCATACCCAGACTCTTCGTAGTATAAATCTAGAAACTCCGAACCCCAAGTACGGAGTATTCGGGCTTATACCCTAAGTATCAGGGTTTCTCTGTTACTAACTGTGTTAAAAGTGTTTTAAAATTTCAGATTAGCCTATTCACCATTTCTCTGGTATGTTAAAATCCTCTCAATAATAAAATTATATATTTAGATTTACCAAAACAATATACAATTTGATTTGGATATGGTAGCACCTACTCCATCCATTCCAAATTATCAGTCATTCCAAGAATCTTGGAGAGTCAAAATTTTCTAAGTTTGATCAAATTTATATAATAAAATAATAACATTTACGATACTAATTAAGTATCACTAGATTCTTTGTTAGTTATATTTTTGATATCATAAATTTTTGTATTTCTCTCTATAATTTTAGTCAAATTTTGAAATAGTTTGACTCTTTAATATTTTTGAAATGACTTATAATTTGAAATGGAGGGAGTAATTTTTTTTCAATCGTTGTCCACCACAAGCACGCTAAAATGCACCGGTTCCTGCATCCCGTCCAGGTACATCACGATCCTGGACGATGCCCAGATTCGTGGATTCCGTCTGGTACACATCAACGCCTCAATGGTCCACCTCATCATGGAGCAGTTGTCCAATTAGGATAGTCGCATGGCTTCTCAGTAGGAATTCTGGTGGACGACCAGTTTACTCTTATACAAAAAAAAAAACAGAAGAAAATTCCTCGCCGTCGCTCGCTTCCGCCTCCCGTCCCCCCTTCCCCGCCACCTCGGTTGCCTGCCGGCCATCTCTCTGCTAGCTCCCTCGTCGCCCATGTGCCCACCCGCATCTTAATTTTCTGTGCCGACGCGCAATTGAAGCCATGAACACAATTGATTCTTAATTTTCAAATCAAATGGAGAGATCTTACGCGTCAAGGAGCTCCGGCGAACTAGCCACTGCAGCGTCTGGAGGCGGAAGGCCGGTGAAAGTGATACCGCTGCGGCACCCACCAGGTGGTTTTGGGTTGGTCTCCTCCTCCTCGCCGCCCTGGTGGTGGGCGGCGGTGGAAAGGGCTCGGGGCATGAGGCCAGTGGAATGGGCAGAGGCGGCCTTGCCGTGCGTGGCGTGGATGCGGAAGTACAGGTGGAAGGAGGACCTCCAGGCTGACCTCGCCGCGGGCATCACCGTTGGCGTCATGCTTGTGCCCCAGGTATAATATAGATTTTTGTACTGCTTAGGAGATTGAGTATCTCTTTGGAGAGCTTCCAATTGTTAATTTCGCGAAGTCGCAAATTATTTGCAATCGACACAGATATAGAGTTTTAGGATAATCGCGTATTAGAAAGATCGTCTAGCTAATTTGGTGTGTGTTCTCTGCTATTATCGTTCTAAAATATTTCTGTTACGTAGTTTTATGAAGTACCGATTTTTTTTCCCTTATTGAGCTCCTTAATTTATTGGTTGCTCCTGTGCCTGTCTTTATACGAGTGTATGTTTGGTTTTCCTTTTGTTCCGAAGTGGTCACAGTAAATTGTAAAAGGCTATTCTAAATTTAGCGCTTTGTGAGTTCTGGTTCTGATATCGAATGTCTTAATGCACCTTAATGGAGCTATTCAAGTTGCACTGTTGTTGTGAAGATCTTGCGGATTCCATGTATAAGCTGTTTGGGTGCATAATTAATGGAGCCCTGCCTTTTTGTTGACATGGTGTGTTGCTGTTCATGCCATTAGTAAACCAAGGGATACCCCTCAGCTGGTGGATTGTTTGGAGGGGATCACTAGATCTGAAGGTCGATGGTAGTGTAGGGATGCGAGGACATAAGATTTATACAGGTTTGCGCCTCTAGAGTAGCGTAATACCTTACATCCTATTGGGGTGGGTTGTATTGTTCCCTGCGCTCGATTGTTGATTGTTGAGTTGAGGTGCCAACCTAGGGGTGGGGGTAGGGTTACATGAGGAGATCTGGTAGACTCTATCTTCTTTCTTTCTTGTGGGTACCCGGGGGTCACATCCCCCACATGTGGCTTTGAGAAAAACATTGTTCTTTGTAAACAATAGTTTTCTATTCATTCAGTTTTTAGATGAAAGCTACATTTATTAAATGACAGGAGCTTGCCTAAATGACAAGTTGATTGTGCCTGTTGTTAAACTTCAGGATTACAATTTCAATTGTTTGCTTGCATCCACAGTTGTTCCATGTCATTGTTGCTGCTTTGATTAGGTGCAACTTTTGATAGGGTTCATCCTTCACTTTTGTTGAACCTAAATAGAATGATAAATTTACCTATTATCTTTCTATTGCAGACTGCAAATATTCGATAATATGTTATGTTCATAAATGTGGTCGATAAAATAGCCAAAGGCTATGATAATCGAGACATCTTATTAGATGAATCATGCTATTAAATGCGGTCCTTTTAATTTTTCTCCCAATATAAGAGCATAATTTTTTTGTACTATACTCTAGGCAATGTCATATGCAAAGCTGGCTGGCCTTCACCCAATTTATGGGCTCTGTAAGTGTTCCCATATCTAAAGCTTTTCTCCATATTTTCCTTTATGTTCTCAAGTGATCTCAGTTGGTAAATGCAAACCATATCTTTTCATTTCTTCTGAACAGACACAGGCTTTGTCCCGTTATTTGTATATGCAATATTTGGCTCATCACGACAACTAGCAGTTGGTCCAGTGGCACTTGTTTCTCTGCTTGTATCCAATGTTCTTGGGGGTATAGTTAATTCATCTAGTGAGCTGTACACAGAATTAGCCATATTGCTTGCATTCATGGTTGGGATATTGGAGTGCTTGATGGGATTGCTAAGGTAATTCTGTTTACCCAGGAAAATTGGAGCTCTTGTTTATTTTTGATGTCAGAGCATTTGAAATTTCAAGTATTGAAGTTGACCTTTACAGAGAAGAATGTTTGAAACATGTATACAGGTTTACCCTTGTACCGCAATTCCAGAACTCCGAAGGCAGAAACATGAAAATAATCATGTATTGCTTATTGTCTGAGGCTCTGAGCAATAGAGCACTGCCAATGCCAATAGCTTAACATTTAACCTGCTAGCTAAAAATATCTATTATTTATCATGTTAGCTTTCGCAATTGTTTTGGCGAAAATGCTAAGGTGCTATTCCTGGTAATTTTAGCAAAAGTGCATATGAAGTCTTACATTGAAGGGGAAAAGCGCATATCCAAAAGTAACATTTATCTCAGAAGGTAGCACATAGGTCACTCTACTTCCAGGCACAAACTTTAATTTCCTCCATCTATTGTTAAATAGAAAATCCTTCCCTCTACATGTTATCACAAACTTTAATCCCCAGTCATTGCAGAAATAGAGCAATTGGTTCCCATAACAACACAACACCGTCCCAGAGATAAGTTGGCTTTTTGTTGTAGTGTGTCTGCCTGTTCGCTTTTTCTTTTGTGTCTATGTTGGGTCCACAACATATTAAACAAGATTTTGAGAAAAGGAAAACAGCCGCATGCAGATATGCACATACAAGTACTATTATTTTGCTGTTTGCAGTAGCAAGCACAGCTATGTAGTCATACCACCTGGTTTACTGAAAGCTAAAAGTTGGACTGATACATCGAGAAGTACAAGGTTAAATCTCCTGTGCAGCACAATCTTCAAAATTTAAAGATAAAATTAGTATGCCTATCACTAAGTTTGCAGTTAACCTCTATTGCATTTGTTCATGAGATTATCAACCCAGCCATTTGTGTTTGTGCAACTGAAAGACAAGACCTTCATGAACAAGGCTGTAAAGACTACGAGGCCTAGGCACAACCAGATAACATCCTGGCATAGTTCTATAGCTATGGAAATTGGAAGGTACCTGGTGTCCCTATCAGGAAAGCACCAATTTGTGGAACATTGGAAATGTGGACGGGTGAAGGATTCCTGCTTTAGAAAATTGAGTGAAATTATAGGTGTAGATTGCTACGGACAGGTGAGTGATACATGTACCACTCCCATGTCCACCTGGTCCGAATTTCTGATCTTTGTTGTTGGTACAAAGAGTGAGAATTGGGTGCCAGTGCCAACCCTTAACCTGTTGGCTGATAGTTCTACACCCATATGCTGACAGTTTGTGTCAAATCGACATAATACTCTTCTGGCTGCTACTGACCTGGATACCAGCAGACCAGGCTTTCCTGCATACGCAGCTCTCCTGAATGTCTGAGAAAAAGAGATAAATAATGCTCCTGTTCTCTAGTGTTATATCAACGTAAATCATACTTTTCTGTTTGGTTGACCTAAATTGTCCTTGCATGCATTGTGTGACTTCATCCTATGCTCTCTGGCTTAACTATTTTCTTATTTTTGGGAGCAGAACAAATATTTCATCTTGGTATGCTTGTTCTCACTAAGGATATATGACTATTTCATACATTTTATTCTGTTACAGGCTTGGTTGGCTTATTCGTTTCATTAGCCATTCTGTAATATCTGGGTTCACTACAGCTTCAGCCATTGTTATTGGTTTATCCCAGATCAAGTATTTCTTAGGTTACAATGTCACAAGAAGCAGCAAAATTATACCACTTATTGAGAGCATAATTGCAGGAGCTGATCAGGTGGGTTTCCTTGTGTCCCCATGATTTTATTTTTTGCTTATTCCCCATCCTATATTATTCACTGTTTTCTTAGTATTTTTTTTTACCTTTTTCATTTTGCTCCTTATCTTGCATTGCATTGGATTGTCGATACTAAATCGTGTCTTGAAGGGAATTGATAAGTGATACTGGAGAAATCATGCATAAAACTGAATCGTGTTGCAACTCAAGGCAAAGGTTACAACATATAGATCACCAACCATATCTTAGTCTCACTGACTTATAGCAATTAGCAACATGATCATGAGGCCATGATTGGTTGGGATCATGTTGAAGACTGAAGTGGCTAATCCTTCGGTGAAAATATCAATGAACCGCGAAGTCGTCGGGACGTGAATAACGCGAACATCACCGATGGCAACTTGGTCATGAACAAAGTGGATATCAATCTCGACATTCTTTGTTCGTTGATGCTGAACTAGGTTGGTTGACAAGTAGACGGCACCGACGTTGTCACAATAAACCAGCATACTCTTTGACAGAGGACTACAAAGCTCGTGAAGAAGCTGATGGAGCCAACAAGCCTCAACAACACCATTGGCCACTGGAGCGAGAAATTGTATTTTGACGCTTCAACGACCAGGACACCGGATTACCCTGAGGAACATAGTATAACTTGATGTGGATTTGCGCGTGTTAGGGCAACTGGCCCAACCAACATCAGATTATACCACTAGCTTCAATGGTGAGGTAGGGCGAAGTAGGAAACCGTGATCGATTGTTCCCTTGCAAATAGCGTAGGATGCACTTAACTGCTGATAGGTGAGGCTCAAGGGGATCATGCATATGGAGGCAAACTTACTGAACTGCATACGAGATGTCGAGTCGAGTGAAGGTGAGATACTATTAGAGATTGTATAGCTGACTTGTCTTGTACTCCAAGTCTTGTAGACTCTTACTTGTACATCAAGCCGTCTCGGCTATATATATATATATGAAAGGTCACCCCCAGATAGGGTGTGCGGTGTTTCCCCAATCTCGACCTCTCTACATGGTATCAAGAGTTTGGGCCCTAGTTTCCTGGCTCCCAACCCTTTCGCTGTCCTGATTCATGTGCGCCGCTGCCCGGCCCGCACGTCCACGGCCCCACCCGGACGTGCCGCTCCTCTATTCGCGCCGCCCTCAGGCCGCGCCGCTCCCAGGCTGCACCGCCGCCCTCTCTCTCGGTGCCAATCGTCTGATCCTGCGCCATGTCGACGGATTCCTCCACCTCGTCGGCCTCCAGCCCTAGCTCCGGCTTCGGCACGACGCCCGGCACCTCCGACTCCGTCTTCCCAGTCTTCATCAACCCGTACACCTCCGTCAACGTCAAGACCCACGTCCCCATCGAGCTCAACCTCCGGCTGCCAAACTACAACAAGTGGAACGCCTTCTTCACCGCCATGTGCGGCAAGTTTGGCCTTCTGGGTCACATCGACGGCACCATGCGTCCCGTCCGACTGATCCCACTTGGAATTAGCTGGACGCTTGTGTGCATAGCTGGATGTACGACTCCGTCTCTGATGGTGTTCTTGACCTCGCCATGGCGCCAGATCAGACCGCCTGCGCCCTCTACACGGCCATCAGTGATCTGTTCCAGGCGAACCAGGAGCCGCGCGCCGTCATCCTGAACCAGGAATTCGCCTTCTTGGCCCAGGGTGACCTTCCCATCGAGGCTTACACCGCGCAGCTGAAGCAGACCGCCGACGCCCTTCGCGACGTCGGCCACCCCATCCTAGATCGTCAGCTGGTGCTCAACTTGCTAAACGGCATCAACTCGCGCCTCGCCAACACCGTCGATATCATCGCCAACACGAGGCCACTGCCGACCTTCACCGAGGCGGTGAACATGCTCCGCCTGAAGGAACTCCGCCTCACCAACGACAACAAGGTTGCCTCCAACACCACCCTCGCTGCCTCCATGACGGCGGCCTGCACCTCTGCATCCTGCCGCTCGTCGTCCTCGCCCTCTTCTCAGCCCCACGACGGTGGCAAAGGCAAGGGCGGCGGCAGCAACAATGGTGGAGGCGGTCGCAAACAGCAGCAACCGGGCCAGGGTTCCCAGGGAGGAGCGCGCCCCGAAGTCCAGCCCGCTGGCCCATGGGTTTGCTTCAACCCGTGGGCTTGGAGCCCATAGCAGCAGTGGCGCCCTCCCATGGCGCCTCTTCCCCAGGCACACTGCCTTCGTGCCGCCGCAGGTCTCGTCCCCTGCACCTGCGCCCGCCAGCTACCCTGCACCAAGTGGCTGGGACCAAGTGGTTCTCATCGCCACCCTGAACCAGATGGCTCTTCAGGGCGCCAACCCATGGGTGCCCGACACCGGAGCGACATCACACAAGTCCTCCAATGACGGTATCCTTCTCTCCCGCCTTCCCCATTCTTCGTCCTACATTACTGTCGGCAATGGTTCTTCCATACCAATTTGTAGTCGTGGCACTTCTACCCTATCTATAGCTGATCATATTTTTCAACTCAATAATGTTCTTGTCGCTCCCCATCTTGTTCGTAACTTGCTATCTGTTCGACAACTCACCCGTGACAATAACTGTTCTATTGAGTTTGACGCCTTTGGCTTTTCTGTCAAGGATCCAAAGACCAGGACTGTGATTCTTCGCTGCAATAGCGATGGGGACCTCTACACCATCCCCTCTGCTCCTCCCCCAACCACCTACAATCTCATCGCTGCCTCTGCCTCCCTGTGGCACTCACGTCTCGGTCATCCTGCGCCCGCCGCCATAGCTTCGCTTAATAAGATGTCAGACATTTCATGTAAAATACTACTCGTGGTCTTTGTCATGCTTGCCAGCTTGGCAAACACTTTCGATTGCCGTTTACCAGTTCATCATCTAGCACTTTAGCTCCTTTTGAGCTCGTTCATTGTGATGTTTGGACATCTCCAGTGCTTAGTATTTCTGGCTTTAAATATTATCTTGTGATAGTCGATGATTTCACCCACTATTGTTGGACGTTCCCTCTCAGGCAGAAATCAGAGGTTCATACTCATATTGTCAATTTTGTTTCTTACGCTCACACTTTGTTTAGCCTGCCTATTCGATGCTTTCAGGCAGATAACGGCATAGAGTTCGTCAACAACGCCACTGCTACGTTCCTCGCTGCACGTGGCGTCCTACTCCGCACCTCGTGCCCTTACACCTCCGCTCAGAATGGCAAGGCCGAACGCATGCTGCGCACTTGAACAATACAGTTCGCACCCTCCTGATCCATGCCTCCCACCTATTGGGTCGAAGCTTTGGCAACTTCAACCGGCGTCCCTCCACGTCCATCAACAATGACATTCCCTATCATCGGCTCTATCACAAGATGCTAGATTACTCCATGCTTCATGTCTTCAGCTGTCTGTGCTATCCTAACCTTAGTGCCACAACATATCACAAATTGGCTCCTCACTCGTCAGCCTGCGTGTTCATTGGTTACCCCTCTTCCCAGAAGGGCTACCGTTGTCTTGACCTCTCCACTCGTATGGTGATCTCTCGGCATGTCATATTTGATGAAGCTAATTTTCCGTTTGCCCTAAACCCTAAATGTGAGTGCACTACTCTCAGGTAGCGATGGCGTGAGCAAGGACGGCGTTGCACTACTCTCAGGTAGCGCACGCCGCTTTTGCTCAGCGGTGGCCCAGGGTGCGAGGGGAGGGAGGTTGAGTCCCTATCATCGGCGCACCAAGGTGGGTGCGCCAGGGCAATGGAAGAGAGAGGGGATTGAAACTCAGACTCGTGATACCATGAAAAAGAGATGACTCGGGAAAATAGTAGATTGATTATGGGGTGCATAGCATGGGTTACATTTATAGGCAAGGAGGTCCTAGGGTTGGTTTATAGAAAGCACAAAAATAGGAGATCCTTGCATAATTAATCATCTACAAAACCCTAGCAAGAGCACAAGGTCAATGGGCCCGTGCGGCTGCAGCCACGAGGGCCCAAAGGGCCTGACCGAAATACAATCTTCTAACAAAATCGTAAAGGAGAGTGTTGGTAGATGTGGAATCCTCTGTTCCTGACATTGCCAGGCACCTTGTGCAGGGGCGGGCCCAGGCCTATTCAAGGGTATTCATTGAATATCAATTATTTCTGCAATTAGCCCTATGTGATGGTTTAGACAGTAAAAAATTATGGTTTAAGCATGCTAGAGAGAATAATCTCCATTGTATTCCTCCAAACCCTAGAAGGGTGGGCAATATAGTAGCTGTACATGGGCCTCTCATATATACACCAACACCCCCCGCAGTCTGAACTACCGGCGCAGCGGTGTTCAAGACTGGACAACAAAAAAAGCAACACACAGGGACAACACCCCCCCCCAGCCACAACTAGCCACCTGCTACGTTGAGGCTGGCATGAAACTCCGAGAAAGTCGAGGAGGGGAGACCCTTGGTGAAGATGTCGACAAACTGGGAGGTGGTCGGGACATGGAGGACCCGAACATCGCCGATAGTAACCCAGTCGCGAACAAAGTGCAAGTCGATCTCCACATGCTTCGTCCGCTGATACTGAACGGGGTTGGTGGAGAGATACACAGCGCTGACGTTATCGCAGTAGACGAGCGTGCTCTTGGCGAGCGGGCTATGAAGCTCAGCCAAGAGCTGTCGGAGCCAGGACGCCTCTGCCACGCCATTAGCGACAGCACGGTACTCCGCCTCGACACTGGAGCGGTAGACAACCGGCTGCCGGTTGGACGACCAGGAGACAAGGTTGCCGCCTAGAAAGACGGCATAACCGGAAGTGGAGCGGCGAGTGTCCGGACAGCCAGCCCAGTCAGCTTCGGTGTAGACAACAAGCTCAGCAGAGGGAGATCGGTGAAAAACCAGACCGTAGTCAACAGTGCCACGGACGTAGCGGAGGAGACGCTTCAGCGCAGCAAGATGTGACTCCCGGGGATCATGCATATGAAGGCAGACCTGCTGAACGGCATATGTGAGGTCCGGCCTATTGAAAGTAAGGTACTGAAAGGCACCAGCAAGACTCCGGTAGGCAGTAGGATCAGCCACGAGATCACCCATATCAACAGACAGCTTCGCCTGAGTGTCGACAGGAGTGGAACATGGCTTGCAATCAGTCATCCCAGCCTGCTCCAGAATATCAAGTGCATACTGCCGCTGGTGAAGGAGAAGGCCAGAAGGGCGAGGCTCAACAGTAACACCCAAGAAGAGTGATGGAGCTGACCAAAATCCTTCATAACAAACTCCTGCTGCAGAGACGAGATGATGAGCTAAAGCAACTGCTGACTGGAGGCTGTGAGAACAATGTCATCAACATAGAGCAGCAGGTATGCAGTCTCATCTCCACGACGGTAGATGAACAGAGAAGTGTCAGATTTGGCCTCTGTGAATCCAAATATCAGTAAGAACGTGGCAAACCGAGAATATCAAACCCGAGGAGCCTGCTTCAGACCATAGAGAGACTTGTTGAGCCGACAGACCATGTCCGGGCAACTGGAATCCACAAATCCCGCTGGCTGACTACAGTAGATTGTCTATGATAAAGTGCCATGGAGAAACGCATTCTTCACATCCAGCTGGTGCACAGGCCATGAGCGAGAGAGAGCGAGCGAGAGGACCGTGCGCACTGTAGCAGGTTTCACCACTGGACTGAAGGTCTCATCATAGTCCACACCAGGCCGCTGGGTGAAACCCCGGAGAACCCAGCGAGCCTTGTAGCGATCCAGTGTACCATCAGCCCGACACTTATGCGTCCAGATCAACTTGCCAGTGACCACATTGCAACCAGACGGACGCGGCATGAGGTCACACGTCTGGTTGGCAAAAAGAGCCTCGTACTCCTCTTCCATCGCGCGACGCCAGTGAAGATCCGCCAGGGCGTCGCGGACAGATGAGGGTATCGGAGAGATCCGCGGCGCTCCCTCGGTGGCGAAGAGAGTCGCGGGCCGAAGAACCCCAGTCACCCGCCGAGTCACCATGGGATGAATGTGACTAGGGTCCTGATGGATGACAGGCGGGTGGTACACTGCTGGCTCGACACGAGAGTGAGTCGGTGGAGGTGGCGGTGGCGATGGCTCCGGTGTACTGTGCGCATAGCGCGCTGGAGCCTCCGGGGCCGGAGCCGGAGGCCGTGGATCCGGCGCCGGTGCCAGCACCGAACGACGCCGGTACATCTGCACCGGCTGAGCGTAGCGCGCAGGAGAGCCTGGGGCCGTGCGTGGCGCAGCAGGATGCACCGGGGCCGCGCGTGGTGCGACAAAAGGCACCGGGGCCGCGCGTAGCGCAGCAGAGATCACCGGAAGCGGTGTCGGTGTACCAGGAAAACATGCGGGAAAAGGACAGACAGACAAAGGTGGCTGAACCACCGGGTCAGGTGAAAACATGGACTCCAACTCGTGGTCAGGAGAAGATATAGAGGAGGTGGAGTAGGGAAAATCCGACTCGTCAAACACAATGTGCCGGGAGATGAGGTCAAATCAGCGGTACCCCTTGTGGTCAGGGGAGTAACCAAGAAACACACAACGAGTCGAACGGGGTGCCAGCTTGTGAGGAGCAGTGGCGAAGATGTTAGGGTAACATGCACACCCGTAGACACGAAGGTGATCGTAGCTAGAAGGGGTACCGAAAAGAGCATTGTGTGGAGTGGGAGCAGGGGAAGCCGTGGACGGAAGGCGGTTGCGCAAGTAAGTGGTGGTGTGGAGACTCTTAGCCCAGAAGCGGGGAGGCAGAGAGACCTGGATCAGAAGGGTGCGCATGACGTCGTTCGTGGTGCGAATCATCTGCTCAGCCTTGCCGTTCTGGGGAGAGGTATACGGACAAGACATACGCAGCTGAACACCCCGAGAGAGAAAGAAAGAACGGGAGGTGTTATCGAACTCACGCCCATTGTCACACTGGACGACCTTAATGGTGAGGCCGAACTTAGTAGACACCCAGGCAAAGAAGTGGAGGAGTGTGGGAAAAGTCTCAGACTTGGTGCGCAAAGGAAAAGTCCAAGAGTAATGAGAGAAATCATCAACCACCACCAGATAGTATTTATAATCAGAAATACTGGGTATAGGGGATGTCCACAGATCACAGTGAACAAGATCAAAGGCATATGTCGCGTGCGAAGAAGAAGAAGAAGAAAAAAGAAGTCTAACATGACGACCTAGCTGGCACGCATGACAGAGGTGCTCAGCAGGGACCCTAGTACAAGGAACATCTGTACTGCGACTAAGCTGAGCCAAAACGTCGCGGCCAGGGTGACCAAGCCGGTGGTGCCAGGTGATGGAAGAAGAAGTCACGGCAAAGGCAGCTGACGAAGTAGAAGTCGAAGGCGGAGCAGCGGAAGCAGGAAGACTAAGGGTGTAAAGGGGCCTCGAGCTGTCACATCGGAGGAGCGGACGCTGAGAAGCCGAATCCTTCACAGTAAGACCAAATGAGTCAAATTCGACAGAATAAGAATTGTCAGCTGTAAACTGGCGAATGGATAGAAGGTTATGAACTATCTGAGGAGCAACAAAAACATTGGAAAGACGAAAGGAACCAAGAGCAGAACCCACGAAGGTGGCAGGAAGACAAGACCCATCACCAATCATGATAGAAGAAGGACAAGAAGGATGTGGGGGTCGGACAGAAGAAAGGATACCAGCATCTGGGGTGGTGTGGAAGGAGGCACCCGAGTCAGCGATCCACTCGGTGCTGATCGGCGGTGTCAGCCCCATGGTGCTGAAGGACTGCGCCAGCGCAGCCTAGTCCCACCCCCCAGGCCAGGTCGGAGGCTGGCTGGGCTGAGCGGGTGGAGTCCAGGACGGCGCGAACAGGGGAGCAGCACTGGTGAACATGGCCGCCGGCTGGAGCTGGGGACGAGCCCCCCCTTGACCCTGAAACGGCCACATCGAGATGCGCCCTGACCATGGGTTGCTGAAGGATGGCCAGGGCGTACCTCCAGGGGCAGAAGCAGGAGCCGGAGCCGGCGTGCCCCGACGACCCCCACCAGCACAACCACTGGTACCACCACCACTAGTAGCAGTGCCACCAGCACCACCAGCACCACCCCCCCCCCCCCCCGACGACGCCCATCACGCCCCCTCCCCACCCCCGCTCGGCCCGGGGGGAGGAGCACCAAGGAGAGAGGTGGCAGGCGAAGCGGAGGAAGCCGGTGGTGCAGCCACAAGCGCGGTGGAGGAGGAGGACGATCCGGTCGCAGGACCCCGGGTGATCTCTAGGACGAGGTCGTCTCGGACCTGCAGAAAGGAGGGGAAGGGCCTCTGGCGGGTGATACATGTCCGCAGGTGATCATAGGTGCTGTTGAGACCCCGCAGGACATTGAGCACCAAGACCCGGTCAGGCACCGGGCACCAAAGGTCGTGAAGAGCATCAGCCATGCCCTTCATCCTCCTGCAGAACCCACCAACAGAGAGGTCCCCCTACTCGAAGGTGCGGAAGGAGGTGTCGAGCTGGAGAGCGCGGGCCTCGGCGTTACTGAGGAACTGCCCCTCGAGCGCCAGCCAGGCCTGGCGCGCGGTGCCGCCGTGAGTCCTGACGATGTCCTGCAGATTTAGGGAGATGGTCCCAAAGATCTAGGACATGGCAACGTTGTCGGGGTGCAGCCACACCATGTCTCGCGCCTCGACCGGCGTGTCGAGGAGGACGTGGTCGTCGAGGGCGTAGCGGCGGAGGGCGAGGAGGACCTGGTCCCGCCAGCGCCCGTAGGAGGAGGATGTAGCGTCGAGGAGGACGGAGACCAGGGCCTTGATGTTCTGGACACCGGCGGCCTGGAGGTGAAGCTGGGCGACCATGGGATCGGTCGGGTCGAGCCGGGGTCCAGAACCAGAGGGCGGAGCCTGGTGGGAAGAAGAGGCGGCGTGCTCCGCCTCGGCGACCCGGCGAGCGAGAGCATCGGCCGCGGAGCGCTCGCGCTCCCAAGCGAGTGCGGCCGCGCATACACGCTCCTGGGCTGCTGCAGCCTCAGTCTTGGCGGCAAGGAGGGCTGCTGCAAGGGCGGAGTCGGCCGTAGCGACCCCGGCGAGAAGGGGCTGCTTGCCCACAGCGATGGCAGTGGCCCGGTGGGCATCCCGAAGGAGGAAGGGGCCACCGGGAGGAGGAGCGGCGCCAGCGTGGGGAAGGGGGGCGACGCCCAGGCCGGCCGCGCCAGGCAGGGCAGCGGTGGTGGGCAAGGCGCCTGCGGGGCCGCGCCCGCGGCACCTTCGGCGGCCAGGCCGGCGGCGCCCGCGGCGGCGGGCAGGACGGCGGGCAGAGGCTGCGGATCCGCGACGGCGGCGGCCAGGGCCGGCGTGCCCGCGACGGCGGCGGACGGGGCGAGCCCGCCCTCCGCGGCAGCGCCCAGGCCCGGCGCCACTGCGGCAGCAGCGAGGGCGGCGGCGGGCTGCCAGGGGCCGCGCGCGCCTGCAGGCTGATACCATGCTAGAGAGAATAATCTCCATTGTATTCCTCCAAATCCTAGAAGGGTGGGCAATATAGTAGCTGTACATGGGCTTCTAGATGAGCCTCTCATATATACACCAACAAAGCATTTAATTTTTTTACCTTTTGAAGTTTTGAATACACACACTACAGATCTTGAGCCCGCCTCTGGCTTGTTGCTATAGTGCTTAGGTAGACATGATCTCATTTCATGATCCACTGGAATCCTCTGGTTTGTATTTACTTGAAATTTAAGTAAGAAAGTTAAGCAATATTTTAACAAGTTTTGTAGACTCAACAATCTCTGTGTCACTATTCTGCAGTCATGTATTGTTTCAAAAATCTGATTATTGGAACAACTTAATGAGACTAAGATTTAAATTGTATTGCCCTTGTAAATTAAAATTTGTTATGTTCTTTTAACTGTAGTGAACTATGCTTACGTTTAACACCTACTGTCCATATTGCTTAGACTACATTGTAACCAACCATGCTTAGTCACTGCCTAATAATATTAGTTCCTTTTCGCAGTTCTCCTGGCCTCCATTTGTCATGGGATCAGCTTTTCTTGTGGTTCTTCTAACTATGAAACATCTTGTACGTTTTTATTTCTTTATTTATCATAGAAATTTTCCCTATATTATGTTCCATTATTGTTGTTTCATGTTTGTGACCCTAGAACTTTGCAGGGAAAATCTGATAAGAGATTGCGTTTCCTAAGAGCTTCGGGCCCTCTTACAACAGTTGTGCTTGGAACAATTTTTGTGAAAATTTTCCATCCACCAGCCATACCAGTGGTGAGATAAGCTCATCAGCTTATTTATTTGTAGTTTGGTTAGGAGATATAAACCATGCATGGTCTTTACAAGAACAAATTGCAAATTTAATCTGATAACAGAACTATTTAATGTTTTGAGGCTATACATGTCAATTATGTTTTTTTTATTACCATGCTTTACTCAAATTCAATAGCCCAATATGTAGTTTTTGCCTTATCTGTGCAGATAAGACAAAGATAACAACCATACCATAGAATCTTCTAAAAGTTTCTACAAAAGTTTCTGTTGATTTTTGTAGAAATGTTTAGAACATTCCTTGTGCACTAGCCACAAATTTGACCAACGGGGGTGTTATGCCAATATGCCACTAGATAATCTGATATAAACTTTGAATATGTTTCATTTTTCATTCTCTTTTTCTTCACACTCTTGTACACATTGCTTTCCTCTGAAGAAAATATGTGATATTTTTGTCCGAAAGAAATGCTTGTTTGTACATACTACAGTGAAAAAACAACAAAACCTCTACCTTTTGTGCTTCATTATGTAGTTTGTGGATGTGGTCTATGGGGGTAACGGGTCGGTTTTACAATGTACTTCTCAATTTATTTCATTTTCTTATCGTTAACAACCAATTTGGCCCTTATTGTGCTGCCTGGACATACTTTTGCTCCCTGACCTCCCAAATTCACCGATCTATATTACTATTTGTTCTGTCTTCTCTCTTTACTTGTTTGGGTTGCCGTCTAAGCTTGCTGATTAACACCCAGTAGCTTAGGCAGCCAAGGAGATGGAAAAAAAGAGAGGCAGCTTTGGCTCTTATCTACTGCTAGTTTGCTGGAATATCAGTGAAGCGTAGGCATATTCTTTTGATCCAACGTCAACAGTGCAACCCCTACTTTTCCTCTAGCCTTACTCTCTGACACAATTAACTTTTACCATCCTTACAGAGTGTGATCGCACGCAAATGCCTTGTCAGTGACTCAGCTGGACCTGAATGCCCCTACCCCCTTCTTGTGCTCACATCTCCCATCAAAACTTTTAGTTGGTCATGAAGAATAATACAGTTTACGAAAATAGAGATATTTCCCATACTATTTTAAAAAATATAGATTTATGATCCTATTTCAAGGAACTATAGATTTAGTTCTACAATATTTCTCAAACCTGCACATTTCAATTGCCTATCATCATATTATTTTTACTTGGATGCCCAACTTGCAGTGTAAGAGAAACCTCGAGTCCATCATATTCCATTCCATTTGCTCAAAATATTGTTCCATGTTGTTGATACATTGGTTATGCAGTAATGAGCCTGATCCAACAAGGCAACCAAGTCAGCTGGGCATTGGTTGTTTTCTGCTTGATCAGGTTCGCCAGTTCATGATAGTGTAAAATGGTACATGAAATCTCAATGACATGGAGGAAGCTTTTGCGTACACTGAAGAAGAGACAATGTGCCTCGAAGTTATGTTTGCTGTTGGTGCAGCATACTGTTTAGATACAGTAGAAGATAATAGCAATGATTAAACCTGGTATTATATAGTGCAATGGGCTCCACTAATTATATAGTAGTTTGTTCAAAAGGTTTCTTCAAAAGGGATCTTAATATGGATTTTTCTGATAGATTAGACACATAATTATAGTTATGTAAAAAACCACTCAATTTATTACCATGTTTATGTCAAAATATACCACACTATGATGGACAACAACATCACAAGTAAAGCTATATCTCTCCTATGTTAGGTTGGTGAAATACCACAAGGTCTTCCCAAGTTCTCCATTCCTCGAGGATTTGAGCATGTATTGTCGCTTACACCAACTGCAGCACTTATCACTGGTGTTGCCATTTTGGTAAGAAATTTGTTTAGAACTACTTTTCTTAACTTTCCTTAGTGACTATTAAGAAATTGACCATATGATTCAGGAATCTGTTGGTATTGCTAAAGCTTTGGCGGCAAAGAACGGGTATGAGTTGGACTCCAACAAAGAGGCAAGCCATTATCAATAACTAACCTGTTTGTTGCTAGAAGCTGATGGACATTGTTGCCACAGATGTAATTTGACACCAAAGCATATTACGTTTGAGCTAGTGTGATATATTAGATCTCTTTATTTTATAGCATATGAAATCTTAGTAAATTATTGCACAAACTCAACTGCTACCTCAAAGGTGCTTTAATGATTCACAAATTTACAATGGTTGAATAACAAATTTGGTTTACAGAATATATGGAACTATATGTGCTTTTGTATTTAGAAATGCGCCTTTTCTCCCCTGCAATATAATTTGTTCAAAGTAACTGTTGCATTCATGTTTTCATTGGCACAGTTATTTGGTCTGGGTATAGCAAATATCTGTGGTTCATTTTTCTCTTCATATCCTGCCACAGGTAAAATATTTTATCAATATATGATGAGGAATAACCTAGTGCTCATCTTGATCTGAATATCGTGTTTTAGCTGCTAGAGCAAAACTTTCAAATCTAATATTGCTGGCTGTCCATGCAGGCTCTTTTTCTAGGTCAGCTGTGAATCATGAAAGTGGAGCGAAAACCGGGTTATCTGGAATCATAATGGGCATAATCATTGGTAGTGCTCTCTTGTTTATGACACCGTTATTTACTGACATACCTCAGGTATGACGGATATATGTCATTATGGTTCTCTGTTTTAAACATAACCTTTGTGTGTGTATGTGTGTTTTTGTCTAGAAACCCATTATTTTATCTATCAAATTTTCTGCTTCGCGCACTCTTAGCAATTTGTCTTGTGACTGTTTCGAGATAACTGCCATACATAGTTAGACAGCATGGCTTGAAAAGGATTAGGGTATTGGACACGGCTGGTAGTCTCTGATTTTTTTTTCTTTTGATAAAGGAATCTCTATTGAACTTGGAACATTACATCAATATGATACAACCGAACCAAGAGCACTTCCAGCCTATGCATAGCTAAGACACGCACGGCATAAAACAAAGTAAAAAAAGAAAAACTAATGACATGAAAACTATCATGACACAAATGAGCAAACACATCGTCTCCAACGTCATCCACCACCATTTGCAACACTTGGATTGCATAGTCCATATGGGGCATATGGGCCTACAGTATATATGGGCCTTGATATACTTAACGGCCCACTCCGCCTTTAAAACCCAAGGCAGAAGGGGGAGGTTCTTAATCATTGAGTTTGAACAAGTGAAGCAGATGTTGCTTTCAATTTTGTGCTGTAGTAAATAAATCTGCCACTTGTGAGTGATATATCAAGATGTACCATCTGCTGTTTGAATAGATATCTACCATTTGACTGAGACAAGTCTCCCTTAAGTTTAGGTATTGTCTCTACAGGTATGTCAAGTCAGCTCACCATGAGGACTCTATATATGCATCATCCCTAATGGGCAGTACTCATCTTCTCAAATCTCCCACGTTCTATTTTTTCGCCGCCGTCGCGGCCCATTCCAGCTGACGCCCATTGTGGCACCATCCTTCGCATCGTCTGTCACAGTCGTGTCTAGCCAGCCGCTAGTTGTGGCTTCGTTCATCTGCCGCTCATCAGAGGATTCGCCGTCCCTTCATGGCTGTCCACCCATCCAATTCCGCCATCCCTTTGTCTTCGTCTGCCTGTCCACGGATTCTGCACCATCTGCTCATCCATGGTCTCACAGCAGGCCATTGCTGCCCCGTCCACCAGCACGGCCTCCATATCCTATCTGCTCCTCTTCTTCTGCTGCACGGGAGGTGGGTTTTCTGCCTGGTGATATCAGCCGCCCATGCATGGTGTGTTCTGCTGCTTTTCTCCATGAAGTGGTGGACCTACTCATGGTTTCTCTACTGTTGGTCAAGTGATACTACTCTACTAGATTCATGATGCCGCAAATCAATGCCATTGTTATCACTATCACTCTAGATGGTCAGAATTATCCTGAGTTGGCTTTCTGTGTACAAACTGCATTGAGGGGCACTGTTCTGCTTTCACTTAACTAATGATGCCCCTGCACTCCAGGCTGATGGTACTAATGCTAACGAAATTAAAGATTGGCAAATTAATCGTGGAAAACTAATAGCTACCATGGTCAATAGCGCTAAGAAATCTATGGTTATGTGTCTTTCTAAGTTCAACAACAACAACAACAACAACATAGCCTTTTTTCCCAAGCAAGTTGGGGTAGGCTAGAGATGAAACCCGAAAGAAATAAGTTCAAAATAGCCAAAACCATTTGGTCTTCGTTGAAGGAGCAATTTGTCCAGGATAGTGGTGCCTTTTACATCTCTCATGCAACAAACTCATGTAATCTGGATGATATGCCATTGATGAGTACTACTCTGACTTTGTTCGTCCGATGTGTTCACAGACGTCATCTCTCATGCAACAAACTCATGTAATCTGGATGATATTCCATTGATGAGTACTACTCTGACTTTGTTTGTCCGATGTGCTCACAGATGTCAATGATAGGTGATTGTACGGCTGATGGCCGTCCAAAACACAATCTATTAAGTTCTTTATATATAGTTTTCTCATGGGAGTAAGGGAAGAATTTAATTCCATTGGTACAAGGCTACTTCACGACTCCCCTAATGTCACCATGGCAAGTCCTTTGTCTAAATTAATTGCTGAAGAGACTCACCTCTAGTCTATGTCTGCTCCTTATATGTCTATGCCTCACAGTGTGTAGGCAGCTTCTCAAAGGACTTGCACCTAAAGGTGCCTCTTGGGAGCAAATGTAAGTTTCAGGGATGAGACCCAATTGTGGATTGTTGGGGGTGCTAAGGGTCTTGCTGCCCTGGGCCTAGGGTGAGCAAACCAGCTAGGTCAGTAGCTGGAAGTGTTCCCGGTCAGGTCCTTTTCTCCTAACCTAGTAAAGTCTTTTTTTCTGTTGTAAGAACAACCCACTCCTCACTCTGATCCAAGGCGGGATGTGGGGTTCTGTTATTGGATCATTCTCTTCTTAATACAATGATACGCAGCTCTCCTGCGTATTCGAGGAAAAAAAAAAGAGCAAATGTAAGCACTATGGCAAGATTAGCCATAGTGGAAGAACTATTTCTCTGAGCACCCGAAGAAGTGGGCTGAGTACCGTGCTCACCGTGCTGCTCGTGATTGTGGTACAACACCTGCTCCTAGAGGATCAGTGTCTGTTGCTGCTGCTTCACCTATTAGTGCACCTTTGTCATCTTGGATGATAAGGACAAATCCAACTAACATGGAAGATAAAAGTTCTTATCTATTTTATAGTAGGGGCACACAAGTGGGTTCTAATAACTCCTGAATAAATATTTTGTGGCCACAGTACAACTACAACACCCACTTCACAGCTGTGCTGTGTAAATGTTCATCATTTTGAGTGTATGTTTGACTTCTACTTCTTGCTACAAATGGTTATACCTGCCTATTTTGGCATTTTTTTCCTCTCTTGATGCAATGATACACAGCTCTCCTGTGTGTCTGAGATAAATGTATGTTTGGGTTTGCTATGGTAAATAATTTATGTAAACCAGAGTACACGTATATGCTAATTTGATCTTAATTTCTTTTCCCCAGTGTGCATTGGCTGCAATTGTGATTTCTGCTGTTACTGGCCTGGTAAGGGCGTTTTAATATCATACTTAGCACATACAATGATTCAAACAGATAGTTTGTGTTGCTTTTTTCTCCTTGTTTTTAATTCTTGCTTTGCGAGTTAAACATTTTCACATACAATTTCTCATGGATATTGGTGTACTGATGATATCCAGGTAGATTATGAAGAGGCCATCTTCTTGTGGCGTATTGATAAGAAGGATTTCTTTTTATGGGCAATCACATTTATCACAACATTAGTTTTTGGCATTGAGATTGGCGTCCTTGTTGGGGTAACTTGAAAGCCATCTATTTTCAACTGATCATAGATTTGTCAAATTTGACATCAAAAGCCACATCTTGTTAACTTTAACATTTTCCTTTGTAGGTTGGATTCTCATTGGCCTTTGTGATCCATGAGTCGGCAAATCCGCATATAGGTATGAGAGTTGGTTCCAGTCAGCTAAATAGTGCCATAGTTCTCTGGATTATGGATTGTTAGATTCAGGTTTTGTCTTAAATTTGCATCCTTTTAATAGTAAGAATAGTTAAGGGGTGCATCTCTTCAATTTGCAAATTGGAATTGGAGAACCTAATAATTCAGTGCATATAATAAATAAACAAGTGAACAAATTATGTAAATGAAGCTAAAAGACCACAGAAAATCTCTAGATCTAACACATACAGGAAGCTAGCAATCATTAATAAAGGAAAAGATGACTCGTGAGCAGCTATGTAGCCCAGCCCATGATTGCTATATTGTTTCCCAAGCCCCTACTCTGGTCTAGAACCATACTGTTATAATATGAAAATGGTAGACAAAGAGAGCTCCTCAAAGGGAGCTTGTGAATAGTAAAAATTGCCTTCTTTCTCATTTATCTCAGTCTCTATATATAGAGGAATTACATGGGAGCACTAATGCTTATGATATTAGTGTAGATCTTGGATTCACTCTCTAAGGGCAGCAATAAGGTGGGTTTATGGCTGGTTCATGTCCATAACAAAAGCCTTAAACCCATGGCAATAATCCCATGGTGGCTGCATGGAAGAGGTCAATAATGACCTTTTGTAACACTCCCCCTTTGACTGAGTCCATCTTGAGATCAACATGTTCTTTGATTCCTTTGAAAACCCCCGTGGGAAAAAAAAGGAATAATTTGTCCTTTGATTACTCTATCATAAACCTGAGGGTTTAAGGATTAATTTATGCCTTGTTTATCTCTAGAAAAACCCCATTGGGGAAAACATGAGATATGGCATTCTCTTGTGTCAATCATTGTCTTATCCACATTCCTCCAAGAAAAACCCTATGGAAAAAAAAAACCGAGGAACATGTGCATGGATATGCCACTCCTGATGGTACTGAGAGAACAGATATTAGTTGGAAATATTTAATACATTGGAATCATTGTTCTTTCTGTCACTGTGTTGAAGATTTTTAACTTTTTGGTTGGAGCTGATCTGCCCTTGCTTGATGGTCCTCGTACAGCTGTGTTGGGTCGTTTACCTGGCACCACTGTATACAGGAATATATTACAGTACCCTGAGGCCTTTACGTATAATGGGATAGTAGTAGTTCGAATTGATGCACCCATCTACTTTGCCAACATTAGCTACATCAAAGACAGGTAAATTAATTGGTCTTTTTTTTGTCATTTGTGCTATTAAATGGTCTTTGTTACAATATAATGTAAGCACTTCTGGTAATTGTAATCCTTTGTCAGGTTGCGTGAATATGAACTCAACCTTCCAAATTCAAACAGGGGACTTGACGTTGGAAGGGTCTATTTTGTGATCCTCGAGATGTCCCGTAAGACATTATTTTCTGTTGCATTGTTTACAGGAGGCTCGTGAAATATTGCTTTCTGCAACAAATCGTTCTTGGTTGTGTTGGTTTCGAAAAGAAAGTTATGAGCTTTTATTGGGCTTTCCGAATCACTTGTTAAAATGATAAAAGATTTTGGTCATGCAGCTGTTACATATATTGACTCGAGTGCTGTTCAAGCTCTTAAAGACTTGCACCAAGAATACAAAGCACGCCATATCCAGGTTCTTCTCATGGGCACACTTCATTGTTGCACTAATCTGCGCGTAAGCAGTATTCAAAACCTTTTTTTTACTGGTTGCAGATTGCCATAGCTAACCCGAACCGACAGGTGCACCTACTGCTCTCAAGATCAGGTATCCTTGACTTGATAGGTGCTGCATGGTGCTTCGTGCGAGTGCATGATGCTGTGCAAGTGTGCCTACAGCATGTGCAGAATGCATCTTCCAGTGCATTGAAGCTACCTTCACAGGCATCAGGGGACTCGGCAGATTCCATTTCAACTTCTAAGGAAGAGCAGCGGCGTATAAAGCAGGATGGCTTCTTCAAGAACTTATGGAAGGCAAAGAACGGGAATGCTGACTCCAGTGCTGAGGTGCAACCACTGCTCCAACAAAATCTTGTGTAATACTAATACTACATGGAGGGACTCACTCCCTGCACTGCCCTGTGTGTGTGTATGTGTGTGTGTTTATTTGTCTTTGTTAACTTGTTACTGTGACATGAAGGGAAGAAAGGGAAAAGCGCCGTTGTTATTATGCCGTTCCTTTTCCCCTTTTGATACATATAGGGGTGCCTACAATGGTTTGAAAGCACTGTAAAAGGACATTCGTATTATGTGCAATATGGACGAACAATTGGAACCTTTTTCTTTTTATTAAAAGAGATATCTTTTTTCTCACAAATTGAGAACAGTTGGAACTTTTTCTCATAAATTGAGAACATTTGGAACTTAGTTTTACATGTGCGTACTTCGATAAATGATGGCGCTGAAATATTTCTTCCGTGGGATCTTAGATTCCATCACCTTCTTATACAGAGGTTTTCCTTTTTCACAAGGGGACTCGTTTTCAATAACATTACATCGAGGTGCTAGGCAGTCTTGTCTGCATAGACGGTTGTACACTGCTTCTAAAAAAGAAAAGAGATATTTCAAACACGTCAATTTCATTTGAATTCGCACTAACTGAACTACTCAAGCAGCAGCAAAGCAAATACCGGAGCATGGCAGCAGCAAAGCAAATACTGGATCATGCGACAGAGCCCTACGACGTTTGTATTACATCAACAATTCCCAAATCAACGGATACAAATCTCCGCGTGACACCTATTAGTGAACAAAAATCAGCACAAGCAAATCACATCGATTCATATCTGAGCATCAGATCATCCACGCCTCCACCGAGTCCATGGCGTTGCCACTGGGGGCGGGATTAGTCGTCTCAGGTCAGCGCCTCTCCCCTTTCCCCTAAGGGCTATGGCTCAAGAACAAGACTGAAGACTACTGTACAAATTATATCAGTGGCAATCTGATTAACAATTCACTGATGTCTTCTGCAAATCTTGCAAACACGAAATATATTCAATGTTTCAGATTTTGCTAAAGTAGGCCACTCCAGTAACTGGTACTCCTGAATCCTGATGGGACTGGGAGAACAGATATTAGTTGGAAATATTTAATACATTGGATTGGAATCATTGTTCTTTCTGTCCCTGTGTTGAAGATTTTTGACTTTTTGGTTAGAGCTGATCTGCCCTTGCTTGTACATGTTTTGATGGACCTCGTACAGCTGTGTTGGGTCGTTTACCTGGCACCAATATATACAGGAATATATTACGGTACCCTGAGGCCTATACGTAAAATAGGATTCTGGAAAGCATATGGTTAGGTAATAGATTTTTACGAGACCACCCTCAACTATATAACATAGTCAAGAAAAGAAAAAAACAAGATACAGTGGCTGATTCCAAACCTATCTTGGCGCAGAGATTTTATTGGCAACAAGTTAGCGATGTGGAACAATCTTGCCTCACATCTGCCAACGGTGAAACTAAGCCAAGAGAGATGATTTCAAATGGAATTTAGACCAACAAGGTGTTTTTATAGTAAAATCACATTATCTGGGACTAATCCATCAAGACATTCCTAATCTAAACAAGAGAATTTGGAAACTGAAACTCCACTCGAGCTAAATTTTTTTTCTCTTAGGCGAGGTGTCATTCTTACAAAAGATAATCTAGCTAAACGGAACTGGCAAGGAAACCAACAATGCTTCTTCTGTCATGAAAATGAAATGATACAACATCTATTTTTTGACTGTCGATTCACGCGAATGGTATGGGTTTCGGTCTATGCGGCCTGGGGTATAACCAAACCTCGCAACCTGTCCAGTATGTTTGGGAGTTGGCTAAATGGATTACCAAAAAAAATTTAAACCACTAGTCCTTGTGGGCACGACAACTTTTTGTTGGTTTGTTTGGCTTTGTAGAAACGTAGTGGTTTTTTATAACAAACAATTTTTCTTTTTGCTGGTTATCTTCTTAACTACACACCGGCTCCGTACGTGGGCTATCCTTCAGCGGCATACTTCACATGATATTCTTGTAGTGGCGTCTCTTTTTTTTTGGCATAGGTGGTCAAGGATTTTTTTTTTGCCTGGGCATATGGGTGGCGGTCTAGTCTTAGGATCGACAGTTATTAGTGTGTCAGGATTCTTGTCAAACTTCTGTAGGCTGTGTGCACTTTCGGCAGAGGTCGGGGAATTTTCAAGATGATGTATCAGCTCGATGTATCCTTTTAAAAATTAATAAAGTTTTTCTTTTCCAAAAAATACGTATAATGGGATAGTAGTAGTTCGAATTGATGCACCCATCTGCTTTGCCAACATTAGCTACATCAAAGACAAGTTAATTAATTGGTCTTTTTTTGTCAATTGTGCTATTAAATAATCTTTGTTACAATATAATGTAAGCTGTAAGCTCTTCTGATAATTGTAATCCTTTGTCAGTTTGCGTGAGAATGAACTCAACCTTCCAAGGGGACTTGGCGTTGGAAGGGTCCAATTTTGTATTTTTTTTAAAGGGTCAATATTTTTCTAAAGGCATGGTGGATTTTGGCATGGTGAATTTTGGCATTATTTTTCTAAAGGGTCAATATGATGTTTGCCACCTAGACGAAGTTGGGGGGCGGTTAGTGCCAGGCCTAGCTCAGCCGACCAGCCAGGTCGGTTGACCGGTCCATGGCACAACCGTCTTACCTCCTCCAACATAGCGGCGTCTCATTGGCTCCCAAGGTCAGTCCAAGGAGGCTCAGTTGCTAACACGCCGAGCAGGTTCCCTTCTATAAACAGTAGAGGGGGAGGGGGGGTGTGAGAATAGAGACATACCTCAAGTTGAAGCTCAAGCGCGCTCTCTCTCTCTTGTTTAGCACTATAGGTTAGTGGAGTTTAGGATGAATTAGCTAATCTTCGGGTCCCTGAGGTTGCCTAGGAGGTTCGGTATGAGTTCGTTTCTTACTCTCCTTTGTAATTCTACGATATTTGTCAGATATGTCTTACAGTTATTTATATTTGCATGACTTATATCCTACGGTGTCAGATATAGACTTTATGATTAGTTTATATTGTTGCTCTATGCTTTGCATAATTAGACAATTAGTTTTAGTACATCGGCACCCACTCAAGTATTTGAATGTTTGCTCTAGTATGATATCTATCATTCGAAAGGTAGGGGCTCCACGCGAAATATATACTAGAGTATCATTTATTAATGTAGACATAGTATCTGGGTTAATCAAGTGTTGCTGGATGTCGCTCTTTTCCACCGTTCATAGAGGTAGCCTGTAGGTGGTGGCAACTTTATTTTGTGCCATTGTAATCCTCCACATTTAGTTAGGAGTAGAAAGTCCATAAAGTACCGTAACGGTTGAACAGTTTTATCTATTAGTTTTAGGTTGACTAAATCTAGAATAATCGTGTGTATGTTGTAAATTACAATATAACAATGTTTCTTCTTACATTCCATAAAACTTCATCTTCTCACTTCTTGTAATGATCCTGCTATGTCAGTAAATTTGCTGATGTTGTATAATATTTAGTGCTTACGAAACTCCTATTGAGACTAGTCCTATATGTGCGTCTCCTTATCTATTATCAATACTGCTAGCGTGAAGTCGCTCAGCCTGCCATGCCGTGCTCTTCATATGGCCCGTTTAGTTACCAAAAATTTTCATCCAAAAATTTGTGTCTCCCCTTTAGACACATACTTGGAGTATTAAATGTAGTTAAAAAATAAAACAAATTGCACAGTTGGATGTACACGACGAGCCGAATTTTTTGAGCCTAATTAGTGTATGGTTAGCCATAAGTGCTACAGTAACCGCATGTGCTAATGATGCGGTCAAAGGCCTCAAAAGATTCATTTCGCAGTTTCCAAACGAGTTCTGAAATTAGTTTTTTTAATTAGTGCCCGAAAATCCATCCCAACATCTGATCAAATATTCAATGTGACCCTTTGACAAAAATTTTCACTAACTAAACAACTAAACATGCTCAAAGTTACGACATCTCGAGATCAGATCGATCTCTACTTGGGATCCTCAGTTGGCAGGATCCGAGGCTAAAAGTCGGTCTGCCTGCCGTGCTCTCCAGAAAAGGTTACGAACATCTCAAGGTCAGATCGCTCAGAATGCTCAGGTGGTAGTAAGGAAATCAGATTTGAATATCATCAGAGCGTACCGGCAAATTCGAGGACTCTGCAAAATAGTGGACTGCACCCTAATAGCCTAGCAATAACTGATAACAACAATAAAAATAATATATATACTATAACATAGTACATGTAAATAAGATGTTTCAATAATTATCATATCTAGATGGAGTCACGAGGTGGCCGCTGCCGACGTCGTCGGTGCAGACTGTGATTTGGCGGTCTGCTGTCGCAAATACCATGCGACAGCAGCCGTCAAGCGCGATGTGTAAAAGGAAGTAGCAAGCGATACACCTACAAAGATTCATTTTCTAGGAGCAATTTGAGCCATGTTTTGTCACAAATTCAGCCAACAATCAACTAAATTAAAATCTCTACATCATTATACTTAATGTATACCTAATATTTTAGGGACCCTTCGAATTTGGGAGCCCGGTGCGGTCGCACGCCCTGCACGTGCCCAAAAAACAGGCCTGAATATCATCTTTATCACATTTTAAATCCGAATACAGATACAGATTCAGATATTCTTGGATACGAATGCAAAACGGATACCTCGGATGCGGATTCTAATTCGAATATTTACTTGATATATGAGCTAATATTTAGCTATTTTCTTTATTGGTAGTTTTAGATAACAAAATATACATGTACAAACTAAAGTATAATAATATAATAAAGATAGCTAATTAAAAATAATTTATTTATCAATAAATATGTTAATAAATAAATATATGAAAATAAAATTAGAAATAAATATATATGGCAATAAACATATAAATAAGTTTTATTATATATAAATAAAAAATATAGAAGTAATTTCAAGATAGAACAAGAATATTTAAAAAGTAAAGTTCATCATCGGTCCATAAATTTGTCGGTTGTGTCTTCCGGTCACTAACTCGCAAATCGACCGTTTATATTCTCAAACTTATCCGGTTATGTCATACCGGTCCCTAAATTTAGAAATCACCCATTTAATTCCTCAAACTTGTTCATTTATATTATTTCAGTCCCTAAACTTGGTTTTGATTCTCATCAGGATTAAACAGGTAGATCTAAAAACTCTATATTAAAAAAATTTATAAAATTTTCATATGAACTCGAATGAAGACAAACTTTACATCAAAGTTATAGCTCTCGACACGGACTACAACTTTATAGTTGAATAGTTTTTATTTGAAGTCGTTTGGTGTACTAAAATTTAATTTTAAATTTTAAATTTCAAAATTTATAGACTTACAACAATAATCTGGGACCCTAAATAGTTTCAATTCATAAACTTTTCAACTACAAAGTTATAGATTGTGTCGCCTGCTACAATTTTGATATAAAATTTGTATTTTCGAGTTTATATGAAAAAATTATGAATTATTTTTTGATATAGAGTTTCTAGATCATATTGTTTTGACTTAGATGAGACTCAAAATTAAGTTTAGAGACCGGGATGATATAACTAAACAAGTTTGAGGATCTAAACGTGCGATTTCTAAGTTTAAGGACCGGGATGACACAACCAAACAAGTTTGAGGATCGATAACCCAGATGAATAAGTTTGAGGATCTAAACGGTCAATTTATAAGTTTAGGAATCGGGAGAACACAGCAGTATAAGTTTAGGGACTGATGATGAATTTTACTCATATTTAAAAATAATTTAATATTTCTATATCTTTATTATAAAAGTTAATGATATGGATTGTGAGAAATAAATATAATTTTTAAATAGTTTTTGAATGAAAACAGATATTGATAATGTTGAATATTGTCGAATACGGATGTAAAATCTGACAGAGAATCAATGAAAATAGAATTTGAATGTATTCAGTTTACTATTCTATTAAATTTGAATACAAACTATATTATATTTAAACGGATACGGATGTCGAATAATTAAAATATTTCCTATCCGTTTCCATACTCATACTCAGGTGGCAGGCTCCGAGCCTCGCTCGAGCTTCGGCTCGTTGACAGCCCCTCCCGCTCAGGCTCAGGCGCTCAAGGCCTCGTAGCAACTCCAATCCATTGATTTTCCTCTTTTTTTTATCTTATAGGGGAATTCCTCATCATAATTTTAATTTATTGGAGAGATGTGTTTCACCAGAGTGATATTTCCCTTTTCCCTTTAATTCATGAGTGGCCAGAATCTTCTCATGCATATGAATCTTGTGTTTAGGAAAGAATGGATAGAAAGGGAGAAGGTGTAAGAACAACTCCAACCGTTTGATTTTTCTTTTTCTTCTTTTCACTTTTTCTTGATATAGGGAATTGATGGTGAAAAAACCTATTTCAACAAATTGATTTTTTATCTCTCTTTCTCTTTTATTTTTTCTCGATCTCTAATATTATCTCTCCAATCCTCAATAAAAACGGGAAGAAAAGAGTCTCCCTTTCCTTGCGACGGCCTCGCACTGGTCGCCTTGAGGCTGTGCCGCCAGGGCTATCGCTATTGCTTGCTGCTGCGCTCTGATGCTATTGCTTGCTGCTGGCGAGAACACCTGTGCTGCTGTGCTCTTGCTATTGCTTGCTGCTAGCGTCAAGGCCACACGCCCCCTGCTGTGCTGCGATGGATGAGCTTGCTCTATGTGTTCCTGCCGACGTGCTTGCCAGCTACTCTGCTTGCTTGCCGTGCGAGTGCCACTGCTTGCCAAGTTGTGACAATGGCAAGTTGATCCCACATGACAGGAGAGGAAAATGAAAAAAAAAATCTAGTTGCTGGAGCACTTCTCCTTATAAGTTGAAAGTTGAAAAGAGAATTTCTCTATATAGTGAGAAAAGAAAAAAGAGAAAATCAAGCTATTGGAGTTGCTCTTTTCCCTCTAAAAAGTGAAGAGGGGAGGGAAATAAAGAAGAAAGGGAAAATAGAAAATTAATTTGTTGGAACTAAATTTTTTCTCTTAATTTTTTTATAGCTAAAAAGTGGAAAAGAGAAACGAGAAAATAGTCTGTTGAGTTGCTCTCACGTAATCACGTAACGCGTCTATCTCCTCCCTTTGTTTCTTGAACCGTTCCCTTCTCTCGGACTCTCTCCTGTCTCCTCCCTTCCCTGGCGGCGACGACCGAGCGGCGGCGTCATTTGTCCTGTCTTGGCCCAACCCTTTGCCAGCGACGAGCGCATCCTCCAGGTATGCCCGCTCCCCTTCTCTTTCCTTCTGCTGTGCGAGACGGAGGACCCCAAACCCTAACAAAACTATTTGTATTCGGATCTGAATCCAGTTACAATATATTAACTACTAACTTTGATTTCGTTTGCAAGAATTATCGGGTGTGCATGTGTACACCCATGTCCTATGCTGGGTCCGCCCCTGATCTGGACTAAACCCTAAGTATTTTCGAGTCCAAAGCCTCACATCCAACCTGGTCCCTAGATCCGTGGGGCTGTTTGTACGATGGGTATAGCTTCAGGAATATCTCGGGTTTACTTCACATTTGACTATCAGCTAGATCTAAGGATTTAGATCCAAATATATTATTACATGCCTAGTTAAATTAGATTTTACTTGTGTAATTGGATTTCGGTATGTATTTATAGTGCTTTCATGTTACAATCTCTTTCTGTGCGATATTACTTACATTGCTCAATGGTTTGCACTTCTGTAGTTTCAACAATGAAGATGATCGCTGCCTACCTGCTCGCTGTCCTGGGTGGAAACACTTCCCCCACTGCTGATGACGTTAAGAACATTCTGGAATCAGGTATTTCAGCTATCTATGTTGTTGGTTAGCTAATAAGGTTCGGCTGATGTGGCATGTGATAAGAGTGACTGATCTCTAGTTGATTAACATAAAGGGGATACACCTAATAACCCCCTGTTGGTTCAACACCATAGGAAACACTCTGTTAATGCCACAATTTTCCTTTTATCTATTATAGTCTATAACAGAGGAAAGTGCTTGATGTTTGGAGGATATTGCAAGAAATTTTTGCTATATGCTGCTGTATATTATTTAAATTAATAACGAGCTCTGTTTTTCTTACAGTTGGGGCTGAAGCTGATGAAGAGAAACTGGACTTCCTGCTCACAGAACTCAAAGGCAAGGACATAACAGAAGTGATTGCAGCTGGAAGGGAAAAGTTCGCCTCCGTGCCTTCAGGTGGTGGTGCAATTGCTGTGGGAGCTCCGGCTGCTGCAGCTGGTGGTGCTGCACCTGCTGAAGAGGCAAAGAAGGAAGAGAAGGTTGAAGAGAAGGAGGAATCAGATGACGTAAGTGGTTTTTCACCTAACTAATTGTTCTGTATTCATTCATCCTATGCTGCTCGTCTGGCAGGATTATCTTTCTAACCAGCTATAGATACTAATTTTATCCACCAATCAAAATTTTTCTTATTATAATCTTGTCATTGCAAGCATCTTTCAAGTTTGGCCCTGCAACTGCCCTTCTCTACCCCACTACCATTCATCTATTGCCTGGACTAACTGCATATGCAGGGGTTTGCGTATCTTTTGACACTTACATTAGTTACCACATAAGCTATATAGCAATTCGCGTCATGTTGTTTATCCCCATTTAAGGATGCTGTGAATTCTCTTGTACAAAGTACTAGTACATCCGTACTGATTGCTACTCTTGCTGAATTTCTTGCAGGATATGGGTTTCAGCTTGTTCGATTAAGCACTGCTGCCCTGCATGTAGTTTCTTCGCACGTATGGTCTGATACACCGGTCGGTATCGTATGGTCTGATACACCGGTCGGTATCCGCAAAATAACCATGCCGAGAACTAGTATCAGTGTGCTATTTTGCTTGTGATAATGGCATGTCTAGTACTTTGGTGTCATGATATGCGAGTATGCAGTCCTCTGTGCTATTTCGTGTGTACATGTCTAGTACCGTTGGCATCCTGTGATGGTAGCATGTCTTTCAGGAAACTTAAGAAGTTGAATGTTAGCCTACATATGTGAAATTTCAGAATGTTCAGTACCGTAATACCTCTCACTATCTTATGATGCATATGAGCATTGGTTGCTAGCGATCAGTACGCTGGGGTTGGCTCGTCAATGTACGACATCGTCAATGAGAAGTTGTTTCGTATGCTGCCAATGCGAGGTTCTGCCATGTTTGTAGCGGCGCTGTGGGTGAATCGAGCACCAAGCTGCCATGGCCCATGGCCCCCTTTCGGTGCCGAACGCACCGGACGTCTAGACGAGGTAGCATAATAGTTGCTCTATGGCGTGCCCTGCTGGTTGCGGCGAGCCTGTGCCACGCGCGAGAGTGGCGTAGCGTAAAGCTGAAGGGTCGAGGTCCCAGTCTCCCAGCGGCAAAGCACAGACCATCACGGGGATTCACGTGAGTACGCGGCAAGGCAGGGGCAGGACGCAGGAGAAACAAGCGCTACGCACGGGACTCTGGGATGCGACTTGACCCCGGACGCGGCTGCCGAGACCTGGGAAGAAAGCTCGAAAGCGGGCAGGGGATGCCCCGGTCCCGGTGACGTTCTTCGGAGACCGCGAGACTCCACTGCGGGCCCGGGTTCAGCGATGGGGGCGGACGGGACGACGGCGATGACCATCGACTTCCTCCGCGCGCGGCTCCTCTCCGAGCGCTCCGTCTCCCGCGCCGCGAAGGAGCGCGGCGACCACCTCGCCAGGCGGGTAAGTGCGCCCGCGCCCGTTCCCCGTCGCTTCCTCCCGCCGCATTGCCGGCCTTTTTTTTTAATTATCACCGAGCCCCCCGTCGCCGCAGGTCGCAGAGCTGGAGGAGCAGCTCCGCGCGGTGACGGCGCAGCGGCGCAAGGCGGAGCGGGCGGCCGCGGAGGTGCTCGCCATCCTCGACTCCCAGGGCTTCGGCCGCCTCTCCGATGCCGCGGACGACTCGGGCACGGAGGACGAGGTGGACGCGGGCGACCCCGACGCCGCCGAGGGGGGCCGCCGCGGCGGGAATGCGGCCGAGGACGCGCTGTTGGGATCGGAGCTGGGAGCCCAGACGGCGGCGGCGGCGGCGGCGGCTGCTCAGGCCGGGGGGCTCTCGTGGAAAGGCCGCGCCGCCGCGAGCCACGACTGCGAGAGGCGGCGGCCGCCGCAGCAGCAGCAGAAGGGCAGGCAGCTGAGGCAGAGGCACGGCCATGGCCATAGGAGGGGCTACCTCTACTCGCGTGCCGCGGATTCGTCGCCCAAGTACCATCCGGGGCAGTCGTGCCGGAAGATCAAGAGGAAGGAGCTGAGGTCCAAGCGCTGCGCATTGCTCAAATTCTAGCTGACATGTGCTTTGGTCATCTGATACGCATGCTGTTCCAATTGGCAGATCTCAGACGGAAGGCGAGGATGGCAAGTGCATTGTGGAGGAGAGCGTGGAGGACGGGCAGGAGAGATCAGATTGTACCGTATGCACTGACGAGCAGCCTGATTTTGATGGCGAGGTGAGGCAGGATGGGCGTGGCTCTTCTGGCAACAGAGGATTGGATAACGAAGGTGATCGGTTTGCCATGGTGTATGTGAAGGATGGGGAGATGGAGAGGATGCTCGAGAAGCAGGCTGAGCTAATTGGGCAGTATGAGGCTGAAGAGAGTGCTCAGAGGGAGTGGGAGAAGAAATTCAGCAAGAGTCAGGATTCAACTGCGGTAGGCATTGTCCTTTTTTTATACACATGTGCTTTTTATTTAGTTGTTCTTGCATTTGACTGGATAAAAAAATAGAATGAGATAATATTCCATATTGTGCACTTATTTCTGCTCTCCAACTTCCAGGATAATGTTAACTTAAACAATAAGCTAAATCAGGCTGAAAATGCTTGTGGGAGATGGGAAACTGCTCAGATCGTGGATAAAGAAGTGGTTTGTGAACATGCAAGATCAAGTGAGGATAATCTCCATGGCATCAACAATCCCGCTGAATATTTACAAAAGGGCTCCGTTTCAGAATTGCCTCAAAATGCAGCCAAAGATGGTGTTATTGAGGAATGCAAAACTGATGGGCCTGATCATGATTTTGTAGCGAGTACTGTGACGATTGCTTCGCACTATAGTGAATTGCAGGTTAGGAAGGATGTGCTTACAACTAAAAGCTATCTTGGAGGAAATGATAATAATCTTGGGAAATCAGTTCCCCCTCCACAAGGGAGCTGTGGTAGCATCCTAAATGCAAGATATGACAAAGATCAAGGAGATGAAAATTCAGACAGTGGTTCAAGCTACCATGTCAATGCTCACTCTTCTGAGCGCTACATAAATACATCATCAGTTGGGAGTCCACTAAGTGATACCCCTAAAAGCGAAGTCTCAGAATGGAGCTCCTCATGCTTTCATAACCATACTGATAACCAGCTTGATACACAGATTCGTCAACCATCAAGCAATGATGTAGGAGGGGTGCTAGAGGCCCTTCAACGTGCCAGGATTTCTCTCAGAGCAAAGCTGTGCCGGCCAAGTCCACCCAGCCAGAATATAATGGCACTTCCAGCACTGGATGATTTGCTAGACATGCAACTTTCACTCAGCAGGTCAAACCCTCCCAGCCACTCAGCCAGGGGGTATTGGCACTACCAGAACCAGCAGGCTACTTTAACAGGGTCCCACCACACGACGATGTGAAAGTACCAGTAGGCCCTGCTGGTTTGTTTCGTTTGCCAACAGATTCGTTTCCCAGAAATGAGACGGGCTTAAGTGATGGCTCTTGTTCAAGGTTCTGTTTGACAGTGGCAAATCAACACCACATATCATCAAGCTACTCTTCTAACCATATCATGTCAACTCCATCTTTTTCGCAATATGGCTCGGAGTTGTCACCAGATCTGTATCATGATCCTCATAGTTCCATGTTGCTATCCGTGCCTACTTCTGGTGGTCGTAACATCACTGTGCCGGATTTCAGAATGGGGAGGGGTTCTTTTCTCCCAGAAGTTACAAGGTTTGGCAATGATTTCAGAAGGGTAATGCCTTCTGGAGATGCTGGTATGCTCTTCGAGCATGGTCATGGTTTAGGGCATTAAGTTCAGTTGTACCTGTGCATGCTTTGAACCTTACGTTGTTTTGAGTTAGATGCCATTTGTTGATTTGATTTTGCCTTAGGTTTGGTAGCAATGTGTGTCATGTCGTGTTGCAATCTGGGAACAAGTTATGTTTATAAGCAGTATCAATGTTTGAAATGTTCCTCTATTCTATGGAATTGACAATCATTACCTCCGAGTTGTATATGCAAGATACAGGCAAAGTTGCCAGCCCTAGAGCACTGGGTTCTGCTTTCTCCAGATGAATCCCTGTTCTTTGACGATATGCATCCATCAGGGCAGGTATTGCTTTTCCCCTGGTATTTAACGGTCTCTGTTCTTTATATCACATACTCCGTATGTTATGGCAAAGGAGTCTTCCATGATGGCAAGTGCAGCTCATTTGCTTTCTCCAGCAATCCTTATTTGTAGCTCATTACAATACTACTGAAGTAAATTCTCTCAGTGCCATAGAAATTTTGATGACTCCCCTCGGTGCCATAAATTTTGAGAAGTGCCTTCACTGTCATTAAAGTTTTGATTTATCCCCGCAGTGCCATTCCGTCCACATTTCCATCCATGTGCTGTTAAGTGTGGTTTCAAAAGACAATTTTACCCCTAGCCTCAGCGATTTCCATCCATGTGCTGTTAAGTGTGGTTTGAAAAGACAATTTTACCCCTAGCCTCAGCTGTCGCTGTCTTAGGGCAACTCCAACCGAACTCTCAAATTTGAGCCCCTATTCTTCTATATGAGGATCTCTCATCCAGATTCAGCCCCTACTTTGCTTTACTCCAACCGAACTCTCATATGTCTTCCTATACCTCTTTCTTTATTGATATCATGTAACTAACAATCTAAGCATTATTTATACAAACGTTCGTTACTACTAATAATGATTTTCTTAATAACTATATTTCGCACTAACAATTATTGGGCGGACTTATTTGTAACCATTAAGTATTTATAATTATTAATTTTTGATCGACAGACTAAATCGTTGACGGACCAAATCGGTAAATGGTGAAAATTGACCAACTAAATTGGTCATTTGACCGACTAAATTGGTCAATGCACCTGAGTTCACTCGCCGTCAAATTCACCGATCGTCAAGCCAAACCAACCAATTCCTCGCACCACCGGCATCGCAGCAACTTCAGCGATCCATTTGAGCCCTTCCCAAGTTGAATCGGGCTACCGGAGCTATGAAATCGGGCTACAGGAGCTATGAAATCGGGCGAGGCGGGACACCGCCGGCCCCCTCCGGCGCGGATCTGCGCCCCTGGCTCCATAGCCACCGGATCTAAAGGTACCTCCATCTCCTAGACTCCATAGCCATCAGTAATGAGAAATCAACCTACCTAGCGCGAGAAAAGCTCCGTGGAAGGCGTGGAGAAAACTCCATGGAGGCGCGGGAGGTCCGGTCGTTGCGGTTGTCGCCGGATGAGAGCTCGGAAGAGGAGCTCCTACAAGTGAGAGTTGGAGGGGGGAAAATGAGGTCGCCTCATCCGTCGGGGTCGGGATGAGAGACCGGTTGGAGACCATTTTTTACGTTTCAACTCTAAAAAATAAGGTAGGGGTTCAGAAAATGGCTCGGTTGGAGTTGCCCTAACTCCCCCTCTCGCTCGCTCAACTCCCCACAGCTCCTCTCCGTGCCTCCCCCACTGCCCCTCCCCTCCATTCTTCTCGTGAGGCAGATGGTGCGGGCGCGTAGGCCGCCTTCTTCTCGCGAGGCAGATGGTGCGGGCGAGCGGCGGCGGCCTACGCGCGAGCGAGCAGGGCCGCAGCGGTGGCATGTGCGGGCGAGCAGGGTTGCGGCTGTCAGTGCGGGCAAGCGGTGCGGTCGTCGGCGTAGGCGAGCGTGGTCAGCCTGAGCCATGGCAGTGGTGGGTGGGTGGGTGGAGAAAGGAATTAAGAGATGGGCACTGACAGATAGGGCAAGGGGTAAAATCATCTTTTTCGCATGTGAGTTAACAGCACATTGATGGAAATAGTAAAGAAATGACACTGAGGGATAAATCAAAATTTCAATGGCAGTGAAGGGATTTCTCAAAATTTTATGGCATAGAAGGAAGTCCTCAAAATTTGTATGGCACCGAGAAAATTTACTCATACTGTATGCTATGCATTTTTGTAACCCTATCATTGCTATCATCATCCCAACACATGGTGTGATGTTCATAATCAATTAAACCATTGATGCAGATAACAAGAACATACATGTACAAAAACAAAGTTAGCAATCAAACCGATGCTTTAAGTAGGTAGCACGCAACATGATATCATCATCGCATAAAAATCTAGTACAAGTACAATTGATTAACTAAATGAAATGTTGAAAAGATGGTGTGTCTCAGAAAGGAACGCAATAACATCCTACACCGATTGATGTTTGATTGATAATTTTATATATAACTTGCACCAGCAGTGCGAACGAAAACAATTGGTTCTTCACTATCTTGATTAGTTCCAGCATATCAGAATTAACAGTCTTCAACTCCATGGTTTCTTGCTAGAAGAATGGCTGTCGTCCGGCAGGAACTAATATGGTCCATGCACAGGTCGAGAGCTAAGGGCATCATATCACCATAAGTAGGATGTTTATAAAACTGATATCTTGCTGAATTACGGTACTTGCTCAGCCGCTGCTGTCTTGCGGGATTTCGGCCTTGCTACAATATGCAAATGAGGGCACAGAGGCCTTGGTGCCCTTGTCTCCATGTCGAATCCTCGCACACAGACAAATCCTGCATTGCATTTCAGTCGCGCAGAAAGTCATTAAGTTGAAGCCTAGAACTACTAAAATCCATAATCTTTGCACATGAAATGTAAGTTTACGTAAATGTGCACATCAATTCCTCTTCTAATTTTCATAAGTTCGTTTCTCCATTCATATTGGCAATTTTGTTCGTTAGCCTTAATCATTCTGTCATTTGAATATGGCCCCACTATCCTCAGGTTATCTTGAAAAGTAACACCGGCATCAACATATAGCCACCATGAACTGTTTTCTTCATTATTGAATAGACACCACGTGGCAATCGTGAATCTCATATAACTATTGGGACACTGTAAACGGTGATTGAGTACACATATACCATGGTCTAGATTACTGGTCATCACAGGATCTGCATTCTGCAAAACTGTTTGATGACAATTTGCAAGATGTTTCAAGGAATAGCATCTGATGACAAAATGAATGGAAGTACTTTTCATACCTCTCCAGAAGCATTGTTGTATTTCTTCTGTTGTTAGACCTACATAATCAAAATAACTGTTGTTGGTACTATTGCAGATAAAATTACATTGAGTTATTTGTGCAAGGGTGACAACCTTTGAATATGCTAGATACTGAAGTCCCGAAGAAGACCATGCGCCTTTGCAAATTCCATAGTTGCACCCTTTCGACATGTATAGGGTTGTGGCTAGAGCTGTGGTCAGCAAATACCTGTATGAACAGACACACAGAATCTCAAAATGTCTGTCCATGGAGACAGGGAGGCTCACGAACAGTACTTATATATTAGATATAGCTCTGGTATACCTCGTTGACTTGAAAGTAAGTGCCATTCAATGGGAAACTACCCCTCATAGCTGTTCGACAAGGAACCTGTTCATGTTCCATCAACTTATCATTAGCTGAAATGTGCACAAAATTAATAGCCATTATTCTTCTTGCTCAGATCTGTTTATATTATCTAACAAAAAATACATTTTATCCTGACAGTTCAAAAGTATATGTTAGTCTTCTTTTTGGAAGTGAATATCATAAATTAATAAACTATTGGATTCGAGTTTACACCTCTATTCTGAGCCAAACTGTAGGTACATAAACTAAGGGACAGTTTGCTTATGTAGTAGAACTGAAAGACGGACCTGGGTTCACATGTGCACTAAACATTGATTTTGTTTCACAACTCATGCAACGTTAATTCACTATTTAGATAAGTTATTGCTTGTTTATAGTGTTCCTTTACCAAAATTGTGCCTCTCACATATCGGGATTGATTCTCTTGCTCATCAGTACAACTGTGGCACATCTCATTATTGCATAAGCTGCCTTCCATTTGCGGGTCGCAGCATGGTTTCGGTACCTTCCTTATTTCATTTATTTCGTCTGCACAGTAGTCATAAAATTAGTGAAAATCAACTTTGTATGTCAACCTGATGCACTTAAAGAAAATAAGCTTTCTTCTCTCTTAGGGCAGATACACAGATCTGTGTATTGTTTTGGGTGTGTGTGTGGGTGGGGGGGGGGGGGTGCAAATAAGCTTGCCTGGTGTCCATATGGCCAATAAGTACGGGGTAGGATCATCAGGCTCCCGTTGGTCAAGTCCTAACTGTTAATCAATTGCTGAATCAGGAATTGTAGTTTGAAATGCTTCAAAGAGAACTGGCAGAATCTCACCTGTTGTAGAAGTTGATGTGAATCTGGAAGTTCATATCTGCAAGCACAGAAATTGCAGTTAAGGACTAAATATCTTCTAGATGAATGACATTATTTAAGATGGACAGCAACAATGTTGAGTCTGAAGTGATGCATATTGATGCTAAGCAAAAGACCACCGTAAATTGGTGAAAAGGCCAAATAGGTAAAAACTAAAGGTTATATCTTCGAAACAAGACCAGATGTAGTGAAACACATGTTCTATATCCCTTAAAAATTGTCAAGTTTAAACTTTGCTCGCATTTGCAGGGTATGGAAGACACAAATACCTAGTCTTGCATCTTGCAAGTGCGATAGAGTCCTCCCCTACAGTTTTGAGTAAAGAAAAATGCAGTAGTTCAACCTTGCAACTTTTTTCATACATAAAGAACATGCTCTACCCAAATTATGGTATGTTTTAGAGACTTTTTCTACACTATTTGAAGTTTGATTTTGATGCATTTTCACCAGACATTTGCCCAAACAAAAATAATTCACCACTTACACATAGTGTTCTGTTCGAAGCCTGTGCACATTCTTTAGTTTAGGTACAGGAATTGAAGCTGCTTCAGTGCTTATAGCAACCAATGCTTTTGCAATATCATCAGACTGGAGTTCCTTATTGCTTTCTTTAATGCAATTTTCTAAGTTATGCGCAAAAGCTTCCATGTTAAGCTTTATTGTTGGAATTTCACCATCTTCATAAACATCTTCAATATCATTTTCCATTGCTTCTGGGGATTCTTCCTCTCTTGGACTTGCAGGCTCCTCGATTATTGGCTCTGAGTTCTTAGGAAGAAAGTCCCTTGCATGGTTACTCCCCTCAAGGCGAGGCAGATGAGTCGAATTCATAGTGTACATGCTGCTATTCTGGAAAGCATATTGATTTGTTGACTTCACTAAGCTTTTCTCCTGTGGAGCAGGAAGTGCAAGCCTTGCACTTCATTCCAAATGCAATCAGGAAAAGAAATAGTCAATATAAAGAGGTAACACATACTCCCTCCGGCCCAAAATAATGTTCGTTTAGAAAATTTCACACATTACTAGTAGTGGAAAATGACCATGTTACCCCTAATTAACTATAGCAGTTGTGATTGAAAACCGCACTGTTTATTTGGTTCCCTAGATTCTCAATAAATGCAAATGCATTGGAACTAGAAAAGTAACATCTACTGATCTACTTAAGCATTTGATTGGCCCACACCTCTATACAATTTTTCTTGGTATTTGATATTGCTTTAATTAGATGGACTTTACTGCAATCTAAAAGAACACACTGTGGGACAAACTTTGAAGGCTAAACGAACACTTATTTTGGGATGGGGGAGTAAGTAAAGGTCCTAAATAAGATCAACTGAAGTGTCAATTATGCTGAAGTGCATACAAAAATGATATGTTCATGTAGTCTGTGAATAAGGACCAATAGATTCACAGCTCCAAGTGTGGCAACGAATCAAATTGGCTCTGAGGTATTGCACAATTCTCTTTACACCCTGAGCGGTAGGTTATATTGTCATGTTGTTTTACTGAGGTGGTTCCTCTCAAGTCTCAACCAATGAAAGTGAGGCACTCACGACAAGGTTCATGTGTGCACACTGTGAAAGTATCAATTGTTCAGACCAATTCATGGGTTCTTAAGTCCACTAATTGCTCCACAAAGCTCTTTTCTACTTAATTATAAGCTATTATGACTGAAGATGCACGGAAAGTGTGACAATACCTCGCAAAGGCACTTGCAAAATGCTTGCACTCACTCCTCATTGGGCATGCATTGCAATTTGGCTTGCTTTTGGTACAAAAGACCTGCATGGTTGATGGGAAGAAATCATTTACTCATCCATATGTTCAAATAAAAGTAACATGTGGGACTCAAGGCACCTCTTATTTGGGATTCAAGTCTGAAGGGGAGAAAAGGAAATCCGAATGGAAAAAGAACAGATAGAAGTATGTATCAATCATTCGAATTATTTGTTCATTGAATCATAGGAATTCTAATCTTATATAAAATACAGTTATATTTAATTAGAGGCATTAGAGTCTTGTAATGAATACAAAATTCACATTTGGCTGAACATACAAATTCAGCTAGTTTCAAAGGACATGCTTATGAAGTACCTTCCCAAAGGTAATCATCTGGTAATGTAGCTCATACCTGTCAAAATGCGATAGTTTTGTTAGTTATTACTGTCAGGACTTGTTTATACATGATATGCAAATACTGCAGTCGGCAAGGATTCACAAAAACCAATAAAAGAATCTGCACTTCGAAGCAAATGCTTTTGTAACTCACAATGTTTGTTGATCGAGTTTGCAAAGGCGAGGCCAAAGATATTTTTGTATAGTTTCCAACACAGGATATCTGTGACAATAAAAAAAAGTGATGGGTTCATATTTTAACTGAAAAAAAAGCAAAGACCCATAAATGACATAATCGATGTGGACAATGCATGACACTTACAGCTCCAAGAGATGTAACTGTAAAGACTCAGGAAGGGGTTGAATGGGCACCCACCCCAATCTTACACATATGCGACCAACATTGATGTCAACCTGAGTAGTAAAAGCATTGCTATGCAAATATTGAATTTAATACAGGAAAACTAAATACTCAATAACAGCAAAGCCTCATTGGCCCAAGAAAATTCGAGTAAGCTAGAGATGAAAGCCAACAGAGCAACCAGTAAAAAAGGAAAATATAAAATATAGAAATGCATTGTTAATGTAGAGAGGTATGACTAGGGTAAACACCACACACTCAAGGAGGGGGGTGACCTCTTGTATATATAGGCCGTATAGGCTTGGAGTACAAGTAAAGTTAGTTACAAGATGTATACAAGTCAAATATAGCTATGTACATCTAATACCCGCCCGTAGTTGCGGGGGAAGCCTGTCGGACACCAAGACTGGACCTAAACTCAGTGAACAGGAAGACCTTTTGTCATAATGTCAGCAAACTGATGTGAAGAAGGTACATGAAGAACTCGGACTTCTCCCAAAGCAACCTTCTCACGCACAAAGTGGATGTCAATCTCAATATGCTTCGTCCGTCGATGATGAACTGGACTGGCAGTCATATAAACTGCACTGACATTGTCACAATAGACGATCGTAGCCTTTGAGAGAGGAATGTGAAGCTCCTGAAGCAACTGACATCTAGCAACATTTTGCAACAACATGTGCAACTGCCCGGTATTCAGCCTCAGCACTAAGGCGAGAGACAGTAGTCTGCCACTTGGAGGACCAGGAGACTAGAGTGTCACCAACATATACACAATAGCCAGAAGTGGAACGTCGAGAGTCAGGACAACCAGCTCAGTCTGCATTAGAGTAGGCTGTGAGCGAGTCAACAGCGCCAACACCAATCTGAAGACCAGAAGATAGGGTTCCCTTGACATAGCGCAGGATGCGCTTGACAAGAGCAAGATGTGGCTCCCGATGATTATGCATAAACAAGCAGACTTGTTGAACAACATAAGAAAGGTCATGTCGAGTGAGTGTCAGATACTGAAGAGCACCAGCTATACTCCTGTACTCAGAGGGATCAGCAACAGGGGGTCCATCTGATGCAGAAAGCTTGGGCTTACAGTCAACTGAGATCGTGGTGGAATGGCAATCACTCATACCAGAACGCTGTAAAAGGTCCAAAGCATACTGCCACTGTGACAAGAATAGACCATCAGAAGACCGAGTAACTGAAATCCCCAGGAAGTGATGAAGGGCATCAAGATCAGTCATAGCAAATTCAGTATTAAGTCGACCAATAATAGAGTGAAGCAGGGCATCTGAAGAAGCTGTGAGTACTATGTCATCCACATACATCAGAAGATAGGCCATCTGAGAACCATCCTTGTAGACAAATAAGGACGTGTCGGAAAGTGAAGGAACAAAGTCCAACTGTCGGATATATGTGGCGAAACGCTGGTACCACGCATGAGGAGCCTGTTTCAGACCATATAGTGACTTTTGCAGCAGACAGACATGATCAGGGTGTGCAGGATCAACAAAGCCAGGAGGCTGCTGGCAGTACACTATCTCATCAAAATGTCCATGAAGAAAGACATTTTTCACATCGAGCTGATGGATCGGCCAATGACGAGAGACTGTAATGCTAAGAACAGTCCTGATAGTTGCAGGCTTCACCACAGGATTGAAAGTCTCGTCACAATCAACACCATGTTACTGTGAAAAACCTCGGACAACCCAGCGGGCCTTATGGCGAGCAAGAGAACCATCAGAATGATATTTATGCTTAAAAATCCACTTGCCTGTAACCACATTGGCCCCTGAAGGGCGAGGAACAAGATGCCAGGTTCCATTATCCATGAGTGCTTGATATTCATCCGCCATAGCAGCCCACCAATTGAAATCAGCAAGCGCACTCTGATAATTAGATGGGATCGGAGAAGCAACAAGATGTGCAACAGACAGATTCTTATAGCTCTTAGGCTGAATGGTACCGGTCCGAAGGCGAGTCAGATGCCGCAAAGCAGGAGGTGGCGAAGAACTGTGCAGAGGTGGTTGCGGTACCACACTGAATGAACCGGCTGATGGCTGCCGTACAGTAGCAGACCACACAGGAACAGGTCCATGTATGGGGTGCCTCACTGGAGGTGGAGACGGCAGGCGACGAGGCGGATCAGCAGTCTAAGCAGGCAGTTGTGGACGTCGAACGTAGACCTGACCGAATCGGCCAGATGGAACAGCAGGCTGCTGGTGAGGCCAATGAGTGTAGACCATGCCAAATCGACCAGGCGGATCAGCAGGGTCAGCAGGCTGCTGTGGAGCAGTAGGCGACCTGCCCGGTCGCGAAGAGTCTGGTGGGGGTACTGAACTGCTCCCACCAGCGCCAGAGTCGCTCGAAGAAGAGACTGGTGGGGGCACAGAGCCGCGCCCACCAGCACTAGTGGCACCAGATGTCGATGAAGGTGGCTGCTCAACATCCGAAGATGGAGCGACCGATGCCCGAACCGTTGCATTGTTAGTAGAGCAAGGTACAAGTATATCCAAATCGTTGTCTTCTAGAAAGTCAAAAGAGGAAGACGGGACATGATCACCGCGAGCAAACGGAAATGAAAACTCATCAAACACAACATGGCGAGAGATGATAATGCGATGAGTCGAGAGGTCAAGACAACGATAGCCTTTATGTGCCGAAGGATAGCCCAGAAACACACAAGCAATAGACCGGAGGGCTAACTTATGAGGCGAGGTCGCTTGGAGGTTAGGGTAACAGAGGCACCCAAAAACCCTCAAGTGATCATAGCTGGGAGGGCTGCCATGAAGACGCACGTACGGAATCTCACCGGAGATGGAGGTGGATGGGCGTCTGTTCAGAAGATAGGTCGCTACAGATAATGCCTCAGCCCAATATTGTGGCGGCATGGAGGCATGCATCAACAGGGTACGCACAAAATTATTTAGAGTACGAAGGACACGCTCAGCTTTGCCGTTTTGAGGAGACGTATAAGGGCAAGAATGACGGAAAATAATACCATGAGATGCTAGAAAGGTAGTGGTACAGGAGTATTAATGAATTCTTTGCCATTATCAGTCTGGAAACATTTTACTGGCAGGCTGAACTGGGTTTGCACATAAGAAATAAACTGGACAATATGCTCATAAACATCAGACTTATGATGAAGAGGGAAGGTCCAACAATAATGAGTAAAATCATCCAGAACGACTAAATAATATCTGTAACCCGAAACACTAGGAATAGGTTACGTCCAAACATCACAATCCACTAACTCAAAAGGTGAAGATGTCCGAGAGGTAGAGGTACTAAAAGGAAGACGCTTGTGTTTGCCTAGCTGACAGGCATGACACTGGAAACAGTCTACTTTAGTACAAGTGATGTGCTTATTCTGGCGAAGCGAAGCAACGACGGCAGGAGCAGACGCTGATGCCACAGGGAAGTAGAGGCAGCAAGGAGGGCGTGGGCAGTGGCTGGCGCTGCAGTAGTGATGGTGTAGAGGTCGCCATCACTATTGCAGCGAAGAATCACGCATCGCGTCCTGAGGTCGTTCACAGAAAAACCAACGGCATCAAGTTCTATTGAACAACTATTGCTGCGAGTGAATTGTCGAATGGAAAGAAGGTTACGAACTATGGATGGAACGACAAGAACATTGTTCAAAACGAATTGGGAAGTTGTGGTGGGAAGGGTAGACTGACCACGAGACGTGACAGGAATACGAGTGCCATTGCCTACAACAATATAAGAATGCGGTGAAGGGGTACGGGAAAGCAGTATACCTTCAGAAGAATGCATATGAGTGGTGGCGTCGGTGTCCAAGACCCACAGAGACGAGCCTTGGACAGACATCTGCTGAAGAGCGGCGATGAGGCCGGCCTGATCCCAAGAGGGCGCGCCGATGGCTGGGAGAATTGGGACGGGGCGAAGGCGGTGTGCGCCTGCGGGGCAGAGCCGAGCAGACCTTGCCCGCCCTAGCTACCCAAACCAGAGGGCCCAGCGCGTGATCCAACACCCCAGTGGCCGGCCTGTCATCCTCCCTGAGCGGCCCATGGGTTGAAGCAGATCCGCGGACCCGCTGGGAAAGGAGGGCGCGCCTGCTGCTGGGCGCCGCCGCCGCCGTTGCCGCCTGTTCTTCCTAGGGCGCCGAGGCTACTGCTGTTGTGTGCCGGATGTAGTCGAGGAAGAACGGCAGGCGAAACCACAGCTAGTGGAAGGCGAGGAGCCGACCAGGGTAGTGGCAGCAGCGACTTGGGCTTCATTAGCCAGGCGCAGCTCTTTCAGCGCAAGCTGATCGAGAGTTGTGGTGAACGTCATGTCTTTCTGCCCGGCGATGAAGTCGGCGGTGGCATTGAATCGTGGGTTGATGCAGCGCAGGATGTTGAGGACGAGAGTAGCCTCTGAAACAGGCTGACCAACGTCGCGAAGCGCATCGGCGATGACCTTCATCTTCTTGGCGTAATCTTCAACAGAGAGATCTCCCTAACTCAGGTAGATGAAGCGGGGAGCCTTTTCGCCTGAAAGTGATTTTCGATGGCGACCCAAAGTTGGCGCACCATCTGATTGGGCGCCATGGTGAAGTCGAGGACGGACTCGGAGACGGAGCCGTATAGCCATGTGCGAACGCAGCAGTTGTTCTGGGCCCAGGTCGCATCAACAGGTTTAGGAGCAGGGGTCCATCGATGTGCTTGAGGAGCCCAAACTTGCCGCACATGGCAAGGAAGAAGGCGCTCCACTTGTAGTTTGAAGAATGAAGCTCCAGGGTTATGTGGACGTGAGCCTTCACGTTGATGGTCGCAAAGGGGCTGATCACATCAGCCATGGCAGGAGACGCAACAGCGGAGGAGGAGCTGGTGATCTCGAACATCAACTGATTGGATCTGTTGAGGAGGGGAGGGCGCAGCCCGGGGAAGGGGGCGCTGGGGGTGGTGTGTTTGGCGCCCAAGGTAGGGCACAGGGAAGGAGGGGAGGCGCCCTAGGGTTAGGGCGCAGAGAAGGGGTGGCATCGATGGGGGGAGTCCCCTGGTCGGCGGCTAGGGCAGCGGAAGGGAGGGGGCGCACGACAGGGCAGGAGAGGGCCCGGACTCGTGGTACCATGTAGAGAGGTATGATTAGGGTAAACACCACACACCCAAGGAGGGGGGGTGACCTCTTGTATATATATAGGCCGTATAGGCTTGGAGTACAAGTAAAGTCAGTTACATGACTTATACAAGTCAAATACAGCTATATACATCTAATAATTAATAGTAATAGTAACATAAAAAGGCATTAATAAAGCCTTGCTCATGTATCAAGCACGTGGATTGCTGATTTTCAAGGCTTCTAAGGACAACAGGAACAAACTTACAGGGAAGGCGAGATGATGCAGTGTGAGAAGACGAACACATTCGACACTTTTAAGCCCCAGTCCACGAATACTTAGCAGGTAATCCCTGACAGTAAACCAAATATATTTTAATAAAAATACTTCTCACTTGTTAAGTACACGAGTCTCATATAAATGCATGTGTTTTTCTATGGAGCCCTTCACTGCTTTAATCTATGTTACAAATTATAAACTTTTCCATACTAGTAATAAAGGTGACATTTCACAGAACTTAAATTTTAATGCACCACGAATCTATTTACTGATTTCCAATGTTGGCTTCAAAATGCTGCACCCCTTGCTGCACTTAATTCATTCACATACTCATGATTCTGGTCTGGTCAGTTCCAGCACTAGAAATGTGAATGACCATGAAATGATCGAATGTAAACATAGCATCTTACTTTGCAGAGTCAGGGGGGATATCCCTGAGCCACTCAAGATCAATGCTCCCATGGTCTCTAACCAAACGATTCAGAAAATTCTGTAAAAACCACCAATTTTAACATTAGGAAATGTATAGGAATGATGATAAAACTTCTTATGCTACAGTAGGAAATATCCTTATGGTTAAAAGTCATCTCTATGATAGCGCCTTACTCCATGCATTTGCATATATTACGGAATAATTACTAACTCTATCATGTGGCATAATTACTAACATAATTATTCCAATAACTGACTTTGGACAAAGACATCATGTGCATATAAAAAAATAACTGTTCCAACTCAGTACTAAGGAATAATTACTAACTCCATCATGTGTCCTTCTGAGAGAAAAAATGGTTTGACTTGCAACGAGACATAGCTGGTGCATATAGATCATAGTTAATCCTAGTAACTATTCAACTATTACCTGGATTCGCTCTGCTAAAATATTATTCATTCCCCTTTCTCGAATGGCGTGAGATATTCTTTGCACATCTGCACACCTTACTGCTTCCCAATCTACAGAGTCTCGTCTTTCACAACTTCTTTTTTTCATGTGGTCTTCACTACAAGCCTGCCTTCGTAATTTATCCCAGTCAAAATTCTCTGTATTCTTTTTACTTGAGGTTCTTGTTTTCTTTGGCCTTGATGCTTGTGCTGCTGTATCTGGTACTCCATTATAGGAAGTAAATCCAGATTTCAGTGTATATTCATCTTCTCTTCTTGTTGTTTCCACTGTCATCTCACCTGTCAGAAAAAGTAATTATGTGCTCCTTCAGTTCTGGTGGTTCAAAACTAGTCCTTTTGTCATGGTGTCACTTTAATTCATGGTTAAGTTTTTGCCAAGCAGTTAGCAGACTAGTATTTCATTTCACTAAAATTATAGAAGAAAGCGATGTATACTAACCTGGAAGTGCTGTGCTTGTTTTTGCAGAGTTCAGAGTGGTGCCAGCTGCCCTATTACCACTACACTCTGCCCCATAGGAATCAAAAGGCATGAAAACAGGACTCATGCCATTTTTAATTTTTGGTGATGCAGAATCTGAAGGACTGTTGGAAGATGCTGAAGAAAAATTTGGCTCATTTCTCAAATTTAGTTGTTGAGCATCAACAGTCAAGAGAAATGGCATCGCAGAACTAGAAGGAATCCCGAGTTTAGCAAATCCATAATCGTTTATTGCTGCCATTCGGAGTCTCTGGGATTCAATCTCACTGGCTGTGGCATTGTTTCCTCTTAATGATCTTCCACAGTCAAAATTGCTTTCCAGCTGCTGATAGGAGGAACTACCACCAACAAAATTTCTAGATGTCCCAGAAGTCAAAGATAATCTTGATTGAATAGTTTCCAAAGAAACACTTTGAGAGGATGAGGTTTCCTTCTGGATCTGCGTCTGCTGGATGAGTTCTGTAGGGTCGGTTAATTCTACCGAGGACGATTCCGGAAATTGTTGTTCTTTATGTTCTATTCCTGTCCCTTGGTGATTGCAAACACTTCCATTTGCTGATTTGTAACCAAAGGAATAAATTTCACCTTCACTCCATTCACTAGCCCTAGTATCATCCTTTGGCTCCATATATATATTCTCATAGGTCACTGATAGATCCTCACAGCCCACTCTATCAAGTCTGACACCATCGGAGAAAGGGTCAAATATGCTTTTTTCTCCTAGTGCACTCGTCCTGATGGTTTGTTCATTGTTTTGGGTGGTAACATCATCCTTCCAGTTGCTGTTGACTGACCGTGATGGAAAAGTTGCAGCAAGGGACATATAGGCAGAGCTGTAGTTTGTCAAAATAGTAGTCATAATGAGAGCTACACATAAGATCTTTGTTCGTTCATCATTTTGATTTCAAGAATTGGGAGTATCAGTGAAGCAAAGAAAATGTGAACGTCATACCTTGAAAGATGATCAGCTACGTTCTGAGTGAGGAATACTCCTACTACAGAGTCAACTACAGATCCTTTCCAAGGGGAAAAGCGCCTGTCCCCTGATAAACAAGTGGTTGAGAAATTAGCCACAAGCTTCAACCATGGATTCAAGGCAATGCAAAAAATTTAATTGTAGACTATGTTTTCTCACAAGCTTCAACCATGGATTCAAGGCAATGCAAAACATTTAAAGGACCATGTAAACTCGACCAACCTAGAAGGAACTAGGCGGCAGAAAATAAGAACAAATAGACTCCCAAATCACACTAAATTCCTATTTCAAGGACTATGTAAATCAATACACTTTAGCTGCCACGGTCCTGAGAGTGAGATAGGTATTAGTAGCAGAAAGGGAAACTTATTTTTAGCATAGTATAGATGTTCAGTACCTTGAACAAGTCGCATGCGTGCTATAAACGAATTGGCACGGCCTTGAAAAATTTCTCTTTCTTGCTGCCACCATCTCTCCTTCTCAACATCAGTTCCATCAGGCTCACTTGTGTTCCCCATCAAAAGATTCCAAACTCTTGTTGTCTCAAAATCCAACTCAACCTTAGCCCGATGGCGCTGCTTTTTAACCAGGTGCAAGGACCTCTCATATGGAACCATCACCCCACCACCATATGGGACAAGAGCATTTGATAGACCATCTGTTCCTCCAAAAGAAATGACAGCAGGTGTGCTCCGAGATAAATGCATCTCAGTTCTGTGCACCTGTTCAGTGTTCAAATCAAGATGTTTCAGCTTTGAGGCAACTCCTTGAAGGTAATCCATATATTGTCCTGTTGATGTATTTGCTGAGCTCCCTTCTGGTACATCACAATGAGTATCGAAGTTGATTCTTTCATTGTCCAGGGTCTGAGGTGATGAGTTTGGAAATGTCTCTTCTGATACTTTGGTGGATCCATTAGATACACCATATATAATACTTCCAGCTGAAAGCATATTATTTAGCTCATCATTTGGATGAATGAAATTAGAATAGTGCAGTCTTGCTTCTATTGAACGTTTTTTGGTCATAAACTTAATGTACGAACTTTCACACAGAGCATCATCCATGCATGGCTGTCGCAGTCTTGTTGATGCTTGTGAAGTATTATCCTCGAGATCCATCATAGAATACAAGGAATTTTTGCGGACTCGGGCCGATCGCTTCTTTTTTATCCCACCAGCTTGGCAGAATGCTAGCATCTCAGCTGCAGTTCTCAAGATAATAGAATCCTGTGTGCCAGTTAGAGATGATTCACCATCGTTATGGTTCTCCACTTCTGATAGCTTACTCGACTGTTCATGCATAGACCTAGCTGAGGAAAGAAAACCATCTGCATCAGAATAATTCAATTCCAGGTTCATTTTATTTCCTTCCATTACTGTCTTTACCACCCTTTCTGCATTGCACAAACTGGACTTGCTTGTATCATCAGGTTTGCAAGTTCTTCCAACATTTTCTTGTTCCCTTGCTAGTTCCGTACTTAAAGATCCAGAACTTGCGTTTGAAACTTCTTGTGCAGGTTTTGGTGTGACATCTGGCAAATCTATGTACTCGTCTATCAATTTGTTCAGTCTGAGACTCATGCCAAAAGCTAATCCTCCTGGTGAATTTTCCATATCTGCTTGTAGACCATGTTCAATCTGCACTTCTGATTCTGAGCAGAATGAACTTCGAGCATGAACAGGTTTCTCATAGTTCTGGTGATGCAAACTGGGCGTTGATGAACCACCTCCCTGCACTCCTTGTTCTTCGGGTTCAAATTGCAGGCTTCTTCGAACTGATGCAGTTCTTCTTCTAGCTGCAATTCCTGTTCCTCTAGAGATTGATTGATCACTAGCAGGACCTGAGTACTTCTCGAGAGAGCTGAGACTTCTTTTCTTCCGGACATACCTTCTCTTAACTTTCTGATTCGGAGATTTTCCATCTGGTGTTGAATCAGATTTTTGCACTTTGGTTAACTTATTCTCTCTGATTACCTTTGGCCTGTGTTTTTTCCTCCGAGTCTTCATTTTTTGTGCTGGGGTTTCCTCATTCCTGAACATTTCAGTTTTCTCAGCACCTACAATATGCATCTCAATTTGATTTAGTGTTCTCTCCTTGGGTACAGCTGGTGTTGGCAATCGTGTTTGTTCACTCTGATTGATTTGTGTCTTGGGCCTTTTTTGCATAGGCTGGTAAGTATGCATGTCATCATCATCAGCTCTTTCTGCAAGAATGGCAGTTGATTTGTGAGGATGCTGGACTCGTGTTGCCAAGGTGTTTGCAGGAACCGCTGGTTCCAAATCATAATGGTTATCACTGAAAATTGTTGTTGCTGATGGTTGCGGATGGCTAGCTTCTGTTCCATTTTCAGTCTTGGATGCTTCATCATATAAACCATTTGCCCAAAGATGCTCAGAATTGTATTTATCTGGAGTGGCTAGTTGTGCAGGATTCATCATCATATCACCTGCATTTGACGTTCTTCCAAGTGACAAGAAATTACTCCCAGCAAGCTGAATGGAAGCTCCACCTTCAGAATAATAGAGCAACAGCAAACAAAAGGTGTTCAGTTATTCACAATGTCAGGTGATCCAGCCACAAAGCTGAACCAACATGACACCTGGAAAGAATAAGATAAAGACATGCTTACCCTCTGAAGCATCAGGCAAAGCAGGGGCTGGCATAAAACTATGAGATGGTGGCAACTGCGGCCTCGAACCCCTTCCAGTCAGCGGCCCATGGAACACTAGGATACTAATAGGCACCTGCGTGCACCCGGCAGGCACATTCCAGGATGGATGGACGGATGGGCTGCCATGCTGTTCAGTTGCGCTGCCAATTGGACTTGACAGAGCAGCTTGTGGAGCAGAACTCTCCTGCATGGTATGCAGGACAGACGTGGAGCATGCGGAGAGTAAGGCCGGTGAGACAATTGGGCTGCTGTAGCCTGCTGTGGCTGTATTAGCAAGATTTTGACAGCCTAAGTTGGGTAGGTCAGCATTCAGGAACAGAGGTCTATTGCCAGGAATGTTTAGATCGCCCCTCCCCGCGGATATGCCCGTGTCAAATCCACCGGGCTTTCAGGAGTTGCATGCAGGGTGCACCCTGAGGGAAATCCTTGCAAAGAACAAGATCACAACAGGCTAAGGAAAAGTGACACAACAAAGAGAAGGGGGCTAAAACCTCCCCAAAACCCCGGGAAATAATTGCACCAAAACACTTATACAAATTTTGTAAATTCGTTGCATCTTCTAATCGATGTTAGAGTATTCCAGCCGGATTCATGTCACTGGACAGAAAAAACACAGTGAAGGAGAGATCATCAAATTATTCCAGCTAGTTGCCTTCACCTCGCAGATGTAGGAGAGGGAGTAGGAGCCCTCATCCTTCACCGGCTGCTCTCCCGTGCTGCGTCAGATTTCTCCGAGGCGACGGCGGCTCCGTTCGCGTCGCCCAAGTGTGGTTTTCCGCGTCGGCCCAGCCGATGGAGCTCGGGGACAGAGGAGACTAGAAATTAGAGAGGGAAGGGAGGTTGGAATTTGGGAAGAGGAGGCCAGTGAGGGAAGGAGCTCGGAGATGAAGAGAAGTCCGGACCGACCGTGCTGTGTGCAAAGAGGAGGAAGAGGGGGGCCGAGAGAGGAGAGGAGAAGGTCCTGTGTAGCTGGAAACAGATTTCTGATTGCTGTGAATCTGTGATCTTTCCTCCGTCAGATGCTTGTTCTAGCAAAATGCAGAATTTTAGGTGCAACAGCCATCTTTTGTCCTTTCAAAAAATGGAGAAATCTTTTGCTTTGGTGAAAACCTCAAATTCATACTGCTCTCGCTCCAGAGAAGAGCACCAGTTGAATAGGGCTCCGTTTCGCAAAATACCTCAAATTCATACTCACAAAATAGTTTTTGGAGAGCTCCGTTTCGCACAGCAGGAAGGGAATAGAAGGGGCGGGCAAACCTGGTGGGTGCTCGTCGCCGGGGAAGGGCGCCTCGTCGCCACCAGAAAAGGAGGCCAGAGAGAGAGGAGGGGGAGGTGAACAGGAGAGAGAAATAGATGATGAGAGTGTTCATCACCAGCGACGCGCTCGGCGGCTCGTGAAGAGAGAAAGAGAGAGGGCCGAGGGGACTATAGAGCGATGAACAGCAGAGAGAAATAGATCACCATGGGGTGATTCCGCGGGAATGTTAGGATCCGATCAGTCTATTTGCTAACGGTATAGATGATCAAATAGGCTCGATCTAGGTCCTGTTTGGGACTACGGTGGCGATGCGTAAACGCGAGAAGCAGAAATAATCCCGCTGAACGCCTCGCGTCAGCCGCGCGTTTGCCGAACACACGCAACACAAAATACAGATGTTTGAACTGCGCGGGGGAAAATCAAGTAATCGACGGCCGAGCCGCGTTTGCGTATAAGCGACGCGCGTCTGCTACCTGCGCTCCCAAACAGGGCACTAGTGGGGTGTATAAGTACCACGGCACGAAAAACACAATAAGTAGAACCAATCGACCCGACCTGATGTGCCATGTCATGCCTGGCCGGAATCTTATTACGTTGTGTTGATATACAACTAACGAACCTGAACCGATTAGACACGGCTAATCTTGGATTCGGCCTACTATCTCAGACCACTGCCTTAGTCTCAGGTCATGTTTAGTTCCTAAAATTTTTCAAGATTTCCTGTCACATCGAATTATTGGACATGCATGAAGTATTAAATGTAGTTTAAAAAAATAACCAATTACACAGTTTAGTTGTAAATGATGAGATGAATTTTTTGAGTCTAATTTGTTCATGATTAGACACTAATTATCAAATAAAAACGAAAGTGCTATAGTAGCCAAATCCAAAAAATTTCACGAACTAAACACGCCCTCAGTCTGGGCCGCACCTCCTTCTATCTACTTCCTAATCTCTTTTATCTCTCGCATGTGCCTGCCTCATGCCTATCGTCTCTCCAGACCTCTCTCCATCCCGACGCCCACACATCTCGCCATCCCCACCATTAGGGATGTAAACGAATCGGATATGGACGGATATTACTGATATCGTATTTATTTTCATATTTATGTTCGAATACGGAGTCGGATACGAATAGTGTTGGTTTTTGCCGGATAGAATTGTAATGGATATCGACATCATAAAAAAATATAACTTTTGAGCATTCGGATACGGATCGGTTACGGATATTGGATACTCGGAATCGGATACGGACGGATAAAAACTCTTCCAGACCGAATCGAATTCGAATACGGTCGGGAAATATCCGTACCATTTACATCCCTACCCACCATAGCCGCCGCCGCGGCCTCCACGCACCTTGCCGTCTCCACCGCCTCGAGGCGCGTGGACCCGCGCCTGTTGCCATCCTTGCCGCCGCCGCGGACTCCCCACGCCTGTGCCATCCCATGGACGCCGTCTTCCTGTGCCTCTCACCTTCATCGCCGCCGTCACTTGGCCGGCGCCCCCGCGCCCCTCGCTTGCCTCCTCCTGCCAGCGCCTCTCAGCTTCACCGCCACGGCCACGGCCTCCGTCGCTGAGCTTCAGGCTCGGATCGGCACGAGCACACCAGCCCGACCATGCCCATCGTGCCGGCACGACACGACAGCGTGCATCTAGTGCTGTATCTAGGCTGAGGAGTCGAGACCATGTTAGTGTCGTGTCGTGCTGTGCGGCCCATTTTGCCATCCATACGTAACGGTCGATTTTGTTATTTTTTATAATACTAGTTACCGAGGGGGTTAAAAAGCGGGGGGGGGGGGGGGGGCTAGAGAGCGACAAATAGGAGAGAGAAATAGATGATGACAGGGTGATGCCACGAAAATGCTAGTCGGGCTAGGCAAAATTTACTGAGAACTGAGAACCGAGCCGAACTTATCGAGAACCAGAACCGAAAGTATCAGAACCGAGAAAGTTCAGTTCTGATTCTGTTCCCAATTGAGCGGAACCGAAGTTTTTCGGTTACTTCCGTTCTTGGGCTCGATTACCGAGCAACCAAAATTTAGTCCAATAAAGCCCAATCTAACAGGCCCAAGCCCAAGTAAAAACCCTAATCCCTCTTTTCACCCCATCCCCCTACCGATTCCCAGTCACATCTGCCCCCGAGCCGCCGCTCCCCACCTGGCACGAGCGCACATCGCCGCCCACTGGTCCCCGCCCCCCGGCGCAGCCCCGCCGGGCGTCAAGCCTCCGGCTCCCTGCCGCCCCGGGCCCACGTTCGTCGTTTAGGCCACCAGCGCCCGCCCCAATGCCCCGGCCAGGCCAGCTTCGGCGCTCGACCTCCCGCCCCAGTGCCCCACCCAGCTCCAGCCTCCCCTACTCGGTTGCTTAGTGCCCCGCCCAGCTCCGGCCTCCGCTGCCCCAGTGCCCCGCCCAGCTCCGGCCAACCTCCCAAGTGCCGCTGTGCCCCTGTTTTTTTTGCATCATGAAAGTTCGGTTCCTTCGGTTAGTACCGGTACCGAACCGAACTAACCCAAACCGAAGTTGCTCGGTTCCTGCCTATAAAAAGAACCGATCGGTACCTATTATCTAGGAGCCGAAGTTCCGTGGGAACCGAGGAACAGAACCGATTGGTTCGGTTCCTCCGGAATGCCCAGCCTGAAATGCTAGGATCTGATTTGTCCGGAGATGAATCTCAGACTACTTAATCCCTTAACTGTAAAATCAGGTTTTGAACATCCTAGATTATTCAAAATGTCTAAATGACCCTATCTCCTAGGCAAATTTTAAGGGTAGTTTTGCTAACATGACATATTGCATGGACGCTGGCATGACAATAACTCATGAAATTGCATATGGGTCATCTTTATTATCAATTACAGCGGCATAAAAAATATCATCTCCTTCTTAGTTGTACTAAAATGTTATCCTAGTCTGGGTAAGCATTAGAGGCTGTCATTAAGGTAGCGTATTATAGTTATGCGTGATGAAAGAAATAAAATGACATGAGGTGGTATAAATGTTGAAATGGGAAGATATAAATGGGTGGATCTAGAGTCATCTATCATGATATGTAGACAATTTTATCCATGTCAACGTATGCAAATATTTTCATGTCAGCAGGTGTCATCAGCAAAACTGCTATGCAAAACCACCTAGAAGGTTATTTATAGTTGTGAACATCAAAACTTGGCTGGCGTTGACACCAGAATTTGGCCGATAAAATCCCATGAAATCCGGAATAATAAGGGGATCGGTCACTAGCATACGTCCACAAGGGTCGCCAGCAACAGGAACAACCCACTGGTAGAAATAATAGCTTCCACTACTAGAAAATATGCCAAAGGTCCTGGCCAAAGGTACCAGCTGCTGTTGCAACCGGTACTAATGCCACGCATCAGTACCGGCTGCAAAAGCAGCTGATACCTTTGGCCAGCGGCGATCAAAGGTAAGGTGTTTGGTACCAGGTTAAAGCATCACCCGATACCAAAACTTTAATATAGAAACCGGTTAGTGCCACCAACCGGTACCAAAAGCACAGGGAGGAATAGGTACCGGTTGGTGGAACCAACCGGTGCCTAAAGGGTGGACAATGGCACCGGATTTTGCCATGGCCCGGTGCCGCCACGTGCCCACAACAAAGGCACCGGTTAGTAACATCAACCGGTGCCTATGCCTTTTGTTTGGCACCGGTTGTTGAGCACCAACCGGTGCCTTTGAGCCACGCCTATAAATACCCCAACCCCTCCCCCCTCCAAGCTGCCGTGAACTCACTGTTCATGGCAGCTGAGTGAGGGGAGGGGTGGCGATTTTTTTTCTTCAAAAAAGGTTAGTTATTTTTCTCCATAACTTAGCAATTGGTTTTTAGAAGCATTTATCATTTAATTTATTTGATAAGTGAATAGTATCTATTTATTATAGTTATAAGCATTATCAATTATATATTTGAATTCAAATTTAATATAGTATGAATGTATTATTTGTACACTACAATGATGTATATAAATGTATTGTGGACCTAGATGAGTCGGCAATGGATGTACATGGCCGATCGGCGTTCAAAGGAGTTCATTGATGGCGTGCATGAATTCATAAAAGCGGCCGAGAAACACAAGTATGACGGTTTCGTTCGTCGTCCATGCAAATTCTGTAAGAATGAGAAGGATTACTCATCATCAAGAACCATCCATAGTCACTTGTTCAATAGTGGTTTCATACCGAACTACTATGTTTGGACCAAGCATGGCGAAAGAGGAATTGAGCTGGATAATAATGTAGAAGAAGAGGACAGGATTCCTGACTTTGCAGCCAATTATAATTCCCTTTTCAACGACACTGCAATGGGTGAACCTGAAGAAGATACTGAAGGATACGTTGTAGAAGATGATCTTGGTCAGATGCTGCGCGAAGCTGAGAAAGGTTGCGAAACAGAAAAGGAATCGAGAGATCTGAAGCGTATGTTGGAGGACTACAGAACATTGTTGTACCCTGATTGCAAACAAGACCAAAAGAAGTTGGGTACCACATTGGAATTATTGCAATGGAAGGCATAAAATGGTTTGTCTGACAAGGGATTCGAGGAGTTGCTGAAACTTATTAAAAACTTACTCCCTGAGGGTAACACCTTGCCGGAGACAACATACGAGGCAAAAAAAAGTTGTTTGTCCTTTAGGATTAGAGGCACAGAAGATACATGCTTATCCTAATGACTGCATCCTATATCGAGGTGAGTATGAAAATTTGGATTCATGCCCTGTATGCAACGCATGCCGGTATAAGATCCCTCGAGATGATTCAGGCGACGTTGAGGGGATGCGTGTCAAGAAGAGGGTGCCTGCCAAGGTGATGTGGTATTTTCCTCTAATACCACGTCTAAAATGTTTGTTCATGAACAAAACGAATGCTAAATTGATGCGATGGCACAAAGAAGAACGTAAGCAAGACAATATGTTGAGACACCCCGCTGATGGGTCGCAGTGGAGAAAAGTGGACAGAACATTCCCAACATTTGCAAATGAAGCGAGGAATATAAGGTTCGGCTTAAGTACGGATGGCATGAATCCTTTCGGTGAGCAGAGCAGTGGTCATAGTACCTGGCCTGTAACACTATGTATATACAACCTTCCTCCCTGGTTGTGTATGAAGCGGAAATTCATTATGATGCCGGTGCTTATCCCCGGCCCGAAGCAACCCGGTAACGATATAAATGTGTATCTGAAACCACTGATTGAGGATCTTCTATTGTTGTGGAAAGATGAGGGTGTTCGTATGTGGGATGCGCACGCAGAGGATCATTTTAACCTGCGTGCATTGCTTTTCGTAACCACCAACGATTGGCCAGCACTAAGTAACCTCTCCGGACAATCCAATAAGGGTTATAGGGCATGCACCCATGTCCCATTGTTTAGAAGAAACCGACAGCATGTACCTCAAGCACTGTAGGAAGATTGTGTATATGGGTCATCGTCAATTTCTTCCGATCAAGCACCCATTAAGGAGGAGGCATGCTCACTACGACGGAAAGGCAGATCATCGTACCAAGCCTAGGCACCGTTGTGGGAAAATGGTGTTTGAAATTGTCAAAGATATAAAAGTAGTATTCGGAAAAGGACCCAACAACAAATTAGTGCAGAGTGATGACGGACGTGCACCTATGTGCAAGAAGAAGAGTATTTTTTGGGAGTTACCTTATTGGGAAGTCTTAGACGTCCGCCACGCAATTGATGTGATGCACCTAACAAAAAATCTTTGTGTGAACCTTCTAGGTTTCCTTGGTGTCTACGGTAAGGCAAAGGATACATTGGAAGCGCGGCAAGATCTTCAACGTATGAAACAATGGGCCGCCCTACATCCAGAAAAAAGGGATAAAGGACGTCATTATCTAGGTCCTGCGTGCTACACTCTTAGTAAGGAAGAGAAGCAAAGTATATTCGACTGTTTGAACAGTATCAAGGTCCCATCAGGCTACTCTTCGAATATAAAGAGGCTACTGAACTTGAAAGAGAAGAAATTCGCACACGTAAAGTCTCATGACTGTTACGTGTTGATGACGCAATTGATTCCAATTGCACTTAGAGGTATTCTACCATCTAATGTTCGAGCAACAATCATAAAGCTATGCGCATTTCTCAACACAATTTCTCAGAAGGCAATCGATCCATCGAGTTTAAGCAGGCTACAAGAGGATGTTGTCCAAAGTTTAGTCAGTTTTGAAATGATATTTCCTCCATCATTCTTCAATATTATGACGCATCTTCTAGTTCACCTGGTCAAAGAGATTGGTATTCTCGGTCCTATTTTCCTTCATAATATGTTCCCTTTTGAACGATACTTTGCAGTACTAAAGAAATACGTTCGTAATCGGGCTCATCCAGAAGGAAGCATTGCGAAGGGTTACGTCACAGAGGAGGTCATTGAATTTTGTGTTGACTATGTGGAAGAACTCTGCCCAATTGGGATTCCAGTATCACGTTATGAGGGGCGGCTGATTGGAAAGGGCGCACTTGGAAGAAAATCAGTAAATGCCACAGATCATGCCACGTTGAGCAAAGCACATCTCACAGTTCTGCAACAATCAGCCTTGGTGGCTCCATACATGGAGGAGCACATGCAAATTGTGCGAAGTATATACCCTTTGAAGTCTGAGACATGGATTACAAAACATCATAACGATACATTCGCCACCTGGTTGCAGAAGGAAGTCATGGCCAACGATCAAATTCATGAGCAGCTAGCTTGGCTAGCCAGGGGTCCGGCAAATTCAATCCTGATGTACCAAGGATATGAAATTAATGGTTACACATTTTATACAAAAGCCCAAGATAACAAGAGCACCAATCAAAATAGTGGTGTCCGTATAGATGTCACCGACTCTAGTGGCCAAACGAACTCATATTTTGGTTACATTGAAGAGATCTGGGAACTCGACTATGGGCCGTTGAAGATACCTCTATTTCGTTGTCAATGGGTTAAACTCACAGGAAAAGGTGTCGATATTGACGAGTACGGAATGACAACGGTAGACCTCAAAGAGCTTGGCTATCGAGACGAACCATTCGTCCTAGCTAAAGATGTCACTCAAGTTTTCTATGTGCAGGACATGTCTAGCAAAACGAGAAAGGACAAGTCTAGGAATAAATCAAGTTTTGTAGGTGCCAGAGATGAGGCAAAGCGCAATATTGTTCTGGCAGGAAAAAGAAAAATTGTGGGAGTCGACGATGTCACAGATGAAGAAGAATACAATAAGGTTGAAGATATGACTCCGTTCGCAGTGGAGGTTGACACAAGTATTCTTTTAGCCGAAGTGGAGGCTCCGTACGCACGTCATGATCCTAATGAAGGGACGATTGTAAAGCGAACCATTGTTAATATTCCCTTAGTTGAATGATTATGTCTTGTAATATTTTATGTGAACATTATTAGATTTCTTATGCAATTATTTGATTTATTATGCAATTAAAATAATTAGTTATGCACCTAAATGATTTATTATGTAGTAATTAAAATTATTGTACATTTAAATGATTTATTATTGTGCACATAAAACCATAGTTAATATTTTCTTAGTTGAATGATTTACTAGGCAGTTAATAAATTTATTGAGCAAATAACAAATTTATTAGACAATTATTTTAACTATTAGACAATTATTTAAATTATTAGATAATTATCTGATTTTCTAGGCAATTATCAGATTTATTATGCAAATATCAGATTTATTACGAATTATGAGGCAATTAATAGATTTACAAGAGAAAAAGAAAGGGGAAAAGAAAAGATAACCTTTGGTACCGGTTGGAAAATCCAACCGGTACCTTAGGGTCCTATTTGGATAAAAAAAAAGTGGGGCGTCGCGCGGGAGTCGAACCGTGGCCGCGAAGCCCAAATTTCCGCGAGTTACCATTGAGATACTGACGAATTCCGTTCAAAGGGGGTCAAAGAAGATTGAAAAGTGAACTGCAAAAGGCCTAAGGTACCGGTTTTGTTAATCCACCCGGTACCATAGGGGCTTTTCATTTCTTGCCCGTTGGGCCCTAAGGCACCGGGTGTGCGGAGAACCGGTACCTAAGTCTCGCCTAAGGCACCGGTTGGAGATACAACCGGTACCTGAGGCCTACATAGGTACCGGCTGAATTTTTGACCCGGTACCTTTGGCCAGGGGTATAAACCCGTTGCCTTCTTCCTCCCAATTCTCCACTGCTCCTCCATTCCTCCGGTCGACCGCCGCCGCCCTCCATCTCCGCGCGCGCATCGTCGCATAGTTGTGCCGCCGCTGCCACATTGTCACGCCGCCGCCTCTTCCTCTCCGCGCTCGGTCCGGTGTCGTCTGCCCGCGCCGGTGGCCCCCGCCCCTCCTCCGCTCTAGCCGCCGGTAAGTGCTCCGCCCGTGAAATTCAACATCGCTGGCGCGATTCCGACCTCCCTGACCCCTCCACCGGCTTCACAGCTCGACCCCGAAGCTTCCCGTGGAGCCAAGAGTCCCAGAGGACCCCTGCATCGACTCGTCCACGGGCACCGCACTGCCCTCGCCGCTCGCCTTTGACGCCACCGCCCCTACACGGCCGCCTTGCTCGATTTCAAGCCTCGGCAAGTCCCCCAAGCCCCCGCCATCCTTTTGCGCCCGGATCCGAGCCCCAAAGCCGCCCAGCGCGTACGCCCCGGCGAGCGCCGCCGCGCAGAGCTGCCACCGCCGTCGAACCCGCCGCCCCGAGCCTTCCCTAGCCCGCACAGGCCATAGGTGGATCACGCATGCCGCGTAGTCCATCATAGACCCAAAGCCCGGTCGATTTGACCCCCGGAAGGCCGAGTTCGGCCGTCTCCGGTGAGCCTCCGCCGCGGGAGCGTCGTCTCCGGCGACTCGCGCCGCCGCCCCGCGCGCCCAACCGATCTCAGCCGCCCGATCTTGATCCAACGGCCGGAAACACCCGAGCCCGAGTCAATCCAGGCGGATAACGGTCAGCGCCCACGTGTTTTGCTAAAGAGCCCCTCAGCTTCTTCAAAATAAACCCGCAGTCCATGCTAGTTGAAAAGTATTTCCAAATCCGCCCCTGCTTTTATGTTTTAGACCCTGATCTTCTTTAAAATTTAACCCGCGGTCCACCCAACCGTCGCCCCTGGTCTTTTTGCATCCTAACCCCCGTGTCTACCCTTTAATTACGTATAGGTCCCTGGTTTTGCAGAAAAAACCCCTAGAAACTTAGTTTTTTCTTGCAGAAAAGCCCCTAGACCTTGTTTTAAGCGAAGTTTTCACGTTCTAGTTCTGTTTTAGGCGTTCTTTGTGTCCACGTGATCGTTGTAACGCGTAGAATAGTTCTAGCATAGTTTTGGTTGCTGTTTTCATGTATTGTTGTACTGTTTCTTAGTTTTTGCTATTATTTGCATGTATGTTTATGTTGTGTATTGTTTTTGGCCATGTGTTCGTGAGAAGGCGTTGATCCATCTGATCAGTAGCCCCAGTACCAGTACCCGGAGCAGCCATCTTCTGAGCAGTTTGAGCAGCAGGAGCAGTTTGAGGAAGGCAAGTATAACATGTATTTAAATAGAGAGTGAATAATGCTTGTATTTATGTATTTATCATGTATTTTTGTAACTCATGTATTTATCATGTAACTCGTGTAACGACGACGAGTAACGACGACGAGTAACGACGATGAGTAATTTCGTATTCGCTCTCTAACTCACGCATTTGCCATCCCTCGACCCTCAACTCTAGACCTCGACCCTCAACCCCGTTCCTCGACCCGGTTCCTCGACCCTCAACTCTCAACCCCGTTCCTCGAACCGGTTCCTCGACCCCATTCCACGACACACACACACACACACACTGTCTAATACACTCTAACACACACACACGCTCACACTAACACACACAGACACACACACACACACTAACTCTCTCTCTCTTTCTCTGTCCCTCTAACATACACACACACTCTCTCTCTCTCAAACACGCATATTCGTTCAAAGAATTGAATTCTCCTGCTTCATTTAAGGATGGACACATACTCTAACACATTTTTACGGTTTCAGTTAAGGATGGACCCATTCGGTGATGAGCAGGCCGCCGGGCAATACATGTTGGACGCAATAAACAAAGATACGAGGACCAACACCACCCAGCCAATCGCTGAAGAAGATGCTCGGACAGCTGATTCGTTCCTGAATATGTCTGGAGATGCTGATGAAGAAGATGATGACTTTGCGCCGCCGCCCAATCAACAGCAGCATGTTCCAGTACGAATCTTAAAACTATATGCATGGTGTCTTTAGTAGATTAGTTTTGCGATTAACATATCTTTTCTGTAATTTAGTCGACCTCCACATCGACTTCGTTGAGCCAGTCAAAAGGGAGACGCCGGCCAACCAAGAAAATGGAGGGAAGATAGGTCGTCAGAGAAGTGGACGCAGAGGGCTGTCCAAGTGCTCCAGAGGATGCTAGCACAAAATTTGTCAACCAATGTGGGGTTATTGTTCCGGCAAGAATTCCGATCACCACAAGACTATGGAAAACGACCAAACCCGAAGAACAGCAACACGCCGTGCCTGCACATCAGAAGGAAATGCTATGGGCAGAACTCAAGGATATGTTCACTCTTTCTGAAGGAGTTGACCAAGAACTTGTGAAGAAATGTGCCTTGAGAAATATGGCCCTTGCCTTTGCAACTTTCAAGAAGAAGATGTACACCAATTACATCAAGAAGGATAAGGAGCCGAACTGGGACGATCTTCCTCAGGTTAAACCATACTGGGAGGAGTTCAAACAATACAAACTATCAGAGGAAGCCCAAAAAAAATCCGAACAAGCCAAGGTGAATGCTGCAAATAAGAAGTACAGCCACCACCTTGGGGCTGGCGGGTACAAGAAGTCAGTAAAAAAATGGCAGAAGATGGAGCAGGACCTTATATATAGAGGCATCAGGCCGACGACTTGTGATTGGCCGGATAGATCCAAGTGGTGGTTATTTGCTAATGGCGTGACACTAAACCAGTTGGATGGAAGTTTGGTCGTGCCCGAGCATATGCAAGAAGTGTCCCGCGATCTAGTCGCTGCAATAGATGAGACTCAACAAGGAACATTCCATCCTCAAAGGGAGAATGATGAGCTGACAAGGGCATTAAAGAATCCGGAACACCCTGGACGAGCCCGTGGCATCGGTGTGGTCCCATGGAAAGTTGCTTGGGCCGGAGATCCCTCTTACAAGACTCACCGAAAGAGCAAAGCCGAACAGGAAGAGAAACTTCGTGCCATAGAAGAAAAGATGAACGAGAAGGTTGCATCCTTGGAATCTCAGATGGACGCCAGGGTCAATGAGGCGGTGCAGCTAGCTCTGAGCCAAAGGGGCACTGCTCGGTCGCACCCGGATGTTGTGATAAGCCCGGCCTCTCAGCGACGCAGCAGCTGTGCATCCACGGCGGCGCCCGACGTACAAGCGGAACAGCAACCCCAGATTGAACCAACGACGGTAGATGACCAGAGGTATCCAGTGGATGATGTCACCATGCCGACACCGTGCGAGCTTCATGTGCGAGCAAGAAATATATCCATTCATGTCGCATACGGGTCAGCCCTGCCCCTGAATCCTTCTACTACAATTCATGGAAGGCCGATACCTCCTGGCTACACCTCCGTCACAGTCGAGCAGATAGTTGGAAACAATGAGGATCTTGAGCTCGACTTCATTGGAGGGGATGGAGAGAAGACATTGGGAGACGCACTGCACGGGGTCGTTCTATGGCGCAAGGCCGACATCAAACTTACTGCAAGCACAACGGCTCCCGTGCAGACCGATCGCCCGTCTCCGCGGCCTACCTCACCGCCGTCCCCACTACCACCTCCTTCACCACCGTCTCCGCTGGCGCAAAGGGCCACGAGTACTCCAACTCCTCCTACACTAGAAAAGGGAAAGAAAAAGACAGCATCCCTCCCAGCGGCTGGACCCTCAAAGAAGAAGTAGAAAACGGTCGAAATACAATTAACCTACGATAAAACCGCTGAGGAGTTGGAAGAGGAGACTGCTCGATATATAAAAGAACAATTGAAGCCTAAAGTCCCCCCGCCGAGGGAAATGGTACCTCTAGAACTAGGGAAAAAGCTTCTCGCAAACCTAGACAACCCACCAAAACCGAAAAGCTTACCCTCGGACTATGATCGTACTCTGACAAAGGCACACAAGGTGAGAAATCTGAAGAAAAAATGTGGCAAGACCATTCCTCAGCTTGGCACACAACAAAAAGAACTCGAGCCCCTCCGGGTGCCAGGGTTGCCACTCCTACACCCGACGGACGTACAACTCCAGGCAAACCTACAGGCCGCAATATTTCTTTCTGAAACTGGATTAACGCTAGAGGAGGCAACGGGGCATGTGGAGGCAAAAATCCCTGTCGCTCGCACTATTACTCCATTCCAGCATGGAATACCGTTTGTCACTGAGGAAGAGGAGAAAAGTCTAGGCACGCAGATGTTCAATTTGCATAGATGGTACCTGCGAATGGCGAAAGACGAAGGAAAAATGTTTGGAGTCAAGTATCGTGACCATGATTTCTTCCGCGGGGAGGACGACTTCTGGGTGTACTTCCAAAATTTATATCACATTTACCATCGACAAGCCCTCGATGCCTCTATCATCACCATTTGGGTTTTGTAAGTATCACTTACCTCTACATTAATACTTATTGTTAACAAGAACATAATTATATGTGTGCATTATAAAATTTGTATTGCATCGTTTAGACAGGAGATCCAAAGAAGCTGAAAACATGGATGGCACCATCAGATCGGCTTCATGTCTCCTTTGCTAGTCAACCAGAAATTGATCAACGAAAGTTACAAGGAAACGTGCGAAAACATGTACGATTCGTTGACTAGGCAAAGTTACAAATCCTATATATTTATACCATACAACTTTGGGTAAGCCTTGATCGACTCAAACCTCTGTTATATTACTAAATAAATACTAAGTTGTCTAATACAGTTATGTATATATCCTATCTATATCTGCAGTTATCATTGGATTTTACTCATACTTTCCGTAGAGACCGGCAATCTTATAGTCTTTGACTCAATGAGAAATCCATATTCCGCAATCCAACATATCATAGACTCCTTGAACAGGTAAGTTCAGTTTGCACAATCAAATCTTTTTTCTGTTAATAACAATTCCTGAATATCAAACTTAACTTTGAGCGTAGGGTTTGGAAAAAATTTGTGAAAAATAACAAAGGACGTGGTCAATGGAGGCCCGAACTGAACGTTAACATGGATTATCCGGTATGGTCATTCATAAAGATTTGTCTAGTTAAGTATATAATCCCAAATTGTTCTAAATTGAGTAATTTATTTGTTTCTCCTTAAGTGTGCGAGACAACAACAAGGAACTGATTGGTGCGGGTACTACGTATGCGACTACTTGCACATCATGACTCCATGCGGGAAGGCTACTGATGAAGAAACGAGAGTACGTCCAAACCGTTCACTAGTATATTTTCATAATTGTACTAACGCACAGAATGTTAATGCTTTTTTCCTAAATGATAGATGTCTCAAATGGGGGATGAATGTTACTCTACTGATCGGATCAACGCCGTGTGCGAGCAGCTCGCCGGATTCATTTTGAACGAGATCTTGGATCCTAGAGGCGAGTTCTACCACGACGGTCACATCGATAGAGGACTTTCATCGACATCCTGAGGGGACTAGTAGTTGGACGGCTAACATGACTTATACATTTGTAAATATTTTTAAACATTATGCCTTGATGTTTGTAAATTTGTAAATATATTAGTTCATGTAATTAGCTTAATTATATGCTCGCATTTCACTTTTAGTTAGTTTCAAATATTCTCTGAAAACGAACACGAACAACCAATGAACGTAGAGTACTGTAGAGTTTGAGTGCGTTTAGCAATTATAAAAGAATAAACAGTAATAAATAGAACAAACAAAACTGGATTTGGGAAAAAAGGGAAAAGGTCATTGGTACCGGTTGGAAATACCAACCGGTACCAAAGGGGCTGCCACCTTACGTCAGCGAGGCAGCCTCTTTGGTACCGGCTGGTACTTCCAACCGGTACCAATGGAGGCCTAAGGCACCGGTTGAAAAACCCGGTGTCTTAAGTAGAGGCCAATGGTCGCGGTTGCGGGGCACCGGTTGGGAAACCTGTGCCTTTGGCCTTTCTCAGCCGGTGCCCAAGGCCCGTTTTCTAGTAGTGTTCAATGACATTTTGAACGTGACATTCCAAAACTTGTCATCGAACAGGCAGCATCTATGACGAAAATAAAATGCATGTCAGAGCACAACATCTATGACGAAAACAATAGCTTCAATGACATTTTGCACGTGACATTCCAAAACTCGTCATAGCTCTTCGGTTACGGCCCTCATTCCCTGTTTAGTTATGACGAAAATAAAATGCATGTCACAGAACAACATCCGTTTCGTCATAGATCATCGGTGCAGCCTTCATCCCATGCAGGACAGTGATGAAAGTAAAACGTGTGTCACAAAACAGTATCTGATAGCGACACAAAACGGTCCACCCTCAAAACACGACTCGTCCTAGAACTGGACTGGCTACCACGTGTAGCGACCTGGATCCACCGGTCCTTGTGCCATGCTTGTGTGGTCAACTATGTCAACATGGGTCCACTACAGAGGTGTGACCCTTGTGTCCACGTGTATGAGTGCAGACCCAGCAGGCTGAAGTGGCTAACATGTGTAACTGTAGGTCCCATTTCACTGGTCCAGTATGCATGTCTATCTGGCAGCGACGTATGCTGACTGGGTCAATCGGGGTCCACTGAGGAAGTGTGACCCGGATGTCCACGTGTATGAGTATGGACTGGCAGGCCGACGTGGCTAACACGTCTAACTATAGGATCCGAGTGACTGGTCTGAGATATTTATCACTACTACAAAAACTGATTAATAGCGACCTTTTTTTGGAGCTCTGAGGCGGGCACAAAAAATAACCGCCTCTGCTAATGCCCATCATTAACCGAGGCGGTCATTTATTATTAACTAAGGCGGTTACAAAAACTGCCTCTAAAAATACATTAACTGAGGCGGTTAAGAGGCGAACGCATTATAAAAAATCACCTCAATTAATAGACTAGCCTAGTTAAAACCCATATAACCCGGGACGGCAGCAAACCCTAACCCACTCTCCCTATTGCGCCCCCGTGCCTCTCTCTCTCCCTTCTCCCTTTCCATCTCCCTCTCCGCCAGCCCTCTCTCTCCATTCTTCCTCTCCCCGGCGAGCAAAGGGCGGATCCGGCCTTGCCCGATGGCAGTGGCTCGGACCTGAGCACACGGTGGACGGGGCGGGTGGTGAGCGAGCCGTGGAGCGGCGGCGGGCAGCCGGCGCGGCCGCGGTCGAGGGCGGCAGGCACGGTTGGCGGCCCTAGCAGCCAGTGCCGACGCGGGCGGTCGATACAGCCGCGCCCGGCACGTGAGCCGTGGGCCCTAGGGCTGGACGCAGCAAAGGAGCGCGACTGTCGGCTGGCGGACGCGGCCACGGCGCGCGGCGGCTGGCTGGCGGACGCGGCCAAGGAGCGCCGCGGCCTCGGCGGGCGGACGCGGCCATGGAGCAGGGGCCTCGACTGGCGGACGCGACCACGGAGCAACGGCCTTGGTGGCCGGCAGCCAGCGACCAGTGGCCTCGATGGGCTTCTCGAGGGCCCTAGATGGGCTTGCTGGGCCCTAGATGGGCTTGGCAGCCGCCCCTATTTTGAAATCCCATGAGTTTCTTGACATGTTTATTTTCACAAGCACTGAAGATTTCTTGAAACAAAGGATCATTGGCCTTTTCCATGCTTTTTCAATCAACACACTGTGCCTCAATGGCAATCTTCCTATTCCTCAGAATGACTGACTCATAAAAATCCTGCTGAAATAGAGTGTGAAATCTAGGATCAGCTGAGTTCTTTGGCTCACGGTAGGGATCAATGCTTCTCCACCTTTTCACTTCCCTTGTCATCCCTTTTCCATAATAGTCAACACATTTCCTGGAGCCAAGTCTGATAGGCCTCTGTATAATCAGATAAGTGAGATTTCCTTTCCCCTCACTTTTCTCATCTTCTTCCTCATCATCTCCAGCAACTTCTTCTTCCTCACTGTTGTTCTCATCTGCTGGAGCCTTCCCACTCCTTTGCTCAACCCTATAAGGGGAGTCCTCCACATCATCATCATCACTGGAGGATCCACCTTCACTTTCTTCCACTATGTCAGCTGCTGCTGCTTTCTTTCTCTCCCTGGGCCTTAGCTCCCTGCCACTGATCACATCAGGATGACTGGAGCCACTCTCATCTTGATTTGCCCCACCACTATCAAACCTGCGCTTTGTTCTCCTCTCATGTCCCCCTGCCATTTTGCTGCAGATCCTGGGTCAAAAGGATAGAATAAAATGAAATAAGGCCACAGGAATAGATTGGCATTGGATTGTGGAAAGTTTAAGGAACCAAAATTGCAGCAATTGGGTCTCGCTCAGAACAGAGCCAATGGCTCCAAAGCCAATCTCAAAGCAAGAATTTGATCATGAATAATTTTTTGGAAGTTCTAGATCAATCTTAGCAGAGATTAGTTGAACATATTGTCCAAAATCACGACGTAGGGTTTCACTGGTTAGACCGGTCAGACCGGTCGGGCCAGTCTAACCCTAGGTTGTGAAATCTTCCAAAATATCCAACGAAAATGAAAGGTCTTCTAGGGGCCAGCTCTAGGATGTTTCAGGAGTTGTTCTACCAGGGGGATTTCAAATCTATGGCCTAGATAGATAGATCGATGAAAAACAAGCCATTGGGTACCTTTAGAGCCGAGATTTGGAGAAAAAAATGAAGGACCGCCTTGGGAGAGCGGTCAGACCGGTGATGTGCACCAAATCCCCCAAAGGAAACTCCTTTACCTTGGTTGAATCCTCAAATCGCCAATGGGGGTGACCTTGGGCGCATGAGAAGGAGAGGCACGGTGAAAGGAGAAGGGTGGTGTCGGTGGAAGGGTAAAAGTGAAATATTTTCACTGTTTAATCCGTGAGGAGGTAAAAATGTAACTGCCAGGCCAGACCGGTCAGACCGGTCGGCCCCTGACAACTGAAAAAATGTGTTACCTCGGATCATCCGGAGTGAGGCCGGATCATCCGAATTTACTCAGTGCCAAAAATCACTGTTTGGCCGGATCATCCGGGGTAACTCAGGACGATCCGAGCCTATGCAAAAAGATTGTGCAAGAGTGTTTTGTGAGTGAAAATTCCTTGAATCAAATGGTTAAGCACTTCCAAAAATTCATATTTTTCCGACCTTATGTGCTAACCATGAAAAGAGATAGGAAGAATAGAATTAACTTAAGGAGCATTTTGATACTAAACAATTTCTGAACACGAGCTCCTTGTTACTTCCAAGGAAGATAGGATGTTTCCAATATATAACCAGTCCTTGGATGAGAGAAGTGATATGGATAAAGATCTATGGACTTGAGAAAATCTCACCACTTGTGACTAGCCATCAGACAATCAATGAGAACTACAGTCACAAGTAGCTTGATACGGTCACAAAGACCAAGATCCAAACATTTTTAAGTTTGACACACAACCTATCATACTAGTTGAGTTTTTCAAAACATCTATCCTATGTAACACCCTAATTTAAATTTCAGCTTTAATAATAAATTTAATTGGCTTTATTTAATTTTCTAAGGTTTATATGCTTAGTCTTGCATTTAATTTAATTTTCTTTCGTGAGTAATAAAAATCTTTTTAGGTTAAAACATGTTTGTGCATTTATGCTGGTGCATGGTTTTATTTTGGTTGAGTGATAGGGCTTGAATTCAAATTTTAAATTTGAATTCAAATAGAGTTGAGTGTTGTTTTAAACAGAAAAGAGGAAGGAAAAAAGAAGAAACCCAGCTCACAACCCAACCCAACCCCAGCCGGCCCGTTTTCCTTTCCGCCCGGCCCGCGACTCCCTTTTTCCCCGTCGGCCCAGCTCGCAGCCCGCTTCAGCCCCGCTCCGCACGCTCCGTTCTACTGACAGCAAGGCCCCTTGCGTCAGCCGCTCTCTCCTCAGCTGCGAGCTTCCCCCGTGTCTCGCTGCCAGCTCGCCCCACCTGTCGGCGCCCCCGCACCGCAGATCGCAGCCCAGCGCCTCATCCTGCAGTGACCCGCCTCCACACCCGAGCGCGCACCTCACCGTCAACGCGGGCCTGCAAGTCAGTAGACGCAGCAGCACGGAGCCCGCGTGCGCGCCCCGCGACCCGCTCGCTCTGTCACTGACCCGCAGGCCCACACACCAGCGGCTCCCCTTCCCTTTCCTTTCTCCCTGCAGCGCAACGTCGCGCCCGAGATCACCGGCGAGGACGCCGGGATCCTTATCCCGCTGCTCCACGCCGCAATCCCCGCCTTGTTTCCTTTAAACCAAACCGTGACGCCCCTCCGGACCCTACCTCGCTGCCGCAGCCGCCCAAACCCTAACGCATCGCCCTGCCTTGCCTCCGCTCGGAACAGGACACCCCGCCACCGCGGCCACGCCGCTCCACGCTGCGCCCCCACCCCCTTGCCCGCGCAGCAGCTTCGCTTCGAAGTCCACAACAACCCGAGCCCGCTACCCCGACTCTAAGCTACACCCGCGCCGGGATTTCCTCGGATCCCGTCGCCGCAGGTAATCGCCGACTCGAGCATTTGCTTGCCGTCGGTGGTCCTTGGTCCGCCCTAACCTCCGTAGCATCTTCGCAGGAGCACCACGAGCCAGCCCGAGGGATCCAGGCGCCCGGTGGAGCCCAGCAGCGCCCGGACCTCGAGCTCCGACCGTGCGTCGCCGCCGGTCTACGTCGACAACCCTCCTACACGGCTACGCTGTTCGTTCCCAGACCCCGGTGAGCACCGCATCGGCCTTTTACCCCGGTTACGCTAGATCTTGGAGTCCCTGCACGCCGTGCTCCGGCGAGGCTCGCCGCCTGCACCGTCGCTCACACCGCCCAGACACCTGCCGAGCCCCGCTTTTGGCTCCAGTGGATTACCCATGTTGCGAACCATCTCCCAGACCCAAACCCGAGTTGTTTTGGCACCTGGAACACCGGAATCGACCATCTCCAGCGATGCGCCGCCGCGGGAAAGAGTTTTCCAGCGACCCGCGCCGCCGCCGTTGACCCTTTCCACCTGAACCGTTCGATTTGTTTTGGACGCATAAGATTAGATCACGGCCCAATCATATCAGAACCGCCAGATCGCGATCCAGCGGCCGATATCTGAGGATACCGGTTCGGCCTAGTTTAATTGCAAAAGAGACCCCCGACTTTCCTGTTTTCAACCCGCAGTCCACCTCTAGTCAAAAGTATTCGCAGTTTAGTCCAGAATTTAGCGCGTAGCCCCCTGAGCTCTATAGAAATAGAAACCGCAGTCCTGTGCAGTCAGTTTTGCATGTTAGCCCTGGGATCTAAGATTTAATTATGTTTTAGTCCTCGGTTTTGCCCAGAAAACCCCTGGAACTCCAGTTTTCTTACAAATAGGTCCCTGGAACTTGTTTTTGGCCTAGATTTTGCGTTTTAGCTCCGTTTTAGGCGTTCTTTATGTCCACGCGATCGTTGTAATGCGTAGATTAGTTCTAGCCTAGTTTTGTTTGCTGTTTTCATGTATTGTTGTACTATTTCTTAGTGTTTGCACTTATTTGCTTGTATGTTTATGTTGTGTATTGTTTTTGGCCATGTGTTCGTGAGTAGACGTTGATCCATCTGAGGAGCCCCAGTACCAGTACCCAGAGTAGCCATCTTTAGATCAGTTTGAGCAGCAGCAGGAGCAGTTTGAGGAAGACAAGTATAGCATGATCAACACCTATCACTTTAAATACAATTTCATACATTTTAATAATGTATGCCTATAAGGACTTTCCTAGCCACCTTATATCCTTTATATATATCCTTTGGGTTGCATTTTGGTTAGTTGTGCTAGGTGCCGCGCTATAACACACTTGGTCCTTTTTAATTAATTTGGATACTCTACTGCTGCTCAGTTCCTGCCGACGTGAGGGAGTTCACTCAGCGCTACCAGGACTACGAGGACTTCTAGGCGTTCGTCTCCCAGTCGACGTCCCTGTGGTGCCCAGCTTCCGAGAGGCTTCGTTTATGTTTTACGCTTCCGCATACTCTGTATCAGACATTATGTCATTAATGTAATAAATAACATTCATACTCGTTTTATTATATCTTTTTACGTGATATGTGCTGTGATATATTGTTCATTCTGTTGTATATACGTGTGACTTGATCCTAGCACGTATATGATTGCTCGGTTTATGTCCTTTTATAAGCCGGGTGTTACATCCTATAACACTCAAAACATGCAACAAGTCAAGCTATCACCACACTAGAGAATTTAGCATAAACCTTACACAATTTTACGCATGATTGACACTTAGTCACAATTAGGAAGGTTTTAGCTAAATTTCTAGGTGACAGGATTTCATGAGCTTGAAGCACACAAATGCACACACTAGCACGACAACAAGGCCTAGATGCTCAAATGTAAAACATAAGTGAGTAGAAAATATACCTTTGCCTCTTAGCCACTTGAACTTGTGCATAAGTAATTTAGAAACAACACCAGCTCTCAAAGAAGAGAAATAGTGTTCAATGTAGCACAAGTACTCATGATCATGCTTAGTCAATCAATATTTGATCCATTAACTCTCATTAAATCCATAAAGAGCATAATCAACATCAAGAGAGACTACAAATTCACTCAAAGAAAATGTTAATCCCAAGGACACAAATTATAAAGTGATCGCCCCCTAAATAAGTGCATAAGAGATTTGAATTTATTTTAGATGCACTTTATCGATATTAAGGGACTAGAAGAGACTACTTTGATAATTTGGTCATAAAGCACATAAAAGGATATTTAATTGAAATTTGTGCTAGATTCTCTTGCTGTTGGTAGTACATGACCCCATGAGATGCCTTTTGACCACATGCACTGGGAAGGAACTTTTGTGGATAGCTTCTTTCTCCTTTCTTCTGACTACTGCAGTTTTTCTGGTTCAGACCGGTCTGGCAGACCGGTCAAACCGGTCACACCAGGCATGTCGGATTGTTATTCCGGCTAATCCACCAGGGGTGTACCCGACGGTAGAGTTTCAGGATGGGGATCTCAGGACCAAGAGCTCGATGGTAACACGAAGACGCAGGGACTTAGATAGGTTCGGGCCGCAATGAGCGTAACACCCTACGTCTTGTGTTCGGGGTTGTATTAGGGTTTGTGGAATGCTTCGAAAAGTGGAGAGAGTCAGTCACCCTATGGGTCGGCCTACGTCTCCCTTATATAGACCAGGAGCTGTAGGGGTACAAGGAATGATATATTCGGGTTGTTTTACAAGGAAGGAGGTCGGTTAAGATCCCTAGATATGCGGGCTTCTAGTTGGAGCCTCTCATTCTAATCCTCTGAGGATCCTCTTCTGCGCACAACCGAGTCCTGCACGCCGAGTAGTTGTAGCCGAGTCATCGAGCAGGGTAGTCTCCCGGGTTCGGGTACCCCACTCGGCAGGGAGGTATGTAGATCTACCTCCGTCAAGGCAGCACTGCAGTAGTCTTCAATTTATCCATGTCTTGTACCCTTGAATGATTTACTAGATAGATTTGCTTATCTGCACTAAAACAAGACATTGCTCTACACAAGAGCCATTAAACGCATCTCACGGCATATGGGAAGGAACTCAGAAGAAAGTGCTTTAGTCACTTATTTAGAATGTCACAAGCTCAACACAAGTGACTAGTGCAATTTGAAATTAGAAACGAGTTACCGAGATGACATTGGATGAAGATATGCAAGATTATTCCTTGAACTTGGCCAATAACTTTAATGCACAATAAACTTCAATGAACCAAGCCCTCCAATTCATCTCCATGTACCTGAAAGCTTTTCAAGCATTCTTTGGTGCCCAACTCTTGTTGGACCCTACCACATTAGTCACAATTGACTTGGGAACCCAAATAGCTCTTATGCTAGCATTTGGTGATTGAATCACCTTAGTAGCATAAGTGCTCATTTTGTCCCTCCCAAGTCTAGCAAAGTAATATTGAATAAGTTTTGAGTTAAGTACTTTACCATTTGGACAATCCTTGCTCATATGACCTTTTGCCCGACATGTATAGCAAATTCGATGTTTGAGTTTGACAAAGGTGCTCTTTACTTGCATTTTGGGCTTCTGGGCATCAGTAGCCTTCTTGGGTGCAAGAGTGCTTCTTGTGGGCTTCTTAAGAGGTCCAGCAGCTGCACTGGCCTGGACCGGTCTGACCGGTCTGGTCAGACTTGCACTGCTGTGGACAACAATGAACTATATGCCCCAATTTCTTGCATCCATGGCACATCCTATTTTCGGAAAGCTTCTTTTGATTTCTTGAGAGTTGAGCTCCTCATTAGACTTGATTTGACAATATCTTGCATAGTGCCCTTTCTCTAGACACTTGAAACACTTGATGTGTTCTAGAGTTTTTTTTCTTGGAATCTTGTGCTTGATCCTCTTTTGACCTTGTTGATGAGCTGAGCTAGTGAAGTTTGAATCCATCTCAAGCTTTTTCACCTTGGGATCCCGGTTATCTTGAGATGGTCTCACTTGCCCCTTGCCCTTCAACTGGGTTACTTCTTTCTTGAGCCTTTTTACTTCACACATAAGATCTTCATTTTCTTGTGCTATGAGGTCATCACAAGATTCTACAAATACTTGCTGAATACTAGATTGGCTTGCTTGAGAACAACATTGTTTAGTGCAAGTCAAATCAATTTAAACATGTGAACATGTGCAAGTGTGTGTGAGAGGTTCATAGGATTTTACCATGCTGACCATAACCTCATGAGCCATTTCAATCAACACATGTGATTCCACAAGTTTCTCATATGTTTTTTCAAGCTCCATATGATTTCCTTGTAGAGTCACATGTTCACTTGAGAGCTTCTCCAATTTATCCTGGAGCACTTGATTTTCCTTCTGCAAAGAGTCTATTCGATATGAAGAATTAGCAGAGGAGGCTTCTGATATGCTTACCAAGAAATCATAGTTGATCTTAAGACATTTAAGCTCCTTTCTTATAGCTCTTATTTGCTCGACTTCTTGGACATGTTCTTTGTTGCCTTTGGCTATCAAGTACTGGTGATCAACATTACTTGAGGATGCTGATCTAGCTGAAACTTGTCTTGATCGCCTACGGGAGCATTTCTTGCTTTCTTTGCGCTGCCCTCTGGTAGGACCAGTCTGACCGGTCTTGGATACCGGTCTAACCAGTTCCAATAGGGAACCAGCAGACATTGCAATTCTCGCTCCTTGATCTTCATGAAGAGTCACATGAGGTTGAGTATTTATTGTTGCAGTAGAATACTCCTCCAGTGACTTTTCTTCTTTTTCTTCTTGATCTTCATCATCGCTTTCGTCTTCATATATCTTTTCCAAAAACTTCCAAAGATGATAAGCATCACTACCTGTATTTTGCAATAATCTCTCCTCTTGCATAGAATCTGAGAGTTCTCTATCCATATACTCAAATAAGAGGTCAATAACATGACGGTTGCAAGACAAACATTCCCTTTCCTCGGTTGATAATTTGGACAAATTATCAACGTCCTTGGGAAGGACATTTGTCTTGACAACATGTTCAAAGGAAGGACCCATGGTCCTTAGAACGTTAAGCATATGAGCAGACCAAGAAGGATAGTTTGAGCCACTGCAACGAAGTGGCTCAAATGGTACCTCACGTGGCATCGACATCGCGATTCACCAAGCGGTTAAGCTTTAATCCGGAGACCGTCGCTTTGATGCCAATTGAAAGGACCTTAATCGCGTGATGTCGCCTAGAGGGGGGTGAATAGGCGTTTAGAAACTAATCCTGCAGATTAAAACACTTAACACAATTGTTAGCCACAAATCAGTCAGACCGGTTGAGCAGACCGGTCAGACTGGTCTTACGCTGAACCTACACAAACAAAGTTAATTCTCCCCTTTACGAGCTCTAGCACAAATGCAACTTGGTGTGGTGCTTCTATAGGTGCTTACAAATATATTTCTTAACCCTGCACACACAGAAACAACAAAACCAAGTAGATCGAAGCGGAAGCACAAATAAAGCTAGAGCACAAAGTGTGAGGCAAAGCAAATGAAGATGATGCAAGGAGACACAGTGATTTGTTTCACCGAAGTTCGGATTCACCACGTTCACCACGTGTGAATTCTACTCTCCGTTGAGGAAGCTTATGGCGACCACAAGGTCAAGGTATCTCCTCCTTTCCATTATATGACCATGTGCCCTCGTGGCACACAATCGCTGCTGCAACAAACTTGCCACTGCTCACCACAAGCTTGGGAGCTAGCCGGCGACGCCTAGCCGTCTAGGAGCCGATGCTCCAGGAGTAACAAATGCTTCAATCGAGTTGGCTGACGCAACCACAAGTGCTCAAGCTAGGGCTTATGCTCTCACTGCTCAAATCCTCTCTTAGCAAAGGTTTCACTCAACCCAACTCAAGGATCTAATCTTGATTCACTCAAATCTCACAATGAGAGGTTGGGGAGGACTTCTCATGTGCTCTCACGGCTCAGTGATGGCTTAGAATCACAATAGCATCAGCACCCACGAATGGGTGAGGGTGTGTGGTTTAAATACCCCTCTCTCAAAAACTAGCCGTTGCTCTATCAGAGTCAGACCAGTCAGACTGGTCCCCCTGACCCGTCAGACCAGTCGGTTCAATTAAACTAGCCGTTGGACCCCGACCGGTCAGACCGGTCACCTGGACCGGTTAGACCGGTCCCAGATGATTTTATGCTCCCAAGTGTTTCTCTCTGGTTTTTCTCACATGGGAAAGCTATGAGCACTTTTGGTAATGTCAAACCACTGATGTTGCATCCCTCTTGATAGTACGGCATCCTATACTCAAGTTCTGTTGTCAGTCAAAACCCACCGGCGAGTAGCGACAGGCAACACGAAGAGCCGGGAGGCTGCCGGGGCGCTGGCTGGCACCGGTCCCTCGGTCAACAGCCCAGATCCTGGCACACGCCGACGCTTCCGGAGATCAGGAAGGTGCGAACGTGCTTTCGACGATTTGCCTGCATGCATAAACACGTGTAAATATTAGTCCGAGCCGTGGTCGGCTCCCCGGGACGACTCTTGCATCGGCTTTTAAAGAGCCGATCGAGTCCCGGTGTCAGATCAGATATATATATATATCCGGATATTGAAAGTTAAAACAGATAACAGTGAAACTTGCTTTAGTTAAATCTAGTTGATGCAATCCACGACGGTTAAAGCTTCACTACTAGATCGGATCATCCTACACGTAATTGGGCCTAACGAGCATGATAGATGGCTAAACACTAACCAGAACGGAGGCCTAAGAACTAGCAAGAGCCGATTCCCAGAACAAATCCCCATTAAGGCCAAAACAAAGCATCTGACATACCACCGGAACATCCAATCCGTTTGCAAGGCCTAATCTAGTAGATATTGAGCCAATTCTCATGGAACAAGAACAAACCATAACAGATCGGATCTACTAAATGAAACAAAGCAAGGTATTATCTCCGCACGACTAACTCTATGTAACGAGAATTAGCATAAGATTAGAACATAATCGTACAGAGATATCATGATATTCACAGATAATAAACAAGTAAGCGCATAATGAATCTACTAAAACATGCTACGAAACATCAGGATAACTAGCATTACTCGCCATAAAAAATGCTTCAGCACGAGTAATACCAAGATAGAAGCAAGAACAATGGCGCCCTGATCACGAGGGGCAATCAGGGCAGCATGGCACTTACTTGGATGAAACCCTAGAATTTGGGACGGCGATGCGCTGAGGTGTTGTTGCAAAACGTGATGACGTTCTTCTTTTACGAATGTCATAGGGTACATATTTATAGTCTGGAGACTTGGAAAACAATCTAAACTAACGTGCCCATATTGTACTCTATCTCTAACTCAAACTAAACTTAAACCTAAAGGTACATGGCCCAGATGACCCGAACGCCCACGCAGGAGCCGATTCGTAAGCCTCCTTTAATTTCTGCAATAAGCCCAACTCACTTGCGGCCCATTAATCAACCCTGTTAATTTATGGCGATAACACATGCCCCCTGGTTTTGGCAATGATAATCCCAAAACCATCTCGTTGCTTCATCTCCCTGTTGATGCTCATTAAAACGCACTACAACCACCACGGAAGACGCAATGTCTCTGCAGCCGGCTCCTCGTAGAATGTGAAAGTGCCGATTCATCTTCCATTTTTTTCTATTTAATCTCACCCTGAATCGACTCATTTCACCACAAACTTGTCTTCCTCCCTCAGCCAAACAGCGTAGAGCACCCAAACCTCCTGTAGCCATGGCGATCTCCTCCTCCTCTTTCCCCATCTTCCATCGGCTCCCCTCTTTCCCCCTCTTCCTCTAGTTCCTCTGTCTCCTCCCTCGATCCCATCTCCGAGAGCCGAGAGCCGACGCCGGAATACAACCCGACGGCGGCGCACGAGGTGCTCACTTCTCTACATTGGGATGCAGAGGAGTTTGACTTCGGGGTCGTCTCTGAAGACGACGAACCCAAGACCAACGGCGAGGACCTCCGGCTCCTATTCCAGGAAGAGTTGGAGGAGAGTAGTGACGACCACTTCTCCTGGGATAGAGTCGATTCCTGCTCGGAAGAGGAAATCGACTCCTCCTCTGACGAAGATGACCCGATGGCCGGAAGCGCCTTCAAATTCCTCGGCTCCTCCGAGGAGGACAGCAAGGAGGAAAGCAACAGCGGTGGCGGCTGGAGCAGCGACGACGAGGCCAGCGACGGCAGCAGCGATGACGACGGCGACGACAGCGACGGCGGAAACATGCCGGCACGAAGCCCCAAGCGCCGTAGGCACCTAGGTACCTACAGGTGGTAGATGTAGGTAGTACTGTAGGAGTAGTACTATAGCGTAGATTGAGCCGAAGGATTCGCCCCTTTGTCAAATCGGCTCTTCCTCTTGTAAAAACTTTATCTTTAATGAATAAAGTTCCTTATCACTTAATTGCTTGCTCGGACAACCCTCCAAAAGCCGATAGCACTGCATCGGGCTTTACCAATATCCAAGAGCCGACGAAATTCAAAACTGGAAGTAACCCACATAAGAACAAAACCACACCCCCACTCTGAATCCGACTCGAAATAGATATTCCAAATTCGAGAATCCCGCTCCATAAGTTCGAGCGAAAACTCACAGTATCCAAAACTTGATCCACAGCCCACAAAACAACCAAACCCTAAGTTAGCAGATCTGAACCATGGCAGACTCTGAAGCTCAAACAGCGAGATCTCCAATCATAGATACGGCAATCCTCGGCCTGAAGGTAATATTCAGCCTGTCCTTTCGACTTTCCTCAGCTCATTAATCCTCCGAATGAATTAAACTCTGAAATATGACACCATATATAAATTTCTAAATTTCTGAACTCTAGGTGTCAGACATCCTTTTGCCGCATCCTTCCAATCCCAAATCATTTTGTCTTGGCCCATGATCAAATGGATTTAATCTCCTATGAAGCGAATAGAATCCCCTTCGTAAGTCAAGACATTAATTTAAATTCCTGGGCCGACTGCTAAAGAGTCTGGCCTAATCCACCCGAGAGCTGGATTGCATGGTATAGCAGAATAGCAAAAACCTATATGGCCTTGTGGCAAGAATTGAACATAGCTGATGCACTCAGTTTATCATTATCCCCCCTTGATAAAGATGAAAACCTTCTGAAAACCATCGGCTATTTCTGGTCCGACGCTCTGAACTGCTTCCTCTTTGGTCATGGACCCATGACCCCTACTCTGCTAGATGTTACCATGATTACTGGCCTAGACATTAGATCCCCTGATCCTGCAGCCAACAGAATGGTAGAAGTCCCCTTCAAACTTTCATTCAAGGCAGACTGCACAAACTGGAGTACTTACATGAACCAGCACATGAAGACAAAAGGTCTAGTAACTAAAAAGGAACACACAGCCTTTTTAAATCTTTGGTTAGAACAATTTATTTTCTGTGGTCCTTCCTTAGCTCCAACTAAGAATTACCTTCCTTTGGCTTACCATCTGGCCCATGGCAACCGCACCAGCCTAGGCAAACTTTTTCTCGGAGAAACATACAGATGTCTCCATCTGATGACAACTAGTTTGCTCAGCCAAAGGAAACTCAAAACTGGAGGCCCTTGGTGGTTTATTCAGTTATGGGCACAACTCTACTTCCAGCATCAGATTCCAAACTTTCAAAGCCTAGCCAATAATTCCTTCCCCGACGAGAATGGCAAGAAAATTAGATGCACCAGCTATGGCCAATCCCTATTTAGCCTCCCTGGCAGTAAACTGAACTCGACAGATGCAGCAAACTGGTTTAGAGTTTTCTACAAAGGTCTAGACAATCCCCACTACTTTCCATTCATTGAATCTGAAGCCTTTGAGAACCCAACTACCTTCAGGCTGGATAGCTTTGCCGATGATGACGGCACTCGGCATCTGTATTCCCTAATGATCTGACCTGGCTTCCTCCCTGTTGGCATAAGTACTTCCAACAGAATCATCAAACCAGGTAATGAAACCTTTCAACCAGTCGTAGCAGCTCGGCAATTTGGCTTAGGACAAGTCCCTCCCCACTTCCATATTCACCACTTGGTGGCGAGTTGTAACACCCGGTTTATAAAAGGACATAAACCGAGCAATCATATACGTGCCAGGATCAAGTCACATGTATATACAACAGAATGAACAATATATCACAGCACATATCACGTAAAAAGATATAATAAAACGAGTATGAATGTTATTTATTACATTAGTGACAAAATGTCTGATACAGAGTATGCGGAAGCGTAAAACATAAACGAAGCCTCTCGGAAGCTGGGCACCACAGGGACGTCGACTGGGAGACGAACGCCTAGAAGTCCTCGTACTCCTGGTAGCTCCGGGTGAACTCCCTCGCGTCGGCAGTAACTGAGCAGCAGTAGAGTATCCCCAAAAAGGACAAGAGGAAAAAGAGTAGAGAAGGCAAGTGTGAGTACACAACTTGTACTCAACAAGTATAACACAAACTATGAGGCTCTAAGGTTGGCTGACATAACTGCATTAGCTTTTAATCTTGGCAAAATTTTATTAAAGCTATTTACTACAAGTTGATGAATTACCATAAACCCAGTTACATAGTAATTAATCAGAATTAATTATGATACTACTGAGAACCATACCAAACCAAGCCACCCGGGGAAACCTCCCTAACCAAAGGAAGATAACCCCACTAATCAAAAGGAGGATCTGGGGATCTCATGACCGTGAGCACGGCTAGTATACCAGTTTTACACTCTGCAGAGGTTGCACATCTTTACCCACAAGTCGTGAGCTACGCTAGTTGTTCATCACACTTCCTTAGGTGAGATGGCTAGCAAACTCACTACGAGGCCTTTACAAAGAATCTCGTTGGTAAGGAGTAACCGCGAGGGTGGATCGGCGACTATGGAGCAGGTCTAGTGGGCGTCAAGACACGGAGCACAGATGAGGCCACTCAGCACGAGGGCCATAGAAGCTTACCTCCCCTGCCCCGCAGGTAAGTTACTCCAAACCAAAAAGACCTAATTATTACGCCAAGACCGTCCCATTCCAATCTTGTGGTAGCGCTGTTGTCCCAGGTTGTCGCTCTATGAACCGGTCCTTATGGAGAGTGGCCAACCAAGCACTAAGCACCGTGCTGGCCCCCTAAACCATGTTTCTAACAAAACATATTTTAACGAGATGTGAGCCACTCAAGCACGGAGCACAGAGGGCCACTCCCAAAATTAAGTTGCATAAACCATTAATCAAATTAATTAAAAAGGATCAAGTGTGTTATAGCGCGGCACCTAGCACAACTAACCAAAATGCAACCCAAGATAATTATATAAATGATAAATGTGGCTAGGAAATCCTTATAGGCATACAGTATTAAAATGCAGTATGAAAGTGTATTTAAAGTGATAGGTGTTGCTCATGTTATACTTGCCTTCCTCAAACTACTCGTGCTGCTGCTCAAACTGATCCAAAGATGGCTGCTCCGGGTACTGGTACTGGGGCTCCTCAGATGGATCAACGTCTACTCACGAACACATGGCCAAAAACAATACACAACATAAACATACATGCAAACAATAGAAAAAACTAAGCTTAAAACGGGGCTAAAACGTGAAAACTACGCTTATAACAAGTTCTTGGGGCTTAACTGTAAGAAAACAGAGTTTCTGGGGGTTTTCTGCAAAAACCAGGGACTAAAATATAATTAAACCTTAGTTCTAGGGTCTAACGCGTAAAACTGCCAAGGGTGGACGGCGGGTTCAATTTCTGGATAGCTCAGGGGGGTCTGTGCAAGATTTTGGGCCCATCTGTAATTAGTTTTGAACACAGCTGGACCGCGGGTTGATTTCAAAGAAGACCAGGGACTCTTTAGCAAAAACACCCGGCGAACCGGTATCCTCGGATCTGATCCATCGGATCTTCATCCGATGATCCGGACTCGATCGAAACTGGATTTAATCTAGCGCGTCTATTTCGGATCGAACGGCTGAGGTCGAACGCAACCGACGGCGGCGGTGGAACTCGCCGGGATTCTTCTCCCGCGGCGGCGCGTGGGGAAAAACTCGCCGGACTTGGCCAAGACCGCCGCTCCGGGGTCAATTCGACCCGAGCTTGGGTCAGGGAGGTTCGTCACGCCATGCGTGGACCACCTAGGGCATCAGATGGGCTTGGCGGGGTTCTGGGCGGCGAGAGCGGTGGCGGCGGCGGGTCTGCGCGGCGAGGCTCGCCGGCGTGCTGCTCGCGTGCCGTTCTGGGCTCGGCTCTGGGTACAAAGGAGTGCGGGTGTGTGCGTTGAGTGAGTGCGAACCCGAACCAGGGTCGCGTGGTGGCTGGCGTGCGCTGCAGGGGACTCGCCACGGCGGAGCATGGCGTGCGCGGCGGTGGGGGCGGTCCTGCTCGGCGGAGCTCGCCGGCGTGGGCTGCAACGACGGCCTGGGGCCCGATTGGCCTCGGTTTTGGGGTCGGGTAGGACGCACGAGACAAGGGCAAACTACTCACGGGCTCAGAGCGATCTACGGCAACACGGCAGAGCCTACTACACGGACCGGCGGCGCAGCTGAGCTACAGCGAGGTCAACTGGGTGCAACAGAAGGAAAAAAAGAGCCGGGAAAGGGCACGGCGTGATCATTACCCTCGCATGATGCTGTTACCGGCCGTAGATGTCGACGCGAGGCGGCGTAGGGGCGGAATCGTAGCAACACAGGCGGAGATCGACGGGCCTCCGCTGCAGCAATTCCCGATATGCAGGGGTCGAGTTCGGCGGCCGTATCTCGGGGACACTCCTGGCCTCTAGGCGGAGCTTCTCCGGCAGCTTGCTGTGGCGGGGACGTCGGGGAGCGCCGGGAACACGGTGGCGCAGGCTCTTACTCTGACTCCGAGGGTACGGCGGCGTTGTTAGGGTTTGGTGGGCGGCTGTGGAGGGAAGGACGGAGCACAGGGAGGCTACGGGGGCATTTATAAGGCGGCGGGGTCGAACTTGGGCAGGCGTGCCGAGCGCGGAGATCACGGCGGTGACCGGGCCGGCCGTTGCGCGAGGTAGCCGGAGGATCCGACAGGCGGGCCCGGGCGATCAGCGAGGCGACGCGCGAGCGCTGGCCGGAGCGAGTGTGCTGCGGAGCGAGCGGTGTGCGGGGCAGGCCGAGGCGAGTGTGAGCGCGGGCCGAGAAAGAAGGAAAGCAGGTTGGGCCGAGCGCGGGAAGGGAGGTCGCGGCTGGGCCTGGCGCTGGGTTTGGGCTGAGCGGGAGGTGGGGCGAGCTGGGCCGCGGTCTGTTGGGCCCGCGCGAAAAAAAAGGAAAAGGAGCTGAGCTCGGGCTGGACGGGAGGAAAAGACGAAAAAAAAACGGCTGGGCCGGGTAAAAGAAGGAAGCCAGGTTGGGCTTGTGACATCCCAGCCTTAAGTGGGCCAGTGGGCCGAGCTGAACAGTGCTGGGCCGGGATACTGTAGCTCGAGCACTGTAGCAGAATTGGGCCGGGCCCAATGTCGGGCACTGTAGCTCGAGTGCTGTAGCACGCATGGTACTGTAGCGTCGGGGTACTGTTCATCGCGGGACACTGTAGCGCCGGACCGATAATCCCATACTGGAATCGGAGGAAGGAGCAGACCAGCTTAAATAGCCGGTCGCGGGAAGCTAATTAATTCCGGATCGATCCTTTTTGCGCGAAGCGAGGACGAAAGCGCAAGTGGATTAATTAGTAGGTGTGGTTTACTCAACCTGAAGAGTAGATCTTAGCCGTTATCCCGGGCCGGGTCGTTACAGGGCTGGGCTCTGCTGGGCTGAAAGCGGGTTTTTCCTATTTTCTGGTTTTCCTTTATTTTTCAAACCAACCCAAATCTAATTGAATTCAAATAAAATTTGAATTCAAATCCTAAGCACTGAACCAAAATAAAACTATGCTCCAGCATGAATGCACAACATGTTGACCTAAGATAAATTTTAATTACTTTAGGAAGCAAAAATAAATAAATTATAAATGCAAGGCTAAGCAAATTAGATCCTAGAAAAATTAAATAAATCAATTAAATTTATTATTAAATGCTGAAATTTAGATTAGGGTGTTACAAGAGTAGAGCCGATTTACTCGATGGTCTTACCAGTTCATGATGCTACAGCATGTTTGACAACCTCCATATTTCAATACCAGTCGATCTGTCCTTTACCCCCTCGTCAATCGGTTTTAACACATGGTGGAGAATGTGGAAAACTCATGTATTCAGAAGAGCTTTAGGCCCTCTACAGCAACAAATTGATCCTGATTATGTAATCCCCGAGGAAGAGGTACTGAATCCGTGCACTTTCTCTAAGTCCACCACTTTACTTGGCTAACCTTGCTCACCTTGCCTACAGCAACAAGATGATCCAGAACCCATGACCAGTAACGGGAGCCATTCTACTTCCTTCCAACCGCCCCTGATGTTCTTTTTTGCAAGGAATCACTGCCAATGAAGAAAGTAATAATGACTGTTCAGCCAGACTCACCCCAGTCGGCTTCTAAGCGGAGATAGACCTCTGGAAGTGCTGCCCCCCGAGTCCCAACTAAGAAAAGGAAGATCATCGCAAGACGAGTCATCAAGAAAACAGCACAACCTTCCCCAAATCAATCAGAATCCAACACCAACTAGGTAATTCATTCCTCCGAAACTTCTTCCTTACGCATATATATTCTGGTTGACTGTAATCCTATTTTCAGGACGCAGCTGGAGACACCTTCAGTACTGGAAGCCCAGCACAACAGGGAACCACCGTTCATGAAGCCGACACTGGAACAACTGAAGTCCAAGAACAGCAAGAATCAACCATCGTTTCAGCAGAAATTCGCAGCGAAGGAACTGCAACAGCTGATGTACCAATGGAAGTTCAACCCGGGACTCCCGATGCTCCGATGGAGGTGCGTGATGAACAGGCTGACATAGCCGATGCCCCTGTTGCTATCTCAAACCCAACTGAGCCGATCACACCTGGACCAACCATTGCTTCGTCCTCAGAACAGGTAACACTACATGAGCCGATTCTAAATCAGCTGATAACTGCATTGATGCACCTTGTTCCAAAACTAACTCTAATATCTCCACAGGGCTTCAATATTTCAGATTTTCTCTCCTTTGACCCAGCATCAATGGGTTTGATCACCCTTGGAGCGAAAGTACCACCATCACAGCAGTCGATTGACTTCGCGGATCAGCTTCAACACATCAAAAATCTGCTATCTACTCCAATTAGTACCCTGGTTGATGATTCCAGTGAAATAAAGAAAATCCTCGAGCAGATAGAATCCCAACTCCCAGAGTCACTTTAGGTCAAGCTCTAGCCAGCCGGCCATCTTCCCTTCTTTCGGGCAGAGGTGAAAGTAGCGCAACAGAGAATAGAACTACGTCATTCTCAAATTCCTCTGAAAGCCGACATCGCTCAAAAGTGCAAAATGCTCAACCAGAAGAAAGCAACTCTGGACGCCAAAGCCGATATCTCCGCGAGTACAAGGCGACTCAATCTCTTGGAGAAAGAACTGGTGGAACTCAAAGAAAAGGTCCACACCACCCAAAGACTAATCCATGAGGAGAAAGCCTCGATTGCAAACTCCAAGCAAGAAGCCCAAGAAATAACCGAGCAAATACGGGAAGAGTTCACAGAAATAAGCACCTTGAGTCAATAGATAGTAACAGGCAATGACAAGGACGACGAAGCGATCATAGCAAGAGCCGACACCATACGCGCAGAAGCCATCCATGCCATAGAAGGGTTCCTGAACTAGTAGAACAATTCAGAGAACATTTAATATTGCCTGTTAAATCTGAAACTCGTACCTATTAAAAACATCTTAAGTCGATGGTTACACATCGGCTGCTTTGCTTCATATATATACTGGCCAACTCAATGTGTTGTCCTCTCTCACTTTTATTATTATTTTTTTACTGGCCAACTCAACGTGTTGGCCTTTTATAATACAGCCAGATGGATTTCATCGGCTCTTGTTATTCACCTTCCCACATGCTCGGGAAATATTTCTTGAGGTGTTGGCCATTGACGGCTACAGGAAACTTGACACCGTCCAATTCTTCAAGCATGTACGCATTTCCAGGCAAGACTTGATCAACCTTGTACGGCCCATGCCAAGTTGGAGACCACTTACCATTCTTCCTATCTTTAGTTCCCAATGGTAGCACTGCCTCCCAAACCAGGTTTCCGACCTAGAAATCTTTTGGCATGACCTTTTTGTTGTATGCACGAGCGACTTTAGCCTTGTTTTCCTTGATCTTCTCAAGTGACCAAAGTCTTAGCTCCATGAGATCCTCCACATTATCGCTCATCAAGGCTACATACTCCTCATCCGACAAATCATTCTGGAACTCAACACGCCTCGATCCGGCCGTGATCTCCCATGGCAACACAACGTCTTGACCGTAGACCAGATGGTATGGTGATGTCTTGATGGATCCGTGACACGAAATACGATATGCCCACAAAGCCTCTGACAACACCTCATGCCAACGCCTAGGATATTCATCAATCTTCCTTTTGATCAGCTTGATAAGGCTCTGGTTGGATGCTTCAGCCTGTCCATTAGCCTGGGCATAATATGGGGATGATCTGATCAGCTTGAACCCCGTGTCATCGGTGAACTTCCTAAATTCATCCGATATAAAGACCGATCCTCCATCGGTAGTAATGGTCTGGGGAATCCTGAACCTATGAATGATGTGCTCTTTAACGAAACTGTTCACATTTTTCGATGCCACCGACCTCATGGGTACCGCCTCCACCCATTTCGTGAAATAATCCGTGACAGCCAACACCCATTGGTGACCTTTGCTGGATGGCGGGTTGATCTGGCCAATCATATCCATGGCCCAACCCCTGAACGGCCATGGCTTAATGATAGGATTCATTACTGATGCCGGCACCATTTGAATCTTACCGAATCTCTGACATGCCTGACATCCCTTGTAATATTCAAAGAAGTCCTCATGCATGGTAGGCCAGTAATATCCTGATCGTGTAATCAGCCACTTCATCTTATGAGCCGATTGATGAGTACCACAGGCTCCTTGTATCCGGAAGCCATCTGTGCCAAGTCGTAGGCTTCATTATTCAAAGTCCTACGTATCCAGTGGAAATTAATGTATCTGAATTGTGACATCAACTCACGGCACTGCATCCATATCGGAAAAAGAGCCTCGCTCTCACATCTGTATTCTTCCGTGAGCTGAGAAATCACCAGTTTCGAATCCCCAAAGATTTCCACCGCTTCTGCACCAGCTTCCAGGAGTAATTCCATCCCCTTGCGAACGGCCTCATACTCTACTAAATTATTGGTGCATGGAGTGGTCATCCTGATGGAAAAGGAATAAGTCACCCCTCGAGGCGATACCAAAAGAATTCCTACACCGCACCCATCATCACACGCAGATCCGTCGAAAAACATGGCCCATGGACGTATGAAAAGTGCAGCCACATCAATGATGTTCCTGTCTGCAATGAGATCCGCCAGTGCCTGTCCCTTGACTGCCTTTGCCGGTTGATATCGGATATCGAGCTCTGACAGCGCGAACATCCACTTTTCGAGTCGGCCTTTCAGAACAGGAGCCGGCAGCATATGCTTTATGACATCCGATTTGCAAATAACAATTGTTTCCGTCAAGAGCAAAATATGACGAAGCTTTGTACATGTAAAGAATAAACAGAGACAAAGCTTTTCAATCTCAGGGTACCTGGTCTCGACATCCAACATGCGCCTGCTAAGGTAGAACACAACCCTTTGCTGTCCGTCATGGTTCTGAACCAGTACCGAGGCGATGTAGGTGTCAGCTATGGATAAGTATACGTAGAAGGGCCTGTCTTGCTATGGAGGAACCAAAACTGGAGGCTTCGACAAGTATTCCTTGATTTCGTCGAAAGCTTGCTGCTGCTCTGCCCCCCAGTGAAATTCATCATCGGACTTGATTTTCACGAGACCCATGAATGGCTTGATATGTCCAGACAGATTGGAGATGAATCGTCTGACAAAGTTGATTTTGCCGATGAGCTTCAGCAACTCCTTCTTCGTAGTAGGCGGCCTCATTGTCCTTATAGCTTCTTGACTTTTTAGGCCGATTTCGAACCCTCGCTCATGTACCAGGAATCCTAAGAACTGACCGGCCGATACACCAAAGGCGCATTTCTTCGGGTTCATTCTGAGCCCAAACCTCCGAGTCCGCTCCAATACCTTACGCAAATCTTCCAGATGTACCCCAGCCAATGTGGACTTGACCACGACATCATCAATGTAGATTTCTACCAGTTTGCCGATGAGATCATGAAAAAAATGTAATTCATGGCGCGTTGATATGTCGCACCGGCATTTTTCAATCCAAAGGTCATAACCAAGTACTCGAACAAGCCGACCGCGCCTGGTACTCTGAACACGGTCTTGCTTATATCCTCTGGGGCCATGAAGATCTGGTTGTCGCCGGCATTACCATCCATAAAGCTCAGCATTTTGTGACCGGCAGCTGTGTTGATCAACGTTTCCGCGACGGGCATCGGATACTCGTCCTTTGGCGTTGCTCTGTTGAGGTCTCTGAAATCCACGCAGACTCGCCATCGGCCATCCTTCTTTTGTACAGGGACCACACTGAAGATCCATTCTGCATACCGACATGGCCTGATGAACCCTGCATCCAACATCTTTTGCACCTCTTTCTTAACCTCCTCCAGGATTTCGGCCTTCATCTGTCGTGCTCATTGTTGAAACGGCCGAAATCCTTTCTTAAGCGGGAGCCGATGTTCGATGATGCTTCTATCCAGACCGGGCATTTCAGTATAATCCCACGTGAAACAGTCCCGGTATTCTCTTAATAGTGCTATCATCGGCTCACGCAGGGTCGGGTCTAACTTTTTGCAAATAAATGTTGGTCGCAGTATATCCCCGGGACCAATATCAACTTCCTCCAACTCGTCAGCTGATGTAAACCCATACCCCAACTTGCCGTCGCCTGTAAAATCAACTGTGGATGCAGGCAACTCGTCGTCACCTGCCACATCGACAGCAAATACGGAGAGATAACAAAAGAAAATTTTCGGCCGACCGCACGGGCTGGCCGTTTCTGTATTACCATTCGAAACTGAATGCTCATTAACTAACCAACTGGCAGAGCAGGCTATTGTTTGTTCATAATGTAATAGTTTCAACTCCAAATAAGAATTATCTACCTTTTGGGGCCGGTCGCTGGGACCAGCCTCTCTAAACCTGCTGAATTCCATAGCGTGCCAGGATGTGTTTATTCTGTGAGGCCAGTGGATAAGACCAGCCTCAATCCATTTTTGTCGCTTCGATCCGATCACAGTCTTCTAGCACAATCCCTGAGATCGGCTCTTGTCCTTTCGCGTCCCAGGCGTTCATGTCTGCGAGCGAAACCTTGCTGGAGTCATCTGCACAGACCACCTCCACTTCGTTGCCATCCCATTGAACCAAACACTGGTGCATTGTGGATGGAACACAACAGTTGGTGTGAATCCAATCCCTCCCAAGCAGCACTGTGTACGTACTCTTACTGTTGACGATGAAGAACGAAGTTGGGACGGTCTTGCGGCCAACTGTCAACTCCACATTGAGGACGCCCCTTGCCTCCGATGGCTGCCCGTTGAAATCATTGAGCATTACGTTGGTCTTGATAAGGTCAGCAGCAGAACGACCCAATTGGCGCAGCACTGAATACGGCATCAAATTAACTGCAGCGCCAGTGTCGACCAACATCCTATTCACAGGCTTGCCGTCGATGAGGCCCTTGAGATATAACCCCTTCAGGTGTTTGTAGATTTTTTCATTAGGCTTCTCGAAGATGATCGGCTGGGGGCCAAGATCGAGCTGTGCGACGGCCAATTCCTCCGGTTGGGGCGCCCGAAACTCTGATGGGAGCACGAACACCATATTCACATCAGCTGATGGCTTCTCATCGGCTTTTGGCTGCTTGGGGCGCCACTTCCTCCTTGGAGGGCGCCTTTCTACCCTTCTCGGGTGCCTGACTTGCTCTGCGAGATCCGGACGCGCCTTCCTCAGCACGTCGAGCTACCTTGCTTCCGCCTCTTCGAGATTGAGTAAGCGCTACACTTTGCGCTTCTGCGAGCGACTGAGTCCATCAGGACACCATCGTGGACGATGATACTTTTCCTCTCGTTCGAGCTCAAGATCATCCCTGGATGGCCGCTCAACATGGTCATCGTGACGCGTTTTGGGCCCCAAGCGCTGGAACACCGACGTCTCGCCTGACTGGCGTCCCCGAGGCCTGCACTCCAAGCAATCATCGATAGTAGGCAATCGGCTCATGCCGGAATCCCAACAGTACCTGAAGAACGGGCAATGCCAGTGGCCGCGCACAGCCTGGCGCCTCCCCAGCGTTCTCCCTGCGCGGCGCTTGTACTCCTCCTCTTCCGATTCATACCGGCGACGCAGCTTGTACTGATACTCGTATTTTTCAAGAAGCCGATTGGAAGCTGGGAGTTGATTGCGGATGTGACGCACTTGTTCTTCAGTAATATGTTGCTGCTCTGACTTGTCTTCATCCTGGGGCCGTTTGCCAGAATCGGCCTCTCTAAACCTCTGCTCGTCACGGCGGCGTATGGGTCCCACCATGTTAATCTGGAACGCAAAATTCTGGCCCTCAGGTCTAAGATCTGACAGCTCCACCATGTTTGCCTATGGGAATGGTTGACTGTCAACCTTCATCGTGTGTTGGGCCAGAATTAATCGGCCTTGTTCAATAGCCGATTGGATCTGCCGACACAGCTCCTTGCAGTCATTCATGGCATGGGTGAACGAGTGGTGCCACTTGCAGTACGGCCTCCCCTACAGCTCTTGCGTCGTTGGCAGCTTGTGATTCTCTGAGAGCTTCAACTGCTTTTCCTTGAGCAGTAGATCGAATATCTGCTCTGCCTTGGCCACGTCAAAGTCAAAGCCCTTCACAAGCCCCTTATGTTTGACCCACTTGCACGGGACGGGATTTGCCCCCCGGGGCCGTTCTGCCACAGCCACTTCTTGTTCCCCGCTAGAATCATCAGAATCATCTGCTTGGGCCATATTCACATGGTGCTTGAATTTTTCCTAGTACAGCTCAGGGTGATAGTGTTCATACGTCGTGAGCTTCTGTACCATGTGCGCCAGAGAGGTGAATTCCAACTGAAAAGCCAGATCCTTGATTGGCTTAGCGAGCCCCAGAACTGCCAAATCGACTGCCTCCTTTTCTGTGATGCGCGATGAGTAGCATCGATTCTTTACCTCTCTGAAGCGCTGCACGTACTCCGACACACTTTCCCCTCGCTTCTGCGTGACTTGGGCGAGGTCGGCAATCCCGGCTTCAGCAGCCTCTGAGTGATACTGTGTGCGGAACTGATCTTCCAGCTGCCTCCAAGTGCGGATCGAATCTGGGGCCAATGATGCGTACCATCCAAAGGCTGAGCCCATGAGAGACTGGCAGAAGAACCGGACACTCAGAGGATCCGATACTGAAATCATCCCGAGCTGCGTTAGGTATCGGCTCACATGCTCGATGCAGCTGGCCCCTTCTGACCTGCTGAACTTGGTGAACTCCGGGAGACGATACTTGAGTGGCAACATGTTGGCGCTCCTTAAGTATCCATTTTATCCCCTGTTTAACTTTGATAATGGCATGAATTTAATATCAAAATCACTAACCATCCTAACCTCAGCCCGATTATTGGTCGTTTTCGCATTTGCACATATATTTTGGAGGTACTTCGTTTTTGCAGGTTTTTGACCAATTTTGGAGCATGAAATGACAAGGCCCACGATAACGCAATGACACGAAGAAAGACGAAGGCCAAAGCCCGAACAAAGGACCAAAGGCCATGAAGACTAGAGGCCCATCCATGCACATCCACCCTCCAATGAAGCCCAAAGGACAAAGCCCACAAGATAAGATCAAGATACTTCAGGGCTAAGCAAAGCAAAGAGAGATTTAAGGAAGGATTTTCTATCCTATCCTTTTCCTTGAAGATATCTCGAAGATAACGACGTCCCACTGGGTGCAATCATGAAAGGCATAAACTCCAGAAAACTCCAGAAGACTTGGGGAGAAAGGAGGACGCGAGGCGGCAAGGAAATGGGCCAGGCCGGCCACCCTGGGCCCATTGAGCCAGCTGGCCTAGGCCTTTTCCAGGGCTTCTCGGCCCTTCCTGAGGCTCAAAGAGAGATCAATTCACGAGACGACGCCAAGGAGCAGAGAGGATAGAGGGACACCTCTCGGAGAGCCGAGGGTCGTGCTAGTTGTCTAGGGGCTTCCCTAGCTGATGTGGGAACCTTGCAAGGAAGACCACGTCGGAGTTCTGGAGCTAGGATCATCAAGATCAAGGTAGGGCCCCGGTTGTGATCTTGTGATGTACAATCATTCATGATGAAGTTATTTGTGATTCCGAATGTTTAGCGACCATGTTCTCTCTTTCGATTTCGTTCTTTTCTTTGGGTTTGCTTCATCCTAGATCTATTATCAAGATAGATCGCTTAGCATGATCTTGTAGTCATAGTGGCTAGAGGTTCATGGCGGAACTACCAAAGGGGGTTCGACTTGCTTCTGGGTGCTTTCGTCCAAAGGGGGGCGTCGTGACAGGGCGTTTCTTTAGTAGATGGGGGTATCAAAGGATCAGATTGGAGATTTTGGTTTTAAAGATGCTTTTCATTGAGATTCACATCTATCTTGCTTCACTACATCTAGCTGGAACTACAACATATGCATGATCTAGGCGATCTAGATTGGTTATCTCTAACTTTCTCTTGCTACCTTCGATGTTTGTCGTTTTAGTAGATTAGATTCGTTTTTCACCACCTCAACACAAAGGAATCTCTATGTTGGTAGATTGTTTCTTGTATCTTTGGTTCCGTGGATTGATAAACCTTGGGGGAATACTCTAAAGGAAAAGCTACATGAACCGTGCGCTTGCGGTATACAAATCGGGGCGCTAAGGAGCGTCAACAAGCTTTTCTGGCGCCGTTGCCGGGGAACCATCGATTTAAGATCCAATCTTGCATTCGTAAATATTTCTTTTTCTTGATTTTTTTTGACCTTTTTAGATCTCTTATTTTTTTTGTGCTGACTAGAAAAAAAACAGATCTATTCCATGAAAATCAATCTAATCTAGAGTTTGCTTTATTTTGCTTTATTTTTCTTTTATGTTTTAGATCTTGTATACTCATCTTTTAGATCTCGTATATATTTTTCTTTTCACTAAACCCTAATAGGAGATGGACGGGAGCCTCTCCAACAAACCCAAAAATTTTGTGGATGATCCAGAAAAAAATTACAGGCAAAGGAGACGAGAAGCACGATCAAGGAAGCTGGAACTAGTAGATCCAAAAGAAGAAGTCACCGGTTCATCGTCTTCACCTCAAGCGACTCCACCAACAAGTCCAAAGGAGGCGCCACTTCACCGAGGGATGGCGCTACCGAAGCAGGAGCATACGATCGGAGAGCTATGCACTCCGGACATTCGGGACTTGCCGATCCAAAATCTCGATAACATCGGAGTTCCGTTCGAGATCAAGACTTCAATCATAAGGATGCTGCAAAGCTCGCCCTTCACTGGAAAAGAAGACGCTAATCTACATCTTCAAGCGTTCCTCCAACTATGCCGCACCTTCGACATGCAAGGGATGACTCAAGATCAAATGAGAGCGAGGCTCTTTCCGTTCTCTCTAATTGGGAGAGCGCTGCAATGGTTTCATTCTCTACCGGCATACACGGTGCAAAATTGGGAGTCCTTGATGAAGGAGTTCATGACGGAGTTCTACTCGCCGGGCAAGACCCAAATTTTGTGCAACAAGATTGCTACATTCGCGCAAGCCCCGACGGAGACTATTGTGGAAGCCTATGAGCGCTTCAACGACTACATCCGCGTCGTACCTTATCACAAGTTCTCAAGGGAAGATGTGGTCCATAAGTTCTATCAAGGCCTCACTACTGCATCAAGGGGGATTATTGACGCATCGGCAGGAGGATCGATCATTGAGCTCACGCCGACTCAAGTTTTCAAGCTATTCAAGAAGGTGGCGGACAATGACGCATGGGCATCATCGGGGTGCCTACAACCACTCCAAGCCGTGGGCGCCGCGAAGAGTGTATTGCAAGTGGAACGTGAAGAAGTGCTAGAAGGGAAGATCGACTCGCTCATGAGAAGGTTGGAGAAGATGGAAGTGGAAAAGAGAGAAGCCCAAGCTATTGATTTGAAGGCGGCCGAAGCAAGGTCTACATGTGAAGAGTGTGGAGAGTACGACCATGTCCAAAAGTATTGCCCGGAGGAAGCCAAGATGCTTGACTACATGAAGAAGAGAGAATGGATCCCGCAACCCAACTTCCGCTACGGGCAAGGTAGACCTCAATTTAATGCAACCTCTTCCATTCAAAACTCGGTGCCTCTTCGTATACAATTGAAGGAGTTCATGGAGGAGCAAGGAAAGATCAACAAGGACACCATCACCAAGTTCAAGGCTATGGACAAGATCTTGGAGAACATTGATGGCAAGGTGACAGGGGTCGGGAGCTCTAACCTTCAAGTACTCAACATGATGAAGATGCTAGAAACGCAAGTAGCCCAGCTCGCCGGACGCTTATCTATCAACGAAGGAAAATTGCCGGGGCAACCTCAAGGTCCGGAGACGGCAAAGGCAATTCAAACTCGCTCAGGAAAGGAGACCAAAGAACCCAAACACGCGGCGGGAGCAAGGAAGCCTAAGCCAAGAGTTGAAGTGGAGACAATCATCAAGGAGAAGGCGCCTACTTCTACGCCATAGATAGTCACCGAAGAGCCAGAGTTTGAAATAGATGATATAGACACCAAGATTCTACCGCCAAGTCCACGATACCGCAAAGGTAAACATGAAGATGAGCAATTCAACAAGTTTGTTGACATGGTACGCAGGTTGAGCATCAACATGCCGCTCTTGGACGCTCTACAAGTTCCAACATATTCTCGCTACTTCAAAGACATCATGGGAAACAAGCGCGAGATACCGCCAAGCACCGTCAAGCTAACCGAGGAGTGTAGCGCGGCGATCGCTAATGAAGCTCCTGAGAAGAAGAGGGACCCCGGATGTCCTACCATCCCGTGTTCCATTGGATCTCTTATGTTCGAAAGAGCACTTTGTGATCTTGGCGCAAGTGTGAGCGTCATGCCAAAGAACATGTTCGAGAAGCTAAGCTTATCAGAGCCGGAACCCACCGCCATGTGCCTAGAGTTAGCGGATAATTCCGTTCGCTATCCTTTGGGAATCGCCGAAGACGTGCCCGTGAAAATTGGAGAACACTTAGTCCCTGTTGACTTTGTGATTCTCGATATGGGAGAAGGGAGCAAGGCGCCTCTCATACTTGGGAGGCCTTTCCTTAAGACCGCAAGGGCGAACATCGACGTTGGCAAGGGGGAGACCAAGTTTGACATCAATGGCACCACAAGCGAGTTCAAGTTTCATCCACGCCTTGAGGTATGCAACATGGTCAATGTCAAATATGTTCCGCCTCACCGCCGTGTCACAGAGGAGAAGCCAAAGAAAGAGGAGGAGCCAAACAAGAAGGAAGCGAAGAAGGAGAAAGAAGTCGTCGCGTCCATCGCGACAAAGAAGATCGCTGCACCCGTCAAGATGAAAGCTAAAAGCCCGCCTGTGAAGACCAAAAAGACGACTAACCCAGAAGATAAACCCACACCAAGGATTGTGCGGAAGTGGGTACCCAAGACTGCAGCGCCATCACCGAGCGTTGGTCCGAAGTGAAGAAGAAGAAAGTCTAGCTATAGACTATAAACGAAGCGCTTTGCGGGAGGCAACCCGTTCGTCGAGTAAAGAATAAAGCTGCCGGGAGTTCAACCCGTTCGTCGAGTCAAGAATAAGCTGCCGGGAGGACAACCCGCGAGAGATTTGGGTAAGTGAGTCAAGAATTTTTGCTACGCAAGGACATGATAAACTTGTGAATAATTGGTCGTTCGGTCGAACAATTTGATTTGGATTTTATTTGCTCGGTCATTTCGATGTTGTTTCTTATTTTAAACCAATGACATGAGCCATCCTATGATTTATTTGCCTCTTCTTGAGAAAGCCACACCCAAATTTCCATACCTATTTTTGGCGACCGTCCTCTCCATGACGGCCGGACCAAGTTGAGATAAAAGACACGAGTAAAGCCGCGCTATATTTATATTATTTAAATTTTTGATGCGTAGGTTCGCTCAAACATAGAGAGAATTTTCAGTTTCATTATCATAGGACTAGAATTTTCCTAACTTTAATTGTTCCCTTTTTCAAAAATTTCTCTCTCATTTTGGCAAAAATTAGAACCTAAACCCAAGACCCACGGTTGAATTCGATATTGTTCGCTATCAATTCATGAAAGTGAACGGTTCCGGTGCAACCAAAACTAACTAGTCGGGACATATTTTTCGACTTACAAATGTAAAGATGTTTCGATTCCCCTCTGATTATTCATTTAAGCTCATTGCATGCTTTGAGTTAATTCTGAAATTTCGAAGTTAGAGGAGGATTCAACATCTAAGCATGATTTGGAGAGGGTTTATGTGCTTGATTAACATCCATTGATGAAAGTGAGTCCACGGGAAGGAATTGTGCGCTCCACCTACCACCACATGCAAATAATCCAAAGAAGGGAGAAGTCATACATGGGAAGGACATGAAATTTTCAGCAAAGATGGCACCATGTGATGAATGATGTAGTATGGGACAAGGTGAATGACACAAAGTGAAGAAATAATGTTGCAAGTGGACATCAAAGGCAAAAAAGGAGTGGTTCACGGGATTTGGACGGTGAAAAGCATGAAAGATGTACTGGACAGAAGCAAATAATTGCACCAGGAAGCCACCAGAGAAAGATGAAGCGGCCGGCCCCAAGGCCCTAGGCCGGCCGGCCTGGCCTTTTTTTAAGTGCTCTGGTGCTCCCCTTTCACAGGTACGCTCCTCACTCAGTTCCTTGCTTATGTTCTTCAAGTTGTTCACCCAGAAACATAAGTTAGAGCCCTGAAAAATTCGTCCACCAAAATCAACTCCAAAAATGTCCAAAAATTCACCACAAATCCTAGTTTGCTCCATTCTTTGATATATTGTTCTCCCGCCGGCAAGAAACCCCCGGTGTGTTTGTTTTTGAGTGTGTGCAGTAAGGAGTCACCATGAGTGGCATCATGAGGTTCGTCACCGGGAGGAGAAGGACGCATTCATCAACATCCGACGCATCGGCAAGTTCTTCGCGGAGGCACTCGATCTCCGAGTCTCCGCAGAGCATGGAGGAAGACAACCCCGCACCGAGGAGTGACAAGTTGCTCCTTGGTGGGATGAGAGACCCAAGAAGCTCCTCCATGAGATTCACCGAAGGGATGCCACCTCCTCCATAGTGTTCGACAAGGTCATCCGCACCACCACCATACAAGCCCAAGTATTCAGAATATGGGTTTATTATCTTGTCGGAGGAAGAAGAAGAAAGGCTCAAGTTCATGAAGGGAAGGCTGCGAGCAAATTATGATTTTGATGATGAAGCATTAGAGAAGTTGGGATTCCATCATGACATCTACCAGCTCTTGGAGAACATCGGTTGGAAGTTATTTTCCGACGGTGTTACGGTAGACATGCAAGAAGAAGTGGCTTTGGAGATGTTCATGACACTGGAGAAAACAACGGAAGTGGTGGATGATGAAGAAGTTCCATGTCTGAAATTTCAGCTCAAGAATGAAGAAAAAGTCATTACCTATGGAGAAATAGGGAGTTTGCTCGGGTTCAAAAGCAATGCAAATGAAATGGTGGAAGTCGAAGATGGAGAGCTCGATGAGTTTTGGACGAAGATAGCAAAAGATGTCAATCGCCAAAGGAGGAATATAAGTAATGTGATTCTCCAAATATTCCACTCTTGGGTGAGCAAAAGAATTCTAGGGAGGATGAGAGAATCAAAGGTCACCGACCAAGAATTGAATTGGATGTATGCAGCATTGGTGAAGAAGTAAGTGATTGATCCCACCAACATTATGGTTGAAAGATGGATTTGTGAAGCATCATCCGGCATAGGAGAAGTTGGTTCGGGGTGTTATCTTACACTAATAGCCCGAGCCGTGAATCCGGGGTTAGCGGTGATCCAAAAATATTATGTCCCGGGAAGAGATATAGGGATTGAACATTTGAGGCAAGGCCATTATATCGGAGGGGATCAAAAGAAGGGATTCACTATTTCCGAGATGGATATTTCCCTCCCCGATCAAAGGCTTAAATTATTCGCAAGAGGAAGGACCGATTGGCGAGTTGAAAACATTGGAGCAAAAGTGAAGAAAACAAAAAGAGGAAGGTTGATTGAAGGAACATTGGAGTCGGCACAACAAGAAAATTTAGAAGTAAAGCTTCCACCACCAAGTTCCGCTTATTGGGGGAATGAATTTCAAGGTGCATCAAGTGGACAAGGACACCCGCAAGGATGGACGAGTCAATGGGAAGGAAACCAAGATCAAGCATGGGGGCATGGTATGGCGGCGCCTCCACCGGTGTACCCAGCGCCTCCACCATTTAGCAACTATGGCTACCCACCCCCATCATACCAAGGAGAGATGCCCGACCCGTCATTTGGAGCACAATTTTTTGACCTCCCTCAACCGGAACAAGGAATGAGAATCATGGGTGCCTATGCAAGAAGAAATATGGAAGACATAGACGCCATCCGGAGGCACACAAGCCAACTAGAAGATGGAACCACGGGAATTGCATATCAAATGGGACTTCTAGGCCTAGCGCCATCGGAACAATTTAATGGAGGAGCATTTCAACAATATTATGACCAAGGATACAACGCAAAAGGCAATCAAGGAGAGTGATCAACGACAAGACCATGAATAAAATGCTCGCACGTGTGGTTTGGATTTTTCTATTCCTTTTCATTTATTTTCAGCATGTGTGCAAGTTTGTGTGTGCGTAGCAATTTTCTGTTTTATTTTTTTCAGCATGTGTGCAATTTGCTTTCTTTTGCTTTCATCACCATGATAAATAAATGCATCACCCACGCTTTAATGTTATGGTTAGTAATGATGATAGAAAGTTTGTGCCATGTTAAAATATGATGATCGTTGCCGCCTTGTCTACTTTCTTGTGCTTGGTTTATGCATGATTAAACTGATGCTCTCCCTAACATGATCTGAAAAATTAATTAAATGACCGGCTAATTCAAATTGTGGAGGTTATGATAAATTAAGACCCACATCTTTCTATTCTTGTTCTCTTACTTAAGCTTGTCAAGGAAAATTTAATTCAGATTTAATTTTGAGCTAACCTTATCAATGATACCTTTTGCAATTGCTCTACCCTTCTAAAAGCCTAAATGTTATATCATGACAAACCATAGAGCAAGATTTATTTTCAGGTGAATTAATTCAAGAATTATCTTCTTTGGTACGAGACTAAGAAGCTGACCATTTCGTATTTTTGTGTACCTCTCTTTTGCTAGCCATTCTATCCATGCATTGTGAGTTTCTATACCGGGAACATCGCAAACCTCGCTGGATATCCACCCTTAACCAAAAACATCTCTTTGTGAAACACCTCCTTGACCACAACCTATATATTGAGTATATATTATTATTTCGACGGCAAAACAATGGAATCAAGAGCAAAATTTAGTAAAACATAAGCTTGGGAAGCATCAAAGAGTTCGCAGCAGAAAAATCCGAAGAAGTGGCAGCCTACAGGCAGTAGGCCGGCCGGCCTGGGCCTTTTCCTCCTCTGTTGGCTTCAATCTTTTACGAGGAGATGCCCCCATTGAATTCCAAAGTTGAGTCCAAAGAATTGATATGACTTTTGTGCACTCACTCCATCAGATTATCATCACTTCATTGCTTGAGGACAAGCAAACGTTCAAGCATGGGGGGAGGTGGAGTAAGTGCATTGTGTTGACAACGCTTCTGAGGAGCAAAAAGAAAGAAAGAAAAAAAAGAAAAGAAAGAAAGAAAAAAATGAATGATGATGAAAAGCTCCTCGGTCCCGTTTGCTTCATTAAACTCCAAGTACTTTGAAGATTATTCTATACTCAATTACTCCAACCATGTGCAATCCGATAACAAGAACTTCAGTTGTGCATTGGGATCAACCGTTGCCATTTGCACATGTCCACCATCTAAAGTGGGTGTTCCATTCTCTCCCTCTCCACAAAGAAATTATTTTCCAATGGTCTTTTTGACGAGTCTCGGTAAATCCATAAGAAGTATTTCTTGTTTTGATAATATCTTGATTATAATATCTTTTGTTAGGACTAACCTTTCCAGAGCTCCAGATAAAGCCTCACACATACATATGAGAGAAAGAAAGGAGAAAGTTCTAGCAAGTTTGAGAGACAAGATGAGCTGAGAGTTTCCATGAGCAAACTGCAATGAGGTTTAAATTATTGATCTTGGTTTAGCATTATTTATGGAACTTACTTTCTTAATTCTGAGACTTGTTTAATTTTGAGAGCATGTGCTTAATAATTGTGGGGAAGTATTTAACTTGTATCTACCTTCCAATTGAAAGAGCTAGTTACAACTTGAACTATTAACTGCAAAATATTTTTGGGAGCATTGTGTTTTCTCGTGTATGATCAAGTGCAGGGATTGGACACCGAAAGTCAACACTGATTTTTATCAAAGACTTACTCGAGGACGAGCAAGGTTTAAGCATGGGGGGAATGTTGGCGCTCCTTAAGTATCCATTTTATCCCCTGTTTAACTTTGATAATCGCATGAATTTAATATCAAAATCACTAACCATCCTAACCACGGCCCGTTTATTGGTCATTTTCGCATTTGCACATATATTTTTGAGGTACTTCGTTTTTGCAGGTTTTTGACCAATTTTGGAGCATGAAATGACAAGGCCCACGATAACGCGATGACACAAAGAAAGACGAAGGCCAAAGCCCGAACAAAGGACCAAAGGCCATGAAGACTAGAGGCCCATTCATGCACATCCACCTTCCAATGAAGCCCAAAGGACAAAACCCACAAGATAAGATCAAGATACTTCGGGGCTAAGCAAAGCAAAGAGAGATTTAAGGAAGGATTTTCCATCCTATCATTTTCCTCGAAGATATCTCGAAGATAACGACGTCCCATGGGGTGCAATCGTGAAAGGCAAAAACTCCAGAAGACTCCAGAAGACTTGGGGAGAAAGGAGGACGCGAGGCGGCAAGGAAATGGGCCAGGCCGGCCGGCCTGGGCTCATTGAGCCGGCCGGCCCAGGCCTTTTCCAGGGCTTCTCGGCCTCCCCTTCGACCTAGGGTTTCTTGGGGCTATTTAAAGACCCCCCGAGGCTCAAGAGAGATCAATTCGCGAGACGACGCCAAGGAGCAGAGAAGATAGAGGGACACCTCTCGGAGAGCCGAGGGTCGTGCTAGTTGTCTAGGGGCTTCCCTAGCCGACGTGGGAACCTTGCAAGGAAGACCACGTCGGAGTTCTGGAGCTAGGATCATCAAGATCAAGGTAGGGCCCCGGTTGTGATCTTGTGATGTACAATCATTCATGGTGAAGTTATTTGTGATTCCGAATGTTTAGCGACCATGTTCTCTCTTTCGATTTCGTTCTTTTCTTTGGGTTTGCTTCATCCTAGATCTATTATCGAGATAGATCGCTTAGCATGATCTTGTAGTCATGGTGGCTAGAGGTTCATGGCGGAACTACCAAAGGGGGTTCGACTTGCTTCTGGGTGCTTTCGTCCAAAGGGGGGCGGCGTGACAGGGCGTTTCTTTAGTAGATGGGGGTATCGAAGGATCGGATTAGAGATTTTGGGTTTAAAGATGCTTTTCATTGAGATTCACATCTATCTTGCTTCACTACATCTAGCTGGAACTACAACATATGCATGATCTAGGTGATCTAGATTGGTTATCTCTAACTTTCTCTTGCTACCTTCAGTGTTTGTCGTTTTAGTAGATTAGATTCGTTTTTCACCACCTCAACACAAAGGAATCTCTATGTTAGTAGATTGTTTCTTGTATCTTTGGTTCCGTGGATTGATAATTCTTGGGGGAATACAATAAGGGAAAAGCTACACGAACCGTGCGCTTGCGGTATACAAATCGGGGTGCTAAGGAGCATCAAAACAACGGGATCAAGTCGTAGTCGCTTGGGTACGTGTAACACCCGGTATAAAAGGACATAAACCGAGCAATCATATGCGTGCCAGGATCAAGTCACACGTATATACAACAGAATGAACAATATATCACAACACATATCACGTAAAAAGATATAATAAAGCGAATACGAATGTTATTTATTACATTAATGACAAAAGTCTGGTACAGAGTATGCGGAAGCGAAGTACAAATACGATAAAAACTCTCCGAAGCTGAGCAGGGCACCATAGGGACGTCGACTGGGAGATGAACGCCTAGAAGTCCTCATGGTCCTGGTAGCGCTGAGCGAACTCCCTCGCGTCGGCAGGAACTGAGCAGCAGTAGAGTATCCCCAAGAGGAAAAGAGTAGAGTAGGCAAGGGTGAGTACACAACTTGTACTCAACAAGTATAACACAAACTATGAGGCTCTAAGGTTGGCTGACTCAACTGCATTAGCTTTTAAGTCTTGGCAAAATTTTATTAAAACTAATTACTACAAGTTGGTGAATTACCATAAACCCAATTACATAATCATTAATCAAAATTAATCATGTTACTACTGAGAACCAAACCGAACCAAGCCACCCGGGGAAACCTGCCTCGTCAAAGGTAGATAACCCCACTAATCAAAAGGAGGATCTGGGCCGCTCATGACCGTGAGCACGGCTAGTATACCAGTTTTACACTCTGCAGAGGTTGCACATCTTTACCCACAAGTCGTGAGCTACGCTAGTTGTTCATCACACTTCCTTAGGTGAGATGACTAGCAAACTCACTACGAAGCCTTTACAAAGAATCTCGTTGGTAGGGAGTAACCGCGAGGGTTGATCGGCGACTATGGAGCAGGTCTAGTGGGCGTCAAGACACGAAGCACAGACGAGGCCACTCAGCACGAGGGCCATAGAAGCTTACCGCCCCAGCCCCGTGGGTAAGTTACTCCAAACCAAAAAGACCTAATTATTATGCCAAGACCGTCCCATTCCAGTCTTGTGGTAACGCTGTTGTCCCAGGTTGTCGCTCTATGAACCGGTGCTTATGGAGAGTGGCCAACCAAGCACTAAGCACCGTGCTGGCCCCCTAAACCATGTTTCTAACAAAATATATTTTAACGGGACGTGAGCCACCCAAGCACGGAGCACAGAGGGCCACTCCCAGAATTAAGTTGCATATATCATTAATCAAATTAATTAAAAAGGACCATTATGTGTTATAGCGTGGCACCTAGCACAACTAACCAAAATGCAACCCAAGGATATATATAAAGGATATAAAGTGGCTAGGAAAGTCCTTATAGGCATACAGTATTAAAATGCAGTATGAAATTGTATTTAAAAGTGATAGGTTGTTCATGTTATACTTTCCTTTCTCGTACTGCTCCTGCTGCTGCTCAAACTGGTTGGAAGACGGCTGCTCCGGGTACTGGTACTGGGGCTCCTCAGATGGATCAATGTCTACTCACGAACACATGGCCAAAAACAAGACACACAATAAGCTTGCAAGCAAACACTAACCAAAAGCTAAGAAACAGTACATCAATACATAGAAACAACACACTAAACTATGCTAGAACTATTCTACGTGTTACAACGATCGCGTGGACATAAAGAACACCTAAAACGGAGCTAAAATGCAAAATCTAGGCTAAAAACAAGATCCAGAGACCTATTTGTAAGAGAATTGGAGTTCCAAGGGGTTTCTGGGCAAAACCGAGGACTAAAACGTAATTAAACTAAAACTCTAGGGTCTAACTCGCAAAAAAGGCAGGGGCTGGATGGCAGGTTCGAATACTGGAAAGCGCAGGGGCCTAAGTGCTAAAAACTGGGCCTCAGTTCAAATAGTTTTACACTACTATGGACTGCGGGTTGAATATAGGATAGATCAGGGTCTCTTTAGCAAAAATTACAGGCCGAAGAGGTATCTTCAGATCTGATCCGTTGGATCGAGACCTGAGGGCTCTGATTCGATGAGATCTACATCTAATCTTGTGCATTGATCTCAGATCGAGCGGCCAGGACCCAAAACAAGCGCAGAGCGGCGGCGCCGGTCGCCGTCGATCAAACTCCGTGGCGGCGCCCCTCGGTTTCTCGTCGGAGTTTGCCAACTCGGCAACCCTGGGCCCTATTCGACTCGGTTTTGGATGCGGAGTGGTGTGCGTAGCCTCGCGAACACCAATACGGCTCGGCACAGGGGTACAACGCGGTGGAGCGGCAGGCAACGGCGGAGCGGGGCACAGCTACTCCGATGAGCCATTAATCGCGGTACAAGGGGAAGAAACGGAGGGGAAAGGACGCTGGAGCATTCCATAACATGGCGTGCAGACCAGGGTGCATGCCGCTGCAGGAGAGAAGCGGCGGAGCAGAGGTTCCACGGCAGCGTCGTGGCGGCTCCTAGCTTGGCAGATCGGTGGCGCACGGGGAGAGGCCGCGTGGACGGCTCCTCGAGCGTCTGCTCCGGTGGCAGTGGCGCGGGGTCTTCCTGCGAATCAACCAAGTGGATCAAGATGGCCGGCCCGGAGTTGACAACGCGGAGCATCGTCGAGGAGCTCACCGTGGGGCGTCCGGGCAGAGCTCCCACGGCGGGGCGGCGTTGGGCTAGGTTTTGGTGAAAATTGGGGTAGGGATTGGGTTCAGGGAGGTGCGGGGCGCGTTAAAAAGGCGGTGGGGATGATCCTCGGCGTGCGAGCCGCAGGAATTGCGGTGCGGGCGCTGCTCTGCGGGGAAAGCGGATTGCGCTAACGGCGCTGCGTGATCCCGGGGCTCGGCGCGTAGCTTCTAGAAGGCGGGGCGAGCACTGGGCGGCTAGTTGGTGGGCCCACAGAGGTCGGACGGTCCACGGGGCAGCGGGCCGCGCGGCGCTGTGATTCAGCGGGCCGCGGAGCTCGGGGAGGAAGAAAGGAAAGGAGGGAGAGGGCTGACTAGTGGGGTCACTGCGTCAGAGAGAGGAGGGGGCGCGTGCGCTGGCGTGGACGCGTTCCGCGGGGAGACGGGCGAGCGTGGGGTCCTGCTGGGCCGAGGCGGGGTGTTGTGGTGCTTGGGCTGAGCACGGGAGAGTGCGGGCCGGCGCGTGGGAGCAGGCCCGGGAAGAGGGGGAGCGGGCTGCGCAGGAGAAGGGAAAGAGGAGAAGGGTTGGGCCGGTAGCTGGGCTGCCTGGGCTGAGGTGGGCCACAGTAGGTTAGGTTGGTTAGGGTGATGGGCTGGGTTGGGTTGTTTTGGGTTTTCTTTCTATTTCTCCTTTTCTATTTCTAGTTCAAACTAACACACAACTAGGTGAATTCAAATTTAGATTTGAATTCACAACTAGCATTCAAACAAATAAATTAATGCACCAGCATGAATGCAACACCAACAATTAAACCTATGATAAAATTTTAATTACTTGAGGGAAAAAATGGGATTATATGCCATACTAAACACAATAAACCTTAGAAATTTAAATAAAGCCAATTAAATTTATTATAAAATGCTGGAATTTAAATTAGGGTGTTACAGTACGGCTTGGAATAGCCGATCGCCTTTCTCTTGGGCAGAATGCCGAACTGGTCCCTTAGTATTGCGCTGATCTGCTCCACACTAAGAACTCCTGGGGCCGAGGGCTTAGAACTCGGTCCGGTAGCGTACTTCGCTAGCCATGCTTGTTTCTCCGCATCTGTCCCTGAAGCTCCTGTACTCACCAGCTGTCCTGCGCGTGTTGGGTTGATGTTGTCAGGTATGTACACGCACGTGTAGCCGTGTGGGATCTCCTTAGGCGGCTCGCTCAGGAACTGGCCCTCCCCGGGATCACCGCCGATCTTGTAGACGACGTAGATCGGCGAACTCTGCGGCCCTGGAGTTGTGAGCGAGTATGGCAATGGCGGCCTAGACTGAAGTGGGGCATCTCCCCGGTGACTCCCCAGGATTGGTCCCGATGGGGAGTATTGGTTCTTGATCACCTCCTGGACGACGCGATGTGCCACACGCTCGAGCTCGTTCACCAGGCTTTCTGAGTGCCGATGAAGCGAGTGAGCCACCATGTAGTTCATCTCCTGGTGCAGGGCTCTAGTGTACTCCTCTGACGGTACGGACAGGTCGACGTTGTCGAGAGCGCCTTCGGGTGAGAACCCCTTCCACCTAATGCCGTGGTTGCGGGTCCTCTCGAAAGAGCCAATGAGATCGGCTTCGAACTGAGCTTTGACCTCATCATACTTCTGCTGGTGTTCGGGGGTCAGCTCTTCATATGTGACAGTGTTGGTGGTCGGCGGAAGCGGTGCTTGGTTCTGAGGTCCAGTCATCCCGGCGGTGGACGTTGTTGCTGATGAAGGTCCCACTGGGCGTGCCAGAATGTGTTGTCGGTCAAAACCTACCGGCGAGTAGCGGCAGGCAACCCGAAGAGCCGGGAGGCTGCCGGGGCGCTGGCTGGCACCGGTCCCTCGGTCAACGGCCCAGATCCTGGCACACACCGACGCTTCCGGAGATGCAGGGCATGCCACCAGACCTATACCCGATCAGGAAGGTGCGAATGTGCTTTCGACGATTTGCCTGCATGCATAAACACGTGTAAATATTAGTCCGAGCCATGGTCGGCTCCCCGGGACGACTCTTGCATCGGCTTTTAAAGAGCCGATCGAGTCCCGGTGTCAGATCAGATCTATATATATCCGGATATTGACAGTTAAAACAGATAACAGTAAAACTTGCTTTAATTAAATCTAGTTGATCCAATCCACGACGGTTAAAGCTTCACTACTAGATCGGATCATCCTACACATAATTGGGCCTAACGAGAATGATATATGGCTAAACCCTAACCAGAACGGAGGCCTAAGAACTAGCAACAGCCGATTCCCGAAACAAATCCCCATTAAGGCCAAAACAAAGCATCTGACATACCACCGGAACATCCAATCCGTTTGCAAGGCCTAATCTAGTAGATATTGAGCCAATTCTCATGGAACAAGAACAAACCGTAACAGATCGGATCTACTAAATGAAACAAAGCAAGGTATTATCTCCGCACGACTAACTCTACGTAACAAGAATTAGCATAAGATTAGAACATGATCGTACAGAGATATCATGATGTTCACAGATAATAAACAAGTAAGCGCATAATGAATCTACTAAAACATGCTACGAAACATCAGGATAACTAGCATTACTCGCCATAAAAAATGCTTCAGCACGAGTAATACCAAGATAGAAGCAAGAACAATGGCGCCCTGATCGCGAGGGGCAATCAGGGCAGCATGGCACTTACTTGGATGAAACCTCGAACGCCTACGCAGGAGCCGATTCGTAAGCCTCCTTTAATTTCTGCATTAAGCCCAACTCACTTGCGGCCCACAAATCAACCCTGTTAATTTATGGCGATAACAAGTTCACATAAAATGACATGTGCACACACTTGAGCTTTTATGTTTTGATCAAGCCAAACTTCTTCAATCAATATCTTGAGGTTGTCAACTTCCTTGATTCAGTGAGCATGCCTGCTTGAGCTAGTGACTTTGAATCTTCCTTTATATAAGAATGAAATCCATCTATGATTCACAAGTCACTTCCATTTTCTAAATAATGACACTTCTTCAACATAGAGCTCTCTATGACTCTAGGATCTCCGGTATTATGACCCGTATCGGTTTCCTTGCTCCCCCCAAGCCGACGCTTGCGTCGCCTCTTGAAACACGCCTCTCGGTCCTCTCTACCTTCATCCTAGCCGTCTATTTTGAACTTCTCATTGAGTGTCATGCATGAAATCTTCTTCATCAATATAAATTCACCATTTAATTTTATATGCAAGCTTTCCAATTTGTATGCACATCAACTCATGTCTCATTCACTTTTCTCTTGCTTGCTTCCCTTGACAATAATGTTCATCTCATATGACAAGCTTTCCCAATTTGAGACTATGCAACAACATATCATGTCTCATTCTCATAACCTTTAATTGTCATATGAATCACATCATAAGTCGAACAAGCCTTGATAGATATTAGAGCCTTTATATCAACCATGAATCCCTTTCTCTCAATTTTCTTTTACAACTTTGCTTGCTATTTTGAGTCCCACATAAATTCACAAGCTTTAATAGTTTAGAGATTTCATATCAAACTTGAATACCTTGCTCTTCCATTTTTCTTTCTCATTGTAGCTTTGTCACATATAATGATTGCCAATGGGACATACACAATTGCTTGCAATACATGAGCTATCTCAATTTATATCGATTCACAAATTAAATACCTTCTTATAACCTCACGCAAACAGGTTAGTCCTTTAATCGTGTTGTCAATCAATATACCAAAACCCACTAGGGCCTAGATGCTCTTTCAACCTTTCCTCGGGCTTTGGCTCTTACTCCATCCCCATGACTCAGTGACTAGCACCTCAAAATGAGAAGAGCTACTTCTCTTTTCAGCAATCCTCCTGTCTTCTTCATTTATTATGTTGGTCCTGACAAGGTTCCAAGTAACAACACCATTAGGGGCTGAATTGCAAAGAGTGACTTTCAAAGTATCCCAAGTGTACGGCAATGAGCCAAGTAGCAGCAAAGCTCTAACCTCATCTTCAAATGAGATTCCTATTGAGGATAGCTGATTTATAATGCCTTGAAATGCATTCACATGATCATCCACAAGAGCACCCTGTCTCGGTACCTCAGATTCATCAATTGCTTGATAAAAAACAACTTGTTAGTACCTTCCTTTTAGGCATACATCTCCTCTAATTCCGCCATAAGGTACGTGCATGTATCTCCTCACTGATATGGTTCAAAACATTATCATCAACCCATTGTCGAATGAAACCATAAGCTTGACGATGAAGAACCCACTAATCATCATCAGATTTATCATCTAGTTTTTCTTTAGTAAACACTGGTTTCCAATTTACTCTTCCAATCTTGATAATTTGTACAAATCAATGAGACCATTCTACTGGGTTTGCTTCCATCTTCAACACAAGGTGAATCAGTAATTAATCAAGTTGAATACAAACTGAAATCAATCTGAATTAAAAGCTCTAATACCAGTTGTTGGCGCAATAGCAACATGTGTCATGTGGTGTCACGCGGTGCCGTTGCGCCAACAACTGGTATCAGAGCCCAGGTTGTATATTCCCGACATCTCCAGCCTCCAGCCCGGGAATGGCTAGGTTGCCCCGATGAATGGTTCCCGCACCAAAGTGTTGTAATGAGGAATTCCACAACAAGGTGTAAAGGAGAGATTGTTAGGTATAGTACTATCTTGCTTGTGAAGAGTGGAGTAGCACAACTTATAAGTGTGAGAGAGTGCTCACCCATTGGATGGTCTTTTGGGGGGAGATGACCCAAGTATCACTTTGTTGTTGCTCTCCATATATTGGGCCAGCTTGTATGAAGCAGCCCAAAAGGGTACGGGGCCGGTGCACTTTGTGTTTAGTGTGACTGGAGCCAGATGCTCAAGAATAGAGATCCGATGGCGCGTGTCACACTGTGCAGTTGTGCCAACATTCACAGACTGATCTATTGCAGCTGCTGCTAGCAGATTCATCGGCTTAGAGTGAGATCAAGGCATCAAGCCAATGGGGCACTTTATATTTTGAGTAAAGTTGATGCAGCCTTCAATAGTACAACCAGATGTCATTGACTCAAGAAAGAAGATTATCAAATCAAATATCAAAGCATGTTCATACTTCAAACTGGGGGCTGTGTTGATATCAGATTTTGACCGACAAAATCCCATCAAATCCGGAGTAAGAAGGGGATTGACTACTAGCATACATCCTCATGGATCACCAGCAACAAAGAACTGAGCTTACATATAGATGGTGATCGAGGCCTGCAACTGCAAGCATGGCATATGCATGAACGTGCGTGGAGAAGAGTGCAGAAGAGATAAGCAGAATAAAGAAAGTGCATGCCGAGAGGACATGTTCATCATGTGCGAGTGAAGGTGATTAGAATAAAGAAGACAAACGAGGGAAGGAGAAGTCCAGGTTAATCATGCATGTGGATCGATCTTTTCGCGGACGGATTGAAGGAAGCTTTGTTAGCAAGAATTTTCGAAAGCGAAATTGGTGTCCGTATATCTTAATATTTATTTTAGTGTAGATTTTTTTTGGTTAGGCCAGTTTTGTACAGACTCAACTAGTCCAGGCTATAAATATGTAACCATTGCCATTGTAAGATATCTCTCGAGCAATATACAATTTTCAACGCATCGCCACCCTCTGATGAGGTATTTGTAGTAGCAGACCCGCCGAAATTAAACCAGCTTAAGTGTGCTAACTATTATCTTAATAAATAATTCAGTTTCCACACATTTAAAATGGTGTAATCTGACAGTCCGTCGGGTAAATTCCAATTAAATTATTATAATCCAGGATCACAAATTGCACGGGAAGGCTCGCACGAAGACGAGCACAAATGATACAAGCGTATAGGAAATCTCAAATTAATTTACCAACACTAGTTTTATAGATAGGTTTCGAGATACAATTAACAGAGTTCAAATGCAGCGGAAACTTTAAAACAGAGTTCAGTTTAAAACACGATAGCTACAGACGACACTACAAGGTGAGCCCCACATCTTGCCCACGATGTGCTGCAAACTATTGACGCTTGTTAACGACCAATTTCAAGTGTCAATTTGATTAGAAAATCTTTAGAGTTTAAATATTTCATATGCATTTTTATCCCAAATAAAGTAAAAATCCACTTTGCCCCTAGAAACTATACAATGTTGGAAAAATGACTAAAGTGCAGGTTATGAGAACCTTATGATCTACGGGAAAAATCGTCGACCAATCAGAGCACAAAATTCAGGCTCACATGAATCAAAGAGCCCACATGCAGCACCAAACCGACTTACCAGAAGCTCAGGCACGACGAAAAGGAATATGAGGACATGTGGGAAGCTACCAAAGAAGACTGGAGGTGGTTGGGCCCACCTGCCAGTCGGCCGACCACCATGGTCGGCCGAGTGGGCCCCACCTCCACCGACCTCCTGCCTTTAGGGGAAGCTTCCTACAGCCTTCCTTAAGTCGGTTTGAGGTGTCAGGTGTCCGGCAACCAGGCCGTGAGATCCCCTTGAGCTCTCCCTATTAATATGAGAGGGGGGGTGTAAAAATAAGGACAAGCACATGCAAGCACTCTTCTCCATTTTCTCACTTTAGTAATTATAGGCTAGTGGATCTTAGGTGAAGTAGTTGTCGGGTCGTCGGACGTGCTTCAGAGAATAGATGGGTTTACTACTAGTTGTCTTTTGTAATGTTCAGTCATGTATACTTGACTTATCTTATAGTTATTTATATTATCATGATTTATGCCCTGCGGTGTCAGACATAGATTTCATGATTAGTTTGCTATATTACTATATGATTTGTCTGGTTAGAAACTTAGTTCTAGTTAACTTTTACATGCTCCAGTATTCGTAGGTTTGCTCTAGTATGAGGTCTGCCCATCCGAAGGGTGGGGGCTCCACGCTAGATACTAGAGTATCGCTTGCTAGTGTAGACATGGTGTCTGCGTTAGTTAAGTATTGCTGGATGTCGCCCTTTTCCCACGGTTTGTAGAGGTAGCCTGCAGGTGGTGACAGCCTTGTTTAGTGCCATCGTAATCCACAACGTTCTGTTAGGGGGGGTAGGAGGGTATAAATATTTGTGATGGCTTGACAGTAATATCTGTTAGCCATTTGCACAGTTCTCCCTTGTATTAGTAATAATTAGGTAGATAGAGACTAATCCCATTAAGTGGAAAATATAAAGTACTAGTAAACGGTATAGATAACTAAAGAACATTAGATAGACGTTGACTAACTAATTTGTGCCTAGCTCCTTGCCTCTTTTTTACTTTTGTTAGAACTAAGTTTTGCTTGTGTTTCACACTACCTTCATCCATAATTATCTTACTCTTGTTTATGCATTTAAATATTCCATTGATATTAGTTCATATTGCCTACCTACACAACTTAGTCGCTGCCTTCCATGCGGAAATATAAATGACACCCCGGAATACTCATCTGGGTAAAATGTTGCACCGATGACTCCATCCGCTTGCGGAATGTTTCATGGTTCATTATAGTTTGGTTATCAGTAATTGGGATATGAAATGTCGAGGCATTTGTTGGCGCCGATGCCGAGTATTTCTGAAGCCTTTACCGGAACCAGGCTGAACGACCCTGTTTCTGAAGTAGACGTTACGAAATACCAACACCAACTTGCCCGAGCTTCATGGCGAAGATGGGACCCACTCAACAGTCCAACCAGCAGGAAGAGGATGACCAGTCCAAGACACATAGATTTCCTCAAAGTCAGCGGGAACACAACCTGCTCATAAGGGTTACAACCACACCTTGAGTATACTAATACTCGCAAGGCTTACCCAACTAATGGTATATTCTTAGCTGACTCCTAAACATGCAAAGGCCTTTGGCTCTGAGGCTTGTTTTGTTGAAAAGTGACTAAAGATTGATCCTTACTTTCAAGATTTCAGCCAGGTTTATCGTATCATTTACCACTAGGTTTGCATGACTACCTCGAGCAAAACATGTTGTAGAATATTAATTCTTTAAGAACAACACAAATAACATTAACCTTTTATTTCCATTCCAATCCTTTACTAGATATGACACAGTGACCAAGGCTCTCATATCCGCAAGTCACGGCGAATCGATCCGATTTAACCTTGCAAGGTGGACCTAACACACACAACACATGCATGCCCCGTCGGGCCACACGCATCAACTATTCTCATCATTACCCCGACATCGGAACCACGCCTGCCAAAACCCGGGTGAAGAGCCCCACATGGCAAACTTCCAGAGAACCCGAGGGCGACTACGACACCTGCCATCATACCACGCCCAGAGTAGCATGTAGCAATTCAAACTATCGTTGTAAATCAGGTCTACAGCTTACCGGTTTCGACTACCTCCTACTTCCAGCATGTGGTTAGTACTATTCAATCCTCGATCAACAATGCCAACAACAGTACGGCCCTCAATTGACACAGGCGGAGGCTCACTTTACATCCATTTCATATCCATAACCAAACTTCATCTATGCCTGGTCTCCATTTTCTTCTCATTGATTCATTCTCAAGCACCATTTGCATAAGTCACAAGACCTATATCACGCGAGTGACAGGAAATCACTCGACTTCTACCGCATTCTTACTTAGTAAAGCATTTCTAACGCTGCCTATATACTAGTAGAGACTCACAGGTACCTAGGTATCATGCATCTAAGGTTCCAATCAATTCCTAGAAACTTAATGCACAAATACTTACATTGCATAATTTTAAAAGTAGGGTTATGCTCCTAGGCTTGCCTTGCAGGTCAGCGGGGTTAGCTACTTCTTCTAGAGCTTGCTCGCCTGCTTCTTCCTGCTGTTCTCCTACGTGCGGCTCCTGGATTGGCTCAGCAACCAACTCGTAGACTACTTCGCTTGCAGCGTCTACATGAATGAAAGGATGTCATGCAAGAGTTAGAACAGCAGTACGATGAAGAGATGCATGAGTGCTCATGATGCGATGCAGGGCGATGCAATGTAATGCAATTCGAGGCACAAACAGGACTGACAAGCATTTACTGAACAGCCACTACAACCTAGGCTACAACGGAAAGAGGTGGGTGATGATGGGTGGTTTCAAGGCTCCAACTCATTTTAGCCTGAAGTGTCTCCTTCGAAGACAAGCCACTGAACTCACTTAGTGTGACATCTCGAAAAATTTACCAAAGTAAATCACGCGCTAAAATATCTCTCAAAACTTTTTCATCGTTGAGCTCAGATCTTTCCCGCCCGATCCCCCGATCTCCCGATAAACCAATCCCGACATCCAAATCCATCACTGTCCTGTCTCCCTGTTCGCCCTTGTCCTGCGCGTCACACCCGACCAGCGCGCGTGCGCGTCCGGCCGCGGTCGCCGCCGCGAATCTCTCTTTTCCTCTCTCTTTTTCTCTCTCTCTCTCTTCCTCTTTTCCTTTTTCTTTTCTCCTTTCTTCTCTCTCCCTCCTCCCTCTCCTCCCTGCCGCGCGCCCCGAGCGCCGCTCGGCGCTGCCCGCGCTCACGCACGCCCGCTCCCCGCTCGCCTGCCCCGCACGCCGTGCTCCCCTCCACGCGCCACACGCGCGGCATGCGCACGCGCGCGCTCCTACCCGCACGCGATCCATGCAGCCGCACCGCTGCCGTGCCGCCCATCGTTCGCAGCTCGACGCCGGCCGCCCCCTGCCACCCCGTCTCGCTAAGCCGCCGTGCCACTCACCTGCCTCGATGCCCGAGCTCCCGCTTCCGCCAAGCGAGCAGAGCCACGTGCGTGCCCCGCCCTCGCCGACAGCCGCCCTCACGCGCTCCGCGTGCCCAAAGAGCTCACCGCGCTCTGCTCCCGCGTGGACCACGCGCCCCTGCTCGCTGCGCCTTCCGCCATCAGCACAGCGCCGCCTGCCCCGCTCACGCCTGCCCGAGCCATCCCATCACCCTGAGCCGGCCTCGCCGCTCGCGCGCCGCTCCACGCCACGCACAACCGGCCAAGCACCATTAAAGGCGCTCCGCCGAGCCCGCTGGCCGGCCACCGCCGCGTTCCACCCCTCCACTACCTTTAGCGTCAATAAAAGGGCCCCAATGCCACCCACCACCACCACAACTCCACCGCCGCCGCACAGCCCTCCTCAAGCTCTCCAGCGTCACCGCCACCACCATAACTGCCGAGCTCCGCCCGCCGCCGTGGGGAGCCGTCCACAGGCCGCCATCGCCCAAGGTGAGCGATCCTGTGTGGATCAACACTACGTGTTACTTGGTACAAGAAAACTTGCTTTGAAAATACTTTCTTTCAAATGAACCCCTGCATAAAAATTAGCTTTTCGCAGATAAAACCCTAGCCTTATCCTTGATTTACCCTATGCATTATATTCTGTTTGTACCCCCTCCGTGGGTGTGGTTGGACTTGCTGAGTACATTTGTACTCACCCCATTCTTAATTTTTACAGAGGAAGATCCAGACTTCGTTCCCGAAGACGTTGAGTAGAGACTACGTCCTGCACCCAACTTTGCCTGTGGATAGGGTCACCCGCAGGAAGTTCCGTATGGCGCAAGACTCTGATGACTCCCTCTTGGTAGTTAATATCATTGTGAGGGTGTTAGTTGTTATCCTCGCGATAGTGGCGCTTCACTGCCCACTTCCACGTAGAGTTATACGGTGATCTACCATCTGATGTAATAAAAGTGTTTTCAGCCTCCTGGGATAGATATTGTATCACTTTTAAGTCTTCTCTTATGAGGGAATGCTTCAGGTGGTATCAAAGCCGTAGGTTGGCCGTAGGACGTAACCCTTAGGATCGAAACCCTTTTCAGGCCTTTTCACATTAGGATTTTTCCTTACTTAATCCTTTTTCCACACAAACACTCACCGCTGATTCTTGCCCTGTTCTAGATGGCTGACAATGGATGGAGTGGCGGAATCCGCCACGCAGAGCCCAGCCTTCCTAAGTTATTGATACTTAGCCTGGAACGCATCAGAGTGGTGGACCCACCAGGGTACGTCTACCGGGAGTACGACTCCAGGGGCACTCTTCGGTGCGACATGATGATTTTCGTGGGAAGGAGCACCCGCTACCCTGACGTGGACCCCTGGTTCATCTCCACCACTGGCTTTTGCTTCCCTGACACCTACCGAAAGGCCGCCCAAAAAGCCTTGCGGTGTCTGCGTGTGGTTTACAAGCATCATCTTCAGCGGACTCCTATGGGATTTTTCCCGCCTACTGAAGGAAGGGGACGCTCATGGATTGCCCGAATGAGAGGACTTGGAAGAGAAGAAGAAGTCCTAGAAGATACGGCCTCCCACTTATCCATCTACCTCACCGGCCTGGATGAACTCTACCGCGAACAGGCGGAACAACTGAAGCATCAAATCCACCGGGCAGAAAAGGCAACCCAAGAACTGGAGGAACAACGGACAAGAGCCGCACGCGCAGAGTATTCCCTAGCCGCTCTCCAAGCCCAATGGCAAGAATACAAGGCTCGCAGAGGAATAGGTGGGTGGATAGAGGAAGAACCCGAAGAAACCCATTGGGATAGAGGTACTCAGACCGAAGATGATGTGATGGATCAGTGTCTTCCACCAAAGAAGCGCCCTATCCAGATCGAGGAAGAGTCCCCATGATAGGAGTAGCACTCCAAGCTAGAACCCATATCCTAATAATCATGTATCCATGAAAACTGTACCCCTCCATGATGTAATAATAAGTACCATCTACCCCCTTTTGTACCCAAATATTCGTGCAAAACTTGTTCACTCTACCTTTGCTTTCAGATGGCTGAGGAAGGATGGACCCAGGGCAATTGACAAGCTGCACCTGGCTTCCCCAGCCTTTTGATCAACGCCCTGGAGAGCCTTGGCATTACGGAACGCCCAAGGTACTACAGCAGAGAGTACGAGCACCATGGTACCCTCCGCTGCAGGGTGATCCTGGTCATCGCGAGAAGTGACCGCTACCCCAACATTCAGCCATGGCGAGTGACCGCTACAGGGTTTAGGCACCAAGACACATATCCCTTGGCCGTCAGAAAGGCGCTCCGTTATCTATGCCGGATTTTTGAAGGACACCTGGCCCCCACACCAATGAGATTCTTCTCTCCGACCATCAGGACTCCAGTTTGGGAAGCTCGTATGAGAAGCCTGGAACGGCGCCGCCATGAAGAAGACCCCCTGTACCAAGTGGCTACCTACCTAGCCTCCTTGGATCAGCTCTTTGACGAGCAAGCCAGCATCCTGAGGGAGCAGACCCATCGAGCCGAACAAGCAGAGCTCGCGGTAAGACTGCAACAGATCCAGGAAGCCCAAGCCGAGGCAAGAGCCGCAGCCGTGGTCAGCAGCGAAGCGGTTGCAAAGGAGAGCCTCAGGCAGGCTCGGGACCGGCGTATGCAAGAATGGACTAGAAGTGGAACGCCAGTCCCGACAATTGGGGAAGACCATGTCTTACTTGGAACGCCCATCATAGGATGGGGACCACTCTTGAGAACCCCACAAGCCCCGCCTGAGAACCCTGAAGGGCCTACTACCGCCGTTGAAGTGGAAGCTGCTGGACAACCCTTAGAAAATGGGAAGCCAGAGAACGGCGGGCAAGGACTGCTCGCACACTCTGAAGAAGGCTCGCCCCGCGAGTAGCATGCCTTGAAGCCACCCCAACCTCTTCGGCTTAAGTTGCACCCTTAAGTGTGATCCTGTACCCGGACGTGTAGTACGCGTTTTAGTCTTGTCCCCGTGTTGTACCCTCCCTTGCAGTAATAAAGTTGTTTGTGCTTGTTGTTTGTTATGTTGTGTGCTTGTTAGTTGTGTGCTTTTCGGCGGAAGGTAGATTCTGCCTTTTCAAAAATACGAATTAAACAACTTAAACATCACTTAATTCTAATCCCAATCTCACGAAAACTCTATCCAATCTACAGATGGCTTCCTGAAGCGGTACGAGGGCCTCCCGCAACCGGACCCCTGCAGCCGCTGGCGCGAGAGGACAGCCTAATGGACAGAACCCTCCCCAGGAAGAACAAGAAGTGAGCCAGAACAGAGGAGAAAATCAAGGAGAAGTGCCACTGCCACCATCACCACCCCTCGGGGACCTGGCATAGATAATACACAACCAGACCCTCATACTGGAAACACTGGCCAATGCCCTCATCAACAAACAGCCACGAGAGCAGACCACGAATGATAAGCTGACAGCTTTTCTGAGGACCAAGCCGCCCACCTTTGCCGGATCCAGCAACCCCTTGGATGCAGACAACTGGCTGCGGGTAATCCAAAGGAAGCTCGAGCCGTTCGAATGCCAGGATCGAGACAAAGTCCTTCTGGCAGCCCACCAACTCACCGGGACTACCTTAGCCTGGTGGGAGAATTATTGCGCCGCTGTCGAAGATGCCTCCACCATCACTTGGAAGGAATTCATAAAGGAGTTCCGCCGCTATCATATCCTCTCGGTCACCATGAAGCGCAAGGCGGATGAGTTCCACGCACTGCAGCAAGGAAGCATGTCGGTGGAAGAGTACACCCATCAGTTCATGGAACTGGCCCGATATGCACCAGAGGAAGTGGATGATGATGAAAAGAAGCAGGACATGTTCAAGAAGGGATTGAACCCAGAACTCCGGACCCTGCTTACCCCTCAGATCTACCTGGACTTCAACACTCTGATGAACAAGGCCATTCTCACAGAAAGGGCCAAAGCGGAAGAAAGAAAGGACAACAAGCGCAAGTTCCTGGAAAGCAAGGCCCGCCAGCTGGACCGCTTCCAGAAACCAAGGAATTCCAGCTATATGGCACCAAGATATCAGACCCCAATGCAGTATAGGACCCAGTCTCAGGTGACAGGCCCACAGGCCTCTAACACACAGTTCAGGAGCCAGAACACCATGAAAGCCCCGCAGAGCAATGCAAGCCAGGTCACCACCAACAACAGCAATGCTAGGGCCTGTTTCAACTGCCATGAGACAGGGCATTTCATTGCCAACTGCCCATATGCCAAGAACAAGCCTACTACATCAGCCTTCTTCAACACGGTGAATGGACCAAGGCCAGTTTTGTCAGGTGCCAACCGAGTGCCCATCCGCAACAACAACAACACCAACAACAACAGTCAGCAGATGAGGCAGCCCCAGCAGTCATTTGGACGAGCCCACGTCAACCACATCAACACGCAGGAGGCTCAAGGAGCTTAGGGCATAGTGCTCGGTGAGTACCTAGTCAGCTCAGCTCTTGCAACGATATTATTTGATTCTGGAGCATCACACTCGTTCATATCCTCAAGTTTTGTGGAAAAGCACAATATACCTACAGTACTACTAAAAACACCCCTATTAACCCGGACGCCTGGAGGTGACATCAAGTGTCAACTAGGTTGTCTACGAGTAAGGATCAATTTAAGTGGGGTAGAATTTCTAGCAGACCTAGTAGTAGTTAAGTCTAAGGGAATAGACGTGATCCTTGGAATGGACTGATTAAGCCAACACAATGGTCTCATAGGTTGTTCCGATAAAGTGGTACACCTAACGAACCCGGAAGGAGTACGAGTGACCTGCCATACCCGGGGAAGTGGATCTAACCCAATGGTGTTTAGCATGGAAGCCAAGTTCTTGGAAGAAGTCCCGGTAGTAATCGATTACCCAGATGTTTTCCCTGAAGAACTTCCCGGAATGCCACCAGATAGGGATATAGAGTTTGTCATCGACCTTGTCCCTGGAACCTCTCCTATAGCCAAGAGACCCTATAGGATGGCAGCCTCTGAATTGGCGGAATTAAAGAAGCAGCTGGAAGAACTACAACGAATTGGCTTCATCAGACCAAGCTCGTCGGCTCCATGGCCGACACCTCAATAACAGTATCTGGCAATGATGCTGCAACCCAAGTCTCCTACAGAAGTCCTGGCTAACAGATTTCCTCACGCCAATGGAGTCACCTGGGTTTTCCATGATCTTCCGACCGGTGGCTTGCATCATGTGGACGTGCAAAATGTACCTAATATTACACAACGTCAGCCTGGTCAGAGGGCAACACAGGGCGGTCATAGCAATGAGATGGTGCTGTATCAATCACCATCCAATCAACCCCCCCCCCCCCAGCAAGCTACACAGACGACTGCATCGGCTGCTTAGCCGATGACCTCACCAAACGTCCAGCCAGCATCGGCAGCCTTGCCGTTGACTCCACCAGCACCACAGGCAGTATCAGCTGGTGGCCAACAAATCGACTGGGCATCCAAGATTGCTGAGATGATGAGAGATCAGTTTGGTTTGAAGTCAAAGCAGCAGAATCTGATGTACCGAACTCCATATCCAGCTGCTTATGATCAATTGCCATTGCACCATAAGTACAAGCTTCCAGATTTCACCAAGTTTTCTGGATAGGGAGAAGTCTCCACCGTGGAACATATCAATAGATTCATTGTACAGTGTGGAGAAGCAGCTCAACAAAATGCATTAAAAGTGCATTTGTTTTCAATGTCTTTGTCTGGATCGGCCTTTACGTGGTTCACTATGTTGCCAGCCAACTCTATTATATACTGGACCGATCTGGAGAAGCAGTTTCACCAGTTCCTCTACTCTGGTGTAGAGGAGATGAAGCTGACCGATTTTACCAACCTGAGGCAAAGAAATGATGAATCGGTCGCCGCCTTCATTCAGAGGTTCAGAGATGTCAAGAACCGGTGCTTTAGTCTGGTTCTATCTGATCAACAGCTAGCAGAGGTTGCCTTCCAAGGACTCCTACCGCACATCAAGGAGAAGTATGCTTCTCAGGAGTTCTACAGCATCAGTCAGATGGCTAAAAGGATGACAGGAGAGGCAAAACCATATGAGCAGAAGAGGAGCAACTACCAGAAGAAAGTCAACTTTGTCGACTGCTCAGATACTTCTGACTCAGATGATGATCAGATGGTGGGATCGGCTGAATGGATTCAGAATAATAAGAAGTCGATCTCATGTCCTTTCGGTAACAAAGAACCTGATAAGTATGGGTTCGATATTACCAAGGCTGACAAGATGTTCGAACTGTTGCTGTCAGAAGGGCAGATCAAGCTGAAGCCATACCATAAAATCCCGACAGATCAAGAGTTGAAGAATATCAAGTACTGCAAGTGGCACACTATAACGTCTCATGATACCAATGAGTGCAAAGTGTTTCGTCAGCAGATACAATCGGCTATAGAGCAGGGTAGGCTCAAGTTTGAGACACCCAAAAAGCCGATTGATGGGAATCCGTTTCTAGCACATATGGTAGATGTTGGAAAGAAGGGTAACGCTTTACAAACAAAGATGCTTACATCACAATCGGCCAAGGAGTCTGGTGCTGTTGATCCCAAAGCACAGATAGCGGCCAATGAAGCTAAAGGCAAAGGGCCACAACAGAGAGAAGAATCAGCGGTGCCTAAGAAGAAGGTCACATCTCAGATGCTGTTGAACAAGTTCCAGCGTGATCAAGAAAGAAGACAGTACCGGGAAGAATCTGCACGATGACGTGAAGGGCATTGGAAGTATCCTTTCTTTGTGTACTGTTGGGAAGAAAGGTTGACTCTGCCGACGGTGGATAATTGTCCAGAGTGCAACGGTTTCTATCGTGAAGACCAATCGTACAAGAAGCCACGTTTCGACCAGAGGCCTCGGGGGCCGATCATTAGAGAGAGAGGTGATGATAGACGCGTCTCTGTACATGATCGGCTGGGGGGCAGGGTTTCTGTGCATTATCGGCTGGGGGGCAGGACCATGCTACGTGATCCTACAGGAGGAAGGATTTCTATTGATGAGCAAGTTGAACAAGCTGCTGTTGCTCAAGTTCTTGATGAATACCCACACCGTAGAGATCCAGAAAGAGTGCCTGTGCTTGATAACATTGATTGGCCACAATGGTGTCCGGGAAACCTAACCAGATTACATAAAAGGTGAGTTCAAAGGCTACATCAGATAGAGGCACTGGAGGAAGTGGAAATAAGAGAGGCTCCTAGGAGGGGAGTCAGATCTGAAGTCTGGTGTGTCAAGCCAAAAGCCGATGAAGGACAACAATCAGAACCATCGGCTACATCCATTAATGTAACTTCCATGCTTCCACCGATCCAAGCAGTCGGTTCTCCCAACCGTTCCTAATGGATGAGTTCCTAGAAGATGAAGGGAAGTTGGGGCACAGGTTCACATCGGCCGATGCATTGGAGGAAGTAGATATTGGAGATGGAGATAGACCAAGGCCGTCGTTTATTAGTGCTAAGTTAGATCCCGAGTACAAGCAAGAGTTAGTGAAGCTGTTGAAAGAGTACAAAGATTGTTTTGCTTGGGAATATTATGAGATGCCAGGTTTGGATCGATCTATTGTTGAACATCATTTACCTATCAAGCCTGGGTATCGACCACATCAGCAAGGTTATGCAATCCTAAGATCTTACCAGATATAAAGGCCGAGATCACAAAGTTAATAGAAGCAAAGTTCATCAGGCAATGCAGATATGCTGAATGGATATCCAATGTGGTTCCTGTATATAAGAAGAATGGGAAGCTACGTGTGTGCATTGACTTCATAAATCTCAATAAAGCTACGCTGATGGATGGTTACCCAATGCCAGTTGCCGATATGTTGGTAGATGCTACTGCAGGAAATAAAGTGATCAGTTTTATAGATGGGAATGCTGGGTATAATCAAATATTCATGGCTGAGGAAGATATTCATAAAACTGCATTCAGATGTCCAGGGCATGTCGGTTTGTTCGAATGGATTGTCATGACTTTTGGTTTGAAGAATGTTGGAGCAACATACCAGAGGGCCATGAATTACATCTTCCATGAAATCATCGGCAAGATTGTTGAGATTTATATTGATGATGTTGTGGTGAAATCCAAGGGATACCAAGAGCATTTAGCCGATTTGCGCAAAGCTTTGGAATGTACCAGGAGACATGGATTGAAAATGAATCCTAACAAGTGTGCATTTGGTGTGTCGGCTGGACAGTTCCTTGGATTCATGGGGCATGAGAGAAGGATCGAGATCAGTCAGAAGACTATTGCAGCCATTAACAAAGTAGTGGCTCCGGAGACAAAAGTTGAACTTCAATCGTTGATCGGCAAAGATTAATTTTATTTGGAGATTCATTGCTAATCTATTCGGTAAAATACAGTTGTTCAGTCCTTTATTGAATTTGAAGGCTGATTAGAAGTTTGTATGGGGAGAGGCACAGCAAAAGGCATTGGATGAAATCAGACAGTATCTAACATCGCCTCCTGTGTTGGTTCCACCGCAAAAGCACAATCCGTTTAAGTTATATTTATCGGCTGATGAACGTGCCATCGGATCGGCCCTTATTCAGGAGTTTGAGGGAAAAGAGCGCGTGATATATTTTGTTAGTAGAAGACTCTTGGATGCTGAAACCAGGTATTCTCCTGTTGAAAAATTATATCTTTGCTTATACTTTTCTTGTACCAAGCTTAGACATTATCTATTATCGGCTGAGTGTGTTGTGGTGAGCAAAGATGATGTTATTAAATACATGCTCTCATTGCCGATTCTGAATGGGAGAATTGGAAAGTGGATTCTGGCCTTGTCTGAGTTTGATTTGAGATATGAATTGGCTAAAGCAGTTAAGGGACAAGTTATGGCCGATTTTGTTGTTCAGCATTGTGGGCCAGAATTTGGGGTTGTTGATCTAGTTCCGTGGACATTATTCTTTGATGGTTCATCGTGTGGAGTTGGATCTGGTATTGTCATTGTTTTGGTGTCGCCTTGGGGGGCAACATTTGAGTTGTCTTTTCCGATAGAAGCTACTGCTACCAACAATCAGGCTGAGTACCAGGCTTTGCTTAAAGGAATTAGGCTGTTGCAAGAAATCGGAGCTGATGCAGTTGAAATATTTGGGGATTCCATGCTGGTGGTTAATCAGTTGATCGGCATATATGAGTGTAAAGATGATGTCTTACGAGTTTATCATGAAGAGTGCTGCCGATTGCTGAAAGAATTCAAGAAAGTGACCATCGAACATGTACCCAAATTTTACAATGGAGATGCTAATCGGTTGGCACAGCATGCTTCTGGTTATTGGCCGATAGAAGGTGTGATGATTTTGGAGTTGCCTACTAATGATTGGAGGAAAGAGATTGTGGAATATTTAGAAAATCCCTCCAAGAAAGTAAGCCGAAGAATCAGGTTTCAGGCAACTAAATATGTGTTGCTCGAATGAGAGCTATATTATCGGACGATTGATGGAGTTTTACTCAAATGTCTTGATAAAGAGGAAGCTAAGATCCTGATGGGAGAGATACATGAGGGTGTCTGCGGTTCACATCAATCGGCATATAAAATGAAGTGGGTAATCAGGAGGAATGGATATTTTTGGCCAACTATGTTAGAAGATTGCTTCGCTTATTATAAAGGTTGTCAAGGGTGTTAGAAATTTGGAAATGTGCAGAGAGCACCGGCGTCGGCTATGAATCCTATTATTAAGCCGTGGCCGCTCAGAGGATGGGGAATTGATTTGATTGGACAGATTTATCCGCCATCCAGCAAAAATCACAAGTTTAAACTAGTAGCCACAGATTATTTCACCAAATGGGTGGAAGCAATTCCTCTAAAGACTGTGACATCCAAGGAGATGATTAAATTTGTGAAAGAGCATATTGTTTATCGGTTTGGTACTCCGCAAACCATCACGACCGATCAGGGTAGTATGTTTATTTCGGAGGAATTTGGAGGGTTTGCTGCAGGTATGGGAATTAAATTGTTAAATTCTTCTCCATATTATGCTCAAGCCAATGGCCAGGCAGAAGCTTCCAATAAAGGGATCATTAAGTTGATTAAGAGGAAAATTGAAGAACAGCCAAAGAGATGGCATACGACTCTTAATGAAGCTTTGTGGGCCTATAGGATGTCTTGCCATGGGGCTACTAAAGTGTCTCCATATCAGCTAGTTTATGGACATGAAGCTGTACTTCCTTGGGAAACTAGACTCTATTCCAGACGAGTTACATTCCAGGATCAGTTGACAGCCGATGAATATACTGCGCTAATGAAGGATGAGTTGGAAGATTTGGCTGGGCATCGGTTGAAAGCTCTCATCAATATCGAGGCTAATAAAACTAGAGTGGGCCGATGGTATGATAAGAAAGTCAAAGCCAAAACTTTTGACCAGGGAGATTTGGTGTGGAAACTGGTCTTGCCGATAGGAACAAAAGATCCCAAATTCGGCAAATGGTCTCCGACATGGGAAGGGCCATATAAGGTTAGTAGATGTGTTTCTGGAAACGCATACATTCTGGAGACATTGGAAGGAGAAGAATTTTTCAGCGCACTTAATGGCAAATATTTAAAGAAATACTACCCCAAGTGTTTGGGTGGATGCATAGCCGATTACGTGAGAAGATCGGTTGGGTTCAGAGTAGCCGATACAGAAAGTATATCGCCTTTAGTGCAAAAAACAAGAAAAGACTTGATCGTATCGTAATGTGTTCGAGTGTTTTCTTGGCCAATATGACATATATTGCCCTTAGATCAAAAATCAAATCCAGAACATGTGGTTCAAATTTGATTTTCTGTTCAATTTTGGATAGCGAAAAGGTGTTGGTTTGTTCGGCGCAATTGCAAGGCAGAAATCAGTATGAAACACAATAAAGATAAACGAGAGCCAACGGGGGAAGCCAGTTCATTGATTATATTTACAAAAGGGCCAGATAGGCTGTTACATGCTACAACCTAATCTGACTCTCCTCCGAAGAGGTTGCTGATGACCCCCTCCAGACTCACATCGGCGACGATGGCGTCAGCAGGAAGGCTGACATCGTCAACCAACTCGTCGAAGGCGTTCCGTGCCTCTCCCCACTCGGGGAAGACCGGCTCCCATTACCGGTAGTCCGCCCCGGACATGTGGGATACGAAGGCTATGGCCCTGGCAGCACCCGCATGGACCCCATGCTCGGCGAGCTCCGTGATGCGCGCCGGGATGTTCCGGAGGCGTGCGGCGACGGTGCTTCCCCTCGTATTCACCGAGTCGATGGCGACTCGGGCGGCGTCCAGAAGGTTCTGGACCTATGACTCCAAGTCTGGGAAAGAAAGGATTAGAGCAGATGATGTGAAGAAGAAATTGCTGAAGAAAGACATGGCTGGAAATCTTACTGGCAGCCTTGGTGTCGGCGTTGGTGAGCTGGCCGCGGACAACGACCTGATCCATCTGCGCCCGGTCAAGATCGAGGCGGGCTTCGTTGAGCTGGCGGAGGAGGTCGCAGATGTAGTCCTGGGTGCCCTCATCTAGGACCCGAAAGTTGGGGGGGAGCTCCATGGCGGCATACCTACAGAGAAGAACAGATGGTCAAAGGAAAACCTAAGGTGCAACATTGGTGGAAAAGAGAACGGTGTCTTACCCCAAATGGGGACGGAGCGGCGGAGGAGTATCGGAGGAACCCTTGCCGATGCGCTTGTTGCTGGCCATTTGTTCTGGAGAAGGAGAGGAGGCTAGGGTTTTTTTGAGACTTGAAGAGGAAGAAGGCAAGGAAAGGCTCTGGCCGATGAAGAGACTACAGTGCCGATGGGGCGATTTATAACCCAAGATTGGGAAGATGGATCGGTTGCGTGCACCAGCAAGGCCTTTACTCCTGGGTTTAGTCGAGGGACATATGGGTAAAAAGATAGAAGGTGGATCGGCAGATTCTCGTTGTGCGGACGAGAAGGTGAAAGGCTGAGGGCAAGGAGATTTTTACTCGCCACCTGCACGGGAAGCGAGACGGCAGTGAGTGAAGAGACCGTTCAGTAGCATAATCATGGAAAGGCTTAATTTCAAAGTAAAAAGGGCGTTTTTACTCCGAAATTGGGGGAGATGTGTTGACACCAAATTTTGGCACGTGTCAAGAAGGCGTGTTGAAGAGGAGAAAAAAGTTTTGCGTTGTGCGATCGGTGGATTTGGGAGAATGATCGTGTGCCACGGTCAAAGATCTTGCTGACCGAAGGGGAGCAAGTTGACCAGATATTTTGGCTTCGGTTTGTCAAGAATTATCTTGTTTTTAGAAGTAGTTTTTATTTCCTAGAATAGAATCATACTTTGCCGTAATCGGCTAGGATTGTGTTAGTAAGGGGTATAAATATGGACCCCGGACTATTGTAAAGATTGATACACATCCAAACAAACAAACTTTACTACTTGCAATTTACTTTCTCGTCGGCGACTTCGCCATCCTCATTTCTTTTCGGCGAGTTCTTTCAAGCTAATCAAGGATGTCTCACATTCGAGTGACTTGGTTTGCTGGTGAGTTTTCGTTTACCGAGTAAATCTGAGCTTTAGCTTCCGGGCGCATCGCTGTTGCTTCGTTCAGATCTATTCAAAATTTACCGAATTTATCTAAGCTTTTATCTCTGGGCGCATTGCTGTTTTCTCGCTTAGATTAATTCACAAACTACCCGGCTTAGTGATCTGTTTAATTGGCTGTAAGCTCCTTGTTTATCACGATAAACCTTGTAAAGCCGATTAGATTGAATCATAAGCTTAGCTTTGTCCAAATCCATACATTTGTGGGTTTGTACATTGTTACTCGGCACGCGTCGGCTTTAGATCTAGCCATCCCGGTTGCTCATCGGCATCGGCAGCTTATTGACGATTCATAATAGATCGCTTTTATTACACGCTCATCTTACACTATCTTTTGTCGCCTTCTAAATCGGCAGGGCCTTGCCGATACCCCGCGTAAGAGTTTTTCGGAAATCCAGCTGATACACCCTTGAATTTGACGGTTTGCTATTTCCTTGTCAATTTACATCTCAAATTAACTGGCACGCCTTGGTTCAAATCAGTGCAGTCCGGGCTTGGCGTACGGGGCTCCTGGGCTTGGTGTGTGATCATCTCGCGTCAGCACGGGTGACTCTTGGTGAGCTCTTGGAGACTGTTGGAGCCCCAAGGGAATGAGATTCTACATGGTGTGAAGCGCGCCATTCCGGAGATGGAGAAAGGGCATTCTTAGTGAAGACTTGCTTCTTGGTGATGCAAGGGAGCGATACCCTTAGTGGGTGCTCCAACGTGGATTAGGGGGGAGTGTCAACTCCTCGATACCACAGGAAAAATCCGGTTGTCTCGTGTCCCTCTCACTTACATTTCTAGCATTTCATATATCTTGTTCTTACTTAGACCCATGCTTGATTGTTTTTATCTAGGAATTTATCATGCAAGTTTGTTTCTCTTGACTAGTTGACATATTTGTTAGTGTGATCAACTCTAAGGAAGATGAACATGTTAGTGTGTTATCCTACCTAGAATGATGATGCTAATGTGCTCTAGTTGATTGGATCAACCTTTGTAGATTGAGCAACACTAGTCTAGGTTAAGGACTCGATAGAAATTTGAAAAAGTCCCAATTCAACCCCCCCTTCTTGGGCCTCGATCGTTTCAATTGGTATCAGAGCTTAGGCTCTCTTTTAATAGGCTTAAAAATCTAGAGAATGGCCCCGGGGAGTAGTGGACCACCCAAGCTCGATGGGAGAAACTATAGCTTTTGGAAAGCTCGCATAGCAGGTTACCTTGAGGCTCTCAATCCCCTTGCTTGGGAGGTCACCGACAAAGCCGTTGCCGGTGTTATGGATGAGGATCACACCAAATGGAATGCTAGAGCTAAGAATGCTTTGTTTGATGCTATTAGTGAGAAAATCTTTACTCGTGTCCATAGCAAGAAAACCGCTCATGAAGTTTGGGAAGAGCTTGATACCATTCATGTAGGGTCTAAGAAGCTTCGTGAAGAAAAATACCACGTGCTTAAAGAGAAACTCAATGAGTTCAAAATGCTTCCTAGTGAATTAGTTGAATAAATGTTTGCTAGATTGAATGTACTTATTGAGGATATTAACGCTCTTGAAATTTCTCCTTTATCCACTAGTGACATCATCCGAAAGATCCTCCACTCATTACACAAGCCCAAGTACAACATTGTCACATCTTTGCTCTATAAGAAGGATCTTTCAACATTGGAAGTGAGTGAAGTAGTTGGCAAAATTCGGTCTCATGAGATGTTCCTCTTGGGCGAGATTGATCCTCCACAAGCCAAGAAGGACCTTGCACACAAGGCTAAAAGTGAGCACAAATCAAAGAAGAAGAACAAGGGCAAAGCTCCTTCACCAAGCTCAAGTGATGATGAGACTAGTGAAGAATCAAGTGATGTGGATGGAGACATTGAGCTAGCACTTCACATGAGGAAGACCACCAAGATGATGTCAAGGTTAAACAAGAAAGGGAACTATGATCCCAAGAAGAACAAATTTTGTACCCGGAGAAATCAAGACAACTCCAACAAGATGTGCTACAATTGTGCGAAGTACGGGCACCTCTCTTATGATTGCCCCGAACCAATCAAACCCAACAAAAAGCAAGAAGATGAGGGCAATCAACACAAGCACTCAAGGAAGAGCCATGAGAAGAAAGACTCAAGCAAGAAGAGATTTTTCAAGAGAAAAGAGAATATCAAGGCCTTCCTTGGAGAATGGGTCACTGATGGCGAAACCTCAAGTGATGATTCAAATGATGATGAATCCAAGAAGACAATTGTGGGAATCGCCATGCATGATGATGATGAGCCACCTCTACCTCCACCATCAATGTGCTTCTTAGCAAGAGGTAACAACAAGGTGAGCGATGATGAGTACTCCTCTAGTGATGAAAGTGAAAATGGTCTATCACCTAATGACATGCAATCCATCCTAGATGGGCACCAACAAGTGATCAAGAAGTATAAATCTAAATGCAAAGTTCTTGAAATTCAATATGCTAAGCTTAAGGCCTCACATGAAGAGTTGCTTATTAGAAACAAAAAGGTAGGTTAAACTCATGACACATGCATTGTTTCTAGCAAGCAACTTAGTGAGGAGCATGACAAGTTACTTACTACGCACAATGAATTAGTTGTCAAACATGATGAAGTAGTTATGCTTAATAAGTCACTTGTCTCAAGCAACAAGAAACTTAAGCTTGATTATGCTAATTTGAACATGAAATATCAAGAACTTGACCTTGCCTTTGATGCCATGGATGAAGAACTAAATGCAATTAAAGAGAATGGCATTAAGAAAAACATGACTACTTCTTGTGATGATGTTGTAGAAGTCTCTCACCCTACTACTTGTGATCATACTTCTACTTGTTCAAAGACTAACCATGATATGGAGAAAGAACTTGAGAAGAAACTTCAAAGTATGACCAAGTGCATGTACAATATGACAAAGGGAGCAAACTTGCACAAGAAAATTCTCTTCCACAATGCAAGGCACTTTGGGACAAATAGACTTGGATCCTTCCCCAAGCCTCCGGAGAATTGTCCAAAGTCGCCGGAGCTCAAAGCATGCTTCACCAAGGAAGTAGGCTCCTATTGTCAACATTGCCAAATTACCGGACATCATACAAGGGTGTGTCCAATTCCTAATCGTCCTCTTCCAACCTTGCCTCCTAACTACAAGTCACAATTCCATGATCATCATTTCTTGTTAAGCAAACATAAAAGTGGCAAGGTTAAGGCAAAATTCATTGGTACCCAAGAAAAGAAAAAGCTTCCACGCCAAATATGGGTTCCTAAAGTTTTAGTAACTCATGTCAAAGGACCCAAAGTTACTTGGGTTCCCAAACCTCAAAAGTGATTCACTTGTGTGTAGGTGAACTACAAAGCCGGTGGAAAGCATTGGGTGCTTGATAGCGGATGTACACAACATATGACCAGCTGTGTAAAGATGTTCACCTCACTAGATGAAGATGTGGGCGATCATGAACATGTCACCTTTGGCGATAACTCTAAAGGAAAGGTGGTAGGTTTGGGTAAGGTGGCCATAACAAAGGATTTATCTATCTCTAATATTTTGCTTATTGAATCGATTAGCTTTAACTTGCTCTCTATAGCTCAACTTTGTGATTTAGGACTAATATGCACCTTTAGTGATCAAGAGGTTGTAGTGACAAGCAAAGAGGACAAGAGCTTGATCTTCAAAGGATTTCGACATGGTAACATTTACCTTGTTGACTTCTCATCTAATGATGCAAGCTTGACGACGTGTCTCTTCACCAAGAACTCTTTGGGTTGGCTTTGGCATCGCCGCATTGCTCATATTGGGATGCGCCAACTCAAGAAGGCCTTCAAACGAGGCATGGTGGTTGGTGTTAAAGATGTTATATTTGACAAAAACAAATTGTGTAGTGCTTGTCAAGCCGGGAAGCAATTTACATCATCACATCCCATGAAGGCTTACTTATCAACATCAAGAAGCTTGGAGCTACTACACATGGATCTCTTTGGACCAACCACCTACAAAAGTCTTGGTGGTAATCTCTATTGTCTTGTAATTGTTGATGATTATTCTAGATATACTTGGACTTTCTTTTTAGAGGACAAAAGCAAGACGGTGGGGATCTTCAAGATTTTTGTAAAGCAAGCTCAAAATGAATTTGAATCAAGCGTTGTGAAGGTCCAGAGTGACAATGGCACGGAGTTTAGGAATACACTTGTTGAAGAACTTTGCAATGACTTGGGCATCAAGCTTGAGTTTTCATCAAATACACACCCCAACAAAATAGAGTCGTGGAGAGGAAGAACAAGACATTGATCACCCTTCCAAGAGCAATGTTGGATGAATATGGCATCTCACAAAGACTTTTGGCGGAAGCCATCAACACCACATGCCATGCATCCAACCGGGTTTATCTCCACCGCTTCCTAAAGAAGACACCCTGAGCTTCTCATTGGGAGAAAGCCCAACATCTCTTACTTCCGCGTCTTCAGTTGCAAATGCTACATCTTCAAGAAAAGAAAACACCTAGGCAAGTTTGAAAGTAGATGTGATGTTGGTTTTCTTGTTGGTTATTCATCTAACTCCAAATCATATCGAGTATTCAATAAAGCCACCCACATGATTGAAGAAACTTGTGATGTGGAGTTTGATGAGACTAATGGCTCCCAAGGGGAAGGTTTCTCTTGTGATGATGTAGGTGATGAACCACTACGAGAAGTTATGAAGAACATTGCCATTGGACAAATCAAACCAAAAGAAGAGGAAGAAGAAAATGCAAATCCATCTACTCAAGTAGAAGTCTCTTCCAAAGATGACTCCAAGGTTGAAGAAGAAACTACACCAAAATATCATCAAGATGAGTCATCCGATGAAGAAGATGATACTTCTCATCCTCCTTAAGACATTCAAGATGGGCAAGTGGTTCAAGAACAACTTCCATTTGACGACACCCACATCACAAGTGAACAAGCCCAAGCTCAAGCCCAAGACGTCGAACCACTAGAAGATCCTTCATCTCATTCATAAGAGGGGCCAACAAGAACTTCAAGGAACCATCCCATTGACTTGGTCATGGGTGACCCTTCCGGTGGAGTAAGAACTCGTAGACGTCAATATGCCTCTTTTTGTGAACATTACTCGTTTGTTTCTTGCTTGGAACCCACAAATATAGATGAAGCACTTGAGGACCCGGATTGGGTAATGGCAATGCAAGAAGAGCTCAACAACTTCACCCACAATGAAGTTTGGGTTCTTGAAGAGCATCCTCAAGGCAAGAACATCATTGGCACCAAGTGGGTCTTCCTCAACAAACAAGATGAACATGGTGTGGTGGTTCGAAACAAGGCAAGATTTGTGGCTAAGGGCTTTGCACAAGTTGAAGGGTTGGATTTTGGTGAAACATTTGCCCCTGTTGCAAGACTTGAAGCCATTCGTATCCTCCTAGCATATGCTTCACATCATAATATGAAACTTTTTCAAATGGATGTGAAGAGTGCTTTCTTAAATGGCTTTATTAATGAGTTAGTATTTGTTAAACAACCTCCTGGGTTTGAGGACCCTAGATATCCTAATCATGTTTATAGGTTGCACAAGGCACTCTACGGGCTTAAGCAAGTGCCTAGGGCTTGGTATTAACACCTTCGTGACTTCCTCCTCAACAAGGGCTTCAAGAACGGGAGGGTGGATACTACATTGTTCACAAGAATCATCAATGAGGAACTATTTGTATGTCAAATTTATGTTGATGATATCATTTTTGGTTTAACTAACCCTACTCTTTGCAAAGAATTTGGAGATATGATGGCTAGAGAATTCGAGATGTCCATGATCGGTGAGCTCAACTTCTTCCTTGGTTTTTAAATCAAGCAATTAAAGGAAGGGACCGTCATCCATCAAGAAAAATATACAAGAGACATTCTCAAGAAATTCAAGATGGATGATTGCAAGCCGATCAAGACATCAATGCCAACCAATGGACATCTTGACTTAGATGAGGGAAGTAAATCGGTTGACCAAACTCTTTATCATTCTATGATTGGGTCGCTCCTTTACCTAACCGCATCTAGCCCCAATATCATGTTTAGTGTATGTATGTGTGCTCGCTTTCAAACAAATCCTAAGGAATCACACCTTAGTGCCGTAAAGCGCATCCTTAGATATCTCAAACATACACCTAGCATAGGCTTGTGGTACTCCAAAGGCGCTAGTTTTACACTCTTGGGATACTCGGATTCGGATTTTGCCGGATGCCGTGTGGATCGCAACAGCACATCAGGTGGGTGCCACTTGCTAGGGCGTTCTTGGTCTCTTGGTCTTCAAAGAAACAAAATTTCGTGGCCTTGTCAACCGCGGAGGCGGAATACATTGCCGCCAGGGCTTGTTGTGCTCAAATCCTCTACACGAAGCGAAGCCTCTTGCACTATGGTCTGGTATTAGATAGGATCCTGCTCCTTTGTGATATTGAGAGTGCCGTAAAAATTGCTAATAACCCGGTTCAACACTCTCACATAAAGCACATAGATATTCGCCCTCACTTTCTAAGAGATCACGTGGCAAGGAATGATATCATTCTTTGTGGTGTTCATTCCGAAGATAAATTGGCGGATATCTTCACAAAACCTCTAGATGAGAGCACCTTTTGTAGGTTGCGAAGTGAGCTTAACGTGCTAGATGCTTCTAACGTCATGTAATTGCCTTGTCATATAGATGCATTTCATATATACATACTAGGGGCTTGTCTAATCTTGTCAAGATAGTGATGAACATGGGTCTTGCATGAGCTGGTGGTTCCTTGTTTCGCTCATGGCATGTAAAAGGCTCATCATGAAGAAGCTTGCCGAGGGTTCAACCTTGACAAGATAGATTTAATTTTATGCAATGCATTCTTCTTGTCATATAGCGTGCATTCATGTTTAAATTCCTGCTTTGCATGAGCATTGCAACGCTAGTAGCATCACAAGGGAGCAAATTACACTTCGAGAATGATATTCATGCCATATATGATATATCAACTCCATAAGAGTGATAAGATCAATGTTGCGCTTTCATGCCTATTGAGTCATGTCCTAGCGAACTTAAAGTTTCAATCTCTAAGCTCATAGGCAATGTGGCTCATACATTTCTTGGATCTTGTGTTTATCCTCTCTTGGTTCTTAATTTGCCTATATTAAGTAAAAGCTTGCGAGCAACTATAAGTATGAGTGTTTGAGGGGTGAAGTTGTCTCTCGAAAATGGTCCAATTTAAGTGTTTATGGCTTTGGTTCTTCGGTAATTGGATCACAAGTAGAGGTTTTAGTTCAGCTGAAAAATCCAGTGCCACCGGTTAAACCGTTGCTAGACCACCGGTCTATCCGGTGCTGTCCGGTTACACCGACGCCATACCGGCGGTCTAACCAGTGAAACTGTCTAGTCAATCTTCGAGAAAAAACCCTCTCTGTGCAACCGGTGCCACTCTATGTTGACTCAATTCAAATCAGTTCAAATCCAGTCAAAATTGCACCGGTGCTCTGTACCTCTGACCCACCGGTGCATCCGGTGCTCCTAGGGTTTGCGGGCCCGTGCGTTCAGTTTCCTTATTCTCCCTTACGGGCCGCGCACATCAGTTACCCTTCCACCTGCCGCCTTCCTTCTCGCGAACCGCCGTTGCCCGAGCGCCGCCCGTTCATTCACCGCAGCTCTCCCACGCATCCACGCCGTGCCGCCGCGCCTCCACACTTCCTCCGGCGCGCACCTCCTTCGTTGCCGCTCCGCAGTGCCACCTCTCCACCGTGCCCGCGCTCGTGCCGCCCAGGCCGCCGCTGCCTAACCCTAGCGCCTCGCGCTGCCGCCCTGCGCCGCCGCCACCGCACTCCTCCGGCGGCCATCACCCATCTGCGCCGCCTCGAGCAGTACCCAGGCACCTCTGCTCTGATCTTGAGTTCTCCTCCCACCTCAAGCACAAGGTGTTCGACGTTTTGCCTCAAGGCAATTTCGCGTCGATTTCTTCCGGTTCTCAGTGGTATGGTTCAAACTCGTGTTCTACTCATCTTTTGCCACTAGACCATCTTTGCTATCACACTTGTGCACCCACTGTCACCTTTTGCTATCACTTGTGCACATTTTATCTCACATTTAGGAGTGTGTCTGCACTTGTTTCACTCTAGAGCACATACTAGACCTTAGTGAGTCACACACTCACATCTCATCGTAATCGTGTCACTACTCCATTGTAAAATCATTTGAGACACTTTTTATCCACTAGAACACATGCTTAGGCTCAATCATATCCATGCTTTGCTTAGGATCTCTCATCTCTAGTGCAAGATTCTCGTACTGTTATATTACTTCCCATCTTAATTCTAGAATCTTCCACCGCTCTCTCTGACAGATGGCAGGTGATAAGAAAGGAAAAGGGAAGGCAGTTGTTGAGCTGAAGAAGAAGAGGTCTCGTGATGAACGCGAGTGGGCCAGAGCACTTGCAGCAGCAGATCAGCCACAATGCTTTCTAAGGATCCGAGGGTCAGAGGCAGAAGCAGAGAGGTAGGGGGAGCCACAGGGCACACCGTAGCTACGCCTCTCAGCACGTACTCACCCCACAGAGACAGCTCAGCCCACACCACCTCCTCGCGGTGGTCCATGGACCCGAGGGGGTGCAGCTCAGAGGCGAGGGACTCGCACACAGCCACAGCAACAGTCCGAGTAGCAGTCAGAGGGTGACACAGAGATAGAGGGTGACACACAGACTGGGGATCAACCCGGAGGTGACAGTTCCTCAGAGTCCTACTTCGTTGATATTATTGACCTCAGAGGGATGCCGTCGCACAAGATCCGGCGATTTCGTTTTGTCACTTATCAAGTCTGGTTTCCAGCGCAGCAAGAGGAGAACGTTGACCACCGGTTCTACACACGGATACAGATGGCGTTCTACTACGCCTACTGTCAGTTGGGCGTCAAGTTCAGCGAGCACAGGAGACTCCACTGGGTTTCTCTTAGAGTGTCAGCAGGAGGAGTCCCTATACTCCCGTTCTTTGAGGTATACCCCAGACTATGAGCACTAGTCAGCGACAGGGATAGATATGTCCGTGAGTGGGTCCGGATCTTCTACGCCACATTATTTGTTAAGGACCGTCATTTTATTGAGTTTATGTTCCAGGGGAGGTACTGCACACTGACATGACAGATGTTGGTTGACCTTCTTGGAGTGACACACATAGCAGAGCCTCACTCTCTACACTACCTGACTTACGGTGATGTTGACCCTCCCCGTCACCCTCACTAGCCGTACCCACCTCCAGATGAGGAGGCCAGCATACTGTTCGTTCAGCCGTTTCTGCCCGGGACACCGAGAGTACCAGACAGACTCACGCTGCTCGCCAAGACGATTCACCTAGATCTACGGCAAAGTCTGCTCTACAGGATAGGGTACAACAAGGGGATCACAGCTCTGCAGCAGTGGCTTCTTATCCACATCTTGACAGGCAGAGAGTTCGATATTGTAGATCTATTTATCTGTGAGTTAGAGGAGGTGATCTATGATGGGATGACAGCCCACCGTCAGCAGCCATTCGCGCACTGGATCAGCTATATCCTAGCTCAGCTTGGGGAGAACGCCTATATGGACGAGCTGCAGCGCTCGAGGACGAGCTTCAAGGAGTACTCACCACTGGCACCTCGAGATGGCAGATGTGGCCCGAGGGGCCAGCGCTTAGCACAGAGGACTCTGGACGAGCGTGCTGTGGCCGAGGGCAGAGTTCGAGATGAGGAGAGGGCTGTCGAGGACGCCGATTTGGATGAGGCAGAGGCACAGCTGCCCGGGTTCCTTGCTGTTGACACAGACGACTTGAAGGACGACGAGGACTACACTCCGACTATTTCTGTCCCCTGAGCTACTCACGACGACGAGGCAGACACTTCACGTGGTCCAGCTCCTGCTCCACTAGTTACAGCCGCTCAGGTGTCTCAGCCAGATACACTTGCAGCTCTCCTCCAGGCAGTTACAGAGGAGCAGCGCTCACAGAGGGAGATACAGAACTGGTTGCTAGCAGAGCAGGCACGCCAGGCGAGGCTCAGATGCTCCTCTTCCAAGAGTTGAGGCAGCAGCAGGAGGCCATGAGGCAGCAGCTACTTCTTCAGTCCCAGCAGCAGCAGCAGACATCCATGTTCTTCTCTGGCTGTTTTGGGACACTTTACCACCACTTGGGTCTGCGAGAGCCTCAGTTCCCTACTTCACAACAGCTCCAGTTCGACCCGTCTGGCCCTCCTCCTCCGATCGGCAGGTTCGTGCAGACACCCCTGGCCTCGTACCCGATGTCTCCACTACTTCAGACTAGGGTGTTTGCGGTGCCTTCTCCAGCTCCAGCTCTAGGACAGCAGCAGTTTGGGATGACCGAGGAGCAGCGGGCCCTCTTCCTCCAGCAGCAGGAGATGCTTCGTCAGTTCCAACACCCATCTGCACAGTCTCTTCCATTCACTACTCTCACGTTTGAGCCGATCCGTCTGACAGCTATTCGTCCTTCCTCGGCGGACACCGTTCCAGTCTCGACAACTCCTCTTGCGGATTCCACCAGTGTCGTCACGGAGGCAGTCGCGTCTTCAGCTCCACCCACCTCTTCGGCTCCTCCGATGATGACTCCCATCTCGCCTACCATCTCCTCCAACAACTCGGACGACGACCCCAACCATTTCATCGCCGCACCCAGCCAGTCGACTCCATCTTCTCCACCCCAGGAGTAGCTTCGCCTTCCTTTTGGTGCTTTGTTGCCAAAGGGGGAGATAGATAGGGGGAGTAGAGATAGAGGGAGCAGGGGGTTTGTGGCATGATTTGGACTTTTCATGGCTTTTGATGTATCAGACATGTCGTTTGGATATTGTGTATCCTCTTGTATTGACATGTCTCTACATGTGCTTTAGTTTCAGTTATTGCATGCTTGCTTAGTTCCCTGCTTATCTCGTATCTTGCGTGTATTGTAGCGCTTTCAATTTCATATTATGTTATCTCTACTTTGTGTTGTCATCAATCACCAAAAAGGGGGAGATTGAAGCGCATCTAGGCCCGTAGATGCAATCGGTAAGTTTCGGTGATTAATGACAACCGTATGCGACTAGCGTGTGTTTTGAAGGAAATAGTCTTTGCAAGTTAAGTCTCATATGAAATGTGAAAGGAGACCCCTCAAAATTCATGATCAAATGATTCACGGACTCAATTTTTCAAAAATAAGGACCATTATAGATTCAAGTGTCACAAGGAGATGAAGGACACTTGATTCAGTTTGAGTTTTATAGACTTAAGTTAGTGATCGTACTATTAAGAGGGGTTCTCGGGTTAGTAGCTTGACTCAAGTTGATATGGCCTTAGAAACGATGCACACTTGCTCAATTCAGTCCAAGACAACTCAAAAGAACTCAAGAAAATACCTGGAAGAGCAAAAGCTCGAAGTTAGAATCAACTCCAAATCAACTCGGCTGAAAAACAGAAAGAAATAGTTGCATCGGATACACCGGTGCCCTTACACCGGTCCATCCGAAGGCAACCGGTTGCACTGGTGCCTTAGCTCCAGTGCAACCGAAGAAGTGCAGCAGGGAAAATACAGTTGCACTGGATACACTGGTGCCCCATTGGACAGTGTCGTCTATGCACAGAGTCATTACTCAGAGAGCTTGTTTTTGGGTCAAGAACTTTTCTACTTCACCGGTTACTCCGGTGACCTATATTTGGACCACCAGTGCATTCACACTAGCATTGATCACAGGCTATGCAAAGGGCATTGAAGGAAATCCTTCAGCACCGGTTACACCGGTGCCTCACAGGAGACAGCACCGGTGCAATATTGTCAGACTGTCACAGTGTCAGGATGTCAATGGCTACTATTTGGGTTTAGTGTGACCGGATGCACCGGTGATACTCCGTCGGTCTATCCGGTGCATACGACTTTCTGGGCAGTTTCTTTCCAACGGCTAGGGGTGCCTCTCCACTCTATATAAGTTGACCTACTGGCTCATTTATGATGCCTTTGATGCATTGAATATCTTAGGCCACCCTAGAAAAGAAGACAGAAGTGTTTGGTGCCATTAAATGAAGATCTAGTGATTGCAAGTGATCCTACTAGAAGAAATTAACCATTCCTTGAGTAGCAAGTGTGCTAGTGCTTAGGGCCATCTCAGTGAGGGTCAAGTGAAGCCTTGAGAGCTTGTTATTCATGGTGTTTGACGACACCTAGACGATCTTGGTGATCGGGTGACTCTTGGTGGGCTCTTGGAGATTGTGGGAGCCCCAAGAGAAGGAGATTGTACATGGTGTGAAGCTCGCCATTCTGGAGATGGAGAAAGAGCATTCTTAGTGAAGACTTGCTTCTTGGTGATGCAAGGGAGCGATACCCTTAGTGGGTGCTCCAACGTGGATTAGGGGGGAGCGTCAACTCCTCGATACCACAGAAAAAAAATCTGGTTGTCTCATGTCCCTCTCACTTACATTTCTAGCATTTCATATATCTTGTTCTTGCTTAGACCCTTACTTGATTGCTTTTATCTAGGAATTTATCATTCTAGTTTGTTTCTCTTGACTAGTTGACATATTTGTTAGTGTGATCAACTTTAAGAAAGATGAACATGTTAGTGTATTATCCTACCTAGAATGATGATGCTAGTGTGCTCTAGTTGATAGGATCAACCTTTGTAGATTGGGCAACACTATTCTAAGTTAAGGACTCAATAGAAATTTGAAAAAGTCTCAATTTAAACCTCTCTTCTTGGGCCTCGATCCTTTCACATTTGCCCATCGTCACTTCCCCGGTATAGGGAAGGTTGTGTGCCATTGACTCTCCGAGCCAAGGACAAGTCGAGGCGCACAGTCGACGCCTGGGCCATGGCCTGGTCATGCCGATGCAGGGATGAGCTCCCAACCTATCACTAGGGTCAAGAGCGTAGACCAGATTGCCTCATGATAACCACAGGTCAGATGGTTGCCGACTATAGATGGCTAAATGGGCTGCCCAATGAGAGGCACAAGGCCCATTAGTAAAAAGCACGGCCACCCCCAAGAGCAATAGTTCCCATGCTGACCTTGCATAATGTGTCAGGCCGTACGTAGGCGTTGGCCCGTAGCGCCGGCCCGAACACGACATGATTTTAGGCCTCGCACAATTCGATCATGTTGGAATCTAAGTTACGATCTCCAACCAAAAATCGATCTATTTGTTTGGCTTGTTAGCCAACCAATCAGCAATATTATTCTCTCAGACTAAATCAGCACCAGTCACCAACTACCAGCCAACCAGCCAGCAGTACTATTCTCTCAGACTAAATCAGCACCAGTCACCAACTAACAGCCAGTCAACAGTGCTATTCTCTCATAATAAATCAGCACCAGCCACCAGCCACGACCAAACGAACACAGCGAATGAAAGGAACACATGGCTCGAAGGTGACGGGGAGTAGAAAAGGCAGCATATTCCCAAAAGAGTCAACCTGTACAGTAAAAGTGGGAGGGGGTATTTATACCCCCTAACCTCAATTACGTGATTCCAAAAATGCCCCTACCTACTCTTCTTATTTGGGGGATATTCCTGTCATATTGCCATTTCCATAGGTTGGAGTGTACAAGTTGAGTACATATCATTGCGGGAAAAAGGTGCATTTGTACCGGGTCGTTGCCGTAGTTAGTACCGGCTGACCGGTACTAAATGAATGGTCAATTTAGTACTGGTCGCAGCGCTCGGTACTAAATGTGCTATCCCTTAAAAAAAATACATCCGGATAAATGCGTGTGTGCCGAGGTTTGAACTCGTGACTTGTGGCCTCGTGCGTAGTCTCTTCCACCATTCCTCCGACACAGCACATGTGAGTGCATTGAAGATGACATCCTTTTGAAGTAACCGAAACAGACCATTTAGTACCGGGCCATAATCATTTAGTACCGGACCATAACACCTAATGGGGACGTGGGTTCCCGATCTTCCGTCAGGTTCTGGATAACTCTCGTTGTAGGCGGAGCGAGACACACCGATCCGGCTTCAGATCCTAAGACCCGAATCCAGCAATCTTAGCACCACAACTCCTCTGGTTATCAACCGTGTCACAACTCGGTTGACCTCGCCAAGAAGGCTAATCCCTACAAGCGCAACGAAGAACACAAGCAAGAACTCGAAAGAACGCAGCTCAATTGAAGTGACTCTGCAGATGAAAGATTAATCTCAAAGTTGGGGTCTCACAAACCGACACGGCGGCGAAACTGTTCTCGACAGAATAATCTAAGCAAAACCCAACTAACCTAATGGCGGCTGCTGTGTATATATAAGAGAGAGGCTAGGGGGCGGCCAAGGGGGTGGCCGGGCAACCCTAGGGAGTACAAGGCCTTCGGGCCCAAAAACTGGTGTCGCTGCATCCAGGCAGATTCTGGTCGTCATGTTGTTTCGACGATTCCCATCGACTCTGAGCGTATTTTGATATGGGATCAGTTGGGTTGGAAAGCTTATCTCCTTAGCTTTCCAACGATATATAGAACGCCCAAAACGGAGCCCGTATGTGGCCTGGGCGTCCGTTTTCGTGAGGCCTGCTCCTGCAGTCCGAACCAGACTCGCGAATAAATCGGACTTCAATGTGGATTGGGCTTTGAACTCTATCTTCACTTGGGCCTTGGTCATATGCGTATTGGCCATGTCCTCATCAACACCACCCGGTACTAAATGGTTAGGAGGCCCAGAAAATATTTAGTACCGGATCATAACACCAATCGATACTGAATGATGACATTTAGTACCGGGTGATGTTAAAAATTAGTACTAAATGGTTTTAAATGGCACTGTGCTGTAGAACCGGTACTAAATTAGTATCAGTAAGCAACCGGTACTAACCGGAGCTGGACGAATGTCTCTTTTTTTCTAATAATGTATACAACATCACATTCTTCATATGACCCGAAGCTAACCTTCGCCTCCGAAGGCTTGTGCTTCACATGATCGCTACCTTCGGGTGGTTTCCTTGATGACCTTCGCAGACCTTCAGGATCCCCCGCCATCATTCCTTCGACAATCAGCTTTGGGGAACCTTCGGCTGAGCCTCTATGAAGCCGACATGAGACGCCAAGCTCCACGACACTCTCGAAGGTCCAACACCTTCGGCGCACCTTTGGGAGTCAGAGAGTCCCTCGGGAGTCGTTGCCTGTTACCCTGCAAACAGAGCAAGAGACCCTTCTCGAGATTATTGTTAGCATCAGAGAGTAATTCTGTGACTTTTGGAGTGTAACCTTCGGTCGTGCTCGTTCGGTGGTGCTGATCCGCAACATGTCCATTAACTTCCCACGATCCCCCTCTCTCTCTCTCTCCGAGAAAAACATAAATATCACCCATTCTCTCAAGGCGGCAAGCACACCGTTGTAAGGTCCTGAGTACTTCAATTTGAGGAACACGAACTTAATCCCAAACTACAAACCTTTGCGTTTGAGTGCTAGCCATTGAGCCCACGAAACACGACGTCAAGTGGTTCAAGGCATCGACAAGTTGGGGCGGGTTTCATGTCAAAAAAGCAGCCTGGATTTGTGGTGGGTCACAAATTTCAGCACTAGCTTGGCCCCGTAGTGCTCATTTAATGTCTAGCTTGGCATTTGTTTAGAGCAAATATTATAAAGGGCTGAGAGTTGGTTGAGATTATACGTGAAAGAAAGAAAAAGCAGAAGAGAGAATGGAGCAGGCGACTAGTAAAATGCTTGCTTGAGCGGGTGGAGACACGCTGCTGCGCGTACTATTGGCTGATGCTATCTGCTCTGCATTAATTAACTGTAGAGTCCACCACCAGAACGCCTCCTTGCAGCCCGCAGTCGGCGCATGCCATTAACCATGCTCTTAGTTGCTCTGAAACTGAGCCCGACCAGCAACACTTCTGGTTATTTTCATGCTAAAAGTAATCAGTTGCCCGAGGCTGAGTCATTACTACACGGACTTGGACCCTAGCTTTAGGCCCCAAAATTTGAGCTTTTTTGTTCACTTGGCCTGTAAAATGCTTATAGCAAGACTAATGATTTAGCATGCTGCCGACTGCAAAAATTTTTGCACCTCATCTCTCAGCTCACTTGTATAGTTGTTTAGCTCTCCACCCTTAATATATGGCCCACTTATCTATCTCACAAAATTTTTTGATTCTTGTGTCGAAATTGGCTGTAAGCTTATAACCGGCTTCTCCTCTCTCTCTCCTCTTCTCTCTCATCCACCTCAGCATTCAACCTGTTTATAGCCCACCATAATATTTGCTCTTAGTTTTTTTGTTGCCATCACATTCACACATGAATTTGATCACTTGAATTTTTTGCGAGGGCTGACGGCTGTAATACAGTTAATAAAAACTAGTAGTGGACATGTGATTGTTGCATGTCAATATTTTGCTGCACTTAAGGGGGAAACAAGAGAAAGAAGAAATGAAGTGGGATGAGGAGAGGTAATCCATTTACCACTGATCGCAACAAAGAATATGTGACCAAATACCAAGTAAGAAAAATGCAAGCATTGAGCAAAATGTTCACTCTAACCAAATTTGGACTAGGTCGTGCAAACAAACCAAAACCTTAATGATGTTTTTTTTTACCATTTGCTAAGTCATTCCTTTATGTATACTAATATTTTCAAGCTACTATAGTATTTTAAGATACTTATAGTTGGATAATGAAATCTTTGGAGTCATTTTAAATTTATAAAGAATTGAACATATTCTAACTTTTAAAATTCTAAGGTTCTTTTGAAAATTTGATATTATTTCATACTTTTTTTATTCCTCTAGAAAGAGATAGCAACTATCGACCAGTTTGGTGAATTGGAAATATTTCTTCTCTTTAGGAAACATTCTACATGGGCTGAAACGCCCGATTTTATAAATAAAAAATCGAATGTGTGCTAGGATCAGTTATTCATACATGTGATGATTACAAGAGTGAATCATAGCAAATGTTATTACATAAATGATAGACTTCATTAAAAAAATTGTTGGCTTGAAAGAAGAAATACATTGAAGTTGATAGCAAAGATATCACGTGTAATATGTGGCATGTATTTCATGAAGGGGGATACATTACATATATATGGCCAGGGTTTTATTTTCCGACCGGTATCCGGTAACCGCCGGGCTCCGGTTCCGGTTTACCGGACTGGTTTGACCGGTTACCGGTCGGAACTGGTGGAATTCAAATTTGAATTCAAAAGGCGCAGTTCAACCGGTTCGTACCGGTATACCGGACGGTTTGACCGGTTTACCGGCCGGTTTGACTGGTAACCGGTCAAATTCAAATTTTTTCTTTTTTTGGTTTAAATTCAAATGCCCGCAAAGTATACTAAATAAATGTTTGTATAACATATTTTTAGTCTAAATGAACCCTCCAACCCTCTTTTGTACTACTTTTACATTGTATTTGTATACTTTTGTATGCATGTTTTTTTGTTTAACTTCAAATCCCCGCAAACTATACTAAATGAACGAATTTTTGAGAAAATTTGACATCATTAGATTCGTCGCACCTTGAAGTATTTTTAGGAATTTTTTAGGAATTTTTTATTTTTTGAATTTAAATTTAAAATTTGAATTTGGGCCGGTTTGGTACCGGCCCAAACCGGAACCGGACCGGTTCCCACCGGTTAGGGGAACCTGTATATGGCTAGCACTCGACGTGATGTCCTAGGTTTATAGCAACAGAACCTGGAAACAAACACGGAGACCCTGGCGGCCTGAAGAGGTAGCATAGGCCACGGCAACAAGCCAACAAGGATGTGCCATACGTTCATGGTACAAGACTAAAGCTAAGCTAATAGCAATAATCAATAATCTACAATCTAACCACCCCCCCCCCCCACCCCCCTCCCCTCCCCCGCAGTTGGAGCGTCGTTGGACATGATGTTCAAACTGGAGCGAAATTCAACAAACATCGAGGTCGGAAGGCCTTTGGTGAAGATGTCTGCAAACTGTGACGTCGTCGGAACATGAAGAACTCGAATATCACCAGTGGACACCCGTTCGCGAACGAAGTGGAGATCAATCTCAACATGCTTCATGCGCTCATGCTGAACCGGATTGGAGGATAGATAAACAGCACTCACATTGTCACAATAAACTAGAGTACTCTTTTGAAGAGGATGATGTAGCTCGTGAAGCAGTTGGCACAACCAGCCAACTTCAGCAACATCGTTAGCAACCGCCCTGTACTCGGCTTCAGCACTTGACCGAGACACCATGTCCAGGTGCTTGGAGGATCAAGAAACCAGGTTGTCACCAAGGAAAACAGCATACCCTGAAGTGGACTTACGAGTATCTGGACAGCCGGCCCAATCAGTATAAATAGTCAACTCCAAAGCAGCCCTTGGCCGAAGAAGAAGTCCAAAATCAAGCGTGCCACGCAGATAGCGCAGGATGCGCTTGACTGCAGAAAGATGGGGCTCCCTCGGATCATGCATATGCAAACAGACTTGCTGAACAGGGTAGGTGATGTCAAGCCGGGTGAAGGTAAGATACTGCACGGCGCTAGTAAGACTCCGATAATGAGTAGCATCACTGACAGGAGGACCATCCGCAGCAGAGACCTTGGTGTGAGTGTCAACTGGGGTGCTGCAAAGCTTGCAGTCTGTCATCCCAGCTCGATCTAGAATGTCCAGAATATATTGCCATTGAGACATGAATAAGCCATCCGGCCGCCAAGAAACAGAGATACCCAGGAAGTGATGAAGGGGACCCAAATCCTTCATGGAGAACTCTTGCTGCAGAGCCACAATAGTGCGACAAAGGAGTGAACTACTGGAGGCTGTTAGCATAATGTCATCAACGTAAAGTAACAAGTAGACAGTATCTTGACCTTGCTTATAGATGAACAAGGATGTGTCTGATTTGGCTTGGACGAAACCCAACTTGAGGAGAAGCGAAGCAAACCAGCTGTACCAGGTTTCGGCGCCTGCTTCAAACCATAAAGAGACTTGTTGAGGTGGCAAACAAAGTCTGGGTGAGCTGGATCAACAAACCCGGAAGGCTGAGAGCAGTAGACCATCTCTGACAGAGTTCCATGGAGAAAAGCGTTCTTGACGTCAAGCTGATGAATGGGTCAAGCTTGAGAGAGCGCAAGAGTGAGAATTGTCCGTAGAGTAGCTAGTTTGACAACTGGATTGAAGGTTTCATCATAGTCAACCCCAGGATGTTGGGTGAATCCGCGGAGAACCCAATGAGCCTTCTAACGATCCAGACTGCCATCTACAAGGAACTTGTGCTTGAATATCCACTTGCCAGTGACCACATTAGCGCCAGGAGGGCGGGGTACAAGAGCCCATGTATGGTTGGAGAGTAAAGCAGAATACTCTTCTTCCATGGCGGCGCGCCAATGAGGATCAGCTAAGGCACTGCGGAATGTCTTCAGGCTCGGCGAAAGCTGGACGCTGTGAAGGCCAATGTACAGCTGCTGAAAGCCAGTCTTGATGCGGGTGACCATCGAGTGCTGGTTGATACCGTCTGGATGGGCTCTGCACGTGGAGGAAGAGTGCGCGGTGGTCCGACAGGGCCGGGTGCATGCACCGGCACTCGGACGAACATCGGGCGATGACCGGAGGCGGTGATCGGGTCATGAATAGGCTTCCTGCGGTAAACCTGCGAGGCGTGGAAGACACCGGGGTCACTGCCGTGTGTGGCGCGGGCGACTCGGGGGGCCGCGGGTGACAAAGGCACAGGAGGCGTCGTGTCTGTAGGCGAGGGTGGCACCAGGGCCGTGGGTGGCGCGGGCGCAGGCAACGTCATGGCCACGCGTGGCACAGGCCCGGTCGGCATGGCTGAAGTCGGTGCTGGGGCCATGCGTGGCGCAGGCAGAGTTGAAGATGATGACGCGCCCGCACAAGGCGCCTGGAGCAGACCACCAGAGCCACACAGGGACTCAGTAGGCGGTGGCGTTGGCTCTGGTGGTTCCGTCGAGATCCAGCCTGGACCACATGAGGACCTAGCAGGGAGGGATGTCGAGCCTGCAATATGAGGAACAAGAGGTCCAACTGGATTGACCTGAACATCGCACTCATCCAGAAACTCAAAGTCAGTAGGTCGAGGCAGGGAGGAATGTGCCGCGAAGTGGAAGGACTCCTCATCGAAAACCACATGACGCGAGATATAAATCTTGTTAGTGGCAAGATCGAGACATCGGTAATCCTTGTGATTGGCAGAATCCCCAAGAAAGACACATCTAGCCGAGCGAGGGGAAAGTTCGTGGGGCGCTATGGCTGAAAGGTTCAGATAAGAAGTGCACCCAAAAACACGGAGATGACTATAGTCGGGAGGAGTACCAAACAGGACAAGGTGTGGGGTGCCAGAAGCAAGGTGTTTTGGTGGGGAGGCGATTGAGAAGGTAGGTGGCGGCATGGAGGGCGTCGACCTAGTAAGGAGGAGGAAGATTGGCCTAGAGGAGGAGGCAGCTGATGATGTTGTTTGTGGTGCAGATCATACGCTCTGCTTGACTGTTCTGGGAAGAGGTGTATGGGCATAACATCCGGAGGAGGACGCCATGGGTGAGGAAGAAGGCGCAAGTGGACGAGTTGTCGAACTCACGCCCGTTGTCGCACTGAACGCTCTTAACAGGGCAGCCAAACTGGGGGTAGACATGAGAAAAAGTTAGCCAACATAGGGTACATCTCAGATTTTAGAGGAAGTGGAAACATCCAGAGAAAATGAGAGCAGTCATCAAGAATCACAAGATAATATTTGTAACCAGATATACTAGCCACAGGCGAGGTCCAAAGATCACAATGTATTAAATCAAAATTCTTGATAGCTCGAGACGATGAACTAGAGAAAGGCAAACGAATATGGCGACCTAGTTGACATGCATGACTGAGAGTCTGACTGCTGGTTTTGTTACATTGGATGCTGGAACAGCTATCAAGCTTAGAGAGGGCCTCATGACCTGGGTGGCCGAGACGACGATGCCAGAGATCGACTAGGGCGGGTGCTGTAGTGGCGACAAAAGTGGAAGATGATGACCCCGGAAGGCGCAGGTGGTAGAGAGGGCCTGCACTATTGCACCCGGCGATCACGTTCCTGGAACGAAGATCCTTCACAGAGAGGCCAAAGGGGTCAAACTCAACTGAGCAGTGATTATCAGTGGTAAACTATGTAACAGAGATGAGGTTCTTAATAATGTGAGGGGCAACAAGAACATTATTAAGATGCAAAGGAACAGACAAGATAGTATGACCATCTGAAGTTACTGGAAGAGTATAGCCATTGCCAACAATGATAGATGAAGGATATGATGAATAAGGAGGACTGAACAATGATATTTTACCGGTGCCGGGCGTCATGTGGTTGGAGGCACCTGAATCCATGACCCACTCAGAGGGAAATGGTTGCTGCTGGAGGGTCATAGTGTTGAAGGAGTTGGCGCCTGCTGATCCCAAGAGGCGCCCCAAGGACTCCAGGGAGCGGCGCTTGGCGTCTGCGATGCAGGCTACTGCTGTAATGGCGCAGGAAACAGTTGCAGGTGCTGTTGGTGCGGCAGGGGCAACTGTGGCTGCTGCTGGGCCTGTCCCTACGACATGTAGTGCAGCTGATATGTGAGGGGAGCACCATAGGGGGCACCAGCAGCCATCAAGGCATGCTACTGCAAAGAGAATCCGAGGGTGCTGGCTTGCACCTGGGAGGACTGCTTGCCGGCCTTCTGCTGCTGTTGGGGGCCGGGCCACATTGTGATGGTGCCGGTCCACAGGTTATAGAAGGAAGGCCAAAAGACATACCGCCCTAGTTCCCGTTCTAGCGGCGGTTCCTGGACTTGCCAATGCCGCTGGAGGAACCACCGAGGGTGGCAGGCTGGGAGGGGGGCATCGATGGAGTAGTGCCCTTGGGAGTTGTGGTGATAAGCGCCGTGGAGGGGGTCGAGAACGGTCTGACCTTGCGCACGGTCAGTTCCTCAAGCAGCAGATCATTCCGGACTTCGTCGAAGGAGGGGAACGGACGGAAGGCTTGAGCAGAGCAACCATGTGGCTGTACTGCTCGTTCAGGCCGAGCAGAACATTGAGCACCAGCGTGCGATCATGAACGACCTCTCCCAGATCGCCGAGTAGTAGTCTGTTATGGAGAGATCGCCTTGCTCAAAGAGGCGAAACTCGGCATCGAGTTGGAGCGCGCGAGTCTCGCGGTTCCCACGGAACATATCTTCGATGCAAAGCCAGGTGAGCCGAGCCGTGTCCGTGAACACGCGGATCGACTCCATCAGGTCGGCATTGAGGGTGCCAAACAGCCAGGAGCAGACCACGGCGTCCATAAGGCACCAGGCAGGGGCGGCCGAGGTGGCTGTTGGTATTTCTTAACGTCAACTATAGAAACATAATTAAAATATCTGTCCTAGTAATGGCACAAAGAAATGCTGAACATATCTTAGCACAATTACTAAGAAACAAGAGTATTTTTAATCATGAATTACGCAAGCACATAGAATATACCGGTGTAGCATTTTACCCAGTGAGTATACCAGGTGTCATTTATATTTTCGCGGGGAAGGCCGCGGTGTAAAGATATTATTAAATTAGAGGGAACTACTATAAAGTTAAAGCCAAGCCTGATCGGGGGTAAATGATGATAATGATAGCAAGGTAGTTTGAGAGAGTGTGAGTATAAAAGATAAACATTTATGGGAGCAGAACATGGGAAGCAAGACATGGGAACTAGGGATATTTCATCATCTTCAGCAAGCATGAAACATATTAAGTTATTTATCCAAAGCAACTGCCAACCGGGACTAAAGATTACAAGCACACTGGGGAGAGCCAAGCATGTCAGACTGATATGACTGCCTGGACATCAAGATCATTTATGCACCTCCGACCCTCCTAACCTAATGTGGAGGATTACGATGGCACTAATGGGGCTGTCACCACCCGCAGGCTACCTCTACAAATAGTTGGAAAGGACGACATTTAAACGTAAACTTTAACCCAGACACCACGTATGCATTAACAATTACTACTCTAGCCTTGTGCAAGTACATCTGTCTCTATCAGGAGCCTTAGTTCTAGAGCAGCCAACTAAGGGAGATGAAACCAAGATGTGTTGTTATCTAACTAACTCAAGTTGACATGCAAGATAGATTACTTAACATAGTAACATGAAAGGGTCACACACATACCAAACATATGAACCAAACATACCAAGATGCATGAAATAGATAACTAGAACAAAGTCATGACATTACATAAAGAGAAGATATAAGACATACCAACTCTCCGTGAAGACTCTAACTCCTTGAATTACAACTCCACACCATACAATGAGAGCAGTGCTTTGCTAGTGTTCGAGCGTGGTGCTGGGCCTAATACATACGGTTATAGCTGTAACATGGGCTCGGCCAATGCCATAGGCTGCGGAGGAGTACGTAGATCCAACTTAGCAGTGCGTCGATGTCACTTCCAATGCAATGAGGTTACCTTCTTTATTGATGAACAATTAGATATAGTGTAGTTTGTACGAAGTTGTTAGTCGAAGCTCGAAGCAATTATCATGTGTTTATACCGTTACACGTGGAATGAACGTGCATGCATAAAAGCTAATTTGCATGGTGTTTCACTAATGTTCTAGGACTAGCAGTGGCGGAGCTAGGAATGAAGCAAGAAACAAGAGCAGCACTTTGCTAGTGTTCGAGCGGGCTCTGGGCCTAATATATGCGGTTATGGTCGTAACATGGGTTGGGCCGGCGCCATAGGCCGCACTAAGTAGTAGATCCTGCTTAGAATGTCGTCAGTGTTACTTTCATTGGACAATAGTACAATGCAATGAGGGACCTTCTTTATTGATAATGAACAATTAGATATAAGAAAATTATAGTGATGTTTCATTTGTTGCTATTGACACGACTGATTGTACACTTGACTAGATCCTGAATGCGGTAGTGAACCTGACTCAAAGCCTTTGGTGTGGGTCCTTCCAGGAAGTTGGTTGTTGTAGTTCCATGTGCCAGAGCCTCTGTAATGTCGGTTTGATGCTCTGGTGGGCCCTCCATCTATGTGATGCCTGTGTGGCGAAGCATGATTGGACGGCGTGTTTGCTCCTTGGATCAAAGGGTGTGATTGCCCTCTATTTTCAGCCAAAATCCTGCAGTCACAAATTGCTACAAGGACAAGTGGAATTTGGTGATTTATTAGCAATATGAGTGTAAGAAATGCAAGCTCATCTCTTTATTTGAACATTATTGACGCTCAGAATTGGTCGGTAATGAGCGTCAACAGTGGCGTCACGAAGGACGTGGTCGTCGAGGGCATAGCGCTCCAGGGCGAGGAGCACTAGGTCATGCCACCGGTTGTAGTGGGTGGAGAGGGGCTCCAGGACGACCGGCACCAGGGCGAGAATGTTCTGGACAGACGCAGCCTGGGCGTGAAGATTGGCGATGGTGGGGGCCTCGAAGAGGGCGTCGGGATCGCCGTCTGGATGTGGGCCGCTGGGGTCGTGGTCGCCGTCGAGAGGTGGTTGGAGGAGTTGCCGCGCGGTGGCGGCGGCCGTGCGATCTGCCTCGGCAACAGCCCGGTGCTCGCGTCCGAGGGCGTCGAGCGCGGCTTGCACGCGCGACCGGGCATCGGCAGCCGCCTTGGAGGCAGCGTCAGCCGCGGATTGCAGGGCAAGGCGATGTGTGGCTTCCTTCTCAGCCATGGAAGCGGCTTCCTTCTCATGTTCCTTGGCGACCGCCGCGTCTGTGGTGGCGGCGGCAGGGGCATGCTGTGGGGGGGGCGAAGGTGCGGCAGCTGGTGGAGGCTGCGCCATGCGCAAGGACTAGGTGGCGACGGCAGGGGGATGCTGCGGAGAGGAAGGTGCGGCGGCTGGTGGAGGTTGCGCCATGCGCAAGGACTAGGCGGCGGCGGCTAGGGTTGAAGCGGAAGCGAGTGGTCACGGATCGTGACGGTCTCTTGATACCATGATAGCAGAGATATCACGCGTAATATGTGGCTTGTATTCCATGAAGGGGGATCCATTACATATATATGGCCAGCACTCGACTTGATGTCCTAGGTTTATAGCAACAGAACCCGGAAACAAACACGGAGATCCTGGCAGCGTGAAGAGGTAGCATAGGCCACGGCAACAAGCCAACATGGCTGTGCCATACGTACATGCTACAAGACTAAAGCTAAGCCAATAAGAATAATCAATAATCTACAATCTAACAGAAGTATATATCAAATTCAGCAGAACGGGACTCCATCTCCATAGGCAGTCGACCGGGGGTACACTAGCCTAGAACTAACGTAGCATCTGGATCGAAGTCGTCATCTTCAATCAAGTTCACCTCGTCCTGTGGTTCTAGGGGATAGCAGGGTAGGAAGGAGGTGTGAGTACAACGAATTGTACTCCGCAGGTGTGGGAAAAAATTATGACATGAGGCTTAAATAGGAGGGCCTTTTGGTTTAACACGCACTTAAGCAACATATCCGAATATTTATCCCAAGTCCTTAGCACTTATTTACTAGATGTGAAACCCCCATCTCATCCAGAACCAACCCTCGGAAATCCATCCAAGGAAAACCATCAGTAAACCGACCAACCACCTTTTTTTGACGCAAAAACTGTGGGGGAGTTCCCCACACTGAGTCACTGACCAACCACCTTGAGCACCACTAATCATGAAAAAGTACATACCACTCTTGATTATAAGCACGGTTGATATATCAGTTTTCACTATGCGGAGGTTGCACATCGTTACCCATGATTCATGCTTCCCATTGTGCTTCACACTTCCAAGGTGATTAGGCAGGGTTACACTACAAGACCTTTACAAAGCTAGTACTTCTATTCCTTCAGCACACACTAAGGTTTCACCTCTAACAGTGTGACAACATCACCAGTACTGCAGCGGCCCCTCTTGAGCTACACAAACCACCACCGTATATCAGGAATAGGTAGCTATAATTAATCAGCCAGGTACGGAGCCATATAAACCCCGTGGCTGCGTGGTTAAGCCTGGTTACTTGTCCACAAACCGGTCCTTGGAATCCAAGGCAGGAATCCAGCACATACCTAGAAACACCAAATACAAGCCATCAAATCATCATGCCACTCTTTTCCGTCCTGCTCAGATTCCCCAACCCAACATCATCATGAGGTTTCCAAATTCCTCACATATGATCATCAGAATTAAGGTTATCTTTTTAACCTAGCCCAACCAAGACCGCGAAACTAAGCATGATAAAGAAAATTATAGTGTAAACTCTAACATGGGATTTATGTTAGACTCAAAATGCAGCTAATGGTCTAACTATTCTAAATAAAATAAAATAAAATAAAATAGGTGCTAGGATATGATCAAGGACACTTGCCGTTAGTTTGGGGTTGATCCGAACTCTTGCTCCTTGTATTGTTCGTCTTCTTATCTCGATAAGCATCCATCACAAATGGACAAGCCAAACATACAACAAATAAAAGCAGTACACCATTCATATAAAATTGTTTATGAAAGTAAAAAGGAAGGAACGTCGGTACTGCTCACTTCAGGATCCACGTATGACAACGGCGGCAAGGACTTGATCCAGCACTGAGACGCGAAGATAGCAGTGGCACGAGACAGCTAGGATGGATCAAATGACTTCTTCAGGTGCGGTGGCTTGAACGATATAGGTGTTGCTGGCCGATGGAGTGAAAGAAATTTTGTGAGAATGATAAGAGAGGAGCTCCTTTTATAGTTGCATGGAGGGAGCGGAAGGGTCTTGTGAATGAATGGTTGCTTTGGTGGTTCACTAGAGCTTCATGTCAATGCCAGGGGGACTCTTTGTATCAAGATGGTGGGATTTGTAGGATAGGTTAGTGGCAACTAATTTTGTATTTAAAAGAGAAATAGTGGAAGCTTGGTTGGCTGGCAAGGAGAGGAGTGAAATGTGTAGACTGTAATTAGATGAGGTACATACAGTTGATAATTAGCTGAGCATGAAGACATGCATGTTAGCTTAGGTAGTTCTTCTCGCTGGTTTATGTGTAGCAGAAAGAAAAGAAAATGCTAGCTTGGATCGTTCAGAAAAAAGGATGGAAGAAATAATGAGGAAAAGAAATGAAGGAATTAGAAATATAAGCGGATTAAACTAGAACTGAAAGGAGCAACGACGCAAGAGTTTTAGGTGTTAGAAATTTAGACAATTTCAGTGGCGATTTAATCTAGAAAAATATAATCAACATGTTTGTGACATCAGATATATGCATGTGTGATCTAAATGTGATTAGCATATAGATGATACTAATTATCATAAGAGAAATATACCCAGCGGCAGAGCCGGATGCACTAGTCGACATATTGTCTGTTGATGTAGTCGTCCCGCTCGACGCAGTGCAGAAAGCAAGCAGTGCAGATCAACAACGAAACGCCGGGAAGAAGATGATCGTCACCGACACCACCAGGAAGGAGAGGACGAAACGAGTAGTCGTGCCGCTTGCGGACACTCCCCAAAAACGTGATTGCCGGCCTTCACCCGAGCAGGTGAACTCACGGACAGCAACATTTCGGAGGCCTACTCTTCCAGTGCTTGTGCACGCAAGAACTGGAATGGGAACGCAACACAACAGTGGAGAAGCTCTTGCCTCTTGGATGTGTACGTGTGTGTCAAATGCAGCAATTACTCAACATAAAAGCACACCTTGGCGCACAACATACCTCCATTTTATAGTCACATATGGAGATAAAAAGACATTAGACAAAACGTTTCATGCATGACCTTTCACTAGTGCAACAGAAGCCATTAGCTCTTATGTGCATTAACGTTGCATGCACCTAATGGCTTGCAACAGATGCACGAAATGACTTGCAACTCATGCACCAAATGACTCCATAGCTACCAACGCTAATGCATGCATGCAACATTTATCCTCCATTCATAATGCTCCCATTTACACATATCACAATTAGCATTGAAGTAACCCTTGGTATTTAACAGATTAATTAGATTTTATTATGCCATGGGCCTAATTAATCTAACAATCCCCATCAAATACCAAGGGTTGTGTAAAATCTCTTTGTCCCACTGTTATTTTGATATACCGGTGTTTCGATGGAGACCTGGTTAGGGTTGAACATCCATCTAGAGCATAAGCTATACTTACCCACAACTGAACAATGGACTATGCCTTGAATTGATAGTTTTGTCCGAACAAGTTTCACTCAAACTCTTAACCAATACTAAGCTGCAAACTGCATCCCCTCTGTTTGAAGCATATAAAATGTACTCATGTGCCTTTCATGAGTCTCTAGAGATTACCCGATCTCATAGACTGTGACTAGCGGTCGAACTCATATAGGTGTGTTCCTTCTAGGATGTTCTGTAGGACAACATCCCTGCTTTAAGCAAGCCACTCGGATCACATTAAGAAATTAACCATCCTGCCATACAGCATAGGAGAAACGGCATCTCAAACGATCTGGACCTTATTACAAGGGGTCTCTCCATCAGTCAACCACTAGCTTGTTTCACCATTCTACTTCACGGGATCTCCGCTCACATAGAACAGGTTAATGCTATGGAATGACTTCTCAACTGGATCTTAGGCCCATTTCCCTCGATGCACCTTCTATCACATTACGCGATAGACCCTTAGTAAACTGATCTGCCAGATTTTTAGATGTATGGACGTAGTCCAACCCTATTACTCCAGAGTTTCTTAGTTTTCTGACAGATTTTAACCGACTTTTCACATGCCTTGTTGACTTCATATTGTCCTTTGAACTGTTGACCTTAATTATCACCGTCTGATTATCACAGTTCATAGAAATAGCTGGTATTGGTTTCTCAACAACCAGTAAATCCATAAGGAGTTCACGAAGCCACTCAGCCTCAACTGTGGCAGTATCTAATGCTGTGAGTTCTGCTTCTATTATTAACCTCGTTAAGATGGTCTGCTTGCAAGACTTACATGAAATAGCGCCACCTCCAAGTGAGAACACATATCCACTTGTGGCGTAAATCTCATCAGCATGAGATATCCAGTTTGCATCACAATAACCCTCCGGTACCCTCGGATACCCGGTATAGTGAATGCCATAGTTCATAGTACCTTTCAGATAGCGCAATACCCTCTCAAGAGCACGCCAGTGATCATCTCCCGAATTTGAAACAAATCGACTGAGTTTGCTCACAGCAAACGAGATGTCAGGCCTCGTTGCGCTAGCCAAGTACATGAGAGAGCCAATAATTTGTGAATATTTCAATTGATCTAGTGCTATTTTCTGATTTTTCCTCAATAGCATGCTCGGATCATAAGGAGTTGGAGCAGATGTGCAATCACTATATCCAAAGCGATTCAGCATCTTTTCCACATAGTGGGATTGCACAAGAGTAACCCCACTATTTCCTTCTCTTAATAGCTTTATGTTATGAATAACATCAGCCTCTCCCAAATCTTTCATTTCAAAATTACTAGACAAAAAGTCTTTCACTTCCTCGATCACATTAATATTATTTCCAAATATTAGTATATCATCTACATATAAACACAAGATCACACCCTCTCCCCCACCATACCGATAATAAACACATTTATCAGCTTCATTCACAACAAAGCCAGCTGATGTTAAAGTCTTATCAAACTTTTCGTGCCACTGCTTCGTTGCTTGCTTCAGACCATACAAAGATTTCAATAACTTACACACCTTTCCTTCTTGACCATTTGCTACACCATCAGGTTGATCCATATAGATCTCTTCCTCAAGCTCTCCATTTAGGAAAGCTGTCTTAACGTCCATCTGATGAACGAGAAGACCATGTGAGGCAGCCAAGGAAAGTAACACTCGTATGGTCGTCATGCGGGCAACTGGTGAATAAGTATCAAAATAATCTTCACCTTCTTTTTGGGTGTAACCCTTGGCCACAAGTCTTGCCTTGTACTTCTCAATAGTACCATCAGGTCTAAGCTTTTTCTTGAACACCCATTTACATCCAACAGGTTTGCACCCGAAAGGACGATCAACAACTTCCCAAGTTCCATTAGATATAATTTAATCCATCTCACTTCGCACCGCTTCCTTCCAATTGTAAGCATCAGGAGAGGAGTATGCCTCATCAATGGTTCTTGGTGTGTCATCCACAAGGTACACAATAAAATCATCTCCAAAAGATTTTGCAGTCTTTTGTTTCTTGCTCCTCCTAGGAGCCTCATTGTCATCCTCCTCCGGATTTTTCACATGGGTTTAAATATCAGCGTGTGTTACCGGAATACCGGTTCATGTGTCTCAAAGAATAAAATAGATTCATGAATAGAAGTGTTAGGTGTATTTTTCATAGGAAACTCAGTCTCAAAAATATATAGCATCTCTAGACTCCAAAATTGTATCAACATGCATATCAGTTACTCTAGATTTTATTATTAAGAATCTATACCCAACGCTATGAACCGCAGAGCCTAGAAAGATACAATCAACTATTTTTGGTCTGAGTTTGCGTTTCTTAGCAATTGGTATGTTCACCTTTACTAAACAGCCCCACGTACGCAAATATGAGAGTGTCAACCTTTTATTCTCCCATTCCTCGAATGATGTCTTCTCTTTGTTTTTTCATAGGAACTCTGCTAAGAGTATGACAAGCTGTCAAAACAGCCTCACCCCACCATTCACAGGACATTCTCGATGTATCTAACATGGCGTTAACCATCTCAGTTAGAGTATAGTTCTTCCTTTCAGCCACTCCATTTGACTCAAGAGAATAGGGTGGTGTTCTCTCATGAACAACGCCATGTTCCTCACAAAACAAATTGAACTTATTTGAGAAATACTCTCCACCTCGATCCGATCTAAGGTGTTTTATCTTTCTCTCAAGTTGATTTTCAATCTCGGCTTTATAGATCTTAAAATAATGTAATGCCTCATCTTTTGTTTTCAACAGGTACACATAAAAAAATCTAGTGCAGTCATCTATAAAAGTTATGAAATATCTTTTGCCACCTTTAGTCAACTCGCCAATCATTTCGCACAAATCAGAATGAATTAGTTCTAATGCTACCAAGTTTCTCACCACAGCAGCCTTGTGAGGCTTGCGAGATTGCTTTGATTGCACACATACATGGCATTTAAACCTTTGACCAAATTAAATTTTGAGATTAAATTAATACCAGCTAAGCGTGTCATAGAACCAAAATTTATATGACATAAACGCGAATTCCAAATATTTGTCTCACTGTCATGGCTCACATGGTTCACAAAATTAAAACAAGCATCCGATAAAGACAAGAGGAACAAGTCTCCGCTCTCATAGCCTTTACCAATAAAAGTTCCATATTTAGACAGAATACACTTATCGGACTCAAACTCAAGTTTATAGCCATCTCGACACAGCAAGGAACCACTAATTAAATTCTTCCTTATTAAGGGGACATGCTGCATGTTCTTCAGTTGCACAGTCTTTCCCGAAGTAAGCTTCAGATCGACCGTACCAACACCACAAACAGCCGCACGCGCTCCATTTCCCATCAACAAGGAGGAAGTCCTCCCGACCTGATAAGAAGAAAACAAAGAAATATTAGCACACACATGAATTTTGGCACCGGTATCAATCCACCAATCAGGTGTATGACAAATTGAAAGAACTGTAGGTAATTAATTACCATACCCCGATGTTCCTCCATCACCCTCAATCATGTTTGCAGATTTCTTGGGCCTATACATGCTCTTCTCGCACCCTCGACATCACAAGTATAGCACTTGCCCTTTCCTTTGTTATGTTGATTCTTCTTCTTCTTCTTAAAAGGAGTGGTGTTCTTTTGTTTGAGCTCTTGCTTGAATTTCTTCTTATGGGAATTTTGAGGACCTTTCTGTGCCACATGGGCACTAGAATTTGCCTTAACTATTTTTTTGCCGCGGACATCTTTGGCTCTCGCCTTCTCTTCAACATCCAATGAGATCGGCAATACCAAACTCTTGTCTCTTATGTTTCAGAGAAGTAGCAAAATTTGTCCAAGTTTGTGGCAGCTTAGCAAATATGCAGCCCGCCACAAACTTCTTCAGCAGCACACAACCAAAATTCTCGAGTTCTTTCACCAGTGTTTGTATATCATGAGCTTGTTCTACTACGGAACGGTCCTCAACCATTCTGTAGTCATGAAACTGCTCCATGATGTAAAACTCGCTACCAGCGTCAGAAGCTCCATATTTGGCCTCTAGTGCATCCCACATCTCTTTACCAGTGGACAATCGTCACATATGTATCCTCTATGGATTCTCCTAACACACTGATCATTGCCCCCTTGAACGTAGTATCCGCATCTATGAACCGCCGCTCATCCTTAGCAGTATGTGGTCCAAGCGGTCTAGGTTCGACAACGAAAAAGCAGTGCATAGAAGTAAACCACAGAATACACCTTTGATGCCACCTCTTGTAATGAGCACCCTCAAAAGTATTTGGTTTCAACATTTGTGCAAAGCCGGTAACCGAAAAATGCCTATCACATTTTTTGGATTGTTAGAAATTTAGGCAATTTCAGTGGCGATTTAATCCAGAAAAATATAATCAACATGTTTGTCACAGCAGATATATGCATGTGTGATCTAAATGTGATTAGCATATAGATGATATTGATTATCATAAGAGAAATATACCCAGCGGCAGAGCCGGATGCACTAGTCGACATAGTGCCTGTTGATGTAGTCGTCCCGCTCGATGCAGTGCGGAAAGCAAGCAGTGCCGATCAACAACGAGACGCCGGGAAGAAGATGATCGTCGCCGACACCACCAGGAAGGAGAGGACGAAGCGAGTAGTCGTGCCGCTTGCTGACACTCCCCAAAAACGTGATTGCCGGCCTTCACCCGAGCAGGTGAACTCACTGACAGCAGCATTTCGGAGGCCTACTCTTCCAGTGCTTGTGTGCGCAAGAACTGGAATAGGAACGCGACACAATAGTGGAGAAGCTCTTGCCTCTTGGATGTGTACGTGTGTGTCAAATGCAGCAATTACTCAACATAAAAGCACACCTTGGCGAACAACACACCTCCATTTTATAGTCATGTATGGAGATAAAAAGACATTAGACAAAACGTTTCATGCATGACCTTCCACTAGTGCAACGGAAGCCATTAGCTCTTATGTGCATTAACGTTGCATGCACCTAATGCTTGCAATGGATGCACCAAATGACTTGCAATGCATGCACCAAATGTCTCCATAGCTACCAACGCTAATGCATGCATGCAACATTTATCCTCCATTCATAATTCTCCCATTTACACATACCACAATTAGCATTGAAATGGCCCTTGGTATTTAACAGATTAATTAGATTTTATTATGCCGTGGGCCTAATTAATCTAACATTAGGAATTGATTAAGAGGTTAACAACTGGATTTGGATGGAACGAAAATCTAATCATATCTAAAACAATTTTAAATTTATTTTTCATCAAAAATATTGTGCAGTCAGTATGAATGCAACATCTATCCCGCAACAGATCCATTTAGAATTTTAGAAAATAAATTTCTATTTTCCATCTGATAACAAACTAATTTAAAGGTTGGATCAATTTTAGAAAACTAAAAACAGTTATATTATTGATGTTATTTATTCACAACCCAAAATAGAAATTTTGAGGTGTGCACGTGACATTGTCCAACGTAACTAAGCACAAGGCATGATTCGAGATCTAGAAGACCAGAACCACAATATGCATATATGATTCCACACAAAAATCTAGATAAGACACTCCATGCCAACTAATTTGTCATCTCCTCTAACCATAGTCCGATAGTCTTGTTGGGTCATTTTTTTTTTTAGGTTGGCTATTGGCCTAAGCGAAACAAGCCGAGTGAACGACATTTTAAAATATTTTTATCTCATTTCTATATATATTCCACACCATATGTTCCATTTGGACTTAAATAGACCGTGGAATCTAACATGACAATAAAACAAATATATATTTTTTTCTTAAGCTAGAATTATAGAATACATTAACCAATTTGCATGAACAAACTGTCTGCAACAACATTTACCATAACTAAGAGAAGTTACATCTAAAATAAATCACAGGTCATTTTTCGAGAGAAAAGGACCAATTGGACATTCAAATAATATGTGTATTAGGCGTCTTAGTTCATGGTTTTATGGCACAGTTACTTGGACTGGAAACTAGATAAACGTGCCAGATGGATTTCAAAGTGATGAAACTCTCCTCATATCTCATGAAATTTCATTCTTCTCCTCTCCTTGGCATGTAAGCAAAATTGATGATATTTAATGCTATGAAACCCTCCATTAAACCCTTATTGAGACTGACCTTATAGCAAACTGAGCTAGTAAGGTTCCTTATGGTGGAACATGCATGTGGCCACCCGGGTTGTCCTCGACTCTTCATATTTTTCTGGATTTATTCTAGAATTTAACCAATGCTATTTTTTCAGTAGTACGTAGATGGTGTGCCCCTCGACTGCGAGGCGCGTGTATGTAAGTGTGCGTGCTATCAGAACCACCACCACCAGACACGTAATAAATGCTTAGTTAAGGTGTGACCAACATCATATATATTAGTCAAAGATATCTAATAATTCATATCTTAGGCGTGAATTAATGAAGGACAATCATTCATGGAAGGGATTTTGTATCTCACATATGCTAATAATCCTATGACTAACCTAATTGTTATTTCCCCATGACGTAAAAATCCAAAATAATTTGGGTGGACTAATAAAATATTCACATTTCTTACCGTTCATGAAAAAGAAAGGCCACCATCACACACACATCTTGTCAGAGCGCATGTTTTATATGTTTTCGTCTCTATAAAAAATATATATATGATCATGTATCGAGATCTTGATTTCCATAATAAATAATAAATTTGTACATATATAAATTGACTGAAGGTCATTCCATTAAGAAAAGCTCTCAATTAGTACTACAAATCACTCCTAATGAAAAAGTATGTTAAAGTTTTCCCTCCAATTTTCATTCATACTAGAAAGGCCCGCAGCTTTGCTGCGTGGGGCCTGTATCCCACTCGTAGTATGGTATAGTTCATGTGGATTTTGTTCATTCATGTTGTGAGCAGTCAAATGTATAATTTTTTTAAAGCAATGTAATTAAGTTAAATCCACCGTTACACTTCTTTATTGATGAACAATAAGATATAGTGTGGTTTGTACGAAGTTGTTAGTAAACACTCGAAGCAATTATTATATGTTTATACCATTACACAGAGAATGAACGTGCATACATAAAGGCTAATTTGCTTGATGTTTTGCTAATGTTCTAGGACTAGCAGTGGCGGAGCTAGGAATGAAGCAAGAAACGAGAGCAGTGCTTTGCTAGTGTTGGAGCGTGGTGCTGGGCCTAATACATATGATTATGGCTGTAACATGGGCTCGGCCAATGCCGTGGGCCGCGGAGGGGTACGTAGATCCAACTTAGCGGGGCGTCGGTGTCACTTCCATCGGACACTGATACAGTACAATGAGGTTACCTTCTTTATTGATGAACAATTAGATATAGTGTAGTTTGTACGAAGTTGTTAGTCGAAACTCGAAGCAATTATCATGTGTTTATACCGTTACACGGAAAATGAACGTGCATGCATGGCATGGCGTTTCACTAATGTTCTAGGACTAGCAATAGCGGAGCTAGGAATGAAGCGATAAACGAGAGCAGTGCTTTGCTAGTGTTCGAGCGTGGTGCTGGGCCTAATACATACTGTTATAGCCGTAACATGGGCTCGACCAATGCCGTAGGCTGCGGAGGAGTACGTAGATCCAACTTAGCGGCGCGTCCATGTCACTTCCAATGCAATGAGGTTACCTTCTTTATTGATGAACAATTAGATATAGTGTAGGTTGTACGAAGTTGTTAGTCGAAGCTCGAAGCAATTATCATGTGTTTATACCGTTACACGTGGAATGAACGTGCATGCATAAAAGCTAATTTGCATGGTGTTTCACTAATGTTCTAGGACTAGCAGTGGCGGAGCTAGGAATGAAGCGAGAAACAAGAGCAGCACTTTGCTAGTGTTCGAGCGGGTGCTGGGCCTAATATATTGCGGTTATGGCCGTAACATGGGTTGGGCCGGCGCCGTAGGCTGCACTAAGTAGTAGATCCGGCTTTGAATGCCGTCAGTGTTACTTTCGTTGGACAATAGTACAATGCAATGAGGGACCTTCTTTATTGACAATGAACAATTAGATATAAGAAAATTATAGCGATGTTTGCTAAATTTCATTTGTTGCTATTGACACGATTGATTGTACACTTGACTAGCCCCTGAATGCGGTAGTGAACCTGACTCGAAGGCGATGAAGATGGTAGTGCATAGTTCCTTCTATAATGAAGAGTGCAATTCTAGTTTTTTTTTACAAAGATTAGTGATGATATTGAAGGACTCATATGCCCTCATTTATCGACCGCATGCAATTAGTTTTGGTGTGCAAACTAAATCTAACTATCTAACTAGTTAAGATCCAAAATTTATAGGATTATACTCGTCGTGCGATTTTTTTAGGGTTACACTTTTTTTATGGGTAAGGAATAGAAGGCATTCATGGCGCGAGCAGAGTATGGTCAGTGGCGGACCCGGCAGCGTGTAGCTCGCTAGCGAAGGAAGAAGCAGCCGAGGCAAGAAGACGACTTCCGCGATACGAGGGAGCAGCAGTGGAGCTTAGATCGGGTCGTTTACCAAGCAACACGGAAGACCACAGGACGGCGACGCCGCACCCGGGTCCCCGAGCGCCGCGGGACCCGGTCCGTTGGCAGGCAGTTGATGCCCCAGCCCCCGCGCCGCGCGCCCCTCAATAAACGGCCCTCGGAGCCTCCGTTAGCCGCCGTCGCGCCCCGCTGCCCCTGCGCGCCACACGGCGGGAAGCCACACTCCCCGACGGGCGGGCCCCGGATCGTCCTGTCCCCACCGCCAGGCACACGGGGCCGCGGGCCGCCGCGTCGGTAGCGGGGCGTCGTCCCCGCCGCGGTTCCCCAAGCAGGCCACGCATCTGCCATTCCCGAGCCAGGCCAACCACCGCTTCTTGGAGGTTGGTGCCTCGCTGCCTCCCACAGTCCCACCCATTCATTACCCCTTCCTTTTCCTGGAGTCGGCGGCATCTCTCGAACCCGCGTCTCTCTCTTTCTCCCCCACGACCCAACAAAGGTGTGTTTAGATGTGTAAAAAGAGTGTAAAAAATAGATGCGAAAAGTCACATCAGTCACTGTAGCGTACTGTAGTATGTTTCGTTTGTTTGTGCCAAATATTGTCCTATCATGACCTAACTAGGCTCAAAAAATTCGTCTCGCAACGTACATCAAAACTATATAATTAGTTTTTTTATTTAACTACATTTAGTACTCCATGCATGAGTCATTTGCTATATTTAATATTTTGATGTGATGGAGATGTGATGGAAAATTTGGAGTTTGGGGAGAGTTTTTTGGAACTAAGGCCGTGTTTGGATGCATAATTCCAAATTCTAAATTTTTTTTCCGGCACTTGCATGGAGACTTAAATCTAGACAAAATAAAAAACGCATTGCGACTGCTGTCTGTAAATGGCAAGACGAATCTAATGAACCTAATTAGGCTGTAATTAGATGCTAAATTGCTACAGTAATGCTACAGTAAACATCCTCTAATGACGGATTAATTAGACTCATTAGATTCGTCTCACGATTTACAGACCAGTTCTGTAATTATTTTTGTAATTAGTCTATGTTTAGTATTTCAAATATAGAAAGATGCCTTTTCAAAAAATTTACAGCTTGCAACCAAACACGACCTAACACAGCCCAACTATAGAACGGCATCAGGCATCACCGTCTTTTCGTCGTCTGTTCCTACGCACCCCGGGGGCCGTGAGCCCGTGACAGCACTGGCACGCCGCACCCAGCGCCCCGCCGGTCCGGTCTGCCACTGTGCGCTTGTGCCGTGCTGCCGAGTGCCGGGCCTGTCCTGGCGTGTCGAGACGTTCCTGACGTGTGGGCCCGAGTAGTCGTACCCTAGAGCGATAAGTGTTCGGCTGGTATACAGCCGGGCTGCTGCTTCCAGCTGTTCGCACTGTAGCCGGACTGCAACAGTCCACCAGCCGAACACAGGTCTGGTCGACAGCTCATGGGCCTGCCTCGGTCGCCGCGCCTCTAGGCCCTCGTGCTGGAAAAGAAATCACCGAAAGCGTCAAAAAGAGAGAATCTTCGCCGAGCGCATTCATTTCCGTAAAAGATGATGACTACGCAGGTGGGGGCAGTCACTGACACCGGCCGGCGTTACAGTAGTCTGGCGGTATCGCTGCACATGACCTGTACGGACGTCGTACCGGCCGTAAAGGTTTTTATTAAGGGTGTGTTTAGATCCGTTTGTATTTTGTATTTTTGAAAAAAAATTCAATATTTGAAGTATTAAATATAGATTAATTATAAAATTAATTACAGATCTCGTCTGTAAACTACCAGACAAATCTAATGAGCCTAATGAATTCATCATCAGAGCATATTTACCGTAACATTACTGTAGCAATTTAATGCCTAATCACGTCTTAATTAGGCTTATTAGATTCGTCTCACGATTTACAGTCCATTGATATAATACGATTTATAAAAAATACATTTTGCGTTTTGGGATAACTCCCTTGTTTTCCTTTTTTTTGAAAGATAACCTTATTTTCCTTTTACCACCTGGGTAAATCATCCAGCTGCTTCATTGCTCTCGTGCCGTGTCGCCTCGCAGGTTGCGCAAACACGGCAAACCGGCCACCAACCGGGCACGTTCCAGCATACGACAGCTGCCGGCCCCGGGCGGCGGCGAGTGGCCGTGCCAGTTGCCACCGCACACCGCTTCGTCAGAGATCATCTATTGGTGTGAAGCGGCGGTGGATCGCGGCTTGCGGCCTGCGTCGCGCCGGTGAAGGTCCTTGCAGCGGCAAAAGACGAGGAATCACGAGCGGTCACTGGCTCACTGCAACAACACAACAAACACTACGCGGATCCACCACGCAGCTTCGACGGAAGCCCAACAATCCCTGCAAGTCCAACAAGAAAAAAAACAATCCCTGCAACGTTTTTGCTACCTATGTTTGCCATCCTTTCTAGCCCATTGAGGATGAGGCGTCTTAAATCGAATCGAATCGCCAATTTCCTCTTCAGCGTAGACCGTGCTGATTCAGCACAGGAGGCTTAGACTGCCAGTACACAAGCGTACACAGAATCGACCAGACAATGTGTCGTGCCACCCTATTAGACCTTGGGCTCTTCGTATCTTTTACAACCAAAAAATCGACGGGCATAAACATGCGACAGTAACCGAGTTGGACCCTTTCTTTCTGAATAAACGAGACGGTCACCTTTCAATCATAGGCATAGCACAACTGAGCCCTCGGACACAGGCGGCTGCGTATCAAGACAGGCAATATACCATCCGATCAGATAGCTCCTTCCCAACAACTTTGGCGTATCTGCTCAGTTGCCCTTCTAGCGCATTGAGGTGTCGCCTCTCGATTGCCCCAAACACTTGCTGAAGGTCCTGAAAGGCAGAGAATTAACATAACTGATGGCAGGAATTTCAAAACTAGAGCAAAGCCATCTCGTAAAAAAAACAAATAGTTGTGATCTCCAAGGCACAGATTGTATGATGTTAGTCATTGTGTAACAGAAAATTGGAAATCTTGGTAGGGAAAAAGACGCTACTTATTATAGATGTAGTTCAGAATATACTTGCAGAAGAATGGATGATTAATGGTGAAAAAACCTGGCTAATTTCCTGATGAAGACTACAAACGCAAAATCAGTGCCTGCTGCCGACATGTCCCCATTTCTGTGCGCAGAGCGCCTAGGACCATTTTCATCTTTCATATTTGAGGTCAGATTATGTGTATGTACCTTATATTTAACTTTAGAACCATTGAGGTCTAGGGTGATATTTTCAATGTCCTTTATGCTGGAACCACACTCAGTTGTATCGGCTTTTTCTGAATCAACTAACTCTTCGTCAATCATCATTTCTGATTCATAGTCGTTTACATCTTCGTCATCCTCGTCGCTGGGAGACTCGTGGTGGTCAACTTTTGCTGAAGAGTCATCTGAAGGGCCACAAATCTGAAGCTGGGGGGTTTCATCTTGCATTGTAGCATAATCAGACAGAATGGAATATTGACTCCTATCCAGTAGAGGCTTGGCTAAATCGTAGTGAATCCACCTGCAATGTTGAGGGTTAGATGTTGAAGAAGAATGGCAGATTTGCAGACAAGTCCTCGAAATTTTAAGCATTAAATTAAAAAGTGTCATGTGTGAAAGCCTGCGACTTATAGATGGGAATGGAAACATAAAAGTAGCTAACCAATAGTTTCAGTAGTTAAGCTTCAGGCAAACTTTTAAACAGATGAAATGCTAAAGTACGGTTTCAACGTTTCACTAACCAATGATCTATAGGCGGTGATAGCAGCATTCTCCTGCAAATTACTACTACTAACGATGCAAATACCCTTTCTGAAAGAAGACACATCCTAATCCTGTCCATCTTTCAACCATATGGCATAAGTATAGCAGCACATAACTTAGTGCACTTCCTCTAAGTTCAATATGTAAAGTTTGACTATTGTTACATTCACATTAATCATTGATATGCATTGCAAAATCTGTAGTGGCAGTGAAAAAAGGAATTACTCGTAACGGACTGGACACAGAAGTTCTGATGGTCGATATGCAGCTTTGTATCTCATCTTATTGCAAGAATGTATATAGTAACCAAGATAGTAGTACTGGAGGCTGGGACAGTGTTCCTGTGCTGTCTTGACCCAATCTATCTCCTTCAGAGCTGTATACTTTCCAAGTGATAGGAAAGCAAGGTCAGGATCCCAGAACAAGTACTTGCTTGACAAACATTTAGGAAGTATATCAACTACACCAACAGCCACAAGTTTTCCATCAATCCTGTACTGCTGATGAAAAGACCCAAACCCACATGGTGGAACTGTATTATCACCACTCTTTGGGGGTACAAACACAATTGGTGTATCTACTAGAAATCTCCTGTATGAGCTTTCCGTAACTGTATTCTCCTTATGCACCTTTGTCTGATACTTTCGGTACAAAGCAAACTCCTCTGGGTCAAAATGAGATGTGCTCATCCTAATCTCCAGGCTTTTCCTTTTCTGAGGATGCTTTGCAGAAATTTTGTTCACAGAGCCTTGCTTTGACCTGCTAGCTTTATCTGAAGCTTGAGCAGGTACAGCATCACCGGTATAGTTCTGCATTGCCGAATTGGCAGACGAATAGAAATTAAGATGGCCATTACAAGCTTTTACTTCAAAACCAGCTAGTTCTCCAAGATGTCCCATTGTCGTGACCAGCTTTTCTGCGACAGAATTTGGAGAAAGATCTGCTAGTACTTCAGTTTGATTAGCACTTTTTTCTTTAGGCAATGCACGTCTGACTGCTGCCACTATCTGGAAACTTATATTACATGTGTACACCAAATCTTGCACTCCTGCTTTATTTTCTTGCATTGCTTCTCCTACTTTCTTCTTGACCTGAGGTTTAACAGTCTTCACAACAGCTTTGGGGAGTTGAACAGTAGAACCTAATACCACCCCTTGGAAGTATGTATCAATTGCCTCATTGATTTTGCTTGACAAACAACTGATGAACTCATCTTCTTTCAAGAAATTTGGGCATGTGGCTGCTTGAAACTCATTTGCTGATACCTTAGATACTTTTGAGATAGGTGAGTTCAAAGGTTCACTGAGTGAACGTTTTGTAGGGCTTGCCTTACATTGTGGACTTCCAACCTGGGGATCAAGTTCACCATCAAGGAACCTGTGCATGGATGGGGAGATGACATAACACAGGAAAATTTTAGGAGCGAAGTGACTACAAAATAAGTTATGAGCTTAGCGGGGTCTATGCAAAAAACCAAGGAATAGACAAAACAAACTATAGTACCTTTGCATCTTTTTAAGCACACGACCATGCTCTTTTGAACAAATGAAATCATTTGCCTTCAAGCGTATCGTATATGAGGGACAGCATGTTCGTTCCATCTCAGGTTTGTAGAGAAAACAACCAGATCTCCTCCACCCACGGTCAAGAAGAGCTGCGAAAATTGCAATTACAATCATAAGTCAGATATGTCATCTAAAGCGCTTTTATTATTTATTTATCGGATACTATGGAAGAACTCGAAGTAGTAAAATGTATTACTTCACTAACAAGTCAGCTTATTCCACCTCATTTTCACTCTCCGTTATACAAATTCTCTAGTTTTATCCATATTTCAGCAGATGCATTCCTGTTCTAAACAAAATCATGGAATGAATTTTTCACTGTTCCAAATTGTTGCATAATCAATCAAATTTCACATCCCCAAGATAATATTTTACATGTTATAATTTGGTAACAGATAATCTAAAGTGAACGCGGTATTGTGTTGTGCACCATTGCAATTGACTGATGAAATGCAGATTCCTTCCACTTAGTGAACATTGTGATAAATGCTGTTGCATTTTCAGATCCTGTATGACACAATGTAACAAGCAAATAGCAATGGAATAACAGCACTTCATCTGTGCACATGCACAGTAGAAGCAATACAAAACTCAACTATGATATCTGGGCAGCTTGGATAAAGTAACAAAAGAAAAAAATGCATTTTTCAATTGAAGGAGAATTTATTCCTTGGTTTTTTATAAAGCCTAAACACCCCAACTTGAAATTAAATATTTGTATAATCAAGTTACAATGAAATTCGTTGAGTTTTCTTTGGTGAGCTTATTCAAGGTTCCAAATCCAAGCCCAGGGTGTAAATAGATTGTGTCCATGTGGGTGGTGTTTGTGGGTTTATTTCTTGTTTAATGCTGTTGTGCCATGTTGTCTGTTGTGCACCACTGTCTATGTGGCGGCCTTGTAACCTTGCACTTCAGGGGTTCTCCTGAAGTTGCGTCGCTGTAATTCTCTTCCTCTTAATGAAATACATGCTCAGGTACAGTCGAAAAAGAAAAACAAATCCAAGCCCAGGAACTGAACATCCCAGTGGCTAACAAGACTGTAACACTCAGTGAAGTACCTTTCTTTCAGGTTTGGATATAACAGTTAGTTGAAACTTGATTGCAGTATTTCTGGACTATAACAGCAAAATACTATCAGGACTAGTACAGTTTTCGTATAATGACTAACTAAAATATGTAGCGTACTCAACAGCCACAAATTGCTGTAAACTGCTCCACATTACGATTTCTTTCAGGAAACCATTACAATGACAGGTATCTCACTATTACTTAGTTTCACAAGTTTTTGGCCAAGCACACTATTTCACTCCATATAATGCAAGGACTGACTGTATAAATATTGACACCATTTAATTTCAACATACTTCAGCTAATTAATAGATCGATCAATTTTAGCAATTGCACATGTATTATTTGGCCATTTACTATAGTTTGCTAACTCATGTTTTGAGTATGCGAAGCATTTAGGAATTTTTTATCGTCTTAACAGGCCTTATAGCCTTGAACCGTGTGTACAAAAAGAACAAGCAGCAAATTTCCAATATCCTTCTCCATGTCTAGGGTGTTTGGTTTGAGGAATCACCTCATCCAAGATGGTGCTGCATCATGAGTCCATCCCATGAATTTTGGTGGGATGGCACCTCATATTTATACTAATTATTAGCTTGTGAGCAATGCAGTGAGAGATCAACTCATTCCATTCCACAAACCAAAAAAAAAAAGAGTGAGAAGAAGATGGACATCCCATTCCTCAAATCAAACACCCCCATACTCTCACTTTTTAGTGGGAATAAAAAAATAGTATGGTTCCAAGTATCATACGAAAGAGATGTTTTTTGTACCTTGGTAATCATCAGCTTTCAAACTATTAGCCCACATACCTGCAAGATTAATAGGACAGCAAGTAGCACAATAAATAATTAGACAAAGCCTTCTGTAGGCAAGCATACAGATGACAGAGAGAACAAGAAGGAAAACAGTAACAAAAGGAGAAAAATGATGAAACATTGAATGAAAAGGCCAAAACAACCCTGTCTGCTATATCCCCTTACTTTGCAAAATCGATTAATTACATAAAGTTTCCTCTTACATTGCAAAATTGAATAATTACATAAAATTATCTATACTGTATAACACCACAGATAAAATATGTAGCATGGTTCATATCTATCTTTCTGGTAAAGAGCTACCAATGGCCTATTTTTCATTTCATTTCGGTGAGTCAAAACCAGATGTTGCTGGCTTGTTACAATTATACAGGCTGAGAGCATCGACAAGGTGTTGAAGCACTCATAGGCTAACAAATTAATGATTAATTGCACAATTGACTATGCGTCAACAGATTCATAGAAAATGCCCCTCAATATTTATTCAAAAAAAAATGCCCCTCAATTCACAACCACAAGCCATTTCCTTACGAGCATAAGCTGAAACTACGATGATCCAACTACAAAGTCGTCGTGATTATGCAGTACCCCTATCAGAAACATTTATACACAGAAATTCACAAATTATCACGGTGATCTGGGGTCAGAGTCAGACGCCCTACGCGTGACGCGTCAACTCCAGAAACTAGAATCACCGGGCGGTTCCACGAAATACTAGAACAGACGGGCGATTCCACGAGCAACCAGGCGTCATGATCGGATCCAGGTCGAAGCAGAGCAAATCAGTTTCATCGGATGGGGTTTCGGGAACGGGTACCGTGGGAGATGCTCGTGGGCCCGGAGGATCGGCAGTAGCCGCAGGTCGTGCGGCGCCGGCCGTAGTCAATCACCACCGTCTCGCCCCCGTCCCGCGCACCGCCGCTGCTGCTGGCGCCGTCGGCCATCGCGCGGGCCGGGTAACTCGTCGTCGCGCCGGAGCAAGGAGGACGGGTTTGGGTTTAGAGGGCTCCGCGATGTGCTCGGGCGAATTAGCTGCTGGGTCCCTGGATCTGGAACTCTCGATGGGTATTCTCTGGCAGTCCGATACAGGCAGGCTCGTCTTTGTTTCGAGTGGTGTTGGGATGGGCTAAAGTTTAGATCTAGACTAGATATATACTCATGAAACTAAATATGACCTAATGAGAGCTAACAAAAGACTAATAGACTCAGCCATCATTTATGTATTAGATTAGCAATTAGCTTATATTTAGTTCTACTATTTGGTATATAAATAAGTGAGCAAAAAATTTAGTCTTTTGGATTCAAATATCCTCTAATTTAATTTACATCATTGATTTTGATTCTAAGTTTCTTGAGTTTTGACCATTATTTTGTAACCATTGTAAAAGCTAATAATTATGAAGAAAGTTGGATCATAGATTTTTAGGATCAGCACAATCAGTATAATCCACACTAGTAATAAAGCACCGCGTGGCAAAATAATTAGGCGTCGATGCATGCACACAGTATCATTCTAGGGTGGAGAAACTGATAAACTAGATTGGTTAGTTTCGCAACTCTTTGCACTGCTCAGCTTCTAAAATATCGCTGAACTAAAACTAAAATAAAGCAAAATGTCTTATATTACAATCTTAAAGAAAAGGATCTACGAACAAGTTTAATTTTAGGTTCCTTGTGTGGCATCTGTCTACGGCTCAGCATGATTACTCACATTTTCAGCTAATTATATGGTTGTAATATGTGTGTCATTGTAGGTGCTCATATACAATCGTGTGCAGAAGATCGACTCCTTCAGCATGATGTTTCTAAATGGGAAAAGTTCATTTAAAAAGTTCGATTTTCAACCTTTAACTACAAAACCAGATAACAAAGACCATCCAACTGTTGAAACGGACAAATTTAACCCTTTAGTTGGTTTTTCTATTTTGTGAGAACTAAAAATATTCAAATTTAAACTAAAAATTTCATAACTAATTCATTTTAAATAAAAAAATACAAAATGGGTATAATTTTTTTCTAAAAATGTAACCTATCAATTGGTACGATACTTTTTAGCGATACTTTTTAGTTATTCAGATCTAATTTTTTATTTTCATAATATTTAGTTGCTTGTAATTATATCTATTATTTTTAAATAACTAAGATTCAAATAGAGAAATAATAAATAGGTTATATTTTTAGAAAAAATTTGGTACTAGTTTCATATTTTTCTGATTCAAAATAATTAGTTTTGATTTTTTTTAAAAGCTAATTAGAATTTTTATTTTTTAAAAAAATACAAAACCATCTTGGAAACCACCCAAGGGTCAAATTTGTCTGGTTTCAGCAGTTGAATGGTCTATGTTATTCAGTTTTGTAGTTGAAGATTGAAAATTGTACTTCTGCGATAGTTCGAGGGTGTAATTTGAACTTCCACCAATATTGGCTCGTCGCAGGAGTCAATCTTATGCAGTTATGCTTGTATAAAAAATGTTTGTCTCAAAGATTATTGGCTAAAGTGCTTTGCAGCAGTTTTCAATCCCACTCCAATGACAAAAGTGGACTCTAACAGGGAGAGGTTGTGTGTGAGTAGGATTAGGAAGCCTGGTGGGGGATTGCTAAAGCAGTCTAAACCTAAAAAATTGTTGTTTTTAAGGATTGGGGGAATACTGTGAGACTGCTATGCTTTAACAATCGTAGCTATAAGCAAAGAGAAATTGGTAGTGGTAGTCTTGCACGATTTGTACACTTTTAGTGTTGAGCAGAAGAAACCTCAAAGTTTCTCCCATCTTTCCCTCGTCTTTTCGTTCTACTTGAGAATCTCTCTCTAAGAATCGAAACCTGGGTCGATTCCCTGGACTGGGAGCGCGCCACGTCGCCGGAAAAAGAACGGCCGTTGGATCGGGCCATCCAACGGCCATGGCAACGCCCTCCGCCGCCGCCCGAGCCCCGCCGCGCGCGCCGCTGCTACTGCCTCCACTCTGGCCGGCCGCCCGCCCGCCCGCCGCGCAGGGGATGGCCTCCCGACGGTGAGATGGCCCACCGCCGCCTGTTCGTCCTCGCCCTCGCGGCCACCGCCGCCGCGCCCGAGCCTGTGGAGAGAGAGAGAGGGAGAGAGGGAGAGAGAATGGGGAGGGACCGAGGGAGGGGAGGGGTGCAAGGCACAACGACGGCGCGCGCAGCCCTCGCCCGCGCCAGCCGCCGCCGCGCGGCCAGCCGACCCGCTCCGGCCGCCGGCTGGCTAGCGGCCGTCCTCCTCTCTCTCTGTCTCTCCCGCGCGCACGCGGCCGCGCGGCTAGCGGGCGGCGACTAGCTAACCGGGGCCGTTCCACGCCACCTCCGCTCCGGCCGTCAAGGGGCGCGGCGGCCTGGGCCTCCTCCTATGCGACTTCCTCATCACCGCCGTCGCCGCGGAGCCCCTCGGCAGCCACATCTGCGCCACTCCCGCGCTCCGCACGTGGATCCGCACGCAGGGAGACCCCTCCGCGTCCGCCGCCGACCCGGACAGCCAGGCGGCCAAGTATGGTAGGTGGCGCAGCCTGTGGCCGAGCTCTCGCATCCCGCCCACAGAGCTCGCTTCCGATCTCCTCCGCTTTTGCAAGGTCAGCTACAGAGCTCCTCCCCCACCCTCTCTATCTCACCTGAAATGCATCTGCTTTCTCTCCGCCCTTGTTTTTAGCGTGTGCCAAGATTTGATTATTTTGTTTCTTCCACGAGGTGGAGTCTGTGGAGGGGTGGTAGCAGGAGGCAGATCTTGATCTATTCTTGGAGGGGAGAGAGGAGCCAGAGTTTGTTGAGAAGCGGTGCTCATCTCATCATCTTCCGCAACAGACGACCAGAAAAAAATCAAGCTCACTCGAGTCCACGGCTCACCACCTCTCCTGTCCATAGCAAGAAGCAATGAGTTTGCATCGGCCAACGATGAAGAAACGCTGCTAGGATTCGAAGCAGAAAATGTAAGTCAGCATTTCCTTCTCCACTATTCCTAATGCGCCTATTCTTACATTCCAAAATTCCTCCAGTCCGATTAGATTAGACCTACGCCACGCACAACTGTTTGATTAGCACAGATCCAGTACTTAGTATCATTTTGCAGGCACCAGAGGATGCTCATCTCATCACCATTCAAGAGGATAAAGTATTGCAGCCCATAGCAAAATGCACATACACTGATTTTGGTAGATCTTCAGATCTGATCAAACTTCCTGCTACACAACGGTTTTTACGAGCTAGAACCTTCTCAGATGACCGCCGGAAACTTCACATAGGTAACATTAATACGACACTTGTAGTTTACCTGCACGTGTACTACTTTGTTCATTTCCAAACCTGCCTCCAGTTAATGGACTTAAGAGTGATAATATATTGTTCATTCAGTTAAGTCACATCTTTGAAAACAGAGAAGGCTCTCAAACTGATTGACTGATGCAGTAGATAATTGAATTACAAAAAAAAGAAACCAAATATTCTTACACATTTCAATGATGCAAGAAAAGTCCAACCCTTGTCTGTATGTTTTCATCTTATTATTAGTTAGTATAAATCTCTTAGACCTCTTTTGTGGTCTACATTTAATTACTGTGAAGCGAGCAAAAAAGAAGAAAACCCTTTTTGCATGCATTGTTATTTTAGTATTAATCACTGAGCCTCTTACACCTTCTCTGCCATCTGCATTCAGTTGCCATTTGGTCAGTCACTTCATACATGTTATCTCAGCTCTGAATCCCAAGGTTCTAAAAAACGCTAGACGCTAGGCGAACGCTTGCCTATGGTTTAGAGTTTTTTGTGATTAAACGTAGATTGAACATGATTAAACGTGTGTTGTGATTAAACGACACTGTGATTAAACGCAACGCTTGGCCACCGTTCAGCGTTTAATCAAGATTAAACGACGTTTAAAAATGTTTTTTAGAACACTGCTGAATCCCAATAGTTGTTAGTTTCCCTGCCTAAATAACTGCTGCACATATCCAGTTCAAGCTGAACAAGAAAATGAAACGATGTCAGCTGCTAAAACAATTTTAATATTATACTTCCTACTGCTTTATACTTTATCAGTTCTCCAACCTGAACACCGTACCTTTGTATGTGATCACTACAGCTTGTCCTTAACATTTCTTTGGCTGTTGTATGTGGATAGTGCTCTACTTTATCGGCATTAGTTCTTACTTTTGTGTCCCTCAGAGCAAGCGCCTTCTGGGCTGGTCGGTTCCATGTGGACCTGTTAAACACCGTGTCGCGGTAACCAATTGCAACAAGCGATGCTTGTCATCATGGGCAGTGGCGTGGTCAAGATCAACAATGGCTACGGTCCATGCAGGTGCAGTTCGCTTGGTACACAACTGATTGGCTGCAAACACCTGGTAATAACTAAAACTAGAAACACAGCGCGGCGCTGCCGCGCCTTACCGATCGAGCCAGTAGAATTCGGTGTTTGCCTCTCGGAGGAAGTGCAACACATGAAAGCTTGCAGCATTGACAGTGAGGAAATATTAGTGCACGTACAAGCATTGCAATTGCTAATATGCATAAACAGGAATTCACAATTTAAAACTTTTGTATCAAAATATTATTGACCCTACTGATCTTGTTCATAGACATGTGCATTACACCGAATTGCATTTGGCAAGACAATGATAAAATTTTCAAGCGGACTGATTTGGATTTTTTTTTTAGCAACAATGATTTGGATTATGTTAGGCATATAAGTATGTGTTTTCAAACAAAGAGAATGACAACTGATTTACCTCAGTGTAACTTATACATAGTTGGATAAATTTCAATGGTCTACAAAAAAACGCATCTATAGCTTATAGGAAATACAAAGCAAGTTTGAGCTGCACTTCATTACTTTAGATGCCATTAATTTAGTAGAAAACAAAGACAAGAACCTAAAATGTTGAGTTCCAGTTTTGATCTGTCCATGTATGAAGTGGTCACCATAAATACAACTGCTTAAAAGAACTGTCTTATGTGATCCTGCAGCAGAATAGAGGGTAGGCCACAATCTAAATTTATTTTGACTGAAGAAATAGTAATAATACAAATCAATGAAAGAAAGTTAGCAATTGAAAGCGCTGATGCACATGAGTGAGGCCTTGATGAGAAGCAGAAGATTGAATTGCAGCGGGAGCAACCACCATTGTCTCCACTGGACTGAACGCCGAGCCCATTCGTACAAATACTTACATGCGATCCATTGTACCTATGATTTGAACACCAAAACAACTTCAAATAAAAAGTATTTAAAATAAAAGCTGCTCAGAATTTCAAAATCTACACCTTTATTATATACTACAATTTCACATTCATCCGCATAAATATTTATGTAGGATCCATCCTATCAATAACTCGGACACTGAAACGTCTTTACGTAAAAAAAATTGAATACAAACATATCTAAAAATTTCATAGCTTACATACTAAAACATCACATGCATTTAAAAAAACTTAACATAATCTACTCTACGTTATTTATATACTGGTCTAATAACTTGGCTGCGCAGCAACGCTGCGCATGGCTTTCTAGTAACGCGTTAAATCTTTTTAGTGGCCAACACGGCAACGCGTTAAGTTTTCCATCCGGGGAAAGCAAGAGTCTTCAGGTGCAAGCTTGGGAGCATTCACCCAAAAAGAAAAGAGAAGGGAGTAGAAGCTTCCAAACATGTAAGGATGGAAGCTTGGAAGCATTCGCCCAAAAAGAAAAGAGAAGTGCAGAAGCTCAGAAGCTCGGTCCAAAGCCGAAGCTAATCGGGCCCAGTCCAAGCTTCAGTGCTTCACCTAAAACATCACCCAACTTAGCCCTTGCCCCAACCAAGTTCTTTCGAGGCTACCATAAAAAAAAAGTTCTTTCGAGGCCCAAACCAGTCCCGGGCTCTCACTGCGTTACCATGTATAAGGGTGTGTTTAGATCACTTTGTATTTTTATATTTTTGAAGACAATCTTCAATATTTGAAGTATTAAATGTAGACTAATTATAAAACTAATTATAGATCTCGTCTGTAAACTACGAGACGAATCTAATGAGCCTAATTAATTCATCATTAGAGCATGTTACTGTAGCAATTTAGTGTCTAATCACGCCATAATTAGGCTCATTAGATTCGTCTCGCGATTTACAGTCCATTTGTGTAATGCGATTTATTTTTTTGATTACATTTAGTACACCATGCAAGCGATTTACAAAAATTTTGCGTTTTGCGTTTTGAAATCTAAACAAGGCCTAAAGCACTGAAGAACAAAGCTGCTAGTCACACAAAAAAAAACAAAGCTGCTACCACTGACAGTGTAATACGTGCTACTGCGTTATCATGGTCGTGGGTTAGTTAGTACACTGGTGAAAGGTCAAAGGTACGTTTAGAGCTGTCTCAAACTGCCAATCACTGTGTCCGTTTGGCTTGTTAGCCAACCAGCCAGCAGTACTGTTTTCTCAGACTAAATCAGCATCAGCCACCAGTTACCAGCCAGTCAGCAGTACTGTTCTCTCAGACTAAATCAGCACCAGCCACAGCCAAACCAACACAGCGAATATCCACTAGCGATGGTACTACCCCTAAAAAAAACTAGCGATGGTACTGCATTCATCAAAGGAGATATGGCACACACTTACCATAGAACGAGTCTTGTCCACTTTTCACAAAGACCACAGGTTATATACAGCGCGCAGATAGAATCTGCGGACCACAACATCTTCAACAGAGATGAAATAGGATAAGTTTCAACCACCAATGACAGGAAAAACTGATGGTCGGTTATTGGTAGCCGGTTTTAACATCAGCTAAGCAACAGGGTTCCTGGAAAAGGAATATACACACAATACTGGCAGCCGCTAGAGTGCTCCACTTTTCCGTTACAGTCCAGAAAAGGCAGTCGCCAGCGTCGGGGGGGGGGGGGGGGGGGGGGTGAAAACAGAGGATCCTTGAAAGCAGCACCGTTGCATCCTATGTAGCTGTGGATTATGCTTCTTTCATGTAGTATCCATTTTGATGCCTAGGTTCATCAGCAGCTCCTGCAGGGCCCTCCAACCCCAAAGCAAATCATGTTCATAAGTACTGGTCAATCCATTCTCAACTGGAACACCATCCTCAGACAAGATATCATCTTCTTCAGTCTTTTCAGCAGAGTTCTCATCAGCACACAAAGCACTGCCGTTCTCCATGTCTACCATCTCATGAAGGTCTTCTATAATTTCCGGTTCCTTCTGCATCATTGGCTGACCAAGAAAAACAAGGAATCGTTATATGTGTATGGTAACGATAGGAACCTAGCAAATGACAAACAGCCTCACAAATTGATGACAGATAACCACACTATGCAGCTCACACTTTTGCTAAATTCTGGAGGGCATTTTTTATTTCAGGGAACCCCTGAATTGTGCACTTCACAACCCTTCCTCCTAATTGAATGAATATTCCAATATCCATAGATAGATAAATTCAGTATTTCAGTTCCTATTCTAAGTTTTTAGGTTGGTTGCAACAACTTATCTTTGCTGATATAGGAATTTAAAAACTCTACTGGTGCTCGGTAACTTAGACTAGTAGAGTTGTAATTCCTCATCTATAATCAGCTCGGTCACATGCAAAATACACCACCTCTCTCCAAAAGCTAATCACACTATTATCTCCCAAACAGAACAATCAAAAGATACAACTACACATTTCAAATAGAATGTATAGAACATAGACTGAATGACTTAGACAGCTGAGCAGACAAACAGGTATATAAAAGCTCCTGATGGTTCAATTAGTAAACAAACTGTGTTTGCTGTATGACATGTAAAGAAGGCGCTGATGGATTAAACAGGTACCTCTTGTGGGTTAGCTTCATTTGTCTTCAGCGAATCCTCTTGAACAGATTCATTTGTGGGAACGGCTAAATTCTCGTCGTCCTCAGCAACAAAGGATTCGTCTTCATTGACTTCGTTCACGACCTGATCATCATCCATTTGGAGCTCATCTTCTAAAACAACCGCTTGAACAGATTCATCTCTGCTTTCACTGTCATCTGTAACAACCACTTCCTCGATCCCAACAGATGCTACTCCCACCTCTTCTGCTATTTTCTGTTTCTTCACATCACCCCAATCTTCATAGACGACCAAAGTGTTCACTGTTTCACCTGTCTGAAAGATCCTATTAGGCCCATTCTGCCAGTTCAACTTACCCGAGGAGTCTCGCAGCAAGAACTTGAACTCAATCAGCTTGTTGGCAGGTAAATCCTGGTCAAAACAGGACAAACAAAAAGGTGACGTTATCACTTCAGAAGAAAGCAAACGATCAAATAATGGGCACAAACCGAGGCTCACTTTCTCTAAGATCCAGCCGTGGCTTTCCGCCAACTCCAGAGGAATCGCGTTCGCCGGATCCCAGATGCCGAGCGCCGGGTCGTCGCCGACGAGGTAGACGCTCTGGTCCAGCGCGCCTTGCTCCTCCAGCACGAATCTGACACGCACCGTCTTACCAGAAACTGGGGGAAAAGGAACATTAAAAACAGTATAGGAAAAAACGAAAGATCCGTGGCGATCAAAAAAGACTAAGCCCTTTAGGCCATCGCGGACTTACCAACTGGTGGAGACGAGGTTTCAGCCGCAGCAGAACCAATCATCCCATGGACCTCCTCCTCATTAGCCTGCACCAAAAACTCCCCCGTAAACCATCAGAAAATCACAGTGCGCCGAGAAGAACACGGGCACTCGATTCCGGTCTGGAACGCGGTGACTCACCTGCGGCGCCGCCGGTACGTGACCCTCCTGCGCGCGCGACGGGAGCGGCTCGTGGAGCGAGGCCACGGCGACGAGCGCCCTCCGCCGGCGTCCGCGCGCCGCGAGGCCACCAGCCCCAACCACGCGCCGCGGCCCCCGCGCGCCGCCCCCGCGGACGAACGCGGCCCGGGCCCGCGCCAGCGACGCGCCAGCGCCGCGGACGGCCGCCGTCGCAGACTCCATGGCCGGCGATCCCGCCGTTTCCCGCTCCGCCCCCGCCGGCTAAAACCCTGCCGCCCCGCGTGCGCGCACTGGGTGCGTGACAGGCGCGCCCGCAGGGGCAGCCGGGCAGGACTATATCGCCAGGCCGCGCCCGCCCCGCGATGCCGTGCTCGGCGGTCGCTCGGTCCCGTGGGGGTTTCGGGTGGCGTTCAGCGGTGGGCACGGCGGCACGGGGACTCCGTGGGGAGGGTTTGGCTTTGCGGGTGAGGAGGGGAGGAGGAGATGGCGACGAGCCGACGAGGGAGGAGGGGACAGCTGGACAAGTGCAGTGGGCTCCCGGCCGATGCCTCGTCCTTCGTCAGTCGCGTGCCGTAGGATCTCGCGCGTGGGCAGGAGGGCGTTTCGGTTTGCGTGACCGGGAGAGAGCTCCGCTGCCGTTGCGTCGCCCCCCCCCCCCCCCCCCCCCCCCCCGCGCGCCACGGATCCCGCGAGCTCACTGGAGACTGTGGACTCGCTCGGTCAGCTGCGCCCTCGTGGGTTTTGGCGTTTTTCGCACGCAGAAACTAGCACTGGAGACTGTGGACTCGCTCAACAGTTTTTTTTTTTTTTAATGATGTCGACATCCATTGCAATTTTATTCGGCAAAACCTAGCACTTTTCGTATTCGACTCCGTATTTGAACAAAAATATGAGAACAAATATGATATCAGTAATATCCGCTCATATCCGATCCGTTTACATCCCTACACGCGAGTGTGTATGTACTCAGTGGCGAAGCTAGAGCAAATTGAGAGGGGCGAGCTTGCCTCGTGGGTAAATAAAGTTGAATCATGGGGGATACAAATATGGTGAAAATTTGAACATGATCACTGTTTTCTCATTTTTAGGGGGTGCATTAGCACCCGCTAGTCACAACGTAGCTTCGCTCCTGTATGTATCTACGTGGCTGAGCTGTGAAAACAGAGGCACATAGTTGGATTCGGATGCCACTGGATTCAGCATTCCGCTTCCGCAACCAGCGGAAGGAACTCGGGCAAAACTAAAAAAATGGGCCCATCTCTAACTACCAGATGGAATTTTTTTTCCGCTAGATTTCTCTTTGTCGCGCGTGGTTTCCATCGCGAGTCGCTGTTCCTGTTGCGCGCCGGCGCCGCTCCGTGGGCATTTGCCGCCGTTCTTCGCAGCCGTCGCCGGGTATCCAGGTGCAGCGCCGTGGTGCTCTTCATATTTCTTTTTGAGGCCCTGAAGAATGTCAATTGTCGCCAGCACGCTTGGCTCCTGCACGTGCACCTTCAGGAACCGTCGCTCAAATGCAGCGGATGCGGCCACCAGCCAGAGCAGGCTTGAGCAGATTGGCACCATCCATTGATCCACCCTTTATCCGCCCAGCGCCAAGTAGCATGTGCACCTCGTCTATGAACAGCACGACCTTGCCGTTAGCAGCCTCCGCCTGCTGGATTACTTTCTTCATGCGCTCGAACATGCTGCGGTACTCGGTCCCGGCAACCATCGCGCCGAGGTCGACCTCGCCCCAACGAGCTGGGCGGGGACCGCCCCTGCCGCGATGCGCTGCGCCAGGCCCTCGGCGATGGCCATCTTGCCGACCCCCGGAGCGCCGACGAGCATGGCGCTGTTCTTGGTCCGGCGACTAAGGATGCAGACGACGCGGTCGATCTCGTCGTCGCGGCCGATCACTGGGTCCATCTTACCGGCCTCAGCCGTCATGCCCCGACCGTACTTCTCCCAAGTCGCGTCCTTCCCCTTCCCCAACCGACAGCGCTGAAGTCGCGCGTGGGGAGCTAAGACCGTCTCCAACGGCGGACCCATCCCGCGATCCAAACCCAAAATACGTCGCGCACAGTGTATTTAGGTACCAAAATCGCTCTCCAACGGAGCAGGCAAACGAGCAACGCATTTTGGGTTCGAGCAGGAGCGCGACGCAAAAATGCATCCTCTCTTCGCCCTTCTGCGTCCCGCCGCCGCCGGCGAGGAGCGGCGCTTGGCTGGCGGCATCCGTTGGAGTTTTGCGTCCGCGCTGTTGGAGTTCAGATATTTTGGGTGCTCAATCTCTTTGCTGTGGGCGACCCAAAACATTGAATAGGTCTCATATTTGGGTTCTGCTTGTTGGAGACAGTCTAAGGAGCCGTGCAGACATTTCACGGGCGCGGGAGAAGTAACAGATCGTCCTGCGGGAGGGAATGCGCAAAGCCTTGCGCCGCGCATTTTTACGCGCATTGGCCCGGTAAATGCCAAATCATCCATGAATGCCAACCCAAATGCCAAACCATTGAAGAATACAATTCACATGTTTTGACAAAAAATAAAAATGCCAAGTCTAAATGACAAACCACTGGAGTTGCTCTCCTGGGAGCCTGCATCATACATGCCGGGCAGGGGCGGACCTACAAGGGGTCAGGGGGGTCCACCGACCCCCATGTCGCCCGCCCGTCATACACACATATTAGGGATAAAAATTGTAAAAAAAGAAGAAGAAGCCTCCTATTTGAACAAATAGTATTGTAAGTCTCCCATATTGCTATATTTCGAAGTATTTGTATTCTATTTGAACAATTTATATTAAGATTTAACATTGTTTTACCGAATTATACTATAGTTTTACCGAATTATAAATAGTTTACCGATTTGTATAAGATTTTTTTGGAGCGCACCCCGTGTGCTCAAAAGCTGGGTCCCCCACTGATGCCGGGGAGAGTCCGCACCTGAAGCTTCATACCTTCTCTCGGGGCTATAGATGGCCATGCAGCCCGAAGACCGGTGGCCCGGCCTGTGGCCCGCTGTTTTGGTCCGGCCCGAGCACGGCACGGCACGGTGGGCACCAGGCCCGTGCCGGCCCGGCCCGAGTGACCAGGCCGTGCTTGGGCCGCCACCCTTACCCGTGGCACGGCACGAGCACGGCCTGGTAAAGTGACATGGCCCGATGTGGCCTGGCCTGCTATTTTTTTAAAATAACAGCTTTTTTTAAATAACATCTCTAGTCGCGCTTTTTTCATTTTTATTTAAAAAACAAAATTTCAAAAATATATGTCGAATAGGGAATTTTTCAAAAATGGGTGCCTGTCGTCCCCCTAATGGGTGACAGTGGGCGACAGGACCTAAATGTAAAAAAAATTACATAGAAAAATAAAAAAAATACAAACTCAACTGTTCTAGATTCTATGAAACAAGATCTACAAATTTTACAACGCAGCCGCCCGCGAGTGTCTCCTCCGCGCCGCCAGCGTCCGGGTTTTTACATTTTTACCATTATAAGGAAGGGCACTCGCTCATTTAGCACTCTTAAAAGAGCTCCTACATATTTAGCACACCTGTAGCTGCAGCTCTTATATTTTTACCACTTTGGCTGATGTGGCACGCCACGACGACCTGACACGGTGGCGCTGAGTCAGCAAGCTCATGCGAAATGTCCTCGCTGCCCCTGATCTCCTCCTCTCTTGTCCCTCTCCGACAGCTGGGTCCCGCAGCTTCTCTCACTGACAGGTGGCCCCCACTCGTCAGCTTCGTCTTCCACCCCGACGCCCTTCCCACGAACATGACGATGGCTCTGCTCCCCGCGGCGCCTAGCCACGGCCTGCTCTCTCCCCGCCGCCGGCCTTGAGCTCCTCGCTGGCGCCGCCCCTCCTGTGCGGCACCCCCGCGAGCTCGCCGGCGAGGCCGTCCCGGCGGCTACGGATCCCGACCGCGGGCCTCCTCGAGCACCTCTGCGAGCCCCTGCAATGCGCCACCGCAGCCTCGCGCGCCCTCCTGCTGCTCCTAGCGGCCCGCCCCCGCCGCCGGCCCCTCAAACTCCTACTGCCCCTTCCACAACCACGGCGAGCCTCCGCACGACCACGGCCACGGGACCGGGCGCAGCTGCGGCGGCGGTGCAAACCATGAGCACCACCACCACCATGCCCACAGCCGCGACGAGATCCAACGGCGGCTGCTTCCCAAGGAGATGGCCGAGGAGGCGGATCTCGAGTCTGATGCCCCTCGTTTTTGCCTCTGCCGCGCTCGTGCTGTCCGCCACGCAGCTGCTCGCCGTCGCGGCGCTGGCCGGCGTCCGCATCGCGCCCCCGCGCCCCATCATGGTGGCCGAGACGGCGGCTGCGGCGAGGAGCAGGGGCCCCGGGGCTGGCGTGTCGGAGAAGACGTCTGGCGCAACGCACGGGATGCTTGGCACGGCGGGGGTGACGAGCTCACGCGCTCCGGCCAGGGATGTTGGCGTCCGTGCGCACCAGGCCGCGGCTTGTGTGTCCCTTCCAGAGGTGGAAGATGAAGCTGACGAATGGGGCCTACCTGGCAGTGAAAGGAGCTGCGGGACCTAGCTGTCGGAGAGAGAAGAGAGGAGGAGATCAGGGGGCAGCGAGGACATTTCCCATGAGCTTGCTGACTCAGCGCCACCGTGTCAGATCGTCGTGGAGTGCCACATCAGCTAAAGTGGTAAAAGTGTAAGAGCTGCAGCTACAGTAGTACTAAATATATAGGAGCTCTTTTAAGAGTGCTAAACGAGTGAGTGACCTTTGTTACAGTGGTAAAAATGTAAAAAAAAAACCAGCGACCCCAGCGGCGCCGCTCCTCCTCCTCGCGGCCTTCTCCTCCGACCAGCTGCTCCTCCTCCGCCCTGCTGCCCCCAGCGGCGCCCTGCTCGAGCTCCTCTCTTGCCATGGCCGCCTCCGACCAGTAGCTCGCCGCCGTGATCAAGGCGCGCAAGCTTGAGCTCCTGGGGAACCACGCCTCGGCCCCGAGCTCCGCGCCTCCGCCCGCCGGTGGGGTGTGTCGGCTCCTCTCCTCGCGAGCGCAGAGACCCATGCCGTCAAAGCCCCAGCGGCCCGGCCTCAAGCAGTGGCGGCGCGGCTCCCTATGACGGCAGATCTGGTGCGGTGGTGCCCTGCCAAGGCGGCGGCCCCGAGCTCTCCGACGGCGTGCGGCGCGGACTCGTCGCCTCGTCATCTTGTTGCCCGTCGTCTCATCACCACCTCAGTGCGCTGCGCGGCCAGTTCGGCGCCGGAGTCGCGCGCGCCGGCGGCAGTGCCGTGCTTTCGGGGCACGGCGGCACGGAGGCACGCCGTGCGTTCGGGCCGGCACTAGGCACTAGCAAAATATAAATATAAGACATAGCAACTATTCATCATTTCAAAAAAAAAACTAAACATATTTACAACACATATAAAAGTGGAATAAATATTTTGGTCTTTTTATCATATCTAATTTTTTTAGGGACAAATAAAGAAAGAAAGGTACTTACCTCCTGATCAGGATCGAACTCGAACCCCTGGGACCGCCAGAAGGCCCGCTGCTGATTGCGGACTGTCCAGTCTTGCTGCCACTGGTTTGTGTTCTGCACATGAGTGTTAGTGTATTTTTAATTGTACCTGTGCGAACTAAGCATTGATATGCCTTCCATCCCTGAGACAGATCGTCTAGGTGGAGGCAGATCTTTAGAGCTGGTGTGTGTGGGGGGGGGGTGGGGGCAGGGTTAACAATTTCGGCGAAATTTCGCCGAAATTTCGGAAAATTTTTCGTTTCCGCTAGTTACCGGGATCCGAAATTTCGGTATTTTTCGGTATATTTCATTTTCAAATTCAAAATTCAACAAATTTCGACCGAAATTCAACGAAATTCGCCGAAATTTACCGAAATTTCGGAACGGAATTCCGTTTCCGCTAAACACCGGGATTTGACCGGAAAACGAAATGGTTAACCCTGGGTGGGGGGATCTCTGTGTGGCCAAGCCACTCCCCCGAACTTTATTACCTGTTACGAGTGAGTAACCAGGCCTCCGTTACATGTGGTCGCGCGGCACGGGCAACCACATGTCCGCGACGAGGGCGGAGGCAGCAAGCCACGCTCCCCTCGCCGCCACCATAGAGGCGCCCCTCCCTCCCCCGCTTCTGGCGACTGGCAATCGCCTCCTAATTCCTAACGTGTCCGCCTCGTCCTCGTCCTCTGATCTTTTTGACACATCCCTCTCGCCTCTCGCGCGCGCAGTATATCGCTTGCGCGCCGTAGCGGTTTTTGGTCGTGTTTGTGTGGCTGGCGGCAGCGCGGGGCGGGGTGGACGCACCAGGGCCAATGGGTCACCCTGGGCACGAAAAACGGAAAACCGAACCGAAAAAACCGAGAACCGGAGCCGAACCGAACCGAAACCGAGAAGTTCAGTTCCATTTCGGTTCCTGGTTCTTAGGAACCGAAGTCGTCGGTTCGGTTTCGGTTTTTATTCCGATTACCCGAGGAACCGATATTCAGCCCACATGGAAGAATCTGGCCCAAGGCCCACTCAAACAAAACCCTAAATCCCCCACCCACCCAGGCGTCACTCACCCACCCGCGACCCCGACCCACCCCCTGACCTCACCGTCACCGACGCCTCCATCCTCTTCCTTTCGAGAGTGCATCCCGACGCCTCCATCCCCCTCTTCCGAAGCGCATCTCCCTGCACCCCCGCATCCGCGTCTCCTTGGCGCCGCCCCCTACCTTCCTATGGCTAGGCACCCCGGTCGGCTCCCCTAGGCCCTAGGCCGGGCGCCGCTGCAGCCAGTTCGTGGCTCCCCAGGGCGCGGCGTTGCCGTCGTTGTCTCGCGGCTCCCCTGGGGCGAGCGCCGCCGCAGCCGATTCACTGCTCCCCAGGGACGGGCGCCGCCGCCACTGACTCGTCCCTCCCCTGGGGGGCGCCGCCGCTGCCGCCGTTGGTTCGCGGCTCCCTGGGTCGGGCGTTGCTTCATCTCCAACATGGCGCCATCTTCGGTTCCGCTTCCCCCTAACAGACACCCCCAAGCGATTGTGCCCAGTCCTTGAGGTAAGCTCTAAGCCCTCCTCCCTCAACCCCTTCCCTAGATCCTCTTGGTTTGAAGCACGAGATCCAGAAGTACCTGCTAGGGTTTGTGCCTATTTCTTTCCTTTGATCTGTAATGTAAATATGTAATATGCTTGCTTGTGTGAACAATCAGACCAAAGATCTTGGATCTATATAATCCTTTAGGTGATGATAGTAATTTTCTAATCTAACAGTATATGTGGATTTTCCCTTGTTATTGATGAAATCTAAAGTAAATAATTTTGGGGATGCTATGTGAACCACACTTAAATTGGTTTGCCATTGCCTTCTGTACAGGTTTTTGTTGCAGTGAACCAGCTAATTAACCATTCAAGACTATCAGGAGGAAGATGCCTGAATTTTACTTCTGAACTCTATAGAAGGAGGAGGTTTGAATTAGCCTTCTTGTTTGAAGGTAAAGCTCTCTTTTATATACTTATTATGAATGTGCTCTGTTATGCTGTTTGTTCATCTTTTCCTTCGTGGTCAGGAAGAACATTGCAGTAGCTTGTGAATTCTAGCTTGTGCTCTAAAAATCAGAAATAATTGACTAGGACTAGCTTGAAGCTCTTGTTTGCACTCAAGATTGGCTTAGAAGAGGAACTCCTATCAATGTTGTAGAGAATACAGAAGAATTGACCAAACTAGAAGAAGGTAACTATTTATTGTACTATTTATTGTACTATTTATTCGTTGTTTTCAACAATGAAAAATTATTTAACATATCCATTGTTTGCTGTTTCTGTTTTCAGATATTATTCAGGAATTTAAGGACAAAGCAATTGTTGATGCACATGCTGCCAAGTCACAAATCTAAGGCAGCAAAAAGAAGATGGTTACATCCACCAACATTAGCTCCCAGCCAAGCAAGTCCTCCAAGGAAAGCAAAAACAAGAACTCATCTAAAGATAAATGACCATGTGAGCTAATATTCATTTCTTCTAGTCATATACTGCTGCCCTGCTTGCTGCAATACTGCTGCCTGCTCTGCCTTGCTTGCTGAGTTAAACACTTGAATTTAAAAATGTTTAGTCAACATACATTCTATTCTTTCTTACTTGTTTCAGTTTGTAAACCATTTTCAGACTTGTTGATGTTAAGTCGTTGACGAAGGTCGAAGGGTGTTGTTGTGGCCTACTGCTTGGCTGCTTGCATGTTGAGGAAATGAGTGGTGGCTTCGTGCCTTGCTGTTTTTAATTATTCCAAGTTTGAAACTGCTTGCTGGCTGTTGCTTTTATTTTAAAACTGTGAATTGTAGTACTGCTTGTGAGTTCTGAGCGTGAATCACTGGATTGTTAGTGATTGTTGCTTGTTCTTTGAATTTGAGAGAACCATAATATTTATGTCTTGTGCTGTTGTTTTATATTGAATTATCCCTGTTAATTGCATGAAAAATTAGGTGAAATGCTGTCAAAATTTGCTATTGAATGGGCTATTTTTTTGTACATCCTGGAAGTTCGGTTCTTTCGGTTATAACCGGAACCGAACCGAAAGAACCAAACCCGAAGTTTCTTGGTTCTTAGCTTTGAAAAGAACCGAACGGTTCCTGTTTTCCAGGAACCGAAGTTCTTCAAGAACCGAAGAACCGAACCGATCGGTTCGGTTAGAACCGAACGCCAGGGTGACCAATGGGGTGATACGCACGCCGGATTTGATTTTTCCGCGGGGCCACTGTGCACTCTCGGCGTCCGTCGGCGAGCTGAGGCTTGCTCCAACCATTCCCCCCATCCAACTCCCCCTATATGTACTTTCTACTATATTTTACTACCTCACTTCAAAAGATTCCTCCCCCTATAACTCCTTCTCTCCAACCATTCCCCCCATATCTATTCCCCCTATATACTATCACTCATTAACTAACTATTTATTTAACATTTTTGAATTTTAAAAAAAATCATACAGTATTTATACTGTCATAATACACATTATCATCATGTTACGGGGCTCAAACAGGATTAATATCGCGAAGAAACGATGTAATTAGAAAAATAGATGGAGTTGGAACTCACCCTACATATGAGGGGAGTTTCAACTCCCCAGTATATAGGGGGAGCTTTGGGGGAACCGTTGGATCGGATTTCCCCCCAAACCTCCCCCTACGTGGGGTGGGGGGACGTATAGGGGGCTCCGTTGGAGCAAGCCTGAGCTTGTGGGCATGCAGGGTCCTTCACGGCCCTAGCTTAAAACTCCAGAATCTAATAACCCGGTGGTACTGTGCCTACAGCACAGCGCGATGGGTATCGATGGGAGAATTTGCTGCTGCTGTGTGGGGCCGGTTAATTGGACTGTGCAGTCGTTGCACAGGACGACAGGAGAGTTTGGCGCGACAATGGGATGATGGTATATACGCTCAACTATTCTTGATTGCAGCCTACGTACGTGCTGACTTTTCAGCTTAAGCTCTCAGCACGGTAAGGCCACCGGCCACGATCTGATGTTTACAGCTACTGAGCTACAGTACATGCTATCACGCTCACGCTTTTTATACTTCACCTGTTCCAACATGCTACAGTACTGCAGCCCCCTCAGGCAGCCTTAAATTACATGTAATTTACTGTTCATTAGCTTTTAAATCATCATTATTCTCATAAGAGTAAAGTCTATAGCCGGTCCCTAATCTTTATTATTTAGCCCTCCCTGAGGAGCTTATCTTGATCCCCCCCTGCTTATAAGTACTTCACCTGATTCGAGAGAAGTGTAGTTCTCTACATCTAATTCTAGGCGCAGAGCGAGTCAAACTTTGTTAAGTTTAACTAAAGTTAAAAAGATATCGGCATTTATGCCTACAGTTAGCTAGGTTTGTTATAAAAATGTATTTTATAATCAACCAAATGGTACTTATTTGCTATAGCAAATATTAGTATATTATTGTTTATATCTGATCAATTTTTTTAATTATTTGGTTCCTGTTGACGGCATTTAGGGTCACACACCATCAAGCGTTAGAACATCCAAGGTCAAACTTAATTAGAACACACAAAATATAAATGAAGTTAGAACACACCATCAACAGAGTCAAGTGCTTGAATATAAATGAAGTTGTAAGAGTCAAACTTAATTAGTTGTCTTATATTTATCTACAAATAGTAATTATTATTATTATTATTATTATTATTATTATTATTATTATTATTATTATTATTATTATTATTATTATTATTATTATTATAGGGGACTATCGGCTAAGTACCATGCATGTCTCACATTCTCTTCCCTATTTATTCCCTCCTCACATCTACTTGCTCTTTGGGCCCACCACTGCATAAAGCTCCCCTCTCTTCTTTGGCTTACTGCTTGCATGAGAGTCAAGCTCTCCTCTCTCTCCTCCTCCACATCAACAAAAATATTAAGTATTACCTCAAAAAAAGAATACTAACTAGCTTGAATACATATGCCATTATTGTAGTTGCTCTTAGGATGAAACCACACATTGCTTTACCAACACAATGAAATGTAATGAAACCCCCACTGTGACCACCGATTTGTTTCATTTTCACGCTCTCATGATTTTCTACGCAAGATAACTGAAGAATTATCTACCATTGCAAGGCTATATATTTCATTTTCCATATTCAATTATAGAACCATATCACAATTAAATGATGTGGCTACCCTATAAAACCATGCCATGAAATTATGCAGTGAGATGGACTATTTCATTACCGTGTAAAACTGATGCGGCATTCTTGGTAAATGTGTGTTGATCACCGCTGCGACAGGCTAACTTGTCTCGTGTGCCCTCTCTCCTCTGGATCACCTTGATGATGTGCTCGGCAATATATGGTAAGATGTCATGCTTTCTCTAGGGGTAGTCTCAACTAACTATAATATAGAAATCATGGTTGGATGATTTCTTTAAAATAAAGTTTTGTTAAATCACGTGTCTTTTGTGTCTTCTATCGCTTACCTATCACCATCTCTTTATATTTTGGTTCTGGTGATCTTTCTCTCTTAATTCAAATACCACATCACTATTTGCTTAGTATGACCTTTTGATTAATAAGTACTAACATAGAAACCATTTAGTTTTATATAACTGGCCTAATAAGAGAGAGAATTTTTAAAATGCACCAACGGCTATTAAGAAACGTGTTGGATAAATATTCCGGTGCCTATGCATACGTGTACCAATCAGAAAAGTCATCGAGCCAGACACTCAAGGTGAAGAAACAGTTACGTCGCGGGCTTTGTCGGTGTCACTCTCAGGACCGCTCTCTGCATCCTTCTCATCGCAAGGAATCGTACCCGTCGCATTTGCGGTAATGAAATCTCGTACTGGTTTTGAGCAACTTCGAGGTACTAGCAATTGATCATTTGTTCCGCAGCAATACAAATATACGGAGTACGTATTTGTGAACCGAATTGCTAGTGCAATTACAACTAGGTTAAATTTAGGGGAAAAGGCGGCCGTACTCGTACCTTGATATGGAGTGTGCCGCCGCCGTACTTGGAGCCGGTCTCGTTATGGGAACACCAACCACGCCTCGTTCTCGTAGAAGCAGGCCCCCTTCCATGTCACCATCCCCCCGCTGCTGGACGCCGAGCCAGGCCCGCCGGCCGACGCGGCGCCGACGAACACCGGGAAGATGTCGGAGACACCGCGGAGCGCCCGGAGCGCGGCCATGGCGACGCCCCGCGGCAGGGAATTTTTTTTATTTTTAACCTTTTTTTAATAATACTTTAAGTTTAACTTGGTTGTAAATTTATTTCCGCGGCATAGCCTGTTTGGTTGCGCCATCCGTACTGGTGCGACAATTAGCCTCTGTAGCGCCAGTCCGGATAGCGCGACAGAGACTCCACGCTGGCGCTGCGATCTGGACCTGCGCCACGTGGGCGCTGACGTGTTCGGCCCTGTCGCACCACATGCGTTGGTGCGACAGACCTTGTCGCGCCGTGCGGACTGGCGCGACAAGGCCAATGTCATGGGCCCGCGCCAGCCCCTTCTCTCCCACCCCCTTTCTTTCCTCTCTTCCTCCCGACCGCTCCGCCTCCAGAGAGGCCGCCGCCAGCGTCACCCCCCATATCCCCTCCAAATCCGGCGTTTTGGAGGGGGTAAAATGGGGGGAATCGTTCCCCAAGCTCCCCTGAAGGTATTTTTCTAATTATTTCTTCGTTTAACCGTGCACATTAGTAGATATTTGTGGTTCATGGTGATTAGGGTTTGGTTTTTGATTTTAGGAATAGTGTTGTAGTTGATAGGGTAGTCGTGATTAGAGGTTTGGATGACATGTAGATGGTTATCTGCTCGCGATTTGGACGTGAGGTAGCACATGCATGCACCGATTAATAGGTATTGTAGGATTGAGTAGAGGGAGAAATAATATCTTTGTGATGCCAATATTAACTACTTGTTTATAAAATTTTACATGTGCATATTGTACTAGTTCTTCATTTTGTTTGCACACTGCAACCTATTCAATCATGTGAATGCTCGTAAAACTTGTAGTAAGCACTAAGTAGTTTGAAAATTTTGTGGTGCTTGCATAGATTTGGGCACAAATGAAATAAGTTGAGCTAAGATTTTTCTTTAGCAACTTAAGCATTAGGAGATGTAGGTTGTAAATATTTGTTGAGCTTAGATTTTTCATATATAAGATATATGAGCACATTTCTGTCGATATATTTAGGCACATAGTAATATAGAGTACTTGTTGCTACTGTAATTAATAGTGGTTTTGTCTAATATTTTTAGATCTCTGAATATACCTAGACATGGACGAATTAGTTCGGTTCTTTCACGGAGGTATGGTTAAGGAAAATGGAGAGTTTGATAATATGGTAGAGGATGTAGAACTTTTCGATAGTTCTCCATCATTCAAGGATTTGGTAGACCGAGTTGTTTCAAAGCATTCTTGTGGAAGAGGAACTTTGTACTCACGCCTTATCTTGTCCTTTTTTTCAAGGGTCTTTCTCGTCCTATAGGATTCGGCGGAACGACCCAACTTAATCGTAAGATCCCCCCTTCCAGAAAAGGTCTCCCAGTCGCAGGTTCTTTCCTCCTACACAACATCAAATGTATTGGCCAATAGGATGACAAACAAAAAATTTAAACAAGCATAGAAGGGAAAGAGTGATTTACCCAAAAGAGTCCGAAAGAGTTGCCACAATACCAACCGTAGCCCAACTCCGTTGGAACGACACCCCTTCGAGCCAAAATGCCATATTTGCAACGAGGTCTTGGAGCCCGCTCACATGGCCATTTCTCCTTACCACTCTCAAATTCTTTAATTTGCTCTTCAGTATAGTATCAGTGAGTCTTGGGGCCGTAGATGTACTCCTGGAATTCACATAAAGGCCATCCATCCTGCATGAAAAAAGAAATATGCAATACATAGATACTCGGTTAAATATTGGATCATGCTAAACCAATTCAAAACCATTCTAACGAATCTTACATGTGTGGTTAGCCTGCAACGAAAGAATGGAGTGAATTTTTTAGGGAGCTCAAGATTGGGGTGCTGCAGCTTCGAAGGATGTCCACAGTAGCAAATGGGAGGGTTCTCCACGCGGATGCACGTTGTCACCTGCTTTTCTTCATCGGTCATTGGAGGAGGATTAGGTGGAGGAGGCACCCACCTCTTGAACTCATTGAGTGGCTTTGTCTCATCTTTATCATATAGGAACAGTCGGATCCTAGGGTTAAACTTGTCTGGTACATCAATCCATTGAAAGAACATACACGGCTGAAGCGTCCCCTCATAAGAGAAGACTTAAATGTGTTACAAATATCAGTCCTAGGAGGCTGATACACATTTATTACATCAGATGATACATCACCGTACAATCCTTCGAGGAGGTGGACACTCGAGACAGATAATAACAAGAAGTAAAAAGGCTACGGTGATACACCAGAGCACGACCCACATGGGATCTAGCTCGGGCTCAGAGTATCGCGCCAGCGAAAGCATCCTGAATAGGGCCAACACCACAGACAGAGTTGGGTGCAGAATGGAACCCCTACTCAACGTCCTCGGGAACAAAGTCTGGATCTTTCTCTGCAAAAATTAAGCAAGGGTGAGTACAAACGTACTCAGCAAGTCCAACCACACCCACGAAGGGGGTATAAACATAATACAATGCACAGGGTAAATCAAAGATAAGGCTAAGGTTTAATTTGCGGAAAGCTAATTTTTATACATGGGTTTATTTGAAAGAAAGAGGTTTTCAAAAGCAATTATCTTACACTGAGTAACACGTAGGGTTGATCCATATAGGATCCCAATTTTAAGTTGCTACCAGACTTTTCCAAAACAACTCACGCCAACCCATCCATTCCTAGAAGAAACACTAGTTGTGTGACCAAACCGTAACTCGCCCAGTACCGTGGGCACGGCTATTCGAATAGATTTTAACTCTGCAAAGGTGTGCAACTTTACCCACAAGCGGGGTACCACAGCACGATCACCTTAGTGTCGGTGCAGATCCCAACAAAGCCATTACCCACCTTAGCTTGACCTGACTAGCCACCACGGGATCCACCAATGGGCCATTGACCTATCTTCGAGGTTTAACCGGGGCATAAGTCACACAGAGCTTATCCCTTCTCCATAGTCACCCGTTGCTCTCAGTTCTCCTGATGGCTATCAGACTAACTAATGGGGTTTATGCTAAGCCGTTGCCACATACAACGGTCGAGTGGTTTGCACGATGGTGGAGTTAGGCAAGATGACACATCAACTCGGTCCTTAGTTGTGACAAAATGGATATCTCCCAACCTCGCTCAACCACACAGTTACGAGCACACTTTTTTGGCAATTCACACAGAAGTGCCATCCATCTCATCTAAACTCATCTTTCTTTTTGTTTCCAAAAATTCCACATTTTCCCTTCCCACACACTCACACATTTTCTCTTTTATAAAACCAGTTGTACCGTGTTCGAGATCCTAAGCGTTCTAGCAGCGATTAACATCCAAATAGAATAAATCATATTCAGACATTAATCTAGGTGGTCAAGGAATGGTTATAACAAATCAAGGGGTGGCTATCCAACCATGTTTTCAGCAGTCAAAACATATGCAGTTTTGTAAAGCATGTCAATAGGTTGTGTTTATAAAACTGGGACAAAACATGCATCAAAGGATGGGATTGAACTTGCCGTTCTCAAAGCCTTCCGGGAAGTCCTGATCGAGGTACTGTCCTTCGGGTTCAGGGTCGCGGAACTGGTCCTCGCACACTTGCTCGCAGTACTGCTCGTCGACGGGTTCTCCCTCGTTCACACCGTGATCTACAACGCACACAAACAAGCACACAATAAAGAAAAAGAAATAAAGATTTTATTGTTGAGCTCGAATCGGAAACAATTAAGATATAGAGATAGGGGTAATATTTTTGGTTGGTTTTCTAATGGCACGGCCGAAATTATGTTAGGAATGGTGTGGTAAAGTTTTAGGTCAATCGAAGAATGTTTGGCGCATGAAATGATAGGTTAAAGGAGTGGTTAGGGCTAAACTGGGGTTTAGGGGCCTCTTTGGAAATATTCTCGGGAGTGAAAGGACTTGAATAGAATTTTGGAAAATATTTGGGCTACTCTGGAAAGAGGCAGGGGTATATGTATAAATATGTTTATATGGTGGAAGGGCTGGTTTTGGAAAAAAGAATAACAACAGGGGTTTCTTTTGGAAATAAACAGGGGCTCTTAACTAAAAACGAAAAAGGGCAGGGGGGTCTAGGTAAATTTGCCCTTCTTCCACCTCCCCCCACCGAGAAACAGGGGAGGGTCGAGGGGGCGCTGGCGGCGGCCTTGCCGGCGGCCTCGGGTCATGACGGCGCTCGGGAAGAGGGGGAAAAGGGAGAGGAGAGTGAGAGGGTTCGATTCCCCCCACTTGCTTCGACCGGAGACGGCCTGTGGTGGCGTGACCACGGTGGCGGGTGGCGGCGGCCGTGGTGGCGGCGCTGCAAGGTTCGACGGCGGCCGGGGCTAGGGGAAAAGGGAGAGGGAGGCGAGGAGGTTCTTTTCCCCTCCTTACCTCGGGCAGTGGCGGCGCGAGAAGGCGGCTTCGCGGTGGCCGGCGGAGGCGGGCGGAGCTGTGTGTGGCGGTGGCGCTGGGAGCTTGGGGAGGGGCTGTGCAGTGGTGGAGGTGGGTGTGGAGCTCGGAGGCGAGGTGGAGGGCCCTTTTATAGGCGCTGAAGGCGGTGGAGCGGGTGGGGCGCGGAGGTGGTCAGCCGGTGAGCTTCGCGGGGCGCCTTTAAGGGCGTCGGTGTGCAGGGCGAACAGTGGCACATAGTGGTGGAGGCGGCGCCCAGGGAGGTGGCTCCGTGTCGCTATGCCCGGCGTCGAGCTGAGCAGTGCGAGTACGGCGGCGCAGGGGCGGTGGCAAGTGGCTGACGCTGTGCCGGGCGGCGCGGCGAGCCTCGGGGTGCGTGGAACGCATGCTGTGCATAGGGCGCGCGCGCGGCATGTGGGCAGGCGATGGGACGAGTCGGCAGCGGAGGGCGGCGCGGCGAGCGGCGCAGCCGCATGGTGCGCGTGGGCAGGGGCGCGTGTCGATGCGGCAAGGGAGCACGGCGTGTGCAGCGGGGATGGGGCAGGCGAGCAGGAGGCGGCCGCGCAAGTGGGGGCGGCGGTGGCCGGGCCGGGCGCCGGTGTCGAGCGCGCTCGGCGCCGTGCTGCGCGTGCGGGAGGGCGCGGCAGAGGAGAGGGAGGAAGAAAGGAGAAGGAGGGAAAAAGGAAAAAAGAAAAAGAAAAAGAAAGAGAGACCGTGCGCCGGCGAAATTCACGGCGGCGACCGCGGAGCCGGTCGGCCACACGCGCGCTGTGATGTTTGGTTGGACGACGATGCACGCGGAACGAGGAGAAAAAGGGAGATGGAACGGTGATTGAATTCGGGTGTCGGGATAGAGATTCGATGGGAAAGGTTTCGGGGGATTTGGGGAGCTCAGCGACGAACTAAAATTTTGAAATAATTTTGAAATTCATTTTTAGCGAGCAATTTATTCGGGTGAATTTTTTGGATGTCACAACGGCTTTGTCCAGTAATATGTATCTCTTCCAGCACTCACATGTAGTACGCTCTAGTAGCTGTAGTCGGCCACCTAGATTGCTTCACCTCTGCCGGAATACCGCATTCACAATTTGGGACAGGTGGTGCTGGAGAGACTGGGGCATCCTCGCATCTTACTATAGGATACTGTATCTCAATCTTACGCTTGCGTTCCGCCATCAACCTAAAGACAATATTATTATTGCACATCCAAATAAGTTAAATTCCACTACTCAATCCTAGAATTCATATTAATCGATGCAGAGAACCATCTACGTATCAATTAAAGCTCTAATAATTAGTACACTATCAACTACAATACACAACTGAGAAGTATCTAAAAGTTCGATATCCACAATCATTTTCTCCAACTCTCCATTTTCTTTATACATACTCTGTGAAACAACTGAGCGAAATCATCTATCTACAAAGAAAGCAACTACACAAACAATTCCATGTTGCCTATTATCCATGAATCAAACTCATATTAATAGGTCCTCAATCCTAATATCATTCCCGCTACTCAATCCTAGAATAGATATTAATCGGTGCATGCACGTACTACCTCACGTCCAAATCGCGAGCAGAGTACCATCTACGTGTCATTCAAAACTTTAATCATGAACACACTATCAACTACAACATCATTTTTCAAATCAATACCCAAACCCTAATCACTTTTAACCACTAATAACTACTAATGTACATGGTGAAAGGAAGAAAAAATAGGGGCAATACCTTCGGGGAAGGATGGGGAATGATTTCCCCCCACTTTTTCCTCCACAAACGCCGGATTTTAGGGGATTGGGGGGAGGGGGGCGAATGGCCGGCGGTGGCTTGAGCAAGCCGCTTTGCTCGGGCTGGAGGGGGAAGAAAGGAAGGGTGGGGGAGGAGGGGGCCTGCGCGGGGCCAAGACATGGCGCCTGTCGCGCCAGTGTATGTGGCGCGACAGTCGTGGCCACGTCGACGGCCTGCGTGGCGCGCGGACCGACCCGCTGCCAGCATGGAGCATCTGTTGCGCTACCCGGGCTATGCCGCGAAAATAAACTTACAACCGGGTTAAACTTAAAATATTATTAAAAAAAGATTAAAAATTAAAAAAATGCCCGATGTCGACATGTTATGTCCCACTGACCTGGCCTACAGAGGGTGCCAGCACCGGCGCTGTTATGAGGGGCTCGATTTGGAGCTGCGCTTTCTCAGATTCAGGGTGACTAGCTCAACTGACGGCGCTTGGAAGCAGCCCACCGCCACGGCAGAGGTGTTGGATTAATTGGGCCAGGCCCATGTTTAGTCCTAATTAACCAAAAGAACTCTAAAGTTCCACAAAGTGCTTAAATAGTGGGTTATGAGATGCTCACTAAACAAGTTGAGAGGGAGTGAAGGGGATCCCCACGCGTGCGCCGCCGCCGCCAAGCCGAGCGCGTGCGACCGGACGGGTTCACCCGAAGGCTCTCTCTTCTTCCTCCTCCAGACCACACTGTTCTTGTTCTTGTTCTTGAGCTTGAGTCCGAGCATCTCTGCCCTGAGCTCCTTGCGCGCACAAGGGGCCTAGGTGAGCAGGCCTCCGGAACTCCGTCCGTTAAGCGATCAAGTTTTTGGGAGCTTGAGTCCGACCAGCTCTACCCTGAGCTCCTTGCGCGCACAAGGGGCCTAGGCGAGCAGGCCTCCGGAACTCCGTCCGTCAAGCGTAGCACGGGTAGGCGGGCAATCAAGTTTTTGTGGAGCGCATCTCCACGCGACTGCTCCACTGTTCGTGCTCGTCGTCGACAATGGTGGCCAACACGATGACCGCAAGCGCTGCTGCCGCCGCAGTCGCGACCAACACTGCTGCCGGTGATGTTGTTGCCGCGGGCACCGGCAACCTCACCCAAGGGTATAAGCTTAATCTTATGCTTATGTTTACTGCAGTATTAGTAGGCATGATATATGTTTCTTGTTGCGGTAGCAAGTATTCATATGATATGTCAGTCATGGTCATGATGTTTATGTTAGTATCGTTTTTATAGGTTAATGTATCTCGTAAAATGCCTAAATGTTCAACAATCCAAAAACTTGATAGGTGTTTTACGAGTTCTAGCTTTGCTGCGTCACTCAAGCCACCACCATTGCAAGATGATGGTGCGAACTATAAGACTTGGCGTGTCCGATCCATGTTGTGGTTTACTGCTATGCACTGTGAGTTCGTGATCAAGGGGAAGTGCACTGATCCTCCTCTCTCTCCCAGAGACTAGGTTCAATGACGCTGACAACTTGTTCAGGGGCGCTCTCATCATTGTCTTAGCCGAGAGTATGCTGCCAGTGTACATGGATCTGCCTACGGGCAAGGATACGTGGGACACTCTTGAGGCCAAGTTCGGGGTTACCGATGCCGGCAGAGAGCTGTACGTCATGGAGCTGACTACAGGATGGTCCATGACCGTTCTATGGTAGAACAAGCTCATGAGATACAGATGCTAGCAAAGGAACTCAAGAACATGGAGTGTGAGTTGCCCGATCAGTTTGTGGCCGGCGGTATTATCGCTAAGCTGCCACCTACTTGGTCCAACTTTGCCACTACTCTAAAGCACAAGAGGCAGCAACTCAGTGTGACTGATCTCATTGCTACTCTTGGTGTTGAGGAGAATGCAAGGGCAAAAGACACTCGTGGCAAGAGGGTGTACGAGGAGGGAGGTTCTAGCACCAGTTTGGTGCAAAAGAAGAAGAACCCTCCGGCACCACAAAAAAAGAAGAACAAGAATGCCAACAAGCCCAAGCCCGCATAGTTCAAGAAGAAGGGCAACGACAAGGAAAAGGGTCTTTGTTTTGTCTGTGGTGCATGTGATCACTGGGCAAAGGAGTGCCCAGACCACAAGGACAAGGCAAAGAAGTCTGCTAACATGGTGATTAGCGAGGCTGGAGGATCGGGGTATGGTAATTATTTTCCTACAATTCTTTCAGTTTGTCTCTCGCCCGAATGGTGGGTGGACACAGATGCTAATATTCATGTATGTGCTGACATTTCTTTGTTTTCTACTTATCAGGACTGTCGAGGTTCCGCCTTGCTGATGGGGAACGGATCGCATGTTGCTGTTCATGGTGTTGGTATGGTCAATCTAAAGTTTACTTCGGGAAAGATCGTGCAGATGAAGAACATGCAGCATGTCCCCTCTATCAGGAAGAATCTCGTGAGCGGCTCTCTACTATGTAAAAAGTTCGAGACGGTTCTGTAGTACTAAATGAAGTCTATTTGCAAAAAATTTTGCACAGATGGGTTGTAAATCGCGAGACGAATCTAATGATGCTAATTAATCCATGATTAATCAAAAATTAGCGGATGGTTACTGTAGCATCACTGTTGCAAATCATTAATTAAGTAGGCTCATTAGATTCGTCTCGCGATTTACAGCCCAACCATACAAAAAGTTTTGTAAATAGACTTCATTTAGTACTTCAAATTAGTAATATTCCTTTGCACTTTTTTGTGTTTATGATTTTTTTGTATTTACGGGGTGAAAACTAAACAGAGCCATAGTCGAAGAGGGCACTCTCATCAGCAAGGTAGCAATGCGTTCCGGTTGCTGGGCGCGATTTTCTATTGCCGTGACTCGGCCAACAAGATGCCTGACAAGCCTTCGACTGGCCAAGATCGAGCAGGCTGTGAGTGATCATCACGATCCATTATAATTTGTTTGCTTGCTTGGCTACGTTCCATCAGTGTCAGATCTCAGAGCTTTAAGCTAGGCTGTGTTTAGATCTGTAAAATAGTGGTAAAAAAGGTCATATCGAATATTATAGTATATTGTAGCACTTTTCGTTTGTTTATGGTAGTTATTGTCCTACTATGACCTAACTAGGCTCAAAAAATTCGTCTCTTCGTGTACATCAAAACTATGCAATTAGTTTTTTTATTTACCTACATTTAATGATCCATGCATGAGACAAAAAAATTAATGTGATAGATGAATAGTGAAGTTTGGAGAGGGAAATTTTGAAGCTAAACACAGCCCTAGTGCTCATGCTTGATCCAGTTTCAAAAAATTGTTCCTTCTCGCAGTATGATGCATGGGCAACCCAAAGCTCTTCTTCTATTGATCGATCCATTGACGTACAGGCTCAAGTGTTGTTCGGATTGACACCCACATCACCGAGCACCGTCCCGTTTGGTCGCCCCCGTTAGGTCGCCGTCCCGTCGCTTCGTCTCGTGACCCGTCCCGTCGAGACGTCACGTACGCGAGGCCGCCATGGAGACCGGCGCTGTCGCTGCCGCCACGGAAGCCATCCCTGCCGCCATGGAGGCCATCGCATCCGCCATGGAGGTCGTCCCTCCCTCCACGGAGGCCGTCACTGCCGCCATGGAGCCCGTCCCTGCCGCCATGGAGGCCGGTGCTGCCGCTGCTAGAAATTCTCAGGTCGCCGTTGATCCTGTCGTCGCTGGTGAGCCCGTCGTAGCCGGTGATCATGCCCACGCGGAACATCCAAGCACACCACGCCATGTGAGTTGCAAAGAACATCTCTGTTCAAGGATCGCACGTGAGATGTTCATGTGATTTTTTTAATCTTGTATAGGTCTCTTGTACAAGTGACACAGGCAATACAAATTGTCAAGAACATTTGAAGTCCATGTAAATTTCAGTGTGTTAGTGAATTATTCAGCAACTTGTGAATTTTATGTCAGTCCTGATAACACTTTCTGAATGTGCTGTTTTTTTTCATTTTATGTCAGTCCAGATAACACTTTCTGAATGTGTTTTTTTTTCATTTTATGTTAGTCTTGTTTGCAATAATGATAAGGCATGTTTTTTCATTCAAGCTTCCTCCTGACATGCATTCAGCCATACTCTTCGAGCATTGACAGAGATTTGCATATAATGTTGACTTCAGTTTACATGTATTCAGCCATACTCAGTTTACATGGGTGGACAGAGAGAAAACTCAGTTTACATTGGAGGCACAATTGCCTAATATTTAGCTCAATTGCCATCACAGAACCTCAGTTCACAGAATCTCAGTTTATTCCACAGAATACAAATACACAGAATTCAGAAGTCACAATTGCCATAACAAAACTGAATCAATTTTCCTTCCCTCGTGCATTGCTGACCATCTTCTTCTGTTCACGAGAATGACCATTTGGAGTATGTACTGCAGAAGCAGAGCCAAGACCCTGCAAAAACCTGAATGTTACAAAATGCAAAGCCTGAATGATGCACAAACAGCAGCAGAGCTCAAACTTCAGTGGCTTCAGTGAGGTCTCGGCGTCTCGCACAGGAACTGGATGGTGTAGGAGGCGTACGTAGTGCTGGTAGTATCCGCCGGGCGTGCAGGCGCAGGGGTCGGGGACCAGGACGAGGCTGGAGGCCGCGAGCGGGGACACCGTCGGGACGGCGTTTGCGGCGGCCGTGGCGGAGATGAGATACGAGTCGCACGCCGGAGTGGAGGTCGTGGTGGCGTTGCAGGTGTAGCCGAGGACGGAGCTGGAGTTGGTGGCGTAGCAGGCGTTCTGCTTGTTCCTCGTACTCCTGCTGCGCGCGCACCGGCGCCGGCGCCGCGGCGGCGAGGAGGACGAGGGCGCGGAGCGCGAGTGCTGACGTGGGGAGCGGGGTAAGGAAACAAGCGGGGATCCGGTGGGGTCTGGTGCGGCGACGGGGCGGCGGCGGGGAATCGCGAGGGCGGCGGCGGGGAACAGCGGCCTTGTTTGGTTGTGCTGTAGAGCGCTAGGAATAGTAACAATTTTGACAACTAATTAATTACGATGTTAAATAAAATCAATTTACATAACTAACTTCAGAACCCCGCACTAGTGATCCTGAAGAATCTAATGAGGTTTTTGACCGCGCGATTAGAGAATGGTTATTGTAGCATCACTGTAGCTAATTATCGATTAATTACCGTTATTAGATTCGTCGCGAAAAGTTACACCCATTTCTAAAAAGATTTTACAAATTAACTTCATTTAATATACCATACATGTGAAATTTTCTTCTCGGAAGATGTACGCGCTAGGATTCTTGCAAAATCAAAAGCCCGGGCGGTGGGAATCGCGACATGAATCGGGACGGGTACGTGACGAAGCCACGGGACGGCGACCTAACGGGGGCGACCAAACGGGACGGTGCTGGCTGACTTGGGGGTAATTTGCAAAATTTAAGATTAGTGTGGGATGAGTGGGGATTTAAGTGGGAAAATAACCCACCTCTAATTTTAGCCATCGGATTAGAATGGTACGGTACATATCAAAGTTTTTATAGTTTGCGTATGAAGTTGGTTTCCATAGCATACGCTCTCAAATAAAATATAGAATCTCATCTAACCAAGTACACGATTTTTTAGAACTAAAAGCTTGCCTAGCCAACATATGGGCGACTATATTTGCTTCACGATCTCTATGTCTGATTGATATTTCAACAAAATCACGCCACATTAACTAAGACCCTGTTTTTGATACGCATAGTAGTTTTTTTCTTTTTCATTCGAATGGCATTTCTTAGATGAATGTATCGAAGCGACAAGATTTTGTACTTGCTTTGGTTTCACTCACGGATTTATGTGTAAACAAGTGGTTTCATCCGCAGAATATAGCCAGATGCTAACTGAACAATCAGCTGCCTACAGTTTCATTGTGCCTTCATTTAACCCCGAGATTGCTACTACATCCTTTCGAGAAAAAAAAATATATTGCTACTGCATATATCAAGAATCATCCATATAAGTAATCTAATTTTCATATGCAATGGTTAAATACTTAAATGCATCCATATAAGGGCACCCGCATTGGCCAGCTCATAAGCTAGCTATTATAATTGTTTTCATATTTTAATAGAAGAGAGAAAATTTACAGCTCTTGAACAAAAACTAGGTTCATACAGATCATAGAGTGTGACGTGGGTCTAATCATTCTATAAGTCATTGCTAAGAGCTAGCACTATGGAAGAAGTTAGTTTAAAACTATTAACTGACTTATACCATTGCGGATGCCCTAAGTAATCTTATTGCCTCATGCAATGGCTAAATACTTAAATTGCATATATGCATTGATGTTTATGTTTAGTTCAGTAACTAGCACGGCAACTTTGCATCTCTTTTTTCTTTCTTACATATGCAACTTGCCTTTGTAGATCCAAGTTAACGGTACGAGGAATAGGTAATCAAATTTTTTGTATCGTTATTATACCACAAGAATAGACTAGAATTATAGCCTCCTAAATATGCATACAGTGCAGCATCGTGGATCAGAGGCTACCAGGTAGGCATTGCAGTTTGCAGAACAAACAACAAATACTTATTGTAAAATTAGAGAATCTGAATCCAACTAGTGTTCTGGTGAACACGTCCTTCGAACCTTCTGATATAATGTGGCATTTCATGTTCCAGCAATTCAAGTGTGCATCAAAAGCACTGGATTGGTTGACTCGGTGCGTAGTAACAAAACTTACGCGGTGCGTAGTAACAAAACTTACACTCTCATACGAGCATATAGGCATGCAGTTGGCTTTTGCATGCGAAGGGTAGGAATCAAAACCAAAAAAAAAAAATCAAATTCCTTGACCCCTTACCCCAAAAAAGAAATTTAAGGCAAAAATCAACAATTGGAGAATAAAAAGTCTTCCAAGACCTCCGATCTATCCCAGAAAGTTGTCGAATCATTACCATCAAGGCCACCAATCCTTTCAAACTTTTGCTGGCTAAGCCCTTTCAGCAACAAAATATTAACAGTGGGATGCTCCATGAGCTGATGGGCATCAACAGACCTCCACAAACTGAGCGCTAGTACCGCTTTCCAACATACACGCCGAGAGTATGGGCAGCAGGGCAACTCCCAGGATGAACTTGAAAGCTATGATGCCAGAAGGTTCTTGTACTTCTTGCAGGGTTGGACTTGGTGAGGCCTTGTCAGCAGCCAGAGTTGTCTTGTTATTAGTTTGAACTTGCTGATGAATCCAGGCTGAATTCACAGGATCTCGACTCCACATCATCCATTGCCTGCAAGGGGATTAGCAATTAGTTGCTGTTAACCGAGGAGATTCCATAGCTATATGCCATATCTCTGCTTGCCTGTTCGTCAGACTTGGAATAAGCTAGCTGCAGCTTCTGCTCAAGGTCGTGCACCTTCTTCTTCAACTCAAAACTCTTCCTTACTTTTTGTGTCAACATGCTGGACTCTGTGGTGACCTCAGAAAGTTTATCCTTCTCTTCCGTAACCTGGAAAACTCAGAAAAATTCAACACGAGAAAAACAGTTGCAAACCAGCACTGCACCATGCAATTTTAATCAAGTTGTAAATTCCAATAACATAGGCACTTATATGAGCAAGAACCTAAGAGTACGACAACTGCAAAATTGTAAAACTCCATGTTATTTTTAATATTTGCTGATCATCTCTATGATGGTTTTTTTACTATTAAATATTGCTGCAAGGATAATATTTACCTTTTGCTTGTAGTGTGCATCAGCTGATCCATGTAAATCTTTACTGATCCCCTAGGGCGCCCGAAGGCATGTTGTATCAAATCGAACTTTGCTCTACCTTAATACAAAGACACGGAAACCTTTTGCGTGACCGAGAGAAAAAAGCTGATCTT